>NC_091665.1:26832500-29782500 GCF_042453785.1 Malus domestica
ATCGATATGAGAGACTTATTGCTGAGAACTCTAATTCCCATTGCACGGGAACCACTAGCCTCAGACATCCTTTCTAAAATATACATATTTTCCAATTTACCAAAACATGCTATATCAAGAAATATCTCCTCGTTTTCTTCTAATCCATCGTAACTTAGTTTCAACACTTTCTGAATGTTTTTGCTTAGGAATTTTTTAAATGTGATCAATTCATCCAGACAAGCTTCTTTGCTCTCACAGCAAACGAATGAGGAACCCAAAATTTTAAGAGCCAATGGATTGCCTCCGGCATAATCTACCACCTTTTCTGCCAACTCTGTATAATCTGTTCTAGGAGTGTTACTTTTGAAAGTATTCAAATGAAAGAGGTGAAGAGCTTCCTCGCGTTTTAACGCGTTAACCCTGTATATCTTATCATCTTCAACAATTTTCTTAAGCAGGCTCCTATCTCTAGTTGTTATAATGATTCTACTTCCGGGACCATATCGAGCATGATATCCAGCTAGAACTTCTATTTGGATTGAGTCGTTCACATCATCAAGAACAATGAGGACCTTTGTGCGGCTGAGCCTTTCTCGTAGAAAAGTTGATCCAATAGATGGAGTCTCGATATCTAGATTCTTATCGTCTAATATCTTACGAAGAAGTTTATTTCGCAAGTGAATTAGTCCATCTTTTTCCTCTGATTTCATCCTGACATTTGCAACAAAACAAGCAACTTCGAATTTAGATGAGAGTCGATGAAATATGGCATCAGCAAGGGCGGTCTTGCCAATACCACCCATGCCCCAAATACCTACACTGCAAACGTCGAGTGAATCAATGCATAATAATGATTCAATTTCCTCAATGCGGCTTTCAATTCCGACTAAGCCCTTTAAATCACTTGATGCTTCGCGATTCAATTTGGTCAAAATATCTTTGACAACTTTCTGAACTAAATCAGACTCCTGCCTGGCATATATCATTCCGAGGATAACCGATAGTTAATTAGTACTTATACTTGAACTGATATTATCATGAATCAAATGATCACATGTAAATTTTAGGAAGACTTTGGATGCGATCCTTAATTGTTATTGTTCTTTAATTGAAATCTGGTTGATATTTAGTTTTTTTATCAAAGTCCGTAACATTAATGCAATTATACATTCCTATGTAGGTTATTATATTTTTTAAATTAAAATTTGAAATTTGTAGTTGTTTATATTAATGATATTTTACATTATACTCTCCAATATATTTTACATATATATAAACATGGTTACAACTTACACTCATCAAAATTAACCAAAAATTGTTGTATCCAAACATGGGTACATTAAGCTTGACATGAATATATTCTCAAATCAACGAAAAAGAATACACCTATATAAATTTAAAAATGAATTAGAAAAAAAAAATTGAACGTACTTTTTTTTTTATATAAAAAAAGGTACATTTTATATTAACAAATGGTACATTTTATTTTGGTATATTTAAGAATGGTACATTTAAGATTAAAATTGAAAAAATTATATGAATGGGTACATTTAAGATTAAAAAATGAAAAATATTTTTATAAAAAATTAATGTGTACAAGATTATTTTAATCTTACTTTTTTTTATTGTGGAAATGTTTTGGATTGAAAATTAATTAGGCATTTAATAAAGGTGTGACTATTAAAACCCTAAATAAATTACTAATTTTTATTTTAAAAAGTATGTAATTGACATTTAAATTCACTAATGCATTAATAATAGGGATTTCGATCAAAATTTAAAAACTAGTAATACATCTGTCAATGAACACTAGAATATGCCCACACACAAAGTGTATGAATTTTTTTACTTTAGTTATTAAAATTGAAGGAGAGAGGAAGAGAGTGAGAGCGAATGTGGAGTGAGGAGGGAGGGAGGGAGGTTGTTTTTTAATTTTTTAATTTTTTATTTGTTAAATTAAAAATGATAAACTTAAATGTAGGTGAGGTTTAAAAAAAGAGTGGTGATATTCCCACCCCGGTGTCTTATTTCCCCACCCACCTTTTTATGAATTTTTAATTACAAATTTATTCATTTGTAAAATGACTAATAGGGACCTTACTTACTCCTTTTTGCATTAATTTTTTTTTTATAAAAAAAGAAAAGAAAAGAAAAGTTTAGAAAATTTGTCTCCCATAAACCCTAACTCATCATTTTCATCCCCTTTCATTCAGAGAAAGCAAAAAGAATGAATTTAGAAAATGACATTTCTATGGAACAAGTAGATGACTATGTTTCCGTCGAACATGTAAAAGATAATTTTATGTGGACCATCTTGATTTGTCGACATGAATAATTGAAGCATAGCTTTGTGACTTTTTATTTAAATTTGCATTAGGTTAGGGTACAATTTGTTTCATGTTTTCCTATGAGAATTCCTAGAATTCGTTGGAATTGTTTTAATTAGGTTAGGGAAAATTTGGAAAGGACACTCAAATTGGTATGCATCTCGAAAAGGACACTCAAATTGGAATTTGGAAAGGAAACATGGTTTTTTTTCTTTTTTTTTTCCTATTTTTAGAAGGTTTGTTTATTTTCTTTTTTTTTAAAGAAATTTATCTCTAATTATATATAGGGCTATTTTAGGAATAATAGTGGGTGGGAAAATAACATTTTAATTTTTTAACTTTTTATAGTGGGTGTAAATATAACGTGGGTGGTGAAATAAGACAACGGGGTGGGTTTAACAGTTCTCTAAAAAAATTAACAAAATATTTGTTTTGTGAAATTACGTTATTGTCCTTAACATTTTTATTGTGATAGAAGATAAAGATATATTTTCACCCTCTTTTGATTGACAAATAGGGTTTCATTAATGTAGTTTTAGATTAGTAACAAAAAATAGATTTAAGATTAAAAATATTGAAAAAATTATATGAATGGAGACATTTTTTAATCGAAAAATTATATGAATGGGTATGATTAAAAAAAAAAAGAAACATTAATGAGTACAAGATTATTTTAATCTTATTTTTTTTATTGTGGAAATATTTTAAATTGAAAATTAATTAGGTATTTAATGAAGGTGTGAGTATTAAAATCCTAAATAAACTACTAATTTTTATTTTAAAAAAATTATGTAATTGACATTTAAATTCATTAATACATTATTAATAAGGATTTCGATCAAAATTTGAAAACTAATAAGACTTCTATCTATAAACATTAGTAGCAAGGCATCGAATACTAATTTTACCTAAATTTTAATACAAGCTTTAGAGTTAGTTGCTTACCCGGCTTTGTTTGAATTATCAAACCCAGATATTTTGGCTGCTTCTCTCAAAGCATCCCTCCACTTGTGCACCTTGTCCAGACTGTCCTTGAAACGTTGTTCGAGTTGAGCAAATGCATCTGCATAAGTCCCCTGCTGCTTTCGCACATCTGATGGATCGATGTCGTAAAAAATGGGTATAACAACCTGCCCCTTACTTTCCTTGCATCGCAAGATATGCGCAAGTTCATCGAGACGCCAAGTGGAAGAAGCATAGTTTTTTGAGAAAATGATTACCGAAAGCTTTGATTTTTCAATTGCCTCAACAAGGGCAGGTGCAATTTTTTCTCCTCTCTCGAGCTGGTAATCTATGTAAGTTTCGATTTTTTTTCCCGCGCAAAGCGGCATAAAGATGGCTAGTAAAGTTATTGCGGGTGTCGTCGCCTCTGAAACTCAGAAACACATCATGTTTTTCTTGAGGGGAGATGGTAGCAGCAGAACAAAAAGAAGAAGAAGAAGAAGCCATGAAAGTGTAGTAGGACAAGATTGAGCAGTTGTAGAGACTAAATCAGACCATATATATACACACACGTATAATATATATATATATATATATGTATATATGAGACCATATACACACACACATATACACACACACGTTTACATATATATATATATATATGTGTATATATGACTAAATCAGACCATATACACACACACACACACGTCTATATATATATAGCAACTGTCGTTGCCACAAGATGATATGCACAAAGTTCCAAAGGCATGAAATTACCTGGTAGACAGTAAACAGACCATACACACACAAGCATGAAATTACCCAGTAGACGGTAAACAGACCATACACACACACGCACGCGCACACACGCACATGTGTGTATATATATATATATATATATACCCAGTAGACAGTAAACAGACCATACACACACACACGTCTACTGGGTAATTTCATGCTTGTGTGTATATATATAGGGAATTGTTATTGGCACTCCAAAAATCTCATTTTACACTCCAAACTTTTTATATTTGAAAAGAAAAATACACTTGTGAGAAGTATAGAATAAGATTTTTGGAGTAACAATAACACTTCTATATATATATATATATATATTATATATATATATAGCAACTGTTGTTGACCACAAGATGATACGCACAAAGTTCCAAAGGCATGAAATTACCCAGCAATCAGTGAGTACTAAAGTTTGTTTTGATTTTTTTTTGAACTAACGATATTATCTACGCTAAGAGGGTGGGGAAGTCGGCTAAGTCTCACAATGGGCTAACAATAATGTGGTTCAAATTCTCCTTTGGCAAGAATTGAACATAAGACCTCTCACATACAAGTGAAGATGAATGCCACTAAATCATAGTACTAAGTGGCTTTATTTGATTTAAGTGAATGTTTTCTAGTATCAATACATTGTCATACTTTTTTAAAACTTAAAACTATCTTACGGAGGACCCATTTTACAAATTTCGCACAGCCCCCCCAAAATCTCAGAGACGGCCCTGATGGTTGGCAACCAAAATATTATTTTCTTACTCAATAGAACTTTCTTTAGGAATGTTTTTTTTTTGGGAAGTAGAAAAAAAACATGACATTTTCTTAATTGTGGAATAGAAATAGAATTTTTCGAATATGCATACGGTACGCGCACGCCATACACAACAATCAGACAAAAATATGATTTTTTCTACAACTTAAAATGACTTAATTGCCCTCGTATGTAAATGGATTATTTCCTCTCATTTTCTTATTTCTGTCTCTTTACTCTCTCTCTCCCTCCATCTTCTCACTTTCTCCCTCAAGCATCCTCTCTCCCTTTCTCACTATGCGCACATGGTGCAAAGCCGTCCCGACAAACACTCTCCAAAACGAAGCCACCACCAATTTCATCTCATCCTCATGAGTCCAAAATACCTAGCCTTGTCAAGAATCTAATCCCCAATCGTTGGGATTGAAACTTAAGCAAGCCGCAAGTTTTCCGGTCATTTTTTGGCAACACGACAATCAATCGAGGCTCGAGACCACCACCACTAGGCTCGCATCGAGGGTGGGAACAAAACCCAGTCATTAACTGCTAATGCACATACGGTGACTACTAGGAACAAAGCTTTGTCTCTCTCTCTCTCCACGAACATCCTGGGCATGAGGATTAACGCCACCAAAACAAGAAAACCCATTTGTTGTTTGCTTTCTTCCTTCAATATTTGCAGATTAGTGGGATTAAATAAGTGAGCATTTTCATATTTGGGGAAAGGGAGGATAAACCCAGAGGTTGTATGAAGTAATAGTGAAACAAAATTTAATCAATTTCTCCCTCTTTTATATTCTGGGATTCCCTACCTTGTTTGAATGTTGTGATGGTGCTTACTAAAAATTGGCAAAAATTGGTGTTTTGTTGGATGAATTTTTCAGGATATGCTCACTGTATGTACACAACATGCACACGACATGCACATGATATGCTCACAGATCTAAGCCAACCCAAAAACCCAAAGCTCACAGCTTTTTTTTTAAATTAGAAAAATTACTTCATCACCTGTGACGTAACCCCCATATACACTATATGCACAAACTGGAGATCGAGCAACGAGTTGTTTTTCACATTAATAAGAAATTTTAACGGCAACCTATTGGTATAGTGGATACAATTAAAACATAATTGTTTCATATATAAGGTTACAGTGGCAGTTTGAAAAGTCTTGTTATGTATATCAACCATCGCTTAACTGTGCACGTGGAAAATGTGATACTCGTTGTCTTTATTTCATGGACACGCATGACCCTTAATGTCCTCTAAGCTTTTTCTTAATTTGATTTTTCACCAAGGCCAACTAGATTGTGGTCATACTCACTAAATTCCGAGGCACAACATACGTGCATAATAACTAGTGAACATTCTCGCTTCTCATATTAGGATATAGTCATGCACACAATATGCACACCACATGCACATTACGAAAAAAATTTCACAAATTTATGCATTGGACACTTGAACCAGAAATTGTTCCATCCCAGTTTTGTAGCACGTCAAAACTTGAAATTTATTCCACAACCCATAGGCCCCATCATGAAACACAAACCCTAGTTTAACTTCTAAATATTAATTCATTTTACAAACAACCTATTTATTCCCTAAATCATTGATGAAGGAACTTGGAACTAAACACCTTGCTTTCACGTTTAACACTCCTATAACATATTATATAGAGGCATTCCATTAGCTCTTAAAAATTTGGGTTCCTCATCCTTTGATGTGAGAGCTAAGACGATTGTTTAGATGAATGGATCACGTTGAAAGAATTTTGAAGGAAAAACATCTAGAAAGAGTTGAAACTAAGTTACAGTGGGTTAGAAGAAAGCGAGAAAGAGATGTTTCTTGATATAGCGTGTTTTCATAAAGGAGACTGTGTATATTGTAAAAAGAATGTTCATATGCTTGTGGTTTTCGTGCAGTGGGAATTAGAGTTCTCGACGGATAAGTCCCTCATATCAATTTCAGAAAGCATGCTCATAGAAATGAATGTTCTGCTGCAAGAAATGGGCATAGAAATTGTCCACGAACAAATGCATTGAAGAGCCTGGAAAATGAAGTGGGTTGTCCACTATCGATAATGTGTATTTTGTACTGAAAAATAATACAGTAAGAGCCATAATCATTCACTTTCTTAAAAAAGAAAAGTCGTGGATTTGTGAAATGATAACAAGGAAATATTCATTTGTTATAAAAAAAAGATGGCTACAATTGTAACGTTTGATTAAACTTTGTTGTGTACATGTATATAGGGGTGTGCTATCCACACACCCTTTTTGACTTCTCACATACCCCTTGTTAATTTTTGTCCGTTGATCTTCTTCAATTCATTCGATCCAACAGCCGAAAAAAATGTGGGAGAAGTAAAAATGAGTGTGTGGATATCACACCTCATTTATATATTATCTATTTATTTAGTTAGAATTCGGGGACACTTTTTAGGTCTTTGATATAATTTTTACCACTTACAAAAGTAGAAATAAAAACACTTAATACTTGTAAGAGTACAAAGTAGTTGTAGTAAAAGTGTTCATGCAAGGTCGTTCCCACATGGATTATTTTAAAACAATTTATGTAAAAAACACATCTTAATTAATTATTTGAAAACAAAGTTTAGAAAAGTTGATTTTGTGAATTTAAATAATAAAAATGAATTTAATAAATCGGTAAGAAAGCAAATTTATGAAAACCGAATTCAAAAACACGCGGTTTTGGAAAACAATGATAAAAAAACACTAGGGTTCTACCGTCACCTTAACAATCCATGTAGTTTTTGTTAACATAAACATATCATTAGAAACATGCAATATGAATCACAGTACTTCAAATACAAATCCATGTTCATAAACGCTTCAACACATAAGGAAAGACTTACTTGCAGATGAATTTGAGGAAGTAGCCATGTTCAATTTTTGCAGCAAAGTAGCAGTGCACCTTCTCCTCTCTTCAGTAATCAGATTGCTCTTAAATAATAATAGGTCTTAGTCCAAAAATAGAGCGTGTAAACTGTGAGAGCAGAGGCCACTATACATACAACATAATCCTAGCCAAGTTCTATAAGGATTCCCCTATTAAAATCCATATAGATAACCAACATAGTGTTTCAGCATAACATGGATTATAAATCCATTATCAATAAGACTTCATATCCAAACTTGAATCAAATAACTTAATCCACATATTCATACTCATGCTTATATTCTAACATTCTCCCACTTGAGCAAGTATGAAAAAAGTAAATTAGTTCGATCAAGTTTACAACAAGGTGATCACTAATTCTTTTGAGTTTCATCATAAACAATCTACCCCTGCATTTCAAAACACAGGACCAAAAGCTGTTAATTACAACCATCATGTAAATGCTAACTTCAAGTCACATATGTTCAATTTACACTTATAACATTATGACCAAACTGATACAAGCAAACCTTAAATTGTCTACTCCCAATATTTTCCAACTTATCTTAACAAAATAAGTTCAACACATATATTATAACTATCAAAACCGAAATTCATTAAAAATAATGAATAATATAACTTTAATTCAACCAATTGCTCGAGTCAAATCACAAATTGATCCTCAGAACATCAAACTGATTTAAGTTTCAATAATTTATCTCTAAGAACAATCAATCACAATGTTTTTGGAAAGATTGAACTTATTAAAAAAAAAAATAATCAAGCTAACAATAAAACTAGCTGAAAAGAAACTGAATAATTTATAACTTAGCTTCACTTTGAATCATAATAACAATAGCATTAGCAAGGTCACATGCTCCAACAGCTATCTTCAAATCTCCAACTAAAAATTACTCCCACTAATCAAAATTTTCAAGTATCCCCATCCGAGAAACTTGCAGTTTAAATAATCCAACTGGCAGTGCTTTAGTCAAGGGATCAGCAACCATTAGACTTGTACTTACATGTTGTACATCAATGGTTCCTTGCTTGACATTTTCTCTTACTTTCTGAAATTTAACATCCATTAGCCTTGAAGTAGAAGTTCTCTTGTTATTCTTTGCAAAGAAAACCACATAATTATTGTCACAATACATCTTCAAAGGTTTCTGTATTGACCTCACAATCTTTAATTCTACCACAAAATTCTTTAGCCAAACTGTCTGCTTCATTCCTTCAAAACATACCACGAATTCTGCCTCTATAGTAGAAGTTGCAATGATAGTGTGCTTGGCACTCTTCCAAGACACTGTACCTCCACCAAACAAAAAAAATATAGCCACAAGTTGATTTTCTGTCATCTAAATCGCATGCTAAATTAGAATCAGTGTACCCTTTCGTTTCAAGTTCTTCTTCTCTGCCATACACAAGCATATAGCCTTTAGTTTGTTGTAGAAACCTTAGAACTTTCTTGACACCACTCCAATGAGCTTCCTCTGGATTAGATTGAAATCTGCCCAAAATCTTTATTATGTATGCTATGTCAGGCCTTGTACAAACGTTTGCATACATTAAGCTTCCAACTAGTGATGCATATGGCTTTTCAAACATTTTCTTGACTTCAAAATCGGTTCTAAGACATTGTTCTTTTGAGAGATGATCCCCTTTGTTTACTGGTACATGACAACCATTACATTTTTCCATGTTGAACCTGGTCAGAATCATTTCAATGTAACCTCTTTGTGACAGTCCTAGCAATTTTCTATTTCTGTCTCTAGCAATCTTAATTCCCAAGACAAAATGTGATTCACCAAGGTCCTTCATTTCAAAATGTGCACTAAGCAATGTCTTTGTCTCTTCTAACAACCGAATGCAGGAACTAGCAAATAGTATATCATCAACATATATGACTAGTATGATAAACTTTGTCCCATTGAACTTCAGGTAGATGCAATCATCAAGTTTGTTCTCAACAAAACCATTAGATGTAACCACTTGTTCAAACTTTAAGTACCATTGTCTGGAAGCTTGCTTGAGACCATCGATTGACTTCTTTAATTTACAGACCATATTCTCTTTCCCCTTTTCAATAAATCCAGGGGTTTGTACCATGTAAATATCTTCTTGAAGATCACCATTGAGGAAAACTGTTTTTACATCTATTTGATGTAACTCAAGATCAGAGTATGCAGTTATTACCATAATGACTTAATGAGTCGCACTAAATCTTTGGAAGACACGGGTAAGAAGGTATCATTATAGTCAGTACCTTATCTTTGAGTGAACCCTTTAGCAACCAACCGAGCTTTATACATTTCAATTTGTCCCTGTGTATCCCTCTTAGTTTTATACACCTATTTGCACCCTATAGGCTTTATATTAGATCTTGGCTCCATTAACGACCAAACCTGATTATTATACATTGATTCCAGCTACTCCTTCATTACATTGTTCCACAAAATTGACTGTGAACTCTTCATGGCATGTGAATAAGTTGTCAGATCATCAATGTCTCCAACATTATAGTCAGTTTCTTAAAGATAACAAAATAAATCACTTGTAATTGCAAGTTTTCTTGTTCTTGTGGATATTCTTGTTTCAGGTTGAATTTGAACATTATCAATTTGCTCTGTAACTTTCTGAGCATTATCAATCTGTTCAGTAGTTTGTTGACTTGGTTCATGCCTTATTTCAGTTACTTTTGGTTGCTCCATCACTCGATTAGTTTCTTCATTGTGATCAGACTCAATGTGTTGATCCTTGTCTTGCAAGTACATCAAAATTGGGCAGTGTTCATGTGAAGATGCTGTAATTGATGGTTGTTCAAGTTCTTCAAATATAAAGTTCTCAATGGTATAATCCGAGACATCTTGATCTTCAAAAAACCTTGTATTGTGGGTTTCCTTGATTCTTGTGTAAGCCTGTGCACAATAGAACTTAAACTCATTTGATTTCTCTAAGTAACCTATGAAATAACATGACTCAACCTCATGATCCAATTTCCTTTCCTCTGGATTATAGAACCTAGCCTCTGCCTTACATCCCCAAATGTGGAAGTGACCAAAACTTGGCATTCTACCATACTAGACTTCAAAGGGAGTGGTTGACACTGATTTGCTAGGGACTCGATTTAGTATGTAGTTAGCAGTCTTTAAAGCCTTACCCCATAAGAAACTTGGCAACTTAGACCTTGACATCATGCTTCTCACCATGCTAATCAATGTCCTGTTTCTTCTTTTTGATACTCCATTTTGTTGTGGTGTACCAAGAGTTGTGTATTGCGCCACCATTTATTGTTCTTCAAGGTAGAGAGCAAAATGACCATTCTGTTGTCCAGACTATGTGTACCAGCCAAAATATTCTCCACCCTTATCCGATCTAACAATCTTAATGGATTTGTTTAACGGTTTTCCTACCTCAGTCTTAAAGATTGTGAAACATCTAAGAACAGCTGACTTTTCACTCATTAAAAAGGTATAACCAAATCTTGAAAAATCATCAATGAAATTAACAATGTAATTGTTTCCATAAAGCATTTTAGTTGGGAAAGGACCACAAACATCAATATGAATAATCTCAAGTAAATATTTACTTCTTTTAGCTTCAAAATTTTGAAAATTAGTTATCTTTCATTTGAAACAATCCACACATTCAGTTGCAGTTTCAAAATCAAGTGAGGGAATCAAGTTTGCTTTTGACAATTTAGTGATTCTTTCTTTTGATATATGACCTAATCTCTTGTGCCAAAGAATGTAAGAAGTGTCGGTTTTAACATTCTTTTTAGTGCTTGTGTTCAAAACATGATGTTCATTAAAAACCACAGTGCACTCTAATTGCCACATATTTTCAACCAAGGTTGCAGTTCCTAAAATAGAATCAAAGTAGTTCTTTTGGAAAAATTTCAAATACTCATCATCACCCAAAAAGGAAAAACCATTTTTCACAAGTTCACAAGTCTAGAGGTTGAAATCAAATTTCTTCTCATCTTTGATACATAAAGTACATGATTTAATTCCAAAACAAAACCAGAAGACAATTTCAATTTTGCTTTTCCAACAACCTCAACTGCAACTTTTGTCCTTTCCCCCACAAAAACATTAAAACAGTTGAAAACGCATTCCTTTTGTTTTTCAAAACCATACAATGAGTTATGTGAACTATGCAGCCGGTATCAAATCACCAAGAGTTAAATGGAACCTCAATTAAGTTTGACTCTACACATACATTAACTATTTCTTTCCCATTAGCTTTTAGGTAGTCCTTAAATAGTCGACAATCTTTTCTTAAATGACCTCGAGTTTTGCAAAAAAAAAAAACACTTAAGTTTAGCTACATTTTTAACCTTAGGTTTAAGATTGTTAGACCCTTTGGAAGATTCAAATATTTTAGCAGAAATATCAGTCTTATCAGAATTCCTAGAGTTCTTGAAGTTCTTACCTGAATTATTTCCAGCATTGTATGATTTCTTCCCTCTTCCTTATTGCACAAAATTCACAGTCTCAACATCTTTGCCTTTTTCTTGCCTTTGCCAAGTTTCTTCTTGAACACACTGTGCAATTAGTTCATCTACATCCCAACTCTTGTCCTGTGTATTGTAAGACACCTTCAGTTGAGAGTATTTTATTGGAAGAGCTTGAAGAATCATGAAGACTAATTGTTTTTCACCAATATTGACATCTATTGAGTTCAATTTCTCTGCAGCATCAGTCATGTTCATAATGTGATCCCTGATTGAACCGACATTATCAATTTTGTAAGTTGTCAACATTGACATGTATTGGCTAATCTCTGCTTTATGTGATTCTTTGAACTTCTTCTCAATAACCTTCAAGTAATCAGCTGCTAAGTCTTGTTTCTTAATGCCTCAATGATCTGTATTAGTCATGCCACTTTCCAGGATAGAAAGTGCCACTCTATTAGCTCTTGTCCACCTTTCATAATCAGTCTTTTCAGCTTTAGTACGTTGATCTGTGATTACTAGTCTTGGAGTATCAATAGCAATGTCAAACTCATTGATTGTCAACAACAATCCAATTTCTCTCCTCCCTCCAGTGAGAATTAGGATATTAGCTAAATTCAAAGTCTTCAAATATATTGCAGAAACTGCAAATGAAATCACAAACATGAACTAATTAGGTTCTTGATTTCCTTTTGCAATTTGCACATCATAACTTATATCAATGATTCATACATATAGGCTTATCAACACATAGTTAAATAATCATACGTAGAATGACTTATTCACAGAGAACTTAGAAAATCACAATAAGATATGCAACAATAGACATTTTTCAAGTGTCTCATGCATGTTGCAGATATATTCAAAAAATTTGCAGGGTATTGAGATCACAACAATCTTAATTGCGTGTAGTTAGTCCTTTACAAAGAAAATTCAATCAATAATATCATGTAGTTAAATTTCCTTGAACTAATTTGGATCTTCCTGTTTTCAGTATTAGAATTTTAACAAAAACTCAAAAGGAAAACCTAGATTCAACATGTGCATCTGAATAAACTTAGATACATGGTTTCTGCAAGGCAATATGAATTACAAAACATACCTCCTAGAAACAATTTTAATTTGGAACAACGCAACAGAATCATTCATCCAAATTGAAGAAAGTTTGTTCAAAAAAAAAAAATTGAAGAAAGTTTATTTTGATGATTTTGAATTATGTAAGGGAAAACCCAGGACAAAATTTCATTCAAAGAGGTTTTAATTAATCAAAACCCCAAATCAGAGAACCCCTCCCAATAGAATTACAGGAAATCTAACGGTAATATTTATTTTTATTTAAGTTGTTTTATCGTTATCTGTTGGTTTGCAAATCCAAACCCCGAGTTCAATTTCTCACGTTTGCAAAATAAGGGTTTTTTTTATATTTTTTTTATATATAACTTACGAACCATTCGATTTCAAGATTGAATTCACAAACATGTAATTATGGCTCTGATACCACATGTTAACATAAACATATCACTAGAAACATGCAATATGAATCACAGTACTTCAAATACAAATCCATGTTCATAAACCCTTCAACACATAAGGAAAGACTTACCTACAGATGAATTTAAGGAAGCAGCCTTGTTCAATTTCTACAACAAAGTAGTAATGCACCATCTCATCTCTTCAGTAATTAGATTGCTCTTAACTAATAATAGGTCTTAGTCCAAAAATAAAGCGTGTAAACTGTGAGAGCAGATGCCACTATATATACAACATAATCCTAGCCAAGTTCTATAAGGGTTCCCCTATTAAAATCCATATAGACAACCAACATAGTGTTTCGGCATAGCATGGATTACGGCATAACATGGATTACAAATCCATTCTCAATAAGACTTTCTATCCAAACTTGAATCAAATAACTTAATCCACGGATTCATATTCATGCTCATATTCTAATAGTTTTACCATTACTTATGAATTGCACATGCAACTTTGAAGGTTAGGTTTTCTTTATGCATATTCTACTTGTGGCATTCAAGATAGAATGTATATCAAACAGGCAATCTGTCTGTGGCATTCAAATCAAATGTAAACATGTTTGACTCATTACGCTTTGTGAAAACCCTTTTTTGATTTACCAAATCAACTCTGATTTGGTGCCAAAGGGTTTGTTTTGGACACTTAAGACATCCCAACAAATCCTCAAAAGGAACCTTCCTCAAAATATGCCATCTTGACCTTCAAAATATCTAAAACGTCCATAAACGTCAATATGAGAAAGCTGCCCAGTCATCACTTATTTCTTCGCCACAGTCAAATAGTTTGGAATTAAATTTTGAAATTTTGACACTTTTTTCTTGAAAGACTCACAAATCCACTCTAATTGGAATTACTTCAAAATTTGTCCGTTACTTTTTGCCAAAAATAATTACCAAAACACACTAGGAATAACGTAAAATAAATAATATGAAATCGACTCATCAGTCTTCCCTCAACTATTATATATATAAAAAATCATCCAAATCTAAAACCATATGACTGTTGGATTAAATTTAAGGAGCTTTAACGAAAAACTTTTAGTACTGTTCACTTGAACGAAAACCCACATTTTTACTTTAAAAAGTCAATCATGGTACTATTCACTTACAACACATTTTTTTGTCATTTTTGTTAAAACTCAAAGTTTTCAATCCCTTTTCATTAGTTTTCCTTTAAATTTAGTGTTTTTCTTTGTAAAACCGTAATTGTTTATTTTCTTCACTACAATAGACTGTCTTGATGGTTTTGGATTTGTCTAATTTTTGCAAAGATGATCTATGAATAATGTACTAAATTATAGTCGATTTGGATCCTTAAAATACATTATAAAGTGAACCTTGTAAAATAGGTGTAAAAATGTGTCTCAAAATGTATTCACATTTATACTTTTCTCATTGTTTCTTGTACATATATGTTTCAAGTTTGGATTTGTTTGAATTTTAACATGTATTTGTTTAATAATGAATAGTTCTTGGCTCACCTTGTGAAGTTTTTTTCTTAAGCTAGCTGATACTGTAGAAAATGCAGTATCATGTTTCTTTGTTTATAAAGATTTAAATCTATAAACTTGCCCACTAGGTGAAAAATTCCTAGCTCCGCCATTGATGAAGAGGAATGTGTGAAAAGTAAAAATAAGTGTGTGAATAACATTACCCTAACTTAATTTTACATCTCTCATAAATGAAAATAAAAAATGTAATTGCATCTTAATTTTACATCCTTCTGTTGAACCACATTCCTTTACCTATCACTTCTCTACCGGACACTAGAGAGGTCTAGATCGAGTGTGGCCATGAAGAAAAAGAAGCAGCAGCCATGAGACTCAAAAACACATCATGTTTTTCTTGAGGGGAGATGATAGCAGCAGAACAATAGCAGCACAAGATTGAGCAGTTGCAGAGACCAAATCAGCATATCTATGCCTTTATGCAAATGAATTTCCATTTTTTCAAAAAAATAGGGATTAGGTGTGGGGCCTACTTTACATCGAACTTTAATTATCCGAATAATTTATTTTGTCAGTCTCGATTCATAGATCATTCATGCAAAAATTCAATTCAATCTGAAACCATTTGCCTATTTAATTATCAAGATAAAATTTCATTGTTTCTTATATAATAAAATATTCTTTAATTTTTTTGAACTCAATTAGATGTCTTAAATATTTTCGACTTGTCTAATATTTTGTAAGGATGATCTATGAGGTGTAACTTGAAAAATAAACGGTTTGAATCGTTAAAATTCGATATGATATGAACTCCAAAACTAATCTCTATTTAAAAAAACAAAAAAAAATCTCTTTCCTTAAAAGCTTCTCGTATCTTTCAGCAATTGTAGTTGACAAGATGATATGCAAAAAGTTCAAAAGGCGTGACATTACAACTTTCTGACTCTCAACATTCAGGCATTCAAGGGCACGGCCGGCAAGCCAAAATTTTTTTATTCCTTAGTCAATACAATAGAACTTTCTTTCGGAAAAAAGAAACACAATTTATATAATTAGTGTTGTCTTAGTCAATACATTTTTTTAGAGTAAATTACATAGTAGCCCCTCAGGTTTGATGTCAATTACAACCCCATACAACAACTTTAAAACATTTCACTTTCATACCTCCAGTACCATTTTATTTCAAAATAACACCTCCGTTAGATTTTTCATCCATTAGTCTGTTAAATGCTGATGTGGCTGCCACATTTGTGCTGATGAGGCTGCCACGTGGCAATTTTTTTTTTAAAATTTTTTTTTAATCTAATCTTCTAAATATTAAAAAAAAAAAACTTGAAACATAGAAACCCCCCACCTCTCTTCTTCCTCTCTGTTTCTTCTTCTTCGCCCACTCTTTCTTTTCTCCCTCTCTGCTCTCTGCTATCCTTTTTCACTTTTTCTTCAGCCTTCCTCCCTTCTCTCTCTCTCTCTTCTCGGTGCGGCATCATTCTGTGGTTTGAGATTAACCATTAAAAAATCAGAACTTTGACGGCATTCGTAAGCACCCCAAACCCACCAACCAAGCACTGAAAAAATTCAAAATTTGAATACATACCTCGTTGTTAGAGCCGACCGACGAGCTGACGAGAGGAGCACTGGGTCCGGGTTTTTGGGGGGGGGGGAGAGGGGAGAGGTTTCGGATCTGGGTTTGTTTGGGGGAGGGGGAAGTTTTCTGGGTTTGGTTGCAGATTTTTTGGGGGTGGATGTTTCCAGGTTTGCTTGCGGCGTCGGGGGGGGGGGGGGGAAGAAGAGAGGTTGCGGCGCGCGGGGGGGGGGGGGTATGTGGGTTTGTATGCAGAGAGCAGAGAGGGAGAAAAGAAGAGGTTTCGGATCTGGGTTTGTTTGGGGGGGGGGAGTTTTCTAGGTTTGGTTGCAGATTTTTTGGGGGTGGATGTTTCTAGGTTTGCTTGCGGCGTCGGGGGGGGGGGGGGGAAAGAAGAGAGGTTGCGGTGCGTGGGGGGGGGGTATGTGGGTTTGTATGCAGAGAGCAGAGAGGGAGAAAAGAAAGAGTGGTTGGTGTTTTTTCTGTGTTGGGCGGAGAAGAAGAAACAGATAGAGGGAGAAGAGGGGTGGGGTGGGTTTTTGCGATTTCAAGTTTTTTTTTTAATATTTAGAAGATTAGATTAAAAAAAATTAAAAAATTATTTTTTTTTGCCACATGGCAGCCTCATCAGCACAAATGTGGCAGCCACGTCAGCATTTAACAGACTAATGGATGGAAAATCTAACGGAGGTGTTATTTTGAAATAAAATGGTACTGGATGTATGAAAGTGAAATGTTTTAAAGTTGTTGTATGGGGTTGTAATTGACCTCAAACATGAGGGGCTACTATGTAATTTACCCTTTTTTTATATAATTATTTATTGTTCAAAATCAGGGGTGGATGTTTTACTCTCAAATCACAATTAAACTAATTAATTGGACGTTTAAGGGGTATTATTTCAGCTTTTAGTGTAGTTGAAAATAATAATATCCCTTGGTGTAAAAATAATAAAAATCTTACGAAACGACCACCATCGGCCTAACAATCTTAACTATTTGAAACATGTATAAAACATTCATTCATGGTTAGATACGACAAAGGAAAATTTGGAGTAGAATCCATATTTACATCTCTTTAAAATTCAAATAGAAATAAAAAATATAATTGCGTCTCAATTTTAATATTAGGTAAATCGGAATCGCTACAATAGCGGTGAATTCTTTTCATGAAAATACCTTAACAATCTGAGACCAGTAAATTTGGTGCTTGGTGATGTATCAGCATTGGCTTTCAAATTGATGGTATTAGACTTCCATCAAACACCATTTCTCTAATTATTTATTCAAATATTTGTGTGATTGGTGACAAAGATGGTTGAGTTTACCAATAAAAAAAGATAGTTGAACAAAACAAAACTACTGTTATTGGTAGTTAAATAAATTTGAATTAGGGTTAACATTTTCTAAACCGAATATCAAAACTTAATCGAAATTACTGAAACAAAAAATTTCCAAATTTTTCTGGTCGGTTTTCACAAGCAAACTTGATAGGTTTGGTTTTACAATGACATGAAAGCCAAATTTAAAAGTTAGAAGGTATGTTTAATAGCATTGTCGCATATAAATGTGAGTGTAACTACATTAGCTAAAACATATATATATATATATATATATATATTTTTTTTTTTTTTTATCCATATTATAGTATATTAGTATTTATTTTCACTTGTGAGTGAGATACCTCTGCTTTTTTTTTTCCTCTAATACAAACAATAGTGAAGGGTGAAGGAATCGAACTCAATATATCGTCATACAAACTGATCATAACAACTTTGACTCGCTTAAATAATAAATTCAGTATGACAATGTGCTTGTTTAGATATGTTTTTAAAATAACTGAAAACGCTTTTGGTGACAATGTTTTTGGAACCAATCTTTTGTAAAAATGCAAGTAAATACTGGAAAAACACTTAACGTGCTTCTTCTAGGAGGCACTTTAAGTACTTTTGGAATCAAAAAATATTTTCTTTAAAAGAGCTTTTAATCATTGTAAAAACACATTCAAACGACTCTTATCTCATTTCATTATAGAAAGAATTGTTTGTATTTAAAAAATAGTCAAAAAATAAAATTATTTAGGAGAATTGGAAAATATTATTAGCCATAATCCATTGACGTAATGTGGATTTTAGTTGTAAACACAAAACACAAATACAGACAACGTAGGTGGCATGGTCCGAAGAATTTTCCGATTACGCAATTGTCGGCTCAGCTCTTCCCTTCTTTCTCACCCAACAACCAATAAACCAACAGTTGATCTGATGACAAAGTCATCTCTCAGACTATAAATACTTCCTCTCTCTAAAATTTCTCACTCCAAAAAAAAACCCAGATGAAACGAAGAGAGAAGGAGAGAGATCCGATCGATTTCGAATGCATAATTCGCTGACAATCCAATTCCCAAATCAATGTCCGCCTCCCAAACCCTAGGCGGCCCTTCCCGCGCCGGCCGCCTCCTCGGCCCCTCCCTCGACAAAATCATCAAGAACGCCGCCTGGCGCAAGCACTCCCATTTGGTCTCCGCCTGCAAATCCGCCCTCGACAAGCTCGATTCCGTCACCGACTCCTCCATCATCGATCCAAAGTCACCCATTTCTGGAATCTCTCTTTCCGACGCCGAGTTCGCCCTCGGCCCCGTCCTCCTCGCCTTAGATTCAGCTTACCCCAAGGTCGTCGACCCTGCCATCGACTGCGTCTACAAGCTCTTCTCCCTCGGCATCATCCACGGAGAGATTGACACTTCGGATCCCAAGCTTTTGCTTTTCAAGCTCGTCGAGTCGGTGTGTAAGTGCGCGGCGATCAGCGAGGAGCCGATCGAGCTCGGCGTGCTTCGGGTCTTGCTTGCCGCCGTGAGATCCCCGCGGGTTTTGATCCGGGGCGATTGTTTGGTGAATATTGTGAGGACCTGTTACAATGTGTACCTTGGTGGAGTGAATGGGACCAATCAAATCTGCGCCAAGTCCGTTTTGGCTCAGATAATGGTGATTGTTTTCACCAGAGTGGAGGAGGATTCGGTGAATGTCAGCATTTCTAGGGTTTCAGTGAACGAATTGTTGGAATTCACTGATAAGAATTTGAACGAAGGGAGCTCTATTTTTTTCTGCCAGAATTTTGTCAATGAGATTATGGATGCGAGCTATGGCGGTCCAGATGGTATAAAAACGGTTGCCTTCCCGGTTCCCAAATTACAAAACGGCAATGCCGATGGGGAGTCGAATAGTGATGGAGTTGAATCCGGTGACGGTTTTAGTAAGATTAGGGATGATGGGTATCTTTTGTTTAAGAATCTGTGTAAGTTGTCCATGAAATACTCATCACAGGAGCACTCTGATGATCAAATTCTCTTGAGGGGTAAAGTATTGTCCTTGGAGCTTTTGAAGGTGGTCATGGACAATGGGGGTCCAATCTGGCGCAACAATGAGAGGCAAGTGATCGTATGCTAATCATACTTGCCAAGTGCTTATAATCACATATTTAGTGTTACATTTACTTTGGTAATCTGGGGGGAAAACACTCCAAAAAATCTAAACTAAAAGAGAAGTAGTGTTACTTTTACTTTGAAATCCTAGCAAAGTAGTTATCTGGAGATGTGAGGGCAGTTTAAATTAGCGACTAAACAATGTTTAAGACTTTATAGTTTATATAATAGTGGTACACAATGCAGGTGCTTAAGGTGAATGCTGCTTTAAGTGGTGTTTCTTGTTCTTAAGGACTTTAAGTCTGATATACAGTCTTTTTCTTGTTGTGATGTTTCTGGCAGAACATATTGTTAACTTAAGTACACTTTCTTTAGCACTATTTTCATGAATCACTTATGAGAAAGCCAACAGTTTACATTTGCTTGGCACAGGTTTCTCAATGCGATCAAGCAGTTCCTCTGCTTATCACTGTTAAAAAACAGTGCATTGTCGGTCATGGCCATTTTCCAGCTTCAGTGCTCTATTTTTACCAGCTTGTTGTCGAAATTCAGATCAGGGTTGAAAGCAGAAATTGGTATATTTTTTCCCATGCTTGTCCTACGCGTGCTTGAGAATGTCCTCCAGCCTAGTTTCTTGCAAAAAATGACGGTCCTCAATTTATTGGAGAAGATCTCTCAGGATTCGCAGATAATCGTTGACATTTTTGTCAACTTTGACTGTGATGTGGATGCCCCAAACATCTTTGAAAGGTACTGCACTTGTCTGTTATTTTTTTTACATTTTGTGCCTCTAATGCAATAAGAACATGATTTCTCTGGGGCATCCATTATTTTCTGTTTTGTGATAGGTAGCATGTTTCAGTCGTACATGGTTTAACTATATCTGAATAAAAATCTTGAACTTTGGAGGTAATTGAATTCTACCGAGGAGATAAAAATATTTATCTTCTAGTTTAAGCTTGCATATTTAGGGCACTTTTGTTTCTGAGCTAGTATTCTGGACTACGACTTGGAAGTTTCCTGATTAGTTTAACAAAATTAGGATGAAAATCATGTGATAAATTTAATTATTATCTATGAACTTTAATAATTTATTTCCTTTTAGTCTTAAGTTTCCTGTGCAAAGCATGATACATTGAGGGCTTGTTCAGTATATTAGGGACATTCTTAGCTAACCATTTATAGAGCTGATCTTGAGCCCTTTCTTATGTTGAATTAGACTCTAGATTCTTCTGTTACATGAAAGATCTTGAAAATGGGAGTACGTTCTTTTGACTTAAGACAATGTCAGCGATTAAATTTTCCAAAAAATAAAGCTTCAGGGGAGTTTTTCTGTTCCGGGACTATTTATATTTCATATAGCAGAGCTTAGTACTTATATTGTGGTACCTCCCTTACTCTCCTTCTGACACACACAGACAGATATAGTCACACCAAACACAGCATATACAATATTTTTCATTGTCATTCCTCTGTAAGCATTGTGCTTTTGTAACATGTATTAAAACCCTTATAATTCCATCAGATATTTGCAGGATTGTCAATGGCCTTCTGAAAACTGCTCTAGGACCTCCCACCGGTTCAACAACAACATTGTCTCCAGTCCAAGACATCACGTTCCGGCATGAGTCAGTAAAGTGCTTGGTTAGCATCATCAATTCAATGGGATCTTGGATGGACCGACAGCTGAGTCTGGGAGACTCCTATCTACCAAAGACCAATGAGAGCGACACTTCAGCTGAGAAAACAGAAAATTTGACCCCAAATGGTGAAGAAGGAGCTGCTTTTGATAACGAAGTACATCCAGAAGGAAATCCTGAAGTTTCAGATGCTGCAACTCTTGAGCAACGTCGAGCTTATAAGCTTGAACTCCAGGTTGAGCTCTGCTTTGTTTGTATAGCGAAATAGCGTATACAATCATTAGGAATGCAGTATGAATTTCATGTTTGTCCCATTACTTGATATGTCTCTGGCTAAACATGGCTGTTTCCTTAATAACATTTTTATTGTTTTTAATACAGAAAGGTGTCGCTCTGTTTAATAGGAAGCCTAACAAGGGCATTGAGTTTCTGATAAGCACCAAAAAAGTTGGTAGTTCCCCAGAAGATGTGGCTTCTTTCCTGAGGAACAACACTGCTGGCCTAAATGAAACCATGATTGGTGATTATTTAGGTGAAAGGGAAGAATTTCCGCTAAAAGTTATGCATGCTTATGTGGATTCCTTTAATTTCAAAGGGATGGATTTCGGTGAAGCAATAAGGTTTTTCCTGAGGGGCTTCAGGTTACCTGGAGAAGCACAGAAAATTGACCGCATCATGGAGAAGTTTGCTGAGCGTTATTGTAAATGCAGTCCAAATTCTTTTACAAGTGCGGATACTGCATATGTGCTTGCATACTCTGTGATACTACTCAATACAGATGCCCATAATAACACGGTGAAAGATAAGGTTTGCTCGCTTAACATGTACCTTTTGTTTTATAACAAACAGCAATGAGTTTTGAGCCTTTTTTCTTTTTCTGTTGATAATTTGCAGTAATCATTTGGGTGAGCTTTTAACTTCTGTGTCTTTTATCATTCTTAATTTGGGTTATATTTGGGAACATTCGGATTATATTTTTAATTTTTCCAAGATGTGTTTCGTGTAAATATAGGAATGTTGCCTTCTGAAGTTATGCCTAGATGTTCTCATCACAGGAGCTGAAATCCTTTTGGGAACATTGTTAATCTCATTTTATAATTATTTTTTAATTTTATGTCAATATTTTCTTTTCTCCATTTTTGTTTTATTTTGGAGGAAGGGGTAATTTAGGGAATTAGAATTTTCTTCTGTAGAGTTTTTAACTATTTTTGAAGTGTGTAGATATAATTCATTAAAATCTCTTGTTGTATCTCATTTTTCATACGCATATCGATTAGCATTTTAGCGCCTATCAAAATCTATCTTCTGTCTACTAACATCTGTGTTCACTGGTTATCCAGATGACCAAGGCTGACTTTATCCGGAACAACCGAGGAATAGATGATGGAAAGGATCTACCTGAGGAGTATCTTGGTGTCCTATATGATCAAATTGTCAAAAATGAAATTAAGATGAGCGCTGATTCTTCTGTACCACAGAGCAAGGAGGAAAACAGCTTTAATAAATTATTGGGCTTGGATGGTATCCTGAATCTGGTAACTGGGAAGCAGACTGAAGAAAAAGCATTGGGTGCAAATGGGCTTCTTATAAAGCGCATCCAAGAGCAATTTAAAGCAAAGTCAGGAAAATCAGAGTAAGCTAAGAAAATACACAAAATAGAATCGAATATCGTTATCTTGTTTGTAAGATATTTTACTGATGACTACACTGATGGATGGAGCGTTGAAAACTGGGTTAGTGTGGCCATGGTTTAATGAGTATAATATTCCTTTTGAATATCTCATGACACTTCATTTACTATGTAGAAATGACAGTCACACCTTCCTTTGTTGTTTCTTCTACTGCCAAATATTTACATTAAGCAGATACTGTTTTGGTAGCATACAATGATGTGGTTGGTTGAGCCATGTTTGGGAAAAACTGAACTGTGCTTGATCATACTTTATCTCATGCTTTTAATCAACCAGTTCCAAGTCAGACAGGGGAAGACGGTTGCGGTAGGTTGAAAGCCAATGTCTATGTAGTCACATCCTATAAACATCTTTCATTTATAACAAAAAATAAGTAAAGTAATAACCTGAATTAGGTCTAAGGCATTGTCGAGTCGGTATGAGCTGATTTGGGAGTTAAGATCATTTTATCTGATCAATGAGGAATTTGATTGCTTGCCTTCTGCCTATTCGGAGTCTGGCAACATTTGGGAATTCATGTTTGCTTGGTGCTGCAGGTCTGTCTATCATGCTGTGACAGATGTGGCAATATTGAGGTTTATGGTGGAGGTCTGCTGGGGTCCTATGTTGGCTGCATTTAGTGTGACTCTTGACCAAAGTGATGACAGGCTTGCTACTTCTCAATGCTTACAAGGTTTCCGGCATGCTGTTCATGTTACTGCTTTGATGGGAATGCAGACCCAGAGAGATGCATTTGTCACTTCAGTAGCAAAGTTTACTTATCTACATAATGCTGCAGATATGAGGCAAAAAAATGTTGACGCTGTGAAGGTAAGTGCATATTCAGTATATCTTAATCAAAAGGAACATTTATTGCCTAAATCAATGCAGAATATGGTTGTTCATTGGAAGAACATGTTACGCGTGTATCTGGATTTTCACATGTAATACTATACCCCACATATATTATAATGGTAGAACAAATAGGACCAATTTGGATTACAATTTCTTGACCCCTTTCATATGACGAACGATACCATTTAGGGCTCAGGGTTACTGTTTGTAGATTATAGCACCGAAATTTTATTGCTTGCATTCTTTGGATCTTACATGTGTATGCTCTCAGGAAGTATCTGTGCAATGTCCTTTTATATCAGTTTTACCTATACATTTACTGTTTACAGGCAATAATATCAATTGCCATTGAAGATGGTAATTATCTTCAGGAAGCATGGGAACACATATTAACGTGTCTTTCTCGAATAGAGCATCTGCAACTGTTGGGAGAAGGTGCACCTACTGATGCATCATTTTTGACTGGATCAAATGTTGAATCAGAGGAGAAAACACCAAAATCTACTGGCCTTTCTTCTCTGAAGAAAAAAGGAACTATACAGAATCCAGCTGTGATGGCTGTTGTTCGTGGGGGTTCATATGACAGTACTAGTGTCGGGGTGAACACTTCTGGACTGGTAACTCCAGAACAGATTAATAACTTCATTTCAAACTTGAATTTGCTGGATCAGATTGGGAATTTTGAGTTGAATCATGTATTTGCTCATAGCCAAAGATTAAACAGTGAAGCTATAGTGGCTTTTGTGAAGGCCTTGAGCAAAGTTTCCATGGCAGAGTTGCAATCTCCAACAGACCCTCGCGTATTCAGCCTCACAAAAATAGTTGAAATAGCGTAAGAGTCTTTTCTCCACTCTATTAGTTTCTGTTGCGTGAGCACAATGACAGCAGAATTTATATTTTATTGTAAGATTGTGCATGAAAACTTAAAATTTTCAAGCTCCCAAATGGCATGCTAGAGCATGAAGTCTTTGCGATTTTTTTCTCAAATTCAAAACTCTCTAGTACTTCTTCTGTGCTTTTCTTGCAGATATATTCCTTGTTTTTTGTCTTTCTCTCAGCAGTGATGATAAATTTTTCTTGATAATCAGTCATGCAACTTCATCTGAACAAAGAGAAGTTGGGATGGATTTTGTGATCACAAAATAAGTATCTTTCTTTGCAGGCACTACAATATGAACCGCATCAGATTAGTGTGGTCTCGCATATGGAATGTTCTCTCAGACTTCTTTGTATCAGTTGGCTTGTCGGAGAACCTCTCAGTTGCAATATTTGTGATGGATTCATTACGTCAGCTTGCTATGAAATTCTTAGAGCGCGAGGAGCTGGCAAATTACAACTTCCAAAATGAATTTTTGAGACCATTTGTGATTGTTATGCAAAAAAGCAACTCTACAGAAATTAAGGAATTAATTGTTCGTTGCATTTCACAAATGGTTCTCAGCCGTGTCAATCATGTGAAATCTGGCTGGAAAAGTGTTTTTCTGGTATGCTATTGTGTTACAAATTGCATTCTTTAGTGTCACGGTATGATAAGTGTTTGCTGAAGGTGGGCTATTTAGGGGAAAAGGAAATTCCCAACAAACACTAAAATATAGTTTCCTATTGTGAGATTAGTTAAAATTTTTAAGATTGTGACCCAAATTGAGTTATTGCCACTGTGAAGTTTCGTATGATAAATTCAGGCAATAATGATCTCAAAGTAGGCTTGGGTGTGTTATCCCCAGCTTTAAAAAATTTATCTAGTTATTTGCGAAACGACAGTAATAATGCCTTGTGTCTCACATTATGCGGCTCTTTCATCAGGTTTTTACGGCAGCGGCAGCTGATGAGAGGAAAAATATTGTCTTGTTGGCCTTTGAGACCGTGGAAAAAATCGTCAGAGAATATTTCCCTTATATAACAGAGACAGAGACATTGACTTTTACTGATTGTGTTAGATGCCTCTTAACCTTCACGAATAGCAGATTCAATAGTGATGTTAGCCTCAATGCTATTGCATTTCTCCGGTTTTGTGCTGTCAAACTTGCTGAAGGAGGGCTTGTTTACAACAAGAGGAGTGAGCTTGATGTTTCATCCCTTCCAACAGCAAATGAGGATGCTTCAAATGGAGTAACTTTTAATGAGAAAGATGAACATGCATCCTTTTGGGTTCCATTGCTAACAGGTACATGACAATAATTCTAGCTTCCGAGAAACTGCTACAACTTCTTAGCTTTCTGTAATGTGACATGTACCACACAAACAATGCTTTGCCACTTAATTCTACAACTAGACCCCAAGCATTAAAAGTAAGAGTTTATAGATGCGAACTACCAATTTTTGGGTAGTTGGTTTTATTTCTCTTATTCTGTTGCTTGGTAAGATTTTAACCCTAAAATCTTCTGCAATCCCTTCCTGCTCAAACCCTCTATTTGGATTCTTTCCGCTATACTAGTCTTTTTAATATCTTTGGAGAAAGATTCCGTTGCTCCTGTCTTTTCAAATTGATTCATCCTTTTCTTTCACATAATATTCTGTTGTTGTCACAGGTTTGTCAAAGCTAACATCAGATCCTAGATCAGCAATCAGGAAGGGTTCTTTGGAAGTTCTTTTTAACATTCTAAAGGATCATGGTCATCTCTTCTCACACTCCTTTTGGACTGCAATTTTCAATTCTGTTGTTTACCCCATATTTAGCTGTGTCAGCAATAAGAGAGACACATATATGAAAAATGACCAGTCTTTGCCAGTTTCAGTATCTCCGCGTCCTGAAGGAAGCACATGGGATTCTGAAACTTCTGCAGTTGCAGCAGACTGTCTTATGGACCTATTTCTCAGTTTTTTTGATACAGTAAGACCGCAACTACCAGGTGTGGTATCCATTCTGACAGGACTCATCCTAAGTCCTGTTCAGGGTACTGCTAGCACTGGGGTCGCAGGGTTAGTTCGTTTGGCTGGTGAAGTTGGTGAGAAGCTTTCAGAAGATGAATGGAGAGAGATCTTTCTGGCTTTAAAAGAAGCAGCCACATCTGCTGTGCCTGGATTTATGAAGGTGTTGAGAACCATGGATGACATCAATGTTCCTGGTCTTTCTAGATCTTATAGTGATATAGATTTGTCATCTGATCATGGGTTTACAAATGATGATCTTGAGGATGATAATCTGCAAACAGCATCATATTTGGTTTCAAGAACGAAGAGTCATATTGCTATGCAGCTACTTATCATACAGGTTTTCTTCTTCCCCTTTCATCATTTGCGTGCATTCAGTCATAATTCATGTTTGCTTAATTGCTCGTATGTAGATGTCTGTCGTGTCAGTGCTTAATAATTTCTGCAACTTATATTCTCGTGATCACGTTCCAAAATACAGTGTAAAACTTAGAGCTTGTCAACTATCTTAAGTCAAAGTTGTGGAATTTTAATTCTTTTCTCGTTTATTTTCTCTTCAGGTGGCTACTGATTTGTACAAACTCCACCTCGGATCGTTCTCAGTCGGAAACATTTCAATCCTCCTTGAAATATTTTCCCTCATTGCATCCCATGCTCACCAACTGAACTCGGAGACAATTCTGCACAAGAAGCTGCAAAAAGTGTGCTCTGTCCTGGAACTGACTGCCCCACCTTTGGTTCATTTTGAGAACGACTCTTACAAGAACTACTTAAGCTTCCTCCAAAACACCCTCGTGGACAGTCCTTCTCTGTCCGAGGAGATGAACATAGAAGCCCAACTCGTTGGAGCGTGTGAAAATATATTTCAGATCTACCTAAACTGTACCGAGCTTCGTTCTGCCGAGCAGAGGCCAGCTGATGAGCCAGTTTTGCACTGGATTCTTCCCTTGGGTACAGCAAAGAAAGAAGAATTGGCCACCAGGAGTGACTTAGCTGTGTCGGCGTTGCAGGTATTGAACAGTTTGGAAAAGGTTTCGTTTAGGAGGCACATTTCTCGGTTATTTCCGTTGTTGGTGGATCTTGTGAGGAGTGAGCACGCATCTGGAGAAGTTCAGCTTGTTCTAAGCAACATATTCCAATCATGTATAGGCCCAATAGTAATGCAACAGTAACACTATTTTTTGTGAGACACTTGATATACACATATTGCCATCACCGAACCACAATTTTCTCCTCCTCCGAGAGACTGGATCCACACAGAGAGCCATTAATATCGTTTCTTATTAAATTTTGTAGTTTATACAGAACCGAGGCTGGATTTTCCCACCTTATCATGAGTGTCTATCATCTATTCTAATGTGTCAATAATATCTATATGTATATTGTATGAGACTCCTAGTCATAGTGAGACCAAAACATTGTATTTTTGGCATGCTTTTCGCGACGGGTTTTGTTTAAGTTATAGCTCCAAAATGGTCGTCGTGCTTTTTTTTTTTTTTTGGATCGAAAGATAACTAGCTTCCAAACTCTAACCTAAACAAAACACCTTTGACTGCGATTATTAAAATATTAAAAAGTGAAAACCATTAAACACTCTAAAAGCACTGTTATAAAATTCCTTGCCTAGCGCCTCCTGCTTAGACGGTAGGCGGTTGGTCATTATTCCGATTAATGCTTAGGAGTTTGAAAATTAAAAAATGACGCCTAGACCTGTTGAGGCGCTTACCTAGACCGTTTAGGCACCCGCCTAGCCCGCTTAGACACCTGCCTAAGGTTGCAACTCATTTAGATAGAAAATAGATAGCTTTTCTTTTGCATTTTATTGTTTCCAATAAATTGTAAGAGACTTATTGAACACTTAAATAAACATACATTATATGTTTGCTCCCTATGTGTTCATTATGTTCCAATATTTCATAATATACATGTCATTTTATATTATAGTTTATGATGAAATTATATATATTTTAAATATAAACTGACACTTATTTACATGAATACAATAATTTTACTTAAATCCGCATAGTCCACCTAGGCGTTAGGCCCCAACCCACCGCCCAACTAGCGCCTAATGTCTTTTAGAACCTTGGCCAAAATCCAAAGTAATAATCTGACCAAACAAAAAAATAATCAAAAGTAATAATATATTTAACTGAGTGATTTGCTGTCTGATAATTACAAGAGTGTTTTATAGATTCTACAATATGGTATTATAGCTTTGCGAATTTGATTACAATATTTAGATGTATTTAGTATGCTTATTATTTTATGTATATGTATGTATGTGTGTGTGTGTATGTGTATTCACATGAATTATATCTCACTTTGAAATAAAAATTGTATCAAATACATGTAAGTATTGTAACCAAGCAAATAAAATTTGTTACAAATTGTGATTTCACCTCCTTTTTATTTATTTAGGCATTTCTTTGTTTATATTTAGTATTTGGATTGAATAAATCAAATTATAATCAAAGTACAAAAATAAACATAAGTTTGCAATAGGAGAAAATGGCTAGTAAGAAAAAAAGGCGTTCGAAGAACATTTTATTGAATAAAAATTGAACTCGACAAGATTGAGGGTGTATTCAATTGGAATTTTAATGGACTTATAAATCTATGGATTTTAATAGAGTTTAATTGATTTCTAGAGATTCTATGTAAAATTTTGAGTGAATTCTCTCAAATTTTTAGGGGAGGGAGGTGAGATTTAAGAATGCGTTAAATTCACTCTGAAATCTCTCAAATTCTCTTGAATTCCTCAACTTTTTAAAATCATTCAGATTCAATTTCTAACTGAATACGCATGGAGTGTTATAAATTTATTTAAAATCTTAATTGAGTACATCCAGACTTTCAGAGAATCACTTAAAATCCTGACTGAATATCGTTGAATTTGTAAAAAGAATTAAAATATCTCAAAATCCTAATTAAATACCCGACGTCAATAAAATTGTACTAAACCATGATTTATAAACGCATTAAAAGTTGAGATTAGCTCTATATATAGTAGTTGTCTCCTAAAAAACTTGCATGCTTCCGTAGCAAAATACCAACGGAATGCTGATAATGTTTGAATGTGACTGGGAAAAACAATACAAGGCTCGAACAATAAAAAATGAACCATTAGAAACTTATTAAATCGATAATAAATCTGTCACAATTAGATATTGAACTCATTTATGAGGATGATGTTCAAATCCATGTAAGTTAAAGTTGCAATCTATTTAATGCTAAAATATATCCAAATAATGAATAAACTTTTGTTTTGAAATTTTGGGTGGTTCTTTGTTTTGTTGCTTGTGATAGTTCTTAATCTAATCAATGATCATCCATTTTTAATAATAAAGGTGAAAATTAAACTTAATAAATGAATACAGCTTGGAGTTTTCAAATGAATATGAACAACTTAAAAATGCTTTCTATGGGAACATTTTAAGACTACTTAGTCGGTATAGTATTAGTAGGGCGTCAAAATTTTTCTTTCTCAAACCGATATGTTGATTGAATCATTTTTTATTTGGTTTTAGCACGTTTTATTTAATAACTTCAATGAATTCATTAACCATTATTTATCTTAGATGCCCTATGATTGAACAAGCATGAATAACATTGCAAATAAAAATAATTAACATCTTTTTAAGATTCAGTTCATGCATTTTGTTTATATAGCCAAAAAGTAGAAAAGAAGAAAGATGGCACGGGGATTCGATTGATAAATAGTAAAACCAAGGTATTGTGTTTCCTTATTTATTTATTTATTTATTATTTTATAAAAAGGATAATTATTCTAAGGTTGTTTTATTGACACTCCATATTTTTATGAAAACACTCCACATCCAAAATATTCCTTTAAAATTCTAACTTTGTTCCTCATTTTTCTGAATACACCCCAACCCTCGTACAGAAGTCAACGGCAAACAAACCCCAATTCTACGGCCACTATCTCTGAATTCCTTCATCATTGACATCAGCACGACCAACAACTCCCAGGCAGTTGGTAACAACCCATCACCTTAACTCATCTAACCGGATAACCCTTCAGCCCCATCACCTTTGTCGCAGAAGTCTGTCGTCAACACCCAAATTCGCCCACCCTGTCTCCAAAATTCCTATTGCCAAACTCATCACTTTGGTCCCTAACATTTCAAATCGATAAAAGTGGTCCTTGAAATTGTCCACCATCCATCATTTTAGTCATTCCGTTAAAAATTCCGTTAAGTGTCCCGGAGCTCTTGGTCGGAAGTTTGGGCAATTTTCAAAGCTTTGTAACTCAATCGTTTCTTAACATAATATATCAAAATGAAGATAGGAAAGTGTAGAATAAGATTATACTTACTTGGAAGCCCAATGGTTGTCGGATATGGCTAGAATATAGCCTCAAAGTTGAATGGTCCGAGGGAAAATTGGAAAACTCGCCGGAAACTGGGTAAACTTTAAACGCTCATAACTTCTTCAATACTCAACGAAATCAAGTGATTCAAACACAAAAATCATACTTTTCAATGAGACGAAGAGAATGGTACCTTTTTAGAAGGTTAAATCACCGTGGTTTGGCCGAAAAATGGCTCGAAAGTGGCTAACTCTAGACCAAGACAGTCACTTTCGAGTCGTTTTACGGCAAAACAAAGGCGCGTTAGCTGTCAAAAAAGGTACCATTCTCTTCATCTGGTTGAGAAGTATGATTTTTGTTTTTGAATCACTTAATTTTGTTGAGTATTGAAGAAGTTATGAACGTTTAAAGTTTACTCAGTTTCCGGCGAATTTTCTAGTTTTCGTTTGGACCAGTCAACTTTGAGGCTATTTTCCGGCTATCTCCAGTAGCCATTGGGCTTTCAAATAGGTATAATCTTATTCTACACTTTCCTATATTCATTTTGATATATTATGGGTCGAATTTGGTTAAGAAACAATTGAGTTATGAAACTTTAAAAATTGTCCAAACTTCTGACCAAGATCTTCGGAACACTTAACGAAGTTTTTAACGGAATGACCAAAATGATGGTTGGTGGACAATCTCAGGGACCACCTTTATCAATTTGAAATGTTAGGGACCAAAGTGATGAGTTATGCAAATTTCACTGACTATTTTAGTTATTTAGCCTATTTTTTATTGGGAGCAACTTCGAATGATATAATTAAATTAATATTTTGATACCATGTTATTAATTGTAAGATATATTCTAAAATCATAACAACAAGACATTAGGATCACAAATATAATGAATCGAATCAATATAAAATAGAGATGAACTAATTATATTGAGGTTAAATTGCCAAAATGATCCATAAGATTTGCATAACTCATCACTTTGGTCCCTGAGATTGTCCACCATCCATCATTTTGGTACTTCCGTTAAAAACTCCGTTAAGTGTCCCAGAGCTCTTGACCGCAAGTTTAGGCAATTTTCAAAGCTTCGTAACTCAATCATTTCTTAACCAAATTCGACCCATAATATATCAAAATGAAGATAGGAAAGTTTAGAATAAGATCATACCTATTTCAAAGCCCAATGGTTGCTGGAGATAGCCAGAATATAGCATCAAAGATGACTGGTCCGAGTGAAAAACTTGAAAACTCGCCGGAAACTGGGTAAATTTTAAATGTTCATAACTTCTTCAATACTCAATGAAATCAAGTGATTCAAAAATGAAAATCATACTTCTCAACGAGACGAAGAGAATGGTATATTTTTCAAAGGCTAAATTTCCGTGGTTTGGCCGAAAAATGGCTCGAAAGTGGCTGTCTTGGTCTCGAGTTAGCCACTATCAAGCCGTTTTCCGGCCAAACCACGACGATCTAGTAGTCGAAAAAGGTACCATTCTCTTTGTGTCATCGAGAAGTATGATTTTAATTTTTAAATCACTTGATCTCATTGAGTATTGAAGAAGTTATAAACGTTTATAGTTTACCTAGTTTCCAGCGAGTTTTCCAGTTTTCACTCGGACCAGTCAACTTGGAGGCTATTTTCTGGCGATCTTCGGCAACCATTGGGCTTCCAAATAGGTATAATCTTATTCTACACTTTCCTATATTCATTTTGATACATTATGGGTCGAATTTGGTTAAGAAACGATTGAGTTACGAAACTTTAAAAATTGTCCAAACTTCTGACCAAGATCTTCGGGACACTTAACGGAGTTTTTAACGGAAGGACCAAAATGATGGTTGGTGGACAATCTCAGGGACCACCTTTATCAATTTGAAATGTTAGGGACCAAAGTGATGAGTTATGTAAATTTCACGGACCATTTTAGCTATTTAGCCTATTTTTTACTGGGAGCAACTTCGAATGATATAATTAAATTAATATTTTGATACCATGTTATTAATTGTAAGATATATTCTAAAATCATAACAACAAGACATTAGGATCACAAATATAATGAATCGAATTAATATAAAATAGAGATGTGTTGTAGTCTATTTTTATCTAACAGAGAGACTAGGGTCGGCGGCACAGAGAGAGAGGAGAGGGATGTGTGTTTGTAGAATTGTAGGGGAATGTATGTGTTGTTATCCCTCCTACATTGTGCCTTTATTTATAGTAGTAAAGGGAGAGAAGATATTCCTTCTCCTCCAAGTAATACAAGTTGTAATAGGAAATGATAACTAGAATCAAATCTAATCTAGGATTTACACAATCACACTTATTCTAGGAATGTTTACAACACTCCCCCTTGTGTGTGCAAATACTTAAGGTAGATTCAGCATCATGCAGAAGTTGAGGAAGTCGACTCGTCGGCATTGATTCCAAGGAACAACGCTTATTCTCAATAAGGTAGGAACTTGCATAAGTAGTAAGTCTCACTAAAAAAACCCTAAGGCTATGGCAAAAACCCGAGTAGGGACAAAATCCATAGTCTAAGGAAAAATGCGTGAGAAATGCAAAGTCAAAAGAAACGTCTACAGGACGTCATCAGGGATATGACCAGCCCAATGTGGGTGCCTCGTTAAAACCTAGTTAGGTAGCAAAAACCTAGTGGGAAAAATGCTCCTAATCGTAGGGAAAAAGAGTACATTAAGATCAAGCAAGTATCCAGAAGATACTCCCCCTGAGTTTGACATAATTCCAAAGAGAAATAGCAAAGTTACAACTCAGAAAGTTTACGCATACCAATTCCATGAACAAGCTTCTGAAACGTCGCCTTCGGTAGTGATTTGGTGAAGAGGTCAGCCAGATTGTCTTGTGATCGGATTTGCGTGACTTCAATCTTCTGCTGCTCTTGTTGTTGATGTGTAAAGAAGAACTTCAGCGCAATATGCTTGGTGTTGTCTCATTTGATGTAACCCTTCTTGAGCTGTTCGATGCAAGCTGTGTTGTCTTAAAAATCGTCGTCGGGGCATTAACGGCGTGATGAAGATCACATGAGCTTCGAATATGGCCCATTACTGCTCTCAACCAAAAGCATTCCCGAGTTGCTTCATGTAAGGCGATAATTTCAGCATGGTTAGACGAAGTGGCAACTAAGGTCTGTTTAGTTGACCTCCAAGATATTGCGGTGCCTCTAACGGTAAAGACATAACCCATTTGAGAACGCGCCTTGTGCGGATCAGATAAGTATCCAACGTCGGCATAACCAACAAGGCGAGAGATGAGCATAGGGTGCGGTATCACTCGAGGATTCGTAGGGATAGAATAAGCCCAAATCCATAGTACCCTTAAGGTAACGGAATATGTCTTTCACGCCAGTCCAATGTCTGCGTGTTGGTGTATTGCTGTATCTTGCCAAAAGATTAACAGCGAAGGAGATGTCGGGTCTAGTGCATTGAGCTAAGTACAATAAAGCGCCTATCACACTTAGATAAGGAACTTCAGGTTCCAAAATCTCTTCATCATCCTCCTTTGGACAGAAGGGATCTCGCTTTGCATCTAGCGTACGAACGACCATAGGAGTACTTGAAGACTTCGCTTTATCCTCATTAAAATGGCGCAGCACCTTCTGGGTGTAGTTCGATTGATGTACTAAGATTCCATCCGAACAATGCTCTATCTCGAGACCGAGACAGTATCGAGTCTTACCTAGATCTTTCATCTCAAATTCCGACTTCAGGTGCGAAACAGTTCTCGCGAGCTCTTCAGGAGTTCCGATGAGATTCATGTCATCGACATATACTGCAACAATCGCAAATCCAGAATGTGACTTCTTAATGAACACACAAGGGCATAGTTCGTTGTTCATATATCCCTGACTAGTCAAATACTCACTCAGACGGTTATACCATATTCTTCCGGATTGTTTCAAACCGTATAGTGAACGCCTCAGCCAAATTGAGAGCGTGTTCCGGGGTTTTGAAATATTTGAACTAGTCAATGTAAGTCCTTCGGGAACTTTCATATAAATTTCCGTATCAAGATCCCCATAGAGATACGTGGTTACTACGTCCATCAGCTGCATATCCAGTTTTTCGGAAACTACCAAACTGATAAGGTATCGAAAAGTAATCACATCCATAACGGGTGAGTAAGTTTTGTCATAGTTAATCCCGAGGCGTTGTGATAAACCTTGTGCTACAAGACGAGCTTTGTAACGCACAATTTCGTTCTTCTCATTACGCTTCCGAACCCACTTGTAGCCAACGGGCTTCACATGTGGAGAAGTAGGAACTACAGGTCCAAACACCTTACGTTTCGCAAGTGAATCAAGTTCGACTTGGATTGCTTATTTCCAGTTTAACCAATCAGCTCTACGTCGACATTCATCAACGAAACGTAGTTCAATGTCATCACTCAACATGATCTCAGTAGCTACTGCAAATGCTAATGCATCGTCGACAATCATCTCATTTCTACGCCATACATCATCTAAGCTAGCATAATAGACCAAAATCTCACGATTCTCGGGATGAGGATTCGTCTATTCAAGGGCGCTTCCATAATCTAGAATTTCCTCATGAGTTGGGTAAAATGAGTAAGCGATGGTTGGATTCACGATAGGCTCTTCAGGACCTTGTGCCGTGGTTTTCCTATTTCGGGGGTGTGAATCCTTTAAACCAAGGGGTCTGCCACGCTTTTGTGTAGGGGCAGAGGATTGGCTAGCCGCTAATGTACGTGGATCACCAGAATTGGCATCCCGGGCTTCCAGGAGGGTAGTCTGTCGTACATTTGGTACATCTATCTTTGCAGGCGTATTCGCAGCTGGAATATGTGATCTTGTCACACGCGCTAGATCGGTGAAAGCATCTGGCATGCTCTGAGCTATGCTCTGGAGATCTAATATGCACTGCATTTCAGCTTCAGACTGAGCGGTGCGGGGATCTAAATGAGACAAAGTGGGAGTCGTCCACGATAATTCACGTCGTTCATTAGGAACGTTGACGTTCTTATCTCCCCCTAACGACAGGAAGATTGTCTCATAGAAGTGACAATCCGCAAAACGAGCGGTAAACAGATCGCCTGTCAAAGGTTCTAAGTAACGAAAAATCGAAGGAGAATCATATCCGACATAGATTCCCATCATTCGCTGAGGCCCCATTTTTGTACGTAAGGGCGGCGAGATCGGCACATAGATCGCACAACCAAAAACGCGCAGATGCAATATGTCGGGTTCGCATCCGGTGACCAACTGAAGGGCACTAAATGGTTGTGTCGCAACAGGCCTCAGGCGGACCAACTTTGCTGCGTGCAATATTGCATGGCCCCAAGAAGCGATCGGGAGCTTGGTACGTATGACCAACGATCGAGCAATCATTTGTAAACGCTTAATGAAAGCCTCTGCCAGGCCGTTCTGGGTGTGAACATGGGGTACAGGATGTTCAACTTGAACCCCAACCGACATGCAATAGTCATCAAAAGTTTTAGATGTGAATTCTCCAGCATTATCCAATCGAATAGATTTGATCGGATAATCAGGGTGGTGAGCCCTAAGCTTGATAACCTGAGCCAACAGTTTAGAGAATGCAGCATTCCTTGTGGACAACAAGCACACGTGTGACCAACGTGTAGAAGCGTCAACCAAAACCATAAAATATCTAAATGGTTCGCAGGGAGGTTAAATCGGTCCACAAATGTCCCCCTGAATCCGTTGTAGAAAAATGGGAGGATTCGAACGAATCTTGTCATAAGAAGGCTTAGTAATAAGCTTTCCCATAGAACATGTTTGACATGCAATTTCATGGATCGAACCTAAGGTTCAGGTTAGTGGATGCCTGTGTGAAGTTTTGAGGATACGGTGCATCGCTATTCGTTTAGGATGTCCCAAACGATCATGCCAAAGTGTAATTTCGTGCGCGGTCCATGTGGTAGGGCCGGCCACATAGTGGCATTCTATGGGGCGTATGGTCGTAGTATACAGACCACTCGGGTTACGCTCCATCTTCTCTAGAATACGCTTCTGGCCATATTCGGAGGAAGTTACACACAGAAATTCAACTCCGTTTTCTACGTGGGTTTCAGAGTGGTAATGGTTTTCTCTAATGTCCTTGAAACTTAGTAACGTTCTTCCGGAACGTGGAGAATAGAGTGCCTCAGTAATGGTCAAGATTGTACCATTGGACAACATTATACGTGCCTTACCGTATCCTTCGATCAGGTTGGATGTGCCTGAGAGGGTTGTCAGAGGTGCATTCTTAGGTACGAAGTTAGTGAAATAGATGCGTTCACGCAAAACAGTATGTGTGGTTGCACTATCTGCCATACAACTAACTTTCCCACTAGTCATACCTAGAATGAAAAATTAATTTGAATCGGTCACATGAATAAAAGTTTATAAAAACAAGTATCAATTCAAAGTAATTTCATTTATTCAAAAAAACTTAATATCCAAAATAAATCGCCAACTAATAATCCAAAACATAAAGGAAAATTGTTCAAAATCAACTAAAAAACAAGGTGGGGTCCGGCCACTAGGTGGAATTCGGCCCCAATTGTCTTATTTTAACTGAAAAATAAGTCTATGTCTAAGATTCTAATCTTCCATAGGAGTGGTATCCTCCTGAAAGTCAGAAACCTCCATCTTTGTAGTCTCTGGTTCGTCCACTTGCATGAAGTTTGATTCAAACTTCGTACGACGAGAATGATATTCATCTACAACCTTCTTGGGAGCACGGCAAATACGGGACCAATGGTCATTTGAACCACAACGATAGCACATATCGTCATTCATTGTGGCAGGTGCTTTGCCCTTATTCTTGAAGTTCGGGGCCTTGGGAGCGAGGTTTGGGCGCTTCGGGGCTTTGTTTCCTCCCTTGGATGGGCCTTGGCTCTGTTGACCTTGGTGGGATGGCTTCTGGCCGCCCTTACCACGCCTCTTTTGGCGTTTTGGGTGCTGATGAGTGCTATAATGTGCTTCAGGCACAACAGTAGCCCCAGTAGGTCGAGCTTGATGATTCTTCATCAACAGCTGGTTCTGCTTTTCAGCAAGAAGTAAAACAGAGATCAAATCCGAGAACTTAGTGAACTTCTGAGCTCTTTATTATTGCTGCATGACAATATTAGAAGCAGAGAAGGTCGAGTAGGTCTTCTCCAGGAGATCCTTTTCAGTCAAAGTTTCATTGCAAAACTTGAGAAGTGATCGGATTTGACAAACTTCAGAATTATATTCATTCACAGACTTAAAGTCTTGGAAGCGCAAGTGCTGCCAGTCGTGTCTTGCTTCAGGCAAGAATATGTCTTTTTGGTGATCGAAACGATAAGCCAAAGCGACCCATAATGCACGTGGATCCTCCTCAGCAAGGTACTCAGTTTGCAGAGCGTCATGAATATGTCTTCGGATGAAGATCATAGCAGTGGCTTTTTCAGCTTCGCCAACAGGTTTATCTGTTGCTTCTTCAATAGCAGGACGCAAGTTCTTTGCAGTGAGGTGGAGCTTCACATCTTGAACCCACTTGAGGTAGTTCCTCCCAGAGACCTCCAAAGCGGTGAAGTCGAGTTTGTTCAAATTCGACATGTTCATATCACAAAATAGATGGACAAGATGTGGTTAGTGTAATGGAGAAAAAAACAATCCATTCACATAGGAGTAGAACATACAGGTTCTAATAGACATGTATTGGTTTAAATTTGCATGAAAAACTTCGGGTTTCATGGGTGATATGTTTAAGTGAAAACTTCAGGTTTTCAAATAAGGCATGTTTATAAGAAACTTCGGGTTTCAAAGTAATTATGAACTTCAGGTTCATATATTCCTGCAGGCAAACACAAATATATATGCAAACAAATATGCAACAAATATTGTATGCAAAAATATTGTATAATGATAATTGAATTAATTTATGTAGTCTTCAGGGCCTAAAAACATAGGCAAAGCCCACATGTGGCTCATGGAGCTCACGGGGAGACATAGGCAAGGGGAATGGGCTGCTGTGTGCAGTACCAAAAAAAAAAAATTCTTGTCGGGCTGGGCCGCTGCAAGCAAGCCCAGAAAACAAAAAAATTTGTTTTTTTTTCTTTTGGCACGGGCTGGGCCGTGACATTGCAGAGCAACAGCAAGCCCAAAAGGGCGCTGATGCAGGCCGAGGGACAGGAGCCCACTGGGGCTCGAGTTTTTGGGATCAAACACCCCAGCGAGTGCTGGGTGTGTGTCGCCGGAGGAGAACACCGGACTTGGCGCTTCTGGCGTCGGTCGGGGTTTTGTGGAAGACTCGATTTGAGTCATGGTGACCATGGGGGTGAACGGAGATTTAAAAAATCTCGATATTCATTGCCAAAACCCTAGAAATTCGATTGTAATTTAAAAAAAAAATCGAATTTGCAGACAAAAAATTCGTCGGGGATGACTGCAGGTTGTCGGGGGTAACTGGGCATGGCTGCAGGCCATGTTGGTTGACGATTTCAAGGGTGGCGACGCCTGCTGGGCGTCGGGTCTGGGTGTTGGGCCTGGAGTTGTGGCTCCAGGATTGGTTCTCGGCTCGGGAAAAGCATGGGTTCGAAGAACCCTAATTCCCCAATCGCAAAAAAAAAATTTAATGCAATTATATTATATGCATGTATAATTCTAATGAATCACATATTTACGTTGATGCATATGCAAATAATAGTTTCAATGCATGTACATATGTAAGATTCAGTTCATTACAAATATCAAATTCACGTAATTGTAGCAATTTTGGTGATGAAGCATACACAATTTATGTAGAATCTAAAATACGTTAAATGTAAAGTTGGGTCATGCATCATGGTGAATGTTCATGCTATCAGGGCTTGCAAAATATCGAGTTAAAAACCGTTGTTTGGAAAGAACCTGATTGCGTGATGATATGGATGAACTGGTTTGATGCAGAAAAAAAAATCTCCAACGTCAGATTCCTAAGCGCAGCGGTAGGAGCGTGCTGATAACGTGTTGTAGTCTATTTTTATCTGACAGAGAGACTAGGGCCGGCGGCTGAGAGAGAGGAGAGGGATGTGTGTTTGTAGAATTGTAGGGGAATGTATGTGTTGTTATCCCTCCTACATTGTGCCTTTATTTATAGTAGTAAAGGGAGAGAAGATATTCCTTCTCCTCCAAGTAATACAAGTTGTAATAGGAAAGGATAACTAGAATCAAATCTAATCTAGGATTTACACAATCACACTTATTCTAGGAATGTTTACAACAAGATGAACTAATTATATTGAGGTTAAATCGTCAAAATGATCCATGAGATTTGCATAACTCATCACTTTGGTCCCTGAGATTGTCCACCATCCATCATTTTGGTACTTCCGTTAAAAACTCTGTTAAGTGTCCCAGAGCTCTTGACCGGAAGTTTGGGCAATTTTCAAAGCTTCGTAACTCAATCATTTCTTAACCAAATTCGACCCATAATATATCAAAATGAAGATAAGAAAGTGTAGAATAAGATCATACCTATTTTGAAGCCCAATGGTTCCTGGATATGGCCAGAATATAGCCTCAAAAATGACTGGTCCGAGTGAAAAACTTGAAAACTCGCCGGAAACTGGGTAAATTTTAAATGTTCATAACTTCTTCAATACTCAATGAAATCAAGTGATTCAAAAATGAAAAGCATACTCCTCAACGAGACGAAGATAATGGTATATTTTTCAAAGGCTAAATTACTGTGGTTTGGCCGGAAAATGGCTCGAAAGTGGCTATCTTGGTCTCTAGTTAGCCACTATCAAGCCGTTTTTCGGTCAAACCACGATGATCTAGTAGTAAAAAAAAGGTACCATTCTCTTTGTGTCGTCGAGAAGTATGATTTTAATTTTTAAATCACTTGATCTCATTGAGTATTGAAGAAGTTATAAACGTTTAAAGTTTACCTAGTTTCCAGTGAGTTTTCCAATTTTCGCTCGAACCAGTCAACTTGGAGGCTATTTTCCGGCCATCTCCGGCAACCATTGGGCTTCCAAATATGTATAATATTATTATAAACTTTCCTATCTTCATTTTGATATATTATGGGTCGAATTTGGTTAGGAACGATTGAGTTGTGAAGCTTTGAAAATTGCCCAAACTTCCGGCCAAGAGTTGTGGGACACTTAACGGAGTTTTTTACGGAATGACCAAAATGATGGAAGGTGGACAATCTCAGGGACCACTTTTATCGATTTGGAATATCAGAGACCAAAGTGATGAGTTATGCAAATCTTAGGGACCATTTTAGAGATTTACCCTTATATTGAACTTATCTGTAGACTACGGAAGACGTGACTCTAGCGGATTACAAAGAAATCAATGTATTCATAAGAATGTCTTCTACTCTCTCCAAACTACATGTTCTTGCTATGAATTGGGTTTAGCACATAATAGAACGATTATTGTGAAGCAGGGACAATCCTTATATAGTTGCTAGGATATCTTTTAATTAAGCCTACTACTAAATGAGAAATACTCTCTCACCATTATAAGTCTTTACTAAATGCGGATCACATAAAAGGATAATTAGATGTTAAGACTCTATTATTCTAATCATAGGTCACTTCGACAATCAAGTCATCTAAATAATAAGTTACTCAAGAATCAAGTGATTGATTGATAAGTAATTGATACTCACAATTATGTTTACATTAACTTGTTGTCTAACAATATGATTGTGGGTAATTGGTATTTAGAAGAGTAAAATTGTAAACCGTAAGCTAATGAAAAAATTAGATGGCTTCGATGGGTAAGAGGGTAAAAAAGTATATAACGTGAGAGAGTATCTTGAATTGAGTGTTTTGATTAAGACTTTATTCCTCAATATGAAGATAATATTTTATAGTTTAGTTCAACCATTTTTTATGGCAAAAAGAGTTAAATAGGGTAGCTGCCCTTAAGGGTGCGTTTGTTGTACTAGACTATTTCGGACTAGCTTCAGGGACTAAATTGGACTGGCTTAGACTAGACTAAGCTGGACTAGCTTAGTCAAGCGTTTGGTGCAGTGTCGGACTAAGAAATAGGATAATAACAAATTTTTATACAAATACAAAAAATCCAAATCCTAACATCCAAATTCTAGAAAAATCATAACTAGATGATCACCACTCCGGAAAAATCAAATCTTTCACTTGTATGTGCATGACCAAAAAATCAAATTGAAAACCTCAAATTACATTTTACAACCCAGAATTAAATCTTTCCAATGAATCAAGAGAACCCAAATACCCCATAGAACAGAAAATTCAACCCAGCAAAAACAGAATGTAGTCGGCAGTAAGCAAACCTCAAATTTGCATGTTTGAATTGAATTTGGGGATTTGAGTACTAGGTAAATTTGAATATGTCAAGCTCTCTTTCTTTGTCTAATTGCGAGGGCCCAGGCAAGCTCTGAGGAATCGAACGGCGACGAGAGCAGGACCTTCCCCAGAGGTTTGCAACACAAAAGTCATTGTTGGAGCTCTATGCAACTGCAATTTGGTCGGGTCGTCGAGAATATCGCCGTAGTTCTCTCGGATTTGAAACGAGGGAATGGTCTTGGTGTGGTGTTGTGATCTCGTTGGAGAGAGGACGCAACGCAGACGAAACAAGGTCTTCGCAGAGGGAGGATGCCAAGTGACGCAAATGAGACAAAGCAGGTCTTAGCAGTCCCGTGGTTTTCGTGTATAGGCCCCTAGTCCACACAAGTCTGGACTAGTCTCACTTAAGTTAGTCCCCAAGCCTACCAAATATGGGACAATAATCTTAGCTAGTCCAATCCCACTTAAGAAAGTGAAACAAACACACCCTAATAGTATACGTGGTCTCCGTCCATGCATGGGGTGCGTAGGACCAAAAATATATATTATTTTTGCAATATAACTCACCTCGAATCTTTTTTTTTTTTTTCATGAGATAGGACCAAAAATTTTACATATAAACATTGCCAGACATAATTTATATGAGGTCATAGGGGCCTATACAAAGTTCATCAAAATCTTTTATGAGGTTATGGGGCCTATAGTACTCGGTTTAGTGGTTTCTTCTTCACTTGTAAGTGAGAGGTCTAAAGTTCGATTATCGCTAAAGACGAATTTGAATCATATTATAGCTAGCCTACTCTCCCACCCATCGTTTGTTAAAAAAAAAAAATATATCATATTTTGATGTGCATCAATTTTTGCTGTATCAAGACAAAAATCATTTTACAAGGAAATTAATATTTGGACCTACAAAACAAAACAAGAATATCATTATATCTTCTCACTGGATGGCGGTCTTAAACCTCCAAAAAGTCCACTTTAGAAGGCCCTTTAGTCTCTATCAAAACCTCCAAGAAGGGTCGTTGAAAGGGTTAATTTTAATTCAGTGCTTAGCTAGCCTCTTTATCCTCCTACACTTAGCTCACATTCTGTGAGCAAAAACGTGATTAAAAGAGTGAACGAACCAGTTGCATATACCCTCTCGTCCATCCACGATGTCGTTTCCCGTAGTCGAATCATTGAAACCATTTAATTTTTCCCTCGAAAATGGATTGTTTTGTTTATTTCTATGTTCGTTCAATCAGAGAGTTCATCATCCTTCAACCTAAATCATTCATTCAGTAAAATTAATTAACAGATCACCAATACATATACACTTTCGTTTTCGGATGTGATTTATACACATTAATATTTTTTGTGTTGGAATCAATTATTCGTATTTTTGATATATATAAAAAACACCATCTTTGGACCAATTAAGTCCTAGATGCTGACTAAAATGAAGTAAAAGAAATGGGCGCCAACCAGTTCAGACTAAAGAGGGTTGCTCAAATGTCTTAAGAGACAAGAGCTCGTAGACTTTGCTCAAATGTCTTTTATATTTCTATTTATAAAGGGAATTGTTATTGGCACGCCAAAAATCTTATTTTACATTCTTCACTTTTTATAATTAGAAAGAAAAATACAATTGTAAAAAATGTAGAATGAAAATTTTGAAGTGCTAATAACAATTTCTTATATTAAATGCTAGATTAAAGAGCCGACGAGGTATGAACTCAGACAATAGTGCAAGGGCAATACTTATCTTCATTACTGTGGTAAAGGACCACTTGCACATATGTTTTAGATTTTTGTTTTTTTTTTTTTTTGAGAACCTCGGCGGTACGAGGGAAATTTATTGATAAGAAAAAAGAAGATACACCTAGACAGGGGGGACATAAACCTAACCCCTCATAAAACAAGAGAAAAGAAATACAAAAAAGGGGGGGACATGCACCTTACCCCTTTTGAGAAAGGAAATACAAAAGAGGGGGGGACATAAGCCCAAACCCCTCAATAAACCTAAAAGGTAATAACCTGCAAGACAAGCTGCAAAACAAAAGGGAATCCAAAAAGGTTAGGAAAAGAAAGGAGAACACACATCAAGAAGAGGAGACAAACCTGTAGGTTGGCATGCCCAAGAAATCTGAGTGTAGAGGAGGAAGGATCTCTATAGGGGGAGTGGAGTGCCAAACAAGTGAAGATGATAGAAGCCCTAAATTGGCTAATTTGTCAGTAACAACATTCCCTTCTCGAAAAATATGAGAGCAACGAAAAACCATGTTCTGCAAATGGAGTGTTTTAGATTTTTTAATTGGACTTTGTGAATCTTTCAGATTATGATAAATTAATTGAAGGAGTCCCAAGCGTTTACGAAAAGAGGGAGAGAGGGCCATAGATAGACGGACCAGGTTGAGCTAACGACTCTTACAACGATGACAACCAAATTAAATAAGTCGAGAAGCCAACCATGAAAAACAAGTGGAGTAAGCGACCACAGTTTTGCTTTCTCCTTTTTAAATTAAAAAAAAAATTAGTTGGTGATTTTGTCACGAAAATCCATTTTTTGGAGATTGAGAAAACTCATAGAAGCATTTCAACTTCTTAAGAAAGAGTCCCATAAATAAAATACAGAGATATAGAAAAATGAGAAACCAGATATATAAATTAACTAATTAAGGACGGTCAAAAAATAAAATGGGAATGTTAGCTGTCTTCTTATTGGATTTTTTCATTGTATCTTTTCGGTTTTGTAATGTTGTATGATTATTTAAAAGGAAAACTAATGAAAATGGCTTGAAAACTTTGAGTTTTAATGATAAGGACAAAATAAAGGGTAAAGTGAATAGTACCAGGATTGACTTTTTAGTGTAAAAATATGGTTTTTCGTTAAAGTGAACAGTACCAGGTGCTTTTCGTTAAAGTTCCCTTATTTAAATTGTTTATTTTTTAGGTCATCAAAAATTATTATTGCAAAAAATTTACCAAGTCTAGAACGTTTAGTCATATAAAAACTATTTAATAAATAAACAAATCAAGTTTCCCACTAAACACTTTTGACAATGTTAATTAGACGAGTAAACTATTTCTAATTTGGTTGCTATTTCAAAGTTGATATTTAAGAGTAATATGTAAACTAGACAATTTAAATCATCAAGCAATATTGCGTAATGAAAAAAAAAATTGAGAAAGAAAAACAAGAAGGTCAAAGTGCAAAAGTTGCTAACATCCCCGAAATAAAAGATAATAATTTACAAAAGCTGAGTATTTAGAATTTAAGGTTTAGGTGTTGATACTATTACTATATATCATCCCTGCTTCACACTTCCAATCCTTCGATTATTATCTATTACGAGAGTCGAACACTTTCGGCTCTAGTAACTAATTATTATGGTGTGTCTAAGAATTAGCATCCTTTTTATACATATACAAGTGATAATTCTATTTTGAACTACTTTAAAGAGAGATAAGAAAGTTTGAAACTTTAAATTCGGATGCAATAAATTGAAGATTAAGACACTAGCTAAGCACTATGGTAATCCACCATTTGCAAAGAAAAATAAATCCATGCAATTGAGTAGCATATATAATTCCAACAAAAAAAAACTTTTGGAATAAACTGACTTTTATATGCATGCACACCTCAACAACCATGCAAGAAAGGACAGCATATGCATACAACTAACTATGCAAGAACCAAGAAGTTAAGGAGACATGAGAATAATTCAGACATTACTTTCCAAATATGCTGAGATCACAACTGTTATTTTATTTTTGTTATTTTGTTTATTATGAACAATATTCAATACTAATACTCTAAAAATATGGAAAATAAGGACTCAAAATTCTGTAAATTAAATATAAAAACTGTAATCAATAAGAGAATCCACCGTTTGATTTATTTTATCTTACATCATAATCCATCAACATCTAAAGGTTTCTTTTATGTGAAATGTGTGTGAGAAGCATTTTAGGAAGCTAGGTCATGATATGCATACATATCATTATCAATGAATATGTGTTTTTGTGTATGATTTTTGTATACGCGTGAAACTCGTTTCACACTCGGTCCAAAATACCAAGCTCCTTTCTCCACCAACTTCTCTATATATCTCTAATTAGTAGAAAAAACTTTTAAGCATTTTACACAATGAAATCTTCTTGTGTCATGTTATCGTGTTTTATACCAATAATTTGAACCGTCAATTGAATAAATTTGTACCTCGACGTGTAATGTTAGATTAATATTCTAATAACTTGGCATATTAGGCCATCTTCATCGGCTAGAGTGTAGGTTTATGTATTAGCCTTCTAAAGTATCATATTTTAATGTGTAGTATTGTTTCCATCTCTAGCATTATACACTATTTGTTTTTTTAAGAGTAGAACGATATACTAACACTAAAGTTTGGGAGAATAAATTAGTTTCAAACTCCTCATTCAAGATATTCGAACTTAAAAACTATCAATCATAAGTGAAGAAGAATACAACCAGACTGTAATATTATGTGGTTCTAGCAAAAATACACAATATTACTTACTTGACAGAAAGATAGAAGAATAGATAACTAGGGCTCCACAAAATGCTTTGTCAAAGGGTTAAATGCAACCCGTTTGAGGCTACAAGATGACTATTTGTAGCCAGCCCTGTTTGTTGATTAGGATATAACCTTCTTGGAGAAAAAAATGCTTGTTTCCAGTTAAAAATGACCTATAGTCCTGAATTAGGGACATATAGCGTATACATGATTAACAAAAGCAAACTATAATTACTTGTACGTAAACATTATTAACAACAACAACAACAACAACAACAAAGCCTTTTCCCACTAAGTGGGGTCGGCTATATGAATCCTAGAACGCCATTGCGCTCGGTTTTGTGTCATGTCCTCCGTTAGATCCAAGTACTCTAAGTCTTTTCTTAGAGTCTCTTCCAAAGTTGTCCTAGGTCTTCCTCTACCCCTTCGGCCCTGAACCTCTGTCCCGTAGTCACATCTTCGAACCGGAGCGTCAGTCGGCCTTCTTTGCACATGTTCAAAATCACCGGAGCCGATTTTCTCTCATCTTTCCTACAATTTCGGCTACTCCTACTTTACCTCGGATATCCTCATTCCCAATCTTATCCTTTCTCGTGTGCCCACACATCCCACGAAGCATCCTCATCTCCGCTACACCCATTTTGTGTACGTGTTGATGCTTCACCACCCAACATTCTGTGCCATACAACATCGCTAGCCTTATTGCCGTCCTATAAAATTTTCCCTTGAGCTTCAGTGGCCTACGACGGTCACACAACACGCCGGATGCACTCTTTCCATCCAGCTCGTATTCTATGGTTGAGATCTCCATCTAATTCTCCGTTCTCTTGCAAGATAGATCCTAGGTAGCGAAAACGATCGCTTTTTGTGATCTTCGCTAGATTGCTCCGGTCATTAGTGTGGATAAGTATATAAATGGATAGAGATAGGAAAGCAAACACAAGATGTACGTGGTTCACCCAGATTGGCTACGTCCACGGAATAGAAGAGTTCTCATTAATTGTGAAGGGTTTACACAAGTACATAGGTTCAAGCTCTCATTTAGTGAGTACAAGTGAATGATTTAGTACAAATGACATTAGGAAATATTGTGGGAGAATGATCTCGTAATCACGAAACTTCTAAGTATCGGAGTGTGGTGTCGTCTTGACTTGCCTTATCTGTCTCATAGGTAGATGTGGCATCTTCTCTGGAAGTACTCTTCCTCCATCCAGGGGTGGTATCTTTAACTGGTGGAGATGCACAAGGTAATGTATCAATTTCACTTGAAGCTTACTTGTAGTTTCAGGCTTGGTCAAGCGCGATACAAACCATGTAGTAGGAGTCCCCCAAGTCGCCGAGCTAGGGGGTTTGCTGAAAGAGGTGACAGACAAGGTAAGCAATCAGAGCTCCGACTGATTGTTCACCTTCTCCCCATCTTGCAGCAGCATGAAGGATAAAGAGAAGAAAAATGAGAAGAGATGATATGAGATACTTTTGCTTTTGAAGAAGTAACTTTCCACAGGCTTATTCTTGAACTGAGCTGGAGGGTTTTCTGGTTTCCTCCAGAGTATAAGGCCGACTGAAGAATTTGAGGGTCAAAACAAGTCCATCAAATCTAGAGTACGTTCCACCCTGCTGATATGGGATACTTTTGCTTTTGACAGAGTAATGAATGTATCGGCACGTGTGCTGTTACGCTTGTCTCCACATGCTTCCTTGTATCCTTCGTACTTGCCCTATCTGTTCCTCAAGCAGATGCAGAATCTTCCCTGGAAACATAAGATGTTGAAGATGAGTACTCGAGAGCAATGCCAGGTAAGTAATCAGGTAAGGGGTTCCAGGCAGTCAGTTCCTGGCTGGAAGCTTGATTCCAAGTGCTGACTGATTGCTCTCTTTCTCCTTGTCTTGCAGGTAAAAACAAGGCCAAAAGAAAAGACAGGAAAAAAGCATGATATGGGATACTCTTGCTTTTAACCCTGATGATATGAGATATTCTTGCTCTAGTATAGCTTGTTTGCAGAGGTATTATCGGGGGGAAAGAAAGCTGAATATTTCGAAAGGCTTCGTTGGGAGTGCCCTCTCAGATATGATGAAGGGTTGAGCATTTTTGCAGGTCTGCCTGTCCGTTGGGGATGGAGGTCGACATATATAGGAGTCTCCCTAACAACAAGTAGTAATGCTATTCCTTTACCCTGCTTGGTCATAGCACGGTAGTGGGAGCTGCCAGTTTCACATGTTTTAACTCTGTCAGAGCACTTTGAAAAAGTGGTCTGTGGTATCTGGCTCTCGAGATTCGGAGAACGATGCCTCTTCGATTTTTGAGAAAGCAATCATGCTGGGGGTATGACTCTCGAGATTCGGAGAGCAGTGTCTCTTCGATTTTTGAGGAAGTAATCATGTTGGGAGTCTGGCTCTCGAGATTCGGAGGGTGGTGCCTCTTCGATTTTGGAGCAAGCAATCTTGTTGGGAGTGTTGTCTCGAATGTGAGTATAGGTTGGGCATGTTTGCTAGTCTACCTTGCCACGAAGCACAAAGGTTGACACACAGGGACTTTCTAATTATCCAGCAATGGTACTGTTCCTTTACCCTCTCTTCGATTTTGAGAAAGTAGTCATGTTGGGAGTCTGGCTCTCGAGATTCGGAGGACGGTGCCTCTTCGATTTTGGAGCAAGCAATCTTATTGGGAGTGTTTTCTCGAATGTGAGTAAAGGTTGGGCATGTTTGCTAGTCTACCTTGCCACGAAGCACAGAGGTTGACACACAGGGACTTTCCAATTATCCAGCAGTGGTACTGTTCCTTTACAGTTGTGGGTAATAATATGGTAGCTAGACCTTCAAAATTTATGTGTCTAAACTTTTGTTAGTGCTGTTTCTTTGCTATTCTTTTACCTTTCTTGGTCAGAGCGATGTAGTGGGAGCTGCAAGCTTCACGTGCTCAACTTTGGCAGAGAACTTTGGCAAAGTTATTTGTGGTACCCATGAGCTATTGTTGCGTGTGGGAAGTGGGTGATTGAACAGTAAGATTCATGTGCTTTCTACTTCACCAGAAGTCTTCGACAGAATGCCCATAATTTCTGCAAAGCTGAGTGTGCGTGTGACAGGTGTTGACAAGGCTAGAAAAGTAGGTGCCTCTTCGATTTCTGAGATCGGCCCTCGTGGTCTCTGAGCAGCCCAACTTTTGAGAAAGCGAGCGCCTCTTCGATTGATTCAGAGAACGATGCCTCATCAATTTTTGAGAAAGCAATCATGCTGGGGGTCTGGCTCTCGAGATTCGGGGAGCAGTGTCTCTTCGATTTTTGAGAAAGTAATCATGTTGGGAGTCTGGCTCTCGAGATTCGGAGGGCGGTGCCTCTTCGATTTTGGAGCAAGCAATCTTGTTGGGAGTGTTTTCTCGAATGTGAGTAAAGGTTGGGCATGTTTGCTAGTCTACCTTGCCACGAAGCACAGAGGTTGACACACAGGAACTTTCCAATTATCCAGCAATGGTACTGTTCCTTTACCCTCTCTTCGATTTTTAAGAAAGTAGTCATGTTGGGAGTCTGGCTCTCGAGATTCGGAGGACGGTGCCTCTTCGATTTTGGAGCAAGCAATCTTATTGGGAGTGTTTTCTCGAATGTGAGTAAAGGTTGGGCATGTTTGCTAGTCTACCTTGCCACGAAGCACAGAGGTTGACACACAGGGACTTTCCAATTATCCAGCAGTGGTACTGTTCCTTTACCCTTGTGGGTAATAATATGGTAGCTAGACCTTCAAAATTTATGGGTCTAAACTTTGTTAGTGCTGTTTCTTTGCTATTCTTTTACCCTTCTTGGTCAGAGCGATGTAGTGGGAGCTGCAAGCTTCACGTGCTCAACTTTGGCAGAGAACTTTGGCAAAGTTATCTGTGGTACCCATGAGCTATTGTTGCGTGTGGGAAGTGGGTGATTGAACAGTAAGATTCATGTGTTTTCTACTTCCCCAGAAGTCTTTGACAGAATGCCCATAATTTCCGCAAAACTGAGTGTGCGTGTGACAGGTGCTGACAAGGCTGGAAAAGGCTGGAAAAGTAGGTGCCTCTTCGATTTCTGATATCGGCCCTCGTGGTCTCTGGGGAGCCCAGCTTTTGAGAAAGCGAGCGCCTCTTCTATTTTTGAGATCGGCCTTCGTGGTCTTTGAGCAACCCAACTTTTGAGAAAGCAAACGCCTCTTCGATTTCTGAGATCAACCCTCGTGATCTCTAAGCAGCCCAGCTTTTGAGAAAGCAAACGCCTCTTCGATTTCTGAGCAGGCGCCTCTTCGATTTCTGAAGCTTCGTCGAGTGCAGATTTTTATAGGGGCTGGCATTAAGTTCCAAAGCACACTTGAATCTCCACCAGTAGAAGCTTCATTCTTGCACTTCTAAGATCTTGATTTGTCCGACCTCTTCTCTCTTCAACACCTTTGAAAATGTCTGGCCCCTCCGACCGTCGTTTTGACTTGAACCTTGTTGAAGAGGCAGCCCCGCCTTCTCCAGACAACATATGGCGCCCATCCTTCGTCTCCCCTACTGGTCCTCTTACCGTTGGGGATTCCGTGATGAAGAATGATATGACCGCTGCGGTGGTGGCCAGGAACCTTCTCACTCCCAAAGATAACAGACTACTTTCCAAACGGTCTGATGAGTTAGCTGTTAAGGATTCGCTGGCTCTCAGTGTTCAGTGTGCAGGTTCTGTGTCTAATATGGCCCAACGCCTATTTGCTCGAACCCGCCAAGTTGAATCATTGGCGGCTGAAGTGATGAGTCTCAAACAGGAGATTAGAGGGCTCAAGCATGAGAATAAACAGTTGCACCGGCTCGCACATGACTATGCTACAAACATGAAGAGGAAGCTTGACCAGATGAAGGAAACTGATGGTCAGGTTTTACTTGATCATCAGAGATTTGTGGGTTTGTTCCAAAGGCATTTATTGCCTTCGTCTTCTGGGGCTGTACCGCGTAATGAAGCTCCAAATGATCAACCTCTGATGCCTCCTCCTTCTAGGGTTCTGTCCAGTACTGAGGCTCCAAATGATCCCCCTCCGGTGCCTTCTCTTTCTGGGGCTCTACCGACTGCTGAGACTTCTCCTAAGCAACCTTTGTGAAGGCTCCCTCTTGTGTGCTTATTTTGACTCATGTATATGTACATATTTGTAGCTTATCGGGGATATCAATAAATAAGTTTTCCTTCATTTCAACGTATTGTGTTAAATACACCAAAGCCTTCTTCGCTAAGTTCTTTGAATTTTCTTTTGTTAAAGCTTGTATGTTGAAGCTTTCTGAGTGGAGCATGTAGGTTGGGGTAGTGTTCTCTTAATTTCCCGAATGAGGAAAACTTCTCGGTTGGAGACTTGGAAAATCCAAGTCACTGAGTGGGATCGGCTATATGAATCTTAGAACGCCATTGTGCTCGATCCTGTGTCATGTCCTTCGTTAGATCCAAGTACTCTAAGTCTTTTCTTAGAGTCTCTTCCAAAGTTTTCCTAGGTCTTCCTCTACCCCTTCGGCCCTGCACCTCTGTCCCATAGTCGCATCTTCTAATCGGAACGTCAGTAGGCCTTCTTTGCACATGTCCAAACCACCGTAACCGATTTTCTCTCATCTTTCCTTCAATTTCGGCTACTCCTACTTTACCCCGGATATCCTCATTCCTAATCTTATCCTTTCTCGTGTGCCCACACATCCAACGAAGCATCCTCATCTCCGCTACACCCATTTTGTGTACGTGTTGATGTTTCACCGCCCAACATTCTGTGCCATACAGCATCGCCGGCCTTATTGCCGTCCTATAAAATTTTCCCTTGAGCTTCAGTGGCATACGGCGGTCACACAACACGCCGGATGCACTCTTCCACTTCATCCATCCAGCTTGTATTCTATGGTTAAGATCTCCATCTAATTCTCCGTTCTTTTGCAAGATAGATCCTAGGTAACGAAAACGGTCGCTCTTTGGTATTTCTTGATCTCCGATCCTCACCCCTAACTCGTTTTGGCCTCCATTTGCACTGAACTTGCACTCCATATATTCTGTCTTTGATCGGCTTAGGCGAAGACCTTTAGATTCCAACACTTCTCTCCAAAGGTTAAGCTTTGCATTTACCCCTTCCTGAGTTTCATCTATCAACACTATATCGTCTGCGAAAAGCATACACCAAGGAATATCATCTTGAATATGTCGTGTTAACTCATCCATTACCAACGCAAAAAGGTAAGGACTTAAGGATGAGCCTTGATGTAATCCTACAGTTATGGGAAAGCTTTCGGTTTGTCCTTCATGAGTTCTTACGGCAGTCTTTGCTCCTTCATACATATCCTTTATAGCTTGGATATATGCTACTCGTACTCCTTTCTTCTCTAAAATCCTCCAAAGAATGTCTCTTGGGACCCTATCATACGCTTTTTCCAAATCTATAAAGACCATGTGTAAATCCTTTTTCCCATCTCTATATCTTTCCATCAATCTTCGTAAGAGATAGATTGCCTCCATGGTTGAGCGCCCTGGCATGAACCCGAATTGGTTGTCCGAAACCCGTGTCTCTTGCCTTAATCTATGCTCAATGACTCTCTCCCAGAGCTTCATTGTATGACTCATTAGCTTAATACCCCTATAGTTCATGCAATTTTGTACGTCGCCCTTATTCTTGTAGATAGGCACCAAAGTGCTCATTCGCCACTCATTTGGCATCTTCTTCGTTTTCAAAATCCTATTGAAAAGGTCAGTGAGCCATGTTATACCTGTCTCTCCCAAAAGTTTCCACACTTCGATTGGTATATCGTCTGGGCCTATTGCTTTTTTATGCTTCATCTTCTTCAAAGCTACAACCACTTCTTCCTTCCGGATTCGACGATAAAAAGAGTAGTTTCTACACTCTTCTGAGTTACTCAACTCCCCTAAAGAAGCACTCATTTCATGTCCTTCATTGAAAAGATTATGAAAATAACCTCTCCATCTGTCTTTAACCGCGTTCTCTGTAGCAAGAACCTTTCCATCCTCATCCTTGATGCACCTCACTTGGTTTAGGTCCCTTGTCTTCTTTTCCCTTGCTCTAGATAGTTTATAGATATCCAACTCTCCTTCTTTGGTATCTAGTCGTTTATACATATCGTCGTAAGCCGCTAACTTAGCTTCTCTGACAGCTTTCTTCGCCTCTTGCTTCGCTTTTCTATACCTTTCACCATTTTCATCAGTCCTCTCCTTGTATAAGGCTTTACAACATTCCTTTTTAGCCTTCACCTTTGTTTGTACCTCCTCATTCCACCACCAAGATTCCTTTTGGTGTGGGGCAAAGCCCTTGGACTCTCCTAATACCTCTTTTGCTACTTTTCGGATACAACTAGCCATGGAATCCCACATTTGGCTAGCTTCCCCCTCTCTATCCCACACACATTGGGTGATTACCTTCTCTTTGAAAATGGCTTGTTTTTCTTCTTTTAGATTCCACCATCTAGTCCTTGGGCACTTCCAAGTCTTGTTCTTTTGTCTTACTCTTTTGATATGTACATCCATCACCAACAAGCGATGTTGATTAGCCACGCTCTCTCCTGGTATAACTTTGCAATCCTTACAAGTTATACGATCCCCTTTCCTCATTAGAAGAAAATCTATTTGTGTTTTTGACGACCCACTCTTGTAGGTGATCACATGTTCTTCTCTCTTCTTAAAGAAGGTGTTGGCTAAGAAGAGATCATATGCCATTGCAAAATCCAAGATAGCTTCCCCATCCTCGTTTCTCTCCCCAAAACCATGGCCACCATGAAAACCTCCATAGTTGCCTGTCTCCCTGCCCACGTGTCCATTTAAATCTCCTCCTATAAATAACTTCTCCGTCTGAGCAATTCCTTGCACCAAGTCTCCAAGATCTTCCCAAAATTTCTCCTTCGAACTCGTATCCAACCCTACTTGAGGTGCGTACGCACTAATCACATTAATAAGTTCTTGTCCTATTACAATCTTGATTGTCATGATTCTATCTCCTACCCTCTTGACATCTACAACATCTTGTACCAAGGTCTTGTCCACGATGATGCCAACACCGTTTCTCGTTCTATTTGTGCCCGAATACCAAAGTTTAAACCCTGAGTTTTCTAGATCCTTTGCCTTACTACCAACCCACTTAGTTTCTTGTAGGCACATAATATTTATCCTTCTCCTCACCATAACTTCCACTACTTCCATAGATTTTCCCGTTAAGGTTCCTATATTCCACGTTCCTAAACGCATTTTGCTCTCTTGAACTCTACCCTTCTGTCCTAGCTTCTTCACCCTCCCCCGTCTAATAGGATCAAAGTACTTCTTTTGTGTGTCCCGGGTAAAGTTGATAGGAGCATATGCTCCCAAACAACTTTGAGTGGAGTCGTTCGAAAAGAAGTTTCTATGGCCCCCTTGCTCATTTAACACTGCATCCGGGTGCCGATGGAGATACAGCGACCCTTGCTCACTTATCACTGTGCTCAGGCCACACAGCGCGCCACTTACGGGTGACGCCCTAGCTTTAGCGCGATTTTGTTCTGGATTCATTTTCATAAGGATTCGACGTGATCATGGAGTGCCGGCTGTCGACTACCTGACGCCCTCCCCCTCCTCCTTTATCCGGGCTTGGGACCGGCCATGTAAGACATAGGCGGAGTTGTAAACATTATTAACAAAAGAAGTTAAAAACCTTGTGCTTGTTTGACCTTGAGTTTGCGAACCAGTGAATGCCACTTCTTAGTTCAAACTATTCTCCTTTGGTTGGCCGCTCCATAACATAAAAAAGCCAAGAACTATTTGAATATCTTTTTGAAGTAATGAACTATCTTTGACATTTTTGCTTGATTACTAGCACATGGGCCCCTGTGCCCTATGAAATTAAAAAACAAAATAGAAAAAAGGAAGATAATCGAATTATATGATTATTACGTAATACTCACCTAAGGTCATCGAGGTCATGTGAGGTCGTCTATTATTTAAATCCTTGGGTTAATTTGCCGGTAAATTAATTAATTAACCTTATATCATATTTGTTCCACCATAACAAAATAATAATCTCAATTAAAAAAAAAAAGAAAAAAACGGTTCATGCGTGAAACCCTTTCGTCTTCTTCCCCTACCGGTCTCTCTCCTCCATCCCCTCTCTCTCCCTCCTTCGTCTAAGCTTTTTGTGTGAGCAGCAGTACAAATGGATTGTGTGTTTACAATGGAAGTTTCTTTTCAAATTATTGATTGCAAATTTTATGGAAGAGGAATTTGAAACAGAACCTGTACCTTAGAATGACCTAGGGAAAGCACATAACATTCCATTCGTTCCTACAGAGGAGGATCTGGATAGTGAAGAATTTGAAAAAAAATGATGGAAGAACAATAGGTTCGAGCTGTGTAACCTATGTGGAAGATAATTATGAGAACAAAAGGCTGGTTGATGTCACCATCTTGCCTACTGTTAAGGATCCAATCGCATGGAAAGTGATATGCATGGTGTGACATTGAATGTTATGTTACATATTTTTCCTTGGTAAAAAATTTAGACAGAGAGGGAAGGCGATGAAGAGAGGGGGATGAAGGAGAGAGAGACGGGTAGGGTAAGAAGACGGAAGGGTTTAAATTTCTCTAATGTCATTATTATTATTATTGTTTTCCTTTTATACTTAGATTTCTTCTTTCTCGTTTGTGTAGGGCTCTATCCAAAAAAATTATTTTCAAACACTAATATTAGTAATCACAAGTTCACAACCTGTCATTTAGATTATATTATATATCAACCAACGAACTTGTTTCTATAATTTTAAACTTGCAATCTTATCCTAATTTTTTTTCTTCATTATATCCTATAAACATGTAGGTCTAAACAAAAGAAATAACTTCTTTCTTATTAGTTGTAACGTGTGATCTAAACATCTATGTTTCTTCTAAATTTATATCTTTTTCACAAGTTAATGTATACGGTTTATGAGACATAGGTTGAATTATATAATTATATTAAGGATAAATTCGGTTTTTATTTCTTATTTTTCTATTTCAATTATTGAAACTAGATTCTTTTTTTTTTCAATTTTTGATCTAGGTCATTTGACTTTTATCCATGTCATTATTTCAATAATAAGAAATTTACATATTAGCATATTTAAATTTTAGTATTAATAATTATTTCCATATATATATATTTAAGGTTAGAAACGTTACATTTGGTGTGTGTGTGTGTATGGCTAAATATTGTATCATATATTTCTATTTTTAATTTTTACACATTTTTTTAATATGTACCAAAATTTATTTTGAAGTTTTAATTTGTACCCATATATTTAATTTATTTTTATGTCAATACTTTTAAGCTTTTATTTATAGCAATAATTTTTAATCTTTTATTTATAGCAATAATGGTTTAATCTTTTATTTATACCCATAATTTATATATTATGTACCCATTTTTTTTATCAAAATTGGACTACTTTGTTATATGTAAAATGTACCTAATTTTTTATGTAAAATTTATTCACCCTTTTTATCTACAATGTACCCATATTTAAAAATAAAAATAAACCATTGTATTTTAAAAAATAGAAAATAAAAAATTGATCAGACTTCACACAATTCCAATTTGAGGAAACAAATTAAAAATCCCTATTTGCTATTAATCTTTGCATAATTTTATGAATTTTTTTCCTTCTAATTTTCGTTATTAAATTTCTTAATTAATATCTAAGATTTGATCAACCAGAACTAGATCCAAAGTTTTCCTTATAATAATTACATTTAAAAATTAAAATATAACTTGTACTTCATATAGTTGTCAAATTGTAACTTATTTAGTTGGTTGATGCAAGGGTGTCTTCGAGTGAGATAGATTTGAGCTGGTGAAGCTTTTTTTCTTTGAACAAATGATGTTATCTACACTAACGGGGTGGGGAGTGGGTAAGCTTCACAATAGGCTAGCGATAATATGATTCAAATTTATCTTTGATAAGAATCGAACATAAGACCTCTCACTTACAAATGAAAAAGAATATCATTAGACCGTAATACTAAGTGGCCGATGAAGCTTTTTAATCTTCTTGTTGAAGATGTCAATGTATGGTTCACATTAACAAATTATAAATAGTGATTATCATTTGAGGAAAAAAAACATGTATGAGAATATTGTGTGTATTTTACCTAGTAAATTAATAGAGATAAGAACACGAGAGATTACTTTTAAGAAAAGATCTTATTTTTGGGCAAATAAGAGGAAAAAATAGGATTTCCACTTCTACATCACATAGTAAAAGACGAAAATTATAAATGTATACAGGATATTAATATTTAATACTCAAAATGCTTTTTTGGTTCGCAGATTTTACAAATCTGGCTTTCGATGAAATCTTGTTTCCAAAACCATGGGCATGAATCAAGATTTAATAGAAAGTTGGCATGCTTACTATCTTTCACCAAAGAAAGAAAATTGGCATGCTAAACTTTAGGCCAATTATTGTAAGTTTAGTCATTTATGCACACATGTAATCATATAACGAAATGCCTCCTAAAAAAGCACTTCGATATTAAGATCCGTTAAACTTGCTAAATTCAATTGCTGTAAGTAGCGTTCGAGTCATTCCTCCTTACCAATACATCCAATCCATAATTACGTTGATAACCGTGCTATGTTATGCTCAACGCATCTATGACTTACAGTCCCAAAAATAACTCAAGCAGATAAAGACAAACAACCAACCAACCAATATAGAAATTAAAAAAAAAACTATTTTCTTACCAAAAATTAAAAGAATTTGTAAAAAAAAATAAAATCTAAAATCTAAAATTAATGAGAGAGCAAAGCAAGAAAGAAAGTGGTAGGAAAGAGACAAAAAGAGGTGCATTCCTTTGACTGTTTATTATATGCCATGTAAGTCCTACACGTGGTCGTCGCTTCGAACGCGTACGCCAGCCCACCTCCTATATAAACCCCGCCTATGCACTCGCTCCACCATTCAAATCAACCCACCAACAAATTAAAAACAAATATTTATTCAATCATTTTTTGTGAGTTTCCGGTTTTGCCCACAGAAGCCTCAGTCCCCGCTGTCCTTTCCTCTTCTCTCCTCCGCCGCTCGATCGCCGCCGGCGCATTTTAGCATCACCAACCGCGTCAACACATACGATGGACGTCCGAAGGCGATCGACGATGGATACACCTGCCACCAAGGCCAGAAGTGGGCCGATGAAGGTGAAAGTGGTGGACCACGAGGGCGACGTTGGTGTCGTCGGGGCCAAGGCCTCCGACGCGCTGCCGCTGCCGTTGTACCTGACTAACGCCGTCTTCTTCACTCTCTTCTTCTCCGTCGTCTACTTCCTCCTTACTCGTTGGCGCGAGAAGATCAGGACCTCGACGCCGCTCCACGTCGTGAACCTTTCCGAGATCGTCGCGATACTCGCGTTCGTCGCCTCCTTCATCTACTTGCTCGGATTCTTCGGGATCGATTTCGTGCAGTCGCTCATTCTCCGCCCCAGCAATGACGTCTGGGCCGCCGACGATGACGAGGAGGAGCACGAGCGCTTGATATTGAAGGACGACGCCCGGAAAGTGCCGTGTGGGGCCGGACTCGACTGCAGCCCAATTCCCCAAATTGCCCCTGTTGCTGCTGCCGCCCCCAAAGCTGTTGCACAGAAGGTGTTTGATAAAGAGGTAGTCCTCTCCACTCCCTGCGATTTCACCGCCCAGCCGTTGACGGAGGAAGATGAGGAGGTGGTCAAGTCCGTGGTGGCGGGAACCATCCCTTCCTACTCTCTGGAGTCAAAGCTCGGAGATTGCAGGAGGGCGGCGGCTATCAGGCGCGAGGCGCTTCAGAGGATCACAGGAAAGTCTCTGGGTGGTCTGCCATTGGAGGGGTTCGATTACGAGTCAATTCTGGGTCAGTGCTGCGAGATGCCAGTTGGGTATGTTCAGATTCCAGTTGGGATTGCTGGGCCTCTTATGCTCGATGGCAGAGAGTTTTCCGTACCAATGGCCACCACCGAAGGTTGCTTGGTTGCCAGCACCAACCGTGGCTTCAAAGCTATCAACTTGTCCGGCGGAGCCACCAGTGTGTTGCTGAGAGATGGGATGACCAGAGCACCTTGTGTGAGGTTCAACTCTGCTAAGAGAGCTGCCGAGTTGAAGTTCTACTTGGAAGAACCCAACAATTATGACACCTTGTCCACGGTTTTCAACAGGTAATTTCAACTTTTCTGTACTGATTTGTTTGATTACTTTGATGGGTTTGTTTCAGTAAAGCTTAAAGTTTGTTGCTTTTTATAATTTTTTGGGTTTTAAACTCTTAATTAATTCGGACTTGGGTTTGATTATTCAGGTCAAGCAGATTCGGTAGGCTTCAGACAATTAAGTGTGCCATTGCTGGGAAGAACTTGTACATGAGATTCACCTGCAGCACCGGTGATGCTATGGGGATGAACATGGTCTCCAAAGGTGTGCAAAACGTCTTGGATTTCCTCCAGAACGACTTCCCTGACATGGATGTGATTGGAATTTCCGGCAACTACTGCTCTGACAAGAAGCCCGCTGCGGTGAACTGGATTGAAGGCCGCGGAAAATCGGTGGTCTGTGAGGCTGTGATCAAGGGTGATGTGGTGCAGAAGGTGTTGAAAACCAATGTGGCGTCCCTGTGCGAGCTTAACATGCTCAAGAACCTTACTGGGTCTGCAATGGCTGGAGCCCTCGGTGGATTCAACGCACATGCCAGCAACATCGTCTCCGCCATCTACATCGCTACCGGCCAAGACCCAGCTCAGAATGTGGAGAGTTCTCACTGCATTACCATGATGGAACCCATCAATGATGGACAGGACCTTCACGTGTCTGTCACCATGCCTTCAATTGAGGTAATTTGATTGTCCCTTGATGTTTTTTACAGTGCTTGGGAATTGGAATATTGGGTTGTTCTTACATCGAGGTAATTTGATAGTACTAGTAAACATGAAGTCTTACATTGGTGTTTGATTATTTTGTCCAGGTTGGTACTGTTGGAGGTGGGACCCAACTTGCATCTCAATCAGCTTGTCTGAACCTTCTTGGAGTGAAGGGTGCTAACAGGGAGGCACCAGGATCAAACGCAAGATTGTTGGCCACTGTTGTGGCTGGTTCTGTTCTTGCTGGAGAGCTTTCTCTCATGTCTGCTATCTCAGCTGGACAGCTTGTGAATAGTCACATGAAATACAACAGATCAAGCAAAGATGTCTCAGCTGTTGCATCCGCTTAAGAACTTGAAGGGCTCTAACTTCTGAGGCTTGAAGAAGCCGAAGGTATGGCCGGAATATGTCTGAAAGAATAACGCTGACATGAATCAGTTGTTGATTTGGCATGGAGAGAAGAGGATAGGGAAATAATGAACAGAACAAACATACAGAAGGGCTTAGGAATGAAAGATTGTACTATTTGTATTTTTTTTTTCCTTTGTTTACCTTTTTTTTCTTTGTTAATCTGTAAGTTTTCATGCCTTGTATGGAACTCTTATGAGAAATTGTGTAAGATGATGATGAAAAGTTTTAGTAGCAATTTATATACTGCCGAAAGTTCTTCATATGGTGTCCACTTCTTTAATCTCTTCTGTTAAATTTCATACGGATTCAGATGCTAAAATTCAGAAAGAGAATTGTGTTCTTCATGTGAGTTGAAGTTTCTTGTGATGCTTGCTGGTGAAGTAAGACTTCTTGTTATTAACTCCCAGCCAAATGAACTCGTGACTCTTCCCGGCCCCAGGAGGTGTACTGTCGTGACTAAGCCTAAGCCATCAATTGGTTCATTTTTTTTTTAAAGAAAAAATGAACTCATGTAAGTTTTTTTTCTTTTGATTTTTTTAAGAAAATGACTTGCCTACACCCATCAGGACGCTAATATGATGTGTCGGACCTGTAATACAACGGTGTATTTTAACTTAGCGACCTCCGGAGGTGTATGCAAGTCTTTCTTCTGTTTATGCGATCTCTTTTATGATTGGTGTGTTATGTGCATTGCTATTTTCACGTGCTTGTTAAAAAAATGGTTTCTCTTTTTTGTGTTTGCTTTAATACGGATTTGGATCAACATCAATGACGATGATGCTTTCTGGTTGATTGTTATGTCTTTGTTTTCCCTCTATTTTTAGGCTGTCAACTATGCATGCATGTTGATTACTTTTTTTTGTTCAAATGCAGATGGCTTGTGAATAATCTTTTTTTTTTTACTACTAACTTTTTTAGGCTTTTTTCTTTTGAAGTATTCATTTTCTTTTGTCCAAAACGAGATTATAGTGGCATTTTAGGATTCATTCAGCCACCCCACTTAGTAAGATAAGGCTTTGTTGCTGTTGTTGTTCATTTTCTTTTGTCGGTTTAGCATACGGAGAGTACAAGACAGCAAATATTTTGAAGAACAAGGAGAGAGAGATTAGTGGCCTAATAATAATTTAGGTAACCAATAATCGAGATTAGCGGGGAAGCTCACATGTGTGGAGTCTTTGAGTATCTTGGAAGTTAGGATCTTCAAGGTTTAGTTTTGTGGTAGATTTTTATGCAATATTATATTTCAGCTGCATTATATTTATATATGAATCTTTGATGAAGCTTTCCTGGATCCAGATCATTGTTATGCTGCATATAATTTGCTTTTTCACTTTATGATGTGTTCGCATGTGTTCATGCTGAAGCCAACCTGAGTTCGAATGATTTTGTTCGATCTTCAATCTCCTGTTGTTGCAGGAATATAATTATAGTCTTTTGGTGAACTTTAGATGAAAGATCAGGTATGCAGCACTTGATTTTAGATAATAGTAAGGAGGAAGTGATTTTCGCTTACTTTTTTCTGGAGTTGATTTCACATTATTTTTGGCATCTCACATACTTTGCTTTAATATTTACTATTGGATTGAATAAGTCAAATGAAAATAGCGAACAAAATTAAAATAGAGTATAGAAAAGGTGGAAAAAAATGTGTTTTATCAAATTTCTTTTATTTTTTTATATTTTTTTATGTTTTCTCTTATTATATATCGCATTAGATTAAATATATCAAAAGAGAATTTAAGAATATAAACTCATTTTACTGGTAAGACAATCTTTTGCAATATTCTCATTTTTGTTGGCTTTTTGTGGAGATTTTGGGATTGAAACCTCTAAGACGTAGACTAGGATGCATGCATGCATCTATTTGCCTCCTCCCTGTGTATGAACACGAGGAAGAAAGAATCAAGTGACCAATTAGAATTAGAATTTGGTTACCAACAGCTGTCTGCACATGTTAGTCACTGTCAGTCCTTATTATACACACAAGACAATTGTCAGCCGCTAATACATTACGAGACTCGTCTGTGCATCAATAATGCGTGTAATGTTCATTGTTAGCATCATTTTAATAAGAGTAGTGCTATCTAAACACTAATTTTTACTTTTGATAAGTTAGTAGACGGTCTCTAGTTACTAATGTTTATTGTTTAAGACCTTATCACTTTTTAGATTTTGATTGAAGTTCCTAACATTAAAGTATTAATGAATTACATGTCACTTACATAATTTTTAAAAATAAAAATTGGTAATTGATTTAAGATTCTAATACTCACTGTCACATCCCAGCCTGGACTCCCACCACATCCTGGGCTCGACTCTACCGTAGCACGATATTGTCCGTTTTAGGCCTTAACCACGCCCTCACGGTTTTGTTTCTGGGAAGTTCTGGACTCCCACCACATCCTGGGCTCGACTCTACCGTAGCACGGTTTTGTTTCTGGGAAGTTTTGGACTCCCACCACATCCTGGGCTCGACTCTACCGTAGCACGATATTGTCTGTTTTAGGCCCTGACCATGCCCTCACGGTTTTGTTTCTGGGAAGTCACGCGAGCAGAACTTCCCAGTGGGTCATCCATCCTGGGAATGCTCTGGCCCATTTCTTGCTTAACTTCGGAGTTCCTACGGAACCCAAAGCCAGTGAGCTCCCAAAAGGTCTCGTGCCAGGTAAAGATGAAAATATACATATAAGGCTTACATGATCCACTCCCCTAGACGATGTGGGATGTTACACTCACACTCTTATTAAAAACTCCTAATTAATTTTCAATTCAAAACATTTCCAAAATTAAAAATAATAATAATTAGAATAAGTTTGTACCCATTAATTTTTGGGAAGTTTTATTTGAACCCATACTATCTCTTTCTACACCCAACTTACTTTTTACACCCATATTATTTTTAATTAAAGAATCAATCTCTCCTTAAACTCAAATTTACCATCTAAACTACCCTCACAAACTTAATTCAATATATAAAAATTCATCTTTACACCCATTTATAAAATAAAATCCGAAATAAGTGAATGAAGAATTAAGATTTTGTCATGGCAACAAATGGTTATAGATGAATTAATCAGCAGCATCAATTTGTATTTTAAACTTTTTTGACGTCAGTTTGGAGTGCAGTTGTTAGGAAATGATCTTCGCCAAGCTCTTAATAAAGTAGTCCAAGTAGCTAGCATGAATGTGATTCATGGAATTGAGTGATGAATTTGTAATTTAAGATTAAACAGTTCAGTAGCTGCTAGGTAAGCAATTGAGCTAGTACTTTTGGAATTTGAATCATGTAAAATTATGTGGACACCTTTGTGAAAGTAAATTTTAGTAGAACTTATATTATTTTCTTAAAGGATCATGGCAATAATTTTTATTTGAGCAATATATGCTGCTTTTACAAGCATACATAGTTGAATGAAGTAGAACTAAACAAATAGCGAGAAGAGAACTCATACTTTAAACATGCACTTGTAATGGCATGGAAAACATTTCGATGTGTTCAAAGCTTTTTGACTCTTTTGTTTCTTGTGGTGATATTGCTTGTAATTATTGCTCTTCCTGAATGAGTTAACATGAAGCTAGAGAGGAAACAAAAAGCAACCAAATTTGATTATTAAGTGATCGTAGGGTTTTATGGCAGCTCTTAGGAATTTAGTCATAATGAACGTAGAATAAAGATTGTGTGATGATAGAACTTGATTATTGAGTATGGGTTTATTGATAAATTTTAGTTTTATTCTTAATTTCATCTTGTACTTGATGGTAATTATGCAATAGGATAAAATAGACAATTCACATTTATAATTTAAGTTGGGGGTAGAAAGAGATTAGATGTGTTCAAATAAAATTTCCCTTAATTTTTTTATAAAAAGAATTTTCAATTTTCAATCTTAAATGTACCCATTCATATAATTTTTCAATTTTTTCTAATATTAAATGTACCTTTTCTTAAATATACCAATTTGTTATATCTAAAATGTACCATTTTTAAAATATAAAATGTACTCATTTTTTTAATATAAAATCCATTCAATTTTTAAACTTATATGGGTACATTCTATGTCGTTGATTTGAGAATGTATCCGTGTCAAGTTTAATGGAAGAAATTTAATAATGTTATTAAGCTTAATATCTATCAGCTTTTTTTATTTATTTTTATTTTAATTTTTTTGTGTTTTGCGTTTTTTGAAAAATGTACCCATGTTTTGGTACAATAATTTTGTTGGTTAGTTTTGATGAACGTACCCATATATATATATATTGGAGCCTTGTAATTTATTCTTAATATTTTTAATCCCATAAATCATGAGTTTTATTTAAAATCTCATTAATATAAACAACTACAAATTTTATTTATTAACTTGAAAATATAATAACCAACATGCAAACACATTATTACTTTAATGTCAAGGACTTCGATCGAAAACTGAAAACCACCAAGGTTTCAGTCAAAGAACGTTGGTAGTTAGAGACTGCATCCAAAGTGTCCCTTTTACTTTTTACCCCTTTCAATTTTCGGCTATCAGATTAGATGAAATGAAAAAGATCAATAGACAAACATTAACAAAATTGTGTGAGACATAAAAATAAGTACGTGAATAAAACTATCCTTCTAACCATTATTAAGTAGTGCAATAAGATTGTTGTTGGGATTGTTGGAAATGTCAGCCGTGGCTGCTGCGGGCGAGAAAGTTGACTTGATTAAATCATCGAAGTAGGTTGGCTTGCCAATTTAGACCAAAACCTAATTGCAGTTTGTTTATGCAGGCAATATATCGGCAACCACCGTTAAGGCATTGACTACAACTTCATCTACTCTGTGCCTTTCACTTTTTAAAATGATCAATCTTTCGTTTTCATTGTGCTTGCGTAGTGATGTTGCATTGTTACCTCTTTGTTAGGGACAAGTAATGAGACAAGAGGAGGACTTTAATTGCAGTCTGAACATATGGTTGCATATATATTCAGCATCTATATATTCAATATATATGGACTGGTCTATTCTGAGCTTATGGTGGTTGGTGAAGATTATAAAAATCTGCATTTCACATCTCAATTATTTGAAGTTCTGCATACGACTAGTACAGTACGTATATTGTTCAATCATCGCTTGACAGGTTGATCACGTCATTCGTTATTTTAAGATATAATTATTTTCGTATATGCAAGGATTTCTCCTCAAATACTTCATTTGCTTGGAAATTAGGTGTTTAATTACTAGCATCAGAAGAAGCTAGCCACACGAAAACCTAGATCTGATTTTATCATGTCTGATATGTGATCTTGTAGTTGGATCCTAAGATTTTTATGCTTATTTTCTTGTAAGTGATACCCACAAACAATTAGCATCACAGAACTAAATATCTTGAATCATTATCCTTTTATAAATATTGGAATCTGGAGGAATCAGTAGTGGGTTGCATGATGAACAGCTTCCAGTACTTGATCCATGAAAAGTGCTTTTATTATTTCTTCTGACAAATCATATATTAAAGTCAAGATTTACTAGGTTGGTGCATTTTAGACTCAAGAGGCAAGATTTGTTAGGTTGATATGCATAATAAATTGCACATGACATAAAATTATAGGCATTTTAACTAAAATAGTATTTTAAGATTGACATAACTCATCATTTTGGTCTTTGAGATTTGAAATCAACATGAGTTGTCCTTGAGTTTGTCTACTGTCAATCGTTTTGGTCATTCCATGAAAAATCTTTGTTAAATAAAGACTAAAATGATTGATGATGGACAAACTTAGAGACCAATTCTTTCGAATTTAAATCTTAGGGATCAAAGTAAAGAATTATGTCAATCTCAATGATCATTTTTAACAAAATCTCTCTTCAACTTTCACTCAAGTGTAGAGAACAGTAACTTTTATTAAACTGAACGCTCTTACAACCACCAATGTTTTTGTTACAAGCCTAAAACCTCTTTGTCAACCAAAAGATAGCGAAAAATCATTTTTGTCTTCTATCACAAAATAAAATTATAGACAACAAAGTAATTTTGCACAAACTAAATTCTACAGTTTTTTTAAAACTTCACCTATATGATCTTAACAAACTCTAATTTAAAAAATAAAGATAAAAATAAAAACTCATCATCTTTTCCACGTTCTCTCTTTCTTTCCGTCTCTCCTCAGTTTTTTTAGAACAGAAGATATTATCTACACTAAGAGAGTAAAATGGTGGACTAAGCCTTACATTAGGCTAGCAATAATGTAATTGAAAATCGCATTTGACAGAAACTAAACCTAGAACCTCTCATTCTCAATTTAAAAACAACATAAAAAAATATCCACCCGCAAAGTGTAGGGACATCAGCTAGTAGTAACTAATACAACCAGTAAAGCAACAAACCCAATAGCTCAATTAAATCTCACAAATAATTGGCACATGTCAGTTAGGATGATGCCATATGACATCATATTACTCATGAAATTATCTTTTTTTTTTTTTTAAGGGTAAGGCTGGTGGCAGGTAATCCTTGCGTGGCTGAGGCTGAGGGCACTATCTTGCCTTATGAGACTTTTAAACATTCGCTTAGTTTCTCCCTGTCTAGCAAGTTACATGCACCAAAAGATACATGCTATATGCAAATGTTGCTTTCCCGTAGTGATGAAAAATAAAATTACGTTTATACACTTTATGTGGGTTCGATTCTCATCGATATTTCTTCCTCCTAATAACTAATAATTTAACTCACTAACGTTGTGATTTATGGAAAAAAGAAAAAGAAAAAAAACTAGGTGCTATACATCCAATAATTAAAGGATAACTAATGAAACTAGTTTCAAAACTTTGAATCTTAACCAAAAACCAGATAATAAGTTTATTTAATGATTAGGACAAAGTACAACATCAAACCAACCCAATAAGACTAGCCCAAGGAATGAGTTTCCAGTTATACCCCAAACAGCAAACCCCTTCACGTCAGATCCTCTCTCTATTTCTCAATCTTTCCACCTAATCCCTATTTCTCGATTTTCATTCTCAATCTCTCTGCCTAAGTCAGAAAATAAATTTAATGTCATTAACTTGTGTAATAAATACCTCATTGGGATTTTTGATATCCACCTTGTTTCATGCTACAAATTGCATCTGCATTCGTGATTGATCACCGCACCGGCATATATCATACTTCCACAGTGGGTGGCTTAATGGATACGATCTGGTTTTTTGTTGATTCGCTTTTCGTTTGTAGTTATGGCATGTAATCTCTTTATTAATATATTTTGTCTCCGCTCCTACATTGTTCTACTCGAAAGCCTCATCCAATCCTTCATCGTTAAAAATGAAAAATTGTTGTGAACCGTGTGGTAGGAGGAAGAAAGGCACATGGAATGACATAAAATGTTAACCAAGACAAGGAAAAAGACAACCTATTTAAAATTATTTAGCTTTGTTTTCATGTTGTGTACGATTCCATCTGCATTTGTTCCGTATCCTTCCCATCACCTTTTCTATATCCTTATTCATCCCTCTTGTTTCATGTAAGTCTCTATTTCTAGCAAGAAAATAAAAACCAAAAACTAAAAATCTATGTTAGGTTTTAGTTTCATTTTCCTTACAGCTTAATTGACTTTACCCATCACATTTCCTATATTATTGAGATGGCCCACACTATTTCTAGAACTATAACAAAATAACCCACACTGTTTATGAAACTTAACCAAAATAACTCACATTATTTTTGGAATTAAAGCAAACTAACTCAAACTATTTCTGGAATTAAACAAAATAACCCACTCTATTTATGAAACTGAATCAAAATAACCCACATTATTTCTGAAACTATAATAAAATAACCCACATTATTTATGAAATTGAATCAAAATAAGGCACATTATTTTTGGAACTAAAACAAAATAACCCACACTGTTTATGAAATTGAACCAAAATAACTCATACTATTTATGGAACTATCGCAAACTAACCCACATTATTTCTAGAACTGTAATAAAATAACCCACACTATTTATGAAACTGAATCAAAATAACTCACACTAATTTTGAAACTATAACAAAACAACCCACACTATATATGAAACTAAATCAAAATAACCTACACTATTTCTGGAACTATAACAAAATAATCCACATTGTTTATGGAACTGAAATAAAATAACTCACACTATTTTGGAACTATCGCAAAATAACCCACACTATTTCTGGAACTATAACAAAATAAACCACACTATTTATAAAACTAAATAAAAATAACTCACACTATTTTTGGAATTATAACAAAATTACCCCCACTGTTTATGAAACTGAATCAAAATAACCCCCACTATTTATAAAACTGAATCAAAGTAACCCACACTATTTTTGGAACTATAAGGTACCGTTTGGTACGCAGACGGGACGGGATGGAACAAAATGGGATGGGATAGGACGGCACGGAGGTTCCGTGTTATGTTTGGTACGCGCAGGATGAAACGAGACGATTGTTCCGTTTTGCGTTTGGTTCCCGCTCGACGGAACTGAACCCAAAGATTGAATGAATAACTTACCCTTGTTCTGTCTGTTGTTTGGTACAATGTTTATGCGTGGGACGGGACAAGACTTTTTTTTTTTTTTTTGAACTTGTTCATATTTGAACACATATAACAATACCATGATTATCTTTTGGAGATTGTTGAAGAAGCAAAACGAAAAACAATGGCAGAGAATTTAGAGAGAGAAAGTGAATGACTAAAAATTGTATTCCTTGAACAATGAATGAATTACAGAGGGAGAGAGGTGTTTGTTATTTATACAAGTATTCTTTGCTTCACTCATAAGCTACTAACCAACTAACTTATCCCTACAATCCTAACAGAACTAATGTGCTGCAACAACATACATGGAGACCCATAAAACGAAAAGCAAAAAGCATTGGTAAGTAATAATAAACAGAAAAACTACACAAATCACAATCAGAAAAGTTTGCTTCTATTTCCCTTTCAAACCAGTTCTCCAAAGCTCTTTCATATTGCCTAAAGAACAAAGGTAATGTGGTTTGTTGATTCACATAGCCTTCAAAAAAGGAGCCATCGTACTCTTGATTGGGAGATATAGCAACAAAAAAGGAATCCCGGAAATACACAGGTACCCATTGAGCATGAGCATTGTATAATTGTATAGTCTACGAGTTCAAGTTGAGGCATATAAGCTCAGTAAACATGCAACTTCCACAAGATTTCTCAATTCATTCAGGCAAATTTTCAAACACAAATTGCCCACATGGAGCTGCAAAGATTTCTCAAATATGGTCAAGCCTCTAGCTGGAAATAAAATGCATGCAAGCCAGATTGTATTAGAAATTAAAGTTGGTATATGACCAATTCAGAACATCTGCCTCGTACAGAAAACCTAATTTCCCAACTTGGCTTATTTAATTCCTCAAATAAGGTTAAAAACCTTAAATTCTTCAAATAGATGAATAGACAAGAGAAATTAAAATGCAAGGTAGCTTATGAGGTGTCCATTATTTGGAAACTGCTGCAAGCCTTAGCAAGATCAAGTGCAGAAAGACTAATGGTCTATGAAGAGATGTACTAACCAAAACACCACAACTTGAGAAATTCGTTAACTTGAGCCCAGAATGGATTCAATATATAGGAGAAACAACCATTATGGATCAGATTTATGAAAACTAGGGGGCTAAGGTCACATCACACCAGATTCAAGATAGTAATAAAATGAAACCTTGCACATGGTCAAAAGTGCTTAATTTTAACATTTTAATACCTTTTCAAGAACTTAGAGCCTTCAAATTCTTCCATTTGACAATCTTTTGGCTGCCATGAAACCTTCTCATATGAAAAATCCGTGCGCTGTGTCATTCGGCAAGACCACATACTTGACAGTCATTACTTATAGCCATGCCCAGAATACAGCGGCTTCTTATGGTCCAATAACCCATTTTCCTTTCACATAATTGCAAACTGAAGCTATTATCAGATAAATAACAATCATTTCCCACAAACATTGAAATTTTCCATGGAAGAAAACGAAAAAGTAAAACCCAATCGAAAAAGCAAAATTAAAAGATCTATAGAGATCAAGATCGAACCTGGAAGATGCAGCGGCTACAGAAGAAGATCGAGATCGAACCTGGAGATGCAGCTGTTACGGGAGAAGATCGAGACCAAACCTGGAGATGCAGCTGCTATGGGAGAGGATGAGGGGGAAGGCTAAGGGAAAAGGCAGCGGCAGAGAAAAAAGATGGGACAAAGATAAAGAGGAACCGCCGCGAACTCCCCAGAACGTGGGTCTGTGGTGGAGGGAGTGTTGAGGTCGAGGAAGATGCAGCTGGGTTTGTGGTGGAGGAGAAGGAGGCTACCGAAGAGAGAGAGAGGGTAGAAGAGAGAAAGGATACGGAGAGAGAGAGGGAGTGTGATAGTGGAATTAAAGAAAAACAGTAAGGGTATTGTTGTCCAAAAAAATTATAATTTTGTGTTCTACTAGTGTGGAACGAGTCGTTTCAAAGGGAAGGTAGAACGAAAAAGTAATCAAATTTCGTTTCGCGGAACAGCGCGTTCCATTGTTTTTTGAGCACCAAATGTGAGGCGGAACAACTTGTCTCATTGCGTTCCGTCCCGTCCCACGTACCAAACGGTACCTAACAAATAATCCACACTATTTATGAAATTGAACCAAAGTAACCCACACTATTTCTGGAACTAAACCAAAATAGCCTACACTATTTAAAACTGAACCAAAATAACTCACTATTTCTAGAACTATAGCAAAATAACTCACACTATTTATGAAACTAAACCAAAATAACCCACATTATTTCTGGAACTATGGCAAAATAACCCATATTATTTGTGAAACTAAACCAAAATAATTCACATTTAAAAAAAAAAATTATATAATATAATTAATTCCAAAACAAACTTTGATTTGAATTGAGAAAGTTATTGAACTAGATATAAGAGTGATCTTAAAAATGACCAACAGCCGCGGAACCTCTGCAACCATATTCACTTTTTGACGAATTTGGTGAAGAAGATGCCAAATGTCTTGTATGACTGAAGCAAATCTCTAAGGAATCTAAACATGTTTCTTTATGGCCTGGACAATGATCTTGTAATCTCTTCGAATTAAAAGGAAATCACCCAGCTATAATAGTGTGACCATTTAAATTTCTAATTAGGAAACCCCAAGCTGCCTCACCATTAAAATTAGTTTTGACATTAACGCCAACAAACAGTAAAGACTTTTTCCAGCAAAGGGAAAAAACAATAAAGACTTTCTAAAATAATAAAGGAGAAACATTGTTCCATATTTGAATAACCCAAAAATGAAATCAGTTTGATTTTACTTCCCTTTTTCCTTCACCCATGTTCGGTTTTACTTCCCTTTCATGAGGAAGGGGGGATGACAAGAAGGAAAAGAAAAAAAAAAAAAAGACACACAAAAAATAAGAGAGAAGGAATTGGCTGATAGAATGACATACTTGTAAATAAAGAGAAGTTTACTTCTAACAGAAATGGTTGATAGGATGAGATTTCTGCTAGGGGCAAGGGTGGAAAAATTATTTATTTTGTTTTGGGCTTTTAATTCAGCCCATGTATGTTAAATGTTTGTGAGACACCCTAAAATCGATTAGTTTTGTCCTTACGATTAAATGTGAAACCTTTTTAATTAAATAATAGTATAGGATGATTTTTGGTTAAATTAAACTTAATCCAAACCCTTTTTATTATGGCTCCCAATAATTAAACCACGACCTAGCTATTCTTTTTCTTCTTACAGAGGAGATGGACTTACATCAAATGAGTTCATTGTTACTGTACTGTCCTAATCCATTAATCTAGACCATGTACAAGTCTCCTGTTACAGAGTGTTGCATTATTGGACTAATATGTCATGGTATCGATTGACTTGTTTCACATAAGTTGCCATTTTTATAGAAAAAGTAATGTATATCATGTACCATATTGCAGGTAGGGCAACATGTGAAAGTATTTCGTTATTGATAGTGTTGTCTAACGACTTTATGGATCTTGTTGTCGATGGATGAATACACGAACAACTAATCTTCTGCACAGAAAACGACCAAACAACTACAACAAATTTGGCTGGATTTTGTGGGGATTTTTAGCTCATCCGAGGGTGAGGTACTTGGTGCTATTGCATCAAACACAAAATCTGTAAGGCGACGTCTGTTGATTATTTTAATTATTTTTATTTTAAAGATTCAAAATTTATTTTTATTTTATTTTATTTATTTTTAATATTTAAGAGTTGTGTTTTATTTGAAGAGTCATAATCATTTTCTAAAAGGGTATGGGAAGTTCTTTAAATATGAAATCTCATACACAAAACAAATATGCTTAAAACTTTTCTGTCTCCCTCAATTCTCACATCTCTGTCAGTCTATTTACATTCATACTTCATAATTCTTGGGCAATTGATCACTACTTGGTAATCTCATTTGCCGTTGACGTGCATATCGAATCAGACATTCTGTGAGGCTTTGGGTTGTATCTTAGAGTTGTAGGCATTGCCATAACCTGCACTTAGGGAGGCGTCTACGACTTTAGGACAGCGACATCGCGCCTCTCTTTGGTTCACATGCCAAATTTTCTTATTCCTTTTTCCCAATTTAAATTTCATAAGTTTGATAGTGATTATACATTTGATTTGATATATTTGATCATATAAATAATTGATATATTTCTGCAATATATTTCACAATCTAAAGCTGTGATAATATAATTGCAAATTTTACATTCAGTTTTCACAATGCTCTGAAAGCCTAATAATTATAGTGTTTCATGCCGTTGAACTTTCTGGGAATGCGTCTTTGACTGTCTACATTTTTTTAAAAAAAATTATTGGGTCCTGTCGCTGAAAGCCTGGGAAGGCTAACCTTTCCCTTCTTTTCATTGTTTTTCTGACCGTGCCCTTCTTTCATTATTTTTTTACTTTTTGCATTTTTTATTTTTTATTTTATTCAATACAAAAACGTTTTTGGATACAGTTTCTAAAGGACACAGCTGATCAATTTAAAATAGGGAACTTTAACAAAAAGCATCCGGTACTGTTCACTTTAACGAAAAACCATATTTTTACACTAAAAAGTCAATCCAGGTACTATTCACTTTACCCTTTATTTTGTCCTTATCATTAAAACTCAAAGTTTTCAAGCCCTTTTCATTAGTTTTCCTTTTAAAATACCAGTTAATAACCCACAAAACCCAACGTGATCTGAAAAAAAAAAAAATTGCATACTGATATATATATATATATATTAATTGTTCCTTGGTCTTTATGTGTTAATCAAATCTGTTTGTTATATTTTATTTGTAATTGGATATTGACATATAACTTGCTCAGTGATAATCAAGTATGTTTGTTATATTTGATTTACAATTGAATATTGATATATTATTTGCTCTAAGGTGCTTTTATCAAATCTGTTTGTAGTTATTACTATTAATTGATGTAAGGATATTATACAATAGTATAGTTCATACTATATGTGTTGAAACCTTTGAGTGACAAACTTGTTTTAATTTCTACAGTGTTGTAGCAATCTTATTTCTCTCTCACTTATTAATGGCAAGTCTAGAAGAAGCCAATAGTGTTAAACCTGAAAAGTTTAGTGGGCATAATTTTCGTAGGTGACAAAAACAAGTGAAATATTGGTTAACTGTCTTAGAACTTGTATCCGCACTTGAAGAAACTCAATCAAACAAAGATTCCTCTTCTAAACTAACCCCTAACCTAATAGAATACCATTGTCATAACATAATCTTAAGTGCCCTTTCTGATCACCTCTATGATGTGTATCATGCTACTACATCCACCGCCAAAGAACTTTGGGAAACTTTAGAAGCGGAATATGGAATTGTAGATGCTGGGATGGATAGGTTCACGGTCTCAAACTTTAATGATTAAAAGATGGTTAATAATAAGTCTGTGGGGGAACAAATACATGAGTATCAAAAGCTATTAAGAGGTGTTGAAAAGAAAGGAACGAAGTTCAGTGAGGATTTTAAAGTCTCCTGCCTTATTGATAAATTGCCTCAATCTTGGAATGACTTTGCTAGAACCTTAAGGCATAAACAAGGAGAATTTACTTTGGTTCAAGTCATAAATTCAATTAGAATTGAAGAGAAACATAGGTCAAGCCAAAAGAAGGAAACGGAAAAACAAACAATTGTGAACTTAGTTGAGAATGACACCAACAAATATGGAAAAAAACAAAATCAAGTTCACCATAAATAATAAGAGGAATTTCAAACCTAGAAGAACAAATTTTAAATTTAAACCACCCAACCAAAATAAGAACTTTCACAAGACTAAGGATCAAGGGAGAGAGAAGGGGGTTTGCTTTGTTTGCAGAAGAACCAATCATAAGGCTAAGGATTGTTTCTACAAGAAGATTGAGGAGAACAAGTATAAGTCAAATCATAATGATCCAAAAGCCCAAGTGAATATGCTGATGGAGCAACAATCTTCTCAAACACATTTTAAGTATGATTCCTTTGTCAATTTTACTTATGAAAATAAGGATTGGTGGGTAGATTCTGAAGCTAACGTACATGTCTGTTTTGATTGTGAATTTTTTAAAACCTATCAGAAATCAGGTGGAGGACGTGTAACTCTAGGAAATGACTCAATTTCACAAGTGCTTGGAATTGGAGACATTGAACTAAAGATGACATCTGGAAAGGTCTTAACTTTGAAGGACGTGCGACATGTACCTGATATTAGAAGAAATTTAATTAGTGGATCATGCTTAGTAAAGCAAGGCTACAAAGTTGTAATGGAATCAAATAAGGTTGTAATAACCAAGAATAATGTATTTATTGGAAAAGGTTTTATCAGTGAAGGATTATTTAAGTTAAGTGTTTCTTCCGAGTGCAATAATATTCCAAAAGTTCTTAATGTTGAATCTAGTAATGTTTGGCATGGATGTTTGGGACATGTAAACTTGTTCAAAATTAAGAAAATGATGGATTTGGATCTAGTCCCAAAGTCAAACATGAATCTCAAGCATAAGTGTGAAATTTGTGTACAAGCAAAACAACCCAAGAAACCTTTTAAGTCCCTCAAAAGAAATACACAAATTTTAGAGCTTATACATAGTGAGGTTTGTGACTCAAATAGATTACCTATTAGAGCTGGTAATAAGTATTTTGTCACATTTATAGATGATTGTTTGAAGTATTGTTATATTTATTTTATAAGGACCAAGGATGAAGTCTTTGGTAAATTCAAGATTTACAAGACAGAAGTGGAAAATCAATTAGAGAAAATGATAAAGAGACTAAGGTATGATGGAGGTGGTGAGTACACTCTTACCGATCTTAGTGTTTTTTGTGAAGAGCAGGGTATTATACATGAAGTAACAGCACCCTATTCTCCACAATCAAATGGAGTTGCAGAAAGGAAGAATAGGACCTTATTGGACATAGTGAATGCAATGCTTTTGAGTTCTGGATTACCGGAAAATTTATAGAGGGAAGCAATTTTGAGTGCATGTTTTATATTAAATAGAGTAATCATTAAGGACAACACTACTACTCCATATGAAATGTGGAAAAAGAGAACACCAAATCTCCAAGTCTTGAAGGTGTGGGTGTGTTTGGCTAAAGTTGCAATCCCAGAACCTAAAAGAAAGAAGATAGGACCTAAAACCGTGGATACTGTTTTCTTAGGTTATGCTCATAATAGTAGTGTCAATAGATTTTTAGTCATCAACTCTAAAATAAATGAAATTTCGAATAACACTATATTGGAGTCTAGGGATGCAACATATTTTGAAGACATATTTCCTTTCAAGACTAGAATGCAAAAGCAAGTGGTAGATAGATCATGCACTAGTATTGACAAAGCCTCCACAAGTATTAGCCATCAAGTTTCAAATGAAGAAGAACCTTTAGCTGAACTTAGAAGGAGTAAGAGACCTATAGTGGAGAAGAACTTTGGTGATGATTTTTATACTTTTTTAATTGAAGGTGATCCAACAACATATAAGGAAGCCATGATCTCCGTCGATGCTTCATTTTGGATAGAAGCTATAAATAGTGAAGTTGAGTCTATTTTACAAAACAACACTTGGGTGTTAACAGGTTTATCACCCGGTACTACACCAATTGGTTGTAAGTGGGTATTTAGGAAGAAACTAAAGCCTGATGGAAGTATAGACAAGTACAAAGCTAGGCTAGTAGCCAAGGAATTCACTCAAAAGAAAGGAATTGATAATTTTGACACTTACTCTCCTGTGTCTAGGATTACTACAATTAGGATCCTTATAGCATTAGCTTCTATACACAATTTAGTAGTACATCAAATGGATGTTAAAACAACATTTTTGAATGGAGATTTAGATGAAGAAATTTACATGGAGCAACCCGAAGGATTTATAGTGAAAGGCAAAGAACATAAAGTGTGTAAGTTGGTTAAATCGTTATATGGACTCAAGCAAGCTCATAAGCAATAGCATGAGAAGTTTGATAAAGTCATTTTAGAATATAATTTTGAAATTAATGAGCATGAAAAGTGTGTCTACTATAAGGAATGCAATGGACAGTGTGTTATTTTATGTTTTTACGTTGATGATATATTACTATTTGGAACAAGTCTGGAAATTGTGAAAGATGTAAAGTCTTATCTATCAAGGAGATTTGATATGAAGGATCAAGGAGAAGCCAATATTATTTTGGGAATGAAAGTAGAAAGAACACAAGGAAGTTTTATTATAAACCAAGCTAGTTCAATTGAGAAAATGCTTAAGAAGTTCAATTTTTTTTCAATTGAAATCCTGTATCGACACCATATGAACCAAGTGTGTGCTTACTTAAAAATAGTGGTGAACCCGTGTGTCAATTTGAGTATTCTCAAATGATTGGGTCTTTGATGTATATAGCAAATAAAACTAGACCCGATTTAGCTTATGCGGTTAGAAGGCTAAGTATATACACTCATAATCCAAGTAAAGAACACTGTAATGCTTTAAGGCGAGTGTTTAAGTATCTAAGAGGAACTATGGATTATTCTATACACTATAAAGGATTTCCTTATGTAGTAGAAGGGTATAGTGATGCAAATTGGATCACCGATAGCTCCGAAGTGAAATCTACTTCAGGTTATGTATTTTTATTGAGAGGAGGAGCTATATCTTGGGGATCTAAGAAACAAACAATAATTTCTAGAAGTACAATGGAATCTGAACTCATAACTCTTGATACTGCATGTGTAGAGGCTGAATGGATTAAGAATTTTTTGCTTGATATCCCATTAGTGAGCAAGCCTATACCTGCCATCTCCATACATTGTGATAATAAGGTTGTGATAGATTTAGTGAGATAGACACATACAAATAAAAAATTAAATAGACATATTAATGTTAGATACAAATCTATGAGAAGCTTATTAAATAAAGAAGTTGTTTCTTTAGACTATGTGAAGTCGGACAAGAACATTGCCGATCAATTGACCAAAGGTCTATCTAGGAATGGAGTCATAGATTTGTCGAGGGGGATGAGCTTAAACCCATAAGGAAGTCACCTAGGGAAGAAACCCAACCTTTGTGATTGGAGATCCCATGAAGAAGGTTCAATGGGTAGAAACAATCCATATTGCGTGACTTATATTCCGGCACTCTAAAATAGGAGATTTGAAATAAAATCCCATGCGTATCCCTATGACATTGGTGCTGATGATATGTGATGTTAATGAAGGACATTGTCCTGAATGAGTTCCAAGGCGGGCAATCTCCCGCTGAGTACAGGTCACATGTACTCTTGGAGGACTCACCTAAGTGAGAGTGGTCGTGAGGCCGCGACTGTGAGAATTGGGTCGTTCTCTAAAAACACTCATGAGAATCAAGATTAAGCACATGGCCATTAATAATGCTAACCCGCGCTAAGTTTTTGATCAATACTATGTGTGTCATATGTTGTAATCTGAATTAGATGAATCTAGTTCAAGACTTAGTTCACTATGATTCCTTCAGATGAAAACTATGAATACTAAGTGTAGGTTCAAGTCCAAAAGACACCTACACTCATTGCATGGTATACAAATTGCCCAAACTTCCGTTTCTTCAATTGTGTCTATTTTATTCCTCATAGAGTTTTGAATCTTGTGGGGGATTGTTGATTATTTTAATTATTTTTATTTTAAAGATTCAAAACTTATTATTATTTTATTTTATTTATTTTTAATATTTAAGAGTTGTGTTTTATTTGAAGAGTCATAATCCTTTTCTAAAAGGGTATGAGAAGTTCTTTAAATATGAAACCTCAGACACAAAACAAATACGCTTAAAACTTTTCTGTCTCCCTCAATTCTCACATCTCTGTCAGTCTATTTACATTCATACTTCATAATTCATGGGCAATTGATCACTACTTGGTAATCCTGCCTGTCGTTGACGTGCAAATCGGATCAGACATCCTATGAGGCTTTGGGTTGTATCTTGGAGTTGTAGGCACCGCCATAACCTGCACGTAGGGAGGCGTCTACGACTTTAGGGCAGTGACATTGCGTCTCTCTTTGGTTCACAGGCCAGATTTTTTTATTCTTTTTTCCCAATTTAAATTTCATAAGTTTGATAGTGATTATACATTTGATTTGATATATTTGATTATATAAATAGTTGATATATTTCTGCAATATATTTCACAACTTCGTCATATGCGATTTACGTGTACACATATTTAAAGAAAATGAAATCAGGTTGCAGATACTTTAACTTCCTTTGGGACAGATAGTTATTTTTAGTACAAGAGGTCTACAGTTCTAGATATTGTAGCCTCTGACCATGCTCATGACATTTTGTTTTATCCTCGTTATCGTTTTCATTAATCGCCTTGTCTTTGTAGGTCTTGGCATAATCCCTGCTTGTTTCTTTATCATTTACTTGTATCTATATCTTCATCAAAAAAATATTCAGAAAACTAAAAAAACAAAAAAATCACTTGAAATAGGCACACTCTGGAAATTGAAAATCTAGAAACCCGCTCGAGCGGACAAAAGTTGTTATTATTTAATCAACTCATGCAAGTAGTAAAAACAAAAATAAAAAACTAAAACGAAATCGTTATCAAATGTTTCTTTAATTTCCATGAAATGGAATAGTAAGGTTGTCGGCAGCCCAAAAAACAAAACAAAAGTGGGTGAATACCGAATAATGTTGAGATGTGACATGCAGGCATGCAACAGAACAAAACGAAAGCTGAGGAAGAAGACAAATGGAGTGATAACATGGCCTTGCTCTTTCCATGTCTGTCTGTCTGTGTGCTATGCATATGCTATCAACTGGATCATCTTCCATCTTCGATATGTCTATTAATCTAATCTGCACTTTGATTCATGCTTATCTATATAATTACCAATCATTTAATTTAATTCAATTAGCGAGTCATGGGAGATCGTCATCATTTGTGCCCTTTACTTAATTTTAGCGGCCATTTGCTCCCTTATCTTAAAAGCTTTCTCATTATATGATGAAATTACAAAGATTCTTAAGTCCAAGGTTTAGGTTCCATCCAAGTTTTCACCCACAAAACCAATGAACAAGTATATAGAAAATATTGGGAGTTCTATTCAAAAAAAATATATATATATATTGGGAGTTCTATTTGTTCCCGTTAAAATAATAATTTCGGATGAGATCCAGTCGTTTGATATGTTATTGACTTAGATACAAGGTTTAAAGTTTCAATGAACTAAAAGATATCGTGTATTTGGCGCTTAGTACTCGATTATCCTTCCACAATATCGCTTTACAAAAAATTGCAATTTGCGTACAAACCTTTTATTTGTCATCGATGTGAAACTTTTTTTATCCTAGAGGATGATCATGTTTCCACCTAACTTAGCATGTTTTTACTTAATCGTTTAATTTTCCTTGGTTAAGAATCTAAGATAGTTAGATGTGTTTTCATTGCTTAAGATTCTCTCTTGCAATTATTTCATAGTTCTAGTGACGTTGCTTAGCCAATTTATGATTACCATGTGTTTAAAAAGTAAACTAGTAGTCCAACAGGAGCTTACCACGTAATAAAATGATTGCAGAAGAGAAACTTGGCCCACCTCCCAACCACCCATCCAAAGAGTTTGAGATCAAATATTCAGCACTTAAAATAGATATTGACTCTCTAATCTCAATAATTGACTAATAATTGACTGACATATGTTTATAAATTTAAATTTTCTTAATTTTGTTGTTATAAACTTAATATATGTTAGTTAATGATTGGGCCCGCATAGCGACCACCTTCATTTTGAGTGCAAAATATTTGATCTCAAAGTTTATAGTTGAAATGTCAAAGTTAATAGTTGCCAATAAAGTAGGTAGATAGGACATAATCTCATCTCACCTAGAAATTGAGTGTATACATTAAATTGACAATATGATGTTGAACAGATTTTGCAGTGTATATGAAATACGGATGATACACTATATATTAATATACAAGTGGTTGAGATATTTGTGTTTAAAAAAAACTTAAAACAATGGAATCTCCCTCCACTTATATAATGATATACGATGTATCATCCGTATTATGGACAGAGTGAAAATTTTCTCATGATGTTGAGTCGTTTATGAGTCCTCTTTTGCTTCTGCAAACTCATAAACTGTGCGGGGTATCTGATTAAAAACTCTACACCCTACAACCAACCAAACAAACTAACGACGCAGAATATTTCCAGTATGGAAGTGTTTTTAGGTATTCTCACTCATATCTCAGGCTACTACTTGTTTTCTTTCCATAAACCCAAAGCTTTTTGGTCACCTCTTCATCATCATATCAATCTATAGGTCCTTCAAATAATACCATAACTTATCTTGTATTTTTGGTGGCTCAAAGGGGCCAATAAAGGGGTGGTTCTATAAATAATTCACTAGAATTTTGATCAGAGCATTTTCAATGCTTGTCCTTATCCACCGTATAATTCTTACAATTAGGGACAATTGGCCTCCAATGCATCAGACTTTTAGTCTTTAAGTATATGACTCATCAGATACACGAGACAAGTTCTCACAAATAGGGACTGTATAGAGACATAAGTGGTGGAGCCCAATGGTTATCTTGAAAGGAAAATCAGGCCCACGCACGTGAAAGCTGCACCTCAGCCATTTCCCAACTCTCAATACTCGCGGGTACCCATTACTCACTGGACAGTTGTTGATGTAGTTGTAGGCGTGGATCTCGTAGCACATGCTACTTAGTTTTTTCCTTCTTATTTCTAACTATTGCAAATCAATGGTCGAGATTTAGTCTAGGTTTATTTATTTATTTATTTTATTTACTGTTGGAGATCAACGATTGGAATTGAAATAGATTATTACCGTTGGAATTCAATGATGGAGAAGAAGTCTAAGCCTAAATGTAGAAATATAAAAAAAGAAAACTAATGAAAATGGTTTGAAAACTTTGAATTTTAACGATAAAAACAAAATAAAGGATAAAGTGAATAGTACAAAGATTGACTTTTTAGTGTAAAAATATGGTTTTTCGTTAAAATGAACAGTACCGCAGACTTTTCGTTAAAACTTCCATATAAAAAAGGTAGATCCCTTCTCCATCGAAAGAAATGGTATAACATTTTCGCACATACACCTCATAAAATAAAGAATTAACCAAATTTGCCCGATGTAGAGGCAATCAAGAAAGCTGCACGAGTCAATATGTACCCAACAAATAAGTGGGCAAATACAACCGATCTTACTTGCCCAAGTAAAGAGCCACCGGTTTAGGTTACCGTTGGAAATCAATAATCCTCTTCAACCTGCCATCTTTAGAGCTAGTTTGGTATGTTGTGCTTTAAAAAAAAAATTGCTTCTGCTGTATTGTGAGAATAAACAGCTGTAAAATAAAGTTGTTGAGTATTTAGTAAACTTTTTTTTCTTCCTAAAAGTGCTTTTGATAAAAAAAAAAAAGTGTTTGAGTGCTTATTAAAATTTTATATAAATTGTTTTGAATATGTTAAATGAATAAAAATGATATGGTATTTAATGTGATATAATATTGTCAAAAACAATAATGTAGGGCAACGATTGTAATTTTGTAAAACATGTGATGGTATACTTGTCATTTAAAAATTTCATTAATGAGCACTAATTACTATGTTTTGAAAAAAAAACCACTTTTTTAGAAGCATGGTAGACCATGCTTTTGATTTTCTACTATCATTGACAACAATTATTATTATTATTATTATTATTTTTTACCAAAAACATTTAATATTCCAAATTTTTTAATAAACTGCTTTCTTTTAAAGCATCACAATTCCAAACTAGTTCTTATTGTGTATTGTTACCGTTGGAGGGGCTCAACGACTAATTTTGTTTTTTTTTTTTTTTTTTTTGGAAAACTGAATAATTTAGAAAATTCCACATATTGTACTCTAATTGGCAGACAATTACCAATTTCATACCATTACACTAATTGCATCAACTTCATCTACTAAACTCAAATTTAGGTTTTCTACTAAAGGGGATATTCCACTACGGACATAAAGATTCTCTTAAAGTCTCAAAATGAGTAATCCAAAGTGGTGGTGGAGACTCTAAAATATGGCCTTCAATTGGTGATGCTCTAAATAATTTCAAAAATATCACTCTCTAAAGTTTTTGTAAGAGCTCTTGTTGATCCTTGAAAACAACAATTTTGTACTCTTTCATTTAGGCCCTGTTTGGCACACCGTATAAGGCACCGGATAGTACTAATAATACAGTATATGGTGTTTGGTGCCGTTTGGATTAAATAGGCACCGGATTAAATAATCCGGGCCCACCTTTTTTACCCGGTGTTTACCTGCTTCGTTATACTGTCGAAATTCACTGTATTACTTAGTCGGCCTCGTCTCTTCCTTTCCGCTCGCTCTCGCTCTCCACTCGCGAACTCGAGCCACTCTTTCTCACCTTTCCTTGGCGTCATCGTCCTCCCTGTCACCTCCTCTCGCCATCGCCGTCCCCATCACCTTCTGCCATCGCCGTCGTCCTCCCCGTCACCTTCTCTAGCCATCGCCATCCCGTCGCCTTCTGTCATCGCCTGCAACTTCCGTCACCTGCAACTGTCGTCGCTTTCTTTCTGCCATTGCTTGCAATTGCCGTCGCCTTCTGTCATCGTCTTCCCTGTCACCTGCAACTGCCTTCGAGGAAGAAGAATAAGAGAGAGAAAGGGAGGGAGTTTGGGGGGTGCGGTGGAGAGATCTGGGTTTCATTATTTGGGATTCTTCGTAGTCGAGGAAGAAGAAGGGAGAGAGAGGGAGGGAGTTTGGGGGGCGCGAAGAGATCTGGGAACCAGATTTTCAGTTTTTTTTTTTTTTTTTTTAAGTTTAATTTTATTTTAAGTTTTCCTCCTATCCGATATAATACCAAATACTGTATAAATAATACGATTATTAATCCGATACTGCACCAAACGGCAGACTAATTTAGTCAGTACTGTCCGGTGACTATTTATCCTATCCGACAGAAATAGTCAGTACAATCCGAGCTGCCAAACGAGGCCTTAAAGTTATAAAGAAAGATGAAGTGCATGATGATTTTTGTTTTCTCCAAAGATAAATGAAGTCAATATTTAAACTTGTTTACATCATAAATGATACATCAAAATTATCGAGTACGGATTTGCTAAGACACTCATGCCGAAGCACGTGAACCAACCCCAAACAAATGGGGCCCACGACACAAGGTTGCTACATATTGGCTATCACATAAACAATGGGAGATGGCTCTCCAACTTACACAAGTGTCATCGCCACATTAAACCTTCAATCCACTATTGGTCAATTCCATGATGTTGACCCAACTTCATCTCTAGAAAGAGTAATGTTAGGAAGACCAAATTTACAGACTAAATTTGCAAACTAAATGACATGTCACAAATAAGAATAAGAATGTGTTCGGGCTTGACCAAAACGCAAGTTAGCCCACAAGGTTTAGTTTGACAAACTAAGCCCAAGAAAAGCTAAGGTGGAAAATCTAAACCCAAATCCAAACTCAAACTCAAACCTAAACGGTAACTTAGGCATCTTCAATGGAGAGGTCTAAAGGTCCAAAAACAAAAAAATGACTTAATTTACTAAAAAACTCAACTCTAACGGATGGTTGGGGTATAATCTATGGAGCTGCTATTTGGCCAAAGGAGAGCGTTAGGCTAGCCAACAATAACCCTCGGCTTAGCCTTTTTATGGGAGCCAGCTCCTAAATTGCAATAATTAATTCAAATTCAATGATTAGATTTAAAAACATACAACAGTGGTTTATAATTAAACTAACTAATAAATTTAAAGTATAAATTTAAAACCAATAAATTATAGAGGGGTCTATACTTAGCCGATTCAATTAAAGATGATATATGAGTATGATCTGACACTGTTTATTTAAAAATAATATTTTTAAAAACTATAGTCTAAACGGAACTATATTTAATCTTTTTTATTGAACATGACCTTATACATTTAGTAGGGAGTAGGGACAATCCCCACGTGCTCGTCATCAGCTGATATTCACGGCCACGCAAAAGTCGCTTGTACAAGTAAATGCTCCTTAGTTCAAGTCTTGTAATAGGCCACATTTTACCATTACGTCATTAGCTTCACAAGGTTGTACAAATAAAAGGTCATCATTATCGACTGATTAAAAGTCACAAATGGTCTTTACAATCCGTCTAATTTTATGATAATGTGCTAAAGTGACATACAAGTGGAATCCGTTACTCCAATAATACGATGTATGTGGATTATATTTTAGGTCAATTTCAATGATAATTTATAATAAAGATTTTTGTTGAATAAAACAAAAAGTTTTACATTGGTCATCTTATAAAATAAATCACAACTTATATCAAATGTTTATACTTCTAATGATATCAAGACATTTTGCATAAAGCCCCATAGTTATTGGTTGCACTAGTAATTAAATAGGAACGATATCAATGCTATGGGCATAAAATTTTAATGTCTTTATTATGAAAAATAGTCATCCAGCTCAATGATACACTGTTTTTTTTTTAATAGTTTAAACGATGCATTGCTATGTAGATAAAGTGTTGCACATAATAATAATAATATAGGGAGATTATATTCACATGCTCTAAGTTACTTCTTCCATGCCTTTTTAATTTTGTAATATTTTTCTATCAAATGTTAGTGGTGTGTAGAAAATATTAAAAAATTAAAAAGGTGTGTGAAAAGTAATTTGGGATGTGTGAATATAATCTCTCATAATATATTATTATATCCAATTGGAAATGAATCTTCTCCGGATTCCTTCCACCTAATTCTACTCATCAAACAATTCGGACCCTTGAAATTTGATCAAATGACTAAAGTTATTATAACTTTTAGAGTGGACCCTTGTTTGTAGCCGTTGGATCAAATTTCAAGAGCCCAAATTATTTGATAAGAATGATTAGCTGGAAGGGATCCGAAGATGATACATTTCCATTGATTGTAACACCATGACATGTTCTTTGAATTTTTTTATTCAACTCTCTCTATGGTTTTCACCGGATGTTTCAAAGCAAGTTTGTCTCTTCGAAGGATAGCTTCTCAGTCCCTGTAAGTGTTAGTATGATAAGGTCATATTTTTAGACCACATTTTATACCGCGTAAGATGTTGAATAGTTGGATTATTTCTTTAATGATTTAAATAATGAATATCAACAATCATGTCATGATCTGAAAAATATAATTTAAATATATGATTTCTCATCATAAGTCGGACAATTTCTTCATGACTTTGTTAAACTGACACAAAACGGAACGAAGTTAACTAGTTTCAGGTCAACACTTTAATGAATCTGGTTGTTATCGAGTAATCTGATAAATACATCTTAACGTTCAATCCAAATATACATGTGGATAACATGTTACACGATAAAAAAAATATTAATTAATAATTTTAAACTACTTAAAAAAATATTATAATTAATAACAGTAGTGTTGTACGACACATATCTCAGCCCGTCTCAATCTTAATTGCAAATTACACAAATTATTATTAATTAATTTACTAATTAAATCCAATGGATAACAAATTCCTAAAATCTTGCAAAAGAAGATATTGTTAATTTATGTCCCATTAACACTAAAACATAAAACGTATCAGTATGTTTCAAGTCAATATGGGTATATTTTAATTTAGTGAGTATACATTTTAAATTTGTATGAATACATTTTAATTTAGTTTAGGTATGTGTTAGTATGAGAATAAATTATTTGGGTACATGTCAATATTCTTTTAAGTTTTAGTTTGTACCCATAATTTTTAAATTTTAATATGTACTAATTTGTACCCATCTTTTTTTTGGTGAGTGTACCCATATTAATTATATGTATTGATTTTATGTTTTAAATATATCAGTAATTATTTCTAAAAATATATTAATAATTACGTGGGTATTGTTGTTGTCCTATCAGATTAGGAATGTAATTGTGTAAATCTTAGTGTATCTAGGAGTATCTTGTATATTCCCTTTAGTAGTTTAATTTCTATTAGAGATGTAATCCTATTAGGTTAAGGATTCTACCTATCCTACTACTATAAATAAAGGCATAAAGGATTGATACATTACACACCTTAGAATTAAATCTCTCTCTTTTCTCTTTGTGCTACCTGCCTCTCTCCCTTTCTGTCCTTTATACATTTCAGTCAAATAGGCCTACAACACGTTATTAGCACGCTTTTGCCAAAAACTAAGGAACTGAAGGATCGTAAAAGGAGGCTATCTTTTACAAATTCAAAGGCTTTCAATTGTTTTATGCCAATCAGGTTCTTCTAAAATAAATTAAGATATTTGAAAAAAACTTGAAGCATGAAAACATTCCCCATGATGCATGAACCCCTTATATTTATATTTTCCTTCCAATTATATATATGTTCATATATTTTTGTCAATATATATAATTGTTCATGAATTACGCATATAGAATCAAAATAAATTTAGAAGCAATTAGGGTTTTTTAACTAGAAAACTTCATTTTAATCCTTAAAAAATATGAGTTTTAGATTATAACCATATGTAAGATTAAAATCCAATTTTAGTCCCTAGCACATTTAATCATATCATTTATTAGTTGTATTTTGATGTTTTATTTTATCCTTTTATTTTTATTTTAATGTATTAATTACATTTAAATTTAATTTTTATTTCATTCATCATAATATATTTTAATGTCTACATTTGGGCAACTAATTTTTTTATAATATATATTCCGATAACAATTTTGTATGTTCTTTATTTAGGTACATTAATACATTTGAATATTTTGGTATATGTATCGGTACAAACATGTAGTTACATTGATTAAATATAATGCATTTCGGTCAATATAATGTATTTCGTTACATACACTTTGGTACACACATTTGAGTATCGACTTTTAAGTACATTAATTCAATTATTATATTTCGGTAAATACATTTAGGTACATACATTTTGGTATTGATATTTAGGTACATACATTTTCGGTATTGACATTTAGGTACATTAATTCAATATAATACACTTCGGTACATACATTTAGGTTTATTATAATATATTTCAGTAAAATCATGTAGGTACAAATATTTCGGTACAAAAAAGTTAATTTTATATATTTTGGCACAATCATTTTTTGAACACTTATGTATTTATATATTTTTGTATCACAATTTTTTTTAATATTTTCTCATTTACATTCATTTCTAATTAAAAAAAAAAACTAAATATGTGCATATTAATAAAATTAAAATTTAATATGGAGAGATTAAATAAAATTACACATTAAATAACAAAAATTGAATGTAAATTTTGATAAAAGTACATTCAAGGGATTAAATTGAATATTTAACCTAGCACCAGGTTTTTTTTTAAATTTTAATCTTTTGCAAGGATTAATGTTCAAAAACCCTGTTTTTTAACCCTAGAATTCGAAAAAAAAAAAACAAACAAAATTGGGAATTTTTTGCGGCACCACCGTGCTGGGCTTGACAAACCTTAGGATGGCATTGTTCCGACGCCCTGGACCTTGCATGCAGTCATTCTAGGCTTGCTACCTCTCTCGGATCCAACCAAGCTTCGGACTGAGTTGCCTGCTCCACAGGCCTCAAGACCCAGGTTCAAACCCGAGCCCAAACCTGCATACTTTAAGCCATGCTGGGCTTACCCATGTCTTGGCCCAATCTGCCAGCACAACTCGCAACTTGCTGGGCTGGTTCTTCATCTCGGCCTATGCCAGTAGCTTTGCTCATGGGCTTAGCCTTAGCCACGACCCGCAATACCATTAGCTAGCCCATGGGGCTGGGCTTGTCCTTGTGCATCTGCCCCGGTCCAAAACGCCAGCAGCCTTGTTGCTGGCCTTCCAAACCCTCGGCCCGTGGCCTATAGCCACGCATTGGGCTGCTCCTAGTAGCCACTCTAGCCCATTAAACCCTATAAAGCTTTTCCTTACTCACGGCACCCATGCCCACAGTATGTAAGCTATGGTTTTTCATACCCAATGCTAATGTTTGGCATTTTAAATAATTTTAACTTGCATGTTATAATTATTTTTGCTTTTACGATCAACCTCGAATGGTCTCAATCTATTGAATTAATTTAAGTGACCAGCAGTCCATTAATCTGACAATTAATCCAACATTATTGGCCTAAAGCTCATTTTTTGGCATTAATGATTCAATAAATTATTTCGTTTTCTTTGAACCGTTGACTGTCTTTCGTAGTCCCAAAGCACTCACACTTGGGTTCCTGAAGCAATCCACAAATCCATTACACTTTATTGTATATTGTGTTTCGTGTTATTGTAGGTACCTCTATATATGAACTAAACGTTCATAACTAAATCGAACATGTAGTTTCGAATTTAGTACCTTTGAAACCCAAAGTTTTCATTCAAAACTTACCACATGAAACCTATGGTTTTCATGCATAAATTAAATCAATACATGTCGAAAAAACCCGAATGTTCTACGATGTATGTCTATGGTTTTCCATATGACTAACCACGTTTTGTTGTAGCCTCTATTTAGGGACATGTCGAACTTAAAGAAACTTGATTTCACAGCTCTGGAAGTCTCCGAAAGAAACTACCTGAAGTGGATTCAAGACGTGAAGCTCCATCTTACTGCAAAGAGTCTTAGAGCTATCATTGAAGAACCAACCGACGATGCACCCATCGACGAAGCTCGAAAAGCTACTGCTATGATCTTCATCTGAAGACACATCCATGATGCACTGCAAACCGAGTACCTCGCAGAGGAGGATCCCCATACCTTCTGGCTCGCCTTGGATGATCGCTTTGATCACTAGAAAGACATCTTCTTGCCTGAAGCAAGACACGACTAGCAACATTTAAGTTTTGTAACCAGAAAGACAAATTCTAGCAACCATAACCAACGGAGATCCCTTCGTGGCCGTGGAAAAGGGCGGCAAGCCCCACCATAGGCCTAAGCTCCACCAAACAAAGGCCCATCTAAGGGAGGAAATTCAACCCAGAAGCGCCAACCTTTTGCCCTGAAGGCCCCAAACTTCAAGAAAAAGGGAAAAACTAACATTCAATCGGATTCCACTGAACTGGAAATGTGTTTTCGCTGTGGATCAAAGGATCATTGGTCACGCGTATGCCGAGCTACCCTTGAGGCCATTGCCATGTATCATTCTCGTCATGAGTCTAACTTTACGCATGTGCAACATCCTGAAGATGCTACCACATCCATGGAGGTTTCAAACTTTCAGAAGGCATCCCGTCCTATGGAAGAATAATTTTAGACATGTTTTAGGGTGTTTGACCCCTAATGGCCGAACACACTAGGAGTGGCCGCACATCCTTCCTAATTTTCTAGGTTTATGGTTTAATTTTGAACAATTTTTTTAAGTTCTTGTAATTATTTGTTTAGTTTGGTTTGTTTTGAATTTTGGATATTATTTGATGGATATTATTTCTCGAATTGATTAATTGAATGAATGGAATTATATTTATGCATGTGACCGATTCAATTAATTTATTTCTAGGTATGACTAGTGGGGAAGTTAGTTGTCTGGCTAATAGTGCAACCACACACACCATATTGCTTGAGAAACACTATTTTACTAACTTCATACCTAAGAATGCATCTCTGATAACCCTCTTAGGCCCATCCAACTTGATAGGAGGATACGAAAATGCCCGTATAATGTTGTCCAATGGTACTGAATTAACCATTAAAGAGGCACTCTATTCTCCATGTTTTGGAAGAACGTTGCTAGTTTTAGAGATATTCAAGATAATCAATATCATGTTGAAACCACTGAAGAGAGTGGTTCTGAATTTCTTTGTATCACTTCTTGCTTCATGGTGTTCGTTGATGCATCAACACAATGGTCACATGTTTGCTTATTGTCCACACGTAATATTGCATTTGTAAAACTCCTAGCACAAATTATTAAGTTTAGGGCTCACCACCCTAATTATTCAATCAAGTTGATTCGACTGGATAATGCTAGAGAGTTTACGTCACAAACCTTTTGATGTGAAATATTCTAACACTCAAATTAAAACCCTATAATTGTAGTATATGAAAGTATGGATCGTTTTAGGCCGGGGATTAGAAGGGCTGCTAATCTACACAAATTAAACTCTAAAACACTAAACTAGACTCAAAAACACAAAACTAGACTTAGAAACACTCCACCAGACACAAAAACTCTAAACACACTAAACAAGCTCTAAACAACACAATACTAGCAAACAGACTCAAAATAGACTCTAGGGAGTTATTTGGACGAAATTAAGACTAGTAAGACTCAAAACACTGAAGTGGACAAATTTGAACACGTTTCTAACTAATCTAACACACTTAATCATAAGCATTAACAAGGCATTCGTAACTATGAACTGCATGATACTCCTGCTAAGAATTCACTTAACACAATTGTGACTAGCAATCTCCACTACTTATAAATATAAGTTCATAACGATTAGGTGAAATTCCCTTATATTCTAGCATCAAGTCCCTGCATGCAAACTAAGTATGCATCCTTAACAAACACACAAGAATAAGTTCTCAATAACGTAGATAAGTAAATCACATTCATGTTTTACGAAACAATAACTAGATGTAATCAATTCATATAAAACATATGTCCATGGCTTCGAATTCAGCTCTAACTAAAAAGGAATTAGTTCCTCATGTTCATAATAATTGAAAAGCAAAGTAAAATAAACATGGAAACTAAACGAGGGAAGAAAAAACTTTGAAAGTCTCCAATGGTTGCAGGTGGCTTGAGGAACAACCCTCTTATTCTTCAATGGAAGCCATGCCAAAGTCTTATCTCCTCCAAGGCTGTGGCACAAGGCATGAATTTCTGATTTTAGGCTCTTATGTGTGTGTTCGAAAATAGAGGCAGAATTATGTATTTATAGGCTAGGGTTTGTGGCACCAATTCCTAAGAGGACAAGGATAGGGCTCGGCCCAATCCAAGAGGGAAAATGGTTAGGGTTTTGGCAGATTTTAGGGCTTCTAAAAGAAGAGGGTGCGGCACCTTTCTAGGGATTCTAGAAGGAATGTGTTGTGGCAGGTTCTTAAGCTTCTAGAAGAAGGAAGAGGCGCCACCTTTCTAATGGTTCTAGAAAGGATGGTGCGGCATAAGTTTAGGGCAGGGATAAGCTTTCTAGAAGGGATGCTTCTAGAAAGGGCTTCTAGAAATCATGGATAATGCTCATTCCTTCTAGCTGATTCCTCATCTTCCAAGTCTTGAATTAATTTCTCCATCTCTTTAGCACATTCCTAGACTCATTTGATCTTCAAAAACGTCAATTCCTTATGCTCCACATGCATGCAATCCATTCCAGCCCTAAAATGCTCCAAAATGCACTTTCTTGCCAACTTTTCCAATTGGACCTACAAACACACGAAAATAACTTAAAACACTCTAATAAGCAGAAAGTAACTAAATAAAGGCACAGTTATGTTGGTCCGCCTAAGGCCCACTGCTACCCAACCTTATTCACCGTTATAGTTGGTGACTAGATACAAGTCTGACGTTTCACAGGTATTTTTTACTCGCATGGGTTGTCTCCCAAGAAGCGCTTGCTTTAACGTTTTCCAGCTGGACGATACCTCCGTTTAAGCTTCAATAAGGCCCACGACCTGGAGGGGTATATCCTCCAAGGCATGCTCCTCTAAACACTTCATACTTTGGATCATTGAATGGAAAAAGATAGTGATCCTTCCTGATTGTGGTGTTTTGCTTCCTTAAGTCAATGTGAACTTTTCCCACTACCTTGAATTCGATTAGGTACCTGCACCAAAGAAGGTAACAACCTATTATTTGAAATGGGAATTAGAATTAGCGTAGATGGCTTCCCAATGTATTGCAATGAAATGGTAGCACTGTCAGCAGAAGCATAAGGGTTGCTCTCGACCAGATTTGATGGTTTGATGGTTGGGGCATGTTCCTTATGCTTTACTCCAATTCCCTCTTCGTTGGTGGTTCAAAATTCATCATTCTTAATTGGTGCTGAACGTTCTTGCCTTACAATGGCAAAATAAGAATGAACATCATTAGGATTCTCAATAGATTCAGGAATTTTAAAGTTAATCATATCGCCACCAAACGCCATTGTTAAGGCTCCCTTGGCCACATCAATCTTGGTTTGGGCTGTTTTCATGAAAGGTCGCCCCCAAGTAAGATTGGCGATGGTAGAGAGTGGGCTGAATCTTCCATGTCAAGCACATAGAAATATGCAGGAAAAATCAAGTGGTCTACCTGCACCAAAACATCCTCCAAAACTCCTTTCGGGTATGCATTAGATCGATTGGCTAATTTAATAATAACACCATCATTTTTAAGCATTCCTAAATTCATATATGCATAAACAGAATATGACATGACATTAATTGATTAACCTAAATCTAGCATAGCATGTTCAAACCTTGTATTACCAATTACACAAGGGATAGTGAAACTACCTGGATCTTTGCATTTAGGTGGCAGCTTTCTTTACACCATTGCAGAGACATTCTCACTCACATGTACCACCTTTTTCTCCCGAATCCATTTCCTTGTTGTACAAAGCTTCTTCAAAAACTTAGCGTACTTCGGGATTTGCTTTATAGCATCAAGAAGCGGGATATTGATGTGCACCTTCCTAAATGACTCAAGAATGTCTTTTTCATCCTCTTCTTTCTTGGTTTGCATAAATCTGCTAGGAAAGGGCACATTCAGTGGAATAGAACTAGAAAAACTCGAATTTGGAATTACCTTGATGGTTTGGGATGGTTTGGAGGCGGTAAGGATTTGTCCTCCCTTGCCGTGGGCCTTGCTTCCTATTCTTCCTCTTGCAGCAGCTTGTCATCCTCGTTGAGGCTTTGTTTGGCTGGTTTTTTTATGGTTTCCAAGCTCCTTACCACTTCTCAACGTGATAGCCTTGGTGGACTCAAAGGATTAGGCTAAGTTTCTGAAATCAAATTGGGACAAGGATTGTGTAACCAAAACCCAAGTGGAATGGGTTAAAACAATCAGAAACCATTAGGTTAGAAAGGTGTGGCACAGATTCCTACAAGGAAAGGGATAAATTTGGCCTAATTCAAGAGGGAAAAGGATTAGGGTTGCAGGTTCTAGAGCTTCTAGAAGAGCTTAAAGGATGCGGCACCTAAATAGGGGTTCTAGAAGGAATGAGGCACCACTTTTTTAGGAGATAAGGCTTCTAGAATCATATTTTTATGTGTCCAAGTCTGAAAATAATCCCCCCTTGCAGCTGGAATTAAGGCAAGAAAGGATTATGATAGGATAAAATAAGATAAGGTTAGTTTGGATAAGATAAGGTTGGATAAAGTTTTGGATAATATCCCCTTCTTCTGAACTGATTCCTTATCTTCTTTGTCTTGGATTTATTTTCTTTATCTTTTCAGCACATTCCTAACCTCTTGAACTTCAAATTCGTCCGTCCATCCATCTTGCTCCACTCATAAGCTATCCATTTTATGCCCAAAACTGCCTCAAAATGCTCCAAATTGCACTTTCTTGCCAATTTTGTTATTTGGACCTACAAACACACGAAAATAGTTTAAAACACTATAATAAACACAAACTAACTATGGAAATGCAAGGAAACAAACTAACTAAGTCGCATAAATATGCTCTTATTAACTATGCCCATGCGTGTTCATTAAGAAGTCACATTCCAGATTTGTAATCGTTGCAATTTATGTCATCGACATGAACCTCATCGGAACTTCCACTTAGCCTAAGGAAATTGCCACGCACTTGAAATCGAAATTTGAGATGAAAGATCTTGGGAAAACTCGATATTGTCTCGGCTTGGAGATCGAGCATTGTTCGAATGGAATCCTAGTACATCAATCGAACTACACCCATAAGGTGTTGCGACATTTTAATGAGGATAAAGCGAAGAATTAAATCTCTCTCTTTTCTCTCTGTGCCGCCGGCCCCTCTCCCTCTCTATCCTTATACAGTTCAGTCAAACAAACCTACAACAGATACATTATTTTTACTATAATTATGTGAAGAATTATATTACTCTACTGTTGATTTTTAAGTAATTGTTATATTGTAAAATATTATTTGAATTTGTTTAAATTTCATAATTTGTGAGATATTGAATGCATAAATGCAGGAGTTAAACTCCTTAAATAATGCTAGGGACTTTGAACAAATTATTTAATTAAATAAGTTTTTATTCTAACAATTTGGTTGACTAGGGACTGGAACCAAAATGACCCTTATATTAATCTCAACCTTTACTAGATATAATTGAATCCTTAAATTGAGGAAGGGATGAGATTCCATAAAAATGGCAATAAATGAATTACTATTATTCAAGTGCGTTTTTGACATAGAAATGAATTGAAAATGAATGTGAAAAACACTTAAATTAAGACTAAACTTTTTTAACAAATTAATTAAGATACTTGGAAGCACTTTAATTTAAAGTTGGAAAGTAACAAATATATAGTAATTATAATTTTCTCACTTCTTAACGGGTTGTGTCATTTTACTTGTTAATTTTAACGGGTAAATGACGCGTCCTATTAAGAATCCATTACCATAATGGGTATGGCACAACATGACCCGTTAAGATAACAAGTAATACACTAAAACGACACAAACATTGCAAACACGACCTGAACACGGAAAATTCCTGAAACGAAAGAGACAAGAACAACGTGCACAAACAAATATTTGTATTTGATGATTTTGGGTTACAATCTCTCTCTATTTTGATCCTCTGATTCGATCTCCGTAAGGTGTGTATTTGTGGATGTGCGATTGATCCAAAGGGCCGTTGGGCTTGATCTAAGGATGAACGTTCTTCAAGGGCCGTGGACTTGATCTTGAAGGTGGATTTGAGTGGATCTTCAAAGGGGCTTTTGGGCTTGATCTTTGAAAAACAGTGATGAACGGATCTCCAAGGGCTTTTGGGCTTGATCTTGAAGAACAGTGATGAACGGATCTTCAAGGGCTTTTGGGCTTGATCTTGAAGAACGGTTGGATGCGTGGATTTGTCGACGTTGTTGATCCAAAGGGCCGTTGGGGCTTGATCTTGGATGAATGGATGATGAACGATGGTGCTTTCTTCAAGGGCCGTCAGGGCTTGATCTTGAATTGGTGGATGGTTGATCCAAGGGCCGTCGGGGCTTGATCTTGGAAGAACGATGAACGAAGAACGAAGAACACTTTCTTCAAGGGCCGTCGGGGCTTGATCTTGAATTGGTGGATGATTGTTGATCCAAGGGCCGTCGAGGCTTGATCTTGGAAGAACGATGAACGAAGAACGAAGAACACTTTCTTCAAGGGCCGTCGGGGCTTGATCTTGAATTGGTGGATGATTGTTGATCCAAGGGCCGTCGAGGCTTGATCTTGGAAGAACGATGAACGAAGGACGAAGCACAGTTTCTTGATTCTTCGGGAACCTGGATGCTTGAGAGCTTCGGAGTTTCAGAGCTTCAGAGCTTCAAGGTGTAATATGAATTGGTCTCCCCCAATGAATGAAATGGGCTTGTATTTATAGAAATTTCCAAGGCCTAATTTTGAATATAATATTCCAGATGAAATAAGTCGTTTCTGCCAGGTGTTGACACGTGTCCTATTTGATGACTTTTCCAACTCATTTCAATTTTCGTTAAGTCACACGCTACGTGTAAAATTTAGGTAATACATGAGCGTTGACACTTTGATTTATCGGTCAACACTTATTTACCGAAATTTCGATGTCTACAAATGCCCCCACTTCAAGGCACGTCGTATACATGTGCTTGTCACGTGTAGGAGATGCGTTTTGAAGTCCCTTACTGTAGATGTCGATCCAAGGGCCGTTGAGGCTTGATCTTGAATTGGGCTGGAGATTTCTTCAAGGGCCGTTGAGGCTTGATCTTGAACTTTTGTTTGAAATTTCTTCAAGGGCCGTCGAGGCTTGATCTTGAATGTTGAAATTGGGCCACAAGGAGCTTCATGTGGTAGATGATATTTCGCTTTGGTAGTGGATGAATCGGCACATATTTTGTTGCGCTTGTTGAATTTCCACAGCTTTGATCTTGAACTGGGTTGGAGGATTTTCTGGATTCCTCCAAATGTTGATTTTCCACAGCTTGTTCTTGAACTGGATTTGATTCAAATATGGTGAACGCTTGATCTTGAATCGGACTTGTGATTTCCTCAAGGGCCGTCGAGGCTTGATCTTGAATTTGGCTGGAAACTTCTTCAAGGGCCGTTGAGGCTTGATTCTTGAAGGTTGACTCGAACACATGGCAAGCAGGCACGAGGTAAAGGTGACAACCTGTTTCTTTGTTCAATCTTTCTAATTCACACCTGAGCGGTTTGGTCAACGGTATGATCTTCAAGATTGATGGGCTTTTCTTCCAGTCGGTGACTTGATCTTTAAGGATTCGATTCAAGGGTGGTGAATCGACACGTGCAGCTCACAACGCCTAGTAAGCCGACCCAAGAATTTGAGGGTCAAAACAAGTTCACCGTCTTCAGGCAGATGCGGCATCTTCTTGAGTTCTTCATCTCAGACTCTTTCTGCTGAGTTGATTGTGCATGCTGCATTCTTCTCTGCTTGTTTCTTCAGGTAGATGTGGCAGCTTCTTGAGTTCCTCAGTTCGGACTCCTTCTGCTGAGTTGACTGTGCAGACTGCATTCTTCTCTGCTTGTTCCTTCTGCACCTTGTCTCCACATGCTGCAAGGTATCATTTTCACTTGCCTTATCTGTTCTCCAGGCAGATGTGGCAGCTTCTTTGAAAGTACAGCAGCAGTGGGAAACGAGTACTCGAGAGCAATGCTAGGTAGGCAATCAGGGAAGGGCTCCAAGCAGTTGGTTCCTTACCCGAGTTTGAGTGGAAGTTCCGGCATATTGTTTTCTTTATCCTTGTCTTTGTAAGTAAGAACAAGGACAAAGGAAAGGACAGGGAGAACGCATGATATGAGATACTCTTGCTTTCTACCCTAGTGATATGAGATACTTTTGCTTTGGTGTCATTTGTTTGCCGAGGTACCCCAAGGAATAAGGAACACTGAGTGACTCGAGAGGCTTCGTTGGGAAGGCATTCTCGGAGATGAAGAAAGGCTCTGTATGTCTGCCTTGCTATGGAAGGTGAAGGTGGACAGTTATAGGAAGTTCTTTAATACCTGTAGAGGTACTATTCTTTTACTCGTGTCGGCAACCGTTGGATGATTGAACAGTAAACTTCACGTGCTTTCTCCTTCACCCAAAAATCTTTCGACAAATTGTCCGTGTTGCGCAAAGTTGAGTGTGCATATGACAGGTGATGACACGGCTGAAAAAGACTGGCGCCTCTTCGATATCTGGGATTGGCGCTTCGACAAATTACCCGTGATTTCCGCAAAGCTGAGTTTACGTGTGACAGGTGCCGACGGGTCTGGAAAAGCAAGATGCTTTTTCGATTTCTGAGCTTGCCTCTTCGATTTTTGAATAGCCGCTTCGAATTCTGAGCTCGCCTCTTCGATCTCTGAAATCCCGTCGAGTGCTGATTTTTTATAGAGGCACGCTGTTCGTTTCAAAGCACACTTGAATTTTCACTTGTGAAAACTCCCTTCTTGCACTTCTAAGATCTTGATTTGTCCGATCTCTTCCTCCTTCAACACTTTGAAAATGTCTGGACCCTCCGACCATCGTTTTGACTTGAATCTTGGTGAAGAGGCAGTTCCGCCTTCTCCAGACAACATATGGCGCCCATCCTTCATATCCCCCACTGGTCCTCTTACCGTTGGGGATTCAGTGGTGAAGAATGATATGACCGCTGCGGTGGTGGCCCGGAACCTTGTCACTCCCAGAGATAACAGACTACTTTCCAAACGGTCTGATGAGTTGGCTGTTAAGGATTCTCTGGCTCTCAGTGTGCAGTGTGCAGGTTCTGTGTCCAACATGGCCCAACGCCTATTTGCTCGAACCCGTCAAGTTGAATCGTTGGCGGCTGAAGTGATGAGTCTCAAACAGGAGATTAGGGGGCTCAAGCATGAGAATAAACAGTTGCACAAGCTCGCACACAACTATGCCACAAACATGAAAAGGAAGATTGACCAGATGCAGGAATCTGATGGTCAGATTTTACTTGATCATCGGAGGTTTGTGGGTTTGTTCCAACAACATTTGCCTTCGTCTTCTAGGGCTGTACCGCGTAGTGAAGCTCCGAATGATCAACTTTTGGTTCCTCTTCTTCCTGGAGTTCCGCCGAGTGGCGAGGCTTCAAACAATCAACCTCCAGCGCTTCTCATTTCTGGAGCTCTGCCGAGTGGTGAGGTGGCACCTGATCGTCTTTGAAGATCCCCTCTTGTAAATTTGATTTGATTTGATTTTTTTTTTTTTTTTTTTTTTTTGTATGTACAATGCAAATTTATGTAAAAAATTCCAGAAATAAATAAATAAAAACGGAATTTATTTCTCTCGATGTTTTTTTTTTTTTTTTTTTTTTTTGCTATATACATACATATCATGCACATACATGTATATGTATATTTACATGGTGCAATCCGCACCATCCCACCTTCCTACTTGCTTTCCCCTTTTTTTATTCTTTAATTTTTTTTATTTTTTAGGTATGGTGCCAGATCAATCCAGATTTCCTTTTTATTTTCACATGGTGCCAGAGCACCAAAGACTCCACCATCCCTTCTTTATTCACGTGGTGCCAGACGCACCACCACCCTTTTTTTTTTTTTTTTTTTTTTTTTTTTGTATTTCTTTCTGTATAAATTAGGATGGTGGTTAGAGGAATTTGCAGGGAGCGGACGAAGACGGACGGAGAGCTGGAGTTTGAGGAAGCGCTTCTCGGCCGGCTAGTCGTTTGACAGCGGTCTTTGAAGTTGTTGGCTATCATGGTGGTCATAGTGACGAGCTCGAGGGAATCTCTCAAGACACCCTACTCTCCCAACGAGAGCCTCGCTGAAGATCTCTGCCCATCACGAGCTCCACCATCCGTCAATCAACATCGTCGTCAAAAGCCCAGCCACGAACTTCATTGTCCTGCAAGCTTCAGGGAGCACGACCATCCTCACTACCTGCTTCGACTTCAGCCTCCCTTTCTCAGTCGCTGGCTTCGCTGGCTCTACTAGCCCCGCCGCTTCGGTCAGCCCATATCCGCCGTCAGAGATGAGTAGCAAGAAAAGAGGACTTACAACTGCACGCAATCTGATTTATCTCTTCTTTGTTATAATCAAAGCTCTCCAGGAGCTTCCATGAGCATGGACTTCCCAGACGGACATCAAAGCTCTCGACTTGTTTCCCGGATGCAGTATATATCATATTTTCATTTCCCGGCCTGAAACGTAAGGATAAAATGGGATCCTCTCCTACCTCCATGATATCAATCGCATCTTTGCATCGCTTATCGAACCAGCAAACGCAGCCATCCTCGCCGGAGGTGGCGATGAGGCCGGGTGTAGCGGCTGAGGCGATGCAGCACGTGGCGGTGGCAAATAGACCCTGATCTCGTCGACGTGTGGCTGGTTTGGAGGCTCACTAGCTCCGGGTGTGCACACCATGTGTAGAGGTGGGGTTTGGGTGGAGTGAGGACGAAGGAGACTGGCGGAGACGAAGGCTTAGGGCCAAGTGAGGATGGGCAGAGAGCTGTTCTGCTGGTGCTATGGAGGGAGTAGTGGCTGAGAGTCCGCTTCAGCGACCCCGTGGAGAACTGCCACGATATCCCCCGCTTTAGCTGCGCTGCTATCAACTTTTCGATCAACTTTTACTGCAGATATATATATGGTGGTGACGGTGGTGGTGTTTCAGAATTTGGAAACTGCAACTGCAATCTTTGTGATAATTCAAGTGCAGCAATCGTAATTGCAATTCAATGGAAGAAGTATGCGCATGCAGCAGCAGCTGTTATACAACTACAGATACAAGATCATCTTTGTCATCTTCTTCGAACACGCACCTATACACCTTGTCATCGGCTCCCTTGTGTGTCCTTACTACGTGGACCAATCGGTATTTCGTGTGGCGGTGCTCGGACCCCCTGTTTGATAAAAGCAAGGCGGCGCCGCCCATCCGGAAGAGGCAGTTTGGGAGGAGCATCGCCCTCTCGTTGCCTTGGTAATAGTTTGGGGTGATGATCTCGGTGCTGACGACCACAGCGTGGGAGTTGGGATGCACCTGGAGGAGGTCGCGCGCCAAATCGATCGAAATGAGGCCGGCGATGCAGCCCATGCTGGAGAGTTTTAAGCTCTTGATGTTGCTTCGGAGCTTGTACTTGTTGATCACCATCGCCGAGAGCAACGGCGTCGGCGAGAAGAGGCTACAGTTAACAATGAGAATATCGATGTCTTTGGGCTTGAGCCCAGTCTTCTTGACGAGCTCTGCCTCGCCCCTAGCGGCCTCCATGGTGGGGTTGGGCGGAATGTAGTGAATCGCCGGAGGGAGGCATGTCTCATCCCCGAGGCCCGAGCGCTCGAGGATCCTCATCTGGAATTCGACGCTCTTGGGGTTGTCGCTGAGGTTGAGGCAGGAGTGCTCCATGAAGGTGGAGAAGGGGACGCGGCAGGTGACCGGAGGCTTGAAACAGGCGTAGTCGACGAGGTACTGGTAGCCGAGCTTGACATACTTGAGCTTGACGGAGTTGGAGAAGTCCTGCAAGATTGGAGGCATGGTGTTTGCTGGGTTCTTTTGTGGGTTTGAAGGATGATGCAGGTCCAATGACGAGGTTGCAAGCTTGCCGATGTTGTTGAGGAAGCGAATAAACTTGCAAATACACCACTGCTTGTACTGTCATTGCTGCTTGAGCTGTTGCTACCATTTCCCTTTCTACCTGCCACACCGGCACTGCTTCCACAACTTGAGTGGAATTTTCTGGCAACTCTCTTACTGGACTTTGTGTAGGCGGGGGAGATGACGAATTGGGCTTGGAGGCTGCCACTTGGGCCTGGATGGCCTCTTTTTGAGAAGCTTGCTGCTGATGGATATACATACATATATATATATATATTTGTATGTATATGTATGTAAAAGAAATCTTTTTTTTTTTTTTTTTTTTTTTTTTGTAAATACATAATAACATAAGTATTCATTTTTTTCTTTTTTTTTTTGTAATAAAATTGACTCTATTTAATAAAACATTTATTTTTTTATTTTTTTTATTTTGATGTGACTGAACTTGAAATTGAATATTCAAGCTGCCTACGTACCCTTCCAAAGAAAGAGATCAAGTCAAAACGTAGTTCAAATAGAGAGATTTTTTTTTTTTTGGTATTTTCTTTTGGTGCCGTTTGCAGTTTCAACTCGTGCAGACAATGAGCATTTGGTGCCGTGTTGCAATTTCAGCTTGTGCAGGCAAGGAGCGTTGGTGTTGCCTTTTATGCTCGTGCAGACCAGGAGCGTTGTGCCATGCAGTTTAGGCTCGTGCAGGCAAGGAGCCTTGTGTCTTGCAGTTTAGGCTCTTGCAGACAAGGAGCTTTGGTGCCGTGTTGCAGTTTCAGCTCGTGCAGGCAAGGAGCGTTGGTGTCGTTTGCAGTTTCAACTCGTGCAGACAATGAGCATTTGGTGCCGTGTTGCAGTTTCAGCTCGTGCAGGCAAGGAGCGTTGTTTCATGCAGTTTAGGCTCATGCGAACAAGGAGCATTGGTTCGTGCAGTTTAGGCTCGTGCGAACAAGGAGCATTGGTTCGTGCAGTTTAGGCTCGTGCGAACAAGGAGCATTGGTGAATTTGTCAAGCAATTTTGGAGAAGCGTTCCTCACAATCTTCATAGCAAGGAGCCTTGACCGAGTGATTGAAGAAGTCTTCGGGCAAGAAATCGCGCATTGTGATGGGGACGGACGATCTTCGTGTCGAAGTTTCATCATCTTCAACACGTTCACGTTGCTTTGGAGGTTGACCAGAGCTGCTTTGCCCCCTTTCCGATTGGCGAACATGTGGAGGAGACGTATGCTTCTTGTGCAATTTCTTAGGAGTGACTTGAGTCCATCCTTCAACTTTGCTTGTCTTGGAGGATGCCCCCAGCGGTTGAGGTGAAAACTTTGAGTCGGAAGAGCCAGAAGTGAAAGTGGTATAGTTTGACTTCACCACATCGTCAAGATCTAGCTCGATGATTCCTTTTTGAGCCAGCTTCATGATGAGATCTTTCAGCACGAAGCACTTTTCTGTCGGATGACTGATGAAGCGGTGGAATTTACAGTATCTTGGACTGTCGGTACGATTCATCTCTTCTGGCCGTCTGCACTCAGGCAAGCCGATCACCTTCTTTTCCAACAAGTCTTCTAACATGACAACCACATCAGAGTCGGGGAATGGATAAGTTTTCTCCTCAAGCTCCTTCAAAGTGCGTCTACGCATCTCTTGATCACGAAAGCCTTCGGCTTGAATCGCCTTGCCTCGTGTGGAGATTTTGACGGGAGCTGTGTTGACCGTCATCGCTTCCTTGGTGGGTTTCCATGCAGCCTTTTCCACCTTTGTCCCAAGAACTTTGTCGTTCTTGTAGTTGGCGTTTTTTCATGATGGGCGATGCTCAACTCCATGTCATGGGCGCGAGTGGCCAATTCCTCGAAGGTCCGCGGTTTAATGCCTTGAAGGATGTATTGCAAACCCCATTGCATGCCTTGGATGCACATCTCGATTGAAGAGGTTTCCGAGAGCCTGTCTTTACAGTCGAGGCTTAGAGTGCGCCATCTGTTGATGTAGTCAATGACTGGCTCGTCCTTCCACTGCTTTGTGCTCGTTAGCTCTAGCATGCTCACAGTGCGGCGAGTGCTGTAGAAGCGGTTGAGGAATTCCCGTTCTAATTGCTCCCAGCTGTTGATGGACTCAGGATCTAGGTCCGTGTACCACTCAAAGGCATTTCCTTTCAGCGAGCGCACAAACTGCTTGGCGAGGTAATCTCCCTCCGTCCCCGCGTTGTTGCAAGTTTCGACGAAATGTGCAACGTGCTGCTTTGGGTTTCCTTTTCCATCAAACTGCATGAACTTTGGTGGTTGATAACCCCTTGGCATCCTTAGGGTATCAATCTTCTTGGAATAGGGCTTCGAGTAGAACAAGGAGGTATGTGAGCTCCCTTCGTACTGTGCCTTGATGGTGTTGGTGATCATCTCCTGCAGCTGCTGGATAGAAAGAGATCCCATGAGTGCCGCTGCTTGGTCTGGCTCCGGCTTCCCATCGATTTTCTTCACCGGGGGTTCTTCGTCTCCGCCAGCTCCTCCCTTTAGTGGATCATCCTCTGGGTCGGGTTTATCGCCGTCCTGCGCCTCCAGTCGGTTGACTAGTGCTGCAATTTGCAAGTCTTTTTCTTCCACAGTTCGGGTTAGCCTTGCGATTGCTTCATTCATTTGAGCCAGCTGCTCATCGATTGAAGTTGCTCCAATGGTCATGACTTGCATGGCTGAACTGTCGCTTGAATCGGCATCGGAGAGCATGGATTCGGAGTATTTCCTTGGGCTTTCCCCCCTTGGTGCCCTTAGTGAGGCTAAGGTGATCAAAGGCTCGTGCCTTGGGTGTTTTTGTTCCCTTGGCAGAGTTGATGCAGAGGTGAAAGAGGCAGCAGAAGTAGCTTTTGCCATGCTTCGAGTCGTGATGCCCAAAGTGACACCAGTTGCGACGAGGACGCTTTTGTTCTTTGTGCCGGTTGGGGGAACAGTTTGAGCCTTCCTTGATGCCATTAATTTCGGAAGTGCGCTTGAATTTCCTGAACGGAGAAAGAGATGAGAGGCAGAGATGGTCCCACTGGGCGTGCCAATTTGTGAACACGGAAAATTCCTGAAACGAAAGAGACAAGAACAACGTGCACAAACAATAATTTGTATTTGATGATTTTGGGTTACAATCTCTCTCTATTTTGATCCTCTGATTCGATCTCCGTAAGGTGTGTATTTGTGGATGTGCGATTGATCCAAAGGGCCGTTGGGCTTGATCTAAGGATGAACGTTCTTCAAGGGCCGTGGACTTGATCTTGAAGGTGGATTTGAGTGGATCTTCAAAGGGGCTTTTGGGCTTGATCTTTGAAAAACAGTGATGAACGGATCTCCAAGGGCTTTTGGGCTTGATCTTGAAGAACAGTGATGAACGGATCTTCAAGGGCTTTTGGGCTTGATCTTGAAGAACGGTTGGATGCGTGGATTTGTCGACGTTGTTGATCCAAAGGGCCGTTGGGGCTTGATCTTGGATGAACGGATGATGAACGATGGTGCTTTCTTCAAGGGCCGTCGGGGCTTGATCTTGAATTGGTGGATGGTTGATCCAAGGGCCGTCGGGGCTTGATCTTGGAAGAACAATGAACGAAGAACGAAGAACACTTTCTTCAAGGGCCGTCGGGGCTTGATCTTGAATTGGTGGATGATTGTTGATCCAAGGGCCGTCGAGGCTTGATCTTGGAAGAACGATGAACGAAGAACGAAGAACACTTTCTTCAAGGGCCGTCGGGGCTTGATCTTGAATTGGTGGATGATTGTTGATCCAAGGGCCGTCGAGGCTTGATCTTGGAAGAACGATGAACGAAGAACGAAGAACAGTTTCTTGATTCTTCGGGAACCTGGATGCTTGAGAGCTTCGGAGTTTCAGAGCTTCAGAGCTTCAAGGTGTAATATGAATTGGTCTCCCCCAATGAATGAAATGGGCTTGTATTTATAGAAATTTCAAAGGCCTAATTTTGAATATAATATTCCAGATGAAATAAGTCGTTTCTGCCAGGTGTTGACACGTGTCCTATTTGATGACTTTTCCAACTCATTTCAATTTTCGTTGAGTCACACGCTACGTGTAAAATTTAGGTAATACATGAGCGTTGACACTTTGATTTATCGGTCAACACTTATTTACCGAAATTTCGATGTCTACAAGATACATTATTTTTACTATAATTATGTGAAGAATTATATTACTCTACTGTTGATTTTTAAGTAATTGTTATATTGTAAAATATTATTTGAATTTGTTTAAATTTCATAATTTGTGAGATATTGAATGCATAAATGCAGGAGTTAAACTCCTTAAATAATGCTAGGGACTTTGAACAAATTATTTAATTAAATAAGTTTTTATTCTAACAATTTGGTTGACTAGGGACTGGAACCAAAATGACCCTTATATTAATCTCAACCTTTACTAGATATAATTGAATCCTTAAATTGAGGAAGGGATGAGATTCCATAAAAATGGCAATAAATGAATTACTATTATTCAAGTGCGTTTTTGACATAGAAATGAATTGAAAATGAATGTGAAAAACACTTAAATTAAGACTAAACTTTTTTAACAAATTAATTAAGATACTTGGAAGCACTTTAATTTAAAGTTGGAAAGTAACAAATATATAGTAATTATAATTTTCTCACTTCTTAACGGGTTGTGTCATTTTACTTGTTAATTTTAACGGGTAAATGACGCGTCCTATTAAGAATCCATTACCATAATGGGTATGGCACAACATGACCCTTTAAGATAACAAGTAATACACTAAAACGACACAAACATTGCAAACACGACCTGTTCGCCACGCCACCCCACCATATAACCTCTCTTTTCTACTCTTCTTTTGGACATTTTTGGAAAGATTTCATATTCCTCGTGCATCTGTTCCTTTCTCATGATATATATATATATATATATATATGAGGATAGAGAATTAAGGGACAAATATTTTGACATTGTTTTTAAACCTTTAGATTGCAAAACATCCAAAGGTTCATATTCATTCATTAAATGACATGGATGCTTAAGTGGATTTTAACTAATATTAAACATAAAAATAAAATTAAAAAGGAAGAAACCCTAGTTTTAAGCGTGCAAACAAGAAAGGAGGTAGAACTCCATTGATTCGAAGTATTGTAACCTCCCTCTTTGTTGATGAGGTCTGCAACTTTCATAGGATTGGTATGAAATTTTGATGCCTTCTACAATGAATCAAGCTATTAGTCTCTTGAATCTTCATTACATAAGCAAAATGTACAAAACACTAAACCGTATATTATTGTTCATATATGTAGGGTGATTAAATTAGGTTTTGCAAAATCTTTTTAGTTTTGTTGATTTAGATCATTGATGATTTTTCTATTTTTTTAGCTTTTCGAATAAAACAAACAACTTGATTTCATTCGTCTGCACTTTTAATTTTTAATTTTTAAATTTTATTATTATAGCAGTTTCATTTCTGTTGAGTATTAATCTTATCCTTGGTATCACTTTTTTTTTTAAAATCATTCCTTTTTTGTTATTTATTACGGTTCATTTTGTATAAAATGAAAGAGGAGATTTCATCCAAGGCATTGCAAGGAGGGAGATTGTCACATCCCGGCCCGGGCCCCCATCATATCCCGGGCTCAACTCCACCGTAGCACGATATTATCCGCTTTGGCCCCCGACCACCCCCTTACGGTTTTGTTTCTGAGAATTCACATGAGAACTTCCCAGTAGGTCACCCATCACGGGATTGTTTTCGTGCGAACTAGCTTAACTTCAAAGTTCCGATGGAACCCGAAACCAGTGAGCTCCCAAAAGGTCTCGTGCTAGGAAGAGGTGGGCATGTACATATAAAGCTTAGAGGATCCATTCCCCTAGGTGATAAGGGATGTTACAATCCACTCTCCTTATGACTTCCTTGTCGGCACATTTCCGGTAAGGGATTGGCTAGGATACTAAATTGTCACATCCCGAGCCGGGCTCCCATCACATCCCAGGCTCGACTCCACCGTACCACGATATTGTCTGCTTTGGGCCCCGATCACCCCCTCACGGTTTTGTTTCTGGGAACTCATACGAGAACTTCTCAGTGGGTCACCCATCATGGGATTGCTCTTGTGCGAACTCGCTTAACTTTGGAGTTCTGATGGAACCCGAAGCCAGTGAGCTGTCAAAAGGCCTTGTGTTAGGAAGAGGTGGGCATGTACATATAAGGCTTAGATGATCCATTCCCCCGGGCGATGTGGGATGTTACAGAGATAGAGGTTACAATATTTTCATATATTTTTTTTATTTTCTACTTTTTTACACTAGGTTCGAAGTTTGATTATTGGTTTTTTCAATTTTATTGTATTAGAAATTAATTTTCAATTTAGATTAGTGTTTTTTATCAGTTATAATCCACATCATCATCCAAGTCATTTAATGTTTAAAACTCTCCACATCACTCTTAATCTAGACCGTTGAATGTTATAAAATCTAAAGGCTACAAGGAAGTGTAAAAATGAAAAAACCAATAATCAAACTTTGAACATGGTGTAAAAAAAATCAGAAAATAAGAAAAACAAAAACATGAAAAATACTTTAACCTCCATCTCCCTCCCAGCAATGCCTTAGATGATATCTCCTCTTTCATTTTATAAAAAAATGAACCCCAATAAATAACAAAAAATGAATGATTTCAAAAAAAAAAAAAAAAAAGGTGATACCAAGGATAGGATTAATAATCAGCAGAAATGAAACTGGTATAATAATAAAAAAAAATTGAAAGCGCAGACGAATGAAATCAAGTTGTTTGTTTGATTCAAAAAGCTAAAAAAAGTAGAAAAATCATCAATGACCTAAATCGACAAAACTAAAAAGATTTTGCAAAACCTAATTTAATCACCCTATATATCTGAACAATAATATACGGTTTAGGGTTTTGTACGTTTTGTTTACGTAATGAAGATTCAAAGACTAATAGCTTGATTCGTTGTAGAAGGCATCAAAATTTCATATCAATCCTATGAAAGTTGCAGACCCCATCAGCAAAGAGGGAGATGGAGGTTACAATACTTCGAATCAATGGAGTTCTACCTCCTTTCTTGTTTGCACTCTTAAAACTAGAGTTTCTTCATTTTTAATTTTATTTTTAATTACCTTCCATATTTTATGCTTTTTGAATTTTATTTTTATGTTTAATATTAGTTAAAATCCACTTAAGCATTCATGTCATTTAATGAATGAATATGAACATTTGGATGTTTTGTAATCTAAAGGTTTAAAAAATGTGTAAAAATATTTGTCAAAATGTTTATCCCTTGATCATGTCCCATATCTATACTATTATTAAGAGAACCCTCCTTGTCAACTTTTAACCACTTTTTTCCTATTTTGCCCTCACTTTTGATACACAATACTTACATAAGGAGAACAAAATAGTAATTTTGTATCTTTTGAAAAAATGACAATCATATCCCTATTTTTCCTAATTTACCCTCACTTTTGATACACAATATTTACATAAGGAGGACAAAATAATAATTATGTAATATTAAGATAAAATATGCACTTATTAAGAGAAATTGTCCCATCATCATTTTTTCATACTCTTTTTAAAATTTTAAAAACTAATCACACTCCTTAATAAAAAACAAAAAACAAAATAAAATTATTCACATACACAGAATGTGTGTTCATCGGTGTGTGTGTGTCTATATATATAAACATTCGGTCTCTAACCATTGATACTCATTAAATGAAACTTTATTTGGTTTTAAATTATGATCAAAGTCTGTTGACATTGACATTGTAAACGTCAACATTTTTGCATTTAAAACATGACACAATTTTGTTTTGTTTTGTTTTTTTTTTTATGTTTAATTATCGGTCAGATTTTATATCACCCGTTAAGTATAATTAATTCATTTACTTTCCGGATTTGATAAGATTAGTGAGGTCTAATCAATTCTTAATTATTTTGTAGGAAAAAAACAAACTATGATTAGTTAAACCAAAGAGTCTATTTAAAACCTATTTTGTGCAACTGAAGTCAGACTCGTCTTCCTGGTCGTCATCTTGTTCCTCTTTAGCTGGTGTCACATATTTGAAGGGGAAAAAAAAAATCAGTTTTTGAGTTATATAACTAGCTTCTTCATCAGTGGATTAATCAGGTTTGGCATAAATTAATGTCATCAGGCGGCGATCCTGATCCTGATGATGCACCAACCAACACAATTCCAGGCGCGTCATCCTCCGCCGCTAGCCGGCCTCGAGGCCGTCCTCGCGGAGCAAAGAGCAAGCCCAAGCCACCCATCATAATCACACAAGATACTCCAAACGCGCTCACATCTCATATTTTTGAAGTTTCCTCCGGTTCAGACATTGTTGACTCGGTGAAGACCTACGCCACCCGCCGTGGCCGAGGCGTTTGCGTGCTGAGCGGCAGCGGTGCCGTAACTAATGTCAACCTGCGCCAGCCAGCCACAGCAGTACTACCCTTAGGAAGTAGTAGTCCTGTCATGGCGATGCACGGTCGGTTTGAAATTCTATCTCTCACCGGCACGTGCCTGCCTCCGCCGGCCCCACCTGAAGCCAGTGGCTTGGCCTTATTTTTGGCTGGTGGGCAAGGACAGATTGTTGGAGGGAGTGTCGTAGGGCCCTTGAGGGCTTCAGGGCCTGTAATCTTGATTGTGGTTTCTTTTGCTAATGCAGCTTGTGATAGGTTGCCGCTGGAGGAGGAGGAGTAGGAGGCTCCACCGCCGCCATTGCAAGCGGCGGCTTTGCAATCTTTCGAAGTGACAGTCAGTGGCATTGGTGGGGATGATTATAGTTTGGGGGGCTTGAGAACTTTTCCTGGTGATGTGTGTGGTTAGAATAGTGGGAGTAGTTAGATCTTGTGCCTCAAAGGACAAGAATGCATGGATTGTTCTTCAACGAGTTCATCTAATCTGTAAATCCATGTTCATATTGTAAAATCCATGCAGCTGACATTGAATAATTAATTTCTCATCTTTAATTTTCTAATTCTGTGAGATTTATAGAAGCTTAATTTTCTATATAATGCATATAATGTTTCCATTGAACTATTTTTCTTTCTAAAATCTAAGTAACAAAAGCATTTCCCATCTGTTTTATTTTTGGAGAAGCTGCAGCATTGAACCTTGAAGTTCGGTCCTATAGGGGTTTTGGTTATTAAACTAAAAATATGTGATTGTTGATTCCTAAACTTGTTAATGCACGTGTTCAAAAAAAAAAAAAACTTGTTATCTTTTTGGGCTTTGTTAGAACTTCTGTCTTTTAATTGCCCTTAATCCTTTATTTATAGAGCCAAAGTCTAAAAACTAACGGTTCAATTTGTTTAATTTTTAACGCTCATTGTTGTTGTTGTTGTTGTTTAGATAATGGTGGTGTTTGGTGTGTTTAATTAAATCATTTTGAAAATATCTTGAAACCGGACAAGGTACATGCTACATGCACATGGCGCTTTACCGCAATGGTGAAAAACAATTGACGCTTATACATTTGAGTGCGGGGTTTGATCCCCACCATCTATCATTCTGATCCTTTCTTTAAAAAGATTAAAGACCACTTAACGGAGTTTTTTAATAGAATAACCAAAATAATGGATGGTGGAAAATCTCAGGAACCACTTCTATTGATTTTAAATCTTAGGGACCAAAGTTATGTGTTATGAAAATCTCAGGGATCATTTTGGCTAAAAAGCATAATATATATCATGTGTAAGTCTCTCTAAGCATAGCATTGCATTGTTGAACCGAAACATCATGATAGCTATGAACCCGTTTCATGTAAGTTGATTTCAAATCAAACTAACTTATAGAAGGTGATGTATGTCATGTACTATATTGTAGATAAGGCAACACGTGAAGGCATTTAGTTGTTGAAAGTATTGTCTAAACGACTTTCTGGACCTTGCCATCGATGGGTGAACACTCAAACAATTAATCTTCTGCAAAGAAAATGACCAAACTACACAATAGCAAACGCACAACAAAAAACACAGGAATTTATAGAGGTTCGGCAATGTGTCATTCCGTGATCCCACACCCTCCATAGACACAGGGGCACAAATTTTCATTAGAAGCAAATAACAAGTTTTGTTGACTAGAAAGTTCTCAAACTTTTAGGTTTTGATCTCTCTCACATTCTCCAAGTGTTTCCCTCGTATTTGTAATAATTTCTTTTAAGGTCCTATCATGTGTCATAGGCCCTAGTTATTTTTTACGCGTAATATGCGGGAGATTATCTATTTAAATTATATTTTGTATATCATATGACGTGGTTGTTGATGATTAAGTTATTATTTAAGTGTTTATTAACTTGTTTATTTTCTATTATTGGTAACACATTACATAATTTGCAAATTTGACGTAAAAACTTGGTTTACCTAACATTATCCTTTACAATATGAATCACAAAATATTCAAAAAACTAAAAAGAAACAAAAAAAATAATGTGAATTAGGCACTCTAGAAATTGAAAATCTAGACACTCAAGCGGACAAAAATGTACTCATCTTATAATAAGGTCATGTAATGAGTGAAAACAAAAATTAAAAATTAAAAACGAAACGGTAACCAAACGTTTGTTTAATTTACATGGAATGGAATAGTAAGGTTGTTCGCAGCAACAAAAATGGGTGAATAGACTGAATAATGGTGAGATATCTGCCAGGCATTCAATGAACAAAACGAAAGCTGATGAAGAAGATAAATGGAGTGATCACATGGCCTTGCTCTCTCCATGTCTGTCTGTCTGTGTGCTACGCGTATGCTATCATTGGCTCATCTTCCATCTTCCATCGATAAGTATTAATCTAATCTGCAATATGATTCGGGCTTATCTATATAATTAATTAATTAATTAACTTAATTAGTGAGGCAAACGTATGGGAGCAAGTCATCGTTTGTGCCCTTAATTCTAGCGGCCATTTGCCCCCTTTTCTTTAAGCGTTCACTTTATATGATGGCATTATAAAGATTCTTAGGTCCAAGTTTTAGGTTCCATCCAAGTTTTCACCACAAAACCAATGAACAAGTACATAGAAAATGTTGGGAGTTCTATTTGTTCCTGTTAAAAATAATAATTTCGGATGGGATCCAATCATTTAATATGTTATTGGTTTAGATACGAGGTTTAAAGCTTAAGTGATTGAAAATATTTCTTGTATTTGACATTCAATATTTAATTATCCAACCACATTATCGCTTGTATAAAAAGGTTCAATTACAAACAAACCTTTTATTTGTCATGGATTTGAATTTTCCTTTATCCTAGAGTGTGATCATGTTTCCACACCCAACATAGCATGTTTTTAATTAATCGTTTGATTTTCCTTGGGTTAGATAGCTAGATGTGTGTTTCATAGTTCTAATGACCAATTTAAAATTGCTACGTATTTAAAGCATGATCTAAGTTTGCCTCGTAATAAAATGGTTAAGAGGAACTTGACCCACCTCCACCCACCCACCCAAAGAATTTATAGTCGAATGTCAAGTCAATACCACTTGTTTGCTTCCCACTCCTTCAATATGACCATACAATATGAAAAACGTGTTATCTTTTCTCTTTCAAATATTAAAAATACAGTATAGGTAACAACTACTAAAAGTGTCAATTGCGAATAAAGTAGGACATATATCTCCTCTCACCTAGAAATTAGTATACATTAAATCGGCATGTGATGTTGAAATTGTCTATCAGAATTCTGTACATTCAATGCTTGTTCCTATTCACCGTTTAATTCCTACAATTAGAGTCAACTGGCCTCGAATACACTAGATTTTGAGTCCCTTAAATATAGAGACACATGATAGGATTTTTAGTATCTGCACGAATATGATTAAAATCACTTAAAATACTTACAAGAATACAAGATAACAGTACGTAATATAATTGCTCATGTAAGGTTGTTATCCCCAAAGATTGTTTGACTAATTTGTAATTAAATTAACTCTTAATTAATTATTAAAACAGATTTTTATCAAAGATTTGAGATTTTGGAATTTTAAAAGATTAAATTAACAATAAAAGAAATTTGAAAGTTTGAAAATAATGGCAACAAAAAGAAAAACGTTTTTAGAATTAAAATAATTATGAGAAAGACTAGGATTTAGCCGTCACCGTTAACAATCATATGCAATTCTATCAACTACTTATGAATTTCCACATACATGCTTTGAAGGTTAGGTTCTCCTAATGCATATTTTCCTCGTGATGTTCAAGCAAAAACGAATATCTAACATGTACTCCATCTGTGATGTTCAGATCAAATATAAACATGCAAGACTCCTTAAGTTTTGTGAAAACTCTTTGAAAAAAAACCATGTAACTCTTAAGAGTGTGATGTTCACCTGTGAACTTACAATTACTAATCACAAGAAGCCTTCCTCAATTTCAAGGTGATGTTCCAACATAAATTGAATCAAATTACTTGTCTAATTACCCTAATGGTGGCCAATCATTAAGTCAATTAGATAGTTTATACCGGTGATTAATAATTCAAAGCAAGCATGCATCCATTCACAAGCAAATTAATAAAATCACATATTCATGATAAGGCTTATTGTCTAACCCTAGCAAAATAAAATTAGTTACGCATACTCATAATAAATACTAGAGAAAATATTATTACTAAGAAAAAGATCGAAAACACCTTAAAGTTAAAGTCTGGAAATCTTCAAGAATCCTAGCCAATGTTCTTTTCTCGCAAATGCGTATAAAGGAACCCCCCTTATGGCCGGCTAAAAACCTTATTAGTAAGCATTCCAATTATCCCTAATAAAAGTCTTAGGGTTGAGTATTTATCAAATATAGCCAAAAATTAACTCTTAATTTCATAAATGTCACTTTTTATAAAAACTTTCAAATATATCCAAAATTTCACTTAAATAGACACAAATACCCTCAAATTTAACAATTAAATAAATTAAAGGCTTTTTAGCTACTATCGCCTCAAGTTCCGGTCCAACTTCACCTTCGCTTCTACACTCCAACACCACAACTGACACGCCCCGACCCTGATGTTCTCGGGACATCGGGATGGTCACGTGCTGGCCAACACCCGAAGGGTGACCAAAGCCATTTAATTTAAGTAAAAGTTATGAAATAAGCTAAAACAGGCAATAGGAACTAATAACATAATACTAAAGTTCAACTACTAATTAATAAAATTAAGGTCATACACATAATCTCAGAGCATACGTCTAAAACAGAGTACAAACATAATTTAAGATAGAGAAGTGCTATATTACAATAGATGTCGAAGCAAGGAAAATATAGCACTGGATCACTGGTAGGGAAATGCCTCGTAGCTTAAATCGTAATCCTCGTTCGTAAGTCCTGAAGGGGGCGCAAAACAAACTTGAGTGGACCAATTTGATATATATAATAAAGCAGTTATCAACATACTAACCAGGTTTTATGAAAACACATATATAATGATAAACATAGGTTTTCCGAAACCTAGTATACCGTGCAATGTCTCAAATCATAACTTGTATATATAATAATCTCTAGTGAATTGTCCGATAACCCCCAAGCCCTATGCCGGCTCCACGTCTCTGAGCTGACAGTCAGAGGAAAATACACTTCAAGCCCCATGCCGGCTTCCCATCCCTGTGCTAAATAGCCAGAGGAAACACACTCAAGGCCCTATGCCAACACCAAACCATCGCCCGGGACGGACCATAATCTATCCCTACGTCCCGTAGCGGAAAGGACCACTAGGTAAGTACAAAACCATTGAACATATATATATTGAAAAGCAACTTCATAGTATAAAGTCATCCATCACCTATACTATAAAGAGGTGTTCTAAACATGTCCTAAATATCATATCGTCATCCATCAGATATTCTATAAGAACACGGGTTATAGGAAAAATAGTAATAATTCAATTTAGCCTCAATAAGCATGTTATCACACAAAACATTTCATAAAACATAATCATTAAATCATACTTTTCATGTATGCATTTTTATTATTAAAACATGCTTTTGAAGGGGTCCACTCACCGTACATCGATGGTGCAAAGCTGTACCAAGAAAGAATAACGGAATCACCATTAACAATTGCACTTATTCACATAAAGGAGTACCTTTAGTCAAACTCTATTCAAACGATTGAATTTGGGAAAACGGACTTCAGAAACATGTCCATGACGTCGAAATTAGCCTATGAGAGGTTCTGAACGAAACCCCGAAAAGTCAATTGAAAAAGTCAACGTTGACCGTTGACCGGTCAAAGTCAAAGTCGAATTCAACGTCAAAGTCAACTCTGACAGTTAACCGATTCAACACTGACAGTTGACCGAGTCAACAGTCAAAGTCAACTGGTCAAAGGGTCAAAGTCAGACTGGGCTTAGATTGGGTTGGGCCGAATGGGCCCTAAGGGTTTGGGTTTGGGAAAGGGCTAAAAGCCCAATTTCTAATTGGCCCAAAGGCCTTAATTTCTAAAACAGAAATAAACAAAACCTAAAAAGGTTTTGGATTAGGTCAAGGGGCCACAAGCCCTAAAGGACACGGCTCGAAGGCCTTTGGGTCTTAACAATTAAATAAAAACAAATAAAAACAAAATAGGTTCAGGGAATTGGGCTAGGCTCACCACGGGCCTAAGGCCCGAGTGCCTTAGAAACGGCCTGAAAGGCCTGGGTGCGCCGGGCAAGAACACCGGAGCTTCTACAGCTCCGGCCGACCACAAACCATAACCCTAGACTCCGATCTAGGTACCAAAACGAAGTATAAAAGGAGGGGAGTGTTTTTATACCTTCATTTCGCCGTAGAACGGCCAGAGATGAACGGAAAGTTCCTCGACACTCTCGAGTTCGCCGGAGATGGGTGTGCCCTCACCCGAGTTGATTTCGTCCTAAAACCTCCATAATCACTCAATAAAACCCATTTAGACCACATTCCAACAAGATTCAAAGACGAAAAAGGAAGGATTCGAGGCTTACCTAACCGGAGAATAGAAAAATCTCGCCGAAGTTCCTTTCCGGGTTTCTGGGTTCGTCCTCGTAGCACGGGAAAGAGGGAGAGAGAAGGACGAAGAGATGATGACGATGATCTTCCTCAAGCACAAATGCTTCTGCGTACGTGCGTGCGCGATCTAGATGAAGAGAGGGAAAGAAATGAGAGATCCGAGAGGGAGAGAAAGGAAATACAGATAGAAGAAGAAGAAGATGGGGTTCACGGAGGGGGGGGCAGAGAGAGAAGTGAGATGAGTGATGGGGTGCTGCCAAGTGGCAGCTTGAGAAAAGAAAGGAATCCAAAGTTTTAAATCCTAATTGGTAGTCAAAATAGGACCAAAATGATAGATTCATAATATTTAGGGGATAATTACATAAATATATTTTATAAATGGGGGTGGGTGTTACAATCTACCTCCCTTATAAAAATTTCGTCCCCGAAATGACAACCTTAAGCAAATAAAAACGGATACTGACTCCTCATCAGATCTTTCGTTTCCCACATCGCTTCCTCAACAACGTGGTTCCTCCACAGCACCTTTACCAATGGAATAACCTTGTTCCTCAACACTTTATCCTGTCGATCAAGAATAGCCATTGGTTCTTCGACATAACTAACATCATGACTTACTTCCAGCGGCTCTAGTTGAATGATATGAGAAGAATCGATACATATTTCTGAAGCATAGAAACATGAAAAATATTGTGAATCAGAGACAACTCTGGTGGCAACTTCAATCTATAGGCAACTGCACCAATTCTCTTCGTAATCTGATAAGGACCAACGTATCGAGGACTCAACTTTCCTCGCTTACCAAAACGAACAATACCCTTCCAGGGAGACAACTTCAAGAAAACATAGTCACCAATCTTATCTCACGATCCCTAGAATGTTTGTCCAAGATGTTTTTCTGTCGGTCTTGAGCTGCCTTGAGGTTTCTCTTTATCAGTTGGATGTTCACATTGGTAGTGTCCATAATCTCTGGTCCCAACAATACTCGTTCGCCAGCCTCTGCCTAACACAACAGCGTCCGACACACTCTCCCATATAGAGTTTCATAAGGTGCCATACCAATACTCAAATGATAGTTGTTATTGTATGCAAACTCAACCAACAGCAGATAGTTATCCCAACTACCCTTCCACTAGAGAACAGACACTCTCAACATGTCCTCCAATGTTTGAATTGTCCTCTCAGACTGACTATCAGTCTGTGGATGATAGGCAGTACTGAACAGCAACTGAGTACCCATGGCAGTATTAAAAGCTTTCCAAAACCTGGAAGTAAATCTGGGATCTCTGTCTAAAACAATAAAGACAGGTACACCATGAAGTCTAACAATATTATCGATGAACAACTTCGATAATTTCTCCAGTGAATAGGTCTATCGAACATGCAAAAAGTGAGCGGTCTTAGTGAGTCGATCAACAATTACCCAAATGTCGTCCAATCTCGACTGTGTCCTCGGCAGACCATACACAAAATCCATGGTAATGTCTTCCCATTTCCACGCTGGTATCGGAAGATTCTGCATCAATCCTCCAGGTCTTTGCCTCTCAGCCTTCACTTGTTGACAAATGATGCATCTACTCACATAATCCGCCACATCCTGCTTCATTCCTAACCAGAAATAGAACAGACGGATATTGCGATATAATTTTGTGCTTCTCGAATGCATGGCATATGCTGACATGTGTGCTTCATCCAGAATTTCCCTTTTCACTGCTTCGTTATCATGAGGCATATACAATCTGTTTTCCCACATCAAGGCTTCATCCTTTCGGATAATAAAATGTTTCTCTTTTCCTTTTTCCATCAAAATCTTTATGTCGGCACATTCCTGATCAAGCTCTTGTGCTTCTAGGACCATATCCACCAAAACAGGTCTAACATGGAAATGTACCAACCAAGCTCCCTGTTCACCCGGTCTCACCGACAAACCCATTTCTCAAAGAGAAAAGAGTAGCGGAACATGAATAGCTTGAAGAGATGCAAGCTGTCTGTGATATTTCCGACTAAGTGCATCCGCCACTACATTGGCATGTCCGGGATGATATTCGATCGTGCAGTTATAGTCAGTGATAAGTTCCATCCATCTTCTCTGCCTCAAATTCAAGTCTCTCTGCGTAAAGATATACTTGAGGCTCTTATGATCAGTAAAGATGCGACACTTCTCATTGTACAAATAATGTCTCAAAATCTTCAAAGCGAACACCACTGCACCAAGTTCCAAATCATGAGTGGGGTAGTTTCTCTCGTGAATCTTGAGCTGTCTGGAAGCATAAGCAATGATTTTATCATGCTGCATCAGTACACAACCCAAACCTAACAGAGATGCATCTGTGTAGATCTCAAACTCACCGCTATCGTCTGGAAGAGTAAGAACGAGAGCTTGAGTGAGACATTGCTTTAGCTCCTGAAAACTCCGCTCACAATCTTCATCCCACTTAAACTCAACTTTCTTTCGAGTCAACTTATTCAAATGTAAGGCAATGGCTGAGAAACCTTTAACAAATCTTCGGTAATAGCCAGCCAGACCTAGAAAACTCTTCACTTCTGTAACATTCCTCGGTTGCTCCCACGTAGTTATTGCCGACACCTTCTGATGATCCACACTAATTCCCTCAACAGATACTACATGACCGAGAAAGCTGATTTGGTTTAGCCAGAACTGACACTTGCTAAACTTAGCATACAGCTGTTGACTTTTTAACCTTTCTAGCACCAACCTTAAGTGTTTCCTCTGCTCACCTACACTCTTGGAAAAGATCATAATATCGTCGATGAACACAATTACAAACCGGTCTAGATACGATCTGAAAACTCTGTTCATCAAATCCATAAAAGTTGCAGGTGCATTCGTCAATTCGAAAGGCATGATAACCTAGTGCGGAAGGCAGTCTTCGGTACATTTTCCTCCCAAATTAGGAGTTGATGATAACTTGAGTGAAGATCGATCTTAGAGAACACCTGAGCACCCTTCAGTTGGTCAAACAGGTTATCTATCCGAGGCAGAGGATAACGATTCTTCACCGTCACCCAATTTAGCTGCCGGTAATCGATGCAAAGTCTCATCGATCCATCATTCTTCTTAACAAATAAAACAAGAGCACCCTAGGGAGACATGTTAGGTTGGATGTAAACTTTATCCACTAACTCCTGAAGTTGAATCTTCAATTCCCTTAATTCCGTTGGTGCCATTCGATAAGGTGGTAAAAATATATGTCCCTGGAAGTAAATCGATGGTAAATTCAATTTCCCTAGCAGGCGGTAACCCTGGTAAATCCTCCGGAAAGACATCCGTAAATTGCTTCACCACTGGCACATCCTTAGGACGCAACGAAGGTTTATCCCTCGTCACTACATGGGCTAAGAATCCCAGGCATCCCCTACTCATCAATTTAGTTGCTTGTATAGCGGAAATAATACTACTAGGAAGGATTCGTCGCTCACCTGAAATATGATCGACGGTCGTCCAGGCCGATTAAACGTCACAGATTTCTCCCAAATGCGACATAAGCACGGTGCCTAGATAGCGAATCCATCCCCAAAATAACATCGAACTTCGCCAAGTTAAAAAGGACCAGATTAGCCTCCCTCATTTCCCCTTCCACTATTATCGGGCAACCTTTATACTCTCACTGAGCACAAAACAGATCTCCTTACGGCATTTGCACAAGCATATCATAACAAGAGGTGTAGGTGGTGCATTTAAATTCGGTGCAAATGATGAAGACACAAATGAAAAAGTAGCACCCGGATCAATTAGAACCATCACCCAATTACCACAAATAAGTAACATACCAGTAATAACTTGAGGATCCAGATCCGCTTCCTGCTGAGTCATGGCGTTGATACGTCCATGAAATTGACGTCCTACACCACCGTTACGGCTACCACGAGCCCTAAAACCTTGATTATTACGACCTACTTGATTCCCCTGAGAGCGGCTACTTGAAGCTGCACCAAACTGTTACGGCTGTCTCTGAGTGGAAAATTGAGTATTCTGACTTCCATTTCCACTCCCACCATAGTTCTGAGTGTGATTGTCGTTATAACTAGAACTCGGGTTACCTCCTCCACCATAACTCGGCACAGATGCATAACTCTAAGCAGGCTGTCCTGAAGGGAAAAATCTGGCAATATGCCCCGTGCCTCCACACATGTGACACGTAATCTATGATCTGAAGTGACTGAAAGATCACCTCCTAGATTCATTACCTAAACTCTCACTAGAAGAACCTGAACCCTGACCCTGACGTTTAAAGGAAGTGAGAGTGTCTAGGGCCAACAAAATTAGATGAGCTACCAGATTCCCTCACACTCCGAGATCGAAAACCACGACCTCTATGGTTCTGGTTCCGAGGTTGTTCCTGATATCTGGGTGGTTCCTGAAACTGTGCCTGCTCCTGGTTATGAGTCTCCCACCTAGATTGCTCAATTCTCAAACAGGTCTCGATCATTTCCTCGTAACTTCTATGCCTTATGGCTGCCACTCGTTCACGATAGTCTGGATTCAAGCAAATCAATAACTGAACCATCATCTCGTTCGGGTTTCCATAAGTCCCTGCATGATGTCTCGATAGGCGTCGAAAAGTATTATCCACCTCCATGATACTCAGAACGCCTTGACGAAACTCCAGAAATTGTTGTCTCATCCTCATCTGATAACTGGGACTCAGAAAATGGGCACTGAAAGCTTTCCGGAATGCTACCCAAGTCATCGTAGTACCTGGTGAACAAGATTGCTTCACTGTTTTCCACCAAATCTTAGCACCTCCCTTAAGAAAATAACCTGCAATCTCCGCCCACTCACCTGGTGGACATTTCATACCCTCCAGAGTGTCTTCCACCTGCTCTAACCATTCCTCGGCCTACGGACATGCTCCCACTACTCGAAGATCTGGAATACCATGACTGGTAGCAATCTCAATATAGGTGCGATTAGATCTATTAGTCAATTGCTCGATCCCTCCCCTTATACCAGAACGAGCTCGACGAGGTACATTCCCACCAGCGAGATCCATAATTCTGATAAGAAACAAGAAAAATTTAAAACAACTGGGAATTAAGGATATAATGAGAATTATAATTACCAAATGGTGGAAAGAAATCCTAAGTATGCTCTGAATGAATCATGCTCTGATACCAATCTGACACCACCCGACCCTAATGTTCTCGGAACATCGGGATGGTCACGTGCTGGCCGACACCCGAAAGGTGACGAAAGCCATTTAATTTAAGTAAAAGCTATGAAATAAGCTAAAACAGGCAATGGGAACTAATAACATAATACTAAAGTTCAACTACTAATTAATAAAATTAAGGTCATACACATAATCTCAGAGCATACGTCTAAAACAGAGTACAAATAGAATTTAAGATAGAGAAATGCTATATTACAATAGATGTCGAAGCAAGGGAAATATAGCACTGGATCACTGGTAGGGAAATGCCTCGTAGCTTAAATCGTAATCCTCGTTCGTAGGTCCTGAAGGGGGCCCAAAACAAATATGAGTGGACCAATTTGATATATATATATATATATATATATATATATATATATAAAATAAAACAGTTATCAACATACTAACCCCCAGGTTTTATGAAAACACATATATAATGATAAACATAGGTTTTCCGAAACCTAGTATGCCGTGCAATGTCTCAAATCATAACTTGTATATATAATAATCACTAGTGAATTGTCCGATAACCCTCAGGCCCTATGCCGGCTCCCCGTCTCTGAGCAGACAGTCAGAGGAAAATACACTTCAAGCCCCATGCCGGCTTCCCATCCCTGTGCTAAATAGCCAGAGGAAACACACTCAAGGCCCTATGCCAACACCAAACCATCGCCCGGGACGAACCATAATCTATCCCTACGTCCCGTAGCGGAAAGAACCACTAGGTAAGTACAAAACCATTGAACATATATATATTGAAAAGCAACTTCATAGTATAAAGTCATCCATCATCTATACTATAAAGAGGTGTCCTAAACATGTTCTAAATATCATATCGTCATCCATCAGATATTCTATAAGAACACGGGTTATAGGAAAAATAGTAATAATTCAAACTAGCCTCAATAAGCATGTTATCTCACAAAACATTTCATAAAACATAATCATTAAATCATACTTTTCATGTATGCATTTCTATTATTAAAACATGCTTTTGAAGGGGTCCACTCACCGTACACCGATGGTGCAAAGCTGTACCAAGAAGGAATAACGGAATCACCATTAATAATTGCACCTATTCACATAAAGGAGTACCTTTAGTCAAACTCTATTCAAACGATTGAATTTAGGAAAACGGACTTCAGAATTGGGTCTAGGACATCAAAATTAGCCTAGGAGAGGTCCTGAACAAAACCCCAAAAGTCAACTCAAAAGTCAACGTTGACTGGTCAAAGTCAACGTCAAAGTCAACTTTGACAATTGACCGAGTCAACTGGTCAAAAGGTCAAAGTCAGACTGAGCTTGGATTGGGTTGGGCCAAATGGGCCCTAAGGGTTTGGGTTTGGGAAAGGGCTGAAAGCCCAATTTCTAATTGGCCCAAAGGCCTTAATTTCTAAAACAAAAATAAACAAAACCTAAAAAGGTTTTGGGTTGGGTCAACGGGCCATAGGCCCTAAAAGAAACGGCCTGAAGGCCTTTGGGTCTTAACAATTAAATAAAAATAAAATGGGTTAAGGGAATTGGGCTAGGCTCACCACGGGCCTAAGGCCCGAGTGCCTTAGAAACGGCCTGAAAGGCCTGGGCGCGCCGGGGAAGAACACCGGAGCTTCTATAGCTCCGGCCGACCATAAACCACAACCCTAGACTCTGATCTAGGTACCAAAATGAAGTACAAGACGAGGGGAGTGTTTTTATACCTTCATTTCGCCATAGAACGGCCGGAGATGGACGGAAAGTTCCTCGACACTCCCGAGTTCGCCGGAGATGGGTGTGCCCTTACCCGAGTTGATTTCGTCCTAAAACCTCCACAATCACGCAATAAAACACATTTAGACCACATTCCAACAAGATTCTAAGACGAAAAAGGAAGGATTCGAGGCTTACCTAACCGGAGAATAGAAAAATCTTGCCGGAGTTCCTTTCCAACAAGATTCTAAGACAAAAAAGGAAGGATTCGAGTGCTTCTGCGTACATGCGTGCACGATCTAGATGAAGAGAGGGAAAGAAATGAGAGATCCAAGAGGGAGAGAAAGGAAATACAGAAAGAAGAATAAGAAGAAGATGGGGTTCACGGGGGGGGGGGAACAGAGATAGAAGTGTGAGGAATGATGGCGTGCTACCACGCGACAGCTTGAGAAAGGAAAGGAATCCAAAGTTTTGAATCCTGAATGGTAGTCAAAATAGGACCAAAATGATAGATTCATAATATTTAGGGGATAATTACATAAATATATTTTATAAATGGGGGTGGGTGTTACAACAACCTTATCCCCTTCGACCCCCTCATCACCGACATTGAGCGCCGTCGCGATTACCGTAAGTGAAAGTAGCAGAATTTCAATCATGCCTTCAACGCCTTTTTTCTTACTAATATCATTTTTAGTTTTAATTATAAAAATAGTTTTTGAAGTTAATCCACATGTCATTATATGATTGTATTTGTGAGACCCACGTGACGCCACATCATCACACTAACAGAGTAATTGACAATTTTTTCACAAAAAAAACTAAAATGATCACGATTGACAAATTCAAAGACTAAAATGATTCACGATAGACAAATTCAAGAACACTACTATTGATTATCATTAATTGTTAAGGACCAGATTAAGGAGTTATGTCAATGTCAAAAATCATTTTGGCTAAAAAGCCTTTAATATATTTGATTTTTAAATTTGAGGGTATTTGTGTCTATTTAGGTGGAATTTTGAATATATTTGAAAGATTTTATAAAAAGTGACATTTTTTAAATTAAAGATTATTTTTTGGCTGTATTTGATAAATACTCCTTAGGATTTGACTAGGAAACCAAATAATAATAAACTAAACTAGAAATAAATTAGGATAGGAAAATATGTACTATAATTGTCCAGCCACGTTTTGACCCTTAAACTTCTCCAAATCAGGCCCATGATAGTTTTTTTAAAGATTAGAACAATTTGAACACATCTCCATAAGGGGCCGAATTCAAAATAGGTCTTCTTGGGCTCCAAAACTTGCAATCAAGCCCAAAATGTCACTTTTCCAGCACTGCGCACTGCTCCTTCATTTTGTCTCCATAAAATAACCGTATGGTGGAAAATTTTGATATTTTGACACAATCAAGCTTAGTGACTCATAAACATCCTCCAACTAGTATTATTCCAAAATTCATCCATTTGATTGCGTTCCGCCCCAGAGGAAGTTGAAAGTCCTATATTGAAAATACACTTCAAAGTATCAAAATTCTTCCAAAATAATAACCAAAATAAACTAAGATTAGGGAAAAATATATGATATAAAAGTGACTCATCAACTCACTAGGTACTGAAGGCAAGTTCCTACAAATAGGGATTGTATAGAGACAAAAGTGGTTAAGCTCAAGGGGTATTTTGAGTGGGAAATCAGGCCCACGCATGTGAAAGTCGTACATCGGCCGTTTCTTAACTCTCACAATACTCACGAGTACCCATTCTCGCTAGACAGTTATTAATGCAGTTGTAGATGTGGGTCTTGTTTGCATCATAAATGATGCACCGATTACCTGATGAGGCATTCCTGCAGAAGCATGTGAACCAACCCTAAACAAGTGAGGGCCACAACACACGGCGGCTACTTATTGGCTATTCACAATGTAGGACTTTCAACTTCATCTTGAGCAAAAAGTGGCCAAATGAATGAATTTCGGAGTGGTTCCAATTGGAGGATGTTTGTTATTTTTTTAGCTTGATTGTGTCAAAGTTTTATATTTTTCTACCAAGTCGATAATTTATGGCTATGAAATAAAGGAATAGCGTGTAGTGTTGTCAAAGTGATGTTTTGGGCTTTTTGGCGTCCAAGATGATGTCTTTTTGGTTAAAGGCCTTCTGCAATTATGTTTGAGACATCTCTTTAATTGAAGTCATTTTCAGAACATCTCTTTAATCCAAGATGATGTCTTTTGGGTTTGCGGCCTTCTGCAATGTCAAACGGTACCTCCAAGTAAGGTTCTAAAAAACGATAAGCGCTAGTTGGGCGGCGGGCTAAGGCCTAGCACCTAGGCGGCTAAGCGGGGTCTAGGCAAGCGCCTAGATGAACTAAGCATATTTAATTAAATCTATTATATTTTGTGTAAATAAGTGTATGTTTATACTTAAAATATATATAATTTCATCATAAACTACAAAATAGAGTGACATATATATTATGAGCTAAAGAACTTTATGAAAACATGAGAAACAAACATATAATGTGTGTTCATTTAAGTATTTAACAAGTCTCCTACAATTTATTGGAAAAAATAAAATGCAAAATGAAAGTTATCTATTTTCTGTTTAAATGAGTCGCAACCTAAGCGGGTGCCTGGGCGAGCTAGGCAAGTGCCTATGCGGTCTAGGTGGGCACCTCAGCAGGTCTAGGTGTCATTTCTTAATTTTCAAATGCCTAGGCATTAATCGGAGCGGTGGCCAGCTGCCTAGCGCCTAGGCGGGGTCTAGGCGGTGGTAGGCGAGAATTTTTAGAACAATGCCTCCAAGTGTGTCTGAGTCGATAGCCATTTACTTTAAACTCGAAACATGTCTCCCCATTTTTAATAGCCACAGCTTCGTGTAGATAAACTTTAGTAGGGACCCTACCATCCAGATTTTAATTTTCCAGGGAACAACTTCAACCTTGAATTCAAAAACATGAACCTTCTGACTTGGTTGAAACTGTTTTCAAATAATTGTGCTATCGTGGAATGCTTTTGTTTTTTCTTTGTATTTCTTTGCACTCTCATATGCATCATTCCGGAGTTCTTCCAACTCATTCAACTGCAATTCTCATTTTTCCCCACATTCATCATACATATAATTAAACTCCTTAATAGCCCAATAAGCCTTATGTTCAAGCTCCATAGGTAGATGGCATGCCTTACCATAAATGAGCCGAAAGGGAGACATCTTAATCAGCATTTTAAATGTTGTTCTATAAGCCCATAAAGCATCATTCAACTTAAAGCTCTAGTCTTTGCGTGTGGCATTGACTGTTTTCTCTAAAATGCACTTAATCTTCCTGTTAGAAACTTCAACCTACCTAGAAGTTTGAGGGTGGTATGCAGTGGCCACCCGATGAGTAATCCCATATTTAAAAAGTAGTGCAGCAAACTGTTTATTTAAAAAGTGTTTTCCCCCATCATTTATAATCTCCCCAGGTGTCCCAAAACGTGGAAAAATAATGCCTTTGAAGAATTTCAGTACCACGAATCCTTGATTTGTTGGTGCTGAGATGGCCTCAACCCACTTAGAAACATATTCAATTGCCACCAATATGTACTAATTTCCATTGGATGATGGGAATGGTCCTATAAATTCAATGCCCCAAACATCAAATAATTCAACCACCAAAATACTTTGTTGTGGCATTTCATTCCTCTTAGACTGATTTCCCACTCGTTGGCATCTATCACAAGCATGGCCCCAAACATGGGCATCTTTGAAAATAGTAGGTTAATACATTGTAATATTTTAGCTGTTGTCTATTTTACCCCAAAATAACCACCATAAGCATGCTGATGCACAAACGTCAAAACATTTTCCTGTTCTTCTGCAGGAATGCACCTATGAATAATATGGTCTGGGTGATACTAGTATAAGTAAGGCTCGACCCAAAAATAATACTTAACGATAGCTAAAAAGTTTTTCTTTTGCTGGAAAGTCATATCTGGGTGCAAAATACCCTTAGCCAAATAATTTCCAGTATCTACAAATCACAGAGTACTGTTGCTAATGGCTATAAGCTGTTCATCAGGAAAACTCTCATTGAAGGGAAGTAAATCTTCCTTTACTGTGTTGGTGTTGACCAGCCTGGATAAATGATTAGCCACAACATTTTCGCTGTCATTTTTATCGCGAATTTCTAAAACAAATTATTTCATAAGCAAAACCCAACAAATTAACCTTGGCTTAACATCTTTTTTAGACAACAAATATTTCAATGCAACGCGGTCTATGTAAATTATAACCTTAGCCCCAACCAAGTAGAATCGAAACTTTTCCAATGCAAATACAACTGTTAGTAACTCTTTTTTAGTGGTTGCATAATTCAATTGCGAATCATTTAGGGTTCTGCTAACATAGTAGATCACTTGAGGAAGCTTATCTTTTCTCTATCCAAGAACTACCCCAATTGCATAATCAGAAGCATCACAAATTAACTCAAATGACAAACTCCAATTAAGTGCGACAATGATAGGAGCTGAAGTTAAGAGTGTCTTCAACTTGTTGAATGCCTCTAAACAATCTACATCAAAATTAAATGGGGCATCCTTTGCAAGAAGGTTGCACAAATGATGACTAGTCTCGGAGAATCCTTGATAAACTATCGATAAAATCCAACATGTCCCAAGAATGATCGAATGCTCTTCATTGTAGTGGGGGGCGGCAACTTAGCAATAACATCAATCTTCGCCTTGTCAACGTCAACTCCTTTATTTGAAACTAGGTGTCCCAAAACAATGCCTTACTTTACCATGAAGTAACACTTTTTCCAATTTAAAACTAAGTTTGTTTCTTGACACCTTTCAAGAACGTGAGATAAATTTTGTAGACAAAGATCAAAACAATCCCCAAAAACAGAGAAGTCATCCATGAATACTTCAACAATTTTTTCAACCAAGCCCGAAAATATGCTCATCATGCACCATTGAAATGTTGCGGCCGCATTACATAACCCAATAGACATTCTCCTATACGCAAAAGTAACAAAGGGACGAATGAAACTGTTTTTTCTTGATCCTCGGGTGCAATTGGAATCTGATTATACCCAGAATACCCATCTAGAAAACAATAAATGCATGCCTAACTAATCTTTCCAACATTTGATCAATGAAAGGCAATGAAAAATGGTCTTTTCTAGTCCTTACATTAGGCTTCCTGTAGTCCACACACATTCTCCAATCCCTAGTCAATAGTGTAAAAGCTAACTCATTATTATCATTTTTCACCACTGTAAGTCATGTACGCTTAGGCACAATTTGTGTAGGACTAACCCATTTACTGTCAGAAATTAGATAAATCATACATGCATTAAGGAGTTTCATTACTTCATTGCGCACCACTTCCTTCATAATAGGATTTAACCGTCTTTGAGTATCAACTACAGGCTTAACATGATCCTCCATCGATATTATGTGCATGCAAAATTATTGGACTTATGCCTTTAATATCAGCAATAGTCCACCTCAATGCATCTTGGTATTTTCTCAAAACACGCTGCAACTTTTCCTCTTGTGTACCTGTCAAATCTGAAGCAATAATAACTATCATCAGCTCCAAGATGTGCATATTTTAAATGTTCTGGCAATGGTTTTAGCTCCAGCTTTGGTGGCTGCAATTTAGAAGGCTTTAGGGGCATTTTTGGCTCTCTAAGGCTTTTGTAAACATGCCTCCAACATGGTAATTAGGCTGGTATGTTGTCCAATGTTGTCATATACTTGAAAATGTCCTCATTTTCTGTTTCTACTATATCTAAGCCATGTAAAACACTTAATAATGGATCAGATGACAATTTGGTCATAATTTCTGCACGAATAACACATTCTAACACATATGCCCGCACATACTCTTGATGGCCTTCTGGGCGTTTTGCAGCTTCAAATAGGCTAAAAACCACAGATTGGTCTTGAACCCTCAACGTTAAAGTGCTTGCTTCCACGTCAATCAATGTTCAGGCTGTAGCCATAAATGGTCTTCCCAAAATAATTGGTGTTTGCAAGTCTTCATTAGACTTGGCAGTTTTTGACACGACACGATGACACGACACGAAAACGACACGAAAATAATGGGTTTCGGGTCAACACGATAACTTATCGGGTCACTATCGGGTGACCCGTTAAGAAAAAAATTATTTTAATAATTTTAAAGTTTAATTACTAAAAGATTTATTATAAAATACAATAGTCATATTAATATATACAATATATTCTATATTAAATATATAGTTTTGTATTATTGTTCTATATAAATTATAAAAAAAATAAAAAAAAGTTTTAGTCATTATTTATTTTTATTATGAGAGTTCCTTATTATCATTACTAGGATAAATTTTACATAACATATTCTTGTCCAAAATTAAAATATACTGGTATAGTATTTGTATATGCAAGAACTAAGAAGACATACATACAAGTATGAAAAATGTGAAAGAATATATAAACACTCGTGATTTATCATTATTCCTCCAAGAATAGATAATTGTTACACTTATATTATCGTTTAGATTTTTAAAATCCTTCAAACCCTCATGAATAATGTTTTTTATTTGAGGGAAAAATTAATAAAATTAATAATAATTATTGTATAAGTGTAAAAAATGTAAAAATATATATATACAATCACTCATATATAAAAAAATGTAAATGCTTTAAATTAAAGATCAAATTTATTCATTACATTCTTATAGGGTCGAGGAGTGTATCTGTAAAAAATCATCAAAATTAGAGATAAAATAACCGTTAAATTGTGATTTTTCGTTTATAACCGCCGAAAACTTTTGTTCCATTACGTAATCTCTGAATGTTTGTTTTTTACGATTTTTTACATATGCGATCTCGGAATGTGTACAAATAAGTTTGACGGTTGGATCGTTGAAAAAAGTTTCATAGAATGCATATTGCGTCAAAACAGTAGATTAAGCAAACACTTAGAGTTAATATTATACTTCTATTAAGTATACACTAGTGTAAATACTTTAAATTAAAGATCAAATTTATCCATTACATTCTTATAGGGTCGAGGAGTGTATCTGTAAAAAATCATCAAAATCAAAGATAAAATGACCGTTAAATTGTGATTTTTCGTTTATAACCGCCGAAAACTTTTGTTCCATTACGTAATCTCTGAATGTTTGTTTTTTACGATTTTTTACGTATGCGATCTCGGAATGTGTACAAATAAGTTTGACGGTTGGATCGTTGAAAAAAGTTTCATAGAATGCATATTGCGTCAAAACGGTAGATTAAGCAAACACTTAAGAGTTAATATTATATTTCTATTAAGTATAAAATAAGTTTTTGTGGTATCCACTAGTGTAAATACTTTAAATTAAAGATCAAATTTATTCATTACATTCTTATAGGGTCGAGGAATGTATCTATAAAAAATCATCAAAATCGTAGCTAAAATAACCGTTAAATTGTGATTTTTCGTTTATAACCGTCGAAAACCTTTGTTCTGTTACGTAATCTCTGAACGTTTGTTTTTTATGTTCTTTTACGTATGCGATCTTGAAATGTGTACAAATAAGTTTGACGGTTGGATCGTTGAAAAAAGTTTTGTAGAATGCATATTGCGTCAAAACAGTACATTAAACAAACACTTAGAGTTAATATTATACTTCTATTAAGTATAAAATCAGTTTTTGTGGTATCCACTAGTGTAAATACTTTAAATTAAAGATCAAATTTATTCATTACATTCTTATAGGGTCGAGGAGTGTATCTGTAAAAAATCATCAAAATCGGAGCTAAAATAACCGTTAAATTGTGATTTTTCGTTTATAACCGTCGAAAACTTTTGTTCAGTTACGTAATCTCTGAATGTTTGTTTTTTATGATTTTTTACGTATGCGATCTCGAAATGTGTACAAATAAGTTTGATGGTTGGATCGTTGAAAAAAATTTTGTAGAATGCATATTGCATCAAAACAGTACATTAAACAAACACTTAGAGTTAATATTATACTTCTATTAAGTATAAAATAAGTTTTTGTGGTATCCACTAGTGTAAATACTTTAAATTAAAGATCAAATTTATTCATTACATTCTTATAGGGTCGAGGAGTATCTATAAAAAAATCATCAAAATCAGAGATAAAATAACCGTTAAATTGTGATTTTTCGTTTATAACCGTCGAAAACCTTTGTTCCGTTACGTAATCTCTGAATGTTTGTTTTTTATGATTTTTTACGTATGCGATCTTGAAATGTGTACAAATAAGTTTGACGGTTGGATTGTTGAAAAAAGTTTTGTAGAATGCATATTGCGTCAAAACAGTACATTAAACAAACACTTAGTGTTAATATTATACTTCTATTAAGTATAAAATCAGTTTTTGTGGTATCCACTAGTGTAAATACTTTAAATTAAAGATCAAATTTATTTATTACATTCTTATAGGGTCGAGGAGTGTATCTGTAAAAAATCATCAAAATCGGAGCTAAAATAACCGTTAAATTGTGATTTTTCGTTTATAACCGTCAAAAGCTTTTGTTCCGTTATGTAATCTCTGAATGTTTGTTTTTTTATGATTTTTTACGTATGCGATCTCGAAATGTGTACAAATAAGTTTGACGGTTGGATCGTTGGAAAACGTTTTGTAGAATGCATATTGCATCAAAACAGTACATTAAACAAACACTTAGAGTTAATATTATACTTCTACTAAGTATAAAATAAGTTTTTGTGGTATCCACTAGTGTAAATACTTTAAATTAAAGATCAAATTTATTCATTACATTCTTATAGGGTCGAGGAGTGTATCTATAAAAAATCATCAAAATCAGAGATAAAATAACCGTTAAATTGTGATTTTTCGTTTATAACCGTCGAAAACTTTTGTTCCATTACGTAATCTCTGAATGTTTGTTTTTTACGTATGCGATCTTGGAACGTGTACAAATAATTTTGACGGTTGGATCGTTGAAAAAAGCTTCGTAGAATGCATATTGCATCAAAACGGTAGATTAAACAAACACTTAGAGTTAATATTATATTTCTATTAAGTATAAAATAAGTTTTTGTGGTATCCACTAGTGTAAATACTTTAAATTAAAGATCAAATTTATTCATTACATTCTTATAGGGTCGAGGAGTGTTTTTGTAAAAAATCATCAAAATCGGAGCTCAAATTACCGTTAAATTGTGATTTTTCGTTTATAACCGTTGAAAGCTTTTGTTCCGTTACGTAATCTCTGATTGTTTATGTTTTACGATTTTTTACGTATGCGATCTCGAAATGTGTACAAATAAGTTTGACGGTTGGATCGTTGAAAAAAGTTTCGTAGAATGCATATTGCGTCAAAACGGTAGAATAAACAAACACTTAGAGTTAATATTATACTTCTATTAAGTATAAAATAAGTTTTTGTGGTATCCACTAGTGTAAATACTTTAAATTAAAGATCAAATTTATTCATTACATTCTTATAGGGTCGAGGAGTGTATTTGTAAAAAATCATCAAGATCGGAGCTAAAATAACCGTTAAATTGTGATTTTTCGTTTATAACCGTCAAAAACTTTTGTTCCGTTACGTAATCTCTGAATGTTTGTTTTTTAAAAGATTTTTTACGTATGCAATCTTGGAATGTGTACAAATAAGTTTGACGGTTGGATCGTTGAAAAAAGTTTTTGGACCGCCAGCAATAGATAATTTTGTAGTAGTGAAACCTTAAATTTATTTAACCGTCAATTGTTATTTACACTTTATTCTTCTGACTGAATTTCATTTTTAAAATTTTATTTTTTGAAAACATCATCTGGTGGATGTAAGAAAATGATATCACGTTTCGATATTTACGATTAACTGAAATATGAGTCAATGTCATATAATTTGTAGAAACTTTATAAACATCAAGCAATATTTTCACTAACCGTAGAACTCTAATCCAAACCATTCATCTACCTACACCCTCTAATAGATCTTGTTTTCAAAAAAGAAAATCTAAAAAAACGAAATTTGATGAGAACAATGAAGCATAAATGTAAACAACAATCAACGGTTAAATTTTGATCTATGATTTATATGATTATAGTGGCGAATTTCGAAGTTAAGCTCTTCATGAAAGTTATAAAGCTTGTCATTACGAGTGTTTATATATTTTTTTCTATATTTTTTTACACTTCTACATTAATTAAAAAACTATTAAAGACTTTAGGTAAGCGAAAATATACTTAAAACAAAATTGCGTTTTTATGTTTTGGATGTGATAATATGGAATGTATATACTTATTTAGTATTATGTTTTTCATTTGATTATTTATTGGTTTAAAATATATTTTCCTTAACGGGTAACGGGTCGGGTCATATTACCTGTTAATATTATCGGGTCGATTTCGGGTCGGGTCATTTTACCCGTTTATTTTAACGGGTGTTACACGACACGACCCGTTAAGATATCGGGTATGACACGAAAATGACACGAACACGGAAAACACGACACGAATGCCAAGTCTAGTCTTCATCCATGTCCAAAACCACAAAATCTATTGAAGATCTGATCATTAAATCATCAATGATTCGCTTTGGATAAGTAATAGAACGATCCGCTAGCTGTAGAATAACTGATGTAGGCTTTAGATATTCTTGTCCTAATCTCTGAAAAACAGAATAATGCATTAAATTAATACTAGCACCTAAATCAATTAATGCACATTTAAAATCAAAATATCCAATAGTACAAGAAATTGTAAAACTTCTTGGATCCTTCTTTGTAGGTGGCAGTTTGTGCTACAGAACTGCACTGCATTGTTCAGTAAGAACAACTTTTTCAAAATCAACCAGCTTCTTTTTGTGTGTGTAAACATCCTTCACAAATTTGGCATATGATGAAATGTTTTTTATTGCATCAAGTAATGGAAGGTTAATTTGAACTTTAGCTAAAGTCTGCATGAAATCCAGTAATTGCTAGTCATTTGCTTTAGGTTTCAAATGTTTTGAATATGGAATCGGTGCCTCTGGGTGTTTTTCTGGTGATGTACTGTGTTTGGCAGCCTGTTGTGATGTGCAGTAACAGATTATGCAAGCTTTGCTCAAGATACTGCAGAATTTTCTGCATATTTTGCAACAAATTATGCATACTTTTTTGCATAATTTTCTTCAGTTTTTGCATTTTCACAATTATCATAACTTTCACCACAATGCAACATTCTGACAACACTGCATTGTTCAGAACCTCGTGGATTAGGGACTGTTTGGCTAGGAAATTTCCCTTTCTCTCTTTCTGTGATGTGACTTGCTAACTAGCCAAATTGTTTTTCTAGATTTTGAATTAAAGCTTGTACATTCTGCATATTCTGATCATTTTGTATGTGTATGCTTTTGTAGACTATATAAACATTTGAAATGTATCCTCCAATGACTGTTTGGGCTGCACAACTGGCTGATGCTGCTGATTTCCTCCCCATTTCATACTTGGGTGATTCCTCCAACCTAGGTTATAAAAATTTGAATATGGGTCATTTCTGGTCATTTGGTAATTATTAAATGCTTTAACTTGCTCTGCTACAAGCTATGGATATGCATTCTTATGTGGGCATCTCAATTATTTAGTGTGGGTAAGTTACAAATGTTGCAAACTGCTGCAGTAAGTGGTTGTTGTTGCATAGGTGCACTGCTGCATAAGCAAGTCAAATCTTGCATCAAATTTTTTGTTCCATTAGAACCTCTTCAACTCTAACTCAGTAACTCTATTCGACTATCTCCTCTCCTTCTCGACTCGACACTTCAGACTTCACTCTTTAGTAAGTTGTTTTCTCTCTGCCACCATGTGATTCTTCCTCCAAATTCTTTTCTCCATTCGTGTTCAGCATTGTTTAACTTCCAACTCCTAACGGCACCCCCACTCATCAGAAGCACTGTTCTTCCTATTTTATGTAGGACAAACGGATTTGATACAAAAAAAAATTTATTTTGGTTTTGTTTACAGGTAGTAAAAACTAACATTTGCATGAGCCCAGCTTTTCCTAAATTTTATACCTGATTGATTTTCTTCTTAGTATATTGATCATGAAATTTTTTTTTCCTAGAATATTCTTGGAATGTTCCCTTGTTGACCTTTGTTGACTTTTCAGAAATTTAACCGGGACCCTTGTTAGGGTAATTCGACGTCCTGAATTTGTTTCTGACGTCTGTTTTCCCAAATTCAATTGTTATAATAGAGTTTTATTAATTGGACTCTTTATGTGCATAGGTGCAATTAATAGTGGCGTTTCCATTATTCCTTTTGGCATGGTTTTGCACCAACGGTGTACGGTGAGTGGACCCCTTCCAAAATGCATGTTTTAATAGTAGAAATGCATACATGAAAAGCATGATTTAATGATTACATTTTATGAAACATTTTATGAGATAACATGCTTATTAAGGCTAGTTTGAATTATTAGTATTTTTCCTATAACTCGTGTTCTTTATAGAATATCCGATGAATGACGATATAATATTTAGAACATGTTTCAAACACATCTTTATAGTATAGATGATGGATGACTTTATACTATGAAGTTGCTTTTCAAAAATATGTATGTTAATGGTTTTGTACTTACCTAGTGGTCCCTATTCCGCTACGGGGCGAGGGATAGATTTCGTCACGGGCGAGGTTACGGTGTTGGCATAGGGGCTGAAGAAATAATCTCTAGCTACGGGCTGAGAGACACAGGAAACTGGCAAGGGGCCTGAAGGTGATTTTCGTCTGGCAATTGGCACAGGGACGAGGAGCTGGCACGGGGCCTAGAGTGAGATTGGACATTCACTAGCGATTACTATATATACGAGATATGTTTTGAGACATTGCACGGCATGCTAGGTTTCGGAAAACCTATTTTGTTTATCATGTTATATGTGTTTTTCATAAAACTTGGGGGTTAGTATGTTGATAACTGTTTTATTGTATCTATATCAACTTGGTCCACTCATGTTTGTTTTATGCCCCTTCAGGACTTAGAACCGAGGCATACAATCTCAGCATCAAGGCACTTCCGCATCGGCATCTATGTGTCCTCTCGGTGTAGGACCCATTCTTTTATTCATTCAATTTTATATTATTTCTTTTAGCATTCTAGTTTGTTGTATTCTCTAAACACATTCCTCATTTGCAAATTAATTATATTTAAATTTCTTTTATCTTATTCATATTTTAGTTCTCATGCATTCAATAAATGGCTTTTGTCACCCTCGGGTGTCAGCCAGTACGTGCCTATCCTGATGTTCGGGGAATATCAAGATCGGGGCATGTCAGGTTGTGGCAGTATTAGGGCTAATTTTGATGTGGGGTTGAATTAATTTGAAATTTGAGGAGTTGGTGATTCGAGGTTGAGAGCTTCGAAGTGAGGGAGAAAAAGTAGAGTTGAGGGGGAAAGAGGAAGGATAAGAGATTTTGGCCGTTGGATTTCTATCAATGGATGAGATCCATCGGTCCAAAGGATCTCACAAAATTTATCCGAAGAGGATCTAAGTTCGTATTTATAATAGCTTAAGCCGATATAACATTAATAGAGAGAGAATGATATAATATGTCATTGATATATGGCTTAATAGAATTTTTATTGACTTTTGGCTAAATTACCTTTTTTTTTTTTTTTTTTTGGAGAACCTCGGCGGTACGAGGGAATTTTATTGACAAGAAAAAAGAAGTTACACCTAAACAGGGGGGGACATAAACCTAACCCCTCATAGAACAAGAGAAAAGAAATACAAGAGAAGGGGGGACATGCACCTTACCCCTTTTGTTTTGGCTAAATTACCTTAAAATTTAATGCCTTCAATATGAAAAGTGGGCATCCAATTCAATAATGCATTGCTATGTAGACAAAGTCTTACACATAAATGTTATTAAAAATAAAAACTAATGAAAAATCCAAAAAAAAAATATTTTTAATGAAAAATGACAAATAAAGGTGTAGTGAATAGTACCAGGGAAAGGTAAAAATGTGGTTTTTCGTTAAAAATGAACAGTACTATGAGTGTTTCGTTAAAACTCCCTTATTAAAAAGGATAATGCTAGGAAGATCAAATTTTTTAAACCAAATTTACAAACCAATGATGTGGTTGTTGATGATTGAATATTATTTAAGCGTTGATTAACGTGCTTATTTCATATTGCTAACACATCGTTTAGTTTGTAAATTTAGTTTAAAAGTTTGATCTCTCTAACATTATTCTATTAAAAAAAATCCAACTATTGATTGCTGCATGATGTGATATATAAAAAAATAATCTCTAGCATATTTTTATTACTACATATAGCTTACCAAAGGGAAAAATGTAAAACAAATAGTCATTTACTCATCAACTTGTCTCAAATTTGTGTGGTATTTGATTGTCTCCGGGGCCTACTTCAGCTTTCTCTCTATATATCTTTCTCTCTATGTATCTTTCTCCACCCCATGTAGTTTGTATTTAATCTAGTTTCTAATTACATTCCACTTGAGCTCACACGTTCGTAACGACAAGTACTATCCAAATATGCCAAGATATGGGGAAAACACGAAAGGATCTAAAACATCCACTTAAAGCTCCGCATAGCCCAACAGGGGCATTTTCGTCCTTTTACAAATTTCTAAAAAAAAATTATGTTGTATATACAAACACGTCGTAACTACGAGATACGAAATATAGATAGTCACATTCGGGGACGGAATTTCATACGAAGTGTATTCAACAATATATAGAGTGCTAATAAATAAAAAAACCCTTAAAAACATAAAAAGACAACAAAGAAAAAGTTGAGTAAATGGGAGTAAGAGATCAAACTGAGCGGTTCACTTACCTTCTTGGTTATCTTATGGGAAAAATCTTCTTGGTTCTCTTCTAGAGAAAATTATCATATATAATCTTAGCTCCTTTATTGAAGCCTAGAAAATTCTGCCTTCCAGTAGACGACTACAGAGAGCGTGCGAAGAGATTGAATCATTTTGCGTCAATAACTCTTAAGATGTGTTACGTTAATTGTTTCCTCTAATCTGCAAAGAGCCTGAAATCTGAAATTCCAGTAATTGTGCACATTTACAGATGTTCATAACAATTGAACAACTACAAATAAAACCATAAGCAAATAAAACATTTATTGGAATTCAGTCGAAATCATCAGAAGATCAAAATTATGCAAAAGAAACGAGCAGTTTTGGCATTGAAATTGAAGTACCTGTTGTGGCATAACTGCCCCAGCAAAATGAATTCTAAGAAGCACAAAAAACAGACGATGTGAGTGAGGGGTCTGTGCGTTGGAGTTGGTTTCTCCCTTTTGTATGAACAGTGGGGACTGAGTAACCCGTAGTGGCGCTCTAATCATGTGGTAGGTTGCGGTTTCTATCGTGCAAACTCTGCAACCGTACAGTTGCTTGTGGGGAGTCGCTGGTTTTAGAGTGGTTTCAATCTGGAGTGCTTCTCTATATTTTTTTTTTTTTTTTTTTTTGGAAAGAAAGAATGTGATCAGCATTTGTGGGTTAAGTAATCAAAGGGTCAGAATTAATCTAAAAGTATTGGTGCCTTTCATCTGAATCTTGTAACCTCTCATTCTTGATGTGCATATACATTGCTCGCAATTTATTTTGTGTGATAGAAAAGGCAATAAGATTAAAAAGAATGACCACGAGTACAATCCGTTTGAATACAATCAAATAGAAGAGCTCTATGAGCTGAACTCGGAATAGAATCATATCTAAATATTCTATTTTCCGAATTACGATTTTAACACTTTTATTTGTGTATTACGAATATAAGTTAAACCTTTTATATTGGGATAGTTTTGTGCTGTTTTTTTTGTGAAGTGAGCATTTTTGGCATCCAAGAAAGCTTCACCATTTTTATGCTCTCACTATATATATATAGATATAGATAATATAAGACCTCAGCTGCTAGCTCTCTCCTTTTCCCTCCACAAACACACTCCTCAAAACTCGTAACGCAATTCTCTAAAAACGGCATATCAGCAAAGATCGGTCTCTCTCTCTCTCTCTCTCTCTCTCTCTAAACACCCCCCATCTCATGAAACATTCGACCACAACCTTCTTCCTGTAGCAATAAAACAATGTCTCTTCCCATTTCATCCAATTCTTTGGGCACACTTCAGCCTTTCCCAATTCAACAGAGTAACATTACATTACTATTTTCTTAAGAAACCATTTCATTTCGCTACATTGAATACAACGTTGATCGAAAATTGTAAAAAGGGATCGAAGAATTTGGTAATCGAAAAGAACAGGAACTAGAGAGATTGGTATAGCTAGACAATGTCAACTTCCCAGAATGGAGAGCCGTCAAAGAAGGCGATAAAAACCCCAGGTGGTTCTGGTAGCTCTCAAGACAAAGCTAATTTGAGTGGCCAAACTGTTAAGTTTGCGCGAAGAACTTCAAGTGGACGGTATGTGAATCTGTCGAGAGAAGACCTTGATATGTCTGACGAATTATCCGGGGACTATATGAACTACACAGTTCATATTCCTCCCACCCCGGATAACCAGCCCATGGACACATCCGTAGCTGTCAAGGCAGAGGAGCAATATGTTTCAAATTCCTTGTTTACCGGAGGGTTCAATAGCGTGACTCGTGCGCATCTCATGGATAAGGTGATTGATTCAGAGGTGACTCATCCTCAGATGGCTGGAGCCAAAGGCTCTGCATGCATGATGCCTTCTTGTGATGGTAAAGTGATGAAGGATGAGAGAGGAGTTGATATAACCCCTTGTGATTGCCGGTATGAGCTACGATACTCAAATTAATTACTAGTTTTATTACTATGCTAATAAGATCTTAAAATCTTCGGGTACTAAAGCGAAGCTCAGAAATCCAAAACAAATAATATCAACTAGTACTTTTGGGTAGGATTTTCAGTCACTTTTTCTCCCCCTGTACTACTCCTATTATTACAATCAAGGGAGCAGAAAACGTGAAGTGAGTGCAGAAATCGGTTCCCTTTTGGACGAGGGCTAGATTTTGCGTTGTGTAATTTTAACGAGTCTTAAACGTCTATGTTTTTTTTTTATCGTGTTCGAATTGTGTTTTGTAGGTTCAAAATCTGTAGAGATTGTTATCTGGATGCACAGAACGACACTGGCCTTTGTCCGGGCTGCAAGGAGCAATACAAAGTAGGAGACGATTATGATGAGCCATCAGATTACAACAGTGGAACGCTGCAATTGCCTGGTCCTGACGGAAAAAGGGATAACATGTCTGTGATGAAGAGGAACCAAACGGGAGAATTTGATCACAATAGGTGGTTGTTTGAGACCAACGGGACGTATGGCATTGGCAATGCTTTCTATCCCAAAGATGACGGGTATGGTGATGGAGGTGGTGATTGTTTTGCAGGGGGCTCGCTGGATGCAGATGACAAGCCTTGGAAGCCCCTCAGCAGGGTATTGCCGATCCCAGCTGCCATTATCAGCCCCTACAGGTTCGTATATAAATTTTTTCGCTCAGTACATAGTTTTGTACATGTTGCATTTGTTCACGCAAACAAAAATGTGTTATGCATTAATCGTACTTTCGCAATAAAAAAAGCTTCGCGTAAGTAATAAAACAAAAGAACAATGTTAGATGACACAAGAAGAATGTAAGATGAAGTGATTATGTGTTCATATTCTATGATTATGCAATATAATTAAGATGACTTGACGAACAATTAATATATATTATGTGTTGATCATCGTCTTCTAGGTTACTGATCTTCGTTCGATTAATCGTGCTATGTTTGTTCCTGCATTGGAGAATAGTCAATCCAAACAACGATGCAAGATGGCTGTGGCTCATGTCGATTATCTGCGAAATATGGTTCGCCTTCGCTTGGATTCTTGATCAGACTCCTAAGTTTTTCCCCATTAATCGTCTGACCGATCTTGAAGTCCTCCACGACAAGTTTGACATGCCAACACCATCCAATCCAATGGGCCGGTCTGACCTCCCTGGCATTGACATCTTTGTATCCACTGCTGATCCTGACGTGGAGCCACCTCTCACCACTGCCAACACCATCCTTTCAATCCTAGCCGTTGATTACCCGGTTGAAAAGATAGCTTGCTACGTCTCTGATGATGGAGCTGCCCTCCTCACCTTCGAGGCAATGGCGGAGGCTGCTAGTTTCGCGGACTTGTGGGTCCCCTTCTGCCGGAAGCACAACATTGAGCCGAGGAATCCTGACAGTTACTTCGCGAGGAAAGTTGACCCAACAAAGAACAAGAGTAGTCTGGACTTTGTGAAGGATAGGAGGAAGATCAAGAGGGAGTATGATGAGTTCAAGGTGAGGATCAACGGGCTTCCCGATTCGATCAGGAGGCGGTCCGATGCTTTCCATGCCAGGGAGGAAATGAAGCAGTTGAAGCATATGAGGGAGAATGCAACTGACCCTCTGGAGCAAGTCAAAGTCACCAGGGCTACATGGATGGCTGATGGCACACACTGGCCTGGTGCTTGGGCTGTTCCTTCCCATGACCATGCCAAAGCTGACCATTCAGCAGTTCTTCAGGTAAACATTAGCTCGTCTCGAATTTGAATAAAACTATTTGCCCGTTTACCGATCACCTCTCAAATTCTTAATCATATAGCACAGAAGTGCAAACGATTTAGTAAATTAATACAACTCTAGCTGTTTGCTTGTGCGCACTTCACTATTTGGTCATGGCTTGAAAAGTTCATTTTGTAGTTCTTCATTCAAAAATCAACCTTAAAAAAATTCAACCTAATCGAAAATTGAATTAGATTGAATTTTTTAATAGGATACTCTCAATGATGACCGATTATCGGTTCATATCATGGGAATATTGTGGATTGAAGTCAAATGAATAATTAGCATAATATTAGCTTACTAACTCGTTAGCGCTTGAGTGTTGTCGATAAGCATCCGGTTAGTAAATGCGGCAGAAACAATATTACTCAAAACTTAGATGCTGCATTGTGGATAGGTGATGTTGAAGCCTCCTAGTCCTGACCCCCTATTGGGAAGTGCCGATGATGACAAGCTCATAGATTTCACAGATGTGGATATACGCCTCCCAATGTTTGTCTACATGTCGCGAGAAAAGCGGCCAGGCTATGATCCCAACAAGAAAGCTGGCGCCATGAATGCGCTGGTGAGAGCATCCGCCATCTTGTCGAACGGCCCTTTTATTCTCAACCTTGACTGTGATCACTACATCAACAACTGCAAAGCTATCCGTGAAGGGATGTGCTTCATGATGGACAGAGGCGGTGAAAACATCTGCTACATTCAGTTTCCTCAAAGATTCGATGGCATCGATCCCTCTGATCGCTATGCCAATCACAACACCGTGTTTTTCGATGGCACAATGCGCGCGCTTGATGGTTTGCAGGTACCTTAATCAATTCGAAGCTAAGAAAATTTCTATGGTACAAACTCATGTAACAAACGAACATTTTTTAAAGGTTCACTTTTCTATACTCGGATATGGAAATTGCGAACAGTTAGATTAGTGCGTATATGATACAAGTTCGTAACTTTGAGATTGAGTTACACACATTACATATATACAATCAGTGTGCATGAATCATGGGTTTGCAGGGTCCGCTGTATGTGGGAACCGGGACCATGTTCCGGCGTTTTGCGTTGTACGGTTTTGATCCACCAAATTCTAAGAAATTGCCAGTGAAGAAGGATGCCGTGAAACAAGGAGAGCCTTTGACACAGTCGAATACCCAACCTTTGACAGCCAATGACTTCGATCCAGATCTTGACACCAATCTACTTCCAAAGCGTTTTGGAAATTCGAAAATGCTGGCGGAATCCATACCAGTTGCTGAGTACCAAGGACGACCCCTAGCTGATCATCCTGCAGTGAAATTTGGACGGCCTCCTGGCATTCTCAGAGTTCCTCGTGATCCGCTCGATGCCACTGCTGTTGCTGAAGCTGTCTCGGCCATTTCTTGCTGGTACGTATATAATTAGCTAACAACTTGACGTGGCAGTTGATGTATCAGTTGAAATATGATGGATCAAAATAATTAAATCTAAGTACTAGCTATGCATTTGCTTCAAATTAACATTGCATGACAGGTACGAGGACAAGACCGAATGGGGAGACCATTTGGGGTGGATTTACGGGCCAGTGACAGAAGATGTGGTGACAGGGTACAAAATGCACAACCGAGGATGGCGTTCGGTGTACTGTGTTACCAAGCGTGATGCATTTCGAGGATCAGCGTCCATTAATCTCACTGATCGACTCCACCAAGTACTCCGTTGGGCAACAGGCTCTGTCGAAATTTTCTACTCTCGGAACAATGCCTTCCTCGCCTCATTGCGCCTCAAGTTCCTACAGCGTATTGCCTACATCAATCTCGGTGTCTACCCTTTCACCTCGATCTTTCTCGTCGTGTACTGCTTCCTGCCTGCGCTCTGTCTCTTCACAGGACAGTTCATCGTGGTGAATCTCAGCATCACGTTTTTGATCTACTTGCTAATCATCACCGTATGCCTCATTGCTCTGGCCATCCTGGAGGTGAAGTGGTCAGGGATCGAGTTGGAAGAGTGGTGGCGAAACGAGCAGTTTTGGCTCATCTCCGGAACCAGCTCTCACTTGGCTGCTGTTGTGGCAGGGCTTCTAAAAGTGATTGGAGGGATTGAAATTTACTCTACCTCGACTTCCAAGCCAGCTGGAGAGGACAACGATGATATATATGCTGACCTCTACCTTGTGAAGTGGACTTCCCTCATGATCCCTCCAATTGTGATTGGAATGGTGAACCTAATTGCCATTGCCGTTGCGATTTCAAGGGAGATTTATGCTCTGAATCCTGAGTGGGCGAAGCTGATCCGCGGTGTGTTCTTCAGCTTTTGGGTTTTGGCTCACTTGTATCCTTTTGCCAAGGGTTTGATGGGAAGAAGAAGGAAGACGCCTACCATTGTGTTTGTTTGGTCAGGTCTCATTGCCATTACACTTTCCTTGCTCTGGGTCGCCATTAACCCGCCAGCTCCTGGTGCTGCTGGCGTTGCAGGAGCCGGTTTCCAATTTCCGTGAGCTGGTCTGGCATTTTAATGACTTTGATTTTCATATCTTTGACACCACGTAAAAAGAAAAGAACACTTGGACGACGTAGCCGATCGGATTGGATTTAGAGTTTTAGGGTCAAGAAACTGTAGAAATATCAACTAGAAGGATTTACAGGTACCTTTCGATTTAGTCCTCCGCCGTTTGAGGGAGAAGATTGTTTTGTTCTAAGATTATACTTGGTGGTAAAACTATACGATAGTTTTACGGTTAGAATTGTTGTGTTGTGTGTATATACGTGTTAGATTATTGTTAATTAATTCCGAATTCTGTCCGTTGTAACATGTATTATAAAAATGTAATTTTTATTTGTAATTAGTATAAGATTCTTATTTGAATAGGAATTTGTATAACCCAATATATGGTAATATTTTTCACAAATCAATACAATGTGTTATAAATTTATGTTGCATCACTTGTCTATGTGTTCTCTATATGTATCTCTTTCTTCTTTTATTTCAATGACTGTTTGGTGGGCTGGTTGAGATCGGTTATGACTAATAAATTGAACTTGAGTTCAATTCGTTGTTTGTTGAGTCAAAATATGAGATGGACTAAACTGGACATGATGAGTTATAAATCCACAATAGATAAATTATCTTTGTACATGAGTTACAAGTCGTCCTACATATCTCTGTCAATCCAATTCCTAAAATCTAATCCCATCCACCTCACCGTACAGCCCTTAGAATTTTCCTATCTTCTATGTTGCATCAGCCCTTTTTCTTCTTCCTTGCTGTCCCATCGTCAACAAAAGAAAAAGGGCACACGTCCACCTTTTAGGTTTTGTCTTCTGTTGCCGTCATAATTCTATAGGCTTTTCAATTTCTTCTCTTGCTTCTCCCCCTTTTCTTATGGCGTCATTTCGGCCCAATTATCCATCTTACCCAGTTCCCTCCTACCAGCCCCATGCCACCAGTATCTCTTCTGCCAGCCCCTGGCTCACATCCCTGCCCCAGCAGCCTGCACAGCGGTTCAAGTTCGTCCCGTTCTCTACGTGGTCCAGCTTGGTTTTACAACTGTAACACCTCTCAACACACCCAACACGCTTGCCCGCATCGCTACAGCGTGTCTGATCAGGCACCACCCTCTGTTAGTGCCCAATTTTTACGGCAACCAGATTCCATTTGGTATCTGATACTGGTGCTACTCATCACATGACGTGTCAATCGTCTTTGGTTCTTCATATGCAGCCCTATGCCGGCCCCTCTACTGTCTATTTGAGTAATGGTGATACTATGAATATTACCCATACTAGTACCATCCCTATTTCTCTTAGTTCTTCTAATTTTAATTAGCGCAATACTTTTTATCTTCCTGACCTTCCTAAAATCTTTTGTCTATTGAGCGTTTACACAAGACAATTTAGTGCTATTTGTCTCTGTTTCTCATTTTTAATCAAATGTATGACTTACTTACTGATGTGTTACTATTTTAGAGCCCTGTAAAGATGAGCTTTATCCTCTGTCCTTGTCCTCCACAGTTTCTACCGTCCTTCAAGCCTATGCTGCTATCTCTACCACAACTTGGCATCAACGTCTTCTAGTCTCAATCCCACTGTCAAGGTCGATAAATCCTTTTGTACGAATTGTGCCCAGCAAGTTCACTCAATTACCTTTTTATTCCAATCATAACATTTGTGGTTCTTCCCTTTTTTATATTATTCATTCCGATATGTGGATGTCTCCGGTTACATCTGTCAGTGGTTTTCGTTGTAATGTACTTTTGATTGACGAATTTTCCCGTTATTCTTGGATTTATCTTATGAAACAAAAATATGAGGTCTTTGATCACTTTAAAAACTTTGTTTCCATAATTCAAAACATGTTTCATGCTACTATTATGGTACTCCAAAGTGACAATGGTGCTGAATATGTCAATCAATCCTTCTTTACCTTTTGTCATGAACATGACATTGAATAACGTTGTACTTGCAGCCACACTCCACAACAAAATGGCCTTGCCAAATGGCATTGCCACCCTTATTCGTTCCATTCTCCAGACAATCGGCTTACCTCACGCATTGTGCCTCTTACCTTATTAATATCCTTCCCACACCCATTTTAGATTGGATCACTCCTTATCGGGTTCTTTTGGTTATCTTCCCACTTATTCTCACCTTTGTGTTTTTGGTTGTCTTTGTTTTCCTCACTGTATTGTGATTTTGGTTGTCTTTGTTTTTCTCATCTTGAACCGTATGTTGCTCACGAGTTAGAGGATCGTTCTAAACCCTGTGTCTTTCTATATTAGAGTCCTCTAATCTACTTGTGTAAAAAATGTTGATATTCGTCATTGATTGTTCTGCAACATGTCGCTATATCTCCAATGTGATTGTTGATTATTTGCTTGAAGTTTTCACCATTGTTTTTGGAATTGGTTGATTATTAATACTTAATAATGTTTACTCGATTGAATAATGAGCTTAATCGAAATTGAGTTTTTTTGTTCTTTTTGTAAGTTGTTATCTCGTTATTCTGCTTCTTAGTCTGACACTGCACCAAACTCTTTACTAAGTCAATCCAGTTTAATCCTGAAGTTAATTCAATCCAAAATAATCAGGTGCAACAAACGCACTCTAAGCTTAATGTTGAAAAATTAACTCATGAGGAAGTAGAATTCTGTATGAAAAATATCCTCTGTTTTCATTGAAAAGAAAAGTATTTTAAAGGTCTTTTTTGTGTAAAAGGAATTACTTTTGCTGAATGTACAAGGATTGGGAGATTATGAGCCTAGATTTCAAGCCTTGGACCCAAGGCTCCTTTCATGGAGGGGGTATGGATATGATGCCAAGTGGCATCATCCTAACAGTACATGTGTCAATTGTTTGTAACAGATTTGGTTGAGCTATTGGGTTTGTAGTTTTATTAGTTATTACAAGGGTTTGTAGAAGAAAGGTTGGTGGTTGTAAAAGTCGTTCAGTTTAATAAAAGTTACTGTTCTTTACACTTGAGTGAAAGTGGAAGAGGGATCCTATCAGAAGCAACTTAATGAAACTATCAAGATTAACAATTACCGTTTTGAATTTTACATTTCGAAGCAGAGACATCAAGGTGTTATTTTCACAAACTAATCATGCGACTTCACATTATACAGAACAATTAAAAAGTTAGACGGCACACGTGATAAGTTTGAAACACTGCGATATTGGTGTCTCGTAATATATAATCACTCTTATAAAAGAGAATTGGTTTAAGCATATTCCTTTTCTCTTCTTGCACAACTCTTTTTATTTTATTCAATCAAATGGCTAAAAATAAATACAAGTGTGCTTTCATAAAAATAAAAAATAAAAAAACCAATCAACAATATGATAAATAGTTCAACCACTTATAAATGTATAAATATTCAAATATTTATACCTAAACGAAGCATTATTGAATTATGTATCAGTGTATAAATGCTCAAATATTTAGAGAAATATCTTTGTTAATTAGAGGGTATGAAATGTCAATGGTAACTAACCAACCATATTACCAGTAACATCGAACGTAATGGGTAGTTCTTACAATATGATAACGCGTGTTGTACATATGAACATATATAAATAGAATATTGGTAATACTATATAACGATGTTATAGTCACACCACGTAGACATGAAGAAAGTTATATGGTTATAACTTATAATATAATACCTCAGCAGCTAGCTCCCTCCTTTACCCTCCACAAACACACTCCTCAAAACTCGTAACGCGATTCTCTTAAAACGGCATATCAGCAACGACCCGGTCTCTCTCTCTCTCTAAAACCATCTGTTCATTCTAACTAATTGGAGTAAAAAAACACCTCCCCATCTCATGAGACATTCGATCACAGCCTTCTTCGTGTACCAATAACAATGTCTCCCACCATTTCATCCAGTTCTTTGGGCACACTTGTGCCTTTCCCAATTCACTGGAGGCATATTACATTAATATTTTCCTGAGAAACCATTTCGTTTCGCTACATTGTATACGACGGCGATCGAAAACTCTAAAAGGGGTTCGAAGAATTTGGTAATCGAAAAGAAAAGGAAGTAGAGAGATTGGTATAGCGAGACAATGGCAACTTCCCAGAATAAAGAACCGTCGAAGAAGGCGATAAAAAGCCCTGGGGGTTCTGGTAGCTCTCAAGGCAAAACTAATTCGAGTGGCCAAACTGTTAAGTTTGCGCGAAGAACTTCAAGTGGACGGTATGTGAGTCTGTCGAGAGAAGACCTTGATATGTCCGGGGAATTATCCGGGGACTATATGAACTACACAGTTCATATTCCACCCACCCCGGATAACCAGCCCATGGACACATCCGTGGCTGTCAAGGCAGAGGAGCAATATGTTTCGAATTCTTTATTTACCGGCGGGTTCAATAGCGTGACACGTGCACATCTCATGGACAAGGTGATTGATTCGGAGGTGACTCATCCTCAGATGGCTGGAGCCAAAGGCTCTGCATGCATGATGCCTGCTTGTGATGGTAAGGTGATGAAGGATGAGAGAGGAGTTGATATAACCCCTTGTGATTGCAGGTATGAGCTACGATACTCGAATTAATTACTAGTTTGATTACTATGCTTATAATATCTTGAGATCTTCGGGTACTAAGTGAAGCTCAGAAATCCAAAAAAAAAATATTTTCAACTAGTACTTTTGGATAGGATTTCCGCATTCACTTTTTCTTCGAATTGTGTTTTGTAGGTTCAAAATCTGCAGAGATTGCTATTTGGATGCACAGAAGGACACTGGCCTTTGTCCAGGCTGCAAGGAGCAATACAGAGTAGGAGACGAATATGATGAGCCATCGGATTACAACAGTGGAACGCTGCAATTGCCTGGTCCTGACGGAAAAAGGGATAACATGTCTGTGATGAAGAGGAACCAAACGGGAGAATTTGATCACAATAGGTGGTTGTTTGAGACCAAGGGGACTTATGGTGTTGGCAATGCTTTCAATCCCCAAGATGACGGGTATGGTGATGGCGGTGGTGATGGCTTCCCAGGGGGCTCGCTGGATGCAGATGACAAGCCCTGGAAGCCCCTCAGCAGGATATTGCCAATCCCTGCTGCCATTATCAGCCCCTACAGGTCAGCATAAAAATTCTTTCGCCCAGTACTTAGTTTGTAGATGTTGCATTTGTTCACGCAAACAAAACATGTTATGCATAAATCGTACTTCCGCAATAGAACAAGCTTCGCAAAAGTTATAAAACAATAAGAACATTGTAAGATGAAGTGATAATGTTCATTTTGTATTATTATGCACTATAATTAAGATGACTAACAATTAATATATATTTTATGCTGATCATCGTCTTGTAGGTTACTGATCTTCGTTAGATTAATCGTGCTATCATTCTTCCTGCATTGGAGAGTAGTCAATCCAAACAATGATGCAAGATGGCTGTGGCTCATGTCGATTATCTGCGAAATATGGTTCGCCTTCTCTTGGATTCTTGATCAGACTCCAAAGTTTTTCCCCATTAATCGTCAGACCGATCTTGAAGTCCTCCACGACAAGTTTGACATGCCATCACCATCCAATCCAACGGGCCGGTCTGACCTCCCTGGCATTGACTTCTATGTATCGACTGCTGATCCTGACAAAGAGCCACCTCTCACCACTGCCAATACCATCCTTTCAATCCTAGCCGTTGATTACCCGGTTGAAAAGATAGCATGCTACATCTCTGATGATGGAGGTGCCCTCCTCACCTTCGAGGCAATGGCGGAGGCTGCTAGTTTCGCGGACTTGTGGGTCCCCTTCTGCCGGAAGCACGACATTGAGCCGAGGAATCCTGAGAGTTACTTCGCGTTGAAAGTTGACCCAACAAAGAACAAGAGTAGTCTGGACTTTGTGAAGGATAGGAGGAAGATCAAGAGGGAGTATGATGAGTTCAAGGTGAGGATCAACGGGCTTCCGGATTCGATCAGGAGGCGGTCTGATGCTTTCCATGCCAGGGAGGAAATGAAGCAGTTGAAGAATATGAGGGAGAATGGAACTGACCCTCTGGAGCAAGTCAAAGTCCCCAAGGCTACATGGATGGCTGATGGCACACATTGGCCTGGTACTTGGGCTGTTCCTTCCCATGACCATGCCAAAGGTGACCATTCCGGAATTCTTCAGGTAACATTAGCTTCTCACGAATTCGAATAAACTATTTGCATGGTTACCGATTGCCTCTCAAATTCTCTATCATATAGCGCACAAGCGCTAACCATTTAGTAAGTTAATACAACTCTAACCATCGTTTGGGTGCACTCCACTATTCGGCTTGAACAGTTGATTTTGTATTTCTTCGTTCGAGATCCACAAAATTAATTCCACCTAATCGAAAATTGTTTTAAAAGGGCTAAACGATTTTCAACTAGAGTGAATTTTTTGTTAGGATAATCTCAATGATGACCTATGAACAGTTCATATCATGGGAATATTGTGGAATGGACTCAAACGAATAGTTAGCATTATATTAACTTACTGTCGCATTACTCAAAACTTTGATGCTGCATTGTGCATAGGTGATGTTGAAGCCTCCTAGTCCTGACTCACTATTGGGAAGTGCCGATGATGACAAGCTCATAGATTTCACAGATGTGGATATACGCCTCCCGATGTTTGTCTACATGTCGCGAGAAAAGCGGCCGGGCTATGATCACAACAAGAAAGCTGGCGCCATGAATGCGCTGGTGAGAGCATCCGCCATCTTGTCGAACGGCCCTTTCATTCTCAACCTTGACTGTGATCACTACATCAACAACTGCAAAGCTATCCGTGAAGGGATGTGCTTCATGATGGACAGAGGTGGTGAAAACATCTGCTACATTCAGTTTCCTCAGAGATTCGAAGGAATTGATCCCTCTGATCGCTATGCCAATCACAACACCGTGTTTTTCGACGGCAATATGCGTGCGCTTGATGGTTTGCAGGTACCTTAATCAATTCGAAACTAAGAAAATTTCTATGTTACAAACTCGTGTGACAGTTCGATTTGTGCGCATGTGATACAATTTGTAACTTGGAGATTAAGTTACACACATATTATGTACTTACAATCAGTATGCATGAATCATTGGTTTGCAGGGTCCGATGTATGTGGGAACCGGGACCATGTTCCGGCGTTTTGCCTTGTACGGTTTTGATCCACCAAATCCTGACAAGCTGCCGGTGAAGAAGGATACTGAGACACCAGGAGAGCCTTTGACACAGTCGACTACAGAACCTTTGACAGCCTGTGACTTTGACCCGGATCTTGACACCAATCTACTTCCCAAGCGTTTTGGAAATTCGACAATGCTGGCGGAATCCATACCAGTTGCTGAGTACCAAGGCCGACCCCTAGCTGATCATCCTGCAGTGAAATTTGGACGGCCTCCGGGCGTTCTCAGAGCTCCTCGTGATCCGCTCGATGCCACAAGTGTTGCTGAAGCCGTGTCTTCCATTTCTTGCTGGTATGTATATAACTAACTGACAACATGATGTGATCACTCAATAATTTAATCTTACTAGCAATGTATTTTTGCATCAAATTAACATTCCGTGACAGGTACGAGGACAAGACCGAATGGGGAGACCGTGTGGGGTGGATTTACGGGTCGGTGACAGAAGACGTGGTGACAGGGTACAGAATGCACAACCGAGGATGGCGCTCAGTGTACTGCGTTACCAAGCGTGATGCATTTCGAGGTTCAGCTCCCATTAATCTCACTGATCGACTCCACCAAGTGCTCCGTTGGGCAACAGGTTCTGTCGAAATTTTCTTCTCTCGGAACAATGCCTTCCTCGCTTCAATGCGCCTCAAATTACTACAGCGCCTTTCCTACGTCAATGTCGGTGTCTACCCTTTCACCTCGATATTTCTCATCGTGTACTGCTTCCTCCCAGCGCTCTCGCTCTTCACTGGACAGTTCATCGTGGCGAATCTCAACGTCACGTTTTTGATCTACTTGCTAACCATAACCATATGCCTCATTGCTCTGGCCCTCCTGGAGGTGAGGTGGTCGGGGGTCGCGTTGGAAGACTGGTGGCGAAACGAGCAGTTTTGGCTCATCTCCGGAACCAGCGCTCACTTGGCTGCTGTGGTGCAAGGGCTTCTAAAAGTGATGGCAGGGATTGAAATTTCCTTTACCTTGACAGCCAAGTCAGCTGGAGACGACAATGATGATATATATGCTGACCTCTACCTTGTGAAGTGGACTTCCCTCATGATCCCTCCAATTGTGATTGGAATGGTGAACATAATAGCCATTATCGTCGCATTTTCAAGGGAGGTTTATGCTCCGAATCCTCAGTGGGCGAGGTTTATCGGCGGTGCCTTCTTCAGCTTTTGGGTTTTGGCTCACTTGTATCCTTTTGCCAAGGGTTTGATGGGAAGAAGAAGGAAGACGCCTACCATTGTGTTTGTTTGGTCAGGTCTCATTGCCATTACACTTTCCTTGCTCTGGGTCGCCATTAACCCTCCAGCTCCTGGTGCTGTCGCTGGCGCTGCAGGAGGCGGGTTCCAATTTCCGTGAGCTGGTCTGGTTACTGAGTACATTTTAACGACTTTGATTTTCAAATCTTTGATATGAAAGTAAAATGAAAAGAAAAGAACACTTGAACTACGTAGCCTATCGGATTGGATTAGAGAGTTTTAGGGTCAAGAAACTGTAGAAATATAAACTAGAAGGATTCACAGGTACCTTTCGATTTCGTCCTCCGCCGTTTGAGGGAGAATGTTGTTTTGTTCTATGATTGTACTGGGCGGAGTTTGTATATCTTTTACTGGAGTTATGCTGAAATGTCTGTAAACTGACCGTATTTTTTCCTCTTGTAAACATTCACCGTGTGTCTGATATAATCAACCCGCGTCGTTCTGGTGTACAGGGCATGTAATGTACGGATTCAGAGGATATACGTAAGCAAAAGAGTAAAACTTTCATGTCACGAGTGCATCCATCTGTCGTTCATATCTCACTCGTCATTTGACTTAGCAGGCAACGAGTGAGAAATGCTAATCGAACATCGTTTCATTCCTTTATGTATAAAATCGGAAGGAGAATTCACTTCTAAGCTCTTATGTTTAAAACAGAAAGCGGGAAGCCGTAAAGTCGAGGATCAAATCTTTATAACAGGAGACCCAAAATGTTTGCATTACACGAGTCTCATCATTTTAACTATAACTGCTGACAACAATAATTATTGGTTGGTCGATCAGAGATCCGTCCAACTGCATAGGCTGGAGCTACAAGTGTAAGTATGAACAAACCAAAACTATCAGTATTCTATCTTCTCAAGACTAACCGTTGTTCACTGTACGTCTGGGACACATGATATTCGTCGCTACAGTTTAGAAATCTGACTGTTCAAATGGAACGCGCACAAACAACTGCCCGTTCAAGGTCACGACAGCAGATGTCTGATGTGGATCAATTCTCGACGGTAGGCTGACAACCTATAAAGAAAACCACTTTAATAATCCTGCAGCTATACTTTGATAGTGTCACACTACATAACAAAAGTTTGATTTGAACATGAAGGTGTGAGAATTTAACACAACCAGAAATCAGCCTGATGCTTACACTTAGGTATGAGACACAAAGAACCTCTAGGGAACGCTCCCGAAGCAAAAAGAAAAACAAAACTACTTTTTAAGGATTCTTTTTCCCTCCATATCTAATAACTATCGTCACTAACCCTAAACGTATTGTAGCTCCATCAACTGAACAGAAACAAATTGATACAACTGCAAGGGTAATCTATGCAAGAGTTCAGATAGGTTATCTATATGTCATTAATAATTAACATGAACTGTGTTAAGGTCCATTAAATATGACAGTACCACCGACTAAGTGGCTTAAACATGCTGCAAAAATTGCAAAGAACCACAGATGTAGGTAATATAGGGCTCGTTTGGTAACTAGGATTAGATTGGAGCGGATAAATCATAAAATTCAATGAATGTTGAGGGTCGAGGTGAATGATTTTCACTTGGAGGGGATTAAAATGGGATTAGGCATGAAGGAAATTCCCCCCTTCAAATTGGAAGGGATAAGTTTCCTTAATAAGCAATCCCCTTCTAATCCCCTCCAAATGAAAAATCATTAACCTCTTAACTTTAACATATCTTGAATTTTATGATTTATCCACTCCAGTCCTAGTTACGAAACGATCTCATAATTATAAAGTTATGCCAACCTTCTTAAAGGGTGTGACACCCCAAGGATTATCCAGTTGTGTTGGTTGACCAGATATAATCAAGCGTCCGGCTGGATCAGATTGCACATGCACCTGAATCATAATCATTGTTAATGACAAAAACACACAGAGAATATAACTAGCAGAATCAGTATATAATTTCTTGGAAACCGTAAAAGCAGCATGCCTATTTGAAACCCATGGAAAAGAGCTACCGACCTTAGCTATGAAACCAAAATGACAAACTTATAAACAACAATGATAACATAATTAGTTCATGGACTAACCTCCTCGCGCAGAAGCCCTGGAACTAAGGCATATACCTCAAAGCAGTCATTCTGTATACGGTCAAGTTTCAGTTCTAATTAGATTAATAAGTAGAAATATGTTAAGTCCGAACAGTGAGATGAGAGGAACATACAAATTTTTTCACATTAATCTTTACCCAATCTGCTGGGGGTCCAATATCAAATACCATTGTATCCATTCTGTAAACAAGGTGAAAACAAAAATGTTGAGCTGGAATAATATCAAAGGTACTCTTTATTATCACGGATTCACAGGAAAATCACTAGGGGACCAAGAGAAAGTAGTAACCGTGGTTTTGTAGCTTTCATGTCAGCAACTTGGATACCAGAATCCATATGAGATGGCTTTTTCCGCTTTAGTAAACCTGAGTTAACTAAACATTTTTAAGATAGAGAAGATCACTATGGCAGCAAAAATGTCAAAAATTTAAGCTCATCAGTCATCATACCAGAATTTTTTAGTTGCTTGTCACTTTTGGGCATGGTACTCAGGTGCTTATCCTAACACATGAACAAAAGAAATATCATCAGGGCGGGAAAATGGCCAAAGAAACAGAGAATAAAAACAAATAAACATAAAGAGGTTAAAATTTCTCCAGACCTTATTAATTGCATCTCCAACCTCACCATTATTACCATGATGGCGGTGAGAGTGCCAACCCTGCATGGCACGAGCTGCAGCATCCCTTAGCGCCCTGCCTGAACCTAAAGTCTGGCCGCCATCAGCCTGCATTCAAACCCAAGAAGATGACTTAACCAAGAAACAAAAGAACAAAAGAGAAAAAGAACCAAAATTCTGTGTCTGTGCAGGTCCAGTGCCAGAAACTAATATTACTCATGCAACATTGAGCATCATTTCCAATTCCTTATACAGAACCGCAGCTAGCAGCATATATGATCGGTTAAGTCTAATTACCCGATTCTCAACTCTAGTAGGCTCTGCAGGAAGAGGAAGTTCACCACCATTCAGTCTATCCCTTTCAAATTCAAGTAATGCCTGTAGAAAATAATAATTAGGGACTCCAAAACCCGCAGGTAAACAGACCAAACACAAAGACGACAATAAAAAGTAAAAACTCAAAAATTATATGTAGAGAATAACCTTCTCATAAAAATTTCGAAAAGTCCAAGAGACGGTAGTACAGGTTCTGTGCACCATGAAAAAAACAGCCATTGGAATGTAAGTTTATAAAAGAATAATAAACTCAAAACAAATGGAATTTCTGTTTGGTGAGTGGGTGGTGTGTTTTGTAATTATATACATAATAACTTTGGATAACCACCACAAAATAAGTTGCCTTCCTCTTTTATTTTATTTTCTGGGCCTGGTAAATCATTCAGATAGCTTAAAGAGAGATATCAAGTAAAGAAAAACAGTATTGCTTACTTTGGGGGATTGAATGATTCTCCAACCTGCCGCCACAACTTGCACGTAGTAACCTACACGTTCCCACAGAAACACTAAGCGGAGTAAACCAATAGAACAATATAGTAAAACCAGTCTACCAAAAGATAATCATTATGCAAGTGCATCAGCCAGCTTGCTTTCTCTCTCTTTCTTTCTCTTCTTCCTTTTTGATAAGTTTTCATATTTGCATAGAGAAACAAATAATGCAGTTGTTTGCTTTAGGTAACTAAGTGTATACACATACAAGAGAGGTCGGGTGAAGTAGGTGTGCCACCAAACTTGTGAATATAGTACCCTTGGCATAGGAATTTGTAATAATCCTTATATATGTGGAGTTGTGTTTTATGCTATTTAACCAATATGGGAATTCAGGGATTCTTTCTCAGCTGTGCATAATACTACCTAATCTACAAATCCTTATTCAAAACTATTCAGGATTCAGAGATAAAAAATCCCACACAAACCTTGTCGTAGCCACCAAGTTTGATCACAGCTCTCCATAACCTGATTTTAAGAAGAAACAACAAAGTGAACATCGAGCCAAAATGTTTTCTAACTAATTAATTTACGCAAATTCAACAGAGATATAATCACCAAGAATTTACTTGAGCAAATTTAATTCCTCTTTGTAGAACTTTGGGGCTTTGAATTCCAAGTTCTTCTCTTTATATAAATTTATCACCTCCTTCGTGAATGACGCTTGCTCCTCCTCAGTCCCTGACTCACCACCCTCATCAGCACCTGGATCCAAGAGAAAGGTTTTCTTTGGTTCTAAGCTCTTCATCCCAACCTTACGCCCAACATAAAATATGGGTTTCTGCAGTTGCTCGTTTATGTCAGTATGAAAAGAAAACTTTGTTTTGTTGCTCACCCCACCATTCAGTCGCTCAACTTTATCACCATCGTCATCAGATTCAGTCTCCATTTCGACTTGATTATCACAAGGCATATCAGGCTCCACCTTACTAACAACATTATCAGTTTCAGCACTGTTATGGGGTTCGCTGGAGGGGTTGGCCTTGATGTTCAACCCACCTATCAGTTTCTTCATACCAACCCCACTATCATGAGACATTTTATCAGTTTCCGCCTTACAAATAGCATTATCAGCTTCAGCACTGATGTGCAGTTCACTGGAGGGATTGACTTCGCTGCTCACCTTATCGGTCAGTTTCTCCATTGCAAACTCACTGTCAGAAGGCATATCAGGCTCCACCTTACGAGCTGCAATATCAGCTTCAGCTCTAATATTTGGTTCGCCAGAGGGGTTGGCCTCACTGCTCACCTCATCTATCAGTTTCTCCGTTGTAACCCCATTATCACGAGAAATATCGAGTTCCACCCTTCCAACAACATTACCAGTTTCAGCACTACTATCTGGTTCATTGGATGATTTGGCTTTGTTGCTTGCCCGTTCTATCAGTTTTTCTGTTGCAACTTCACTATCACAAGGCATACCAGGCTCCACCTTATGAGCAGCATTATCATCTTCAGCAATGATATTGGGGACCTCACTGGTCGCCCCATCTTTCAGTTTCTCTGGTTCAACCTCACTATCATGTGTATCAAGCTCCGCCTTACAAATAACATTATCAGTTTCAGCAGTCCTATCTGGCTCATCGGAGGATTTGCCCTTGTTGCTCTCCCCATCTATCAGATTTTCTGTTGCAACTTCACTATCACAAGGCATACCAGGCTCCACTGTAGAAACAATATTATCAATTTCATCACTGATACGTGTTTCGCTGAAGGGGTTGGCCTCACTGGTCGCCCCATCTGTAAGTTTCTCCATTGCAACCTCACTATCATGAGGCATATCAAGCTCCATCTCACAAGCAACATCATCAGTTTTATAACTTATATCTGCTTCATTGGAAGGGTTGGCCTCACTGCTTACCCCATCTTTCAGAGCTTTTTCTTCCTCAACACCATCACCTTCCTTTTCGATCTCTATGGGGTCCTCAGTGTGAGGCGACCCACCGTCACCAACAAGACTATCAGTCTTGTCACTGGCACCCAATTCAATAGACGGGTTAACTTTGCTGCCCAAATCATCCTTCAGTGCCTCCCCTTTCACACCACCACTCTCCTCACTCACAATCTTCACAGAAACCTCACTCTCACTATGCACACCAGAATCCACATTACTCGCAACCTTATCAGTTTCATTACCGGAATCCAGTTCATTGCACGGTTTGTCAGCAATGTTAGCATCTTCAGGAGTCTCAGGGATAGAGGGAACCGAATCAACTGCACCCGAAATGTCATCACCAGGCAATTCAACACCATTTTCATCAACGCTCTTCAGGGTCTCTATTTCTACACCATCAAAGGTCTTGGGGTTTGGTTCTTCTCCCCCTTCCACATGTGCAGGAACATGGGTACCTGCCCCCCTTTTGTTTTCTCCATCCTCCACCATTTTTCCCTCCTCTTTCTCTACATCCTCCATTTTTTTCCCTATATTTTTCTTTCCTTCTTCAAACATTCAAACAAAAACACACAAAATAAAATAAAAATCCAAACTTTAAACAAAATCCAACCTAATAAATACTCGGAAACAAAAGGAAAGCACGGATTTTGAAGAAAATGAAAACAAATAGAAAGTGGGAATGTTATGAAAAACAACAAAAACGAGTATCATATGTAATGGTTTAACCTCTGCTTGTATTATAACGAGGAGGGAGAAAAACAACAACTTGAAACGACGTGGAGAGAGGCTTACCCAGTTGCCGTTTTTTGGTGACAGGGATGGTGAAGTGGAGGTGGGTGCCGGAGTTGTGCCTTTTCTTCCTCTGGTGGTCTGCTGGTGATGGTTGATCTGACACTCTGGGCTGCCGGTTGCTTCTGCTGCTCTCTTTGCAAATGGTTTTTCCAATTTTAGGACTTCTTATCATTTTTTGACCAAAAACAAAAAGACTTGTTATTGTCCTCTCTTTTTTATCTTCTCACGTGTCAAGATGAGTAATTCTTTGCCTACCATTGATTGATTCTAGGCACCCTGTTTATTTCTCGTCACGTGCTTTAAAAATTTTTATTTTAAAAATGGAGTAACGTAGTTCTTTTTTTTTTTTTACTGTTTTTTAATTTTTTTTTTTTTAGTACATCGATCTTTTTACATTAAAAATATGGAAAGTTCAACTAAGCCACACAATGGACAGCCTAATTTGGTATTGGATTCGATATCCACAAGATTTGAATATAAGACATCTCACTTATAAGTGAAAAAAAATATCATCAGACCGTAGTACTGAGTAGTATTTATTTGTTTTTACTTAATTTTACTTCTTGATATGGTGTCAATGGTGTGGGGTGGGTACTTACGTTAGCTGATGGTGTGTTGGTTGAATTTCTTTTGGCATACAAGAGTCTTAACTCTTCAGTTTGATAAGATTTTGTTAATAACTTCTATGGGAGATTCTATCATGTGATTGGGATATTGGAGATTTTATCATGTGATTGGAATGTTATATAATTGTTTTTTTTTATACAGACTCTTTTAAGAGAAATGATCTCTATTTTTTTTAAATGAGGATTACTTATGAGACCCAATCCATATTGAATTTCAACGATCCAAATCATTCATTTTGTAAATCTCGATTTATAGATCATCCTTGCACATATTCAATTCAATTTGAAACTAGTTGTTTATTTAATTGTCACGATAAAATTTCAATGTTTCTTATAAAATAGTTTTCATCAATAAAGTGGACAATTCAGATTTGGCTAAAATTTTATAAGGTTGATCTATGAGGTGCAACTTAAAAATTCGATAGTTCAAATCGTTGAAGTTCGATATGATGTGAGCCCCACAACTAATCCCTATTTAAAAAAAAAGGGAATTCTTTCCCTTAAAGGTTATGTTTTTTTTATAAAGTGAGTCACGTGACGAGAGAGAGGTAGAGAGATGAGAATAAACACGTAGGTCATGATTGTGCCACAAATTTTGCCAACTTCTAGAAGTTGGCAAAAGTGATGATTTATATCTATAGAAGTTGGCAAAAGTGATGATTTATATCTTTCTCCTAACATGAGTCGTGCAACGAGAGAGACAAAAGAATATACTCATAGGTCGTGATTGTGCCTCAAATTTTGCCACCTTGCAGGAGTGGTCAAAAGTGATGGGGAAGTACCTATATCTTTCTTATAACCTAAGTCTCGTGATGGGAGAGAGATAGAGACAGGATAATATACTAATATGTTGTGATTGTGCCTTAAATTTTGCCACCTTTTAAGAGTTTGATGAGAATGCACTTATATTTATCTTATAACGTGAGTCGCATGATGAGAAAGATAAAGATAAGATAATATACTTATAGTTCTTGATTGTGGCTCAATTTTTACCAACTCTTAGGAGTGGACAAATTAAAAGAAAAGATCATCGAACCTGCCAAAAAAAGGCAACCTATGTTATTCTGTTATATTGTAGAATAAAAAAGAGTATTGGGTTCGACATAATAGATCCAAACCGTAATTTATGGCACTTACCATTTTGTTTTCTTTGGAATCTGCCTATACTAGAATATGTCATATTACTGTTTTTACACATGTTTTGTTTTCAATTATAACAACTCGATGATAGGCCCTTTTTCAATCCTTTTATTTTTTTTTTTAGCCTTTTGTTTATTGGTAAACTAGCCTCTTCGTGCATGTGAGAACACTTTTTATTGTCATTGGTGCTCTGCTTTTCTTAAAATATTTTATGTAAATCGAAACCACATGTCATATGATATCAAGGCTTTTTTATTAGGGAACTTTAACGAAAAGCATCCGGTACTGTTCATTTTAACGAAAAATCACATTTTTACACTAAAAAGTCAATCCTTGTACTATTCACTTTACCCTTTATTTTGTCCTTATCGTTAAAACTCAAAAATTTTGCAAATGACCGCCACACTGAGGGCATCCGCCCCTAGGCTTATACTAGCTCCGTCCTTGGGTATAACTCAAAATTTCTATTTAATTTTAAATATTTTTATATGATATTTGCTATGATTGAGATAAAGCATAAACAATTAGAAATATAATTGAAGAACAATGTGTTCCAACAATATTGTATATTGTATATGAAGGTGATTGGACTAAAAATTAAGTCATAGGTCCGAGTAATCAAGACCTTTGAATGGAGAGAGTTTTAGATTACCTGATGAGTAAAACATTAATATAATTCCAATTATTTTAGATTTTGTTGTTGTGATAACCATATTAATTATTTTCCAAATAATTGAAATTACTTGTGTAACAAACGATATTATCTACATTAAAGGGAAGGGGGCTAAGCCTCACAATGGGCTAGTAATAATGTAGGTCAAATTCGTCTTGGCGAGAATCGAACCAAAATCTCTCATTTACAACAAAAATGAATATCACTAAACCGTAATATTAAGTAAATGAATATAATCACTTTTAATTTGTGATTATTAATACAATCTGAATTAAGTTACGAAAGATTCGGAATGGTAGACTGTCGATTGGATCAAAATAAAATATCTCAAAGCCACCTAATTGGGATTGCATGCCAACATTCTGTTGTTGCTTATTTAAACGAGGATTCTATGCAATCTTTTGGATAAGGATTTTTTTTTTTTGGTCAGTAAAGTAAGGATGGGATTACATCAAGAGGTTTGCACGTCGTCCCTTATTAGCCTTGGGATAATTCACATGCAGAAAATGAGTTTCAGAGAGGTGGTGCAATCAAAGATGCGTCGACAACTGATTATCCAAGGCCTGTTTAGCATGAGGTTCTACAACGTGAATCCTTTTAACTCAATAAACAATTCAAAATTATCTCTACGAAAATGCTCGCTCTACGCGAAAATCACACTAAATATCCTAGCATTTTTCGCCAACATATTTTCAGTTCGAACAAGTAAACAACAATGTATAGACAATATGTGATATTTTCAGTTTAGACTAACAACCTGCAACATTTTTAGTTTGGACAAGTAAACAATAGTGTGTTGACAACCTGTGACATCTTCATTTTTGACTAACAACCTATGCCATCTTCAGTTTGGACTAACAATATTGGAGGGGTAGAACCAAACAATTCAGAAGCACCTTCAGTTCGGATATGTGAAAACACTTAGTTGGTTATCTATCTAAAGTCTTGGCGTACGAAGAATTCTTCATTCTTTCGTCTCAAAAGGCCATCTCATTAGCTTCGGCGAAGTGAGGTGTTCTCCCCTTACCCCTTGTTTGGCACAACGAAAGTCGAACTTATTAGTGAACTTTGCAGTGATCTAGTAACCTTGTTTTCAGGTTCTGAAGTCGAAGGCTGAGACGTTTTCCTTCTTGGACCATAATTGCTTCGGTACAGAGTCAGCAGTGCATCCGACACAACCATCACCTCCATTCTACTCGCCCAACCAAGCTCAGTTGTGAGTTGTCACACTCGTATTCACAAGAAGAACGTAGTTAGCTCATAGTTACTCAGTTTACACGCTACTGAGGCTTTGTAATTTCTAGGGCCAAAGCATAAAGGAAGACAAATGCCATTTTATATCCACTAATCCATTGTATATAACATACACTTGTTTTCAACTGTATGTAACGTCCCCTATAATCTGCATAAGAGTGTTTGGAACTGATTTTGCAAAGGGCCGCAATCGTATTTGAATAGACATAATTAGTCAAAACAAGAAAACTAGATTAATGAAAGAAAACTAATCCAATGACATTGGATGAGAAATAATTGAATGGCTCCGACTCCTAGTGGATGGACAAACTCTATAAAATCATCAAAACTGTCAAGTCTACTGCAGAAAATTGGAATTCAGATAAATTGATATTAATATTCAATTTCCTTTTAATCAACGGTTCATATTGCATGATGACAATCATTTACATCCAACGGTGAGGAGCGTTCGTGAAAGTGACGGAGTGACGTAGTTGATCAGAGCCTCAGGAACTGGGTCAGAATAGAATACGAACAGCCTAGCCTACCCAACCCTTCTCAAGCTCCCGCCCTTCTTTCGCCTTCATCATCACTTTCCTTGTACTCCCAATTTTTTATTCATATTTTTCCCAATTATTTCCTTCAATTCAATCAATTTGAATCCAAAACCCTAAATCTGAATTCCTGATACCACTAAAAATTGGACCAAGGTTCTAGGGTTTCTCTGCTATTCCGAAAACCCTAATTAAAACTTGCCATTTTTGTCTCTTACTCCACTGGCTAAAGCTAAAGGTTGAATATTGCTGAAGATCCACAAGAGTTCACTTTCTCAGCGGAATAAGACTATGAGAGTCTTTGTGAAAGTCTATATCTTTCTGGGTCAGTCTTTCTTTTTCATAGATTTTTTACATATTTGTTAGAATTTACTTGAAATTTCAATTTTTTTCCCGCTAAGATTGTAGATGAACTTATTTATGTATCAGTGATTCTGTATATGTATGTGTGTGTGTATCTATACATATACATAGATAATACCCATTTTATATTTCTACAGATTACAACAGTGTGAGGTTTGGGGCTTGAGATATTTCAATTGGAATTGATCTGAAACCGTTTGAAAATTTTGGCATGGATAACGAGGTGATTGAGTTTGATATTGGGCTGGGAGGAGGGGGAGGCCGGGATGGGGAAGATGATTTTGTAGACATTGAGCATCCTGTCGATGATGAGGAAATGGTTGATAGTCCTCTTCTGGGGAGTGGCACTGGCAGTGGCAGTGGTATTGTTTTCGGTGGTGGAGGGAGTGGTGAAATTTACTTTCCTGAGGGGGATCTCTTGGACCTCGAGCCATATGACGGCATGGAATTTGAGTCCGAAGAGGCTGCCAAGGCCTTTTACAATTCGTATGCACGGCGTGTTGGGTTCAGTACTCGTGTCAGCTCCTCACGTCGTTCCAGGCGCGATGGAGCAATCATACAGAGGCAGTTTGTTTGTGCTAAAGAGGGTTTCCGGAATTTGAATGAGAAGCGCACCAAGGATAGGGAGATTAAGCGCCCTCGGACTATCACTAGAGTAGGGTGCAAAGCATCCTTGTCTGTAAAGATGCAAGATTCGGGGAAATGGGTGGTGTCTGGTTTTGTTAAGGAGCATAATCATGAGTTGGTTCCGCCAGATCAGGTGCATTGTCTTCGGTCTCATAGGCAAATATCCGGTCCTGCCAAGACATTGATTGATACCTTGCAGGCTGCTGGAATGGGTCCCAGGAGGATTATGTCAGCGCTGATTAAGGAATATGGTGGGATAAGCAAAGTCGGATTTACAGAGGTGGATTGTAGGAATTACATGAGGAATAATCGCCATAAGAGCTTAGATGGGGACATTCAGATGCTTTTGGATTACTTGAGACAAATGCAAGCTGATAACCACAACTTTTTCTATGCTGTGCAGGGCGATGACGATCAGTCCATGGGAAATGTTATTTGGGCTGATCCAAAGGCAAGGATGAACTATAGTTATTTTGGTGATACTGTTACTTTTGACACTACCTACAGGTCTAACAGGTACCGTTTGCCCTTTGCACCTTTCACAGGGGTGAACCATCATGGTCAGCCTGTTTTGTTTGGTTGTGCCTTTCTGATAAATGAATCTGAAGCATCATTCGTTTGGCTGTTCAAAACATGGCTTATGGCAATGTCAGGCCGGCCCCCAGTGTCAATTACCACTGATCATGATCCTGTGATACAGTCAGCCATCACGCAGGTTTTCCCGCAGACCCGGCTCCGTTTCTGCAAATGGCACATCTTTAAGAAATGTCAGGAGAAGCTATCCCATGTGTTTCTTAAACATCCAACCTTTGAAGCAGACTTTCACAAGTGTGTTAATTTGACTGAGTCCATAGAAGAATTTGAGTCTTACTGGTTGTCTCTTGTTGATAGATACAACCTCAGAGATCATGAATGGATTCAAATGGTATACTCTGCTCGCAGGCAGTGGGTCCCTGTATATCTGCGGGACACTTTTTTTGCAGAAATGTCCATTACTCAGAGAAGCGACAGTATTAACTCATATTTTGATGGATATGTGAATGCTTCAACAAATTTGAATCAGTTCTTTAAGCTTTATGAGAAAGCTCTAGAGAGTCGAAATGAGAAGGAAGTGAAAGCAGATTTTGAAACTATGAACACTGCCCCAGTTTTGAAAACCCCATCTCCAATGGAAAAGCAAGCATCCGAGCTTTATACAAAAAAGATATTTATGAGGTTTCAAGAGGAGTTAGTTGGAACGCTAACTCTCACGGCATCTAAGGGTGATGATGATGGGGAGATCATCACATATCAAGTAGCAAAGTTTGGGGAGGACCATAAAGCATACTTTGTTAAGTTTAATGTTTTGGAGATGATGGCAGCTTGTAGTTGCCAGATGTTTGAGTTCTCAGGTCTTCTTTGCAGACATGTATTGGCAGTCTTTAGAGTGACCAATGTGCTGACTCTCCCATCCCATTACATATTGAAACGATGGACTAGAAATGCCAAGAGCAGTGTCATGTTAGAAGAACGTTCTAGTGATGTATATACCAATTATCTAGAATCTCATACTGTTCGGTTCAATACCCTACGTCACGAGGCCTTTAAATTTGTAGATGGAGCAAGGTCTTCAGAAACTTATGACATTGCAGTGGAAGCTTTGAAAGAAGCTGCAAAGAAAGTTGCTCATGCAACAAAGCATGAGGGGAAATCCATGGTCAATGGGCATGTCAGGGGGAACTTGGCTGGTGGGGCAAGTCAGGCAGCACGTTGTGCTAGTGGGGATCATGAAGGAAGTTCTGGCCAACACTTGTCTGAGGTTAGAGTCATTTTTCCGATTTTTTATTTATTTGATTACTTGTCTTAAGGCCTTAGCCTTTTTTTGTTACCTTTGATGGTGCGTTCCATGTTGACACAATCTTTCTTTGCTGATGTTTGTCTAATAGTTTGACTAATGAAATGGTGTTTGACTGTTTGCATATACGATTTGTTCAAGCCTGCTGTAACTTTGTTGTTATGGGTGTTATTGTGTAGGATGATATGGACAAAAAAATTCGAGAACTTACGAATGAGCTGGAGTGCGCAAATCGGAAATGTGAAGTTTATCGGGCTAACCTGCTTTCAGTTTTGAAAGATATAGAGGATCATAAGTCACAATTGTCAATTAAAGTACAAAACATTAAAATTGGCATGAAAGACGGCCTATAGAGGTGCAATACAGTCTCATGTACTTATCTTTTATTTTTTGACTGCTTTTTAGTCAGTGTACTTTCACAATGCTCTTTGGATAAGGCTGTTCCTTCACTTATGATGGGTGTAGAAATTGGAAATCTGTGAATGTTGTTCTATGTTGAAATAGAATTTATGTAGATGTATAATACTATGCATTTATAGTTGTAGAATCCAAAATCTATGCAGATACTTGATAGTTGGCCTTGTGTCTGACATCAATTGGAAAATAACCTCAACTTATGTGGGAAATTGGCAGGGTCCATGTTGTAGATCATGGATCTTGGCTGCGGATTTGACTCGATACAGGCTTGATACCTCATGTGTAAATCTTGTATTGGCAGATTTGTTAGACTTGTTTTCTTTTTATTATTAGTTAATAGTTATGTTATTTTAAACCGATTTATACTTTTCTGACATTTTATGGATTGTGAATCTTGTGATGTTCTAGTCTGCAACAGTAACTTTTCGGGAGGAAAAATCATTGTATGAATGCTTGCACAAGAAGACAGGCGTGAGAGCCGAAAGGTTCATCGGGGTATGGATGTTTAGCAATTGAAATTGTTTGGTAGCTGTTTTCTCATTGTGTGTGTATTTATATATTTTCATTTGTTGATTGGTTGCAGTCGAAGGTAATAATCAGATGTTATTTTCTGTGCCTGTCGAATAACACCTTCAATTCTAAGTTTTCGTATAAGCTTGTTGGTAAATTCATCCTTGATTTGACAAGTCATCTTCTACTCATCCTTGCAAATTGGCTGAACAGAACCTATTAACTGCGGTTTCTGTTAGGAAGGTTAATACAGTTTCACTGGAGTGTATCTGCACCAACACTTTGTTTACTTTTCGTGCTTCGATCTATAGGCTTTTGTTGCCCCGTTTCTTCGGTAGTGATTACATGTGTATACAATTTCGCTGGTTAAGCTTATTTGGAGTTTACTGATTCCCATTTTATTGGCATTGAAAGCAATACTGTGTAGTATGACACCGAAACTGAAAGCTTGAGTTCGGGTGACGGGGAAAGTGGGGATGTAATGTTATGTTCTTCCGAGCCTTTGTCGGAGCGAGTTATGTAATGTGATATTCTTGTGTTGTGTATACACTTTGTAGGATATGATTTTCCTAAGTAGAGTTCAATCTACGATTCGGATGATCGTCAGTCGTAATCGTCAATGGTAGTTAATTGTGAATTTATGCGGGACCACCCAATCAACGACTAACAATCCTTCACACGAGCGATTGATACTTTTCTGGCCCCAAGTGTTTTAGATTCTTGTGTGATTTGAGCACCTAACATATGACTGGCAAATTTAACTCTAGTTGTGTGAGTTGCTTTTCCATAACACACATCATAGCTGAAACTGAAAAAACAAATTGAAGAAATGGAAAGAATCGACCTTGTTGGAGTTGAGATGCTTTCAAGAAATCAAAATATGAGGATGAGGATTTTCCCCTCTAAAAATCTCGAGGGGGTTCGAACAATTTTGAGAGAGAATTTTGGATGAAGCCGTTATTTGGCCGGGCATTTAGGGTAAGTCACTAAAAAGTTGTCATGTTGACACGAGTGGAGCAAGGTTTGAGAGAGAGGTCCCAAGACAGGAACCCACTGACCCACTTTCCATGATGAAGTTTTTTCTCCTGTTTGAGAAGGAGAAACATATGGATCCCCTCTAGTCGTCATCCGACGTTCATGCGCCACAAAACACAAAATTAAGGACTCTTAGTTTCGACATGCCCCAACTTCGTACTAGCAGACACCTGAATGTGACAAAATCATTTTACGCTTGATGTCATGAGAGCCAAAATATTACAGGTTAATTCTATAAAAAATTCAACAAAATTTCTCCTGTTTTTATACAAATGACCGTCTTTTACCCTGCATGAAAATAACAAATCTGGGTGGGAGTGTGTCCCCAAGGGAAAAGGTTCCTTGCCGGATCATTTTCCTAGAGATTCAGGGGATCTTGTAATCATGTTCGTTCATTATACATCATATTGTTAGGTACTATTTATATTTAATTTTAAATTTAAAATAATTTCTGATCGCATGATGTACGATGAACGGATATGATTACGGGATCCCCTGATCCTTCGGAAAAGTAATGGGCGAGGATCCTTTTCCGTCCCCAAGGCCCACATGTGGCTCAGCTTGTGGTGGTACCGTTTAGGTTGTGCCGCGTGGAAGAGTTTACCCTCAAGATTGGCAATGGATACCCATGAATAGTCCAGCATCACCATCACCTCCTCAATTACACAGAACTAACAACTAATGCGTGCTCATGTAGGCCTAATGGGGTTTAAAATGAGAAAAGACTTATTTTTAGTTACGATTCCTGAACTTTTCATTAATTTTCACTTTAACCCTTATTTTTTATATTGACTCACTTTATTACATGCATTTTTCTTCCGTATCTTATTTTACCTCAATATTTTATATTGTCGCATTTTAATACCTGCACTCTTTCTTAATGTCATACTTTACCCTATTTCCTCAAATAAGTTAAAAAGAGCTGTTAATTGTGCTAACATGGCATGGACAATTTAGCCTTTTCAACTATGTTAGTGCGAACAATGAGTGCATGGATGTGGGTTAAACTCAAACTAGGGTTTGATGTCTTCATATTAAGAAACAGAAAGCAGAGGAAAACAATAGAGGTAGAGATTCTCCCTAAGAATCTTTACAACAGGATCTGAAAACATTGAAATTGATTCGCGAATCTTGAAATGCAACCTTCTCTTCTTATACCTCAACCTTTTCTTCTGATGTTTTATTATTTTAATTTGGAGAAATCAATTCTTAGTTTGAGTTTAACCCATCTCTCATTTGTTGGAGTATACCCGAAAAGCAATTGACGTGGCAACACGTAATTGGTTATTCGTGGCAACCCAATGTCTAGTCATCGACGAAAAAGGCAAATGAGAAAATTCGTCAATCGAGCACGTGGCCTAATAGCGGATTAGGAAAGTTCGTTGTTGATTAGGATGAGTCCAAGGAATACCTTGAATTGTAGGAACAATATTGCAAATAAGTTCCAATCCTAAGATACGTACCCTACGAATCTTAAGTCTTAAACTATGTTCCTAGCCATAAGATGATTGATAGGACTATTGAACGTCTGCAAATTTCGGTTTATGTCGTATTTAGTAGTAAGTCTCAGACTAAGCATGTGGTGACATGGAATAGACATAAAGGCGACTATAAGATTGTGTTCACTGAACATTGACCAACCATAGAAGTGCATAATTGGAAGGTTACCTACTTGTCAATTGTATCACAATTATGAGTTGTGGATGCAACTAGTTCTTATACCTGAGGCATCATTAGTTATCTCATGTTAGTAAATGTGATATTTGGCCTCACCTTGAAGCTCTTAAACGATAACAGACCCTTTAGTGTGAGAATCATGATCATATGCATTAATATGGAATATGTGAATGCACAACAAGGAATCTACCACCTTTTATGTAATCATGAAGGAAGATATTGTTGAAGCCCCTCAACGATCTATCTCCATAAATCTTTGGTCAAAACAACGTACATGATTCTATGTAGAGTTTGACAATAGTTCCATACTCTATAATATATGGTCGGAATATAGTAGACTAAGGAACATAATTGCATTGTAACATAACTAAGGTTCTAAATATTTGTTGTATAAATTCAAACATATTCTAACTAATCTAGGTAGTCGATAATCACTGCTAGATGTTACTATTCGGTTTGTGGATATTCCTACAAGGTTGAATTAGAATGATTTCTAATTATGTAAAATTAGATTATTAAATTAACCAAATTATCCACTGCCAACATTAGTGCAAACTTACAAGGTCACACACAATATCATGATATTGAAAGATAAAATTGGTGAATACTGAATTTAATAAAATTTGTTTATATTATATGTTTTAATTTATATTTGATTAATTGGTTGGAACTTCTATTTGTCATTAGTTGTTTGAACTAAAATAAAATAAGGACTCATTCTAAAAGAAATACCAGATTAATTCAATAAATAAAATATGAGAGAAGCGGCCTAATGCTCAGTTGCAAAGGGCGGTGCGGCAAGCCCAAGAAAAGGTCTGCTAGGGCTTACGCGCACATGTGGTGTTTAGGAAGAGCGCATATGGTAAAGTGGAACACGAATGAATAGTCCATATGGTAAAGTGAGACAATATAGATAAAATGTTGAAAATGAATCCCATATTGATAAGAGGAAGGACATTGTATGTGCTTATATATAGTTGGGCTAGTCCTCATATTGCCAACTGGTTTTATGGTGGAACCTCAACTTCTTCATGGTATCAGAGCAGGTTGTCTCACGTGTGAAGCCCAATTGCCATGCGTGCTCCACGTCACCTGAGTTGTGTTGTCCACGTGTTAGGCTTAAAAATTCACCAAACGTGAGGGGTGTGTTGAAAATGAATTCCACATTGATGAGAGGAAAAACCTTGCATGTGCTTATAAATAGTTGGGTTACCCCTAATAGATTATAAGTTCAATATATGTACATGATAGTCAAGAACTTTTTATACAAGTGAAGAAAAGCCGCTAGATCGTAATATTAAACGACTTTTTATATAATTTTAAAATAGCATTTTGAAAAACCCTACTCATGAATCCATGTAAAAAAAGAAGAAGAAGGGTATATCACTAGAGTGAAGTGTTGATTTAGTTCTTGAACTATCACGTTAGTGAAAATTAGGTTTCTGAATTATTTTTTCGGTAAAATAAGTTCCTAAATTTATTAGAAGATGCTAATTTCATCCTTACTACTCTATTCAAAGCTATTTTATCCAATTTTTCGTCAACTTAAGTCAATTGACACACTTTAGAGTGTAATACCGTCATTTTCTCGCCTATAAGCATTTAACATTTCATATAAGTTGCGAATCTAACGTCTAATTTACTCTCTGAAGTTAACTTACACTATTTCTTATGAAAACCACCAATTTACCCTCCAAAGTTAACTTCATACATTATTTATTTATGAAAAACTACCAATTTACCCTGCAATATGTATCATATGCAAGTAAATCGACTTAAATTGACAGAAAATTGAATATAAATATAGTAGCTTCTAAACAAAATTGTTTAAGAACTTAATTTTTTACTTAGGTGATGATTTAAAGATTAAATTAGCAGCACACCCATATAGTGATTCAATAGGGTCGGGTTTTGCTTCGAAAGTCGTTTCAATTCATCCAAATAAAAGGGGGAGAGCGTGTACCCGGGCCTCTCCATCACTCTCAACTCTCAAGTCTCAAGAAACACAATCGCCGGAGGACGACGGCGATCGGGACTTGCCTTTGATTTTGACGAAGGCCCACTACTCCTTCCAAGTAGCAGAACTCGATAGCAGTTTCGGGTAAGTCTCAGTTGCACACTACATATAATTTTGCTTCAATTTGTTCATCTTCCTCCAGATTTCTCTGCATTTTTTTTGAAGCCCAATGATTTAAAAATCAAATTTATGTGTAAATTGATCAGTGTGGGCGTGGACACCCAATTAGTTGCAGGCTTTCCGCTTCCTAAAGGCTAAAGCATCTTTCTTTTAACTACCCAACTGCTTATTTTCACCAAATTTACAGTTTCTTCTCTGTGCTGTGAAACAGTTTTCGGGTTGGTGTTAACTGGTAAAGATTTTACTTTTCCTGTTTTAGTAACTGTAATGTTAATGATGTTGGTTGAAGGCAATTTCAAAGTTTGGGACTGTTTATAGAGTGTTTTGAAGTTTCCTGATCGCTGGGGAAAAAAACAAAAAAAAACCATGCTTAAGAGTAAATTGATTAAATTCTGACAAAAAATGGTTGATTTTATAATTTTACATATGTGTGTGTGTGTATATCCAGCTTTAATACCGCATCCGTGCACTGACAGTTGAAAACTAGCTTGAATTCTAAGTGGAGCTGTTATTGACACTAAAAATTTCACAATGCACTCCCACCTAGTGAAAGAAAATAATAGAGTGAGCCAGGGAGGAGTGCTAATAACAATTCCCAACTTCTAAATACGTTAAGGTTGCAAATTCAGGCCGGTGGGGCCTTTTTACAGCCAATATAAATTTTACTATGCAATCGTGGCATTTTCTACTGAATAAAGCTAATGACTTTCTTGTAAGAATTTTTTTAGTGATGGAAAACTTTTGCAATGTCCGGATGAGTCTGGTCATGATGATGGCGGTGAGGATTATCATTTAATTTTGGTGAAACTGCACTGATCGTAGCAGAATACAGTGCTTTAGTTTTAGTTTGAAGTTTTGAACCTTGTTTTGTGTGAGTTACCTGCCGTGTTTAACCATAGACTTTGCTGGAACCATTTCTGACTCTTTTTCTTCCTTCTTGATTACAGATAAATTTAGAAGTTACATGAGTGGCATCAGACAAAGGACCCTCGGGGGTGGGGGTCAGCATGTTCTGGACTATCTAAAACGAATGCAGGCAGACAATCCTACTTTCTTTTACGCAGTTCAGGGTGATAGTGATCACTCTAGTGGTAATATATTTTGGGTGGACGCAACAGCCAGGTTGAACTATACATATTTTGGAGATGCCGTTATATTTGACACTTCGTACAGGACAAACCGCTATAGGGTGCCGTTTGCCTCATTCTCTGGATTTAATCATCATGGCCAGCCGGTGTTGTTTGGCTGTGCGTTAATTCTCAATGAGTCTGAGTCTTCCTTCGTATGGGTATTTCAAACTTGGCTCCATGCAATGGCTGGATGCCTCCCTGTCTCTTTGACCACTGATCCAGATAGGCACATGCAAGTTGCAGTTGCGCAAGTTCTTCCTCAAACCCGCCATCGCTTCTGTAAGTGGGCCATATTTAAAGAAACGCAAGAGAAGCTGGATCAGTTGTATCATTCTCATCCTACTTTCGAAACTGAATTTAAGAAGTGCATCAATGAGAGCGAGACAATTGATGAGTTTGAGTCACATTGGCAATCATTGCTTGGAAGATACTACATCATGGATAATGAGTGGCTTCAGTCCATGTACAATGCTAGGCAACAGTGGGTCCCAGTTTACATGAAGGACACCTTTTTTGGAGAGTTTGCTGTAAATGAGGGAAGTGAAAGGTTAGCCTTGTTTTTTGATGGGTTTGTGAATGTATCCACTACCATGCAGGTTTTGCTTAAGCAGTATGAGAAAGCTTTAGTTAGTTGGCATGAGATGGAACTAAAAGCAGATTATGACACTACTAGTACCATGCCAGTTCTGAAGACACCATCTCCTATGGAAAAACAAGCTGCAAACCTCTATACGAGGAGAGTATTTAAGAAGTTCCAGGAGGAGTTGGTTGAGACCATGGCAAATCCTGCAACCAAAATTAATGACTCAGGAACTGTTGCCACCTATCGAGTGGCCAAATTTGGGGAAGACCACAAGGCACATGCTGTTAGCTTCAATTCCTTTGAGATGAAAGCTAGTTGTAGTTGTCAAATGTTTGAATATTCGGGGATAATCTGTAGGCACATACTAGCAGTTTTTAGAGCAAAGAATGTTCTAACACTTCCTCCTCAATATGTATTGAAGCGATGGACAAGAAATGCCAAGAGTGGAGCTGGCGGAGCTATGCTGGATGAACGTGCTTCTGAATCACCAAGGAATTCTCGAGAATCGGTAACAGTTGGGTATAACAATTTACGTCAGGAAGCAATCAAATATGTAGAAGAGGGAGCAAAATCTATCCACATATACAATGTAGCGATGAATGCTCTACAGGAAGCTGCTAAGAAAGTTGCTGCTACAAAGAATAAAGGTTCTGGAGCTACACAGGGTAGTTCCCTGGCCAATGGAGGTAGCCAAGAAATTCATGCGACTGAAGCAAATGAAATGGCAGGGTATCAACCAACGGTAAATCTTGCACTTCAAAATCTGGTCTGTGCTAATATTGACATTAACCATTGTTGTTGTTGGTGGTGTTGTTCTGGTTATAATTATTGTTTTTTACGAGAATATCTTCCTCCCTCTCACACACACTGGGGTCATTTGGGAAGTTTCTGAACATGGAATAGAATAATGTTAAGTGTAAAATCTTGTATTGCCTCTCAGGATTCTGGAAATTGTGGATATATTTTCTGAATTATTTGCTTATTCAGTAGTGTAGGTGCATGTAGGTATTGAACTCTACAAATCAAGTTATAATGCATCTTTGCGTGTTCCCTGGTTACAAACTTCCAAACGTGGCAGTTCATCATGTTGATTCATGTCTGTAGCCAGAGAGGCCCAGATTTGAATTATGATACTTAGAATCTGATCATGACATATATGCTGCTTGTGTTTTCAGTATGATAGTGATATACCACGCCATTATTTCTGTTTACTAGTTATTTTCATCAGGATGAAAAGGAAAAGAAAATCCGCGAATTGTCTGCTGAGTTGGAGAACACCAACCAACGCTGTGAAGTTTATCGAGCAAATCTGCTTGCTGTTCTACGAGATATGGAAGAGCAGAAGATGAAGCTTTCAGTGAAGGTTCAAAGTGCAAGGCTAAGTATGAAGGAGTGACTACTATTTGCAGGTGAAGCCCCGCCATTCTGTCTTCCCTTCTCAAGACCCTGCTGGTTCGACCACTGTCTTCTTTTTATCATCCGGCCTGCCAGGAGTCACTTGGAGAGAGCGGGAAGATGGATTTAGAGGCCGGTTGCCCTTGGGTGTGGGCAGTATTTGCATCTGAAACTCTCTCTTACTCGTGCACCCTAGAATTGTTTGAGAATTGTTGAGATTTCGTTGGATGGACCGTGCACCGAATATCTGCCATTAGCTGCGGAAAAAAGATCATTCATTAACATCTTAGCCACGGGTTAGCATCCTCTAATGTCATGCCAGGAAGCTGTAACATTAGATCTTAACCGTCTTTAGTCATTTGTGACAGTTATTAGTTAATTTGTGACAAATTCTTGCTTTATTTTGATTTCGGATAATTAATAATCCACTTCAAATTTAACTTTGAAACCCTTTTTCTTTTTGTACTGTTTTCAATTTAAACCTTCCACAATAGTAGAGGGACGAACAAAGGGAGAAATTAAAGTTGAAAAACGAATAAAGATAATTTGGAATAAAAAAAATGAAAGTGAAAGGTGGGAAGGATAGAAGCAAGGCTTCCACAACACAATAAGAATTTCCGTACACTACTGCCTTTAGTTAGCAAGTGGCGACGTTTGAGTTTGAGTCCATTGCTTCCTTGTTAACCCTTCCATTCGAGTAGCGAATTATTCTGATTTCTGACTTCCTTTGCGTTTACTAACAATTATAATAAAAAATAAAATAAAAAGTATGTTAGTCTCATATCACCAGTGTTTGAAATTTCTTCGACACGGTCGATATTTCCAAGTTAAAAATGAAAAAATCAGAGAAAGATATGAAAAGGAGGGTGAAGTCTAAACTTCACTTCATATTGAAGAAACTCTTGAATTTCAACTAAAATTGATAGATTTCGTCGTTATTTTCGATATATAGGTTAAATATCGTAGAAACTCTTATATTTCGTCTAAACCAGTGTTTGACATTACCAAAAGTTTCATTTTAAATTTTCATCATTTCCATGGAAAGCAACCGATATCGATTATATTGATATATCTATCGATATTTTCATAAATTTGCATATCGATATTTTAAACATTGCATGTTAATACCTATAAATATTCTAGCACTAGGTGCTGCGAGGCATATTACATTGGATTTTGAACATTGAAAATGAAATTTGAGTTTGATAACTTTTGTAAATGCTTACTTAATTATAAGCGAGAAGTTTTAGGTTTGCATATTGAAAATGACGAGCTTAGCTTCAACTTTTACAAAGATGTTCACAAGACCCGTAACTATGGAAATCACAGTGACCACGCCACCTGTGACAGTTGTTCTACTTGTCCACATTTCTTCTGCTTCTTTTTGCTTTGTCTTTATAAAGATAAAAATAAAGAAGCTTCCATAGAAATCCATGCTTCTGCTTCTTTTGAAGTTTCTGAAAGAAAGAGCATTCCTTGATACTCTAGGATGATTAAGTGGAAAACCATTTACAAGTTTCCTATTCTCAAGCACCAATATTTAAATCTTTAAGATGAAGATAAATCACAGTTTCACGTGTGTGCATATTTTGTCTTTTAATCGTTTTAACAAACTACTTTATATATGTGTCAGACTGTGATTTATTGATAAAGAGAAATGATTCTTTACATATAAGGAGTGGATGAGTGTTCTTATAATAATATTGTTAGGGTTTTAAGTCAATAATCTCCATTACTAGGAATGCTAATCTTAATCCAATAATTTAGGCAATAGCCAAAAACAGCATCCTTCCACAGAACCAGATTCCAAAGGGAATGCTTTCTTTGATCCCTCCCTCTAAGTCCCAACTCACCCTAATTATTTGATCAAGGTGACCAATTTGTTATTCTCCACTTGTGAAATTTAAGCAAAGAATCTTTACCTTAGCCACAAAACTGTTGAAAACCCCCCTTTTTTAATCTCCATATAACTATATAAGCATCCCTAACTTAGAAACTTGAGATTTACCAAGAAAATTTGGAGAAAAAAAAAATGAAGATTGACAAGGAAATCTCTCACCCCATCCACCTAAAACACAAGCTAAAGATCGAATACACTGAGATCCCGTTCCACTGCGACGGGTGCAAAGAAGCCGGAATTGGCCTCAAATACAAGTGCCAGCAATGTGAATTTGATTTGCACAAGGCATGCGCTGTGGCTTCTCCAACCATCACCCATCCCTTCTACAACAAATGTGAGTTTCAGTTTCTTTACAGCCCACCGGGCGCTGCAAGGAGAGTGTGTGATGCGTGTAGGAAGGATGTTCTAGGGTTTGTGTACCACTGCAGGAGGTGTGGTTTTGATCTGCACCCTTGTTGCGCAAACCTCCCACAAGTCCTGGATGACGGGGAGCGCAACTTTTACTTGTACCTCAAGTTATCGAGCGCTTGTCATCAGTGTGGAGGCAAGGGGCATGGTTGGTGTTATAGGTCAGAATGCAAGACGTATAATCTTCATGTGTCATGTGTGAAGGAGCTGCTTGTGGAGAGCTGGCAAGCCAAGTATCTCAATGTGGACAAGAACAAGGTTAGGGAAATGCAGACGAGGATCCCGAGCCTGAAGGGGACGCTGAAAAGCCACCACGGCGGAGGGAGAGGTGGGAAGGTCAGAAAGTGTTGCGAGATAGCTGGTGGCGCTGTTCGCGTCATTGTCTCTGCCATACTCGGAGATCCTACTGCCCTAATAGGCGCCGCTGTTGGCGGTTTCATATCCAAGTAGAAAAGTGCAGAAAATGGAAAACAAGTACATGTTTAGTATGTCACGTAACATGTTATATCTGTTCGTCATGTTGTTCTGTTTTACTTATTACTTTGTTACATGTTAAGTTTACGTACTGTGTGAATGATTAGGACTGTGCCCTCCAAATCTGCATATTTCATTATCTGTAAAAAATAAAAACGTATGTTTAGATTTGAATTGTTTTTATCTTTACACAAGCGACATTCTATATTAAATTCGTCTAAATTAGGATAGAGATTAAACATAAGTGCAGAAGAGAGAGCATGCCGCTCTAGCCAACTTGATTAATTTCAGGTCTGCAAATTGTCTTTTCTTAGTCCAATATATTAACGTCCGGAACTAAAAAAGGGAGCTTGAAAAGTTTGGAAGGACTCCTACATTCAAGTGACAATAGTGATATTAGGGGAGCATGAATCAAACACAAAACTTCGAATTGAGAGATGAATATTTTTAACACTTTAAATTACACGTCTGATCTTGTTTTTTTTTTAACATTGTTAAAATCTAGAAAAACTTGCTCATTCGGACCGTGTTGAATGCCAAATTTTCCCTTATTTCAGAATATTAAACCTCGTTAATTTGCCTTTGAAATTCCTGACGCCTTCTGCAATGACCTCTTCTGGTTCTAGTTCGAGAGGAAACGGCACTCAATGTTGCTCAGAAGTTTCCTATAAACACAAAAGAAGACCAAAAACGTTTTGGGCTTTTAGGGATTTGATTGATTAATATTTCCTGCAGAAAAGATTGACCTTTTTAAGACATTATAATGTTCTGGAATTTTGACTTCTGAAAAGTATCTGTTCTAACTCGTTTACGTTCAGCGACCAAATCCGTTCGGTTTAATTCCTGGTAATTAAGATCTAAAATATAGATATTATTTTGATATTTTTATTAAAATTTCTGTGTTTTTGGACTATCGATATTTTAGACTTTGATAGAAATTCTATGTGGTACTAAGTCACGCATGTATCTTACTATGCAATGTATAAAGTGTAAAATAATGTACTAATTCATTATATATAAATGATTATGGTGTGTTTAAACTTCTTTCATTAATTACTACATATTTTCTACACTCACAATATTTGTCAGCTCGCTATATAATCAACTTAAATCAGTTAAATCCATCATGCAATGCATTTCCTTCCAATTTTTTGTGATAAATTAATAGATAATTGATTAAATAAACATCCTGCAAAGTTTCAATAAAAATTTCCAAGTTTTTCTTACAACTTTCGTGGTTTTTATTTAATTTTTATCAATATCGATAATATCCCGATATTTCCATCGAAATTTCTATGTTTTTGGACTACCGATATTTTCGATATCATCGATATTTTAGACCTTGCTGGTAACACAAGAAAAGGAAGAACATTGATAAATACGAACCACACAAATAGAAACATTGTACGATGAACATAAGGTCAAAGCCCCAGTTTTAGATGGAAAATTGAAATTCCCTTTTCTTTAATTTTGGTAATTTCCTATCAGATTCCTTGGTCAACAAATGTATGTATATATATATATGTGTATATACACACACACATACATGCTACAATATACAGAAGTAGAAAGCAAAGAAAAAAGAAGCTTACTTTGATCATCTTCTGCAGATAACGTGCATCTGTTTCCTCTCGGCTTTCGTTAGCTCAATCTTCGTGTTACCTCGCCCGATTTGTAAATCAAAATCGACGAGAAAATGAGGTGCTCGAAAAGAATGTTAATTACCTTCCTAGTTGCCTCTTTTGCCATAATGCTGCATTATGCTGCCATAGGCGCCGCAGCAGCGGAAGGAGCCAAGCCGAAAGATTTCCCTTTTCTTATATTTGATGAAAAAACTGACCAAAATACCTTCCACTTTACACAACATTCTTCAATTGATAAAGGGGCGCTTCAGTTAACCCCAGACAGCTTGAACCCGCAAGACTCCAAAGAAAACAAGTCTGGTCGGATTATGTACCAGAGACCTTACAGACTATGGCTTTCTGACATCTACAACGATGATGATGTTGTGGCCTCCTTCAACTCAACTTTCCTCATCAACGTCTACCGCGAGAAAGACTGGGACGCTGGTGAGGGGTTAGCTTTTCTTATAGCTTCGGATATTCATGTACCTGAACAGAGTCAAGGGCAGTGGCTAGGCCTCACGAATTCCAGCACCGATGGTAAAGCCACAAACCACTTCGTTGCTGTTGAATTCGACACGGAGAAGCAAGATTTCGATCCTGATGCCAACCACATTGGACTCAACATCAACTCTGTAAAATCAAACAAGACTGTTTCTCTCAAGCCTTTGGGCATTGAGATATCGCCAGAGACACCCACCAACTACAGTGTTTGGGTGGATTACAATGGTAGGTCCAAAGTCCTCGAAGTCTACATGGCTAAAGACTCTCTAACCAACCCGGCAACCAAGCCTCTGACACCACTTCTAAGGGAGACAATAAATTTGAGGGAGTATCTCAAAAAGGAGTCCTACTTCGGATTTGCTGGTTCCACGGGCACCTCAGCAGTTCAGCTAAACTGCGTTTTGAAATGGGATCTGAAGGTGGAGGAATTTCACCCTAGAAAAGATTTGACTTGGTTGAAAATTGCTGTCGGGGTTGGTGTCCCAGTAACAAGTTTGCTACTAGTCTCTGCAGTTTGGCTGGGAGTTGGATATTCAAACAAAAGGAAAAGAACCAGGATTGAGGAGTCCAGTGTTCTAGGGAAACTGAAGAGGTTGCCAGGGATGCCTAGGGAGTTCAAGTACAAGGAGCTCAAGGAGGCTACCAATAATTTCCATGAGAGCATGAGACTGGGGCAAGGCGGATTTGGCATTGTTTACAGAGGATCTCTGCGTGATAAAGATCATGCAAATACCAACTCCTCTGCAGAAATTGCTGTCAAGAAATTCTCTCGGGACAACATCAAAGGCAAAGACGATTTCATGGCTGAGCTCACCATAATTCACCGCCTTCGCCACAAACATCTTGTCCGATTAGTGGGTATGTAATTTTCAAGTTTTAACTACTTTTCCTAAATTTTTGTTGCATATGCAGCTCAATCAATGATTCAATATGAATGAAAACCATGTTCTAATACAAGTATTGCCATACAGGATGGTGCTATGAGAAAGGGAAACTTCTTTTAGTCTACGATTTCATGCCAAATGGCAGTGTTGATAAACACCTCTACGAAGCTTCCAGCCAGAATACACTGAATTGGAAACACCGATGCAAGATCCTAGCTGGTGTGGCATCAGCATTGCATTACCTGCAAAATGAGTACGACCAAAAAGTGGTGCACCGTGACCTCAAGGCCAGCAACATCATGCTTGACTCAGACTTCAATGCCCGCCTGGGAGACTTTGGCCTTGCCCGAGCCTTGGATCAAGAGAGGAACTCATATGCTGAACTAGAACTAGCTGGAGTCCCGGGCACCATGGGCTATGTTGCTCCAGAGTGCTTCCACACAGGGAAGGCTACTCCAGAATCTGATGTGTTCGGTTTTGGGGCAGTGGTGCTTGAAATTGTATGTGGTAGAAGTCCTGGGATTAAGATTCTTCGTGAACACCAGCAGTATTCGCTGGTCGATTGGGTGTGGATGTTGCATCGAGAAGGGCGTATTGAAGAAGCAGTAGATGAGCGGCTCAAAAACGATTATGTGTTTGATGAAGCAATTAAGCTTCTACTTCTCGGGTTGGCATGTTCACATCCGATTGCCAGAGAGAGGCCTCAAACACAGGCGGTTTGCCAGATCATATCTGGAACCATGCCGGCCCCTAGTGTACCTCCATTCAAGCCCGCTTTCACGTGGTCTTCCATGGCTACTGCCTACAGCAGCACTGAGACCGTGAGTACACTTTCTAACATCATTCTTTCTAGCATTACAGTGTCTTCCTCAATCACGGAAGAACATTGAATTTAACAGCATTGCAATGGCTTCAGCTCATCCCTAGACTAGTTTTTAAAGTCCTAGGAAGGCAAGGTTAACCAGCCATAGCAAGTGTTCTTACTGTATATAGCATCCTCTTGCATTAAGATTGGAGGATTTTTAAATAAGAATACCTCATAAGATTCTGTTTATCGATCCTGCTAATTGTGCTAAGAATTTTTTAAAGATTCTATTTAACAAGCCTGCTAATTGTGCTAGATTTTACATAAGTCCATTGGTTAGAATACCTCATGATATTCTATTTAAAGAGCCTTGTAATTGTGCTAACAATTTTTTAAAGATTCTAACTGAAATCAATAAAATTGCAGCATCAATTGTTCCTTCAGAACCTTAAACTCTCTCAATTAATCTCATCAATAGTGTTATACCCGGGAGATTAGGTAATTTTCAGCCAAAGCTGCAAAAAAAGTTGTTAACCGAGGACCGGTTTCATCAATCGTGCAGAAATAAAACTATGGCCTAATGTTGTAGCTTTCGGTTCCTAAACGAAGAAATGAAAAAACATATGAAGTTCTAACAGATGGCACTTGATAGAAGAAAGACTATATATTGAACCATATTTAAGTTCAATTCACCTAATATATTGAAAATGCAATGCCAAACTAAGCTACAACACAAGAAAACGAAAATCAAAGGATAGAAAAATCAAACTCTAGTACCTTGAGCCTATTCTTCAAACCAAACCAAACTTCGTTACGAACTTGTTTTGATTACAGTTCAGCATTTCACTCAAGCTACAATCAGTTGTAGTCTGTTTCAAAAGCTTGTGTCGCCGCTCCACTCTTTTCTTCAAACCATGGCGGAAGAAGTCAGGATAATCAGCGACTTCATTAATTCGTCTCCCCATTACCTCTACCAAGTACCTGATTCTCGGCTCTAAAGAGTTGTGGATGCTTTTGATCAGAATGCGTGGATAACCAGACACCAAAGCCGTTATCTGGCCATCTTCAAATCCACTTCTCTTTAAATATTCGAAATTGGGTCTCAGAATCTTGTCCACGTCTCTACATAACACTTCTGGAAAGTTCATTACCACTGTCTGAAGACCCTGCTCTGTGAGGCCTACTGATTTCAAAAACTCTGCTGTAGGGCGCAATCTTTTGTCAATGCTATAACCCATGATAAACGGATTCTTTACCAGTACTTTTCCAATCATCCCTTCTCTGGAAAGGCCAAGATTAGCAAGAAATTTTACAATTTCAGACAGCTTTGCTTCAATGCTGTAGCTGATGAGCCTCGGATTGAGCAAAATCATTTTTCCAAGTTGCTTTTGGGGAATTCCCAGTGCCTCAAAGAAGCCCAAAAGCGGACAAAGCTTCTCTTCCACACTGTGGGACAGAATGTGTGGGAATTTGGCAATGGAAGACGCAACTTCATGCGGTTTGGCACCAAGCGTGGTAAGGCACTCAACCGTAGGAATAAGCTTCTCATGGAGAGCCAAAGTAAGTATCTTGGGGCACTTTGAAACAACAAAGGGCAGCTTTCTCTCCTGAATGCCAATACTCTTCAAATAAGCCCAATTCTCGGAGGATCTTTCTGCTTGCGCATTCTGGAGACTCGCACTTTTTGAGCATATCCTGAATGCTCTTATCATCAAAACCTTTATCCCGGAAGAACCACATGATACCAGAACTACCATTTTGGGTAGTGCTGGTTTCCATTATCCCCCTAAAACATATGAAACACATCAAGCCCAAGCTACATTTACAGGTTCATATAAACCCAGAAAACCTAATGTTGTAGTGAAATAAGTAAAAATCAACATTCAATAGTGGGTCTGGCTACAGTACGAACACTAACTCAATACGAACACCTGAAAATATCATCGTCATGGCCCGGTGTGTAGCACCACTTCAAGTTCAAGGGTATACTACACCATCTGATTGGTCTAATACACCGTCTGATGGATCATTTTATAGGTGTTCGTACTTAATACGTGTTTATAATGTAAATAAACCGCATTAAGCAAAGGACCATGATGAAAATAAACAAATTCAGTGGATGGGAAGTCATAGAAACTAACAAACTAAACACTGCCATAGAATAATACTATCAAATTATTAATGCACAGACACGGGTTAGGCCAGTTGGCCAGGACAGTGTGCCCGCGGTCTGGCACTCAGAGTTCGAAACCCCTGTACCATAGAATTCAATCAAACAAGCATTCTTTCTCGGCTGAATTTAGCAAATATATACATATATATACACACACATACAGTGAGAGTCACATACATAGCTATGATTCAATCAGTTTCAGCAAAAGGGAATAGCAAAAGAGAGACACTTTGCAGTTATTCCGGCAGCCACCGATAATTCACAGGCAGCGGCAGTGAGGAATTAACAAGGAGAAAGCCAAAGCCTTATTTGTTGGTTTTACCTCTCTCCCCCCATTTCAAGCAGTGGAGAAATGAAATTCCTCATTTACCCTCGATGTATTCTAAAATAACAAATATATCCTCGCTAGCACAGTCTCTCTCGGTTCGAATTAAAACCCCCAAAACCACTCTCTCTTAAACCCTAACCAGAAACTCAAAAGATCGTAACTTTATCGATCAGAAATCTCTGTGGGGCCATGCCATCGTTTCAGGATCGGGTTTCCAAGCACATATTTGCTGCAGTTTCTAATCCATTTCGCCAATCAACGAGCTTGTCGACGAAGCTGCATCGTTTTAGCACCACCGCCGATCGTGGCGGTGAAATGGAAGCAGCATCAGAGCAACAGCCGCCGGATCCCATACCCAATAGGCCCTTGAGAGGCCAAAGACTATCAAATCCCCAAACTTCCAATCTCCAATTCCTCAACAAAAACTCACCCATTTCAGAGAGAAGGAGAGAGAGCCCTTCTTCTCCGCCATTGCAGGACAGCAGCTTTCTTGAAAAGCTGAAGCTGGGACTCGACAAGTCGAAGAGGGAGGAGCCGCAGGAAGTTCCCGAGCCGCCGCAGCCGCCGGAAGAAGCGGACCAGATATTCAAGAAGATGAAGGAGACGGGTCTGATTCCGAATGCGGTGGCAATGCTTGACGGGCTATGCAAAGATGGTCTGGTCCAGGAGGCCATGAAGCTTTTTGGGTCGATGCGCGAAAAGGGTACGATTCCTGAGGTTGTTATATACACTGCTGTGGTTGATGGCTTTTGCAAAGCACAGAAGTTCGAAGATGCTAAGAGGATTTTCAGGAAGATGCAGAGCAATGGGATTGTTCCTAATGCTTTTAGTTACACTGTGTTGATACAAGGGTTGTATAGAGCTAATAATTTGGAGGATGCTGCTGAATTTTGTAGCGAAATGCTGGAAGCCGGTCACTCGCCCAATGTAGCTACTTTTGTCGGGTTGATTGATGCGGTTTGTAAGGAAAAGGATATGGAAGAAGCTGAGAGTGTTATTGGGAAGTTGAAGCAGAAGGGGTATATGGTTAATGAGAAGGCTGTTAAAGAGTTTTTGGACAAAAAGGCACCATTTTCGCCGAGGGTTTGGGAAGCTATCTTTGGGAAGAATAAGTCACAGAGAATGTTCTGAATTCTCTTTGTTATTAGAAGCAAAAGAAATTGTAAGTTTTGCTGTTCTGCTGTTGATCATTTTAGATTGAGTTTCATTGACTTTGTTAAAAGTGTGTTGCCCCATTGTATGAGGGGCGGCATGAGACCCTTGGAAATTCCCTCTGTCGATAATGATCCCGATTCCTTGGGCTTTATATGGTTTTCTAGGTTCTGTTAGCATAAATGTTTTTTATTTTATTGTATTTTCTTACAGTTTACATTTGCCATGGTAATTATCATGGCACGTCCCATTAGTTAAACACTACTTCTTTCAGCGCAGAGTAGGATATTATGGGATTCTTCTTGCCGACGGAACAATAGGGCCGGAGTCAGGAGATGGCGGTGCTAGTGCTAGTTGTGTGTTCACACATTGTGATAGAGGTAGTACATGTGGGTAATGCCTAGAGGAGAAGACAAAGATTGCGACAGCAGTAGTAAGTTTATATCAGTAGCAGAGCAACAATAGCAGTAACACATTTCTGGGTTAGAGTTAGGAATTAGGTAAATCGATGACTTGAAGATTAGCTTCCATGGAGTGGAGGTAGTGAAGCTAAGGGTGTGACTAAGGTCGTGATCGTGGAATTGGTAGCGCTCCTAGTTGACTTACCTTCATGAATGGCTGTGATCTCCATATTCTGAATGGGTGAAACATAAAACTGACCTGTTGAATTTGCTACGTTATTTGAAGCATTGTGAAGATTGACACGGTTCTGCATAGGTGTCTAGAGGATAGTTCCCCTCTGTAAAGGCTACAGCTTTTGATAAGTGATCCTAATAAATTGGTGCAGTTTTCTCGTTTGTGATAGAGTTGCAACGGTACAGGGTGGTAGACTTTTTTTTTTAAATTTGTGGAAGCTCGATCGTAGATGGACATACAAAGTTCTACTGACTCTCATTTACTTGTGTGGTATTTTTTTTCAATCTGTCAAAACAAAGATTGTTCCTTTGTGACCGAAAAGTCACGGGTTCAAGTCATGGAAATAGCTTTTTTGCAAAGTAAGGGTAAGGTTTCGTACGATGACACCCACCCCGGCAATCATCGCAAAGCTGGGAGCTTTGTTGGCTTGGGATTGTCAATTTATCTGAGTGCAAGATACATTTTCCTACGGGGCAGTTAAAACTTATGTCAGGAAGCTCGATAGTGAACCGTGATACTATGGTTTGTAAACATTGGAAAGTTCTGGATAATTTCCGAGTGATATAGTATGTTGGTATCTATTTGTTGCCGTGTATCAAACTAAATGTTGGTATCCATTTTCGGTAAGTTGGTTATTGTACAAGTATGTAGCTAAGCAATTAAGGGTGGGCATAGGCCGGCCGGCCGGGCTGGGCTGGGCCTAATTATGAAGTAACCGGATCCTATCCGCTTTAAACTCTTAAGGGGACGGGGCATGGGCCGGTTTTGGACGGGTTCACGAGTCCAACTCTTTTTTTTTTCTCCTTTCAAAAATACATTTTTATCAAATGGAGCTGCAGCTGCTGCACCGCAGTGCACAACAGCAGCACAGATTACACTTACACTAATATGAGTATTGAAGGCTTGAAGCAGAGATTGTGCACAACACGGATTAATATAATCCCAAACCCATTTGCCCACTCCTAAAGCAATATTCTTTAGAAGAAAAAAAATTACTTTTAATGTATCGAAAATGTCAGCCAAAGGGGGCTTTGAGGGGGAACGAAAGGTGCAGTCGCACAGAGCCCCGAATTTGAAGGGCCCCGAAAAATTTGTCATCTAAATCTATTATTTATATGTAATAATGTTCTATATTTAAAAATTACTTTTATTATGTAATAACATTCTATATTTAAAAATTGTTTTTGTTAGCACTTTAAAATTTCATTGTGCACTCCTTATAAGAGTATTGTTTTCCTTTCTAACACCTTAAAAATGGTTTTTTTCAATTTTATTATAAATAATGTTATATATTCAAGTGAAACTTTAAGTTTGATTTTTTTAAGTTTTTTTTTCCTTGTTTGGTTGTTTAAGATTGTACTGCTTTTGATTATTTAGTGAACGTTATATTTGTAGCTCTTTTTACTTATTATTAATGACATTTGTAAACATGCAACCAGTGAGTCCTAAACTTTGTTTTGATTTAAGTGATTGTTTTCTAGCGTTATACATTGTCCTACCTTTTTTTAAAACTATCTTAAGGAGGAGCCCTTTCATAAAATTCGTACAGGGCTTCCAAAATCTCAGAGACAGCCTTGTCAGCATGGCATCTTACAAATTAATTATGTAATATCATGTGAGAAAGCATGAGAATGCATAATAGATCTTGTTTTAGGGTTTTGGAGAGTTTGAATTTAGGGCAATGGGGTTCAAGGTTTGCATGAATCATTCATGCAGAACAGCCAATACACACGGATAAAAGAAAGGTTGATCTTTGCAGTTCAACGGATTTGCCAGCTCCAAGTGCAGGTAATTTGTTAGCCCTCTTAGATTTTGCTTACCAAGTTTTAATTTTTCAACCATTTTTAAGTTGTGATTTTTTCAATGATGTGTTTTATGGTGTTTGAGTTTGGAGACTTTGGACCCAGGTGCTTCTAGACATCTTGAAAAAACGCTAGGAAGGAGGTTGTTATTAATGATTAGACCAACAATTATCCACATTCTCTAAATAGGATTTCACCCAATATGAAGTAAACCCAATACTTAGAATTGTATACCTCTCAGACAATTGAAAAAATTGATATCACCTTTGCATTTGTATGTTATCAATGTAAAGATTATTCTTTTGATCATTTAGATGTCACAGTTTTTATAATCAATGCTTTGGTTAGCTATAAATCCACACACCAGTTTCATAAAATTTGTTTTCTGCCAACATATTAATTTTGCTCAATGATAATGCCATAATTGGAATATTTTTTATAAAAATGATGTAATGGGTTATTCTGAAATTCCGAACTTTAGGTGATGATTGAACTCATACATGACTGCTACATGATTAACCACAGGTTGGTGTTCCTTGAGAACTTGGTGCGGAGAAATGCAAGCATGTTACAGCGTATTATGGGAATATTACTACTACTTTTGTTTTCCCTTTCTGTAAATGATGCTAGATTTTAACTGAGACTAGATTGTATCAGACAAAAGCATTGTTTTGCAATCACATTCTGTATTTTGATTTTCCAGTCTTGGAATTTATATTCAGGTTCATATAACTGCTTTCTAGAAGTGTGATAGCGATTTTACCACTTGTAAAACAAGGGTTAAACCATAGAAAATTCTTGCAAGAGAACAAGTGTTTGTAGTATAGAATGACTCAAGCAAGGTCAATCTCCTAAGGGACTGATATAAACAATTTACGAGTTTTTGTGTATTTAACTTATTTAACTCTAAGAACTATACTAATTTGACGAAACTAAATACTACTGGATGTGACTTAAACAAATATCTAAAATGGGAATTGGCTTATAGGAATAGTGATTCAACTAAACAAAACAAGTAAATGAGGAAATTCAAGATAAAATAAATTATTGAAGAAAAATAGATTGACAATATGCTAGAGTTCAACCTTTACCAACAACACTCCTACGTAGCTATTCAAATTGCTTAAATAATTGAAAACACACATGCTTTGAAGGTTGGATTTTCCTTGTGTATGTTTTACTTGTGACATTCAAGCTAAAACGCATACCACTACATGCAACTTATCCATGACATTTGGATTAAATATAAACATGAGTGATTCATTAATCTTGGTGAAAATCCTTTTGTTAAATCATGTAATCCCTAAGAGCATGATATTTACCTTAGGAGAGTACAATCCTCAATCACAAGAAGCACAACCAATTTTAACGTGACATTCGTTCAAAATTGCATCCGATAACTTTTCTAAGCATCTTAATGGTAATCAAGCATCAAGGTACATAGATAGTTTAATTCAGTGATTGAAAATATCAAAGCAAGCATGTAACAACACTTAAGCAATTTGAAAGATAAATCTACATATTCATGTTGCGGCTCATGGCCTCACTCTAGCGAAAAGAAATTAGTTACACATACTTGTATTAATACATAAGAAATTATCCATGAAAAAAAACAAAGAAAGAGACAACCCTTTTTTTTACAAAGAAGCTATCTGCCCTTCTCCTCCTTCCATGTGGAGCTGCGGCTCCCTTATGTTTCTGCCATCTTCTTCTCCCTGCAACTCTCTCCTTTTTCCTCTCCTTCTTTTCTGCTCTCTTATGTCCGTGTTCCCCCCTCTCTTCTCTCCCGCTGCTTTTGTCCTTTCAACCAAAATCAGCTATATGCTTTTTTTTTAGGAAAACTAATGAAAATGGTTTGAAAACTTTGAGTTTTAATGATAAGGACAAAATAAATGGTAAAGTGAATAGTACCATGATTGACTTTTTAATGTAAAAATATGTTTTTTCGTTAAAGTAAACAGTACCGGGTGCTTTTCGTTAAAGTTCTTTTTTTTTTTTTTCCCAGCCACAAAAGCCCAATGGAAGACAAGTCAAATTTCTACTTCGGTAGTGGGATTGGTAAGGCAAAGCACAAAGTGCCATGTCTCTTTCTTTTTTCTCCACTTGCCGTGTCCCCTCTTGCTTTTATTCTTTTTTTTTTAAATTTATTTCTTCTCTTTCTTTCCCACTTTTTGTTCCACTTCCGTGTGCCATCTCCTTTATCTTTCTTTCTTGCTTTCTGTTGCCTTTAAACAATAAGGCAATGATTTTTCAAAACACCACCCGTGGAGACAATCTCCACTTCCATTTCTTTTGTTTGTTTTTATTATTTCATTTTCTCCATTTTGCTTGAAATTGATCCTAAAGCAAATTTAACTGCACACTAACACAAGGTAAGGTAAAATGCAATTATTTTAACACAAAAACATCACAAAGACTCTAGAAATGGATGGTATAAATGCATGAAATATATGAGTGATCAAAGTGCTTCTATGTATTTTCGGAAGCATTTGGACTTGGATAGGAACTTCAAACATGTTTCAAATAAATGCATTTCTAGCAAAAGTGCTTCCTATAGAAGGGGTTCCAAACTAAAAAGCCCTTTGTTTCATTGCAAATTGAAGAATTGGTTTTGGATTTCAGGTCAAGCTCTTTGAGTACATTAGGAAGAAGTACGTGATTCTCTTTTTTAACCCATTGCACTTCACATTTGTTTGTCCTGCAGTTAAGTATGTTTTCACAATCAGCATTTCTGCATACAAATTTGTAATCTTTATTAGATGCTTATCTATCTTAATCTGATTGATTTGCTAAAATTTGTGCCCCTACCTTGCAGAAATCACTGCTTTCAGCAACCACCATGCTGAGTTTGCAGAGTTCAACATAGAAATCTTGCATTTTTCAGTTGACACTGTGGTATGTTGCCCTGCTCCCCATTATCTTCAGTACCACATAAAGGGGTTGCAATTTTGCATCCATAGAGTAATTTGTTTTGAAATCCCAAATTGAATGAATTTTGTGTTATATATCTCTCGACAGTTTTCCAGGAAATCCCGTCCCGATTCTCCCTATTCGAAGAAAATTCTTCAACTGGCTTTGATTTCAGGGTAACGTATGGTTTTCATTCCCGCTGCATCGCACGGGGCATTTCTTGCTAGTTATTCACTATATTTCCTTCTTTCTTTGTTTCTTGGGTGAGTGAAAATTGAATATTTCCAGGTCAAAATGCAATTCAGCCTTCAAACTCGTAATGTATTTTTCGTATTTCATTTATTTGTGTATGCATCTTGCTTTTGCTTCATTCCTTTTTTTTTTCCTTTAGCTTGTGGCGCGACGTATAATTTTTTTTCCTTAATTTTGTAATGTTCCTAGTACGACGTGTTTATTGTTTTAAAACATAATGTACATGTTATTAATTTTTGTTTGGGCATTAAAAAACAAAGAACACAGATAAATTGAGCGAATACAGAAAATACTCAATGGGTACCTAAGTATTATACTCAGTTCAATTATTGCATCGCTATATTTCTTCCATAAACATTAATTACATCTGAGGACAGAGTGTGAGGTCTAATTCCCCTCTCTGCAATATTGCTTGGGTAAAAACCATTTCGACAAAAAAAAAAAAAAACTTGGAAAAAACCAGCAACCACGACCAGGCTCCCCTTGATCTCTCTTCCTTCACTGTACTCTTCTTATTGGGTCGATGCCTCTTGAAATCAAGTCTACTGAATGGGAAGGACCTTGCTTTTCAAAATCGGAGTCGACCAAAACCAGCAAGTGGGTCACGTTGATGCTACACTGACATGCCGGGTGTTGGTTAGTCCTTGTCGAGATTAAATTACTCTGGATGCCCTGCTGGCCAAAAAAATGAAACCAGTAGATGGAGCAACAAACTGTGTGCTGGCCACTACCATAAAGCGCGTAGTAGTATTATTAATTATAAAATATTTTTTTAAGTATTTGAAAGTGATTAATCCTTTTCTCTCCAAATTTTTTAAAGTATATGATCTGCTTTAGAAGGACTCGGTTGACTGTGTCCTCCACTAGCACCGGGCAACTTCCTTGCTTCAGGAGGAGCTGGATTCATTCTTAATTTCACCTTTCTTTCTTTCTTAATTTCACACTAAGGGGATATTTTATACTAATCATACCATGGGGATGCGGGAGTATGAACCCAAAACATAGTGAGTTGAAGAGAAATTTCTTAACCATAAAGGCAATCCACCACTTGTTTTTCTCGTAATCAGGCTAAATCCTAGTTCACCGAAGCCAATTTGGGAGGTGTGCGTTGTCTATATCAAGGTTCACTCTTTCATTTTCAAATGTTTTAGTTTGCTTTTAACTTTAATTGAAGAGTCGTGTATATTTTGTAAGCTGATGTGACATTTTGGATTAATAAGTGCTACGGTGACCCACCAGGTGTAGGTTAGCTGTCTTTGTCAAGATTAAGTTTCATTGGATGATCTGCTGATCAAAGATGAAACTAGTGGATGGAAAAAAGAAGAGTAATGCTAGGAAGACTAAATTTGCAAACAAAATAATGTGTCACAAATAAAAAAGAAGCACGTTAATCTACGTTTAAGTAGTAATCTAATCATCAACTTTCATGTCATTTAGTTTGCAAAATTTAGTCTATAAATTTAGTTTCTTAGTATTATAAAAAAAAATATGTAGGGATGACTTGTGAGTTGTGAATTGTAAGCTTTAATGAAAGTTGTGAACCCATGAGGATATGCCCTTTTTTTGTCTTTCTTCTTATGTGTGAATACATTGAATTTTTATTCGGGCCAAGTTAAGGTGCTTGAGTTGGGTAATTTCATTTATCCCTTTTTGTATTCGACATCTCCATCAAACTGTCGGGAGCATATATAACTTTATAACTTTGTGTAAGTCAGGTCAACTAGTACAATTGCTGAACTCAAACTGATCTAGCCTCTGGGGCAACTACTCTCTCCTCCCTTGCTTGCTTTTCATTCCCAATTTCTACCTCTGTATGTCTTTTGCTTAGTTTAGTGCCTAGATAGATAGAGAAAGAGAGAGAGATGGTGGATCCTGACTCGCTAACTTGGGTCATGACATATAATTTCAGGCAGAGTTTTGGACTCTCTTATGACCTCTTGATAGCCTTGAAAATAGAGATGACAAATTAACTCGTTGAATTATTAATGAATAACTATTAAGACCCGTTTAGTTTGATTTTTATAATAACATGGTGGTGAACTTGATAGTTGTAATGATTGTGTAATACCTTATAGTGATATCAAACTAAATGAGTCTGAAACTCTTAATGATTTTTCATTAATAGTCTAACGACTTGATTTGTCACTTGTGCTCCGAAAGACAGATACCAAATCTTCAATCTCCATTGACGAACAACTATATACTTTTTCTTTAAAAAGAAAGATAACTAGTGACAAGCTACGATTACTCTTTCGGACCCGAATATGCTATAAGAATTTCACCCTACCTGCCATGATTTTGTAGTATAAAATTCACTTTTTTTTTTCCTTCTGAAAATTATAAAAATGTCCTCAATCAAAATTGCTTGGAAATTTCTTGAAAGAAATTAGTGACTAACTGGAAAATTCAAAACCGTGTAGGCAAAGTGCGCAAGGGAGGGCCCCAGCCCATGTGGCCTTTTTATACTTTTGCAACTATTCATCTATTACTCATTGCTTTTCCTGAAGTGACTTTGGAACTCTGTGCATCTAGTCAAAAGCCAATTCGAGGAAATTCTGAACTACTCTCTCTCGGAATTTTAACGAAAAGCACCCGGTACTATTCATTTTAACGAAAAACCACATTTTTACACTAAAAAGTCAATCCTGATACTATTCACTTTATCCTTTATTTTGTCCTTATCATTAAAACTCAAAGTTTTCAAACCATTTTCATTAGTTTTTCATTCATTAAATCCTTCATTAAATCCTCCTTAATTCTGTTCTACTCTCTCTCAGTCTAGCTTTATTGGATCCTCCTTGGTTCTGAACCACTCTTTCTCTCTCGCTTGCTTTACTGGATCCTCATTAATTCTGAACCTCTCTCTCTCTCTCTCTCTCTCTCTTTATTCACAATTAATCTCTCTGCAACTACTACTTGCTGGATCTGAAAACTAGAGGTTGTGGATATGGCTTCTTCTTCTTCTTCTTGTTTTTCATCCGCTGCTGCTCTTGCTGATGCTGATGATACAAAAAAGTAAATGTTTTGGATATTATTTTGAAGGTGGAGAAAACAAACAAGCCCTTGTCGGAGGTTAGTCAATGTTTATTGATGTATTCTGTTTAAGGCTCTCTCTGTATAATTTGCTAATTAGTTTTTGTTAATTCCTTCGCTGGTGACCTGTCACCGGATGTCACTTTGTTTTGTTTGCATCTTTATCAATTGTCTTTCTTTTGACGTTTGGATTCAACGGTTCTCTTAACACAGGTTCTGAAAAAGCTTCGGTACAAAAGATTGGAAGAGAGAGCAAATGGAAAAAGCTTCAAGTAAATTCTGAACTAGTCTCTCTCTCCCCCCTCTTGCATCCTCTTAATTCGGTGCAACGTCGTAGTATTATTTCTCTCTAATTAACAATTAATCTCTCTGCAACTATGTCTTTTTGCTGGATCTGGAAATTAGATGTTATGGACATTGCTTCTTCTTCATCACCCGCTGCTGATAACCCCCCACGTCGAGAAAAGTATGATGTGTTTATCAGTTTCAGAGGCGAGGACACCCGCCTTGGTATTACCAGCCATCTACATGCTGCCTTACTTCAGAAGAAAATTGAAACCTACATCGATGACAAACTTAAGAGAGGAGAAGAAATCGGACCTGCCCTTCTAGAAGCAATCGAGAAATCCACCATTTCGGTGATCATTTTCTCACAAAACTATGCTTCTTCCACATGGTGTTTGGATGAGCTTGTGCATATACTAAAATGCAACAACAAAGAAGGCCGGATGGTTATACCCGTATTCTACGACATCGATCCATCTGATGTACGAAAACAGCACGGGAGTTATGCAGATGCATTTGCTGAACTTGAAAAACGATTCGCTAACAGTATCGACAAGGTGCACAAGTGGAGGGATGCTTTGACGACTGCAGCCAATCTATCTGGGTTTGATTATTCAAACAAATCCGGGTAACTTCCTCATTCTTTAACTTGTCTAAAGTTATAAATTTTCTTTAAACTTGTGACAGTTTGATTTGTGCTAAGATTTGGTAAAGCGTATTTAAGACTAACTATTGCTTTTCTACCTAATCATATACGTCTATACTCCAGGACGGAGGCAAATCTAATTCAGAAAGTTGTCGATCATATTTGGGCCAAAATGTGTTGCGAATCATCCTGCGATTTAAAGGGTTTTGTTGGAATTGAAAGCCGCATCGAGCAGATTGAATCGCTGTTAGGCATTCATTTACCGGACGCTTGCATCACTGTAGGTATTTGGGGCATGGGTAGTATTGGCAAGACCACCCTTGCCGAGGCTGTATTTCGCAGACACTCTTCTAAATTCGAAGCTTCTTGTTTTCTTAAGAATGTTAGGGAGAACTCAGAACAAGCAGGTGGACTATATCACTTGGAAAAAACACTTTTTAAGGAGATATTAAAGGAAGAAGTTTCTTTGCCCGTAGGGTCAACTTTTCAAGAAAGGCTCAGTCGTACAAAGGTCCTCATTGTTCTAGATGACGTGAGTGATTCATTGCAAATGGATCGTTTAGCTGGCGATCATCTCCGGTATGGCAGTGGAAGTAGAATCATTATCACAAGTAGAGATAGGGGCAAACTTGGGCTAACTGGTGAAGAGGCTAAGATCTACAAGGTCGAGGGATTAAAATCGGATGACGCTCTTCAGCTCTTCTGTTTGCGTGCTTTCAAGAATAACGGTGCTTGTAGAACAGATTTTAAGGAGTTGGCAAAAGAGGTGGTTGCTTATGCTGGACGCCTTCCTTTAGCTCTTACAGTTCTGGGGTCGTTGTTCTTCAATTGCAAGAGCAAAGAAGAATGGGAAGATGAATTCAACAAATTGAAACGATTTCCCTGTGAAGATATCCAGAAAGTGTTGAGAATAAGTTATGATAAATTGGGAGACAATGAAAAGGATATTTTTCTGGATATAGCATGTTTTCATAAAGGGAAGTCTGTGGTTAAGGTAAAACGAATGTTAGATGTTCGTGGATTCTTTGCGACATCTGGAATTAGAATTCTCATTGAGATGTCTCTCATATCAATTGATTCAAATTGGGGAATGGAAACCATAGAGATGCATGATTTGCTACAAGAAATGGGAAGGAAAATTGTTCAAGAACAAGGTATTAAAGATCCGGTAAACAGAGTAGGTTGTTCAATGATGAGGATGTCTATCGTGTATTGAGGAGTAACAAGGTAAGAGCCAAATGCATTCAATTTTTTTCTTTTCTTTTTTTTAGAAAATAAAAATTACAAACTTGAGATGATAACACAACAAAGTAAAACTAATTTATAATAAAGAAGTGAGATTGTTAAAAGATGAATTTGATTGAATATTTATTGTGTTAGGAAGTGTTTGGAATATGAACAAATGTTTGTTTATTTAGACAAGTAGAGGAGGATACAATTATGTTGGATATTTGACTAGACTAAGACACTTGTACATGATTACCATCGCAAATACTCTTTGTTCCAAATGTGTGTTACATTTTAATATGTTTAATTGTTTATATTCACATTTAAACTTTCTTCTTATTCTTAGGAAACTCCATATGTTGAAGCCATACGGGTTAATTGGTATTATCATCAAATGCGACCATTGAAACATGCAGACTTCAAAAAGATGTCTAACCTAATAATGCTAATTGTGAATGGTGCCTCCGATTTGCTCGCTTCTCTAGACCTTCCTGATTCTCTTCGTTATCTTTACTGGTGGAATTATTCATTGAAATCTTTGTCGTCAAATTTTTGTCTGGAAAATCTAGTTGAGCTTCATATGCCACGTGGCAAAGTTAAGAAGCTTTGGAAAGAAGAGCAGGTATATTATATTATATGCCTATTTTAATTCTTGTATAAAATCTAGTGTAGAAATTATATTAATTCTTTATATTTCTATTTCATTTGTTGCAGATACTTGTCAACTTACAAGTTATCAATTTGGAGTATTGTGCATATCTAACTGAATTTCCAAATCTCTCTGGGAGTATAAAAATTGCGGAGATAAATCTCAGGGGCTGTAGAAGATTGGTTGAAATTCCTTCGTATTTTCAACATCTTGACAAGCTTACTCGTCTTAATCTTGGAGACTGCACCAGTATCAAGTATCTTCCAAAGATGCCAAGAAGTGTTCAATACTTGGATTTACAATGCACTGGTATAAAGGAGTTGCCTAAATCAGTTTGGTCTAACGAAAATATTTCTTACTTGAATTTAAGGCAATGCGAAGACCTTAAGAAACTTCCAAGCAGCAGGTGTAAGTTGAAAAATCTCGATCTCCATGGGTGCTTTAAATTTGAAAACTTTCCAGAGATTTTGGAGCCAACGGAACATTTGAAGTTCTTAAGTTTAAGTCAAACAGCAGTTACAGAGCTACCCTCATCAATCTGCAAGTTGAAATATCTTGAGAGTCTTGATCTCAGCAATTGCTCTAGATTTTCCAAATTCACTGAAATCTTGAAGCCAATGGAACATTTGAAGTCCTTAAGTTTAATTGGAACAGCAGTTACAGAGCTACCCTCATCAATCTGCGAGTTGAAATATCTTGAGAGTCTTCGTCTCAACAACTGATCTAGATTTTCCAAATTCCCTGAAATCTTGAAGCCAATGGAACATTTGGTGTCTCTTAATTTGGGGGGGACAGCTGTCGAAATGCTTCCTTCGTCTATTGGAAATCTAAAGAGGCTTCAAGATTTAGACCTTAGAGGCTGCGATCAACTTAAGGATGTCCCAACAAGTATCTACAGTTTAACCAATCTTAAACGTCTCAACTTTAATGGCTTTTGGAGACTTGAAAAATTGCCTTCCAGCTCTGTCGGTTTTCTCTCTTTAGAAGAACTAGATCTCAGCTTCAGCGGTATATTGAAAATACCAAAGCTCCCAGTGCTATGTAATGTTAAAGCTCGAGGCTGCTGGCAAATGAAGATGATGATCATGGGTCTGAAGTCAGTGGAACTGAAGATGATTCAAGTGATGAGTCTGAAGCAAATTAAAGTGATTAGGAAATTTTTTAAAGGCAAATTTGTACTTTGATAGCTCACTTGTCTGACCAAGAAATAAGACAACAAATAGGCAAGGCTTTTCTTATTATCTTTAAAACTTGATTTACCTTTATATCATAAACATAGACATTAATTAACACACCATGCCATGGCAAAGTAAAAATCTCACAACCAAGCGTGATAGTTTGAACATTCAACAAGACAAAAATATGCGATTGCTCAATGGCTGAACTGCAATGAGCAAAAAATATGAATGGCCCAATTGGACTAACACCGACAAAACTCAGTGTTCCTGTTTGCACCAAACAAAGATCAACGAAACAAATTTTATTAGAGAGGGTAAAAAATTACAGCAAATTAAGGCTGAAAAGAGAAAGGCACAGCCCCAGTTTAATAATACAATCATCGAATTTGTAACAACGATAAAACTATAGGCTTCAATAGGATTAGGAACATTCCAAAATTAAGGAGAAAAATTATACGTCGCACTACAAGCTGAAGGAAGAAAAGAATGAAGAAAAAGCGAGATGAATACACAAAGAAATGAAATACAAGATACATTACAAGTTCGATGGCTGAACTGCATTTTGACCCGGAAATATTCAATTTTCTCTCTTGCATCCAAGATTTCTATCTTCAAGTCTCTGGGATATTTGTTATGATTTGACACTTTCCAGGAAGTAACATGCACACATAACTTTGCTGCTCAAGATGAGAAAATTGGGGAAACATTAAAGTTCTAAGTACCTTTTTATCAGCTTCAGTTGCTTCTTTGAACTTTCAGTTCAGTGAGTTAACCTCCTCTGTACTCAGCTGATCTACAAGATGTTTCTTCAATTCTGGTACTCTGGGTTTCCGCTAATTGGCCTGCTGCTTTTCCTCAGCATGAGAAGGAGCAACTGTCTTCGGTGGCCTTCCTCCAGCTGGGGATGCCATGTGCCGAGCACCAGGACCAGGCATCAGTTGCTGTTGTTGAAAGCCTTTTAAAGTGAAAAATAAGAAACCATTCTCCATCAAAGGAAGACAACAACAACAACAACAACAAAGCCTTTTCCCACTAAGTGGGGTCGGCTATATGAATCCTAGAACGCCATTGCGCTCGGTTTTGTGTCATGTCCTCCGTTAGATCCAAGTACTCTAAGTCTTTTCTTAGAGTCTCTTCCAAAGTTGTCCTAGGTCTTCCTCTACCCCTTCGACCCTGAACCTCTGTCCCGTAGTCACATCTTCGAACCGGAGCGTCAGTCGGCCTTCTTTGCACATGTTCAAAATCACCGGAGCCGATTTTCTCTCATATTTCCTACAATTTCGGCTACTCCTACTTTACCTCGGATATCTTCATTCCCAATCTTATCCTTTCTCGTGTGCCCACACATCCCACGAAGCATCCTCATCTCCGTTACACCCATTTTGTGTACGTGTTGATGCTTCACCACCCAACATTCTGTGCCATACAACATCGCTAGCCTTATTGCCGTCCTATAAAATTTTCCCTTGAGCTTCAGTGGCCTACGACGGTCACACAACACGCCGGATGCACTCTTTCCATCCAGCTCGTATTCTATGGTTGAGATCTCCATCTAATTCTCCGTTCTCTTGCAAGATAGATCCTAGATAGCGAAAACGATCGCTTTTTGTGATCTTCGCTAGATTGCTCCGGTCATTAGTGTGGATAAGTATATAAATGGATAGAGATAGGAAAGCAAACACAAGATGTACGTGGTTCACCCAGATTGGCTACGTCCACGGAATAGAAGAGTTCTCATTAATTGTGAAGGGTTTACACAAGTACATAGGTTCAAGCTCTCATTTAGTGAGTACAAGTGAATGATTTAGTACAAATGACATTAGGAAATATTGTGGGAGAATGATCTCGTAATCACGAAACTTCTAAGTATCGGAGTGTGGTGTCGTCTTGACTTGCCTTATCTGTCTCATAGGTAGATGTGGCATCTTCTCTGGAAGTACTCTTCCTCCATCCAGGGGTGGTATCTTTAACTGGTGGAGATGCACAAGGTAATGTATCAATTTCACTTGAAGCTTACTTGTAGTTTCAGGCTTGGTCAAGCGCGATACAAACCATGTAGTAGGAGTCCCCCAAGTCGCCGAGCTAGGGGGTCTGCTGAAAGAGGTGACAGACAAAGTAAGCAATCAGAGCTCCGACTGATTGTTCACCTTCTCCCCATCTTGCAGCAGCATGAAGGATAAAGAGAAGAAAAATGAGAAGAGATGATATGAGATACTTTTGCTTTTGAAGAAGTAACTTTCCACATGCTTATTCTTGAACTGAGCTGGAGGGTTTTCTGGTTTCCTCCAGAGTATAAGGCCGACTGAAGAATTTGAGGGTCAAAACAAGTCCATCAAATCTAGAGTACGTTCCACCCTGCTGATATGGGATACTTTTGCTTTTGACAGAGTAATGAATGTATTGGCACGTGTGCTGTTACGCTTGTCTCCACATGCTTCCTTGTATCCTTCGCACTTGCCCTATCTGTTCCTCAAGCAGATGCGGAATCTTCCCTGGAAACATAAGATGTTGAAGATGAGTACTCGAGAGCAATGCTAGGTAAGTAATCAGGTAAGGGGTTCCAGGCAGTCAGTTCCTGGCTGGAAGCTTGATTCCAAGTGCTGACTGATTGCTCTCTTTCTCCTTGTCTTGCAGGTAAAAACAAGGCCAAAAGAAAAGACAGGGAAAAAGCATGATATGGGATACTCTTGCTTTTAACCCTGATGATATGAGATATTCTTGCTCTAGTATAGCTTGTTTGCAGAGGTATTATCGGGGGGAAAGAAAGCTGAATATTTCGAAAGACTTCGTTGGGAGTGCCCTCTCAGATATGATGAAGGGTTGAGCATTTTTGCAGGTCTGCCTGTCCGTTGGGGATGGAGGTCGACATATATAGGAGTCTCCCTAACAACAAGTAGTAATGCTATTCCTTTACCCTGCTTGGTCATAGCACGGTAGTGGGAGCTGCCAGTTTCACATGTTTTAACTCTGTCAGAGCACTTTGAAAAAGTGGTCTGTGGTATCTGGCTCTCGAGATTCGGAGAACGATGCCTCTTCGATTTTTGAGAAAGCAATCATGCTGGGGGTATGACTCTCGAGATTCGGAGAGCAGTGTCTCTTCGATTTTTGAGGAAGTAATCATGTTGGGAGTCTGGCTCTCGAGATTCGGAGGGTGGTGCCTCTTCGATTTTGGAGCAAGCAATCTTGTTGGGAGTGTTGTCTCGAATGTGAGTAAAGGTTGGGCATGTTTGCTAGTCTACCTTGCCACGAAGCACAAAGGTTGACACACAGGGACTTTCCAATTATCCAGCAATGGTACTGTTCCTTTACCCTCTCTTCGATTTTGAGAAAGTAGTCATGTTGGGAGTCTGGCTCTCGAGATTCGGAGGACGGTGCCTCTTCGATTTTGGAGCAAGCAATCTTATTGGGAGTGTTTTCTCGAATGTGAGTAAAGGTTGGGCATGTTTGCTAGTCTACCTTGCCACGAAGCACAGAGGTTGATACACAGGGACTTTCCAATTATCCAGCAGTGGTACTGTTCCTTTACAGTTGTGGGTAATAATATGGTAGCTAGACCTTCAAAATTTGTGTCTAAACTTTTGTTAGTGCTGTTTCTTTGCTATTCTTTGCTATTCTTTTACCTTTCTTGATCAGAGCGATGTAGTGGGAGCTGCAAGCTTCACGTGCTCAACTTTGGCAGAGAACTTTGGCAAAGTTATTTGTGGTACCCATGAGCTATTGTTGCGTGTGGGAAGTGGGTGATTGAACAGTAAGATTCATGTGCTTTCTACTTCACCAGAAGTCTTCGACAGAATGCCCATAATTTCTGCAAAGCTGAGTGTGCGTGTGACAGGTGCTGACAAGGCTAGAAAAGTAGGTGCCTCTTCGATTTCTGAGATCGGCCCTCGTGGTCTCTGAGCAGCCCAGCTTTTGAGAAAGCGAGCGCCTCTTCGATTGATTCGGAGAACGATGCCTCATCGATTTTTGAGAAAGCAATCATGCTGGGGGTCTGGCTCTCGAGATTCGGGGAGCAGTGTCTCTTCGATTTTTGAGAAAGTAATCATGTTGGGAGTCTGGCTCTCGAGATTCGGAGGGCGGTGCCTCTTCGATTTTGGAGCAAGCAATCTTGTTGGGAGTGTTTTCTCGAATGTGAGTAAAGGTTGGGCATGTTTGCTAGTCTACCTTGCCACGAAGCACAGAGGTTGACACACAGGGACTTTCCAATTATCCAGCAATGGTACTGTTCCTTTACCCTCTCTTCGATTTTTAAGAAAGTAGTCATGTTGGGAGTCTGGCTCCCGAGATTCGGAGGACGGTGCCTCTTCGATTTTGGAGCAAGCAATCTTATTGGGAGTGTTTTCTCGAATGTGAGTAAAGGTTGGGCATGTTTGCTAGTCTACCTTGCCACGAAGCACAGAGGTTGACACACAGGGACTTTCCAATTATCCAGCAGTGGTACTGTTCCTTTACCCTTGTGGGTAATAATATGGTAGCTAGACCTTCAAAATTTATGGGTCTAAACTTTGTTAGTGCTGTTTCTTTGCTATTCTTTTACCCTTCTTGGTCAGAGCGATGTAGTGGGAGCTGCAAGCTTCACGTGCTCAACTTTGGCAGAGTTATTTGTGGTACCCATGAGCTATTGTTGCGTGTGGGAAGTGGGTGATTGAACAGTAAGATTCATGTGTTTTCTACTTCCCCAGAAGTCTTTGACAGAATGCCCATAATTTCCGCAAAACTGAGTGTGCGTGTGACAGGTGCTGGCAAGGCTGGAAAAGGCTGGAAAAGTAGGTGCCTCTTCGATTTCTGAGATCGGCCCTCGTGGTCTCTGGGGAGCCCAGCTTTTGAGAAAGCGAGCGCCTCTTCGATTTTTGAGATCGGCCTTCGTGGTATTTGAGCAGCCCAACTTTTGAGAAAGCAAACGCCTCTTCGATTTCTGAGATCAACCCTCGTGATCTCTAAGCAGCCCAGCTTTTGAGAAAGCAAACGCCTCTTCGATTTCTGAGCAGGCGCCTCTTCGATTTCTGAAGCTTCGTCGAGTGCAGATTTTTATAGGGGCTGGCATTAAGTTCCAAAGCACACTTGAATCTCCACCAGTAGAAGCTTCATTCTTGCACTTCTAAGATCTTGATTTGTCCGACCTCTTCTCTCTTCAACACCTTTGAAAATGTCTGGCCCCTCCGACCGTCGTTTTGACTTGAACCTTGTTGAAGAGGCAGCCCCGCCTTCTCCAGACAACATATGGCGCCCATCCTTCGTCTCCCCTACTGGTCCTCTTACCGTTGGGGATTCCGTGATGAATAATGATATGACCGCTGCGGTGGTGGCCAGGAACCTTCTCACTCCCAAAGATAACAGACTACTTTCCAAACGGTCTGATGAGTTAGCTGTTAAGGATTCGCTGGCTCTCAGTGTTCAGTGTGCAGGTTCTGTGTCTAATATGGCCCAACGCCTATTTGCTCGAACCCGCCAAGTTGAATCATTGGCGGCTGAAGTGATGAGTCTCAAACAGGAGATTAGAGGGCTCAAGCATGAGAATAAACAGTTGCACCGGCTCGCACATGACTATGCTACAAACATGAAGAGGAAGCTTGACCAGATGAAGGAAACTGATGGTCAGGTTTTACTTGATCATCAGAGATTTGTGGGTTTGTTCCAAAGGCATTTATTGCCTTCGTCTTCTGGGGCTGTACCGCGTAATGAAGCTCCAAATGATCAACCTCTGATGCCTCCTCCTTCTAGGGTTCTGTCCAGTACTGAGGCTCCAAATGATCCCCCTCCGGTGCCTTCTCTTTCTGGGGCTCTACCGACTGCTGAGACTTCTCCTAAGCAACCTTTGTGAAGGCTCCCTCTTGTGTGCTTATTTTGACTCATGTATATGTACATATTTGTAGCTTATCGGGGATATCAATAAATAAGCTTTCCTTCATTTCAACGTATTGTGTTAAATACACCAAAGCCTTCTTCGCTAAGTTCTTTGAATTTTCTTTTGTTAAAGCTTGTATGTTGAAGCTTTCTGAGTGGAGCATGTAGGTTGGGATAGTGTTCCCTTAATTTCCCAAGTGAGGAAAACTTCTCGGTTGGAGACTTGGAAAATCCAAGTCACTGAGTGGGATCGGCTATATGAATCTTAGAACACCATTGTGCTCGATCCTGTGTCATGTCCTTCGTTAGATCCAAGTACTCTAAGTCTTTTCTTAGAGTCTCTTCCAAAGTTTTCCTAGGTCTTCCTCTACCCCTTCGGCCCTGAACCTCTGTCTCATAGTCGCATCTTCTAATCGGAACGTCAGTAGGTCTTCTTTGCACATGTCCAAACCACCGTAACCGATTTTCTCTCATATTTCCTTCAATTTCGGCTACTCCTACTTTACCCCGGATATCCTCATTCCTAATCTTATCCTTTCTCGTGTGCCCACACATCCAACGAAGCATCCTCATCTCCGCTACACCCATTTTGTGTACGTGTTGATGTTTCACCGCCCAACATTCTGTGCCATACAGCATCGCCGGCCTTATTGCCGTCCTATAAAATTTTCCCTTGAGCTTCAGTGGCATACGGCGGTCACACAACACGCCGGATGCACTCTTCCACTTCATCCATCCAGCTTGTATTCTATGGTTGAGATCTCCATCTAATTCTCCGTTCTTTTGCAAGATAGATCCTAGGTAACGAAAACGGTCGCTCTTTGGTATTTCTTGATCTCCGATCCTCACCCCTAACTCGTTTTGGCCTCCATTTGCACTGAACTTGCACTCCATATATTCTGTCTTTGATCGGCTTAGGCGAAGACCCTTAGAGTCTCTTCCAAAGTTTTCCTAGGTCTTCCTCTACCCCTTCGGCCCTGAACCTCTGTCCCATAGTCGCATCTTCTAATCGGATGGTTTGTTTGTCGATGAATACCAGAAGTAGGTCTCCAGGCTACATTGCCAGCATTGGAGTAATTATTTGAAGGTTGAAAAAAATGGGATAAATCAAACATAACATTGCTTGGTAGCGCTGCTGGAAGAGGGCGTCCATCCCTAAACCGCTCCATCAAAGATAATGTGGCATGATGGGTATTCATTCTATCAATTTAATAGTATATATTTATGGATGTTTGTATGTCAATTGGCCAGCAAAAGATTACTCCCAATCACAAATAAAATTTTGTATCTACAAAATATCTATGGCATGTGTAAGTTTTTACCTCAAAATACGAACACATCATGCAAAGAATGAACATCCAGCAGCAAAGCATCTCGTAGAAAAATATGCTTCATTGAGCCTGTTATGTTCAGCAATTCAAGCTAATGAGAAAGTGCATTCATATAATCAATATTTAACATAATATGCCCCTGGTTATCATTTTATACGGAAATTCCTTAAGCAAAACAAGTATGCAGCTTCAAGAACCTATTTGTCGATATGATCCCGACCCAAGAACATTTCCCCTGTATGCGACAATCCTAACTACTCCATAGTCATCTTCTTATGCTGCAGGTTTTCACTACTGCACAATTCTACTGTAATAAACAATCCTTGATCAATCCTTGGGTCATATAACACATTTCTAAAGTCTGCTTACCACCTCAGTTCGAACGGATACACCAGAAGGTATATTAATGACCTCATAACATAACTCTCTCAACCTCACTAACTGTAGTATCTATTCCGCATTTATACTAACACGAAATAAAAATCTCAGCTTAGATAAGAGAATTAAGACATCCCGAACTCACATTTACCACCTCAACTACAATTAGACTACAAATTCAAAATCAATCTGATTCGGAACACAGTTCCACAACCATCAAGTCCCAATCAACCACTACAATTAAAAAAATATAATCATACACACATACATCCAATTATACATATATACACAAGCACATACATATATATATATAGAGTGAGAGAGAGAGAGAGTACCTGCGCAAGGACCTGTTTGGGGAGACCAGAGCCCTGGAAGAAATCGACGGCTTCATTGCCACTAATCCGGCCATCGCGGTCCAAATTGGCCCGTCGGAAATACGCGTCGAAGAGATCCACATGCGCCGATTGGTTCTGCGTCGACGCCATCGCCACGGTCGGATTGCGATTCGCGGAAGATCAGACCATGGAATCAATCGAGAGCGCCTCGCTCTCAAGCTGCCGTACGCGCGAGGAGCGGAGGAAGAATCAGAAAACCACGAATTCGGAGGACCAGGATTTGGTTGCCTTTCTTCTCCGATTCGGAAGAAAATCAGAAGACGACGGAGACACTGAGAGATGCCGATAGTTTGAGTTAGAAAAACGATTGTCGTTAATCAATTTTTTGTAACAAAAATGGTACTGTATTTGTTGTGATATTTCAAAATTGCCACTGGTCTTCATAAGCCCGGCCCATTAGGTACTACCACAACAAATACAATTTAGAAATCATAGTTGGTTAGCAAGTTTATGTTTTCGATTTGTCAACTTGTACAAAGTGGGGAAACAAAAACGTGCACATATAGAAAGGTACAAATTAATGCGAGATTGAGAAGGAAGCTACAATTTAGAAATCAGAGCCATTTGTTTGTCAGATATTTGATATGTTATAGTATCAAATTGTAAATCGCAACTATATATTTAGATAATTCGTCTAGAGAGAAAACCTAATTGATAATCTATACACACCTATATAGATTAACTACTCTTATCATGGCCAACAAGTAGCTTATGTCCAAGACGATGTTGTGTTCGCGTTTCGTCGATTTCACGTATTCTTCTTCTTTAAGGAGACGATCCATGATTAGTGTTCTAATATGATTATAAACCCTTTAAATAACTTCATTAGGTGGTACATGCATTTTGATTTATCCCTTCTGTGATCGCCTCAGTTTCGCTATTTAATTAGTCCCTGAAACTTCTTGCATTGCATGATGTGCATGGAAATGTCTATTAAATAAAAGAAGTTTTAACGAAACACTCCAGGTATTGTTTACTTTTAACGAAAAACCACATTTTTATCTTTTCCTGGTACTATTCACTACACCTTTATTTGTCATTTTTCATTAAAACTAAAGTTTTTTTTGAACTTTTCGTTAGTTTTCCATTAAACAAAACATTGGGGATCTTTGAAGTAGTACTATGTTTCGTATCAAAATCAAAGTACCGTCCTAATAATTGATGTAATTAGTAAACATTGACACATAATGTAATGCATTCTTAATTGGAGCTACAACCTCGTCTAGTTTCCATTTTTTTTATAAGTGTATATGTTAGTTTGGTGTATGTCGTCGGCCACTCTAGATTGAAGTGTGCAACTCTATTGTGGGAGCTTCTTTTGTTCTCAATTATAGCAAATGTCTCAATCATCGAGATGAATTTCTTGAATTTTATCAAGTACATGTCGATTTATGTGCTCCTAATTATTTTTTAGCATGAATAGTTGCACCTTCTTATTTGCAAATATTAAGAACAATTGCGCACATGTGCGTAAACTGTAGATTATGAATACATACATAACTAGAATTCTAATTGGATATTTGGTGTTACACCATAAATAATAAAGTTGAGAGCATTTTTTTAGTATACCAAAAACACCATATGATACAACAAGTATCATTTTCCGGAATACATATAATAAGTTACTATTAAAAGATAACTCTTGATTTGGTTAATATGAAAAGAAAAGGAAATTAGGGTATATTATTTTATATTAATATGAATATTACTTAATTATTTTGTCAGACATTTATCCATTAGCTGGTCGTGATTGGACTGAATAGTTGGCTCAATTAGGGGTGGGCAAACGGGCTCTGGACCCGCAGGTAGGGATGGGTATTGGCGGTTTGGAGCGGGTACGGGGCGGGTCCGTATTCTTTTTTATACAAAACGGGGCGGGACGGGACGGGTCCAAGTAAACAAAGGGGCGGGCCGGTTCCAATTTTCTGCAGTAGCGGGCCCCCGGCCCGAACCGTTTGCAAACCTCACATACTCTCAAATCTCTTTCACACACTCAAATCTCACAAACGCACACACATCTCAGCTTTCTGGAAGATTCACCCAAGTCCTCCCGAGTCCCTCCCTGCCGATCTCTCTCTCTCTTTCAGTCTTCCCTATCGATCTCTCTCTCCCAGAGTCCTCCCTATCCATTCGTCGATTCTCCCGAGTCCTCCCTCTCGATCTTTCTCTCACAGAGCCTTCCCTATCGATCTCTCTCTCCCAGAGTCCTCCTTCTCGATTCGTTGAGTCTCCCGAGTCCTCCTTAATGCTGTTCTACAATCTCTCAGTCTAGCTTTATTGGATCCTCCTTAGTTCTGAACCACTCTCTCTCTCTCTCGCTTGCTTTACTGGATCCTCCTTAATTCTGAACCACTCTCTCTCTCTCTATTCACAATTAAATTAATCTCTCTGCAACTACTACTTGCTGGATCTGAAAACTAGAGGTTGTGGATATGGCTTCTTCTTCTTCTTGTTTTTCATCCGCTGCTGCTCCTGCTGATGCTGATGATACAAAAAAGTAAATGTTTTGGATATTATTTTGAAGGTGGAGAAAACAAACAAGCCCTTGTCAGAGGTTAGTCAGTGTTTATTGATGTATTCTGTTTAAGGCTCTCTCTGTATTTTTTGTCATTTCTTTTCTTTTTACATAAGTTTAGGTGTTATGCTGCCATATAATTTGCTAATTAGTTTTTGTTAATTCCTTCGCTGGTGACCTGTCACCGGATGTCACTTTGTTTTGTTTGCATCTTTATCAATTGTCTTTCTTTTGACGTTTGGATTCAACGGTTCTCTTAACACAGGTTCTGAAAAAGCTTCGGTACAAAAGATTGGAAGAGAGAGCAAATGGAAAAAGAAAACAAGGAAGAGAACAGGAGAAAGAGGTCTCAAGTTGATTTTGCATCCTTTTTCGCATAGGCCTCTTCCTTTTTGTGTGGTGTTTTTTGGTATATGCATAATCTGATTTGTTTTTTCACTGGATGAAACATAACCAAAACATCACTCGCAGGAATCGATCAGAAGACGATGATGATACCGATTGTGAGGGGAGCAAAGCAAGGAGAAAAGGTTTGCATTATATCATTTTATGGTTTTCAAATACTAGTAGCTTTACATGCTGAGATGACGTTGTTCATATTAAGATTGCAAATATATGAATATCTTTCTTTAAATTATAGTGTTTTTAAAGATAATAGGTCCTATCATGTGCCCCATTTTCCACTTTCGTATCTCTCACTCGTTGATTTCTAGCCTTTGAAATTTTGTGCATGTAGTCAAAAGCCAATTCAAGTAAATTCTGAACTAGTCTCTCCCTCTCCCCCTCTTGCATCCTCTTAATTCGGTGCAACGTCGTAGTATTATTTCTCTCTAATTAATAATTAATCTCTCTGCAACTATGTCTTTTTGCTGGATCTGGAAATTAGATGTTATGGACATTGCTTCTTCTTCATCATCCGCTGCTGATAACCCCCCACGTCGAGAAAAGTATGATGTGTTTATCAGTTTCAGAGGCGAGGACACCCGCCTTGGTATTACCAGCCATCTACATGCTGCCTTACTTCAGAAGAAAATTGAAACCTACATCGATGACAAACTTCAGAGTGGAGAAGAAATCGGACCTGCCCTTCTAGAAGCAATCGAGAAATCCACCATTTCGGTGATCATTTTCTCACAAAACTATGCTTCTTCCACATGGTGTTTGGATGAGCTTGTGCATATACTAAAATGCAACAACAAAGAAGGCCGGATGGTTATACCCGTATTCTACGACATCGATCCATCTGATGTACGAAAACAGCACGGGAGTTATGCAGATGCATTTGCTGAACTTGAAAAACGATTCGCTAACAGTATAGACAAGGTGCACAAGTGGAGGGATGCTTTGACGACTGCAGCCAATCTATCTGGGTTTGATTATTCAAACAAATCCGGGTAACTTACTCATTCTTTAACTTGTCTAAAGTTATAAATTTTCTTTAAACTTGTGACAGTTTGATTTGTGCTCAGATTTGGTAAAGCGTATTTAAGACTAACTATTGCTTTTCTACCTAATCATATACGTCTATACTCCAGGACGGAGGCAAATCTAATTCAGAGAGTTGTCGATCATATTTGGGCCAAAATGTGTCGCGAATCATCCTGCGATTTAAAGGGTTTTGTTGGAATTGAAAGCCGCATCGAGCAGATTGAATTGCTGTTAGGCATTCATTTACCGGACGCTTGCTTCACTGTAGGTATTTGGGGCATGGGTGGTATTGGCAAGACCACCCTTGCCGAGGCTGTATTTCGCAGACACTCTTCTAAATTCGAAGCTTCTTGTTTTCTTAAGAATGTTAGGGAGAACTCAGAACAAGCAGGTGGACTAGATCACTTGGAAAAAACACTTTTTAAGGAGATATTAAAGGAAGAAGTTTCTTTGCCCGTAGGGTCAACTTTTCAAGAAAGGCTCAGTCGTACAAAGGTCCTCATTGTTCTAGATGACGTGAGTGATTCATTGCAAATGGATCGTTTAGCTGGCGATCATCTCCGGTATGGCAGTGGAAGTAGAATCATTATCACAAGTAGAGATAGGGGCAAACTTGGGCTAACTGGTGAAGAGGCTAAGATCTACAAGGTCGAGGTATTAAAATCGAATGACGCTCTTCAGCTCTTCTGTTTACGTGCTTTCAAGAATAATGGTGCTTGTAGAACAGATTTTAAGGAGTTGGCAAAAGAGGTGGTTGCTTATGCTGGATACGTTCCTTTAGCTCTTACAGTTCTGGGGTCGTTGTTCTTCAATTGCAAGAGCAAAGAAGAATGGGAAGATGAATTCAACAAATTGAAACGATTTCCCTGTGAAGATATCCTGAAAGTGTTGAGAATAAGTTATGATAAATTGGGAGACAATGAAAAGGATATTTTTCTGGATATAGCATGTTTTCATAAAGGGAAGTCTCTGGTTGAGGTAAAACGAATGTTAGATGTTCGTGGATTCTTTGCGCCATCTGGAATTAGAATTCTCATTGAGATGTCTCTCATATCATTTGATTCAAATTGGGGAATGGAAACCATAGAGATGCACGATTTGCTACAAGAAATGGGAAGGAAAATTGTTCAAGAACAAGGTATTAAAGATCCCGGTAAACAGAGTAGGTTGTTCAATGATGAGGATGTCTATCGTGTATTGAGGAGTAACAAGGTAAGAGCCAAATGCATTCAATTTTTTTCCTTTCTTTTTTTTAGAAAATAAAAATTACAAACTTGAGATGATAACACAACAAAGTAAAACTAATTTATAATAAAGAAGTGAGATTGTTAAAAGATGAATTTGATTGAATATTTATTGTGTTAGGAAGTGTTTGGAATATGAACAAATGATTGTTTATTTAGACAAGTAGAGCAGGATACAATTATTTTGGATATTTGACTCGACTAAGACACTTGTACATGATTACCATCGCAAATACTCTTTGTTCCAAATGTGTGTTACATTTTAATATGTTTAATTGTTTATATTCACATTTAAACTTTCTTCTTATTCTTAGGAAACTCCAAATGTTGAAGCCATACAAGTTAATTGGTATAATCTTCAAGAGCGACCATTGAAACATGCAGACTTCAAAAAGTTGTCTAACCTAATAATGCTAATTGTGAATGGTGGCTTCAAATTGACCGCTTCTCTAGACCTTCCCGATTCTCTTCGTTATCTTGAGTGGTGGTATTATCCAGTGGAATCTTTGCTGTTGAATTTTTGTTTGGAAAATCTAGTTGAGCTTCATATGCCTTATAGCAGAGTTAAGAAGCTTTGGAAAGAAGAGCAGGTATATTATATTATATGCCTATTTTAATTCTTGTATAAAATAAAGTGTAGAAATTATATTAATTCTTTATATTTCTATTTCATTTGTTGCAGATACTTGTCAACTTACAAGTGATTGATTTGGGGGACTGTTCAAATCTAACTGAAGTTCCAAATCTCTCTGGGAGTCTAAAAATTGTGAAGATAAATCTCTGGGCCTGTGGAAGTTTGGTTGAAATTCCTTCGTATTTTCAACATCTTGACAAGCTTACTCATCTTAATCTTAGAAACTGCAAGAGTCTCAAGTATCTTCCAGAGATGCCAGGAAGTCTTCAATACTTAAATTTAGAATACAGTGGTATAAAGGAGTTGCCTGAATCAGTTTGGTCTAACAAAAATATTTCTTACTTGAATTTAAGGGCATGCAAAGACCTTCAGAATAATCCAAGCAGCAGGTGTAAGTTGAAAAATCTCGTGGAACTTGGTCTTGATTATTGCTTTAAATTTGAAAACTTCCCAGAGATTTTGGAGCCAATGGAACATTTGAAGTCCTTAAGTTTAATTCAAACAGCAATTACAGAGCTACCCTCATCAATCTGTAAGTTGAAATATCTTGAGAGTCTTGATCTCACCAGGTGCTATAGATTTTCCAAATTCCCTGAAATCTTGAAGCCAATGGAACATTTGGTGTCTCTTTGTTTGGAAGAGACAGCTGTCGAAATGCTTCCTTCGTCTATTGGAAATCTAAATGGGCTTCAAGATTTAAACCTTAGTCTCTGCTATCAACTTAAGGATGTCCCAACAAGTATCTACAGTTTAACCAATCTTAAACGTCTCAACTTTCCATACTGTAGGAGACTTGAAAAATTGCCTTCCAGCTCTGTCGGTTTTCTCTCTTTAGAAAAACTAGATCTCAGCTACAGCCGTATATTGGAAATACCAGCAAGCATCAAACAAGCTTCTCGGTTGTCTATACTCTACTTATTCAACTGCGAGCGGCTTCAATCTATACCAGAGCTCCCAGTGCTATGTAATGTTAGAGCTGAAGGCTGCAGGTCGCTGAAGATAGTGTCAAGTTCAAGGACAGCACTCAGAAAAGGTTGGGATAAACCTAATTATCGTTACAGAGTTTTTATTAATTGCCCAAAATTGGATAATAATTCAAGGAGCAACATAATGGATGAAGCACAGATTACAATTATGCGAATGGAAACTGTTGCGCCATTTAAGGACTATGTGTTGCCTTATAATCCCTGGCCTCAGATTAACATTGCATGTCCAGGAAAAGAAATTCCAAATTGGTTCAGCTATCAAAATGAGGGATCTTCAGTAGACATCGAGCTTTCTCCATATTGGTTTCGAACAGGTTTATTTGGTTTCGCTCTCTCTGTTGTTCTTTCTGGGTTTATTTGGTATCCCCGCCGGAGGGTAAGAGCTAATTTCATTGTCAAATTCATGGGTGAAAGCCATGAACTGTTCAGTTCTAAGTACATTATCCCAGACTCCTATGACGGCCAACATCACGTGCATGTGTGGAATGAGGCCTTTAGAAGTGAGGAGGTAGGAAAAAACTGCTCCCCTGATATTTACAAACTTGCCAAAGAGGCCTCTGTTGTCTTCTGCCTGGTGGATCGTGAAGGACGAACTGCTTCTGCTTCCTCTGTGAAGGTGGAAAGCTGTGGTATATGCCCATTGTATGCCGAAGATGCTGAGAAATTCAAAATTGGTCATGTGTTCATGTCGAGGGGACCAAAAGTAGAAGAAGAAACAAGACAAGATGATTCCAAAGGTGGTGGATCAGGAGATGAGCCTCAAGTTAGTGGATCAAGTCATGAGTCTGAAGCAAATGAAAGTGATGATCATGGGTCTGAAGTCGGTGGAACCGAAGATGATTCAAGTGATGATCATGGGTCTGAAGTTGGTGCAACCGAAGATGATTCAAGTGACGATCATGGGTCTGAATTCAGTGGAACTGAAGATGATTGGGACTTTTAATCCAACAATCTTAAGCATCATTATCCAATGGAATTAGGAAAAACTTTTAAGGCAAATTTGTACTTTGATAGCTCACTTATCTGACCAAGAAATAAGACAACAAATAGGCAAGGCTTTTATTATTTTGGTATTGTTTATGCTTTATACATTAAAGCGCTAGTTATGGACAAGTGTATAATAGCCTATTTGTTATCTTTAAAACTTGATTTACCTTTATATCATAAACATAGACATTAATTAACACACCATGCCAGGGCAAAGTAAAAATCTCACAACCAAGAGCAATAGTTTGAACATTCAACAAGACAAAAATATGCGATTGCTCAATGGCTGAACTGCAATGAGCAAAAAATATGAATGGCCCAATTGGACTAACACCGGCAAAACTCAGTGTTCCTGTTTGCACCAAACAAAGATCAACGAAACAAATTTTATTAGAGAGGGTAAAATATTACAGCAAATTAAGGCTGAAAAAAGAAAGGCACAGCCCCAGTTTAATAATACAATCATCGAATTTGTAACAACGATAAAACTATAGGCTCTTTGCTTCAATAGGATTACGAACATTCCAAAATTAAGGAGAAAAATTATACGTCGCACTACAAGCTAAAGGAAGAAAAGAATGAAGAAAAAGCGAGATGAATACACAAAGAAATGAAATACAAGATACATTACAAGTTCGATGGCTGAACTGCATTTTGACCTGGAAATATTCAATTTTCTCTCTTGCATCCAAGATTTCTATCTTCAAGTCTCTGGGATATTTGTTATGATTTGACACTTACCAGGAAGTAACATGCACACATGACTTTGCTGCTCAAGATGAGAAAATTGGGGAAACATTAAAGTTCTAAGTACCTTTTTATCAGCTTCAGTTGCTTCTTTGAACTTTCAGTTCAGTGAGTTAACCTCCTCTGTACTCAGTTGATCTACAAGATGTTTCTTCAATTCTGGTACTCTGGGTTTCCGCTAATTGGCCTGCTGCTTTTCCTCAGCATGAGAAGGAGCAACTGTCTTCGGTGGCCTTCCCCCAGCTGGGGGTGCCATGTGCCGAGCACCAGGACCAGGCATCAGTTGCTGTTGTTGAAAGCCTTTTAAAGTGAAAAATAAGAAACCATTCTCCATCAAAGGAAGACATGTTTCAAAAAATAAAAGTGATTTGTTTGTGGATGAATACCAGAAGCAGGTCTCCAGGCTACATTGCCAGCATTGGAGTAATTATTTGAAGGTTGAAAAAAATGGGATAAATCAAACATAATATTGCTTGGTAGCACTGCTGGAAGAGGGCGTCCCTCCCTAAACTGCTCCATCAAAGAGAATGCGGCATGATGGGTAGTCATTCTATCAATTTAATAGTATATATTTATGGATGTTCGTATGTCAATTGGCCAGCACAAGATTACTACCAATCACAAATAAAATTTTGTATCTACAAAATACCTATGGCATGTGTAAGTTTTTACATCAAAATACGAACACATCATGCAAAGAATGAACATCCAGCAGCAAAGCATCTCGTAGAAAAATGTGCTTGATTGAGCCTGTTATGTTCAGCAATTCAAGCTAATGAGAAAGTGCATTCATATAATCAATATTTAACATAATATGCCCCTGGTTATCATTTTATACGGAAATTCCTTCAGCAAAACAAGTATACAGCTTCAAGAACCTATTTGTCGATATGATCCCGACCCAAGAACATTTCCTCTGTATGCGACAATCCTAACTACTCCATAGTCATCTTATGCTGCAGGTTTTCACTACTGCAAAATTCTACTGTAATAAACAATCCTTGATCAATCCTTGGGTCATATAACACATTTCTAAAGTCTGCTTACCATCTCAGGTCGAACGGATGCACCAGAAGGTATATTAATGACCTCATAACATAACTCTCTCAACCTCACTAACTGTAGTATCAATTCCGTATTTATACTAACACGAAATAAAAATCTCAGCTTAGATAGACATCCCGAACTCACATTTACCACTTCAACTACAATTAGACTACAAATTCAAAATCAATCTGATTCGGAACACAGTTCCACCACCATCAAGTCCCAATCAACCACTACAATTACAAAAATATAATCATACACACATACATCCAATTATACATATATACACAAGCACATGCATATATATATATATATAGAGAGAGAGAGAGAGAGAGAGTACCTGCGCAAGGACCTGTTTGGGGAGACCAGAGCCCTGGAAGAAAGCGACGGCTTCATTGCCACTAATCCGGCCATCGCGGTCCAAATCGGCCCGTCGGAAATACGCGTCGAAGAGATCCACATGCGCCGATTGGTTCTGCGTCGACGCCATCGCCACCGTCGGATTGCGATTCGCGAAAGATCAGACCATGGAATCAATCGAGAGCGCCTCGCTCTCAAGCTGCCGTACGCGTGAGGAGCGGAGGAAGAATCAGAAAACCACGAATTCGGAGGACCAGGATTTGGTTGCCTTTCTTCTCCGATTCGGAGGAAAATCAGAAGACGACGGAGACACGGAGAGATGCCGATAGTTTGAGTTAGAAAAACGATTGTCGTTAATCCATTTTTGTTACAAAAAATGGTACTGCATTTGTTGTGATATTTCAAAATTGCCACTGGTCCTCATGAGCCCGGCCCATTAGGTACTACCACAACAAATACAATTTAGAAATCAAAGTTGGTTAACAAGTTTATGTTTTCGATTTGTCAACTTGTACAAAGTGGGGAAACAAAAAACGTGCACGTATAGAAAGGTACAAATTAATGCGAGATTGAGAAGGAAGCTACAATTTAGAAATCCGGGTCATTTATTTGTCAGATATTTGATATGTTATATTATCAAATTGTAAATCGCAACTATATATTTAGACATCGTTTTGTAAATTCGTCTAGAGAGGAAACCTAATTGATAATCTATACACACCCATATAGATTAACTACTTTTATCATGGCCAACAAGTAGCTTATGTCCACGACGATGTTGTGTTTGCGTTTCGTCGGTTTCACGTTCTCTTCTTCTTTAAGGAGACGATTAATGATTAGTGTTCTAAAATATGATTATAAACCCTTTAAATAACTTCATTAGTTGGTACAATTAAGGCATTGTGATTGATCCCTTCTATGATCGCCTCAGTTTCGCTATTTAATTAGTCCCTGAAACTTCTTGCATTACATGATGTGCATGGAAAGGTCTATTAAATAAATGAAGTTTTAACGAAACATTCCAGGTATTTTTTACTTTTAACGAAAAATCACATTTTTATATTTTTCTAGTACTATTCACTACACATTTATTTGTCATTTTTCATTAAAACTAAAGTTTTTTTGAACTTTTCGTTAGTTTTCCTTTAAACAAAAAATTGGGGATCTTTGAAGTAGTACTATGTTTCGAATCAAAATCAAAGTACCGGCCTAATAATTAATGTAATTAGTAAACATTGACACATAATGTAATGCATTCTTAATTGGAGCTACAACCTTGTCTAGTTTCCATTTTTTTTTATAAGTGTATATGTTAGTTTGGTGTATGTCTTTGGCCACTCTGGATTGAAGTGTGCAACTCCGTTGTGTGAGCTTCTTTTGTTCTCAGTTATTGCAAATGTCTCAATCACCGAGATGAATTTCTCGAATTTTATCAAGTACATGTCGATTTATTTGCTCCTAACTATTTTTTAGCAGGAATAGTTGCACCTTCTTATTTGCAAATATTAAGAACAATTGCACACTTGTGCGTAAACTGTAGGTTATGAATACAAACATAACCGGAATTCTAATTGAATATTTGGTGTTACAACATAAATAATAAAATTTAGCATTTTTTCAATATACCAAAAACACCATCTGATACAACAAGTATCATTTTCCGGAATACATTTAACAAGTTACTATTAAAAGATAACTCTTGATTTGGTTAATATGAAAAGAAAAGGAAATTAGGGTATATTATTTTATATTAATATGAATATTACTTAATTATTTTGTCAGACATTTATCCTTTAGTTGGTCGTGATTGGACTGAACAGTTGGCTCCAACTGGTGTAGCAGCTAATGGGAGACCTGGATTGCATACGGCGCTTCCCCAATGCCCACTTCCACCGCCATTTATGTCCCCTGGCCTCTCCACCTCCTCCGTCTTCATCACCGCCGGGAAAAACCCTCCTCCTATTCTCTCCCACATCAAACACCCAAACCAGAACAATCAACACCAAAATTGCCAGTGCTGGGTACAGGAAGAAGGGGAAGATGAAGATGGCAGAGATCTGACTCTCAGACCTCATTTCTTGCTAGTATATACATATATATACACACACATACAGTGAGAGTCGCATACGTACCTATGATTCAATCAGTTTCAGCAAAAGGGAATAGCAAAAGAGAGACACTTTGCAGTTGTTCCGGCAGCCGCCGATAATTCACAGGCAGCGGCAGTGAGGAATCAACAAGGAGAAAGCCAAAGCCTTATCTGTTGGTTTTACCTCTCTCTCCCCATTTCAAGCAGTGGAGAAAAGACGAAATTCCTCATTTACCCTCGTTGTCTTCTCAAATAACAAATATATCCTCGCGAGCACGGTCTCTCTCGGTTCGAATTGAAACCCCAAAACCACTCTCTTAAACCCTAACCAGAAACTCAAAAGATAACTTTATCAATCAGAAATCTCTGTGGGGCCATGCCATCGTTTCAGGATCGGGTTTCCAAGCCCATATTTTCTGCAGTTTCTAATCCATTTCGCCAATCAACGAGCTTGTCGACGAAGAGCACCACCACCGATCGTGGCGGTGAAATGGAAGCAGCATCAGAGCAACAGCCGCCGGATCCCATACCCAATAGGCCCTTGAGAGGCCAAAGACTATCAAATCGCCAAACCTCCAATCTCCAATTCCTCAACAAAGACTCACCCATTTCGGCGAGAAGGGGAGAGAGCCCTTCTTCTCCGCCATTGCAGGACAGCAGCTTTCTCGAAAAGCTGAAGCTGGGTCTCGACAAGTCAAAGAGGGAGGAGCCTCAGGAAGTTCCCGAGCCGCCACAGGCGGCGGAAGAAGCGGACCAGATATTCAAGAAGATGAAGGAGACGGGTCTGATTCCGAATGCGGTGGCAATGCTTGATGGGCTATGCAAAAGACGGGCTGGTCCAGGAGGCCATGAAGCTTTTTGGGTCGATGCGCGAAAAGGGTTCGATTCCTGAGGTTGTTATATACACTGCTGTGGATGATGGGTTTTGCAAAGCGCAGAAGTGTGAAGATGCTAAGAGGATTTTCAGGAAGATGCAGAGCAATGGGATTGTTCCTAATGCTTTTAGTTACACTGTGTTGATACAGGGGTTGTATAGAGCTAATAATTTGGAGGATGCTGCTGAATTTTGCAGCGAAATGTTGGAAGCCGGTCACTCGCCCAATGTAGCTACTTTTGTCGGGTTGATTGATGTGATTTGTAAGGAAAAGGATATGGAAGAAGCTGAGAGTGTTATTGGGAAGTTGAAGCAGAAGGGGTATTTGGTTAATGAGAAGGCTGTTAAAGAGTTTTTGGACAAAAAGGCGCCATTTTCGCCGAGGTAGTGAAGATTAGCTTCTTCCATCGAGGTAGGAATTAGGTAAATCGATGACTTGAAGATTACTGCTGTGGATACCAACAATAGCAGTAACACATTTCTAGGTTGGAGTTAGGAATTAGGTAAATCGATGACTTGAAGATTAGCTTCCATGGAGGTAGTGAAGCTAAGGGTGTGACTAAGGTCGTGATCGTGGAATTAGTAGCGCTCCTAGTTGACTTACCTTCATGAATGGCTGTGATCTCCATATTCTGAATAGGTGAAACATAAAACTGACCTGTTGAATTTGCTACGTTATTAATTGAAGCATTGTGAAGATTGACACGGTTCTGCATAGGTGTCTAGAGGACAGTTCCCCTCTGTAAAGGCTACAGCTTTTGATAAGTGATCCTAATAAATTGGTGCAGTTTTCTCGTTTGTGATAGAGTTGCAACGGTACGGGGTGGTAGACTTTTTTTTTTTTTTTAAATTTGTGGAAGCTCGATCGTAGATGGACGTACAAAGTTCTACTGACTCTCATTTACTTGTGTGGTATTTTTTTTCAATCTGTCAAAACAAAGATTGTTCCTTTGTGACCGAAAAGTCACGGGTTCAAGTTATGGAAATAGCTTATTTGCAAAGTAAGGGTAAGGCTTCGTACGATGACACCCACCGCCGGCAATCTTTGCAAAGCCGGGAGCTTTGTTGGCTTGGGATTGTCCATTTATCTGAGTGCAAGATACATTTTCCTACGGAGCCAGTTAAAACTTATGTCAGGAAGCTCGATAGTGAACTGTGATACTATGGTTTGTAAACATTGGAAAGTTCTGGATAATTTCCGAGTTGCCGTGTATCAAACTAAATGTTGGTATCCATTTTCGGTAAGTTGGTTATTGTACAAGTATGTAGCTAAGCAATTAAGGGTGGGCATAGGCCGGCCGGGCCGGGCTGGGCTGGGCCTAATTATGAAGGAACCGGATCCTATCCGCTTTAAACTCTAAGGGGACGGGGCATGGGCCGGTTTTGGACGGGTTCACGGATTCAACTCTATTTTTTTTCTCCTTTCAAAAATTCTTTTTTATCAAATGGAGCTGCAGCCGCTGCACCGCAGTGCACAACAGCAGCACAGATTACACTTACACTTATAGGAGTATTGAAGGCTTGAAGCAAAGATTGTGCACAACAACACGTATTAATATAATCCCAAACCCATTTGCCCACTCCTAAAGCAATATTCTTTAGAAAAAAAATTACTTTTAATGTATTGAAAATGTCAGCCAAAGGGGGCGTTGAGGGGGAACGAAAGGTGCAGTCGCACAGGGCCCTGAATTTGAAGGGCCCCCAAAATTTTTGTCATCTAAATCTATTATTTATATGTAATAATGTTCTATAATTAAAATTGCTTTTGTTATGTAATAATGTTCTATATTTAAAAATTGTTTTTGTTAGCACTTTAAAATTTCTTTGTGCACTCCTTATAAGAGTATTGTTTTCCTTTCTAACACCTTAAAAATGGTATTCTTTTTTTTTCAATTTTATTATAAATAATGTTACATATTCAAGTGAAACTTTAAGTTAGAATTTTTTAAGTTTTTTTCCCTTGTTTGGTTGTTTAAGATTGTACTGCTTTTGATTATTTAGTGAACGTTATATTTGTAGCTCTTTTTACTTATTATTAATAAAATTTGTAAACATGCAACCAGTGAGTGCTAAACTTTGTTTTGATTTAAGTGATTGTTTTCTAGTGTTATACATTGTCCTACCTTTTTTTTTAAACTATCAAGGAGGAGCCTTTCATAAAATTCGTACAGGGCTTTCAAATCTCAGAGACCGCCCTTTCAGTATGGCATCTTATAAATTAATTATGTACTATCATGTGAGAAAGCATGAGAATGCGTAATAGATCTTATTGTAGATAAGTTTTTCTCGTTGTTTGGGTACGCAAAAGGCTCCCAAGCTTGTAGAATATAAAGATCATTGTTCACATTCTATGTTGCCACAATTATACTCTCGGTGGTATTAAATTTTGGCCAACTCAACAACGCAAAGCCTTTGTGGAGGGAAGGAGTAGTAGTGTGCGTATGCGCCAATTGGACAACCTCAAAACATGCAACCGCGTATGGCAAAAGCCGAAGGCGAATTGGGGGTTGGCGACTTTGCGTTCTCTCTTGGTCGGTTATTGTTTATTTCTCCAAGAGTTGCAAATTGTGAAGAAGAGATGCATCATACATCTCCTCTTGAAACCCACTTTTTGGATTAGCTCCCAATTAATTTAAATGCCAAGCACCAATCACCAAACCACACCCGCCCCCCCCCCCCAAAACACAAAATTCCCTGTTATCTATAAGATCTTTGTGATTTGGTCGGCTTTTATTTATTCATATCGTATGCTAGATTTTAAGGTAGTGGTAGTATGTGGTCAATCGACTCGTTCCTAAGGATAAGGACCAGAGGGAACTGTCCCATCAAGGGTGGGGTTACATGTAGCATGTTTCGTTTAACCTCATATTTCAATTGATGTGATAGCATTTCATTTCGTATCAACAAGTTTGATGTGCAAGTTTGTAGTCTCTTGTGTGAGAGTTTGTTGTTTTAATTTTGTTTTATTGTGATGATTTTTGGTTTAAATAAATTTGCTCGTATTTTATGAACGAATTAGTATTGATCCTTTGTGACTGCAGAAATACCTTATAATACAGTCGATACTAATTTGTTGGTAAAATCGGACCAAACTTATTCAGAAAAAAAAATTAAATAAAAAAAAACACATAAAAGGCCCCACGATTGTTGCTTTGTGCATGTGAAAACAAGATATATATATATATATATAGGGATGCTACAACTTGGGGTTAATGCAACTAAATTAACATTAGAAACATCTGCTTTGTAACTTGTTAAGTTGTTTTATGTGTATACATTTCAAGATTACAACTAATGAGCTTTTTCTTAATATTGTTTGTGAAGGACTTCCTAATTGATCATGTGCAGATAATCATTGACTAACCTAGACTAACATCGAAACTAGTTGAACCTGAGTTAAGGAGCTGATTACGGAGTCATTTGAGCTTTCGTTTTGGTTTTGTGTGTATTTTTGTTAGGTATTAAAACAGAGGGACTAGCCTCGATTTTGAATACCAGATATAGGACTTCGTGCATCAACAAATTCTTTAGAAGTAACGTCAGGGAGACCAAATAAATTATATGACGTGATTGTTGATACTTAGATTATTACTTAAGTGTTCATTAACATGTTTATTTCTAATTGGTAACACATCACATGTTTTACAAATTTAGTTTAAAAAGTTAATCTACCTAACATTATAAATACTTGAAATTCCGTTTCTGATTAATTTTCTAATATTCGGGAAAATTTTAGATAAGGGTGTCTCATCATAGCATTTGTAATACAACTCTCACAAAGCATAGGACTCTGTATTTGATTTTACCCGACCCCACATTAGTTCTATCCAAGGAAGAAAATATCGGTGATATCGGAAATATCGGTAGTCCGAAAACACGGAAATATCGATGGAAATATCGGTAAAATATCGATATCGATAAAAATTACATGGAAACCACGGAAATTGTAAGAAAAACTTGGAAATTTTTATTGAAACTTTGCAGGATGTTTATTTAGTCAATTATCTATTAGTTTATCACAAAAAATTGGAAGGAAATGCATTGCATGATGGATTTAACTGATTTAAGTTGATTATATAGCAAGCTGGCAAACATTGTAAGTGTAGAAAATATGTAGTAATTAATAAAATAAGTTTAAACACACCATAATCATTTATATATAATGAATTAGTACAATATTTTACACTTTATACATTGTATGGTAAGATACATGAGTGACTTAGCATCACATAGAATGAACGTGGTGAGTAGTTCAAAAGTAGATACTTGAAAAGAAATTAATCAAATTTTAGTATGATGTAATTATTTGGACTTGATTTAAAATAGAAATTTATCATATATAATATATGTAACTGAAAAAAAAATAATCAAATTTTAATATGATGTAATTATTTGGATTTGATTTAAAATAGAAATTTATCATATATAATATATGTAACTGAAAAAAAAATAATCAAATTTTAATATGATGTAATTATTTGGACTTGATTTAAAATAGAAATTTATCATATAGAATATATGTAACTGAAAAAAAAATTAATCAAATTTTAATATGATGTAATTATTTGGACTTGATTTCTCTTTATACATATATTCTTCTTCCTATTTTCTAGTATTTCAGTTTAGTAAGTAATTTTAAATTTCGGAGACGAAATTCTTTTAAGAGGGGTAGATTGTTACACCCACCCCCAATTTAAATTGTATTTTCATTTATCTTACTTTTAAAATTATTTTTTGATCTTAATAGGTGTGCCCAGGGCCCACCTTGCTTTTGTGTCACCATCTCTCTTTTCTCTCAGATCTCTCTTTTCCCTCACTCTCTCATCTCTACCGTGCTCTCTCTCTGCACTCTCTCTGCACTCTCTGCACTCTCTCCTTCTCCCCGTGAACCAACCCACACGCCACACCCTCACTTTCACACCACTTAAACGGCGACACCCCCTCATCGCTCTCTGCACTCTCTCCTTCTCCCCGTGAACAACCCTCATTCTCCCTCTTCGCCCTCTCTGCACTCTCTGCACTCTCTCCTTCTCCCCGTGAACAACCCACACCCTCACTTCCACACCACATCAACGGCGACACCACCTCATCGCCATCTCCGTCTCTACGTCTCTGTCTCTGCCTCGGTCTCTCCGTCTCCGTCTCTCCCTCAGTCTCTCCGTCTTCGTCTCTGCCTCGGTCTCTCCGTCTCCGTCTCTCCCTCGGTCTCTCCGTCTCCATCTCTGCCTCGGTCTCTCCGTCTCCGTCTCTGCCTCGGTCTCTCCGTCTCCGTCTCTCCCTCGGTCTCTCCGTCTTCGTCTCTCCCGCGATCTGGATCCTTCTTCTTCGATCTGGTTTCTGGATCCTTCTTCTTCGATCGGGTTTCTGGATCCATCTTCTTCGATATGGTTTCTGGATCCCTTTCTCACCTCCGCCGGCGGCGACGACGACGACAAATATCGCGATAATATCGCTAATATCGGTAATATCGCGATATTACCGATATTATCGCGATATTTTACCGATATTTTATTTTTACTAAAAAAAATATCGCCGGATCAAAAAAACGATATTATCGGCGCCGATAATATCGATTTTTAAATCCTTGGTTCTATCCAATAGGATGAATTTTCGCTCACCACCCTCAAGACGTTCATTACCTTATTTATCATCGTTTGATTAGTTTAAATTTTAAAATTTGTATATATTCACTACACAAATATCGAAATTTAAAATCATCTAACAGTAATAAATAAAGTGATGATCATCTTATATATTTAATTTAAACTCATGAGTTGGAATTTATGCAGATGTGTTGTTTGATAAGTAAATGATGAATCTAAAAAGGTATATTAAGAAGTCGGGTAATGCTAAGGAAACTAAATTTGTAGACAAAATTTACAAACTAAATAATGTGTCACCAATAAGAATGAACATGTTTATCAATGTTTACGCAATAATTCAGTCATCAACTTTCATGTAATTTAGTTTACAATATTTTATCTACAATTTTGATCTCCTTAGCATTACTCTAACAAGTCTATACAGCGGTATGAAGGCTAGACAAATAGTAATCAATGCCATTAACAATGGAATAGGACCCCATCCAGATTGGGGAACCAAATGATCAATCAATCGTGTTCATTCATCGTACATCGTACGGTTAGAAATTATTTTAAATTTTTTATTTAAAATTAAATATAAACATAACCTAATTAAAATTGACCGTACAATGTACAATAAACGGTTGTGATTGATTGATCCTCCAAATCCCTCAAAAAAATTCCGGAGAGGATCCTCGTCCATTAACAATTGAGCCTGCATTTGCATCCTTAACCGGACATTAATTAAATCACAAGAAAACCATTATCCGCGCTTCAAACAACTTTCCCATAAATCAAAACAAAACCATTACGTATTGTTTGATCCAATTTTTAAGTATATACTAATTACTATTGAATATAATTAGATACAAGTTGTACTTGTTTAAGTAGTAAAATTATGTTTAATTAAAGACTATAACGATGTGGGGTCGGCACCGGCCCTCCTCCTCCGCCACCTTCAAAGTCATTGACTTGACCTACTATATAAAAAATGAAAAAAGTTTTCTACTTTAACAAAAAAAATCATATTTTTACATTAAAAAGTCAATCCTAGTACTATTCACTTTACCCTTTATTTTGTTTTTATCGTTAAAACTCAAAGTTTTCAAACAATTTTCATTAGTTTTTCTTATAAAAAGGGGGTTTTATAACTTGAATCCTTGAAAAAAATTGAAATTTAAAATAAACTTGATGTTAGATTACATATTGATTATAGTTCCCCTTAATTCAAAATAATTAATGTATATTTTATTCAATGTCTCCCATTAAATATTTAAATTTATTAATATACACATTTTAATATATTTTTTGATCAAACAAAAGTTTTTTTTAATTTATTAATTATATTTAACATTCTTCAAACTTGAAAAACTCAATGTTAGTACCGAAATTTTATTATATTGAATTAATGTATTTAAATGTTAGTGCCGAAATATATTATATTAAACTAAGGTACCTAAATGTATGTACCAAAATGTTTGTACCCAAATATATTATATTAAACTAATGTACCGAAATGTATTATATTAAATTAATATACCTAAATGTTTGTATCGAAATGTATGTACTGAAATATGTGTACCTAAATGTATGCATCAAAATGTATTATAATGAATTTAATGTACATATATGAAGAAGACAAAGTATATCGAAATATATTGTAAAATAAAAATTAATTTATTTAAATATTTACAACAAAATATATTACGATGAATGAAATGAAAATTATAATTATAATGAAATAAGGTTAATACATTAAAATTAGGAAGAAAAAGAGAAATAATTAAAACATCAAAAATATAATTAATAAATTAGATGATTACTGTATCAAGGGACTAAAATTAGATTTTGATTTTACTTATGGTTTTAATCTAAAAATCATATTTGCCAAGAATTAAAATGAAGTTTCCTAATATAAATATCACGTTTATATCGAAATAAAATAACACAATTGAAAAAGTCAAAACCAAGAAAATAATACTATATTTTTATAAGACAACGAAAAATAACACTCAAAAACTTTCTTCCTATATAAACAGCTACATATGGGGTTCTTCCATATCACTCACACATTTAACAGCCTCATTGCACTCACACAAACAACACAAAATATCAAATTCTGGCACTTGGGTTTTCAGAATTTTGCTTGAAGATCTTGTTTTTGTTTCCGATACGAGCTCGAAGATTGCCGGAAATGATATGTCTAATGGCTTCTCAGTCCCATTTGGGCATGGCAGTAATACTTTTCTACACATGTTTCTGGATCCCATTTCACCAGATGAAGAAGTTTCTGGGCAGATTATTTTTTGGCGTGATATTTTTCGCTCATTTCCAGCAGCAGGAAGAGGAGTGTACGAGTCTTCCAGTGGCTAGGTTCCAGGACTTGCAGGCTCATGGTACCAAAAGGTGTGGACAAGTTTTGGAGAAGACATGTTCAGTTTGCTTGGTGGATTTTGAGGAGGAGGATTTGGTGAGCCAATTGGGAAAATGTGGACATGTTTTCCACGTTGATTGCATTGAGAGGTGGATTGAGAGCAGTCACTTTACCTGCCCAGTTTGCAGGTCACTGTTCTTCAATGTCAAAACTTGTCATGCAAAACTGGATGAGGAAGTTAATATCTCTTCCTCCTACATTAATGGTGGTTTTTCTTGGTATTATTAGTTATTTGATTTTGATTAATTAAGTAATTAGTAGTTCTTTGTTTGAAGAGAGGATCTGGGGATGTAAAGGGAGGCAATCATGTAATTGGCTGTTAATTATAAGAATACATTTCTAATTTCATGTAAAAATACATATAGATATTTATCATTTATAAGACAGTGCAGAAGAAATAAAAAACCAGTAAGCAACATCAAGCATTAATCAAGCAAATGCAGTTTCTGTTTGTAGAGGGAAATGAACCCTAAATTTATCATAACTTTATCTCGTCGATTCATCTTTCCTACCACTTGGATAAACTACCAATACCTTTTTGTTGTTTTAAAATGTAAAGAAGGATTAAGCAAGATTAGCTCATCGACAATGGTCAAGTGTGAGGAGTCGACCATTCCTTGTAGGGGTGAGAACCATTACACATGGAAAACCCCTTGCCCTCCTTCCCTACCACTTTGACTAAGTCCGATGAGTTATTTTTATTTAAACGATAATTTTATTTAATCTAAACTACATAAATAAATATTTAAGCTTCGAGCACACTGCTCAACTAACTTAACTAAGCACAAGTCTACAACTATAACTGCAAGGATACTTAAATAAAAAGTATGAGCACACTGCTCAAACTTTCAATAATTCAATTCATATACTCATTGTTGCTTGTTTGATTTTTTTTCTAAATGTAATATTGGCAATAAAAATTAGTTTGGCAATTGATTAGGCATCTGACGCTTTATGTTTTGTTGAGGTCAACGAGAACACGAGGCACATATCTTAATTTGTTCAATTAAATTTTGAAAAATCGAAGAATCTTTCAGCAACCAAATAATCCATTGAAATTATCGGATTAAATCAATTTAATATTTTCTATGATTAGATGCAGATGGAAACTATCTAACATTTTTAAGGGATATATATTGCTTTAATCTTCAGCTGGTGCTGGGAGTTTAAAAGAAAGTTCCAACGGAAAAGAAACTAACAACAGTTTACATTTTTAACAACATGACTTGTGACTCAAGTAATTATAAACGCTCTACTTAAAAACATTTATCTTAACTGTGCGATCAAATGTAAGCAAGGGAAAAATACTTTTATGATTTGTTTGGTATGTTATAAAAAAATTGCTTAATTGGCATTGCAATAACTTTCTTAAGCACACTTTGTGTTATTAGTAACGTTATGTGTAGTCCATTTTGACAAATACATCAGTTTACTAAGTTTCTTTGTACATTCATGTAGCCATTGGTATATTGAAATGGTCCCCGTGTTTTATCCTCTAGTCAATTTGGTTCTCGTATTGTCAATTGGTCATCATTGAAAAGTCATCTCTATAAAAAATCATTGTAGTTGAAACATTTAGTTATCAACTTGGAAACAATTACAGTGTTATCGATAAGCAGTAAAATTTTATAATGAAAATCAAATGATTAAATGGTTTCCGATTGAAAAATGATTTTCACATATTTTTTTTTTTCGTTACACATTTATGCAAGACAAAATTTACGATTTGAAATATTATGGGTTTTTTTTTTTTTTTTTTTTTGCAAGAGAATTTATTATGGGCATTTTGGGCCTCAGAAATTGGTTGTCAGCCCAACCTGGACTTTTGCCTCGCTTTTTCCTGAGACCAGCGGGAGAGAATAATAAAAGCTTAGAGCTGGGTTTTGGTGAAATCTTCAAGCTTTGAAGCAGGGCAAGCAATCGATCGCCACAGAGAACGCAGCCATGGTAATTCTAACTCATCTCTCAAATCTTGCAATGTACCGATTAGTTGTTTTCCCTTTTCACGTCCTCAAATTTCAATTTCCTAGATTGGGTTGCAAGAAATTAGAATTTTCAGATCTGGGTCCAATTAGCAATCGATCATTACTAAACTGGATTCTTTTCGTGTTTCGATTTGTTTTGTGATGAAAAAATTATGGCTTTTTATAGTTGTATAAAAGTACAATGTGATCCATCTTTGCCATGCCATTACTCAAAACGATGCAATATTTGTCGGAATTTGTATTTCAGTAAGAAATTTGTGATTTGGACTGGGGTTAAATTGATTAAATTTTATTTGGGTTTTTAGTTTAGTTGCTGATCTGATAATGGTTTATGTTGTTAGATTCAATTTGTGCTTCTAATAAGCAGACAAGGAAAAGTGAGGTTGACAAAATGGTATTCTCCTTATACCCAAAAGGAAAGAAGTAAGGTATTGTCGATAAATCTCATCTAGTTTTTTGGGTTGTTTAATCGTCGCTAGAATTTATAATTCCAAGAAGAATGGCAACATGAACACCTTTAGATTCTTGTTATGAGAATGGCTTACGATTCTCACATTGTTATCACCGTGTGTGTATTAATCTTGCATTTTGATAAGGTTCTCCGTGAGCTCAGTGGAGTAATTCTTGCGCGAGGTCCCAAACTCTGTAATTTTGTGGATTGGAGAGGATACAAAGTTGTTTATAAAAGGTGATGCAGAGAGATGTGATTTTGTTTTTGCTCTTCTAGGGGTAGAATTATTAGTGAGTGGCCTGTCTTAGACTTCCGCTACTGAATTTCTGTGAACGTGTTTTGCAGATATGCCAGTCTGTATTTCTGCATGTGTATTGATCAAGAAGATAACGAATTAGAGGTCCTTGAAATGATTCATCATTATGTTGAGATTCTCGACCGATACTTTGGCAGTGTGAGTGATTGCATTATATTCTTCATTTCATTTTGATAAAGGATGTTGTTGTACCGTGTACTAATAATATGTTTATACTTACAGGTCTGTGAATTGGATTTGATATTTAACTTCCACAAGGTATGGGTTTAGTGCTTGTCTAAGAGTCGCCTTTTCTGTTTTTCGGAATTGCATTACAAAGGAGTTGGTTTTTACTGTTTTTGTCCACATGTTTGCCATACCAATGCTAAAATTTGCCAGAGTCCTCATATGACATTTTTCTGATTTATGTTGATATCTGGCTTGATCGTTTGCTACTGTTCAACATGGTAGGCCTACTATATACTGGATGAAATTTTGATTGCCGGTGAACTTCAAGAATCGAGCAAGAAAACAGTTGCACGATTGATAGCTGCACAGGTATAGGTTATTCTTAGATCGGTGCCATTTGTTGTCAAATATTTCCGTCCTCGCTAATTGCATCATATATCTTGGTTCTAGGATTCTTTGGTGGAGACTGCAAAAGAGCAGGCTAGTTCGATAAGTAATATAATCGCGCAGGCAACCAAGTAATGGAGAACAAGCATATGGTCACCCTTTGTATCAATACACATTGAAGTGTTTCTGTATTAATATTGTTCTTGTTATCGTTATTTTGAAATTTTTTTGTAATAACTGATGTGCGTTTTTGGTTACGTATGCAGTTTAAGGATTGTACAATGAAATGTTCTCCGATTCGTCGTTGATTATATGTCTTGTGTGGATGGTTTATTCATAGCTTCTGTTCGAGGCATTTTTTGTGCTTTTTAGAGATGAACATTCTTACATTCTTCCCAAAATCCATCCCAATTGTTTTTTTACTAGAGATAGAGGAAAAATATGTACATTTCTTTTGCATCGCTTGTCGACAAACTAAAAACGAAATGTTTACCAAAGGCCCCAAAATTTCACAGTACTTGTGTTTAGGGTCTCCCTCAGACAATGGTATGCATTGACAGGGTCACTGTGATATGCTAGTGGCTGAAGTACGAAGGCCAACGTTTCACATGTTTCCTTGGGTTGAAAACTTGAAGGTAAATGGAGTCCAATATATAATTAAACATGAACTTCAGGGTTTATGGCATGCATTCATATTAACATCATATCTAAGTTGTATTAATTTCAATCTAATTAACATTTATTCGCGGTTAAATATGCTCGCTCGTTGTAAGTTCTACTTCTCTGTTGGTTTCCTATACAACTTACTGCACCCATCCCAGACACGAACTCACTTATCCGTTTCTTTCCGCCTGAAAGATTTGAATTTCATGCTCCGAAGGAGAGGTTTGCTGTACAGGAAGACTGGGGGAAAAGACCTTGTCCTGCAAAGTCGAAAGTAAACATATGAGAGTGTAATAACAACCAGATACCATACGTTCGATGTCTGTAATGCGAGGACTGCAGTGACGGCTTAACAAAAAATTATACTAAATCAGAAGCAAGTAAGCAAAAACGTAATCTATGTAAGAGAAATTAAACAGACCTTTAGAAAATATCCAAATCCGCTAAATTTACAAGGACTCCATCATCTTCCCACGTTATATCCTTGGCCTTTGGATCTCTTTCAATAGGTTGAAGAGGCGCTTCTAATGGCGGAGGGCTCTGCAGATAGAAAACATACAATTTCGAGACGTAATTGACAGGAAAACTAGAACTTAATTGCCTTCATCAGATTACTAAGAATTCAAATCCTGGATGGGCTCTCTCCATCGCTATTGGTATTTAGAAACCGGTTTTTCAATTTATCATCAAACAATGATGGATGTATCCCTACCATGCAACGAATCAAAGGCCAATTAATTCCACGGAAGAAAGGATGTTGCTTGATTTCATTTGCACCAGTATTGGATCCTAAACGTGCGTCTGGGTCTCTCTGCAACAATGCATTTATCAACTGCCGTGCTGCAAGGCTAACCTGGAACATCAAGTAATGTTAGCGGGTGCACAATTAGCTCGAAGCTTCAAATAATGACTATACAAACGCAATATTAAAACTTCATCCATCTTTAGACCGCAAGGTCCAAAATGACAGAATAGATGCACAGTTCAATCTTAGATATACCGGAATACTGCCTGGAAACGTGAGATCTTTGTGCAGGATGTTGGTGAACGTCCTCTGCCTATTTTTACCCCTGAAAGGTGTACGGCCATACAGCATCTCATACAACAAAATACCTGAATTCCAAACATAAACAAAAGCATTAGTGATAAAATGTACTGCAGCTCTACAAAGAAAGTAGGAGCTACCCAGTAGGGCGGGAAGAACTCCATGATAACATGATTGGAAATTTTTATTATATGCACACTTTTGAATACCAAAGTAATTTTCAAAGTAGTGGTACTTGAAAAATTGATTCCTTCATAAGCATTAGTAAGAATTTCGGTGAAATTTAATGCTTACCAAGAGCCCACCAATCAATAGCACTGCTGTGGCCTGCACCAGTAATAATTTCCTGAAATCAAGCACCTTAAGAACTTTGAAAATATATAGGCAGACAAAACAATTATCATTACTGTAGTCTGTAACAATATAGCTGACCAGATTTGTAGTAATACAAGTATTTCAGAACATGACATACAAAATGTCAGCGCCAGTTAGCATGGTTCGAAGCACATGCATACATTTTACTGTTGATGAAAAGATCATGATGTGTTTTGATCCTGAGTTCCATGTAGTGACTACGCATGAAAATGTTTTCTGAGGTGTTAACCAATATTATAGAACCATACGAAAACAAGGCATGCCCCTCTATCTAATACGCTAATAAAAATATTGAAAGTAGGATGACCTAAAACCATAATGGAAAGGGATCACCGTACAGGAGCAATGTACTCTTCAGTTCCAACAAATGAATTTGATTGTGTGACTGGTTCTGCAACAAATGTTGGTGGTGGTTGACTCCTCGATCTTCTTCTCTTGTTAGGCGATTGATGCCTTATAATCTGTGCAATGGAAAAAACTATATAATAACAAATAAGAAGAGTACGTCTGTAAAGAGAGAAGCGAGGATTGTGATTTTGTACCAGGGGTTTACATGATGTCATAAACGACAAATCAAAATCTGTTAAGACAATATGCCCATCCTTATGGAGTAAAATATTTTCAGGCTTAAGGTCGCGATATACTATTCCTGTAAGAAGCCACAGGCATAGTCAGCAAAAAAGCAAGAGGACTGAGATGTCCATCATAAATGACACCAATATGTTATAATCAGTCAATCCTGGGTTGGATTCCCGTGCTTCAAATGCTAATCCTTATACTCAGGGAATAACTCACATTACATCTGATTATAGTTTGTGTCAGGAAAATTAACTAAACAGTATATGTTAACCACAGGATTTGGGAAGAACACCAATAAGTTCACGAGGTTTTCTTCCCATTTTTTATTAGACTAGAAAACAATTAGAAAGAATATTGAATAGAGAAGTGGAGCACAGAAAATGTTCATATCATTTAATCAAAATACCTAGACAGTGAAGATATTCCAATGCAATAACCACCTCTGCCGCATAGAACCTGGCATATAATGAAAGTTAAAACAATAATCTTTTGAGAATACATCTACTTTATAGATGGTTAAAACATTGACTGTAGAAAGTCTGCAATCAACCTAATAGTAAAAAGTCTGCAATTCATATGTACCAAACATCAATTTCTGCTTCACATGACCAGAGGTCCACCGTCCACAACAATGAATAAAAGTGTTAGCTACCAGCGGTTGTGGACACGGTTATGCCCAAGGGTAGCCCTGTCTCCACCCATCTTTTGAAATCTACCTTAACAGAATTGGGGTGCATATGGTTTCGTCACATTTTAAACCTAAGTAGGGCTTTAGCCTGCTGAAAATTTTGTTCCATGACTGGTACCAGTTCGTAAGAGGAAATTGAAATTATAATAAATCTTTTCCATCAACCAAATAGTACAATGCATCTCTTACAAAACATGGATCATTATCTTCTGCAGCTTAACTTTCGATCCTTAGTTATATCACAAACAAATCCAATAGTTATCATTAACTTTCATCATTAGCAAAATAGAAAGCATACACAACCGCATTTGGATTCGTGTTGAATGTCAATCAACACAAAGCACAGCATCTCTCCCTAGAAATTACTGAACTGTAGTTGAATTCCACACAAGCAAGAGTTTAAAGTAGCAAAATCAGATTAATGTTTTCCTATCATTAAATCCAATCAATAGTGGGTAAAGTGGTAGCTTTAATTTGGTACCAAGAGATGTTAAGAGTACAAAAGTAAAAGTACCTCGCAGATTCCTCCTTAAATAATTTCATCGGCTGCTTGTCAAGTAAAGCAAATAACTCTCCACCACTGCAAAAGTCTGATATCAAACAAACGTGTGTGGAAGTCTGAGGAGATGAAAAAAAAATCAGTATACTTGAACTTATACCATTAGTCAGCAAATTAGAAACTTTCAAGCTGCATAAATGAAGCTTGAAGACAATTAACCAACTTATTACAACTCTCTTTGAACCCTGTTTTGTCTTCTTTTCCATAGGAATTATAGAGCCAACACCAACGTAGTCAAAAGTCAAATGCAGTCCATAAACGATTGTAGATTTGAGACACAGAGTCCAGATATCTATTTTTACTTGTCAAGCTTGCCAAGCATATGACAGGTCATGGCTGGATTACTTGTATAACAGACACCAATTCGAGAATAGTAGAAATATCATGTTGTATGTGTGATAATCCCCTTGAAGAAATACTGATATGTTATTAAACTTGGCCTTGTAAGTTCGATGAACTGTATAAGTTGGCCCTCCAACTAAAAAGAGAAATCCAATCTCCTCTTTCATTTATTTGAATTCTACAAGAATAATTCCTTTGTAAAACATGTACAATCATTAGAAGGAACAGTGTCTGTCTGTCCTCTAATGTTGTTGCAACATAGGTTTAGCTTTTCGGGGTTAAGATAGCATTCACTAACAAGAAGATATATTTGATTTAGATAATATAGAGGATTGAACTGACTCCCAATCAGATATGTCTATGCTTATTAGTGCACATGCATATGCATGCATGGATGTATCCAAAATATTCACATGCAGAATTACCTCAAATGAGGTGTACAGTGTGGGAAGAAAAGGATGGTCGAGTAGCGAAATTATCTCCCTCTCAATGCATGCTCGGTGAACCTGTAATATAAAATAGCAATATGTGACCCTCAGAATAAATAAAGATGTTATACTGGTTATGCACAAACAAACATGGGCATCCATATGTGTATGTGTGAAAATACCACACATGTGCAATCAAGAGCCAGACATGCAAAGGCGCACAAGTGACACATTCATGCACAAAATTGCAAAGCTCCTTTTCTGGACACCGCTGAGATGTATGCTTATTCACTGCTGAAGAATGCAGCTGTTCACTTATGTGTTCATACCTTGTTACGGTTCAACATTATTGACTTCTCCATTGCCTTCATAGCATACAGTTCACCTGTACCTTGTAGTTCCACCAAATGTACACTGCAAAAATACCATAGTAACGTAACTGAAAATTAGAGATCCAGAAGCTAGATAATGAATATTTTTTTGTATGCACTGTATAAACAATTGCCTAATAACCTGAATATAAATACAATTTTAGACGAAGAAATGACAACAATAACCGTAGCTGAACACCACTCAATTACATACATCATCAACGGTGAATAAATTGCACTACCTTCCAGTATCACCGCATCCCAATGGTTTTATGGGCTTAAAATGATGTAGACCAATTTTTTCACCGCGAGCAGTAATCTATAGAAAATGAATAAGATTATTAAAAAGACATTAGTGATGGAGACAGCTTATACAAAAACTTGTGAAGCTCATAAACACTATATCTTGATTCTCAACACCATCAAGAAGTAACTGTAACTTGTGGTGGCCTAGAGACTACAGAAACTAAAATACATGTCAACACCACCACAATGCAACTCAATGGTAAATAAGAAAGCTAAAACATCTGAATGCTGAATATAAGTAATAGCGATGTTAGTCAAAACACTACAAGTAATATCACTTGACAATTAAATTTAAATTGCCTGTATGTCTATCTACCTCAGCTAAAAGAGAAAGAAAGTTATAAATATGAATCCGGATAGCCAGTTTAAGAAAGTTATAAATATGAATCCAGATAGCCAGTTTAAGTAGACTAATAAAATTCTTAACCTAGAGTACATGAAGTTTAACACAAAAATATTATTTGAAAAATGGATTGATACCTCCCGTATTGCTGTCCAAGAAGGATTTTCCCTTTTGTGAGGCCTTGGGAAGACAGGCTGAGAATGAATTGCCCATAAATCTTCTGGTTTCTAAATAATTGATATAATATAAAAGTTGCATCAGCTATAGTTCCAAATTACAGCCATAAAGATATTAGATCCCATCATTGCATAAAAGATGTAGCAACCAAAAATGAAATGAAGTGTAAAATTATTAAAATCACAGATATTTTACATTATTTTTCAATACCAATTATTAACCCAATCTGAATCTGAAATATCTCAATAGAATATATTTAAATGTTTATTTAGTTTAGAAAATACAACCGATCAACTCATTGGACATTTTAACTCAGCGCAAAAAGAGTACCTTACCAAGTTGGCATCAGGAAGTTCTCGAACAGCCTCATCAACATTGTGTGCTGTAGCTTTGACCTGATAATATAGAAAAAAACACTTAAACATCAGCAGTAGTACATGAAAAAGGTATTAAATATACATCAATGAGACCAGTGATAAGACTATGCCAAACATGGATTGAAAATGTGCTGATGTGAGATCATAGAACGAAAGGTTCATCAGTTTTAAAAGCATCTATTTATTGCTCATCTTGTCCATGATAACAAATGCCCAAAACCGTAAGTATTTTCTTTCTAAAATGCAGTGTATGTTGAAAAGTGAAAACAAGTTTATTACCTAGCAATCTACTTCTCCTTTTTTATCTCTCTCAATTAATTGGGCCATATGCTGAATGATCAGGCTATTGAAATATATATTCAATTTCTAGCCAACTTCCAAAACAATTGGCATTGCTTTGAAAAGATATTCTTCTGACTATTTAGAACTGTCACATTAGGAAGGCATCAGCATCATGACTACAACAGTACATAAATAATTAAGTTCTATAGACAGCATTCAAATAATAGGAAAATAATTACCAATTTAGAACCTTCTAGCTCTGTGGTCTCTGATAGGCGATTTCGCAGAGGTTCCACATGACCACTCCCATCCAGTTGGACACCAATGAAATATTGAAGTTCACCCTATAAAAATTAAAATCAACTCAACCAAAATAAGGTATGCAGGAGAATTTGATCAGAAACAAGTTTGAACCTACAATAAGAATCACAAAGTTACCTTCTGGTCACGCATGGGCTGCAAATGAAATAAATTCCAAAACTTTTTTCCTGCAATTCAAGAAATGATAACCATTAGGAAACGAAGATGTAACGCAAAACCTCCAAAACAAACGAAGCAAGTTAAACAGAAAAAGAATTTATACACCACATGGCACTTGGCAATCAAATGTCATTTATATTCTTGTCTTCCAGCCGGCATGAACCAGCAATTCAATTAACTGGCATTATAGATATGTACAGCATCAGAAATTCCAAGGCTGCTTACCACTCTTTGTATAGTTGATCAACTGTACAGTAATTTCCCTTTGTTCTCTAATGGCATCTCTTATCTTTGCGACAGTAGCTTGATCTGTTTCAGGTCCCTGGAGAAAACTATGAAACAGATAAAGAAGATTAAATTCCTATTGCCATCTCTAATAAAGTTTCTCATACAAATGAACAATATACTAGATAGGGGGAATAGATAGCAACAATGACAAGTAAGTCTTAATTCTAATTTCATACGATTCATATTAGATAGGGGAAATTGGACTAAGAGTCTAAGTTACCTAATTGATAATTATAAATGGATAACAAGAATACAATATAACATGCTTAAGTTAAACAGCAGGAAGTAAATGACCTTGTTAAGAAAAATGCATAAATAGAGTACACTTCCTACCGACAATTTCTTCCCAAAATTTCTTCACGGGTATATTCTGTCAGTTCTAAGAAGCTATCAGATGCAAATATCTGCACAGAAAAGAGTCAAAAGACTATTAAACTCATTTTCAAATATAACATGCACCATGCTTAAACCATACATTTTAATTCGAGTAATTTTTCAGTGAAAACCTTGATGCTTCTTAAGTGCATAATAAAGGAAAATGCGAACTGAATCTTCCTTGGGAATAGTAGTATTAATGACAGTGAGCAATCTTGTTCCGGCACGCATTACCAGTACAGGAAAGCAAGCAAGTAAAATGAACTAACTCTATTATCACCTATCATATGCAGTGATCCGCAGTCTGCAGCTAGATATCTTAGAAAAAGAACTACACACCTCAAATGCTCTCTTATATGCTTGAAATTGAGTTTGGCTTGCAAGATGCAATATAAGTTGGATAGAGAAACTACAAGAAAATTGTAGATCAAATTTCAAAAAGTTGGTGCTAGAAAACAACAAATCAACAACTGAACTTACTCTGTGTGAGTAAAAATCATTAGTTATGGCTCTAAGTAGTTACATGAGGTTGTATAATGTGGGATCCTCAGCATAGTGCATTCATGTGGTAGTGCAACATCAATTTAGAGAGGTGGAAAATGAAAATTGGAATATATTTAAATAAGAGTGAGACTGGAAGAAAGTTGCATATTAAAAATAATTATTCTTACAATGGGGCAATCTGGAATTCTAGGATCACTAATCACAAAGTTCTTTTCAATGCGTTCCAATGTGGTTGCCAAGTCAATTCCTTGGCGTATATCCCTTTCTCTTTCAGTACCATCCCAATTGTCAGAGGGCTCTATATCTGTGGTCATCAAAACCTCCGGTTCAATAATAGGTTCTTTTTCATGCCTGCTTGCAGAGCTTAGAGACCGTGTTTTAAATCTGCAAGAGAACATCAAACACCTGATCAAATGGTGGTCAAACTAACTTTAAATGTAACTTTTAAATATTGAAATACGGGGAATATAGCATTAAACACTGGTGAACAATTACAATTTGGATTTGAAAATAGAATGTACTCACCCAATAGAGGAAGTGCGTCCTGACTTTCGAGATATTTTGCCAGCATCAATAGGAGAGCTCATGCTGCGAAATTTATCGCCTTTCACATCCGATTGAGGAGTTTGTCTACCAGGTGTACTCATACTTGCAGTTGCAGCAGATTTAGGCAGAACATAATCAGCGTTGAGGCTGTCCTGCTCCTCATGAATGCTGGCAGTGTCATGACTCACATCCTGGATGTGAGAACGTGGATGTCTTACTGTTTGGACAACTTCCGTAATGGAGCCTAACGCCGTCTCCTTCTGGCGAGCTGATCCATAAACAACACAATTCCATTAGAAATGAAGTAAGACAACCATTTAAAACTCCGAAAATTAACCAATTTAGCTTACAATCATAGCGGATTAGCGACTTCGGCAATCCATTCGGCCTCAGTGCCCTGTCATTCACCCCTTCTGTGTACTTGCTGACCTCAACCTGCATTCTGCAAAATCAATAACTGTTTATGTTTACTAGAATGCTCAAAATTCTTCGAAAGAAAAAAAAAAACTAACTAACTAACTAACTTGCATTAAAATCAATACGTAGCATTCAAAATAAAAAATAAATCATAAAATTCAGAAGTTTGGGGACTGACCCAATAAATTTGATGGTGTTTCCTTTCTCATCTTTGATTGGGGTAATGGTGAGAAGATTCCAGAAGGGAGTTCCATCTTTCTTGTAGTTGAAGAGCCTACCGCAGTAGCTTTTCCCGGTCTTGACTGCGTCTCGGATTTTCGCCACTTCGTTCCGGTCCGTTTCCGGTCCCTGAAGAAATCGGCTGCACCCAAAACATCACAATTTTAGGGCACCAATTTGTTTCCTTTCTTTTCGATCTCTTCTTCTTGGCGAAGGTGGAGCCACACATTGTGGTTAATTGAAACTCGGACCAGAAATTTTGACCGAAATTGAACGAAACCCTAAAATTACAGAAGGGGATGAACTGAACTGAACTGAAAGGAGTGCGGTTGCGCGGTAATTATGTCCTGATTTCAACTCACTGTGTATTTATAGCAGCTGTTTGGTTTAGCCTAAAACGACGGCGGGGGTGCAAGAAATAAATGACAGTAACCCAAAATAAAATGTTGGTTTTATCTACGCACCACTCTCAATTTCAGCAGTCGAATTGAATACATTAAACATGATCAAATAATAAAAATTAATAAATTATATGTAGAAGATAAAAATAGTGTGTAGGTAGCACCACTGGAAAAGAATCATAGAAGGACCCTTTATCATCACCACCACTAATTATAGGATAACTCATTATGACATGTTACGTTGTCAAATTACCATCTATTGAAACAAAAACAATATGTCTAAGAAATGGTCCAAATTGATACTCAGACATGCATATCAAACTATATTACCGCATAATTATCAACGTCACCATACATTGAAGTTGTTTAAATTAACAATTTAACAACATAACATGTTAGACTGTGTGATCGTATAATTTTCCAACACATCTAGGCAAACCAAAATATGCTAAAAATTAGTAACATACCAGTTCCTGCCAATGACCTCCTTCGAAGAGTACCCAGTCATCCCAAAGAAGCCACTACTAGCATACATAATTGGGCAATCAGGTTTTGTGGCATCAGAAACAACAAAAGTCTGCTGAAGTGTTGACAGAGCTGCCTTCAACTCATTAGATACCCTAGGAATATTTCCCATCTCACCCCCATAATTTGAGTCCTCAGAACTCCTTGCAGATGAATCAAATCTCCCCGATGAAGTTTTCCTTCCAGATACGCCCGTGAAGCTTCCTTCTCCAATGTCTGATGATTTCACGACCACCCCCCACTCAGCTGTTCTTGCTGCTATTGTTTCCTTCTCTGTGATAATCTGGTTGTTGCCGGAATTGGAAGCATACCCTCCATTTGAACCAGTGGCAGAAGTGCTTTTAAGATCAGCCGAAGCCTGATCAGTTCCGAATGCCATCCACTTGTTGATGGAATCCCTTCTACCAGCTGGAGCAGAAGTGCTTCCTGATCCACTTTCCACAATATCAGCAGCTTGCTTGTTGCTAGGGTTTGCTCCAACATCTTTCAGATTCAAGACCTCCATTGGAAACAGAAAATCCACCACCTGTCATCATTTAATTTAAATTTTCAAAAATTGTTGGAGAATGGTCCATACCAAATTTGTAAATGTAATCATTAAAACATATCGCTTAACTCAGATTTTATAAATTTCACAAACCAATAAAAAAAAATATTAACAAATAGAATGTTAAATTACATATGTTGCTCAAGCTAAGAACGTAATCTATAAGCTCGTTTCTCACAAACAGCGTCAAAGCGTTCAAACTTCAGCAAAGTACTCCGCAGCTAAAGTTCATCAAGAATTTGCTATTTTTCAAGCGCAGAGTGCAGTGGAAAACAATCAAACATCACTCATCATTCATCAATTACCATAATTCAAAGTACTAGAGATTAGCAGGCAAAGAAATTAACTGAAAAATGAAACTTTGCATGGAAGGACCTGCTCGAAAATCGAGTTTGATGTCTCAGAATATAAAGTTTTCACTGAGCTTTGACGGCAATGAAGGCAGCCATGCCCAGTTCCAACAAATCGACAAAAATGGCAGATTTCATAAGAACCACCAGTCCTGATGAATTACATAATCTGTTCCTCTGCGATCGTCTCTACCGTACGGTATCAGATATAATGTAAAAACTAAAAAGGTTTGTACTTGTGGTAGGTTTTTTTTTCTATATATGGGGCTGGTGCATTGCTGCAAAGATGGGAAAAGAGATAGAGAGGAAGATAAAGCTCTTGTCCTGAGGTTATTGCTCAATAAATATGACCCCCAAATTTCCCAAACCGTATCAAACGTGCATATGGTGAGATATTGGAAAGCTGCTTTTCATCACAACTTTTGTTTTTAACTGTGTAACACTAATACCGTCACGCGATATTATTACTTCACTCATATTTTTTAGGGAGTTTTAACAAAACACTGCTGGTACTGTTCACTTTTAATATAAAAAAACCACATTTTTACCTTTAACTGGCACTATTCACTATACCTTTAAAAATGACTTTTCGTTAAAAGAGAAATTTTTTTGAACTTTTCGTTAGTTTTTCTTATTTTTTAATCATTAATACTCACACCGTTATTTACTATTACCAATTCAGTCGTATCATAACACATGTATTTTTTATGGGAAACCTTTTTTCTCCGTTTATGCACCTTTGTTTGTTTCTAGTCTTTGAAATTTATGATCCTTATTTCTTCCATATGAGAAGAATAAAGACGTTCAGGAATCACTTCCTTGTTTATTAATAATATAATCCTTCCATAAAATATCAGTTATATCGTAAGATGTGGATTAACAATACTTTGTCACAACATGAACAGTTTGGATATGTGTAAGACTGTGTAGAGACCATAGGTTTTTTCCCATTTATCCAATCATTTTTCTACATGTAAGTTGATTTGTCACATTTGATTTGCCTTCCTTGTGGGATAAAGACTATAAATGCGCGGAGACCTCAATGATAAATGCAGATGGGAACAGGCTAGATGAGAGGTGAAGAAATATGGGGCCAGAAAAGACCAATATTGAGGTATTATATATAGTTGAGGATAGGATAGTGTTATCCATACATTCTTTTTTTTAACTTATCACACATTTTCCGTTAATTTATGTATTTTGATCTTTTTCAATTATTTGATCCGACAGCCGAAAACTGAAAAAGACGTGTAAAAAATTAAAAAAATGTGTAGATAGTACCATTCAGAAGATATACAGATTTCGCCACAGATTTCGCCATCACTTTTATAAATTTGTTTGTAGTCTTGCTTGCTCATGTACAAAATGTGTGGCATCAGAGAATGCTTGCTACGCCAACTAGCCAAGGACCACACTATAACAAAGGGGCTTGCAAGCTTCCACGCACCCACAAATACACGTATGCGAGTCCACTCTATGAATCGGATTAGGAGAAAAAGTAAATCATTTTAGCACTGACGTTTTCTCTTTCTGCACTTATTTCTTTGTTTTGTCTCTTATTCTTTTTTGAATTTATTAAATCTAACTACTAGAAAAGAAAATGAGTGTAGGGAAAAAGAAAGCGAGTATATTGTTTTCCATAAGAAAATAACATTTTTGTACGCGCACGTCTCAACTCTTCACATGATTTATATCTCATATTAAGAGTGAGATACAACATGAGGATATAAAACCGTTTTAGGAAAGGAAAAAAAATTGGATATAATGGGATATCTCTCTTTTCTTTATGTATTATAACGTGAGTGGATCACATGATGAGCTGGGCTGGTCTTGAGATTTCAGAGGTCATGTGCGAAAGTGAATTGAAGGTCCTAAAAAGTACTGAGAAATTTTTTTTTGTTCAAAAAAAAAAAACTTTAGTTTTCAATTGAACTTCTGTAAATTCTAATAAGACAAACAAATTTAACAAATCAACAAGTGGATAGGTGGCGTATTGTTTTTCCTTAACTATTTAGAGGGTCGGGATTCGAATTTTCATGTTATTGTGTGGAATTTTTATTATTTTGTGGAAGCTTATGCATTTAAAAAAAAATAAACTGAAAAAAAGATGGACACAAGTTTCGAACCCATCCCCTAGGCCGATGTAAAGAAGCAATAATACCACTTGCATTAAGACTCAAGTTTACAATATTCTACACATACTTCTATATATACGTATATGCATGCAAAGTTGAAAAATCAGGGGCCTTTCCAATTTGGAGGCCTTGTGCGGTGACACCACTTACACTCCCTCAAAACCGGCTCCGATGATGAGAAATATAAAGATAACAGTATGGTCGATTACATGAAAGAATATCTCTCATTTCATTTATTTTTCTGTCATATCAATCCTTACCCACAAACTCGGCTCAATGTGACTTGGAACTAATAAGTCATCGCAGCTATATTAATTAGTTTGATTACAAATTTCCATCCAAATTGGTGTTGCCTAGACTTATTGTTTGTCAAGGAATTGACTAATGACTAGGGAAATATAGCTTAGGAATTAATACATTGAATTCACATCCAATCAAATGTCAAAGAAATTACAAAAATAAAGTTTCTTATGAAGTTGATTAGAACAGTGTATTTTTTCTTCTACATTTGCAATTTAGATTAATTTAGTGTACTCCTTTGAATCCGTCCTAAAAATTAGTGCATGATTACTTTTTAGAGTGAAGTAAGTTCTTATGTTCCCCAAGTTTTATTAAATTAAAAAATTTATAAAGTAACAACGAAATTCAAATGATTGTATATACACCAAATAAAAATTAGATTCAGATATGAGTTCATGTTGACATTATTGATATCTCGGTTGTTTGAAATCTATAAGTCTAGCAACTCATGTCGTGGCTATTGATGAATGCAGGATTTAGAAGAAGGTTTCATTTGATTTATCGAGATATTTTTAATATGACCACAACTACTTTTACGTTACAATACAAATTTAACCATACTATAAAATACGTATTTGTTTATAAAAATAAAATTACTATCTACATATTATAATAAATAAATTAATAACATCACATTAATTATCGTCGAGCCGACCACGTTTGATGTTTTTTTAGCCAACTCTCCACAAGTTTTCCATCAAATTTGCTTTGTCACGAAGATGAAACAAGAACAGCAAAACTTCATGTAGTGTACTGTGCCTGGAATGGAAGGTCCATGTCACGTGGGGCAGCGACGAGACACGTGGCAGCGTTTGCAGCCGTATGAGCACCCAAGGATCACGTGGACACGTGTCGTAATGTCGGTCGGGAGAGCTATCATGGATTTTGTGGTGGCTGTAAGGGGCCTCATCCACCACCCGCTAGGGTTGGCGTGGGAGGGTCCATTCCAACTCCAGCAACAAACAATCTCAAGGAAATATTTCCCCTCCCTCTCGCTCTCAGTAGTAATTGAGTTTATGGGCCTGGGCACGGTTCGGTACCGAGGTGGTACCGAAACCTCTTATTAATTAATTACGAATTCATGATTAGTAAATAAGGAAAACTAATGATAAAGGTTTGAAAACTTTGAGTTTTAACGATAAGGAAAAAATAAAGGGTAAAGTGAATAGTGCCATGATTGACTTTTTAGTGTAAAAATGTGATTTTCCGTTAAAGTGAACAGTACCACGGACTTTTTGTTAAAACTCCTTAGTAAATATGTAGAAAGAGACTGATTTCTCATGTCAAACATTCAAGCATGTTATGTTGTTGAATCTTAATGCATTCAATCATGCTCAGAATTGTTCTATAAGAACATATACATTTAAAGGTGTCAAACAAATAGGCCAACGTCAGCTCGTTAAATTAAGGCATCATCAGCCCAATCCGTTTAAAAGCGGCCCTAGCTTATAACAAGTGCTAGGTCTAGATTATGCCCAACAGGTCGACCCAACATGTTTACTAAGTGGGCCAACTCAAGTACGACTCAAACATGCATACTCCAACTTGAAACTGAGATGTCCATTTGACACTTTGTTAAAGCTCAAAAAGTAGAATAATTAGCCCTTGGTAGGCTTGGAATTGAAACTAAAATGAAATAGACTCAGGATTTAAGTGGTTCACCCCAAAACAGGACTACATCCTCTGTGTTGCTCATATTATATTGATTTCAAAGTTTACAAATAGCGCTCGGCTAAATACTAGAATTCTATGTCCCTTAAGTTGTCTAACCCCCTTACAAGAGGTTCCCACCCCCTTATATAGGCCCTCCATGAACTCAGAAAGCCTTGGGCTCACCTAGTCTTATTTTTCAAGCATTTAATTTGACACCTATATCAACTAGCGTGCTGACAACCTTTTTGACCATCAGTCGATATTCAGCAGTGAAAAGACACTTGCTCAGTCGGAATTGCACGCCCTTCAAGATCAATGTGTGTTGAGCAACCTACCCGATCTTGATTAGTCAACCATGTCACTCCAAGTAGCAGCCCAACCGCCTTTACGTCTCGTCATAGACTTCTGACATGTGCCTTGAGTGGTGCTTGAGTAGGTCTACTCCTAAAGATTTGTACCATAAAGTTGTCGCTCTTCCCATGTGTCTTGGGAGTCGGAAAGTACTTTATGTTGGTCAGTCGGACTACGCTAGTGAGTGGTCCCCCTCTTTAATTTTGTTGAGCCTTGGGCTTCTTATTCTTCTTTGGGCTTTTAACTTTTATTGGGCCTTTCGTGGCCTTTTTCCTAGCTTGCACTATTTTTAGTGTTGAAAAGGGCCCTGCATTAACAAACCTCTATACACACCAGACAGAGTGGTATTCCTTAGTATGGCTTGTATCGCACAGAGGTTTTGAGTTTAAATCCCTTTTTTTTTAGTATCGCTTGTATCGTAAAAAAAAAAAGGAAAAAAGAAAGAAAGAGGAAGCATTTTTTGCCCAAATATTCTACGTAGTTATAGTGTGAATCCAAACCGTTGATTAGGTGGTACATTTTATAGTTAGGTTCTTAATTACTTTATTCAGCCTTTGCCAATATGGCAAAAGAATCACAGAGCATAAATTAACTAGAATGCAGGAAGAAGGCCTTGCTCCACCAAAAAGAGGCAATGCAATCATCAAACATCTCTTGGATACTCTTAAACTTGAACCCTAGACCCTAGACTCTCCATCTTTGAGATGTTCAACTCATAATAATGTGGCCTTCCTAGTTGCTCAAACCTAAAAATTCTCACGTAAAATTCGATTAAAAATCATTGATATAACTGATGGGCATAGCGTGTGACACTTTTTTTTTTTTTTGGGGAATTAGGAGCATAAAAAATGGATCGGCCCATAGTAGGAACCGATAAATTATGCTTAATTAATTGTAGCTGGTAAAAATATCAAACCTTGTGGGGATAGGCAAGGAAGGATATCTTGTAGATAATAAGGAACCCAACTCAGTGTTGTTCATAACCGTTGAGCTACAAATATATCTGCCATGAGCACTTTCATGCTCATAAACTAACATGTGACAGAGTGCAACATCATCAATATGAACATATCCCATCCTTCCATGCCACTTAAATTTCTCTGTTTCCCCTGCTTGATTGTTCAAACAAATAACCGTGTAATGTGCTTATAATCGAAGTTAAGTAAACGAAGAACTAGCGCGAAAAATCACGAAGATAAATCTGTAGCAGTAGTAGTACCTTTAAGCAGGCCAAGAACATCTGATGCAGTAGAACACAACTCAGGTGGCAAACAAGGCCCGATCACGAAGGAGGGTAGGACAGTAACCATATCAATCCCATTTTCTTTGCAGAAATACATTGAGCTTAAGAAATGTAATAGCACAGATCAATAAAATTCGGCATTACTTTGCTTTGCAGCTAGGTATTAGTATATATGAGAAGGGATGCATTCAAAGTTACGCTGAATTCGCCGAACAAATCTGTATTGGTTAGACTACACACTACAGTTAGCAAACAATCTGTACCAACGCAAAATTCTTAACAAGGACAGAGGGAGAGTATTGTTAACTAGACCTGAAGAGTCACCCAGAGTTCGACAGAGCTCCAAGATGACTCATCCATTGGTACATTGGAGGCGAAATCCCCATCTGGTCTCACCCTTACAGCTGCAGAAGACGAGGTGAGAACTACGCGCCTTAGAGACGGATTTTTCGTACACGAACGCGACACGTTCAATGTGCCCTCAACAGGCGGTTCCAGGATTTCTGTCTGTGTATGCATGACATGAGTGAAGGACAATACTCTTGTAGAAGGCTATTAATTTTAGGCAAAACGTTATCTTGTCCCGCATGCTTTGTGTTAGACTATCAATCTCAGCTATTAGTATCCCGAAACTTTGTTTAAATGTATGATCTGTATTGATGGTGTGACAACATAACATGTTATATATTTGACGAGAAAAAGTTAAACATGCAATGTGCCTTGGGATCAGACGAAGGTTTTAAAACAGGGGAAGCAGAGTGGAAAACGCCATGGCACCCAAAAATTGCATCATCAAAGCTGCCTTCTTCCATCAAATCTGCCTTCACCAATCTTAGTTTTTCCTTAGTTCCTTCTAGCCTCCACAAATGCGCCAATTTCTTCTTGTTTTCCTTTGAACTCATGGAGAAAACTGATAGAGATATTATGTATAACTATGAGATTGTGACACTTGGCATAAGATTAGCTAGGTAGTTAGATTAGTTATGATCTTGTGTTCTCTATAAATACCTTGTAAGATTGCTTATTCTCTAAGAAATACAATATTGAAGAATTACATTCCTTCTCTCTCTCTCTCTGAACTTCTCTTTCTATAAAATCTCTATCCTTCTCTCTGATTAACATGGTATCACTCGCTGCCATGGCTACCGCCTCTTCGATCCGTCAATCCGCTTCCGCTATTGTTCATGCTAATTGATGCATTGTCGTGTCACAGCTGAATTGTGCTGTGTTCTTCTCGGATCTCTTCTTTTTTCAAGCTTCTAGGGTTTCGACGCTCTGCGATTTCTGATCGGAACTCTCTTTTCGTTGTCTTGTGTGTTTCTGCACTCCAGGTGTTTGTGTTTTTGCCGCTGAGAGGTATCTTTCTTTCTATCCGATTCTGTGCCTTGTTTCTTGAATCATGGTTACTGCTAGTCAATTGCAACTGCTCCAGTCTCCAATTACTGCACTTATTTCATCGCTTCCTACTTCGGTGAATATTAAACTTGATGATTCCAATTACCTCAATTGGCAATTTCAAATGCAATTATTACTCGAAAGTAATGGTATCATGGGATTTGTTGATGGCTCCATCCCGTGTCCTTCTCGATGTGTTTCTCCCTCTGGTTCCTCTGGTGTGGATTTGTCAAATTCATCATCTTCTGCTGCTTCTGATGAGTATTTGGTTTGGATGAAGCATGATCGGGCTCTTATGCAGTTAATCACTGCCACTTTATCTCCAGTAGCTATGTCCTGTGCTATTGGTAGTGTCAGTTCTCGTGATCTTTGGACTCGATTAAGGGAACAATTCTCTACTGTTTCTCGCACTAGTATTTTTCAATTGAAGTCCAACTTACAAAACATTAAGAAAGGAACTTATACTGTGGCTCAGTACCTCCAAAAGATCAAAGTTGCCAGGGATTATCTTACTGCTGCGGGTGTTTCCTTTGCTGATGAAGATATCGTGATTTTGGCTTTGAATGGGTTGCCTCATGAGTATAATACATTCCGCACTGTTATTCGAGGCCGAGAACAGGTTATTTCTCTCAAAGAATTTCGGTCTCAGTTGCTTGCAGAAGAGGCTATTTTTGATTCCAGTACACCTGCACCATTTTTAGCTGCAATGGTTGCTACAAATTCCTCCCTGGCACCTAAAGGCTCCTCTCCGTCTTTTTCCCATGGCTCCGGACAGTCTCAGTTTGTTCCCAGGGGCTTTAAGCAGTTTAATCAGTATAAGAACAAAGGCAAGGGCAAGTTTCATCCAGGTGCTAGAAACTTTAATCACAGACCATTTTCTCAACCTCAAACTCATGTGTTTCCAACTTCAGCTCCGGGGGTCCTTGGTCAAGCTCCACACTCTTCTTATGCTCCTTCTGCTCCATCACTTGTTACATGTCAGCTATGTAATAGTGATGGTCATACAGCCCCATTTTGTGATTCTCCGTCTCCTGCTCGATCGCAATGTCACATCTGTGGCAAAACCAATCATGTCACCTGGTTTTGTTTTTACAATGAGAAAGGACCGAACTACATTGGTTCTGCCTCTCACTTTTCTCCTATGCCTGGACAGCAATATTCTCCTATGCCTGGACAGCAATATGGTTCACATCCTGGTCAGCAATTTGCTTCACATACTGGACAGCAATATGGCTATTCTCAGAGTTCCGGTCCTGCTTATCCTGTGCCACAATACTCGCAGCCATCTCTGCAAGCTATGCATACTGCCCTGGCTCCATCATCACAACCTTCTGCTTCACCGTCCACTCCTCAAGTGTGGCTTACTGATTCAGGTGCCACCAATCACATGACTGCAGATTTGCACAACTTGTCATTGGCTTCACCATATCCATTCAATGAAACCATTCAAACGGCTAATGGTGAAGGTTTGAAAGTATCCCATATTGGTAGTACTGTGTTTAACACTTCTGTGCAGCCTATTCGGTTAAATTCTGTGTTATATGTTCCTAAACTATCACAGAATCTACTTTCTGTTCACAAGCTCTGTCTAGATAACAACTGCTATCTTATCTTCGATGCTTTTTGCTTCTGGATACAGGACAAAGCCACAGGGAGGATCCTCTTCCGCGGGCTGTGCAGTAATGGACTGTATCCCATTCATTCCTTTGCTAATACCACTCTTGGTGTACCTCCTCCAAAGCTACAAGCTAAAGCTTTTCTTGGACAACTTGTCAATTCTTCTATATGGCATCATAGATTGGGTCATCCCTCTAATTCCATTGTTTCTTTAATGTTGCATAAGTCCAACATTACTTGTGCCAAAGATTCTGTCCCTCTTGTGTGTCAAAGTTGTTTAGAAGGTAAATTTTGTAAGCTGCCATTTTCCACGTCTGTCAACAAGTCTGTCATTCCTTTTCAGGTTGTGCATAGTGACCTTTGGGGTCCTGCACCTTGTACATCAGTTGATGGATATCGGTATTATGTTACCTTTATCGATGAATGTACTCGATACACATGGATATTTCCCCTCATTAATAAATCAGATCTTTGTGCCACCTTTATTGCTTTCTATGCCTATGTGTTAAATCAGTTTTCTACCACTGTGAAGATTTTCCAGAGTGATGGGGGAGGTGAGTTTTGTAGTACTAAATTTCAGTCCTTTTTAGTTGACAAAGGCATTTCCCATCAAAAATCCTGTCCATATACCCCGGAACAAAATGGCTTGGCTGAGCGCAAACATCGGCATATCATTGAAACCACCATTACTTTGCTTAGCAATGCTCAGATTCCTTCTTCTTTTTGGAGCTTTGCTTGTCAAACAGCCACTTACCTTATCAATAGAATGCCTACTCCTTTACTATCCAATAAGTCTCCTTTTGAGTTACTATATGGGAGTGTTCCAGTGCTTTCTCACTTGAAAATTTTTGGGTGTACCTGTTATCCTCTCCTTAAACCTTACAATAGCACCAAATTACAACCCAAAACTACTAAGTGTGTCTTTTTAGGGTATGCTTCCAAGTTCAAAGGTTTTTTGTGTTATGAGGTGGCTAGACAGCGCATCTATGTATCAAGGCATGTGTTTTTCTGTGAACAAGAGTTTCCTTTTCCAGCATTATTGACATCATCGAAACTGGATAGTACTTCATTGCCCCCATCCTCGGTATCTTTCCCACTCCCTGTTGTTACATCCAACAATGTGCTTGTTTCCCCTGTTTCTACTCCCTCTTCTTCATCTCCACATGTCCCCGAGTCCATTTCATCTTCCATGCATTCCATACCATCTTCATTGTCACCCTCATCTAGTTCCACTTTCCCTGTTCCCTCTCAGTCCATTACTGCTGCAGAAAGTGACAGTCTTGCGATCCTTGTGGCACCTGTCCATAGTCCTGAGACTCTTCCAGTGGTATTGTCCGTTCCCCCTTTGAACTTACATTCCATGCAAACGAGAAGTAAAAGTGGGATCATCAAACGGAAGGCATTTTTCTCTACTCTACAGTCATCTCATACCACAGATCTGTCTCTGATTGAACCTACTTCTCACAAGTCAGCTCTTCAATGTCCAGTTTGGTTGGCTGCTATGACAGAAGAGATTGATGCTCTTCATACTCAGAAGACTTGGAGCTTGGTGTCTTTGCCTTCCAACAAGAATTTGGTTGGTTGTAAATGGGTGTTCAAAATTAAGAAACATTCTGATGGTACTATAGCTCGACATAAGGCTCGGTTGGTTGCTAAAGGGTTTAGTCAAGAACCTGGGATTGATTATACTGAGACTTTCAGTCCCGTTGTTAAACCCACAACAGTGCGGATGGTGTTGGCCTTAGCTGCTCATTTCAATTGGCCTCTCCGGCAGTTGGATGTCAAAAATGCCTTTTTACATGGCATTTTGCAAGATGAAGTCTATATGGTGCAACCTCCAGGTTTTGAAGACCCTACTTATCCTAATTTGGTTTGCAAACTCCATAAATCTCTTTATGGTTTGAAACAAGCTCCCCGAGCCTGGAATGAGCGATTCACTGCATTTCTTCCTCCGTTGGGGTTCACTACTACGTATTCTGATTCTTCTTTGTTTGTGAAGGCTGTTGGATCCACATTGGTTATTTTGTTGCTCTATGTGGATGACATTATCATCACTGGCAATGACTCCCTGGCTATTCAACAGGTTATTCAGTCCTTGACTTCTGAATTTGATCTCAAAGACCTCGGTTCTTTGCACTATTTTTTGGGAATTCAAATTTCTCGTACTGCCAATGGGTTGTTTCTTTCTTAGCACAAGTATGTCCATGATCTGTTGGTTAAAACAGAAATGGTTGACTCTAAGCCCTGTGATACACCCTGCCTGCCTTCTCATCGGCTTCTTAAAGATGATGGTGAACCGTATAACAATCCTACACAGTATAGGAGTGTTGTGGGTGCTCTGCAATACTTAACCTTTACCCGACCCGATATTGCCTTCTCTGTTCATCAGGTGTGTCAGTTTATGCAGTGTCCTATGGTTTCCCACTATACTGCCGTCAAACGGATTCTTCGGTATCTTAAAGGTACCATGACATATGGCTTGTCTTATTCCAGTTCTGCTTTAGACATTAAAGCTTTTAGTGATGCCGATTGGGCCGGGGATCCCAATGATAGGCGTTCCACAACTGGGTTCGTTGTTTATCTCGGCAGTAATCCTATTTCTTGGTCTTCTAAGAAGCAACAAACTGTCTCCAAATCGTCCACAGAGGCAGAATATCGGGCCTTATCTTCCACGGCTGCAGAGCTTGATTGGATTAAGCAACTCCTCAGTTTTTTGCAGATTCCCATATCTTCTGTTCCTGTGTTGTTTTGTGATAATATGTCGGCCATTGCTTTATCTTTCAATCCCGTTCAACATCAACGCACCAAGCATATCGAAGTTGATGTTCACTTTGTTCGCGAACGCATTGCTCAGCATCAGCTTCATGTTCAGTTTGTCTCTTCCAAGGAACAGTTTGCTGACATTTTGACTAAGGGGTTGAGTGCTTCATTGTTTCACACACATTGTAACAATCTCATGCTCGGTTCCTCCAAGCATGAGTTTGCGGGGGGATGATAGAGATATTATGTATAACTATGAGATTGTGACACTTGGCATAAGATTAGCTAGGTAGTTAGATTAGTTATGATCTTGTGTTCTCTATAAATACCTTGTAAGATTGCTTATTCTCTAAGAAATACAATATTGAAGAATTACATTCCTTCTCTCTCTCTCTCTGAACTTCTCTTTCTATAAAATCTCTATCCTTCTCTCTGATTAACAAAAACCACATAGGTTTTGTGTCAAAAAAACAAATCCAATGCTACTTCAAGCAGATTGACTTGGGGGTTACGGTACCTACCTGAATCTCTTACAGACCCCGTTACATGATAGTCGGACAAGAGAAGCCACTTTATAAGCCAGGATGCTAGAAATCCAGAAGCCCCCGTAACGCAAACTTTGCCTTTAGAATCGAGTTTTCAATCCATCTCTGTTCAAATTTAGCAGTGTTTTAGTCCAATTGCATTCCAGGCCACTAGGTTTTATAAGGAACGTATAAATGTAGACACTGTAAATATACATGCTATGTGCATTGGGATTTCTCACGAAGAAATGTTTAGGTAAGCCATCCTATGCCATGAGGGAAATGAATTTTAGCTTGAGCTATGGTTAGAAGTAGGCAAGTCATGCAAAAGTGATGAAGTCCGATGCCATACACCGCCAATGTGACGCCCGTCCATATCACAAGCGTTATATGAAGAAAAACTTACACTTATATGATTTGCACAACACATGGTGGTAATTGTACACCTTCTATGTAAGTCCTCTTCCACAACAGCAAATCTCTAAATTGTCACTAGGTCCGCTTTAACTCCAAAAATTATTTTGTGGACCTGACCTCACATTGTCATTGAGACCAAACTCATCTACCCAATAAGGCAATATCGAAGCCTCATTGCTCTGAGGCCCATGTTTCTAGGGGCACTTTCTTTTTAGATTAAAGATGAAAATGAAATTTAAACTCGAAAGACGAAATTCAAACTCAAAATCTCTTTTGAATATTAGGGAGAGAAATACTATTACACTAAATGCTAGCTGTTTCTAGTGACACCTTTTAAGTTGATTAGTCAATGAAATTAAATTCATTTATTTAGCTTTCCAAATTCTTTACCTTTGATGACCATTTTGTCTCACAGTAGATATTATGAGCTTTGTTAGGCAATATGGTAAGTCCAAATTTCATGAATGATGGCTGTTGCCATTATACTATATGTAGATACGGCATTGAATTTCTTGAAAAGAAACACGGTGTTAAAAAAACTAATGCAAACACCACTTGATTACTCTTTCTTCTTGTCATTCTCTAATCAACTAAAGCGGGAAATTCGAACTTGAGATTTCTTCTAATATTGGGAAGACAAAGTCACTGGACATATTGTAAGAAATGTGAACTGAAATCATTACAAATCTTGATGTTCCTGCGTTCCAATTTATAACTTCTATGTGTTTACTATGACAAACGGAATTGGAAAAAAAAAAAGGGTCTAGATTTCACCTCAAACCCCATAATTAAATACCTAAAAATTAGGATGAGATTAACTACAAGTACCAGTTGATTCAATTTATATTTATTTTTAGCTTTCTCGATTAGTGTTTTGCTCACGTAAAAATAAATAAAAAATCAATAATTTCAATTAAATCCCCTTTTTATAGAAAAAAAAATAATTCCAATTAAATTGCGCCTAATGTAAGTACTACTTCCTATTCTCATTTGGTTTTGGTTTTGAGGCAATCACAATATATACAAGTGGAAGATTGTCTTGATGAATACGGCATTCTATTTCGACCTGCTAAATTTCGAATCCATACATTTTCCTCTCCACATATGGATTGGAGTAAAATATCAAAAGAGGGAACAAATAAAACAAGCAGCAAAAGGCCAAGCCACCGTCTTCTTGTTCTTTCTTCTCACTAACTCTATCTCACTCCTTCCAATTCAAATTAAATCCAAGACATTTCCTTTCTCCATTGAATAACTCACATATAAATAAACCAAAAGTAAGGCATTTTCCTTGCATTGATTTGATGCCCTACCCGCCGGTTTAAAACGGACATCCCAATAACCCCAAACCCAACAAACCAATCTGAAAATATATAAAAAGTTCCAATTTTTGTCTGAAAAATCTGGTTTCCGCCGACGATGGACACCGGCGGCAACTCTCTAGTGTCGGGTCCCGACGGAGTGAAGAGGAAGGTGAGCTATTTCTACGACCCAGAAGTGGGAAATTACTATTATGGGCAGGGACACCCGATGAAGCCCCACCGGATTCGGATGACCCACGCCCTCCTCGCGCACTATGGCCTCCTCCAGAACATGCAGGTCCTCAAACCCTACCCGGCCCGCGACCGCGACCTCTGCCGCTTCCACGCCGACGATTACGTGGCGTTCCTCCGGAACATCACCCCCGAAACGCAGCAGGACCAGCTGCGGCAGCTCAAGCGGTTCAATGTCGGCGAGGACTGCCCTGTCTTTGATGGGTTGTACTCGTTTTGCCAGACATATGCTGGTGGGTCGGTCGGCGGCGCTGTGAAGCTCAACCATGGGATTTGTGATATTTCTATTAATTGGGCTGGTGGTTTGCACCATGCTAAGAAGTGTGAGGCTTCTGGATTTTGCTATGTGAATGACATTGTTCTTGCAATTTTGGAACTTCTTAAGCAGCATGAGGTTAGCTAATTTGATTGCATAGTGTTCAAGTTTGAACTTTTTTTGTGTTTGGATTGTTGGGTTTGTTATGTTTTGTATGATCTCTGAATTGGGTTCTCAAAAATGTTAATTGCATAGTTAAAGTCTGAATTTTTTAAGTTGGGTTTGTATTGTGTAATCTCTGAAATGGGTTACTGAAATTGTTAATGTTTTGCCTGAACAGCGCGTTTTGTATGTGGACATTGATATCCACCATGGAGATGGTGTTGAGGAGGCGTTTTACACGACTGACAGGGTCATGACGGTTTCATTTCACAAGTTTGGGGATTATTTTCCTGGCACGGGGGACATTCGTGATATTGGTTACGGGAAAGGGAAGTATTACTCCCTTAATGTTCCGTTGGATGATGGGATTGATGATGAGAGCTACCATTACTTGTTCAAGCCCATCATTGGGAAGGTGATGGAAATTTTTAACCCTGGGGCTGTGGTTCTCCAGTGTGGTGCTGATTCCTTATCTGGGGACAGGCTTGGTTGCTTCAATCTTTCCATCAAAGGCCACGCCGAGTGTGTTAGATATATGAGATCCTTCAATGTCCCGCTCTTGCTTCTAGGTGGCGGTGGCTATACCATTCGCAATGTTGCTCGTTGTTGGTGCTACGAGGTATACTTCTCATATTCTGTTTTACCTTTTAATGTTTCCAAAGTATTTCACTTATGATATAATTGTGCACATATAGCATGATTTTTATTGCAAGTTATAATCTCTTGCCATTTAGCATGTTAATGTTTTGTGATTGCATAATACGACCATAGTGCCTGGCAGATGACTACTCTTTAATACACTGTTGTAAATGTGAGATGCGTAGTTTCACAGCATCTGTATGTGGTGCATCTAATTTTTGTTTAGTCTTGAGTCTATGGAATTTGTTTGTTTTTGATATGTTGTTTGTAATACAGACAGGAGTAGCACTTGGAGCAGAAATTGAGGACAAAATGCCACAGCACGAGTATTATGAGTATTTCGGTCCGGATTATACTCTTCATGTTGCCCCGAGCAATATGGAAAATAAGAATTCTCACATGTTACTAGAAGAAATACGGTCAAAGCTTCTTGAAAACCTCTCCAGGCTGCAGCATGCACCCAGTGTCCAGTTTCAGGAAAGACCTCCTGATACTGAGCTTCCGGAGGTATGTTTCTGCAACTAATCATTTTCTCTGCTAATTTAATTTTCCATCTTCTGTATTCATCAAAACATAATAATCATCTGACTGAAATTATTTCTTCTGATTTGACATGATACAGCTAAAGTGCATGACCTTTTCTTCTGTCTAAAGTCTAAATTAGTAACTTGTAATAGACAACTTCTTGTTCTCAAGATTTCTAATAACATAAGCTAACTGGTGCCTGCATTTACTCCAAAGCCACATTGTTCCTGAGCAGAAGATCCAAATTTCTGTCTTTTTCTTCCATGTATTTGCTATCAAGCTTACATTTTGACATTCCTATGTTTTCCACTTCCTTCCTGTAATATGATAGTTCTTGTTCCATAACTGGTAGAATACTTGATGGAAGTCTCATAGACTTTTTTAATGAGTATAGTGATGATCCAAAAGGAAAAGTTGTGTATCTAAATAGCAGCAAAGCTCCATTCTGACTTTTATTAATCTATGTATAAAGAATGTTGCTTGCTAGTTCAAATCTATCTAATTTCAGTTGTTATTTGTACTCAATATTTAACGTTGTTATATGGTCTTGTATTCAATGTTTTAATATTATTCTTTGTGAAATTCTTTCAGGAGAATGAGGAACAGGATGACCCAGACGAGAGGTGGGATCCAGATTCTGATATGGAGGTTGATGATGAACGGTACTTCAATTTATTCTCCTAATTTGCTCTCATTATCTAGCACTTTCGTCTTTGCAATTTACTGATTTATGGTTTATACAGTAAGCCTTTACCAAGCAGAGTAAAGAAAGAGATCGTTGAACCTGAAGTTAAGGATCCGGTACGTCACAAATCATCTCTCGAGCTCAACTTTTTTTTGGGTGTGGAATCATTTAGACTATAATTCACTGTATTTGGCTGCCAATTCATTTGTCTATTCTTAAACACTACAACAACAACAAAGCCTTTTCCCACTAAGTGGGGTCGGCTATATTCTTAAACACTACTGCATTAAATTTCATGTATAGTAAAACTGTGCTCATTGTCTGATAATGGACAAGTGGTTATATTGTTTGTTCATGGCAAAAAAACAGAAACATATTGATGAAAGGCTAAAAGATGAAAGTTACAGGAAAAACCAAATCTCCTATGTACACAAGTTAAATAGTCCCTCTGGAGTTTACCTTCCATTCGTTTAGATGATGCAATGAACCAACTCAATATGCACCATTCTTGACGGCTCCAACCTTAAACTTACTTAAACCTGGATTTGACTAGAATCTATTCAAACCATCCAAATCATATATAAAGAGGAAGCTTGTCTCTTCATAGTGTTCCGTTGCTCCCCTCTATTATCCTGTCTCTTGTTTATTGTTACGTGAAGCCTACATTGGTGATTAGTGATGTTCCCTTTCTTTCTTACGAGAATATAATGTTTCCAGCTATGGTATCTACTGCTGTTTATGATTATATGTTTATATCCTGCACGTAGCATTACTTTCTTACGATGTGCTCATTTCCTTTGCTGTGCCGCATTTTAAAACTTACATAAACATGGATGATAACCTATTTGTTATGTTTATTTGCCTCAACATTATCTAATTCTGGTTGTTGTGGCACACTGGAGATCCAGAAAGGGACCTCGGAGAACGCTCGAAGCTCAAGCTATGATCCAGCAGTAGATGAGATAATAACAGGCGCAAAGGTGAAATTAACACATAAGTCCATCAGAATCAGGTTCCTCTTTCATAAGAAAACCCTCCCACTAATGGTTTTCTCTGTGACATTGATATTTGCAGGCTTTGGATATGGGATCTGGATCAGTGGATGAACCAACTGTGAAAGTTGAACAAGACACTATGAATAAGCCTGCGGACTAGATATAAACGTTATCACAATCAAATTTATTTAGGGTTTTTTTATCACAAGCAAAGTCATTCAAACTTAACCGTCCATCGATTTGTGAAGTTGGTAATTTATTTGAGCAGTAGCATTTCATGTATCTTAGCATTTCTTGTATTTATAAGAATTCAACCCTTGTTTAAACTATCATGGATAAGTACCCAAATTTGGCCTCTTGTACATGTTTTTTTTTCTTTTTCTTTTTTTTCTCTCAATGTTTTGAACTATTAAAAGTTAAATTGGATGGCATGGAACTGTCGTTATACTGTTGTATCCCAAAACCGAATTCTTTGGTCGGAACCCTAAAACCGTGCTTATTTCAGGAATCGTAAGTTCAATCGGTAGTCCACTGCCCCTGATTTTGGTGCTCCAAAATCCAATTTTCCTCTTTCATTTGGGAAGAAGATGGGATTATAAATTTAGGATGTCGTATGATGTTCATACCTGCGTTATCCTGAATGATTGGGCATAGGTGACCGATGTTTTTGAAAAGTTTGGATGTCAGAAATTAGGATTATAATCTGCTAAACTCATTTCTTTACTCAAAAGAATTTTCATTTTTCATTAACAAACGATAACCTATACGGTATTGCAGTAAAACCAGTAACTATATTACAAGGGAAAATGGTAAAAGGAAAACCCCAATTTGACGGTTTCTCTTCCAATAACTTTGTATATGTTCCTGTGTCCATCAGTTGTATTTAGATTTGTAGTTGTTCAGGCAGAACCAACTCTGAGCCCTTTTCAGCAATCGAGCATCGACTGGAAGACTTGCTGAGTGTTCAGTATCAGTATCAGTATCAGAACCATCTATACAGAGTGAACTTTCAATTTCACACAGGTCACTTGCATTAGATGTCCTTTCAGCTGAACCACCACTTGAAGATATCCCATTTGCAGTGGGGAAAGCACTTCAGGTTGTTGAATGCTACTAGTGTTTCCCTTTTTGAGTTTCTTAGTCTTCCCGATTACTTTTCTCCTCGTCTGTCCAGATGTAATCCACGAAGATAACCCCACAGCTCCAAGTAGCAGCAGCACAATACGATAATCTTGTGTCAATTCAAAAAGCAACAGACTCCTGCAAGACTAGCACCCATTCCAACCTGAAAATGGAATCTCTCCGATTGTCAACTCCATCCAGATTTTGGGATACCTTCAGAATTTAGCAGACAAATACCAGAAAGAGAAATAATATATTCACCGAGAAAAGTTTGGACTTTTCAAGTTTACCATGGAGAATGATATTATGTACACTCCATGTCAATTGCCAAAAGACCATTCGACACTTTAGAACTAATACAATTGCAGGAAACACATTCTACTTCTAAAAAGAAAGGTATCTGCCCCTGAAGGTAATGGCCATAGGTTTCTGGATAATAACATTCAAATGTGACTTTTGTTCTCAGAAATTATCAAAAATAGGAAAACAAAAACATTATTTCAATTTTGAAGGTAAACTATCGTCTAAATATGAAAATGACATAGAACAGTACCAGGCTGTATGCTTGCGGTGATGCTACTTCCAATATGGAAAAGATGAAGTATAGGATTGGACTGACAACTGCAGAACTGATGAATTTTCCATATGTCATTCCTGTTGCTGCACCAGTTAAAAGTGATGGAGCATAGTAGCCTCCAACTAATCCAGAGGCTCGACACAATGAGGATGCACCTATCTTGACCACTACCAACTGAAGAAACTGATCAGCTGAGAGGCCCTTTTCAAGTGGTCGAGATTCCAGCAAAATGTCAACATTCTCGAAACCCTGATAAAGAATTTCAGGATATGCCAATGCCATCAACCCAATAGCCAAGCCATCCTAATTGTGAAGATTGTCAACAAGTACCAACATGTATGATGTGCACTTTGATAAGGTTAACGAAACCAAGCCACATAGGACACCCAGCAATAGATATAGCGGAAGCTCTGAAAATGATACAAATACGTCTCATTATTAAAACCGCAGCTTTAAACAATGACTTGAACATCAACCTCTAGATATACTAAAGGTATGCCTGAAAAATTCATCCCAGTAGAGTGAATAAACTAGTGTTGTAACACAATCATATATGCTCAACTACCCAAATAATGTGAAAATTCAGAAACCATATTCAGTAAAGGCAAATCACATTACCAGGAGCAAGTAAATACTCTGAGATTCCGTGCTGATGCCATAGTCAATTGCAGAAATTATTTAAATAAAAGAACCATTTTTTGTTCACTCGGCACATAAGTTTTTATATATATCATTTTGAAGAATCAACAGATAATTGATAGTGTACCAGCAGGTGAGCGGAAATCATAGTATGGGACCTTAAAGGCTGGTTCAGAACAAAGACCAGCTTCTGAAACTACAGAAGCTATCACAGCACTAAGTATGACCATAGAAGTGGCATTCACAAGTGAAATGGATGAGGAATTAGGTGGTGATGGACTCTATGGGAAAGCAACAACCGGAAACAGCAGCATTAAACCCTGTCAAAACAGAACAACAATTACAATGAGGGCATATATGTATTGATAATGGCAGCATAGATATACAGAAAACTGAATACCAACCAGAAGCAATTCCAGCAGCCACATGAGAGAGCCTTCTTTGTGAACTTTTATCAAACACAGCACCAATACCCTTGGCTATAGAAGTTCCAATCTCAACGCTAGGACCTCAGGACCTAACGAGTTCCCAGTCCCAAGTGTGACACAAGCAGCAATTGCCTTGACAAAAGGACACGATACTGCCTCGAGACCATCAAAAAACCGAAATAGGCATTCCCATTTTCACTAATAAATTCTCTCCTTTTTCTCCTCCTTGCTCATTGCCATTGTTATCTTGTGAACCATCCTCAAGAGCATCTCGAAACAAGTTTATTATGGCAACAATCAAACTGTTAAGGGTAATAGAGGATCATCGTATCACAGTGCACTCAAGGCACCAGATTAGTGCTTACCATAGTGGTTAAGTAATTAGTAGATAAGACTGTTATGTAAGATTGGTGACTAGGCAATAGACAGTTATTTATATGTCGATATCCTTTTGTATGGTGCATTGTGAAAGTTAATGAGAATCATTCTTCACATATTCATTCTATCTCTACAAATTCTCTCTCTCTCTCTCTCTCTCTCTTGATTACTGCACAAACCTCCAGAAGCTGGAACCAGAATCACCTGCTTCTACGTATCTCCCATGTACTCCTTTCTCAGCCACGAAGCTCCCCGTTGCGGCATCCGACCCCAGAACACATCACGTATCTCATGAACCTTCCCATTCGTGCCAAAATCTCAGAAAAGCTCAAAACTTTACGTATAAGCAAGCAAGAAAAAAGCAAAGAAAAAATGGGTAATGAGTGACGGAACCTGAGGTTCCGACCCAAATTGGAAATGGGGGAGTAGCCCGACTCCTTATAAAAGCTCAAAACTTTGCAAACAAGCAAGCAAGAAAAGGAAAAATGGACAATTGAGTAATGGATAAAAATCAAACATACAGAGTAGTTGAAGAGGACGACGCCGATTCCGGTGAGCAGACCCACCAAGCTCGACGACAGCACTTTCGTCCAGTTCCCTCGGCCACGGCCTTGTGCTCTGTTTTCATCTTCCCCTTCTTCTGCTTTGTCATCGTCATCGTCATCGTTTTGTTGTTTTTGTTGCTGGGTTTGTTGGTTTTGAGGGAGGGAGAAAGGAGGTCTGAGAGTCAGATCTCTGCCATCTTCATCTTCCCCTTCTTCGTGTACCCAGCACTGGCATTTTTGGTGTTAATTGTTCTTGTTTGGGTGTTTGATGTGGGAGAGAATAGGAGGAGGGTTTTTCCCGGCGGTGATGAAGACGGAGGAGGTGGGGAGGCCAGGGGACATAAATGGCGGTGGAAGTGGGCGTTGGGGAAGCGCCGTAAGCAGTCCAGGACTCCCATTAGCTGCTGCTACACCAGTTGAGCCAACTGTTCAGTCCAATCACGACCAGCTAATGGATAAATGTCTCACAAAATAATTCAGTAATATTCATATTAATATAAAATAATATACGCTATTTTCCTTTTCTTTTCATATTAACCAAATCAAGAGTTATCTTTTAATAGTAAGTTATTAAATATAGTCCATGATTGGAAAACTACACTTGATGTATCAGATCGTGTTTTCGGTATGCTGAAACATAAATTGACATGTACTTGATAAAATTTGAGAAATTCGTCTCAGTGATTGAGACATTTTTGCTACAACTAAGAACAAAAGAAGCTCCCACAACTGAGTTGCCCACTTCAATCTAGAGTGGCCGACGACATACGCCAAACTAACATATACACTTACAAAAAAATGGAAACTAGACAAGGTTGTAGCTCCAATAAAGAATGCATTACATTATGTGTCAATGTTTACTAATTACATCAATTATTAGGTCGGTTCTTTGATTTTGATCTGAAACATGGTACTACTTCAAAGATCCCTAATGTTTTATTTAATAGACCTTTCCATGCACATCATGTAATGCAAGAAGTTTCAGGGACTAATTAAATAGCGAAAATGAGGTGATCACAAAAGGGATCAATCAAAATGCCTTAATTGTACCAACTAATGAAGTTATTTGAAGGGTTTATAATCATATTTAGAATGCTAATCATTGATCGTCTCCTTAAAAAAAAAAGGATGTGAAACCAACGAAATGTGAACACAACACCGTCGTGGACATGAGCTGTTTGTTGGCCATGATAAGAGTAGTTAATCTATATGGGTGTGTATAGATTATCAATTAAGTTTCTTCTTTAGACGGAGATCGATGTCTAAATGTACATCTACGATTTACAATCTCACAATTTAATATGTCAAATATCCGACAAACAAATAACTCTGATTTCTAAATTGTAGCTTCCTTCTCAATCTCTCATTAATTTGCACCTTTCTATATGTGCACCTTCTCAATCTCTCATTAAGTTGACAAATCGAAAACATAAATAGATTAACTTGCAAACCAACTCTGATTTCTAAATTGTATTTGTTGTAGTAGTGCCTAATGGGCCGGGCTCATGAGGACCAGTGGCAATTTTGAAATATCACAACAAATACAGTACCATTTTTGTCACAAAAAATCGAAACGAAAAATGGATTAACGACAATCGTTTTTCTAACTCAAACCATCGGCATCTCTCAATGTCTCCGTCGTCTTCTGATTTTCCTCCGAATCGGAGAAGAAAGGCAACCAAATCATGGTCCTCCGAATTCGTGGTTTTCTGATTCTTCCCGGTGCTCCTTATTGTTATGAACCCAATTTGTAATTGAGGTTTATGCTTTTAGTAAAGAGTCAAATTAGTTGTAATTGAGGGTTTTTACTGATTATTAGGGGAATTTGATAGAAATGCCAGCTGCAGTCACACTTCATATATAAGAGCACCTACTCTTTGGTTTGAAAGGAGAACAGAATTTTACAAAACAAATCAATACAAAAATATTGGAGCTCTGCTCCTTTTATCTTCCTCCTTCCTTCTCTTCTATGTGCAATAGTAAAGGTTTGAGTTAGGGTTTGAGATTTGGGTTCTAACATATGCGTACTGCAGCCTGAGCGCGAGGCGCTCTCGATTGATTCCATGGTCTGATCTTCCGCGAATCGCAATCGGACGGTGGCGATGGCGTCGACGCAGAACCAATCGGCGCATGTGGATCTCTTCGATGCGTATTTCCGACGGGCCGATTTGGACCCCGATGGCCGGATTAGTGGCAATGAAGCCGTCGCTTTCTTCCAGTGCTCTGGTCACCCAAACAGGTCCTTTGCGCAGGTACTCTCTCTCTCTCTCTCTATATATATATATGTATATGCTTGAGTATATATGTATAATTGGATGTGTGTGTATGATTATATTTGTGTTTCGAATCAGATTGATTTTGAATTTGTAGTCTAATTGTAGTACTGTGAACTCGGGATGTCTTAATTCTCTAATCTAAGCTGAGATTTTTATTTAGTAGAAAATAAGTAGATGATGAATTTATCTAGTGTTAGTATAAATGCGGAACTGATGTATCCGTTTGACCTGAGGTGGTAAGCAGACTTTAGAAATGTGTTATATGTCCCAAGGATTGATCGAGGATTGTTTATTACAGTAGAATTGTGCAGTAGTGAAAACCTGCAGCATAAGATGACTATGGAGTAGTTAGGATTGTCGCATACAGGGGAAATGTTCTTGGGTTAGGATCATATCGACAAATAGGTTCTTGAAGCTGTATACTTGTTTTGCTGAAGGAAATTCCGTATAAAATGATAACCAGGGGCATATTATGTTAAATATTGATTATATGAATGCACTTTCTCATTAGCTTGAATTGTTGAACATAACAGGCTTAATCAAGCATATTTTTCTGCGAGATGCCTTGCTGCTGGATGTTCATTCGTTGCATGATGTGTTCGTATTTTGATGTAAAAACTTACATATGCCATAGATATTTTGTAGATATAAAATTTAATTTGTGATTGGGAGTAATCTTTTGCGGGCCAATTGACATACGAACATCCATAAATATATACTATTAAATTGAGTCATGTCTAAATGTGCAGTCTAGATTGATAGAATGACTACCCATCATGCCACATTATCTTTGATGGAGCGGTTTAGGGAGGGACGCCCTCTTCCAGCAGTGCTACCAAGCAATGTTATGCTTGATTTATCCAATATTTGTCAACCTGCAAATAATTACTCCAATGCTGGCAATGTAGCCTGGAGACCTGCTTCTGGTATTCATCCATAAACAAATCACTTATTTTTTGAAACATGTCTTCCTTTGATGTAGAATAGTTTCTTATTTTTCACTTTAAAAGGCTTTCAACAACAGCAACTGATGCCTGGTCCTGGTGCTCGGCACATGGCACCCCCAGCTGGAGGAAGGCCACCGAAGACAGTTGCTCCTTCTCATGCTGAGGAAAAGCAGCAGGCCAATTAGTGGAAACCCAGAGTACCAGAATTGGAGAAACATCTTTTAAAGCAACTGAGTACAGAGGAGGTTAACTCACTGAACATAAAGTTCAAAGAAGCAACCGAAGCTGATAAAAAAGGTACTTAGAACTTTAATGTTTACCCAATTTTCTCATCTTGAGCAGCAAAGTTATGTGTGCATGTTACTTCCTGATAAGTGTCGAATCATAACAAATATCCCAGAGACTTGAAGAAAGAAATCTTGGATGCTAGAGAGAAAATTGAATATTTCCGGGTCAAAATGCAGTTCAGCCATCGAACTTGTAATGTATCTTTTGTATTTCATTTCTTTGTGTATGCATCTCGCTTTTTCTTCATTATTTTCTTCCTTTAGCTTGTAGCGCGACGTATAATTTTCCCCCTTAATTTTGGAATGTTCCTAGTCCTATCGAAGCAAAGAGCCCTATAGTTTTATCGTTGTTACAAATTCGGTGATTGTATTATTAAACTGGGTCTGTGCCTTTCTTTTTTCAGCCTTAATTTGCTGTAATTTTTTTACCCTCTCTAATAAAATTTGTTTCCCTGATCTTTGTTTGGTGCAAACAAGAACATTGAGTTTTGCCGGTGTTAGTCCAATCGGGCCATTCATATTTTTGGCTCATTGCAGTTCAGCCATTGAACAATCGCATATTTTTGTCGTGTTGAATGTTCAAACTATCGCCCTTGGTTGTGAGATTTTTACTTTGCCCTGGCATGGTGTGTTAATTAATGTCTATGTTTATGATATAAAGGTAAATCAAGTTTTAAAGATAACAAATAGGCTATTATACACTTCCATAACTAGCGCTTTATAATGTATAAAGCATAAACAATACCAAAATAATAAAGTCCTTGCCTAGTTGTTGTCTTATTTCTTGGTCAGACAAGTGAGCTATCAAAGTACAAATTTGCCTTAAAAAGTTTTTCCTAATCACTTTCATTTGCTTCAGACTCATCACTTGATCCACCACCTTTGGAATCATCATCTTGTCTTGTTTCTTCGGCATACAATTTGAATTTCTCAGCATCTTCGGCATACAATGGGCATATACCACAGCTTTCCACCTTCATTCTCCTCGGGCAGAAGAAGATAACAGAGGCCTCTTTGGCAAGTTTGTAAACATCAGGGGAGCAGTTTTTTCCTACCTCTTCACTTCTAAAGGCCTCATTCCACACATGCACGTGATGTTGGTCAACACTGTCGTCGTATCTTATGCCTGGGATAATGTACTCAGAACTGAACAGTTCATGGCTTTCACCCATGAATTTGACAATGAAATTAGCTTTTACCCTCGAGGGATAATTCGTCATATTTGAAACCCAAGAAACAACAAGAGAGAGAGCGAAACCAAATAAACCTGTTCGAAACCAATCTGGACAAAGCTCGATGTCTACTGAAGATCCCTCATTTTGATAGCTGAACCAATTTGGAATTTCTTTTCCTGGACATGCAATCTTAATCTGAGGCCAGGGATTATGAGGCGCCTTCCTCGCCATTCGCATAATTGTAATCTGTGCTTCATCCATTATGTTGCTCCTTGAATTATTATCCAATTCTGGGCAATTAGTAAAAACTCTGAAACAATAATGAGGTTTATCCCAACCTTGTGTGAGTGCTGTCCTTGAACTTGACACTTTCTTCAGCGACGTGCAGCCTTCAGCACTAACATTACATAGCGCTGGGAGCTCTGGTATAGATTGAAGCTGATCGCACGAAAATAAGTCGAGTACAGACAACCGAGAAGCTTGTTTGATGCTTGCTGGTATTTCCAATATACCGCTGAAGCTGAGATCTAGTTCTTCTAAAGAGAGAAAACCGACAGAGCTGGAAGGCAATTTTTCAAGTCTATGACAACCATAAAAGCTGAGACGTTTAAGATTGGTTAAACTGTAGATACTTGTTGGGACATCCTTAAGTTGCTTGCAGAAAATAAGGTCTAAATCTTGAAGCCTATTTAGATTTCCAATAGACGAAGGAAGCATTTCGACAGCTGTCCGCCCCAAATTAAGAGACACCAAATGTTCCATTGGCTTCAAGATTTCAGGGAATTTGGAAAATCTAGAGCACCAGGAGAGATCAAGACTCTCAAGACATTTCAACTTACAGATTGATGAGGATAGCTCTGTAACTGCTGTTCCCCTTAAACTTAAGGACTTCAACTGTTCCATTGGCTCCCAAATCTCTGGGAGGTTTTCAACGTTATAGCACATATCAAGATTGAGTTTCTTGAGATTTCCTGGCATCTCTGGAAGATACTTGAGACTGCAGCCTCCAAGATGAAGATGAGTAAGCTTGTCAAGATGTTGAAAGTACGAAGGAATTTCAACCAAACTTTTACACCAACTGAGATTTATCTTCACAATTTTTAGACTCCCAGAGAGATTTGGAACTTCAGTTAGATTACTAGAGAAAGACAGATCGATAACTTGTAAGTTGACAAGTATCTGCAACAAATTAAATAGAAATATAAAGAATTAATATAATTTCTACACTTGACATTATACAAGAATTAAAGTAGGCATATAACATAATATACCTGTTCTTCTTTCCAAAGCTTCTTAACTTCGCTATGTGGCATATGAAGCTCAACTAGATTTTCCGGAGTAAAATTTGATGGCAAAGATTCTAGTGGATATCCTTTCCATTCAAGATAACGAAGAGAATTGGGAAAGTCTAGAGAATTGGGAAGGTCTAGAGAATTGGGAAGGTCTAGAAGGTCTGGAGAATTGGGAAGGTCTAGATAACCGGTGAATACGTCGCCACCACCCACAATTAGCATTATTAGGTTAGACATCTTTTTGAAGCCTACATGTTTCAATGATCGCTCTTGAAGATTAAACGACTCTATGGCTTCAACATTTGGAGTTTCCTGAGAATAAAAAGAAAGTTTAAATGTGAATATATATGTTTTCAACATGTTAAAATGTAACGCACATTTGGAACAAAGAGTATTGGCAATGGTAATCATGTACAAGTGTCTTAGTCTAGTCAAATATCCAACATAATTGCATCCTCCTCTACTTGTCTAAATAAACAAACATTTGTTCATATTCCAAACACTTCCTAACACAATAAATATTCAATCAAATTCATCTTTTAACAATCTCACTTCTTTATTATAAATTAGTTTTACTTTGTTCTGTTATCATCTCAAGTTTGTAATTTTTATTTTCTAAAAAAATGAAAAGAAAAAAAATTGAATGCATTTGGCTCTTACCGTGATACTGCTCAATACACAACAGACATCCTCATCATTGAACAACCTACTCCGTTTACCAGGATCTTTAATACCTTGTTCTTGAACAATTTTCCATCCCATTTCTTGTAGCAAATCGTGCATCTCTATGGTTTCCCTTCCCATTTCTGAATCAATTGATATGAGAGACATCTCAATGAGAATTCTAATTCCAGATGTCGCAAAGAATCCACGAACTTCTAACATTCGTTTTACCTCAACCACAGACTTCCCTTTATGAAAACATGCTATATCCAGAAATATCTCCTTTTCATTTTCTCTCAATCTATCATAACTTATTCTCAACACTTTATGAATATCTTCATTGGGAAATCGTTTCAATTTGTTGAATTCATCTTCCCATTCTTCTTTGCTCTTGCAATTGAAGAACAAGGACCCCAGAACTGTAAGAGCTAAAGGAACGCCTTTGGCATAAGCCACCACCTTTTCTGCCAACTCCTTATAATCTGTCCTACGCGTACTGTTATTCTTGAAAGCACGCAAACAGAAGAGCTCAAGAGCGTCATCTGGTTTTAGTACCTCAACCTCATAGATATTATCCTCATCAACAGTTTTCCCAAATATGCCCCTATCTCTAGTTGTGATAATGATTCTACTTCCAGTGCCATACTGAAGACGATCGCCAGCTAAACGTTCCATTTGCATTGAACTACTCACATCATCAAGAACAATGAGAACCTTTGTGCGGCTGAGCCTTTTTCGAACACCAGGTGCTCCTATGGATAGACCTTCTTCCTTTAATATCTCCTTAAGAAGTGTTTTTTCCAAGTGATCTAGTCCATCTGCTTTTTCTGAGTTCTCCCTAACATTCTTAACAAAACAAGAAGCTTCGAATTTAGACGAGAGTTTGTGAAATATAGTTTCAGCAAGGGTGGTCTTGCCAATACCACCCATGCCCCAAATACCGACAGTGATGCAAGCATCCGATGAATGAATGCCTAATAGCGATTCGACCTGCTCGATGCGGCTTTCAATTCCAACAAAGCCCTTTAAATCGCAGGATGATGCAAAACACAATTTGGTCCAAATATCTTCAACAACTTTCTTAACTAAATCAGCATCCGTCCTGGCATATATATGTAGGAAAGTAATAGTTAGTCTTAAATATTTATACCTTACAAAATCTTAGCACAATAAAATCATCACAAGTTTAAAGAAAATTTATAATTTTATACAAGTTAAAAGAATTGGTTAGTTACCCATAATCTTTTGAAACAAACCCAGATATATTTGCTACATTCTTCAAAGCATCCCTCCACTTGTGCACCTTGTCGATGCTGTTCTGGAAACGTTGTTCAAGTTGAGCAAATGCAACCTTATAACTCCTCCGTTGTTTTCGTACATGCGATGGAAGGGTCTCGTAAAAAATGGGTATAACCAACTGGCCATGTTTTCGCTCGCATTCTAGGATATGCACAAGCTCATCCAAACACCACGTGGAAGAAGCGTAGTCTTTCGATAAAATGATCACCGAAATCACTGATTCCTTGATTGCTTTGAGAAGGGCAGGCTCGATTTTATCTCCTCTCTTAAGCTCGTTATCAATAAAGGTCGTGATTTTTTTCTCACGTAAGGCAGCGTGGAGGTGGCTGGTGAAAGTACGGCGGGTGTCCTCACCTCTGAAACTAATAAACACATCATACTTTTTTGTATCATCAGCATCAGCAGGAGCAGCAGTGGATGAAGAAGAAGAAGCGATATCCACAACATCTAGTTTTCAGATCCAGCAAGAAGATGTAGTTGCAGAGAGATTAATTGTTAATTAAAGAGAGATAATATTATGACGTTGCAGGAATTAAGGAGAATTTACTTAGAATTGGCCTTTGAGTAGATGCACAAAGTTTCAATGGGTGAGAGATGAACGAAAGTAAAAAATGGGGCATAGGCACATATTTTCTTTAAAAAATATACTTCAAAGAAAGATATTCATATATTTGCAATCTTAATATGAACAGCGTCATCTCAGCATGTAAAACTACTAGTATTTGAAAACCATAAAATGATATAAATGCAAACCTTTTCTCCTTGCTTTGCTCCCCTCACAATCGGTATCATCATCGTCTCCTGATCGATTCCTGTAAGTGATGTTTTCGTTATGTTTCGTACAGTTAATCAGATTACCAAAAAAGGACGCAAAAAATAAACTTGAGACCTCTTTCTTCTGTTCTCTTCCTTCTTTTCTATTTCCATTTGCTCTTTCTCCTTCAATCTTTCGTAATTAAGTTTTTCAGAACATCTGTAAAGAGAACCGTTTAATCCAAACGTCAAAAGGAAGACAATTGATAAAGATGCAAACAAAACAAAGTGACATCCAGTCACTAGCCAAGAAATTAACAACATACATAACAAAAATTAATTAGCAATTTAAATGCCATCACAACATAACACCAAAACTTATTAATTAAAAATAAATGACAAAAAAAATACAGTAAGAGCCTTAAACAGTATCAATAAACACCAACTAACCTCTGACAAGTTACCAATTTGACAAGGGCTTGTTTATTTTCTCCACCTTCAAAATAATATCCAAAACATTTACTTTTTTGTATCAGCAGCGGATGAAGAAGAAGAAGAAGAAGCCATATCCATAACCTCTAGTTTTCAGATCCAGGAAGTAACTGTTGCAGAGAGATTAATTGTGAATAGAGTAGAAAGAGAGACTGGTTCAAAATTTAGGAGGATCCAATAAAGCAAAGCAAGAGAGAGAGAGGGTAGTTAAGAATTGAGGAGGATCTAATGAAACGAGAGAGAGGGGGAGACTAGTTCCGAATTTACTTGAATTGGCTTTTGAGTAAATGCACATAGTTCCAAATGCTCTTCCGGAAAAGCAATGAGTAAGAGATGGAACAGTTGCAAACGCATAAGAAAGGGCACAAGGGATGGGACCTCTCTTTACGCGGTTTGCGTACATGGTTTTGCATTTTCCTAGTTAATTAGTTTCCAATTTCTTGGAAGAAAATTTTCCAAGCATTTTCGATTGCGACATTTTGTTAATTTTTTATTTTGAAAAAAAAAAGTGAATCTTACACTACAATATCATGGCGGGCAGGGCAAAGTTTCCTATAATCTCTCCAAGCTTGGAAGAGATGGGTAGTTGTGGCTTACTGTCAGTTGTCTCTTATTTTTCAAAAAAATATATATAGTTATTCATGGATGGAGATTGAATAAGATTTGGTATCTGTTTTTCCAAGCACATGTGACAAATCAAGTTATTGGAGTCTCAGACTCATTTAGTTTGATAGTATCATAAGGTATTACACAATCATTAAAACTATCTATCTTACCATTATGTTATGTTAAAGGTCAAACTAAACGAATTTTAATAATTATATAATAATAATTTAATGAATTAATTTGCCATTTCTACTTCCAAAGCTTTCGAATTGGCTTTTGACTAAAGCTTTTGAATTTAGGTGACGCACTTAGTGGTCCATCATTGCTTGTAATTAAAAACAAGCACTTTCTCATTCAATTGATATATTTACACGTTTTACGTACAAATTTTTAAAATACCCAATTAATGGGACAAAGATTGTCTGCCCTTCTAGTTGTGGTGTCCTTCCATGCCCTCATATTTTGTGCGGTCACGGTTAAGCCACGTTAATATTTTATATTAATTTTTTAATGAGATAATAAGACAAAAAACAATAAAAATATAAAATATTGACATGGTTTAACCGTGGCCGCACAAAATAGGAGGGCATGGAAGGGCACCACAACTAGGAGGGCAGACAATCCTTGTCCCAATTATTGACCAATTTATTTTACGTAGAATTTTTAATATTTTCAATTAGAGACCACTTTCTTTTAAGAAATTTCCAAACACTTTCATCTAGTACATTTTTACAAAGGAAAACTAACGAAAAAGGCTTGAAAACTTTAAGTTTTAATTATAAGGACAAAATAAAAGTAAAGTGAATAGTAACATGATTGATTTTTTAGTGTAAAAATGTGATTTTTCGTTAAAGTGAACAGTACCGAGAACTTTTCGTTAAAATTCCATTTTTATAATTCTTAAAAAACAAAAACAAGTCAATTGCACACTAAAAAAATCATAGAGCGCTAAGAATATGGTCCTTTATTATTAGAATATTGCCTAAGATTTGGTAAAAACGTGTTCATTTTTATTGATGACACATCATTTAATTTTCAAATTTTATTTCCAAATTCAATCTCTATAACATTACCCTTCTTTTAAATATGCTTAATTAAAAGAAAATTTTGTCCAAAAACATTTACTGTAAGACACCTTTCAATAAAAGTACATGCACGTTCCAAGAAAATCATCAGAGATTACTCACAAGAAAAACATAGAAAAATATAAAGAGGAAATTGCGCAAGCACTTTCAGAAGAAAAGTTTATAATACCATCCCTAGTGGAGGACATAAAGAAAGAAAGGTGAAATTAAGAAAGAATCCAGCTCCTCCACATGCGAGGAAGTTTCCTAGTGCAAGTGGAGGACACATTCAGCGAATATTCAACTTAGTAAATGTGTAATAATCAAATTTAATGGTAAAATAGTCATAAAAGGGGCACATAGGATGGGGTCTGCCTTTACGCGCTTATTCTTTTTAGACATAGCCAAATAAAAAAAAAATTATATACCACTGAAGAGTGAAGAGTCACTAAAACGGTTATTGTAATTTGTAAGTCAATCACACACTTTTAATTATGTCATAAAATCTCATGGTAATTATGTCATTTTCCTTTGTCAAAATGGTAATTATACATTGACTTTTGTACAATGAACAGCTTTATAAGCCACTGACTAGAATTAAAACCCATTTTTCTCTGTTTTTTTTTTCTTAAAAAATAAAGGTTTGTTGTAGACCTATTTAATTAAATTATACTAAGGGGTAGAGAGAGGGGGGCGGTAGCAAGAGAGAGAAGAGATATTTAATTATGAGATATGTGTTGTATTATTTTATTGTGCCTTTATTTATTGATTACAACTCTTAATAAGTAATCAACTCCTAAAAGGAATACTAGAGATACTAAAATAAAAGAATTTTGGCGTTATGTGCTTGGTGTTGTCTCCCTTGATGTATCCCTTTTTTAACTGCTCGATACATGTTGCATTATCTTCAAAGATCGTCATAGGAAGTCAACGACGGAAGTAAGACCACTAGTGCTTCAAATATGTTCCATGATTGCTCTCAACCAAAAACACTCACACGATGCTTCAGGGCGAGAATCTCAACATAGTTCGAAGAAGTCGCAATTAGCGTTTGTTTGGAAAATCCCACATGGTTTTGAATTTTCCTTGATTAGTATGTCACCAATTTCTTTCAAGAAATTTCCAAACAATTTCCAAGCAATTTTGATTGAGAACATTTCTATAATTTCCAAAAAAAAAATATGTGAATTCCACACTACAAAATTATAGAGAGCTGAGAATATAGTTGTTCACCAATGGAGATTGAACAAGATTTGGAATGTATTTCCAAGCACAAGTGACAAATCAACTCATTAAATTATTAATGAAAAATCTTTAGAGTCACGGACTCATTTTGTTTGATTTCATCATAAGATATACACAATCATTACAACTATTAATCTCTCTATCATATTATAATTAAATCAAACTAAACGAATCTTAATAGTTAAAAAAAACTAATGAAAAAAATTTCAAAACTTTGAATTTTAACCAAACTATCTTACAGACAGCAACTCTGTCTATAATCATTCTGCAGTTGTTTTATATATGCAGGACGTCGTTTCTTGGAAGATTATGAATTTATTCATATTGGTTTAGTCACTGGATTTTTTTTTTTTTGACAAATAGTCACTGGAATTTAATTTGTCTGTTTTACCGCCGTGTAGCATTTGGGTATAGCCTCGTCAAGGATGCGGACATATGCCTTTGGAAAATAATATTTTCCTAAAAAAATAGTATTTAATGGAAAAGGTATTGTATAGAGGGGAGATATTAATGCATCGGACCGTTGGATTGGCTTTTGGTGTTGTCGAGGAAAACTAGCGGTTGATAATTGAGGAGGAAGATATCTCGAGGCCACAAAAGAAAATGACAAATGCAGTGGGATGAGAGAGAGAGAGAGATAGAATAACTGTAATGTCAGTGGTGAGTGGTGTGACAAAGCCAAAGCAGCAGATTCATGCCCGAGGCGGGTAGTACGGTGTTGACGGTGGCATTGATCTGTGACCTAGAGAACTACGATCTCGTTCCCGCCGATAACTTGTCTTACAATATTTAATCTAAGAAATAATCAATATTTAGTTTAAAAATTAAGCGTGTGTTCAGTTTTAAAAATAATTTTAATGTTTATGTTCAGTTTTAAAAATTATGTAGTATCCGTATTCAATTTTAGAAATAACTAGAAAATTACCCGCGAACTGCTATGGGTTCTGATTCTGTAATGCATTTTCAATTGCATTAAAACGCCAAGGGCATATAACTAAACATCTCAAAATGCCAAGGGACCAACTTCTGCCTCCAACGATCCAAATTCCTGAAATTCCCCAACATAGTAACTCCATTAACAATCTATTCATGTTCTTTGTTTTATTCAGTCTAAAAATTGAAATCTAATTGAAGCAGAGGCCAAATAAAACACAAAACACACACACAGCAGCATTCAAGCATGGCATTTTAATACGGCAGTGTTGTTTTTCTGCCTAAACTATTGAACCAAATAGGCAGCTTTGTTTTTTGCCTAAACCATTTAACCAAAACAGAACAAAAATTAAGGAGGATACAATAAAGCGAGAGAGAGAGAGAGAGAGAGAGAGAGAAATTCAGAATTAAGGAGGATCTAATGAAACAGAAAAGAGAGAGGGGGAGAGGGAGACTAGTTCAGATTTTACTTCTTTTGACTAGATGCACAAATTTCCAAAGTCTCTTCTGAAAAAGCAATGAGTAATAGACCACCAGTTACTAAAGCATGAAAAGGTGCACATGGGATGGGGCCCTCCTTTTACGCGCTTTGTTCACACGGTTTTGAATTTTCCTTGATTAGTATGTCACCAATTTCTTTCAAGAAATTTCCAAATAATTTCCAAGCAGTTTTGATTGAGGACATACCTAGAATTTCCAAAAGAAAATATGTGAATTCCACACTGCAAGATTATAGAGGGCTGGGAATACAGTCCATCACCAATGGAGATTGAACAGGATTTGGAATCAATATTTCCGAGTACAAGTGACAAATCAACTCATTAAATTATTAATGAAAAATCTTTAGAGTCACACACTCATTTTGCTTGATTTCACTGTAAGATGTTACACAATAGGTACAACTATTAATCTCTCTACCATATTATAGTCAAATCAAATTAAACGAATCTTAATAGTTAAAGAAAACTAAAGAAAAAGATTTCAAAATTTTGAAATTTAACCAAATTATCTCACAGGCAGCAGCTCTGTCTATAATTATGCTGCAATTGTTTTATATATGCACGACGTCGTTTCTTGGAAGATTATGGATTTATTCATATTGATTTGGTCACTGGAATTTTTAATTTTGGACAAATAGTCACTGGAATTTAATTTGTCTGTTTTACCGCAATGTAGCGTTTGGGTAGAGCCTCGTCAAGGATGTGGACACATGCCTCTGGAAAATCCATGGAAAATGATATTTTCCTAAAAGAATACTATTTAATGGAAAAGGTATTGTATGAGATATTAATGCACGGGACCGTTGGATTGGCTTTTGGTGTTGTCGAGGAAAACGAGCGGTTGGTAATTGAGGAGGAAGAGAGAGAGAGAGAGAGAGTAATTGTAATGTCAGTGGTGAGTGAGAGTTGAATAGTTATAAAAGTATATGAAGGGGCACATGGGATGGGGCCATCCCTTTACGCTCTTTACGTTCACGGTTGCAAAGTTTTCCAGTTAGTCAGTGATCAATTTCTTTCGAGAAATTTCCAAACGATTTCCAAGCAACTTCTATTAAGGATATTTTTATAATTTTCAAAAGAAATTAATGAATTTTACACTACAAAATCATAAAGAGCCAAGCATATAGTTGTTCATCAATTGAGATTGAACAAGATTTGGAATCTTTCTTTCCAAGCACAAGTGCAAATCAATTCATTGAATTATATAGTTTCATCCAATTTAGTTTGATTTCATTATAAGATATACATGATCATTACAATTATCAATCTTACTACCATATTATAATGAAATCAAACTAAACGGATCTTAATAGTTATCCATTAATAAATATTCAACTGGTCAGTTTGTCACTTCTATTTCCAGTGCTATCGAAAGGTCCTAAGAAAGTCCAGAACTCCGCCTAAATATATGTGCCTTGGCCAAAGTAGGAGAGTCATGATTCCCTTTGAATCCTCTTTGCGAGGATCCTAGGGATCAATCAATCTTAGTTGCTCATCACATATCCTGCAGCTGAAAATTATTATGCCATATAGAAAGAATTAAAAATTCAAATGATTTCTTGTTGCAGGATGTGTGGTGAGTGGCTAGGATTGATTGATCCAGGATCCTCACAATCAAGATCTGGAGGGGATCCTGATCATTCAACTTTGATCAGCAGACCATCTAATGAAAAGGATCCTCTTTGTAAGAATCCTAGGGATCCTTACATTCTATCCATTCATTGTGCATCGTGCGACCACCTTTTGTTAGATATTGTTTATGTTTAATTTAAAAAAAAATTCAAAATAATTTATGACCGCACAATTTAAGAAGAACAGATAGAATGCTATGGATCCTCACATGGGATGGGGCCCTCTCTTTACGCACTTTGACCTCACGGTTTTGAATTTTCCTTGATTAGTATGTCACCAATTTCTTTCAAGAAATTTCCAAACAATTTCCAAGCAATTTCAATTGAAGATATCTTTATAATTTCCAAAAGAAAATATGTGAATTCCACACTACAAAATCTTAGAGGGCTGAGCATATAGTTGTTCACCAACGGAGATTGAACAAGATATGAAATCCATATTTCCAAGCACAAGTGATGAATCAGCTCATTAAATTATTAATGAAAAATCTTTAGAATCACACTCATTTAGTTTGATTTCATCCAAAGATATTACACGATCTTTACAACCATCAATCTCTCTACCATATTATAGTCAAATCAAACTAAATGAATCTTAACATTTAAAGAAAACTGATGAAAAAGACTTCAAAACTTTGAATTTTAACCAAATTATCTCATAGGGAGCAACTGTCTATAATTATTCTGCTGTCTATAGTTTCATCCAAATACAAATACACTGGAATAATTCATATTGGTTTAGTAAGTGGATTTTTTTTTTTTTGACAAATAGTCACTGGAATTTAATTTGTAAGTTTTACCGCCGGGTAGCGTTTGGCAAAGCCTCGTCAAGGATGCAGACAAGTGCCTCTGGAAAATCCATGGAAAATAATATTTTCCTAAAATAATAGTATTTAATGGAAAAGATATTGTATAGGAGAGAGAGGGGAGATATTGTATAGGAAAAGATATTGGCTTTTGGTGTTGTCGAGGAAAACAAGCGGTTGGTAATCGAGGAGGAAGATATATCGAGGCCACAAAAGAAAATGACAAATGCAGTGGTGAGTGGCGTGACAAAGCCAGAGCACCAGATTCATGCCCGAGGCGGGTAGTTCGGCGTCGACGGTGGCATTGATCTATAAGCTGGAGAGCTACGATCTCGTTCCCGCCGATAACTCGTCTTACCATATTTAGTCTAATAATCAATGCACCCTAATTGTGTTTAGTTTAAAAATAAGCGTGGGTTCAGTTTTAAAAATAATGTTAATGTTTATCTTCAGTTCCAAAAATTGTGTAATACCCGTATTCAATTTCAGAGATAACTATAAATTGCCCGCGCGCTGCTGCAGGTTCTAATTGCGTAATGCATTTTCAATTGCATTAAAATGCCAAGGGCATATAACTATACACCTCAAAATGTCAAGGGACCAACTTCTGCCTCCAACGATCCAAATTCCTGAAATTCCCAAACATAGTAAATCCATTAACAATCTATTCATGTTCTTTGTTTTATTCAGTCTAAAGATTGAAATCTAATTGAAGCAGAAACCAAATAAAACACAAAATACACACACACACGCAGACAAAACACATAACACACACACACACGCAAAGGAGCATTCAAGCATGGCATTTTAGTAGGGCAATGCTTTTTGTTTAAACTATTGAACCAAATAGGCAGCTTTGTTTTTGCCTTCACCATTGAACCGAAACAGAACAAATTTACTACAAAAATCCCAATTTTTTTCTACTTTCGAATGAATCAAGCATGCCATTTCAAAACCAATGTAACTTTTGTCCACATTGCCCAAACCATTGAACCAAAAGAGGACAAATTCAAGGCAAAAATGCCATTTTTTCCTACTTTTGAATGAATCGAGCATGTCATTTTAAGACTTTGTATAAAAATTATATAAACCAATTAAAAATGCCATTTTTTCCTACTTTTGAATGAATCGAGCATGTCATTTTAAGACTTTGTATAAAAGATTATATAAACCAATTAAAAATCCCATTTTTTCCTACATCAAGCATGCCATTTCAAAACCAATGTAACTTTTGTTCTCAAAACAAATTCACATAACACACAGACACAAACATCCACTCAAATTGCAATTTGAAAACAAAGGTAACTTTTGTTCTTAAACCCAAGAACCACATATGCATGCCAAAATCACAAACCTTATTTTCCAGATATAGCGGTCAAAATCTAAATGAAGGAAAGTCTACCTTCTCAAGGTGTAATTCTTCACTAGTTATTGCACCATCCCTAATCATCTGCACAGGGCACACTGCAATGCCTGCCAACCATTGCAGGTTCCACAGTTCCTGCACTTCAAGACTGCAGTTAAGAAATTATCCAACTTCAATACACTATGAACCTAGTAATGTCATCAAGTACACCAAGAAAAAAATTCACAACTCATATATATATATTTTTTTGCACCTAATTTGGCAGCTTAGAGAGCAACCATCAATAGTGCCATGACTTTGGAAATTTACACATAAAACGTTCTAAATTGTTGTGTGCAAATTACTTCTTAATCATAGAGAATAGTGCCTAGCACAATAAAAGTAGTGTACTACAAAATAATAGAAAGGCAACACTTTTACACACTAATATATATAATTTTCATTTTCTATATAGTTTAGCATGTTTTTTGTTAGATGATTGAGCTACACACACATACGCATATGTACATGGATATATACAACATAGAAAATAAACACAACTAAGATAAGGACCACCATCAAAATTGAACAGATAACGAAAATTACCTTTGACATATCTCCTTCTTTCCCATCTCTAATGCTATGTCATAAGTCCCTAAAGAAGCAACTGCCTGAAACACGAAGAAAAATAGAAACTCATAATATAGCCATAGCAGACAACCCCAGAAAAAGACAGAAAGAAATAAAATCATTCAGATTTTGTATAATGTTAGTGTCTCAAGTAGTCTTTACATATTCATTCATATTATTCATGTATTAAAGCGCTTTAAGCAGAACGGCAGTGTAGTATTTAGAATTTATATTCAAATGATCATTGAGGAATTTTTACAAATGAATCTCCCACTATTCTACTTTAAAAACCACATACTTAAAACCAAGTGAAAATTGCGTTGTTTTTATAAAACATTGAAAAACATATGAACTGATGCCCAACTTTGATTAATCTGACATTAATAGTTGACTAATTCAACATTCAGAGTTGATAAGAGAGTATATAACAACATTGGAAAACATATGAACATGCCCACCTATTATCATATCCGACATTGCAGTTGATTAATGTCACATAAATTTGCATCAAAAGAACCCATAAATTTGACTAAGAATTCTCCAAAACCCACAATTTAAATGAAAAAACCCGCAAATTTAAACAAAAAATTCTACAAAATCATGAAAAATTTGATAAATTCCAATTACATTAATCACAAATTTGATCATACATATATACATATATATATATAAAATAAATTGATGCGTTCAATGGGCATGAACTTATCAGAAATTATGAAACCGATTGAACACGTTTAGTGTTATGTCTGCAATTAAACAATGAGCATGAAAATGACTAACAGGGGTAAGACAAACTGCTCGTTTCATCCAATATTTAGAAAATAATTGACAATTTTCAAGGTCAAATTAATAAGGAAAATCAATACAACAACAACAACAAAACCTTTTCCCACTAAGCGGGGTCGGCTATATGAATTCTAGAATGCCATTGCGCTCGGTTTTGTGTCATGTCCTCCGTTAGATCCAAGTACTCTAAGTCTTTTCTTAGGGTCTCTTCCAAAGTTTTCCTAGGTCTTCCTCTACCCCTTCGGCCTTGAACCTCTGTCCCGTAGTCACATCTTCAAACCGGAGTCAGTAGGCCTTCTTTGTGTTGGAAATGTGCCCTAAAGCCAATCATGTGATGATACTTTACGGACATTTCACATGTTAAACTAATCTAGTTTTACATATAAAGGGCATACATTATTGTTTGAGCCGTCTCATATAAATATTATATGCTTAAACGATAAAGTCCAAGGAATATGTGATTGGGAGAATGCAATCTAATGAAGTTAGATTCATGAGACCATTCTTTCGTAGACACATCCTAAACGTTCCTGATCATAGGATTGTCAATTGGGCGTTGACAGTCCGTTAAGATCAGTACGTACTATGTCTTCTCTCAGGGAGAGTGATTAGTCTCGAGTCATTGGTGTGTGTGACATCAAGACAAGTACGTAGGTGCTCAATAGAGAATGAGTTCACTGAACGTGATCAACGAAGAGTTCTTATATTCCATGTCACATGAGAACTCATGGTTGGGATAATGCAAAGTAGTCCTTTGACCTGAGGCATCACAGTTGTCTTGTGGTTAAGTCCTTGATCTTTGATTATGTCAAAGTCACCCCCTCGGGGTGTCCACGGCATCGTTGGGGTTAATCCACTTAGCTATGGAGATAAGTGAATGCGCAACAAGGGATCTTTAACCTTCAAACAGTTGAGGGAGAATACTCTATGATATGATTTGGAATCTCTGGCCATAGTATGAATGAGATTAGGGAATGCGTTCCAAATCACATTCAAGGAAATCATATAAGCACACGAATCACATTGGATAGTAGACATGAATAAATAAACTATCATACCAAACAATGTGGTCAAGAGTATTAGATTAGAGAAGGACCGTATTGCATTTGTAATCCCAAACTGAATAGGTTCTCTATCCTCTTCTGATTAGCTTGGGTAACCATGATATGCTGCTAGGTGTCACTCATGGTTTGTGGAAGCCCTAAACGTGTGTAATCACTAAAGGGAGAATTGAAAATAGTTTCAATTCACAATCGATGTAAAATGGTTTTAATCGCCCACTACCTCGCTAAAAGGAACCTAATGGATCGCACACCATAAAAGGTGGAGATTGAAGATTAAACGGAAATGAGTAAGAATGATTAAATGGTTTAATCATTTATTTATGGCAAGGATTAATTAATATGTTAATTAATCAAACGAATAAGTTCGTTAAAGACTTCGGGATAGTTTTGGACCTTAAGGCCCAATGGGCTTCGAACGTCAAGCCCATTAACTTAAGTTGTATGACAATTTAATGAATGAAGATTCATTAAAGCCCAAAAGCCCAAAATCCCCTAAATGGCAAGCCATAGTGTGATGAATTAGGGTTTTGGTTATTTAGGTCACTTAAAGAAGTGACTATATAAATGACTTTATAACTAAATATTCATTAAGTGATTAAGGGTTTATTTTGGGGGAAAATTGGTGAGAATTGTCTCTCCATTTTCTCTCTAAAGAGGCCAACACCTTGGAGGGTACATCTAGCAATCCTACTACTCCAAGGTCACTCATTTCTTCTACAATCAAACCTTGGTGAAGAGACTTAGAGGTTCCCTATTTTGGAAACTTGGAGAAACCTATTTTTCCATCCAAATCCATGGATCTAAGAAGCAAGGAATGAAGGCCCTATCTCTTTGGGTGATTAGTCTTTGCTTATGCAAAGAGGAATCTACAAAGGTAATAATTTCAACTCACTTTGTTTTGAGTTGATTAATGGTTCACCAATCTACTAGGCTTTGAATTTCATGGTAATGTTTTGTTTTTTGAGTGCATACAAGCATGATTCCGCCTTTAATTGTTAATTGCATGCTATATGATGTTGTTCAAATGAACATGTTTTTCAAAATAAATCCTTCACTTTGCACATGTCTAAACCACCGTAACCGATTTTCTCTCCTCTTTCCTTTAATTTCGGCTACTCCTACTTTATCTCGGATATCCTCATTCCTAATTTTATCATTTCTCGTGTGCTCACACATCCAACGAAGCATCATCTCCACTACACTTATGTGTTGATGCTTCACCGCCCAACATTCTGTGCCATACAGCATCGCCGGCCTTATTGCCGTCCTACAAAATTTTCCCTTGAGCTTCAGTGGCCTACGACGGTCACACAACACGCCGGACGCACTCTTCCACTTCATCCATCCAGCTTGTATTCTATGGGTGAGATCTCCATCAAATTCTCCGTTCTTTTGCAAGATAGATCCTAGGTAGCAAAAACGGTCGCTCTTTGGTATTTCCTGATCTCCGATCCTCACCCCTAACTCATTTTGGCCTCCGTTTGCATTGAACTTGCACTCCATATATTCTGTCTTTGATCGGCTTAGGCGAAGACCTTTAGATTCCAACTCTTCTCTCTAAAGGTTAAGCTTCGCGTTTACCCCTTCCTGCGTTTCATCTATCAACACTATATCGTTTGCGAAAATCATACACCAAAGAATATCATCTTAAATATGTCCTGTTAACTCATCCATTACCAACGCAAAAAGGTAAGGACTTACGAATTGTTGATAAAAAAAAAGGTCGTACCCAGTGCACAAGGTTCCCGCTTTACGCAGGATCTGGGAGAGATGAATGTCGACTAGCCTTACCCCCATTTATGAAGAGGCTGCTCCCAAGTCTCGAACCCGAGACTTACGGATTGTTGATAATTAAATAAAATCGATTGTTTCAACTGCCCATTCTGACGAAGCAGCAGTAGTTCGACATATTGATTCTGATGAAAATTATCATATATCAGTGGTGCAAATTAGCAAGGTAATAGTGCATTCAGACTTAAATTCACCAGTTTCATAACCTTCTCGATCAGTACCTTCACCTTCACCGTCAGTACCTGCACCTTCTCCATCCCCTCCTCCTTCATCACCTACTTCATCAACTCTCAATATCACCAAAATTCTAAATGACTATCCAGACTTCATACTAATTTTTTTATTTGGCCTAAAATAGGAAAACAAACCCAAAACAGAAGATGTACATAACTTTAGACATGAATATTTCAAGATATGAATTTGAGGCCTACAACACATCATTAGAGAGGACTAAATTTAAGATCAATAGGATAAAAAGACATGCATTTTTATATTTTCATGCATATACTTCTTGTACTCAATGCATTTCCAGAGGAGAAGGGAAGGATACTATCTCTTTATCTATTATCTTCCAAAATAATAGCATATCTCTGGCTTTTTCCTTGCACGAATTGTAGCCCCTCATCAATTTAAGATATCTACTGACCTTCAATTTCACCTACAAAGAATAAAAGAGTCGACAGTTCAGTATAAACACTACAAACGCCATATGATGAAATCTAAACCCAAAGGGTACAGATTTAGAGAGAAAATAAGGACAGAGATAGATATGGTGAGGACCTTGGGCGATGAGGCGATTGACGGCTTCGTTGGGGAAGACCTCAGAAGAGGGACAATGCTGTCGAAATCTTACATGAACAATCCTAGGCGGAGCAAATCTTTCAAAACCAACCCCATCCTTCCCTCCCTCTCCCTGCAATTCCCACTTCTCCTATACCCAAAATTCAGCATCACCACTCAACCCTGTCTCTTTCTCTCTCTGGAATACCTACGCCTACTCCCTCTATCTGCAACACGTCCCGTCAACCTCTCGAAACCATCCCTTTGATGTCATCACACCAATCACATCCCTTTAAATGCACAATTACAAAATTACCCCCAAGTTCTATAGCTCGGTCCGTTCGATCTGGATTGAAAATAGGCAAAAGAGTAATTTTAATGCTTTCAGTGAATCCTATCCCCAAGGGCCGAACCCACGTGACAGCCCACATCAGGCCCAAACGACAACAAACCTTCACCTGCCTATTTTTTTGTGAAGAAAGGCCCAAATGTAAAAACCCAGTGGCAATGTAGTAAATAAACTGAAATCTTCAATTCAAATAACTTGTCATACCATATTTAGTTTAAGAAATAATCAATGGACGCTAATTGTGTTTAGTTTCAAAAATAGGCTTGTGTTCAGTTTTATAAATAATTTTAGTGTTCGTGTTCAGCTTTAGAAATTGTGTACTATTCGTATTCATTTTCAGAGATAATGTAGTACTCGTGTTTAATTTCAAAAATAATTAATACTCAGTTTTTAGAAATAGTGATCAATTTTCAGAAATAGTGTTCAATTTCATAAATAGTGTAGTACCGTTCAGTTTAAAAAATAGTGTTTTTATATTTTGTTTTTATTATATTAAAAGTCTGTTTTTTATATTAAAATTTAAATCATTTTCATTAACACAAAGTTACAGGACGATTTTTTGTTGAAGAGGAAATTGTAACAATGGTCCATCAACTTTAACTTAATTGGAGTAATGGTCTCTCAATTAAAAATGTATTATCATTGATCTTTTAACTCCTCAAAATGTACATCTATAGTCATTTTCTTTAACTCTGTTAGAACTTCCGTCAAAATGAGTCATGTGCCACGCACATGAGGCTGAATCGAGGGGCAAATCAAATGAGAAAAATTGTAACAATGGTCCCTCAACTTTAACCCAACTGAAGAAATGGTCCCTCAACTTAACCCAATTAATAGTCCCTCAACTATAATCCAATTATAGCAATGGTCATTCAAATATAACTCATTTTGAAGGAATTCTGACAGAGTTAACAAAAAGGACCATAGTCGCATGTTTTGATGAGTTAAGGGACAAATGATAATGAATATTTAGTTGAGAGACAATTGCTACAAATTTATCTTTAAAAATAAACTTAGTCCAAACCATTCTCATTAAAGCTCCCATAGTCCAAGCCATTTCCTAGGCTATCGAGAGGTCATAAGAAAGTCCAGATATTGGCTTGAATATATGTGCCTTGGCCAAAGTAACAAAGTTATGATTAGGGTTGGTTTGATATGGGATGTCGAATCCCGAACTGATCATTTTCGATACGGGAGTCTGAAAACCAACCCTGATTCGAAATTTCGGTATTCCTGAATTTTGGAATTCTCGAAATGTTTTATGTATTTCGGGACTGGATTTTGGGCCTTACGTTTTAGAAAAACTAATAAAAATGGCTTGAAAACTTTGAGTTTTAACGATAAAGACAAAATAAATGGTAAAATGAATAGTATCATGTTTGACTTTTTAGTGTAAAAATGTGGTTTTGCGTTAAAATGAACAGTACCGCGGATTTTTCGTTAAAACTCCCTTAGGTTTTTGGGCTGAAACTTGAGATTTTGGACTTGTGGGTAGAAATTTGGACTTTGGCCTAAAATTTTGTCAGCCCAATTTCATATCAATTGAAATTTGAGCTTTTTACCTTGTACCAATCTGAAAGTTCATACCAACTAAAATACCAATTCATGAATAGATGTAGAGAAAAATAAAGGATGAGAGACTACACAGTTGTTGAGAAAAATAAGGGATGGCATGCCAACAACAATAATATATGAACAGATGTAGAGACGGGGTCTCGGACTTAATGTGGAAAAGTTCAAGATTAAGGGAAAAATCACCCGTCAAACTCAATGAATAAGCAACGCGCACGCACACACACACAAAACACACAACACACACATACAAAACACAGAACACAAAATTATCTACCCTAGTCTCGGACTCTGTATCGACTTCAATGTAAAAGACTATACACCATATTTTCCCTTCGCTTCAAAATATGGATCTTAAGTTTAAACAACTGAACTCTTAACTCCAAAGCAACAGGCAAGCAAGCCTGCAAAGCTTAACCATGTTTCTAGGCTAACAATGGTATTCAAAAAAGGAGAATAAATTTCTTCCATCGTTGCCAGAACTTTGGGTATCTGACCCGATTCATCTAATAGGATACCCAAGCCTAGGATTAATTCCGCGCATAATTAAGATTAACCATTCAAATTCTTAATTCAAGTGAATTGCTACACAAAGTTCAGGGTTGGAATGATATCAATGAAAAAATAAATAAATACATAGTGCCGGTTTGGTTCAGGATTACCGAACCATTAAAGGGAAATATTGAATCCCGTACAAATGGTTCGGGATCCGTTTGGTATGACATCCCTAAAATTTCGAGAATTTCCCTGGCACGGGGGACATTCGTGATATTGGTTACGGGAAAGGGAAGTATTACTCACTTAATGTTCCATTGGATGACGGGATTGATGATGAGAGCTACCATTACTTGTTCAAGCCCATCATTGGGAAGGTTATGGAAATTTTAAAGCTGAGGCTGTGGTTCTCCAGTGTGGTGCTGATTCCTGATCTGGGGACAGGCTGGGCTATACCATTCGCAATGTTGCTCGTTGTTGGTGCTACGAGGTATACTTCTCATATTCTGTTTTACCCTTTAACGTTTCCAAAGTATTTCACCTGTGATATGATTGTGCACATATAGCACATGGTTTTTACCACCAGTTATAATCTCTTGCCAGATAGCATGTCAATGTTTTGTGATTGCATATTATGACTTTAGTGCCTGGTAGATGACTACTCTTCAATACATTTTTTAAATGTGACATGCGTAGTTTCACAGCATCTGTATTTGGTGCATCTAATTTTTGTTTAGTCTTGAGTCTTTATGGAATTCTTTTGTTTTTGATATGTTGTTTGTAATACAGATTATACTCTTCATGTTGCCCCGAGTAATATGGAAAATAAGAATTTTCACGTGTTATTAGAAGAAATACGGTCAAAGCTTCTTGAAAACCCCTCTAGGCTTCAGCATGCACCCAGTGTCCAATTTCAAGAAAGACCTCCTGATACTGAGCTTCCGGAGGTATGTTTCTGCAACCAATCATTTCCTCAGAGCTAATTCGTTTTTCCTTCTTCTATATTCATCAAAACATAATAATCATCCGACTGAAATTATTTCTTCTGCATTAATTTGTTAAGACTTATCATGGCAAGTTACTTTTCATTGTTATGATTTGACGTGATACAGCTAAAGTGCATGAGCTTTTCTTCTGGCTAATGTATAAATTAGTAACTTGTAATAGAGAACTTGTTGTTCTCAAGATCTCTTATAACATAACGAGCTAACTGGTTCCCTCATTTACTCCAAAGCCACATTGTTCCTGAGCAGAGACCCCAAATTTCTATCTTTTCCTTCCATATATTTGCTATCAAGCTTACATTTTGACATTCCTATGTTTTCCACTTCCTCCCTGTAATATGATAGTTCTTGTTGCATAACTGGTAAATACTTGATGGAAGTCTCATAAACTTTTTAACAAGTATAGTGATGATCCAAAAGGAAAAGTTGTGTATTTAAATAGCGGCAAAGCTCCACTCTGGTTTTTTTTTAATCTTTGTATAAAGAATGTAGCTTGCTAGTTCAAATCTATCTAATTTCAATTGTTATGTACTCAATGTTTAAGGTTGTTATATTGGCTTGTATCCAATGTTTTAATATTATTCTTTGTGAAATTCTTTCAGGAGAATGAAGAGCAGGATGATCCAGACGAGAGGTGAGATCCATATTCTGATATGGAGGTCGATGATGAACGTACTTCAATTTATGCTCCTAATTTGCTCTCATTATCTAGCACTTTCGCCTTTGCAATATACTGATATATGGTTTATACAATAAGCCTTTACCAAGCAGAGTGAAGAAATAGATCGTTGAACCTGAAGTTAAAGATCTGGTATGTCACAAATCATCTCTGGAACTCTTTTTTTGGGCGTGGAATCATTTGAACTAATTCAAATGTACACAAGTTAAATAGTCCTCTGGAGTGTACTGTTTTATTCGTTTAGTGACGCAATGAACCAATTCAATATGCACCATTCTTGATGGCTCCAACCGTAAACTTACTAAAACCTGGATTTGACTAGAATCAATTTCAAACCATCGAAATCATATATAAAGAGGAAGCTTGTCTCTTCATAGTGTTTTGTTGCTCCTCTCTGTTATCATGTTTCTTGTATAATGTTACGAGAAGCCTACATTGGTGATTAGTAATGTTCCCTTTCTTTCTTATGAGAATCTACTGTTTCCAGCTCTGGTATCTGCTGCTGGATTAGGGTGACTTGATCACAAGCAGAGTAATTCAAACTTAACTGTCCATCGATTTGTGAAGTTGGTAATTTATTTGAGCAGCAGCATTTCATGTATCTTAGCATTTCTTGTACTCGTAAGACTTTTAATTTTTCATTAACAAAAGGAGTAATGTAACAAACGATAACCTGTACGGTGATGTAGTAAAACCAGTAACTCTAAATTACAAGGCAAAATGGAAAAAGGAAACCACCAATTTTGACGGTCTCTCTTCCAATAACTCTGTACATGTTCCCATGTCCATCAATTGTATTTAGATTTGGTGAGTTGTTCAGGCAGAACCAACTCCGAGCCCTTTTCAGCAATTCATACTAAAAATAGTTAGGAGCATATAAATTGACTTGTACTTGATAAAATTCGAGAAATTCGTCTCGGTGATTGAGACATTTGCTACAATTGGGAACAAAAGAAGCTCCCACAATGGAGATGCACACTTCAATGCAGAGTGGCCAATGACATACGCCAAACCAACATATGCAGTTACAAAAAAATGGAAACTAGACAAGGTTGTATCTCGAATTAAGAATGTATTACATTATGTGTCATGTTTACTTATTACATCAATTATTAGGGCCGGTTCTGTGGTTTTGGCCAATTCTATGGTTTTGATCCGAAACTTAGGACAACTTCAAAGATCCCTAATGTTTTAATTAATAGATCTTTCCATGCACATCATGCAATACAACAAGTTTCAAGGACTAATCAAATAGCAAAAATGAGGTAATCGCAAAAGAGATAAATCAAAATGCCTTAATTGTACCAACTAATGAAGTTATTTAAAGGGTTTATAATCATATTTTAGAACACTAATCATTGATTGTCTCGTTAAAGAAGAAGAGGACGTGAACCAGACGAAATGCGAACACAACACCGTCATGGACATGAGCTACTTGTTGGCCATAATAAGAGTAGTTAATCGATATGGGTGTGTATAGATTATCAATTAGATTTCATCCTTAGACGGATTTACAGAACGATGCCTAAATATATAGCTGCGATTTACCATCTGACAATGTTATACATTTCTATATGTGCACGTTTTTGTTTCCCCACTTTGTACAAGTTAGACAAATCGAAAACATACTTGATAACCAACTTTGATTTCTAAATTGTATTTGTTGTGATAGTACCTAATGGGCCGGACTCATGAGGACCAGTGGCAATTTTGAAATATCACAACAAATACAGTACCATTTTTGTCGCAAAAAATCGATTAACGACAATCGTTTTTCTAACTCAAACTATCGGCATCTCTCAGTGTCTCCGTCGTCTTCTGATTTTCCTCCGAATCGGAGAAGAAAGGTAACCAAATCCTGGTCCTCCGAATTCGTGGTTTTCTGATTCTTCCGGCGCTCCTCACGCGTACGGTAGCCTGAGCGCGAGGCGTTCTCGATTGATTCCATGGTCTGATCTTCCGCGAATCGCAATCCGACGGTGGCGATGGCGTCGACGCAGAACCAATCGGCGCATGTGGATCTCTTCGATGCGTTTTTCCGACGGGCCGATTTGGACCGCGATGACCGGATTAGTGGCAATGAAGCCGTCGCTTTCTTCCAGGTCTCTAGTCTCCCCAAACAGGTCCTTGCGCAGGTACTCTATATATATATATATGTATGTATGTATATGCTTGTGTATATATGTATAATTGGATGTGTGTGTATGATTATATTTGTGTAATTGTAGTGGTTGATCGGGATTTGATGCTGGTGGAAATGTGTTCCGAATCAGATTGATTTTGAATTTTTAGTCTAATTGTAGTTGAAGTGGTAAATGTGAGCTCGGGATGTCTTAATTCTCTTATCTAAGCTGAGATTTTTATTCCGTGTTAGCATAAATGCGGAATTGATGTTCAAATGGTAGAAAATAAGTAGATGAAGAATTTATACTACAGTTAGTGGGTTGAGAGAGAGATGTTATCCGGTCATTAATACACCTTCTGGTGTATCTGTTCGACCTGAAGTGGTAAGCAGACTTTAGAAATGTGTTATATGACCCAAGGAAGGATTGTTTATTACATTATAATTGTGTAGTAGTGAAAACCTGCAGCATAAGATGACTATGGAATAGTTAGGATTATCGCATACAGGGGAAATGTTCTTGGGTCATGATCATATCGACAAATAGGTTATTGAAGCTGTATACTTGTTTTGCTGAAGGAATTTCCGTATAAAATGATAACCAGGGGCATATTATGTTAAATATTGATTATATGAATGCACTTTCTCATTAGCTTGAATTGCTGAACGTAACAGGCTCAATCAAGCATATTTTTCTGCGAGATGCTTTGCTGCTGGATGTTCATGCTTTGCATGATGTGTTCGTATTTTGACATAAAAACTTACATATGCCATAGATATTTTGTAGATATAAAATTTTATTTGTAATTGGGAGTAATCTTTTGCTGGCCAATTGACATACAAACATCCATAAATATATACTATTAAATTGAGTCATGTCTAAATGTGCAGTCTAGATTGATAGAATGACTACCCATCATGCCACATTATCTTTGATGGAGCGGTTTAGGGAGGGACGCCCTCTTCCAGCAGTGCTACCAAGCAATGTTATGTTTGATTTATCCAATAGTTTTCAACCTGCAAATAATTACTCCAATGCTGGCACCAAATAATTACTCCAATGCTGGCAATGTAGCCTGGAGACCTGCTTCTGGTATTCATCCATAAACAAATCACTTTTATTTTTTGAAACTTGTAAATCAAGTTTTAATTAGTGTCTATGTTTATGATATAAAGAATGTTGCTTGCTAGTTCAAATCTATCTAATTTCAGTTGTTATTTGTACTCAATGTTTAACGTTGTTATATGGGCTTGTATTCAATGTTTTAATATTATTCTTTGTGAAATTCTTTCAAGAGAATGAGGAACAGGATGACCCATACGAGAGGTGGGATCCAGATTCTGATATGGAGGTTGATGATGAATGGTACTTCAATTTATTCTCCTAATTTGCTCTCATTATCTAGCACTTTCGTCTTTGCAATTTACTGATTTATGGTTTATACAGTAAGCCTTTGCCAAGCAGAGTAAAGAAAGAGATAGTTGAACCTGAAGTTAAAGATCTGGTAAGTCACAAATCATCTCTCGAGCTCAACTTTTTTTTGGGTGTGGAATCATTTAGACTATAATTCACTGTATTTGGCTGCCAGTTCATTTGTCTATTAAACACTACAACAACAACAAAGCCTTTTCCCACTAAGTGGGGTCGGCTATATTCTTAAACACTGCTGCATTTAATTTCATGTATAGTAAAACCGTGCTCATTGTCTGATAATGGACAAGTGGTTATATTGTTTGTTCATGGCAAAAAAAACAGAAGCATATTGACGAAAGGCTAAAAGATGAAAGTTACAGGAAAAACAAAATCTCCTATGTACACAAGTTAAATAGTCCCTCTGGAGTTTACTGTTTCATTCGTTTAGATGATGCAATGAACCAACTCAATATGCACCATTCTTGACGGCTCCAACCGTAAACTTACTAAAACCTGGATTTGACTAGAATCTATTCAAACCATCCAAATCATATATAAAGAGGAAGCTTGTCTCTTCATAGTGTTCCGTTGCTCCCCTCTGTTATCCTGTCTCTTGTTTATTGTTATTTGAAGCCTACATTGGTGATTAGTAATGTTCCCTTTCTTGCTTATGAGAATATAATGTTTCCAGCTATGGTATCTACTGCTGTTTATGATTATATGTTTATATCCTGCACGTAGCATTACTTTCTTACGATGTGCTCATTTCCTTTGCTGTGTCGCATTTTAAAATTTACATAAACATGGATGATAACCTATTTGTTATGTTTATTTGCCTCAACATTATCTAATTCTGGTTGTTGTGGCACACTGGAGATCCAGAAACAGACCTCGGAGAACGCTGGAAGCTCAGGCTATGATCCAGCAGTAGATGAGATAACAACAGGCGCAAAAGTGAAATTAACACATAAGTCCATTAGAATCAGGTTCCTCTTTCATAAGAAAACCCTCCCACTAATAGTTTTCTCTGTGACATTGATATTTGCAGGCTTTGGATATGGGATCTGGATCAGTGGATGAACCAACTGTGAAAGTTGAACAAGACACTATGAATAAGCCTGCGGACCAGATATAAACGTATTCACAATCAAATTTATTTAGGGTGACTTGATCACAAGCAAAGTCATTCAAACTTAACTGTGCATCGATTTGTGAAGTTGGTAATTTATTTGAGCAGTAGCATTTCTTGTATTTGTAAGAATTCAACGCTTGTTTAAACTATCATGGATAAGTACCCAAATTTGGCCTCTTGTACATGTTTTTTTCTTCACGGTTTTGAACTATTAAAAGTTAAATAGGAAGGCATGGAACTGTCATTACACTGTTGTATCCCAAAACCGAATTCTTTGGTCGGAACCCTAAAACCGTGCTTATTTCAGGAATCGTAAGTTCAATCGGTAGTCCACTGCCCCTGATTTTGGTGCTCCAAAATCCAATTTTCCTCTTTCATTTGGGTAGATGGGATTAGAAATTTAGGATGTTGTATGATGTTCATATAGGAAGCATTTATTACTAGACTCAAACCTGTGTTATCCTGAATGATTGGGCGTAGGTGACCGATGTTTTTGAAAAGTTTGGATGTTAGAAATTATGTTTATAATCTGCTTAACTCATTTCTTTACTCAAAAGATTTTTCATTTTTCATTAACAAACGATAACCTATATGGTATGGCAGTAAAACCAGTAACTATATTACAAGGCAAAATGGTAAAAGGAAAACCCCAATTTGACGGTTTCTCTTCCACTAACTTTGTATATGTTCCTGTGTCCATCAGTTGTATTTAGATTTGTAGTTGTTCCGGCAGAACCAAGTCTGAGCCCTTTTCAGCAATCGAGCGTTGACTGGAAGACTTGCTGAGTGTTCAGTATCAGTATCAGTATCAGAACCATCTATACAGAGTGAAATTTCAATTTCACACAGGTCACTTGCATTAGACGTCCTTTCAGCTGAAGCACCACTTGAAGATATCCCATTTGCAGTAGGGGAAAGCACTTCAGGTTGTTGAATGCTCTACTAGTGTTTCCCTGTTTGAGTTTCTTAGTCTTCCCGGTAACTTTTCTCCTCGTCTGTCAAGATGTAATCCACGAAGATAACCCCACAGCTCCAAGTAGCGGCAGCACAATACGATAATCTTGTGTCAATTCAAAATGCAACAGACTCCTGCAAGACTAGCACCCATTCCAACCTGAAAATGGAATCTCTCCGATTGTCAACTCCATCCAGATTTTGGGATACCATCAGAATTTAGCAGACAAATACCAGAAAGAGAAATAATATATTCACCGAGAAAAGTTCGGACTTTTCAAGTTTACCATGGAGAATGATATTAGGGTAAAAGACTGTTTACTACCCTCATGTTTCATGGTTTTCAACATTTAGTACATCAAGTTTTTTTCATCTTAGAATCATACCTAAAGTGTAAATTTTGGGACAGTCTCATACATCCGTTAGTCAAATTGTTAAATCTGCCGTTAATTGTGACGTGGTGCCCATGTGGACAATGACTGGGCGCCACGTGTCAGCCACGTTTTTTTTTTTTCTTTTTTCTTCTTCTTCTTCTTCTTCCTCCGACTGCAACATTTCTTTTTCTTCCTCCTCCTTTTTCCTTCCTCCTTTTCCTTCCCCTTCTTCTCATTTTTCCTTCTTCTTTCTTCTCCTTCTCCTTCTTCTTCCTCCGAATCTAAGGAAGTTTTTTTTCTTCTTCTTCTTCCTCCTTCTTCATTCTCCTTCCTCTTCTTCCTTCTTCTTCCTCTTCTTCTCCTTCTTCCTTCCTCCTTCTTCCCTCCCCTTCTTCTCCTTCTTCCTTCTTCTTCCTTCTTCTTCCTTCTTCTTCCTCCGAATCTGGGGAAGATGAAGGTTTTTTTTTTTTTTTTTTCAAGGAAGATGAAGACGAAGGAAGAGGGAGAAGAAGGGGAAGGAAGAAGGAGAAGAAGAAGGAAGAAGAAGGAGGAAGAAGGAGGAAGAAGAAGAAAGAAGAAGAAAAAAAAAAGTTGCAAGCGGAGGAGGAAGAAGAAGAAAGAAGAAAAAACAAGGAAAAAAAAAAGCCGAATCTGGGCAGATTCGGAGGAGGAAGAAGAAGAAGAAGAAGAAGAAGAAGAAGAAGAAGAAGAAGAAGGAAGGAGAAAGAAAAAAAAAAAACCTTCCCCAGATTCGGAGGAAGAAGAAGAAGAAGAAGGAGAAGGAGAAGGAGAAGGAGAAAGAGAAGGAAGGAGAAGGAAGAAGGAGAAGAAGGGGAAGGAAGAAGGAGGAAGGAAGAAGGAGGAGGAAGAAAAAAAAAAGTTGCAGTCGGAGGAAGAAGAAAAAGAAAAAAAAAACCGTGACTGACACGTGGTGCCCAGTCATTGTCCACATGGGCGCCACGTCACAATTAACGACAGATTTAATAGTTTGACTAACGGATGTATGAGACTGTCCCATTTACACTTTAGGTATGACTCTGAGACGAAAAAAACTTGATGTACTAAATATTGAAAACCATGAAACATGAGGGTAGTAAACAGTCTTTTACCCATGATATTATGTACACTCCATGTCAATTGTCAAAAGACCATTCGACACTTTAGAACTAACTAGGAGGAATGCCCGCGCTTTGCTGCGGGTATTCAAACCATGTATAATATTCATAAAAGAAAAAGTAAAAGATAGGTGAATTGATACATAAAATAAGCCATTCAATTTACATTGCTACTCTATTAAGTTGACATCGAGAGACAATATACAATCGAAATTACTTGAAGGAAAGTTTATAATGACAAAAGTTGCAAATGATAAAATATAGTGTCTTTGCATCAAAGACTGAAATACCATGCAGTTTACACATATTTTGTTTCTGCATGCAACATAACAAAATACATGTTCTGCAAGGCTTTCTATTGTTCCAACAGTTGCATAAAATAATAAGACAACTTTAGTAGTGGAATGCCCAAAAAGTATATATTTATAACAGTGGAATAGCCAAAAAATACATATGTTCGATCCTTTGCAGCAGTCCATGATAAAGTCTTCTATAGCTCATTTCTTTTGCGAATGAACATCTCCAACACTGAGCAGCAAATAAGAACAAAAATTCAATAATTGTTCAAGTTGGCATATATTATTGTAAGCAATAACTCATTATACCTGTCCTTGATTTTCTTTGCTTGTGATCTACTTCTTAATGTACTGATCGGCGTTTTGTCTGCAGGTTCAACTTTTGGGACAACCAAGTTAGAGATTTCTGCCGAGATTCTGGTTGAATTAGTAGACAGTGGTTGGCTCCCCTCATCATGTTTGCTGTGAAAACATCTTAAATTTAAAAAGGATGGAAATGAACGTTATAAAGTGCATGCATGATGTTTTTATTTAATGGAATACCAACATTATGTGAAGGGGAAACTTAACCTGTGAGTTTTTGAAGTTTCATTTTCAACAAATAGTGTCCTCTTTACATTCTTGTTTGTCGCAACTGATTTGATTTGTCGGATTTGGGATTCCAGGGTAGTAATAGGGATAGGGGTTGCTGCATCAATAACTTGTTTCCCGGTGTTGGTAGCAGGTGTACGTGGTACAATCGAACTAAGTTTTGGGTGAACTAATGCTTCTTCCTCAATTATTCCATGAACAACAAAGTCGGTGTTGCCAAACTCATTGTTTTGATTACCAAAACGGACTTGGAACTTTTTTGTGCTGCCAACCAATTTTTGAAGGTGCGGTGGTAACACAGAAGAGTCATCGTAGCCTTCTTCTATGACCAAAGAGTGGCAAGAGATACCCAAAAGTTTTTCAGCAGTCCTTCCGATCACTAAGAAGTTGAATTGATTTGTGGCATCATCCACAATAAAATTCATCTTAAACCTAAATAAATGACAAAGATATAATGATGTAAGTTTAGCAATTTAAAAAAAAATCTTGGAATAAAAATCATGTTCATTGCAAAGAGATATAAAGAGTGTAGAAAAAATAAATTAATAAATTACCATGGCTCAGGCATTTTTTCGAGTGACCCATGTTCAAAGCACTGGAAAGTTCCATATGTATTCTTGACACTTTTGTGGCAATACGGGCACGACTTGTACCACCATCCTTTGGTCAAATCGTAATCGACAATTGTTGCTTGGCATACGAAACTTGTATTCTGATATGATATTAAATTTTCAAATACAAAAAACATTTAAGAATAAACTCCCAAACATGACACTTGTACCTTAGTATATGCATTTCCACCCAAATTATAAAACAGAATTCATATTTTGGACATGAGGTAACATTTTGGAGAATGTACATTGAATCATGAAAGATAAGTTGTATAATTTTTTGCACAAAAGCTTATAAATGAACAAAGAAACAAACAACACGACACTTTGTATGCACAACACAGTATAGATTAAGAAACAATTTGTCATTTCCAAATGACAACAAACAATCAATTGGAAAGCAGTTGTAAAATAAAATCGACAAAACATGAGACGATTTAGTGATAATGGATTGACCTTGTTTAATGCCGGATCAAGAAGAAGCAGTTGTTCAATTGTCTTCTGTTCAGAATCAGCTATAACAGCACCCTTTCCATACTTTTCAGCAGAAGTTTGTAGAATTTCAATGGGTGTTTTGAGGTGTTCAAACCTGATTTTCACATTTTTTGGTTCAAGAATATAGATGGTAAAAACATAAACAAAAAAAAAACATTAAATAAGATTTGTTCACCTACTGTTGTTTATATTCTGAAAGTTGTGGGATATCAGGATTGAAAATACAAACTGTTGAGCCTGTGCTCCCCAAAACAGGTTTTCCTATAAATAGAAAGATAACAATTATCAATACAAAAGTAAAGTGATCACATATAGATTTTGTTAAGGTATAACCTTTGTATTTCTTCACTTTGAGTGAAGTCAAAACAATGAAGAGAGGCGACGAAAGTGACTGCAATGCATCGTCTTGAAAACTTGTTGCAGTTTCTGCCCATAGTGTTACTGTAACTTGTTCACCTCTACAATTATAAAATAAAGTCAGAACTTTCTATGTAATTTTTATATGACTATATTTGTATAAATATGCAATAACAGTGTATGAGTAGTATGGTTCACCTAGTATTTTGAAGTTTGAGGTCTCGCTTTTTCTCAACTCTAATATTTTGCACAGTGATTTCCTCAATCGGTTGTAAAGCCATCAAACAACCAAAAACATCTATGTATGATATAGTTATAAGAACCAGTTTAAGCTAAATTAAGTTAAAAACTAAGAATAATAATTTTAGAGTAGTGGCAATAGTCAAAATTAGACGCTTTACCTGTAAGGTTTACATCTCTATCGACTTTCTTGTGAAGCTCATCAAATTCAATTAAATTAAACCAATGCATCGGGATCAGTTGATTTGGTTTCTCAACTGGGACTATGGTAGTGTTTTTGTTCAACTCAACCATGGCATAATGAGGGACAATTTTGTTTGACTTTCTGTTATTGATAAGACGAAATTTATCTATCTCGTACACGAACCCAACTTTTAGACGGTCCAAAAAGAATTGGATGTCCCAGGGTTTCATGGTCGCCTGAATTGCATGTCCCTTTTAGAGAGGAAAAACAAAATTAAATTAATCATTAAAGTAGTAAATAAGCTCGTGAACAAATTATCATTTCCAAACTGCCATGAGAGTTTACTAATCATAAATCTATGTAGAAGTTGAAATTCAATCCAAAATAAACATTAAGCACATCATCAAAAAACCAACAGCACAACTACGCTATTGAAAAATGCCTATTTCACAAAACATTTAATGAATATTTTACTTCAGAAATTTCTGCAAACCACAATTGAACACAAAAAAGATGGAATGTTAATCAATGAGAAGGAAAAATCGAATTAATACTGAAAGTATGATAGATGCATTTCGACAAATATAAAACTGTGTCTATATAACAATGAGAAAAATGTGTAAAGATGTAACCTCTTTGTCAACAAAGACACAATCCAAACTTGCAGGTTGACGATCAGCTCCAATATTTTTTGTCACCCAAATTCTGCATATCCTAATTTGTAGTTTTCTTGTTGGCTTGTATGGTAACAAAAGACGAACTGGCATATGCTCCATCAATCTATATAAAGTAAATTTAGAAGCAAATAAAATCCTCAAAATCGTGCAACACACATGAAACAAAGAATACATTAGAATTTTGAAAAATAGACAAAAAGAGAAAGAAAAAAATGAATGGACAAACACAAATCAACACACCTTCATGTAAACAATTCAAAACATCTTTATAAACAATGTTTTTTGTGTATCCATAAGGCATATCACTATCATGAGCAATCACAATTTTAAGACCTTGTTTTGAGGTGACCCTAGACAATGCAACGTAGAGCTGTCCATGAGAAAAAACTGTTTGAGATAGAAATAACCCAACAATCTTCAAAGATTGTCCTTGACTCTTATTAATTGTCATTGCATAACAAATTCTAAGAGGAAATTGTCTTCGCCGCAAAGTAAACGGATATTTATTTTCTGATGACTCCGTAATGATTCTTGGAATGTAAACTTTGTCACCAATTTTGCTACCCGTTATGATCTTTGCTTCCACAATTCTATCAGTTAACTGCATCACCACCAACCTTGTCCCGTTACACAATCCACAACTTTGATTTAAATTCCTAAGCAACATTACTGGCATACCAACTTTCAATGCTAGCTTGTGGTGCGGCAAACCAGGTAAGTCAAGTTGGTTCAAAAATTCTAGCGGATAAAGTATATCAAGATTTTCAACATTTTCTGTCGAAGAAGACACAGAATCAAAACTGAGGTACGTGCGAGCTTCGCCAGGCACCATAGTCAACATAAAATCATTTATCTCAGTTACCGTGTTGTTTCGCGGTGTGACAATGGCTCTTTCTTTCAAATATGATACATCATGAAAATTTGTTTTAAAATCTGTGTACACCGCTGAAACCATATTTTCGATAGGATCATCATCAAAATTAATAAGAAAGTCTTTTGAAATTTCAACCCAAGAACTTTCTTCATCAGTTGACAATATAGAATTAGCAACATTACCGTTTCCAATTTGTAATATCCAATTTGCAAAATCAGCTAACTCCTGTTTTTCCTGCTCATTCAAACCAGTTTTTGAAAGCCTCATGTTTTCTTTGAGAAAAAAAAAAACAGTTAGATAAGGCCAAAGATAAGAACTTGTCAATGAAGCTTCAACAATGTCAGCTTTAGTTCCATTTGGAACAACAGGCAAAATTTGTCTAAAATCACCTCCAAAGAGAATTGGCTTTCCTCCAAATGGCAAATTATCAAAACCTGGTTTAGACCCTTTAAGAACATCACGAAGAGATCTGTCTAAAGTTTCAAAACATTGTTTATGATTCATTGGTGCTTCATCCCAAACAATAAGAGCTGCATTACTAATTAATTGTGCTAGATGAGTTCCTTTTTTTATTTCACAAATTGAACAATCCGTAATGCTGATAGGGATTTTAAATCGAGAGTGTGCAGTTCTTCCACCAGGAAGCAAAAGGGAGGCAATTCCAGACGAAGCAACCGCCAAAACAATACGGTTCTCTGATCTAATCTTAGCTATGATAGTGGTCCACAAAAAAGTCTTACCAGTTCCACCATGTCCATGAACAAAAAATAGACCAGGCTTGTTGCCATCAACAACCTCTATAACACTATCATAAACTATTTTTTGCTCTTGATTCAACTGTGCCATCAATATTGAATGTTGTTCTTTAAGTGATTCAGAGTCATAGTTTAACTCCTCTCTTAAACTTCTATTCTTAAGTCTATCCATCAAATCTTTGTTTGGAACTGGGAGGTGATGTTTAGACAGAGAACTATTTGAAACTACAAACAACTTTTCTAACTCATACAAAAGAGAATTTCTAAGTTCATCCTCATACTTAGACATATCCTGCAAGCCAAAAGCATTAACCATCTTTGTCAAGATGTCATCACATATCATTTTCCAATGTGTCTCAAACAAAGTTGTTGGATCAGCAACATCACAAAACAAAACTAATGTAACAAACAATTGTCGCAATTGATACGATGATGCAGTAACCATCGCTTCTAACATTGCGTTGTTCCACTCCTTATCATCTCCTAACAGACCTAGTGAGTTGCATGCAGCTTGAAATGTGGGTTGAAGAACACCTTTAATTGTTCTTAAATCATCAAAACAAAAGCCACCTTTTTGATAATTAAGCAATAATCTCAAATAGTATAATTCACCAGCAGCAGGGTGAACATACGCAACTCTACCTAGACATCTACCACTTTTCCTTCGAGTCCACTCTTTATTTTCACTATTCCAAACATATTTCGAAGGAAATTCAACATAAGATAACTGGCATGCATCAGGATCTTGAGCATTCATTTCAAACCATTTTGTTAACATTGTGCTTTCAAGATTAGGTTGATTAACAACATAGTTTAAATTATCATCCTCTTGAAAGACAACATTTTGGTCAGAAGGAAGATGGACACACAATCTTTGAACAGCTGGTTCTCTAAAGTGAATATGAAATTGTAACAATCTCCAAACTGCTTCATAAGGGCATAAATATCTGCAATTTAGATAAGCCACAATTTCATCAAACTCTTGATCCTCAAAAACAGCTCTGGCCCTATCAACACCCTTGGTTATATACTTGAAAAGATATTTAATAAGCATTGATTGACAACACGATTCAACATTTATATGTGCTTGATACTTTAATAACAATTCACGATTGTAAGGAACAACAAACGCATTATTAAGCTTCACTCCATTTTTTACAACAAAACAATTTTCCATTTCTCTACGCTTGTATTTCACAAAACCATCAGATTCAAAAGTAGTTTCATTTGAAAAATGTTTTGGGAATCTCTTTAAACATTTTTTTTCTTTCATGCAAGGGGATTTTTCATTTGCAAGACCGCATGGACCATGAATCATGTACAGCGCAACAACATCATACCCATCTTTGTCAAATTCTGGGTTAGGAATTTCAGCCGAAATGATTGAATCCACATCAGAAGGAGAATGACACTTATACTCTTTACTGACCCAAACCAAGATGTGGCAATGTGGGAGACCTCTTTTTTGAAATTCGACTGTGTAAATCACTGTTTTGAGAAATATAAGATAAAAAAAAAATCAAAACAGAACGCCTGATGTATATGCTTATAAGAGAAAAGAAACAAATAATCTTGAGAACTGAGAAAAGACAATAACTAACCAGATTCAACTTTGCCAAAAGGTTTTCCTGATTTTATATACTTAACCATATGGTCAAGTTTTGCTTTGAAAATTCTGGATACAATGTCTGGTCTGTCTTCAACCCTACAACCAAGTCTTTCACGTAGATCTTCGATAATTTCAGGCCACTTAGCATTGCATGTAAATGTGATAAATAAATCAGGATTTCCTAAGTGACGGCATATAGCCATAGCATCCTGATAATTATTTATCATGTATCTAGCACTGCCAGTAAATGAAGTTGGCAAGATAATCCTCTTACCAATGTCGGAACCACTTGCATTTCCTTTTCTCAACGCCTCATGAATTCCCTTAAGATGCTCAGTTCTCAAGGAATTTTGATTTGCCCTAATGAAATCAAGTCTATCTTCTTCAAGTGTGGCATATGCATCTACTAAATATTGTTGAAATAATCTGCCACCCTTTAACAGGGTGCTATCCTGTCCTGGTCTATCCTGAATTTGGTAACCCACAAATGCTCTCATAGACACTCCGCCAGTCTTGGGTTTTTTCCCTTTGAAATCTGGATTCCAAGGGAGACCTTTACTGTATCCATCTTCACCATATGGGAAAAGAAGAGGATATTGAAGGGCCATATACTTTGGATGCAACTTTGTTATCCTTTGTAGGCCAGTTGCCCTGTGTTCAACAATAATATCTCTTTCGGTATGAAACTGACCGATATCCCCAACTATTAACCCTCCTATCCCATCACATGTTGGCAGATTATATTGCGCATCATGGTTGCTTGGTGTGCCGTGTAAACGCAAGCGCAGAGAACTTGTTGACTGTTCATTAATCCTATCCCTTGCGACTCTAAATAACTGAACCAACTCATTACACTCATCTAACATCTTAATGAGCCCACTAACAATTTGTTCGTCAACCTTCGAAGATTCTTCTGAATGAGGAAAACAACTCATACGATTGTTGATTTCATTTTGAGTGTCATAAATGTAGAGCTGTGCAAACTTAGGGCTCTCACCTTCAGGAGGCAACAAAGAACCCATTAAATGATGCACTTGACCATTAATCTTAAAAACGTAAGGACCTTGACCCTTGTTTATCGATGCATCAACTTTAGCCCCCATTGAAGTGAATGCCATCATTGAATTATACAACCTAACATTTGTTTTGAAATGCGAACTTTCTTGAGAATTTGTTGAATTTAGCAGATGTTCCAAATAAGCAGGAGTGGGCTTAACAGGTGGGAATTTAACTTTTTGACTCATACAGCATGCAGTGAACTGTGGCCTTCTAATAGAAGAAACGTTTGTTTTTAACCGCTCAGTAGACCAAAACAAAGCGCCACAATATTGACATTGAGAATTTCTAGGGCCAAAATCAACATAGTCTGGATCAACACCTATGAAAAGAAAGATGACACAATCATCCCCAAAGTAGCGAACCAAAGTTAACTTCTAAAATAAGTTTAAAAACAATGCAAAGAGGACTATATTGTCAGAGAGCGCATACGTTTTCTTTTTTTTTGATAAGCGGCCTGGCCAATCACATGTGAGCTTCTAACAGGATGATCGTCTTGAGTATCAGAGATCAATATACCACGCAAAGTGGCATCATTGGCAAGGAAAACAGGGATGGTAATTTCATGTGAAGTGCTAGCAGCGGACGAAGATGAGTTGAATCCATTGGCAATGAATGCATTTTGTTTCAAAACAGATGTATTGGGTTGGACATGATTGGTTGTATTGTTATGAAACAGTAAAGAGTGTGAAACTTTGTTATATTCTTGATCATAAGAAGTTGGGACATCTTGCTGTGAACACGGAAAATTCCTGAAACGAAAGAGACAAGAAACGACGCGCACAAACAAATATTTGTATTTTGATGATTTTGGGTTACAATCTCTCTCTATTTTGATCCTCTGATTCAATCTCCGTAAGGTGTTGATTCGTGGATGTTTTGTTGATCCAAGGGCCGTTGATGCTTGATCTTGGATGAATTGTTGGAAGTTTCTTCAAAGGGCCGTGGGCTTGATCTTTGAAGGTGGATTTGAGCGGATCTTCAAGGAGCCGTTGGGACTTGACCTTGAAGAACAGTGATGAACGGATCTTCAAGGGCTTTTGGGCTTGATCTTGAAGAACAGTGATGAACGGATCTTCAAGGGCTTTTGGGCTTAATCTTGAAGAACGGTTGGATGTGTGTGGATTTGTCGACGTTGTTGATCCAAAGGGCCGTTGGGGCTTGATCTTGGATGAACAGATGATGAACGATGGTGCTTTCCTCAAGGGCCGTCGAGGCTTGATCTTGAATTGGTGGAAGTTCTTCAAGGGCTGTTGGGGCTTGATCTTGGAAGAACGATGAACGAAGAACACTTTCTTCAAGGGCCGTCGGGGCCTGATCTTGAAGGTGGATGGTTGTTGATCCAAAGGGCCGTTGGGGCTTGATCTTGGATGAACGGATGATGAACGATGGTGCTTTCTTCAAGGGCCGTCGGGGCTTGATCTTGAAAGAGCGATGGACGAAGAACGAAGAACGAAGAGAGCTTTCTTGATTCTTCGGGAACCTGGATGCTTGAGAGCTTCGGAGTTTCAGAGCTTCAGAGCTTCAAGGTGTAATATGAATTCCTCCTCTTAAATGAATGAAATGGGCTTGTATTTATAGAATTTTCCAATGCCTAATTTTGAATATAATATCCCAGATGAAATAAGTCGTTTCTGCCAGGTGTTGACATGTGTCCTATTTGATGACTTTTCCAACTCATTTCAATTTTCGTTGAGTCATGCGCTACGTGTAAAATTTATGTAATACATGAGCGTTGACACTTTGATTTATTGGTCAGCATTTATTTACGAAATTTCGATGTCTACAAATGCCCCCACTTCAAGGCACGTCGTATACATGTGCTTGTCACGTGTAGGAGATGCGTTTTGAAGTCCCTTACTGTAGATGTCGATCCAAGGGCCGTCGAGGCTTGATCTTGAATTGGGCTGGAGATTTCTTCAAGGGCCGTTGAGGCTTGATCTTGAATTGGGCTTGAGATTTCTTCAAGGGCCGTTGAGGCTTGTTCTTGAACTTTTGTTTGAAATTTCTTCAAGGATCGTCGAGGCTCGATCTTGAAGGTTGAAATTGGGCCACAAGGAGCTTCATGTGGTAAATGATTTTTGGCTTTGGTAGTGGATGAATCGGCACGTATTTTGTTGCGCTTGTTGACTTTCCACAGCTTTGATCTTGAACTAGGTTTTGATTCAAGGGTGGTAGACACTTGATCTTGAATCAGACTTGTGATTTCTTCCAGGGCCGTCGATGATTGATTTCGAATTTGGCTGAAAGCTTCTTCAAGGGCCGTTGAGGCTTGATTCTTGAAGGTTGACTCGAACACATGACAAGCAGGCACGAGGTAAAGGTGACAACCTGTTTCTTTGTTCAATCTTTCTAATTCACACCTGAGCGGTTTGGTCAACGGTATGATCTTCAAGATTGATGAACTCTTCTTCCAGTTGGTGACTTGATCTTTAAGGATTCGATTCAAGGGTGGTGAATCGGCACGTGCAGCCCACAACGCCTAGTAAGTCGACCCAAGAATTTGAGGGTCAAAACGAGTTCTTCATCTCAGACTCTTTCTGCCGAGTTGGCTGTGCATGCTGCATTCTTCTCTGCTTGTTTCTTCAGGCAGATATGGCAGCTTCTCGAGTTCCTCAGTTCGGACTCCTTCTGCTGAGTTGACTGTGCAAACCGCATTCTTCTCTGCTTGTTCCTTCTGCACCTTGTCTCCACATGCTGCAAGGTATCATTTTCACTTGCCTTATCTATTCTTCAGGCAGATGTGGTAGCCTCTTTGGAAGTACAGCAGCAGTAGGAAACGAGTACTCGAGAGCAGTGCTAGGTAGGCAATCAGGGAAGGGTTCCAAGCAGTCGGTTCCTTACCCGAGTTTGAGTGGAAGTTCCGGCATATTGTTTTCTTTATCCTTGTCTTTGTAGGTAGGAACAAGGACAAAGAAAAGGACAGGGAGAACACATGATATGAGATACTCTTGCTTTCTACCCGGGTGATATGAGATACTTTTGCTTTGGTGTCATTTGTTTGCTGAGGTACCCCAAGGAATAAGGAACACTGAGTGACTCGAGAGGCTTCGTTGGGAAGGCATTCTCGGAGATGAAGAAAGGTTCTGTATGTCTCCCTTGCTATGAAGGGTGAAGGTGGACAGTTATAGGGAGTTCCTTAATACCTGTAGAGGTACTGCTCTTTCACTCGTGTCAGTAACCAATGCGTGATTGATCAGCATGGCTTCACGTGCTTTCTCCTTCACCGAAAATCTTCGACAAATTGCCCGTGATTTGCGCAAAGTTGAGTGTGCATATGACAGGTGATGACGCGGCTGAAAAAGACTGGCGCCTCTTCGATATCTGGGATTGGCGCTTCGACAAATTACCCGTGATTTCCGCAAAGCTGAGTTTGCGTGTAATGGGTGATGACGCGTCTGGAAAAGCAAGATGCTTCTCCGATTTCTGAGCTTGCCTCTTCGAATTCTGAGCTCGCCTCTTCGATCTCTGAAATCCCATCGAGTGCTGATTTTTATAGAGGCACGCTGATCGTTTCAAAGCACACTTGAATTTTCGCTTGTGAAAACTCCCTTCTTGCACTTCTAAGATCTTGATTTGTCCGATCTCTTCTTTCTTCAATACTTTGAAAATGTCTGGACCCTCCGACCGTCGTTTTGACTTGAATCTTGGTGAAGAGGCAGTCCCGCCTTCTCCAGACAACATATGGCGCCCATCCTTCATATCCCCTACTGGTCCTCTTACCGTTGGGGATTCGGTGGTGAAGAATGATATGACCGCTGCGGTGGTGGCCCGAAACCTTGTCACTCCCAGAGATAACAGACTACTTTCCAAACGGTCTGATGAGTTGGCTGTTAAGGATTCTCTGGCTCTCAGTGTGCAGTGTGCAGGTTCTGTGTCTAATATGGCCCAACGCCTATTTGCTCGAACCCGTCAAGTTGAATCGTTGGCGGCAGAAGTGATGAGTCTCAAACAGGAGATTAGAGGGCTCAAGCAGGAGAATAAACAGTTGCATAAGCTCGCACACAGCTATGCGACAAACATGAAGAGGAAGATTGACCAGATGCAGGAATCTGATGGTCAGATTTTACTCGATCATCAGCGGTTTGTGGGTTTGTTCCAGCAGCATTTGCCTTCGTCTTCTGGGGCTGTACCGCGTAATGAAGCTCCAAATGATCAACCTTTGGCTCCTCTTCTTCCTGGAGTTTCGCCGAGTGGTGTGGCTTCAAACAGTCAACCTCCGGTGCCTCTCATTTCTGGAGCTCTGCCGAGTGGTGAGGCGGCACCTGATCGTCCTTGAAGATACCCTCTTGTAAATTTAATTTGATTTTTTTTTTTTTTTTTTTTAAGTATGTATAATGCAAATTTATGTAAAATTTTCAGAAAAAATAAATAAAAACGGACTTTATTTCTCTCGATGCATTTGTTTGTTTGTCTTTTTTTTTTTTTTTTTTTTTTTTTTTTTTTTTTTTTTTTTTTTTTTGCTGTAAACATATATATTATGCACACACACATGCATACATATTAATTTTTTTACCTGGACTGATTCATCATTCCAAAACCTTTTCCCCCTTTTTTTTTGCATGGTGCTAGCCACCAAGGATCCACTTACTTCTTTATATATATATATATAGTTTTTTTTTTTTTTTTTGATTTTCTTTGCACATGGTACCTGAAGCACCACCTTTGCTTTTCCCTTTTCTTTCTTTTCCTTTCGTGGTGCTTACACCCACCATCACTAATGAAATGATGACCCTCAGACTCACACCGCACCATGATATATATAAATTTTTTTTTTTTTTTTTTTTTTCTTTATATACGGTGCTATGCAAGCCTGGGTTTGTGGGTGAAAACCCAGTCCGAGCTCGAGAGATGACGAAGGAGGAGGGGCTGCCCGAGCTTCCATTGAGGGGCAATGACAGCGATGGAGGTCCTGGTGCTAGAAGAAGTTGCTGATGCCGATGCTTGACAGATGGGCAGAATGAGATGAGCAGCTTGGAGGAGGAAGAAGCAGGAAGGCGAGGGCTGAGGAGCTTGGAGCTGCTCGTTGGGGAAGAAGCCGAACTGCTGCTACTGTCGTCCTTGTTGCTTGAAGACGGTGAGGACTTGGGAGAGCTGGAGTTGAGCCTGGAGGTGGTGCCCTCGATGAACCCCCTCTTCCCGTCGGTCCGAGGTCGATGGGTGAGTGACGGAGGTTTGATCTGCCGCTGCTGCTGTCGAACCTGAGGCTGCCGAGGCTTTGGAAAATGAGGAGTTAGTCGGGTTGGCGGTGGCTCTTTAGGTGGTACAAAGTGAGTCCATGAATTCCCATCATCCTCATCAAACTCTTTGGTGTGGCCTTGTCTGCCCCTCCGAGCTGGTTGACAGCCTCGACGAACCGCTGATGAAGCTTCTGGAGTCCACTTTAGCCGTGGCTTCGCGTCGGTGGACAAAACCAAATTCATGTTCTGATTTTGCATATTCTGCAGTACTATATTTTTTTTTTGTGGTGGTTGTGTAAAGGTTGACACGCATCGGAACGTTGGTTGATCTGCGTCAGAGGCAGGATCCGTGCCCAGAACGGGTTCGGGTCTGGACTTTCTTCACGAACGATGCGCTGTCGTCTTGCTGCTGCTTCGAGAGGAGTAGAGCTGGCGTCATTCTTCAGATCATCAGTGCGAAGGAAAAGTCGCGGGTCGACACAGACGTAAGCCGTGGCAACTGATTCGAGCAACACAAAGCACCCCAAGAAGAAAGCCAACCCCGACGGCATCAGGCGCCTGCACCTGCACTTCACGCTTATGTTGCAGCAGCTGCTGCCGCTATTACTCGCACCACTTGCACAAGCTCGGCTTGAGTTTCAGTTGAAGTCGGCGACTTGAGGAGGAGAGAGAATACGGCGTTGGGCTTTGGCGAGTTCGCCGGTTTCTTGTGAGTCAGCCAGGACCAGAGGCTTGGAATTCAGGTAGGGCGCCTGGGTTGGACGAAGACAGGATAGCAGCACAAGCAATAACTTTCGAGGATCCTATTGCTCAGAGAAGGTCACGAGTATGGTGATGAAGTTGGAAGCTAGAGGACGATGATGACGAGCATGGATGGTCGGGGAGTTGGGTTGCTGTTGAAGACATTTGCGAAAGAAATGGAGTTGTCTGCAGAAGGTGATGCTTTGTTCTCTGTACATTGGCATAGCTGCACTTCAAATCACAACCGTCTTCGTCGTCATCATCCTCACCGTCACGTCCCTCGTCGTCGTCTTGGAACGGAGGGTCCAATACAGAAACAGGACTGCATTGTTCCTTCTCTTCCTCCTTAACCTCGTTGCGCGAAACCTCTCTGTGCGCATAAATGGCGTCAGCGCCGATCGCCTTCGCCAGCTCCACCAAAACCGTCTCGAGCTTCCCGATTCTGACCACCAGATCGGACCCTCTCGCCTGGAGATTCTTCCGGAGGTCCGCCACCGATTCGACCAAGAACGACGCCTGGTACGAGCCTGTCTTATCGAACCCAGAAGAGGATTTTTCGTAGTCCTTCGGATCGAAGCAGTAGACGGGCAAGACCGATACGGACTCGTTATTGGCCGAGTTGAGGCATTCGTTTTTGTGGACTCGTAAATCGTTTCGGAACCAGACAATGGAAGCTCGACGGATTGCGGCCCCATTGGAGGGGTCGAAGGGGCGGCGCGGACCCTAAAGAGAGAGGGCTCTGCAGAGGGTTGGCGGAGATGGTGGATTTAAAGGAGAGCTTGGGCGGAGTTACATTAGCCGTGGAGAGAGAGGAAGAGCTTTGTGATGCAGCGAGAGAATTCGCGAGCAGATGAACAGTTTTAATGGAGGAGATGGTGACTTGGGGAGATCTGGAGAGGATGATAGCCTGGTGGACGTGGGCATCGCACCCAACAATTTAATGGCGCCGATCTGAGCACTCAGCAGCAACAGGTGATGGTGAAGATGGCCGGGAGTCGCATCTAGAACCATGTCGGTGACTCGGGACGAGCCAACTCCGGTGTGGAGAGTGACCTGGTCCTGCGGTGTGGACTGATATGGGCTATTTTCCTGGGCCGGGCCTTGAACTTTTAAAAGGTGGGCCACGGGTTAGGATTTGATGGTGTGGATTTGGGAAGGGGAAGCAGCTGTGAAAATGGAGGAAGGCTTAGGCCTGCTGGAATTGCAGATGTTATTTGATCTGCTTGAGGCATATATATATATTTTATATATATATATATATATTTTTTTTTTCTTTTAAGCAGTAGTATTTTTTTTTTTGGACAAAATAATATTGTAATAACATCAAACTTTAATAAAATTTCTTATTCTTTATTTTGATGTGACTGAACTCAAATTTTGAATATTCGAGCTGCCTACGTACCCCTCCAAAGAAGAGATCAAGTCGTAACGTAGTTCAAATACATACATATATATATATATATATATATTTTTTTTTTTTTGGTATTTTCTTTTTTTTCGTGCCGTTTGCAGTTTCAGCTCATGCAGGCAAGGAGTGTTGGTGTCGTTTGCAGTTTCAACTCGTGCAGACAAGGAGCATTTGGTGTCGTTTGCAGTTTCAACTCGTGCAGACAAGGAGCATTTGGTGCCGTGTTGCAGTTTCAGCTCGTGCAGGCGAGGAGCCTCGTGTCCTACAGTTTAGGCTCGTGCGGACAAGGAGCTTTGTGCCGTGTTGCAGTTTCAGCTCGTGCAGGCGAGGAGCCGTGTGTCTTGCAGTTTAGGCTCTTACAGGCGAGGAGCCTTGTGTCCTACAGTTTAGGCTCGTGCGGACAAGGAGCTTTGTTGAATTTGTCAAGCAATTTTGGAGAGGCGTTCCTCACAATCTTCATAGCAAGGAGCCTTGACCGAGTGATTGAAAAAGTCTTCGGGTAAGAAATCACGCATCGTGATGGGGATGGACGATCTATATGTCGAAATTTCATCATCTTCAACACGTTCACGTTGCTTTGAAGGTTGACAAGAGCTGCTTTGCCCCCTTTCCGATTGGCGGACTTGTGGAGGAGACGTATGTTTCTTGTGCAATTTCTTAGGAGTGACTTGAGTCAATCCTTCAACTTTGCTTGTCTTGGAGGATGCCCCCAGCGGTTGAGGTGAAAACTTTGAGTCGGAAGAGCCAGAAGTGAAGGTGGTATAGTTTGACTTCACCACATCGTCAAGATCTAGCTCGATGATTCCTTTCTGAGCCAGCTTCATGATGAGATCTTTCAACACGAAACATTTTTCTGTCGGATGACTGATGAAGCGGTGGAATTTACAGTATCTTGGACTGTCGGTACGATTCATCTCTTCCGGCCGTCTGCACTCAGGCAAACTGATCACCTTCTTGTCCAACAGGTCTTCTAACATGGCAACCACATCAGAGTCGGGGAATGGATAAGTCTTCTCCTCAAGCTCCTTCAAAGTGCGTCTACGCGTCTCTTGATCACGAAAAGCTTCGGTTTGAATCGCCTTGCCTCGTGTGGATATTTTGACGGGAGATGTGTTAACCGTCATCGCTTCATTGGTGGGTTTCCATGCAGCCTTTTCCACCTTTGTCCCAAGAGCTTTGTCGTTCCTGTAGTCGGCGATCGGTTCTTTCTTCCCATGATGGGCGATGCTCAACTCCATGTCATGGGCGCGAGTGGCCAATTCCTCGAAGGTCCGCGGTTTAATGCCTTGAAGGATGTATTGCAAACCCCATTGCATGCCTTGGATGCACATCTCGATTGAAGAGGTTTCCGAGAGCCTGTCTTTACAGTCGAGGCTTAGAGTGCGCCATCTGTTGATGTAGTCAATGACTGGCTCGTCCTTCCACTGCTTTGTGCTCGTTAGCTCTAGCATGCTCACAATGCGGCGGGTACTATAGAAGCGGTTGAGGAATTCCCGCTCCAATTGCTCCCAGCTGTTGATGGACTCAGGCTCTAGGTCCGTGTACCACTCAAAGGCGTTCCCTTTCAGCGAGCGCACAAACTGCTTGGCAAGGTAGTCCCATTCGGTTCCTGCGTTGTTGCAAGTTTCAACAAAGTGGGCAACGTGCTGTTTCGGGTTTCCCTTTCCATCGAATTGCATGAACTTTGGCGGTTGATAACCCCTCGGCATCCTTAAGGCGTCAATCTTCTTTGAATACGGCTTTGAGTACAACCCGGAGGTATTTGAGCTCCCTTCGTACTGTGTCTTGATGGTGTTGGTGATCATCTTTTGCAGCTGCTGGATAGAAAGAGATCCCATGAGTGCCGCTGCTTGTTCTGGCTCCGGCTTCATATCGATATTCTCCACCGGAGGCTCCTCTTCTGGGTTAGGGTTATCGCCGTCCTGTGGCTCCAGTCGGCTGACAAGTGCAGCGATTTGCAAGTCTTTTTCTTCCACAGTTCGGGTTAGCCTTGCGATTGCTTCATTCATTTGAGCCAGCTGTTCATCGATTGAAGTTGCTCCAATGGTCATGACTTGCATGGCTGAATTGTCGCTTGAATCGGCATCGGAGAGCATGGATTCAGAGTATTTCCTTGGGCTTTCCCCCCTTGGTGCCCTTAGTGAGGCTAAGGTGATCAAAGGCTCGTGCCTTGGGTGTTTTTGTTCCCTTGGCAGAGTTGATGCAGAGGTGAAAGAGGCGGCAGAAGTAGCCCTTGCCATGCTTCGAGTCGTGATGCCCAAAGTGACACCAGTTGCGACGAGGACGCTTTTGTTCTTTGCACCGGTTGCGGGAACAGTTTGAGCCTTCCTTGATGCCATTAATTTTGGAAGTGTGCTTGAATTTCTTGAACGGAGAAAGAGATGAGAGGCAGAGATTGTCCCACCGGGCGTGCCAATTTGTGAACACGGAAAATTCCTGAAACGAAAGAGACAAGAAACGACGCGCACAAACAAATATTTGTATTTTGATGATTTTGGGTTACAATCTCTCTCTATTTTGATCCTCTGATTCAATCTCCGTAAGGTGTTGATTCGTGGATGTTTTGTTGATCCAAGGGCCGTTGATGCTTGATCTTGGATGAATTGTTGGAAGTTTCTTCAAAGGGCCGTGGGCTTGATCTTTGAAGGTGGATTTGAGCGGATCTTCAAGGAGCCGTTGGGACTTGACCTTGAAGAACAGTGATGAACGGATCTTCAAGGGCTTTTGGGCTTGATCTTGAAGAACAGTGATGAACGGATCTTCAAGGGCTTTTGGGCTTAATCTTGAAGAACGGTTGGATGTGTGTGGATTTGTCGACGTTGTTGATCCAAAGGGCCGTTGGGGCTTGATCTTGGATGAACAGATGATGAACGATGGTGCTTTCCTCAAGGGCCGTCGAGGCTTGATCTTGAATTGGTGGAAGTTCTTCAAGGGCTGTTGGGGCTTGATCTTGGAAGAACGATGAACGAAGAACACTTTCTTCAAGGGCCGTCGGGGCCTGATCTTGAAGGTGGATGGTTGTTGATCCAAAGGGCCGTTGGGGCTTGATCTTGGATGAACGGATGATGAACGATGGTGCTTTCTTCAAGGGCCGTCGGGGCTTGATCTTGAAAGAGCGATGGACGAAGAACGAAGAACGAAGAGAGCTTTCTTGATTCTTCGGGAACCTGGATGCTTGAGAGCTTCGGAGTTTCAGAGCTTCAGAGCTTCAAGGTGTAATATGAATTCCTCCTCTTAAATGAATGAAATGGGCTTGTATTTATAGAATTTTCCAATGCCTAATTTTGAATATAATATCCCAGATGAAATAAGTCGTTTCTGCCAGGTGTTGACATGTGTCCTATTTGATGACTTTTCCAACTCATTTCAATTTTCGTTGAGTCATGCGCTACGTGTAAAATTTATGTAATACATGAGCGTTGACACTTTGATTTATTGGTCAGCATTTATTTACGAAATTTCGATGTCTACACTTGCAAAATCACATCATCCGAATAAACATCGCCATTGAAAACGCCTAAGTTGGCGTGTTGAATTTTAGCTGCCCTCCCAGATATTCGGACTTTTCTAGGCATAATACTACGCAAATAAAAACAAAAAGAACATGCGAATGACTAAGCCTTACTTACAAATCAAATCGCCACACGTAAAGAATGCACTATTAAAAACACAAATACATCCAAAATATAACCACAAAAACAAAATCCTAATTAAATCATCTAATTAAATTAGGTCAACACCAGCAATAAAAACCACTTAATATTAGCGGTCTTGTCAAACATTCTCAAGTTTTTAGGCATAAATAACAAAATCAAAGAAACCACATGTAAACTATGGTAAGACCTAAAACATTCATCCACATTTACCAAAACTAACTACTTTTTTTAATCCTCTAAAATAAAATAAAGAAAGTAAATGAGATTAATGTTTAATTTTAAAACCAATTCATATGTAAAAATCGAGAAAGCTAACCAGTTTCAGTTGCAAAAGGAATCACTGGCAAGCGTAAGCAATTAATTGCGAAAACCTGGATAATAAAAAAATAACCAACCAAAAAAGGCTAAAAATGTAAGCACATACACAACACAATGGAATAAAAAATAAGAAGAACAATCCTAGCTAAACAATGGATTAACCAGCTAATAAAAATAAATAACAAAAAAATCAAAGTAAATCAAAGCAGAAGCAAAACATGAATCACCACTGAATAATGTGATTATTTTTGTGATTTAGTAAATGGAATATGAACATCAATTTTGTCAAATCACAAAATCAGGGAAAAATTGCATTAAGGTAGAAATGATATATATTTTTTTTTGTCAAAGGCAAAAATGAATTAATCAAAGCCACAAAGGTGTGAAAATGAGTAGCAACAACACTTAATTATTAAATCGATAAGGGTGATCATTGTTTACATCATTATGCTTCTAAGCCAACAAAAAAGTTTACGCAACCTTTTTTATAAAATTCAAAATTCCACCCATCCCTACATATTTAAAATTCAAAAAACCACTTCATCGTTTACATCATTATGGTTACCAAGCAACCAAAAAGGTTTACAAAACCTTTTTTAAAATTTAAAATCTAGATGATCCCTACATATTTTTTAAAATCCAAAAAACCACTACAGTGGAGATGAACCAGAGAAGGAGCATCCCAATCTTCTTTGGGCGATCAAACTTGCAAATCCAATTGTACAACCCAAAAAAGCTCCTCTGCCCATTTTCTTTCGGTGGATTACTACGATTTCTAGGTGAATACATAGTGTGAACCACTAATTTGTTTCGATTGACACCTTTTCCATAGACACGTAAACCCATTCTTGTTTTTTCTATTTTTCGTGCTCTTGATGTGCTGGGTCCTGGACCAGTCTCTGAATAAAACAATTTTGTCCCTCGAAGCTGTTCTTCTTTTCGAGCTATTACCAAGCTTCTTAAATCTTTTACCAAAACCCCTCCTAAAATTTGTTGTTCTTTTCGATCGATCTCTTTCACCATTTTATTTTCTCTGAATCACAAATTAAATATAATGTTAATGAACCAAATAATTCAATTTTTTTTTTATAAGTAAACAATACGCGAAGGCAAATATTTATAAATCTTTTTGAATAAATCGTAATGAAACTAAACTGTTTTTTTTTCCATACATTACATACTTACTCACACTGATCAAATGCAAGTGTTAATTTATGCTGAAATTAATAAAATAAGATGATCTGCATGTTTTCACTTAGCCACAAAGGAGATTCGTTTTTGCAACAGAGGCTGATTAGCATAATTAAGTCTACATTGAACATGTAAATGAGGATGGGAAAATTGTTTATAAGTCAACACTATATTTGCTTGTAACAGTCGACATATATTCCAACTCCATATATATATATACAACACACCTGTTTTTACACCTTTAAATGTGAATTACAACCATGGCAAAATACCAAAAATATTGGAAATGAATGCTATTCTATAGTTAGAAAACCGCCATTAATGAATATACCTCAAAAAGCTAAAGGCCCAAGTGTTTCCTTCGAGTATCCAAATTTCTGAAATTCACAAACATAGCAAATCCATCACCACTAATCCTGTAATAGTAACCAACTTAGAAATAGTAACCAACTTAGAAATTTTCCCCAAACATTAAAGACCACACTCCACACACAAATTATCTAAACCCTAAACCTTACATATACACACATCTACATGTATATACACACACACGCATACAGATGCATGCATGCATACATATACATGTACATACACAGACAGACGCATACAGATGCATGTACACATACATATACATGTACATACACACACATCATGCATACATACATATACATGTACATACACACACAGATGCATGCATGCATACATACATATACATGTACATACAGACATACACACAGATGCATGCATGCATACATACGTATATACATATAGTTGTACAGGTACTTATACATGTACATAGATATAAATATAGTTATACAGGTGCCCATACATACATATACACATGTACACAGATATACATATAGTTATATAGGCGCCTATACATATATCTAGACATATACTTAGGTATACACTGACACATATACTTGCACATACATTTATACACATGTACACATATAAACTGCACTTTTCAGCAAATGGGAGTGTTTCACAGTTATAAAAATGTGTAGTGAGTTACAGAGTTTTTTACATGTACACACACATACATATAGATGTGCACACTCTAAAAACATGTGTAGTTAAAGGGTTCCAATTAAAATCACCCAAAAAAAAAAACCTCTTCAAAAAATAAAGGTTTTTAATGCCAATCACCAAAAAATGGCAGCAACTTAACAACAAATAACAACACTCTAAAATTCATTGGCCAAAAATAAACACATACGGAAAATGAAACCAAGATTAATCCGCAAACAGTTAAACTTCCCATCGTTTTACACACTAATTACCAATTCAAATCACAGCAAAAAAACTTCTTTAAAAAAAAACAAAATTTTACACTAATTATTAAAGAATGGCAGCAACCTAAAAACAACTAATAACAGTCTAAAACAGAAGCTAACGATACGCTCAAAAATATTTGCACATACACACAGACATGTACATACACAGTCACAGAGGCAAAAATACAAATAATTTAAAACAGAGCTCAACCTAAATATGGCATTTTTAAAAAAAATCACAGATTGTAAATCAACCTGTTGTGTTTACTGATTTTGTTCCAATTCAAATCACAGAATAAAAACTTCTTTAAAAAAAAAAAACATTTTAACACTAATTACCAAAAAATGGCAGCAACTTAACTGTTGGAAATGTGCCCTAAAACCAATCATATGATGATACTTTACGGACATTTCAAATGTTAAACTAATCTAGTTTAACATATAAAGGGCAAAGATTATTGTTTGAGCCGTCTCGTATAAATGTTATATGCTTAAACGATAAAGTCCAAGGAATATGTGATTGGGAGAATGCAATCTAATGAAGTTAGATTAATGAGACCATTCTTTCGTAGACACATTCTAAATGTTCCTGATCATAGGATTACCAATTGGGCATTGACAGTCCGTTAAGATCAGTACGTACTGTGTCTTCTCTCAGGGAGAGTGACTAGTCTCGAGTCATTGGTGTGTGTGACATCAAGACAAGTACGTAGGTGCTCAATAAGAGAATGAGTTCACTGAACGTGATCAACGAAGAGTTCTTATATTCCATGTCACATGAGAACTCATGGTTGGGATAATGCAAAGTAGTCCTTTGACCTGAGGCATCACAGTTGTCTTGTGGTTAAATCCTTAATCTTTGATTATGTCTAATTCACCCCCTAGGGGTGTCACGGCATCGTTGGGGTTAAGCCACTTAGCTATGGAGACAAGTAAATGCGCAACAAGGGATCTCTAACCTTCAAACAGTTGAGGGAGAATACTCTATGATATGATTTGGAATCTCTGGCCAGAGTATGAATGAGATTGGGGAATGCGTTCCAAATCACATTCAAGGAAATCATATAAGCAAATGAATCACATTGGATAGTAGACATGAATAAATAAACTATCATACCAAACAATGTGGTCAAGAGTATTAGATTAGAGAAGGACCGTATTGCATTTGTAATCCCGAACTGAATAGGTTCTCTAACCTCTTCTGATTAGCTTGGGTAACCATGACATGCTGCTAGGCGTCAACCATGGTTTGTGGAAGCCCTATACGTGTATAACCACTAAAGGGAGAATTGAAAATTGTTTCAATTCACAATCGATGTAAAATTGTTTTAATCGCCCACTGCCTCGCTAAAAGGAACCTAATGGATCGCACACCGTAAAAGGTAGAGATTGGAGATTAAACGGAAATGAGTAAGAATGATTAAATGGTTTAATCATTTAATTTATGGCAAGGATTAATTAATATGTTAATTAATCAAACGAATAAGTTCGTTAAAGACCTCGGGATAGTTTTGGACCTTAAGGCCCAATGGGCTTCGAACGTCAAGCCCATTGACTTAAGTTGTATGACAACTTAATGAATAAAGATTCACAAAGGCCCAAAAGCCCAAAATTCCCAAGGTAGGCCGGCCATGAGGAATGAATTAGGGTTTTGGTTATTTAGGTTACTTAAAGAAGTGACTATATAAATGACTTTATAGCCAAATATTCATTAATGTGATTAAGGGTTTATTTTGGGTGAAAATGGGTGAGAATTGTCTCTCCATTTTCTCTCTAAAGAAGCTAACACCTTGGAGGGTACATCTAGCAATCCTACTACTCCAAGGTCACTCATTTTCTTCTACAATCAAACCTTGGTGAAGAGACTTAGAGGTTCTCAATTTTGGGAACTTAGAGAACCTATTCTTCCATCCAAATCCATGGATCTAAGAAGCAAGGAATGAAGGCCCTATCTCTTTGGGTGATTAGCCTTTGCTTATGCAAAGAGGAATCTACAAAGGTATTAATTTCAACTCACTTTGTTTTGAGTTGATTATTGGTTCACCAATCTACTAGGCTTTGAATTTCATGGGTAATGTTTTGTTTTTGAATGCATACAAGCATGATTCCGCCTTTAATTTGTTAATTGCATGCTATAGATGTTATTCAAATGAACATGTTTTTCAAAATAAATCCTTCAAGTGGTATCAGAGCCTAGGTCTAGTAGTTGGTGAATCCTTTTGGGTTTTGTAGTTCATAAGTTTATGATTTAAAAGTTGTAATTGTTACAAGCTTTATTCTTGCTTCTTTGAATGTAAATTTTGTTTGAAAATTTGCCATCTCAAATGTTGTAGATGTAGTTCATATGAGGATGAATATTGGAGCTAAAATTTGGTGCCATGATTTTGGGAATTTTCGGCCAAATCCAAAGGGTGATTTTTTGGGTTCATGTTTGTCTTGTTAAAATGGTTTTAAGATGACTTTTGGAACCCCTAAGTACCCTAGGATGTTAGCCTCATTTTGAATGATGAAAATTTGAGTTTTATGGCTTGAAAACATTCATGGAGCTCTTATGGGTTTTCATGGATGTTCTTCATTGTTCTTGATGTTCTTGCCAAGAACAAAAAGGTTTTGTGTTTTGATTCAAAGTTTTGAATATTTCATAAAGTTTATGTTATATGTTTTTCAAATGATTTATCATGTATTTAAAGTGTTAAATATTTGAATAAATGATGATGGAAACATCAATCATCAAAACATATATTAATTTTATGAAAGTATTTAAAGTGTTAAATATTTGAATAAATGATGATGGAAACATCAATCATCAAAACATATATTAATTTTATGAAAGTATTTAAAGTGTTAAATATTTGAATAAATGATGATGGAAACATCAATCATCAAAACATATATTAATTTTATGAAAGGTGAAAGCACTACTTGATTGTTTTTGACAAAACTAATAAATCAAAACACCCACCACTCATTTTTATCCCTAAAAACCGGCCACCCTAATAAAATAGGGTATTTTTGGGGCTTTTATGCAATTACATAAAGTTTTGATACTTTTGTGTATTTGTACTTTGACCCGAAAGTTTACGTTTTGACGTTAAGGCCTAAAAACGCTAAAGGACAAATTGTTTTGCTCCTTTAATGAAGTTTTTGAATTTATTTAAATTTTGGGTTCTAGTTGTATTTACATGAAGTAGTGACTTTTGTGTTTTTACAAAGTGACCCCAAAAGTTTATGTTTTCGCAATATGGCCCAAAAAGTTGTGGTTATTGCATGATGGCCCAAATAGGATGAGAACAAAATTGTTTTGTCTCTTTAAATGAGAATTGGATTTTCATTTTGTTTAGCTCCACTTAAATCAATTTTATGGATACAAAAACCAAATGAAAATGTTGCATTCAATTAATTAGTTAAAGCGTTAATTAATTAAAGGATGATTATGAACCTAAGCCTAATATAATTGAGCTATGTGAAAGGCGTTTCAAATTTGTTTGAACCATGGGAATGTGTAGATTAGATTTTGGTTGTAATTTGATTTGATCAAATGTTGTAAAAGGGCATAAGTCCTTCTTTACTTTAAGGTAATTTGTTTTATGCAAATGTTGTAATGAGCATAAGCTCATCCTTTACTTTGAAGTATTTCTTTCTTGCTTTATATGATATGCATGAAAATGAAGTAATTGGGTCCAACGCCCCTAAGACAACACGCCTTAATGTGATTAAACGCGTAACTAAAATCAATCTCCATCCCTAGACCGAGATTCAACACAAGGCTCGTGTTGAATCTAAACAAAGGTTCATAGTCATCCTAAGGCCCTAAGGCAACTATATAGTCCATCAAATGAATGCAAACCTTATGTTAGTAGTAACATATACTACTCTTGCTTTAAAAACCGTTTTAAAAGCATAGTGGGAGTATTATGTACAACTAAAACAATCATATGGACCAATAGTTGTAATAGGACCAAAATTGTTTTAATAGAGATTAAAATGTATATTGATATGTGATGAGACCTAAAACCCTCAACCAAACCAATATTAAGTTGATAAGCGTGAGAGTGCTTTGAACACTCTTTCGTGGCCTTCCACCGTGGTGGGCTTCAATCGTTTGTGACTCGTACAATGTATTCGTCCAGTTCTGGGGTTGCAAAGTATGTGCTTACATTCAGGAGAAGCCTATAAACATATGATGAAGTGAAAGGTAGGCAACGAGTGTGGCCAATATGGAGTTCTTCTGAGGCCATTCTTGAACCCCTACTTGAACTAGCATGGTGGGAATGACTTAACTAAGTGCAATGGTGCCAATATGGAGTTCTTCTGAGGCATCATTCTCTAGAGGCCAAACGAGATGGGTACTTGCATAGGTTGCAAATGAGTAAGCGTACTCTCTCATTATTATTGTTGCTAGCCAATATGGAGTTCTTCTGAGGTGGGCTTGGTAATAGTGAGCCTCCCATAACCTACTAAGAGTTTCATCCAAAACTCTCGAATTCCAATGAGGGATATGGAATTTGCCAAAAATAGTGGGTGATGCTATTTGATTTAAAGACCCGAATCAAATGGCTTAAAATCAATCAATTTATATTCGTTATGTATTTGTTTACCAATATATTTGCATACGCTATCCAACACTTGACAAATAAAACCGAATGTTTTAGTTTCCGGACTTGGTACCACAATCCCAAAGAATGTCTTAAAAAGGATTGCATATGTACCTAAGTAGTCTCATCCTCACAATCTTCCTATTGATAATGTATCATTAGAAGAATATGTTAGAAAAGGTCTATCATAAAGAGGACAACACTTTTAATGTCATAATTCTTCAATTACAAATTGTTGTATGAAGAAATAGGAGTTGCTTTGAACAACCCTTAGTCAATGCAAACCTTAGTGCTTGTTTCTTTGTTAAATGAACAAAGAACTTGAGAAGAAAGCACAAAGGCATGGACACTTTATGTGCCATAATTCTTCACTTGCAAATTGTTGTATGAAGAAATGAGAGTTGCCTTGTACAACTCTTGAAGGTTTGTAATTATGTTTAGAACATAATGGTTGGTTGACAAAAATAGTCCATTAACATGGACTTATGATGATTTTGAATCATTGAATGTTGAAGTGATAAACCACTTAACGAGACGGAAACTAGGCAAGGACTTCACCTTTGTTTCCCTATCCTAATCGTTCACTAAGTTTATTGTAAACTATGTAGTGAACAATAAACCACATGCTCTCCAAAATTGTTTGATGTGTATAACACAATTGAAAAATGTTTCAAGAGAGATAGTGGGAGTTTAGGGACCATGACTAATGTAGTCAAAGGTGAAAGTCAAATAAAGAAGATAAATAACTCCAAGGGAACAAACTTTCTTTATGAAAGGATGGACATTGGAAGGGGTATTTGCAAGAAATGTCTTGCAAGTGTCAAGAACACACCTTTCGAAGGTGTTGTAAATTGTTCTTGAATAGTTCAAAACAGTTGGTTCTTCTACTTGAATGTATGATTCCGTATTAGTAACTATGTTTTACAAATCGTTGTAAAAGTGTGACTAATAAGAAGTAGAAGATATATGAGAGAAGAAAAGGTGCTTCACATACGGAACGTGAATAAGATATAGATCTCTGCGAAAGCAGATAGTACTTACTTCCTCATATGAACTACCAAAGAAATTGGATTATAGTAATCTAATTGATTGTCTCTATAGTAGAGATGATATGGTAGTGTTAACTGTTTAGAATATAATGATGCTTAAAACCCAAAAGGTTGCAAGGTAGTGACTAATCCCAACTAAATTGTGATACCTCTAAAAACATAAGTTACGAGTTGGTGAAACAAGGATGTTTTTGGATCGTTAGATCCGGATCCAATACCTTCTTGTTAAAATTGTATAGAGGCGAAATGTTCGAATCTTTATTCTTTTGGAAAGAAGAAAGAATCACAAAGTTGTTGAGGTTAATTCACTTAGATGTTAGTGGCACTTGTCCACAACATAATACTACTCATGTTATATGACATTCACCGAAGATCACTCTCGGTTGGACTATAGTTTATTTTGAATAAACACAAGTCCGAATACTTTGCAAAAGGTTTCAAAGAATTCAAGAAATGTAAATAGATGAGTAAGATATCTAAAGTATTTACCTCCTTAGATTTGATCCAAGGAAAGGTAACACTTTAGATGAGTTTCCTTGAAAGATATCAAGGAAAATAGCATCATAAGATAATGTATTTCTCCATTAGGAGAAGAACGAACTCGAATAAGATTTAGTTCGTTAGATGTTATCTATTACCCATATATAGGATATATACTTCTAAAACAATATGATTGTCAATTAGAAGATCTTCCAATATTTTCATGACTCCATAAGATGTAGTTGGAAAAGAAAGACAAATCTTAAGCATGTTAAAGATTTGGGGTTGTGTGCTAATAAGCAATATTTGTTTGATAACAATCTTGTAGGATATCCTTAAAATAACTTTTGGTATCGCTTCTATAAACCAACTAACAAATGTTGTTTTGTTGGGTAGTTCATTGTAATTCTACAATGTGATTTGCCTAAAAGCAAATGAACGAGAGATAGAACTCAAAGAATGGGTTCTTTGAGAGACAAGATAGTAATCAACAAATATAACAACCTAGTTCCTATACCACAAGCTCCAAGGTAGTCGATAAGAATGAAAATCCTTATACACTGAGTGCATATACGATATATACTCAAGGAAATGGTAAAGTACCATTTGACTCGAAATAATGAAACCTTCATAGCTAATTGGTAGCTTAAGGTGACTACAATCAAAGAAAATGGTTGACTTTGAAGAAACCATCTTTGAGATAGTCTTAGTTTCAATTAATTCGAAGATTGCTAGCTACAACTAAATGGTGATTCAATGTTTGGACATTATTGAGATAGTCTTGATAATATATGTCTAAAACTATGAATCACAAGACATGTAAGTTGTAGAGATCCATCCATCATGGATCTTAGCAAGCTAGTGGGAGCTATTTGCATTTTATGAGGAAAAAGGATCAAATCGTTTGATTTCTCATCAAGATGTAAATGAATCTTTTGTTTACGAGTTTTACAAAAGATTAGTGGGAGTTAATCATGTTCCTAAAATTTAAGTATATATGATATATTAATTTTGGAAATGAAAAGAATACTTCTTCGTTAAAGTTATGACTTTAATACATTATATGAAGATAGAATGTATATGGGAGATATAGTCTATATACATGGGATGGAAATCTATAATGATATATTTCATGATATAATTGGATTATATCAATCCCTAATAATAGACAATGGATGCTAGGAAGTTTCTCATATGATGATAAACTTCAATAAGAAGGACGATTCTAGTGAGACTAGCAAGTTGCCCTTCTCAAAGGGAACGTACCCTTTGACTCCCATAAAAATAATGCGTAAATTGAATCCTTTATGCATAAGCAGAAAGGTGATTTATGTATTTCATATTGTATGAAAAACATTGATATGAGTTGTACCTAGAACGGTACAAGACGATATCAGTGCAAGCCCAGGATCAGAACCGTGGCAACTGTCAAGTGAGTCCTTAAGTATTTAAGAAATACTTAAGGATAGATTCCTCAAAGAATGAGGAAGAATTAGAGTAACGTAATCGAAGCGTAAATGTATTAGATTATGAATCTAATTCATCATTGGATGTTTCTTCATTATGAATGAAGAGATAAACAAATATCTCTTTATTATGACTAAAGAGATATTTGGATGGAAACATTAAAGTAATGACTTTAGTGTGTTCCATTATGAATGCAAGATATATTGCCATATAGAAGTTTACAACAATGTTGTTTGGATGAGAAAGTTCATTTATGAACTCTCTATTCGGTTCCAACCAGAAAGTGTATGACACTAATGGGGCGATAGCTCAAGCCTGGGAATCAAGGTCTCATCAAGATCCGAACACAAATGAGAGACTGAACCACATGATTGAGAATCATGTATAATGGTGACGTCGTTATTCTCAAGGTTGCTTCTGTGGATAACACATATAGATATCCATTGTCTAGGCCTACTACTCAGCCATTTATGAAATGACGACAGAAGAGGTATCATCACTGATGACCAATGCTGATTGGCTCTAGTGCAAGTGGGAGATTGTTGGAAATGTGCCCTAAAACCAATCATATGATGATACTTTACGGACATTTCAAATGTTAAACTAATCTAGTTTAACATATAAAGGGCAAAGATTATTGTTTGAGCCGTCTCGTATAAATGTTATATGCTTAAACGATAAAGTCCAAGGAATATGTGATTGGGAGAATGCAATCTAATGAAGTTAGATTAATGAGACCATTCTTTCGTAGACACATTCTAAATGTTCCTGATCATAGGATTACCAATTGGGCATTGACAGTCCGTTAAGATCAGTACGTACTGTGTCTTCTCTCAGGGAGAGTGACTAGTCTCGAGTCATTGGTGTGTGTGACATCAAGACAAGTACGTAGGTGCTCAATAAGAGAATGAGTTCACTGAACGTGATCAACGAAGAGTTCTTATATTCCATGTCACATGAGAACTCATGGTTGGGATAATGCAAAGTAGTCCTTTGACCTGAGGCATCACAGTTGTCTTGTGGTTAAATCCTTAATCTTTGATTATGTCTAATTCACCCCCTAGGGGTGTCACGGCATCGTTGGGGTTAAGCCACTTAGCTATGGAGACAAGTAAATGCGCAACAAGGGATCTCTAACCTTCAAACAGTTGAGGGAGAATACTCTATGATATGATTTGGAATCTCTGGCCAGAGTATGAATGAGATTGGGGAATGCGTTCCAAATCACATTCAAGGAAATCATATAAGCAAATGAATCACATTGGATAGTAGACATGAATAAATAAACTATCATACCAAACAATGTGGTCAAGAGTATTAGATTAGAGAAGGACCGTATTGCATTTGTAATCCCGAACTGAATAGGTTCTCTAACCTCTTCTGATTAGCTTGGGTAACCATGACATGCTGCTAGGCGTCAACCATGGTTTGTGGAAGCCCTATACGTGTATAACCACTAAAGGGAGAATTGAAAATTGTTTCAATTCACAATCGATGTAAAATTGTTTTAATCGCCCACTGCCTCGCTAAAAGGAACCTAATGGATCGCACACCGTAAAAGGTAGAGATTGGAGATTAAACGGAAATGAGTAAGAATGATTAAATGGTTTAATCATTTAATTTATGGCAAGGATTAATTAATATGTTAATTAATCAAACGAATAAGTTCGTTAAAGACCTCGGGATAGTTTTGGACCTTAAGGCCCAATGGGCTTCGAACGTCAAGCCCATTGACTTAAGTTGTATGACAACTTAATGAATAAAGATTCACAAAGGCCCAAAAGCCCAAAATTCCCAAGGTAGGCCGGCCATGAGGAATGAATTAGGGTTTTGGTTATTTAGGTTACTTAAAGAAGTGACTATATAAATGACTTTATAGCCAAATATTCATTAATGTGATTAAGGGTTTATTTTGGGTGAAAATGGGTGAGAATTGTCTCTCCATTTTCTCTCTAAAGAAGCTAACACCTTGGAGGGTACATCTAGCAATCCTACTACTCCAAGGTCACTCATTTTCTTCTACAATCAAACCTTGGTGAAGAGACTTAGAGGTTCTCAATTTTGGGAACTTAGAGAACCTATTCTTCCATCCAAATCCATGGATCTAAGAAGCAAGGAATGAAGGCCCTATCTCTTTGGGTGATTAGCCTTTGCTTATGCAAAGAGGAATCTACAAAGGTATTAATTTCAACTCACTTTGTTTTGAGTTGATTATTGGTTCACCAATCTACTAGGCTTTGAATTTCATGGGTAATGTTTTGTTTTTGAATGCATACAAGCATGATTCCGCCTTTAATTTGTTAATTTCATGCTATAGATGTTATTCAAATGAACATGTTTTTCAAAATAAATCCTTCATTAACAACAACTAACAACAGTCTAAACAGAAGCTAACAATACACTCAAAGGGTTTATTACAGCCATAAATATTGTAATCAAACACGAATGGCAAAAGCTAAGATGAAAAATTAGAAAACGTAAAAAAAAGGTAAGGAACGAACGCTGGAAAAATTATTTGACAGAGAGAAACCGAGAATGAGATGCAAAACCCAAAAGCAACCATGCAAAATCCCGAGTTGGCAGTACGTTTCCTGCAATCCATAAAAAAGAGAAGAAAAGTTAGTTTTCTTGTTCTTAAACAATCGAAATAAAAATATCGCATTAAAATTAGTCAAAGGGTTTTACACACTAATTACCAATTCAAATCACAGAAGAAAAACTTCTTTAAAAAAAAAACAAAATTTTACACTAATTATTAAAGAATGGCAGCAACCTAACAACAACTAATAATAGTCTAAAACAGAAGCCAACGATACGCTCAAAAATATTTGCACATACACACAGACATCTACATACACAGTCACAGAGGCAAAAATACAAATAATTTAAAACATAGCTCAACCTAAATATGGCATTTTTTAAGAAAATCACAGATTGTAAATCAATCTGCTGTGTTTACTGATTTTGTTCCAATTCAAATCACAGAACACAAACTTCTTTCAAAAAAAAAAAAAACATTTGAATACTAATTACCAAAAAATGGCAGCAACTTAACAACAACTAACAATAGTCTAAACAGAAGCTAACAATACACTCAAAGGGTTTATTACAGCCATAAATATTGTAATCAAACACGAATGGCAAAAGCTGAGATGAAAAATTAGAAAACGTAAAAAAAAGGTAAGGAACGAACGTTGGAAATATTATCTGACAGAGAGAAACCGAGAATGAGATGCAAAACCCAAAAGCAACCATATATAGAGACCCAGAAAATCCCCAAACGGATTAAAAAAATACAGAAGCCTAACCTAACCAAATATGGAAAAAAGATTTGCAAATTTTTTTTGACCTTTCAATCACCACATGCAGGTAACCATAAATGCAAGAAACAATTAAAAAAAGTAAAATTTGGTACAAAATTAAATTTGAAACAACACTTATCTGACGATGCAACAGAGAATGAGCAGTGATCCGAACCCCCACCTCTCTGACGATGCAACAGAGAATGAGCAGTGATCCGAACCCCCACCTCTCCCCTCTCGCTCTCTCTATATATATCTCTCTCTATCTCTCTTTCTCTCTCTCGATCTGTCTCCATCTCTCTGTGACGGCATGGATTGAAGCACAGATGGGCAGCCATCCCGCCCTTACCGCTCCCCTCTCCCTCTCCCTCTCCCTCTCCCTCTCTCTCTCTCTATCTGTCTCTATCTATCCCTCTCTGTCAGGGCTCCTTATTTCTTTGTGCGTCACGGCTAGCCCGAAGAAAGAAGAAGGAAATGATGGGAAGTGGGAAAACCTAACCCCAATACCTGTGAAACCCTAAGAACGAAATGACAACTCTACCCCTTTAACTTTAATCCTGATGGTGAGCCCAGATGGGCAGTGTCGTCATTTAGAACCCCAAAGGGCCGGCCTCACACCAGCAAATGACAAAGCCCAGCGAAAGCTTGATGTGCGGCCCAAAACAACTCAGCCCTAACACCAGGCCGAATGTGATGGGTTCTTCTGTAAATAAGGTGAAATTGGATGGCAAACCTGTGACTGTAGGCAAGCTACAGTTAATTCACTCCTCAATTTTAGAATAGATAATACAATTGCAGGAAACACATTCTACTTCTAAAAAGAAAGGTATTTGCCCCTGAAGGTAATGGCTATAGGTTTCTGGATAATAACATTCAAATGTGACTTTTGTTTTCAGAAATTATCAAAAATAGGAAGAAAAAAAACATTATATCAAGCATACTAGTTGAACATTGCCAGATATTTCAATTTTGAAGGTAAACTATCTTCTACCTAATCCAGAGGCTCGACACAATGAGGTTGCACCTATCTTGACCACTACCAACTGAAGAAACTGATCAGCTCAGAGGCCTTTCTCAAGTGGTTGAGATTCCAGCAAAATGTCAACATTCTCGAAACCCCGACAAAGAATTTCAGGGTATGCCAATGCCATCAGCCCAATAGCCAAGCCAACGGTCTTGTGAAGATTGTCAACAAATACCAACATGTATGATGTGCACTTTGATAAGGTTAATGAAACCAAGCCACATAGGACACCCAGCAAAAGATATAGCGGAAGCTCTGAAAATGATACGAATACGTCTCATTATTAGCAAAAGATATACTAAAGGTATGCCTGAAAAATTCATCCCAGTAGAGCGAATAAACTACCCAAATAATGGGATATGCAATGTAAATCATATATGAAATTACCCATTTGGAATATGCAATGTAAATCAACTACCCAAATAATGGGAAAATTCAGAAACCATATTCAGTAAAGGCAAATCACATTACCATGAGCAAGTAAATACCCCGAGATTACGTACTGATGCCATAGTCAATTGCGGAAATTATTTAAAATAAAAGGACCATTTTTTGTTCACTCGGCACATAAGTTTATATATATATCATTTTGAAGAATCAACAGATAATTGATAGTGTACCAGTAGGTGAGCGGAAGTCATAGTATGGGAACTTAAAGGCTGGTTCAGAACAAAGACCAGCTTCTGAAACTACATAAGCTATCACCGCACTAAGTATGACCATAGAAGTGGTATTCACAAGTGAAATGGATGAGGAATTAGGTGGTGATGGACTCTACGCGAAAGAAACAACCGGAAACAGCAGCATTAAACCCTGTCAAAACAGAACAACAATTACAATGAGGGCATACATGTATTGATAATGGCAGCATAGATATACACAAAACTGAATACCAACCAGAAGCAATTCCAGCAGCCACATGAGAGAGCCTTCTCTGTGAACTTTTATCAAACACAACACCAATACCCTTGGCTATAGAAGTTCCAATCTCAACGCTAGGACCTGGGGGCCTAACGAGTTCCCAGTCCCAAGTGTGACACAAGCAGCAATTGCCTTGACAAAAGGACACGATGCTGCCTTGAAACCATCAAAAACCGAAATAGGCATTCCCATTTTCACTAATAAATTCTCTCCTTTTTCTCCTCCTTGCTCATTGCCTTTGTTATCTTGTGAACCATTGTTAACCCTAAAAACTATTAAGCCTACGTGGCGCGCAGGCCGAGTAACTAATGAGCTAACTACGTCATTCAGTTATGTGCGGGGCATGCCAACTTGACGGCTGAGCTCGGCCGGTGAGTAAAATTTGCTGATGTTGCGTCGAGCGCGTTGCTGACTTCCTGATCTTGCGACTGCAGCCGAGGAAGGAACAATTCTCGGCCTTCAGGTTCTAGAGCCTGAAGACAAGGCTGCTAGTTCTGCGAAGTTCACAGATCGTCGGCGCTGGGTTCAGTCACGGTGATTGTATTTGTAAGGGTAAACTCACGCTGAATCGACACCAGAGAATAGGGGCACAGATACTCAAAACAAATGTAAGTCTTGATAGTGAAGGTTGTTCGGCCGTCAGAATGTCGAACTCTGAAACCTACTTGTGAATATCCGATCATCAAATAACTCGGCGTTTAATGCGTCGAGCCCAATAGTTCTGTAACACCTCACTTCGCCAAAAAGGCTAATGAGATGACCTCTGCCAATAAGGATTCGAAAATCCTTCTCGACCGAGACTTGGATAGTTAATCAGTCGGCCTTGACGCAGTGCTATCTTCTAGACTGAAGGTGCTTCGCGGTCGGCTGATTCTACGGCAACAATGCTGTCTTCCAGATTGAAGATCTTTACCGGTTGCTTTCACAGTGCTGTCTTCCAAACTGAAGGTGTGTCGGCGGCAAAGGGGAGAGGAAAAAAGAGTTCTCAAGAGATTTCGCGTAGAGCGATAGGTTGCGCATGGTAGATTTGTGTGTTCAGTTGAAGGGGCTTGAACGATTCTTCGAGCCTTGTATTTATAGGGCACCAACCGAATCCAAACCCCACTCGGACTAGAACTCCTTCCTTCGATTCTGAACTTATCTTGGCCATCGGCCAATCCTCCTTTGGTTAGGACTTTGTATTCATCATTCCATCCGACTGTATTCATTTTATCCTTCTTCCGTCGAGACTCCTTCTTGCATCAGGATTCTGACTCCCCATTGTCCATAGGATTCATCCACTCTATCCTTACCTGGAATTCCCATCTCCTAGTAGGACGTGGCCGAACCTTGAACACGCGACCTATGGGCCGAATGCTTCCTGGGCCGAGCCACCGCATCATAAAATCTCTCGGGCCAAGACGAGTCCCTTACTCGGCCCAAACCAATATTTTGGGCCCAAACATTGCCCACTCGCTTCTGAGGTCGTCGACTCGTAACAAGTGGTCGAGCCTCGACCTTGAAGAAGCGAAACGACTCTTGCCTAATCATTAAATTGCCTCGGACAAAATATTGCACTTGCATTTATAAGACCATACCATAGTCCAAATCTCCTTAACCGTCTTGCCACGTGTCGATCCCCGGTTAACCTAGCAGCCTTTAATCATGTCCCTTGAGAACACGCGATAGCCGAAATGTCATTCCCAACCACCTTCGCCGCCACACGCAATCATGCTTTCCTGATTCGTAAAAAGCTCGGTTACTCTTCCTAGATTCTCTAAATATCCGTAATGATTACCCACTTTCCCGGTCGATTCAAATTTTGAAAACCCAACGCCTGGCTTTCCGCCCAAAACGTCTATAAATACATGGGCCTCCTTCATTCGCTCCCCACTCTCTCTGAACTCCTGAAGCTATTGCCTTTTCAAAACCCAGAAAACCCAAAAGCTCTAGAACCCAGAAAACCTTCTTCAACCATCCTCCATGGCCTCCTTCATCACTAAACTCTCCAAAGAGTGCGACAAGTGCAAGGACCTCATCGACGGGAACACCATCAAAACCGTCCGCTTCGAGAACGACATGAACACCCCTTATCAAATCTCGGGGCCGCTTTTCAAAGGCACAGTGCCACCATCTATCACCAACCTCCTCAAAGACCACTGCCTAGCACCCTTGCGGCAAGGGTTTGACTGGGCGAAATGGAACTTGTCGAGGCCTCAAGGAGCCTGGCCCTTGACAACTGCATCCTGGGCGGCCTGGGTCCAACAGATGAAAACGACGTTCAGCCAAGAATGGAAGGCCCTCGGCATCTATGATGCCATTCGACTTTCGACCATGGAGATCATCATGGACAAAGAGCTATTAATGGCTGCCCTACCTATCTGGTGCTCAGCCACCAATACCATGGTCATTCCTCTTGGCCCCGTCGGCCCCGCCACCCTTGACATCTTGGCCATTCTCGTGACTTCCCCCTCTGGTGTCCCGATCGACGCCGTTTTTTTCGGGTGTCTTAGTCACTCGACCTTAAGGCCCTGTTCGAAGCTCGGGCCGTTGAGACACTAAAACAGGAAGGCCGAGAGCCTTCAAAAGAAGAAGTTCAAAAGCTGCACAAGAATTTCTTCAATTACAACACTCTGATTCTCCACTTCACCAGCCGAGGAGATGCAAGGCTTCTGAAAAGAGAACATGAAGCCTTCATTTTCTATTGGTATAACAAGTTCATTTGTTGTACCAAATCAAACAAATGCCTCGTCGAGAACATGCCAGTGGCCGAAGCCTTGGCCAGTGGTCACACCCTAGCACTCAACCCAGCTATCCTGGCAAACCTTCTACGCTACCTGGCCAAGACGACCATTAACAAAATCGACTCGCACCAGAACAGACCCCTCTAGGTCTTCCAACTCTGGTTGCAGGTTTACTTTTCCACTATTCGGCTGGAGACTCTTCCCTTCCAGTCTGCCGAAGTACTTGGTCTCCAACTAGCCTCCCGACCAGCGCCTCCTCACCGAGCCGAAGACATTTTCAAATACTTCTTCAGTCTCGACAACCTTTCTGACGACGAGTTCCTGATATGCCGTCGCCAAGAATTCCCTTCTTCCATCCGGCTCCCGACATTACCATGGGATAATGATGAAGATGTCGATCTCCGTCAACATTAGGGGTCGTTCATTCTGACACGCGACCTTCCTATGGGCTATGACGCCCGTCGAGCGAGTTGGGAAGTCTACCACCCCCACTTCACCGCCCAACAGCTCAGTTACCTCCAAGGCTGCCCGGTGCTTCTACTCACCTCCCGCTCCCTCTTAGGTCGAGGGCGTCTCTTCGGTTCTTCCAAGAATGAGTGCCGTAATACCGAGAAAGAATTCCAGGATCGGTGCACAACATTCCACCTTCGACCAACCATTCCTGAATCTCTTAGCATCGACACCTTTGGTGAATGGTGGGGAGCATATACCTAGGATTTCTTTAGCGCTCCAGTCGACAATCTTATTAACAACATCTTCAACGAGCGACCTAAGAAGACCTTTGCCGCCCACCCCAAAGAGAATAAACCAGGTATTTGGCTCACTCTATTTTTTTCCTTTAGTACTACTTACACAACCCTTAACTTTGCTCTTGTTATCTCGGTCCTTACTTCCTCAGGTGGCTGGGCACGGGCAGAAGCGATTGCCGCGGTTATGGCCAGGAAGAAACTGGGCTCCTCCTCCAGGACTAGATAAACCCTGCCGACCAAACAGCCTCGTCAAGAAACCAAGACACCGAGCGAAACCCCCCGTCCTGCAAAAAACGTCAAAAGGCGGCGAAGAAAGGGGAGCGGGAGATTCACGTTATCTCTAGCCACACCACAGGAGAAACCGCTCCCAGTGCTTCCCCTCCGATTCTCGTTCAGGCCTCAACGAAATAGCGACCAACCCTAACCAATCAAGCAACACCGACCTGAACTATTTCCAAGGTCGTGGTCGAACCGGCTGTTGTTCTGTCGGACAACGAACAGATAGCTCCGGGGCCGATTCCTGCTCCAATCTTAGAGGAAGTCTCTCTTCCGGCTAGGGAAGACCCCCTTCACAATCCAAAACAGCTGACGATCGTCCTAGAAGAGGTATGTTACATTGCCAACAATCCACTTGTTACCAAGCTTGAGCTAACAATCTTTTGCCCCAGGATGACCAAGATAAGGAGATCCTATTAACGCATCGTTTTTGGCCCTCCAAACCCTTAAGCCGTCCTCCGATCGCGGTCGAGGTGATTGACCAGGTTGAACCTCTAACACCCGTGGTCGAGGCGGCCGACCAAGCCGAACCTCCTGCAGTCGATCGTGGGAAAGGACCTCACGTAAAACCTGAAGTGACGGTAGAGACACCAATCCATTCGCAGGATGAGGACCTCGACATCCCCCCACAAGAAGCCACTTCGGCTTATGTAAGTATTCTTTAACGTTTTCCTATAGTTACTCTTCTATCTCAAGCGTTCTAAACGAGAAAAATATTAAATGTCAGGTGCCTGCTTTTTCATTTCACCTAAAATTCTACGCGTCGAAGAGCATCATTTACATCTCTTGGCCACCTCAGTGGCCATCGAACATAGATAACCTTCATCGGCCGCGTGAATTAAGGAGCAGCCTTAGACATTGGGCTCGGCCTCTAAGTTCTCTAGGTTCGAGCAACAAACTAGGGGACATGGCCGAGGTGGCAGGTCCTAGAGCAAAACTTAGTTTTTTTTTTTTCTAAATTTTTGTTTTTACTACTTTTCTGGTCCAATTCAACTAACACGATCTTCTTTCTAATGCAACCTCATCTGGAAGTGGAGTTCGACGCTCTCTTCGCTAGCACTTCAGAGACGGCCGACCCTTCTGCCACAGCAACAGGCTCGGTCGATTCAAATGCTCTCGTGAAACTGTAGGAGCTCTTATCTCTCTCAGCCCCTCAAATTCTTGAGCGCCACGGCCTCGAGTCCGTGGGGGAGTGCTTGAACGACCTCACGGCTAATGGTCGTCTGGATAACAACGTCATCACTCGGGTGTCCTCCGTCCTAGAGCGGACTCGAGAATATTTCAGTGTTTTCGAGTGAGCTCTTCGGGCCGAAAACGACTTAAAGAATGCTATAGCTGCTCAAGAAACGCTTCGTCTAAAGGTTGAAGCGTTAAAGACGATGAGGGATCAGTTCGCTAACCTTGACCGTCAAATTACTGAGCTCCAACGTCGCCGGTCGGCTGTGGCTTCTGAGTTTGCCAACAACTTCGAGTTAAACAAGCCTGACTTAGTCGAGTATGCAGCTAGCATAAAACGGGTCGAGCAGCTGAAAATGGATAAGAGAAACTGGCAAGCCAAGATCACGATGGGTGAAGTAAGGTGGCTGCAATTGAAGGCTGTCCTTGAAGCTTTTCTTCCCTCTACTCCTCAGGGCTTCATTTTGTAAATCGGCTAATCGGCCTTGACTTGTATATTTTTGTAAATCGGTCAATCGGCCTTGACTTGTATATTTGGAGAACATTAATAAACTATTATTCTCGCATTTCCCACATGACTGGATAATACTTTTTTAAAAATTTTCCATTAATCGGCAATTTGTGAACCAAATTGGTGCGATCTTTGAGATGGTATGCCTCTTTGCCGAGAACTTTATGGACCACGAAAGGCCCTTCCTAATTCGGCGACCATTTGCCAAACCTTGGGACTTTAATCCCTACAAGTAGCACAGTCTGCCAAACCAACTCTCATTCGCAGAACGTTTTATGTCTGACTCGCTGGTTATAAACTCGTTCGGCGATTTTCTTTTGTGCCACTAACAAATTACAAGCATCAAGCCGAGCTTCTTCTAAATCTTCCAACTCTTGCCGCATAGCCTGAACATACTCGGCACTGAACACACTACTCTGCTTAATTACTCGTAATGAATTGATGTTCAACTCGACTGGTAACATTACGTCGTGTCCGTAAGTCAACGCGTATGGAGTCGTCCCTTTGGCTGATCGGGGTGACGTTATATAGGCCCATAGCGCCTCGTTTAGCTTTAGGTGCCACATGCCAGGCTTTTCCCTCACCATCTTTTCAAGAATACTGATCAAAACTTTATTACTTGCTTCGGCTTGCCCATTCGCCTATGGGTAGTACGGCATGGACTGTTCAAGCTGAATTTTCAGACTCGCCGCATACTCCTTGAACTTGTCAGCCGTGAAAACTGTTTCGTTGTCCGTTATGATTGTTTCCGGCACGCCGAACCTGGTTACTACGTTTTCCTCCACAAAATCACATACTTCTTTAGACGTCAATTCGGCATATGACCTTACTTCGACCTATTTAGTAAAGTAGTCCGTTGCGACAAGTATCCACTCATGCTTTGCTACCCCAGAGGATGGCGTAATTTTGCTGATCACGTCCATAGCCCATCCTCTAAATGGCCACGGCTTAGTAACCGAATGTAGCGTTTCGGCCGGGACCCTCTGTATGGAACCATGAATTTGGCACTGCACACATCTCCGTGTGAACTCGATACAATCTTTCAGAATACTCGGCCAAAAATAGCCATGTCGGCAAAGTAACCATCGCATCTTTCGGCTAGACTGATGGGCTCCGCATATTCCTTCGTGAACTTCCGCGATTGTTTGAGTAGCTTCATGCGGACCAAGGCATAATAGTAGCAAACCATCCTCCGCTTTCCGGTACAATTGATTGTGGTACACGACTTAGTTCGTAGCATGAACCCTCGTCTTGCGGTCGTGTTTGCCACTGGGGTTGTCGATATATCGCATAATGGGTATTCTCTAGTCGTCTGGTATTGTTTCGATAGCACAAACGTCTACAGGGGCATCCCATTCTAACAACGACGGTAAAGATATGACTCGACTACGGATTACGCTTTCGCGTCTAAGAACTTGTTGATTAATCAAGGCCGGGTATAACTGTTGTAACACAGGTATTTCTCGGCCTATCTTGCCCCCAAGAGTTGTGCTCCAGAGGCTATATGGGCGAGTTCGTCTGCATCAGTATTTTGAATGCGTGAGATGTGTTCGAATGTGATGTTATCGAAAGACTCGGCCAAATAGCTGGCAACCATGTGATAGGGTGCCAAAGTATAACTCATGCACCGAAAGGAGCCATTGAGATGATTAATCACAAGTTCAGAGTCACCGAGGACGAGGGCATGGGTTGCTCCTAAATCATGAAGGACACCGAGGCCGATGACAAGGGCTTCGTACTCAGCCTTGTTGTTCATGCATTCGAAGTCGAGTCTAAGAGAGAAGTACCAGCGATCATGTTCTGGAGACTGAATGAATATTCCCACACCAGCCGAGGTTGACGTACTTGAGCCATTAAAGTACATTGTCTAGTAATTATCATGCATTATTACTATGCCAATTTCAACATCATTTCCCTCCAAACCATAAGGTGAAGGATGTTGGGCTAAGAAATCGGCTAGCGCCTGCCCTTTAACGGCTTTTTGTGGCACATATTGCAAACTGAACTCGGACAGTGCCATTGTCCATTTTCCTATTCGGCCTTTGACCATTGATCTGGTAAGCATGTACCGAATTACGTCCATCTGTGCGATGACTTGAGTGATTGACGGAAGCATGTAATGGCGAAGTTTGGATGCAGCGAAAAAAAAAGTCAAGCAGAGCTTTTCGACATGTGAATAATTGATCTCAGGCTGGGTTAGATTTCAGATGAGAAAAAAAATGGCTTGCTTACGTCCGGCATCATTGTCTTGAGTTAGAAGACAACCAATAGATTCTTCGGCCGTCGAAATGTACAACTTGATGGGCTTGCCCCGTTAGGGGGGTACAAGTACAGGTGGCATGATGAGGGAAACCTTGATCTGTGTGAAGACGTCTTCGTGCTCTTTTCACCATTCAAACTTATCTGAATCCTTTAGCTTTAGCAACGTAGAGAATGCCCTCATTTTACCCGCCGAATTGGCAATGAAGCGGCGGAGGAAATTAATCTTTCCGAGCAAGGATTGCAGTTGCTTCTTAGTTGTCGGAGGCGGAGCATCGATGATTGCACGAGCCTTGTTTTCATCCACCTCAATGCCACGGTGATGTACCAGGAAACCCAAGAAATTACCTGCTGATACACCAAAGGCGCACTTGGCTGGGTTCATTTTGAGGTTGTGCCGACGCATGCGAAGAAAGCTTGCCGAAAATCATCTAGATAAGTTCGGCAGCTCTTGGATTTGACGACAATGTTGTCGATATAGACCTCGATAATTGTGCCGATTAAATCGTCAAAGATGACGTTCATAGCACATTGGTACGCGACGTCAGCGTTTTTAAGGCCGAAGGGCATGACTACCCATTCGTACGTCCCGAGTGCCCCGGGCAACGAAAAGTAGTTTTATGAACATCGGCTTCGGCAATAAAGATCTGGTTATAACCGACTTGGCCGTCCATGAAAGATAGAATGGCATGAATATCTGCGGCGTCAATTAATAGATCTGATATCAGCATCGGATATTCATCTTTCGGTGTGGCCAAATTCAGATTACGGAAGTCGATGCAGATACAAAGAGCGCCATTTTTCTTTAATATTGGCACGTATCGAGCTGTTCGTATAAACCCGGCGTCTAGAAGTCAAACCAGTTCATTTTTTATGTCGAGCTGTACTTCGCTTGAGAAACATCGAAGGGGTTAACGAAAGGGCTTATAACCAGTCTTGATGTAACTCATGCTCGACCAGGGTTCGATCAAGCCCGAGCATCTCGTGGTAACTCCAAGCAAAGCAATTTTAAATTCGCCAAGTAATTTACAGATCTCAGTTTTGGTAGGTTTAGGTAACAAAGCACTGATAAATAATGGTTGAGGGTCATCGGTCGTCCCAACATTTATTTCTTCTAGGGGATCTTTGACTTGCGGTCGATTGTTTTCAAGCTCAGCCGGGGCAACCTAAACTTTGTCAAGGGAGAGGACAGGGCCATTATCTCATTCGGTGAGAAATTCTATGAGATTGACACCTGGATTTAGTTGTTTGGAAATAGAGTACCAATGAGCCAGCAGTCGTTCCATGGTAGATGAAACCATGGCTCGATGTTCGGCTGGGCGTGCCTCAAACATCTGGATCGGCTATAAGATCAGCCAACCCGAGGTGCGCCGAATCCTGGTGGACAATCTGGGTGCTGATCTCGATGACTTTCTGAACTGAAATTTGGGTCGACCGTCCCTTCTCATTAAAGTTTTGCAAGGTGATGTAGCCGACATGGTGGTCGTAATAGCGTGCTTGAATCATGTTAGCTTCGAAGGGTTGGTTATCGGCCGGGTGAACCACAACCAATTTGCCTATCCTAAAAAATGAGAACCTGGTACAATGACAACGGGACACAGCTTGTCTGATGGATCCAATCCCGACCGAGCAATGCATTGTATTCGGTCTTGAAGTCGACTATGAAGAAAACGGTCATATGATTGCGGCCTGCGATATTCACTTCTAACGGCAGCACCCCTTTGGTCTCAGATCACCTACGAAACTACTCATGGTGATGCCTGAAGGGATTAGTTCGTCGGCAGAGCGCCGTAGTGCCTTCATGATAGCCACGGGCATGATATTGACCGTGGCTCTGCAGTCAACAAAAATCTTAGAGACCGGGTATCCCTCGATGTGGACCGTAATGTATAGTGGTTTTAAATGATGAAGGTTGGTGGAAGACGAACGAGGGAATAACTCGACGATGACAGCCTTAAAGTGATCCTCCTTTGTCGTCGACTCGACATCTTCAACAGTCACAAAATCGACTTGTGTGGACCCTTCGACCACTACGTCGCCGTCTAGGTAATTCATGGACCTGGCTGAAAATCGGTGGATAAAACATGAACCATGCTGATTTCCATGTTGTCGAGAACCGAAGGTCCCATTGGGTCACGAATCTCTTCCGGATCTTCTTCTAGACTTCTTTTCTCCGGACCCTCCTCAGTCAGATTGGTGCAGATGGTATCTTCATTTTCTGTTTCTATTACCGCTGGAGTTTGTTCCTGGGATAACTTCATAGCGTTCTCGCTCTGTATATCAACTTCAGGGGGTACAAACGTATATGTCGAGCCTTGAATTTGTTCTTGATACGCGATACGAGCATTCCTGGAGTCAAGATACGCGTCCAACCTGGTAACACGTTCTGCCTCATCAACCGTGAGACCGAATAAGGAAACAGCCAAAAAGACTTCGAAATGATGCCACAAATATTGGAGATCATCGAGGGAGAATGGGAGTTCGGTGGCAACGATGTCAGTATGTGGGTCGACGTCGAAATCGAGGATGCGAGCCTCGCGTATATGCTGGAATCTAGCCTTTAGACTAAGGTCAGAGTTTGGTTGGATGATCCATTCAGCATCTGGACAAGTAAGGACGAGATCAATAGTATCCTGACAATGCTTCGGGAAACCATACAAGTCATTGGCCGAATGCTTCTTGTGAAACTTGCACATGTACACTAAAGCCTCTCCGAGGAACAACGGATGTAAATTTCGTCTAACCCTGATCAGTGGTTCTTGCATAGATAATGGTGGAAGTTTATTTTCAGCCTCTTTCCTGAAGTACTCAAGGTGAGCCTTTATTTCTCCAGGCCGAAGAAGAAGTTTAATTCGCTTTTCAGACTCTTCAATTGTGGTTTCGATATCTCACTTGACCACCTTTTCCCCTTGGAGTTCGATCATAATCGTCGAAGGATGTCGTTCATCATCACTGATGGTTTTTTCCTTCGGCTGCCACTTGGGGCCCAGGGTCTCCTCAGCTGCCCGTCGGCTTTCCATGCAATCTATTCTTTGGCGCCAACGCTTATGTGATTTGGACAATGCAATATACACACCCTTAGGGGAATGGTAGGTATACCAACGCTAATCGCATGGTTCAGGAGGTTTGAAGGTATGTTGTGTTGCCGGCGATCTTGAACCCCTAGAATTAAGTTCGTAGTAGTCTTCATCATAGAAAGGCTCACCGAAATCCAAACGTCGTCTTATTGAAGTCAGCCTAGCATCATGTACCTGAGGACCAAGTCTATTGAAAACCGTATGGTGTTGATCTGCCGTGGGCTTTTGTGGTGGTGCTTCTCGATGTGGTTTCTCTATTTGAGTCAAAACGATGTCGGCCTTGCATCGACTGCATAGGACTATCAGCTCATCAGTCTCCTCGCTACTGGAGTTGGACAACTTTTTGGCTGGTCGAATTGTGTCTTGGGATGGGTCGTTCGAGAATAAATCAATTTTTAATCGTGGCCGAGAATTCTTTTTCATGATGAACCGTGCTAGAGTGAATTTGGCCTTTCCCTTTCATTTGTCCCTAAGGAAACGAGCATTTACCATACTCACTATTGCTGTAGGAAACGGATCTATATTGACACCCATATTCTTTTCTGGAAACTTCAGCTTCTCGTTGTTAATGCAGCTCTGGATGGCATCTCGAAACACGACGTAATTGTTAGTCATGTGTTTGCTTGAGTCATGGTATTTGTAATATACTTTTCCTTTTAGTTCTTCGGCCTTAGGGATGTTATGCCCAGGTCGGAGTTTGATGATCTTGGCCAGTAGCAGCTGGTCGAAGATGGCATTGGCCAGTAGCAGCCGGACGAGGCTTGACATCTTTAGGATTAGCATGGGTCAACGCCTTGCATATATATGGTTTATCGATCACTATCTCGGCCGCGTCTATGCTGGCATGTTCCTCGGCTTCGGCCGAGGCATAACTGATCGTGGGGTTTTTGTAGATAGTCCCCCGGGATGGTGACTTCGAGACTTTCTCCTCTCGGAGCAAGTAATCATATTGCTCGACATGTTGAGCTAATTTGTACATATCTCTGAAGTTTGCCTCCAAGAATTTCTTCTTGTACTCTACGTCTAGCCCGTTCAGGGCAAGTCTGACGAACTCAACCTCAGGGACCGGTACTCGGCACCAATTTCTAGCCGACTTGAACCGCATGAGGTAATCCATTGGTGACTCGTCGGCCGTCTGACCCATTCTGGCAAACGAAGAAACTAACACCTCCATCCCTGGCCGATAGAATTGCTCGTGGAACTTTTCAACCAGCTCTTCCCAAGTTTGGATGGAATTCGGCGGAAGATTGATGTACCATGCAAATGCCGGGCCTGTTAACGAGAAATTGAATAGTCCTAACTTGTAAAAATCACTGTTAACATCTCCGCATTGCGCGGTGAACCGAGCAACATGCTCCAACGAGGTCAAGGATGACTCTACCGTGAAAAGGCTAAAATCTGGGATCTTGAAGCCTTTAAGGTATTCAATCGTCTTCACGTAAGCCGGATATGGATGAAAGAATTTCGGGAACTTCAGCCCCTTTTTTAAAGTCGAGTCGATCATTCTTTAGACCTCGACCATGTCAACAGACGTTTCTAGTCTGGATCGGTCAGATTTACTGCTCGATGCTCCCTTCCTTTCTAAATCAATCATTCTAGGTCGAGTGATTACTGGCTCTAGATGTATTATCGGTAAAGGGTTATTCCTCGGCGGAAACTGTTCGTGACGATCAGTGGAGCTATTATCATGACCTTTGTTTAGTAAAGCGTCTCGGATATCAGCTAATATATTCCGTTGATCTTGTATTTATGTCAATACGTCTGTCTGCTGAGTGAACCATTGCTCGAATTATCGGGCCTGATCTTCAAGTCTTCGTCGAAAGAATGACCTGGTCGGTGGGTCAGAGGAATCACCACCGTCTTCGTCACAATCCTCCACCGTTCCTTCGACCAAAACTCCATTGGCCATTTTGACAAGGGTCCCTACGTCAAGCAATAGGCCGCCGAGGCGAAGCTCTTTTTCCTGGCGTGTCGCACTCGGTGTTTCGAGCGTCAAGGCAGCAGTAATTCATGCTTGCGACGAACCTTCTGTCCTTATGCTCTGGGCTGAAGGGTTAGCAGTTGATTTTCCCATGGCTGTTTTCTTTTTTACTGATCGTGGTTCAACGGGCATGAACTTCGTAGTTTCAACACTGGGTCCCACTGGGCGCGCCAAAATGTTGACCTTAAAAACTACTAAGCCTACGTGGCACGCATGCCGAGTAATTAATGAGCTAACTACGTCATTCAGTTATGTGCGGGGCATGCCAACTCGACTGCAGCCGGTGAGTAAAATTTGTTGATGTTGCGTCGAGCACGTTGCTGACTTCCTGATCTTGCGACTTCAGCCGAGGAAGGAACAATTCTCGGTCTTCGGGTTCTAGACCCTGAAGACAAGGCTGCTAGTTCTGCGAAGTTCATGGATCGTCAGCACCGGGTTCGGTCACGGTGATTGTATTTGTAAAGGTAAACTCACGCCGAATCGACACCAAAGAATAGGGGCACAGATACTCAAAACAAATGTAAGTCTTGATAGTGAAGGTTGTTCGGCCGTCAGAATGCCGAACTCTGAAACCTACTTGTGAATATCCGACCATCAAACAACTCGGCGTTCAATGCGCCGAGCCCAATAGTTCTGTAACACCTCACTTCGCCGGAAAGGCTAATGAGATGACCTCTGCCAATAAGGATTCGAAAATCCTTCTCGACCGAGACTTGGATAGTTAATCAGTCGACCTTAACGCAGTGCTATCTTCCAGACTGAAGGTGCTTTGCAGTCGGCTGATTCTACGGCAACAGTGTTGTCTTCCAGACTGAAGATGTTTACTGGTTGCTTTCACAGTGCTGTCTTCCAGACTGAAGGTGCATCGACGGGTAAGGGGAGAGGAAAAGAGAGTTCTCAAGATTGTTGAGAGGTTTCGCGTAGAGCGATAGGTCGCACAGGGCAGATTTGTGTGTTCAGTTGAAGGGGCTTGAACGATTCTCCGAGCCTTGTATTTATAGGGCACCAACCGAATCCAAACCCCACTCGGACTAGAACTGCTTCCTCCGAATCTGAACTTATCTTGGCCATCGGCCAATCCTCCTTTGGTTAGGACTTTGTATTCATCCTTCCATCCGGCTGTATTCATTATATCCTTCTTCTGTCGAGACTCCTTCTTGCATCAGGATTCTGACTCTCCATTGTCCTAAAGATTCATCCACTCTATCCTTACTTGGAATTCCCATCTCCTAGTAGGACTTGGTCGGACCTTGAACATGCGACCTATGGGCCGAATGCTTCCTGGGCCAAGCCACCGCATCATAAAATCTCTGGGCCGAATGCTGCCTGGGCCGAATGCTGCCTGGGCCAAACAACCATACTTAAGAGCATCTCGAAACAAGTTTATTATGGCAACAATCAAACTGTTAAAGGTAATAGAGGATCACCATATCACAGTGCACTCAAGGCACCAGATTAGTGCTTACCATAGTGGTTAAGTAATTAGTAGATAAGACTGTTATGTAAAATTGGTGACTAGGCAATAGATAGTTATTTATAGGTCTATATCCTTTTGTATAGTGCATTGTGGAAGTTAATGAGAATCATTCTTCTCATATTCATTCTCTCTCTACAAATTCTCTCTCTCCCTAAATCTCTTGATTACTGCAAGATATTAGACTTCTACACAAACCCCCAGAAGCTGGAACCAGAATCACCTGCTTCTACGTATCTCCTATGTACTCCTTTCTCAGCCACGAAGCTCCCCGTTGCAACATCTCACCCCAGAACACATCACGTATCTCATGAACCTTCCCATTCATGTCAAAATCTCAGAAAAAGCTCAAAACTTCATGAATAAGCAAGCAAAAAATAAAGCAAAGAAACAATGGGTAATGAGTGACGGAACCTGAGGTTCCGACCCAAATTGGAAATGGGGGAGTAACCCGACTCCTTATAAGTTAATGGAAGGTTCCTTAACTTTCTGATGTGGTACAGTTTTTCATAACCTCACGCGCCCCTCACATGTTGCAGGACTCAAGCCAAACAGATGGACAACACACATCTTAATCTCATTAACATTTACAATTTGTGTAAAATTTCAAATAAAAGCTCAAAACTTTGCAAACAAGCAAGCAAGAAAAGAAAAAATGGACAATTGAGTAATGGATAAAAATCAAACATACAGAGTAGTTAAAGAGGACGACACCGATTCCGGTGAGCAGACCCACCAAGCTCAACAACAGCACTACGTCCAGTTCCCTCGGCCACGGCCTTGTTCTCTGTTTTCATCTTCCCCTTCTTCTTGTTCTTCTGCTTTGTCATCGTCATCATTTTGTTGTTTTTGGTGCTGATTGTTCTGGTTTGGGTGTTTGATGTGGGAGAGAATAGGAGGAGGGTTTTTCCTGACGGTGATGAAGACGAAGGAGGTGGAGAGGCCAGGGAACATTAATGGCGGTGGAAGTGGGCGTTGGGGAAGCGCCATATGCAGCCCAGGCCTTCCCTTAGCTGCTACACCAGTTGAGCCAAATCAAGAGTTATCTTTTAATAGTAACTTATTAAATATAGTCCATGATTGGAAAATGGCATGTAGTGTATCAGATCGTATTTTTGGTATACTGAAAATTATTCAACTTTATTATTTATATTGTAACACGAAATATCAATTAGAATCCAAGATATGTCTGTATTCATAACCTATAGTTTATGCACATATGAGCAACTATTCTTAACATTTGCAAATAAGAAGATGCAACTATTCATGCTAAAAAAATAGTTAGGAGCACATAAATCAACATGTACTTGATAAAATTCGAGAAGTTTGTCTCGGTGATTGAGACATTTGCTACAACTGAGAACAAAAGAAGCTCCCACAAAGGAGTTGCACACTTCAATTCAGAGTGGCCGACGACATACGCCAAACTAACATATACACTTACAAAAAACGGAAACTAGACAAGGTTGTAGCTCCAATAAAGAATGCATTACGTTATGTGTCAATGTTTACTAATTACATCAATTATTAGGTCGGTTATTTGATTTTGATCTAAAACATAGTACGACTTCAAAGATCCCCAATATTTTATTTAATAGACCTTTCCATGCACATCATGTAATGCAAGAAGTTTCAGGGACTAATTAAATAACGAAAATGAGGTGATCACAAAAGGGATCAATCAAAATGCCTTAATTGTACCAACTAATGAAGTTATTTGAAGGGTTTATAATCATATTTAGAATGCTAATCATTAATCGTCTCTTTAAAGAAAAATAGGACGTGAAACCGACAAAACGTGAACACAACACCGTCGTGGACATGAGCCGCTTGTTGGCCATGATAAGAGTAGTTAATCTATATGAGTGTGTATAGATTATCAATTAGGTTTCTTCTTTAAACGAATTTACAGAACAATATCTAAATGTATATTTGCGATTTACAGCCTCACAATATAACATACCAAATATCCTGACAAACAAATGACTCTGATTTCGAAATTGTAGCTTCCTTCTCAATCTCGCATTAAGTTGACAAATCGAAAACATAAACTTGCAAACCAACTCTGGTTTCTAAATTGTATTTGTTGTGGTAGTACCTAATGGGCCGGACTCATTAGGACCAGTGGCAATTTTGAAATATAACACAAATACAGCACCATTTTTGTCACAAAAAATCAAAACGAAAAATCATCGTTTTTGTACCCCAAACTATTGGCATCGTTCAGTGTCTCCGTCGTCTTCTGATTTTCCTCCGAATCGGAGAAGAAGGGCAACCAAATCATGGTGTTAGGTTTCCAGCCGCACAGAGAAGAAAAGGTTTAGAGAAAAGGGAAATGCAGGAAAAGTTTAAAAGGTTAATTCATTTCATATCCCCCCAAGGATTACAAAAGGGAAATATATATCCACTATCCACTACAGACAAAAGGTTTGGTGCTGAGTCACCATAAGAAGTAATGCAATTACAATTCAGAGGGAACAACTTGGAGGCAGTGAATAATGGTAAGGGCCCATCACGGTACCCCCCTTACAAAGAGCCTGTCCTCAGGCGACAAATTCAGGGAACCGATCCAAGATAGAATCAGCATCCTCCCATGTGGCATCATGCTCTGGAAGATCGTCCCATTTGATTAACCAACGAGTGACCGCGCGATTTTCATGCTTGAACATTCCACGTTGAAGGATTTTTTCAGGGGACCAAAGGAAGACACCATCAGAAGAGAGTGGAGGCAAGGTAGGAGAAGCTACCTGATGGTCACCAATTTTGGGTTTGAGCAAGGACACATGAAAGGTAGGATGAATGCGTGACAGTGATGGAAGATCCAGTGTATAAGCAACCTTGCCAACCCGAGCACGGACCTGGAAGGGGCCATAGTAGCGAGGAGCTAACTTCGGACAGTGGGTTTTGGACACTGAAGTCTGCCGATATGGTTGGAGTTTGAGAAAAACCCAGTCGCCAATTGTAAATGTCCTCTCAGAGCAGTGTTTGTAGGCGTGTTGGCGCATTCGGTGTTGTGCCAGCTGCAAGTTCTCACGTAAATACTTGAGCAAGGCATCACGATCACGAAGAGTTATGTCAACGAGATGAACCGGAGAAGCCCCAGGAAGATAGGTCGAGACTGTAGGAGGTGGGTACCCATAAAGTGCCTAAAAAGGGGTCAGTTGGATGGCTGATTGGAATGTGGTATTGTACCACCATTTGGCCCAAGGCAACCATTGAATCCAGTCTCGCGGTTTGTTCATTACAAAACAGCGCAAGTAATGCTCAAGTGTGCGGTTCAATACTTCCGTTTGTCCGTCCGTCTGTGGGTGATAGGCGGAACTCTTGCAGATAGTGGTGTTTTGGTGCTTAAAGAAGGCAGTCCAAAACTCATTGATAAAAATGGGATCACGATCACTAACGATGGAGGCCGGCATGCCATGAAGACGAAAAACCTCCTGAATAAAGATCTCGGCAATCTTGGGGGCAGAATATGGGTGTTTAATAGCAATAAAATGCCCATATTTGGAAAGGCGATCCACTATGACCAAAATGGCATTGCGGCCATGAATGGATGGAAAGCCCTCAATAAAATCCATCGCAATGTCTGACCAGACTTGGGTGGGAATGGGAAGGGGCTGCAATGGTCCCGGGGGTTTCATGGACTCATAGTTGATCCTTTGGCAAGTGTCACAAGCTGCCACAAAAGTTTTCACCTCATTTTTCAGGCCTGGCCAATTGAAATTGTTGGTCAAACGTTTATAAGTACGTAAGAACCCAGAATGGCCAGCTGCGGGTGAGGCATGAAATTCATGGAGAAGACGAGTCCGCCATGCAGAGGACGCCGGAACAAAAATACCAGTTTTGTAGTAAAGGAGATCTCCTTGGAGTGTGAAAGGAGCCCGACTTGCAGGAGCTTCTCTTAAAGCCGTGAGAAGTGCAGAAGTGTGAGAGTCCGACTCGTAAGCCGCTTGAATTTCTGCAATACAATCGAAAAGGGGCTGAGAAAGACCCATTAAGGCAAGCATCTCTGAACGGCGGGATAGAGCATCGGCTGCGGCATTCAAAGTGCCGGGTCTATATTCCAGAGTATAGTTATACCCAAGCAACTTAAGCAACCATTTTTGTTGAGCCGGAGTAGTGATTCTCTGATCAAGAAAGTATTTTAGAGTCTGGTGGTCCGTAAGGATCTTGAATGGGTGGCCAATCGGATAGGGCCGCCATTTTTGAACTGCAAACACCACTGCCAGCATTTCTTTATCATACACCGAGAGTGCCTGATGTTTGGGTGCCAATGGCTTGCTAAGAAACTCAATAGGGTGGTGGTCCTGTGATAACACCGCACCAATACCGTGATTGGAAGCATCACACTCAATAGTAAATGGTTTGGTGAAATCCGGAAGAGCCAAAACTGGTGTGGTCGACATCGCCATTTTGAGGGCAGAAAAGGCGTTGTTGGTTGCAGGGGACCATTGAAAGTTGTCTTTACAGAGTAAGTCAGTAAGAGGTCGAGCAATAATCCCAAAATTACGAACAAACTTGCGGTAATAGCCTGCGAGTCCCAAAAACCCCCGAAGGGCACGAATGGTGGAGGGAGGCGGCCAATCAGCAATGGCCGAGATTTTAGCAGAGTCCACTGACACTCCATCTGCTGAGATGATGTGCCCCAAATATGCAATCGAACATTGGCCAAAAAGACATTTGGAAGACCTCAATTTCAACTGATGGTGGCGTAAAACCTGAAACACCGTCGTTAAATCAGTCACATGTTGTTCCGTCGAAGCACTAAACACCAAAATATCGTCGAAAAAGACGACGACAGATTTACGCAACAGTGGCTTGAATATAGAATTCATCAAAGCTTGAAAGGTGGCGGGCGCATTGGTAAGGCCGAAAGGCATGACAATGAACTCATAGTGGCCTTCGTGTGTCCGGAAGGCAGTTTTGGGAATGTCGGCCTCGTGCATTCGTATCTGATGATAGCCCGAACGCAAGTCTAATTTAGAAAATATGATAGCACCGTGTAATTCGGCTAATAATTCATCAATAATGGGAACTGGGAAACGGTCTTTAATGGTGACGGAATTCAAGGCCCGATAGTCGACACAAAAGCGCCAAGAGTCCGCCTCTTTTGCAACTAACAGTGCCGGCGACGAGAAGGGACTGAGACTAGGTTGTATGATATCGACCGATAACATTTCGGCAACTTGCCGTTCGAGTTTCGCTTTCTGGGCATGACCATAACGGTAAGGCTTCACATTGACAGGACCTGTGCCTGGAAGCAAACGGATACGATGATCAATAGCCCGATGGGGTGGTAGGGTGGTCGGCGGAAGGAAAAGGTCATCATACTGAAACAGTAGGGCTTGAATAATAGCTGGTGCAGGGGTTGCCATAGAGATGGAGGAACTGAGACTAGAGAGCTGATGAAGCACATTGACCGAAGCATCAAGAGAAGAGTTCCCCTGCCAAGATACTGCTGACAATGTGGAAGGAATAATGGAAGTGCCCACCAATCGATAATTTGTTCCATCAACTGAGAATTCCATGATCTTGAGAAGAAAGTTCCATCCAACAAAGCCCAACGTCTCTAACCAGTCGAGGCCAAGCACCATGTCACAACCCGTGACGGCAAGGAGGTGAAAATTGTTCCTGAATGCATAACCTTGTAACCACACTGGAACATTGGAAGCCAAGCCTTTGGTACGAAAATAGCGCCCCGTTGCGACCATGACAGGCTCACTGTGCGAGGAATCAATGGCCAAACCCAAACGGGCTGCTACTTGTGGGTTGAGGAAACTTTGGTCAGCTCCCGAATCAATAAAGACGTGAACCGGGGTATTTAGTATGAACCCTTCCAGTCGCATAGCTCTGCCACGAGAGCGCTTAGAGGCAGAAATAACATGGAGAGCAATAGGGTGCTCAGGTTGTTCAACCAAATCCGGAGCGGGGGCAACAGGTTCATCGAACACCGGCGACGGATCGAGAACTTCATCCTCAGCAAGAAGCAGAAGAATATGTGATTGGCGACAACGATGACCCGATCTATATTAATCATCACAATTAAAGCAAAGACCCTGTTCGCGACGTGCCCGCAGTTCCGTCTGAGTAAGGCGAAGTACAGGCTTAGTGGGGGTTGGGGCAGGTGTGGGTTGAGACCGCCGGCCCTGTTTGGTCTCGTAAATGCGAGCTAGCTCAATCGCACGGGCGAGAGACGACGGCCCTTGGGCCACCACATCATCTTGTAGTTCCTCTTTGAGACCCCCTAAAAATGCTCCTAAAAGCTGAGCATCGGACCAATCCGGAGTTCGACATGAAAGTCTGATAAAATGACCCACATACTGTTCAACCGATCCAGTTTGGGATATATGAGAAAGGGCCATGTGAAAATTCAAAGAATCTGTAGGCCCAAAACGTTGCAGCAACTGAGTGGTGAAAGTCGCCCATGAAGACAGGGGAAAACGCATTTTGAACCACCTCAGCCAATGGGCAGCATCCCCATCGAGGTGTAAACCAGCGACTGTGGCACGGCGGCGGTCCTCTATCTCATGATAATCGAGAAACTCATCAGCCATTGCAATCCAACCATATGGATCATCCCCAAAGAAGCGAGGAAGCTCAATTTTCAAATGTTTCGGTCCATGGAAGGTGGGGGAAGGGGGTGTGTAAAGGTGGGAAGGATGGAGATGGGGTTCCAGTGGTTGTAAGGCGGATCCGCCAGTAAATGGAGGAAGATATCGGTTGGTGGGGGCACGGGTAAGGGAATGGGAAAATGGGGGTACGTTTGGTGTGGCGTAGGAGAAAGAGGAGGGTCCAGGTTCAACATGGGATGTGGATGGGTAGGTGGTAGAAATGGGGTAGGAAGGGGAATTTCCCCATGTGATTTGGGGAAGGGTTGTATGAACGGTGGAAAATGGGGTAGACCCAAGAGAAACCGGTATGGAACCGATAGGGATCTGAGAAACGTTCTGGTTTGTGGGTTGGGTTTTGAGTGAACGAAGCACTTCGATCACTGTCTGTTGAAATTGTTCTTGCCGAGCTCGACCCACCGACAAATCTGCGAGAGCCTGTTGCAGATCAGTTATATGGTGTTGTAGATCGTCTTGGCGGAGATTTATCATGGTCATTGTTTCACTAAATTCATGGAGCTGGTTGAATATTTGTTGTCGCTGAATTTCCTGGAGTTCTTCCGCCTCCGTGACATCTGCCACTGTCACCGAGGCTTTGTTTTTGCCCATAGAAGCAAACGAGGCTCTGGATACCAATTGTTAGGTTTCCAGCCGCACAGAGAAGAAAAGGTTCAGAGAAAAGGGAAATGCAGGAAAAGTTTAAAAGGTTAATTCATTTCATATCCCCTCAAGGATTACAAAAGAGAAATATATATCCACTATCCACTACAGACAAAAGGTTTGGTGCTGAGTCACCATAAGAAGTAATGCAATTACAATTCAGAGGGAACAACTTGGAGACAGTGAATAATGGTAAGGGCCCATCACATGGTCCTCCGAATTCGTGGTTTTCTGATTCTTCCTGGCGCTCCTTACGCGTACTGCAGCCTGAGCACGCGGCGCTCTCGATTGATTTCGTGGTCTGATCTTCCGCGAATCGCAATCCGACGGTCGCGATGGCATCGCCGTAGAACCAATCGGCGAATGTGGATCTCTTCGATGCGTATTTACGACGGGCCGATTTTGACTGCGATGGCCAAATTAGTGGCAATGAAGCCGTCGCTTTCTTCCAGGGCTCTGGTCACCCAAACAGGTCCTTGCGCAGGTACTCTCTCTCTCTCTCTCTCTCTATATATATATGTATATATGTGTGTGTGTGTGTGTATGCTTGTGTATATATGTATATGCTTGTGTTTTTATGTATAATTGATGATTATATTTGTGTTCCGAATCAGATTGATTTTGAATTTTTAGTGTAATTGTAGTTAAAGTGGCAAATGTGAGCTCGGGATGTCTTAATTCTCTTATGTAAGCTGAGATTTTTATTTCGTGTTACTATAAATGCGGAATTGATGTTCAAATGGTAGAAAATAAGTAGATGAAGAATTTATACTACTGTTAGTGAGGTTGAGAGAGTTATGTTATCAGGTCATTAATATACCTTCTGGTGTATCCGTTCGACCTGAGGTGGTAAGCAGACTTTAGAAATGTGTTATATGACCCAAGGATTGATCGAGGATTATTTATTACATTAGAATTGTGCAGTACTGAAAACCTGCAGCATAAGATGACCATGGAGTAGTTAGGATTGTCGCATACAGGGGAAATGTTCTTGGGTCAGGATCATATCGACAAATAGGTTCTTGAAGCTGTATACTTGTTTTGCTGAAGGAATTTCCGTATAAAATGATAACCAGGGGCATATTATGTTAAATATTAATTATATGAATGCACTTTCTCATTAGCTTGAATTGCTGAACATAACAGGCTTAATAAAGCATATTTTTCTACGAGATGCTTTGCTGCTGGATGTTCATTTGTTGCATGATGTGTTTGTATTTTGATGTAAAAACTTACATATGCCATAGATATTTTGTAGATATAAAATTTAATTTGTGATTGGGAGTAATCTTTTGCTGGCCAATTGACATACGAACATCCATAAATTATCTATTCTAAAGTAGGGGGAGGGCATCTACTATTCACGTTTGTTTTGATTTTGCTTTATTTACAACAATGCCAGCCGAATGTGGCTGGGTTGGGGGGTAATTCTCAAAAATTCAGAGGGTGATTTTGTCTTTTGATGTCAATTCCTCCCCCCTCGATTTTGCTTTATTTACAACAAAACCGTGGGATTTGGGGCTGGGTTGGAATGTAGTTATTAAAAGTTAGGAGGGTAATTTTGTCCTGTGCATTTGAGACGGATTGGGGTGGGTTTGGGTTTGCTGTCATTCAGTGCAGGTTTCGGGGATGGCAGGCCATGCTTCCTCTGAGAGATGGATAGAGACAGACGGAGCGAGAGAGAGAGGGAGAGGAAGGAGTGGGGATCTCAGCACCATTGCTGCAGATCCTCGATTTCATGAGTGGGAGTGATGTTTAGAGATTTTTTCCCACTTTTTGAGGGACGGATGGACAGAGGAGAGATAGGGCAGAGAGCATGTTGTGTGTTTTTTGGGGTTAACGGGTTACCCCACGGGGTTGGTGAGCAGAGGATGTCTGAGGGAGGTATGGGAGAGGAGAGGGTTTTCGGTTTTGTCCTCTGATTCAACAGGTAAAACACTGTTCAGAAATTATTGTTCATTGTTTGTTTCTCATTTGCTTTGTTAAAACTGTGTTTGACATTTTTTTGTTTCAATAAAATTGTAATGGATGTTTATAGCATGTTTAGTTGGGTGTTAGGAGGATAGGTCTGTTTAGTGCACTGTTTTGTACACTGTTAGAGTTAGGTTTGTGTCTTTTAAACTTAGGTGTTGCACTATGCTCATTTATGTTTTCTTCGTGCTTTGCTGCTGTTTCCTTCTCAACAAGTCGAATTCAGGTTCCTTTTCTGCTTTTCATCCTTTGAATATCCCTCTGTTGCTGGGTTGTTTCTCCATGTTTTGTTGCTTCTCTATTTATGATAAGAGTGTTAGAAGGCTGTTTCATTTATTGTTTTGCTCTTCTGTTGCTAGGTAGTATAATTTTGAAACAAGGTTCTTCTCTGTGTTCAAATGCATCATTGTTTTTTGTTCTTCAGTTTCTTTTTCATCATTAGCTATCTTATGATGGTTGATGGTTTAATACCACTTGGGAATTCACATGCCACAACAATATTAATTTCCAAGGTCCCCTGTTTGCAGCTTTAGCACGGTAAAACTTTAGTCTGATTTAGTATTGTGCTTTAGAGTGAACTTTGAGTGTTGACATAGGTGCAGGCAAGTAGTCAAACCACGTACAAAGTTTGGTGTTCACGTTCTTTGATTGTATTCCTAAATTTGTGTTGGATATGCAATTATATGTTTGAATATATGTAATCTTAGTGGTTAAGACGGGTTAACATGTAAATGTGAATGAGTAATAGCTTCTGCTCTTATGATCCAATCATGCAATTTATAGAGGATGTTTGTCATAGAATAGATCAAATTGAATAGGTTTGGCAGTGAAGGCAGATATAGGTGCTGAAGGAAGATGTTACTGATTCATCAGTGTGTGTTAAGCTCACCACAAACAGGAGTCAGAGGAATGCTCATAGCTTTGGACTTATTGAATTGTTTTCCTTTAGGTTTGAAAAGAGATGTAGTTGATGTGCTAATTTCTGTGTTTATTCTTGCTTTGCTGCTGTTTTCTTCTCAACAAGTCAAATTGAGGTTGCACTGTGCTCATTTCTGTGTTTCTTCATGCTTTGCTACTGTTTCTAATATGATTTAGCTAATGCAAAACCTTTATATTGATTCCCATTGACCTTTATTTCATATTGTTTCCCCCTTTAATTTTAGGTCAATGCAGCAAGAAGGGCAGGAGCTCATGGTGTAATTGTTGGACGCGCTTCGTGTAATACGTATGTGATATGATAATTTGGATTTTCTTTTTCCTTTTGGTAAATTGCTGCAAGAACTTTTAAATTTGGTTATACTGTACATAGTTCAGGTCTCTATCTTATGACCCTTATATTTTTGTTTCATTTTTGTGTATGCGTGTGCATGTAATTCTAGCCCTTCGAGTAAAACTAGAACTCATTCAGTGGAGTTTTAGTTTCTTATCAAAGAATCAAATGAAATCTTCATGTGAAAACAAGTGATTAAATAGAAGATGAAAACGTGAAAGAATAAAATTAGGGGTACCTGATTTCTGTGAAATTTGAGCAGAGTGTTTGCAGGTGGGAAGAATGAAACCACTTAGGTTGAGCTTTTCTGGTCTAAGAGTCTTATCCAAGAAAAGAACACATTTTCCCTTCACTGTTATTTAGCTTACAACATCTCGCATCATGTAAGTCTATCTGCTGCCCTTGAACCAAATGCGTCTTGCATTGCCAAGTAAGAAATTTACTGGAAAGTGAAAAATCAAGACTTGAATGAAGACTAACTACTAGCTTTAATGATTCCACCGTATTAAATTATCCCCAACATGTTGGGTTTTAAGATTCATGTTAACTTTAGTTTGGGTTCTTATATATATATATATATATATGGAATTCTAATAGTCCTCTCTAGCAGTGTTAATTTGTGACTCCATAGTTGACTGACAACGGTTGTACATTTTTCAATAGACCATGGCATGCTTTGGGACATGTTGATTCTGTAGTTTATGGAGCACGAGTACATTTTGTCTGGCCGGATCCAATGTGGTTGGCGCAGATCTCCCTCCCTATTGTAGAAAATCCGTACTTAACAATGTCATTGTACGTTCAGTTAAAATAAAATTGTAGATTTGGATAATCACGTGGTAGAGATGGAAAAGGAATAAGGCATCGGAAAGTAGACACATCAAAACATGCAGAACTTTAAAAAAATTACTGTATATTAAAAACTATTGTCACTCCAATCGTGATACAACAACTAAAGGATCAGAGTGACGTCCAGAACTTTTAACATCCTGCATTGCAAGATAAAGATGTGTACCTAACCTATGGTAGTTAAAACCGAATCAAGTAAATAATGTACAGGTAAAACAATGAAGCATAAAGGGGTAATTTTGTGAGTACCAGATGATGCTCAGGATTATGCTGAATACGTACAGTGGGTAGAACCAAATTACCTGCATAGCAAAAATAAATAAATGAAAATAAGCAAAAATGATATGTTCTGTGAATTCAGAAAATAATTGAATCCCTTCAGTAATTGGGGCATCTACAATGATATGTTCTGCTTTACATCCTTTGAATATCCCTTTATTGGTAGATTGTTTCTCCATGCTTTATTGCTTCTGTATTTGCGTGAGAAGGGTGTTTGAAGGCTTTTTTACTTATTGTTTTGCTCCTTTGTTGATGGATTGTTTTTGCAATTCTTGCTTCCTTATGTATTTGTCTGATAAATTTTTAATTTTTTTCTTGACATGTATGTAGATCAAACACAAGTCTTGACAATTGGTTGTAGGAAGCTCTCTGTACTCAAGGTAAACAATTTCAACTTTTTACTTCTAAACCGTAGCTCTTATTCACCCATGTAATTTTCAGTCAAATGAAATAATTGGCACTGCAAGCTTTTAAGTATGGAGGGATGTTTGATTATATGATGCAATGTGATGAACAATTTTGTTGTTTGAACTTATATTGGAACTGAGTTTTTTTCTATTTAGTGTGCGTATCAATATTTGTCCATTTATGTTAGGGTTGAGATAACTAATCATCCATTTGGTCATTTTACCTTAGAATGGAACTAGGCTTCTTTTTATTTTGTGCACGTGTCTGTATCTCTCTATTTATGCAAAGCTTGAGACAACTTAGCATGTATTTGTAACAAACCCCGTTCCAATTGAATGGTTGGTGTATTTGTTCCAAACGCCATTCAAATTGGATGATTGGTTTATTTGTTCTAAACCCCATTAGAATTGTATTTGCTTGGCTGGGCTATTAGTATAGGGATAGTTAGATTAGGGATTTTGTTTTGCCATTTTGTGATTGAGATCTAATTACAGGTTTTGTGTTGCAATTCTCCATGTTTTGCTGTCTGTCCTGTCTGTGTAGTTAGTTTGGATTGTTTTTAGATTCTTAAATAGTGCTGCTTAATATTGTTTGTAAGGTTATTTTCTTTATCAAACATTTTCCAAAAAAAAAAAACTCTCCCAAATGACAAACTACAGGCTATTTATAGCACAATAAATACATGCTTTTATCTCTATTAAACATTTTTATCGGCTTCAGGTGATTAAAGCCATGTAGAAAGCAAATTTATAGGAAGCATCTCCATTGATTAGATTTAAATAAAATCATATGCATCTCCCTCAATCAAATGACACTTATAAAATACCATGCTTAGAAAAGAAAGCAGCCAAATTTATCTTCCTATACAATGGGAGACCAAAACTTAGAAGCAACTGGTAAGTTTCTGATACTATTACATGCTTTATCCATGACTACATCATCTTAGGATCGCATTAGATTATTATATGGTTAACTGGTAAGTTTCTGATGCTATTACATGCTTTGTCTCATGGAACCACATTGCGTTTTAGGTTCAGGGTGGAGTTATGACAAAATTAAGCATTACTACAAACAACGAAGGGGAAATATAAAATATCATGGAAAAAATTCTCAGCAGTTTTTTAAAACAAACTTGAACTTGCAGTGCTGTACTACACCAAAACCAAAACAAATCTGCAGAAGTGTTTCACATTCTGCATTGGTAAAAGGGTTTAATTTGAATATCTTTTTCTTGAGTTGCTTTGCACAAGCCTCACAGTGCATGTTAACTTCGAGTTCTGCAGTTACCGCTCTATTAACCTGAAGCAAAAATAAACCTGCTTTATAAGTCCACTGTTTTAACAAATGTAATTTTCTTTTCCGGTGCTTTCCATTTCAGACAATGCGACTTTATGAACTTTTTATTTGATGTTAAGTTTGATCGACTTATGTTATTCATTTGCTTTTGGCTTTGTTTCTCTTTTTTTCTTCTCTTTGTGATCCTCTGATTATCCAGACATTTTCAAACCTAAGATTTTATATTATCATCATTTTGTTCAAATGCACCATTTCCTTTTTTGTTTCCCTTCTCTCATCTTGCAAGCACTCATGATGTTTATTTCCTTTTAATTTTGGTTAATGCCAGTTTTGAAATTTTTGATGATCGTTTTCATATTTCTATAACTTTTGACAGAAAATACGATCTGAAAAAACACATTTGTCTCTAAGTATAAATTACATTAGTCTAATTATGGCTATGATAAAAAAACCATGTGATCAACTATGGTTTGCTTATACTGCAATTTCAATTTGGGAATTGAATTTATTTACAGAATTATGATCCTTTTTAAAATTTAGAAAAGAGCATGTTAAAAGACCAATTTTCTTTACAAGAACTTGAATAAAAAGTAGACCATGAGAGTAAACCAACCAACAACGATTATGGTGATTCAGTAATTTAAACGTGAACTAGCTTTGAGAGTCATACTCACCCATTGTTGGTTTTTCTTTCGAGCATATTTCCTATCCAAAGTTTCCCAAACTGTGTTCTCAAACAGCTGCATTGGCATGTATTTCCAACTTCTAATAGTCGTTGGTCCCCATACTTTCCAGAATTTGTTTTGGATCTTGATAATAGCTGCTATATTGCTTGGAATTGTCAATGATTTCAGTTCTTCGTTTTCTTTTCTCTGTTAGATTATTGTTTTTCAATTTAATTTTACTCTTTTCCAACTTAGAGTGTTTCATTGAATAAATGATACATATTTTTCTCGAAGTCATTTCATTGTTTGTTTTCCTTTGGAGGATTGTTGTGCTTCGGTTAGTACCATTCAGGTTTGTCCATTTGTCAATCAGCACTGCTCATTTTTGTGAATGTGTGGTAAAGCATTGGTGATGCAATCTGTCTAGACAAAATAGAGATCGTCTTTTAAAGTTAAATATGCTCCACTTTCTGCAAAAAAAAAATGGCAAAATGGTTAACCATCTGTTGGCAAAAACTAATTAGTGACATCTTGATCAACCTGCACAGATTGCTATCTGGCCACTAAGCATTATGTTTGGGGCATAGGGTGCATTTTCTATGGTATGGGGTGTCCGGGAGAAACGGTTTCAAGATTAGGATTTTGTTTGTAAGATTTGCAGAGAGATGGGGGTGTTATAGTTTTTATGTTTAATGTTTTGAGACTCACACTTTATTTGGTGCACTTTCACATATCGAGTCCGTTATACCATAACGATTTAAGTTACTCTTATTGTATCTGTTTGTTTGCACTTCGAATTCTTAATCACAGTCTCATTGCTTTTTTGTAGTTTAGATCGGGCTCGCATCGTGGAATCATAATCTACTCTTGCTGCTGCCTTTAATGAAGGGGTTCTGAGCCATTACATTTCAATCAAGCCTTTGGTATGTCCTGAACTCGAATACGTTGTTTCCCCATGCTTTCCATTTCAAACAATGTGATTTTGTAATTTTTAAAATGACTGTTTGGTTTTTTTTTTCGGCTTATATTATATGTTTGTTCTGTGCTTTGTTTCTCATTCGTGGTTATCTTTGAGACCTCTGATTGTCCAGAGGTCCGATAGTTCTTTCTTTTTTTTGGTTTAAATTTTGTCTATGCAATTTTGTTAACAACTGCAATTACTTTGGTTGGTCGATGTTTGCGTTAGGTTTTTCTGGTAGTCAATATCTCATCCTCCCTGAAGTGCTTTAATAAGTAATGTTAACAACTGCAATCTCTCAACAAACTAGACATATTTCCAAAAAAAAAAATCACAACTTCCATATTTAAAATTTTGAAATTTTTAACTGTGTTATTCTAAAGACCTACAAGCTAAACATATTTTTCTAAAAATTATAAATATTAACGCTATATTTAATTTGTGATTCAGGGTAGATAAAATGGTGAAAGAGATTGATCGAAGCGAACAACAAATTTTAGGAGGAGTTTTGGTTAAAAATTTAAAGAAACTGATTGAGGCTCGAAACAATGAAAAGATTCGAGGAACAAAACAGATATATAGAGAAACTGCCCCAGGACCCAGTACAAAGAAAGCAGTGAAAATAGAAAAAACAAGGATGGGTTTGCGTGTTTATGGTAAAGGTGCAAACCGAAACAAATTGGTGGTTCACACTATCCATTCACCTGAAAATCGTAGTAATTCGCCAAAAGAACAAGTTCCGTTGGATGAAGAAGTTTAACATTTTTTTGGGGGGTTTTGGGTGGGATCTAGGCTAGTCCGCAGAACATATATTTTGCCATCTTAACTTTAAGGCCAATTTAAATGTTAAATTCATGTTGCTCCTGTTTGTTAGGGAAACATAGCATGTTTTTCCAGTTATATCTTTTGTAATCAGCTTGGTTGAATATATGTAAAAGCGGAACTACTTATCTTACCGACACCGTTCACTCATATATTTTTTTTTTTCGTTCATGATTGTGTTGAATTTTTTTTCATGTTGCATGTGTTTAATTCATGTGGTTAAGATTCGTGCATTCAAGTCCCGTAGCAGATGATCCTATTGGTCTTTTTCTTTGCACGTCCAATCTCGCCTGTTATTACACTGTTACCTGAGTGTTCCAGCAGAACAAAATGGATTCCTGCACCTCCTTAAACTATGCATTAGAAGATTTTCACAACGACACTAAGAATAAATAGGACATGATTAGAACTTCTAAAAATTGAGTCTTTCAGATAATATATTCAACTTTATTCAATTCAATTTAAAATGTACAATCCCCGAATCTAAAAGATGGTGAGTGTATTTCTTTCATCATCATGAAAACTTCTTTTCCCCAAAAATTGTACTGCTTCTGTAATTAAGACGAAAGAGAAATAGAATTGCCACAAACACTGCTATGTCATCAGGTCTAAATCTTTAAGACATAATTACGTTGATTTAGGAAAAGTTTAGAACAAAGTTAAGTCTTCGTTCTTCAAAAATCAGAAAGGTGACAATGGAGTAAGGGTGTAAGTGTTGCCCAGGATCAAGCAAAATGAGTGATACATTTAGCATTTACACACTAAAGTAGGCCAAAAGTGAAAACCGACCAGTAAAGATTATGATAATTCACTAATTTAAACATAAACCAGCTTTGAGAGTGATACTCACCCATTGTCGGTTTTCCTTGCGAGCGTATTTTCTACCCAAAGTTTCCCAAACTGTTCTCAAACGACTGCATCGACATATCTTTCCAACTTCTAATAGTCTCTGGTGCTAGAACATTTTCTAACTTCATTCTAAAAAAAATAGATTCATAAGTAAAGACATCTAAAACCAGGTAAGTAAGCAGTTTAATGAGGACGAAATTCAAAAGTAGACCCAAATTGTTAGATATTCCTTGGGAGTAAGCATTGTTCGTTTTTAATCGCAAATGGTAGCTGAAATTATCTTATTTATTACCACCATTGATTTGAATTTGTAATACACAATGTTTAAATCATTTGATCGTCAGTTAGTTAAATTTAATACTGGTGGTTTGGTTGTGATCAAATTGATCCAATCTCAAAAAGTGTGACATGTGAGGTGATAACGGACTAACAGAGGACAATAAGTTGATACATCTGTGTTTGATTTACAAATTTTGGCAAATTCTTGCCTTTTTTTTGGTTTCATGTTGATATATATCTGTCTTCTTAACCAAGTAGCGATAACTTGAGTTTCTAGAAGTTTTAATGAGTGGTTTATTGAATTGATTTGGACGTGTGGTTTATTCAATTCGAATTTGGATATGTGCTAATTTGAAGAACTTGACAAAATCTGAGGAACCTTATTCACTATTTGGCCATTACATAAAACATCAACATAATTTCCCTCGCTTTCGTTGATTCTCTGTGATTAAAGTCTAGAAAAATACAGTGAAAAAGATGCAACTTTTTTATGGGATTGACAATTTTCGGATTCAAAATATTCCTAAATTTTTTTTGTTTTGTTTTTTTAGTGTCTTTGGTCATTTAGCTAAAATTTCATTAGCTTTTGTCTTTAAATTTGAAAGTCTTAGGGTTGCTAATGGATTTACTTTTTGCATATTTCAGAAATTTGGACCGCTGGAGGAAGAAGTTGGTTTCTTGATGTTTTGAGGTATATAATTATGTGCCATCATTTTTTTCAAAGCCTAATTAGTTATCTACCTTTTTTTATTTATATTTGTGAAGCTTTCATGCTTGGATTTTAAATATATGATTAATTTTTGTTCATTTTAGCTTATATTGGAACTGAGTTTCTTTCTTTTTTATGTGCGTATCTGTTATCTATCCATTTATGCGAAGGTTGAGTAACTAAGCATTTATTTGGTGGTTTGAGCTTAGAATGGAATTGGGCTTCTTTCTATTTTGTGAACGTATCTGTATTTGTCTATTTATGTAAAGCTTGAGAAAACTGAGTAGTGGGTGTATTAGTTCCAAACGACATTCAGATTGGATGATTGGTTTATTTGTTCTAAACCCCATTACAATTGTATTTGCTTGGATGGGCTGTAGGTATAGGGATAGTTAGATTACGAATTTTGTTTTGGCATTTTGTGATTGGGATCTAATTCCAAGTTTTGTGTTCATGTCTCCATGTTGTTTTTGTTCTGTTTATGTGGTTGGTTTGGAATCTTATTGTCCAATGGTTGGACGGTTGGTTTTTTTTTTTTTTTCTTTTAATTTTGTTTGTGTGATTCTGTTAGGGTTGAAGGTGCCTTGCTAACTCTCTTATTCTGGTTTAGGCCAGCATTGTAGCTTTTTTTATCAAACGTTGCTAGACATTTTATCTCTGTGATTCTGTTATTGGTTGGTTGGTGTTTTAATTGCGTTTTTTCGATAGTTAACTATTTCATCATTCCCGAATTACTTTAACATATGCTGTTCATAACTGCACTTTCTCAACAAATCAGATTTTTTTTTTAATAAAAAAAACCCATGTCTTAGAAAATGAGTTGCCTTTTAACAACTCATGAATACATGTTAGATGTTCAGAAAAATTCGTGGGTATTTACATTCAAGTCGCAAGATGCATTAACTCATGAATAATTAGGTTACGTAGTTTCTTTATCGGCTTTGACTTCAAAATTTGATTTACAACACTGTCAAAATGTTTTTTGATTGTGTTTTCTTTAATAATTTTCTAACTTTTGCAAGCTCTTATGCATTTACTTTATTAATTTGAGTTTTAAAGATTTATGACAGTGTTATTCTTAAACCTAGAAACTAAAATGTATTTTAAAAAAAAACATCAATATTAACGCTGTATTTAATTTCTGATTCAGGGTAAATAAAATGATGAATGAGATTGATCGAAGAGAACAACAGATTCTAGGAGGAGTTTTGGTCAAAAACTTAAGGGAACTGGTTAAGGCACGAAGTGATGAAAAAAATCGAGGGACATTCGTGAGATATTTTGATACTCCCCTGGACCTGGTACAAAGAGAGCAGTAAAAATAGAAAAAACAAGGATGGGTTTGCGTGTTTATGGTAAAGGTCCGAACCGAAACAAGTTGGTGGTCCATACTATGTATCGACCTGCAAATCATGGTAATCCGCCGAAAGAAAAAGTTCCATTGGATGATAATGTTTTGCAACGATTTTTGGGGTTTTTTCGTGGGATGTTCAAGTTTGGTTGTTGCAAAGAGGTTGGAGTTTTGTTGTTCTTGCTTGCCTCTGCTGCAACAACCTTCTGGGTTTTAAATGTCTAGAGACGATATGGGTCATGGATAAGATAAGGGTAGTGTAAACTTTTTTTGTTTGGCGATAAGGGCAATAATGTAAACAATTAACCCCTTAACCATTGTAAGCATAAAGTGTTGTTGTTACTCTTTTTTTTTCAACTTTTTGGTACACTTTTGTCTCCCAATTTAATGTATTTTCGTGACCCTTTTATCATCTTAAATATGAAGTGTTGTTAATACTCTATTTTGCACATTTTTGATACAACTTTGTCTCATTTAAGAATATTTTTTTGCTACCAATAACCTCATCGTCCTGGGATTATGTTTCTCTGCTTACAGTTTTATGCGTTTCCTGTTCTCATGAATGAATCATTTCTTTGCTTATTTGGTCTAATGCTGAACAAAGCCAATGTATGTGCAAGATTGCTAAAATTTAGCAAATTTGTTTTTGAATTGCACCTTTGGTCGGTTTTTGTAAGATTCTCTTCTCTTTTTTAACTCTGAAAATTTTGGTTGGTTCCTCACTCCCTAAAAATTCTATTTGTATGGATGATTATGTTGTGCAAGTTATTTGTTTTCGACCATAACTGAATTCTAAAAAATTGTGGTGGTTAATGTGGTTTTTAGGTTGATTTTTTGATCGGGGAAGAAGAGGTGCGTATGGGTTTTACATTGTTATTTTTTATTGGTATATTACTATTAGAATATCGAAGACATGGATATCATGCAAGAAATCCAAAAATTTAAAATAAAAGGGTTGAGTGCAGTTTGCAGAGGGTGGGTTCAAGAATGGGTGAAGTTTGGGTAGGTGGTGAAATTAATGCTAATGGTTTCATGGTTGTATCCATGCCTTTGGAAAACCGTAACGATTGTCTCCTCACTGTTTCTGTGCTGTGAACACAATGCCGGCAAACAGAGGTTAGGAAGCTAAGTAGAGTAGCAGAGAAAAAGTGAGGCATGATTGCAGCAGCAACATTGTGCCTCGCAAGAATTGCCGGTCAGATAGAGATGGCTAACAGCGTTCGCACTTGGGATGCACTTTCAAGTGTTGTTAGAGTCCTCATGTGGTGTTACGTCTCTTTAGTTATAAACTGAGAAAATTCTCTCCATGTTTTGTCTGTATTTCCGCCAAGCAGGAGCAATATCTTCTGCTGTCTTATCTCTCCCACAAGTGGATGTGGATGTGGATGTTTCTTTAGCTGGAGTTTTCCCCTAAGATAGCGTATGATCTTCACTTCCCTTATTTGCCCCTTGGGCAAATGTCATAGATTCTTTGCTTTTCCCTAGGTAGATGTAGCATCTTCTCTGACAGCATTTATTCACCATTCTGGAGCTGTATCTTCTGCTGCCTTTAGTATCTCCCAAGTAGATGCGCCAAGTTCTTTAGCTAGAGTTTTACCCCACGATGATGAAGACCATCGATTGTGTGCCTCTGACTTTTTTTGGCTTTTCTTTAATCCAAGAGTTTTTGTGCTGTAATGAATTCTTTCTCATATTGCATATAAAAACCTACTCTGGTGCTTCTATTAAACCGAAACAAAGTCATATGTCACTTATACAGTTTACATAGTGGTTGTTGGTTAGGTTTACTTAATTCTTTCAGTAACAATTTGTTTACACATGCTCGGTCCATTTGTCTTCGTATAAGTATATAAAAACTGCATCGTGTAACTAATTAGATTTTGTCTACCTATGATTGAGCTTATGGGACATATCTACCTTTGATGAAAAAAAAAATGGCAAGCTAAAAATTTAAAGAATTTCTAACACATATATACAACGATGATGTTTTGCCTGATCTCACTCTAACTCATTCGTCGTGGGAGTATATAATCGTTCCGTGAAATTTTTGTGTGTTTAAAATATTTTTGGTGCAACACCTCCTTAATGGCATTATTGTTGCTAAGCATATAACTTTACATGATTCCTTTGTATTTTTGTTATTTTGGAAAATTAATCTTTTTTTAGTTAAGAAATGAATAATATAATAAGCATGATAAATATTTATTTTTATAATGATGAAAATTGAAATGGAACTTGACAATCTTATAGATGATGTGCGATGTATAAGTATTAGTTTCAGGCTTAGACTCCAGCCTGATGTATGCTATCCCAAGCGATGGAATTGCATCATTGGTTTCTATCTTTTCCTGAATATATTTAGTGAACATTTTTTCCAACATCTACGGGATCAGGCATAGCAAATGCAAACTTTCAATTTCCGACTTTCTAATTGTTGCAATGATATGTTTAATACTCTTAAGCCTTTTGTTGGATGAACCAAAACTGTTTTGGATTGTTGTTAATTTTTTGTGTTGTATGCTTTCTTATTGCTTGATCGGGTTTGATTCTACATGATTCGTTTATCTCGGTGCATTTCATTTGTTAACGAAGGAAAAAAATTTGAATGTTTCACCCTGGTCATCTCTGTTTCAGGCAATACATCTTTTTTTCTACTCAAAAAACCTTTGGTGCATGTCCTACATAATGGATTAGAACTACTTTCTATGTTTGTTGTTGATTATGTGCGCAAAGCCCAACTCCATTTTTGATTGGTAAAAATGATTTGTTGTTTTAAATAAACGGGTTACATTGTTAACTGTGTACTTATGATCTCGCACCGTTTACTGGTCTATAGTGAATCCAGCCTAAATAATTTGTTTCTTTCTTTCAAATTTACGCATGCATGTCCTGCAGAACTAATGGTGTAGAGTTGTGACTTGCCTTTTTTTGTTTAATGTTTGTTCGCTTTTTTATTTCCCTCCAATTATACATGTGTTTATATATTGTCTTCCTCCTTCTCTTGGTTTTGTTTTGATCATAGGGGTCCTACATTGTTCTTCATTACCATTTGCAGCAGCTGTACTTCCGCTTCTACAACGGTTAGATTTTTGGACCTTTAAAGAACCATTGCCTTTTTTTTAATCCACTCTTTTCTCGGTTTGCACACTTGATTGTCGATGCATGTCTTTTTTGCATCATGATAACGTTGTTATTTCATCTTTTGCTATTTACCTTTAGCGCACTTTTTTTGCTGTTGGAATTCGTTTTATTTGTTCCTTTTTCATATTGCACTATGAAACATCTTTCTCTAAAGAAACAGCTGCATATCAACTTTCTCTATTCTTTGTTTTTTTTGTAAAAAGACTAGGGTTATGTTGTTACTGTTATGATTCGCACCTCATGCTTTAATGGGTTGTGATTTGCACCTCATCCTTTTTCATTTTGCACTATGAAACATCTTTCTCTAAAGAAACAGCTGCAGAACAACATGGTCAGGGTTTTGAAAACCTCATGCTTTAATGGGTTGTGATTCGCACCTCATTTCATGTGGTTAACATAGTTACTTCATCGTGACATTGCTTTAATTAGAGAATAAACCACTGCCGTGTGGTTTTTCCCGTCTATGTAGATTTATGTCTGGAAGAATAGGGGTAGCTAGCAATGCCACTGGAACTCAGCATGCCGATTTGCCTGCATCTGTTGCAGTCGTTGATCTGAATAGTTTGGTGTTGCAAGATGTTCCCACCATTTATAACGATGAATACAACAATGCTTCAAGCTCTTTGCTATTTTTAAACAATGGAAGCAACCCTTCCCACACAGTTGCATCAATTTTTGAGCAAAATATTCCTACCAATGATGTTTCTGCCTCACTTTTGGAAGCTGGGACGAGTTCTCATCTGATTTCTATACCTGTTTGTCTTGCTGATCATGCTACTCTGCACTATCTATTAGCCAGAGATACTCAAAGTGTTCATTCTGTTACGAATTTGCTCATCATTGGGCAAGATACTCAAAGTGTTCATTCTGCACTATCTATCAGAAAAAAAGAAAGAGTATGCAATCTTCCAATGTGGCTTTCTTTGCATTCTCTTGCTGCTTTGAAAATTTAACATTTCTTCATTGATCAGCTTCTATTAATCTTTGTTTTCTATAGGAATTAATCATGAATATGTTGATTTTGGATTAAGAGATTGCGAATGTCAATACTGCAATGCTTTGTTTTGGCCTGCAGAGCAGACAAAGAAGCATGCTAAGCATACTTCGTCTGTTTCAACCCCACAATTTACTGCGTGTTGCATGAGCCACAAAGTACACTTTGCACGCGCTAAACCCACTCCTGCTTATTTGGAACATTTATTAAACCCCATGAATTCTCAAGCCTTTTTGAAGTTTAAAACAAATATTAGATCATATAATTCAATAATGGCATTAACTTCAATGGGAGCCAAAGTTGATTCGTCTATCAACAAGGGTCGGGGTCCATATGTTTTTAAGATTAACGGTCAGGTACATCATTTGATGGGTTCTCTGTTGCCTCCAGAAGGCGGTGATCCTAAATTTGCACAGCTATACATTTATGACACTCAAAATGAAGTCAATAATCGTATCAATTGTTTCAACGGATCAGAACCGTCTGAAAAACTTGATCAACAGATTGTTGGTGGCCTTATCAAAATGCTGGATGAGTGTAATGAAGTTGTGAAGCTTTTTAGGCTTGCCAGGGATAGGATTAATGAAGGGTCCACAAGTAATTTAAGGCTGCGTTTGTATGGTGCACAGACCAACCGTGATGTGCAGTACAATTTACCGGCAAGTGACGGGATAGGTGGGTTGATAGTTGGGGACATCGGCCAATTTCACACCGAAAGAGATATTGTTGTGGAGCATAAAACTGATGGCCTACAGAGAATCACAAAGTTACATCCTAAGTACATGGCACTTCAATATCCTTTTCTTTTCCCTTACAGTGAAGATGGTTATAGGAAAGGTCTCCCTTGGAATCCCAATTTTAGGGGGAAAAAACCAAAGGATGGTAGCGGGGTATCCATGAGAGCATTTTTTGGTTATCAAATTCAGGATAGACCAGGCCATACTGACACCCTGTTAAAAGGCGGGAGATTGTTTCAACAATACTTGGTTGATGCATATGCGACACTTGAAGAAGACAGGTTAGATTTCATTAGAGCAAATCAAGATTCTTTGAGAATAGAAGGTCTTAAAGGAATTCATGAAGCACTTAAAGCAGGGAATGCAGCTCGTTCTACTATTGGCAAGAGGGTTATTCTGCCAACTTCGTTTACAGGCAGTGTTAGATATATGATAAATAATTATCAGGATGCCATGGCTATATGTCGCCAATTTGGAAATCCTGATTTATTTATCACTTTCACCTGTAATGCTAAATGGCCTAAAATTATTGAAGATCTACGTGATAAACCTGGTTGTAAAGCTGAAGACAGACCAGATCTAATTTCTAGAATTTTTAAGGCAAAACTTGACCATATGATTAATTACCTCAAATCAGGAAAACCTTTTGGCGAGGTCGAATCTGGTCAGTATATTATTCTTGCCCAAATTTTTGCCTTTATTTCTTTTTATCTTTTCGCTGCAAATCTAAAGAGTCTATAATTTTGATGTATCTGCATTCTATTTTGATTAACAGTGCTTTACACAGTGGAGTTCCAAAAAAGAGGTCTTCCTCATTGTCATATCTTACTTTGGGTCAAAAAACATTATAAGTGTCATTCTCCTTATGATGTTGATTCTATAATTTCGGCTGAGATTCCTGATCAAAGATGTGACAAGGCTGGGTATGATGCAGTTTCACAGTACATGATGCATGGTCCATGTGGTGCTGCGAATAAATTTTCGCCTTGCATGAAAGAAAACAAGTGTTCAAAAAAATTTCCTAAATCTTTCACAAGTGAAACCATTTTTTCTGACGACGGTTTCGTTAAGTATAAACGTCGAGATATAGAAAATCTATTTGTTCAAAAAAATGGAATCAAGCTTGATAATGCATTTGTTGTCCCTTACAACCGTGAGCTATTATTGAAGTATCAAGCACATATAAATGTTGAATCATGTTGTCAATCAATGCTCATTAAATATCTTTTTAAGTACATAACTAAAGGTGTTGATCGGGCTAGAGCTGTTTTTGAGGATGAGGAGTTTGATGAGATTGTGGCTTATCTAAATTGTAGATACTTATGCCCTTACGAAGCAGTTTGGAGATTGTTACAGTTTCACATTCATTTTAGAGAACCATCGGTTGAGAGGTTGTCTGTGCACCTTCCATCTGACCAAAATGTTGTTTTCAGAGACACCGATGATCTCAACCATGTTGTTAACCACCCTAATCTTGAAAGCACAATGTTAACACAATGGTTTCAAACCAATCTTCAAGACCCTGATGCACGTGAGTTATCTTACGTTGAATTTCCTACGAAGTATGTATGGAAAAATGATGAGAAACAGTGGTCCCGTAGAAAAAAAGGTAGATCTTTAGGTAGGGTTGCATATGTTCACCCTGCTGCCGGTGAATTATATTACTTGAGATTGTTGCTAAATTACCAAAAAGGCAGCTTTGGATTTGAACATCTGAGGACCGTGAATGGCGTTCTTCAACCCACATTTCAAGCTGCATGCACCTCTCTTGGTTTATTAGGTGATGATAGGGAATGGAATAACGCTATGTTAGAAGCCGTTCTCACTGCATCATCCTCTCAACTTAGGCAATTGTTTGTCACGTTGGTTCTCTTTTGTGGTGTTGCTGATCCATCAGCTTTGTTTGAAACACATTGGAAGACGATGTGTGATGACATTATGAAAAACATGATGAATGCTTTTGGCTTGCAAGATGTCTCTAAATACCAAGATGAAGTTAGAAATTTACTTTTGTACAACAACAACAACAACAACAACAAAGCCTTTTCCCACTAAGTGGGGTCGGCTATATGAATCCTAGAACGCCATTGCGCTCGGTTTTGTGTCATGTCCTCCGTTAGATCCAAGTACTCTAAGTCTTTTCTTAGAGTCTCTTCCAAAGTTTTCCTAGGTCTTCCTCTACCCCTTCGGCCCTGAACCTCTATCCCGTAGTCACATCTTCGAACCGGAGCGTCAGTCGGCCTTCTTTGCACATGTCCAAATCACCGGAGCCGATTTTCTCTCATCTTTCCTACAATTTCGGCTACTCCTACTTTACCTCGGATATCCTCATTCCCAATCTAATCCTTTCTCGTGTGCCCACACATCCCACGAAGCATCCTCATCTTCGCTACACCCATTTTGTGTACGTGTTGATGTTTCACGCCCAACATTCTGTGCCATACAACATCGCTGGCCTTATTGCCGTCCTATAAAATTTTCCCTTGAGCTTCAGTGGCCTACGACGGTCACACAACATGCCGGATGCACTCTTACACTTCATCCATCCAGCTCGTATTCTATGGTTGAGATCTCCATCTAATTCTCCGTTCTCTTGCAAGATAGATCCTAGGTAGCGAAAACGGTCGCTTTTTGTGATCTTCGCTAGATTGCTCCGGTCATTAGTGTGGATAAGTATATAAATGGATAGAGATAGGAAAGCAAACACAAGATGTACGTGGTTCACCCAGATTGGCTACGTCCACGGAATAGAAGAGTTCTCATTAATTGTGAAGGGTTTACACAAGTACATAGGTTCAAGCTCTCATTTAGTGAGTACAAGTGAATGATTTAGTACAAATGACATTAGGAAATATTGTGGGAGAATGATCTCGTAATCACGAAACTTCTAAGTATCGGAGTGTGGTGTCGTCTTGACTTGCCTTATCTGTCTCATAGGTAGATGTGGCATCTTCTCTGGAAGTACTCTTCCTCCATCCAGGGGTGGTATTGTGGGGGGGATGCAACACGAGGACTTCCCAGGAGGTCACCCATCCTAGTACTACTCTCGCCCAAACTCGCTTAACTTCGGAGTTCTGATGGGATCCGGTGCATGTGAGTTGGTATGATGTACGAGTTAGAAAAACTGTTTGTTGCTGCAAATAGTTCTTTGTCGAAGCATCACCTACCGCAACCAAACAATTTGATGATGGATAGACTTGCAAATAGGAGTTTGAGAAAAGAGTTAGATTACGATGTCGACAAGATGAAGCATGAGCACTCGCTCTTAATCAGCCAGTTAAATAGGGAGCAACAATATGTTTATGACAATGTCATGGAAACCATTCAGAACAATAGATTTGGCCTATTTTTTGTGCATGGTCATGGTGGCACAGGCAAAACTTTTTTGTGGACAACCATTATTGCTAAAATAAGATCCCAAAATCAGATTGTTTTGGCAGTGGCTTCATCTGGAATTGCTTCCCTCTTGCTTCCTGGTGGAAGAACGACTCACTCTAGATTTAAAATTCCTATCAACGTCACAGATTGTTCGGTTTGTGAAATAAAAAAAGGGACTCATCTTGCAAAACTAATCATTGAAGCTGTTCTTATTCTTTGGGACGAAGCCCCCATGAATCATAAACGATGTTTTGAAACTCTTGATAGATCTCTTCGTGATGTTCTTAAAGGGTCAAAACCAGGTTTTGACCATTTGCCATTTGGGGGTAAGCCGATTCTTTTTGGAGGTGATTTTAGGCAAATTCTTCCTGTTGTTCCAAATGGAAGCGTCGCTGACATTGTTGAAGCTTCATTGACAAGTTCATATCTTTGGCCCTATTTAACTGTATTCTTTTTAAAGCAAAATATGAGACTTTCGAAGACAGGTTTGGACGAAAGGGAAAAACAAGAACTCGCTGATTTTGCAAGGTGGATATTAGACATTGGCAATGGTACTGTTGTCGGGTCTTTATCTTCAACTGATGAAGAAAGCTATTGGGTTCAAATACCCGAACAATTCCTTATTCGTTTTGATGAAGATCCCATCAAAGCCATGGTTTCAGCTGTGTATACTGATTTCATGACAAATTTTCAAGATGTGTCATATTTGAAAGAGAGAGCTATTGTGGCACCACGTAATGATACAGTTGCTGGAATAAATGATTTTCTGTTGGGTATGGTGCCCGGTGAAAGTCGTACCTATCTCAGTTTTGATTCAGTGTCTTCTTCAACAGAAAATTTAGAAAATTTAGATGTGCTTTATCCAACAGAATTTCTAAACCAACTTGATTTGCCTGGTTTGCCGCATCACAAGTTGGTTTTGAAAGTTGGCACCCCAGTGATGTTGATCAGGAATTTAAACCAAAGTGTTGGGTTGTGTAACGGAACACGGTTGGTTGTGATCCAATTAAACGACAGAATTATACAAGCAAAAATCATTACAGGAAGCAACATCGGTGAAAGAGTTTTTATCCCCAGGATAATTACTGAATCATCCCAGCACAAATTTCCCTTTATCTTGCGAAGGCGACAATTCCCTCTCAAAATTTGTTATGCGATGACAATCAACAAAAGCCAAGGACAATCCTTGAAAATTGTCGGTTTGTATCTATCGCAGCCTGTTTTTTCTCATGGGCAACTATATGTTGCGGTGTCTAGAGTCACCGCAAAAAAAGGTCTAAAAATTGTTATTACTAATGATTCCGACATGCCCTACGGTTATACAAAAAACATAGTTTATAAAGATGTTTTGAAACATTTGCATCAAGGTATAAGTTTGCATTGTTATTTTGTCCTTTCATTTATTTTTCTAAACATGACTCCGCCGTTACTTTGATAAATTAGCTTATTAAGTTTTCAATTTTTTTTTTTGTATTTAGATTGATGGAGATGATGCCGCTTCATTTTCTAAGACCATACTAGCCAGCAAACAAGCTCCAAATCAGAGTTTGCAGGTCGGTGATCAATATGTGATCATAATGAATATTTATATATAGATAAATAATTGAAACTTTTAGTTCCAGGAATAGGTATGAGTGGTTATTGAAATCTGTTCTGTTGTGTTTTTTTCTGCAGGAAAGGCAAGAAATTACAATTGAAAAAGCCAAGTGTAATAAGTGAAAATGTATCACCATTGTGAAAGGGCTGCAACTTTTTGGTGAGCTATCTGTTGTATTATATTCTTTGTCTTTCTATTTGGAGACTTTTATTTAAATCCTAGCATAATAGGTAAGTGCAATTTACTTTTGGATTTGGTTCTTCACTAATGGGATGTTGTGGGGGCATCATTTAGGAGAGATAGGGGAGGGGATTGGGTGCAGAGAGAGGTGAGGGCAGGTGCACGATTAGGGGGACAGAAAGAGAGTTGATTGGGTCCACCATGAGCGGAGCTCCTTTGAAATTTGAAAGCCCGATCTGAGATGCAATTTCCATAATCCTGTTCGCCCTGAAATCCGACAACGTCGTCATCTCCTCTCGCAACCTGTAAGTGTTACTCCACTTTGGTTCTCAGTAATTTGGAGTTTGTAGCACTTTTGGCTTTTCAATTCTAAAAAGTGATTCTTGAAATTCTTTTTGCAGATATTAAAATTGTACGACCCAGAAGTGACGGGCATACCAAATGGATCCATGGATGGATAAAACTATTAAGAAGACTCATGTCAGCCGCCAAGCTACCCGGAAAGTAAGACTTCAAATTTGAGTTGTCTTTCATATCTGTGTGTGATTTTGATTTCTTTCGTTCTGGATGGGTTTTGATTTCTTTGATTCGAGTGTTTAACAGATAGGTATTTTCTTTTGCTTGGTTGAGAAAATGAAAGCCTGTTATGTAAATTTATCGTTTTTGTCTCAATTTTTTATATTAATTGGACGACAGTGATCCTCATATGGCAGATCCTCTTCTTGAATGGTGAATGACTGAAAAATATAGTCCCATCACCGCAGAAAATGAGCTGTCCATTATGACCATAATCCATGGAGGTAATCTCACTGTCGAACATTTTATGAATGACTCTCCCAATGCTAAAATTGAAAACTTGAAATATAGATGTAAAAGTTCCACCAAACAAATACAATCAATTAAATTGATAATATCCTTGCAACCCTATAACTTTATTGGAATAAAAAAAAAAATAGCTCCCTCATCCTTCAGGAAAAGGATAATCAAATATGAAAGTAGCAATAAAAACTTTTTGTGTGGGGATGTCTAATGATATGTTCCATTGTGATTGTAATGCAATGCATAGAATAAATGGTGTTTTGTTCATCTTATCAGGAGCAGTAAAATCTTTAGTTATAAATTATGAATCCGTATTCATATTAATTTGAGATCCAAGATGTTTTTTAAACTAAAAGAAAGAGTTATAAAGTAAATATGGCTGTAAGACCATTGGACCAGAACACCACATACTCTAATAATATATGATGAAAACTACTCATTGTTCTCTTATTCATTTTCTAATTCTTCTCTTTAAGGTATAATATGAAAATCTTATTTCAAAATTGTGTTTTTTCCCTTCAGAGAAAATTTGGGCTATAAGAGCTCAGTGCAAAGCTTCCTATAAGCATGGGAAAAAACCAAGCCACAATTCCACGCAAGGTAGTTCAATCGTTCATTTTCGTGTAATTAGTACTTGCCCTCCAAGTATTAGATTTCTTGCAATTTTACTTTTGTAGTGCTCTTATAGTTTGCCATTTTTTTTTGAGATGCTTTTAATTCTTATTACATAGGGGAGCAATAGTTCATGAGTGCGAATTTTTGTTTCGTTGTGTTTGGGGTTCAGAAGTGAATGCATTACACATGAATAGCTGGCTGTGAACTTATCCCATGTATCTCTATGTTTTCACTTTATTCATGTGCTGAATTATGGTTTCTCTCTAAATTGAAGAACTAAAAATGGCAACCAATCAAAAAAGCAATTAGATTATGAAATGGGTACTTTAGTTCTCATCATTTCTTTGTTTTGTAAATTTCATTTATTCATCTTCTTTTGACAGTGTATTCAATTGTATTTTTTGTTTTCCCTGCTTCGTTTATTTTATGCTTACATGTTCTTTTGTAAACCCGGTGTCTTTCTCTACAAGCTATGCATGAAGATTTGTTGTTGTTCTCAGCTAATAGAGATAATTTCACAAATTATGTTTTTAAAGTAAGACAAAATACTTCTTCAGGATAACTGGGGTTGCTCGGACCTGTTTTCACTACAAATAGGATGTATCTTTTATATAAAAGAAGAAAATGGTGAGTTGCCAAAATTTCATTCTTCATCTTGATTTCTTTCATGATGCTTTTTGTTTCATTTTGATTCTTCCATTAGCTTTGCTAATTGCTACCACAAAATTTGAAATTTAACATCAATTACATGGTAAATGAACTTTAGAGATCAAGTAGAGAGTGAAATGAGAGTAGTAGTCACTTTCTCTCAGGTCTCTCTACACAAGGTTTCCAAATAGTTTTCCCTTATTTTTTGTAATTGTTTTTTTTAGTTTAATGGGATGGAATTAAATAGTTAAGGTACCATACTAATGAATGTACTTTATTGAATTTTTAGTAATCAGAATGTGACAAAATGAACACCTTTTTGTGTTTTTAATTTTTCTCACCTTTTCGAATTCAGTCCCACGCCACCATGTCCAGCTCGCTCGGTTACCATAACTGACACAAAAATTGGAAGTACCATATACCCAGTCACATACACTCAGGAAATCACAGCCACGCGAAAAGAAGCTTCCTTTTTTTGGTAATCGAAGAAAGCTGCTTCCTTTAAAAACCAGAAAAGTCAAAGCGACTGCCTTTTCTCTCTCTTCTCATCACCATCACTTTTTGTGTCTAATTGGAGTAAGTGTTTCCCAATGCACCTACTTTGGATCTTCAATTTTTTTCCCTGCATGTTTATTTACATTCCCAGCGTTTTCACTACAACCATTAGATTTGTTATTTTGTTTTCTCTCTCTTATTTTTTTTTTTTGGTTTTGAACAATAAAGTCATCATCTTGCTTCCCCATTAACATTTGGCACAAATAAACAAATTAAAGTTTTAGATTGGATTTAATGCATGCCCAAGATTGGATTTTGAGGAAAGTTTTTTAAAGTTAATGGTTAGATTGCTGACGATTAATATGTAAACATTTTAAATCCAACCAGGTGCATAGACTTGAATTGCAAGTTTACATTTCCACTGTAATTTATAATTGCACCATAGAGAACCACTATAATTGTGAATGTTCTTATGCTAATTAAATGCTTAATAAATTTTGTAAAAAAAAAATATATATTTTATATGGTTCCAACAAATTTAGAATGTGCAAGAAATAGGAAAAGGAATTTGTATACATTGTTTGTTCATTTGATTTTGCTGAATATTAATTTTACTGTAATTGTTTGCTTTGTGTTTTAGGTTTTTGGAATTTTGATGTTTGGTGGTTATTTTGTGTTTCGATTAAAGCATTCGGTAATATGTGACTCTGTTGGTGCATGATCTCAGGATTCCAAATATAGTTCTCAAACTATATTTTGGGATCCCACTTCATATGCCAATACATTTTGTAGTTTCTTTGTGTTGAGCAGAAAGCTTGGGAAGTTGCATAGATCACATTCAAGAATTTGGTGATGATGGTTTCATGATTTGGATGGTTGGGAGTATAGTGTATTTGTTTGGCATTGAATCACATTTTCCGCTCTTTCGCAACCCATAAGCACCTTACATGGTGTAGGGAAGGGTAAATGATTCTTATTCTGTTAATTGGTCTGTATGTGTTTCATTCTCCACTTCAACTCCTTTGTTTGGTAATGTTATAAACTGTATTCATACAGCATAGACTAATGCTTAAATTAGATATTGCAAAAAAAAAGGGTCTTTATCTTCTAAATCCTTAGCTTGCTCTACCTTGAATATGTTTCGAGTTCTTTTATATAAGATTATCCCTTATGAAGAAGTGAACTAAATAGGGTGATTCTTATATTTCTTAAAATTTGTTCCCCAAAATGATTGTGACGATGATGAAAAATGTTTATTATCTGATTTTAAGATAAGGGGTTAAATACAGTAAAAGTAACTCAAACTATGTTCAAAGAGGGAGGGAGAGAGAGAGAGATGGATTTGGTGAGAGGAAGGCATGCGGCTTGCAAGCAGACAAAGTTCTAGGGTTTGAGACTTGGTTTCAAAAAAGTGAAGGGGCCGGAGTGGGGGTAAGGCTTGGGCTGGGTTTGTGGAATGGTGCTGGATTAGTTACAAACAGAGAAGGGGATGAGGGTGTGGAATGTCAAGGACAAAAAGGGAGAGGGAGGTCTGCCAAACATTGGGATTGATGGTGAGGGGATTGTAGGGCAGACATGAGGCCATGCTGCCTGTGAGATAGAGATAGAAAGAGACATAGAGAGAGAGAAACAGAGCGAAAAAGGGTGGGATTTCAGGGATTTGCAAATTCTTCCCCTTGCTGCCTGTTCCGTTCTGATTTGAAGATTTCTCAAGTGACTATAATTTCATGATAGGTTGGTTTAAAGCGGTTCCAAAATATGGGATCGTTTGGGATATGTTCCCCTCTCTCTACATCTTAGATCTCAGCAGTTTCATAAATTAGGGTCACAAATTTCTCTCTAACTTCTGATTTTTGAATTTGTGCTCAGTTTTTTGTTTGTTGTAATTTTTGGCCTATGGTCTGATTGACGTTGGGTTTGCTCAAATTTACAGGTCTATGTGTGCAGCAAGCAAAATCCTTTCATTCAAATGAGCTTCTTGGGTCTCTTTAACTTGACAGCAGCTGACCTACCTAGGTTAGTAATCTTAAATTGATTTCTTGATTTCTGTTGTTAAATGTTTATCTTAAATTGATTCCTTCCAGGTTATTTTCGTCTGCAGCTTTTGTTTTGGCTCCAGAATACCATATGGAGACATATCATCTTTCTCTTCTCTCTCTCTCTCTCTCTCTCTCTCTCTTTCTCTCTTTATGATCTCTGTCTTTCGTTCTTTAGGTGCGCACCATCAAGGGTGTATTGTTCTTTGTTTTAAGGTCAGTTTCCTTTTTTTTTTTTTTTGGTTTTTTTGTAGGTTTTTAGTTCGTTAATTTGTCACTGTGTTTAGATTTTTCGTTCGTGTATGATTAAATGGGTATTAGGTTTTGATTGTTGAAAATATGATTTTTTTTCTGCTTAATCTTCTTGCTCTTTTATATAGAATTTTTGGATTTCAGTTGCAAGGGTAAACAGAACACTAAAATCTCATAAATCGATATTGCCATTTGTATTAATGCATTTCCATTTTCGTTGCTTTCCAGGATAGGTGCATCGAGACCTAAAAATGTATGTGTGAACTTCATACATTTTTGTGAGGCTCGGAGCCTTCAAGGGTAAGTATTTTTGCTTTGTTGTGATGTTAAAATGATGTGTGTGTTGGGGTTGGGGAGGGATAGTGGTTCTTTCAGATTACTGGACTATGGTTGTTAAATTGACACGTTCTTAGATTATTGGATTACGGTTATTTACCTTCTCTCTGAATTTAGCATGTTTGAGAATTGATAATGGATTTACTATGTTTCAGAATTTTGGATCGTTGGAGTAAAAACTTGGTTCTTTGGCATTTGAAGATAAATAATCATACACCTTTTTTTGTTCAGAGCTTAATCAAGGGGACATCCTTATTTAGATTTTCTTCTCTGTGAAAAAGTAAATTAGACCTCAATTTTTTTAGGGTTCTCTAATTTCTGTGATTTTTTATATGTATTTTATGGTTTGTGACATCTGTTATACAAATGTTTACTAAACTATGATTCATGTTTTTTATTATAGGGCTAAAGATGTTCGCCCACCGAAAAAATGAATGGCTAGAGTCTCCGTTATAAATTGCCACAAAGTTGCTCTGCTCTATTTTGCCTTTAAAACATGTACAGCTGAAAACTTAGTTGTTGAAACAACAACAGAACCTTTTTTTGAGTTTTTTCTAACTGCCTAAACAGGTACCTAGGTTGTAGGGTGTGTATTTTGTCACCTTAACTATAGGGGAAAATATGTAATAACTACATCTTCCTTTTGTAACTAACAGAAACAGGCATCCTGCATCTTTAGTCCTTTGAACATTTGGGTTTCTGTTTTTGTAACTACTTAAACAGGTGCCTAAACTGCAGGGCATGTATTTTGTCATTGTAACTGCAAGTGCAAAATATGTGTGGACTGCAACTTTCTTCTATAGCTTATGGAAACAAGCATACTGCATCTTTGTTGCTTTGAACATTTATGCTTGAAACATTAGCTTCCAAAAAAATTGCTTTTTATTTAATGTTGATCTGCATACTGTTTTTAGTTAATAGAAATTGACTGGTAATTAACAACATTACCATTTAGATGCCTTCAATTGTTCTTATTGAAAGTATTTAGTTGAATTCTACTATTTACAGCAAACCATATATACAATGATGTAATTCTAAGAGGAGAGATTTAATGGCATTACTATGTTTTTAGTTCAATTCAATGATGCAAACTGTTAATTTCCTTTGCAGTTGCTTTTATTTCAACACTGCACTCTTCTTTCAATCTTTCATTCTTATGAATCCTCAAAATATTATTTTTGTACAAAATTAGTTCGCCAAATCCACATGACGGTGTTAAAATTGAGAGTCGTTGAAATAATATGATTTTGTTGGAATCTGATGGTATTAAACTGCAACAAATAAATTTTTCCCGTTGTGTTCAATTTTTGAAGGGCTTCCTTTACACTATCTCAGTAAGTGCAAGCAAAGCACGGCTTCAGATTTGCTGTCCCAAAAAATGTGCCTCATTTGTGTCTCATTGCTATTATATTGACACATGTCCTTTAAATTCAAATGTTAAATAAATAAAATTAACAAAATTAACTTTTAAGTTAAGTTAAAAGATATGTGTCAAACATATTAACAAGGAGACACAATTGAGACATACTTTTGGGGACAGCAAATCTGCTGTCAGCAAAGCACAAGCAAATAAATTTTAATTCTCCTACAATTAGGGGGAGACGGGTTAGGACGATGGGAAATGGACCAGTTTCTTTTTTTATTCCTTGAGTCCATTATTTTGTAAGTGGTCTGCCAACTACTTAATTTAATAAGATTAGTTTAGGACTTTGTGAGCACGGGTGCTGCACGTTGATAACAAAACAATTTAAAAGTTGAGAAACCTTATCCACTCATCTATTCTATTAAACCTTAAAAATACCTCCCAATATGAATATAAATTAAATATAACTAAAAAAATACAAATAAAACAAACAATACTAGAGAAAGCAATGTCACCCACAAAAATCAGAAGAAGAACAATAGCATATCTGATGTTGACCTCCTTAACATTGAAGATTGACTTCTTCGAAAACCGGCTCCTCCTCTACTCCTATTTCGGCTCAACATATTGGGTTTGGGTTAGAAGGGCAATTTTGTCCTGTTTATTTGAGACGGATTGGGGTGGGTTTAGGTTTCCTGTCATTTAGTGTGCTTTTCGGGGATGGGAGACCATGCCTACGATTGAAAGAGAGAGAGAGAGACAGAGCGAGAGAGAGAGGGAGAGGGAGGAGTGGGGATCTCAGCGCCAAAAAGGGGGCAGAGAGCATGCTATGCGTTTTTTGGGCTTAACGGGTTACCCCACGCGGTTGGTGAGCAGAGGAGGTCTGAGGAAAGTATGGGAGAGGAGAGGGTTTTCAGTTTTCTACTCTGATTCAACAGGTAAAACACTGTTGAGAAATCATTGTTTGTTGTTTGTTCCCATTTACTTTGTTAAAACTGTGATTGACATTTTTTTTGTTTCAATAAAATTGCAATGGATGTTTATAGCCTGCTTAGTTAGAACTTAGGTGTTAGGAACATAGGTCTGTTCAGTGAACTGTTTCGTACATTGTTAGAGTCAGGTTTGTGTCTTTTAAACTTAGGGTGTTGTACTGTTCTCATTTCTGTTTTCTTCATGCTTTGCTGCTGTTTCCTTCTCAGCAAGTCAAATTGAGGTTCCTTTTCTGCTCTACATCCTTTGAATATCCCTCTGTTGCTAGGTTGTTTCTCCATGTTTTGTTGCTTCTGTATTTGTGTGATAAGGGTGTTAGAAGCCTGTATTATTTATTGTTTTGCTCCTATGTTGCTAGGTAGTATGATTTTGGAACAAGTTTCTTCTCTATGTGTTCAAATGCATCATTGTTTTTTGTTATTCAGTTTCTTTTTCACCATTTGCTCTCTTCTGATCATTGAGGGTTTAATAGCACTTGGGAATTCAGCACAGAGAAATTATCTACTCTATTTATTTCTACTAAGCAATATTTCTTTGCCGAGATTATGTCCAACTTTATCATACTTGAAGCCGCTATGCTATGCCATCAGCTGCTTCTAATTTTCTAAACAGTTAATACTATCTTAAAATTGATATTATGATTCCTTATAATTGAAATGCTAATGATTCGAACCTCATGACTGAATTATTATAACTCTGTAAGACTTATACTAACATGAATGAAAGTTGTTGACATGCTTACCATGTTAACTCATATCCATTTGCTACTATTCTCCTACTTATATGAAGACGTTAAGAGTAGTGGAAGAAGATAAAGAGCTTGACTTAGTGATCCTGTTTCCTTTACATGAGGAAAGAAACATAATAAAAGTTAATCTTCCTATCAATTTCCAGTTCATTATAGCGTTGGCTGAGGCCTCTTGAAGTTTACTCAACATTTCACTTAGGCCTTAACCTTTGGTATTCTTCGTTGAACCAAATTAGTTCTATTGGATTCAAAATATTTGTAAATTTTTTTTTTTTTTTTTGGTGTGTCTTTTTGGTCATTTGGCTAAAATTTCATTACATTTGGTCTTTAAATTTGAAAGTATCTGAGTTGCTAACGGATTTACTTTGTTTGCAGATTTCATAAATTTGGATCGTTGGAGGAAGAAGTTGGTTCTATACCGTTTTGAGGTATACAATTATACGCCATCGCTTTTATTCAAAGCCTAATAAGCTATCTACCTTTTTTTATTTATATTTGTGAAGCTTTCATGTTTGGAATTTAAATATATAATTCAATTTTTGTCGTTTGAGCTTATGTTGGAACTAAGTTTCTTTCTATTTAGTTTGCATACATGTATCTGACCGTTTATGTCAAGGTTGAGATAACTAAGCATCCATTTGGTCGTTTGAGCTTAGAATGGAACTTGGCTTCTTTCTATTTTGTGCATATGTCTGTATGTTTCTATTTATGAAAGCTTGAGATAATTGAGCATTTATTTGTACCAAACCCGTTCCAATTGAATGGTTGTTGTATTTGTTCCAAACACCATTCGAATTCGATGATTGGTATATTTGTTCTAAACCCCATTACAATTGTATTTGCTTGGATGGGCTGTTAGTACAGGGATAGTTAGATTAGGAATTTTGTTTTGCCATTTTCTGATTGGTATCTAATTACAGATTTTGTGTTGCATGTCTCCATGTTTGAGTGTATGTCCTGTCTGTGTAGTTAGTTTGGGCTGTTTTTAGATTCTTAAATAGTGTTGCTTAATATTGTTTATAAGGTTATTTTTATAACCGGAGGAGCAGGGGTATTGTACCAACTGAACTTAGAGTTGTGAACATAACTGAATTGATAGGTAAGAAAAGTAGTGGGAGAACTTTCATGGGTAAGAATAAGATCGCCATTTTTTGCATCCTCTTAGCTCAATTTGGTAGTTAGATGTCCATTAAAGACACAGTCAAGGTTTAGATTCAATGTGTTTTGTATAATTTTGTTTTTTAGTATTAAACAAGCAAGAAGCCACCTTTCAAGGACTGAAGCATATGTAAGAAAATATTTAAAACTGAAAACCATTTATAATTAAAAAAAAAGGGACGGATTAACTAAAGAAAAGTTGAAAAAAATTATCTTCCCCATATATTACTCATGATTCCGACATGCCTTACGGTTATACAAAAAACATAGGTCATAAAGATGTTCTAAAACATTTACATGAAGATATAAATTTGCATTTTTATTTTGTCATTTTGTTTATTTTTCTAAACATAACTCCGCCGTTACTTTGATAAATCAGCTTATTAAGTTTTCAATTTAATTGCTTCTCAATTTTTTTCTATTTAGATTCATGGAGATAATGTCGCTTCATTCTCTAAGACCATACCAGCCAGCAAACAAGCTCCAAATCAGGGTTTGCAGGATGTGGATCACAAAAACCATCGAAGATGATCCTCAGCCACAGAGTCTTGATTATGTGTTTGTTGATAAACAGGTGAGAATTTTTCATCTTTTTCGTTATCGTAAGATGCTTACGTTTTTATGTATCTAAGTGTGCATGTTGTGTTCTTGGTACAACAAATTTTGTGGTCAAACATTCTCTAAAGTTTGGGAACTAATTGCTCTATGCAATTTGTTGCCGAATTATACATCACTTCCACATGATTAATGTTTGTGTGGTTAATTGTTCTATTGGATTCAATCATGGGCCTTGATATCAATTTTTAAACCGGGCCACTGCATTCATGCAAATCCAAAAGAAATCAAAATTCCATCTTCTCCATATAATGCCATGTGATACAATAAATTTTGTTCTTAGAAAAACAAATTTTAGACTCTGTTGTTGACACTTTTGCTCTCTTTGCATTTCACTATAGAGATTATATTTAATTCTGCTCAAAATTTTTTTTTTACATATGTAAACAAAACTAAGTAGAGTCCATCAATTCTTCTTTTTCTTAATTTGTTTTGTTTCTTTTTTTTTACCCACAAAAATATAATTCAAACTTTATTTATAAGTTTGCTTCAATTGCTATCATTTCGATTCATAAAGTAATCTTTACTGTTATGGTGTATTTTATCTTAAATGCTGCCTCTGTGGCAAGAATTATGCTATCTTCACTGTTTTTTAGCTTCTTAAACCGCATGTGTTAAATGTTCTCCCGCACATTTAATAATCTATATTATTTTAATTTTCTCCTTCTAACAGGGGGATGCAGTTCATGCAACTGTGAATGCTCGAGACATTCAATTTTTTTTGGACCTTCTGAGACTCGGCGATGCATACGAGATCACTAAAGTTCGTGTTGTTCACAACAGGACATCGAGCAAAGTTGTCCCTCATCCTGCAGCGCTTGAATTAAATAGGAGAACCACATTCGTTCCAATTGACAAAACAAACCAGGAGATCCCAAAGCAATGGTTCAATTTGATTGACCTTGATCAACTTCATAAGAGAATCAACAACGATGTTGAGCTTACAGGTAACAAATTTGGTTTTGCGTGTTGCACTAACATCTAAAATCATCATTATAATTTATTCATTGCCTTTGGTGTGCAATAATTTTCACCGCTAAATATTGTTCGCAGATGTGTTTGGTTATTTAACAGCTGTGCAGCCGATTGAAGACGTGACTGTCCAAAAGTCAAGAATTGCGAAGAAGAAGAATCTTAACTTGCAAGATATCAGGTCATTCCTATGTGTTAAGTTCAAATTACGCACATAAAACTTCCTTTACATGACATAAAACATAACATTTTTTTAACTTACAGGGGCGAAACGATTAGGATCACCTTATGGGGAGAAGCTGCAACAACTTTTGAGGATAGTGGAATAAAATCTCTTCCACCACCTATCTTCGTTGCTGTAACAAGCCTCAAAGTCAAAGAATACCAAGGTTGTACCTCAACATCCTTTATTTAGTTGCTTAAACCTTCAATTGTTCATTCTTATGTTTTATATATAGGAAACCCTGTTCTTGGAAGCACTGGATCAACTGTTTGTATTTTCAATCCAGAGATTCCGCAGCTCACCCAATACAAACAAAAGTAAATTGACAACCTTCCTTTAATAACTTTCTTGTTTATATTTCTTCAATTTGTCTTTTTCAACCTAAACATACATGACACAGGTTTAAGGATCTGAGATCACCTGTTCAAATCTTGCGCACCTCAGCTGTAATGTATGCAGACCGTGCTGTTGGTCGTAATTTTGAGTCCAAAACAATTGATGAGCTCCTTCTACTTGATCCTGCTTTACACAAAGTTAGTCTCTCATCACCTACTTATTAAGAAAAATCACATCTTTTTAATAATAAATTTTAGCACTTCTTTCTTACTTGGCTATCTCTTGCTTTCTACTTTATTCATTTATATTTCATGTTTACAAGACGATGAGTAAATGTATTTCATTATTTAAAATTGTGTGATTCCATAACAGAATGCAAGTTTTGCATGCAAAGCGACTGTTGTTGGATTTGATTTGACTAGAGGTTGGTGGTACAAGTCGTGCCCATTCTGCCATAAAGCTGTCAAAAAAACTTCCGGATCATTTCAGTGCAATGAACATGGTTTATTAAACAGGTTACCTGAACCATGGTAATCTTTTTTACACCTCTTTTACATATAACTGTTGTATTAAGCTGCTTAGTCATTTTTAAATTTCTTGCAATTATAAAATTTACGATTGATGATGTGTTTATGGTTATCATCTTTTTCACAACAAGAAGATTTAATGCATGACAAAGCTTCCTTTACATATGTCTTTGCACTTAATAAAGAGATTGGTATCCATGTGTTAAAAAGCTGGCTTTTTTTGCCTCTAATATACATATGAATGGAAGTGTCTTTTGTTGACCAAAGTTTTGGAAGCTCATGGACTTTCGTTCAAAGTTGTTTTCGTAAACAAAACGTCTTTGTATTTGGATCATAACTAATTGGTTAGATAGGGTAATTAGTCAGAAAGGTATTAGATTGTTGATAAATGAATGAGAAAGTTGCATCTTAACTGCAATGATGTGCTCATTGTGGCTACTTTTCTAATACGCAAACGTATGGTTCCTGTGCTATTTTACTTCAAGAATGGTAGTGATAACTGTCTAACATGAAAATATTTAACTCTTCCTTAGGTTTAAAATCAATATTATAGTGGAAGATAGCACAAATCAACACAACTTCCTCATGTTAGGAAGGCATGCTGAAAAGATACTTCATGTTTCTTGCCACACTATGGTAATAGAAGATGGATATGACGATCCCTTTATAGTGCCACCGCCTCTAAAAAAATTGGTGGGAGAGACAAAAAGATTTTTGCTATCTTTTGGCAACCAAAACAGTGATTTTCAGAAGACGGACTTTATCATTTATGGATTGCTTCAAGATCAGCTGCCCTTAAACCCAGCGACTGCCTCAATTGACCCGCAAACGCCTCCTGCCACTACAGGAAAACAAATTATAAGTGAAGCAACTCCCGCCCCAGTGATGCCTTCCCTGCAATCAGATCGCTATCCCCAATCGGTTGCATCTCCCAAAACTTCAAAGAGGGCATTGTTCATTGATCAAGCAGACAAACCAGACAGGTTAAGTTTTCCTCTCAGTTATCATCTTATGTATAAATCTTCATAAATATGCTTGCTTATTTTGGGTGTACATATGTGTTATGCTGTTGATAAAAAACCGTTAGCCAATCTTTTTGCTCCAGTATTTAACATTTTTTTGCATACTTATCACAATTCTCTCTGACCTTATAAATTGTACCTTCATTCACAGCAAAAAAACTCGCACCGGGCAAACAGAGACAACCAATTCTGCTAGAATTGCCAGAGAATTCCACAAACTGGTTGTCCCTAAGATTGAGCCTGCCGATAAAGAACCGATAGTTGCACTCAAAACAAAGTATCAAGCCAAAAAAACCAAGGATAGGTAAATTACAATTTATTTTTCACATGCACACCTGCATAACATCTGTTATATCAATGTTTACTAAACTATGATTCATGTTTTTTCTTATAGTACTGAAGATGTTCGCCCACTGAAAAAATGAATGACTACAGTCTTCTTTATGAATTGCTACAAAGTTGCTCCACAGTTTTTTGCCTTTAAAACATGTGCAGCTGAAAACTTAGTTATGGAAACAACAACATAACATTTTTTTGGGTTTTTTGTAACTGCTTAAACAGGTGCCTAGGCTGCAGGGTATGTATTTTGTCACCTTAACTATAGGGGCAAAATATGTGTGGACTGCATCTTCCTTTTGTAACTAATGGAAATAGGCATGCTGCATCTTTATTCCTTTGAACATTTGAGTTTCTTTTTTGTAACTACTTAAACAAGTGCCTAGATTGCAGAGCATGTATTTTCTCACCAAAATTGTAGAGGCAAAATATGTGGACTGCATCTTCCTTCTCTAACTTATGGAAACAAGCACACTACATCTTTGTTGCTTTGAACATATATGCTTGAAAGATAAGCTACCAAAACAAAAACAACCTACTTTTTCACCTTTCACTCATCTATCCTTTTTATTTGTTCGTGATTTTGTTAATTTTTTTTTTCAAGTTGCATGTGTCTAATCCGTGTACTTAAGATTCGTGCATTCAACTCCCGCAGCAACGCGCGGGCATTTTTACTAGTTATTCCTATACTAAAACCCAAACCAGCGTTCACTGTTCATGGACGGTGTGGACGAAAATGCCCCTTAAATTGGTCTTTCCCCTTTTTTTTCTACTCTTTTGCACAGCAAAATGGCGATTTTGCCCTCGCTGGCCACGTGTTCTTCATCGCTGGCCTTCTCTGCCGTTTCATTCTCCGCCTTTCGTTTTGCTTGCAATTGCCATTTTTTTTCTGCCCCGCGTGTACACGTGTTGGTCATCGCTGAAAGGAAAGCGGTGAAAAGGCGAGGAAAGCGGTGGAAAAACCCATTTGCTACCATTCGCTGATCTCAGAAGGGGCATCCCTCCATTTCCTGCTTCTGCAGTGATTCCTTTTCACTGCTTTTGGTCCATTTTTTTCCCCATTTCTTTTGCTTCTCTTCTTTTGTAGCCGTCTGCTCTCTCCTCTCTTCGCCTCTGTTGGTCTCAAAGTGGATAGTTTTGTGGTCAGTTCTTCTAATCTCGCATCTACAACTTTTTTATGCAACTGTATGGATTTTGTTCTGTTCAATTTTAGATGTTAGAAGCTTTTAATTTTTTTGGGTTCAACTTTAAATGGGTTGTTGCTTTCGGAGTTTTCGTTTGATGACAGAGATGGGTTTTTTGGGGAGAAACTTTTAATCCGTGAGTTTTTAGTTAGGTTGTGTTGTGGCTCTTGACAAATGGATTTTCTGTTGAAATTGTTTCTCTTCTCATTTTTGGTTTTTTTTTTTTGTGCCATCGGGTTTTGCATGTGGGTGTATAATCAGGTTTTCTTTTTAATTTCAGGGGATTCAGGTTTTTATTTTTCTGGAATTTTTGTCTGCAGCTTTGGTTGCTCGCTTTTGGGTTTTGTTGTAGAATATTATTATTTTTTTTAAGAGTTACATTCGTGGGAATTCATATGTTCTTCTTTTTTCCGGCATCTGAAAAATGCCACATGATGTGAGTTTATAATTAAATATGAATATCAAAATGGGTTTTCTATGCAAATTTTATCTTTCTGATTTTATAGAACCGAAGAGGATGTTAACAATAACATTATTGTGTGATATGCGATCTAAAGTTCTTTGGTGAGTTATTTGGTTTTCTTGCCACATGGGATTTTAATATATTTTTTTTCGTGGTTTATGCGTGGTTCTCTGATGTGTTTTGATTTTTGATTTCAGGAAAAGTTAAGGATACGATCAAACGTTTACTGGCGAATTTTCTATTTTTCTGATTGTGTGTGATTTAATTTTTTTTTCAAGCTTTGGGTGTATTTTTCTGATCTGCTTTGATTTTTAGTTGCAGCAAAAGTTGTTGCTCGAATTTTCCAGTTTTTATCTGCGGCTTTGCAAGCTCTTTATCAACAAGGTATATAATTTTTATTCTTTTTCCTGAATCTTTTGTTGGATGGAATCGTTTTTTGTTTTTGGTGAATTCTTCTAATCTCGCATCTGGTACTGTTTTTTTTCCGACTGTATAGATTGTGTTTTGTTGAATTTTAAATGGTAGAAGCTTCTTGGGTTCAATTTAAATGGGTTGTTATCAACTATTGAATTGCTTTCGAAGTTGTTTGGCTACTCCCTTAACGCCCTTTTTCCTTTTCTTTTCAGCTTCTTCGATTTGCAGCCCCCTTCTTTTTTTTCCTTTTCCAGATTTAGCTTTTTTCCTTTTCGAGGGTACTTAAATGGCGCAGCAGTTGCCATTAGCATAACTGTAATCTGTGCTTCATCCATTATGTTGCTCCTTGAATTATTATCCAAATTTGGGCAATGACTAAAAACTCTGCAACAATAATTAGGTTTATCCCAACCTTGTGCGAGTGCTGTCCTTGAACTTGACACTATCTTCAGCGACGTGCAGTTTGAAGCTTTAACATTGCATAGCACTGGGAGCTCTGGTATAGATTGAAGCCGCTCGCAGCAGTTTAAGTTGAGTATAGACAACCGAGAAGCTTGTTTGATGCTTGCTGGAATTTCCAATATACCGCTGTTGCTGAGATCTAGTTCTTCTAAAGAGATAAAACCAACAGAGCTGGAAGGCAATTTTTCAAGTCTCCCACAGTCATTAAAGTTGAGACGTTTAAGATTGGTTAAACTGTAGATACTTGTTGGGACATCCTTGAGTAGATAGCAGCGTCTAAGGTTTAAATCTTGAAGCCCATTTAGATTCCCAATAGACGAAGGAAGCATTTCGACAGCTGTGTATTCCAAACAAAGAGACACCAAATGTTCCATTGGCTTCAAGATTTCAGGGAATATGGAAAATCCACTAACTTGAGGCTCATCTCCTGATCCACCACCTTTGGAATGATCATCTTGTCTTGTTTCTTCTCCTACTTTTGGTCCCCTCGACATGAACACATGACCAAATTTGAATTTCTCAGCATCTTCCGCATACAATGGGCATATACCGCAGCTTTCCACCTTCATAGGCCTCTTTGGCAACAGAAAATCCTCATCATCTTCATATTCTTCATAATCTTCAAAATCTTTAGGATCTCCAGAATCCAGGTAGAAGACAACAGAGGCCTCTTTGGCAAGTTTGTAAACATCAGGGAAGCAGTTTTTTCCTACCTCTTCACTTCTAAAGGCCTCATTCCACACATGCACGTGATGTTGGCCGTCACGGTAGTTGTAGGGTTCGCCGGGGATAATGTACTCAGAACTGAACATCAGGGAAGCCGCTTGCAGTTGATTAAGTTGAGTATGGACAACCGAGAAGCTTGTTTGATGCTTGCTGGAATTTCCAATATACCGCTGTTGCTGAGATCTAGTTCTTCTAAAGAGATAAAACCAACAGAGCTGGAAGGAAAATTTTCAAGTCTCCCACAGTCATTAAAGTTGAGACGTTTAAGATTGGTTAAACTGTAGATACTTGTTGGGACATCCTTAAGTAGATAGCAGCCTCTAAGGTTTAAATCTTGAAGCCCATTTAGATTCCCAATAGACGAAGGAAGCATTTCGACAGCTGTGTCTTCCAAACAAAGAGACACCAATTGTTCCATTGACTTCAAGATTTCAGGCAATTCTTCTACTTTTGGTCCCCTCGACATGAACACATGACCAAATTTGAATTTCTCAGCATCTTCCGCATACAATGGGCATATACCACAGCTTTCCACCTTCAAGGGAGCAGGTCGTCCTTCAGAATCCAGCGTGAAGAAGACAACAGAGGCCTTTTTGGGCAAGTTTGTAAACATCAGGGAAGCAGTTTTTTCCTACCTCTTCACTTCTAAAGGCCCTATTCCACACATGCACGTGATGTTGGCCGTCACGGTAGTTGTAGGATTCGCCGGGGATAATGTACTCAGAACGGAACAGTTCATGGCTTTCACCCATGAATTTGACAATGAAAATAGCACTTACCCTCCTGAAGTCAACCAGCGACTCTAAAACCCCAGAAAGAACAACAGAGAGAGCGAAACCAAATAAACCTGTTCGAAACCAATCTGGACAAAGCTCGATGTCTATTGAAGATCCCTCATTTTGATAGCTGAACCAATTTGGAATTTCTTTTCCTGGACATACAATGTTAATCTAAGGCCAGAGATCATGAAGCAAGTAACCCTCCTTTAATGGCGCAACAGTTGCCATTCGCATAATTGTAATCTGTGCTTCATCCATTATGTAGCTCCTTGAATTATTATTCAATCTTGGGCAATTAGTAAAATCTCTGTAACAATAATTAGGTTTATCCCAACCTTGTGTGAGTGCTGTCCTTGAACTTGACACTTTCTTCAGCAACGTGCAGCCTTGAGCTTGAACATTACATAGCACAGGGAGCTCTGGTATAGATTGAAGCCGCTCGCAGCAGTTTAAGTTGAGTATAGACAACCGAGAAGCTTGTTTGATGCTTGCTGGTATTTCCAATATACGGCTGCAGCCGAGTCTTAGTTCTTCTAAAGAGAGAAAACCGACAGAGCTGGAAGGCAATTTTTCAAGTCTATGACAACCATATAAGCTGAGACGTTTAAGATTGGTTAAACTGTAGATACTTGTTGGGACATCCTTAAGTCGCTTGCAGTCCTCAAGGTTTAAACGTTCAAGCCCATTTAGATTTCCAATGGACGAAGGAAGCTCCTTAAGTTGACGGCATTGACTAAGGTTTAAATCTTGAAGCCCATTTAGATTTCCAATAGACGAATGAGGCATTTCGACAGCTGTGCCTTCCAAACAAAGAAACACCAAATGTTCCATTGGCTTCCAAGATTTCAGGGAATTTGGAAAATCTAGAGCAATTGCTGATATCAAGCGTCTCAAGATATTTCAACTCACAGATTGATGAGGGTAGCTCTGTAAGTGATGTTTCCCTTAATCTTAAACACTTCAAATGCTCCATTGGCTCCAAAATCTCCGAAAAGTTTTCAATTTTAGAGCACAAAAAGAGATTGAGTTCCTTGAGATTTTTCAAAGTACACCAACTGCTTAGAAGTTTCTTAAGGTCTTTGCATTGCTGTATATTCAAGTAAGAAATATTTTCGTTAGACCAAATTGATTCAGGCAACTCCTTTATACCACTGCATTCTAAATTTAAGTATTGAATATTTCCTGGCATCTCTGGAAGATGCTTGAGACTCCTGCAGAATCTAAGTTCAACACAAGTAAGCTTGTCACGATGTTGAAAATACGAAGGAATTTCAACAAAATTTTCATTCCACGCGAGTTTTATCTCCACAATTTTTAGACTCCCAGAGAGATTTGGAACTTCAATTAGATTTGAACAACCATACAGATCAATCACTTGTAAGTTGACAAGTATTTGCAACAAATGAAATAGAAATATAAAGAATTAATATAATTTCTACACTTGATTTTATACAAGAATTAAAATAGGCATATAATATAATATACCTGCTCTTCTTTCCAAAGCTTCTTAACTTTGCTATATTGCATAAGAAGCTCAACTAGATTTTCCGGACAAAAATTTGACGGCAAAGATTCCAACGGATATCCTGGCCACTCAAGATAACGAAGAGAATTGGGAAGGTCTAGAGAAGTGATGAATTCGTAGCCATCCTCCACAATTAGCATTATTAGGTTAGAAATCTTTTTGAAGTCTGCACATTTCAACGGTCGGTATTTAAATGCATTATTCCAATTAACCTGTATGACTTCAACATTTGGAGTTTCCTGAGAATAAGAAGAAAGTTTAAATGTGAATATAAACATATTAAAATGTAACGCACATTTGGAACAAAGAGTATTTGCGATGGTAATCATGTACAAGTGTCTTAGTCTAGTCAAATATCCAACATAATTGTATCCTCCTCTACTTGTCTAAATAAACAAACATTTGTTCATATTCCAAATACTTCCTAACACAATAAATATTCAATCAAATTCATCTTTTAACAATCTCACTTCTTTATTATAAATTAGTTTTACTTTGTTCTGTTATCATATAAAGTTTTTACTTTTTTTTTCTTTCTAGAACACGAAAAGAAAAAAATTGAATGCATTTGGCTCTTACCATGTTACTCTTCAGTACACGATAGACATCCTCATCATTGAACAACCTACTCCGTTTACCGGGATCATTAATACATTGTTCTTGAACAATTTTCCTTCCCATTTCTTGTAGCAAATCATGCATCTCTATGGTTTCTATTCCCCATTCTGAAATTGATATGAGACACCTATTAATGAGAATATTAATTCCGGTTTTCGGAAACCGTTTACAGGAAGCTAACCTTCGTTTTACCAAATCCTCATGCTTCCCTTTATGAAAACATGCTATATCCAGAAATAACTCCTTCTCATTTTGTTCCAATCCATCATAACTTATTCTCAACACTTTCTGGATATCTTTGCTGGGAAATCGTTTCAATTTGTTGAATTCCTCTTCCCATTCTTCTTTGCTCTTGTAATTGAAGAATAAGGACCCCATAACTATAAGAGCTAAAGGAACACCTCCAGCATAATGCACGGTCTTTTCTACCAACTCCTTATAATCAGTTCTACGAGTACTGTCATCCTTGAAACCACGCGAACAAAAGAGCTGAAGAGCGTCATCCGGTTGTAATCCCTGCACCTCATAGATCTTATCCTCTTCAACAGTTTGCCTAAGTGTGCTCCTATCTCTACTTGTGATAATGAACTTACTTCCACTGCCATACCCAAGACAATTGCCAGCTAAACGTTCCATTTGCATTGAATTACTCACATCATCGAGAACAATGAGGACCTTTGTACGCCTGAGAGCCTATCTTGAACAAAAGTTGAATTTATGGATGGATTTTCTTCCTTTAATATCTCCTTAAGAAGTGTTTTTACCAAGTGATCTAGTCCATTTGGTTTTTCTGAGTTCTCCGTAACATTCTTAAGAAAACAAGAAGCTTCGAATGTAGAAGAGAGTTTGCAAAATACAGTTTCAGCATGGGTGGTCTTGCCAATACCACCCATTCCCCATATACCTACAGTGATGCAAGCGTCCTGTGAATGAATGCCCAACAGCTCTTCAATTTGCTCGATGTGGCTTTCAATTCCAAACAGGCCCTCTAAATTACATGATGATTCACCAATCAATTTGGTGCAAATACGATGGACAACATTCTTTATTAGATCTGCCTCCGTCCTGGCATATATATGTATGATTATGTAGAAAAAAGCAATAGTTATTCTTAAATATGCTTTACCAAATCTTAGCACAAATCAAACTGTCACAAGTTTAAAGAAGATTTATAACTTTAGACAAGTTAAAGAATGAGTTAGTTACCCGGGTTTGTTTGAATAATCAATCCCAGATAGATTGGCTGCAGTCGTCAAAGCTTTCCTCCACTTGTGCACCTTGTAGATATTGTTATCGAAACGTTTTTCAAGTTGAGCGAATGCAACCGCATAACTCCCGTGTTGTTTTCGTACATGAGATGGATTGATGTCGTAGAATACGGGTATAACCATCTGGCCATATCTTTTCTTGCACTTGAGTATTTGCACAAGTTCATCCAAACACCAAGTGGAAGAAGCATAGTTTTGTGAGAAAATGATCACCGAAATCGTGGATTTCTTGATTGCCTCTAGAAGGGCAGGTCCGATTTCTTCTCCACTCCGAAGTTTGTCATCGATGTAGGTTTCAATTTTCTTCTGAAGTAAGGCAGCATGAAGATGGCTGGTAATACCAACGCGGGATCACCTCTGAAACTAATAAACACATCGTACTTTTTTGTATCATCAGCATCAGCAGGAGCAGCAGCGGATGAAGAAGAAGCGATATCCGTAACCTCTAGTTTTCAGATCCAGCAAAAAGATGTAGTTGCAGAGAGATTAATTGTTAACTAAAGAGAGATAATATTATGACGTTGCTGGAATTAAGGAGAATTTACTTAGAATTGGCTTTTGAGTAGATGCACAAAGTTTCAATGAGTGAGAGATAAACGAAAGTAGAAAATGGGGCACATGATAGGCACATATTTTCTTTGAAAAAAACTATAATTTAAAGAAAGATATTCATATATTTGCAATCTTGATATGAACGACGTCATCTCAGCATGCAAAACTACCAGTAGTTGAAAACCATAAAATGACAAAAGTGCAAACCTTGTCTCCTTGCTTTGCTCCCCTCACAATCAGTATCATCATCGTCACCTGATCGATTCCTGCAAATGAAGTTTTGGTTATGTTTCGTATAGTCAATAAACATAAATCAGATTATTATGCATACCAAAAAACACCACACAAAAAGTGTTGAGTTTGCTGCAGCGGAAACAGCAGCTTGCTGCTAGTGTAAATCACAAGAAATAAAACACAAGTAAACAGAAATTAAAGATGAACAAAAGGACACCAGAATTTTGTGGAAAAAACCCCCCAATGTGAAGGGAAAAACCACAGGACAAAGTCCAAAATACTTCCACTAAGAAATGGGATTACAAGCACCAATCTCTCTAAACTTTAGAGGCTGACTGACTCAAGAGCACTCACAAACTCTTGGATGAACTCACTATTTTTCTGTTACTAACCCTCTTATTTTTGAGCTACAGGCTAACAACATATAAATATTCATAATCAACTCCGTTCTAGAAAACTATGGAAGGGGATAGACAAAGCAATCAATATTGGGCTGCTTTACATTTACTCAGTTCTTGAAAACTGGAAAGACCTTTCTTTGTCCAAGGATATTGCTTCTTAGACAGCTGCACATTAAAGATGGGCATTTAATTTCATGAGGAGGGAATACTAACAATCTCCCCCTTCCCGACTCGTGTCGAAGAAACGCAAACCTCCTGATGTTGTGCACTGCTCATGTTTTCCTTTAGGAAGAGCCTTCGTCAACATATCAGACTTGTTGTCGTTGGTATGAACTTTGTCCAGCTGCAACAATTTTTTCCCAAGCACATCTCGAATCCAATGATACCTGATATCAATGTGTTTAGACTTGTAGTGAAAGCTTGGATTCTTACTGAGATGGATTGCACTTTGATTGTCGCAGTAGATGACAAACGTTTTCTGGTGTAGACCAAGTTCTTTGAAATATCTCTTCAACCACAACATCTCCTTGCAACATTCAGTAATGGCAATGTACTCTGCCTCTGTAGTAGACAATGCCACACATTTTTGCAATTTAGATTGCCAAGACACCGCTCCCCCTGCAAAAGTAAATAAATAGCCTGAAGTTGATCTTTTTGTGTCTCTGTCTCCTGCCAAATCTGCATCCGTGAAGCCTTCGAGAACAGGCTTATTATTTCCAAAACACAAACATAACTTTGCAGTACCTCTAAGGTACCTTAGAATCCATTTAACTGCTGCCCAATGCTCCTTCCCAGGATTTGCAAGAAATCTACTCACCACTCCTACTGCATAGGCAAGGTCTGGCCTAGTGCAAACCATTGCATACATTAAACTTCCTACGGCTGAAGCATAGGGAATTTTCTTCATTTCTTCCATTTCTTCCTTTGTTGAAGGGCATTGGCTGTTGCTTAGCTTGAAGTGAGCAGCAAATGGACAGCTTACAGACTTGGCTTTGTCCATGTTGAACCTTTCAAGTACTTTCTCAATATATCTTTCTTGAGACAACCACAATTTGCCTTCTTTCCTGTCTCGAGAGATTTGCATGCCAAGAATTTGTTTCGCAGGTCCCAAATCCTTCATATCAAAGGATTTGCTTAACTTTTTCTTCAACTTGTCAATCTTATCAGCCTCCGGACCAACAATTAACATATCGTCCACATATAGAAGCAATATAATGAAATCCTTACTGGAAGATTTTTGAATGAACACACAATGATCAGAAGCTGTCTTCTTGAACCCATTATCAACCATGAAGGACTCAAATTTCTTGTACCATTGTCTCGGAGCTTGTTTAAGTCCATATAGACTCTTTTTCAGCTTGCAGACCATATGCTCCTTCCCTTTGATTTTAAAACCTTCCGGCTGCTCCATATAAATATCTTCATGCAAATCACCATGTAGAAAGGCTGTTTTGACATCTAATTGCTCAATCTCCAGATTCATGCTTGCAGCCAATCCCAGAACAACACGAATTGAAGTCATTTTCACAACAGGCGAGAATATCTCATCAAAATCAATGCCTTTCTTCTGTGCATACCCCTTCACAACCAATCTCGCTTTGTACCTTGGTTTTGAGTTTTCAGTTTCTTTTAGCTTGAAAACCCATTTGTTTGGAAGAACTTTCTTTCCCTTTGGTCTTTCCACCAAATCATACGTATGATTCTTATGCAAGGAATTCATCTCCTCTTGCATAGCTTTCAACCATTCTTCTTTGTGAACATCATACTGCACTTCTTGGAAGCATTCGGGTTCGCCACTATCTGTAAGTAGGACATATTCATGTGGCGAATATTTCACGGATGGTACACGTTGTCTGTTGGACCTTCTTAACTCCATATCTTGTTCACGCGTGGGTTGTTCTTCTTGAATCTCTTCAGCATTAGAATCTGCCGGTACATTTTCTTGGCCATCAAGATCTTTATCTGGTTCAGCTCCCCCTTCAACATCGTGAGCTACAACATGAGAAATTGGATCGAAATCAATCAGACTATCAAAATAAGGCTGATCACATTTTGCATTCTTCTCAAAATCTTCAATTGTCTGGTCTTCAAAGAAAACCACATCTCGACTTCGAACCACTTTCTTGCTTACAGGATCCCACAATCTGTAGCCAAATTTTTCATCTCCATAACCCAAAAATACACATTGCTTGGCCTTGTCATCAAGCTTTGATCTCTCCTCCTTGGGTATATGCACAGATGCTTTGCAACCGAATGTCTTCAAGTGTCCATATGAGACACCTTTCTTACTCCATACCTTCTCTGGAACATCTCCATTTAAGGGTGATGAAGGAGACAAATTAATCAAATAACATGATGTTCTCATTGCCTCCCCCCAAAAAGTTTTGGGCAATTTTGCATGAGACAACAAACATCTTATTTTTTCCACAATGGTGCGATTCATCCTTTCCGCAACACCATTGTGTTGTGGAGTTCTCGGAACAGATTGCTCATGTCTAATGCCATGCATTTTACAATACTCATCAAATGGCCCCAAGTACTCACCGCCATTGTCGGTGCGAATGCATTTTAGTTTCACTCCTGTCTCTCTTTCCACCATAGCATGAAAGGTTTTAAATGTTGACAGCACCTGGTCTTTTGTTTTTAAAGCATATGCCCAAACTTTTCTTGAATGATCATCTATAAAAGTGACAAAATAAGAAGCACCACCCAAGGATTTAACTTTCAGTGGCCCACACACATCCGAGTAAACCATGTCTAAAATATTTGATTTTCTTTCATGGTTTCTTTGAAAGGAAACTCTATGTTGCTTGCCAATTAAACAATGAATGCAGCTGTTTATGTGCGTACCTTTAATTTCAGGGAGGATTTCTTTCTTTGCAAGAATCTGCAAACCCTTCTCACTCATATGACCCAGCCGCTTGTGCCATAGATCGATCGAAACATCATTTTCCATTGCATTCAGCTCACCCTTCCATAGTTGAGCATGGGTTCTGTACAGAGTGCAGCATTTTCTTCCTCTTGCAATTACGAGGGATCCCTTTTTGAGCTTCCATCTCCCATTTGAAAACTTATTCTTGTATCCGGCATCATCCAACTTTCCGACAGAAATTAAATTTAGGCGTAGGTCTGGCACATGTCTAACCTCCATGAGCATGAGTTTGCTACCACGATCAGTTTCTAGAATCACTTCACCAATCCCTGCAATTTTTGATGTATCCTTATTTCCCATCTTCACTATGCCAAAATCACCAGCCTTATATGATGAAAAAAATGCCTTGTTCGAAGTAGCATGAAAGGAGGCTCCGGAGTCTACTGTCCAAGTGGTATCTTCATAAGACATATTCAAGCATGATTTTTCACACTCCGAGAGAACAATAATATCACCATCAGAGGATATAGCAGCAGTATCTTTCTCTTCATGTTTTTCTTCATTTTTCTTTTCCTTCTTGAGCTTTCTGCATTCTCTTCTGTAGTGACCTTTTAGACCACAATAATGACATACGACATCCTTTCTTGGCCTTGATTTGCTTCTTGACCTCCCATGAGACTGAGGATAAGCACTTCTATTTTTATTCCTCCCCCTCTTCTCTACAACCAAAGCTTCTGAGTAGGAGGATTCTGTGGATTTTCTTCTCGTTTCTTCGTTCAGCAAACTAGCAGTAACTTGATTCATGGACAGGACTCCATCTGAAGCAGAGTTGTTCACAGAAATGGCCAAGGTTTCCCAACTGTCTGGAAGAGAACTGAGAAGCAGGAGAGCTTGTAGTTCATCATCCAACACCATATTCATTGAAGAGAGCTGATTGACAATGTTTTGCATTTCGTTCAAGTGTTCGTTGACGGAGGTGCCTTCTTTGAACTTTAAATTGACAAGTTTTTTCATCAAAAAAACTTTGTTGCCCGCTGTCTTTCTTTCGTATAAGCTTTCAAGCTTCTTCCACAACGAAAGTGCGTTAGTCTCCTTTGAAACGTGGTGATACACACTATCATCAAGCCATTGCCTGATAACTCCAATGGTTCTTCGGTTTTGTTTCTTCCATTCCTCATCGGACATTTTTTCCGGCTTGTCACCTTCAATTGGACCGAACATATCCTTGCAATACAGTAAGTCCTCCATTTTTGACTTCCAAATAATGTAGTTTCTTCCATTTAGGCTCACCATTCGACTTGTGTTGACATCCATGATCTACAAAGCAACCCGGCTCTGATGCCAATTGTTGAGTTTGCTGCAGCGGAAACAGCAGCTTGCTGCTAGTGTAAATCACAAGAAATAAAACACAAGTAAACAGAAATTAAAGATGAACAAAAGGACACCAGAATTTTGTGGAAAAAACCCCCCAATGTGAAGGGAAAAACCACAGGACAAAGTCCAAAATACTTCCACTAAGAAATGGGATTACAAGCACCAATCTCTCTAAACTTTAGAGGCTGACTGACTCAAGAGCACTCACAAACTCTTGGATGAACTCACTATTTTTCTGTTACTAACCCTCTTATTTTTGAGCTACAGGCTAACAACATATAAATATTCATAATCAACTCCGTTCTGGAAAACTATGGAAGGGGATAGACAAAGCAATCAATATTGGGCTGCTTTACATTTACTCAGTTCTTGAAAACTGGAAAGACCTTTCTTTGTCCAAGGATATTGCTTCTTAGACAGCTGCACATTAAAGATGGGCATTTAATTTCATGAGGAGGGAATACTAACAAAAAGGATGCAAAAAATCAACTTGATACCTCTTTCTTCTCTTCTCTTCCTTGTTTTCTATTTCCATTTGCTCTTTCTCTTTCAACCCTTTGTAATGAAGCTTTTCAGAACATCTGTAAAGAGAACCGTTTAATCCAAACGTCAAAAGGAAGACAATTGATCAAGATGCAAACAAAACAAAGTGACATCCAGTGCCAGGTCATTAGCCAAGAAATTAACGGCAGACATAACAAAAATTAATTAGCAATTTAAATGCGTCACAACATAACACCAAAACTTATTAATTAAAAATAAATGACAAAAAATACAGTAAGAGCCTTAAACAGTATCAATAAACACTGACTAACCTCTGACAAGTTACCAATTTGACAAGGGCTTGTTTATTTTCTCCAGCTTCAAAATAATATCCAAAACAATTACTTTTTTGTATCAGCAGCGGATGAAGAAGAAGAAGAAGAAACCTTATCCATAACCTCTAGTTTTCAGATCCAGGAAGTAGTTGTTGCAGAGAGATTAATTGTGAATAGAGTAGAAAGAGCGACTGGTTCAAAATTTAGGAGGATCCAACAAAGCAAAAGCAAGAGAGAGAGAGAGTAGTTAAGAATTGAGGAGGATCTAATGAAACGAGAGAGAGGGGAAGACTAGTTCAGAATTTACTTGAATTGGCTTTTGAGTTCCAAATGCTCTTCCGGAAAAGCAATGAGTAAGAGATGAACAGTTAAAAAAGCTTAAGAAAGGGCACATGGGATGGGGCCTCTCTTTACGCGGTTTGCGAACATGGTTTTGAAATTTCCTAGTTAATTAGTCACCAATTTCTTCAATTTCCATAAATATATACTATTAAATTGAGTCATGTCTAAATGTGCAGTCTAGATTGATAGAATGACTACGCATCATGCCACATTATCTTTGATAGAACGGTTTAGGGAGGACGCCCTCTTCCAGCAGTTCTACCAAGCAATGTTATGTTTAATTTATCCAATATTTTTCAACCTGCAAATAATTACTCCAATGCTGGCAATGTAGCCTGGAGACCTGCTTCTGGTATTCATCCATAAAACAAATCACTTTTATATTTTGAAACATGTCTTTCTTTGATGGAGAATAGTTTCTTATTTTTCACTTTAAAAGGCTTTCAACAACAGCAACCGATGCCTGGTCTTGATGCTCGGCACATGGCACCCCCAGCTGGAGGAAGGCCACTGAAGACAGTTGCTCCTTCTCATGCTGAGGAAAAGCAGCAGGCCAATTAGTAGAAATCCAGAGTACCAGAATTGGAGAAACATCTTGTAGATCAACTGAGTACAGAGGAGGTTAACTCACTGAACTCAAAGTTCAAAGAACCAACTGAAGCTGATAAAAAGGTACTTAGAACTTTAATGTTTCCCCAATTTTCTCATCTTGAGCAGCAAAGTTATGTGTGCATGTTACTTCCTGATAAGTGTCAAATCATAACAAATATCCCAGAGACTTGGGGAAAGAAATCTTGGATGCTAGAGAGAAAATTGAATATTTCGGGGTCAAAATGCAGTTCAGCCATCGAACTTGTAATGTATCTTTTGTATTTCATTTCTTTGTGTATGCATCTCACTTTTTCTTCATTCTTTTCTTCCCTTAGCTTGTAGCGCGACGTATAATTTTTCTCCTTAATTTTGGAATGTTCCTAGTCCTATTGAAGCAAAGAGCCCTATAGTTTTATCGTTGTTACAAATTCGATGATTGTATTATTAAACTGAAGCTGTGCCTTTATTTTTTTCAGCCTTAATTTGCTGTAATTTCCTACCCTCTCTAATAAAATTTGTTTCGCTGATCTTTGTATGATGCAAACAAGAACACTGAGTTTTGCCGGTGTTAGTCCAATCGGGTCATTCATATTTTTTGCTCATTGCAGTTGAGCCATCGAACAATCGCATATTTTTGTCGTGTCAAATGTTCAAACAATCGCACTTGGTCATGAGTTTTTTACTTTGCCCTGGCATGGTGTGTTAATTAATGTCTCTGTTTATGATATAAAGGTAAATCAAGTTTTAAAGATAACAAAAAGGCTATTATACACTTGTCCGTAACTAGCGCTTTATAATGTATAAAGCATAAACAATACCAAAATAATAAAAGCCTTGCCTATTTGTTGTTTTATTTCTTGGTCAGACAAGTGAGCTATCAAAGTACAAATTTGCCTTAAAAAAGTTTTTCCTAATCACTTTCATTTGCTTCAAACTCATCACTTGATCCACTAACTTGAGGCTCATCTCCTGATCCACCACCTTTGGAATCATCATCTTGTCTTGTTTGTTCTTCTACTTTTGGTCCCCTCGACATGAACACATGACCAAATTTGAATTTCTCAGCATCTTCGGCATACAATGGGCATATGCCACAGCTTTCCACCTTCATTGAATCCAACATGCAGAAGACAACAGAGGCCTCTTTGGCAAGTTTGTAAACATCAGGGGAGCAGTTTTTTCCTACCTCTTCACTTCTAAAGGCCTCATTCCACACATACACGTGATGTTGGCCGTCACGGTTGTAGGCGCGTGGGATAATGTACTCAGAGCTGAACAGTTCATGGCTTTCACCCATGAATTTGACAAAGAAATTAGCTCTGACCCTCCAGACGTCACACCACACCTCTGAAACACAAGAAAGAACAACAGAGAGAGCGAAACCAAATAAACCTGTTCGAAACCAATCTGGACAAAGCTCGATGTCTACTGAAGATCCCTCATTTTGATAGCTGAACCAATTTGGAATTTCTTTTCCTGGACATGCAATGTTAATCTGAGGCCAGGGATTATGAGGCAAGAAATAGTGCTTTAATGGCGCAACAGTTGCCATTCGCATAATTGTAATCTGTGCTTCATCCATTATGTTGCTCCTTGAATTATTATCTAATTTTGGGCAATTAGCAAAATCTCTGAAACAATAATTAGGTTTATCCCAACCTTGTGTGAGTGCTGTCCTTGAACTTGACACTATCTTCAGCGACGTGCAGCCTTGAGCTTTAACATTACATAGCACTGGGAGCTCTGGTATAGATTGAAGCCGCTTGCAGTTGATTAAGTTGAGTATGGACAACCGAGAAGCTTGTTTGATGCTTGCTGGTATTTCCAATATACCGCTATAGCTGAGTTCTAGTTCTTCTAAAGAGATAAACCCAACAGAGCTGGAAGGCAATTTTTCAAGTCTCCGACAGCCCCAAAAGTCGAGACGTTTAAGATTGGTTAAACTGTAGATACCTGTTGGGACATCCTTAAGTTGATAGCAGCCCCTAAGGTTTAAATCTTGAAGCCCATTTAGATTTCCTATAGACGAAGGAAGCATTTCGACAGCTGTGTCTTCCAAACAAAGACACGCCAAATGTTCCATTGGCTTCAAGATTTCAGGGAATTTGGAAAATCTAGAGCACTTTGTGAGATCAAGACTTTCAAGATATTTCAACTTACAGATTGATGAGGGTAGCTCTGTAATTGCTGTTTGAATTAAACTTAAGGACTTCATATGTTCCATGGGCTCCAAAATCTCTGGAAAGTTTTCAAATTTGGAGCACGAATAGAGATCGAGTTTCTCGAGATTTTTCAACTTACACCTGTTGCTTGGAAGTTTCTTAAGGTCTTCGCATTTCCTTAGATTCAAGTAAGAAATATTTTCGTTAGACCAAACTGATTCAGGCAACTCCTTTATACCACTGCATTCTAAATTTAAGTATTGAATATTTCCTGGCATCTCTGGAAGATACTTGAGACTGTAGCAGAATCCAAGATGAAGATGAGTAAGCTTGTCAAGATGTTGAAAATACGAAGGAATTTCAACCAAACTTTCACAGCCCCTGAGATTTATCTCCACAATTTTTAGACTCCTAGAGAGATTTGGAACTTCAGTTAGATTTGAACAGCGCCGCAGATCAATCACTTGTAAGTTGACAAGTATCTGCAACAAATTAAATAGAAATATAAAGAATTAATATAATTTCTACACTTGATTTTATACAAGAATTAAAATAGGCATATAATATAATATACCTCGTCTTCTTTCCAAAGCTTCTTAACTTTGCTATGTGGCATATGAAGCTCAACTAGATTTTCCGGACAAAAATTTGACGGCAAAGATTCCAGTGGATATCCCCAGCAGTAAAGATAACGAAGAGAATTAGGAAGGTCTAGAGAAGCGGTCAATTTGCCAAACGAGCTAATTAGTAGCACTATTAGGTTAAACATCTTTTTGAAGCATGCACGTTTCAATGGTTGGTATTCAAGATTATTCCCATTAACCATTATGCCTTCAACATTTGGAGTTTTCTGAGAATAAGAAGAAAGTTTAAATGTGAATATAAACATATTAAAATGTAATGCACATTTGGAATGGAGAGTATTTGCAATGGTAATCATGTACAAGTGTCTTAGTCTAGTCAAATATCCAACATAATTGTATCTTCCTCTACTTGTCTAAATAAACAAACATTTGTTCATATTCCAAACACTTCCTAACAAAATAAATATTCAATCAAATTCATCTTTTAACAATCTCACTTCTTTATTATAAATTAGTTTTACTTTGTTCTGTTATCATCTCAAGTTTGTAATTTTTTTTTTCTAAAAAAAAAAAGAAAAGAAAAAAATTGGATGCATTTGGCTCTTACCGTGTTACTCTTCAATACATGATAGATATCCTCATCAGTGAACAACCTACTCCGCTTACTAGGATCTTTAATATATTGTTCTTGAACAATTGTCCTTCCCATTTCTTGTAGCAAATCGTGCATCTCTATGATTTCGCTTCCCCACTTTGAATCAATTGATATGAGAGACATATCAATGAGAATTCTAATTCCGGTTGTCGCAAAGAATCTACGAACATTTAACATTCGTTTTACCCTATCCACAGGCCACCCTTTACAAAAACATGCTATATCCAGAAATATCTCCTTCTCATTTCTTTCCAATCTATCATAACTTATTCTCAACACTTTCTGAATATCTTCACTGGGAAATCGTTTCAATTTGTTGAATTCATCTTCCCATTCTTCTTTGCTCTTGCAATTGAAGAACGACGACCCCAGAACTGTAAGAGCTAAAGGAACGCCTTTGGCATAAGCCACCACCTTTTTTGCCAACTCCTTATAATCTGTTCTACGAGTATTGTTATCCTTGAAAGCATGCGAATAGAAGAGTTGAAGAGCATCATCCGGTTTTAATACCTCAACCTCATAAATATTATCCTCTTCAACAGTTTGCCTAAGTGTGCCCCTATTTCTAGTTGTGATAATGATTCTACTTCCAGTGCCAAACTGGAGACGACTGCCAGCTAAACATTCCAATTGCTTAGAATCACTCACATCATCAAGAACAATGAGGACCTTTGTACGCCTGAGCCTTTCTCGAACATAAGTTGATCCTATGGATAAACCTTCTTCCTTTAATATCTCCTTAAGAAGTGTTTTTTCCAAGTAATCTGGTCCACTTGCTTTTTCTGAGTTCTCCCTAACATTCTTAAGAAAAGAAGAAGCTTCAAATTTAGAAGAGTGTCTGCGAAATACAGCCTCGGCAAGGGTGGTCTTGCCAATACCACCCATTCCCCAAATACCTACAGTGATGCAAGCGTTCGGTGAATGAATGACTAAAAGCGATTCGACCTGCTCGATGCGTTCAATTCCAACAGAGCCCTTTAAATCGCAGGATGATGCGCAACACAATTTGGTCCAAATATCTTCAACAACTTTCTTAACTAAATCAGCATCCGTCCTGGCATATATATGTAGGAAAGTAATAGTTAGTTTTAAATATTTATACCTTACAAAATCTTAGCAAAATAAAATCATCACAAGTTTAAAGAAAATTTATAATTTTATACAAGTTAAAAGAATTAGTTAGTTACCCATAATTTTTTGAATCAAACCCAGATATATTTGCTGCATTCGTCAAAGCACCCCTCCACTTGTGCACCTTGTCGATACTGTTCTGGAAACGTTGTTCAAGTTGAGCAAATGCAACCTCATAACTCCCCCGTTGTTTTCGTACATCCGATGGAAGGGTGTCGTAAAAAATGGGTATAACCAACTGGCCATGTTTTTTCTTGCATTCTAGGATATGCACAAGCTCATCCAAACACCACGTGGAAGAAGCGTAGTCTTTCGAGAAAATGATCACCGAAAGCTCTGATTCCTTGATTGCTTCGAGAAGGGCAGGTGCGATTTCATCTCCTCTCTTAAGCTCGTCATCAATATAGGTTGTGATTTTTTTCTGAAGTAAGGCAGCATGGAGGTGGCTGGTGAAAGTACGGCGGGTGTCCTCACCTCTGAAACTAATAAACACATCGTACTTTTTTGTATCATCAGCATCAGCAGGAGCAGCAGCGGATGAAGAAGAAGAAGCGATATCCATAACCTCTAGTTTTCAGATCCAGCAAAAAGATGTAGTTGCAGAGAGATTAATTGTTAATTAAAGAGAAATAATATTATGACGTTGCAGGAATTAAGGAGAATTTACTTAGAATTGGCTTTTGACTACATGCACAAAGTTTCAATGAGTGAGAGATGAACGAAAGTAGAAAATGGGGCACATGATAGGCACATATTTTCTTTAAAAAACTATACTTTAAAGAAAGATATTCATATATTTAAAATCTTAATATGAACAAAGCCATCTCAGCATGTAAAGCTACTAGTATTTGAAAACCATAAAATGATATAAATGCAAACCTTTTCTCCTTGCTTTGCACCCCTCACAATATGTATCATCATCGTCTCCTGATCGATTCCTGGAAGTGATGTTTTGGTTATGTTTCATACAGTTAATCAGATTATGCATACCAAAAAAGGATGCAAAAAATAAACTTGAGACCTCTTTCTTCTGTTCACTTCCTTCTTTTCTATTTCCATTTGCTCTTTCTTTCAATCTTTTGTAATGAAGCTTTTCAGAACATCTGTAAAGAGAACCGTTTAATCCAAACGTCAAAAGGAAGACAATTATTCAAGACGCAAACCAAACAAAGTGACATCCGGTGACAGGTCACTAGCGAAGAAATTAACAGCAGACATAACAAAAATTAATTTGCAAATTAAATGCCAGAATAGCATAACACCTGAACTTATTAATTAAACAGAAATGACAAAAAAAATACAGAATAGCATAACACATATTTTCTTTAAAAAACTACTTTAAAGAAAGATATTCATATATTTGCAATCTTAATATGAACAACGTCATCTCAGCATGCAAAACTACCAGTAGTTGAAAACCATAAAATGATAAAAGTGCAAACCTTGTCTCCTTGCTTTGCTCCCCTCACAATCGGTATCATCATCGTCTCCTGATCGATTCCTGCAAGTGAAGTTTTGGTTATGTTTCGTATAGTCAATAAACATAAATCAGATTATTATGCATACCAAAAACCACCACACAAAAAGGATGCAAAAAATAAACTTGAGACCTCTTTCTTCTGTTCTCTTCCTTGTTTTCTATTTCCATTTGCTCTTTCTCTTTCAATCTTTTGTAATGAAGCTTTTCAGAACCTCTGTTAAGAGAACCGTTTAATCCAAACGTCAAAAGGAAGACAATTGATAAAGATGCGAACAAAACAAAGTGACATCCGGTGCCAGGTCACCAGCGAAGAAATTAACAGCAGACATAACAAAAATTAATTAGCAAATTAAATGCGTCACAACATAACACCAAAACTTATTAATAAAAAATAAATGACAAAAAATACAGTAAGAGCCTTAAACAATATCAATAAACACCGACTAACCTCTGACAAGTTACCAATTTGTTGCAGAGAGATTAATTGTGAATAGAGTAGAAAGAGCGACTGGTTCAAAATTTAGGAGGATCCAACAAAGCAAAAGCAAGAGAGAGAGAGAGAGTAGTTAAGAATTGAGGAGGATCTAATGAAACGAGAGAGAGGGGAAGACTAGTTCAGAATTTACTTGAATTGGCTTTTGAGTTCCAAATGCTCTTCCGGAAAAGCAATGAGTAAGAGATGAACAGTTGCAAAAGCTTAAGAAAGGGCACATGGGATGGGGCCTCTCTTTACGCGGTTTGCGAACATGGTTTTGAAATTTTCTAGTTAATTAGTCACCAATTTCTTCAATTTCCAAGCACTTTCGATTGCAACATTTTGTTAATTTTTTATTTAAAAAAAAAGGGTAAACTGCCAATTTAGTCTCTGAATTATGACCTTAGTGAAAATTAGGTCCCTAAACTATTTTTCCAGAAAAATTAGTCCCTGAATTATAAAAATCTGCCAATTACATCCCTAATGTTACATTCGAAGCTACTATATTCAATTTTCCATCAATTTAAGTCACGTTACTTGCATGTGATACACATTGAATGCTAGATTGATAGTTTTTCATAAAGAAATAGTGTATGGAGTTAACTTTGGAGGAGAAATTGGTAGTTTTTCATAAAGAAATAGTGTAAGTTAACTTTTAAGGGTAAATTAGACATTAAATTCGCAACATATATGAAATGTTAAGCACTTATAAACAAGAAAATGATGGTATTACATTCTAAAGTGTGTCAAGTGACTTAATTTGACGAAAAATTAGATAAAATAGCTTTGAATATAATAATAGGGATGAAATTAGCAATTTCTAATGAATTTAGGGACTTATTTTACTGAAAAAATAATTCAAGGACCTAATTTTCACTGAGGTGATAGTTCAGGGACTAAATTGGCATTTCACCCAAAAAAAAATGAATCTTACACTACAAAATCATGGGCAGGGTAAAGCTTCATATAGCATCTTCAAGCTCAGAAGAGATGAATAGTTAGGGCTTATTGCCAGTTATCTCATTTTTTTCAAAAAAAAATGTATATAGTTGTTCATGAATGGAGATCGAATAAGATTTCGTATATGTCTTTCCAAGCACATGTGACAAATCAAGTCATTGGAGTCTCAAACTCATTTAGTTTAATATTACCTAACACAATCATTAAAACTGTCCATCTCACCGCTATGTTATGTTAAAGATGAAACTAAAAAAATCTTAATAATTATTCATTAATATTTAATGAATTAATTTGCCCACTTCTACTTCCAAAGCTTTCGAATTGGCTTTTGACTTAAAGTTCCAAAGGCTCCTTCAGGAATTTCAATGAGGTACAGATGAACGGTCGTAAAAGTATAAAAGGGGCACATGGGATGGGGCCCTTCCTTTACGCTCTTTGCGTGCACGGTTGTAAAGTTTTCTAGTTCAGTGATCAGTTTCTTTCAAGAAATTTTCAAGCAATTTCAATTGATTACATTTTTATAATTTTCACACTACAAAATTACTGAGGCCTAAAAATATAGTTATTCACCAATTGAGATTGAACAAGATTTGGAATCTAACTTTCCAAGCACAGGTGACAAATCAATTTATTGAATTATAGAGTCTCAACCTATTTAGTTTGATCTCACCATAAATAGAAAGACAAAAAAGGGCACATCCTCATGAGTTCATAACCTTCACTAAAGAAGTCACAACTCACAAGTCATCCCTACATAATTTTTTTTTGACAATGCTAAGGGGACTAAATTTGTAGATTAAACTTTGTAAACTAAATGACATGAAAGTTGATGATTTGATTATTACTTAAGCGTTGATTAACGTGTTTTTTTATTGGTGACACGTCATTTATTTTGTAAATTTAGTCTCTCTAGCGTTACTCTTCTTATTTTCCATCCACTAGTTTCAACTTTGATAAGCAAACCATCAATGAAACTTAATGTTGACAAAGACAGCTAACCTACAGCTGGTGGGTCACCGTAGCACTCAGGTTACATACTTGTTCGACCATTATGTAAGGGGTGGATTGCCTTTATGATTGAGGGTATTTCTCTTTAACCCACTATATGTCAATTCAAACCCTCCCGCCTTCTCTTAATAGAGACTACTATAGAATATTGCTTGTAGTTTAAAAAAAAAAGCTCTTTCTCGTTCAATTTTCGTATTTTGCATGTTTTATGTACAAAGCTTTGAACATTCCCAGTTAGTGACCAATTTCTTTCAAAGAAATTTCCAAGCACTATCGATTGATTACCTTTTTATAATTCCTAAAAAATAAAAACAAGTTAATTTTACATTACAAAATCACAAAGGGCTAAGAATATAGTCCTTCACTATTGGAGATTGCCTAAGATTTGGAATCTGTTTTTATAGGCTATCGAGAGGTCATAAGAAGGAAGTAAGATTATCTCCCCTCTTTTTTTCCCTCCCCTTCCCTCCCCTCCTAATTGAACGGTTACGGTTAAGTTACGTCTACATCTTATATTAATTTTTTATAACAAGAGAAAGATAAAATAAGAGTGTGTGAGAGGAGGAGATAAAAGGGAATGGAAAGAGAAGAGGAGAAAATCCTAGTCTCATAAGAAGGCCTAGAACTTAGTTGGAAAGTAAGCAAGAAAAACTTGTGTGGAAGTGATTAATCATGTTATTCATATTAGAGTAACTTTTATGCCAATGTAACATTCATGTGATGACACGTATTTTCAAAATGTATATATAATTATTAAAAAGAGTTTATCAGCTTGCCATCGAAACCAACCAATTAGAAATCAGCTACATCAGAATCGGCCGCAGAAGACGAAGAAATGTTAAAGGTCTGCAGTTGATGTAAAACAAAGTTCTGATGGCGATGACAATAATGTTAAAAACTTGAATACAATCAACTCCATCTCTCTATGTCAGAAAACGTGTAAATACATAGAAACATTAAATTCGTAGTCCGTATGGTAGAAGCAAACACACAGGCTTTAGAGCAAGTCCAGCCTTGCTAGAAGCCCGGGGGACAGGGGAGAAGAAAGGGCCCGAGGCCCTGTGAATCACCTCCAGCCTTGAAGGGCCCGAGCTCGTGGAGAAGGCCCGAGCAGGGGGCCTGTCAATTTGTGACAGCCCCGGAGCCTGAGCTCCAAGCCCTTTTTTTATTTTTTTCTGTCAGGCGCGTGCACCCCACTCGCGCGTGGGGGCGCGTCGCCCGACAGCTTTTCAGAAAAATCAGTCCGCTTTTCAAAATGTCACAGTTACTGTTGGGAAGCCACGTGGCTTCCCACGGTCCGTTCGATCTCAACGGCTCCTTCATTTGGACTGTTCGATGTCAACAATAAAAAAATCTTATTTAATATCAACCATTCGATCTGAGATCAATGGTCGATATTAATATGCTTTATAAATAAAGAAAAAATAGTTTTAAAATTAAGAAAAGTTACCGTTGTGACACGTGGCACAATCTGGAGTGTTGGAATTCAAAAATTTTTAAATCCAACGACAGAGATTAATTATTTGAATAAAATTTTTAAAAAATGGAAAAAATCCAAAAAAATTGTAAAAAATCTAAAAAAAAATTGTAAAAAAGATAACGACACGTGGCACGATGACATTGGATAAAAATCTTATCGAAATCCATCGCTAAATAATTTTTTTTTTATAAAATGACACGTGGCCCAACGATAACGATTTAAAAAATCTTATCCGACATTACAAATAATTTTATTTTGTATTATTTAAACAAACAAAAAAAACTAATATTTTATTGCCTATTGCCAGGGGGAGGGCTCTAAGGGTGGAGATGCAAATGACAATTACTCTTCATTAATGGCAGTTACTATTCATTCAAGGCGGTTACTGTTCAATAGGGTGGATTCAATAATGAATTGCCAGGGGAAGGGCTCTATAGGTAGAGTTGCTCTTATTGTAGAGGCTTCTGGCCAGTGGCAAGCACACGGTAGCCAGTAGGCCCACCTTCCCGACCTTATGCGCTTTTTTATCTACAAATTTAACTTTGTTGCTCCATCTACTCATTTCATCTTTAATCAGCAGAGCATCCAACCGTAGCAGTTAGGCTATCTCCAACCGAGGGCTGGCCAGAGGGCTCGTTTGAGCCCTCTAGCCCTCCAAGATTCCCCAAGATATTAATATTTTAATGAACAGTACAGTGCCATATTTGCCTCCGTCTCCAACCGAGGGCCAGAGGGCCAAAGGGCTCGTTTTAGCCCTGTCACAAAAAACCGTCTCCAACCGAGGGCCAAATGGCTATAGGGCCAAACATAATTTATTATTTAAAAACTACAATTTAAATTCAAATCTAACGGCTAGGTGACGTCAACATGATGTTAAATGGTAGTATCTCTATAAATGAGTATATGAGGCGCTATAGAATGATACGTTCTCGTGCCACAAATACGTACCTACAACAGGATCTTGTTGGGCCAAAAGAAGCATGGAGTAGGCTTTTAAGTTTTATGTTGTTAAATGTTTTTAAAAATGTTGTTTAAGTTTCATGTTGTTAAATGTTTTTTTATGTTGTATAATTTGTATGTTGGTTAATGTTATTTAATGTTATTTCATATTGTTTAATGTTGTTTCATGTTACTTAATTTAATTTAATGTTGTATAAATGGCCTAGGAAAAAAATAGAATTGAAAAAAATTATGAAACAAATTTTGTGAAATAGAAGTTATAGGAAAAAAAATATGAATCAAATTTTGTAAAATAGAAGTTATAGGAAAAAAAATAGAATTTAAAAAAAATTGAAACAAATTTTGTAAAATAGAATTGAAAAAAAATATGAAACAAAATTTGATTAATATGAAAAGGAAAAAAAAAGGGAAAAAAAGTTTAAATTCATTTTTAAAAAAAAGCCTAATAATACAACGGCTACTAGCCGTTATATAAAAAAACATTCAAACTATTAGTGTCGGTTATAATCGACACCAATAGTAGAACTATTAAAAAATAAATACAACCTCTTTAATGCTGTCGGTTTTAACCGACAGCAATAGAAAACATTAAAAAAAAAATAAGCCAGCCCGGGGCTGGCTGGCTGGCCGAAAGCAGCCAGCCCTCCAGCCCTCTCCGATCCCGTGGGGCCCTCCCAGATTCCAGAGCCCTCTGGCCTAGCCCTCGGTTGGATACGGTTTTAAGGCTATTTTCGGCCCTCTGGCCCTCTGGACCCTTCGGTTGGAGATGGCCTTAGGTGACGCACTTAGTTGTCCGTCATTGCTTGTAATTATACAAAAACAAAAACAAAAAGCAAGCACTTTCTCATTCAATTGGTATATCTACACGTTTTACGTACAAATTTTTAACCTTCCTAATTAGTGATTAATTTCTTTTACGCATAATTTTTAATATTTTCAATTAGTGACTAATTTCTTTTAAGAAATTTCCAAACACTTTTGATCTAATACCTTTTTATAATTCTTAAAAAACAAAAACAAGTCAATTGCATACTAAAAAAATCATAGAGGGCTAAGAATATGGTCCTTCACTATTAGAATATTGCCTAAGATTTGGAATCTGTCTTTCCAGGATTATCGCGAGGTCATAAGAGAGCCCAAAACTTATCCTAAAAGCTAAACCTTTAAAAAATAAAGTTTTCCTGTACTTATATAATGACAAGTTATGTATTACCAGTATTTCCAGCACAATGAAAAATTTCTCGAAAATTTGGAGTGACAAATATTAGTCACTTTCACGTACTTAAATTTTTTTTCGATAATTGATAAAGGGTTGTGATTTTCACACACTCTTAATTACCTTTCCCACACCCCTTCTTATTTTTTAATACTTAATTGATATCTTACTATTTACTCTTCCATATATACCCTTTTTACTTTTTGACTTTTAAAAGTTGTTTTTTATTTTTTGATTGTGTTGTAGATTGGAGTAGCAGCCTGATTCTTCCCACTCCCCTGCTTTTTCCCTTGCTTTCTCCCGCTTCTTCCCCAAAACCCAGACACCTCCTGCTTTTTCCCCAAACCCAGACACCTCTCGCAGCCCGATTCCCTCGCCGCCGCAAATATTTCCACTGCTTCTTCGAAGCCTCCCACTCCCTCCGCCGAGCCCAACGAGACCTATTCTGAAATTTCCACTGCTTCTTCTCTTTCCGCTCCCCTGTCCTCTTTTTTACTTCTTGTGAAAAACCACAATGGATGACCTAATAATAACAGATGAAGAACTCCAGATGGACATTGAGTTGCAGAAGATATTGGATATGGCATGCAAGGAGGATGGCATGGAAGAAATTTCAGAATGCATTCCTCCTCTTAACACTTTTGATGGTAATTTTCTAAAGTATTTTCTCAAATTATTAAGATTGATTTTGGAATTTAGGGTTTTTGTTCTCTTCTTGCCTCAATTTGTTTTTTAGGTTTAGTTTTTTCTTTCCCTAATTTGTGGTTCAAATGATAATTGAATGAATGAATACTGGTGGTTTAAGATAAATGTATCATGTAACAATGAAGTAACTGAATCCAGGGGAAGAAATCAGAAAATCACGAAACTAAGTTTGTAAATGTTTTTGACATCAGAATTTTTTTTTACAAGAATAACGAAAAATTAGGCAATGCTCAGAGACTAAGGAGCAAAAGATTAAAAACTACCATGCTTACGTGAATGCACCGGGCAATGCTCTATAACATATTTTTCTCTCATGTACACGGCAATGCTCTATAATAGAGAATATTGATTTGTGTTGGTTTTGGGGAAATTAATTTTCTATTGGAATCTATTGGTCCCCAATACACTTTAACTTAATGGTAAATTGGTATTAGGTTTAATTGTTGTGGTTTTACCTAGGCTCCATGTTTTGGTGTAAACTTGATATAATGCATACAATGCTTTGGTATAAATTTGATACTTAAATGTCTAGTCCATTGATAAAAAGTATATATTCTACATATATAAATGTGTTGGTTTGTGATATATAGGAAGTCAACCAACGATTGATGAGCCCGATAAAATGCTCTCTTTGTTGGCGAAATGTTTTGAAAGTCGAGAAGACCTCATCGGGGAAGTTCGTAAGATAGCATTAATGCAAGGGTTTGCAACCGTTATTAGAAGATCTAAGACAAATACATATGTTGCTATTGGTTGTGATAGAGGTGAGGATTATCGAGCCTCTAAAACTTCACTAGATGAAAGAAAAAAAAACTCAGGATCTCGCCTCATAAATTGTCCATTTGAAGTCAAGGGGCGTAAAAAGAAATGTGAAGAATTTTGGAAGCTAGAGATAAAAAGTTTATTGCATAACCATGAACTTTCAAATGACATGTGTGGACATCCTTCTTGTCGTCAATTTTCACAAGAGGAAATCTTACGAATTAAAGAAATGAGTAAGGCTGGTATACCACCACGCCAAATTCTATCTTCGCTTCGGCAAGGCAATCCTCATCTTCAAGTAGTTTCTCGAAACATCTATAATCTAAGAGCTAAGATTGTGAAGGAGAGTCTAACTGGGCGTCCAGTTATTCAAGCATTATTAGAAGAACTTGGTGAAGGTGGTTTCACTTATAACATTGAGTATGATCATGAAGGCCACTTGACTCATTTGATCTTTGCTCATCCCTTGTCTATAGAGTTGACCAAGAGCTACCCATATGTTTTTGTGATGGATTGCACATATAAGACCAACAAGTATAAGATGCCATTATTGGATATCATAGGAGTTTCAAGTTTCAACACATCCTTTTATTCTTGTTTTGTTTTCATGCAAAATGAGAAAGAAGAGGATTATGTGTGGGCTCTAAAAATGTTTAGTAAGATTTTGGGAGTTGATAATCATCCTATGGTGATTATAACGGATAGGGAGTTGGCATTAATGAATGCTATACACATTGTCTTTCCGAGTACTTCCACTCTTTTGTGCGTGTGGCATATTGAGAAAAATATACTTGCAAATTGTAAAGCTCATTTTGAGGAAGAAGTTGATTGGATTGATTTCATTTCTACTTGGATAATTTTAATCCAATCTCCTAATGAAACATCATTCAATGAAGCTTGGAGTCGTTTTGAAGTTAAGTACGAGGAGAAGAAATTTGTTTTGAAATATATTTTTGGTACTTGGCTTCCATACAAAGAAAAGTTTGTAAGTGCATGGTCAGAGAAAGTTACCCACTTTGGTAACCGTGTTACTTCAAGAGCCGAAGGTGCACATGCAACGCTAAAAAAATATCTTCAAGTTTCAACTGGAGGTCTTCGCGAGGTAAAAGAAAAAATATGCCTTGCTATTGAAAATCAATTTCAAGAAATCAAAACTCAACTTTCAAGTGAAAAAGTTAGAGTTTCACACAAGTTTCGACTTCCCTTCTTCAAAGAGGTTGTTACTCATGTATCTAGATTTGCATTGAATGAGTTATATAATCAATATGAAGCATCAAGTTCTTCTGATCTTCCATCTCAATGTAAGGGTCATTTTCTCAAGACAATGGGTCTTCCTTGTGCTCACATGATTAGAGAGATGAATATTGAAGTCTTGCAACTAAATGACATACATCCACAATGGAGGATTGATAGAAGATTGTTTGTCAATGATCGTCATGTAAGCTTGGACAATGAACAAGATCAAATAAGCGGCCTTCTATTGGAGTTTAAAGATAAGTATGAAAAGTTGCCTCTTACTCAAAAAGAGGATACCAAAAGGCAACTTTGTGAATTTATTGATACTTCTCTTCCATTAACTCTTGAGCCTAATGTTAAACCTCACAAAGGTCGTCCAATGGGTTCTAAAAATAGAAAAGAATCAAGCTCTACAAAGCGTGGTCCTTCAAAGTTTGAAATAGTGGAGAAGGCTCAGAAACGTGCTCGACGGGTATGTCATTTTTTTTATTTATCTTTTAATATTGTCTACTATGGTCATGATTATTTATATATACATATAACTTAATGTTCATTGTTTATAGGTGTGATGAGCATAATGATTTGCCAAAGAAACTTTTTGTTAATAATAGCTTAGATGTGTAAAGAACACATTAAGGTACATATATTTTTGTTGATTTTTCCCCATAAAAATACTAATTAAGTTTGTAATTTTCTTTCCTTTTGTTGACATGTTTTTATTTTCTTGTAGGTTGGAGTGCATGGGTTTCATATCTTTTTGGTAATATTGACATCTCCTTTTGAACACAAGATTAAAGGCCAAACATAGTGTAGGCAAAATGTGAAAGCTTGTAATGATATCTGATGTATTTTTTGGGGCATGAGGCTACTATTATGGGGATTAAAGTGTATGTGGATTGCTTACTAGTATTTTGTACAATTCATGTAACTTATGCATATATACTATATCATTATGTCACAGCCCGTCCCGGAATTATAAATTCCGAGGACGTGAAAGTACGAAAATAACCTTAAACGTGACAAGGTGCGTAAGTGTGAAGTTGGTTTTAATCTAAGTTCATAACTTTTGGTTAATTAAATTATCTTGTGGGATAAGAACTTAGAATTAGGTTTACATTTATTGTATTAATTTAGGTTAAGGACTGAGAAGGGGCCACGTGGGATCCCCATTCCTTATTTCCCTCCCTAAAACCCGTAACTCCTTCTCTCTCTTTTTCTTCTTTCATCCCAGAAAACTCTCTCACTCTCTCTTTTACTCTCGAACATACGGACTCACACACAACCTCAATCAAACCTCCACGAACGTCCAATTTAAGACTACCATCGTGATCCTGAGGACTTCACGAACACGGGGATACCAAATTCAGGTGAGTTTCATTTCGAAAAACCCTAGTTTTTAAAGCCCCGTGAAATGGCACTGTTCATGATCTTCTAAATGACTACGTTTTAGGCTAAAACAAGCTCACAGTGAGCTTAAGGAGGTCACGAGGAGGCTCGGAGTGCCTCGTTTGAACAAAATGGACGTCGGGATCACTTGGTTCGAGTTTGGCCGGATTTTGGAATTATTGGAAAGGTATGATCTCGTTGTTTTTAGACCTTAAAACCATTCCAACGTGATAGTAGGTGTTTAGGGCTTCATTTTGGTATAAGGTACGAAAAATTTGGACGAAAAACGAAGGAGAATAGTGAGTTTAAAGTTTTTCCAGTTTTCCGACGACCGGAGTCTGGCGAAGGACCGCCGGAGAAGAAAGGAGAATATTCCGTTATATTTAACGGAATATTCCTAACGGCAGTAACGGAAAAATGTTAAGTTTAACGGAATATTCCGGGGTTTTAACGGAATATTCCTGACGGCGTCAATTGACACCGCCAGTGTGCATGTCACGTGGCCGCGCGTAGGTCCGTGCCTAGGTCGGCGCGTGGGGGCGCGTGAGGACTCCAAAAATTATTTTAAAAATATGGGGATGATCCTGAGGTTGTGTAGGTCACGGTGGTATATTCATATACCCAATTTGAGCAATATATGAGGAGTTATTAGCTAAGAATTGGGTTAGGCGTTAAATAACGTCAAATTGGTTACTTTTGTATAGGTGAAGCTTATGCGGGCGTCGGGCATGGCCAAGGGATGCTCAGGGACCTACGAGACGTCGATGTAATCAGTGAGTGGGCAGTTTGTTTTCCGTATATATATATACTTGACGTTTTCCCAGAAATTGAATTAGAATGAAATTATGTTTTAAATGAAAGGTATATAGAATTATATGGAAACGTGAATTGAAAGGTCATGCATAGAAGTACATGAAATATATATATGGAAATGTAAATCGAATTGCCATGCATCAAATGATATGAATTGTTATATGATGCATATGAATGAATGGTGCGGCGGACGCACAGGTGAGTATCAGGTGAGTATTTAATTACTGTTATGATGATGTTGATGTATATTGAGCTCAAATCCTGCACCATGGTTTAGTGCTTATAGTATTCACCGCATCGCACGCTCGCCTTGGATCCAAGTAGATGCTGGTCGCACAGTCCACGCGGAGTGGGTGCGACGGGCCAGTCGTAGAGTGTTAGTGAGATTTCGACTGGTGGGTGACCTTAGATTATGTGCACAGATGATTGATGAGAAAGCACTAGAGCGTAATATTAACCATTGAGTCGTACAGACTACATTAGGTGGTTCCGACTTATGTGCAGAAGGCTGTACAGGTCACAGAGGTGACTCCGGCAGAGTGAGAGTGATAGATTTTGAGCTCTAGGTTCAACCGTACAGGGCTATTAGAGGGCCTCCGGTTGATTACTTTCTTGCACCTGATATGATTATTGTTGATGCATCCATACTTAACTGTTGAATTCCGACATGGCATGGCATATTTGTATTGAAAAATGTTGAGTTAATGAATTGAAGTATTGAGAATATATATGTATATTTATATTTTACATTTCTGGGAAAGTATATATAATTATTAAAAAAAGTTTATCAGCTTGCCATCTACATCAGAATCGGCCGCAGAAGACGAAGAAGAAATGTTAATGGTCTGCAGTTGATGTAAAACAAAGTTCCGCTGGCGATGACAATAATGTTGAGAACTTGAATACAATCAACTCCATCTCTCTATGTCAGAAAACGTGTAAATACATAGAAACATTAAATTCGTAGTCCTTATTACGTATGGGGACAAAGTTACTTTAAAGAATGTTTTGATCATTGATAATGCTCCCACGGGCTTTATGGTAGTGGCAAACACACAGGCTTTATTTTAGTGGCTCGTGGCAAACACACAGTAGCCAGTAGGCCCACCTTCCCGGCCTTACGCGCTTTTTTATCTACAAATTTAACTTCGTTGCTCCATCTACTCATTTCACCTTTAATCAGCAGAGCATCCAAAGCAATTTAATCTTGACAAGGATTAATCAGCACACGACACGTTACCGTAGCATTTAGGTGACGCACTTAGTTGTCCATCATTGCTTGTAATTATACAAAAACAAAAAGAAAAAGCAAGCACTTTCTCATTCAATTGATATATTTACACGTTTTACGTACAAATTTTTAACATTCCTAATTAGTGATCAATTTCTTTTACGTAGAATTTTTAATATTTTCAATTAGTGACTAATTTCTTTTAAGAAATTTCCAAACACTTTTGATCTAGTACCTTTTTATAATTCTTAAAAAACAAAAACAAGTCAATTGCATACTAAAAGAAAATCATAGAGGGCTAAGAATATGGTCCTTCAATATTAGAAATTAGAATATTGCCTATTAGAAATTAGAATATTGCCTAAGATTTGGAATCTGTCTTTCCGGGGTTATCAGAAGGTCATAAGAGACCCCAGAACTTACCCTAAATGCTAAACCTTTAAAAAATAAAGTTTTTATGTACTTATATAATGATAAGTTGTGTATTACTAGTATTTCCAGCACAATGAAAATTTTCTCGAAAATTTGGAGTGACAAAGATTAGTCACTTTCACGTACTTAAAAAAAAAATTCGATAATTGATAATGCTATTACTTTAAAATTTTCTACTAAAGGTAATGCTAAGAGATAAATTTGTAAATAAAATTTTGAAAACTAAATGATATGAAAGTTGATGATTGATTTATTACTTAAGAGTTGATAAACGTATTCATTTTATTGATGACACACCATTTTATTTTCAAATTCAATATTCGTAACATTGCCTTTCTTTTAAATATGCTTAATTAAAAGAAAATTTTGTCCAAAAACATTTACTGTAAGGCATCTTTCAATAAAAGTATATGCACATTCCGAGAAAATCATCAAAGATTACACACAATAAAAGCATAGAAAAATATAAAGATGAAATTGCGCAAGCACTTTCAGAAGAAAAGTTTATAATATATCTCACAGGCAGCAGCACTGTCTATAATTATGCTGCAATTATTTTATATATGCACGACGTCGTTTCTTGGAAGATTATGGATTTATTCATATTGGTTTGGTCACTGGAAATTTTTATTTTTTATTTTGGACAAATAGTCACTGGAATTTAATTTATCTGTTTTACCGCAATGTAGCGTTTGGGTAGAGCCTCGTCAAGGATGTAGACACATGCCTCTGGAAAATCTATGGAAAATAATATTTTCCTAAAAGAATACTATTTAATGGAAAAGGTATTGTATGAGATATTAATGCACGGGATCGTTGGATTGGCTTTTGGTGTTGTCGAGGAAAACGAGCGGTTGGTAATTGAGGAGGAAGATATCTCGAGGCCACAAAAGAAAATGACAAAAGCAGTTAGAGATGAGAGAGAGAGACGGAGAGTAATTGTAATGTCAGTGGTGAGTGAGAGTTGAATACTTATTAAAGTATACGAAGGGGCACATGGGATGGGGCCATCCCTTTACGCTCTTTGCGTTCACGGTTGCAAAGTTTTCCGGTTAGTCAGTGATCAATTTCTTTCAAGAAATTTCCAAACGATTTCCAAGCAACTTCGATTAAGGATATTTTTATAATTTTCAAAAGAAATTAATGATTTTTACACTAAAAATCATAAAGAGCCAAGCATATAGTTGTTCATCAATTGAGATTGAACAAGATTTGGAATCTTTCTTTGAATTATATAGTTTCATCCAATTTAGTTTGATTTCATTATAAGATATACATAATCATTACAACTATCAATCTTACTACCATATTATAATGAAATCAAACTAAACGGATCTTAATAGTTATCCATTAATAAATATTCAACTGGTTAGTTTGTCACTTCCATTTCCAATGCTATCGAAAGGTCTAAGAAAGTCCAGAACTCCACCTAAATATATGTGCCTTGGCCAAAGTAGGAGAGTCATGATTTGGCCAAAGTAGGAGAGTCATGATTTCCTTTGAATCCTCTTTGTGAGGATCCTAGGGATCAATCAATCTTAGTTGCTCATCACATATCCTGTAGCTGAAAATTATTATGCCATGTAGAAAGAATTAAAAATTCAAATGATTTCTTAATGCAGGATGTGTAGTGAGTGGCTAGGATTGATTGATCCAGGATCCTCACAATCAAGATCTCGAGGGGATCCTGATCATTCAACTTTGATCAGCAGACCATCTAATGAAAAGGATTCTCTTTGTAAGAATCTTAGGGATCCTTACATCCTATCCATTCATTGTGCATCGTGCGACCACCTTTCGTTAGATATTGTTTGTGCTTAATTTCAAATAAAAATTCAAAATAATTTATGATTGCACAATTTAGGATGAACAGATAGAATGCTATCGTTCCTCACATGGGATGGGGCCCTCTCTTTACGCACTTTGACCTCACGGTTTTGAATTTTCCTTGATTAGTATGTCACCAATTTCTTTCAAGAAATTTCCAAACAATTTCCAAGCAATTTTGATTGAAGACATCTTTATAATTTCCAAACGAAAATATGTGAATTCCACACTACAAAATCTTAGAGGGCTGAGAATATAGTTGTTCACCAACGGAGATTGAACAAGATTTGAAATCCATATTTCCAAGCACAAGTGACGAATCAACTCATTAAATTATTAATAAAAAATCTTTAGAATCACACTCATTTTGTTTGATTTCATCCAAAGATATTACACGATCTTTACAACTATCAATCTCTCTACCATATTATAGTCAAATCAAACTAAATGAATCTTAACATTTAAAGAAAACTGATGAAAAAGACTTCAAAACTTTGAATTTTAACCAAATTATCTAATAGGCAGCAACTGTCTATAATTATTCTGCTGTTGTAAGTGGATTCTGATGTCTATAGTTTCATCCAAATAGACACTGGAATAATTCATATTGGTTTGGTAAGTGGATTTTATTTATTTATTTTTTTTGACAAATAGTCACTGGAATTTAATTTGTATGTTTTATCGCCAGGTAGCGTTTGGTAAAGCCTCGTCAAGGATGCAGACACGTGCCTCTGGAAAATCCATGGAAAATAATATTTTCCTAAAAGAATAGTATTTAATGGAAAAGATATTGTATAGGAGAGAGAGAGAGGGGAGATATTGTATAGGAAAAGATATTGGTTTTTGGTGTTGTCGAGGAAAACAAGCGGTTGGTAATCGAGGAGGAAGATATCTCGAGGCCACAAAAGAAAATGACAAATGCAGTGGTGAGTGGCGTGACAAAGCCAGAGCAGCAGATTCATGCCCGAGGCGTTCCCGTCGATAACTCGTCTTACCATATTTAGTCTAATAATCAATGCACCCTAATTGTGTTTAGTTTAAAAAATAAGCATGCGTTCAGTTTTAAAAATAATGTTAATGTTTATCTTCAGTTTCAAAAATTGTGTAATACCCCGTATTCAATTTCAGAGATAACTATAAATTGCCCGCGAGCTGCTGAGGGTTCTGATTGCGTAATGCATTTTCAATTGCATTAAAATGCCAAGGGCATATATCTATACACCTCAAAATGTAAGGGACCAACTTCTGCCTCCAATGATCCAAATTCATGAAATTCCCAAACATAGTAAATCCATTAACAATCTATTCATGTTCTTTGTTTTATTCAGTCTAAAGATTGAAATCTAATTGAAGCAGAAACCAAATAAAACACAAAATACACACACACGCGCAGACAAAACACAAAACACACACACGTAGAGGAGCATTCAAGCATGGCATTTTAGTAGGGCAATGTTTTTTGCTTAAACTATTGAACCAAATAGGCAGCTTTGTTCTTTGCCTAAACCATTGAACCAAAACAGAACAAATTTACTGCAAAAATCCCAATTTTTTCTACTTTCGAATGAATCAAGCATGCCATTTCAAAACCAATGTAACTTTTGCCCAAACCATTGAACCAAAAGAGGACAAATTCACTGCAAAAATCTTATTTTTTCCTACTTTTGAATGAATCAAGCATGTCATTTTAAGACTTTGTATAAAAGATTATATAAACCAATTAAAAATCCCATTTTTTCCTACTTTTGAATGAATCAAGCATGCCATTTCAAAACCAATGTAACTTTTGTTCTCAAAACAAATTCACATAACACACAGACACAGACACCAACAAATTGCAATTTGAAAACAAAAGTAACTTTTGTTCTTAAACCCAAGAACCGCATATGCATACCAAAATCACAAACCTTATTTTCCAGACATAGGGATCAAAATCTAAATGAAGGAAAGTCTACCTTCTCAAGGTGTAATTCTTCACTTGTTATTGCACCCTCCCTAATCATCTGCACATGGCACACCGCAATGCCTGCCAACCATTGCAGGTTCCACAGTTCCTGCACTTCAAGACTGCAATTAAGAAATCATCCAACTTCAATACACTATGAACCTAGTAATGAGTTAGGGGCGAGGATCGGAGATCAGGTAATACCAAAGAGCGACCGTTTTCGCTACCTAGGATCTATCTTGCAAAAGAACGAAGAATTAGATGGAGATCTCAACCATAGAATACAAGCTGGATGGATGAAGTGGAAGAGTGCATCCGGTGTGTTCTGTGACCGTCGTAGGCCACTGAAGCTCAAGGAAAAATTTTATCTGACGGCAATAAGGCCGGCGATGCTGTATGGCACAGAATGTTGGGCGGTGAAGCATCAACACGTACACAAAATGGGTTTGGACATGTGCAAAGAAGGCCTACTGACGCTCCGGTGCGAAGATGTGACTACGGGATAGAGGTTAAGGGCCGAAGGGGTAAAGAAAGACCTAGAAAAACTTTGGAAGAGACCCTAGGAAAAGACTTAGAGTACTTGGATCTAACGGAGGACATGACACAAAACCGAGCGCAATGGCGTTCTAGGATTCATATAGCCGACCCCACTTAGTGGGAAAATGCTTTGTTGTTGTTGTTGTTGTTTTTGCACCTAATTTGGCAGCTTAGAGAGCAACCATCAATAGTGCCATGACTTTGGAAATTTACACATAAAACGTTCTAAATTGTTGTGTGCAAATTACTTCTTAATCATAGAGAATAGTGCCTAGCACAATAAAAGTAGTGTACTACAAAATAATAGAAAGGCAACACCTTTACACACTAATACATATAATTTTCATTTTCTATATAGTTTAGCATGTTTTTTGTTAGATGATTGAGCTACACACACATTCACATATGTACATGGATATATACAACATAGAAAATAAACACAACTAAGATAAGGACCACCATCAAAATTGAACGGATAACGAAAATTACCTTTGACATATCACCTTCTTTCCCATCTCTAATGCTATGTCATAAGTCCCTAAAAAAGCAACTGCCTGAAACACGAAGAAAAACAGAAACTCATAATAGCCATAGCATAAACCCAGAAAAAGACAGAAAGAAATAAAATCATTCAGATTTTGTATAATGTTAGTTTCTCAAGTAGTCTTTACATATTCATTCAGATTATTCATGTATTAGAGCTCTTTAAGCAGAACGGCGGTGTAATATTCAGAATTTATATTCAAATGATCATTGAGGAATTTTTACAAATGAATCTCCCACTATTCTACTTTAAAAACCACATACTCAAAACCAAGTGAAAATTGCGTTGTTTTTATAAAACATTGAAAAACATATGAACTATGCCCAACTTTGATTAATCTGACATTAAAAGTTGACTAATTCAACATTCAGAGTTGATAAGAGAGTATATAACAACATTGGAGAACATATGAACATGCCCACCTATTATAATATCCGACATTGCAGTTGATTAATGTCACATAAATTTGCATCAAAAGAACCCATAATTTTGACTAAGAATTCTCCAAAACCCACAATTTAAATGAAAGACCCACAAATTTAAACAAAAAATTCTATAAAATCATGAAAATTTAATAAATTCCAATTACATTAATCACAAATTTGATCATGCATATATATATATATATATATATATATATATATATATATATATAATAAATTGATGCGTTCAGTGGGCATGAACTTACCAGAAATTATGAAACCGATTGAACATGTTTAATGTAATGTCCGCAATTAAATAATGAGCATGAAAATGACTAACAGGGGTAACACAAACTGCTCAATTCATCCAATATTTAGAAAATAATTGACAATTTTCATGGTCAAATTAATAAGAAAAATCATAATTAAATAAACTCGATTGTTTCAACTGCTCAATCTGACGAAGCAGCGGTAGTTCGAGATATTGCTTCTGATGAAAATTATTATATATCAGTGGTGCAAATTAGCAAAGTAATAGTGCCTTCAGACTTAAATTCACCAATATCATAACCTTCTCGATCAGTACCGTCACCTTCTCCATCCCCTCCTCCTTCATCACCTACTTCATCAACTCTCAATATCACCAAAATTCTAAATGACTATCCAGACTTCATACTAATTTTTTTATTTGGCCTAAAATAGGAAAAAAAAACCCAAAACAGAAGATCTACAGAACTTTAGACATGAATATTTCAAGATATGAATTTGAGGCCTACTACACATCATTAGAGAGGACTAAATTTAAGATCAATAGGATAAAAAGACATGCATTTTTATATTTTCATGCATATACTTCTTGTACTCAATGCCTTTCCAGAGGAGAAGGGAAGGATACCATCTCTTTATCTATTCTCTTCCAAAATAGTAGCATATCTCTGGCTTTTTCCTTGCACGAATTGTAAACCTTCAATTTCACCTAAAAAGAATAAAAGAGTCGACAGTTCAATCTAAACCCAAAGGGCATAGATTGTAGAGAGAAAATAAGGACAGAGATAGATATGGGGATGACCTTGAGCAAGGAGGCGATTGACGGCTTCGTTGGGGAGGACCTCAGAAGAGGGACAACGCTGTCGATATCTTACACGAACAATCCTAGGTGGAGCAAATCTATCAAAACCAACCCCATCCCTCCCTCCCTCTCTCTGCAATTCCCACTTCTCCCATACCCCAAATTCAGCATCGCCACTCTACCCTGTCTCTTTCTTTCTCTGGAATACCTACGCCTACTCCCTCTCTCTATCTGCAACACATCCCGTCAACCTCTCAGAACCATCCCCTCGATGTCATCACACCAATCACAGCCCTTTAAATGCACAATTACAAAAGTACCCTCAAGTTCTATAGCCCGGTCCTTTCGATCTGTATTGAAGATAGGTAAAAGAGTAATTTTAATGGTGAATCCTATCCCCAACCCACGTGACAGACCACATCGGGCTACAAAACTGAAATCTTCAATTCAAATTGCCACCCCTCCTCAACTTTAGAATAGATAATGTAGTACTCGTATTTCATTTCAAAAATAATTGTCTCCCTTCATTTTTTTTCATCTTCTTTCATCACCTCCTACCTTCTCAGCCGTTCATTTCATGCCAAGCTGATTTAAAGCTTAAGATTTTGCCACGTTGCCAACACCCATCATGTTTCATTAAAGCAGTTCCACCGAGGAACTTATAAGACGACACCCAACCAAAATAATGGCCCGACACCCAAGCTTTCCATTCCAGCCTAGCAGATAGGCTGGCACCCAGCCCAAGCTAGTCTCCAAGCTAGCCCAAAATAGACAGAGGCATGGACCGGCCCGTATGACGCCATGTTGACGCCAACGTAGCATCAGAGGGATTTTTGAACTGGAGGCCATCTCCCGTCGACCTCACGAACGCCACCGACCACTTCATCTTCCTGTACTCCATCCACAGCAGCGAGTCCGTGTGCTCCAGCGCCGTCCAGATCTTGTTCGGGTCCCACTTCAGAAACCCGACGGCCACAAACACCTTGTTAAGGTGGTCCAGGTTGATCTCCGTGATCATGCGGTGAAGGTTGAAGCCCCAGGTGTCGAGGTTTTGGTCGGAGATTGAGTATTGATTGGTACTGGAGCGGCACTGTTATAAAATAATAACTTTCCATTCATTGAGAATAAAATTACAAGATAGTTGTATATATACAACTCATTTACACATGTCATCATCAGCCATTCCAACTAACTAATTACACATTTCAACTGACTAACAAATATTGAATTGTATCTCTAAGTATTAACTAACTATTTCATTTACATAAGTATCCTTAATATCCCCCCTCAAACTGAGCTGAGGTGTTTGAAGGGAAAGTTTGTTTTTTAGCAAATGAAAGCGATCCTTAGCAAGGGCCTTAGTACAAATATCTGCAATCTGTTGCTGTGTGCAAGTATAGTGAACAGAGACTTCTTGAGCTAAAACCTTTTCACGAATGTAATGGTAATCAAGCTCAACATGCTTGGTACGAGCATGGAACAATGGATTTTTGGCCAGAGAAAGAGCAGAGATGTTATCACACCACAATTGTGGGGCAGAGGGTGATTTGTAGGCAATATCCACTAAAAGTTTGCAGATCCAAGTGAGTTCGGCATCAATATTGGCAAGTGACCTATACTCAGTCTCAATGGATGAGCGAGCAACAGTAGGTTGCTTTTTAACGCTCCAGTTAATAAGAGAAGAGACAAGAAAAATACAGAAATCGCCAGTGGACTTTTTGTCAAGAGGACAACCTGCCCAATCTGCATCAGAGAATGCAGTGATTGATGGAGGAGAGGAACTTTCGAGAAACCATAACCCCATATCAATAGAGCCCTTAAGATACCGGAATATGTGTTTGACATCTTGAAAATGAGATTGGCGGGGACTATGTATATATTGGCAGACCAAATTCACAGCAAAGGAAAGATCAAGCCGGGTCCAGGTTAAGTATTGAAGTGCTCCCACAAGAGATCTGTATTGAGCAACATTGTCCAGTAAAGGGGATGAATGATCAAGCTTTGATGTACTCAGAGGAGTAGCACAAGGTTTGGCCCCATTCATGTGAGCTTTCTTCAACAAATCCAAAATATATTTTGTTTGTGATATGTAAATACCCTTGGAGGACCGTTTCACCTCAATGCCAAGAAAGTAGTGGAGATCACTGTGATCCTTGATAGGAAACATAGAACTAAGCCAAGTTATAACTTGTTGACAGGCAGAAGTAGATGGTCCAGTGACAATGATGTCATCAACATAAACTAAGATGAACACCATGGGATCAGTCTTGACAAACAAGGAGTGATCTGATTGAGAACCAGTAAATCCTAAAGAGGTAAGGGCACCATGAAGTTTTTCATACCAAGCTCGGGGAGCTTGTTTTAGGCCATAGAAAGACTTGTGGAGATGGCATATGTGATTGGGATGAACAGAGTCTTCAAAACCGAGTGATTGTTGCATAAACACTTGTTAAGAGAGAGTACCATGCAGAAATGCATTGCTGACATCAAGCTGATTAAGAAACCAGTCACATTGTACTGCCAAAGTGAGGATAAGTCGACATGGTGAGGTTTTTAGGGGGAGTGGGAGTGGTGGATTAAATGGGGTTTAATAAAATTGATAATATTTTAGTAAATTAAATTATTATTTTAAAATAACAATTAATAAAATTGACTAGGCTATGTAGTTTTAGGAGTGGAGATGCATTTGGCCTATTACTGTTTATTGGGGTCTATCACTGTTCACTGAGTGGATAAATGCGCTGGGTGCTGGCGCATTTGTGTTAGGGGTGGAACTGCTCTTAATGCCCAATATTTTGACCTTTTAACTGCATTTCTTGCCCCTCCTATATGCCTTATAAGCTACCTTGTCTCTCCTTTTATGCAATCACTCCACTTGCAAATTTTATAAAATTCACCATATGGGTTCTGATCTTGTGAGCTTTCTGGTTGAATTTAAGGTGGAAAAGGGGAAGCTTCGTTTGTTTCAATGGAGAGTGGAGGAGATTCTGCTAGTGGGTCATTGGCTAAGTCACTGTTGTCCAGGGAAGAGAGTTTTGCCATGTCTCATGAGGACTTTTCTAACCCTGAGGGGTTTGGACTCGATCTCTGTCTTGGGTTGAGCTTTGGTGGTGGTGGTGGTGGTAAAGGTAAGAAAATTGGGAATGAGTGCTATTGGTGACCTGGCGAAATCTAGAGCTTTAAATCAACTTAGCATGAAATGAACGGTTGATAAAGTAGGAGATGATGGAAAAATGAGGGGAGACAATCTTGGTTCGTTGCCGGTCGCATTGATGTTTAAGCTAGAGAACTACACTCTCGTTCCCACCAATAACTTGTCATATCATACTCAGTTTTTAGAAATAGTGATCAATTTTCAGAAATAGTATAGTACCGGTCAGTTTAAAAAATAAAGTGCGTGTCAGTTTTTAATTACTTTTTTATATTTTGTTTTTATTATATTAAAAGTTTGTTTTTTATATTAAAATTTAAGTTTTTTTCATTAAAATTTAAATCATTTTCATTAAACAAAGTTATACGACAATTTTTTGTTAAAGATGAAATTATAGCAATGGTCTCTCAACTGTAACTCAATTGGAGTAATGGTCTCTCAATTAAAAATTCATAATCATTGGTTCCTTAACTCCTCAAAACGTACAACTATGGTCATTTTCTTCAACTCCGTTAGAACTTCCGTCAAAATGAGTCATGTGTTACGCACATGAGGCTGAATCGAGGGGCAAATCAAATGAGAAAAATTGTAATAATGGTCCCTCAACTTTTACCCAACTGGAGAAATGATCTCTCAACTTAACCCAATTAGAGCAACTGTCCCTCAACTATAACCCAATTAGAGCAATGGTCATTCTAATATAACTCATTTTGAAGGAATTATGATGAAGTTAACGGAAATGATCATAGCTTCACGTTTTGATGAGTTAAGGAACCAATGATAATGAACATTTAGTTGAGGGATCATTGCTACAATTTTCTCTTTAAAAATAAACTTAGCCCAAGCCATTTGCATTAAAGCTCCCATATTTATTCTATAATAATTCAATGGGTTAGTTTATGACTTCTATTTCCGAGACTATCAAGAGGTCATAAGAAAGTCTAGAATTTCACCTGAATATATGTGCCTTGGCCAAAGTAAGAAAGTCATGACTAGGGCTGATTTGATATGGGATGTGGAATCCCGAACCGATCATTTTCGAGACGGGAATCTGAAGACCGACCCTGATCCGAAATTTTGGTATTTCCGAATTTCAGAATTCTCGAAATGTTTTCTGTATTTTGGGACTGCATTTTGGGTTGAAACTTGAGATTTTGGGTTTGTGGGTTGAAATTTGGAATTTGGCCTAAAATTTTGTGAGCCCAATTTCATATTAGTTGAAATTTGTGTTTTTTACCTTATACCAATCTGAAATTTTATACCAACTAAAATACAAATTCATGAATAGATGTAGGGAAAAATAAAGGATGAGACACTACCCAGTTGTTGAGAAAAATAAAGGATGGCATGCCAACAACAATAATATATGAACAGATGTAGAGACTGGGTCTCGGACGAAATGTGGAAAAGTTCAAGATTAAGGGAAGAAGTGGAAAAGTTCAAGATTAAGGGAAAAAGTGGAAAAGTTCAAGATTAAGGGAAAAATCATCAGTCAAACTCCATGAATAAGCAACGCGCACACCCACAAAACACACAACACACACAACCAAAACACAGAACATACACAATACACAGAACACAAAATTATCTACCCTAGTCTCGGACTCTGTATCGACTTCAATGTAAAAGACTATACAACATATTTTCCCTTCGCTTCAAAATATAGATCTTAAGTTTAAACAACTGAACTCTAACTCCAAAGCAACAGGCAAGCAAGCCTGCAAACCTTAACCATGCTTCTAGGCTAACAATGCAAAGCTTAACCATGTTTCTAGGCTAACAAAGGTACTCAAAAAAGTAGAATAAATTTCTTCCATCCTTGCCACAACTTTGGGTATCTGACCTGATTCATCTAATAGGATACCCAAGCCTAGGATTTATTCCGCGCTTAATTAAGATTAACCATTCAAATTCTTAATTCTGGTGAATTGCTACACAAAGTTCAGGGTTGGAATGATATCAATGAAAAAAATAAATAAATACATAGTGCCGGTTTGGTTCAGGATTACCGAACCATTGAATAGGCAATACTGAATTCCCTACAAATGGTTCGGGATCAGTTCGGTATGACATCCCGAAAATTTCAAGAATTTCCCTGGCACGGGGGACATTCGTGATAATGGTTACAGGAAAGGGAAGTATTACTCATTTAATGTTCCATTGGATGACGGGATTGATGATGAGAGCTACAATTACTTGTTCAAGCCCATCATTGGGAAGGTTATGGAAATTTTTAAATCTGGGGCTGTGGTTCTCCAGTGTGGTGCTGATTCCTTATCTGGGGACAGGCTGGGCTGCTTCAATCTTTCCATCAAAGTTCACGCCGAGTGTGTTAGATATTCATATTTGTAGGTGACCGACGTTTTTGAAAAGTTTGGATGTCCGAAATTAGGATTATAATCTGCTTAACTCATTTCTTTACTCAAAAGAATTTTCATTTTTCATTAACAAACGATAACCTGTACGGTATTGCAGTAAAACCAATAACTATATTACAAGGCAAAATGGTATAAGGAAAACCCCAATTTGACGGTTTCTCTTCCAATAACTTTGTATATGTTCTTGTGTCCATCAGTTATATTTAGATTTGGTAGTTGTTCAGGCAGAACCAACCCCGAGCCCTATTCAGCAATCGAGCGTCTACTGGAAGACTTGCTGAGTGTGTCACGTGGCAGTCTAAGGCACGAATGTGGATGTCGGAATCTTATGTGCCCGGGCTAGGTTGAGAGCCCTGAGACAGTTTTATCAAAATCTGATCTGATGTCAGGTATTCTGTTTTATCAACAAATCAGTGTATCCAGTAGTGATGGGTTCTCTGGTTGCTAAAGCTCTGCACAAACCAAAGGAAAGAAAGGTCTAAGAGGCCTTATTCATGCTGTGTAACAACTGGAATTTGATCCATTCTGTACTTATTCATAATATTCTGAGCTGAGAGTCATAGTGGATGCAGCCGTCCATGGTACTCGGCATACTTCCCCGTCCCAAGAACACATTTGAGATACTATAAGCTCCTGTAGCATGTACAACCACAACCACAACCAGTTATTCAACAAGTGGGGAAAATCAGCAGCAGTTCTGTGAATGCAATAATTTAGCAACACAAAAAAGCTAGAATAACCTTGGGTTTCTGTCCTCTTGATTTGGCATATTTATTGCTGAACTCTTGAATGTCTTTTAAGTGTCAGTAACCAATTAGAATATGATCATTATCGACAATCATGGGCACAGGGCTGCTTTTCTGCAAGCATGAGACTCACCGCATCTGCAAGCAACGTGTCCATTAAAACAGTCATGTATTTCGTCCTCACGGCTTCGGATACAATTATTCTCTTTTCTGACTGTTCAGTATCAGTATCAGAACCATCTATACAGAGTGAACTTTCAATTTCACACAGGTCACTGGCATTAGATGTCCTTTCAGCTGAAGTACCACTTGAAGATATCCCATTAGCAGTAGTGGAAAGCACCTCAGGTAGTTGAATGCTACTAGTGTTTCCCTGTTTGAGTTTCTTAGTCTTCCCGATAACTTTTCTCCTCGTCTGTCCAGATGTAATCCACGAAGATAAACCCACAGCTCCAAGTAGCGGCAGCACAATACGATAATCTTGTGTCAATCCAAAAAACAGCAGAACTGCCGTAAGAGGTACCTGGCAGACTCCTGCAAGAGTAGCACCCATTCCAAACTGAAAATGGATAACTCTCCGATTGTCAACTCCATTCAGATTTTGGGATACCTTCAGAATTTAGCAGAAAGATACCAGCAACAACAACAACAACAACAACAACAAAGCCTTTTCCCACTAAGTGGGGTCGGCTATATGAATCCTAGAACGCCATTGCGCTCGGTTTTGTGTCATGTCCTCTGTTAGATCCAAGTACTCTAAGTCTTTTCTTAGAGTCTCTTCCAAAGTTTTCCTAGGTCTTCCTCTACCCCTTCGGCCCTGAACCTCTGTCCCGTAGTCACATCTTCGAACCAGAGCATCAGTCGGCCTTCTTTGCACATGTCCAAATCACCGGAGCCGATTTTCTCTCATCTTTCCTACAATTTCGGCTACTCCTACTTTACCTCGGATATCCTCATTCCCAATCTTATCCTTTCTCGTGTGCCCACACATCCCACGAAGCATCCTCATCTCCGCTACACCCATTTTGTGTACGTGTTGATGATTCACCCCCCAACATTCTGTGCCATACAACATCGCTGGCCTTATTGCCGTCCTATAAAATTTTCCCTTGAGCTTCAGTGGCCTACGACGGTCACACAACATGCCGGATGCATTCTTACACTTCATCCATCCAGCTCGTATTCTATGGTTGAGATCTCCATCTAATTCTCCGTTCTCTTGCAAGATAGATCCTAGGTAGCGAAAACGGTCGCTTTTTGTGATCTTCGCTAGATTGCTCCGGTCATTAGTGTGGATAAGTATATAAATGGATAGAGATAGGAAAGCAAACACAAGATGTACGTGGTTCACCCAGATTGGCTACATCCACGGAATAGAAGAGTTCTCATTAATTGTGAAGGGTTTACACAAGTACATAGGTTCAAGCTCTCCTTTAGTGAGTACAAGTGAATGATTTAGTACAAATGACATTAGGAAATATTGTGGGAGAATGATCTCGTAATCACGAAACTTCTAAGTATCGGAGTGTGGTGTCGTCTTGACTTGCCTTATCTGTCTCATAGGTAGATGTGGCATCTTCTCTGGAAGTACTCTTTCTCCATCCAGGGGTGGTATCTTTAACTGGTGGAGATGCACAAGGTAATGTATCAATTTCACTTGAAGCTTACTTGTAGTTTCAGGCTTGGTCAAGCGCGATACAAACCATGTAGTAGGAGTCCCCCAAGTCGCCGAGCTAGGGGGTCTGCTAAAAGAGGTGACAGACAAGGTAAGCAATCAGAGCTCCGACTGATTGTTCACCTTCTCCCCATCTTGCAGCAGCATGAAGGATAAAGAGAAGAAAAATGAGAAGAGATGATATGAGATACTTTTGCTTTTGAAGAAGTAACTTTCCACAGGCTTATTCTTGAACTGAGCTGGACGGTTTTCTGGTTTCCTCCAGAGTATAAGGCCGACTGAAGAATTTGAGGGTCAAAACAAGTCCATCAAATCTAGAGTACGTTCCACCCTGCTGATATGGGATACTTTTGCTTTTGACAGAGTAATGGATGTATCGGCACGTGTGCTGTTACGCTTGTCTCCACATGCTTTCTTGTATCCTTCGCACTTGCCCTATCTGTTCCTCAAGCAGATGCGGAATCTTCCCTGGAAACATAAGATGTTGAAGATGAGTACTCGAGAGCAATGCCAGGTAAGTAATCAGGTAAGGGGTTCCAGGCATTCAGTTCCTGGCTGAAAGCTTGATTCCAAGTGCTGACTGATTGCTCTCTTTCTCCTTGTCTTGCAGGTAAAAACAAGGCCAAAGGAAAAGACAGGGAAAAAGCATGATATGGGATACTCTTGCTTTTAACCCTGATGATATGAGATATTCTTGCTCTAGTATAGCTTGTTTGCAGAGGTATTATCGGGGGGAAAGAAAGCTGAATATTTCTAAAGGCTTCGTTGGGAGTGCCCTCTCAGATATGATGAAGGGTTGAGCATTTTTGCAGGTCTGCCTGTCCGTTGGGGATGGAGGTCGACATATATAGGAGTCTCCCTAACAACAAGTAGTAATGCTATTCCTTTACCCTGCTTGGTCATATCACGGTAGTGGGAGCTGCCAGTTTTACATGTTTTAACTCTGTCAGAGCACTTTGAAAAAGTGGTCTGTGGTATCTGGCTCTCGAGATTCGGAGAACGATGCCTCTTCGATTTTTGAGAAAGCAATCATGCTGGGGGTATGGCTCTCGAGATTCGGAGAGCAGTGTCTCTTCGATTTTTGAGAAAGTAATCATGTTGGGAGTCTGGCTCTCGAGATTCGGAGGGCGGTGCCTCTTCGATTTTGGAGCAAGCAATCTTGTTGGAAGTGTTGTCTCGAATGTGAGTAAAGGTTGGGCATGTTTGCTAGTCTACCTTGCCACGAAGCACAAAGGTTGACACACAGGGACTTTCCAATTATCCAGTAATGGTACTGTTCCTTTACCCTCTCTTCGATTTTGAGAAAGTAGTCATGTTGGGAGTCTGGCTCTCGAGATTCGGAGGACGGTGCCTCTTTGATTTTGGAGCAAGCAATCTTGTTGGGAGTGTTTTCTCGAATGTGAGTAAAGGTTGGGCATGTTTGCTAGTCTACCTTGCCACGAAGCACAGAGGTTGACACACAGGGACTTTCCAATTATCCAGCAGTGGTACTGTTCCTTTACCCTTGTGGGTAATAATATGGTAGCTAGACCTTCAAAATTTATGTGTCTAAACTTTGTTAGTGCTGTTTCTTTGCTATTCTTTTACCTTTCTTGGTCAGAGCGATGTAGTGGGAGCTGCAAGCTTCACGTGCTCAACTTTGGCAGAGAACTTTGGCAAAGTTATCTGTGGTACCCATGAGCTATTGTTGCGCGTGGGAAGTGGGTGATTGAACAATAAGATTCATGTGCTTTCTACTTCACCAGAAGTCTTTGACAGAATGCCCATAATTTCTGCAAAGCTGAGTGTGCGTGTGACAGGTGCTGACAAGGCTAGAAAAGTAGGTGCCTCTTCGATTTCTGAGATCGGCCCTCGTGGTCTCTGAGCAGCCCAGCTTTTGAGAAAACGAGCACCTCTTTGATTGATTCGGAGAACGATGCCTCATCGATTTTTGAGAAAGCAACCATGCTGGGGGTCTGGCTCTCTAAGATTCGGGGAGCAGTGTCTCTTCGATTTTTGAGAAAGTAATCATGTTGGGAGCCTGGCTCTCGAGATTCGGAGGGCGGTGCCTCTTCGATTTTGGAGCAAGCAATCTTGTTGGGAGTGTTTTCTCGAATGTGAGTAAAGGTTGGGCATGTTTGCTAGTCTACCTTGCCACGAAGCACAGAGGTTGACACACAGGGACTTTCCAATTATCCAGCAATGGTACTGTTCCTTTACCCTCTCTTCGATTTTTAAGAAAGTAGTCATGTTGGGAGTCTGGCTCTCGAGATTCGGAGGACGGTGCCTCTTCGATTTTGGAGCAAGCAATCTTATTGGGAGTGTTTTCTCGAATGTGAGTAAAGGTTGGGCATGTTTGCTAGTCTACCTTGCCACGAAGCACAGAGGTTGACACACAGGGACTTTCCAATTATCCAGCAGTGGTACTGTTCCTTTACCTTTGTGGGTAATAATATGGTAGCTAGACCTTCAAAATTTATGGGTCTAAACTTTGTTAGTGCTGTTTCTTTGCTATTCTTTTACCCTTCTTGGTCAGAGCGATGTAATGGGAGCTGCAAGCTTCACGTGCTCAACTTTGGCAGAGAACTTTGGCAAAGTTATCTGTGGTACCCATGAGCTATTGTTGCGTGTGGGAAGTGGGTGATTGAACAGTAAGATTCATGTGTTTTCTACTTCCCCAGAAGTCTTCGACAGAATGCCCATAATTTCCGCAAAGCTGAGTGTGCGTGTGACAGGTGCTGACAAAGCTGGAAAAGTAGGTGCCTCTTCGATTTCTGAGATCGGCCCTCGTGGTCTCTGGGGAGCCCAGCTTTTGAGAAAGCGAGCGCCTCTTCGATTTCTGAGATCGGACTTCGTGGTCTTTGAGCAGCCCAACTTTTGAGAAAGCAAACGCCTCTTCGATTTCTGAGACCAACCCTCGTGATCTCTAAGCAGCCCAGCTTTTGAGAAAGCAAACGCCTCTTCGATTTCTAAGCAGGCGCCTCTTCGATTTCTGAAACTCCGTCGAGTGCAGATTTTTTTATAGGGGCTGGCATTAAGTTCCAAAGCACACTTGAATCTCCACCAGTAGAAGCTTCATTCTTGCACTTCTAAGATCTTGATTTATCCGACCTCTTCTCTCTTCAACACCTTTGAAAATGTCTGGCCCCTCCGACCGTCGTTTTGACTTGAACCTTGTTGAAGAGGCAGCCCCGCCTTCTCCAGACAACATATGGCGCCCATCCTTCGTCTCCCCTACTGGTCCTCTTACCGTTGGGGATTCCGTGATGAAGAATGATATGACTGCTGCGGTGGTGGCCAGGAACCTTCTCACTCCCAAAGATAACAGACTACTTTCCAAACGGTCTGATGAGTTAGCTGTTAAGGATTCGCTGGCTCTCAGTGTTCAGTATGCAGGTTCTGTGTCTAATATGGCCCAACGCCTATTTGCTCGAACCCGCCAAGTTGAATCATTGGCGGCTGAAGTGATGAGTCTCAAACAGGAGATTAGAGGGCTCAAGCATGAGAATAAACAGTTGCACCGACTCGCACATGACTATGCTACAAACATGAAGAGGAAGCTTGACCAGATGAAGGAAACTGATGGTCAGGTTTTACTTGATCATCAGAGATTTGTGGGTTTGTTCCAAAGGCATTTATTGCCTTCGTCTTCTGGGGCTGTACCGCGTAATGAAGCTCCAAATGATCAACCTCTGATGCCTCCTCCTTCTAGGGTTCTGTCCAGTACTGAGGCTCCAAATGATCCCCCTCCGGTGCCTTCTCTTTCTGGGGCTCTACCGACTGCTGAGACTTCTCCTAAGCAACCTTTGTGAAGGCTCCCTCTTGTGTGTTTATTTTGACTCATGTATATGTACATATTTGTAGCTTATCGGAGATATCAATAAATAAGCTTTCCTTCATTTCAACGTATTGTGTTAAATACACCAAAGCCTTCTTCGCTAAGTTCTTTGAATTTTCTTTTGTTGAAGCTTGTATGTTGAAGCTTTCTGAGTGGAGCATGTAGGTTGGGGTATTGTTCCCTTAATTTTCCGAGTGAGGAAAACTTCTCGGTTGGAGACTTGGAAAATCCAAGTCACTGAGTGGGATCGGCTATATGAATCTTAGAACGCCATTGTGCTCGATCCTGTGTCATGTCCTTCGTTAGATCCAAGTACTCTAAGTCTTTTCTTAGAGTCTCTTCCAAAGTTTTCCTAGGTCTTCCTCTACCCCTTCGGCCCTGAACCTCTGTCCCATAGTCGCATCTTCTAATCGGAGCGTCAGTAGGCCTTCTTTGCACATGTCCAAACCACCGTAACCGATTTTCTCTCATCTTTCCTTCAATTTCGGCTACTCCTACTTTACCCCAGATATCCTCATTCCTAATCTTATCCTTTCTCGTGTGCCCACACATCCAACGAAGCATCCTCATCTCCGCTACACCCATTTTGTGTACGTGTTGATGTTTCACCGCCCAACATTCTGTGCCATACAACATCGCCGGCCTTATTGCCGTCCTATAAAATTTTCCCTTGAGCTTCAGTGGCATACGACAGTCACATAACACGCCGGATGCACTCTTCCACTTCATCCATCCAGCTTGTATTCTATGGTTGAGATCTCCATCTAATTCTCCGTTCTTTTGCAAGATAGATCCTAGGTAACGAAAACGGTCGCTCTTTGGTATTTCTTGATCTCCGATCCTCACCCCTAACTCGTTTTGGCCTCCATTTGCACTGAACTTGCACTCCATATATTCTGTCTTTGATCGGCTTAGGCGAAGACCTTTAGATTCCAACACTTCTCTCCAAAGGTTAAGCTTTGCATTTACCCCTTCCTGAGTTTCATCTATCAACACTATATCGTCTGCGAAAAGCATACACCAAGGAATATCATCTTGAATATGTCCTGTTAACTCATCCATTACCAACGTAAAAAGGTAAGGACTTAAGGATGAGCCTTGATGTAATCCTACAGTTATGGGAAAGCTTTCGGTTTGTCCTTCATGAGTTCTTACGGCAGTCTTTGCTCCTTCATACATATCCTTTATAGCTTGGATATATGCTACTCGTACTCCTTTCTTCTCTAAAATCCTCCAAAGAATGTCTCTTGGGACCCTATCATACGCTTTTTCCAAATCTATAAAGACCATGTGTAAATCCTTTTTCCCATCTCTATATCTTTCCATCAATCTTCGTAAGAGATAGATTGCCTCCATGGTTGAGCGCCCTGGCATGAACCCGAATTGGTTGTCCGAAACCCGTGTCTCTTGCCTCAATCTATGCTCAATGACTCTCTCCCAGAGCTTCATTGTATGACTCATTAGCTTAATACCCCTATAGTTCATGCAATTTTGTACGTTGCCCTTATTCTTGTAGATAGGCACCAAAATGCTCGTTCGCCACTCATTTGGCATCTTCTTCGTTTTCAAAATCCTATTGAAAAGGTCAGTGAGCCATGTTATACCTGTCTCTCCCAAAAGTTTCCACACTTCGATTGGTATATCGTCTGGGCCTATTGCTTTTTTATGCTTCATCTTCTTCAAAGCTACAACCACTTCTTCCTTCCGGATTCGACGATAAAAAGAGTAGTTTCTATACTCTTCTGAATTACTCAACTCCCCTAAAGAAGCACTCATTTCATGTCCTTCATTGAAAAGATTATGAAAATAACCTCTCCATCTGTCTTTAACCGCGTTCTCTGTAGCAAGAACCTTTCCATCCTCATCCTTGATGCACCTCACTTGGTTTAGGTCCCTTGTCTTCTTTTCCCTTGCTCTAGATAGTTTATAGATATCCAACTCTCCTTCTCTGGTATCTAGTCGTTTATACATATCGTCGTAAGCCGCTAACTTAGCTTCTCTGACAACTTTCTTCGCCTCTTGCTTCGCTTTTCTATACCTTTCACCATTTTCATCGGTCCTCTCCTTGTATAAGGCTTTACAACATTCCTTCTTAGCCTTCACCTTTGTTTTTACCTCCTCATTCCACCACCAAGATTCCTTTTGGTGTGGGGCAAAGCCCTTGGACTCTCCTAATACCTCTTTTGCTACTTTTCGGATACAACTAGCCATGGAGTCCCACATTTGGCTAGCTTCCCCCTCTCTATCCCACACACATTGGGTGATTACCTTCTCTTTGAAAATGGCTAGTTTTTCTTCTTTTAGATTCCACCATCTAGTCCTTGGGCACTTCCAAGTCTTGTTCTTTTGTCTTACTCTTTTGATATGTACATCCATCACCAACAAGCGATGTTGATTAGCCACGCTCTCTCCTGGTATAACTTTGCAATCCTTACAAGTTATACGATCCCCTTTCCTCATTAGAAGAGAATCTATTTGTGTTTTTGACGACCCACTCTTGTAGGTGATCACATGTTCTTCTCTCTTCTTAAAGAAGGTGTTGGCTAAGAAGAGATCATATGCCATTGCAAAATCCCAGATAGCTTCCCCATCCTCGTTTCTCTCCCCAAAACCATGGCCACCATGAAAACCTCCATAGTTGCCTGTCTCCCTGCCCACGTGTCCATTTAAATCTCCTCCTATAAATAACTTCTCCATCTGAGCAATTCCTTGCACCAAGTCTCCAAGATCTTCCCAAAATTTCTCCTTCGAACTCGTATCCAACTCTACTTGAGGTGCGTACGCACTAATCATATTGATAAGTTCTTGTCCTATTACAATCTTGATTGCCATGATTCTATCTCCTACCCTCTTGACATCTACAACATCTTGTACCAAGGTCTTGTCCACGATGATGCCAACACCGTTTCTCGTTCTATTTGTGCCCGAATACCAAAGTTTAAACCCTGAGTTTTCTAGATCCTTTGCCTTACTACCAACCCACTTAGTTTCTTGTAGGCACATAATATTTATCCTTCTCCTCACCATAACTTCCACTACTTCCATAGATTTTCCCGTTAAGGTTCCTATATTCCACGTTCCTAAACGCATTTTGCTCTCTTGAACTCTACCCTTCTGTCCTAGCTTCTTCACCCTCCCCCGTCTAATAGGATCAAAGTACTTCTTTTGTGTGTCCCGGGTAAAGTTGATAGGAGCGTATGCTCCCAAACAACTTTGAGTGGAGTCGTTCGAAAAGAAGTTTCTATGGCCCCCTTGCTCATTTAACACTGCATCCGGGTGCCGATGGAGATACAGCGACCCTTGCTCACTTATCACTGTGCTCGGGCCACACAGCGCGCCACTTACGGGTGACGCCCTAGCTTTAGCGCGATTTTGTTCTGGATTCATTTTCATAAGGATTCGACGTGATCATGGAGTGCCGGCTGTCGACTACCTGACGCCCTCCCCCTCCTCCTCTATCCGGGCTTGGGACCGGCCATGTAAGACATAGGCGGAGTTAGCAGAAAGATACCAGAAAGAGAAATAATATATTCACCGAGAAAAGTTCAGACCTTTCAAGTTTACCATGGAGAGTGATATTATGTACACTCCATGTCAATTGTCAAAAGACCATTCGACATTTAGAACTAATACAATTGCAGGAAACACATTCTACTTCTAAAAGAAAGGTATTTGCCCCTGAAGATAATGGCTATAGGTTTCTGGATAATAACATAAGGCAAACTCATAATTCAAATGTGATTTTTGTTCTCAGAAATTATCAAAAATATATTTGGATCGGAAAAGCGACCCATTCTGTTTTGTAAACATTAATATTTAACTAATGAAACAACTAACTTCTGATACGAAGAGCCTGAAGTCTAAACAGAAAGCAAATGGTACAAAAAAAAACATTATATCAAGCATACTAGTTGAACATTGCCAGACATTTCAATTTTGAAGGTAAACTATATTCTAGTTATGAAAATGACATAGAACAGTACCAGGCCGTATGCTTGCGGTGATGCTACTTCCAAGACGGAAAGATGCAGTATAGGATTGGACTGAGCAACTGCAGAACTGATGAATTTTCCGTATGCCATTCCTGTTGCTGCACCAATAAAAAGTGATGGAGCATAGTAGCCTCCAACTAATCTAGAGGCTCGACACAATGAGGTTGCACCTATCTTGGCCACTACCAACTGAAGCAACAGATCAGCTGAGAGGCCTTTCCCAAGTGGTCGATATTCCAGCAAAATGTCAACATTCTCGAAACCCCGATAAAGAATTTCAGGATATGCCAATGCCATCAGCCCGATAGCCAAGCCACCCACGATAGGGAACAAAAATTTTGGTAGGCCAACGGTCTTGTGAAGATTGTAAACAAATGCCAACATGTACGATGTGCACTTTGATAAGGTTAACAAAACCAAGCCACGTAAGACACCCGTAAACAATAACTTGAAAACGTCTCATTATTAAAACCGCATCGTTAAACAATAACTTGAACATCTACCTCTAGATATACCAAGGGAATATGCAATGTAACACAATCATACTATGTGAATAAACTAATGTTGTAACACAATCATCTATGAAATTACCCATTTGGAATAAGCAATGTAAATGAACTACCCAAATAATGAGAGAATTCAGAAACTGTATTCAGTAAAGGCAAATCACATTACCAGGAACAAGAAAATACTCATAGATTATGTACTGATACCATAGTCAATTGCAGAAATTATTAAAATAAAAAACCAATTTTTGTTCGCTCGGCACATAGGTTTTTATATGTATCATTTTCAAGAATCGACAGATAATTGATAGTGTACGAGTAGGTGAGCAGAAGTCATAGTATGAGACCTTAAAGGCTGGTTCAGAACCAAGACCAACTTCTGAAACTACAGAAGCTATCACAGCACTAAGTATGACCATAGAAGTGGTATTCGCAAGCGAAATGGAAGAGGAATCAGGTGGTGATGGCCATAGAACTGACTGTACGGCAAAGAAACAACCGGAAACAGCAGCATTAAACCCTGTCAAAACAGAACAACAACAATTACAATGAGGGCAAACATGTATTGATAATGGCAGCACATATATACACAAAACTGAATACCAACCAGAAGCAATTCCAGCAGCTGATCCGGCAGCCACAAGAGATTGCCTTCTTTGAGAATTTTTATCAAACACAGCACCAATACCCTTGGCTACAGAAGTTCCAATCTCAACGCTAGGACCTTCGGGACCTAATGAGTTCCCGGTCACAAGTGTGACACAAGCAGCGATTGCCTTGAAAAAAGGACGTGATGCAGCCTTGTGACCATCAAAAACCCAAACAGGCATTCCCATTTTCACTAATAAATTCTCTCCTTTTTCTCCTCCTTGTTCATTGCCATTGTTATGTTGTGAACCATCCTCGAGAGCATCTCGAAGTAATATGGCAACAATCAAACCCCCAGAAGCTGGAACGAGAATCACTGCTTCCACGTACCTCCCATAAACTCCTCTCTCAGCCACGAAGCTCCCCGTTGCGGCATCCCACCCCAGAACACATCACGTATCTCATGAAACTTCCCATTCATATCACAATCTCAGAAAAAGCTCAAAACTTTATGTATAAGCAAGCAAGAAAAAAGCAAAGCAAAAATGGGTAATAAGTGACGGAAGTTGAGGTTCCATCCCAAATTGGAAATGGGGGAGTAGCCCGACTCCTCATATGTTAATGCAAGGTTCCTTAACTTTCCGACTTGGTACAGTTTTTTATATCCTCACACGCCCCTCACGTGTTGCAGCACTCAAGCCAACAGATGGACAACACACATTCCATGTGAGACAATTCTTTAACATCCTCACAATGAATAAAAAAAACATGTATAGATCACTAGCAGACTACAATGCTAATGTATCTCATGAACATTTACAATTTGTGTAAAATTTCAGATAAAAGCTCAAAACTTAGCAAACAAGCAAGCAAGAAAAGCAAAAATGGACAATTGAGTAACGGGTAAAAATCAAACATACAGAGTAGTTAAAGAGGATGACGCCGATTCCGGTGAGCAGACCCACCAAGCTGGACGATAGCACTATCGTCCAGTTCCCTCGGCCACGGCCTTGTGCTCTGTTTTCATCTTCCCCTTCTTCTTGTTCTTCTGCTTTGTCATCATCATCGTCATCATTTTGTTGTTTTTGTTGCTGGGTGTTTTGGTTTTGAGGGAGGGGGAGAAAGGAGGTCTGAGAGTTAGATCTCTGCCATCTTCATCTTCCCCTTCTTCTTGTACCCAGCACTGGCATTTTTGGTGTTGATTGTTCTGGTTGGGGTGTTTGATGTGGGAGAGAATAGGAGAGGGTTTTTCCCGGCTGTGATGAAGATGGAGGAGGTGGAGAGGCCAGGGGACATAAACGGCGGTGGAAGTGGGCATTGGGGAAGCGCCGTATGCAATCCAGGCCTCCCATTAGCTGCTACACCAGTTGAGCCAACTGCTCAGTCCAATCACGACCAACGAATGGATAAATGTATGACAAAATAATTAATATTAATATTAATATAAAATAATATATCCTAATTTCCTTTTCTTTTCATATTAATCAAATCAAGTGTTATTGGTACTCCAAAAATCTTATTCTACACTCTTCACAAGTGTATTTTTCTTTCCTAATATAGAAAGTTTGGAGTGTAGAATGAAAATTTTGAAGTGCTAATAACAATTCCATATTTTAATAGTAACTTATTAAATATAGTCCATTGAAAAACGTCACTTGTTGTATCAGATCGTGTTTTCGGTACACTAAAAAATGCTCAACTTTAATATCTATGTTGTAACACCAAATTCCCAATTATAATCCAAGTTATGTCCGTATTCATAACCTAAAGTTTATGCACATGTGAGCAACTGTTTTTAATATTCGCAAATAAGAAGGTGCAACTATTCATACTAAAAAATAGTTAGGAGCACATAAATTGACATGTACTCAAGGTCTTAAATATCGATATTATCGGCGATATTTCGCCGATAATATCGTTTTTTTTAGAGGGGGATATTTTCACACGTATCCACCTTATTTTCGTCAATATATCGTGATAATATCAATAATATTGGTAATATCGGGATAATATCGGTAATATCATAATAATATCGATAAAATAAACATAATAATTCCGTGTGTGTGTCGGTGTGTGTGTGTGTGTGTGTGTGGTGGTGTGTGTTATGATAAGTTATATAATATATAATATATATAATATAAATCCCCCAAATGGGCCAACTTTTGACAACTTTTGACTAGACAAAAAGTAGTAGTGATTGGTTTCATACTCAAAACCATGTGCCACTTGCAACTCTTTCACATTCGGAGTATCAGATCATCACACCTCTATTACACTTTTTCATTTCTTCTTCTTCCCTTAGCCTTTTCAGAGCTCTTTCAGAGCTTCAACACAAAGGGTTCCATATTTAAGGTAAGTTTACAAACTTATATTTATATTATTGTAATTTATACAACAACAAAAAAATTTGTGTGAACCCATACATGTGATCTAAGAACCAAATAATACTTGCATGTTAATTTTTTAAAGTAATTAAGTAATGTTGTATAATTATTCCCTAGGATAATTTTAATATGTTTAATGTTATTTATTATTTTATTATTTTATTAAAATTAGGTTTTATTATCAAATTGGATTATTATTCATTAATATTAGGTTTTTTTATTATCAAATTGGATTATTATTCATTTAATTGGATTATTCATTAAATCAAATTATTATTAAATTGGATTATTATCAAATTGAATTATTATTCATTAATATGTTTAATATTAGGATTATTTTATTATCAAATTGGATTATTATTCATTAATATGTTTAATATTAGGATTATTTTATTATCAAATTGGATTATTATTCATTAATATTAGGTTTTATTATTCCATATTATTTTTATAATTACTTAAATTCTTACCATCATTTTCTTTACTTCATATTTAATTCTTTTGTAAATAACTTTATTATTTAGGTTCTCTTATATAACCGTCATCACTACTATATTTTTTGGCCAAAAAATAATTGCCTAATTTCCATGAAAAGTAAATATAGGTACGTTTACGATGTCTAGTGGAGTTACTAAACGTGATCTAGCTTGGGAACATGGAGACCCAATAGACGGAAACAAACATGTCACAATTTGCAAATATTGTGGTCAGGTAATGAAGAGTGGCAGAGTGACACGACTTAAGTACCATCTTAGTGGATTAGATCCAGGAAATAATGTCCAACGATGCGATAATGTCCCCCCAGAAGTGAAGGCATTCATCACCACATTATTAAAAAATAAAAAACACCAGAAGGAAAAGAAAACACATGAAATGGAAAATATTCGAGCTGGGCTACGAGGAGAAGTCATTGGCCAAGCGGTTGACAGTGATGATGATGACGATGAGGACGAATGTGATGATGACATAGGACCTGAAGAACGACGCAATTTCAAACAAGCATTATGTGCCTCCAAACAGTCAGCATGGGAAAGAGAACACCTTCATAAAATTCCTAATAGAGCATAAGGTTCCGAGACAAGTGGTGGTGCACAAATGAGTCGGGGAGCAAGTGTTAGAGAATCACAACCAACACCACCAATAGCCCCAATTTTATATAAGTCATCCAAAGCACGTCAAAAGAGTGTTTGGAGTTATTTCACTGAAGGTAATGTGAAGGAGTGAATGAGTTGTCTAATTAGCAAGTTCTTTATCTATGAAAATGTCCCTGCTGAGAAGGCATCATCACATCATTTCAAAAATATGGTATTGGGATGTCAACAGGCCGGTGTTGTAGTACAACCTCCCACTACCTATGAGGTAAGAAACAATTATTTGGAAATGAAGTATAAAGACATTGGCGAGTATGTTAACAAGTTGAGGTCAAAGTGGGAAACTAATGATTGCACAATCATGTGTGACAGATGGACTGCCCCGACCAGATTGTCTATCATAAACTTCATGGTATACTCCAAGGGAAAGACAATTTTTTTTAAGTCTGTTGATGCTTCAGACTATATAAAGAACTACAAGTATATTTACAAATTATTGAGGGATGTAATCATGGAGGTGGGAGAGCATAATGTTGTCCAAGTCGTGATCGACAACGGTTCTGCATTTGTCAAAGCTGAAAAAAGTTAATGAAGCGTCATAATGTGTTTTGGACATCATGTGCAGCACATTGTATTGATCTCATGTTTGAGGCAATGGGGAAGAGAGAAAATATTGCTAATGTCGTAAAAGGAGCTAGAACGATCACAAATTATATTTACAATCACGGTTGGTTGTTGGCAAAGATGCGTGAATTTTGCAAAGGATAAATTATTCATCCAGCTACCACTCGATTCACCACCAACTATATTGCATTAGACAGCCTACTTAAGAAGAAAGCAGGGTTGAAGCAACTATTCACTAGTGACGATTGGGCCAACCACAATTTCAGCCGCTCAAATGCAGGTCGTATGGTGGAAAGTATAGTGCTTGATCATGCTTTTTGGACTCAATCAGAACATGTGTGCCAAATGTTTGAACCTCTTTACAAAGTTTTACGGATCATTGACACAGAAGTGTATTATACTATGAGTTGATGTGTTTAGTGAGGGAGGACTTGGAAAGAAAACATGGTGCAAGGTGGGTCATAAAGATAATTAATGACCGATGGTATAAAACATTATACCACGATTTGCATGCAGCAGGTATAAATTATGTCATAATTTGCAATTCATTTCTTTAGTTGCATAAGTATTATTTCTCTTATTAGAGTATGTGTTTCTTTGAATAGCATATTATCTGAATCCTCGATACCAATACAGACCCGATGTTGGAGATGATGGTACCCTTATACGTGTTGTACATAATGTATACTCTAAATTAGACCCTGCATCACCAGCAGTTGGTCAATTTAGAAATAAGGTACACAATTACTTAAATTATAATAATTACATTATTGGATTAAACTAACACGATTTATTGAATTCAGCTAACATAGTTTAAAGATGCAAGAAGAACTTTTGGAGAACCAACATCAGTTGCTGCTCGAACAAAAATGTCTCCTAGCGAGTGTAAACATATTTCACTATTAGTTTATAATAGAATTTGTTGGAGTTATTAGGCTTATCAACATTGTTTTTCATTATAGATGAATGGTGGATCATGTATGGGACTGATGCACCAACTGTGAGAAAGTTAGCAATCAAAGTATTATCACAAACAACTTCCTCATCTGCTTGTGAAAGAAATTGGAGTACATTTGCACTCATACACACAAAGCTAAGAAATAGGTTGGCTCATAGTAGGTTGGAAAAATTAGTTTATTGCTACTACAACATGAAGCTTCAAATTCGAGATAAGGAAGCAGAAATCGATCATGTAGACTGTGATGACCCACTAGATGTGTTTGATATTGTTGTTGAAGATGATGATATAGAGGGTAACCAACTTTATCAATGGATTAGACCTCTTCATTTAGATGATGATGAAGGCAACCCAGCTCTAAGAGTTGCTAAAGAAGCATGTAATGAAGGGATAAATGTAGAAAGAGTATTAGAGGAGGAGGTGGGATCTAGCAGCGCTGACTCTTTCGAAGAACTTTTGCGCCCAAGATCAAGAAACACTGGAATTCCACATTCTTCCAATCCTACATAACCACAAGATCATGCTGATACTAATGATAGCTCTAGTACAAGATCAGGAGACTCACCTACCACCGGAGGTGGGAATGATGAAGGATATAGTGGAACTGGAGGTAGTGGTAGATATGGAAACTATGTTGGACCACCTCCTGGATTTATGAGCCCATGGCAGTAGGTGGGTAGGAACATGAATTGATGCCATAAGGAAGGACTATACTAGTAGAGAAAGAGGCAAGGGGACTTTGTCAAGTCAAGAAGATGACTCGTTATCTATAACTTCGGACTCTGTTGGAGTAAGAAGTAGTAACTACAATTATACTCATAACCAACCATTTCCCTACCCTTCATATCCCATTCCTGTTGGGATGAAATCGAGCGACTCATGGAAAGAATCTGAGACTCAATCTTCAAATGATTTTGCTTATGGACAATGTCAACCAATCTCGGATCCATATGGGTGACATGTTAACAATTACATGCAAAACTATTTTGGGGATTTATTATTTGATGACTACTCTTCACAATACACTTACTCTACACATAGAGATGATAAAGATAGTGAAAATTTTGAACCTCATAAGAACTCTATGTGGTACTAAGTCACTCATGTATCTTACCATGCAATGTATAAAGTGTAAAATATTGTACTAATTCATTATATATAAATGATTATGGTGTGTTTAAACTTCTTTCATTAATTACTACATATTTTCTACACTCACAATGTTTGCCAGCTCGCTATATAATCAACTTAGATCAGTTAAATTCATCATGCAATGCATTTCCTTCCAATTTTTTGTGATAAACTAATAGATAATTGACTAAATAAACATCCTGCAATGTTTCAATAAAAATTTCCAAGTTTTTTTTTACAATTTTCGTGGTTTTTATTTAATTTTTATCAATATCGATAATATCTCGATATTTCCATCGAAATTTCCGTGTTTTTGGACTACCGATATTTCCGATATCAGCGATATTTTAGACCTTGCATGTGCTTGATAAAATTCGAGAAATTCGTCTCGGTGATTGAGACATTGCAACAACTGAGAACAAAAGAAGCTCCCACAATAGTTGCACACTTCAATCCAGAGTGGCCGACGACATATACACTTATAAAAAAATGAAAACTAGACAAGGTTGTAGCTCCAATTAAGAATGCATTACATCATGTGTCAATGTTTACTAATTACATCAATTATTAGGCCGGTTCTTTGATTTTGATATGAAACATAGTACTACTTCAATGATCCCTAATGTTTTATTTAATAGACCTTTCCATGCACATAAATAGCAAAAATGAGGTGATGTCAAAGGGGATCAATCAAAATGCCTTAATTGTACCAACTACTGAAGTTATTTAAAAGGTTTATAATCATATTTTAGAACATTAATCATTGATCGTCACCTTAAAGAAGAAGAGGACGTGAAACCGACGAAACGCGAACACAACACCGTCATGGACATGAGCTGCTTGTTAGCCATGATAAGAATAGTTAATCTACCTGATTGTGTATAGGTTTCCTCTTTAAACGAATTTATAGAACGATGCTTAAATGTGCAGTTACAATTTACAATCTAACAATATAACATGTCAAAAATCTGACAAACAAATCAATTTGATTTCTAAATTGTAGTTTCCGTCTCAATCTCGCATTAATTAGTACCTATCTCTATGTGCACGTTTTTGTTTCCCAACTTTGTACAAGTTGACAAATCGAAAACATAAACTTGCTAACCAACTCTGATTTATTCGTTGTGGTAGTACCTAATGGGCCGGGCTCATCAGGACCAGTGGCAATTTTGAAATATCAACAAATACAGTACCATTTTTGTCACAACAAATCAAAAGGAAAAATCATCGTTTTTCTACCTCAAACAAACCATTGGCATCTCTCAACGTCTCCGTCGTCTTCCGATTTTCCTCCGAATCGGAGAAGAAAGGCAACCAAATCCTGGTCCTCCGAAATCTTGGTCCTTCGAATATGTGGTTTTTTATTCTTCCGGCGCTCCTCACGCTGACGGCAGCCTGAGAACGAGGCGCTCTCGATTGATTCCATGGTCTGATCTTCCGCGAATCGCAATCCGACGGTGGCGATGGCGTCGACGCAGAACCAATCGGCGCATGTGGATCTCTTCGATTCGTATTTCCGACGGGCCGATTTGGACCGCGATGGCCGGATTAGTGGCAATGAAGCCGTCGCTTTCTTCCAGGGCTCTGGTCTCCCCAAACAGGTCCTTGCGCAGGTACTCTCTCTCTCTCTCTCTCTCTATATATATATATATATATATGTATGTATATGTATATGCATGTGTATATATGTATAATAGGATGTGTGTGTATGATTATATTTGTGTAATTGTAGTTGAGCTATGTTCCGAATCAGATTGATTTTGAATTTGTGGTCTAATTGTAGTTCAAGTGGTAAATGTGAGCTCGGGATGTCTTAATTCTCTTATCTAAGCTGAGATTTTTATTTCGTGTTAGTATAAATGCGGAATTGATGTTCAAATGGTAGAAAATAAGTAGATGAAGAATTTATACTACTGTTAGTGAGGTTGAGAGAGCTATGTTATCAGGTCATTAATATACCTTCTGGTGTATCCGTTTGACCTGAGGTGGTAAGCAAACTTTAGAAATGTGTTATATGACCCAAGGATTGATCGAGCATTGTTTATTACATTAGAATTGTGCAGTAGTGAAAACCTGAAGCATAAGATGACTATGGAGTAGTTAGGATTGTCGCATACAGGGGAAATGTTCTTGGGTTAGGATCATATCGACAAATGGGTTCTTGAAGCTGTATACTTGTTTTGCTGAAGGAATTTCCGTATAAAATGATAAGCAGGGGCATATTATGTTAAATATTGATTATATGAATGCACTTTCTCATTAGCTTGAATTGCTGAACCTAACAGGCCCAAACAAGCATATTTTTCTGCGAGATGCTTTGCTGCTGGATGTTCATTCGTTGCATGATGTGTTCGTATTTTGATGTAAAAAATTACATATGCCATAGATATTTTGTAGATATAAAATTTAATTTGTGATTGGGAGTAATCTTTTGCTGGCCAATTGACATATGAACATCCATAAATATATACTATTAAATTGAGTCATGTCTAAATGTGCAGTCTAGATTGATAGAATGACTACCCATCATGCCACATTATATTTGATGGAGCGGTTTAGGGAGGGACACCCTCTTCCAGCAGTGCTAACAAGCAATGTTATGTTTGATTTATCCAATATTTTTCAACCTGCAAATAATTACTCCAATGCTGGCAATGTAGCCTGGAGACCGGCTTCTGGTATTCATCCATAAAACAAATCACTTTTATATTTTGAAACATATCTTTCTTTGATGGAGAATAGTTTCTTATTTTTCACTTTAAAAGGCTTTCAACAACAGCAACTGATGCCTGGTCTTGGTGCTCGGCACATGGCACCCCCAGCTGGAGGAAGGCCACCGAAGACAGTTGCTCCTTCTCATGCCGAGGAAAAGCAGCAGGCCAATTAGCAGAAACCCAGAGCACCAGAATTGGAGAAACATCTTGTAGATCAACTGAGTACAGGGGAGGTTAACTCACAGAACTCAAAGTTCAAAGAAGCAACTGAAGCTGATAGAAAGGTACTTAGAACTTTATGTTTCCCCAATTTTCTCATCTTGAGCAGCAAAGTTATGTGTGCATGTTACTTCCTGATAAGTGTCAAATCATAACAAATATCTTAGAGACTTGGGGAAAGAAATCTTGGATGCTAGAGAGAAAAGTGAATATTTCCGGGTCAAAATGCAGTTCAGCCATCGAACTTGTAATGTATCTTTTGTATTTCATTTCTTTGTGTATGCATCTCGCTTTTTCTTCATTCTTTTCTTCCTTTAGCTTGTAGTGCGACGTATTATTTTTCTCCTTAATTTTGGAATGTTCCTAGTCCTATTGAAGCAAAGAGCCCTATAGTTTTATCGTTGTTACAAATTCGATGATTGTATTATAGAAACTAGGGCTGTGCCTTTCTTTTTTCAGCCTTAATTTGGTGTAATTTTTTACCCTCTCTAATAAAATTTGTTTCGCTGATCTTTGTTTGGTGCAAACAAGAACACTGAGTTTTCCGGTGTTAGTCCAATGGGGCCATTCATATTTTTTGCTCATTGCAGTTCAGCCATTGAACAATCGCATATTTTGGTCGTGTTGAATGTTCAAACTATCGCGCTTGGTTGTGAGATTTTTACTTTGCCCTAGCGTGGTGTGTTAATTAATGTCTGTGTATGATATAAAGGTAAATTAAATCAAGTTTCAAAGATAACAAATAGGCTATTATACACTTGTCCATAACTAGTGCTTTATAATGTATAAAGCATAAACAATACCAAAATAATAAAAGCCTTGCCTTGTTGTTGTCTTATTTCTTGGTCAGACCATTGAGATTTTTACTTTGCCTTGCCAAAAAGCTTGTTTGATACTTGCAGGTATTTCCAATATACCGCTGAAGCTGAGTTCTAGCTGTTCTAAAGAGAGAAAACCGACAGAGCTAGAAGGCAATTTTTTAAGTCTCCAACAGTGATTAAAGCTGAGACGTTTAAGATTGGTTAAACTGCAGATACTTGTTGGGACATCCTTAAGTTGATAGCAGTCACTAAGGTTTAAATCTTGAAGCCTATTTAGATTTCCAATAGACGAAGGAAGCATTTCGACAGCTGTCTTGCACAAACTAAGATACACCAAATGTTCCATTGGCTTCAAGATTTCAGGGAATTTGGAAAATCTAGAGCACCTGGTGAGATCAAGACTCTCAAGATATTTCAACTTACAGATTGATGAGGGTAGCTCTGTAACTGCTGTATCAATTAAACTTAGGGACTTCAAATGTTCCATTGGCTTCAAGATTTCAGGGAATTTGGAAAATCTAGAGCACTTGGTGAGATCAAGACTCTCAAGATATTTCAACTCACAGATTGATGAGGGTAGCTCTTTAACTGCTGTTTGAATTAAACTTAGGGACTTCAAATGTTCCATTGGCTTCAAGATTTCAGGGAATTTCGAAAAGCTAGAGCAATTGGTGAGATCAAGACTCTCAAGATTTTTCAACTCACAGATTGATGCAGGTAGCTCTGTAACTGTTGTTTGAATTAAACTTAAGGACTTCAAATGTTCCATTGGCTTCAAGATTTCAGGGAATTTGGAAAATCTAGAGCACTTGGTGAGATCAAGACTCTCAAGATTTTTCAACTCACAGATTGATGAGGGTAGCTCTTTAACTGCTGTTTGAATTAAACTTAAGGACTTCAAATGTTCCATTGGCTTCAAGATTTCAGGGAATTTGGAAAATCTAGAGCACCTGGTGAGATCAAGACTCTCAAGATTTTTCAACTCACAGATTGATGAGGGTAGCTCTTTAACTGCTGTTTGAATTAAACTCAAGGACTTAAAATGTTCCATTGGCTTCAAGATTTCAGGGAATTTGGAAAAGCTAGAGCAATTTGTGAGATCAAGATTTTTCAACTTACACCTGCTGCTTGGAAGTTTCTTAAGGTCTTTGCATTCTCTTAAATTCAAGTAAGAAATATTTTCGTTAGACCAAACTGATTCAGGCAACTCCTTTATACCACTGCATTCTAAATTTAAGTATTGAATATTTCCTGGCATCTCTGGAAGATACTTGAGACTCCTGCAACCTCCAAGATCAAGATGAGTAAGCTTGTCAAGATGTTGAAAATACGAAGGAATTTCAACCAAACTTCCACAGCCCATGAGATCTATTTTCACAATTTTTAGACACACAGAGAGATTTGGAACTTCAGTTAGATTTGAACAGCCCCCCAGATCAATCACTAGTAAGTTGACAAGTATCTACAACAAATTAAATAGAAATATAAAGAATTAATATAATTTCTACACTTGATTATATAAAAGAATTAAAATAGGCATATAATATAATATACCTGCTCTTCTTTCCAAAGCTCCTTCTCAACTGTGCTATATGGTATATGAAGCTCAACTACATTTTCCGGAGAAAAAGTTTGGTAAAGAATCCAGTGGATATCCCGACCACTCAAGATAACAAAGAGAATCGGGAAGGTCTAAAGAAGTGGTCAATTTGTAGCAACCATTCACAATTAGCATTATTAGGTTAGACATCTTTTTGAAGTCTGCACGTTTCAATGGTCGCACTTGAAGATTATTCCAATCAACCTCTATAGCTTCAACATTTGGGGTTTCCTGAGAATAAGAAGAAAGTTTAAATGTGAATATAAACATATTAAAATGAAATGCACATTTGGAACAAAGAGTATTTGCGATGGTAATCATGTACAAGTGTCTTAGTCTAGTCAAATATCCAACATAATTGTATCCTCCTCTACTTGTCTAAATAAACAAACATTTGTTCATATTGCAAACACTTCCTAACACAATAAATATTCAATCGAATTCATCTTTTAACAATCTCACTTCTTTATTATAAATTAGTTTTACTTTGTTCTGTTATCATCTCAAGTTTGTAATTTTTATTTTCTAAAAAAAAGAAAAGAAAAAAATTGAATGCATTTGGCTCTTACTGTGTTACTCAATACACGATAGACATCCTCATCATTGAACAACCTACTCTGTTTACCGGGATCTTTTATACCTTGTTCTTGAACAATTTTCCTTCCCATTTCTTGAAGTAAATCGTGCATCTCTATGGTTTCCCTTCCCATTTCTTGTTGCAAATCGTCCATCTCTATGGTTTCCATTTCTGAATCAATTGATATGAGAGACATCTCAATGAGAATTCTAATTCCAGATGTCGCAAAGAATCCACGAACATCTAACATTCGTTTCACCTCAACCAGACTTCCCTTTATGAAAACATGCTATATCCAGAAATATCTCCTTTTCATTTTCTCTCAATCTATCATAACTTATTCTCAACACTTTCTGAATATCTTCACTGGGAAATCGTTTCAATTTCTTGAATTCATCTTCCCATTCTTCTTTGCTCTTGCAACTGAAGAACAAGGACCCCAGAACTGTTAGAGCTAAAGGAACGCCTTTGGCATAAGCCACCGCCTTTTCTGCCAACTCCTTATAATCTGTTCTACGAGTACTTTTATCCTTGAAAGCACGCGAATAGAAGAGCTGAAGAGCGTCATCCGATTTTAATACCTCAACCTCGTAGATATTATCCTCTTCAACAGTTTTCCCAAGTGTGCCCCTATCTCTAGTTGTGATGATGATTCTACTTCCACTGCCATACCGGAGATGATCGCCAGCTAAACGTTCCATTAGGAATGAATCACTCACGTCATCTAGAAAAATGAGGACCTTTGTACGACTGAGCCTTTCTTGAAAAGTTGATCCTACGGGCAAAAAAACTTCTTCCTTTAATATCTCCTTAAAAAGTGTTTTTTCCAAGTGATCTAGTCCACCTGCTTCTTCTGAGTTCTCCTTAACATTCTTAAGAAAACAAGAAGCTTTGAATTTAGAAGAGTGTCTGCGAAATACAGCCTCGGCAAGGGTGGTCTTGCCAATACCACCCATGCCCCAAATACCTATAGTGATGCAAGCGTCCGGTAAATGAATGCCTAACAGCGATTCAATCTGCTCGATGCGGCTTTCAATTCCAACAAAACCCTTTAAATCGCAGGATGATTCGCGACACATTTTGGCCCAAATATGATCGACAACTTTCTGAATTAGATTTGCCTCCGTCCTGGTGTATAGACGTATATGATTAGGTAGAAAAACAATAATTAGTCTTAAATACGCTTTACCAAATCTTAGCACAAATCAAACTGTCACAAGTTTAAAGAAAATTTATAACTTTAGACAAGTTAAAGAATGAGTTAGTTACCCGGATTTGTTTGAACAATCAAACCCAGATAGATTGGCTGCAGTCGTCAAAGCATCCCTCCACTTGTGCACCTTGTTGATACTGTTGTCGAAACGTTTTTCAAGTTGAGCAAATGCATCCGCATAACTCCCGTGCTGTTTTCGTACATCAGATGGATTGATGTCGTAGAATACGGGTATAACTATCTGGCCATCTCTCTTGTTGCATTTGAGTATATGCACGAGTTCATCTAAACACCATGTGGAAGAAGCATAGTTTTGTGAGAAAATGATCACCAAAATCGTGGATTTCTCGATTGCCTGTAGAAGGGCAGGTCCGATTTCTGGTAATACCAAGGCGGGTGTCCTCGCCTCTGAAACTGACAAAACACATCATACTTTTCTCGACGTGGGGGCTTATCAGCAGCAGATGATGAAGAAGAAGCAATGTCCATAACCTCTGGACAGCAAAAAGATGTAGTTGCAGAGAGCTTAATTGTTAATTAGAGAGAAATAATACTACCACGTTGCACCGAATTAAGAGGATGCAAGCGGGGGGAGAGAGAGAGAGATTAGTTCAGAATTTACTTGAATTGGCTTTTGACTACATGCACAAAATTTCAAAGGCTCGAAATCAACGAGTGAGAGATACGAAAGTGGAAAATGGGGCACATGATAGGACCTATTATCTTTAAAAACTCTATAATTTAAAGAAAGATATTCATATATTTGCAATCTTAATATGAACAACGTCATCTCAGCATGTAAAGCAACTAGTATTTGAAAACCATAAAATGAATAAGTGTAAACCTTTTCTCCTTGCTTTGCTCCCCTCACAATCAGTATCATCATCGTCACCTGATCGATTCCTGCAAATCAAGTTTTGGTTATGTTTCATACAGTCGAAAAACAAAAATCAGATTATGCATATACCAAAAAACACCACACAAAAAGGAAGAGCCCTATGTGAAAAAGGACGCAAAAAATCAACTTGAGACCTCTTTCTTCTGTTCTCTTCCTTGTTTTCTTTTTCCATTTGCTCTCTCTTTCAATCTTTTGTACTGAAGCTTTTTCAGAACCTGTGTTAAGAGAACCGTTTAATCCATGCGTCAAAAGGAAGACAATTGATAAAGATGCAAACAAAACAAAGTGACATCCGGTGACAGGTCACCAGCCAAGAAATTAACAGCAGACATAACAAAAATTAATTAGCAAATTAAATGCAGCATAACATAACACCTAAACTTATTAATTAAAAAGAAATGACAAAAAATACAGAAAGAGCCTTAAACAGTATCAATAAACGGTGACTAATCTCTGACAAGTTACCAATTTGACGAGGGCTTATTTGCTTTCTCCAGCTTCAAAATAATATCCAAAACAATTACTTTTTTGCATCATCAGCATCAGCAAGAGCAGCAGTGGATGAAGAAGAAGAAGAGGACATATCCATAACCTCTAGTTTCCAGATCCAGGAAGTAGTAGTTGCAGAGAGATTAATTGTGAATAGAGAGAAAGAGAGAGAGACTGGTTCAGAATAAAGCGAGCGAGAGAGAGGGGGAGAGAGGGAGACTAGTTCAGAATTTACTTAGAATTGGCTTTTGACTAGATGCACAAAGTTCCAAAGGCTATTCAGGAAAAGCAAGGAGTATAAAAAGGGCGCACATGGGATGGAGCCCTCCCTTTACGCGTTTTGCGTACACGGTTTCGAAATTCAAGAAATTTCCAAGGCACTTTCGTTGATAATTTTGAAACAAAAAAAATGCATTTCACACTACAAAATCGTGGAGAGTAGAATGAAACTCTCTATAGTTTCTTTGAGTCCAAAAATGATAAAGAGTCGGGACTTGCTACTGATTATCCCCATTAAAAATAAAAGTATATAGTTGTTCATCAATAGATTTTGAATAAGATTTGGTATCTGACTTTTCAAGCACAGGTGACAAATCAAGTCATTGGACTATTAATAAAAAATCATTAAGTCTTAGAGTCATTTAGTTTGATATCAGCATAATGTATTACACAATCATTAAAACTATCAATCTCACGACCATGTTATGATAAGAATCAAACTAAACAGGTCTTAATAGTTATTCATTAATAATCAATGGGCTAGTTTGCCACTTTTATTTCTAAAGCTATCGAGAGGTCATAAGAGAGTCCATAACTCCGCCTGAAATTATGTGTCTTGTCCCAAGTAAGCGAGTCATGATCCACCATCTCTCTTTATCTATCTAGGCACTGAACTAAGTAAAAGACAGACAGAGGTAGAAATTGGGAATGAAAAGCAAGCAAGGGAGGAGAGAGTAGTTGCCGCTAAGACTAGATCAGTTTGAGTTAAGCAATTGTACTAGTTGACCTGACTTACACAAAGGTTACAAAAGTTCTATATGCTCCAGACAATCCAACGGAGATGTCGAATAAAAAAAACAGACAAATGAAATTACCCAACTCAAGAACCTTACTTTTCCTGTATAAAAATGCAAGGCATTCACACATATGAAGAAAGACAAAATAAGGGCACACCAACATCAGTTCATAACTTTCATTACAGCTGACAAGTCACAACTCACCAGTCATCCCTTACACGCTTTATGTACAAAGGTTTTTTTTCCATCTTACTATATTCAGATTTAGAGGTCGCACTTGGTATGATGGCAAGTGTCTTCGTCCATGAGCGGTAGGTCTCGGGTTCGAGACTTGGGAGCAGCCTCTCTATAAATTGGGGTAAGGCTAGCCGACATTCACCTCTCCCAGACCCTGCGTAAAGCGGGAGCCTTGTGCACTGGATACGACCTTTTACTATATTCATATTTGATCAGCAAGTCATCCAATGAAATTTAATCTTGACAAAGACAACTAACCTACACCTGGTGAGTCACCGTAGCACTCAGTAACGTACCAAAATGTACACAACTTTTCAATTAAAGATAAAAGAAAACTAAAATATGTATAGCCCTTTGATAAAAAGTATATGTATATGTATATTATATATATATATATGTGTGTGTGTGTGTGTGTGTGTAGGTGTATGATATATAGGAAGTCAATCAACAATTGATGAGCCCGATAAAACGCTCTCTTTGTTGGCGAAATGTTTTGAAGTTGAGAAGACCTCATCGGTGAAGTTCATAAGATAGCATTAATGCAAAGGTTTGTGACCGTTATTAAAAGATCTAAGACAAATACATATGTTGTTATTGGTTGCGATAGAGGTGGGTATTATTGAGCCTCTAAAACTTCACTTGATGAAAGAAAGAGAAACTCAAGATCTCGGCTCATAAATTGTCCATTCGAAGTCAGGAGGAGTAAAAAGAAACGTGAATAATTTTGGAAGCTAGAGATAAAAAGTTTGTTACTTAACCATGAACTTTTGAATGACATGTGTGGACATCCTTCTATTGGAGTTTAACGATAAGCCTGAAAAGTTGCATCTTACTCAAAAAGAGGATACCAAAATGCAACTTTGTGAATTTCTTGATACTTCTCTTCCCTCAATTCTTGAACCTAATGTTAAATCTCACAAAGGTCATCCGGTAGGGTCCAAAAATAAAAAAGAATCAAGCTTTACAAAGTGTAGTCCTTTAAAATTTGAAATAGTGTTTCGATAAAAAAAAATTGAAATAATGGAGAAGGCTTAGAAACGTGCTCTACATATATGTCATTATTTATTGATTTGTCTTTTAATATAGTCATGATTATTTATATATATACGTATAACTTAATGTTTATTATTTATAAGTGTTAGCAGCATAATGATTTGCCAAATAAACTTTTTATTAATTACGCCCACCCTATTGTCTTATTTTTCCACCCCATTTTATTTTTTCACCCACCAAAAATGTTAAAAGAAGAAAACACTCTTTTCTCATCCACCATCATTCCTAAAATACCCTAATGTGATTTCAACCCCTGACACCCCTACTCCGCTGCAGTGCCCCTCCAACTCCCGCACCAACTCCCAACACCCAACTCAGGTCCCCCAACCATCGGAACACCACCATGGCAGCAAAACTGCCTCACCACCCATCTTCTTGTTCCTTGCATAGTCTAGATATTTTATTTTTCCTATGAATTTCAAGAATTGCATATTGCAATGGAAGTCAATGAGTGGGTTATGTATTTACAGTTTTAGAAAGAGAGAAGAAATTTTTTCTTTTACAGAGATTGTGAACTAACATCAGGAAATGGGCAATCCGGCAATGTGCAGTGGGCATAAAGAAATTGGCAATTTGCAGTACATTTTTGTTTTGGTCCTTACATGTCATTTTACAAGAGGGTAAAATTGACATTAAAATTTATAATAAAATATGGATGAAGAAATAAGACAATAAGGTGGATTTATCAGCACTCTTATATATACAGTGTTCTCCCTTATTTGCCCTCGCACTTTAACGCTAATTCCGATTGTGTCCCTGCTGTATATTTTTTTAGGGTAAAAGACTGTTTACTACCCTCATGTTTCATGGTTTTCAACATTTAGTACATCAAGTTTTTTTCGTCTCAGAGTCATACCTAAAGTGTAAATTTTGGGACAGTCTCATACATCCATTAGTCAAACTGTTAAATCTGCTGTTAATTGTGACGTGGCGCCCATGTGGACAATAACTGGGCGCCACGTGTCAGCCACATTTTTTTTTCCTTCTTTCTTCTTCTTCCTCCTTCTTCCTCCTTCTTCCTTCCCCTTCTTCTTCTTCTTCTTCTTCTTCTTCCTCCAAATCTGGGGAAGTTTTTTTTTTCTCCTTCTTCTTTCTCCTTCCTCCTTCTTCCTTCTTCCTTCCTCTTCTTCTTCTTCTTCTTCCTTCTTCTTCTTCTTCTTCTTATTCTTCGACTGCAACTTTTTTTTTCTTCTTCTTTCTTCTTCTTCCTCCTTCTTCCTTCCCCTTCTCCTTCTTCTTCTTCTTCTTCTTCTTCTTCTTCATCTTCTTCCTCCGAATCTACCCAGATTCGGCTTTTTTTTCCCTTTCTTCTTCTTCTTCTTCTTCTTCCTCCTACTGCAACTTTTTTTTTTATTCTTCTTTCTCCTTCTTCCTCCTTCTTCCTTCTTTTTCTCCTTCTTCCTTCCTCCTTCTTCCTTCCCCTTCTTCTCCTTCTTCCTTCTTCCTTTTTCTTCATCTTCCTCAAAAAAAAAAAAAAAAACCTTCATCTTCCCCAGATTTGGAGGAAGAAGAAGGAAGAAGGAAGAAGGGGAAGGGGGAAGGAAGAAGGAGAAGAAGAAGGAGAAGAAGAAGGAAGAAGAAAAAAAATAAAAACCGAATATGGGCAGATTCGGAGGAAGAAGAAGAAGAAGAGGAAGGAAGAAGGAGGAAGGAGAAGGTAGAAGGAAGAAGGAAAAAAAAAAAAAGAAACTTCCCCAAATTCGGAGGAAGAAGAAGGAGAAGGAGAATGGAGAAGGAAGAAGAAGGAAGAAGGAGAAGAAGGGGAAGGAAGAAAGAATAAGGAAGAAGGAGAAGAAGGGGAAGGAAGAAAGAGGAAGGAAGAAGGAGAAGGAAGAAGAAAAAAGAAAGAAGAAAAAAAAAGAAAAAAAAAACGTGGCTGACACGTGGCGCCCAGTCATTGTCCACATGGGCGCCACGTCACAATTAACGGCACATTTAACAGTTTGACTAACGGATGTATGAGACTGTCCTAAAATTTACACTTTAGGTATGACTCTGAGACGAAAAAAATTTGATGTACTAAATGTTGAAAACCACGAAACATAAGGGTAGTAAACAGTCTTTTTCCTCTAGCTCGATGCTCTCCGCCAGATGGTCTCTGGCTTCTCTCATTCTCTCTCTAAAATACCCACCCTCTAAAACTCCTTTTCACCTCTCCTCATCCGAGCCACTTTCTCTATCTAGATTCTAGAACTCACTTGCCACTGCCTTCTCTCTGATGGTTCAATAGGCCGGCGACGACTTCTACGATTTCGGCGATGGCCAGTCTCGAGTTTGGTCTTAACCAACTCCTCATAAGCTCAGGCACATTCTACACCTATTGCATCTGAAGATCTGCCTCAAATTTACGATTTTCAGTTCAAATCCCAACTGCTGCGTTTTCCGACGAATTTACAGAGGCGGTGAGCTTAATTCCGGCCAGGTTCTGTCAAATTAGGTAGTGATAGGCCACTCGAGGCTTGAACCAGAGGAGGAGATGAGTAGTTGTTTTCATGGAAGGAATAGAGCAGCAGCAGCGGAGGAGGAGTATGCAGAGGCAAACGTGGAGGAGTTGTTGGGGGTCATCAATGAGAAATGTACTGTTCCAACTAACACATAACCATTTGTTAATTGAACCGCTGATACGACAGGCTTTGTTTTTGAATTTCAATTTGTTGATTATTGCAGGACGATAGGTAGAGAGTGGCACTTTTCTTCATCAGTTGCATTCCAAGCATTGCTCATTTGGGAGAGGTATAGACTCTATATACTAAGGCATCGTTTGGCAGCTCGGACTGTACTGACTATTTCTGTCGGATAAGATAAATAGCCACCGGATAATACTGACTAAATTAGTCGGGCGTTTGGTGCAGTATCGGACTAATGACCGTATTATTTATACTGTGTTTGGTATTGAACCGGATAGGACAAAGGAAAAAAAATTTGATAAATCTTTGTTTGTTTGTTGAACTTTTCTCATATTTATACCTATTGAAAACCACACAAATCTTCAAACAACAACAACAACAACAACAAAGCCTTTTCCCACTAAGTGAGGTCGGCTATATGAATCCTAGAATGTCATTGTGCTCGGTTTTGTGTCATGTCCTCCGTTAGATCCAAGTACTCTAAGTCTTTTCTTAGGGTCTCTTCCAAAGTTTTCCTAGGTCTTCCTCTACCCCTTCAGCCCTGAACCTCTATCCCGTAGTCACATCTTCGAACCGGAGCGTCAGTAGGTCTTCTTTGCACATGTCCAAACCACCGTAATCGATTTTCTCTCATCTTTCCTTCAATTTCGGCTACTCCTACTTTACCTCAGATATCTTCATTCCTAATCTTATCCTTTCTCGTGTGCCCACACATCCAGGACTTTGGTACAACAGAAAGTATTAAGTTTGTGATCTTCGCTAGATTGCTCCGATCATTAGTGTGGATAAGTATGTAAATGGATAGAGACAGGAAAGCAAACACACGATGTACGTGGTTCACCCAGATTGGCTACGTCCACGGAATAGAGGAGTTCTCATTAATTGTGAAGGGTTTACACAAGTATATAGGTTCAAGTTCTCCTTTAGTGAGTACAAGTGAATGATTTAGTACAAATGACATTAGGAAATATTGTGGGAGAATGATCTCGTAATCACGAAACTTCTAAGTACCGAAGTGTGGTATCGTCTTCACTTGCCTTATCTGTCTCATAGGTAGATGTGACATCTTCTCTGGAAGTACTCTTCCTCCATCCAGGGGTGGTATCTTTAACTGGTGGAGATGCACAAGGTAATGTATCAATTTCACTTGAAGCTTACTTGTAGTTTCAGGCTTGGTCAAGCGCGATACAAACCATGTAGTAGGAGTCCCCCAAGTCGCCGAGCTAGGGGATCTGCTGAAAGCGGTGACAGACAAGGTAAGCAATCAGAGCTCCAAGCAATCAGTCCCAGATCAGAAGTTTGATTTCGAGTTCCGGCTGATTGTTCTCATTCTCCCTATCTTGCAGGCAGCATGAAGGATAAAGAGAAGAAAAAGGAGAAAAGATAATATGAGATACTTTTGCTTTTGAAGAAGTAACTTTCCACAGGCTTATTCTTAAACTGGGCTGGAGGGTTTTCTGGTTTCCTCCAGAGTATAAGGCCAACTGAAGAATTTGAGGATCAAAACAAGTCCATCAAATCTAGAGTACGTTCGACCCTGCTGATATGGGATACTTTTGCTGTTGACAAAGTAGTGGATGTATCGGCACGTGTTCTGTTACGCTTGTCTCCACATGCTTCCTTGTATCCTTCTCACTTGCCCTATCTGTTCCTCAGACAGATGTGGTATCTTCTCTAGAAGCATAAGATGTTGAAGATGAGTACTCAAGAGCAATGCCAGGTTAGTAATCAGGTAAGGGGTTCCAGGCAGTCAGTTCCTGACTGGAAGCTTGATTCCAAGTGCTGACTGATTGCTCTATTTCTCCTTGTCTTGCAGGTAAGAACAAGGTCAAAGGAAAAGAAAGGGAAAAAGCATGATATGCGATACTCTTGCTTTTAACCCTGATGATATGAGATATTCTTTCTCTGTTGTAGCTTGTTTACAGAGGTATTATCGGGAGGGAAGAAAGCTGAGTATTTCGAGAGGCTTCGTTGGAAGTGCCCTCTCAGATATGAGGGAGGGTTGAGCATTTTTGCAGGTCTGCCTGTCCGTTGAGGATGGAGGTCGACATATATAGTTGTCTCCCTAACAACAAGTAGTAATGCTATTCCTTTACCCTGCTTGGTCATAGCACGGTAGTGGGAGCTGCCAGCTTCACGTGTTTTAACTCTGTCAAAGCACTTTGAAAAAGTGGTATGTGGTATTTGGAAAGCTGATGTTGCGTGTGAAGATTACAGACAAGCTTTATCCAATGAGATCTGGCTCTCAAAGTTGAGAAAGTGGTGCCTCTTTGGTTTTTGAACAAGCAATCCTGTCAGGGATCTGGCTCTCGAGATTCGGAGAACGGTGCCTCTTCGATTTTTGAGAAAGCAATCCTGATGGGAGTCTGGCTCTCGAGATTCGGAGAGCGGTGTCTCTTCGATTTTTGAGAAAGTAATCATGTTGGGAGTCTGGCTCTCGAGATGCGGAGGGCGGTGCCTCTTCGATTTTGGAGCAAGCAAATCTTGTTGGGAGTGTTTTCTCGAATGTGAGTAAAGGTTGGGCATGTTTGCTAGTCTACTTTGCCACGGAGCACAGAGGTTGACACACAGGGACTTTCCAATTATCCAGCAGTGGTGGTGTTCTTTTACCCTTATGGGTAATAATATGGTAGCTAGACCTTCAAAATTTATGTGTCCAAACTTTGTTAGTGCTGGTTCTTTGCTATTCTTTTACCCTTCTTGGTCATAGCGATGTAGTGGGAGCTGTAAGCTTCACGTGTCTAAACTTTGTCAGAGATCTTTGGCAAAGTTATCTGTGGTACCTATGAGCTAATGTTGCGTGTGGAAAGTGGATGATTAAACAGTAAGATTCACGTGCTTTCTACTTCACCAGAAATCTTCGACAGAATGCCCGTAATTTCTGCAACAAGGCTGAAAAAGCAGGTGCCTCTTCTATTTCTGAGATCGGCCCTCGTGGTCTCTGAGCAGCCCAACTTTTGAGAAAGCAAGCGCCTCTTCAATTTCTGAGATCGGCCCTCGTGGTCTCTGAGCAGCCCAGCTTTTGAGAAAGCAAACGCCTTTTCGATTTCTGGGCAGACGCCTCTTCGATTTCTGAAGCTCCGTCGAGTGCAGATTTTTATAGAGGCTGGCATTAAGTACCAAAGCACACTTAAATCTATAGAGGCTGACATTAAGTTCCAAAGCACATTTGAATCTCCACCAGTAGAAGCTCTCTTCTTGCACTTCTAAGATCTTGATTTGTCCAACCTCTTCTCTCTTCAACACCTTTGAAAATGTCTGGCTCTTCCGACCGTCGTTTTGACTTGAACCTTGTTGAAGAGGCAGCCACGCCTTCTCCAGACAACATATGGCGCCCATCCTTCTTATCCCCTACTGGTCCTCTTACCGTTGGGGATTCCGTGATGAAGAATGATATGACCGATGCGGTGGTGGCCAGGAACCTTTTCACTCCCAAAGATAACAACTACTTTCCAAACGGTCTGATGAGTTGGCTGTTAAGGATTCTCTGGCTCTCAGTGTTCAGTGTGCAGGTTCTGTGTCTAATATGGCCCAACGCCTATTTCCTCGAACCTGCCAAGTTGAATCATTGGCGGCTGAAGTGATGAGTCTCAAACAGAAGATTAGAGGGCTCAAGCATGAGAATAAACAGTTGCACCGGCTCACACATGACTATGCTACAAACATGAAGAGGAAGCTTGACCAGATGAAGGAATATGATGGTCAGATTTTACTTGATCATCAGAGGTTTGTGGGTTTGTTCCAAAGGCATTTATTGCCTTCGTCTTCTGGGGCTGTACCGCGTAATGAAGCTCCAAATGATCAACCTCTGATGCCTCCTCCTTCTAGGGTTCTGTCCAGTACTGAGGCTCCGAATGATCCCCCTCCGGTACCTTCTCTTTCTGGGGCTCTACCGACTGCTGAGACTTCTCCTAAGCAACCTTTGTGAATGCTCCCTCTTGTTTGTTTATTTTGACTCATGTATATGTACATATTTGTAACTTATCGGAGATATCAATAAATAAGCTTTGCTTCATTTCAACGTATTGTGTTAAATGTATGTTGAGGCTTTGTGAGTGGAGCATGTAGGTTGAGGTAGTGTTCCCTTCATTTCAAAATATTTTCCAGGAACATAAAAGAAGATACACAAAAAACAACTACAATCTTTGACAATTCTAAAGCAATCTCAAGTTTTGGATCCACTCCTTCCCAAAAGCAGCTTGTAAAACTTCACCCAACTTATCAACTGATTCAGAAAGCATTTCTTTAAAGTCACAGCAAGATCATTATCATTAGCAGCTCTCTTCATTGAAAACTTTGGTGAAATGATAACTAGGAAACTCAGCGGACAGAAGAAAACCACACCAGCTGATTAAAATTGCACCAACAGCAAGAAAAAACAGTAGCAGGAAGGATAAGAACAAGCAAAGAAACACAGTCAAACGAGTCAAGATAACATCTTCACTAGACGAAACCAGAACAATTCTATTCAACACCCAATCAACAGAGCAATACTTCAACATCTAATCAACATTTCTATTCAGTAAACCACAACTGCTAACGAAACCAAAACAAAGCAATACTTCAACACCCAACCAACAGAATGCCAGACCAAAAGGAAATCATAACAAAGCAATACTTCAACACCCAATCAAATAGGCACAAGAAGCACACTCCCACTCCCACTCTACCCAATCATAAGCAAGATATGCATTCCTCATTCTTCAAGTTCAATTAAAAATTAACACGAAATACTATCAAATTTCATACCTCTGAGCTACTAAGACAGAACAAATAGGCACATGAAGTACTTCACCTAAAAGCACTTAAATCGTAAGAAAGTTGGAGAAAAAACAGATTAACCGCACAACCCAGTTAGCTAAACCCAACAAAAATAAAAAAACGCATGCAGCCACACAAGTCCAACTATTGAAATATCAAAACATCACTGACAACCCATTTCTCTAAAAGCATCAGAAACTCAATGCCCAATTCACAAAACCCACCAAAATTTGATCCCGGTAGGTGCAAAATTAGAGAGAAAATAATAGCGAAGAGAAATTGGCTTACCGTCCGTATGGTTGCATTGCAGCTGCGAGACAACAAGTGAAATGGGAACTGCGCCAGAGACAACCAACAACAAACCCTAAATTCGACCCCAATAGCAAACCCTAAAATTAAAAAATTTAATTAAAACACAAAATTACATAATCAATTGCATAATTAGAGAGAATAATAACTAGCTTCAATCAATTCAAAGAAAATTGCAAGAAAAATAGGAGGGGGAAGAATAGAGGGAGGGGTGGAATCCCATAAGAAGAAAACTGAAAAGACGAACTGTGATTCAAACGAAGAAGAAGAATTTGAGAAGACAAACCTGGGATGAGAGCAAGAGTGCGTCTGGAGAGGAAGAGAGAGCGCCTGGAGTGGAAGAGTGCGTATGGAGAGGAAGCGAGAGCGCCTGGAGAGGAAGCGAGAGCGAGAGCGAGCGGAGAGGAAACGAGAGCCAGAGCCAAAGCGGAGAGGAATCGAGACGAGGCCGACTAAGTTATACCGTGAATATGGACGGTATAAGCAAGCGGGTGAACGCCGTGTAAAAAAGGTGGACCTGGATTATTTAATCCGGTGCCTATTTAATCTAAACGGCCATCAAACACCGTACACCGTATTATTAGTACTATCTGATGCCTTATACGGTGTGCCATCTTTTTATATTTCAATATACAAATACTTCCCAATGGAACCACAAAATTGGTAACAAACACCTTGACTGCTGCATGGCATACGAAACCAACTATGCTCATACATATTCATGGGTTTCTTATAAAACATTAAAGGAGAAATTAGGTTCACATCCTTCTTTTTGCTACTCCATTGATTAAAATCTTATTCATTTTCACTTTTTGATCAAGGTCCTTGGATATTAATAGCATCATTAATTATTTGAATAATAAAATATTTTTATTTTTAAATATATTCCCTTAGTGTTAAAAATGTTACAATTAGTATATTTATATTTATGGTTAAATTTTTTATCATATACTTTTATTTTTAGTTTGTACCTATTTTTAATTTGTACCAATTTTTTTTTTCATTTTTAATTTGTACCCATATATTAGTTTCTTTTTGTGCCCATATTTTTTAAAGTTTTATTTGTGTTTGTACCCATGTGTATATTGACATTGTATATTTAATCAATGATAGAAAAATTACATATGATATATTTATGTTTTTGTAGACATCGAAATTTCGGTAAATAAATGTTGACCGATAAATCAAAGTTTCAATGCTCATGTATTACATAAATTTTACACGTAGCGTGTGACTCAACGAAAATTGAAATGAGTTGGAAAAGTCATCAAATATGACACGTGTCAACACCTGGCAGAAACGACTTATTTCATCTGGGATATTATATTCAAAATTAGGCCTTGGAAAATTCTATAAATACAAGCCAATTTCATTCATTTGGGGAGGAATTCATATTACACCTTGAAGCTCTGAAGCTCTGAAACTCCGAAGCTCTCAAGCATCCAGGTTCCCGAAGAATCAAGAAAGCCTTCTTCATCATTCCTCATCCGTTCATCCCTAGATCAAGCCTCGACGACCCTTTGGATCAACAACATCAACGAATCCACACATCCAACCGTTCTTCAAGATCAAGCCCAAAAGCCCTTGAAGATCCATCCATCAACTGTTCATCAAGATCAAGCCCCAAAGGCCCTTGAAGATCCGTTCATCAACAGTTCTTCAAGATCAAGCCCAAAAGCCCTTGAAGATCCGTTCATCCATCAACCTTCAAGATCAAGCCCAAAGGGCCCCTTGAAGAAACTTCCAACCATTCATCCGAGATCAAGCCTCGACGGCCCTTGGATCAACATCACAATCCACAAATCAACACCTTACGGAGATCGAATCAGAGGATCAAATTAGAGAGAGGTTAACCATAAAAAATACAAATATTTGTTTGCGCACGTTATTCTTGTCTCTTTCGTTTTCAGGAATTTTCCGTGTTCACAAATTGGCACGCCCAGTGGGACAATCTCTACCTCTCATCTCTTTCTCCGTTCAAGGAAACCAAACACACTTCCAAAATTAATGGCATCAAGGAAGGCTCAAACTGCTCCCGCAACTGGTGTCACTTTGGGCATCACGACTCGAAGCATGGCAAGAGCTACTTCTGCCACCTCTTTCACCTCTGCATCAACTCCGCCAAGGGAACAAGAGCACCCAAGGCACGAGCCTTTGATCACCTTAGCCTCACTAAGGGCACCAAGGGGGGGAAGCCCAAGGAAATACTCTGAATCCATGCTCTTCGATGCCGATTCAAGCGGCAGTGCAGCCATGCAAGTCATGACCATTGAAGCAACTTCAATCGATGAGCAGCTGGCTCAGATGAATGAAGCAATCGCAAGGCTAACCCGAACTGTGGAAGAAAAAGACTTACAAATTGCAGCACTCGTCAATTGACTAGAGGCGTAGGACGGCGATAAACCCGACCCAGAGAATGATCCACTAAAGAGAAGAGATGACGAAGAAGATGAGCCTCAGGTGGAGAAAAACGATGCGAAGCCGGAGCCAGACCAAGCAGCGGCACTCATGGGATCTCTTTCTATCTAGCAGCTGTAAGAGATGATCACCAACACCATCAAGGCACAGTACGAAGGGAGCTCAAATACCTCCGGGTTGTACTCAAAGCCGTATTCAAAGAAGATCGACGCCTTAAGGATGCCGAGGGGTTATCAACCACCAAAGTTCATGCAATTTGATGGAAAGGGAAACCCGAAACAGCACGTTACCCACTTCGTTGAAACTTGCAACAACGCAGGAACCGAAGGGGATTACCTCGCCAAGCAGTTTGTGCGCTCGCTGAAAGGAAATGCCTTTGAGTGGTACATAGACCTAGAGCCTGAGTCCATCAACAGTTGGGAGCAGTTAGAGCGGGAATTCCTCAACCGCTTCTATAGCACCCGCCGCACTGTGAGCATGCTAGAGCTAACGAGCACAAAGCAGTGGAAGGACGAGCCAGTCATTGACTACATCAACAGCTGGCGCACTCTAAGCCTCGACTGTAAAGACAGGCTCTCGGAAACCTCTTCAATCGAGATGTGCATCCAAGGCATGCAATGGGGTTTGCAATACATCCTTCAAGGCATTAAACCACGGACCTTCGAGGAATTGGCCACTCGCGCCCATGACATGGAGTTGAGCATCGCCCATCATGGGAAGAAGGAACCGATCGCCAACTACAAAAACGACAAAGCTCTTGAGACAAAGGTGGAAAAGGCTGCATGGAAACCCACCAAGGAAGCGATGACGGTCAACACAGCTCCCGTCAAAATCTCCACACGAGGCAAGGCGATTCAAACCGAAGCTTTTCGTGATCAAGAGATGCGTAGACGCACTTTGAAGGAACTTGAGGAGAAGATTTATCCATTCCCCGACTCTGATGTGGTTGCCATGTTAGATGACTTGTTGGACAAGAAGGTGATCAGTTTGCCTGAGTGCAGACGGCCGGAAGAGATGAATCGCACTGATAGTCCAAGGTACTGTAGATTCCACCGCTTCATCAGTCATCCGACAGAAAAATGTTTCGTGCTGAAAGATCTCATCATGAAGCTGGCTCAGAAAGGAATCATCGAGCTAGATCTTGACGATGTGGTGAAGTCAAACTATACCACCTTCACTTCTGGCTCTTCCAACTCAAAGTTTTCACCTTAATCGCTGGGGGCATCCTCCAAGACAAGCAAAGTTGAAGGATGGACTCAAGTCACTCCTACGAAATTGCACAAGAAGCATACGTCTCATCCACAAGTCCGTCAATCGGAAAGGGGGCAAAGCAGTTCTTGTCAACCTTCAAAGCAACGTGAACGTGTTGAAAATGATGAAATTTCGACACATAAATCATCCATCCCCATCACGATGCGTGATTTCTTTCCTGAAGACTTCTTCAATCACTCCGTCAAGACTCCTTGCTATGAAAATTACGAGGAACAACTATCCCGGATCGTTTGACAAATTCAAAAAGCTCATTGTCCGCACGAGGCTAAACTGTAGGACGCGAAGCTCCTTGCCTGCACTAGCCTAAACTGCATGACACTAAGCTCCTTGCCTGCACGAGTTGAAATTGCAACACGGCACCAAATGCTCATTGTCTGCACGAGCTGAAACTGCAACACGGCACCAAATGCTCCTTGTCTGCACGAGTTGAAACTGCAAACGACACCAACGCTCTTTGCCTGCACGAGTTGAAACTGCAAACGGCACCACCAAAAGAAAATCCAAAAAAAAAAATATGTATTTGAACTACGTTTTGACTTGATCTCTTTCTTTGGAAGGGTACGTAGGCAGCTTGAATATTCAATTTCAAGTTCAGTCACATCAAAATAAAAAAAAAAAGTTTTATTAAATAGAGTCAATTTTATTACAAAAAAAAAAAGAAAAAAAATGAATACATATGTTATTATGTTTTTACAAAAAAAAAATAAATAAATAAAAATGTATACATATTAATGTGTGGGTCTTCCTACACTTAAGACCCTCGCCAAATCAAATAAACACAAGTTGAAGTCCACAGAAAAGAGCAGCCCAAATGCCAGGCCCATCCTCACTTGTGTCTCGGCCAAGCAGCAGAAAGCTCAATTCACAGGCCCAGTCCCACCACCTGCAGAAGACGGATCAGGTTGAGTCCAGAGACACAGAGACAGCGCAGAGCAACAGCAGCTGCGGATAAACCAATCAGAAAACCCGAGTCAGAGTTCCAGAGCCGACTCAGTTGAGTGAGAGAATGAGAGATGCTTCTAGCGCAGAAGCAGCATCAGCAGCAAGATAACGATGCAAGGACTCCATCACCAACAACAGCAACTCGCGGCGTTTCTCTCCGTCGCCATCCCCAAGGACGATTCCACCTCCGCCTCCGCCTTCGTCCCATCCTCTAAACGACGATGACTCCGCTCGGCTCACCGCCATCAATTCGCTCCACCGCGCCGTCACCGAGCTCGCCCTCAAATGCGACCGCAGATCCGTCAGCGTCGGCGACGAGGCACTCGTCCTCATTTCTGCGATGCCGTAACCTCACGCACCTGAAGATCCGTGCATGCCGTGAGTTGACCGATGCTGGGATGATGTCGCTTGCCAAAAACTGCAAAAGGTTGAAGAAGTCCCAAGCAGAAGTGGAGGAGGAAGAGAAGGAACAATGCAGTCATGTTTCTGTATTGGACCCTCAGTTCCAAGACGACGACGAGGGACGTGACGATGAATGTGAAGAAGATGAGTCTGAAACATCAGATAGCAGCAGTGAAGAAACTTCCAACACAGGATCTGTCCAAGCTCAGCAACGACGCCGCTGCAATTTCACAAGACTCCAAATTAACACAAACCAGTGTGATTAGCACCCTTCTTAGCCACAAAAGCAAGCCATATTCGACAATTAAATACTTCAAATGGACTGAGAGGGAGCGAGGCCTTGTCAGAGGTGTCGATGCTGTCTGTGTGTTGCTTCACATTTTGATGGGCTCTCCAAATACTCACGAGCATGCTAAGATGTTGCTTAACCAGTGCGTTTCCGGTGATTCGGGCTCGGTTCCAGGAATATTTGTCCATCACTTGGTGGACTGCGCCAAAAAAGATTTGGTTAGGAGAAATATGATTGGGGAAGCACGAGAGGTGTATGATAAAATGACTCTGAGAGGATTTGGAGGTGATCGTGTCACTCTACACGTGATGATGCGTGGTTGTTTGAAGCAGGGGAAGCCTTGTCTGACTTCGTCTTCGATAGTTTCACCATTCCTATATTGGAGTGCAAACTCAATACACAAGAACGCAGCTTACTTCCCGGAACCATTCAAATTCGACCCTTCAAGATTCGAAGGAAAATGTCCAGCACCATACACGTTTGTGCCCTTTGGAGGAGGTCCTCGGATGTGCCCCGGCAAAAGAGTACGCCCGATTGGAGATCCTAGTGTTCATGCACAACTTGGTGAAGAGATTCAAATGGGAGAAAGTCCTTCCCAACGAGCAGATCGTAGTTGACCCACTGCCCATGCCCTCCAAGACATCTCTAAATCCGCCGGTCTTTGTGCCGCTCTCTGCTGCCTCACTCCACCAAACCCCGCCTGCTGCAAATGGTGTGCACACCCGGAGCAAGTGGACCTCCACGACAGCCCGCTCATCCTCTGTGCAAATCTGCGTCTCCAAACTTAAGACGTCGTCGTTCTGAACCATGGTAGAGCGGCAGCATCCGAGATAGAACATCTTCAACGTGGCACTCATATGCTATCTCGTCACCGACATTGGAGGACAGGCTCTGTCTTCGCCACCTCTGACTCTCTCTACTTGCGGCAATGACTTGGCGACTGGATCTCTAGTAAGAACTTTGGTTTTATCCATGGCAAGCTTCTGCACTACAGCGAGGGTTTTGCCCATCAGGGTTTGTTGGGGTTTCATCAACAGCAACCTCTCCATTGCCCTCCTCCTCCGTGCTCCTCCTTCTTCCTCCTCCATTGCAGAAGCACCGGTACCCCGAGGCTCTGCTCCATCTTCACCCATTATCAAAATTTATACAAAAGAAATAATAATAATAAATGTGATAGTGGAGCAAAGTGGTGTTGTCACCACGTGAAAAAAAAGGGGTGGAGCAAAGCAAAGTGGTGCTGTCACCACGTGAAAAAAAATGGGGGGTGCATCAGGCACCATGTGCAAAGGAAAAAAATAAAAGAATAAAATATATATATATATATATATATATATATATATATATATTGTAAAGGTTTTGGGTGCTCCACTTACTGTGTTTTGATTTTTTTTAAGCCAAGACTGGAAAGAAGGAGAAATAATATAAAAAAAATTTTGGTGGAGTCTTGGTGCTTCTGGCACCATGTGAAAAAAAAAATGGCTGATCGGTCCACGTGAAAAAAAATTAATATGTATGTATGTGTGCATAATATATGTATGTTTACAGCAAAAAAAAAAAAAAAACCAAATGCATCGAGAGAAATAAAGTCCGTTTTTATTTATTTCTTTATGGAAATTTTTACATAAATTTGCATTGTACATGCAAAAAAAAAAAAAAAATCAAATCAAATTTACAAGAGGGGATTTTCAAGGACGATCAGGTGCCGCCTCACCACTCGGCAGAGCTCCAGAAATGAGAGGCGTTGGAGGTTGACTGTTTGAAGCCTCACCACTCGGCGGAACTCCAGGAAGAAGAGGAGCCAAAGGTTGATCATTCGAAGCTTCACTACGCGGTACAGCCCCAGAAGACGAAGGCAAATGTTGTTGGAACAAACCCACAAACCTCCGATGATCAAGTAAAATTTGACCATCAGATTCCTGCATCTGGTCAATTTTCCTCTTCATGTTTGTGGCATAGTTGTGTGCGAGCTTGTGCAACTGTTTATTCTCATGCTTGAGCCCCCTAATCTCCTGTTTGAGACTCATCACTTCAGCCACCAACGATTCAACTTGACGGGTTCGAGCAAATAGGTGTTGGGCCATGTTGGACACAGAACCCGCACACTGCACACTAAGAGCCAGAGACTCCTTAACAGCCAACTCATCAGACCGCCTGGAAAGTAGTCTGTTATCTTTGGGGGTGACAAGGTTCCGGGCCACCACCGCAGCGGTCATATCATTCTTCATCACCGAATCCCCAACAGTAAGAGGACCAGTAGGGGATATGAAGGATGGGCGCCATATGTTATCTGGAGAAGACGAGACTACCTCTTCACCAAGGTTCAAATCAAAACGACGGTCGAAGGGTCCAGACATTTTCAAAGTGTTGAAGGAATAAGAGATCGAACAAATCAAGATCTTAGAAGTACAAGATGGGAGTTTTCACAAGCGAAAATTCAAGTGTGCTTTGAAACGAACTGCATGCCTCTATAAAAAATAAGCACTCGACGGGATTTCAGAGATCGAAAAGGCGAGCTCAGAATTCGAAGAAGCCATTCAAAAATCGAAGAGGCAAGCTCAGAAATCGGAGAAGCATCTTGCTTTTCCAGACGCGTCGGCACCCGTCACACGCAAATTCAGCTTTGCGGAAATCACGGGTAATTTGTCGAAGCGCCAATCCCAGATATCGAAGAGGCGCCTATCATATGCACACTCAACTTTGCGCAAATCACGGGCAATTTGTCGAAGATTTTCGGTGAAGGAGAAAGCACGTGAAGTTTACTGTTCAATCACGCGTTAGTTGCCGACACGAGTGAAAGAATAGTACCTCTACAGGTATTAAGGGACCTCCTATAACTGTCCACCTTCACCTTCCATAGCGAGGCAGACACACATAGTCTTTCTTCATCTCCAAAGATGCTTTCCCAACGAAGCCTCTCGAGTTATTCAGTGTTCCTTATTCCTTGGGGTACCTCAGCAAACAAATGACACCAAAGCAAAAGTATCTCATATCACCAGGGTAGAAAGCAAAAGTATCTCATATCATGCGTTCTCCCTGTCCTTTCATTTGTCCTTGTTCTTACCTACGAAGACAAGGATAAGGAAAACAATATGCCGGAACCTTCACTCAAACTCGGGTAAGGAACCGACTACTTGGAGCCCTTCCCTGATTGCCTACCTAGCACTGCTCTTGAGTACTCGTTTCCCACTGCTGCTGTACTTCCAAAGAAGCTGCCACATCTGCCTGGAGAACAGATAAGGCAAGTGAAAATGATACCTTGCAGCATGTGGAGACAAGGTGCAGAAGGAACAAGCAGAGAAGAATGCAGTCTGCACAGTCAACTCAGTAGAAGGAGTCCGAGCTGAAGAACTCGAGAAGCTGCCATATCTGCCTGAAGAAACAAGCAGAGAAGAATGCAGCATGCACAGTCAACTCGGCAGAAAGAGTCTGAGATGAAGAACTCGTTTTGACCCTCAAATTCTTGGGTCGACTTACTAGGCGTTGTGGGCTGCACGTGCCGATTCACCACCCTTGAATCAAATCCTTAAAGATCAAGTCACCAACTGGAAGAAGAGCCCATTAATCTTGAAGATCATACCGCTGACCAAACTGCTCAGGTGTGAATTAGAAAGATTGAACAAAGCAACAAGTCGTTACCTTCACCTCGTGCCTGCTTGCAATATGTTCAAGTCAACCTTCAAGAATCAAGCCTCGACGGCCCTTGAAGAAGCTTCCAGCCAAATTCAAAATCAAGCATCGACGACCCTGGAAGAAATCACAAGTCCGATTCAAGATTAAGTGTCTACCACCCTTGAATCAAAACCTAGTTCAAGAATAAGCTGTGGAAAATCAACAATTGGAGGAATCCAGAAAATCCTTCAACCCAGTTCAAGATCAAAGCTGTGGAAAGTCAACAAGCGCAACAAAATACGTGCCGATTCCCCCACTACCAAAGCCAAAGATCATCTACCACATGAAGCTCCTTGTGGTCCAATTTCAACCTTCAAGATCAAGTCTCGACGGCCCTTGAAGAAATTTCAAACAAAAGTTCAAGAACAAGCCTCAACGGCCCTTGAAGAAATCTCAAGCCCAATTCAAGATCAAGCCTCAACGGCCCTTGAAGAAATCTCCAGCCCAATTCAAGATCAAGCCTCAAACGGCCCTTGGATCGACGTCTACAGTAAGGGACTTCAAAACGCATCTCCTACACGCGACAAGCACATGTACACGACGCGACTTGAAGTGGGGGCATTTGTAGACATCGAAATTTCGGTAAATAAATGTTGACCGATAAATCAAAGTTTCAACGCTCATGTATTACATAAATTTTACACGTAGCGTGTGACTCAACGAAAATTGAAATGAGTTGGAAAAGTCATCAAATATGACACGTGTCAACACCTGGCAAAAACGACTTATTTCATCTGGGATATTATATTCAAAATTAGGCCTTGGAAAATTCTATAAATACAAGCCAATTTCATTCATTTGGGGAGGAATTCATATTACACCTTGAAGCTCTGAAGCTCTGAAACTCCGAAGCTCTCAAGCATCCAGGTTCCCGAAGAATCAAGAAAGCCTTCTTCATCATTCCTCATCCGTTCATCCCTAGATCAAGCCTCGACGGCCCTTTGGATCAACAACATCAACGAATCCACACATCCAACCGTTCTTCAAGATCAAGCCCAAAAGCCCTTGAAGATCCATCCATCAACTGTTCATCAAGATCAAGCCCCAAAGGCCCTTGAAGATCCGTTCATCAACAGTTCTTCAAGATCATGCCCAAAAGCCCTTGAAGATCCGTTCATCCATCAACCTTCAAGATCAAGCCCAAAGGGCCCCTTGAAGAAACTTCCAACCATTCATCCGAAATCAAGCCTCGACGGCCCTTGGATCAACATCACAATCCACAAATCAACACCTTACGGAGATCGAATCAGAGGATCAAATTAGAGAGAGATTGTAACCCAAAACCATCAAAAATACAAATATTTGTTTGCGCACGTTGTTCTTGTCTCTTTCGTTTTCAGGAATTTTCCGTGTTCACAGTTTTATGCCTAAACTTTGTATCATATATTTATATTTTTAGTTTGTACCCACTTTTAATTTGCAACATTTTTTTTAAATTTGTAGTATTTTCTTTTTAGTTTTATTTTGTACCCATGTATTAATTTCTTTTAGCGCCTATATTTTTTAAAAATTCATTTGTACTCATAATTTTTTAATCTTTTTATCTGTACGCTAATTTATTTATAATGTACCCATTCTTCTTTATTAATGTACCACTTTGTTATATGTGAAATGTACCAATTTTTTTTAACACTATGGATACATTATGTTGTCATTTATTATTCCTTATTTTACATAGTTTTTATCCATTTATTCAATCAAAATGTTTGAATTTTTTTATTGTAATTGTTTCTAATAATATTATAATGAGGGATTTTAAATTTATAGGATTTTAAATTTATATGATTATAAATCTCATAAAATATCAAACAATTAATGTCAAAACTATAAAAATATAAATATTAATTGTAATATAATGAGGTGTACAAAGTCAATGGACTTTGATCAAACTTTGAATATCAATAAGATTTTAGTCAAAGAATGTTAAGAACTAGGAACTACATCCAAAGTATCCCTTATATAACATTAAACTACGGATTGCTCCTTTGCTACTTGAACACATATTCGTTTAATAAAGATCATGTCCGTGAAATATCAATTTAAATGTATGTGATAGTGACTGTCTTAAACTGATATGCTCATATACATCAGTAATTTGTATTATGTGTTATGGTGGACAGCTTGAATCCATCTTTTCTTTGTTTGACTTGCTAATTTTTCTTTATTTTTCAATTGCATATAGTGCAATTCACTCTGTTTTAAATTAAGGGGTATATTGAGGTAATTTTGAGAGGATATACATAAAGCACTCTCTTTGTATTAGTGTGGGTGTATGGTATGTATGGCATCGGATTAAACCTTGATATTACAAAAAGTTGCTCTACTTCAATCCCCATCGTGTTTTATGCTGAGCTTCTGCAGATACTTTGTTGATTAAAGCGCTCTTTATGCATTGCTGTCACCAGTTTCAACGAAATAATTTATGACAAGTTCTCCTTCCGTTTCAGGTTTGTTTATTAATCTCGGCATGCTTAAATATATTGGTACTATGCATGTATATCTATAAATGTAATATGATTATAAGAATATAAACTTTGTTTATATGGTGTTCTAGACAAACACAGCAGTACTGCGCCTACGCTTGAGAGACCTTTTTAATTTGATTGATTTCAGACGTTAGACTTTGTACGTATTGAAATTATCTTTTGAACAGTGATCAACCAATCTTTTGATAACAAAGAACTTAGCTATAAAATCTAACTTCTATAACCTCTGTTTTCTATCGTATATTATCACAATATTTTAAACACCTGCAGCATCACGTGGGTCTTTTTGCTAGTAATAGCTTAGATGTGTAAAGAACACATGAAGATACACATTTGCCGTAGTTATCTTGACTTCCCTTGGAAACTCTTTTCCATGAAAAATCCATTCCATCATCCATACCACAGGATTCATGCTCAACTTCAATATCTATGTATAAATAACTTACATTTTACGTGCACGTGAACAACTGTTCTTAGCATTTGCAAATAAGAAGATGCAACTATTCATACCAAAAAATAGTTGAGAGCACATAAAATTGGCATGTACTTGATAAAATTCGAGAAATTCACCGGAGTTGCACGCTTCAATGTAGAGTAGCCAGTGACTTACGCCAAACCAACATATACAGTTACAAAATATTGGAAACTATACAAGGTTGTAGTTCCAATTAAGAATGCATTACATTATGTATCGATATTTACTTATTACATCAATTATTAGGGCCAGTTATGTGGTTTTGGCCAAGAGATTCCTAATGTTTTATTTAATAGATCTTTCCATACCCATCAAGTAATACAACAAATTTCAAGGACTAATTAAATAGCGAAAATGAGGCGATCAAAGGAAACAACTTACGTCTGATAATAAGAGCCTAAAGTCTAAACAGAATGCACATAGGAAAATAAAAACATTACCAGCCGTATGCTTGCGATGATGCTACTTCCAAGACGGAAAGATGAAAGTATAGGATTGGACTGAGCAACTGCACCAATAAAAAGTGATGGAGCATAGTAGCCTCCAACTAATCCAGAGGCTCGACACAATGAGGTTGCACCTATCTTGACCACTACCAACTGAAGCAACAGATCAGCTGAGAGGCCTTTCTCAAGTGGTCGAGATTCCAGCAAAATGTCAACACTCTTGAAACCCCGATAAAGGGTGGGCCAACGGTCTTGTGAAGATTGTCAACAAATACCAACATGTACGATGTGCACTTTGATAAGGTTAACGAACCAAGCCACATACGACACCCAGCAATAGATGTAGCGGAAGCTCTGAAAATGATTCGAATACGTCTCATTATTAAAACCGAAGCTTTAAACAATAACTTGAACATCAACCTCTAGATATACTAAAGGTATGCCTGAAAAATTCATCCCAGTAGAGTGAATAAACTTGAGGTAATTGAGGTGCATATCTGATAAATTCATCAACCTCAATACTAAAGATATACTAAAGGTATGCCTGAAAAATTCATCACCCATTCCTTTTTACTTGAGGTAATTGAATTTCGAGGACGAAATTTCTGTAAGGGGTAGATTGTAACACCCCACCCATTTTCTATTTAAAAACTTGTTTTTTTATTTTATTTTTTTATATTAAATAGTGAGCCGTGGGACCCACCTTATTATTTTATACACCTATCTTGGTTCCAGTCTCTCTTTCCCTCTAATATCCGAAACCAACACTCTCTCTCTCTAACTCTCAGAAACTCACAATCTCTAAGCTCCGAGAGCTTCTCTCTAACTTTCACCTCACTTCCTTCACAAATCAAACCCCAAAAACCATATATTTGGAATCCTTGAGACCTAACGAACTCAATGGTACCCTTGCATGTGCCATCTGATCACCGTGGGTTTTTCTGCCATCGAAGCCGAGAGCTTCAAAGCTCTAAAACTCGAACCCAGGTAAAGATTGTGTTCCTTCTTCAAATTTCTGGGGTTAATCATGTTATTTGTGTTGGTTTTAAGGTCAAAATCGAGGGTTTTGACCTTACCTTTTCTCTATGCCAAAAACCCGGTTCCGACAACGAACTCCGGCGAGTTCGTAGGTGTGTGTGTGTACAGGTGTGTATGTGTGTCCCCGTGTGTGTGTGCGAACCGTGTGCGTGTGTAGTGTGGGTGTACTGTGTGTGTATGCGTATGTGCAAGTGTGTGTGCGTGAACCGTGTGTGTGTGTGTGTAACTATGCATGCTGTGTGTGTGTGTTTGTGTATATATATATATATGCATGCTGTGCGTGCGTGTGTGTTTATATATGTATGTATGCATATATATATATATATATGCATGTTGTGCGTGTGTGTGTGTGTTTATATATGTATGTATGTATGTATATATATATATATATATATATGCATGCTGTGTGTGCGTGTGTGTGTATATATATATATATATATATATATATATATATATATATGCAAGTGTGTGTGGTGCAGTGCATATGTGTATGTGTGTGTCCGTGGATATGTACATATGTGTATTGATATGTTGTGCAAGTGTGTGTATGTGTGCATGCGTGGGAGTGTGTGTGTGTTTATATATGTGTCTATATATATATATATATATATATATATATATGTATGTGTGTGTGGTGTGTGTATAAGTATGGGTTTAGGCTTAAGCCCAAAACTCCCTCTTGTTCCTAACCTACCCAAACCCAAAACCCATTTCCATTTCCTAAAATTCTATCTTTTGGGTAGTTTATTAAATTGTACATTTTCGTGCTTAGGTGAAGTTGCTAGTGGAGACTTCTTTAATCTTTTTCCACACAATTCTGCTGCTTCGGAGTATCTGTGAGTGGACCACCTTAAAAAATTGCATGTTTTATTGATAGAATTGCATAATTTAATAGCATGCCTTGCAGAATTATTTGATTTGAGGAATACTTTACAGGAAGCATGCTGATTTAATGATGATTGAATATATATATATATATATATATATATATATATATATTTTTTTTTTTTGAATTATTTTCATTATATCGTATTTGCTATAGAACCCTCATTCTGGTAGACTATCTGATCGATGACGATAGGATGCTAAGAATGTTGTTTCAAATGATATTTGAACACCTCTTCGTAGTATAGAGGATCGATGAATTTATGCTACGAAGTTGTATTTTAGAGATGAATTATGTTTTGTGCGTACCTAGTGAACACTATGCCGCCTGGGGCGAGGATCTGGTGTTGGCATTGAGGCCGGGAGAAATAATCCCTAGCGAAAGGCTGAGGGACACGGAGACAGGCATTGGGCCGGGAGGGAGATATCTCAGGCTACGGGCACAGAGACTGAGGTGCAGGCATTGGGCCGGGAGTATTATTATTCAGTGCACTCACTAGCAGCACAACTTGTATTATGTTTCCTGATATGATTGCTGAGATAATTTCTGATATGATTTTCTGAGTTTGATTTGCAGATAGATATATGAATTGTTTTATGGCATGCTAAAGGTTTCTGAAAAGCTTATCATTTATTATTCTAGTAGTTTTCATTATTAAACTGAGGGGGTTAGTATGTTCATAACTGTTTTTGGACTATGTATGTATATAAATTTGGTCCACTCACCCTTGTTTTGCGCCCCCATTCAGGTCTTAGGAACGAGGACTACGAGGCATCATACGAGGCATTCCCCTACCAGTAGCAGTCTATCTTCCTCTTGTGTAATATTTGTAATGATCTTTCCTTTTGTGATCTTGACTTCGAACGTGTTTTGCACACGCTAGATATTTCCCTAAACTTTGTTTGTAACTCCCTTTGGATTCAGATGTTTAATCGTGCGTGTTTCTCCTAATCATTTCTCTTGTATTTCAATAAATGGCTTTCGTCACCTCAGGTGTCGGCCAACACGTGCCTATCCTGATATTCGGGGAATATCGGGGTCGGGGCGTGTCAGATTGGTATCAGAGCATGGTTAGGATTTCTTTTCACCAATTTGGTAAATTTCGGTCTTTCTAATCTTGTTGTCTTTGTCAGAATCATGGCTAATCCTGGTGGGAATGTGCCTCGACGACCTCGTTCATCTATAATGGGGGGAATTCAGCAGTTTACTAATGCTTTGATGAATGCTCTTCCGGGTCATAGGCCCAATCGGACGTATATAGAAATTGCTAGAAGCCATAGAGTTACTGATTTGAAAACTGTGGGAAATGGTGAGGAGGCTGAGCAGTGGTTAGAAAAGATGGAGGATACCTTGGAGGTTATGAAGTGTCCACTAAATGAGTGGGCAAACACAGCAGGGTATTTTTTTCAGGGCGATGCTAGGAGTTGGTGGAAAACAACGAAGGAATCTCGTCCACCTGGTTCTTTGATGACATGGGCTGCCTTCAGGAAACGTTTTATATCTTACTTTCTAAGCCCTAGTTACATATTAAGGAAGAGGCAAGAGTACTTAGAGTTCCGACAGGGTGACCTCAGTATCACAGAATTTGACAGTACTTTCAGGCGTTTGGCCAGGCATTATGATGGGACATATGATAATCCGCAGGCACAGATGGATCAGGCGATGTTTGCACTGAACCAGGAGTACCGTACACTGGTAGCTGCTCAGAGACCCAAAACTTACGAGGAAATAATTAAGATAAGCCTGGGTATAGAACAGTCAAAGTGGGATACTGAGATACAGGATCAACCTCAGGCTTGGAGCCAGCCTCATAGACAGAATCGACCACGGAATCAGAATCATAGGAGTCGAAATTTCCGGTCACGGAATATTAGAGAATCAGCGGGCCCCTCCAGTTCTGTAGGTCCCAGACACCCATTTTCCTTTAAACGATCAGGTCGGGGATCATGATCGTCCAGTGAAAGCTCAGGCACTGAGTCGGCGAGACGACCTTTCGGTCATTTCACTCCAAGTTACCCGGTCTGTGATCGATGTGGGTTACGTCATCGAGGGAACTGTGGGATGACTACTGCAGTTTGTCACAGGTGCGGTGGCACTAGCCATTTTATTCGTGATTGTCCTTCTGCACCACCACCTGTGATTTTGCTTCCGGATCAGGCTACAGTGGATATCAGACAGTTTAGAATTTTGGCGCCCGACGGAACTATGATGGCGGTAGCAGTAGTAGTCGAAGCCTTGGTAGCAGCACTAATCAGAACTATAGGGGTAACATAAGTCTACAGTTTGGTGGCAGAGGTAGTCAAAGTTTCAGAGGTACTGATAGCCGGAGTACTCAGTTTTTGAACCAGCAACAGGCTGGAACACCCTCTGGTAACCGTAGCCAGGGGAACAGAGCTGGCGGCAGTCACAGAGGTCGTGGTGGTCGAAACAATAATGCAGGGCAACAAGTATACGGACGTATAAACGCCATGACTCAGCAGGAGGCCGATCAGGATCCTCGAGTTATCACCGGTATGTTACCTATCTGTAATACTTGGGCTAGAGTTTTAATTGATCCAGGTGCTACACGATCTTTTGTTTCTTCATCTTTTGCTCGGGTTATACCATTTCAACCTCAACCATTAGGCTTTGATATGTTGATTCAAATGCCACGTGGTGAATTGTTTTGTGCTCAATGGCAATATCGGAATTGTCCAGTTTTTGTGGAAGGGGAAAACTTAGAGGTTGATTTAATTCCTTTCAAACTGGCGGAGTTTGATGTCATTCTAGGAATGGATTGGTTGTCTAAGCATCGAGCGAATGTTGCATGCTGGGAGAAAATTGTGACATTCAATCGACCAGGACTTCCGTCAATTTCATTTATGGGTGAGCGACGTGTCCTCCCCAATAGTATTATTTCTGCCATTCAAGCAACTAAGTTGTTGAGTAGGGGTTGTACGGGGTTTCTAGCCCATGTTGTCGTGAAGGATGAATCTTCTTTATGTCCTGAAGATGTGCCAGTTGTAAGGGACTTCACCGATGTGTTTCCTGATGATTTACCAGGGTTACCACCTGCGAGGGAAATTGAGTTCACTATCGATTTACTTCCAGGTACAAATCCTATTTCCTTGGCACCTTATCAAATGGCACCAGCGGAGCTGAGAGAATTGAAGATCCAACTTCAGGAATTGGTAGAAAAAGGTTACATCCAGCCGAGTACATCCCCGTGGGGAGCTCATGTTCTTTTTGTTAGAAAGAATGATGGATCAATGAGACTCTGTATCGATTATAGGCAACTGAATCAGGTGACGGTGAAGAATCGTTACCCTCTACCCCGGATCGATGATTTGTTTGATCAATTAAAAGGTGCTCAGATATTTTCCAAAATTGACCTTCGATCGGGTTACCATCAATTGAGGATTCGTGAGGATGACGTCCCGAAAACTGTTTTCCGTACGAGGTATGGACACTATGAATTTCGTGTCATGCCTTTTGGATTGACAAATGCACCTGCATCATTCATGGATTTGATGAACAGAGTTTTTAAATCGTATCTGGATAGGTTTGCGATTGTGTTCATTGATGACATTCTAGTTTATTCTAGGAGTGTTAATGAACACAAGAAACATTTGAGAATAGTGCTCGAACAACTGAGGGACAACCAGCTTTATGCCAAGTTCAGTAAGTGTTAGTTTTGGTTAACTCAGGTTGGTTTTCTTGGGCATATAGTTTCTGCAGAAGGAATTAGTGTAGATCCTCAGAAGGTGTCAGCAGTATCTAACTGGGAACAACCGAAGAATGTCACCGAAGTGAGAAGTTTCCTGGGTTTGGCAGGGTATTATCGAAGATTTATTCAGAATTTTTCTGCAATTGCTCTACCTCTTACTAAATTAACTCGTAAAGGTGTCCAGTTTGTGTGGGATGAGAGCTGTGAACAGAGTTTTCAGGAACTTAAGCGACATCTCACTCAAGCTCATATTCTTGCTCTTCCAGATGACAGTGGTGAATTTGAGGTGTATACTGATGCTTCTCTATCAGGTTTTGGGTGTGTACTGATGCAACATGGAAAAGTTATAGCCTACGCTTCTAGACAACTCAAAACCCATGAAAGAAATTATCCTACTCATGATTTGGAGTTAGGAGCAGTGATTTTCGCTTTAAAGATTTGGAGGCACTACTTGTATGGAGAAAAATGTCGTATTTTTACAGATCATAAAAGTCTTAAGTATGTGTTCACCAAGAAGGAGCTGAACTTGAGACAAAGAAGATGGATGGAGCTTATCAGCGATTATGACTGTTCGATCGAGTACGATCATGGACATGCTAATGCCGTAGCTGATGCTCTTAGTAGGAAACACCACGAGCAGCTTGCATCACTTCAAAATGTGCATGTTCCGTTACTATTCTCTCTTCGGGAAATCGGTGTCAATTTAGAAGCAGGTGAACACGGAGCTTGGCTAGCACATTTTCAGGTTAGACCTATCTTCGTAGACATGGTCATCGAAGCTCAGGAACTTGATCCAGAATGCCATGAAATAAAGGCACAAGTGTTGAAAGGGGATAATGATGAATTCATCATCCGTAAGGACGGAGCATTGTTGAAAGGGAACCGTTTGTTCGTGCCTAAAGATAATGAAGCTGTTAAGAAAGAAATTCTTGACGAGGCTCATACTTCATCTTATGCTATGCATCCAGGGAGTACTAAATTGTATCGCACCATTTATCCTTTCTATTACTGGGAAGGGATGAAACAGGATGTAGCAGAGTATGTGAACAGATGTCTAATCTGTCAGCAGGTTAAAGCAGACAGACAGAGACCTGGGGGACTGATGCAGAATCTTCCGATACCAATTTGGAAGTGGGAGGATATTACTATGGACTTCGTGTATGGACTGTCGAGAACACCGTCAAGGTGCGATGGTATTTGGGTAATTGTTGATCGACTTACCAAGACTGCTCATTTCTTACCAGTTCGACAGACCTACTCACTTGAGAAATTGGCGAAGTTATTTATTAATAATATTGTTTGTCTTCATGGTGTACCTGTCTTCATTGTGTCAGACAGAGATCCCAGATTTACTTCCAGGTTTTGGAAAGCCTTTAATGCCGCTATGGGTACTCAGTTACTGTTCAGCACTGCTTATCATCCACAAACTGATGGTCAGTCCGAGCGGACAATTCAAACTTTAGAGGACATGTTGAGAGTGTCGCTGTTACAGTGGAAGGGTAGCTGGGATAACTATTTGTCGTTGGTGGAGTTTGCTTACAATAATAGTTATCACTCGAGTATTGGTATGGCGCCTTTTGAAGCACTCTACGGGAAGACGTGTAGAACGTCGTTATGTTGGACAGAGGCAGGAGAAAGGTCGTTGGTGGGACCAGAGATTGTGGATACCACCAATGCTAATATTCAACTGATTAAGGCAAATTTGAAAGTAGCACAAGACCGACAGAAAAGCATTGCAGACAAACATTCCAAAAATCGTGAGTATGCAGTGGGCGACTTTGTGTTCTTGAAGTTGTCTCCCTGGAAAGGTGTTGTTCGTTTTGGTAAACGAGGAAAGCTGAGTCCTCGATACATCGGTCCCTATCAGATTATTGAAAGAATTGGTGCAGTTGCTTATAGGTTGGAACTACCACAAGAGATGTCAATGATCCATAATGTCTTTCATGTTTCCATGCTCCGGAAATACGTACCGGATCCTTCTCATGTTATTCAACCAGAACCTCTAGAAGTGAGTCCAGACTTGAGTTATGTGGAGGAACCTGTGGCGGTTGTTGATAGACACGATAAAGTGTTGAGGAACAAGACCATTCCACTAGTAAAAGTACTTTGGAGGAATCATGCAGTTGAGGAGGCAACGTGGGAGACTGAAGAACAAATGCGGGCACAATACCCATTCCTTTTTACTTGAGGTAATTGAATTTCGAGGACGAAATTTCTGTAAGGGGGGTAGATTGTAACACCCCACCCATTTTCTATTTAAAAACTTGTTTTTTTATTTTATTTTTTTATATTAAATAGTGAGCCGTGGGACCCACCTTATTATTTTATACACCTATCTTGGTTCCAGTCTCTCTTTCCCTCTAATATCCGAAACCAACACTCTCTCTCTCTAACTCTCAGAAACTCACAATCTCTAAGCTCCGAGAGCTTCTCTCTAACTTTCACCTCACTTCCTTCACAAATCAAACCCCAAAAACCATATATTTAGAATCCTTGAGACCTAACGAACTCAATGGTACCCTTGCATGTGCCATCTGATCACCGTGGGTTTTTCTGCCATTGAAGCCGAGAGCTTCAAAGCTCTAAAACTCGAACCCAGGTAAAGATTGTGTTCCTTCTTCAAATTTCTGGGGTTAATCATGTTATTTGTGTTGGTTTTAAGGTCAAAATCGAGGGTTTTGACCTTACCTTTTCTCTATGCCAAAAACCCGGTTCCGACAACGAACTCCGGCGAGTTCGTAGGTGTGTGTGTGTACAGGTGTGTATGTGTGTCCGTGTGTGTGTGTGCGAACCGTGTGCGTGTGTAGTGTGGGTGTCCTGTGTGTGTATGCGTATGTGCAAGTGTGTGTGCGTGAACCGTGTGTGTGTGTGTGTGTAAGTATGCATGCTGTGTGTGTGTGTTTGTATATATATATATATATATATATATATGCATGCTGTGCGTGTGTGTGTGTTTATATATGTATGTATGCATATATATATATATATATATATATGCATGTTGTGCGTGTGTGTGTGTGTTTATATATGTATGTATGTATATATATATATATATATATGCATGCTGTGTGTGCGTGTGTGTGTGTATATATATATATATATATATATGCAAGTGTGTGTGGTGCAGTGCATATGTGTATGTGTGTGTCCGTGGATATGTACATATGTGTATTGATATGTTGTGCAAGTGTGTGTATGTGTGCATGCGTGGGAGTGTGTGTGTGTTTATATATGTGTCTATATATATATATGTATGTGTGTGTGGTGTGTGTATAAGTATGGGTTTAGGCTTAAGCCCAAAACTCCCTCTTGTTCCTAACCTACCCAAACCCAAAACCCATTTCCATTTCCTAAAATTCTATCTTTTGGGTAGTTTATTAAATTGTACATTTTCGTGCTTAGGTGAAGTTTCTAGTGGAGACTTCCTTAATCTTTTTCCACACAATTCTGCTGCTTCGGAGTATCTGTGAGTGGACCACCTTCAAAAATTGCATGTTTTATTGATAGAATTGCATAATTTAATAGCATGCCTTGCAGAATTATTTGATTTGAGGAATACTTTACAGGAAGCATGTTGATTTAATGATGATTGAATATATATATATATATATATATATATATATATATATATATATTTTGAATTATTTTCATTATATCGTATTTGCTATAGAACCCTCATTCTGGTAGACTATCTGATCGATGACGATAGGATGCTAAGAATGTTGTTTCAAATGATATTTGAACACCTCTTCGTAGTATAGAGGATCGATGAATTTATGCTACGAAGTTGTATTTTAGAGATGAATTATGTTTTGTTCGTACCTAGTGAACATTATGCCGCCTGGGGCGAGGATCTGGTGTTGGCATTGAGGCCGAGAGAAATAATCCCTAGCGAAAGGCTGAGGGACACGGAGACAGGCATTGGGCCGGGAGGGAGATATCTCAGGCTACGGGCACAGAGACTGAGGTGCAGGCATTGGGCTGGGAGTATTATTATTCAGTGCACTCACTAGCAGCACAACTTGTATTATGCTTCCTGATATGATTGCTGAGATAATTTCTGATATGATTTTCTGAGTTTGATTTGCAGATAGATATATGAATTGTTTTATGGCATGCTAAAGGTTTCTGAAAAGCTTATCATTTATTATTCTAGTAGTTTTCATTATTAAACTGTGGGGGTTAGTATGTTCATAACTGTTTTCGGACTATGTATGTATATAAATTTGGTCCACTCACCCTTGTTTTGCGCCCCCATTCAGATCTTAGGAACGAGGACTACGAGGCATCATACGAGGCATTCCCCTACCAGTAGCAGTCTATCTTCCTCTTGTGTAATATTTGTAATGATCTTTCCTTTTGTGATCTTGACTTCGAACGTGTTTTGCACACTCTAGATATTTCCCTAAACTTTGTTTGTAACTCCCTTTGGATTCAGATGTTTAATCGTGCGTGTTTCTCCTAATCATTTCTCTTGTATTTCAATAAATGGCTTTCGTCACCTCAGGTGTCGGCCAGCATGTACCTATCCTGATATTCGGGGAATATCGGGGTTGGGGCGTGTCAACATGTTGCAGCACTCAAGGCAAACAGATGGACAACACACATTCCTATGTGAGACAATTCTTTAACATCCTCACAATGAATAACAAAAACATGTAAAGATCACTAGCAGACTACAATGCTAATGTATCTCATTAACATTTAAATTTAAGATAAAAGATCAAAACTTTGCAAACAAGCAAGCAAGAAAAGAAAAAATGGACAATTGAGTAATGGGTAAAAATCAAACATACAGAGTAGTTGAAGAGGACGACGCCGATTCAGGTGACACCAAGCTCGACGACAGCACTATCGTCTAGTTCATTCGCCCACGGCCTTGTGCTCTGTTTTCATCTTCCCCTTCTTCTTGTTCTTCTGCTTTGTCATCGTCATCGTTTTGTTGTTTTTGTTGCTGGGTTTGTTGGTTTTGAGGGAGGGAGAAAAGAGGTCTGAGAGTCAGATCTCTGCCATCTTCATCTTCTCCTTCTTTCTGTACCCAGCGCTGGCATTTTTGGTGTTGATTGTTCTGGTTTGGATGTTTGATGTGGGAGAGAATAGGAGGAGGGTTTTTCCCGGCGGTGATGAAGACGGAGGAGGTGGAGAGGCCAGGGGACATAAATGGCGGTGGAAGTGGGCTTTGGGGATGCGACGTATGCAGTCCAGGCCAGTTGAGCCAACTGTTCAGTCCAATCACGACCGGCTAATGGATAAAAGTAATTTCACCACTAAAGACTTTGCGCCAGCACCAGCATTTATCTAAAGTGAACAGTAATAGACCTCAATGAATAGTAATAGGCCAAAACATCTCTACCTCTAAAAAAAATGCGTTGGCACCCAGTCTAAAAATGCGCTGGCACAAACGATCTATATCCTTACAAAATGCGCTGGCACCAAGGCCATTTAAAATATTTTATATTTTTTTAAAAGAATAAATAAAAATGATAGTTTTATTTTCGGATAAGATTTTTAACCAATTTCGGATAAAACTTCAAATAAACTTAAAAAAAAACACACTAAAATAAAATTACATACTCATCAAATAAACTTAAAAAAACACACTAAAATAAAATTACATAAACTCATCAAATAAACTAAAAAACAAACACACTAAAATAAAATTACATAAACTAATCAAATACACTTTATTCTTCAACCACAAGCTTATTTTAATTATCTTCACCTTCTTGCAATCCCCACTGGTGCTCAATCAAGTCATTCTGGTGGGTTACGTGCCAGTATGGCTCTTGCACATCAGTGTACCGATGAACGATCAATTCATTGTAACGTCCATCCCATTCCAACAGCTCGTGTTGCACGTGATCTTCGGTCCGGTTATGAGCACGGTAGATACTTGTTCTTGAGTTGTTCATCGGATCCGGCTCATATTCATCGATGGCATCATAATCATGCTCATCTTCCACAATCATGTTGTGGAGAATAATACACGTCATCATGATGGATCGAAGAGCCTCAACATCAAACATTCTAACTGCAGCTCTGACAATCGCCCAACGAGCTTGCAGGATGCCAAAACAACGTTCCACATCCTTCCTACACCCCTCTTGACATTTTGCGAAATGTTTTTCTTTTTCAGTCTGTGGATGTGGCACTGTTTTGACAAACGTAGCCCACCTTGGGTAAATACCGTCTGCAAGGTAGTATGGTCCGTCGTATTTAGTGCCATTAACCCAATATGTGCATTTCGGCGATTTTTCTTGTAGCAGATCCCCGAACACTGGAGATTGAACAAGCACATTTAGGTCATTCTGAGCTCCTAGAACACCAAGCAAGGACATTTAGGTCATTCTGAGCTCCTGGAACACCAAAAAAAACATGACAAATCCATGTATCAAATGAAGCCACCGCTTCCAAAATGATACTTTTGGCTCTTTTTCTATCGCCATAAGCTCTTTGCCATGCACTTGGACAGTTTTTCCAAGTCCAGTGCATGCAGTCGATGCTTCCAATCATGCCAGGGAAGCCTTCGCATGTCCCTTGGCGTTGGTGTCCGGAGGTACTCATTGGTGTACAAGGCTTCAATTGCAAAGCAAAACCGTATCAGAGACTCTAGAACAGTTGTTTTTCCCATCCTCGCGATCTCATCCACTTGATCTGCAAATGCTCCATATGCAAGCATTCGCAAGGCAGCCGTAATTTTTTGCTCCGGAAGAAAACCTAGAACACGAAAAACATCATCTTTTTTGCACAAAATATGGATCATGGTTGCAAATAGCACTCATTATTTTGTTGAACAAACTTCGTTGCATTCTAAAACGACGTCTAAAAACATGATCAAGGAATACGCTGTTGAGAATAAAATAATCTTCCAAGAGATCTTTACCTCGTCTTTCCCTTTATCTATCGAAGTTTGTGGCACGTTTGGGTTTGGCTATCTAACCTACAGCTTCCATGACACGGCGGGAATGTGAGGCCCTCTGCCTTCTATGGTCATCATCCGAGTCCTCCTCCATTGCGAAAACCTCATCTCCACCTCCACCTTCCTCGAGATTGATCAATTCTTCTTGTTGTGCCAACAATCTTTTATGTTGCTCCACAAATTGTTTATGCACTCTCCTTGAAGAAGACATTGTAAAAAAAACTCAAGATTTGAAAACGATGAAGATGGATGTAGGGATGTATGGTTTATATGGACAAAAAAAATTAAGGATGAGCTTTTTGGTATTTTTATTCACACAAAAAGTATATGAAAGCTTTGGTAGAAAGTGTAGAAATTATTCAAATGTCGTGTAAGGTGGAAGATGAGGGTTATGTATTTATAGAAAAAAAAAATAACTTTTTAAAAATTTTCTATATTTTTTAAAAAAAATTCTGTATTTTTTCATAATTTTTAATAAATTTTAATATAGTTAATTAATCTGGACCGTTGGATTTGAAAAATATTCAAATCCAAGAGCCAAGGCGCTGCCACATGGCCTATGGTCATAATTCTGACTGTTGGGCCTTTTTTATTATTTTTATTTTTATTTTTTGTGAAAAAAACGTGAACCGTTGATCTGTGATCGGACGATCCATTTTAAAAGTCAAATTTAAATTTTTTTATCGTTGGAAATCCAACAGTCTACAAAAACTAGCTGTTGGAAATTCAACGGCATTGAGAGGGCCACGTCGCCTCTTTCCGAGTGAAGCACAAGTGGGATGACAGCGGGCCCTACTGCTTGCACCATTGTCCCCTACTCGCGCCCACTCGCAAGTGAGCTGCACACGCCAGGCAAATAGCCCGGCTCCTTGGTCAGTCAATTTTAGGCTAGCCCAGAGACCAGCTTGGGCTAGGTGCCAGGCAAGTTGCTAGGTTGGAGTGAATTGACAAGGTGCCAGCCTGGTTTTTTGACTGGGTGCTGGGCTATTCCACCTCTGGTGGAACTGCTCTAGGGGATGTGCTATCACACATCCCATTTTACTTCTCACACACCTTTGATAATTTTTAACTGTTGATCTTCTTCAATTCATATGATCCGACGACCAAAAATTAAAAAGGTGTGTGAGAAGTAAAATGGAGTGTGTGGATATCACACCCCATGGATAAATCTCTGACAAAATAATTAAGTAATATTCATATTAATATAAAATAATATACCCTAATTTCCTTTTCTTTTCATATCAACCAAATCAAGAGTTATCTTTTAATGGTAACTTATTAAATATAATCTGGAAAATGATACTTGGTGTATCAGATCTTGTTTTCGGTATACTGAAAAAATGCTCAACTTTATTATTTATATTGTAACACGAAATATCCAATTAGAATCCAAGATATGTCTGTATTCATAACCTACCGTTTACGCACACGTGAGCAACTGTTTTTAATATTTGCAAATAAGAAGGTGCAACTATTCATGCTAGAAATAGTTAGAAGCATATAAACCGACATGTATTTGATAAAATTCAAGAAATTCGTCACGGTGATTGAGACATTTGCTACAACTGAGAACAAAAGAAGCTCCCACAACGGAGTTGCACACTTCAATCCAGAGTGGCCGACGACATACACCAAACTAACATATACACTCATAAAAAAAGTGGAAACTAGACAAGGTTGTAGCTCCAATTAAGAATGCATTACATTATGTGTCAATGTTTACTAATTATATCAATTATTAGGCCGGTTCTTTGATTTTGATCCGAAACACAGTACTACTTCAAAGATCCCCAATGTTTTGTTTAAAGGAAAACTAACGAAAAGTCCAAAAAAACTTTAGTTTTAATGAAAAATGACAAATAAAGGTGTAGTGAATAGTACCAGGAAAAATAAAAATGTGGTTTTTCGTTAAAAGTGAATAGTACCAGAAATGTTTCGTTAAAATTTCTTTTATTTAATAGACCTTTCCATGCACATCATGTAATGCAAGAAGTGTCAGGGACTAATTAAATAGCGAAAATGAGGCGATCACAAAATGGATCAATCAAAATACCTTAATTGTATCAACTAATGAAGTTATTTAAAGGGTTTATAATTATATTTTAGAACACTAATCATTGATCGTCTCCTTAAAGAAGAAGAGGATGTGAAACCGACGAAACACAAACACAACACCATCGTGGACATAAGCTGCTTGTTGGCCATGATAAGAGTAGTTAATTTATATGGGTGTGTAAAGATTATCAATTAGGTTTTCTCTTTAGACGGATTTACAGAATAATGCTTAAATGTACAACTGTGATTTACAATCTGATAATATAACATATCAAATGTCCGACAAACAAACAACTCTTGATTTCTAAATTGTAGCTTCCTTCTCAATCTCGCATTAATTTGTAGCTTTCTATATGTGCACGTTTTTGTTTCCCCACTTTGTACAAGTTGACAACTCTTGCTAACTAACTCTGATTTCTAAATTGTATTTGTTGTGGTAGTGCCTAATGGGCCAGGCTCATGAGGACCAGTGGCAATTTTGAAATATCACAACAAATTTTGTGTTAGTATAAATGCGGAATTGATGTTCAAATGGTAGAAAATAAGTAGAAGAATTTATACTACAGTTAGTGAGGTTGAGAGAGTTATGTTATCATGTCATTAATATACCTTCTGGTGTATTCGTTCGACCTGAGGTGGTAAGTAGACTTTAGAAATGTGTTATATGACCCGAGGATTGATCGAGGATTGTTTATTACATTAGAATTGTGCAGTAGTGAAAAACCTGCAGCATAAGATGACTATGGAGTAGTTAGGATTGTCGCATACAGGAGAAATGTTCTTGGGTAAGGATCATATCGACAAATAGGTTCTTGAAGCTGTATACTTGTTTTGCTGAAGGAATTTCCGTATAAATGATAACCAGGGGCATATTATGTTAAATATAGATTATATGAATGCACTTTCTCATTAGCTTGAATTGCTGAACATAACGGCTCAATCAAGCATATTTTTCTGCGAGATGCTTTGCTGCTGGATGTTCATTCTTTGCATGATGTGTTCGTATTTTGATGTAAAAACTTACACATGCCATAGATATTTTATAGATACAAAATTTTATTTATGATTGGGAGTAATCTTTTGCTGGCCAATTGACATACGAACATCCATAAATATATACTATTAAATTGAGTCATGTCTAAATGTGCGGTCTAGATTGATAGAATGACTACCCATCATGCCACATTATCTTTGATGGAGCAGTTTAGGGAGGGAAGCCCTCTTCCAGCAGTGCTACCAAGCAATGTTTTGTTTGATTTATCCCATTTTTTTCAACCTGCAAATAATTACTCCAATGCTGGCAATGTAGCCTGGAGACCTGCTTCTGGTAATCATCCATAAACAAATCACTTTTATTTTTTGAAACATGTCTTCCTTTGATGGAGAATAGTTTCTTATTTTTCACTTTAAAAGGTTTTCAACAACAGCAACTGATGCCTGGTCCTGGTGCTCGGCACATGGCACCCCCAGCTGGAGGAAGGCCACCGAAGACAGTTGCTCCTTCTCATGCTGAGGAAAAGCAGCAGACCAATTAGCGGAAACCCAGAGTACCAGAATTGAAGAAACATCTTGTAGATCAACTGAGTACAGAGGAGGTTAACTCATTGAACTCAAAGTTCAAAGAAGCAACCGAAGCTGATAAAAAGGTACTTAGAACCTTAATGTTTCCCCAATTTTTTCATCTTGAGCAGCAAAGTTATGTGTGCATGTTACTTCCTGATAAGTGTCAAATGTTCAAACAATTGCTCTTGGTCGTGAGTTTTTTTACTTTGCCTTGGCAGTGTGTTAATTAATGTCTATGTTTATGATATAAAGGTAAATCAAGTTTTATTTCTTGGTCAGACAAGTGAGCTATCAAAGTACAAATTTGCCTTAAAAAGTTTTTCCTAATCACTTTCATTTGCTTCTCATCACTTGATCCACTAACTTGAGGCTCATCTCCTGATCCACCACTTTTGGAATCATCATCTTGTCTTGTTTCTTCTTCTACTTTTGGTCCCCTCGACATGAACACATGACCAAATTTGAATTTCTCAACATCTTCCGCATACAATGGGCATATACCACAGCTTTCCACCACCAGAGGGGAAGCATAAGCAGGTTGTTCTTCAAAATCTTCAGAATCTTCAAAATCCTGGCAGAAGACAACAGAGGCCTCTTTGGCAAGTTTGTACACATCAGGGGAGCAGTTTTTTCCTACCTCTTCACTTCTAAAGGCCTCATTCCACACATGCTCGTGATGTTGGCCATCACACTAGTCGTTGTAGCTGTTGCCTGGGATAATGTACTTAGAAATGAATAGTTCATGGCTTTCACCCATGAATTTGACAATGAAATTAGCTCTTACCCACCTCAACCTAAAGTCATACTGCATCTTTGGAACCCCAGAAACAACAACAGAGAGAGTGAAACCAAATAAACTTGTTCGAAACCAATCTGGACAAGCTCGAGGTCTACTGAAGATCCCTCATTTTGATAGCTGAACCAATTTGGAATTTCTTTTCCTGGATGATGAGGTAAGAAATAGTCCTTTAATCAATTTCATAATAATAACAATCATATCCAATGTCATTCCACAATCACTTTCATAAATCAAAGAGGTACGATACAAACATTTAACTACGTTAATCAATAAAAAAGATCGCATATCACCTCACAAAATTTAGTAAAAGAAGTCTACACAATTCCCCACTTAGATTATAAATAATAACATGATAAATCTAATTTATACTCACAAAGTCTATTGTGGGTAATACCCATTCATTCGAATCTAGGTTTCCAGACTAACTTTATGGAAATGGGCAAGAGTAAGGATTCCGGACCTCTCAACAGAATCCAACTAAAATATAGTCGCCTATTGAAATGTACCACGTACAACTAATCCTCATCACTCCTAGAATGCATATGGTCCCCCATTGCAGATATACCAAGCAAAACCATAAGCATAATCTAACGTGCAGGCAGTGAACACCCATCACGGATATACCAAGCATGATCACCCCTGAAATACGTATGATCCCCTATCGCGGATATACCAAGCAAGACCACATCCTAACTCTAAGTAGTGATCACCTATCGTGGATATATCAAGCATGATCACTCCTAGAATGCATACGGTTCCCTATTGCGGATAAACCAAGCAGAATCATAAGCATAGTCTAATAATGTAGGCAATGATCACCCATCACGGATATACCGAGCATAAACACTCCTAACAGCCCCCCATCGCAGATATACCAAGCATGACTATATCCTATAGCTCTAGGTAGTGATCACTTATCGCGGATATACCAAGCATGATCACTCCCAGAATGCATATGGTCCCCCATTGCGGATATACCAAGCAAAACCATAAACATAGCCTAATCGTGCAGACGGTGATCACTCGTCTCGTATATACCAAGCATGATCACCCATGTAATACGTATGGTTCCTTATTGCGGATATATCAAGTAGGACCATCCATATACCACTGCTACATGGTGCAGTCAGTTGAACACACAACCTACCCGTCCTTAACCCCTATGATTTACAAATAGGCACCTTGTTGACCCTAAAAACTATCAAGCCTACGTGGCGCGCAGGCCGAGTAACTAATGAGCTAACTATGTCCTTCGGTTGTGTGCGGGGCGTGCCAACTCGACGGCCGAGCTCGGCCGGTGAGTAAAATTTGTTGATGTTGCGTTGGGCGCGCTGCTAACTTTTGAATCTTGCGATTGTGACCGAGGAAGAAACATGTCTTGGCCTTTGGGTTCTAGAGCCTGAAGACAAGGCTGCTAGTCTTGCGCCGGATTCGATCATAGTGATTATATTCATAAGAGTATAAGCACGTCGAATCGACACTAGACTATATGGACACAAGTACTCAAAAGAGATGTATATCTTGATGGTGAATGTGGTTTGGCCGTCAGAATGCTGAACTCTAAAACTCACTTGTGAATATCCTATCATAAAACAACTCGGCGTTCAATATGCTGAGCCCAGTAACTTGTAACACCTCACCTCGCCAAGAAGGCTAGTGAGATGACCTCTACCAATAAGGATTCGAAAACCCTTCTTGATCGAGACTTGGATAGATAACTAGTCGGTCTCGACGCAGTGCTGTTTATCCAAACTGAAGGTGTTTCGCGGTCGGCTGGTTTTACGACGATAGTGTTGTTTATCTAAACTGAAGGTATCACTGGTTGCCTTCACAATACTATTTATCCAAACTGAAGATATGTTGGTGGAAAAAGAAAATAAAAATCTCAAGGTGGTTGAGAGAGTTTGCGCAGGGAAATTTGTGTGTTGAATTGGAGGGGGCCTCGAATGATGCACCCCTTCTCCTATTTATAGCAGTCAATCTCCTCTTGGCCGAATCAGAACTATACTCGAATTAGGACTCTTTATCCTAATCCAACCAGGCCTCGGTCAATCCTACCTCCACTAGGACTCTGAACCAAACTCCTTATTCGGCCACCTTCACTTCTCAAATCTCAACATCCTTATCCCACTAGAACTCCTTATTATACTAGGACTCGACCCATTCGCTCTCATCTAGATCAATCCTTCTTGCAATAAGATTCGACCGTCCTGACTGGGCAGCCCATGACCCCTGGTCGGCCCACAGTATTTTCGGAAAAACTTTGGACCGAACATAAACCTATGCTCGGCCCAATAGTCTTATTTTGGGCCCAAACACACCTGCACTATCAACTTCTCATGACCGCTCATAATCTTGTCATACAAGCATATAAGTTCTACATAATACTTCTAATAAGATTTCAAGCTCGCATCTCTATACTAGTAATCGTATATCTCATTCATATTATCTAGAAGTTCAATAAACAAGTATAACACAATAAGGTGCCACTTGCACATAAATCGAAGTGCACATCACCTGGAATAACTCACTAACTCAGATAGGCCCGATGGGCTCCACTAGGTCTCTAGTAATGCTACTTTTAGAATTGAAGAACGCTTAAGAACATCTTGACCAAAATCAAACTTAGTAATCCAATCCAGAAAATCCGTCCACCAGATTTCCGATCCGTAACTTCCCAAGAGTCTCGTTAATCTTCTAGAACAACATCCTAAAATTTCGAAACAATCCAACACCGGATCTCCGCCAATTGCTAAAATTAAGTGGAGGTCAACGTTCGGTTTTACAAACTTAGAAATTCAAATCATCAAGATCCACATCGGATTCCCGATTCGTCAGTTCAAATCAACGTTCAGTTTTGAAAAACCAAACTTTGTAACTAAATAATTAAAATTCTAAAATTAACAAAAATATAGTTAAATAAAACCGAATATATATGAAATACGTAAATTAAATAATGAAATTCTAGGGACGGGATTTCCCAAATTCATTTGTCTGTTCTTAAATGCTACTACATTGAAGTTCATGTATGGTAAAATTGTGCTCATTATCTTTGATAATGGACAAGTGGTTATATTGTTTGTTCATGGCAAAGAAACAGAAATATATTGACGAAACGCTAAAAGATGAAAGTTACAGGGAAAACAAAATCCCCCATGTACACAAGTTAAATAGTCCCTCTGGGGTTTACTGTTTCATTCGTTTAGATGATGCAATAAACCAACTCAATATGCACCATTCTTGACGGCTCCAACCGTAAACTTACTAAAACCTGGATTTGACTAGAATCAATTCAAACCATCCAAATCATATATAAAGAGGAAGCTTGTCTCTTCATAGTGTTTCGTTGCTCCCCTCTGTTATCCTGTTTCTTGTTTATTGTTACGTGAAGCCTACATTGGTGATTAGTAATGTTCCCTTTCTTTCATATGAGAATATAATGTTTCCGGCTATGATATCTACTGCTGTTTATGATCATATGTTTAAATCCTGCACGTAGCATTACTTTCTTACGATGTGCTCATTTCCTTTGTTGTGCCGCATTTTAAAACTTACATAAACATGGATGATAACCTATTTGTTATGTTTATTTGCCTCAACATTATCTAATTCTGGTTGTTGTGGCACACTGGAGAGAATGCTAGAAGCTCAGGCTATGATCCAGCAGTAGATGAGATGACAACAGGCGCAAAGGTGAAATTAACACAAAGTCCATTAGAATCAGGTTCCTTTTTCATAAGAAAACCCTCCCACTAATAGTTTTCTCTGTGACATTGATATTTGCACGCAGGCTTTGGATATGGGATCTGGATCAGTGCATGAACCAACTGTGAAAGTTGAACAAGACACTATGAATAAGCCTGCGGACCAGATATAAACGTTATCACGATCAAATTTATTTAGGGTGACTTGATCACAAGCAAAGTCATTCAAACTTAACTGTCCTTCGATTTGTGAAGTTGGTAATTTATTTGAGCAGTAGCATTTCATGTATCTTAGCATTTCTTATATTTGTAAGAATTCAACGCTTGTTTAAACTATCATGGATAAGTACCCAAATTTGGCCTCTTGTACATGTTTTTTTCTTCACTGTTTTGAACTATTAAAAGTTAAATAGGAAGGCATGGAACTGTCATTATACTGTTGTATCCCAAAACCGAATTCTTTGGTCGGAACCCTAAAACCGTGCTTATTTCAGGAATCGTAAGTTCAATCGGTAGTCCACTGCCCCTGATTTTGGTGCTCCAAAATCCAATTTTCCTCTTTCATTTGGGAAGAAGATGTGATTAGAGGAAGCATTTATTACTAGATTCAAACCCACGTTATCCTGAATGATTGGGCGTAGGTGACCGATGTTTTTGAAAAGTTTGGATGTCAGAAATTAGGATTATAATCTGCTTAACTCATTTCTTTACTCAAAAGAATTTTCATTTTTCATTAACAAACGATAACCTATACGGTATTGCAGTAAAACCAGTAACTATATTACAAGGCAAAATGGTAAAAGGAAAACCCCAATTTGACGGTTTCTCTTCCAATAACTTTGTATATGTTCCTGTGTCCATCAGTTGTATTTAGATTTGTAGTTGTTCAGGCAGAACCAACTCTGAGCCCTTTTCAGCAATCGAGCATCGACTGGAAGACTTGCTGAGCATTCAGTATCAGTATCAGAACCATCTATACAGAGTGAACTTTCAATTTCACACAGGTCACTTGCATTAGATGTCCTTTCAGCTGAAGCACGACTTGAAGATATCCCATTTGCAGTAGGGGAAAGCACTTCAGGTTGTTGAATGCTACTAATGTTTCCCTGTTTGAGTTTCTTAGTCTTCCCGATAACCTTTCTCCTCGTCTGTCCAGATGTAATCCACGAAGATAACCCCACAGCTCCAAGTAGCGGCAGCACAATACGATAATCTGCCAAAATAGAGTTAATTCCTTGATATATTAGATGATTATTTCTCATTACAAGATGAACATATATATAGGGAAAGAAAGAAGACATAAGACCTAACTTTGCCTAACTTGCCTAACTTACCTAACTTGCCTAATTTACATAAAGAAAGTTGACTAGCCTAACTTCACTAGCCATCCAATACTCATGGCTGCTTTTAGTTGACACTCCTCCTCAAGTTGGTGCGTAAATATTTCTAATGCCCAACTTGCTGAGTGAAAGATGGAAAATCCTACTTGACACTGCCTTTGTTAAAATATCTGCTAGCTGGTCATCACTCTTCACATAAGGCAAGTTAATGGTACCATCAACCAACCTTTCCTTAATAAAGTGCCTATCCACTTCAACATGTTTAGTACGATCATGTTGAACTAGATTATAAGCAATGCTAATGGCAGCTTTGTTATCACAATAAAGTTTTGATGGCTTTGCAGAATTAAAACCTAATTCTCTCAACAAAGTCCTGAGCCATAACAATTCTTGCACACCATGTGCCATACCTCTAAATTCAGCTTCGGCACTGGATCTAGCCACTACATGTTGCTTCTTACTGCGCCAAGTAACTAGATTTCCTCCAACAAATGTAAAGTATCCAGAAGTCGATCTGCGATCAGTTACTGACCAAGCCCAATCTGCATCAGTGTACCCTTCAACTTCTTGATGTCCATGATTGGAAAACATCAAGCCTTTTCCAGGGGCAGACTTCAAATACCTGAGAATGCGTTGTACAGCATCCATGTGGGCTTCATTTGGCCTGTGCATAAATTGACTCACTACACTTACAGCATAGGCTATGTCAGGTCGTGTATGAGACAAATAAATCAACCTCCCAACTAATCTTTGGTACCTTTCCTTGTTAGCCGGAACTTGATCATGATAGTCTCCCAATCTATGGTTTTGCTCAATTGGTGTGTCTGCAGGTTTACAAGCTAACATCCCAGTCTCAGTTAATAAGTCTATAACATATTTCTTTTGAGAAAGAAAAATGCCATGCTTTGATCTTGCAACTTCAATACCCAAGAAATATTTCAGAGTACCCAAGTCCTTCATTTCAAATTCCTTGGCTAGATACTTTTGAAGTTTTTGAATTTCCTCGACATCATTACATGTAACCACCATATCATCCACATAAACAATTAAGGCTATAAGTTTACCTCTATCATGCTTAAGAAATAAGGTATGGTCAGCTTGAGTTTGCTTGAACCCATAACTTCTCATTGATTGAGCGAACTTGCCAAACCATGCCCTTGGTGATTGTTTCAATCCATACCAGGACTTTCTTAACCTGCATACTTTGCCAATATCGCAAGTGGTAGTGAATCCTGGAGGAAGATCCATGTATACCTCTTCATCCAAGTCTCCATGTATAAATGCATTTTTTACATCAAACTGTCGTAGAGGCCACCCTAGATTTGCTGCCAATGACATAAGAACCCTGATAATGTTGATCTTTGCTACCGGAGCAAATGTCTCCTGATAATCAATGCCATAGGTTTGAGTATAACATTTGGCTACCAGTCTAGCCTTGTACCTTTCCACTGAACCATCAACTTTATGCTTTACTGTGAACACCCATCTACACCCAACAGGTTTCTTGCCTTCAGGAAGTGCAACCAGTTCCCAAGTGGAGTTTTTTTGAAGCGCTTCCATCTCTTCAATCATAGCCTTTTTCCATTTTGGATCTTTAAGAGCATCCTGTAACTTATTAGGAACTGAGACTGATGACAATTGGTTTGCAAAAGATATATAAGAGTCTGACAAGCGATGAGATGAAACAAAATTAGATATAGGATATTGAATACCCTTTGTAGAAGAATGACCATAACGAAGAGGGGGTATCCCTCGATTTTCTCGAATAGGATAACGAGAACCCTGAGACTCACGATGTGGTTCATTTGAATCATTTGGATCATCACTTAATGAAATCTCATGATTGGACTCATCAAATATAGTAGGCTGAAGAGAGGGAGAATGAGTGGTTACCTCAGGATAATTCGTACGAGTAGCAGCTGATTGGTCAGAGAGTTGGTCAATGTGGGGATCTGTCTGTGGGTGGTCTATCTCATCATCCCTTTTTTCTTTATCTCCCTTTTTTCTTGTCCTCTCATACACCTTCAATATTTTTTCACCTTGTGCCTCATCATTAGGCAAATTTGAACCATCACCCACATCAGACAAGTGTTCATCTGAAAAATGCATACCACCAATGTCAAGCGGTAACTTCTCTTCCTCCTTACTCCATATCTCCCCCTGAAGAGAAGTGGCCAAATCTTCTTTTGAAAAAAATGCCTCATGTTCCCGAAAGGTAACATCCATAGAGACAAAAAATTTCCCAGTGGGAGGATAGTAACATCGATACCCTTTCTGAGTAGCAGAATAGCCAATAAACACACATTTGATGGCTCTAGGATCCAACTTATCACGATTTTGCATGGGGACGTGAACGTAGCAGACACAACCAAACACTTTTGGAGGAATATGAAGGAGTGAAGGAAGAGAATGATATTGGGAAAGGGTCTGGATAGGTGTTTGAAATTGGAGAACACGTGATGGCATGCGATTGATAAGAAAAACAGCTGTGTGAATGGCATGTGATTGATAAAGAGCGAGCCACATCCAAGAGATGACGATTTTTACGTTCTGCTATACCGTTCTGTTGATGAGTATATGGACAAGATGTTTGATGAATGATATCGTGTTGTTGAAAAAATGTTCCAAGTCCATAATTCAAATATTCTTTCCCATTATCAGATCGAACAACTTGAATTTTAGCATGAAATTGGGTTTGAATCATTTGATGAAAGATTGGAAAAATAGACATAACATCACTCTTATTTTTGAGTAAGTATACCCAAGAAACTCGAGTGCAGTCATCAATGAAAGAGACAAAGTATTTAGCACCAGTATAAGTAGGAATATGAAATGGTCCCCAAACATCAGAATGAATAAGAGAGAAAGGAACATTACTTTTATGGGAACTTAAAGGAAATGAGACACGATGATTTTTAGAAAGAATGCAAGTTTCACAATGGAAATCAGAAACCTTGACTTTAGAAAATAAAGAAGGGAATAGATATTGCAGGTACTGAAAGGAAGGGTGTCTCAATCTTTTGTGCCATAACCAAATTTTTTCAGAAGCTTCAAATTGTTTGGCCTCCACTTGACAACTGTAACTTGTCTTCTCACAATCTGGTGGTAAGTCCAAGTAGTATAGACCTCTCCTCTCTCTACCATGACCAATCAATGCTTTCGTTCGAATATCCTGAAACCAACAATGGGTAGGAGAAAAGATGACAAGACAGTTTAGTTGATTTGTAAGTTTACCAATGGAAAGCAAATTGTGAGAAAGATTAGGAACATGTAAAACAGATGAGAGAGATAAGTCTGGTGTTAATGAGATGGAGCCTGCTCCAAGCATTGGAGTAGAAATACCATTAGCAACTTTAACGGTATTTAAAGGTGGAGTAGTGTGAGAAACAAACCATGTAGAGTTATTGGTCATGTGGTCAGAAGCCCCTGAATCAATGATCCAAGGTTTATTGGGAGGAACAATTGTAGTGTTCAAGGCAAAACCAAAGTTACCTACATCGACTAAGGAAGTAGAAGCAGTAGTAGGAGAAACTAAGTGAGCAGATTGATCCACCCGAGGTATGGAAGGCGTTGGTGTCAGGTGTGCTTGTGATCCACCAATGCCTTTCTTTTGATTTTCCTTCTTTTGAACCCACCAATCAGGATATCCATGCAGCTTGAAGCAATTGTCTCTAGTATGCTTATCCTTGTCACAATAAGTACACTTCCTTGTATCAGTAGTTTTGGATCCACCTAATCGAGAATTGGAGACTCCACGGGGAAATCGAGACGGAGCAGCTACCATGGCGGATCCTTCCACTTATGGGCCAACCAACATAATGGTTTGCCTACTTGCTTCAGCATTCAGAAGAGCATAAGCAACACGAACATAAGGCAGAGTTGTTTGAGTCAAAACTTGACTGCGAACATGATCTAAATGAGGATCAAGACCAGCCAGAAAATCATACAATCTTTCTTCCGAAATTTCTGTCTCTCGGGTAGCAATATCATCAGCGCACTTCAATTTTCCAGGACGCAAGAAATCAATTTCTTGCCATGTTTGCTGAAGTTTACCATAATATGCAGATAAAGGTTCTCCATTCTGGCGAGTCGCCAGTGCTTGACGGCGAAGTTCGTATAACTTTGATGCATCTTTTTCAATTGAGTAAGTTTGGTTAACAGCATCCTAAACATCTTTTGCAGTAGAGAGTCGGAGAAAAATGGCCCGTACATCTCTGGTCATGGAGTTGAGTAACCAAGATTGAACCATGGCATTCTCTTCCTCCCATATAGCATACAATGCATCAGCTTCTGCTGGTGCCATTTTTGTTCCACTGACATAAGACCATTTACCTCTGCCAGTGATGTAGATGCGGACACTTTGGGACCATGAGGAATAGTTGGACCCATCCAACTTGTCTGGGGTGATATGTAGAGACATATCACTTTGAGTAACAGTAGCTGAAACAGTGGTCTTGGAGTCACCCATTATTACTGCCTCAGAGGTTATGGGTAAATTTGTTGGGTGATTCCAACGGGTATGGCTTATGGGGTATTGGGTAGTATATTTTTTTGTGTGGAAAGATTTCTGGGTTTTGCAGAGATACTGCAAATGGGAAGAATATGGGAAAAGATGCAGCGGAATATGTATGGTTAACAAGCTGGATATGGGTAATAATGTTGGCAGATATGGCCAAATGAAAAAAGAGTAAGATTGGATTGGTATGAAAGTAGAAGACCTGCAGAATAGCAGGTCTTATTGGGTAGATGGCAGTAGTGCCAGTAAGTGAATCAGAATAGAAACTCTTTTTGGATCAGAATTGCTCTGATACCATGCCAAAATAGAGTTAATTCCTTGATATATTAGATGATTATTTCTCATTACAAGATGAACATATATATAGGGAAAGAAAGAAGACATAAGACCTAACTTTGCCTAACTTGCCTAACTTGCCTAACTTACCTAACTTGCCTAATTTACATAAAGAAAGTTGACTAGCCTAACTTCACTAGCCATCCAATACTCATGGCTGCTTTTAGTTGACATAATCTTGTGTCAATTCAAAAAGCAACAGACTCCTGCAAGACTGTTAAGCTATATCAAATGATTGTACATATAATGTAATCTTGTATTTTGAATCAAGAATAGAGGAGATAGAGAGGGAGACTAAAGAGAAGCTAGAGAGAAAGAAGAACAATCTATTATATTTCTTAATGAGTAAGTAATTACATGATGAGTTCTTATATATATAGTTACATATAACAGCTAACTAACTAACTACAGTAAGATTGTGACAAGTGTCACAATGTTAAAGCACTATACTCTAACATCCCCCTTCAAGATCATGCTTTGATGAACCAAGCATGAGATTGCTGCAATGAGTTCGGAAAAGAGGACCACTCAAGCCCTTGGTAAGAATATTGGCAAACTACTCTTGAGAAGACACAAATTGCACAGATAGTTGTTTCTGTGATACCCTTTCTCGAACAAAATGCACGTCGACTTTGATGTGCTTGGTCTTTTGATGCTGAACAGGGTTGAAAGACAAGGCAATGGCTAACAGATTGTCACAAAAGAGTACAGGCACACTAGGTAAGGGAATGTGCAGAAAAGCTAAAAACTGTTTGATCCAATCCAATTCAGCGGATGTAAACGATAAAGCTCGGTATTCAGCTTCTGTTGAGGATCGAGAAACAGTTTGTTGCTTCTTAGAGGACCAGGAAATCGAACTATTACCCAAAAAGACCACCAAACCAGTAATATATCTCCTGTCATTAGGGTCCCCTGCCCAATCAGCATCACTAAAAGCCTTCAACTGCAAATCTCCTCTTGTATATGATATACCAAACTGCAGTGTGCCCTTCAGATATCGTAATATGCGTTTAACCGCAGTAAAATGGGACACCATTAGATTCTGCATGAACTGACAAACTTGGTGCACAGAAAAAGCAATGTCGGGCCGTGTGAAAGTCAAGTATTGTAGAGCCCCTACAAGACTTCTATACAACGTAGGACTGGAAAAAGGTTCCCCATCCTCCTTGAGTAACCTGTTGTAAGGAAGACATGGTGTATCACACGGTTTGGCTTCAAGCATTTCAGATTTAACCAACAAATCCTCAACATATTTGGTTTGTGACCGAAACAAACCATTTGCAGTCTTAGTGATTTGAATCCTTAAGAAATAGTGGAGTAAGCCTAAGTCCTTGATATCAAACTCAGTGGTGAGAGCACTAATAACCTGTGTAATTGCACCAGAAGCATTGCCAGTTATAATGATGTCATCCACATAGAGAAGCAACACCATAATTTCATGACCAACATGCTTAACAAACAGAGATGAGTCAAAATATGTGAGTCAGAATATGTGTTCTCAAATCCCAAAGAAGGAAGAAACTGAGTAAATCATTCATTCCAGGCCCTAGGAGCCTGCTTGAGACCATATAGAGATTTATGCAGCTTACACACGAGATGAGGATGATTTGGATCTTCAAAACCTGGAGGTTGAGACATGTAGACCTCCTTTTGTAGGATGCCATGCAGGAATGCATTTTTAACATCCAATTGGCGAAGAGACCAATTAAAATGTGCAGCAAGAGCAAGAACTAACCGTACTGTAGTAGGTTTCACTACAGAGCTAAAAGTCTCCCCATAATCCAATCCAGGTTCTTGACTGAAGCCCTTAGCAACTAACCGGGCTTTATGTTTGGCAATAGACCCATCTGAGTGTCTCTTAATCTTGAAAATCCATTTACATCTAACCAGGTTCTTATGTGCTGGTAAGTGAACTAGACTCCAAGTGCCTTGAGCATGTAAAGCATGAACTTCTTCTTTCATGGCTGCTAACCACACATGTACTTTGATGGCAGACTTATAACTAGTTGGTTCAACCAAGGATAGATCAGTTCCATCAAAATCATGAACACTGGCTAAGAGAGCCTTCTTTTTAAAAATCCCACTTTTGCTTCTGGTTTGCATGGGATGCAAATTAAGTGGAGGAATGGGCAAAACTACTTGCAGAGTATCAGGATTAAAATCAGGTATTCCTGATCCAGAATTGGAACTTATGTCAGGTACCACAGGGATCTGAGAAGAGACTTGAATCGGAGCAGTAATGGACTGAGAACTTGTAGAGACTTCAGGTAAATCCAAGGCAGAGGGTGTTACTGATGATGATGCAGTAATAGATATACGAAAAGGTTGATGAGGTGATTCTGGGATAAAGAGACAATTCTATTTTCTGGAGTAACTATAGGTACATGACAGGTGAAACTAGGAGATGGACAGACAACTCTATTTTCAGTTGAAACTGTGTTAGAAGATGTAGTCAATAATTCTGTGTAGGGAAAATGTTGTTCATCAAAGATAACATGCCTAGAAACAAACATTTTCTTTGTAGACATATGATAGCACATATAGCCTTTATATTTTGTGGCATGCCCAAGAAACACACACTTTGTGGTTTTAGCTTGTAATTTGGTACTATTATATGGTTTGAGGAGAGGAAAACAGGCACATCCAAAAATTCTAAGATGTGTCAGAATTGGATATGTCCCAAATAGGATCTCAAAAGGAGATTTGTTATGAAGTACAGTAGTAGGCATTCGATTGATGAGATAGGTGGCTGTTTGACAAGCACAAGACCAGAACTGACATGGCAACTGGGCTGTTTGTAGTAGGGTGATAGTGGTTTCAATGATATGCCTATGCTTCCTCTCAGCTACCCCATTTTGTTCAGGGGTATAGGGACAAGATAGTTGATGTGAAATGCCTTTTTCAAGAAGAAAATGTTTCAATTTGTGACTGGTATACTCTCCCCCCCCCATCAGATTGAAGAATTTTAATTGTGGCAGAAAACTGAGTAACAACAAAGGAATGAAAGCAACAAATGTAGTGAACAAATCAGACTTGTTTATTAAGGGGAAAATCCAGCAATATCTGGTACATTCATCTATAAAGATGGTGTAATATTTATAACCATCAACTGATATACATGGTGCAGGACCCCACAAATCAGTATGAATAGTTTCAAAAGGAATGACATACTTATTGACATGCTTTGGAAAAGGTAGCTTGCTAAATTTCCCTTATAGACAGGTATGACATAACATAGGTAATGAGGTTTTGGAAACAGGTACATTAGCTTTATGCAACATCAGAGAGACAACATTATTTGTGGGATGACCTAACCTATGGTGCTATAGATTAGATTGAACAAGTTGTCCAAGAAATGCCTTAGCTTGATTATTCTTCTGGAAATTTGAAGTGGACAAAGAGTGGATAGGATATAGCCCATTACTGCACAAGTCTCTGTAGAGGATCCTCCATGTGGCTTTGTCCTGAATCCAAAAACAAAAGGCATCAAAGATAAGCCAGCAATTATTGTTAAGGCAAATTCGATGTACTGACAACAGGTTCTGAGTTAATTGAGGAACACAGAGCACATAGTTCAATTTGATTGGAGAAACTGATGTATGAATAGTAGAATGACCAACATGAGATACTTTCAAACCTTCCCCATTTGCAGTGTGAATGGTTTCATTTGTTGGATATGGTGAGGCCAGGGATAGATTAGTCAAATCAGCTGTCATATGATTGGTGGCGCCAGAGTCCATGAGCCACACCTGAAAATGACCTGAAGAACTTGATGACTGAGGTGCAGAATTGAACATTGTGTGCATGGCTTGCATATGGGGTTGCTGTGCATGAAACTGAGAAGGTGTGAATGAGGAATGCTGAGGAGGAGCGTGATATGAATTGTACTGAACAGGCTGTGGTTGCATAACAGAGGAGGACTGTGGAGAAACAGAAGTAGGGGTATGCATTCCCATGTAATTTGGACCCTTATCATTATAGAAGCAATACCAAGTGGTATGATTACTTCGACCACATATGTGACATTTGGTTTTCTCGTGTGAAGAGGCTCCACAGAATGGGGCAGTATGTCCCTCAGAATTGCACAACTGACAAATTTGAATCATAGGTGCAGAAGGACTTCCAAACTGTTGACCAAGAGATGGACCAAGAACTCCAGGATTAGAGTTGGGAAGCACATATGCCATAGGGGAAAACACGGGTCTAGAATTATAAAAGCTCGAGCCTTGATTGAAACGACCTTTGCCCTTGTTCTTGTTCCCATTATAGGGTTTAAAACCTCCAGTGGCTACCGGAGATTGACCATGATGAGGAGAGAAACCCTGAGACTGAAACGAAGCCCCTTTTGTGTAAGTGGAACTTGTATTAGCAACCATAGCTATCATAAGAGGATTATGAACTGAATTTTCAACAATGATTTCCTCTGCAAGTAACTGTGATCGAAAATCTTTCAGTGAAATCACAATTTCACACCCCCGGATAACACACCTGAAAGTGTTATACTCAGCAGGTAAACCATTCAAAGCAAGAATAACAATGTCTTCATCTGCAAAATATACCCCAGCAGCAGACAAATAGTCCCTAGCTTCCTTAATGTGATGAAGATATTGAGAAATTGAATCGGACCCCTTTTTAATGGTTTGCAAATTGGATTTCATCTGAAAAATGCTAGTCCTAGATACAGTGGAGAATTGTTCCTTTAACCTAATCCACAGATCCTTGGAGCTAGTACTACCAATCGCACAGGACATAGCAATAGGTGATAAAGTGGCAGTAATCAATTGCATAATAGCTCTATCATGCATTTTCCATACTATGTATTCATCATTCGGAGAAGAAGAAGAAATACCAGATTCACCAGAGGACGAGGCATATTGAGATGGATAGGCAATCGAACCATCAACATACCCCATGATGCCATTACTGTCAAGTAAAAGTTGCATCTGGAAGTGCCAATTGAGATAGTTCGAATAATCAAGCTTGACATTAACCGACGTAGAAATTGAGGAAATTAGGCCCGTAATCGGAGATTGAAGTATTTGGAGTTGCGAAGCAGTCACCATCGTGAATTCAAGATCAACTTGTCAGTGAGACAATACAACAAACACTAGGTGTGCACAATTCAGCAAGTACCGAGGAAGAACAGAAGAACGATATGAAACCCTAGAAATTGCAGAAAGTAGAAATTGGAGAAGACGAAGTCGGATAGTAGAAAGAAAACCAATCCGAATCAGAGAAGGCGGAAGCAACAGAGGATCGAATCTTCAAGCGTAAGCAACAATGATGATTGATACCATGTTAAGCTATATCAAATGATTGTACATATACTGTAATCTTGTATATTGAATCAAGAACAGAGGAGATAGAGAGAGAGACTAGAGAGAAGCTAGAGAGAGAGAAGAACAATCTGTTATATTTCTTAATGAGTAAGTAATTACATGATGAGTTCTTATATATATAGTTACATATAACAACTAACTAACTAACTACAGTAAGATTGTGACAAGTGTCACAATGTTAAAGCACTATACTCTAACACAAGACTAGCACCCATTCTAACCTGAAAATGGAATCTCTCCGATTGTCAACTCCATCCAGATTTTGGGATACCTTCAGAATTTAGCAGACAAATACCAGAAAGAGAAATAATATATTCACCAAGAAAAGTTCGGACTTTTCAAGTTTACCATGGAGAATGATATTATATACACTCCATGTCAATTGTCAAAAGACCATTTGACACTTTAGAACTAATACAATTGCAGGAAACACATTATCTATTCTAAAATTGAGGAAGGAATTGACTGTAGCTTTGTTTGCCCCTTGATTTCATCTGATTTACAATAAAACCATGAGATTTGGGTTGGGTTTGAAGGGTATTTATTAGAACTTAGAAGGGTAATTTTGTCAGCAAGGTTTAGGACGGATTACCTTTTGATTTCGCCTTATTTACAAGAAACCCATCAGATTTGGGTTGGGTTGGAAGGGCAATTTTGTCCTCTCGGTTTTGAGCGAATTCGGGGGTTGCCGTGTAGCTTTTCATTTGTTGTCCTTCGATGAGGGTTTCGGGGGGATGGAGGCTTTGACAGAGAGAGAGAGACAGACAGACAGACGGAGATCGAGATAGATGGCGATGGAAAAAGAGCGAGGGGGAGGGGTATGGGTGATGGATTTCAGAAGTGGGAGAGTGGGGATGGTCAGAGAAAACCATAGGGGTCATCCGGATTTGCCGCTGCATGCCTGGATTTCCAAAGATAAGTTCCTGTTTTTTACTGTCAGCTTAGATTGTCATCGTTTCTGCCTTTTTGTTGTGGATTATTTTCGATTTTTTTGGTGTGTTAGGTCAGTTTTTAGGGGATTCATCAGAGATATTAATTTCCCTTATTTGTTTTGTTTTCTCTCATTTTGGACATTCATCTCTCTTTCTGTCTGTTTGTTCTCTGTTTTAAGGTTGGTTGCTTTTTTTTTTTTTTTTGGTTTTTTTTGTGTGGCTTTTTATTTATTTTTCCAGGTTATAGATCTGATGGTTTTTTGTATACCAATCTTCGTTTTGTTTTTCCTGGAAAATTGTTTTTATCTGATTGTGGGTTTGTGGGTTTTAATTTCTTTCGTTTGTTTCAGGTTGCAAAGCAGGAGGTTCTGACCTGAGGGTTCAATTCAAGGTACTGTTATTATTATTTTTAGTTCTTATAGTTTAATGTTTCGAACTGATGTGATGATTTGGTTGTGAAATGTGGGATTTCTGTTCGGCTTCTGTTGCCTATGTGATGTTCTCTGTTTTTATTGCTGGGTAGAGATTCCATATATTCTAGGTCTCTAGAAAACACCTCTTTAGTTCTACGAGAGGAACTAAATAACACATTTTTCCTTAATCCCATAAGCCTGCAAGAAGCAAAACAAGCTAAGAGTCATTTATACAATATAAACACACGAACTCTGTTCGAATTCTTACTCTTATTCTCGCTATTTTTTGGCTGTTTAGTTTGGACTCCCATCGCAGTGTCATCATTATGGTATGCATATGTGGTTCTTGGTTTGAAGAACAAAAGTTACCTTTGTTTTGAAATTGCAATTTAGTTGTTGTCTGTGTCTGTTTGAGTGTTTTGTGAATTTGTTTTTAGGACTAAGGTTATATTGGTTTTGAAATGGTCTTTGAAGATGATTGTGTTATTATATAAACTGCATATACTTTGGATATGATGAGAAAACTAATTAAACTGAATCTTGGTAATGATTTAGTTCTTGAGAAGTTGTCGAAAAACAAGGTTTAAATAGGAAGAACATCATCCTTACCAGATAAGTCATTCATAGCATTTTGAGCATCTTGAAAAAGTAAATGAGGGTATGATGCGATTCAATATAGTTACAAATCGACCTACTGTTAAAATGCAGAGGCGGAGCTCTAAACTATTGACTCTTTAAAAGAAAATTAAAAATTTAATGTCATTATATCAAGCCGTTACCTAAGTTCTCTCATCCTAATCCCTTGCATCAGTTACCAGTTCATCATAAGCTACCATTCAGACTCACAATAGAGTATTAATAAAAATAAATTAACCATGCATTCCGAATGATAACAGAAGTAAAAACTTAATATCTAATTTAGTGTTCTGTAATTTGAGAACTAGGGTTTTGTTGTTTTAGAATCTTTAGGGGTATTTGTATTTACTCAGAATTCTCATTTTTTATTTTGCTGGAACAAATTGCTTTATTTTAAGGTTAATTAGTTACTTTTAGTTTTTTTATGAGCTTTGAATTATTGGAGCTCTGGACTGCAAATTGTTTATGGTAGCTATTTTGAATGAAGCATAAAGGTGTGGCCTTTTAGGTGATGGTGGTTAATTAGTTACTTTCAGTTTTTTTATGAGGTTTGAATTATTGGACCTTTGGACTGCAAATTGTTTATGGTGGCTATTTTGAATGAAGCATAAAGGTGTGGCCTTTTAGGTGATGGTTGTTTTAGTATAACTATAAGCAGCATAACTATATTACTTGCTACTAACTGAGAGAGGGCACCTGCAATTCAAGCCCTTAACGTGTTCTTTATTTTTTTAATTGAAAATCGTGTTTTCATACCCTATTTGGATTAGTGTCAATTAATCCAATTATTTGTCTTGATTTTCTATTTGGATTTTTTTTATATGAAAATTAAGTATAGGGCTTTGACATATGGGTGGATTTGACATTGCTCATGCTGCGGCTAGGTAAAAAGACTTCCTCGGTTGTTTTTCTTGGATTATCATGTTCATGCCAATATCAAATGAAATTTCTACCCTTGCCACTAAAACTCTGTACTTTTTTCTTTGCTTTTTGTGTTGAGGTGTCGTCTGCTTCTTCTGCTTCATTGGTTTTGTTCTTCTGCACTCCCTTGGCCCCTGGGATTTTTGTGCTTCACTACTGCCCTGCTCCGGGATCTTCAATTTTGAATGGTTGTCGGTCCCAGCCGGCTAGAGCTTCAATTTTGTGTTTCTGCACTCTCCCGGGGGTTTCTTCACTGCCGTGCTACTGGGATCTTTAATTTTTGAATAGTTGTGGATTCCAGCCTGCTATCTGCAGAGCTTTTATTTTCCTTCAACTTCGTCGGTAGCAATGCGCCTCCCTCAAACTACTATAGTGGCATTTGTTTAACTTTTACTTGAAGGATTGAGCAATGGGTTACGCGTCGAATGTTTATGCAGGTACTCACAACTTTTCTACTGAAGTTGGGTTGTTCATAAACGAAAGAGTTGTTTGGATTTTTGCTGCTTCTTGAATTTATATATAAATGAGTCGTTGCGTAAAAAAAAAAAAAAAAATTTGGGGTTTTGTTTTTATAAGCTTATGAAAATTCAAATGTATTTGACCACGATATAATTTTAGAGGATTTAAAAAGTGAAGATTTTTGGTGGATGTAGAAGAATGTTTTAAGTCTTAACATATTATAATGTGGACTATCCTTTTATTTGGGTAAATTTACATTGTCGATCATTGATAATATTAATGTTGCAATCCTTGATTCCCAATGAAGAATAGCTGTTTTGTATCAATCATTATTGGAAGGAAAAGAGAGGCGAGAGAAACATTAGCTGTGTAATAGTTTTACTAAACAAACATAATTATATCACACATTTTGTATCCTATAGCTCATCACAGTAATCATAGTTGGTCAGTTTAATTATTAGCAGCTGATAAGTGTTTGTAAAGAAGTGTAGCCATGGGAATCTAAACAAATTCAAATTTATAGATTCGAATGGGTCAAGGTTGATGTGGTAAGGAATTTATGGACAGTTGGACAAACACACACACACACACACACACATATATATATGTATTACTCCACCCTATACGTATTCTTTTGTCAAGCATCTCCAAAGTTCTACTATCTTAGATACTGATTGTTTTTCAGAAATCAAACATGCAAAATTTCTATGCATGTTTTAAAATTGGTTGTAGGAAGTAGGCTTCTAAGTGGACATTCTGTGTTATTAGTCCACCCTATACGTATTCTTTTGTCAAGCATCTCCAAAGTTCTACTATCTTAGATACTGATTGTTTTTCAGAAATCAAACATACAAAATTTCTATGCATGTTTTAAAATTGGTTGTAGGAAGTAGGCTTCTAAGTGGACATTCTGTGTGAAGATTGTTTTGGTCGGATATGCAATAGAAATTTGCATCGTTGGGGAGTCTGGTGTCTGTCAATGTTTAATGGGCTTCTAGCTTTAAAACCCCACAATTAACAAGCAAGGCGAGGCTTAAATTGTGGTCATATGTTTGGTTATTGATTGTTTCTCATGACGATTCCAATGTTTCTTTACGTAGAGCTCATCATGGGTTTCCAATAATCAAAAAAGCTTAACACACACGATAAGATAGCTTCCACTTTGTTAAGGTGTTTTCTTTTCTCAATAGCAATGAACCATTCAGCCTACATTTATTTATTGAGAAAACTTTAGAATTAGTCTTTGGAATTTTTACTCTAGCATCTCTTCAAGAATAAAAGAACAATTACCAAATTAAATCCCTATAGACATTGCTTATATATTCATCTCCGTAAGACCCTAATCCAGAATTCCCAGGGATGCAAAAGATTCCACATCTGTTTGGTCATTTTGCTAAATTTCATTAGAGTTGGCCCTCAAATTTGAAAAAGCTTTCATCTTGCTGTAATTTTAAATCTTTTCTCTCTGTGTTGGTCCATCTCCTTATATTTGAAAGTCTCAAAATTACTAATGGATTTAGTGTGTTTGGGAATTTCAGGATATTGGATTTTGGTTGGTTTAGGTTGCTGCAGATGGGGGCTTTGGATGTAAGGCGGTGGTTGGCAGACACTGAAAGGTTGATTACCCTCCTTATGGAAGGGACTTTGTGAACCATCAGCGTACTGGAAGGTTTTGCAATGGCAAACTGGCCACTAACATCAGTTGTAAGTGGAAAATTTAGCTTCCAAAAAAATTGCTTTTTATTTAATGTTGATCTGCGTAGTGTTTTTAGTTGATAGAAATTGGCTGGTAATTAACAATATTACCATTTAGATGCCTTCAGTTGTTCTTATTGAAAGTATTTAGTTGAATTCTACTATTTACAGCAAACCATATAAACATTGATATGTAATTCTAAGAGGAGAGATTCAATGGCATTAGTATGTTTTTAGTTCGATTCAATGATGCAAACTGTTAATATTATTTTTGGGCAGAATTAGTTTGCCAAATCCACATGACGGTGTTAAAATTGAGAATTGTTAAAATAGTATGATTTATTTGGAATCTGACGGTGTTAAACTGCAGCAAATAAATTTTTCCTGTTGTATTGAATTTTCGAAGGGCTTCCTTTCCACTTTTGATAACTCAGCAGCTGCAAGCAAAGCAGAGAGTTTTTTTATTCAAGAACAACAATCCAAAACAATTTCCATGGGAAGAGTCATGGATTCCTATTTCTTAGCTCTCACTGCCATTGTCACTGTAACACTGTCTCTCTCTCTTCCTCTGAAAGATGAATCTGAATTTTTTAGCCCTGATTTGTTAGTTACACAGTCCTTGGAACGAAATACAAACACAACTCGACAAGAGGGTCTTCATGTTGTCCCACATCGGAGGATTATTATAAAATTTATAAACTTTATTAGGGTTTACATTACGCTTTTGATCTCCAAATAATTCTTTAAATTTGGTTCCCTTATGGCTTGGATATGCATACAATCATCGTTTGGAATTTGGTTTTCACTACAAATTTGGAATTTGGTGTTTATAGCATTTGATTTTCTCGGATTTTTTACATGTTTTTGTGGTGATACAAAGGACGAATTCGAGGATGGAGGTGAAAGGATTTGGAAGAATCAGATATGCCTATTCATTTGCAAGGTGATTGTTTTACAGCTTAAAATACCGTGCAAGTTTATTTCACTAACATTGCATTGGTTTTTTAATTTGATATGTTGTTTTGGTGTGTGACAATCGAAAAACTTTTAAATGTTTGCGAATTTGGTTGACACTTAAGTGCAATTCATTTTGGTCAAGGCTTTGGTTTGTGGCCAATTGGAATTCATTTTGCTAAAATAAGATAAATCTCTTTTTGAGCAAATCTGGGGTTTTGTTAGGTGTGGGGTTCTTTTGGCCTAATTTTTTTTATAATTGATTTGGGGTTTTGTTTTGTTAGGTTTGCTAAGATTTGGTTCCCCAAAATTAGTTTTACATGCAATAAGAATATTGCGGATCAAATTGTAGGTCCAAACATCCCACTTTCGTTTGGATGGGTTGAACATCTTTTAGTTTATGAAAGCATCTTTGAAGGGATCAATTATTTTTCTTCTTTTGTGGTTGATTGAGGTGGGTTATAGGAATAAGGTGACGTTTTAGAGTTGAAATTGTTAGTGTTTTTCATGATGCTCTTTCCTTTTCTCAGTGAAAAAACATACTAAAGTAACAACGCAATGGTGGTGAGAATAAGCATTCTCAGGTATCTATGGATGTGTGATATGAATTAGGTGGATGATGTTGAAACATCAGTCAATAAAAAACATAGCATTTTTTGCAACTGTATCTTTTGTAATCAGCTCGGTTGAATGTATATAAAAGCCGAACTGCTTATTTTACCGACACCTTTCACTCATCTATCCCTTTTGTTTGTTCATGATTATATTGATTTTTTTTTTTAAGTTAAATGTCTCATTCATGTGGTTAAGGCTGGTGCATTCAAGTCCCGCAGCAACGCGCAAGCATTTTTGCTAGTTCTACTTCTAAAAAGAAAGGTATTTGCCTCTGAAGGTAATGGCTATAGGTTTTTGGAAAATAACATTCAAATGTGACTTTTGTTCTCAGAAATTATCAAAAATAGGAAAGAAAAAAAAACCATTATATCAAGCATACTAGTTGAACATTGCCAGATATTTCAATTTTGAAGGTGAACTATCTTCTAAATATGAAAATGACATAGAACAGTACCAGGCCGTATGCTTGCAGTGATGCGACTTCCAATATGGAAAAGATGAAGTATAGGATTGGACTGAGAACTGCAGAACTGATGAATTTTCCGTATGCCATTCCTGTTGCTGCACCAGTAAAAAGTGATGGAGCATAGTAGCCTCCAACTAATCCAGAGGCTCGACACAATGAGGTTGCACCTATCTTGACCACTACCAACTGAAGAAACTGATCAGATGAGAGGCCTTTCTCAAATGGTCGAGATTCCAGCAAAATGTGAACATTCTCGAAACCCCGATAAAGAATTTCAGGATATGCCAATGCCATCAGCCCAATAGCCAAGCCACCCACGATAGGGAAAAAAAAATTTGGTAGGCCAACCGTCTTGTGAAGATTGTCAACAAATACCAACACGTATGATGTGCACTTTGATAAGGTTAACGAAACCAAGCCACATAGGACACCCAGCAATAGATATAACACAAATAAGTTTTTATATATATCATTTTGAAGAATCAACAGATAATTGATAGTGTACCAGCAGGTGAGCGGAAGTCATAGTATGGGACCTTAAAGGCTGGTTCAGAACAAATATCAGCTTCTGAAACTATAGAAGCTATCACAGCACTAAGTCATAGTATGGGACCTTAAAGGCTGGTTCAGAACAAATACCCTTGGCTATAGAAGTTCCAATCTCAACGCTAGGACCTCGGGACCTAACGAGTTCGCAGTCCCAAGTGTGACACAAGCAGCAATTGCCTTGACAAAAGGACACGATGCTGCCTCCCATTTTCACAAATAAATTCTCTCTTTTTTCTCCTCCTTGCTCATTGCCATTGTTATCTTGTGAACCATCCTCAAGAGCATCTCGAAACAAGTTTATTATGGCAACAATCAAACTGTTAAGGGTAATAGAGGATCACCATATCACAGTGCACTCAAGGCACCAGATTAGTGTTTACCATAGTGGTTAAGTAATTAGTAGATAAGACTGTTTTGTAAAATTGGTGACTAGGCAATAGACAGTTATTTATATGTCTATATCCTTTTGTATAGTGCATTGTGGAAGTTAATGAGAATCATTCTTCTCATATTCATTCTCTCTCTACAAATTCTCTCTCTCTCTAAATCTCTTGATTACAGCAAGATATTAGACTTCTACACAAACTCCCAGAAGCTGGAACCAGAATCACCTGCTTCTACGTATCTCCCATGTACTCCTTTCTCAGCCACGAAGCTCCCCGTTGCGGCATCCCACCCCAGAACACATCACGTATCTCATGAACCTTCCCATTCATGTCAAAATCTCAGAAAAAGCTCAAAACTTCATGAATAAGCAAGCAAAAAAAAAAAAGCAAAGAAACAATGGGTAATGAGTGACGGAACCTGAGGTTCCGACCCAAATTGGAAATGGGGGTGTAGCCCGACTCCTTATAAGTTAATGGAAGGTTCCTTAACTTTCTGATGTGGTACAGTATTTCATAACCTCACGCGCCCCTCACATGTTGCAGGACTCAAGTCAGACAGATGGACAACACACATCCTAATCTCATTAACATTTACAATTTGTGTAAAATTTCAAATAAAAGCTCAAAACTTTGCAAACAAGAAAGCAAGAAAAGCAAAAATGGACAATTGAGTAATGGATAAAAATCAAACATACAGAGTAGTTGAAGAGGACGACGCCGATTCCGGTGAGCAGACCACCAAGCTCAACGACAGCACTATCGTCCAGTTCCCTCGGCCACGGCCTTGTACTCTGTTTTCATCTTCCCCTTCTTCTTGTTCTTCTGCTTTGTCATCAACTCATCGTCATCGTTTTGTTGTTTTTGGTGTTGATTGTTCTGGTTTGGGTGTTTGATGTGGGAGAGAATAGGAGGAGGGTTTTTCCCGGCGGTGATGAAGACGGAGGAGGTGGAGAGGCCAGGGAACATAAATGGCAGTGGAAGTGGGCGTTGGGGAAGCGCCATATGCAGCCCAGGCCTCCCCTTAGTTGCTACACCAGTTGAGCCAAATCAAGAGTTATCTTTTAATAGTAACTTATTAAATATAGTCCATGATTGGAAAACAGCATGTGGTGTATCAAATCGTATTTTCGGTATACTGAAAAAGGTTCAACTTTATTATTTATGTTGTAACATGAAATATCCAATTAGAATCCAAGATATGTTTGTATTCATAACCTATAGTTTATGCACATATGAGCAACTATTCTTAACATTTGCAAATAAGAAGATGCAACTATTCATGCTAAAAAATAGTTAGGAGCACATAAATCAACATGTACTTGATAAAATTCGGGAAATTCATCTCGGTGATTGAGACATTTGCTACAACTGAGAACAAAAGAAGCTCCCACAAAGGAGTTGCACACTTCAATTCAGAGTGGCCGACGACATACGCCAAACTAACATATACACTTACAAAAATCGGAAACTAGACAAGGTTGTAGCTCCAATAAAGAATGCATTACGTTATGTGTCAATGTTTACTAATTACATCAATTATTAGGCCGGTTCTTTGATTTTGATCTGAAACATAGTACGACATCAAAGACCCCCAATATTTTATTTAATAGACCTTTCCATGCACATCATGTAATGCAAGAAGTTTCAGGGACTAATTAAATAGCAAAAATGAGGTGATCACAAAAGGGATCAATCAAAATGCCTTAATTGTACCAACTAATGAAGTTATTTGAAGGGTTTATAATCATATTTAGAATGCTAATCATTAATCATCTCCTTAAAGAAAAATAGGACGTGAAACTGAGAAAACGTGAACAAAACATCGTCGTGGACATGAGCCGCTTGTTGGCCATGATAAGAGTAGTTAATCTATATGAGTGTATATAGATTATCAATTAGGTTTCTTCTTTAAACGGATTTACAGAACGATATCTAAATGTATATTTGCGATTTACAGTCTCACAATATAACATACCAAATATCCCGACAAACATATGACTCTGATTTCTAAATTGTAGCTTCCTTCTCAATCTCGCATTAAGTTGACAAATTGAAAACATAAACTTGCAAACCAACTCTGATTTCTAAATTATATTTGTTGTGGTAGTACCTAATGGGCCGGGCTCATTAGGACCAGTGGCAATTTTGAAATATAACACAAATACAGCACCATTTTTGTCACAAAAAATCAAAACGAAAAATCATCGTTTTTCTACCCCAAACTATTGGCATCGCTCAGTGTCTCCGTCGTCTTCTGATTTTCCTCCGAATCGGAGAAGAAAGGCAACCAAATCATGGTCCGCCGAATTCGTGGTTTTCTGATTCTTCTCGGCGCTCCTTACGCGTACTGCAACCTGATCACGCGGCGCTCTCGATTGATTCCGTGGTCTGATCCGCGAATCGCAATCCGACGGTGGCGATGGCATCGCCGCAGAACCAATCGGCGAATGTGGATCTCTTCGATGCGTATTTACGACGGGCCGATTTTGACCGCGATGGCTGGATTAGTGGCAATGAAGCCGTCGCTTTCTTCCAGGGCTCTGGTCACCCAAACAGGTCCTTGCGCAGGTACTCTCTCTCTCTCTCTCTCTCTCTCTCTATATATATATATATGTGTGTGTGTGTGTGTGTGTGTATGCTTGTGTATATATGTATATGCTTGTGTTTTTATGTATAATTGGATGTGTGTGTATGATTATATTTGTGTTCCGAATCAGATTGATTTTGAATTTTTAGTGTAATTGTAGTTGAAGTGGTAAATGTGAGCTCGGGATGTCTTAATTCTCTTATCTAAGCTGAGATTTTTATTTCGTGTTAGTTTAAGTGCGGAATTGATGTTCAAATGGTAGAAAATAAGTAGATGAAGAATTTATACTACTGTTAGTGAGGTTGAGAGAGTCATGTTATCAGGTCATTAATATACCTTCTGGTGTATCCGTTCGACCTGAGGTGGTAAGCAGACTTTAGAAATGTGTTATATGACCCAAGGATTGATCGAAGATTGTTTATTACATTAGAATTGTGCAGTAGTGAAAACCTGCAGCATAAAATGACTATGGAGTAGTTAGGATTGTCGCATACAGGGGAAATGTTCTTGGGTCAGGATCATATCGACAAATAGGTTCTTGAAGCTGTATACTTGTTTTGCTGAAGGAATTTCCGTATAAAATGATAACCAGGGGAATATTATGTTAAATATTAATTATATGAATGCACTTTCTCATTAGCTTGAATTGCTGAACATAACAGGCTTAATCAAGCATATTTTTCTGCGAGATGCTTTGCTGCTGGATGTTCATTCGTTGCATGATGTGTTCGTATTTTGATGTAAAAACTTACATATGCCATAGATATTTTGTAGATATAAAATTTAATTTGTGATTGGGAGTAATCTTTTGCTGGCCAATTGACATACGAACATCCATAAATATATACTATTAAATTGAGTCATGTCTAAATGTGCAGTCTAGATTGATAGAATTGTAGACATCGAAATATCAGTAAATAAATGTTGACCGATAAATCAAAATTTCAACGCTTATGTATTACATAAATTTTACACGTAGCGTGTGTCTAAACAAAAAATCGAAATAAGTGGGAAATGTCATCAAACATGACACGTGTCAACACCTGGCAGAAACGACTTATTTCATCTGGAATATTATATTCAAAACTAGGCCTTGGAAATTTCTATAAATAGAAGGCTAATTCATTCATTTGAGGGGGAGGAACCAAAATCATTATGCAAAATTATTGAAGCTCTGAAGCTCTGAAACTCCGAAGCTCTCAAGCATCCAGGTTCCCGAAGAATCAAGAAAACTCTCTTCGTTCTTCGTTCATCGTTCATCCTAAGATCAAGCCCCCAACGGCCCTTTGGATCAACAATCATCCACCAATTCAAGATCAAGCCCCGACGGCCCTTGAAGAAAATGTTCTTCGTTCTTCGTTCATCGTTCTTCCAAAATTAAGCCCCAACGGCCTTTTGGATCAACAATCATCCACCAATTCAAGATCAAGCCCCAACGACCCTTTGGATCAACAATCATCCACCAATTCAAGATCAAACCCCGACGGCCATTAAAGAAAGCATCATCGTTCATCATCTGTTCATCCTAAGATCAAGCCCCAACGGCCCTTTGGATCAACAAACGTCGACAAATCCACACATCCAACCGTTCTTCAAGATTAAGCCCAAAAGCCCTTGAAGATCCGCTTATCACTGTTCTTCAAGATCAAGCCCAAAAGCCTTTGAAGATCCGTTCATCACCGTTATTCAAGATCAAGCCTTAGCGGTCCTTGAAGAAACACTCATCCTCAAGATCAAGCCCCAACGGCTCCTTGAAGATCCGCTCAAATCCACCTTCAAAGATCAAGCCCACCGTCCCTTGAAGAAACTTCCAACAGTTCATCCAAGATCAAGCCTCGACGACCCTTGGATAACGAAACATCAACAAATACACACCTTACGGAGATCGAATCAGAGGATCAAAATATAGAGAGATTGTAACCTGAAATCATCAAATACAAATATTTGTTTGTGCACGTTGTTCTTGTCTCTTTCGTTTTAGGAATTTTCCGTGTTCACAAATTGGCACGCCCGGTGGGACAATCTCTGCCCCTCATCTCTTTCTCCGTTCAAGAAATTCAAGCGCACTTCCAAAATTAATGACATCAAGGAAGGCTCAAACTGTTCCCACAACCGGCGCAAAGAACAAGAGCGTCCTCGTCGCAACTGGTGTCACTTTGGGCATTACGACTCGAAGCATGGCAAGACCTACTTCTACTGCCTCTTTCACCTATGCATCAACTCTGCCAAGGGAACAAAAGCACCCAAGGCACGAGCCTTTGATCACCTTAGCCTCAGTAAGGGCGCCAAGGGGGGAAAGCCCAAGGAAATACTCCGAATCCATGCTCTCCGATGCCGATTCAAGCGGCAGTTCAGCCATGCAAGTCATGACCATTGGAGCAACTTCAATCGATGAGCAGCTGGCTCAAATGAATGAAGTAATCGCAAGGCTAACCCGAACTGTGGAAGAAAAAGACTTGCAAATTGCAGCACTAGTCAACCGATTGGAGGCGCAGGACGGCGATAAACCAGACCCAGAGAATGATCCACTAAAGAGAAGAGATGACGAAGAAGAGGAGCCTCAGGTGGAGAAAAACGACGTAAAGCCGGAGCCAGACCAAGTAGCGGCACTCATGGGATCTCTTTCTATCCAACAGCTGCAAGAGATGATCACCAACACCATCAAGGCACAGTACGAAGGGAGCTCAAATACCTTCGGATGGTACTCGAAGCCGTATTCCAAGAAGATTGATGCCCTGAAGATGCCAAGGGGTTATCAACCACCAAAGTTCATGCTTTTTGATGGAAAAGGAAACCCGAAACAGCACGTTGCCCACTTTGTTGAAACTTGCAACAACGCAAGGACCGAAGGGGACTACCTTGCCAAGCAGTTTGTGCGCTCGCTGAAAGGAAACGCCTTTGAGTGGTACACGGACCTAGAGCCTGAGTCCATCAACAGCTAGGAGCAATTAGAGCGGGAATGCCTCAACCATTTCTATAGCATCGGCCGCACTGTGAGCATGTTAGAGCTAACGAGCACAAAGCAGTGGAAGGACGAGCCAGTCATTGACTACATCAACAGGTGGCGCACTCTAAGCCTCGACTGTAAAGACAAGCTCTCGGAAACCTCTTCAATCGAGATGTGCATCCAAGGCATGCAATGGGGTTTGCAATACATCCTTCAAGGCATTAAACCACGGACCTTCGGGGAATTGTCCACTCGCGCCCATGACATGGAGTTGAGCATCGCCCATCATGGGAAGAAAGAACCGATCGCTGACTACAAGGACAACAAAGTTCTTAGGACAAAGGTGGAAAATGCTGCATGGAAACCCACCAAAGAAGCGATGACGGTCAACACAGCTCCCGTCAAAATCTCCACACGAGGCAAGGCGATTCAAACCGAAGCTTTTCGTGATCAAGAGATGCGTAGACGCATTTTGAAGGAGCTTGAGGAGAAGACTTATCCATTCCCCGACTCTGATGTGGTTGCCATGCTGGATGACTTGTTGGACAAGAAGGTGATCGATTTGCCTGAGTGCAGACGGCCGGAAGAGATAAATCATACCGATAGTCCTAGATACTATAAATTCCACCGTTTCATCAGTCATCCAACGAAAAAAATGCTTCGTACTGAAAGATCTCATCCTGAAGCTAGCACAACAAAGGAAAATTGAGCTTGACCTCGAAGACACGGTTGCGGCACACACTACTACTATCGTGTTTGGATCACTCAATCATGTGCCTCTCCAAAGCATGCATGACCATTCCCGTCAATGTTCAAGTCACAAGACACCTCCTACACAACCATCACCGGGGGCAAGCAACCAAGATGCATCTACTGGTGATAAAAAAGGGTGGACATCGGCAACCTACAAAAAAACAAGGAAGCCAAGACCACAAGCCACAAGGCCAAAAGAGGAGCCTAAACCTGCCCCTCGAACTTCAGTCTTCGAAAGGCTGAATTATTCAAAACCTAGAATTTCGGCACTTGATCGCATCAGTGGTCGAGACCAAACTTCCGTCTTCAAAAGGCTTGAGACGCCAACACCGCAAAGATCTGTCTTTGAAAGGTTATCAAAACCCAAGAAACAAAGCGGCACAGCTAGATCTCCTCCACAACGGTCGGCTTTGGACAGACTTGAAGAAACTAAAAAGCCTTCTAGAAACAGGAAGACAACGCCAAAGGTAGAAAAGCTCAACAGTCTAGCAAGAAAAGACGATGTTCAAAGCTTAATTCCTTCAAGGATGAAGCGCCAAGCAACTTTGGAAGTCGACACAAAAGGACCATTGAAGGTAAGGAGGCGCACCATCATCTACACTGGCCAATCTTCACGGCAACAAACCCAAGAAGACCGCACTGAAGAGGAGGCCCAAGAAGACAAAGAAGACGAAATCCTGGAAGAAGACGTCACTTCTGGCTCTGTCAACTCAAAATCTTCACCTCAATCGCTGGGGGCATGCTCCAAAAACATGCCAGTCAAGCCGAGTGAAGTTGAAGGGTGGACTTATGTCACTCCGAAGAAATTGCACAAGAAGCATATGTCTTCTCCACAAGCTCACCAATGGGAAATGGGGCAAAACAGCTCCTGTTCACCTCCAGAACAATGTGAAAGTGTTGGAGATAATGAAACTTTGACACGAAGATCATCCATCCCCATCACGATGCGTGACATCTTCCCAGAAGACTTCTTCAACTACTTAGTCAAGGCTCATTGCTATGAAGATTGCGAGGAACGACTCTCTCAGATTGTTGACGAACCAATGCTCCTTGTTCGCACGAGCCTAAAACTGCACGAACCAAAGCTCGTGGTCTGCACGAGCATAAAAGGCAACACAAAAGTTCCTTGTCCGCACGAGCCTAAACTGTAGGACACTAAGCTCCTCGCCTGCATGAGCCTAAACTGCATGGCACAACGCTCCTGGTCTGCACGAGAATAAAAGGCAACACCAACGCTCCTGGTCCGCACGAGCCTAAAAGGGGACAACTAACGCTCCTGGTCCGCACGAGCATAAAAGGCGACAACAAATGCTCCTTGCCTACACGAGTTAAAACTGCAAACGGCACAAAAAAAAAATACCCAAAAAAAAAAAAAGTATTTGAACTACGTTTGACTTGATCTTTTTCTTTGGAATGGTACGTAGGCAGCTTGAATATTCAATTTCAAGTTCAGTCACATCAAAATAAAAAAATGTTTTAGAAAAGAAAAAAAAATGAATACATATGTTATTATGTATTTACAAATGCAAAAAAAGAAAAAAAAAGAACATATTCCTTATACATATGTTTTATGTATATATATATATATATGTATGTCCTCTATCTAGCAGCAATAAGCCCATCAAAAGGAGGTTGTCCAAGCCCAAGTCTATTATCCAAATCCAGCTCCAAGAAGAAGAAACCCAAATCAAATCAGGCCCAATCTGCTGCAAGTTCATCAAAAGAAGCGTCCTGATCCTAAAGATACCAAAGGCAGTCCACTCAACAGCCTTGTCGACATCAACATCGTCAAAAACAACATTTGGGTCTTCTCTCTCCGAGTCTCAGGCCACCGTCCAACGCTACCTGCTTAATAAACGCGGCCTCCTCTCCAATGTCAAAGGTGATATTGCCCTCAGAATCTACGCGGTTCAAGATTACAGCAGCAATGGTGATTTGCTCCGCCAACCCTTCCTCTCCCCCACCACTTCTGTCTTCATCCTCACACTCTTCACACCAATCACCAAAGTCATCATCCATGGCTGCCTCACTCCACCAAACCCCACGTGCTGCACATGGTGCACACACCCGGAGCAAGTTAGCATCCATATACATGTCGCTGCAACGCCCACGTCCACCAGGCCAGCTTCCTCGTCGCCCGCCAACTCGGCTAGCCATCAAACTTCTCGTCACTTAACACCTCACTCTACAGGTCTGGCTCCAACATGTCGATCCCTTATCATTGGAACAAACATGGCCGTGTTTTCCCCATGGACGACGACCTTGATGATCACAATCATGACGGTGATGACGGCGGTGTATTTAATCGACGGTAGCAACAATAGCAACGTCTACTTGCCGTGTGTGGACACGACGATGGAAAGGTCCGACGGGTTCACCTTCGAAATTACCTTCACCTCCAATGACTCATTTCAATGAAACCGTACCATAGCTGTCTCCCTGCGACTCCAAGCTGTTCCCCTAGTCTCGAACTTCATCGAGTGGATTAAACCATTTAAAAAAAAAAAAAAAAATTCATGGCAGCCCATGTGCAGCAAGCGCAGCAAACAGCAATATAGGGCAGCAAGCAAGGCAGTGGCTGTGCAAAGGTTGCAGTTGCTGCTATCCCATATATATAATGGCCTCCAGAAAGGCACATGAATGAAGGGTCGTGCACAGCAGAGGGAATCAGAAACAAAATATTAAAAAAAATGCACTGATGGTGCGGTGGGAGTAATGGTGGCGTGCGAAAGGCAAGTGTTAAAAAAAATCAAATAAAAAAATAAATAAAAGAAGGATGATGGCCATCATTTTGTGAGTAGTGGTGCATGCACCGAAAATATATATATATATATATATATTAAAAAAAATTATAAAGGTTTCAAGATGGTGGACGACACTAAGAAAAAAATTATACATATATATCAATTATAAAGGCTTCAGGCACCATGGGAAGGTAAAGAATAATAAAAAAAAAAAGAGGCAGCAATGATGATGTTGGGAAGCATCTTTCAAAGGCAGCACCAGCAGCCAATTGTTTAAATTAGCAGATTGGAAGGATGAAAGGGAAACGCGCGCCGACAACTTCATTTGGGAGCTGTTGCATTTGTTTTTTTTTTAGACATCACCCATTGTTAGTACTACTTTTACAGCTTTTGGAAATGAAAGCATGAAGAAGCACTCAAGGAGGGGTATTCGGCTCTCACAATGCCAAAATCACACACAAAAAGAAGGTGCATACTACTGTTAGCAAGTCAAGAAAGAAAAAAGGAAAATGGTAGTGGAGACAGAATGATTGAGACAAAAAAAAAACAAAAAAAACAAAAAAAAAGATGCATTGAGAGAAGTAAAAAGTCCATTTTATTTATTTTTCTGGAAAGATTACATAAAATTGCATTCTACATGCAAACAAAAAAAAATTCAAATGTGCAAGCAGCAAATATAAAGGAGCCTTCATTGATCAAGTGGCGCCTCAGTACTCGGCGGAACCCCAGGAGAAGGAGGCACCGAAGGTTGATCATTTGGAGCTTCATTACGCGGTACAGCCCTAGACGAAGGCAAATGCTGTTGGAACAAACCCACAAATCTCTGATGATCAAGTAAAATCTGACAATCAGATTCCTGCATCTGGTCAATCTTCCTCTTCATGTTTGTAGCATAGTTATGTGCGAGCCTGTGCAACTGTTTATTCTCATGCTTGAGCCCTCTAATCTCCTGTTTGAGACTCATCACTTCAGCCGCCAATGATTCAACTTGATGGGTTCGAGCAAATAGACGTTGGGCCATATTAGACACAGAACCTGCACACTGCACACTGAAAGCCAGAGAATCCTTAACAGCCAACTCATCAGACCGTTTGGAAAGCAGTCTGTTATCTTTGGGAGTGACAAGGTTCTGGGCCACCACCGCAGCAGTCATATCATTCTTCATCACTGAATCCCCAACGGTAAGAGGATTAGTAGGGGATATGAAGGATGGGCGCCATATGTTGTCTGGAGAAGGCGGGACTGCCTTTTCACCAAGGTTCAAGTCAAGACGACGGTCGTAGGGGCCAGACATTTTCAAAAGTGTTGAAAGAAAGAAGAAGATCAGACAAATCAAGATCTTAGAAGTGCAAGAAGGGAGTTTCTACAAGCAAAAAAATTCAAGTGTGCTTTGAAACAAACTGCATGCCTCTATAAAAATCAGCATTCGACGGGATTTCAGAGATCGAAGAGGCGAGCTCAGAATTTGAAGAGGTCAATTCAAAAAATCGAAGAGGTAAGCTCAGAAATCGGAAAGGCATCTTGCTTTTCCAGACGCGTCAGCACCCGTCACAACCAAACTCAGTTTTGCGGAAATCACGGGTAATTTGTCGAAGCGCCGATCCCAGATATCGAAGAGACGCCAGTCTTTCCAGACACGTCAGCACCTATCACACGCAAACTCAGCTTTGCGGAAATCACGGGTAATTTGTCGAAGCACCAATCCCAGTTATCGAAGAGGCGCCAGTCTTTTTCAATCGCGTCAACACCTGTCACATGCACACTCAGCTTGGCGGAAATTACGGACAATTTGTCGAAGATTTCTGATGAAGAAGAAAAGCGCGTGAAGCCATACTGATCAACCACTCAATGGTTGCCGACACGAGTGAAAAAAAAAATAGTACCTCTACAGGTATTAAATAACTTCCTATAACTGCCCACCTTCACCCTCCATAGCAAGGCAGACATACAGAACCTTTCTTCATCTCCGAGAACCTTTCTTCATCTCCGAGAATGTCTTCCCAACGAAGCCTCTCGAGTCACTCAGTATTCCTTGTTCCTTGGGGTGCCTCTGCAAACAAATGACACCAAAGCAAAAGCATCTCATATCACCAGGGTAGAAAGCAAGAGTATCTCATATCATGCTTTCTCCCCGTCCTTTCTTTTGTCCTTGTTCTTACCTACAAAGACAAGGATAAAGAAAACAATATGCCGGAACCTCCACTCAAACTCGAGTAAGGAACCGACTGCTTGGAACCCTTCCCTGATTGCCTACCTAGCACTGCTCTCGAGTACTCGTCTCCCACTGCTGCTGTACTTCCAAAGAAGCTACCACATCTGCCTGTAGAACAGATAAGGCAAGTGAAAATGATACCTTGCAGCATGTGGAGACAACGTGTAGAAGGAACAAGCAGAGAAGAATGCGGCCTGCACAGTCAACTCAGCAGAAGGAGTCCGAGCTGAGGAACTCGAGAAGATGCCACATCTGCCTGGAGAACAAATAAGGAAATGCGGCATGCACAATCAACTCAGCAGAAGGAGTCTGAATTGAGGAACTCGAGCATATGCCACATTCTGCCAGAAGAATAGATAAGGCAAGGGAAATGATACATTGAAGCATGTGGAGACAAGTACAACAAAGCACGTGCCGATTCATCCGCTACTTCTTCAAAATCAAAAGTATCTCATATCATCAAAGTTGCAATCACTATGTGTGGAAGATTCGTTTTGACCCTCAAATACTTGGGTCGACTCGCTAGGCGTTGTGGGCTGCACGTGCCGATTCACCATCCTTGAATCAAATCCTTAAAGATCAAGTCACCAACTGGAATAAAAGCCCATCAATCTTGAAGATCATACCATTGACCAAACTGCTCAGGTGTGAATTAGAAAGATTGAACAAAGAAACAGGCCGTCACCTTTACCTCGTGCCTGCTTGCCATGTGTTCGAATCAACCTTCGAGATCAAGCCTCAACGGCCCTTGAAGAAGCTTCCAGCCAAAGTTCAAGATCAAGCCTCGACGGCCCTTGAAGAAATCACAAGTACGATTCAAGATCAAGTGTCCATCACCCTTGAATCAAATCCAACTCCACATGAAAAAGAGTAAGTTCAAACAATTGGAAGAAGCCAAAAAGTCCTCCAACCCAGTTCAAGATCAAAGCTGTGGAAAGTCAACAAGCGCAACAAAATACGTGCCGATTCATCCACTACCAAAGCCAAATATCATCTACCACATGTAGCTCCTTGTGGTCCAATTTCAACCTTCAAGATCAAGCCTCGACGACCCTTGAAGAAATCTCAAGCCCAATTCAAGATCAAGCCTCAACGGCCCTTGAAGAAATCTCCAGCCCAATTCAAGATCAAGCCTCGATGACCCTTGGATCGATATCTACAATAAGGGACTTCAAAACGCATCTCCTACACGTGACAAGCACATGTATACGGCGTGCCTTGAAGTGGGGGCATTTGTAGACATCGAAATTTCGGTAAATAAATGTTGACCGATAAATCAAAGTTTCAACGCTCATGTATTACATAAATTTTACACGTAGCGTGTGTCTAAACAAAAAATCGAAATAAGTTGGAAATGTCATCAAACAGGACACGTATCAACACCTGGCAGAAACGACTTATTTCATCTGGAATATTATATTCAAAACTAGGCCTTGGAAATTTCTATAAATAGAAGGCTAATTCATTCATTTGAGGGGGAGGAACCAAAATCATTATGCAAAATTCTTGAAGCTCTGAAGCTCTGAAACTCCGAAGCTCTCAAGCATCCAGGTTCCCGAAGAATCAAGAAAGCTCTCTTCGTTCTTCTTTCATCGTTCATCCTAAGATCAAGCCCCCAACGGCCCTTTGGATCAATAATCATCCACCAATTCAAGATCAAGCCCCGACGGCCCTTGAAGAAAGTGTTCTTCGTTCTTCGTTCATCGTTCTTCCAAGATCAAGCCCCAACGGCCCTTTGGATCAACAATCATCCACCAATCCAAGATCAAGATCAAGCCCCAACGGCCATTTGGATCAACAATCATCCACCAATTCAAGATCAAGCCCCGACGGCCCTTGAAGAAAGTATTCTTCGTTCTTCGTTTATCGTTCTTCCAAGATCAAGCCCCAACGACCATTTGGATCAACAATCATCCACCAATTCAAGATCAAGCCCCAACGGCCCTTAAAGAAAGCATCATCGTTCATCATCTGTTCATCCTAAGATAAAGCCCCAACGGCCCTTTGGATCAACAAACGTCGACAAATCCACACATCCAACCGTTCTTCAAGATTAAGCCCAAAAGCCCTTGAAGATCCGCTCATCATTGTTCTTCAAGATCAAGCCTAAAAGCACTTAAAAATCCGTTCATCACCGTTATTCAAGATCAAGCCTTAGCGGCCCTTGAAGAAACACTCATCCTCAAGATCAAGCCCCAACGGCTCCTTGAAGATCCGCTCAAATCCACCTTCAAAGATCAAGCCCACCGCCCCTTGAAGAAATTCCAACAGTTCATCCAAGATCAAGCTTCGACGGCCCTTGGATCAACGAAACATCAACAAATACACACCTTACGGAGATCGAATTCGAGGATCAAAATATAGAGAGATTGTAACCCGAAATCATCAAATACAAATATTTGTTTGTGCACGTTGTTCTTGTCTCTTTCGTTTCAGGAATTTTCCGTGTTCACAAGAATGACTACCCATCATGCCACATTATCTTTGATGGAGCGGTTTAGGGAGGGACGCCCTCTTCCAGCAGTGCTACCAAGCAATGTTATGTTTGATTTATTCAATATTTTTCAACCTGCAAATAATTACTCCAATGCTGGCAATGTAGCCTGGAGAACTGCTTCTGGTATTCATCCATAAAACAAATCACTTTTATATTTTGAAACATGTCTTTCTTTGATGGAGAATAGTTTCTTATTTTTCACTTTAAAAGGCTTTCAACAACAGCAACTGATGCCTGGTCTTGGTGCTCGGCGCATGGCACCCCCAGCTGGAGGAAGGCCACCGAAGACAGTTGCTCCTTTCATGCTGAGGAAAAGCAGCAGGCCAATTAGCGGAAACCCAGAGTACCAGAATTGGAGAAACATCTTTTAGATCAACCGAGTATAGAGGAGGTTAACTCACTGAACTCAAAGTTCAAAAGAAGCAACTGAAGCTGATAAAAAGGTACTTAGAACTTTAATGTTTCCCCAATTTTCTCATCTTGAGCAGCAAAGTTATGTGTGCATGTTACTTCCTGATAAGTGTCAAATCATAACAAATATCCCAGAGACTTGGGGAAAGAAATGTTGGATGCTAGAGAGAAAATTGAATATTTCCGGGTCAAAATGCAGTTCAGCCATCGAACTTGTAATGTATCTTTTGTATTTCATTTCTTTGTGTATGCATCTCGCTTTTTCTTCATTCTTTTCTTCCTTTAGCTTGTAGCATGACGTTCTTCTTAATTTTGGAATGTTCCTAGTCCTATTGAAGCAAAGAGCCCTATAGTTTCATCGTTGTTACAAATTCGATGATTGTATTATTAAACTGGGGCTGTGCCCTTCTTTTTTCAACCTTAATTTGCTATAATTTTTTACCCTCTCTAATAAAATTTGTTTCACTGATCTTTGTTTGGTGCAAACAAGGACACTTAAGTTTTGCCGGTGTTAGTCCAATCGGGCCATTCATATTTTTTGCTCATTGCAGTTCGGCCATTGAATAATCACATATTTTTGTCATGTTGAATGTTCAAACTATATGGCGCTTGGTTGTGAGATTTTTACTTTGCCCTGGCATGGTGTGTTAATTAATGTCTATGTTTATGATATAAAGGTAAATCAAGTTTTAAAGATAACAAATAGGCTATAATGTATAAAGTATAAACAATACCAAAATAATAAAAGCCTTGCCTAGTTGTTGTCTTATTTCTTGGTCAGACAAGTAAGCTATCAAAGTACAAATTTGCCTTAAAAAGTTTTTCCTAATCACTTTCATTTGCTTCAGACTCATCACTTGATCCACTAACTTGAGGCTCATCTCCTGATCCACCACCTTTGGAATCATCATCTTGTCTTGTTTCTTCTTCTACTTTTGGTCCCCTCGACATGAACACATGACCAAATTTGAATCTCTCAGCATCTTCCGCATACAATGGGCATATACCGCAGCTTTCCACCTTCATAGTCGAGCAGAAGACAACAGATGCCTCTTTGGCAAGTTTGTAAACATCAGGGGAGCAGTTTTTTCCTACCTCTTCACTTCTAAAGGCCTCATTCCACACATGCACCCGATGTTCGCCGTACCCGTAGTCGGGGAACCTACTGTTGTCGTTTGAGATAATGTACTCAGAACTGAACAGTTCATGGCTTTCACCCATGAATTTGACAATGAAATTAGCTCTTACACTGGAGGTTCCAAGCCAATTATCCTCTGAAAGAACAACAGAGAGAGCGAAACCAAATAAACCTGTTCGAAACCAATCTGGACAAAGCTCGATGTCTACTGAAGATCCCTCATTTTGATAGCTGAACCAATTTGGAATTTCTTTTCCTGGACATGCAATCTTAATCTGAGGCCAGGGATTATGACGCCAGCAATGGAACTTTAATGGCGCAACAGTTGCCATTCGCATAATTGTAATCTGTGCTTCACCCATTATGTTGCTCCTTGAATTATTATCCAATTTTGGGCAATGACTAAAAACTCGGAAACAATAATTAGGTTTATCCCAATCTTGTGCGAGTGCTGTCCTTGAACTTGACACTATCTTCAGCGACGTGCAGTTTGAAGCTTTAACATTGCATAGCACTGGGAGCTCTGGTATAGATTGAAGCCGCTCGCAGCAGTTTAAGTTGAGTATAGACAACCGAGAAGCTTGTTTGATGCTTGCTGGTATTTCCAATATACCGCTGTTGCTGAGATCTAGTTCTTCTAAAGAGATAAAACCAACAGAGCTGGAAGGCAATTTTTCAAGTCTCCCACAGTCATTAAAGTTGAGACGTTTAAGATTGGTTAAACTGTAGATACTTGTTGGGACATCCTTAAGTAGATAGCAGCGTCTAAGGTTTAAATCTTGAAGCCCATTTAGATTCCCAATAGACGAAGGAAGCATTTCGACAGCTGTGTATTCCAAACAAAGAGACACCAAATGTTCCATTGACTTCAAGATTTCAGGGAATATGGAAAATCCACTAACTTGAGGCTCATCTCCTGATCCACCACCTTTGGAATGATCATCTTGTCTTGTTTCTTCTCCTACTTTTGGTCCCCTCGACATGAACACATGACCAAATTTGAATTTCTCAGCATCTTCCGCATACAATGGGCATATACCGTAGCTTTCCACCTTCATAGGCCTCTTTGGCAACAGAAAATCCTCATCATCTTCATATTCTTCATAATCTTCAAAATCTTTAGGATCTCCAGAATCCAGGTAGAAGACAACAGAGGCCTCTTTGGCAAGTTTGTAAACATCAGGGAAGCAGTTTTTTCCTACCTCTTCACTTCTAAAGGCCTCATTCCACACATGCACGTGATGTTGGCCGTCACGGTAGTTGTAGGGTTCGCCGGGGATAATGTACTCAGAACTGAACATCAGGGAAGCCGCTTGCAGTTGATTAAGTTGAGTATGGACAACCGAGAAGCTTGTTTGATGCTTGCTGGAATTTCCAATATACCGCTGTTGCTGAGATCTAGTTCTTCTAAAGAGATAAAACCAACAGAGCTGGAAGGCAATTTTTCAAGTCTCCCACAGTCATTAAAGTTGAGACGTTTAAGATTGGTTAAACTGTAGATACTTGTTGGGACATCCTTAAGTAGATAGCAGCCTCTAAGGTTTAAATCTTGAAGCCCATTTAGATTCCCAATAGACGAAGGAAGCATTTCGACAGCTGTGTCTTCCAAACAAAGAGACACCAATTGTTCCATTGACTTCAAGATTTCAGGCAATTCTTCTACTTTTGGTCCCCTCGACATGAACACATGACCAAATTTGAATTTCTCAGCATCTTCCGCATACAATGGGCATATACCACAGCTTTCCACCTTCAAGGGAGCAGGTCGTCCTTCAGAATCCAGCGTGAAGAAGACAACAGAGGCCTCTTTGGGCAAGTTTGTAAACATCAGGGAAGCAGTTTTTTCCTACCTCTTCACTTCTAAAGGCCCTATTCCACACATGCACGTGATGTTGGCCGTCACGGTAGTTGTAGGATTCGCCGGGGATAATGTACTCAGAACGGAACAGTTCATGGCTTTCACCCATGAATTTGACAATGAAAATAGCACTTACCCTCCTGAAGTCAACCAGCGACTCTAAAACCCCAGAAAGAACAACAGAGAGAGCGAAACCAAATAAACCTGTTCGAAACCAATCTGGACAAAGCTCGATGTCTATTGAAGATCCCTCATTTTGATAGCTGAACCAATTTGGAATTTCTTTTCCTGGACATACAATGTTAATCTAAGGCCAGAGATCATGAAGCAAGTAACCCTCCTTTAATGGCGCAACAGTTGCCATTCGCATAATTGTAATCTGTGCTTCATCCATTATGTAGCTCCTTGAATTATTATTCAATCTTGGGCAATTAGTAAAATCTCTGTAACAATAATTAGGTTTATCCCAACCTTGTGTGAGTGCTGTCCTTGAACTTGACACTTTCTTCAGCAACGTGCAGCCTTGAGCTTGAACATTACATAGCACAGGGAGCTCTGGTATAGATTGAAGCCGCTCGCAGCAGTTTAAGTTGAGTATAGACAACCGAGAAGCTTGTTTGATGCTTGCTGGTATTTCCAATATACGGCTGCAGCCGAGTCTTAGTTCTTCTAAAGAGAGAAAACCGACAGAGCTGGAAGGCAATTTTTCAAGTCTATGACAACCATATAAGCTGAGACGTTTAAGATTGGTTAAACTGTAGATACTTGTTGGGACATCCTTAAGTCGCTTGCAGTCCTCAAGGTTTAAACGTTCAAGCCCATTTAGATTTCCAATGGACGAAGGAAGCTCCTTAAGTTGACGGCATTGACTAAGGTTTAAATCTTGAAGCCCATTTAGATTTCCAATAGACGAATGAGGCATTTCGACAGCTGTGCCTTCCAAACAAAGAAACACCAAATGTTCCATTGGCTTCCAAGATTTCAGGGAATTTGGAAAATCTAGAGCAATTGCTGATATCAAGCGTCTCAAGATATTTCAACTCACAGATTGATGAGGGTAGCTCTGTAAGTGATGTTTCCCTTAATCTTAAACACTTCAAATGCTCCATTGGCTCCAAAATCTCCGAAAAGTTTTCAATTTTAGAGCACAAAAAGAGATTGAGTTCCTTGAGATTTTTCAAAGTACACCAACTGCTTAGAAGTTTCTTAAGGTCTTTGCATTGCTGTATATTCAAGTAAGAAATATTTTCGTTAGACCAAATTGATTCAGGCAACTCCTTTATACCACTGCATTCTAAATTTAAGTATTGAATATTTCCTGGCATCTCTGGAAGATGCTTGAGACTCCTGCAGAATCTAAGTTCAACACAAGTAAGCTTGTCACGATGTTGAAAATACGAAGGAATTTCAACAAAATTTTCATTCCACGCGAGTTTTATCTCCACAATTTTTAGACTCCCAGAGAGATTTGGAACTTCAATTAGATTTGAACAACCATACAGATCAATCACTTGTAAGTTGACAAGTATTTGCAACAAATGAAATAGAAATATAAAGAATTAATATAATTTCTACACTTGATTTTATACAAGAATTAAAATAGGCATATAATATAATATACCTGCTCTTCTTTCCAAAGCTTCTTAACTTTGCTATATTGCATATGAAGCTCAACTAGATTTTCCGGACAAAAATTTGACGGCAAAGATTCCAACGGATATCCTGGCCACTCAAGATAACGAAGAGAATTGGGAAGGTCTAGAGAAGTGATGAATTCGTAGCCATCCTCCACAATTAGCATTATTAGGTTAGAAATCTTTTTGAAGTCTGCACATTTCAACGGTCGGTATTTAAATGCATTATTCCAATTAACCTATATGACTTCAACATTTGAAGTTTCCTGAGAATAAGAGGAAAGTTTAAATGTGAATATAAACATATTAAAATGCACATTTGGAACAAAGAGTATTTGCGATGGTAATCATGTACAAGTGTCTTAGTCTAGTCAAATATCCAACATAATTGTATCCTCCTCTGTCTAAATAAACAAACATTTGTTCATATTCCAAACACTACCTAACACAATAAATATTCAATCAAATTCATCTTTTAACAATCTCACTTCTTTATTATAAATTAGTTTTACTTTGTTCTGTTATCATCTTAAGTTTGTAATTTTTTTTTTCTAAAACAAAAAAAAGAAAAAAATTGAATGCATTTGGCTCTTACCTTGTTACTCTTCAGTACATGGTAGACATCCTCATCATTGAACAACCTGCTCCGTTTACCGGGATCTTTAATACCTTGTTCTTGAACAATTTTCCATCCCATTTCTTGTAGCAAATCATGCATCCCTATGGTTTCCCCATTCCATTCTGAATCAATTGATATGAGAGACGCATCAATGAGAATTCTAATTCCGGTTGTCGCAAAGAATTCACGAACATTTAACATTCGTTTTACCCTATCCACAAGCCACCCTTTACAAAAACACGCTATATCCAGAAATATATCCTTCTCATTTTGTTCCAATCCATCATAACTTATTCTCAACACTTTCTGGATATCTTCGCGGGGAAATCGTTTCAATTTGTTGAATTCCTCTTCCCATTCTTCTTTGCTCTTGCAATTGCAGAACAACGACCCCAGAACTGTAAGAGCTAAAGGAACGTGCCCAGCATAAGCCACCACCTTTTCTGCCAACTCCTCAAAATCTGTTCTACGAGCACCGTTATTCTTGAAAGCACGCAAACAGAAGAGCTGAAGAGCGTCATTCGATTTTAATCCCTCAACCTCGTAGATATTAGCCTCTTCAACAGTTTGCCCAAGTGTGCCCCTATCTCTACTTGTGATAATGATTCTACTTCCAGTGCCATACAGAAGACGATAGCCAGCTAAACGTTCCAATTGCATTGAATCACTCACATCATCAAGGACAATGAGGACCTTTGTGCGGCTGAGCCTTTCTCGAACATGAGTTGATCCTATGGATAAATTTTCTTCATTTAATATCTCGTTAAGAAGTGTTTCTTGCAACTTTTCTAGCCCATCTTTTTGTTCTCTCTCCCTAACATTTCTAAGAAAACAGGAGGCTTCGAATTTAGAAGAGAGTCTGTGAAACACAGTTTCAGCAAGGGTGGTCTTGCCAATACCACCCATGCCCCAAATACCTACAGTGATGCAAGCGTCCGGTGAATGAATGCTTAATAGCGATTCGATCTTCTTAATGCGGCCTTCAATTCCAACAAAGCCCTTTAAATCGCAGGATGATTCGCGACACAATTGGGTCCAAATATGGTCGACAACTTTCTGAATTAGATCTGCCTCTGTCCTAGTGTATAGATGTATATGATTAGTTAGAAAAGCAATAGTTGGTCTTAAATACGCTTTACCAAATCTTAGCACAAATCAAATTGTCACAAGTTTAAAGAAAATTTATAACTTTAGACAAGTTAAAGAATGATTTAGTTACCCGGATTTGTTTGAATGATCAAACCCAGATAGATTGGCTGCAGTCGTCAAAGCATCCCTCCACTTGTGCACCTTGTCGATACCGTCCTCGAAACGCTTTTCAAGTTGAGCAAATGCATCTGCATAACTCCCGTGTTGTTTTCGTACATAAGATGGATTGATGTCGTAGAATACGGGTATAACCATCCGGCCTTCTCTGTTGTTGCATTTGAGTATATGCACAAGCTCATCCAAACACCATGTGGAAGAAGCATAGTTTTGTGAGAAAATGATCACCGAAATGGTGGATTTCTCGATTGCTTCTAGAAGGGCAGGTCCGATTTCTTCTCCTCTCTGAAGTCTGTTATCGATGTAGGTTTCAATTTTCTTCTGAAGTAAGGCAGCATGAAGATGGCTGGTAATACCAAGGCGGGTGTCCTCACCTCTGAAACTGATAAACACATCATACTTTTCTCGACGTGGGGGGATATCAGCATCCTCATCATCAGCAACAGCAGCACAATCAGCTACAGCAGAATCAACCGCAGAAGAGGAAGAAGAAGAAAATGTCAAAGATCTGCAGCACATGTACAACAGAGTCCCGATGGCGATGACGATGATGTTGAAAACTTGAATGAAGGCAATCAACTCCATCTCTCTATTAGGCAGGTGCACAAAGTTACAAAAGCTTCAGGAGGACAAAAAATTGAAAATTTGGAGAGACAAGGATTAGTCACTTTCACATACTTAAAAAAATATTTGATAATTGATAATGCTAAACTAACCAACGCTTTCACAAAGTTACAAACGATGTTGGAGGAGAGGGGAATTAGACCTCAGAGACTGTCCTCAGATGCAATTAATGTTTATGAAAGAAACACAGCAGATGCAATTGTCCTCAGATGTAATTCATGTTTATGGAAGAAACATAGCAGATGCAATTAATTGAACTGAGGTGTCGCATAAAAATAATGGGAATAATATTTAAGTACTCACTAGTGAGTATTATAAAAATAATGGAAAAAATGTTTAAGTACTCACTAGTGAGTTTTGTACATACTCACCCAATGAACACGTTTTTTTTTTTGTTTTAAAAGTCCAAAAAAAATTAATGACATGTACATTATCTATATATATAAGTGAGCACCTTAAAATGGTGAAACATTCAAAATACCATATATAAATGAGCACCTTAAAATGGTGAAACATTCAAAATACCATAAATTACGCTTTAAGAATTTCATAAATTACAATTGAACCAAAAGAAGCTAAAGTATTTAACCATATTTTTATTTTGAATGAATTTAATATTTAAAATTATAGAAAAATAAACAAAAACAAAACCTCCCACATTAGTGGGTGGTTTCATGTCTTTAATTCATTTCTTTTTTTTAAATAATTTTTTAAAAATATGTAAATTAATTATTTAAATAAAAAACTAATGAGAGATTTTTAGTTGTGACGGGAATACGAATGGTACACTACGTGTTTTTAATGTTATTAACTTTTTAACACACATATCTCACTATTTATATAACAATACGTGATGTACCATTCCGTGTGACGGTCACATTGAAAAATCTCTCCAAAACTAATAGGTGAGTAATCACTAATGAGCACACAAATATTGTCCTAATAATTGTATTTTGCTTTCACAGTTTCTTAAAGATAAATACTTAGTCAGTACCCACTTTGCTGACCCTTTGATATGGCCCACTGATATTTTACCACATGCATTTTAAAATTTTTTTCTCAATATTTGCTAATTTGCAAACCAAACACCAGCTATTACTTTAAATCCATAGCCAAACACTACCTTTCTTCTTCTGTCTGCCATGGTTGATTCGTCGACGCCTACCACTCCGGTCACTCCTCTAACCTCTCTCTCCTCCGTCAACCACCCCCACTATCTCCAATCGTCGTCCCAACCCAACTCCCTCCCCAACCCGTCGTCCCACCCCAATCCCACCTCCCTCATCGAGACCAACGCATACTTCCTCTTCCGATTGAAAAGGATAATGAGTTTGAAAAATCGGACTGGTTGGAAAAGGAGATGGGGATGGGCCAGTGAGGTTGGTGGAGCAGCCATGATCAACGACGATCCGCCATGAAACTTGAGAAGGTCGCGAAATAAAAATAATGTTTGGTTAAGGTTTAAAGTGATAGCTCGATGTTTGGGTAGAAAAATAGAAAGAGTCTGGTGAGTTTTATATTACAGGTGTTATAATTTGAGTGGGCCACATCATAAAGTCGGCAAATTGGGTCCTTTCCCGTGAGTGCTCAAATATTGTCATTTCCTAAATATTAGGATGACTACATGTCCATTAAGAAGAAGAAGCAGCAGCAGCAATATCCATTAACTTGAATTGGCTTTTGCCTACATATATTTCATTTATTAAAAAAAAAAACTATAATTTAAAGAAAGATATTCATATATTTGCAATCTTAATATGAGCAACGTCATCTCAGCACGTAAAGGAAGACAATTGATCACGATGTAAACAAAACAAAGTGACATCCGGTGACAGGTCACCCGCGAAGAAATTAACAGCAGACATAACAAAAATTAATTAGCAATTTAAATGCCAGCATAACACAACACCTAAACTTATGTAAAAAGAAATGACAAAAAATACAGAAAGAGCCTTAAACAGTATCAATAAACACTGACTAACCTCTGACAAGTTACCAATTTGACAAGGGTTTGTTTGTTTTCTCCAGCTTCAAAACAATTAGTTTTTTGTATCATCAGCATCAGCAAGAGCAGCAGCGGATGAAGAAGAAGAAGAATCCATATCCATAACCTCTAGTTTTTAGATCCAGCAAGTAGTAGTTGCAGAGAGATTAATTGTGAATTAGAAAGAAAGAGAGATACAGAGAAAGACTGGTTCAGAATTAAGGAGGATCCAATAAAGCAAGAGAGAGAGAGAGAAGTTCAGAATTAAGAGAGAGAGAGAGAGAGAGAGAGAGGGAGGAAGGGAGGGAGGGAGACTAGATCAGAATTCACTCGAATTGGCTTTTGACTAAAGTTCTAAAGACCCCTACAGGAATATCTACGAGTGAGAGATGAATAGTTATAAAAGTATACGAAGGTGCACATGGGATGGGGCCCGCCCTTTACGCTCTTTGCGTGCACGGTTGTAAAGTTTTCATGTTAGTCAGTGACTTTCAAGAAATTTCCAAACAATTTCCAAACAACTGCGATTGAGGACATTTTTACAAGGGAGTTTTAACGAAAAGTTCACGGTACTGTTCACTTTAACAAAAAATTACATTTTTACACTAAAAAGTCAAACCTGATACTATTCACTTTACTATTTATTTTGTCCTTATCATTAAAACTCAAAGTTTTCAAGCTCTTTTCATTAGTTTTCATTTTTTATAATTTTCAAAAGAAAATAAGTGAATTGCACAATATAAAATCATAGATAGCTAGTATATAGTTGTTTACCAATTGAGATTGAATTATGGAATCTGTCTTTCCGAGCTCAAATGACAAATCAATTCATTGAATTATGGAGTTTCAGCCAATTTAGTTTGATTTCACGGTAAGATATACAACCATCACAACTATCAATCTTGCTACCATATTATAGCGAAATCAAACTAAACGGATCTTAATAGTTATCCATTAATAAATATTCAATGGGTTAGTTTGTCACTTCTATTTCCGAGGCTATTGAAAGGTCCTAAGAAAGTCCGGAACTCCGCTTGAATATATGTGCCTTGGCAAAAGTAGGAGAGTCATGATTCCCTTCGGATCCTCATTGTCAGGATCCTAGAGATCAATCAATCCCAGCTGCTCACCACATATGTTGCGGCTGAAAATCATTATGCCTTGTAGAAAGGATTAAAAATTCAAATGATTTTTGGTTGCAAGATGTGTGGTGAGTGGCTAGGATTGATTGATCTAGGATCCTCACAACTAGAATCCGGAAGAGATCCTGATCCTTTAGCTTTGATCAGCAGACCATCCAATGAAAAGGATGCTCTTCGAAATCCTCAAATTCTATATGTTCATCGTATATTTTGCAACCAGATTTGGTTAGATTTATTTGTGTTTAATTTCAAATAAAAAAATTTAAAATGAGTTATGGCCCCACGATGTACGATGAATGGATATGATGGATGAGATCCAAATCCTAATGAAACTTAATCTTGACAAAGACAGCTAACCTACACCTGGTGGGTCACCATAACACTCAAGCTACGTCTTTGTTCGTTTATTATTAGTTCAAGATGTCACAGTAGCGTACCAAATGTACATGACTCTTCATTTAAATATAAAAGCAACTAAAACATTTGAAATGAATGAGCGAACCTTGATATAGAAAATGCACATCTCCCAAATTGGCTTCGGTGAACTAGAGTTTAGCTTGATTACGAGAAAAAAACAAGTGATGGATTGCCCTTATGGTTAAAGAATTTCTCTTTAACTCACTATGTTTTGGGCTCATACTCTCTTGCATCCCCTTAGTATAGATGAGTGTAAAATATCCCTTGTAATTACAAAAAAAAAAAATGATAAAAGAACTCTTTCTCATACAATTAATGTGTTTACACCTTTTACATACAAAGTTTTGAACTTTACCAGTTAGTGACCAATTTATTCAAGAAATTTTCGAGTACTTTCGGTTGAGTACCTTTTTATAATTCCTAGAAAAAGAAAAAACAAGTGAATTTCAAACTACAAAATTTACTTTCACACTACAAAATCACGGAGGGCTGTCATTCGCTACTAGAAATTGCCTAAGATTTGGAATGTTTCCGAGGCTATCAAGAGATCTTAAGAAGTGTAGAACTTAGCCTGAAAGTAAGCGAGAAAAACAAGTGATGAATTGCCCTTATGGTTGGGTCATTTCTCTTCAACTGATTGTGTCTCAGTTCAAACCCTTCCACCTTCTCTTAATAAAGATTAATGTAGAATATTGCTTGTAATTAAAAAAAAAACAAGCTTTTTCTCATTCTTTCACATATTTACACTTTTTATGTACAAACTTTTGAACATTCCCAGTTAGTGACCAATTTCTTTCAAGAAATTTCCAAACACTTTCTATCGAGTACCTTTTTATAATTCCTTAAAAAAAAAATCAATTTCACACTACAAAATCATGGAGGGCTAAGATTATAGTTCTTCACTATTGGAGATTGCCTAAGATTTGGAATTTGTCTTTTCAAGACATCGGGATGTCATAAGAGAGCCCAGAACTTAGCCTGAAAGTAAATACCGTCTCAATTCATCATATTTCATATCCGGGATGTGATATGGTTCCAAAGGATGAATTGGATATGGACAGTTCCAATAAAGCCTATGGGGTCGCTTTTGGAACTGGATAACCAACATTGAAAACCGTCTTTACATTGGATGGTTTGGTGTTTTGATGATCCCTACTTTATTGAGCGAGAAAAACTTATGTGGAGATGGCTAATCATGTTATCCATGCGAGAGCAACTTCCATACTAACGTGGCAGTGATGACCAATACTTTGAAAATGTATTTACCATGATTTTTAAAAAGATTTTTTGCGTTTTATTATCACATGTATGTAAATAGGAAAGTTGGCATGAGATTTTCACATGAGGTGCTTGTAAATAGTTAGTCGTGCGGTTTGTTCAAAGTTTATCAGCTTGCCACCCAAACCAACCAATTAGAAACCAGCAGAAATCAGCTACATCAAAATCAGCCGTAGAAGACGAAGAAGAAAATGTTAATGGTCTGCAGAACATGTAAAACAAAATCCTTATGGCGATGACGATGATGTTGAAAACTTGAATGAACCCAATAAACTCCATCTCTCTGTCTTAGATCAGATAGCAGAAGAGAATCTTAACTATAGTTGCACCTGAGACTAAATCAGAGTTTACCCTATAAACATTGAAATCGTAGTCCTTATTAGGTATGGGCACAAAGTTACTTTAATAATGCTACTACGGGCTTTATGGTAGCGGCAAGCACACATGCGCTTTATTGTAGTGGCAAGCACACAGTAGTCAATAGGCCCCCTCCCTTCCCGACCTTACGCGCTTTACGTACAAATTTAACTTTGTTTGCTCCATCTAATGATTTCATCTTTGACAAGCAGAGCATCCAAAGCAATTTAATCTTGAGAAGGACTAATCAGCACCCGACACGTTAACGTAGCATCTAGGTGACACACTTGCTGGTGCATTATTAGTTTAAGATGTTGGAATGACAATATCGGGTGTAATTGAAGATAAAACCATCTAAAGTATTCGAATTTTTAGATCAACGAGCCCGAAACCTTGAAATAGAGAAAGTCAGGGACCTTAGTGTCCGGGTTGTGTGTAGTAGGTCAGGAAAATGAATTAAAGAAGACCGTTGAATTCAATTTGTGCGGCCCAGATTTGTGGATTAGGAAGCTTCGGACACTAAGGTCCGAAACGGATCCAAATCCAAGAAAACCCACCTCCAAACCAGTTTTGGTCGAGTTTGATTTGAAAAGCAATGTCCTTCCCATTCAGTAGACTTGATTTCAAGAGTCTTCGACCCAATAAGAAGAGTAAACTGAAGGAAGAGAGATCAAGGGGAGCCTGGTCATGGCTGCTGGTTTTCCAAAGCTGTTTTTTATTTTTTTTTGTCAAAATGGTTTATATGGAATTTACACAAGCAATATTGGGGGAAAGGGGAATTAGACCTCAGACTATGTCTGAAATAACTGAACTGAGTATAATACTTAAGTACTCATCAGTGAGTATTTTACATATTCATCCAATTTATCCGTGTTCTTTATCTTTTAATGCCCAAGAAAAATTAATAACTTGCACATTATATATATATATATATATATATATATATATATATATATATATAAAATTTGTTTTTTTTTGAGGGAATGTACATTATATTTTAAAACAATAAACACATCGTACTAGGAACATTTCAAAATTAAGGAGAAAAATTACACTCCACGCTACAAGCAAAAAGAAAAAAAAAACTAATGAAAATGACTTAAAAACTTTGAATATTAATAAAAAAAATCATGCAATAACTTTATTTAATGGTTAAGACAAAGCCTATTACTAAACCAGTCCAATTAAAATGGTCCAAACAATGAGTTTCCTATTTTGTCCCTGATGGCAAGCCTTTGTTCGTTATGGATATCTCTGTTATGATGTGTTTCCCCCATTTTTTTCATGACTGACGACAGACGATCTCCTCTGGAAGGAGAGAGGAGAGGAGAGGAGAGATCGTTGCTGGCGACCCAACACCAATCATTCTCTTCTCCGGCCACCCACCTCCAATCCCTCTCTTCTACAGCAATCACGATTCGTCGTCCTCCGTTGTCAACACAATCGATTCTTAAGGACGACCTGCAGCGATAATCTGCTTAACTCATTTCTTTACTCAAAAGATTTTTCATTTTTCATTAACAAACGATAACCTGTACGGTAGTAACTATATTACAAGGCAAAATGGTAAAAGGACAACCACAATTTGACGGTTTATCATCCAATAACTTTGTATATGTTCCTGTGTCCATCAGTTGTATTTAGATTTGGTAGTTGTTCAGGCAGAACCAACTCTGAGCCCTTTTCAGCAATCGAGCATCGACTGGAAGACTTGCTGAGTGTTCAGTATCAGTATCAGTATCAGTATCAGAACCATCTATACAGAGCAAGATCTAAAATATCGATGATATCGGAAATATCGGTAGTCCAAAAACACGGAAATTTCGATGAAAATATCGAAATATTATCGATATCGATACAAATTGAATAAAAACCACGAAAAATTGTAAGAAAAACTTTGGAAATTTTTATTGAAACTTTGCATGATGTTTATTTAGTCAATTATCTATTAGTTTATCATAAAAAATTGGAAGGAAATGTATTGCATGATGGATTTAACTGATTTAAGTTGATTATATAGAGAGTTGACAAACATTGTGAGTGTAGAAAATTTGTAGTAATTAATGAAAGAAGTTTAAACACACCATAATCATTTATATATAATGAATTAGTACAATATTTTACACTTTATACATTGCATGGTAAGATACATGAGTGACTTAGTACCACATAGAGTTCTTATCAAGGTCTAAAATATCGATGATATTGGAAATATCGGTAGTCCAAAAATACGGAAATTTCGATGGAAATATCGGAATAATAGATATTTTAGGCATACAGAGTGAACTTTCAATTTCACACAGGTCGCTTGAAGATATCCCATTTGCAGTAAAGCACTTCAGGTTGTTGAATGCTACTAGTGTTTCCCTGTTTGAGTTTCTTAGTCTTCCCGATAACTTTTCTCCTCGTCTGTCCAGATGTAATCCACGAAGATAACCCCACAGCTCCAAGTAGCGGCAGCACAATATGATAATCTTGTGTCAATTCAAAAAGCAACAGACTCCTGCAAGACTAGCACCCATTCCAACCTGAAAATGGAATCTCTCCGATTGCCAACTCCATCCAGATTTTGGGATACCTTCAGAATTTAGCAGACAAATACCAGAAAGAGAAATAATATATTCACCGAGAAAAGTTCGGACTTTTCAAGTTCACCATGGAGAACGATATTATGTATGTAAGAATATGAGCATTGGTATGAGTTTGTGTTTAGTTTTTGAATTCAAGATTTAATAGGAAGTCTCATTGGGAATGGATTTGTAATCCATATTGTTCTGGAATGCTTAAGGAACAAAGATACTAAACCACTGTTGGATAGGAATCAGTTTTCTATATGGATTTTAATAGGGAAATCCTTATAGGATTTGGCTAAGATTATGTTGAATATATAGTGGCCTCTGCTTTCGCAGTTTGTACGCTCTATTATCATGACTAAGACTTATTATTAGTTAAGAGCTTTGATTACTGAAGAGAGGAGAAGGCACACTATGGTTTTATTGCTAAATTCGAATATGGCTGCTTCTTCGGGTTCATCTGCAGGTACGGTTTTCTCCATACATTAGTTTAATGAACAATGACTTGTGTTTTGATAACAGTAGCTCATATAACTCGTTCTTGGTTTATGTTTACTCTAACATGTGGTATCAGAGCCATGATTACATGTTTATGAATTATGTTATTAAAATCAATAGGTTCGAAAGCTTCAATAAATTATGAATAAATATGCCTTATGTTGCAATTCAGAGGAATCGAACTCGGGTTATGGTATGTAGTTTTTGTAAATAACGACAAAACGGGTTTTTAAAATATTATCGTTTAAATTTTCCAAAAGACCTTTTTCGTTGGAATTCCTGCAAAACTATTGGTTGGGGTTCTCTCCCCAATTTGGGATTTTCGATTACAGAAAGCATTCATCTAGTTTTGTTCTGGCTTTTCTCCCATAAATCACTAAACTGGTATTTTCAATTTGGATGTTTATCTCCGCTGCGCTATTTCAAATTGAAACCCTTTGCAGAGGTATGTTTGATAATTTATGTTGATTTATCAGTGTTAGCATACTTATTTTAGGTTAAATCGAGGTTTTCTGTTTGGGTTTTTCGAAATTTTTAAAACTCCCAGTTAGGAATTCATAAGTAATGGATGAACAATCACATATAAGGTTATAATTTTCCCATATCATGTAATATTAGGATCTGCTGATTCTGATGATCGTTTTATTTTGCTGTCAAAATCCTTTGAAAAAAAAATCATTATGCATGAGACATCTATTGGTTGTCTATTGTTGCATATTTCACCTGTGCAGTCAGTTTTTCTATGTATGCTTATCAGCTATTAGTTGTTAAGTCTATATGTATGAATTGATGTAAGTTATGATGTGCAATCTGTAAAAGGAAATCAAGAACCTAATTGGTTCATGTTTGTGATTTCATCTGCAGTATCTACAATATCATTGAAAACTTTGAACTTGGCCAACATCCCAATTCTCACTGGAGGAAGTAATTACAAGAAGTGGAGACGCGACATTGGATTGCTTCTGACTATCAATGAATATGACATTGCCATTGATACTCCGAAACCAACAATCACATACCAGAGTACTAGAGCAGAGAAAGCAGATCATGAAAGATGGATGAGAGCCAACAAGGTGGCACTTTCCATCCTGGAAAGTGGCATGACTGATACAGTTGGTGGGGGCATCAAAAGACATGAATTAGCTGCTGAATGTTTGAGTGCAATTGAGAAGAAATTCAAGGAGTCTCAGAAGGCTGAAATCAGCCAATACATGGCCTTACTGACAACCTATAAGATTGATAGTACTGGTTCCATTCGAGACCACATAATGAAGATGGTCGATGCTGCTGAGAAATTGAACTCATTGGATGTCCATATTGGAGAAAAACAGTTGATTTTTATGATCCTCCAGGCGCTTCCAATCAAATACTCTCAACTGAAGGTGTCTTATAATACACAAGACAAGAGTTGGGATATAGATGAGCTTATCGCACAATGTGTTCAAGAGGAAACTCGGCAAAAGCAAGAAAGAGGCAAGGATGTTGAGACTGTGAATTTCGTGCAAGGAGGAAAAGGGAAGAAGTTCTCAAATCCTAGAAACATCTCAGGTAAATTCTCTAAGCCTTCGAAGAATTATGATAAGTTTGATGCATCTGCTAAAGTATTTGAATCTTCTAAAGGATCTAACAATCTTAAACCTAAAACTAAAAACGTTGCTAAACTCAAGTGTTTTTTCTGCAAAACTCGAGGTCATTTAAGAAAGGAATGTGAACTGTTTAAGGATTATCTGAGAGCTAATGGGAAAGAAATAGTTAATGTCTGTGTTGAGTCAAACTTGATTGAAGTTCCATTTAATTCTTGGTGGTTTGATACTGGTTGCAGAGTGCACATAACTAATTCACTGCATGGTTTTGAAAAACAAAAGGAATGTGTTTTCAACTGTTTTAATGTTTTTGTGGGGGAAGGGACAAAAGTTGTAGTTGAAGCTGTTGGAAAAGTAAAATTGAAATTGTCTTCAGGTTTTGTTTTGGAATTAAATGATGTACTTTATGTGCCAAAGATGAGAAGAAATTTGATTTCAGCCTCTAAACTTGTGAAAAATGGTTTTTCCGTTTTGGGTGATGATGAGTATTTGAAATTTTTTCAAAATAACTGTTTTGACTCTATTTTAGGGACTGCAATTTTGGTTGAAAATCTGTGGCAATTAGAGTGCACTGTGATTTTTAATGAACATTATGTTTTGAACACAAGCACTAAAAGAATGCTAAACACTGACACTCCTTACATTCTTTGGCACAAAAGACTTGGGCACATTTCAAAGGACAGAATTTCAAAGTTGTCAAAATTAAACTTGATCCCACAACTTAACTTTTCTGATGCAACTGATTGTGTTGATTGTTACAAAGGAAAATTAACTAACTTTCGAAATTTTGAGGCCAAAAGAAGTCAAAGGTTACTGGAAATCATTCATACAGATGTTTGTGGCCCTTTTCCAACAAAAACAATTTGTGGAAACAGTTACTTTGTCAATTTTATTGATGATTTTTCAAGGTTTGGTTACACCTTTCTCATTAGTGAAAAGTCAGCTGTCTTAAATGCTTCAAAATCTTTAAGACTGAGGTAGAAAAACAATCGAGTAAAACCATTAAGATTGTTAGATTAGATATGGGAGGAGAATATTTTGGCAGGTACACAGAGGCTGGACAACAAAAGGGTTCCTTTGCTCTTTACCTTGAAGAGCAAGGCATTGTGGCTCAATACACAACTCCCGGCACACCCTAGCAAAACGGAGTATCAGAAAGAAGAAACAGGACTCTAATTGGAATGGTGAGGAGTATGATGTCAAGATCCAAGCTGCCAGGGTTCTTATGGGGAGAAGCACTTAAAACTGCAAATTACATACTTAACAGGGCCCAGAGGAAGTCCGTTTCAACAACACCTTTCGAGATTTGGTATGGAAGGGTGCCTAGTTTTGGGCATTTCCACATTTGGGGATGCAAGGCAGAAGCTAGGTTCTATAATTCAGAAGAAAGGAAGCTGGATTCAAGGACAGAATCTTGTTATTTTGTCGGGTACTCAGAAAAATCAAAAGGGTTCAAGTTCTATTCCCCACAAGCTCACACTAGAATCAAGGAAACACACAATGCAAGATTCCTTGAAGATCAAGATGTATCAGATTTCACAATTGAAAACTTCATTTTTGAAGAAACTGAACAGTTACAGACAGAGGTGCCTTTAAATGAATCATGTCCAGTTTTAGTTCTTCCCCAATCTAAGGATCAAAACGTTGAACCAGAGCATCAAGAAGAACTTGATCAAGTAGAAGATCAACAAGGTGACACTTAAATGGAGACTGTAACAGATTTGCAAGCCACAGATCCTATAGATCAACAAGTTGATGTGCAAGTTCATACTAAAACCAGAAGATCCACAAGGACGAAAAAACCTGCAATTTCAAGTGATTTGCTTTGTTATCTTCAAGAAACTGATTATAACTTTGGTGACATTGATGATCCGGTCACCTACTCAGATGCTATGAAGAGTTCGCAATCATTCTTATGGAATAATGCTATGAAAGAGGAGCTGGAATCAATGTTCAAGAATCAAGTTTGGTCGTTGGTGGAGCCAAAGTCTCATGTCAAACCTATAGGGTGCAAATGGGTATATAAAACCAAAAGAAATGCATGTGGGCAGATTGAGAGGTACAAAGCACGATTAGTGGCTAAGGGATTCACTCAGAGAGAGGGTATTGACTACAATGATACTTTTTCTCCTGTGTCTTCGAAGGATTCAATGAGGATCATTATGGCTATCACTGCATATCTTGACTTAGAATTACATCAAATGGATGTAAAGACAGCCTTTCTAAATGGTGATCTCCAAGAAGATATCTATATGGTTTGCAGCCCACTGGATTTATTGACAGGGGGAAAGAGCATATGGTTTGCAAACTGAATAAATCAATCTATGGGCTCAAACAAGCTTCAAGGCAATGGTATCTTAAATTTGATCAGGTGGTTACATCACATGGTTTTATTGAAAATAAGCTGGATGATTGCATCTATCTAAAGTTTAGTGGATCAAATTTTATAATTTTGGTTTTGTATGTTGATGATATCTTGCTTGCCAGCTCAAGTGTTCATCTTTTGAAGGAAACCAAGTCTATGCTTATTGCAAATTTTGAGATGAAGGATCTTGGTGAAGCACATTTTGTGTTAGGGATTGAAATCACAAGGGACAGAAATAGAAAGTTGCTGGGATTATCACAGAAAGGATACATTGAAAGGGTTCTAACTAGGTTCAATATGGAGAACTGCAATGGATGCCAAGTACCTGTGAACAAAGGTGATCGATTCTCTAAAGATCAGAGTCCTAAAATTGAGCTTGAAGTCAAGAGAATGGCTCAGAAGCCATACGCATCTCTGGTTGGAAGCTTGATGTATGCAAATGTTTGTACAAGACCTGATATTGCCTACATTGTACGAATTTTGGGTAGATTTCAATCAAATCCAGGAGAAGCTCATTGGAATGCTGCCAAGAAAGTTCTACGATATCTACAAATAACTAAAAGCTACATGCTTGTGTATGGCAGAGATAAAGGACTTGAAATTTCAGGATACACTGACTCTGATTTGGCAGGAGATTTAGACAAGAGGAAATCGACTGGTGGTTATGTTTTCTTACTTGGTGGAGGTGCAATCTCATGGAAAAGTGCTAAACAAACTGTCATTGCAACTTCGACTATGGAGGCAGAATTTGTGGCATGTTTTAAGGGAATGAAACAGGCTGTGTGGTTGAAGAATTTTGTGTCAGAACTAAAAGTTATAAGATCAATAGAAAAACCTTTGAGGATGTATTGTGATAATAGCTCTGCAGTTTTCTTTGCAAAGAATAACAAGAGAACCTCTGCATCAAGACTAATGGATGTTAAATTTCTTAAGGTTAGAGAGAAAGTTAAGGAAGGAACCATCGATGTGCAACATTTGAATACAAGCATGATGGTTGCAGATCTTTTTGCCAAGGCACTGCCAGTTGGAATATTTAAGCTGCAAGTTTCTCGGATGGGGATACTTGAAAATTTTGATTAGTGGGAGTGATCTTAAGTAAAGAATTGAAGACAGCTGTTGGAGCTTGGGACCTTGCCGATGTCGCTGCTATTATGGTTCAAGTGAAGCTAAGTTATTCAGTTTTCTTTTAGCTAGATTGATTTTTTATTTTATGTTCGATCTTTCCAAAATACTGTGATTGATTGATCTGAGAAATAAATAGTTGAAACTTAATTCAGTTTGATGTTCTGAGGATCACTTTGTGATATGACTCGGACAATTGGTTGAATTAAAGTTATATGGTTCATTAGTTTTAATGAATTTCTGATTGGTATTTATACTATCTGTGTTAAATAGTGGGAGTAGACATTTTGAGGTCTGCTGGTATCAATCTGATCATAATGTTATAAATGCAGATTGGATATATGTGATCTTAGAATAGCAATTGCATAGTTCAGTGTGGTTGTGAATTCTTTGGTTCTATATTTTGAAATGCATAGGTAGATTGTTTATGATGCGTACCCAAAAGACTTACTGATCACCCTATTATAAGACTTGAATGAACTGAGTTGCAGTTTTCGTACTTGCTCAAGTGGGAGAATGTAAGAATATGAGCATTGGTATAAGTGTATTTAGTTTTTGAATTCAAGATTTAATAGGAAGTCTCATTGGGAATGGATTTGTAATCCATATTGTTCTGGAATGCTTAAGGAACAGAGATACTAAACCACTGTTGGATAGGAATCAGTTTTCTATATGGATTTTAATAAGGAAATCCTTATAGGATTTGGCTAAGATTATGTTGTATATATAGTGGCCTCTGCTCTCGCAGTTTGTACGCTCTATTATCAGGACTAAGACTTATTATTAGTTAAGAGCTTTGATTACTAAAGAGAGGAGAAGGCACACTATGGTTTTATTGTTGAATTCGAATATGGCTGCTTCTTCGGGTTCATCTACAGGTACGGTTTTCTCCATACATTAGTTTAATGAACAATGACTTGTGTTTTGATAACAATAGCTCATATAACTCGTTCTTGGTTTATGTTTACTCTAACAATGTACACTCCATGTCAATTGTCAAAAGACCATTCGACACTTTAGAACTAATACAATTGCAAGAAACACATTCTACTTATAAAAAGAAGGGTATTTGTCCCTGAAGGTAATGGCTATAGGTTTCTGGATAATAACATTCAAATGTGACTTTTGTTCTCAGAAATTATCAAAAATAGGAAAGAAAAAAACAACATTATATCAAGCATACTAGTTGAACATTGCCAGATATTTCAATTTTGAAGGTAAACTATCTTCTAGATATGAAAATGACATAGAACAGTACCAGGCCGTATGCTTGCGGTGATGCTACTTCCAATATGGAAAAGATGAAGTATAGGATTGAACTGAGAACTGCAGAACTGATGAATTTTCCGTATGCCATTCCTGTTGCTGCACCAGTAAAAAGTGATGGAGCATAGTAGCCTCCAACTAATCCAGAGGCTCGACACAATGAGGTTGCACCTATCTTGACCACTACCAACTGAAGAAACTGATCAGCTGAGAGGCCTTTCTCAAGTGGTCGAGATTCCAGCAAAATGTCAACATTCTCGAAACCCCGATAAAGAATTTCAGGATATGCCAATGCCATCAGCTCAATAGCCAAGCCACCCACGATAGGCAAAAAAAAATAAAAAATTGGTAGGCCAACGGTCTTGTGAAGATTGTCAACAAATACCAACATATATGATGTGCACTTTGATAAGGTTAACGAAACCAAGCCACATAGGACACCCAGCAATAGATATAGCGGAAGCTCTGAAAATGATACGAATACATCTCATTTTTAAAACCGCAGCTTTAAACAATGACTTGAACATCAACCTCTAGATATACTAAAGGTATACCTAAAAAATTCATCCCAGTAGAGTGAATAAACTAGTGTTGTAACACAATCATATATGAAATTACCCATTTGGAATATGCAATGTAAATCAACTACCCAAATAATGGGAAAATTCAGAAACCATATTCAGTAAAGGCAATTCACATTACCAGGAACAAGTAAATACTCCGAGATTACGTACTGATGCCATAGTCAATTGCAGAAATTATTTAAAATAAAAGAACCATTTTTGGTTCACTCGGCACATAAGTTTTTATATATATCATTTTGAAGAATCAACAGATAATTGATAGTGTGCCAGCAGGTGAGCGGAAGTCATAGTATGGACCATAAAGGCTAGTTCAGAACAAAGACCAGCTTCTAAAACTACAGAAGCTATCACAGCACTAAGTATGACCATAGAAGTGATATTCACAAGTGAAATGGATGAGGAATTAGGTGGTGATGGACTTTACGAGAAAGAAACAACCGGAAACAGCAGCATTAAACCCTGTCAAAACAGAACAACAAGTACAATGAGGGCATACATGTATTGATAATGGCAACATAGATATACACAAAACTGAATTCCAACCAGAAGCAATTCCAGCAGCCACATGAGAGAGCCTTCTTTGTGACCTTTTATCAAACACGGCACCAATACCCTTGGCTATAGAAGTTCCAATCTCAACGCTAGGAACTCGGGACCTAACGAGTTCCCAGTCCTAAGTGTGACACAAGCAGTAATTGCCTTGACAAAAGGACACGATGCTGCCTTGAAACCATCAAAAACCGAAATAGGCATTCCCATTTTCACTAATAAATTCTCTCCTTTTTCTCCTCCTTGCTCATTGCCATTGTTATCTTGTGAACCATTGTTGACCCTAAAAACAACTAAGCCTACATGGCGCGCAGGCCGAGTAACTAATGAGCTAACTACGTCATTCAGTTATGTGCGGGGCGTGCCAACTCGATGGCCGAGCTCGGCCGGTGAGTAAAATTTGCTGATGTTGCGTCGAGCGCGCTGCTGACTTTCTGATCTTGGTACTGCGGTCGAGGAAGGAACAATTCTCGGCCTTTGGGTTCTAGAGCCTGAAGACAAGGCTGCTAGTTCTGCGAAGTTCACGAATCGTCGGCGCCGAGTTCGGTCACGGTGATTGTATTTGTAAGGGTAAACTCACGCTGAATCGACACCAGAGAATAGGGGCACATATACTCAAAACAAATGTAAGTCTTGATAGTGAAGCTTGTTCGGCGTTCAATGCGCCGAGCCCAATAGTTCTGTAACACCTCACTTCATCGGAAAGGCTAATGAGACGACCTCTGCCAATAAGGATTCAAAAATCCTTCTCGATCGAGACTTGGATAGTTAATCAGTCAGCCTTGACGCAATGCTATCTTCCAAACTGAATGTGCTTCGTGGTCGGCTGATTCTACGGCAACAGTGCTGTCTTCCAGACTGAAGGTGTGTCGGCGGGAAAAGGGAGAGGAAAAGAGAGTTCTCAGGATTGTTGAGAGATTTCGCATAGAGCGATAGGTTGCGCAGGGCAGATTTGTGTGTTCAGTTGAAGGGGCTTGAACAATTCTCCGAGCCTTGTATTTATAGGGCACCAACAGAATCCAAACCCCACTTGGACTAGAACTCCTTCCTCTGAATCCGAACTTATCTTGGCCATCGGCCAATCCTCCTTTGGTTAAGACTTTGTATTCATCCTTCCATCCGGCTGTATTCATTCTATCCTTCTTCCGTCGAGACTCTTTTTTGCATCAGGATTCTGACTCCCCATTGTCCATAGGATTCATCCACTCTATCCTTACCTGGAATTCCCATCTTCTAGTAGGACTTGGCCTGACCTTGAACAAGCGACCTATGGGCCGAATGCTTCCAGGGCCGAGCCACTGCATCATAAAATCTCTCGGGCCGAGACGAGTCCCTTACTCGGCCCAAACCAATATTTTGGGCCCAAACATTGCCCCCTCGCTTCTGAGGTCGTCGACTCTTAACAAATGGTCGAGCCTCGACTTTGAAGAAGCGAAACGACTCCTGCCTAATCATTAAATTGCCTCGGACAAAATATTGCACGCGCATTTATGAGACCATACCAGAGTTCAAATCTCCTTAACCGTCTTGCCACGTGTCGATCCCCGGTTAACCTAGCAGCCTTTAATCATGTCCCTTGAGAACATGCGATAGCCTAAATGTCATTCCCAACCACCTTCGCCGCCACACGTAATTGTGTTTTCTTGATTCGCGAAAAGCTCAGTTACTCTTCCTAGATTCTCTAAATATCCGTAATGATTACCCACTTTCCTGGTCGATTCAAATTTTGAAAACCCAAAGCCTGGCTTTCCGCCCAAAATGTCTATAAATACCTGGGCTTCCTTTATTCGTTCCTCACTCTCTTTGAACTCCTGAAGCTCTCACCTTTTCAAAACCCAGAAAACCCAAAAGCTCTAGAACCCAGAAAACCTTCTTCAACCATCTTCAATGGCCTTCTTCATCACTAAACTCTCCAAAGAGTGCGACAAGTGCAAGGACCTCATTGATCGAAACGCCATCAAAATTGTCCGCTTCGAGAGCACATGAACACCCCTCATCAAATCTTGGGGCCACTTTTCAAAGGCGTAGTGTCGTCGTCTATCATCAACCTCCTCAAAGACCACTACCTAGCACCCTTGTGGCAAGGGTTTGACTGGGCGAAATGGAACTCGTCGAGGCCTCAAAGAGCTTGGGTCCAAAGGATGGAAACGACGTTCGGCCAAGAATGGAAGGCCCTTGGCATCTATGACGCTATTCGACTCTCGACCATGGAGATCACCATGGACAAAGAGCTATTAATGGCCGCCCTACCTCTCTGGTGTTTGGCCACCAACACCATGGTCCTTCCTCTTGGCCCCGTCGGCCCCACCATCCTTGACATCTCGACCATTCTCGAGACTTCCCCCTTTGGTGTCCCGGTCGACGCCGCTCTTTTCGGGTGTCCGTCGTCACTCGACCTTAAGGCCCTGTTCGAAGCCCGGGCCGTCGAGACACTGAAACAGAAAGGCCGAGAGCCTTCAAAAGAAGAAGTTCAAAAGATGCACAAGAACTTCTTCAATTACAACACTCTGATTATCCACTTCGCCGACCGAAGAGATGCAAGGCTTTTGAAAATAGAACATGAAGCCTTCCTTTTCTATTGACACAACAAGTTCATTTGTTGTACCAAATCAAACAAATGCCTCGTCGAGAACATGCCAATGGCCGAAGCCCTGGCCAGTGGTCACACCCTGGCACTCAGCCTGGCTATCCTGGCAAACCTTATGCGTTGCCTGGCCGAGGCGACCACTAACAAAATCGACCCGCACCAGAATTGACCTATCTGGGTTTTCCAACTCTGGTTGCAGGTCTACTTTTCCACTATTTGGTCGGAGACTCCTCCCTTCCAGTCTGCCGAAGTACTTGGTCTCTAGCTGGCCTCTCGACCGGCGCCTCTTCACCGAGCCGAAGACAGTTTCAAATACTTCTTCGGTCTCGACGACCTTTCTGACGACGAGTTCCTGATATGACGTCGCCAAGAATTCCCTTCTTCCATCCGGCTCCCGATATCGGCATGGGATAATGATGAAGATGCCAATCTCCGTTAACACTGGGGGTCGTTCATTCTCACACGCGACCTTCCCATGGGCTATGACGCCCGTCGAGCGAGTTGGGAAGTCTACCACCCCCACTTCACCGCCCGACAGCTTGGTTACCTCCAAGGTTGCCTGATGCCTCTACTCACCTCTCACTCCCTTTTAGGTCGAGGGCGTCTCTCCGATTCTTCCGAGAAGGACTGCCGTGACACCGAGAAAGAATTCCAGGATCGGTGCACAACATTCCACCTTCGACCAACCATTCCTGAATCTCTTAGCACTGACATCTTTGGTGAATGGTGGGGAGCATATACCCAGGATTTCTTCAGTGCTCCAGTCGACGATCTTATTAACAACATCTTCGACGAGGGACCCAAGAAGACATTTGCCGCCCACCCCAAAGAGAAGAAACCAGGTATTCGGCTCACTCTATTTTTTACCTTTAGTACTAATTACACAACCCTTAACTTTGCTCTTGCTATCTCAGTCCTTACTTCATCAGGTGGCCGGGCACGGGCAGAAGCGATTGTCGCAGTTCTGGCCAGGAAGAAACTAGGCCCTGCCGGACTGGACAAACCTCGCCGACCAAACGACATCGTCAAGAAGCTTAGACGCTGAGCGAAACCCCCCGTCCTGCAAAAAATGTCAAAAGGCGGGCAAAGAAAGGGGGATGGGAGATTCACGTTATCTCCAGCCACACCACGGGAGAAACCGCTCCCAGTGCTTCCCCTTCTATTCCCGTTCAGGCCTCAACGGAACAGCGACCAACCCCAACCAATCAAGCAACATCGACCTGAACTATTCCCAAGGCCATGGTCGAACCGGCCGTTGTTCAGTCGGGCGACGGACAGATAGCTCTGGGCTGATTCCTGCTCCAGTCTTGGAGGAAGTCTTTCTTCCGGCCAGGGAAAACCCCCTTCACAATCCAAAACAGCCGACGATCGTCCTAGAAGAGGTATGTTACATTGCCAACAATCCCCTTACTACCAAGCTCGAGCTAACAATCTTTTACCCCAGGATGACAAGGATGATGAGATCTCATTAACGCATCGTCTTCGACCTTCCAAACCCTCAAGCCGTCCTCCGATCGCGGTCGAGGTGACTGACAAGGTTAAACCTCCAACACCTGTGGTCAAGGCGGCCGACCAAGCCGAACCTCCTGCAACCGATTGTGGGAAAGGACCTCACGTAGAACCTGAAGTGACAGAGACACCAATCCATCCACAAGATGAGGACCTCGGCATCCCCCCACAAGAAGCCACTTCGGCTTATGTAAGTATTCTTTAACATTTTCCTGTAGTTACTCTTCTATCTCAAGCGTTCTAAACGAGAAAAATATTAAATGTCAGGTGCCTGCTTTTTCGTTTCATCGAAAATTCTACGCGCCGAAGGGCGTTATCTACATCTCATGGCCACCTCAGTGGCCATCGAACATAGATAACCTTCATCGGCCGCGTGAATTAAGTAGCAGCCTTAGACATTGGGCTCGGCCTTTAAGTTCTCTAGGTTCGAACGACGAACCAGGGGACATGGCCGAGGTCTCCTCTCGGCAGGTCCTAGAGCAAAACTTAGTTTTTATTTTTTTTATTTTTTTACTAATTTTCCGGTCCAATTCAACTAACACGATCTTCTTTCTAATGCAGCCTCATCTGGAAGTGGAGTTCGACGCTCTCTTCGCTAGCATTTCGGGGACGACCGACCCTTCTACCACAACAACACGCTCGGCCGATTCAAATGTTCTCGCCAAACTGCAGGAGCTCTTATCTCTCTCAGCCCCTCAAATTTTTTAGCGCCACGACCTTGAGTCCGTGGAGGAGTGCTTGAACGACCTCACGGCTGATGGTCGTCTGGATAACAACGCCATCACTCGGGTGTCCTCCGTCCTAAAGCAGACTCGAGAATATTTCAGTGTTTTCGAGCGAACTCTTCAGGCCGAAAACGACTTAAAGAATGCTATGGCCGCTCAAGAAACGCTTCGCCCAAAGGTCGAAGCGTTAAAGACGAGGAGGGAACAGCTCGCCGACCTTGACCGTCAAATTGTCGAGCTCCAACGTTGCCGGTCGGCTGTGGCTTCTGAGTTTGCCAAGGACTTCGAGTTAAACAAGCCTGACTTGGTCGAGTATGCAGCTAGCATAAAACGGGCCGAGCAGCTGAAAATGGATAAGAGAAACCGGTAAGCTGAGATCACGATGGGTGAAGTGAGGTGGCTGGAATTGAAGGTTGTCTTTGAAGCTTTTCTTCCCTCTACTCCTTAGGGCTTCATTTTGTAAATCGGCTAATCGGCCTTGACTTGTATATTTTTGTAAATCGGTCAATCGACATTGACTTGTATATTCGGAGAACATTAATAAACTATTATTCTCGCATTTCCCACATGACTGGATAATACTTTGTTTTTTAATTTTCCATTAATCGGCAATTTGTGAACCAAACCGGTGCAATCTTTAAGATGGTATGCCCCTTTGCCGAGAACTTTATGGACAACGAAAGACCCTTCCCAATTTGGCGACCATTTGCCAAACCTTGGGTATTTAATCCCTACGAGTAGCCTAGTCTGCCAAACCAACTCTCCTTCGCCGAACGTTTTCTGTCTAACTTGCTAGTTATAAGCTCGTTCGGCGATTTTCTTTTGTGCCACTAACAAATTACAAGCATCAAGCTAAGATTCTTCTAAATCTTCCAACTTTTGCTGCATAGCCTGAACATACTCGGCACTGAACACACTACTCTGCTCAATTACTCGTAATGAATTGATGTTCAACTCGACTGGTAACATTGCGTCGTGTCTGTAAGTCAACGCGTATGGAGTCGTCCTTGTGGCTGATCGGGGTGATGTTCTGTAGGCCCATAGCACCTCGTTTAGCTTTAGGTGCCACATGCCAGGCTTTTCCCTCACCATCTTTTCAAGAATACCGATCAGAACTTTATTACTTGCTTCGGCTTGCCCATTTGCATGTGGGTAGTATAGTGTAGACTGTTCAAGTTGAATTTTCAGACTCGCCGCATACTTCTTGAACCTGTCAGCCGTGAAAACTATTTCGTTGTTCGTTATGATTGTTTCCGGCACGCCGAACCTGGTTACTATGTTTTCCTCCACAAAATAACATACTTCTTTAAACGTCAATTCGGCATATGACCTTGCTTCGACCCATTTAGTAAAGTAGTCTGTTGTGACAAGTATTCATGCATGCTTCGCTACCCCCGAGGATGGCATAATTTTGCCGATCACGTCCATGATCCTCTAAATGGCCACAGCTTAGTAACCGAATGTAGCATTTCGGCCGGGACCCTCTGTATAGAACCATGAATTTGGCACTGCACACATCTCTGTGCGAACTCGATACAATCCTTCAGAATACTCGGCCAAAAATAGCCATGTCGGCGAAGTAACCATCGCATCTTTCGGCCAGACTGATGGGCTCCGCATATTCCTTTGTGAACTTCCACGACTGTTTGAGTAGCTTCATGCGGACCAAGGCATAATAGTAGCAAACCGTCATCCACTTTCAAGTACAATTGATTATGGTACACGACGTAGTTCGTGGCATGAACCCTCGTCTTGCGGTCGTGTTTGCCACTGGGGTTGTCGAGATATCGCATAATGGGTCTTCTCCAGTCATCTGGTATTGTTTCGATAGCACAAACATCTACAGGGGCATCCCGTTTTAACAACGAAGCTAAATACATGACTCGACTACGGATTGCGCTTTCGCGTCTAAGAACTTGTTGATTAATCAAGGCCGAGTATAACTGTTGTAACACGGGTATTTCTCAGCATATCTTGCCCCTAAGAGTTGTGCTCTAGAGGCTATCTGGGCGAGTTCATCTGCATTAGTATTTCGAATGCGCGAGATGCGTTCGAACGTGATATTGTTGAAAGACTCGGCCAAATAGCTGGCAACCATGTGATAGGGTGCCAAAGTACAACTCATGCACCGAAACGAGTCGTTGAGCTGATTAATCACAAGTTCGGAGTCGCCGAGGACGAGGGCTTCGTACTCTGCCTGGTTGTTCGTGCATTCGAAGTCGAGTCTAAGAGAGAAGTACCAGCGATCATGTTCTGGAGACTGAATAACTATCCCCACACTAGCCGAGGTTAACGTACTCGAGCCATCAAAGTACATTGTCCAGTAATTATCATGCATTGTTACTATGCCGATTTCAACATCATTGCCCTCGAAACCATAATGTGAAGGATGTTGGGCTAAGAAATCGGCTAACACCTGCCTTTTAATGGCTTTCTATGGCACGTATTGCAAATTGAACTCGGACAGTGCCATCGTCCATTTTCCTATTCGGCCTTTGACCATTGGTCTGGTAAGCATGTACCGAATTACGTCCGTCTGTGCGATGACTTGAGTGATTGACGGAAGCATGTAATGGCGAAGTTTGGATGCAGCAAAAAACAAAGTCAAGCAGAGCTTTTCGACGGGTGAATAATTGATCTCAGGCTGGGTTAGATTTCGGTTGAGATAAAAAATGGCTTGCTCACATCTGACATCGTTGTCTTGAGCTAGAAAACAACCAATAGATTTTTCGATCGTCGAAATGTACAACTTGAGGGGCTTGCCCCGTCGGGGAAGTACAAATACAGGTGGCGTGATGAGGGAAACCTTAATTTGTGTGAAGGCGTCTTCGTGCTCTTTTCACCATTCAAACTTATCTGAATCCTTAAGCTTTAGCAACGTAGAGAATGCCCTCATTTTACCCACCGAATTGGCAATGAAACGATGGAGGAAATTAATCTTTTCGAGCAAGGATTGCAGTTGCTTCTTGTTTGTTGGAGGTGGAGCATCGATGATTGCGCGAGCCTTGTTTTCATCCACCTCAATGCCACGGTAATGTACCAGGAAACCCAAGAAATTGTCTGCTGATACACCAAAGGCGCACTTGGCCGGGTTCATTTTGAGGTTGTACCGGCGCATGCGAAGGAAAGCTTGCCGAAGATCATCTAGATGAGTTCGGCGACTCTTGGATTTGACGACAACGTCGTCGATATAGACCTCGATAACTATGCCAATTAAATCATGAAAGATGGCGTTCATAGCACGTTGGTACATAGCGCCAGCGTTTTTAAGGCCGAAGGGCATGACTACTCATTCGTACGTCCCGAGTGCCCCCGGGCAACGAAAAATAGTTTTATGAACATCGGCTTCGGCAATAAAGATCTGGTTATAACCAGCTTGGCCATCCATGAAAGAAAGAATGACATGATTAGCTGCGGCGTCAATTAATAGATCTGATATCAGCATCGGATATTTATCTTTCGGTGTGGCAAAATTCAGATTGCGGAAGTTGATACAGATACGGAGAACGTCGTTTTTCTTTAATACTGGCACATATCGAGCTGTTCGTATAAATCCGGCATCTAGAAGTCAAACCAGTTCATTTTTTATACCGAGCTGTACTTCGGTTGAGTAGTGTCGAGGGGGTTGACGAAAGGGCTTACAACCAGTCTTGATGCGTAACTCATGCTCGACCAGGGTTCGATCAAGCCCAAGCATCTCGTGGTAGCTCCAAGCAAAGCAATCTTTAAATTCGCCAAGTAATTTGCAGAGCTCAGTTTTGGTAGGTTGAGGTAACAAAGCACTGATAAATAATGGTCGAGGGTCATCGGTCGTCCCAACATTTATTTCTTTTAGGGGATCTTTGACTTACGGCTGATTGTCTTCAAGGGGATCTTTGACTTGCGCCTGAACTTTGTCAAGGGAGAGGACATGGCCATTATCTCATTCGGCGAGAAATTCTATGAGATTGACGCCTGGATTTAGTTGTTTGGAAATAGAGTACCAATGAGCCAGCAGTCGTTCCATGGTAGATGAAACCGTGGCTCGGCGAGCCTCAAACATCTGGATCGGCTATAAGATCAGGCAACCCGAGGCGCGCCGAATCCTGGTGGACAATCTCGGCGCCGATCTAGATGACTTTCTGAACTGAAATTCGAGCGGCCGTCCCTCCTCATTAAAGTCTTGCAAGGTGATGTAGTCGACGTGGTCGTCGTAATAGCGTGCTTGAATCATGTTGGCTTCGAAGGGTTGGTTATCGGCCGGGTGAACCACAATAGATTTGCCATCTTAAAAAATGAGAACCTGATACAATGACGACAGGATACAACTTGTTTGATGGATCTAATCCCGACCGAGCAATGCATTGTATTCGGTCTTGGAGTCGACTATGAAGAAATCGGTCATATGATTGCGACCTGCTATATTCACTTCTAACGGCAGCACCCATCTGGTCTGAGATTTATCACCTACGAAACTACTCATGGTGATGCCTGAAGGGATGAGTTCGTCGGCAGAGCGCCGTAGTGCCTTCATGATAGCCACATGCATGATATTGATCGTGGCTCCGCAGTGAACAAAATCTTAGAGACCGGGTATCCCTCGATGTGGGCCGTAACATATAGTGGTTTTCAATGATGAAGGTTGGTGGAAGGCGAACGAGGGACTATCTTGGCGAGGGCAGCCTTAAGGTGATCCTCATTCGTTGTCAACTCGACTTCTTCAGTAGTCACAAAATCGACTTGTGTGGACCTTTCGACCACTACATCACCGTCTAGGTAATTCGGCTGAGATGGACCTAGCTGAAAATCAGTGGATAAAACATGAACCATGCTTATTTCCATTTTGTCGAGAACCAAAGGTCCCATCGGGTCACGAATCTCTTTCGAATCTTCTTCTGGACTTCCTTTCTCCGAACCCTCCTCAATCAGATTGGTGCAGAGGGCATCTTCTTTTTCTGTTTCTACTGCTGCTAGAATTTGTTCCTGGGATAACTTCATAGCGTTCTCGCTCTGTATATCGACTTCGGGGGGTGTAGACGTATGTGTCGAGCCTTAAATTTGTTCTTGATACGCAATACGAGCGTTCCTGGAGTCGAGATACGCGTCTAACCTGGCAACACGTTCTGCCTCAACGGTCGTGAGACCGAATAAGGAAACAGCCGAAAAGACTTCGAAACGATGCAATAAATATTGGAGATCGTCGAGGGAGAATAGGAGTTCGATGGCAACGATGTCAGTATATGGGTCGACGTTGAAATCGAGGATGCGAGCCTCGCGTATATGCTGGAATCTAGCCTTTAGACCAAGGTCAGAGTTTGGTTGGATGACCCGTTCATCATTGGCTGAATGTTTCGACAAACCATACAAGTCATTGGCCGAATGCTTCTTGTGAAACTCGCCCATATACTCTAAAGCCTCTCCGACGAACGACGGATGTAAATTTCACCTAACCCTGATCAGTGGTTCTTGCACAAGTAATGGTGGAAGTTTATTTTCGGCCTATTTCTTGAAGTGCTCAAGGCAAACCTTTATTTCTCCAGGCCGAAGAAGAAGTTTAATTCACTTTTCAGACTATTCGATTATGGTTTCGATATCACGCTTGACCACCTTTTCCCCTTGGCGTTCGGTCATAATCGTCGGAGGATGTCGTTCATCATCACTGATGGTTTTTTCATTCGGCTGCCACTTGGGGCTCGGAGTCTCCTGAGCTGCTCATCGGCGTTCCATGCAATCTATTCTTTGAAGCCGACGCTTCTGTGATTTCGACAACACAGCATACACACCCTTAGGGGAATGGTAAGTATACCAACGATGATCGTGTGGTTCAGGAGGTTTGAAGGTACGTTGGGTTGCCGACGATCTTGAACCCTAAGAATTACGTTCGTAGTAGTCTTCATCATAGAAAGGCGTGTCAAAATCCAAACGTCGTCTTAATGAAGTCGGCCTAGCATCCTGTACTTGAGGACCAAATCTATTGAAAACCGTATGGTGTTGATCTGCCGTGGGCTTTTGTGGTGGTCCTTCTTGACGTGGTTTTTCCTTTTGAGTCAAAACGATGTCGGCCTTGCATTGACTGCATAGGACTATCGGCTCATCAGTCTCCTCGCTGCTGGAGCTGGACAACTTTTTGGCCGGTCGAATTGTGTCTTGGGATGGGTCGTTCGAGAATAAATCTATTTTTAATCGTGGTCGAGAATTCTTTTTCGTGATGAACTGTGCTGGAGTGAATTCGACATTTCCCTTTCCTTTGTCCCCAAGGAAACGAGCATCTACCATACTCACTGTTGCTGTAGGAAACGGATCTGTATCGACACCCATCTTCTTTTCCGGAAACTTCAGTTTCCCGTTGTCAATCTAGCTCTGGATGGCGTCTTGAAACACGACGCAGTTGTTAGTCATGTGTTTGCTTGAGTCATGGTATTTGCAATATACTTTTCCTTTCAGTTCTTCGACCTTAGGGATGTTATGCCCAGGCTGGAGTTTGATAATCTTGGCCAGTAGCAGCTGGTCGAAGATGGCGTCAGCCTTAGTGATATCGAACGTATATACCTTCGACGTTTTGACAGTTTCTTCGGATACCGGCTGAGGCTTGACATCTTTGGGATTAGCATGGGTCAACGCCTTGCATATATATGGTTTATCGATCACTATCTCGGCTGTGTCTATGCTGGCATGTTCCTCGGCTTCGGCCGAGGCATAACTGACCATGGGGTTTTTGTAGATAGTCCCCCGGGGTGGTGACTTCGAGACTTTCTCCTCTTTTAGCAAGTAATCATATTGCTCGACATGTTGAGCTAATTCGTACATATCTCTGAAGTTTGCCTCTAAGAATTTCTTCTTATACTCTACGTCTAGCCCGTTCAGGGCAAGTCTGACGAACTTGACCTCAGAGAGCGGTACTCGGCACCAATTTCTAGCCGACTTGAACCACATGAGGTAATCCATTGGTGACTCGTCGACCGACTAACCCATTCTGGCCAACGAAGAAACTGACACCTCCATCCCTGGTCGATAAAATTGCTCGTGGAACTTTTCAATCAGCTATTCCCAAGTTTGGATAGAATTTCTCGTGGAACTTTTCAACCAGCTCTTCCCAAGTTTGGATGGAATTCGGCAGAAGATTGATGTACCATGCAAATGTCAGCCCTGTTAACGAGAAATTGAATAGTCGTAACTTGTAAAAATCACTGTTAACATCTCCGCATTGCACGGTGAACCGAGCAACATGCTCCAATGAGGTCAAGGATGACTCTCCTGCGAAAAGGCTAAAATCTGGGATCTTGAAGCCTTTAGGGTATTCAATCGTTTCCACGTAAGCCGGATATGGATTGAAGAATTTCGGGAACTTTGGCCCCTTTTTTAAAGCCGAGTCGATCATTCTCTCGACCTCGACCACGTCAACAGACGTTTCTGGTCTGGATCCGTCAGATTTACTGCTCGATGCTCCCTACCTTTCTAAATCAATCATTCTAGGTCGAGTGATTACTGGTTCTGGATGTATTATCGGCAAAGGGTTATTCCTCGGCGAAAACTGTCTGTGATGATCAGTGGAGCTATTATCATGACCTTTGTTTAGTAAAGCGTCTCGGATATCAGGTAATATATTTCGTTGATCTCGTATTTCTGTCAATACGTCTGTCTGCCAAGTGAACCATTGCTCGAATTGTCGGGTATGGTCGTCAAGTCTTCGTCGAAAGAATGACCTGGTCGGTAGGTCAGAAGAATCACCACCGTCTTCGTCACAATCCTTCACCGTTCCTTCGACCAAAACTCCCTTGGCCGTTTTGACAAAGGTCCATGCGTCAAGTAATGGGCCGCCGAGGTAAAGCTCTTTTTCCTGGCGTGTCGCACTCGGTGTTTCAGGCGTCGAGGCAGCAGTAATTCGTGCTTGCGACGAACCTTCTGGCCCTATGCTCTGGGCCAAAGGGTTAGCGGTAGATTTTCCCATGGCTGTTTTCTTTTTTACTGACTGTGTTTCAACGGGCATGAACTTCGTAGTTTTAGCACTGGGTCCTACTGGGCGTGCCAAAATGTTAACCCTAAAAACTACTAAGCCTACGTGGCGCGTAGGCCGAGTAACTAATGAGCTAACTACGTCTTTCAATTATGTGTGGGGCGTGCCAACTCGACGGCTGAGCTCGGTCGGTGAGTAAATTTTGCTGATGTTGCGTCGAGCGCGCTGCTGACTTTCTGATCTTGCCACTACGGCCGAGGAAGGAACAATTCTCGGCCTTCGGGTTCTAGAGCCTGAAGACAAGGCTGCTAATTCTGCAAAGTTCACGAATCGTCGGCGCCAGGTTCGGTCACGGTGATTGTATTTGTAAGGGTAAACTCACGCCGAATCGACACCAGAGAATAGGGGCACAGATACTCAAAACAAATGTAAGTCTTGATAGTGAAGGTTGTTCGGTCATCAGAATGCCGAACTCTGAAACCTACTTGTGAATATCCGATCATCAAACAACTCGGCGTTCAATGCGCCGAGCCCAATAATTCTGTAACATTTCACTTCGCCGGAAAGGCTAATGAGATGACCTCTGCCAATAAGGATTCGAAAATCCTTCTCGACCGAGACTTGGATAGTTAATCAGTTGGCCTTGACGCAGTGCTATCTTCCAGACTGAAGGTGGTTCAACAGTGTTGTCTTCCAGACTGAAGATGTTTACCAGTTGCTTTCACAATGCTGTCTTCCAGACTGAAGGTGTGTCAGCCGGAAAAGGGAGAGGAAAATAGAGTTCTCAAGATTGTTGAGAGGTTTCGCGTAGAGCGATAGGTTGCACATGGCAGATTTGTATGATCAGTTGAAGGGGTTTGAACGATTCTCCGAGCCTTGTATTTATAGGGCACCAACCGAATCCAAACCCTACTCGGACTAGAACTCATTCCTTCGAATCCGAACTTATCTTGGCCATCGGCCAATCCTCATTTGGCTAGGACTTTGTATTCATCCTTCCATCCGGCTGTATTCATTCTATCCTAATTCCGTTGAGACTCATTCTTGCATCAGGATTTTGACTCCCCATTGTCCATAGGATTCATCCACTCTATCCTTACCTGGAATTCCCATCACCTAGTAGGACTTGGCCAGACCTTGAACACGCGACCTATGGGCTGAATGCTTCCTGGGCCGAGCCACCGCATCATAAAATCTCTCGAGCCGAGACGAGTCCCTTACTCGGCCCAAACCAATATTTTGGGCCCAAACAACCATCCTCAAGAGCATCTCGAAACAAGTTTATTATGGCAACAATCAAACTGTTAAGGGTAATAGAGGATCGCCATATCACAGTGCACTCAAGGCACCAAATTAGTGATTACCATAGTGGTTAAGTAATTAGTAGATAAGACTGTTATGTAAAATTGGTAACTAGGCAATAGACAATTATTTATATGTCTATATCCTTTTGTATAGTGCATTGTGGAAGTTAATGAGAATCATTCTTCTCATATTCATTCTCTCTCTACAAATTCTCTCTCTTTCTAAATCTGTTGATTACTGCAAGATATTAGACTTCTACACAAACCCCCAGAAGTTGGAACCAGAATCACCTGCTTCTACGTATCTCCCATGTACTTCTTTCTTAGCCACGAAGCTCCCCGTTGCAGCATCCCACCCCAGAACACATCACGTATCTCATGAACCTTCCCATTCATGTCAAAATCTCAGAAAAAAACTCAAAACTTCATGAAAAAGCAAGCAAAAAAAAAAAGCAAAGAAACAATGGGTAATGAGTGACGGAACCTGAGGTTCCGACCCAAATTGGAAATGGGGGAGTAACCCGACTCCTTATAAGTTAATGGAAGGTTCCTTAACTTTCTGATGTGGTACAATTTTTCATAACCTCACGCGCCCCTCACATGTTGCAGGACTCAAGCCAAACAGATGGACAACACACATCCTAATCTCATTAACATTTACAATTTGTGTAAAATTTCAAATAAAAGCTCAAAACTTTGCAAACAAGCAAGCAAGAAAAGCAAAAATGGACAATTGAGTAATGGATAAAAATCAAACATACAGAGTAGTTGAAGAGGACGACGCCGATTCCAGTGAGCAGACCCACCAAGCTTAACGACAGCACTATCGTCTAGTTCCTTCGGCCACAGCCTTGTACTCTGTTTTCATCTTCCCCTTCTTCTTGTTCTTCTGCTTTGTCATCGAGTAGTTGAAGAGGACGACGCCGACGTTGGTGAGCAGACCCACCAAGCTCAACGACAGCACTATCGTCCAGTTCCCTCGGCCACAACCTTGTACTATGTTTTCATCTTCCCCTTCTTCTTGTTCTTCTGCTTTGTCATCGTCATCGTTTTGTTGTTTTTGGTGTTGATTGTTCTGGTTTGGGTGTTTGATGTGGGAGAGAATAGGATGAGGGTTTTTCCCAGCGGTGATGAAGACGGAGGAGGTGGAGAGGCCAGGGAACATTCATGGCGGTGGAAGTGGGCGTTGGGGAAGCGCCATATACAGCCCAGGCCTCCCCTTAGCTGCTACACCAGTTGAGCCAAATCAAGAGTTATCTTTTAATAGTAACTTATTAAATATAGTCCATGATTGGAAAATGGCATGTAGTGTATCAGATCATATTTTTGGTATACTGAAAAATGTTAAACTTTATTATTTATGTTGTAACACGAAATATCCAATTAGAATCCAAGATATGTCTGTATTCATAACCTATAGTTTATGCACATATGAATAACTATTCTTAACATTTGCAAATAAGAAGATGCAACTATTCATGCTAAAAAATAGTTAGGAGCACATAAATCAACATGTACTTGATAAAATTCAAGAAATTCGTCTCGGTGATTAAGACATTTGCTACAACTGAGAACAAAAGAAGCTCCCATAAAGGAGTTGCACACTTCAATTCAGAGTGGCTGACGACATACGCCAAACTAACATATACACTTACAAAAAACGGAAACTAGACAAGGTTGTAGCTCCAATAAAGAATGCATTACGTTATGTGTCAATGTTTACTAATTACATCAATTATTAGGTCGGTTCTTTGATTTTAATCTAAAACATAGTATGACTTCAAAGATCCCCAATATTTTATTTAATAGACTTTTCCATGCACATCATGTAATGCAAGAAGTTTCAGGGACTAATTAAATAGCGAAAATGAGGTGATCACAAAAGCAAAATGCCTTAATTGTACCTAGGGGTGGTTCGGTATGGGATCCCATACCGAAACCCTTGTCCCGATTCCCAAACCGAAATTTTCGGGAATCCCATTTTCAATACCGATCCCAAACCAAATTTTCGGGAATCCCGAAATAGTTTCGGGATTTCGGGACAATTCGGGAATCCTGAAATGGTTTTGGGCTTTTGGACTAAATTTGACATATTAAGCTTTTGGGCTAAAATTCAACCTTTTTATATTGAAAATTTGGGCTTTTGGGCAAGCTGCCAATCTGCGGCCCAATGCCAATCTGTTGTTGGACTAAAATCTGCAATTTGTGCAGTCTGCAATGTGAATCTGTGCACAATCTGTGGCCCAATCTGTGCAGTCTGCAATGTGAGTGAATCTATGCACAATAGCTATGTGATCTGCCTATTTAATTTCTACTAATAGCATATGTGATCATCTGCCTATTCAATTTCTACTACACATGCATGCAATAAAAATAAATTAAGTAACAAATCCAAAAGCAAAATAAAATAGTTACAAGCCAAGGTTTTAAAATAAATAAAGTAACAACCCAAAAGCAAAAAAATTAGTTACAAGCCAAAGTTTCAAAATAATTAAGTTACAAACCAAAAGCAAAAAAGCAAAGCTTAAAGTTATTGTTGGCCTCTTCGGCCATTTGATCTTGTTGATGCTTGTGGTTGCTTCCTTCTTGTTGGTACTTGTACTCTTCCCCTTGATGTAGATGATTGAGCCCTTCCCCTTGATATTGATGGTTGAGCCCTTCCCCTTAAAATGGGTGGTCGTGGAGGTAGTGATTGATATAAACATCAGCCTAACATCACTACCAAACAGTGAAACAGATATTCGGAAAACTTGCAATAAAAAGAAAGCAACAGTTACCTCAATCCTCTAATCAACAACCTAGTAGGTAAACCACGGTGCAATGAAGGCTGACAAAAAAAATACAACTAATTAGATACTAGCATCAAACCACGGTGCAATCAAGACACACTATCTTTTAACGAAAATTAGGAGATGAGCAGCTCACCCCCTGACGGGTTGAGCAAAGTTGCACTCAATATAGAAAGGCAACAAGTTAAAAGAAATTTCATATACCATTTCTCATCTCATGCACATCCCTCTTATTTTGCAGCCATTAGGATGAACAATTAAAATAAAATCAACGATCACGATAATAGGTGCAGAAAACTATGTTTCGTATGTGAGTAGGATAAGTCATCAGTCAGCTCCCACAGTGGAGAAAATAAAAGGTGCAATGAGTCATATCTTGAAGAACTATAGAAGACAATTGCCCAATGCACGGCCATGCAAACTGCCATTGCTTTTGCCGTAATACGGCCAGGAAGAATTTCTGAAAGAAGGTGACCAGGCACCGAACCAGCTCCAAGAGCAAACATCAACACAAACCTGCAAAAACCATTTCATAATCTAGATTATCATAACAACCACACACCCAAATCTTCTATGCATATTTGCTTTATAATCTCAAAGTCATTTAAATATGGCATGTGGAAGTATAGATATGCATGCACAATGCATTGAAGTAAAAAATCTATGCAAAATGGCGCATCGAATTATATGTTATATTCACTCAAATGTGTCAAATTTTTACAGTATCATTAGGCAAGAATTGGGTTTAAATATAGAAAAAGAAAGAAACCAGAATGGCTAACTAAAATGAATTCACTTATACCCTTTTAATTATCCCAGTGCAAGACCCATTTAAAAATTTTCATTTCACTTTCTATCAACTACTCAGTGTTCGCTATGAATGAAGGTAGGAATGCAATTTCACACTACAGTGAGAAAAATTGAATAGAAGTGAACTCTGCAAGATTGTTGTGAAAAGAAGCGAACTCTGCAAACAAAATTAATTCCAAACCCTAAATTAAATTTCAAAAGGAAGAAAAAATTAGATTTCAAAACACTAAATTAATTACCTAATTTGGGATCGATAGTTCTGTGACTTGACTTCTGTGATCTATCTGTGCGAGAGATCGAGAGAGAAAGCGATGGTGTGGCGGTGGCTGTGTGGTGAAGGAAGGTTGGAGTGGAGAGTCATAGACGATCGGTAGTATGGAGATGAGGGCTCAGGGTCTCCAGCCAATTCCAATCCCAATTTGAATCTAAAAATTGAAACCCTAATTTTATAAAATGCAAACAAATTCAAGAGATTGACTTACCATGAGAGAAGACGATGCCACGGTGGTTGTGGTGGAGGTGAGACTGTGAGAGAGATTGTAGAGGAGGAGGAGTGGTGGACACATAGCGGGCCGGCGACTGAGAAAGAGACCACCAACCGGAGATACGCAACCAAATTTCTTCGAGTGAGAAAAGTGAGTTTTCTTACCGCAGGGAGGCCTGGAGATGAGATGAGGGCACTCGGTGAGGGAATGGAAACGGCGGAAGTGAAAGTGAACTGTGAAAATGAAAAGTGAAATGGGAGATCAGAGTCAGACCTAAAAACAAATCAACGATACAGATTAAATCTAAAACAATGAACGGTTGAAATAATTTTCTTATAATTAAAAAATAATATATATATATAATATTTATTTTCGGTTCGGTATGGGAATACCGAAAAAATGGAGATGCAAAACCAAATCCCATACCGAAAATTTCGGTATGGTTCGGGAATTTTGGTTTGGGATCGGGATTTTTTCGATTTGGTTTGGGATTTTTGGGATTTTTTCCAGCCCTAATTGTACCAACTAATGAAGTTATTTGAAGGGTTTATAATCATATTTAGAATGCTAATCATTAATCGTCTCCTTAAAGAAAAATAGGACGTGAAACCGACAAAACGTGAACACAACACTGTCATGGACATGAGCCACTTGTTGGCCATGATAAGAGTAGTTAATCTATATGAGTCTGTATAGATTATCAATTAGGTTTCTTCTTTAAACGGATTTACAGAACGATATCTAAATGTATATTTGCGATTTACAGTCTCACAATATAACATACCAAATATCCCGACAAACATATGACTCTGATTTCTAAATTGTAGCTTCCTTCTCAATCTCGCATTAAGTTGACAAATTGAAAACATAAACTTGCAAACCAACTCTGATTTCTAAATTATATTTGTTGTGGTAGTACCTAATGGGCCGGGCTCATTAGGACCAGTGGCAATTTTGAAATATAACACAAATACAGCACCATTTTTGTCACAAAAAATCAAAACGAAAAATCATCGTTTTTCTACCCCAAACTATTGGCATCGCGCAGTGTCTCCGTCGTCTAATGATTTTCCTCCGAATCGGAGAAGAAAGGCAACCAAATCATGGTCCTCCGAATTCGTGGTTTTCTGATTCTTCCCGGCGCTCCTTACGCGTACTGCAGCCTGAGCACGCGGCGCTCTCGATTGATTCCGTGGTCTGATCTTCCGCGAATAGCAATCCGACGGTGGCGATGGCATCGCCGCAGAACCAATCGGCGAATGTGGATCTCTTCGATGCGTATTTACGACGGGCCGATTTTGACCGCGATGGCAGATTAGTGGCAATGAAGCCGTCGCTTTCTTCCAGGGCTCTGGCCACCCAAACAGGTCCTTGGGCAGGTACTCTCTCTCTCTCTCTCTCTCTCTCTCTCTCTCTCTCTCTATATATATATATATATATATATGTGCGTGTGTGTGTGTATATGTTTGTGTATATATGTATATGCTTGTGTTTTTATGTATAATTGGATGTGTGTGTATGATTATATTTGTGTTCCGAATCAGATTGATTTTGAATTTTTAGTGTAATTGTAGTTGAAGTGGTAAATGTGAGCTCGGGATGTCTTAATTCTCATATGTAAGCTGAGATTTTTATTTCGTGTTAGTATAAATGCGGAATTGATGTTCAAATGGTAGAAAATAAGTAGATGAAGAATTTATACTGCTGTTAGTGAGGTTGAGAGAGTTATGTTATCAGGTCATTAATATACCTTCTGGTGTATCCGTTCAACCTGAGGTGGTAAGCAGACTTTAGAAATGTGTTATATGACCCAAGGATGGATCGAGGATTGTTTATTACATTAGAATTGTGCAGTAGTGAAAACCTGCAGCAGAAGATGACTATGGAGTAGTTAGGATTGTCGCATACAGGGGAAATGTTCTTGGGTCAGGATCATATCGACAAATAGGTTCTTGAAGCTGTATACTTGTTTTGCTGAAGGAATTTCCGTATAAAATGATAACCAGGGGCATATTATGTTAAATATTAATTATATGAATGCACTTTCTCATTAGCTTGAATTGCTGAACATAACAGGCTTAATCAAGCATAATTTTATGCGAGATGCTTTGCTGCTGGATGTTCATTTGTTGCATGATGTGTTCGTATTTTGATGTAAAAACTTACATATGCCATAGATATTTTGTAGATATAAAATTTAATTTGTGATTGGGAGTAATCTTTTGCTGGCCAATTGACATACGAACATCCATAAATATATACTATTAAATTGAGTCATGGCTAAATGTGTAGTCTAGATTGATAGAATGACTACCCATCATGCCACATTATCTTTGATGGAGCAGTTTAGGGAGGGACGCCCTCTTCCAGCAGTGCTACCAAGCAATGTTATGTTTGATTTATTCAATATTTTTCAACCTGCAAATAATTACTCCAATGCTGGCGATGTAGCCTGGAGACCTGCTTCTGGTATTCATCCATAAAACAAATCACTTTTATATTTTGAAACATGTCTTTCTTTGATGGAGAATAGTTTCTTATTTTTCACTTTAAAAGGCTTTCAACAACAGCAACTGATGCCTGGTCTGGCACCCCCAGCTGGAGGAAGGCCACCGAAGACAGTTGCTCCTTCTCATGCTGAGGAAAAGCAGCAGGCCAATTAGCGGAAACCCAGAGTACCAGAATTGGAGAAACATCTTGTAGATCAACCGAGTACAGAGGAGGTTAACTCACTGAACTCAAAGTTCAAAGAAGCAACTGAAGCTGATAAAAAGGTACTTAGAACTTTAATGTTTCCCCAATTTTCTCATCTTCAGCAGCAAAGTTATGTTCGCATGTTACTTCCTGATAAGTGTCAAATCATAACAAATATCCCAGAGAATTGGGGAAAGAAATCTTGGATGCTAGAGAGAAAATTGAATATTTCCGGGTCAAAATGCAGTTCAGCCATCGAACTTGTAATGTATCTTTTGTATTTCATTTCTTTGTGTATGCATCTCGCTTTTTCTTCATTCTTTTCTTCCTTTAGCTTGTGGCGCGACATATAATTTTCTCCTTAATTTTGGAATGTTCCTAGTCCTATTGAAGCAAAGAGCCCTATAGTTTTATCGTTGTTACAAATTTAATGATTGTATTATTAAACTGGTGCCGTGCCTTTCTCTTTTCAGCCTTAATTTGCTGTAGTTTTTTACCCTCTCCAATAATATTTGTTTCGCTGATCATTGTTTGGTGCAAACAAGAACACTGAGTTTTGCCGGTGTTAGTCCAATCGAGCCATTCATATTTTTTGCTCATTGCAGTTCAGCGACGAACAATCGCATATTTTTGTCGTGTCAAATGTTCAAACAATCGTGTTTGGTCATGAGTTTTTTATTTTGCCCTGGCGTGGTGTAGTAATTAATGTCTATGTTTATGATATAAAGGTAAATCAAGTTTTAAAGATAACAAATAGGCTATTATACACTTGTCCGTAACTAGCGCTTTATAATGTATAAAGCATAAACAATACCAAAATAATAAAAGCCTTGCCTAGTTGTTGTCTTATTTCTTGGTCAGACAAGTGAGCTACCAAAGTACAAATTTGCCTTAAAAAGTTTTTCCTAATCACTTTCATTTGCTTCAAACTCATCACTTGATCCACTAACTTGAGGCTCATCTCCTGATCCACCACCTTTGGAATCATCATCTTGTCTTGTTTCTTCTCCTACTTTTGGTCCCCTCGACATGAACACATGACCAAATTTGTATTTCTCAGCATCTTCCGCATACAATGGGCATATACCACAGCTTTCCACCTTCATATAGGAACCCGGGCAGAAGAAGACAACAGAGGCCTCTTTGGCAAGCTTGTAAACATCACAGTTTTTTCCTACCTCTTCACTTCTAAAGGCCTCATTCCACACATGCACGTGATGTTGGCCGTCACGGTAGTCGTAGGATTCGCCGGGGATAAAGTACTCAGAACTGAACAGTTCATGGCTTTCACCCATGAATTTGACAATGAAATTAGCACTTACCCTCCTCTATGTTATGTTTCTAGGTGCATATGTTATTAACGTTACCTCGATATATTGTTATTTTATCTTTGTAAGATTTTCAGAGAACTTAGTAACCTCATCTCAATGAACTGGTGATTTCAAACATATGGTTTCATTTGCTCAATGGAAAGTTTTTATTTTCTCCATTTAACAATTTTCATTACTAACTCGATTAAACATTGTGTGCTCTTAAGATGAGAGAGAAGGGAGAGAACAGATCGGTTAAGCATGTTTATAAAAACAAGAACAAAGAAAACAAAGAATGATGACAAAGACCTTTTCGATGAGGAAAGTGGCGGCATTATTGTAAGTATCAGTTAGTTTATTTATTTTTCATTCAAAGTAAAAACTTTGCATATTCACATCCTTTTGATTAGTTGGGTTGTGCATTATTTTTATCTTTTGGTCATTTGAACTGGTTGGGTCATGCTTTGTAGAATCAATTTAATCAATGCTTGGAAGAAAGGGAAGAGCATGAGCAAGATGAGGATTATCGAGAGGAGGTGTTTACTAGAGTTATGGGACCTGATGCACATGGACGTGTTCGCATGTATGGAACAGGTATAACTCCATCTCAAGTGTTTGCTCAAAGTTCAAGATCTTCCAATGTTAATGAGGACACCATACGAGAAGAAGTAGAAAGACAATATAAGACTAAGATAGATGATCTTAAGGCTAAGCATGAATATGAAATTGAAGATCTCCGATCCAAGTATAGTGAAGTCAGTTCGAAACTCCATCTCGTGATGACTCATATTGGTTTCCATGTTAACACATCACCAAGCGGAAGTGGACAGGTATATAAATTCGAATGTGATTTTGTTCTTTTTTCAATTTATTAGAATAAATTAGTGTGAAAATTTGAGCAATTTTGATTTCTATTTGTCATTTTGGTGTTAAATATAGGCTCTAAATACATCAAGTCATCTACAAGAAACATATGGGAGTAATGAGCAGCAACCTTAGTTAGACCCAACCTTAGTTAGACCCAGAACCATAGAAACAATTGCTTTCATAAAAGGTTTGTAAAGAAAACATTATACTAAAGATTAAACTTTTAATTGACACATGCTATTGATGGTAATTCTTATTTTTCAAGTTTGCATGGAGATTGTGATGAAGAGTCTTGATCATAATTAAACTCTTGAACTATGTTGGAGCATATTTGAAAGAAAAAAAATATGTTCATAACTTTTGGGACGAGATTATTTATATTTGACTGTAGTAGGATTATGTATTGGGATATGCGGATGATGTACTTTCAATGTTATTAGGAATTCTAAAAGCACAGTTCTTTGATTCATATATCATTTTACTTTTGAACTTAGAATGATTGTGAATAACATTATAAATTGCAACCCAATCTTTCACTAAACAAATATGATTTCCAACCATTTTGTATTTACAACAAAAAAACTGCAGGGATAAAAGTATTTACGACGTGTCAAACATGTCCCAAATATTTTGTTTAATTCCACCATCAAAGCAGTTGCGACGCTAACAATTGTGTCGCAAAGCTGTCATAAATAAACTTTGCGACGCTTGTAATGCGTCGCAATAAGTACAAGCGTCGCAATAAGTTGTGAAAACTTTTGCGACATGGGTTTGTTGCAACACTATCACAAGTGTCGCATGACCGTCGTTAAAACGCATAAACGACACTTTCATGACTTTACATGATGAGTTTTTAGGATCGTATTTAACAAGTTTTTTTTTGTAGTTATGGCTCCAAAATCTCTGAGATGTTTTCAAATTTAAAGCAATAATCAAGACCAAGTTTCTCGAGATTTTTCAACTTACACCTGTTGCTTGGAAGTTTCTTAAGGTCTTCGCATTGCCTTAAATCAAGTAAGAAATATTTTTGTTAGACAAGAAATATTTTCATTAGACCAGAAATATTTTCGTTAGACCAAACTGATTCAGGCAACTCCTTTATACCACTACGTTCTAAATTTAAGTATTGAATATTTCTTGGCATCTCTGGAAGATACTTGAGACTCTTGCAGTCTCCAAGATCAAGACGAGTAAGCTTGTCAAGATTTTGAAAATACGAAGGAATCCCAACCAAACTTCCACAGCCCCAGAGATTTATGTCCACAATTTTTAAACTCCCAGAGAGATTTGGAACTTCAGTTAGATTTGGACAGCCCCGCAGCTCAATCACTTGTAAGTTGACAAGTATCTGCAACCAATGAAATAGAAATATAAAGAATTAATATAATTTCTACACTTGATTATATAAAAGAATTAAAATAGGCATATAATATAATATACTTGCTCTTGTTTCCAAAGCTCCTTCTTAACTTTGCTAAATGGCATATGAAGCTCAACTAGATTTTCCGGACAGAAATTTGACGGCAAAGATTCCAGTGGATATCCCCTCCACTCAAGATAACAAAGAGAATCGGGAAGGTCTAGAGAAGCGGTCAATTTGTAGCCACCATTCACAATTAGCATTATTAGGTTAGACATCTTTTTGAAGTTTGCACGTTTCAATGGTCGCTCTTTAAGCTTATTCCAATTAACCTGTATGGCTTCAACATTTGGAGTTTTCTGAGAATAAGAAGAAAGTTTAAATGTGAATATAAACATATTAAAATTTAACGCACATTTGGAACAAAGAGTATTTGCGATGGTAATCATGTACAAGTGTCTTAGTCTAGTCAAATATCCAACATAATTGTATCCTCCTCTACTTGTCTAAATAAACAAACATTTGTTCATATTCCAAACACTTCCTAACACAATAAATATTCAATCAAATTCATCTTTTAACAATCTCACTTCTTTATTATAAATTAGTTTTACTTTGTTTTGTTATCATCTCAAGTTTGTAATTTTTTTTTTCCTAAAAAAAAGAAAAGAAAAAATTTGAATGCATTTAGCTCTTACCGTGTTACTCCTCAATACACGATAGACATCCTCATCATTGAACACCCTACTCTGTTTACCGGGATCTTTAATATCTTATTCTTGAACAATTTTCCTTCCCATTTCTTGTAGCAAATCGTGCATCTCTATGGTTTCCCTTCCCCACTTTGAATCAATTGATACGAGACATCTATTAATGAGAATATCAATTCCGGTTATCGGAAAGCGTCCACAGGAAGCTAACGTTCGTTTTACCAAATACACATCCCTCCCTTTATGAAAACATGCTATATCCAGAAATATATCCTTCTCATTTTGTTCCAATCCATCATAACTTATTCTCAACACTTTCTGGATATCTTTGCAGGGAAATCGTTTCAATTTGTTGAATTCCTCTTCCCATTCTCCTTTGCTCTTGCAATTGCTGAACAACGGCCCCAGAACTGTAAGAGCTAAAGGAACGTGCCCAGCATAAGCCACCACCTTTTCTGCCAACTCCTTCAAATCTGTTCTATGAGCACCGTTATTCTTGAAAGCATGCAAACAGAAGAGCTGAAGAGCGTCATTTGATTTTAATCCCTCAACCTCGTAGATCTTAGCCTCTTCAACAGTTTGCCCAAGTGTGCCCCTATCTCTACTTGTGATAATGATTCTACTTCCACTGCCATACCGGAGACGATCGCCAGCTAAACGTTCAATTTGCAATGAATCACTCACGTCATCTAGAACAACGAGGACCTTTGTACGATCGAGCCTTTCTCGAACCAAAGTTAATCCTACGGGCAGAACTTCTTCCTTTAATAGCTCCTTAAGAAGTGTTTTTTCCAAGTGATCTAGTCCACCTGCTTGTTCTGAGTTCTCCCTAACATTCTTAAGAAAACAAGAAGCTTCGAATTTAGAAGAGTGTATGCGAAATACAGCCTCGGCAAGGGTGGTTTTCCCAATACCACCCATGCCCCAAATACCTACAGTGATGAAAGCGTCCGGTGAATGAATGCCTAACAGCAATTCGATCTGCTCGATGCGTCTTTCAATTCCAACAAAGCCCTTTAAATCGCAGGATGATTCGCCACACAATTGGGTCCAAATATGATCGACAACTTTCTGAATTAGATTTGCCTCCGTCCTGGAGTATAGACGTATATGATTAGGTAGAAAAGCAATAGTTAGTCTCAAATACGCTTTACCAAATCTTAGCACAAATCAAACTGTCACAAATTTAAAGAAAATTTATAACTTTAGACAAGTTAAAGAATGAGTTAGTTACCCGGATTTGTTTGAATAATCAAACCCAGATAGATTGGCTGCAGTCGTCAAAGCATCCCTCCACTTGTGCACCTTGTCGATATTGTTGTCGAAACGTTTTTCAAGTTGAGCAAATGCATCCGCATAACTCCCGTGCTGTTTTCGTACATCAGATGGATTGATGTCGTAGAATACGGGTATAACTATCTGGCCATCTCTCTTGTTGCATTTGAGTATATGCACGAGTTCATCTAAACACCATGTGGAAGAAGCATAGCTTTGAGAGAAAATGATCACCGAAATCGTGGATTTCTCGATTGCCTGTCGAAGGGCAGGTCCGATTTCTTCTCCACTCTGAAGTTTGCAATCGATGTAGGTTTCAATTTTCTTCTGAAGTAAGGCAGCATGTAGATGGCTGGTAATACCAAGGCGGGTGTCCTTGCCTCTGAAACTGATAAACACATCATACTTTTCTCGACGTGGGGGGTTACAGCAGCGGATGATGAAGAAGAAGCAATGTCCATAACCTCTAGTTTTCAGAAACAGCAAAAAGATGTAGTTGCAGAGAGATTAATTGTTGATTAGAGAGAAATAATACTACGACGTTGCACCGAATTAAGAGGATGCAAGAGGGGGGGGGAGAGAGACTAGTTCAGAATTTACTTGAATTGGCTTTTGACTACATGCACAAAATTTCAAAGGCTCGAAATCAACGAGTGAGAGATACGAAAGTGGAAAATTGGGCACATGATAGGACCTATTTTCTTTAAAAACACTATAATTTAAAGAAAGATATTCATATATTTGCAATCTTAATATGAACAACGTCATCTCAGCATGTAAAGCAACTAGTATTTGAAAACCATAAAATGAATAAGTGTAAACCTTTTCTCCTTGCTTTGCTCCCCTCACAATCAGTATCATCATCGTCACCTGATCGATTCCTGCAAATCAAGTTTTAGTTATGTTTCATACAGTCAAAAAACAAAAATCAGATTATGCATATACCAAAAAACACCACACAAAAAGGAAGAGCCCTATGCGAAAAAGGATGCAAAATCAACTTGAGACCTCTTTCTCTTGTTCTCTTCCTCGTTTTCTTTTTCCATTTGCTCTCTCTTTCAATCTTTTGTACTGAAGCTTTTTCAGAACCTGTGTTAAGAGAACCGTTGAATCCAAACGTCAAAAGGAAGACAATTGATAAAGATGCAAACAAAACAAAGTGACACCGGTGACAGGTCACCAGCCAAGAAATTAACAGCAGACATAACAAAAATTAATTAGCAATTTAAATGCCAGCATAACATAACACCTAAACTTATTAATTAAAAAGAAATGACAAAAAATACAGAAAGAGCCTTAAACAGTATCAATAAACGCTGACTAACCTCTGACAAGTTACCAATTTGACGAGGGCTTATTTGCTTTCTCCAGCTTCAAAATAATATCCAAAACAATTACTTTTTTGCATCATCAGCATCAGCAAGAGCAGCAGCGGATGAAGAAGAATACGAAGAAGAAGAGGCCAATATCCATAACCAACCTCTAGTTTTCAGATCCAGGAAGTAGTAGTTGCAGAGAGATTAATTGTGAATAGAGAGAAAGAGAGAGAGACTGGTTCAGAATTAAGGAGGATTCAGCAAAGCAAGCGAGAGAGAGAGTAGTTCAGAATTAAGGAGGATATAATGAAACGAGAGAGAGATAGAGAGAGAGAGAGAGAGGGAGACTAGTTCAGAATTTACTTAGAATTGGCTTTTGAGGAAAAGCAACGAGTAAGAAACGACCAGTTACAAAAGTATAAAGGGGGCACATGGGATGTGGCCCTCCCTTGCGCGTTATGCGTCCACGGTTTTGAATCGGGAATACTAGTACTAAATTTGTAAATTATATAATGTGTGATTACTATAAAATGAGCATGTTTATTAATATTTAAGTAATAATTCAATCTTAAATTTCTATGTCATTTAGTTTATAAATTTAATCTCTCTAGCATTACTCTTTTTCCAATTAGTTGGTCACCAATTTCTTCTAAGAATTTTCCAAGCACTTTCGTTCGAGGATATTTTAATAAGGTGTGTTATCCACACACCTCATTTTACTTCTCACACACCTCATGTTAATTTATGTATGTTGATCTTCTTCATTTCATCTGATTTGATGATCGAAAATTAAAAAGGTGTGTGAGAAGTAAAATGAGATGTATGGATATCACACCCCTTTAATAATTTTCACACAAAAAGTGCACTTCACACTACAAAATCTTGGAAGGCAGAGTAAAACTCTCCATAGCCTCTCTAGGCTCGAAAATGGTAAATAGTCGTGACTTGCCACCATTTGTCCATTTAAAAAAAAAATATATATATATATATATATATATAGTTGTTGATTGAATAAGATTTGGTATCTGACCTTCCAAGCACAGGTGACAGATCAAGTCATTTGACTATGAATGATTTTATGAATGAAAAATCATTAAGTCTCAGAGTCATTTAGTTTGATATCAGCATAATGTATTACAAACTCATTAAAACTATCAATCTCATCACCATGCTATGATAAGAATCAAACTAAACATGTGAAACCCCACCCCCAAATTTTATGAAATTCCACATTTTACTTAAAGGTTTTCAAATTTTTACATTTCAGTCCCTCACTTCCTACCCAATCAGGATCCTCTTTTTAGATTTCCTCTCCTCTCATTGCTTGCCATGAGGCAGCCCACTAACTCCTCCCTATCACTCTTCCCTCGAGTTCACTCTCTTTCTCAGCTCACTCTTCTCTCACTTTCACACTCTTTCCCTCTCTCTTCCTAATCGAACCCACACCCACACACACCCATAAGGACACCCCCGACGATGACACACCATCGCCACCACCCTCGTGACTTTGTGTCCCTCTCTCCGCTTGGACATTCTTGTAATAGCACATTCCGCTTGTATTCTGAATTAGATGTATGCTTTGAACATGTCATGCATTATCACTATGCTTTCATTGTAGGCAGTTGAATATTATTATATTATTTTAAGTAGTTTGAACGAAATTTATATGCATGTTTCATATGTTCTCAGCATTTGCATTCATAAATGGCTTGCATCACCCTCAGGTGTCGGCCATCACGTGACTATCCCGATGTCCCACGGACATCAGGATTGGGGCGTGTCAAAACAGGTCTTAATAATTATTCATTAATAATCAATGGGCTAGTTTGCCACTTCTATTTCTGAAGCTATCGAGAGGTCATAAGAGAGCCTGAAATTATGTGTCTTGTCCCAAGTAAACGAGTCATGATCCACCATCTCTCTCTATCCATCTAGGCACCAAACTAAGCAATAGACAGATAGAGGTAGAAATTGGGAATAGAAAGCAAGCAAGGGAGGAGAGAGTAGTTGCCCGCTGAGACTAGATCAGTTTGAGTTCAACAATTGTACTAGTTGACCTGACTTACAAAAAGGTTACAAAAGTTCTATATGCTCTGGACAATCAGACGGAGATGTCGAATAAAAAAAAACGGATAAATGAAATTTCCCAACTCAAGAACCTTACTTTCCCCGTATAAAAATTCAAAGCATTCCAACATATGAAGAAAGACAAAATAAGGGCACACCAACATCTGTTCATAACTTTCATTACAACCAATGTCTTAAATGTCAATAATATCGGCGATATTTCGTCGATATTATCGGTTTTTTGCTTTAGCGATATTTTAATAGGTATCCAAGGAGTTTTCGTCAAAATATCGCGATATTATCGATAATATCGCGATATTACCGATAATATCGTGAAATTTTGGATCTGTGCAAATCGGAGAAGAACGTCGGAGCTTCTACAGCTCCGGCCTACTGTAAAAGAGCACCCTAGACTCCGATCTAGGTATCAAAATTAAATAGAAGACGAGAGGAATGTTTTTATAACTTCTATTTGCCGTGAAACGGTTGAAGGTATTCGGAAAGTTCGTCGACATTCACGGCCTCGCCGGAGCTGGGTGTGCCTTCCCCCGGGTCAATCTCCTTCTAAAACCTTGTTAAAAAAATCAGATAAAACTTAGTATATCTCGATTCTCAACCACACCACACAACATCCAAGATGAATTGAGGGCTTACCTAACCAGAGAAGGATCAAGAGAACTCGTCGGAGAGTTCCTGGGTTCCACTGTTCTAGCTGCACCGAGAGAAAGGGAGAGAAAGACGAGGTTTAGCTTGTCTCTGTGAAGATGAGGGAAGAGAGAGTGCTGCCGACGAATTTCTGCAGCGCGTCTGTGAAGATGAAGGAGGAGACAGTGCAGAGAGAAACGTATCTGTGAAGATGATGGAGGAGACGGTGCGGGGAGAGAGAGAGAGAGAGAAAGAAAGAGAGAGAGACTTTAACATACCACCCAAGGTGGACGGGAGACTTAAACAAACAAAACCATGGGCTCTGATGGTTGTAACTTGTAATTATGAGGTGGACAGGTGACGTGAAAGAGGTGAGGTGCACCTATGATGGTTTTAACTTTTAATAATGAAGGCCATCCATTTATATTTTTAAAAGTTTAGGATATATTATATATATATATATATGTTATATAAATTATAAATTATAGGTTATTTAGATAATATTTTGTTTTTTTTACTAAGCAAGCAGATTATATTCGAACCCTCCCTTTGTCAACCATGCACCTGAGCCTTATCCAACTCGCTACAGATGTGTTTGTGATTGCATATTCAGCCTGTAATATTTATATGGTTGTTAAGATGTCTGCAAGGCTTGCAAGCTAATATTTATTATCTAGGATAAATTTCTATATTTTAAAAAACACCAAGGTGAAAATTTTGAACCTCATAGGAACTCTATGTGGTACTAAGTCACTCATGTATCTTACCATACAATGTATAAAGTGTAAAATATTGTACTAATTCATTATATATAAATGATTATGGTGTGTTTAAACTTCTTTCATTAATTACTACATATTTTCTACACTCACAATGTTTGCCAGTTCGCTATATAATCAACTTGATAATGTTAAATCCATCATGCAATGCATTTCCTTCCAATTTTTTGTGATAAACTAATAGATAATTGACTAAATAAACATCCTGCAAAGTTTCAATAAAAATTTCCAAGTTTTTCTTACAATTTCCGTGGTTTCCATATTATTTTTATCGATATCGATAATATCCCGATATTTCCGTATTTTCGGATTACCGATATTTCCGATATCATCGATATTTAATACATTGATTACAGCTGACAAGTCACAACTCACAAGTCATCCCTTACGCACTTTATGTACAAAGTTTTTTTTTTCTATCGTACTAGTTTAAGCTTTGATCAGCAAGCCGTCCAACGGAATTTAATCTTGACAAAGATAGCTAACCTACACCTGGTGAGTCACCGTAGCACTCAGTAACGTACCAAAATGTACACGACTCTTCAATTGAAGATAAAAGCAAACTAAAATATGTATAGCCCTTTGATAAAATGTATATGTATATTCTATATATGTGTGTGTGTGTGTAGGAGTGTGATATACAGGAAGTCAATGAACAATTGATGTGATATACAGGAAGTCAATGAACAATTGATGAGCCTGATAAAATTCTCTCTTTGTTGGCGAAATGTTTTGAAGTCGAGAAACCTCATTGGTGAAGTTCGTAAGATAGCATTAATGCAAAAGTTCGCGACCGTTATTAAACGATCTAAGACAAATACATGTGTTGTTATTGGTTGCGATAGACGTGGGTATTATTGAGTCTCTAAAACTTCACTAGATGAAAGAAAGAGAAACTCAAGATCTCTGCTCGTAATTGTCCATTCGAAGTCAGGAGGCATCAAAAGAAACGTGAAGAATTTTGGAAACTAGAGATAAAAAGTTTGTTACATAACCATGAATTTTCGAATGACACGTGTGGACATGTGTGGACATCCTTATATTGGAGTTTAAAGATAAGCCTGAAAAGTTGCCTGTTACTCAAAAAGAGGATACCAAAAGACAACTTTGTGAATTTCTTGATACTTCTATTCCCTCAATTCTTGAACCTAATGTTAAACCTCACAAAGGACATCTGGTAGGGTCCAAAAATAGAAAAGAATCAAGCTCTACAAAGTGTAGTCCTTTAAAGTTTGAAATAGTAGAGAAGACTTAGAAACGTTCTCGACAGATATGTCATTATTTATTGATTTGTCTTTTGATATAGTCATGATTATTTATATATACGTATAACACTTAATGTGCATAATGATTTGCCAAAAAAACTTTTTATTAATTATATATATACTAAAAAGAGGAAATGAACTAAAATATCGTTCATTCTACAGTGTTCTCCCTTATTTGCCCTCGCACTTTAACACTAATTCCGATTGTGTCCCTGCTGCATTTTATTTTTTTATTTTCTTGTTCTTTCTCCGTTCTCTATTTCCTCTAGCTCGATGCTCTCCGCCAGAGTCTCTGGCTTCTCTCATTCTCTCTCTAAAATACCCACCCTCTAAAACTCCTTCTCACCTCTCCTCCTCCGAGCCACTTTCTCTATCTAGAACTCACTCGCCACTGCCTTCTCTCTGATGGTTCAATAGGCCGGCGACGACTTCTACGATTTCGGCGACGGCCAGTCTCGAGGTTGGTCTTAACCAACTCCTCACAAGGTCAGGCACATTCTACACCTATTGCATCTGAAGATCTGCCTCAAATTTGCGATTATCAGTTCAAATCCTAACTGCTGCGTTTTCCGACGAATTTACAGAGGCGGCGAGCTCAATTCCGGCCAGGTTCTGTCAAATTAGGTGGTGATAGGCCACTCGAGGCTTGAACCAGAGGAGGAGAGGAGTAGTTGTTTTCATGGAAGGAATAGAGCAGCAGCAGCGGAGGAGGAGTATGCAGAGGCAAACGTGGAGGAGTAGTTGGGGGTCATCAATTAGAAATGTACTGTTCCAACTAACACATAACCATTTGTTAATTGAACCACTGATACGACAGGCTTTGTTTTTGAGTTTCAATTTGTTGATTATTGCAGGACGATAGGTAGAGAGTGGCACTTTTCTTCATCAGTTGCATTCCAAGCATTTCTTTGGGAGAGGTATAGAGTCTGTATACTTAACTTTTTATATTTCAATGTACAAATACTTCCCAATGGAACCGCAAAATTGGTAACAAACACCTTGACTGCTGCATGGCATACGAAACCAACTATGCTCATACATATTCATGGGTTTCTTATAAAGCATTAAACTACGGATTGCTCCTTTGCTACTTGAACACATATTCGCTTTATAAAGATCATGTCTGTGAAAAATCAATTTAAATGTATGTGATAGTGACTGTCTTAAACTGATATGCTCATATACATCAGTAATTCGTATTATGTGGGACAGCTTGAATCCATCTTTTCTTTGTTTGACTTGCTAATTTTTCTTTATTTTTCAATTGCATATAGTGCAATTCACTCTGTTTTAAATTAAGTGGTATATTGAGGTAATTTTGAGAGGAAATATATAAAGCACTCTCTTTGTATTAGTGTGGGTGTATGGTATGTATGGCATCGGATTAAACCTTGAATATTACCAAAAGTTGCTCTACTTCTATCCCCATCGTGTTTTATGTTGAGCTTCTGCAGATACTTTGTTAATTAAAGCAATCACTCTTTATGCATTGCTGTCACCAGTTTCAACGAAATAATTTATGACAAGTTCTCCTTCCGTTTCAGGTTTGTTCCAGACCTGATTTCGTATGCTCGGAGTAATGAACTGAGGATCTTTATTAATCTCGGCATGCTTAACTATTTTGGTACTATGCATGTATATCTATAGATGTAATATGATTATAAGAATATAAACTTTGTAATTTTACTTGCTTCTTGATTATAAGAATATAAACTTTGTTTATTGGTGTTCTAGACAAACACAGCAGTACTGCGCCTACGCTTGAGAGACCTTTGATTGATTTCAGACGTTAGACTTTGTCCATATTGAAATTATCTTTTGAACACTGAGCAACCAATCTTTTGATAACAAAGAACTTAGCTATAAAATCTAACTTCTATAACCTCTGTTTTCTATTGTATATTTTCACAATATTTTAAACACCTGCAGCATCACGTGGGTCTTTTTGCTAGTAATAGCTTAGATGTGTAAAGAATACGTGAAGATCCACATTTGCCATAGTTATCTTGGCTTCCCTTGGAAACTCTTTTCCATGAAAAATCCATTCCATCACACATACCACAGGATTCATGCTCAACTTCAATATCTATGTATTAATAACTTTCATTTTACGTGCACGTGAACAACTGTTCTTAGCATTTGCAAATAAGAAGATGCAACTATGCATACCAAAAAATAGTTGAGAGCACATAAAATTGGCATGTACTTGATAAAATTCGAGAAATTCACCGGAGTTGCATGCTTCAATGTAGAGTAGCTAGTGACATATGCCAAACCAACATATACAGTTACAAAATCATGGAAACAATACAAGGTTGTAGCTCCAATTAAGAATGCATTACATTATGTGTCAATGTTTACTTATTACATCAATTCTATGGTTTTGGCCAAGAGATTCCTAATGTTTTATTTAATAGATCTTTCCATGCACATCAAGTAATACAACAAGTTTCAGGGACTAATTAAATAGTGAAAATGAGGCGATCACAAAAGGGAACAACTTACTTCTGATAATAAGAGACTAAAGTCTAATCAGAATGCATATAGGAAAAAAAACATTTCCAGGCCGTATGCTTGCGGTGATGCTACTTCCAAGACAGAACGTTGAAGCATAGGATTGGACTGAGCAACTGCAGAACTGATGTTTTTGCCGTATGACATTCCTGTTGCTGCACCAATAAAAAGTGATGGAGCATAGTAGCCTCCAACTAATCCAGAGGCTCGACACAATGAGGTTGCACCTATCTTGACCACCACCAACTGAAGCAACAAATCAGCTGAGAGGCCTTTCTCCAGTGGTCGAGATTCTAGCAAAATGTCAACACTCTCGAAACCCCGATAAAGAATTTCAGGATATGCCAATGCCATCAGCCCGATAGCCAAGCCACCCACGATAAGCAAGCACGAAAAAACCAAAGCAAAAATAGGCAATGAGTGACGGAAGTTGAGGTTCCACCCCAAATTGGAAGTGGGAGAGTAGCCCGACCCTTTGTAAGTCTATGCAAGGTTCCTTGACTTTCCGACCTGGGACAGTTTTTCACATCCTCCCGTGCCTTGTCACATGTTCCAGCACTCAAGCCAAACAGATAGACAACACACATTCCTATGTGAGACAATTCTTTAACATCCTCACAATGAATAACAAAAAAACAAAAACATGTAAAGATCACTAGCAGACTACAATGCTAATGTATCTCATGAACATTTACAAAAACAAAAACATGTAAAGATCACTAGTAGACTACAATGCTAATGTATCTCATGAACATTTACAATTTGTGTAAAATTTCAGATAAAAGATCAAAACTTTGCAAACAAGCAAGCAAGAAAAGCAAAAATGGACAATTTGTTTGGGTTAAAACCTAAACTAGGGCTGTGGAGCAAGAAGGCCCAGAATCGGGCCTAAAAGAAGAGAAGAACCAAGATGCCCAGCGACAAGCCCAAACCACCGAAGGAGTCTTTCTCAGCAAAATTCAAGTCACTTGGACCACTTGCCTACCTACTCAAAGATCAAGTGGAGTAGACCAGCCAGCTATCAGCCCATAAAGTACTTTACCATGGCAGTACAAGTAAAAAGTTGATGAGTCACTACCCTTCAAAGGCATTCGGGTAAGGACCAAGCTGCAGGCAGCTTCTCCAGTTGCTTATAAAAGGAGGAATAAAAGAAGAAAAAAGGACACTCAATCAACCAAACAAACAATCTTACAACTTGCCTCTTTCAGCCAAGCAAAGATCTCCAGAAAACTGAACATCTTCAGATTCTGCACCTTTTTTAGCTTTAGTCTCTCCGTAGAAAAGACAATTCTTGTCTAAGTAAAAAGATCTGCTACCTTTTCCCTGGATTTGCTGTAGTATCGATTCCCTCCCTTAAAAGTTAGCTGCCATCACCCTCTTTTTGCATACAAACACTTTGTAATCACAAAGAAAGGAATCTGCAAGACGTGTAAACCTTGCCCGACAAGGTTAAATCTTGCCCGACCTTCTTTGTTTAGTCTTTCAATAAATAGATCTGATAATATAATGAATACCTCAATGTTCATTCAAGTCATTTTCAGTCAGTTTGTTGTTAGAAGGTTTATTAGTTCTTGGATATGATCTTCCCGAAGAACTGATGATCTAATCAGATCTAAGTCTTTCTTTTTCAAGCATACAAGATTGGTTACCTAAAAGTCCTTGGACTCAAGGCATAAAAAAGAACTTAATGTCGACTTAACCCATCCACGACAATCCCTTGATAAAGAGAGAAGTCCGAGTAACTTGAGGCGCAAGTAATCGACTTTCATATTTATTATGTTACAATCACGATGATACGCTTTAATTATTGAGTTTGGTCCTGAAAGTGAGCCTCAAGGCCTACACCTAAGGCCCCACAAAGGCACCTATCATGGCTAATTCAATCCTTCGAGCGCGAGTGATTAAGCTTAAATATCAGTTGTTCATCCTTGATAACAATAAGTGTCAAACAATATGCTAAGAGTACTGAGTTAGTTTGTGATCGCATGCCTCAAGGCCTACACCTAAGGCCCAACAAAGGCATCTTTCACAAACTAATTTAGTCTCTCGGGCACAAGCAAACAACTGAACATACTCATTTTACATCTGCCATGTTGAAGATGGCAGTGGCACGCCTGAACATCCAACATTGGTTTTTGATTGTGAGCCTTAAGGCCTACACCTAAGGCCCTACAAAGGCACCTTTCATAAACTAAATTTGTCCTCCTATTGCAGCCCGCCAACAAGCAGGAGCCCGACAGCCATACACGAACCAACATGTGCCAACTCCTTGGGGAGCTGTGTGCTCGAGCCAGGGACCCTTCCCAACGAAATTCTTGCCCGAACATAGTTTTGGCACGCCCGGTGGGACCTAGGGTTGTTTTGTATGCCAAAAAAGAGAAAAACTCAAGCTATTAAGTTGAGTGCAAAGCATAGACCATCAAAAACCGTGCTGAAAATGACTGATAAACCAAAACATCTTCTTTCCCCAATAGGATCAGCAGTTTTGGAAAGCCCGACTTCACCTGAGAAATCGGGAGGAAAAATAACAAATGAAGACTTGCAGGCCACCATGGTGTAAGTATTAAAAAGCATGGAGAATCTTTCCCGATAAACTAGAGGGGAAGTGAGTAGACTCTGTACTTTAACAGGGCACCTACAAAGAAGGTTAGATCTGGAGTTTTCCACCCCAAAAGATAATCAATAAGCAATGGCAAACAAAGCCACCCTTATCAGTGAACCAGTCTTTCCCTTAATTCCTTCATTTGAGGAAGAAAAATATAGGGAAAGAGGAAGGAGGGATCTGAAGGAAGCCAACAAGTCATTCAAGCTGTTCTAAAAACAGAATCGCCTAGCTTCCCAGTGCTCTCAGTAAGTAGTAGGGGGCAGAATGAACAAGAAATGACCAAGTACGGGATGCCCCTGACTATGGGGGAGTCCAGCGGGAAGGAAGAATCTGCCAGTACAGACAAACCTCTTCCTTATAGACCACTCTCAATGGTCAATAAGGGAGGAGGAACCAATTGGAGGAAGCCTGAACCTAGGAAGGAAGCACTAAGGGGCAACGATAGAGGTCAAGCTGGTAATGATCGAAGCTCGAAGTGGGAAACTCCTCACAACTTCCAGAATAATATGGCTACCCAACAACTCAGGGAGGAGTTAGCTGAGTTAAGGAGGGTGGTAGCTCAAAATGTTCAGCCTCGGGCTCGCCCGATGTTCAGGGTAACTTACCAAAAACCCTATCTCGAGTACATCGATGAACAAAATCCATTCCCTCCCAACTTCAAGATGCCCGCATTCCCAACATTCAATGGAGAAGACGTCAGTGTATCCTCCAGAAATCACATTTTTGAGTTCTCCAACCACTGTGTGGCATATGAAGACAACCCCAACTACAAGTTAAGGTTGTTTGGGAACTCATTGGCCGAACTGGCCTCTCAGTGGTACTCTCTTCTACCTCCAAATTCTATTGCCAACTAGGGGCAAATGGAGATGGCTTTTCATGAACAGTTCTACAGAATAGAACCAGAAGTAACTATCAACGATCTAGTTGAGGTGAAACAGTACGATCATGAGTCCACAGAGGATTTTATGATGAGGTTCAAGAAGACGCGAATGAGGTGCCAGTTCCTTATCAACCAGGCTCAGCTCATCTCAATTACTCAGAGAGCCCTGAGATTGCCTCTGAGGGAGAAGTTCTATGATGTGCAGTTCAATGAATTGCAAGAACTGGTGATCGCTGCTACAAAATACGAGAAGATGTTGCTAGAGGAACAGCAGCTAAAACATTCCTCCAAAGCTCATCATTTCTATAAAAACAAAGCTGCAATTCATCATATAGAGTTCGAGGAAGCGGATCTAGAGCAGATAGAGGGACGTGAGAGAGAGGAGATTGATGTATATGCAGCAGAGATGACTACGCCTTTCAAGCCATTAATAGTGAAAGGGCTGGTCCAACCTGTCAAGGACCAGAAGATCGTAATGAATGATGGGGGATTCGTCCCTATGAAACCTCCTAAATACCAAAGCTACTCATTTGATCTGGCCAAAGCCCCTGAAATTTACGAAGAGTTGGTGCGGGCAAAAGTAATTGTGCCCAATGGCACCAAAAATATGCCTAAACCAGAAGAGCTGAAGGGGAAGAAGTACTGCAAGTTACACTATACCTTCAACCATTCTATAACTAATTGTGTCCAATTTAGAGATTGGGTACAAGATCTTATAGTGAAGGGCAAGTTGCTGCTTGACAAACCCCAGGCCAACATGATGATCGATACAAATCCCTTCTTAGAAGCCTTAATCAACACGATCAATCTGACGGGGCCAAGAAGGAGTTTTCTCCATTCATTACTGAGAAGGAGGGGGATAAGGCCCGCACTGCCCTAACATCCTAACACCAGTAATGGTAAAGAAGAAGGGACCAAGCAATCAAAATTGGGTCCTTAAAAAGATTGTTGGTGTGAAAAGAAATAAGAAGGGGGCATATAGTTGCCCGAATAGAAAAGATGGTGTGAAAGCTTCAAAATAATACAAGAGGCAAAAGAAGTGAAATCAAAACATCATTTTCATTCCATGAGAAGAAGGGTTGCAATTTTGCTAGCTTATCAAATTCACATCTTTACCCAGATTAATTATTCTGGAGTGATAAGTCTGCATAATTGTAAGAAGCCTATCAGGATCGGCCAAAACGGTATGGTTATTGACAAGTTGAGATTTGACATGCTCAAGCTCCGAATTTGCCTTTTTTACCTCCTCGACCTGATGCTGGAGCGTGCCAAAGAGGGTCTTTTGTTTAGCCTTCAGTATAGCAAGCTGTCCTTCCAGCTTTTGGATCTCAGAGGTCAACACCCCAATCTTTTGTTCCGTCAATGAGCCTTCGTCTATCGGCTGATGAATACAAGCAGAAGTGCTGGACTCTTTCTCATGAAAACATCTCACTCGGTTGGCTTGCCTCTCAGCTTTCTGATGTTGATCTCGAAGGGCCCTCAGGTTCTCAAAAAATGAGATGAAGGGGTCATGCTGAGATTGTGATAATTGATCAGCCCTAAAGAGATCTTTCACAACCTTCTCAACATGGTGAAGAGCCTTAAGGCTGAAGGAAGATGTGAAGTCTTTCTCCACCCACTCTTGAAAGATTCGGCGTGACTCTTGGAAACTAGAGGACTCAGAAGTGCTCTTTGAAGATCGCAGCTTTGCTTTAAGCTGCCCGAATTCTTTGAAAAGCTCAGGCATAGCAGCATCTGAGGGGATAGGTGAAGAAAGAGGGGAGCGTACTCCAGTTTCCAAATGAGCTTCAATCTCCTTAAGAGGTTCAGCAGGAGAATGAACCTGAGAAGAGGGAGTATCAATGACTATAAGGGCAATGGTGGTCTTGGCCTTCTTAGGCTGAGGAGCGGGTGTTCCTATAACTTCAGGAGCGGAAGAAGCCTGAGGAAGCTTTGTTTTACGCGCCAGACGAGGGGGAGAGTTGCCCGAAACTCCTCCAAGAGCTTGCTGAAAAGTTAAAGGGGGCAAAAATCAGCGTGAGGATTGCAACTCGGGATACAAAAGCTCAGAAAAAAAGGAATAAACATACTGCTTCTAGTGGGGTAACGTCACTATCACCACCAGAGGGGGAGGGAACCATGCCCGAACCTTCACCAGAAGCCTATAAAAACATCTGACATAGGTAACAAGTGTTTAAAAGTCAGGTTTTGAAGACAAAGAAAAAGAAGAAATTTTTTACCTGAACAGGGTCTTGAGAAGTAGGAGGAGGCACCTTTCCGACAATGGTGTGATCCGGAGACTCTTGCAGACTGATAAACTCTGGGACCACAGGAATTTCAAGAACTAAAGGTTCTTCGCCAAATGCTGTTGTTGTTGGTTGTTGTGGCTCATGTGTTGGGGATGGCTGGAAAGAGTAGAGACAAAGAGTGAATATGAGAAAAGCATAGTGAGAATTGGTGACAGGATAAATACTCACTGAAGCACTGTCCTCTTCTACAAAATGTAACACTACTCCTGTCTTTGGATCAAATTGAGAGGTCGGCGTTACCTCCAGGACAGGAGGAAGAGTTGAAGACTTTAGAGTAGGGTTTCGACCAGTAGAAGAAGCAGAAACCCCCGCCTAAACTTGCAAAGAAAAAGGGGTCAGTCATTCACTACCAAAAAGATAAAGCTTGTGTTTGGATTAAAACTTGAACTTTTGGCTCAAAGGGGAGTTGGCCTAAAAGGAAGAGGGACTCGAAGCCCGGCCGAAGCCCAGAAAGCAGAAAAGGCCTTTTCTGACTTGGTGCAGCTCATGTGAACCACTTGCTCACCTACCCAAAGGCCAAGTGGTATAGACCAACCAGCTAATCAGCCCATAAAGTACTTTATAGTGGCAGTACAAGTAAAATAGCTGATGAGTCACTACCCTTCAAGCTGTATTCGAGCAAGGTTACTGCTACAGGAAGCCAAGCCGAGTTGTCTATAAAAGAAGAAAGAGAAACCAGGAATAAAGACACTCAATCAATCAAACAAATACAAGCACAAACTCTGCTCAAAAGCCAGATTTGCCTTCAAACGAAGCTGTAGTCAGCCCAAGCCTTCATCCCTCTCGGGATAAACCTTCACTCAAGCCTTTGTAATAGCTCTGCTACCCTGTTCAACTCTTGCTGTAGTATCGATTTCTTTCTGTAAACTCATCTCCTTACCCCATTTCCTAAGCTTTCAAACCCCTTGATAAAGCACAAAGATAGGAAGTTGCAAGACGATCAGCCTTGCCCGACCCTCTTTGTTTTTTATCTTTTCATTCATTAGCCTAGCAATATGTTGTATACTTCCAGTTGTATTCAAGTTATTTAGTAAGATGACTATTAAAAGACTCTCTCAGTGCTTGAATCCGATTTGAATATGTCTTCATAGTTCAAACCAGATCTAAGTTCTAAGCTCTCGGGCATGTAAGATTGATCATTTAAAAGTCTTTGGCCTCAAGGCATAAAAAAGAACCTATGTGGACTTAACCCATCCACGACAGTCTTTGATAAACAAGAAGTCCGAAGTTACTTAGGGCGCAAATAATCGACCTATTCATTAGTTTTATTTCTATTATATTATGATTATCATAGAACGTTTGAGTATGGAATGAATTCTAATAGGAAGCCTCAAGGCCTACATCTAAGGCCCCACAAAGGCACCTATTTGGATTCATTTTGCTCTTCGGGCTAGAACGTTTGAGTATAGAGTTAATTCTGATAGGAAGCCTCAAGGCCTACATCTAAGGCCCCACAAAGGCACCTATTTGGATTCATTATGTTCCTCGGGCTCGGGTAATCAGAAGTATGATGGTTATAAGATTCCTGAAATCAATGAAACAAACGTTATATGTTCGAGTATTGGTTTAGTTATTGACTGGAAGCCTCAAGGCCTACACCTAAGGCCCCACAAAGGCACCTGTCATAACTAACACGGTCTATCGGGCATATATACAACTAAAACTTGACATCCGTTTTACATCTGCCATGCTGAAGATGGCAGTGGCACGCCTGAGCACTTAAAAGTTAATCTTGATTGTGGCCTCAAGGCCTAGACCTAAGGCCCCACAAAGGCACCTTTCAAAGTTAACTCTCTCATTCTTTTTCAGCTTTGCCCGACAAGCCTTGCCCGATAAGCCCGCCAGTGAAGCAGAAGCCCGACAGAAAGCATCAACAGGCACAAACCTCTCGGGGACCTGTGTGCTCGTCGGCCAGGAAACATCCCCGACGGAAATTCCTGCCACGAACAGCTTGTCCAAAGAGGATCAAGAATGAAGGATTGCACCTCAGAAAATTTAGCCCGAATGGGGGAAGCAGATGCCTCGCGGGCAGAGGGAAAGGAGACCTCAGACTGAGAAAATATTTCTTCCCTTGCGGTCTGAAACAAGCAATCAAAGTTAATATTAACAAAGGAATGAGAGACTTGCGGAGAAGATTTAGGGTGTGGTTCATACATCTAACTCCTTAAGAGTAGCAGCTCGGAAAGCCTCTGCTTCCTGGCGCATTTCAGTCCTCAATGGATCATCTGGAGAAACCATGGTTGGTTTTTTGGAAGCTCGAGGTCCTGATCTCGAAAGAAAAAGAAATGATTAGTCAATAAAGGAAGATTAAGAACAGATGAATGAGGGTACACAACTCACTAGAAGATTTCTGTTTTCTTCTGCCCACCTGAGGGGCTGGAACAGTAGAAGCAGAAGACTTTGAGGCCTTAAAAGTCTGAGCTCTAGTTCCTTTCCTAGTAGGGGCTGCTCGCTTAGGCCTCAAAGGCATTCGAGCAAGAGCCAAGCTGCAGGCAGCTTCTCCAGTTGCCTATAAAAGGAGGAAAAAAGGACACACAATCAACCAAACAAACAATCTTACAACTTGCCTCTTTCAGCCAAGCAAAGATCTCCAGAAAACTGAACATCTTCAGATTCTGCACCCTTTTTAGCTTTAGTCTCTCCGTAGAAAAGACAATTCTTGTCTAAGTAAAAAGCTCTGCTACCTTTTCCCTGGATTTGCTGTAGTATCGATTCCCTCCCTTAAAAGTTAGCTGCCATCACCCTCTTTTTGCATACAAACACTTTGTAATCACAAAGAAAGGAATCTGCAAGACGTGTAAACCTTGCCCGACAAGGTTAAATCTTGCCCGACCTTCTTTGTTTAGTCTTTCAATAAATAGATCTGATAATATAATGAATACCTCAATGTTCATTCAAGTCATTTTCAGTCAGTTTGTTGTTAGAAGGTTTATTAGTTCTTGGATATGATCTTCCCAAAGAACTAATGATCTAATCAGATCTAAGTCTTTCTTTTTCAAGCATACAAGATTGGTTACCTAAAAGTCCTTGGACTCAAGGCATAAAAAAGAACTTAATGTCGACTTAACCCATCCACGACAATCCATTGATAAAGAGAGAAGTCCGAGTAACTTGAGGCGCAAGTAATCGACTTTCATATTTATTATGTTACAATCATGATGATACGCTTTAAGTATTGAGTTTGGTCCTGAAAGTGAGCCTCAAGGCCTACACCTAAGGCCCCACAAAGGCACCTATCATGGCTAATTCAATCCTTCAAGCGCGAGTGATTAAGCTTAAATATCAGTTGTTCATCCTTGATAACAATAAGTGTCAAACAATATGCTAAGAGTACTGAGTTAGTTTGTGATCGCATGCCTCAAGGCCTACACCTAGGGCCCAACAAAGGCATCTTTCACAAACTAATTTAGTCTCTCGGGCACAAGCAAACAACTGAACATACTCATTTTACATCTGCCATGTTGAAGATGGTAGTGGCACGCCTGAACATCCAACATTGGTTTTTGATTGTGAGCCTCAAGGCCTACACCTAAGGCCCTACGAAGGCACCTTTCATAAACTAAATATGTCCTCCTATTGCAGCCCGCCAACAAGCAGGAGCTCGACAACCATACACGAACCAACATGTGCCAACTCCTCGGGGAGCTGTGTGCTCGAGGGGACCTTTCCCAGTGAAATTCCTGCCCGAACACAATTGAGTAATGGGTAAAAATCAAACATACAAAGTAGTTGAAGAGGATGACGCCGATTCCGGTGAGTAGATCCACCAAGCTCGACGACAGCACTATCGTCCAGTTCCCTCGGACATGGCCTTGTACTCTGTTTTCATCTTCCCCCATCTTCTTGTTCTTCTGCTTTGTCATCGTCATCGTTTTGTTGTTTTTGTTGCTGGGTTTGTTGGTTTTAAGGGAGGGAAAAAGGAGGTCTGAGAGTCAGATCTCTGCCATCTTCATCTTCCCCTTCTTCTTGTACCCAGCACTTGCATTTTTGGTGTTGATTGTTCTGGTTTGGGTGTTTGATGTGGGAGAGAATAGGAGGAGGGTTTTTCCCGGCGGTGATGAAGACGGAGGAGGTGAAGAGGCCAAGGGACATAAATGGCGGTGGAAGTGGAGAAATTTTTTATTGCAACGGAAATACGGTGTACATCAGCTGTTTTTATATAAGTGGTGAAATTTTTTATTTTTTAAAGTTATTAACTGTTTTATATATATATATATATATATATTCCATCATTTTTATAATGATACGTGATGTAATGACAGTCATATTGAAAAATCTTTGGGCATTGGGGAAGCGCCGTATGCAGGTCATGCCTCCCATTAGCTGCTACACCAGTTGAGCCAACTGTTCAGTCCAATCACGACCAACTAATGGATAAATGTCTGACAAAATAATTAAGTAAAATTCATATTAATATAAATTAATATACCCTAATTTCCTTTTCCTTTCATATTAACCAAATCAAGAGTTATCTTGTAATAGTAAATATAGTCCATGATTGGAAAAAAATATTTGGTGTATCAGATCGTGTTTTTGATATACTGAAAAATGCTCAACTTTATTATTTATATTGTAACACCAAATATCCAATTAGAATCCAAGCTATGTTTGTATTCATAACTTACAGTTTACGCACACATGAGCAACTGTTCTTAACATTTGCAATTAAGAAGGTGCAACTATTCATACTAAAAAATAGGGTAAAGTACAAAAAACTACCTCAACTATTGGTGTCACGACACTTTCATACCTCATCTTTTAAAATTGACAATGTCATACCTTATCTTACGAATTTGTGTCAATGTCGGACCTCCGTCAGTTTTTCTATTAATTTCTCTGTTAAATGCTGACATGGCCCGACACGTGTCCCACTCACTAATCCAATTGGATTAAAAAATAATAAAATACATTTTTAATAATTAAATATTCAAAAATTAAAAAATATATATTAAATCTCTCTCTCTCTCCTCTCTTTTTTATTTTTATATTAAATATCTCTCTCTCTTTTCTCTCTCTCCCCTTTTCTGTCGCCTTTCTCTCTTCTCTGCATCCCATAACCCATTCTCATCTCCCCCCCCCACCCCAACCCCTTCCCGTTCCCCCTCCGTGCAACCCCCCACCCTTCCCCACCCATGCCAACATCTCCATCTCTCTCAGCTCACTCACTCTTTCTCCCCATCTCTCGCACAGATTATACCTCTCTCCCAGATCTACACTCACGCACCCATTTACACACCCACACCCACTGACGACGGTACCAAAACCATCATTGGCGTCAACCCTTTCTCCTTTCGTCTCCGTGAAGCTCCGAGGCACCCAGAGGACACCCAACCCAGGTCCGGCGAGCCATGGGTGTGCGAGCCCAAGTCTCGGGTGGGGACGAACTGGGTTTTGATTTTTAGTTTTTTTTTTTTTTTTCGTTTCGTTTCTGGGCAGCAGGGGAAGAAGATGGGGGAGGAGAGAGAGGGGTTGGGGTGGGGTGGGGACGAATTGGGTTTTGAATTTTTTTTTTTTTTTTGTTCATTTCGTTTCTGGGCAAAGCAGGGGAAGAAGATGGGGGAGGAGAGAGAGGGGGTGGGGTGGGGACGAATTGGGTTTTGATTTTTTTTTTTATCGTTTCGTTTCTGGGCAGCAGGGGAAGAAGATGGGGGAAGAGAGAGAGGGGGTGGGGTGGGGTGGGGACGAATTGGGTTTTGAATTTTTTTTTTTTTCGTTTCGTTTCTGGGCTGCAGGGGAAGAAGATGGAAGAATATGGGGGAGGAGAGAGAGGGGGTGTGGTGGGGACGAATTGATTTTTTTTTGTTCGTTTCGTTTCTGGGCAGAGCAGGGGAAGAAGATGGGGAGGAGAGAGAGGGGGTGGGGTGGGGACGAATTGGGTTTTGAAATTTTTTTTTCACTTTTCTTTGTTATTTTAATATTTAAAATATATTAAATGATTTTTTTTAATATTTTCTTAATTTTTAATAGAAAGTGGGGTTTGGATCAAGGCACGTCAGCATTTAACTGACAAATTAACGGTCATGCTAACGGAAGGTATAAAATTGACCAAATTCTAAAGATGAGGTATGACATTGTCAATTTTAAAAGATGAGGTATGAAAGTGTCATGAGACTAATAGTTGAGGTAGTTTTTTGTACTTTACCCTAAAAAATAATTAGGAGCACATAAATTGACATGTACTTGATAAAATTCGAGAAATTCGTCTCAGCGATTGAGACATTTTTGCTACAACTGAGAACAAAAGAAGCTCCCACAACGAAGTTGCCCACTTCAATCTAGAGTGGCCGACAACATACGCCAAACTAACATATACACTTACAAAAAATGGAAACTAGACAAGGTTGTAGCTCCAATAAAGAATGTATTACATTATGTGTCAATGTTTACTAATTACATCAATTATTAGGCCGGTTCTTTAATTTTGATCTGAAACATAGCACTACTTCAAAGATCCCCAATGTTTTATTTAATAGACATTTCCATGCACATCATGTAATGCAAGAAGTTTCAGGGACTAATTAAATGGTGAAAATGAGGTGATCACAAAAGGGATCAATCAAAATGCCTTAATTGTACCAACTAATGAAGTTATTTGAAGGGTTTATAATCATATTTAGAATGCTAATAATTGATCGCCTCCTTAAAGAAAAAGATGAAGTGAAACCGACGAAATGTGAACATAACACCGTTGTGGACATGAGCTGCTTGTTGGCCATGATAAGAGTAGTTAATCTATATGGGTGTGTATAGATTATCAATTAGGTTTCTTCTTTAGACGGATTTACAAAACGATGTCTAAATGTACATCTGCGATTTATAGTCTCACAATATAACATGTCAAATATCCGACAAACAAATGACTCTGATTTCTAAATTATAGTTTCCTTCTCAATCTCGCATTAATTTACACTTTTCTATACGTGCACCTTTTCAATCTCGCATTAAATTGTAGCTTCCTTCTGAATCTCGCATTAAGTTGAAAAATCGAAAACATAAACTTGCAAACCAACTCTGATTTCTAAATTGTATGGGTAAATTACACTTTACCACCTCAGGTTTGAGGTCTATTTCAATTCCTTACAACATCTTCAAAACATTTCACTTTCATACCTTAAGTACTATTTTATTTCAAAATAATACCTCTGTTACATTTTCCATCCATTGATCTATTAAGTGCTGACATGGCTGCCACATGGCAAAAAAAATAATTTTTAATTTTTTTTTTAAACCTGAATGTTCTCACACAAAAAAAAAGAGGGTAAATTACACTTTCATACCTCAGGTTTGGGGTCTATTTCAATTCCTTACAACATCTTCAAAACATTTCACTTTCATAGTACTATTTTATTTCAAAATAATACATCCGTTACATTTTCCATCAATTGATCCGTTAAGTGTTGACGTGGCTGCCACATTTGTACCACATGGCAAATTTTTTTTTTTTAAAAAAAAAAACCTGAAATTAAAAAAAAAAACAGCATTGATCCCCGCATACAAACCCACATACCACCACCACCTCCCCCCCCCCCGGCGCCGCAAGCAAACCCAGAAACATCCACTCCCAAAAAAACCTAAAAAACCAACTCCCCCCCCAAAAAAAAAAATACCTGGAACCAGTGCTCCCCAAAGCATCGTCGAGTGGGCTCATCGGTCGGCTCCAATAACGAGGTATGTATTCAAATTTTGAAATTTTTTGGTGCTTGGTTGGTGGTGGTCTGAATGGAGTTAGGTTTGTTAAGGATGGGTGGGGTTGCAAATAAGAGAAGGTCGGGGAAGGTGGGGGTGGGGTGGGGGGTTGTGGGGGAGGTGAGGGTGGGATGGGTTTTTGGATGGGAGGGGAGGTGAAGAGAGTGGATGAGAGGGAGGTGGTTGGGATGCTTGGGAGGGAGAAGAGGGGTGGGGAGGGGTTGCGGGGGTGGATGTTTCTAGGTTGCTTGCGGTGCAGGGGCGGGGGGGGGGGGGGGGGAAGGGGAAGGCTTCGGGGTTTGTTGGGGGCGGGGGTATGTGGGTTTGTATGCAAGGGTGGGGGTGCGGGGATCAGTGCTAGCTTTTTTTTTTTTTTTTTTAAATTCAGGTTTTTTTTTTTTTTTAAAAATTGTCACGTGGCACACATTTGGCAGCCACGTCAGCACTTAACGGATCTAACAGAGGTATTATTTTGAAATAAAATAGCATTTAAGGTATGAAAGTGAAATGTTTTGAAGATATTGTAAGGAATTGAAATAGACTCAAACCTGAGGTATGAAAGTGTAATTTACCCTTCTTTTTTTTTTTGGGAGAAAATTCAGGTTTTAAAAAAAAAAAATTTGCCACGTGGTAGACATTTGGCAGCCACGTCAGCATTTAACGGATTAATGGATGTAAAATGTAACGGATGTATTATTTTGAAATAAAATAGTACTTAAAATATGAAAATGAAATGTTTTGAAGATGTTGTAAGGAATTGAAATAGACCCCAAACCCAAAATATAAAAGTGTAATTTACCCAAATTGTATTTGTTGTGGTAGTACCTAATGGGCCGCCGGACTCATTAGGACCAGTGGCAATTTTGAAAAATAACCAACTCTGATTTCTAAATTGTATTTCTTCCCGGCGCTCCTTACGCGTACTGTCGCCTGAGGGCGCGGCGCTCTTGATTGATTCCGTGGTCTGATCTTCCGCGAATCGCAATCTGACGGTGGCGATGGCATCGCCGCAGAACCAATCGGCGAATGTGGATCTCTTCGATGGGTATTTCCGACGGGCCGATTTGGACCGCGATGGCCGGATTAGTGGCAATGAAGCCGTCGCTTTCTTCCAGGGCTCTCGTCACCCAAACAGGTCCTTGCGCAGGTACTCTCTCTCTCTCTCTCTATATATATATATGTATATGCATATGCTTGTGTATATATGTATAATTGGATGTGTGTGTATGATTATATTTGTGTTCCGAATCAGATTGATTTTGAATTTTTAGTCTAATTTTGAAGTGGTAAATGTGAGCTCGGGATGTCTTAATTCTCTTATCTAAGCTGAGATTTTTTATTTCGTGTTAGTATAAATGTGGAATTGATTTTCAAATGGTAGAAAATAAGTAGATGAAGAATTTATACTACAGTTAGTGAGGTGGTAAGCAGACTTTAGAAATGTGTTATATGACCCAAGGATTGGTCGAGGATTGTTTATTACATTAGAATTGTGCAGTAGTGAAAACCGGCAGCATAAGATGACTATGGAGTAGTTAGGATTGTCGCGTACAGGGGAAATGTTCTTGGGTCAGGATCATATCGACAAATAGGTTCTTGAAGTTGTATACTTGTTTTGCTGAAGGAGTTTCCGTATAAAATGAAAACCAGGGGAATATTATGTTAAATATTGATTATATGAATGCCCTTTCTCATTAGCTTGAATTGCTGAACATAACAGGCTCAATCAAGCACATTTTTCTGCGAGATGCTGTGCTGATGGGTGTTCATTCTTTGCATGATGTGTTCGTATTTTGATGTAAAAACTTACATATGCCATAGATATTTTGTACATATAAAATTTAATTTGTGATTGGGAGTAATCTTTTGCTGGCCAATTGACATATGAACATCCATAAATATATGCTATTAAATTGAGTCATGTCTAAATGTGAGTCTAGATTGATAGAGTGACTACCCATCATGCCACATTATCTTTGATGGAGCGGTTTAGGGAGGGACGCCCTCTTCCAGCAGTGCTACCAAGCAATGTTATGTTTGATTTATCCAATATTTTTCAACCTGCAAATAATTACTCCAATGCTGGCAATGTAGCCTGGAGACCTGCTTCTTGTATTCATCCATAAAACAAATCACTTTTATATTTTGAAACATGTCTTTCTTTGATAGAGAATAGTTTCTTATTTTTCACTTTAAAAGGCTTCAACAACAGCAACTGATGCCTGGTCTTGGTGCTCGGCACATGGCACCGAAGACAGTTGCTCCAATTAGCGGAAACCCAGAGTACCAGAATTGGAGAAACATCTTGTAGATCAATCTTGTAGATCAACTGAGTACAGAGGAGGTTAACTCACTGAACTCAGTTCAAAGAAGCAACTGAAGCTGATAAAAAGGTACTTAGAACTTTAATGTTTCCCCAATTTTCTCATCTTGAGCAGCAAAGTTATGTGTGCATGTTACTTCCTGATAAGTGTCAAATCGTAACAAATATCCCAGAGACTTGGGGAAAGAAATCTTGGATGCTAGAGAGAAAATTGAATATTTCCGGTTCAAAATGCAGTTCAGCCATCGAACTTGTAATGTATCTTTTGTATTTCATTTCTTTGTGTATGCATCTCGCTTTTTCTTCATTCTTTTCTTCCTTTAGCTTGTAGCGCGACGTATAATTTTTCTCCTTAATTTTGGAATGTTCAGTCCTATTGAAGCAAAGAGCCCTATAATTTTATCGTTGTTACAAATTCGATGATTGTATTATTAAACTGGGGCTGTGCCTTTCTTTTTTCAGCCTTAATTTGCTGTAATTTTTTACCCTCTCTAATAAAATTTGTTTCGCTGATCTTTGTTTGGTGCAAACAAGAACACTGAGTTTTGCCGTTGTTAGTCCAATGGGGCCATTCATATTTTTTGCTCATTGCAGTTCAGCCATTGAACAATCGCATATTTTTGTCGTTGAATGTTCAAACTATCGCGCTTGGTTGTGAGATTTTTACTTTGCCCTGGCATGGTGTGTTAATTAATGTCTGTTTGTGATATAAAGGTAAATCAAGTTTTAAGGATAACAAATAGGCCATTATACGCTTGTCCATAACTAGTGCTTTATAATGTATAATTAATGTCTTAATTCTTGGTCAGACAAGCGAGCTATCAAAGTACAAATTTGCCTTAAAAAGTTTTTCCTAATCACTTTCATTTGCTTCAGACTCATCACTTGATCCACTAACTTGAGGTTCATCTCATGATCCACCACCTTTGGAATCAACATCTTGTCTTGTTTCTTCTACTTTTGGTCCCCTCGACATGAACACGTGACCAAATTTGAATTTCTCAGCATCTTCGGCATACAATGGGCATATACCACAGCTTTCCACCTTCATATGGGAAGCAAAATCCTGCGGGTAGAAGACAACAGAGGCCTCTTTGGCAAGTTTGTAAACATCAGGGGAGCAGTTTTTTCCTACCTCTTCACTTCTAAAGGCCTCATTCCACACAAGCACGTGCTGTTGACCGTCACAGTCGTAGTTGTAGCTATTGCATGGGATAATGTACTGAGAATTGAACAGTTCATGGCTTTCACCCCTGAATTTGACAATGAAATTAGCTCTTAACCTTATGAAGTAATCCTGGCACGGTGAAACAACAACAGAGAGAGCGAAACCAAATAAACCTGTTCGAAACCAATCTGGACAAAGCTCGATGTCTACCGAAGATCCCTCATTTTGATAGCTGAACCAATTTGGAATTTCTTTTCCTGGACATGCAATGTTAATCTGAGGCCAGGGATTACAAGGCAACCAATAGTCCTCTAATGGCGCAACAGTTGCCATTCGCATAATTGTAATCTGTGCTTCATCCATTATGTTGCTCCTTGAATTATTATCCAATTTTGGGCAATTACGAAAAACTCTGAAACAATAATGAGGTTTATCCCAACCTTGTGTGAGTGCTGTCCTTGAACTTGACACTATCTTCAGAGACGCGCAGGCTTCAGCTTTAACATTACATAGCACTGGGAGCTCTGGTATAGATACAAGCCGCTCGCAGCCTTCTAAGCCGAGTATAGACAATCGAGAAGCCTTTTTGATGCCTACTGGTATTAGGTATATACCGCTGTAGCTGAGTTCTAGTTCTTCTAAAGAGAGAAAACTGACAGGGCTGAAAGGCAATTTTTCAAGTCTCCGACAAAATTTAAAGTCGAGACGTTTAAGATTGGTTAAACTGTAGATACTTGTTGGGACATCCTTAAGTTGCATGCAGCGACTAAGGTTTAAATCTTGAAGCCTATTTAGATTTCCAATAGACGAAGGAAGCATTTCGACACCTGTGAATTCCAAACTAAGATACACCAAATGTTCCATTGGCTTGAAGATTTCAGGGAATTTGGAAAATCTAGAGCACCTGGTGAGATCAAGACTCTCAAGATATTTCAACTTACAGATTGATGAGGATAGCTCTGTAACTGCTGTTCCCCTTAAACTTAAGGACTTCAACTGTTCCATTGGCTCCCAAATCTCTGGGAGGTTTTCAACGTTATAGCACGAATAGAGATCGAGTTTCTCGAGATTTTTCAACTTACACCAGCTACTTGGAAGTTTCTTAAGGTCTTTGCATTGCCTTAAATTCAAGTAAGAAATATTTTCGTTAGACCAAACTGATTCAGGCAACTCCTTTATACCACTGCATTCTAAATTCAAGTATTGAATATTTCCTGGCATTTCTGGAAGATACTTGAGACTGCTGCAGTCTTTAAGATCAAGACGAGTAAGCTTGTCAAGATGTTGAAAATATGAAGGAATTTCAACCAAACTTCGACAGTTCCCAAGATTTATGTCCACAATTTTTGGACTCCCAGAGAGATTTGGAACTTCAGTTAGATTTGAACAGCCCCACAGATCAATCACTTGTAAGTTGACAAGTATCTGCAACAAATGAAATAGAAATATAAAGAATTAATATAATTTCTACACTTGATTTTATACAAGAATTAAAATAGGCATATAATATAATATAATATACCTGCTCTTCTTTCCAAAGCTTCTTAACTTTGCCATTTGGCATATGAAGCTCAACTAGATTTTCTGCAGAAAAAGTTGACGGCAAAGATTCCAATGGACAATAGCACCACTCAAGATAACGAAGAGAATCGGGAAGCTCCAGAGAAGTGTTGAATTTGACATCGGGAAGCACTAGAGAATCCCGCGAGTGAACAATTAGCAATCTTAGGTCAGACATCTTTTTGAAGTCTGCACAATTTAATGGTCGCTTTTGAAGATTATACCAATTAACCTGTATGGCTTCAACATTTGGAGTTTCCTGAGAATAAGAAGAAAGTTTAAATATCCAACATAATTGTATCCTCCTCTACTTTTTAAATAAACAAACATTTGTTCATATTCCAAACACTTCCTAACACAATAAATATTCGATCAAATTCATCTTTTAACAATCTCACTTATTTATTATAAATTAGTTTTACTTTGTTCTGTTATCATCTCAAGTTTGTAATTTTTATTTTCTAAAAAAAAAAAGAAAAGAAAAATATTGAATGCATTTGGCTCTTACCGTGTTACTTCTCAATACACGATAGACATCCTCATCATTGAACAACCTACTCCGTTTACCGGGATCTTTAATATCTTGTTCTTGAACAATTTTCCTTCCCATTTCTTGTAGCAAATCGTGCATCTCTATGATTTCCTTTCCCCATTTTGAATCAATTGATATGAGAGACATCTCAATGAGAATTCTAATTCCAGATGTCGCAAAGAATCCACGAACATCTAACATTTGTTTCACCTTAACCACAGACTTCCCTTTATGAAAACATGCTATATCCAGCAATATCTCCTTCTCATTTTCTCCCAATCTATCGTAACTTATTCTCAACACTTTCTGAATATCTACATTGGGAAATCGTTTCAATTTGTTGAATTCATCCTCCCAATCTTCTTTGCTCTTGCAATTGAAGAACAAGGACCCCAAAACTGTAAGAGCTAAAGGAACGCCTCTGGCATAATGCACAACCTTTTCTGCCGACTCCTTATAATCTGTTCTACGAGTACTGTTATTCTTGAAAGCACGTGAACAGAAGAGCTGAAGAGCGTCATCCGGTTGTAATCCGTCAACCTTGTAGATATTATCCTCTTGAACAGTTTGCCCAAGTTTGCCCCTATCTCTAGTTGTGATAATGATTCTACTTCCGGTGCCAAACCGGAGAGGACTGCCAGCTAAACGTTCCAATTGCATAGAATCACTCACATCATCAAGAACAATGAGGACCTTTGTACGCCTGAGCCTTTCTTGAAAAGTTGATTCTACGGGCAAAGAAACTTCTTCCTTTAATATCTCCTTAAAAAGTGTTTTTACCAAGTGATCTAGTCCATCTGGTTTTTCTGAGTTCTCCCTAACATTCTTAAGAAAACAAGAAGCATCGAATTTAGAAGAGAGTTTGCGAAACAGAGTTTCAGCAAGGGTGGTCTTGCCAACACCACCCATTCCCCAAATACCTACAGTGATGCAAGCGTCTTGTGAATGAATGCCCAATAGCTTTTCAATTTGCTTGATGCGGCTTTCAATTCCAAACAGGCCCTCTAAATTACATGATGATTCACCAATCAATTTGGTGCAAATACAATGGACAACATTCTTTACTAGATCTGCCTCCGTCCTGGCATATATATGTATGATTATGTAGAAAAAAGCAATAGTTAGTCCTAAATATGCTTGAACAAATCTTAGCACAAATCAAACTGTCACAAGTTTACAGAAAATTTATAACTTTAGACAAGTTAAAGGATGAGTTAGTTACCCGGATTTGTTTGAATGATCAAACCCAGATAGATTGGCTGCAGTCGTCAAAGCATCCCTCCACTTGTGCACCTTGTCGATACTGTTAGCGAATCGTTTTTCAAGTTGAGCAAATGCATCTGCATAACTCCCGTGTTGTTTTCGTACATCAGATGGATCGATGTCGTAGAATACGGGTATAACCATCCGGCCTTCTCTGTTGTTGCATTTTAGTATATGCACAAGCTCATCCAAACACCATGTGGAAGAAGCATAGTTTTGTGAGAAAATGATCACCGAAATGGTGGATTTCTCAATTGCTTCTAGAAGGGCAGGTCCGATTTCTTCTCCTCTCTGAAGTCTATTATCGATGTAGGTTTCAAATTTCTTCTGAAGTAAGGCAGCATGAAGATGGCTGGTAATACCAAGGCGGGTGTCCCCACCTCTGAAACTGATAAACACATCATACTTTTCTCGACGTGGGGGGTTATCAGCGTCATCATCATCCTTAACAGCAGTAGAATCAGCAGCAGAATCAGCTACATCAGAATCAGCTGCAGGAGACGAAGAAGAAAATGATCTGCAGCACATATAGAACAGAGTCCCGATGGCGATGACGATGATGTTGAAAGCTTGAATGAAGGCAATCAACTCCATCTCTCTATTAGGTAGGTGCACAAAGTTACAAACGCTTCAGGAGGACAAAAATTGAAAATATGGAGAGACAAGGATTAGTCACTTTCACATACTTAAAAAATATTTGATAATTGATAAGGCTAAACTAACCAACGCTTTCACAAAGTTACAAACGCTTCATGGAGGGCAAAAAATATTTGTCGAAATGGTTTGTATGGTTTTTATACAAACAATATTGGTGGAGGGGAATTAGACCTCAGACTCTGTCCTCAGATGTAATTCATGTTCATGGAAGAAACATAGCGGATGCAATTAACTGAACTGATGTGTCATACAAAAACAATTTGAATAATACTGAAGTACTCACTAGTGAGTATTTTATGTACTCACCCAATTGACACGTGTTTTTTTTTTTTTTTAATAGCCCAAGAAAAATTATTGACATATACATTATATTATACAAGAATAAAACGTGTTAATTTATCATTGGACAAAATTAAGAAGTGACTACACAAATATTGTCCTAACAATTATACTTTGCTTTCACAGTTTCCTAAATATGTTACAAAATGCATGTATAATGACTACATGTCCATTTGGAAGAAGAGGCGGTAGCAATATATATTACCTTGAATTGGCTTTTGGCTACCTGCACAAAGTTTCAAAGGCTCGAAAATCAACGAGTGAGATATGAAAGATGGTGGAAAATGGGGCACATGATACGCACATATTTTATTAAAAAAATCCTATAATTTAAAGAAAGATATTCATATATTTGCAGTCTTAATATGAACAATGTCATCACAGCATGTAAAGGAAGACAATTGATCAAGATGCGAACAAAACAAAGTGACATCCGGTGACAGGTCACCAGCGAAGAAATTAACAGCAGACATAACAAAAATTAATTAGCAAATGAAATGCCAGCATAACATAACAACTAAACTTATTAATTAAAAAGAAATGACAAAAAATATAGAAAGAGCCTTAAACAGTATCAATAAACATTAAACACTGACTAACCTCAGAAAGACAATGGCTTGGTTACCAATTTGACAATGGCTTGTTTGTTTTCTCCACCTTCAAAATAAGAAAACTTCACCTTCAAAATAATATATCCAAAACAATTACTTTTTTGTATCATCTGCAGGAGCGGCAGCGGATGACGACGACGACGAAGAAGAAGAAGAAGAAGAAGAAGGCATATCCATAACCTCTAGTTTTCAGATCCAGGACTAGTAGTTGCAGAGAGATTAATTGTGTATAGCGAGAAAGACAGACTGGTTCAAAATTAAGGAGGATACAATAAAGCGAGAGAGAGAGTAATTCAGAATTAAGGAGGATCTAATGAAACAGAAAAGAGCCGGAGAGGGTGACTAGTTCAGATTTTTCTTGAATTGGCTTTTAACTAGATGCACAAAGTTCCAAAGGCTCTTCTGGAAAAGCCATGAGCAAGAGATGACCAGTTACTAAAGCATACAAAGAGGCACATGGGATGGGGCCTCCCTTTACGCGCTTTGCGCACGCGGCTTTGAATTTTCCTTGATTAGTATGTCACCAATTCCTTTCAAGAAATTTCCAAACAATTTTCAAGGTTTCAATTGAGGACATTTCTATAATTTACAAAAGAAAATATGTGAATTCCACACTACAAAATCATAGAGGGCTGAGAATATAGTTGTTCACTAATGAAAAATCTTTAGAGTCACAGACTCATTTTGTTTGATTTCACCATAAGATATTCCACAATCGTTACAACTATCAATCTCTCTACCATATTATAGTCAAATCAAACTAACTAAATCTTAATAGTTAAAAAAAACACTAATGAAAAATACTTCAAAACTTTGAATTTTAACCAAATTACCTCACACGCAGGATATCTGTCTATAATTATGCATATCTGTCTATAATTATTCTGCAGTTGTTTTATACATGCACGTTTCTTGGAAGATTATGTATTTATTCATATTGGTTTAGTCACTGGAATTTTTTATATTTTTTTGGACAAATAGTCGCTGGAATTTAATTTTTTTGCTTTACAACCGTGTAGCATTTGGGTAAAGCCTTGTCAAGGATGCAGACACATGCCTCTGGAAAAGGAAACAACTTAGCTGCTGATGGCCTATCACACGCAGACACATGTCTAAATTTTGATTAAAAAAAATTAAATTTGAACACGTGTCCGCGCGTGATTAGTTATCAGCAGCAGCTGCTGATCTTTTAGCAACGAAGTCTTGTTCTTTGAAAAATCCATGGAAAATAGTATTTTCCTAGAAGAATAGTATTTAATGGAAAAGGTATTGTATAGAGGGGAGATATTAATGCACCGGACCGTTGGATTGTCTAACGGTTGGTAATTGAGGAGGAAGATATCTCGAGGCCACAAAAGAAAATGACAAACGCAGTTAGACCATCTCCAATCGAAGAGTTCAGAGGGCCAGAGGGTCGAAAATAGCCCGAAAATCATCTCCAATCGAGGGCTAGGCCAAATGGCTTGTGGGCCTCACTGGATAAAAAATGGCCAAAGGGCCAACCAGCTGACCCAAATGAGTCAACCAGCTAGCCCCGGGCCGGGCCAGAATTTTGAGCATTCCCATCGGATATAACCGACAACATTGTATTTATTCCTGTCGGTTATATCCGGCATGAATGGTAGGCCAAATTTCAACTACGTCAGCTAGCCGTTATTTTTGAAAAAAAAAATCAGTTTTTTTTTTTTTACAAAATTTTTAAATCTATTTTTTTCCTATAACTTCCTAAGTCATTATACAACATTAAATTAAATTAAGTAACATGAAATAACATTAAACAATATGAAACAACATTAAATAACATTAACCAACATAAAGATTTGGGAGCTTTAATGAAAAGAGCTTGGGTCAACAAATATTTAACCAAAAACCATCCCAAAATGTTATTTAACCAACAAGGCTCAAAGTTTAATAAAAAATCATCCAAAACTATTGTTCACGGGCCAAACTTACAAGTCCAACCCGCTACAAATCTACACTTCCGTAAATACCCTAAATGATTCGATGCAAGAGGAAACTGCAGTTCTTCGAGATCACGAACCGCGAAGAGGTTGAAGATATGTTCAGATCGAGCTTTATGATCAACTCTAGTGCCAAAAGGAGTTGCCCATGTACATAAATCAAAGCTGCTTCATGGATTGGTGCCAATTCAATTCAACGGACTACTACTATTACACCTTTTTTCTTATTTATTTTTCACGATTTTGGTTTCTAGGTTTTATATATGACGATATGTACGGTCCAAAACGTGGCAATCACGTCCGTATAATTTGTATTACAAGTTCATGGATAGATTCAAGCCTGGTGGGCAAGATTGAATTTCCAGGTTATATATATGAGGGGTACTTGGATGAGTTTTTCAGACAGTTGGATGTAGATTTATATTTGTATTCCTTCATCATCTGTGAGTGTGAATTACTTCAATCATATGAATTATCTTTCCTCCACAACTAGCTAGCTAATTGGTATTCTTTGAATTCTTATTATTTATTCTCTTTGGATGTTGAACATATCTTCAACCTCTTCGCGGTTCGTGGTCTCGAAAAACTGCAGTTTGTTGGAGAATGGTCCACACCAAATTTGTAAATGTAATCATTAAAACATATCGCTTAACTCAAAATTACAAAATTCACAAACCAATAAAAAAAAATATTAACAAATAGAATGTTAAGTTACATATGTTGCTCAAGCTAAGAACGTAATCTATAAACTCGTTTCTCACAAACAGCGTCAAACTGTTCCTACTTCAGAAAAGTACTCCGCACCTAAAGTTCATCAAGAATTTGCTATTTTTCAAGGGTAGAGTGCAGTGGAAAACAATCAAACATCACTCATCATTCATCAATTACCATAATTCAAAGTACTTGAGATTAGCAGGCAAAGAAATTAACTGAAAAAGGAAACTTTGCATGGAAGGACCTGCTCGAAAATCAAGTTTCATGTCTCAGAATAGAAAGTTTCACTGAGCTTTGACAGCAACGAAGGCAGCCATGCCCAGTTCCAACAAATCGACAAAAATGGCAGATTTCATAAGAACCACCAGTCCTGATGAATTACATAATCTGTTCCTCTGCGATCGTCTCTACCGTACGGTATCAGATATAGTGTAAAAACTAAAAAGGTTTGTACTTGTGGTAGGTTTTTTTTTTCTATATATGGGGCTGGTGCATTGCTGCAAAGATAGGAAAAGAGATAGAGAGGAAGGGTCGCCGTATCTCCATCGGCATCCGGATGCAGTGTTAAATGAGCAAGGGGGCCATAGAAACTTCTTTTCGAACGACTCCACTCAAAGTTGTTTGGGAGCTCCTATCAACTTTACACGGGACACACAAAAGAAGTACTTTGATCCTATTAGACGGGGGAGGGTGAAGAAGCTAGGACAGAAGGGTAGAGTTCAAGAGAGCAAAATGCGTTTAGGAACGTGGAATATAGGAACCTTAACGGGAAAATCTATGGAAGTAGTGGAAGTTATGGTGAGGAGAAGGATAAATATTATGTGCCTACAAGAAACTAAGTGGGTTGGTCGTAAGGCAAATGATCTAGAAAACTCAGGGTTTAAACTTTGGTATTCGGGCACAAATAGAACGAGAAACGGTGTTGGCATCATCGTGGACAAGACCTTGACACAAGATGTTGTAGATGTCAAAAGGGTAGGAGATAGAATCATGGCAATCAAAATTGTAATAGGACAAGAACTTATCAATGTGATTAGTGCGTACGCACCTCAAGTAGGGTTGGATACGAGTTCGAAGGAGAAATTTTGGGAAGACCTTGGAGACTTGGTGCAAGGAATTGCTCAGACGGAAAAGTTATTTATAGAAGGAGATTTAAATGGACACATGGGCAGGGAGACAGGCAACTATGGAGGTTTTCATGGTGGCCATGGTTTTGGGGAGAGAAACGAGGATGGGGAAGCTATCTTGGATTTTGCAATGGCATATGATCTTTTCTTAGCCAACACCTTCTTTAAGAAGAGAGAAGAACATGTGATCACCTACAAGAGTGGGTCGTCAAAAACATAAATGGATTTTCTTCTAATGAGGAAAGGGGATCGTATAACTTGTAAGGATTGCAGAGTTATACCAAGAGTGAGCATGGCTAATCAACATCGCTTGTTGGTGATGGATGTACATATCAAAATAGTGAAACAAAAGAACAAGACTTGGAAGTGCCCAAGGACTAGATGGTGGAATCTAAAAGAAGAAAAACAAGCCATTTTCAAAGAGAGAGTAATCACCCAGTGTGTGTGGGATAGAGAGGGGGAAGCTAGCCAAATGTGGGATTCCATGGCTAGTTGTATCCGAAAAGTAGCAAAAGAGGTATTAGGAGAGTCCAAGGGCTTTGCCCCACACCAAAAGGAATCTTGGTGGTGGAATGAGGAGGTACAAACAAAGGTGAAGGCTAAGAAGGAATGTTGTAAAGCCTTATACAAGGATAGGACCGATGAAAATGGTGAAAGGTATAGAAAAGCGAAGCAAGAGGCGAAGAAAGCTGTGAGAGAAGCTAAGTTAGCGGCTTACGATGATATGTATAAACGACTAGATACCAAAGAAGAAGAGTTGGATATTTATAAACTAGCTAAAGCAAGGGAAAAGAAGACAAGGGACCTAAACCAAGTGAGGTACATCAAGGATGAGGATGGAAAGGTTCTTGCTACAGAGAACGCGGTTAAAGACAGATGGAGAGGTTATTTTCATAATCTTTTCAATGAAGGACATGAAAGGAGTGCTTCTTTAAGGGAGTTGAGTAACTTAGAAGAGTGTAGAAACTACTCATTTTATCGTCGAATCCGAAAGGAAGAAGTGGTTGTAGCTTTGAAGAAGATGAAGCATAGAAAAACAGTAGGCCCAGACGATATACCAATCGAAGTGTGGAAAGTTTTGGGAGAGACAGGTATAACATGGCTCACTGACCTTTTCAATAGGATTTTGAAAACGAAGAAGATGCCAAATGAGTGGCGAACGAGCACTTTGGTGCCTATCTACAAGAATAAGAGCGACGTACAAAATTGCATGAACTATAGGGGTATTAAGCTAATGAGTCATACAATGAAGCTCTGGGAGAGAGTCGTTGAGCATAGATTGAGGCAAGAGACACGGGTTTCGGACAACCAATTCAGGTTCATGCCAGGGCGCTCAACCATGGAGGCAATCTATCTCCTACGAAGATTAATGGAAAGATATAGAGATGGGAAAAAGGATTTACACATGGTCTTTATAGATTTGGAAAAAGCGTATGATAGGGTCCCAAGAGACATTCTTTAGAGGATTTTAGAAAAGAAAGGAGTACGAGTAGCATATATCCAAGCTATAAAGGATATGTATGAATGAGCAAAGACTGCCGTAAGAACTCATGAAGGACAAACCGAAAACTTTCCCATAACTGTAGGATTACATCAAGGCTCATCCTTAAGTCCTTACCTTTTCGCGTTGGTAATGGATGAGTTAACAGGACATATTCAAGATGATATTCCTTGGTGTATGCTTTTCGCAGACGATATAGTGTTGATAGATGAAACTCAGGAAGGGGTAAATGCAAAGCTTAACCTTTGGAGAGAAGTGTTGGAATCTAAAGGTCTTCGCCTAAGCCGATCAAAGACAGAATATATGGAGTGCAAGTTCAGTGCAAATGGAGGCCAAAACGAGTTAGGGGTGAGGATGAGAGATCAAGAAATACCAAAGAGCGACCGTTTTCGTTACCTAGGATCTATCTTGCAAAAGAAATGAGAATTAGATGGAGATCTCAACCATAGAATACAAGCTGGATGGATGAAGTGGAATAGTGCATCCGGCGTGTTGTGTGACCGCCGTATGCCACTGAAGCTCAAGGGAAAATTTTATAGGACGGCAATAAGGCCGGCGATGTTGTATGGCACAGAATGTTGGGCGGTGAAGCATCAACACGCACACAAAATGGGTGTAGCGGAGATGAGGATGCTTCGTTGGATGTGTGGGCACACGAGAAAGGATAAGATTAGGAATGAGGATATTCGGGGTAAAGTAGGAGTAGCCGAAATTGAAGGAAAGATGAGAGAAATCGGTTACGGTGGTTTGGACATGTGCAAAGAAGGCCTACTGACGCTCCGATTAGAAGATGCGACTATGGGACAGAAGTTCAGGGCCGAAGGGGTAGAGGAAGACCTAGGAAAACTTTGGAAGAGACTTTAAGAAAAGACTTAGAGTACTTGGATCTAACGAAGGACATGACACAAGACCGAGCACAATGGCGTTCTAAGATTCATATAGTCAATCCCACTCAGTGACTTGGATTTTCCAAGTCTCCAACCGAGAAGTTTTCCTCACTCGGGAAATTAAGGGAACACTACCTCAACCTACATGCTCTACTCACAAAGCTTCAACATACAAGTTTCAACAAAAGAAAATTCAAAGAACTTAGCGAAGAAGGTTTTGGTGTATTTAACACAATACGTTGAAATGAAGGAAAGCTTATTTATTGATATCCCCGATAAGTTACAAATATGTACATATACATGAGTCAAAATAAACAAACAAGAGGGAGCCTTCACAAAGGTTGCTTAGGAGAAGTCTCAGCAGTCGGTAAAGCCCCAGAAATAGAAGGCACCGGAGGGGGATCATTCGGAGCCTCAGTACTGGACAGAACCCTAGAAGGAGGAGGCATCAGAGGTTGATCATTTGGAGCTTCATTACGCGGTACAGCCCCAGAAGACGAAGGCAATAAATGCCTTTGGAACAAACCCACAAATTTCTGATGATCAAGTAAAACCTGACCATCAGATTCCTTCATCTGGTCAAGCTTCCTCTTCATGTTTGTAGCATAGTCATGTGCGAGCCGGTGCAACTGTTTATTCTTATGCTTGAGCCCTCTAATCTCCTGTTTGAGACTCATCACTTCAGCCGCCAATGATTCAACTTGGCGGGTTCGAGCAAATAGGCGTTGGGCCATATTCGACACAGAACCTGCACACTGAACACTGAGAGCCAGAGAATCCTTAACAGCTAACTCATCACACCGTTTGGAAAGTAGTCTGTTATCTTTGGGAGTGAGAAGTTTCCTGACTACCACCGCAACGGTCATATCATTCTTCATCACGGAATCCCCAACGGTAAGAGGACCAGTAGGAGAGACGAAGGATGGACGCCATATGTTGTCTGGAGAAGGCGGGGCTGCCTCTTCAACAAGGTTCAAGTCAAAACGACGGTCGGAGGGGCCAGACATTTTCAAAGGTGTTGAAGAGAGAAGAGGTCGGACAAATCAAGATCTTAGAAGTGCAAGAATAGAGCTTCTACTGGTGGAGATTCAAGTGTGCTTTGGAACTTAATGCCAGCCCCTATAAAAATCTGCACTCGACGGAGCTTCAGAAATCGAAGAGGCGCTTGCTCAGAAATCGAAGAGGCGTTTGCTTTCTCAAAAGCGGGGCTGCTCAGAGACCACGAGGGTCGATCTCAGAAATCGAAGAGGCGTTTGCTTTCTCAAAAGCTGGGCTGTTCAAATGTTTTCTCAAAAGCTGGGTTGCTCAAAGACCACGAAGGCCAATCTCAGAAATCGAAGAGGCGCTTGCTTTCTCAAAAGCTGGGCTGCTCAGAGACCACGAGGGCCGATCTCAGAAATCGAAGAGGCACCTACTTTTCCAGCCTTGTCAGCACCTGTCACATGCATACTCAGCTTTGCGGAAATTATGGGCATTCTGTCGAAGACTTCTGGTGAAGTAGAAAGCACTTGAATCTTACTGTTCAATCACCCACTTCCCACACGCAACAGTAGCTCATGGGTACCACAGATAACTTTGCCAAAGTTCTCTGCCAAAGTTGAGACACGTGAAGCTTGCAGCTCCCACTACATCGCTCTGACCAAGAAGGGTAAAAGAATAGCAAAGAAACAACACTAACAAAGTTTAAACACATAAATTTTGAAGGTCTAGCTACCATATTATTACCCACAAGGGTAAAGGAACAATATCACTGCTGGATAATTGGAAAGTCCCTGTGTGTCAACCTCTGTGCTTCGTGGCAAGGTAGACTAGCAACATGCCCAACCTTTACTCACATTCGAGAAAACACTCCCAACAAGATTGCTTGCTCCAAAATCGAAGAGGCATCGTCCTCCGAATCTCGAGAGCCAAACTCCCTGCAAACAAGCCTTTCTCAAAAGCTGGGCTACTCAGAGACCACGAGGGCCGATCTCAGAAATCGAAGAAGCACCTACTTTTCCAGCCTTGTCAGCATCTATCACACGCACACTCAGCTTTGCCGAAATTATGGGCATTCTGTCGAAGACTTCTGGTGAAGTAAAAAGCACATGAATCTTACTGTTCAATCACCCACTTCCCACACGCAACAGTAGCTCATGGGTACCACAGATAACTTTGCCAAAGTTGAGACACGTGAAGCTTGTAGCTCCCACTACATCGCTCTGACCAAGAAGGGTAAAAGAATAGTAAAGAAACAGCACTAACAAAGTTTAGACACATAAATTTTGAAGGTCTAGCTACCATATTATTACCCACAAGGGTAAAGGAACAGTACCACTGCTGGATAATTGGAAAGTCCCTGTGTGTCATCGCTCTGACCAAGAAGGGTAAAAGAATAGCAAAGAAACAACACTAACAAAGTTTAGACACATAAATTTTGAAGGTCTAGCTACCATATTATTACCCACAAGGGTAAAGGAACAGTACCACTGCTGGATAATTGGAAAGTCCCTGTGTGTCAACCTCTGTGCTTCGTGGCAAGGTAGACTAGCAACATGCCCAACCTTTACTCACATTCGAGAAAACACTCTCAACAAGATTGCTTGCTCCAAAATCGAAGAGGCACCGTCCTCCGAATCTCGAGAGCCAAACTCCCTGCAAACAAGCCTTTCTCAAAAGCTGGGCTACTCAGAGACCACGAGGGCTGATCTCAGAAATCGAAGAAGCACCTACTTTTCCAGCCTTTTCAGCATCTATCACACGCACACTCAGCTTTGCCGAAATTATGGGCATTCTGTCGAAGACTTCTGGTGAAGTAGAAAGCACATGAATCTTACTGTTCAATCACCCACTTCCCACACGCAACAGTAGCTCATGGGTACCACAGATAACTTTGCCAAAGTTGAGACACGTGAAGCTTGTAGCTCCCACTACATCGCTCTGACCAAGAAGGGTAAAAGAATAGTAAAGAAACAGCACTAACAAAGTTTAGACACATAAATTTTGAAGGTCTAGCTACCATATTATTACCCACAAGGGTAAAGGAACAGTACCACTGCTGGATAATTGGAAAGTCCCTATGTGTCATCGCTCTGACCAAGAAGGGTAAAAGAATAGCAAAGAAACAACACTAACAAAGTTTAGACACATAAATTTTGAAGGTCTAGCTCCCATATTATTACCCACAAGGGTAAAAGAACAGTACCACTGCTGGATAATTGGAAAGTCCCTGTGTGTCAACCTCTGTGCTTCGTGGCAAGGTAGACTAGCAACATGCCCAACCTTTACTCACATTCGAGAAAACACTCTCAACAAGATTGCTTGCTCCAAAATCGAAGAGGCACCGTCCTCCGAATCTCGAGAGCCAGACTCCCAACATGACTACTTTCTCAAAATCGAAGAGAGGGTAAAGGAACAGTACCATTGCTGGATAATTGGAAAGTCCCTGTGTGTCAACCTCTGTGCTTCGTGGCAAGGTAGACTAGCAAACATGCCCATCCTTTACTCACATTCGAGAAAACACTCTCAACAAGATTGCTTGCTCCAAAATCGAAAAGGCACCGCCCTCCGAATCTCGAGAGCCAGACTCCCAACATGATTACTTTCTCAAAAATCGAAGAGACACCGCTCTCCGAATCTCGAGAGCCAGACCCCCAGCATGATTGCTTTCTCAAAAATCGAAGAGGCATCGTTCTCCGAATCTCGAGAGCCAGATCCCCGATAGGATTGCTTGTTCGAAAACCGAAAAGGCACCATTTTCCCAACTTTAAGAGTCGGATCCTTGGATAAAGCTTGTCTGTAATCTTCACACGCAACATCAGCTTTCCAGATACCACAGACCACTTTTTCAAAGTGCTCTGACAGAGTTAAAACATGTGAAGCTGACAGCTCCCACTACCGTGCTACGACCAAGCAGGGTAAAGGAATAGCATTACTACTTGTTGTTAGGGAAACTCCTATATATGTCGACCTCCATCCCCAACGAACAGGCAGACCTGCAAAAATGCTCAACCCTTCCTCATATCCGAGAGGGCACTCCCAACGAAGCCTTTCGAAATATTCAGCTTTCTTTCCCCCCGATAATATCTCTGCAAACAAGCTATACTAGAGCAAGAATATCTCATATCATCAGGGTTAAAAGCAAGAGTATCCCATATCATGCTTTTTCCCTGTCTTTTCCTTTGGCCTTGTTTTTACCTGCAATACAAGAAGAAAGAGAGCAATAAGTCAGCACTTGGAATCAAGCTTCCAGCCAGGAACTGACTGCCTGGAACCCCTTACCTGATTACTTACCTGGCATTGCTCTCGAGTATTCATCTTCAACATCTTATGCTTCCAGGGAAGATACCGCATCTGCCTGAGGAACAGATAGGGTAAGTGAGAATGATACAAGGAAGCATGTGGAGACAAGCGTAACAGCACACGTGCCGATACATCCACTACTCTGTCAAAAGCAAAAGTATCCCATATCAGCAGGGTCGAACGTACTCTAGATTTGATGGACTTGTTTTGACCCTCAAATTCTTCAGTCGGCCTTATACTCTGGAGGAAACCAGAAAACCCTCCAGCTCAGTTCAAGAATAAGCCTGTGGAAAGTTACTTTTCAAAAGCAAAAGTATCCCATATCATATCTTCCCATTTTTCTTCCCTTTATCCTTCATGCTGCCTGCAAGATAGGGAGAATGTGAACAATCAGTCGGAGCTCTGATTGCTTACCTTGTCTGTCAACTCTTTCAGCAGATCCCTTAGCTCGGCGACTTGGGGGACTCCTACTACATGGTTTGTATCGCGCTTGACCAAGCCTGAAACTACAAGTAAGCTTCAAGTGAAATTGATACATTACCTTGTGCATCTCCACCCGTTAAAGATACCACCCTTGGATGGAGGAAAAGTACTTCCAGAGAAGATGCCACATCTACCTATGAGATAGATAAGGCAAGTCAAGACGATACCACACTCCAATACTTAGAAGTTTCGTGATTACGAGATCATTCTCCCACAATATTTCCTAATGTCATTTGTACTAAATCATTCACTTGTACTTACTAAAGGAGAGCTTGAACCTATGTACTTGTGTAAACCCTTCACAATGAATGAGAACTCATCTATTCCGTGGACGTAGCCAATCTGGGTGAACCACGTACATCTTGTGTTTACTTTCCTATCTCTATCCATTTATATACTTATCCACACTAATGACCGGAGCAATCTAGCGAAGAAGCGTTTTCGCTACCTAGGATATATCTTGCAAGAGAACGGAGAATTAGATGGATATCTCAACCATAGAATACAAGCTGGATGGATGAAGTGTAAGAGTGCATCCGGCGTGTTGTGTGACAGTCGTAGGCCACTGAAGCTCAAGGGAAAATTTTATAGGACGGCAATAAGGCCAGCGATGTTGTATGGCACAAAATGTTGGGCGGTGCATCATCAACACGTACACAAAATGGGTGTAGCGGAGATGAGGATGCTTCGTGGGATGTGTGGGCACACGAGAAAGGATAAGATTGGGAATGAGGATATCCGAGGTAAAGTAGGAGTAGCCGAAATTGAAGGAAAGATAAGAGAAAATCGGTTCCGGTGATTTGGACATGTGCAAAGAAGGCCTAATGACGCTCCGGTTCGAAGATGTGACTACGGGACAGAGGCTCAGGGCCGAAGGGGTAGAGGAAGACCTAGGAAAACTTTGGAAGATACTCTAAGAAAAGACTTAGAGTACTTGGATCTAACGGAGGACATGACACAAAACTGAGCGCAATGACGTTCTAGGATTCATATAGCCGACCCCACTTAGTGGGAAAAGGCTTTGTTGTTGTTGTTGTTGTTGTTGTTGTTGTATCTTACGGGCCAAGGATTAGTTACTTGCCCATTAAGTTTTTGTTTTTGTCTAGGGTTTGCTTTTGTCTTTCTCTATATAAAGACCTCTTTGTATTTGATATTTTTAATCAAGTTAGTCACAATGTAGCCTTTTAGGGTGTGTTTGTTACACCTCCTTAGAAGAAAGTAACAGTGATTGGCTTAACTAGGACTATAGTCCCACGTTTGGCATGGTCTTGGATTAGAGTTAATGGGACTCGCCTCGCTTCACTAAACCTCAATAACTAGTCCCACCGTTTCACTTGGTATTAAGCAGGACTAACAAAGAAACGAACCGACGACCTCAGCCCACCCTTTCTCCGCATGCGTTTCTCTCTCTCTCGTCACAAATCCATGTGATGCAGCCATTCCTCTGCAGCCCCCAAAATTGATTCCCACCACTCTTGCGGTGCAGCCTTTCCTCCGCCGGTGGGAAACGGCGGTTACAACGCCATTTTTTTCTTCTGGGAAGCGTTGTTGATGGTGCTGGGTGTGTGGCAGCTTACAAAACTGGGTATTTCTGGGTCTCTCTCTTTTGGGTCTGGTTATTTTTGGGTCGATTGGGTCTTCGAAAATCTGTTGTCGCAGACTAGTGAGTTGCTGCGGTAAGGAAGCAATTGAATCGCTTTAATAGATAAACAATTGAATTGGGATAGAACATCTGGGTATTTCTTTATTGTTGGTGTTGGTGAGTTGCTGCGATAGGAAATTAAAAAAAAATTGTTGGCAATTGAATTGGTAGACGAAGCATTTGGGTCCTTCTTGGATAGAGAATAGAGAAGCAATTTAATTAGGTTTTTTAAATTTAAAATAACTACAAAATAACATTTTATAATATAAAATTTAATATTTTTTCATTTCTGGCCTATTAGTCCGGCGTCATACCAAACACTTCACTATTTTTAGTCCTACTTAGTCTAAGCGAAGCCAGTCCAGCTTAGTCCCTGAAGTTAGTCCAATCCGAGATAGTCCAGTGCAACAAACGCACCCTTAGGGTTATGTAGCTGTTTCGGCATTCTCATTAGTTTAATAATATTCATTTTATTTTGTAATCTTGTTCGTTGATATTCAACTTGGTATCAGAGCCTTTGGGATTTAATTTGCTTCTATTCAGTATCAATTTGTCCGTCTCTGCCGTGGATCATTGCCGCTGTTTCTTACCCGCAATCTGCACAAGACCACCACGAATCTGCATCAGTCACTGCATCATGCCAGATCCAGATTGGCCACCAACCTGCACCCAGTTCCATCTCCATGGATTCCATTGATGCTGCATCGTCGCCGCACCACCAAGTCTCGCCTGCTTGAAACACCGCGCCACCATCTACTCAACCTACTGCTGCTGCGTTCAGACCCGCACCACCCCGCCGACCAAGCCCACCTGATCAGTTCCGTCCAGAACCTGCACTGCGCACCCTCTGCACCATCCCCGCGGTCTATATCCGTCCCTAACGAAACCCAGATCCAAGAACCACTCGGATCAAGTTCACCTGCATCTGTTTCTATTTCGCACCACACACCCGCTGCCTTATAACCACTCTCTTGTCGCAATTTGTTCGCACCGCCGCGACACCAATGCGCCACAGACCTCCAGTTTGATTTTGCATTGTCTGCCCAGAAAGAAAGGTTGTTTGTTGCTCGCATGCTTGTTTGTTCGTTCGTTTGTTTGCTCGCTTGTTCGCCTTGTCTTGTCTTGTCCATCTACTTGTTGGCAAACTCATGTCTGTGTTTCGCATTGAGTTTGACGGGGGTGTTGGAATTTAGATTATTATTAGTTATCTTGCGGGCCAAGGATTAGTTACTTGTCCATTAAGTTTTTGTTTTAGTCTAGGGTTTGCTTTAATCTTTCTCTATATAAAGACCTCTTTGTATTTGATATTTTTAATCAAGTTCGTCACAATGTAGACTCTTAGGGTTTTGTAGCCGTTTCGGCATTCTCGTTACTTTAATAATATTTCTTTTATTTTGTAATCTTGTTCGTTGCGCACTCTGATATTTAACTGTCCTGAGGTTATTGCTCAATAAGTATGACCCCCAAATTCCCAAACCATATCAAACATGTATATGGTGAGATCTTGGAAAGCTGCTTTTCATCACAACTTTTGTTTTTTACCGTGTAACACTCACACCGTCACGTAATATTGTTGTTTCACTCATATTTTTTAATCATTAATACTCACACCGCTATTTAGTATTACCAATTCAGTTCTATCATAAAACAAGTATTTTTTATGGGAAACCATTTTTCTCGTTTATGCACCTTTGTTTGTTTCTAATCTTTAAAATTTATGATCCTTTATTCTTCTTTTTAAATATAAAAAATAAACATGATTGTGTACGAGAAGAACAAAGACGTTCAGAAATCATTTCCTTGTTTATTAATAATATAATCCTTCCATAAAATATCAGTTATATCGTAAGATGTGGGCTAACAATACTTTGTCACAACATGAACAGTTTGGATATGTGTACGCTTTGTAGAGACCATAGGTTTTTTCCCATTTATCCAATCATTTTTCTACATGTAAGTTGATTTGTCACATTTGATTTGCCTTCCTTGTGGGATAAAAGACTATAAATGCGCGGAGACCTCAATGATAAATGCAGATGGGAACACGCTAGATGAGAGGTGAAGAAATATGGGGCCAGAAAAGACCAATATTGATGTATTATATATAGTCGAGAATATGATAGTGTTATTCACACATATTTTTTTACCCTTTACATACTGTATGTTAATTTATATCTTTTGATCTTTTTTAATTATTTGTTTTGACAGTCAAAAACTGAAAAATGCATGTAAAAGATAAAAAATAGTGTGTAGATAATACCACTCCGAAAATATAAAGATTTCGCCATCATTTTTATAAATTTGTTTGTAGTCTTGCTTGCTCATGTTTCAAAATGTGTGGCATACGCCAACTAGCCAAGGACCACAGTATAAAAAAGGGGCTTGTAAGCTTCCACGCACCCTCAAATCATTGTTTTAAAAATCCCCGCCTAGCGCCGCCTAAGCGCTAGGCCCCAGCCCACCACCCCGATTAATGCCTAGGCCCCAGCCCACCGCCTAGACCACCTAGGCACCCGCCTAGCCCGCCTAGCCCGCCTAGGCCCCCGCCTAGCCCGCCTAGGCCCCCGCCTAGCCCACCTAGGCACCCGCCTAGACCCGCCTATGTTGCAACTCACTTAGACAGAAAATACATAACTTTCATTTTGCATTTTGTTTTTTTCCAATAAATTATAAGAGACTTGTTGCATACTTGAATGAACAAACATTATATCCTTATTTCACATGTTTTCATTATATTCCAATACTTCATGATATATATGCATTCTATTTTGTAGTTTATGATGAAATTATATATATTTCAAGTAGAAGCATACACTTATTTACCTGAAATATGATAGATTTACTTAAATCCGCCTAGTCCGCCTAGGCGCCCGCCTAGCCGCCTAGGCACTAGACCCCAGCTCACCGCCCGACTAGCGCCTAGCGATTTTTAGAACCTTGCCTCAAATACACGTATTCGAGTCCACACTGTGAATCGGATTAGGAGAAAAAGTAAATCATTTTAGCACTGACGTTTTCTCTTTCTGCACTTATTTCTTTGTTTTGTGTCTTAATTTCTTTTTTGAATTTATTAAATCTAACTACTAGAAAAGAAAATGTGTGTAGGGAAAAAGAAAGCGAGTATATTGTTTTCCATAAGAGAATAACCTTTTTGTACGCGCACATCTCAACTCTTCACATGACTTATATCTCATATTAAGAGTGAGATACAACATGGGGATATAAAACCGTTTTAGGAAAAAAAAAATTGATATAATGGGATATCTCTCTTTTCTTTCGGTATAATGACGTGAGCGGATCACATGATGAGCATGGCCGGCCTTGAGATTTCAAGGACTCTGTGCAAAAGTAAATTGAAGGTCCTAAAAAGTACTAAGAATTTAATTTTTTATATTTTTTTTGTTCAAAAAATTAACTTTAGTTTTAAATTCTAATAGCACAAACAAATTTAACAAATCAACAAGTGGATAGGTGGCATATTGTTTTTCCTTAACTATTTAGAGGGTCAGGGTTCGAATTTTCATGTTATTGTGTGAAAATTTTATATTATTTTGTGGAAGCTGATGCATTTAATAAAAATAAACTGAAAAAATGATGAACACAAGTTTAGAACCCATCCCCTAGGCCAATGTAATGAAGCAATAATACCACTTGTGCTAAGACTCAAGTTTGTTAGTTTCTACACATAATATTATATATACGTATATGCATGCAAAATCGAAAAATCATGGACCCTTCCAATTTGGGAGCCTTGTGCAGTGACACTACTTGCACCCCCTCAATGTCGGCTCTGATGATGAGAAATATAAAGATAACAGTATGGTCGATTGCATGAAAGAATATCTCTCATTTCATTTATTTTTCTATCATATCAATCCTTACCCACAAACTCGGCTCAATGTGACTTGGAACTAATAGTCATTGCAGCTATATTAATTAGTTTGATTACAAATTTCCATCCAAATTGGTGTTGTCTAGACTTATTGTTTGTCAAGGGATTGACTAATGACTAGGGATATATAGCTTAAGAATTAATACATTGAATTCACATCCAATCAAGTGTCAAAGAAATTACAAAAATAAAGTTTCTTATTAAGTTGGTTAGATCAGTGTGTTTTTTTTCTCTACATTTACAATTTAGATTAATTTAGTGTACTCTTTCGTGTCCGTCCTAAAAATTAGTGCATGATTACTTTTTAGAGTGAACTTCTTTTGTTCCCCAAGTTTTATTAAATTAAAATATTTATAAATTAACAACGAAATTCAAATGATTGTATATACCAAATAAAAATTAGATTCTGATATGAGTTCATGTTTGACATTGTTGATATCTCGGTTGTGTGAAATCTATAAGTCTAGCAACTCATGTTGTGGCCATTAATGGTGAATGCAGGATTTAGAAGAAGGTTTCATTTGATTTATCGAGATATTTTTAATGTGACCACAACTATTTTTACGTTGCATTACAAATTTAATCATGCTATAAAATACGTGTTTGTTTATAAAAATGTAAAATTATTATCTATATATTATAATAAATAAATTAATAACATACGTCAAATTATCATCGAGCCGACCACGTTTGATGTTTTTTTAATCCAACTTTCCACAAGTTTTCCATCAAATCTGCTTCGTCGCGAATAGTGTAGCGTGCCTGGAATGGAAGGTCCATGTCACGTGGGGCAGCGACGAGACACGTGGCAGCATTTGCAGCCGTATGAGCACCCAAGGATCACGTGGACACGTGTCGTAATGTCGGTCGGGAGAGCTACCATGGTTTTGGGGGTGGGAGGGTCCATTCCAACTCCTGCAACAAAGAATCTCAAGGAAATATTTCCCCTCCCTCTCGCTCTCAGTAGTAATTGAGTTTACATGTAAATGACCATTACGAATGAAATATCGGAAGGAAAAATAAAGGTTTTCGTAGTGTGTTTTGGTCATAAAAACATATTTGAAGAATCGCTTTCAAGTGCTTATCCATATGCACATTTTATAACTGAAGTGTTTTTTCACAATGGTCGTCTCAAGTATACTCTAAATGATTCAATTAAACCAAGTTTTCAGCAAGAAAGAAAACTGGAACAAATCCAATTTTGCAATATTTGCCTCTTATTAGTTAATTGAGAGTTCATGATTAGTCAATATGTAGAGAGAGACTGATTTCTCATGTCAAACATTCAAGCATGTTATGTTGTTGAATCTTAATGCATTCAATCATACACTTGAAGGAATATTTTGTGAAAACATGTTCATTTAAGCAACATCATATAGCATGCAATTAACAATTAAAGGCGGAATCATGCTAGCATGCACTTAAAAACAAAACATTAACCAAGAAATTCAAAGCCTAGTAGATTGGTGAACCATTAATCAACTCAAAACAAAGTGAGTTGAAATTTATACCTTTGAAGATTTCTCTTTGCATAAGCAAAGGCTAATCACCCAAAGAGAGGGCCTTCATTCCTTGCATCTTAAATCTATGGATTTGGATGGAAGAATAGGTTTCTCCAAGTTCCCAAAATAGGGAACCTCTAAGTCTCTTCACCAATGAGAGATTGGAGAAGAAATGAGTGACCTTGGAGTAGTGGGATTGCAAGATGCACCCCCCAAGGGGCCGGCCTCTTTAGAGAGAAATGGAGAGACATGTTCTCTCCAATTTTCTCCAAAACAAACCCTTATGAATAAAAGGCTATAAAGTCATATTTATACCTTTATTCATTTGAGTGGCAAACTTGTAATTAAAGCAAGTTCACTACTCTTTCTCTAAATGGCCAGCCATGGGGTGTTGTTTGGGCTTTTGGGTCTTAGTGAATCATTATTCATTAAGTTGTCATACAACTTAAGTCAATGGGCTTGACGTTCGAAGCCCATTGGGCCTTAAGGTCCAAAACCTATCTCGAGGTCTTTAACGAACTTATTCGTTTGATTAATTAACATATTAATTAATCCTTGACATAAATAAATGATTAAACCATTTAATCATTCTTACTCATCTCCGTTTAATCTCCAATCTCCACCTCTTATGGTGTGCAATCCATTAGGTTCCTTTTAGCGAGGCAGTGGGCGATTAAAACCATTTCAAATCGATTATGAATTGAAACTTACTTTCAATTCTCCCTTTAGTGATTACACACGTTTAAGGCTTCCACAAACCATGAGTGACACCTTGCAGCATATCATGGTTACCCAAGCTAATCAGAAGAGCTAGAGAAAACCTATTCAGTTTGGGATTACAAATGCAATACGGTCTTTCTCTAATCTAATACTCTTGACCACATTGTTTGGTTTGATAGTTTATTTATTCATGTCTACTATCCAATGTGATTCGTGTGCTTATATGATTACCTTGAATGTGATTTGGAACGCATTCCTAAATCTCATTCATACTCTGGCCAGAGATTCCAAATCATATCATAGAGTATTCTCCCTCAAACAGTTTGAAGGTTAGAGATCCCTTGTTGCGCATTCACTTGCGTCCATGACTAAGTGGCTTAACCCCAACGATGCCGTGGACACCCCGATAGGGTGACTTTGACATAATCAAAGATTAAAGACTTAACCACAAGACAACTGTGATGCCTCAGGTCAAAGGACTACTTTGCATTATCCCAACCATGAGTTCTCATGTGACATGAGTATGAGAACTCTTCGTTAATCGCGTTCAGTGAACTCATTCCCTATTGAGCACCTACGTACTTGTCTTGATGTCACACACACCAATGAATCGAGACTAGTCACTCTCCCTGAGAGAAGACATAGCACGTACCGATCTTGACGGACTGTCAATGCCCAATTGGCAATCCTATGATCAGGAACATTTAGGATGTGTCTACGAAAGAATGGTCTCATGAATCTAACTTCATTAGATTACATTCTTCCAATCACATATTCCTTGGACTTTATCGTTTAAGCATATAACATTTATATGAGACGGCTCAAACAATAATCTTCACCCTTTATATGTAAACTAAATTAGTTTAACATGTGAAATGTCCGTAAAGTATCATCACATGATTGGTTTTAGGGCACATTTCCAACAGTAAGAACATATACATTTAAAGGGGTCAAACGAATAGGCCGACGTCAACTCGTTAAATTAAGGCATCACCAGCCCAATTCGTTTTAAAGCAGCCCTAGCTTATAACAAGCACTAGGTCGAGATTATGCCCAACAGGTCAATCCGACCTGTTTACTAAGTGGGCCAACTCAAGTACGACTCAAACACGCATACTCCAACTTGAAACCGAGATGTCCATTTGACACTTTGTTAAAGCTCAAAAAGTAGAATAATTAGCCCTTGGTGGGCTTGGAATTGAAACTAAAATGAAATGGACTCAGAATTTAAGTGGTTCACCCAAAAAAAGGACTACATCCGTTGTGTTGCTCACATTATATTGATTTCAAAGTTTACAAATAGCGTTCGGCTAAATACTAGAATTTTATCTCCCTTAAGTTGTCTGACCCCCTTACAAGAGGTTCTGACCCCTTTATATAGGCCATCCATGAACTCAGAAAGTCTTGGGCTCACCTAGTCTTATTTTTCTAACATTTAATGTGACACCTACATCAACTAGCATGCTGACAACCTTTTTAATCATCAGTCGATATTCAGCGATGAAAAGACACTTGCTCATTTGGAATTGCACGCCCTTCAAGATCAATGTGTGTCGAGCAACCTACTCGGTCTTGATTAGTTAACCATGTCACTCCAAGCAGCAGCTCAACCGGCTTTACGTCTCGTCGTAGACTTCTGACATGAGCCCTGAGTGGTGTTTGAGTAGGTCTGCTCCTAAAAATTTGTACCATAAAGTTGTCGGCCTTCCCACGTGTCTTGGGGGTCGGAAAATACTTTATGTTGGTCAGTCGGACTACGCTGGTGAGTGTTCCCCCTCTTTAATTTTGTATAGCCTTGGGCTTCTTATTCTTCTTTGGGCTTTAACTTTTATTGGGCTTTTCTAGCTTGCACTATTTTGAGGGTTGAAAAGGACTCTGCATTAACAAATCTCTGTACACACCAGACAAAGTGGTATTCCTTAGTATCGCTTGTATCGCACGGAGGTTTTGAGTTTAAATCCCTCTTTTTTTTTTAGTATCGCTTGTATTGCAAAAAAAATAAAATAAAATAAAATAACAGGAAGCATTTTTTGCCAAAACATTCTTCGTAGTTATAGTGTGAATCCAAACCGTTGATTAGGTGGTACATTTTATAGTTAAGTTCTTAATTACTTTAGTTCAGCCTTTGCCAATATGGCAAAAGAATCACAAAGCATAAATTAACTAGAATGCAGGAAGATGGCCTTGCTCCACCAAAGAGGCAATGCAATCATCAAACATCTCTTGGATACTCTTAAACTTGAACCCTAGACTCTCCCCAGCTTTGAGGTGTTCAACTCATAATAACGTGGCCTCCCTAGTTGCTCAAACCTAAAAATTTTCACGTAAAATTTGATTAAAAGTAATTGATATAACTGATGCGCATAGGGTGTGACGCTCTTTTTTTTTTTTTTTTTTTTTGGGAATTTGGAGCATAAAAAATGGATCGGCCCACAGTATGAACCGATAAATTATGCTTAATTAATTGTAGCTGGTAAAAATATCAAACCTTGTGGGGATAGGCAAGGAAGGATATCTTGTAGATAATAAGGAACCCAACTCAGTGTTGTCCATAACTGTTGAGCTACAAATATATCTGCCATGAGCACTTTCATGCTCATAAACTAAGATGTGACAGAGTGCAACATCATCACACTTAAATTTCTCTGTTTCCCCTGCTTGATTGTTCAAACAAATAACCGTGTAATGTGCTTATAATCGAAGTTAAGTAACCGAAGAACTAGCGCGAAAAATCACGAAGATAAATCTGTAGTAGCAGTAGTACCTTTAAGCAGGCCAAGAACATCTGATGCAGTAGAACACAACTCTGGTGGCAAACAAGGCCCGATCACGAAGGAGGGTAGGACAGTAACCATATCAATCCCATTTTCTTTGCAGAAATCCCATCCTGCTTTCTCAGCTAAAATTTTCTACATAGGGTACCAAATCTAGTGAAATAGGTGCAGATGCATAATTTGTCTGTTAAATGGTTTGGACGGATTATATATAATGCACATGGAAAAAGAAAACATTGAGCTTAAGAAATGTAATAGCACAGATCAATAAAATTCGGCATTACTTTGCTTTGCAGCTAGGTATTAGTATATATGTCACGCCCCGATCCCGACATACGTCCAGGATCGACATGTGACATCACCTAAAACCCGTATCTCAACATACCCCGCCTCTGAGATATGGCAAATCACAACTCGAGAATCAATTCTCATAGTAAAATTTTCTTTTCATATACTTTATGGCTGCATCTAACCTCCTCGTTAGACTGCCTACGTACCCTTATTAGGGATCAAGCCATTCATAGTTCACCATTCATTACACTTTGACATTTATCATATTACGTTCAATCAAAAAGCATAGCATTCCTCAATCAATTATTAGAACTTAACAAGCATGAATTACTAGGTTCATGGCTACATAACAAACCACATGACATTCAAGGTTTCCAATACATCCATCATATAAATCACTATGGTTTCAACATGATCCTTCCATACACAGCATGTAACATATCCAATAACCAACGAAGCACATATCATTCGTAAGCCACATGGATCAACTAAAATAATAATATTAACAATCATATCCAACGTCATTTCACAATCCCGTCAATTAATCCATTCATGAATCAACGAAACATGATCTTAGCATTTAATTATGTTAATCAATGCATGTAGTAACATATCATTTCACAATTTAACCCAGGGAACTCTATATAATACCCTTCTTGGATTATGAGCAATAACATGGTAAATCTATTTTATATTCACAAGGTCTAACGTGGATAATTCTCATTCACTTGGATCTAGGGGTCTTGACTAACCTTTTGGAACTGTGCAAGAGTAAGGATTCCGAACCACTCAACGGAATCCAATCACATCGATTTCTCGTAATCTATCCAGACCTGTTGCATGAAAAATCAGTGCCATCGATCATAGTTTATAATTCTCAATATAAGTTCGTAACTATGAATACATAGTCAAGTCTCTAATAACTCCGAAGAAGTTACCCAGACATCCAACAACTTTTCTAATTCAAACTACAAGATTCTCAAAATCCATCTTTCATATGTACATTAAACATTAGGGCTAGAAGAACGCAGTTCGGTCAAAGCCTACATAAGTAACCAAACAGGAAGTGGCCCCCAAAGCGGATTACCCAAGCAGTGCCATCCCTGAGAAAATAATCAAGTAGGCAGCAACCTCCCAATGCGGATTAACATAGCACAATCACTCATATAGCTGATAGAAAGTGATCATCCAATGCGGATTAACTAAACATGATCACTCTTAAGCATAAATGGCCATAAGGATCGCCCAACGCGGATTAACCAAGCACGATCCATATATAGTATGGTCATGCAGATTAACCAAGCAGGACCGCTAATGACCCCCCAATGCGGATTAACCAAGTAAGGTCAAGAAAATCAAGTAGATAGTGATCGCCCCACGCAGATATACCAAGCATGATCACTCTTAAGTATAAATGGCTATAAGGATCGCCTAACGCTAATTAACCAAGCGCGATCCATATAAAGTATGGTCCCCCAAAGCGGATTAACCAAGCAGGACCACTAGTGACCCCCCAATGCGGATTAACCAAGCAGGGTCAAAATAATCAGGTAGGTAGTGATCACCCCATGCGGATTAACCAAGCATGATCACTCCTAGTACGCGTATGGTCCCCCAATGCGGATATACCAAGCAGAACCATCAATGTACAACTACTACATGGTGCAGAAAATTCAACACACACAACGTACCCATCACTTAACCCCTATGGGTTACAATGTAATCACCTACACCAACAATTCTCATGCCCACCAACTCAAATGCCTCACAAGCATATAAGTTCTACAAAAATACTTCTAATAGGAATCTACGATCACATTGTCACAACATTTATCGAACTTACCCTTCACATTACTAAAAAGATAATTAAACGCACATGTATCACAATCATCATCCGTACATAAACCAATTCATGTTTAATAAACATAAGTCTATGGCCAAATATATAAAAAGCACATTTCAATATAAATCACCTTTATAAGACCAAGACATAATCACATATGATACTAATATAAAAAACAAGGTAATAGCTTTGTCACATATACACAAGGCATTCCCTAACCAATGTAGACTCACTAGACTTCACTTAATCTTCCGTAGTACTAATTTTAGTAATTAAGACGTTTCATGACATGTTGACCAAAAGTCAGTTCTCAATCAACATTAGGGTCCACAAACTTACGTAATTTGATTCGGAAGATCCGCACCTCGGATTTCCGATCCGTATATTTCCAAAGTCCACATTATGCTCAAATAACAACATACTAAAATCTCAACACGATCCGACGGTCGGATCTCCGCCAATTTCAAAATTCAAGTGGCGGTCGACACTTAAGTTTTCAACTTCGAAATCCAATTAGGGAAGATCCGTATGTCGGATTCCCGATCCGTAAATTTCTATGATCCATAAATATTATATTCTATCATACATTAAGGTTTGGTGACGATCTAACGGTTGGATCGTCGAATCATATTTTGACCTAACCACGTATCATAATGAAATTAGGTTCAAACAATCAAACCATATCATAAGGATGTCAATTATGAAATCAGGACATCTAATTGAACTTAAAAGGACATCGTCGGCCCACTGGCCAGGGCACCGCCGCGGGTGGCAGCCGGCCGCCCCAACTTGCCGAAAAAATTCACCTATTTTTTAAAATTACCAAAATTTATAGAAATGAAGATCTCAATGAGTGGAGTAAGTTTTATACCTGTGGCCAAGTCCAATTTGGTGGGTAAAAGCCCCAATTTTATCCATACCCGCAAGCACCCTAGAAATTTGGGTGACTTTGATTCGGCTTCTCAAGTACTCCGCCGCCCCTATAGTTGTTTGAGCTTTATTCCAGACCTCAAGAAGAGGCTATGGATGGTGGTAATCGAAGAAATTTGTTTCAAATTGGGAAATCATTCTCTATGAACCCGCACACCCACCGGTGTGACTTTCCTAGTTTCAAGGTTATTTTGCATGGAATTTGGGATAGAATAGGTAGAGGGGAAGATGAGAAATGGCTTCAAAGTGATGAGAAACTTCAACTCGCTGGGAATTTTCCGAGAGACTACCCAATTCCAATGGGTCTGCCCGTTGGTTTTGCACGGGTTCAGTGACCCGTTTCCTCCCCCCCCTTTCAGATTCCTTTTTTCCCCCTTTTCTTTTTTTTTTGCTGCCACACGGCAGTTTCAAATTAATCTTTTTTTTTTCCCATTTCTCATTGGTCCCTTTCCTACTATGTGGGAGTTCACTAATTCCTACACTTTATAATGTCACAACTTCAAACGTTCATAACTATACCGTTATAAATCGGACTCACAAACGGCATTCGCCTATGCGTTCGTGATCTCGAAATCTATTCAGCAATATAAATTGTGACCTCGAAAGGTTCACAGATTTTAACTAATTACTTCCCAAACTTCAAACTTTGTGACTAATTTAATTAAAATCTAAATTCAAACAATTTAAAATAAATTCTCAATAATACAAATACGTAGGTGATAACAGTGAAATCTAGGAACAAGATTTCACAATATTTGAGAAGGGATGCATTCAAAGTTATGCTGAATTCGCCGAACAAATCTGTATTGGTTAGACTACTGTTCGGGTAGGAATTTCGCTGGGAAGGGTCTCTAGCTCGAGCACACAGCTCCCCGAGGAATTGGCGCCGGTTGATGTGGTTGTCGGGCTCCTGCTTGTTGGCGGGCTGCAATAGGAGGACAAAGTTAGTTATGAAAGGTGCCTTTGTGGGGCCTTAGGTGTAGGCCTTGAGGCTCGCAATCAAAACTAACTAATTGCTCAGGCGTGCCACTGCCATCTTCAGCATGGCAGATGTAAAACAAGTATATTCAGTTGTTTGCTTGTGCCCGAGAGACTAGTTCAGTTATGAAAGATGTCTTTGTTGGGCCTTAGGTATAAGCCTTGAGGCTTACAATCACAACTAACCAAGTACTCTTAGCATATTGCTGTTGTTTCATTGTTGTAAAGATCGAACAACTGTTTTCAAGCTAATTACTCGCGCTCGAATGACTGAATTAGCTCTGATAGGTGCCTTTGTGGGGCCTTAGGTATAGGCCTTGATGCTCGCTATCAAAACCAACTCAACAATTTAAGTGTATCATTGTAATTATAGTATAATGGATGTGAAGGTCGATTACTTGCGCCCCAAGTTACTCGGACTTCTTGCTATCAAAAGATTGTCGTGGATGGATTAAGTCCACATTAAGTTTTTTTTTATGCCTTGAGACTAAGGACTTTTAGTTGATCAATCTCATATGCTTGAGAAGTGAGAATTTAAATCTGATCAAGGCATCAGTTCACCAAATGGATCAAATCTAAGAACTTATGGATCTTTCAATTACAAACTGACTGGAAATGACTTGAATAAACATTGAAGTACTCATTCTACTACCAGATCTATGTATTGAAAGACGAAACAAAGAAGTTCGGGCAAGAACCACTCGGTCCGTATTCGTCCCTAATGAAGCCCAGATCCAAGAACCACTCGGATCGAGTTCGCCTGTATCTGTTTCTATTTCGCACCACACACCCGCTGCCTTAGAACCACTCTTTTGTCGTTGTTTGTTCGCACCGTCGCGACACCAATGTGCCACAGACCTCCAGTTTGATTTTGCATTATCTGCCCAGAAAGAAAGGTTGTTTGTTGGTCGCATGCTTATTTGTTCGTTCGTTTGTTTGCTCGCTTGTTCGCCTTGTCTTGTCTTGTCTGCCTAATGGAACTTGCATCCTCATCTACTTGTTGGCAAACTCATGTCTGTGTTCCGCCATGAGTTTGACAGGGGGTGTTGGAATTTAGATTATTATTAGTTATCTTGCAGGCCAAGGATTAGTTACTTGCCCATTAAGTTTTTGTTTTAGTCTAGGGTTTGCTTTAGTCTTTCTCTATATAAAGACCTCTTTGTATTTGATATTTTTAATCAAGTTCGTCACAATGTAGCCTCTTAGGGTTTTGTAGCTGTTTCGACATTCTCGTTAGTTTAATAATATTTCTTTTATTGTGTAATCTTGTTCGTTGCGCACTCTGATATTCAATTGTCCTGAGGTTATTGCTCAATAAGTATGACCCCCAAATTCCCAAACCGTACCAAACATGTATATGGTGAGATCTTGGAAAGCTGCTTTTCATCACAACTTTTGTTTTTTACCATGTAACACTCACACCGTCACGTAATATTGTTGTTTCACTCATATTTTTTAATCATTAATACTCACACCGCTATTTAGTATTACCAATTCAGTCCTGTCATAACACATGTATTTTTTATGGGAAACCATTTTTCTCGTTTATGCACCTTTGTTTGTTTCTAATCTTTAAAATTTATGATCCTTTATTCTTCTTTTTAAATATAAAAAATAAACATGAATGTGTATGAGAAGAACAAAGACGTTCAGAAATCATTTCCTTGTTTATTAATAATATAATCCTTCCATAAAATATCAGTTATATCGTAAGATGTGGATTAACAATACTTTGTCACAACATGAACAGTTTGGATATGTGTACGCTTTGTAGAGACCATAGGTTTTTTCCCATTTATCCAATCATTTTTCTACATGTAAGTTGATTTGTCACATTTGATTTACCTTCCTTGTGGGATAAAAGACTATAAATGCGCGGAGACCTCAATGATAAATGCAGATGGGAACAGGCTAGATGAGAGGTGAAGAAATATGGGGCCAGAAAAGACCAATATTGAGGTATTATATATATAGTTGAGAATATGATAGTGTTATCCACACATTTTTTTACCTTTCACATACTTTTATGTTAATTTATATATTTTGATCTTTTTTAATTATTTGATCTGACAGCCAAATATTGAAAAATGCCTGTAAAAGATAAAAAAGAGTGTGTAGATAATACCACTCCGAAAATATAAGGATTTCGCCATCATTTTTATAAATTTGTTTGTAGTCTTGCTTGCTCATGTTCAAAATGTGTGGCATACGCCAACTAGCCAAGAACCACAGTATAAAAAAGGGGCTTGTAAGCTTCCACGCACCCTCAAATACACGTATTCGAGTCCACACTGTGAATCGGATTAGGAGAAAAAGTAAATCATTTTAGCACTGACGTTTTCTCTTTCTGCACTTATTTCTTTGTTTTGTCTCTTAATTTCCTTTTTGAATCTATTAAATCTAACTACTAGAAAAGAAAATGAGTGTAGGGAAAAAGAAAGCGAGTACATTGTTTTCCATAAGAGAATAACATTTTTGTACGCGCTCATCTCAACTCTTCACATGACTTATATCTCATATTAAGTTAGATACAACATGGGGATATAAAACCGTTTTAGGAAGAAAAAAAATGGATATAATGGGATATCTCTCTTTTCTTTATGTATAATAACATGAGCGGATCACATGATGAGTAGGGCCGGCCTTGAGATTTCAAGAACTCTGTGCGAAAGTGAATTTGAGGTCCTAAAAAGTACTAAGAATTTAATTTTTTTTTATTTTTTTGTTCAAAAAATTAACTTTAGTTTTCAATTGAGCTTCTGTAAATTATAGTAGCACAAACAAATTTAACAAATCAACAAGTGGATAGGTGGCATATTGTTTTTCCTTAACTATTTAGAGGGTCAGGGTTCGAATTTTCATGTTATTATGTGAAAATTTTATATTATTTTGTAAAAGCTTATGCATTTAATAAAAATAAACTGAAAAAATGATGAACACAAGTTTTGAACCCATCCCTTAGGCCAATGTAAAGAAGCAATAATACCACTTGTGCTAAGACTCAAGTTTGTTAGATTCTACACATAATACTATATATACGTATATGCATGCAAAATTGGGGGCCTTCCAATTTGGGGGTCCTGTGCGGTGGCACCACTTGCACCCCCTCAAGGTCGGCTTTGATGATGAGAAATATAAAGATAACAGTATGGTCGATTGCATGAAAGAATATCTCTCATTTCATTTATTTTTCTGTCATATCAATCCTTACCCACAAACTCGGCTCAATGTGACTTGGAACTAATAAGTCATTGCAGCTATATTAATTAGTTTGATTACAAATTTCCATCCAAATTGGTGTTGTCTAGATTTATTGTTTGTCAAGGGATTGACTAATGACTAGGGATATATAGCTTAGGAATTAATACATTGAATTCACATCCAATCAAGTGCCAAAGAAATTACAAAAATAAGGTTTCTTATTAAGTTGGTTAGAGCAGTGTGTTTTTTTCTCTACATTTACAATTTAGATTAATTTAGTGTACTCCTTCATGTCCGTCCTCAAAATTAGTGCATGATTACTTTTTAGAGTGAACTTCTTATGTTCCCCAAGTTTTATTAAATTAAAAAATTTATAAATTAACAACGAAATTCAAATGATTGTATATACCAAATAAAAATTAGATTCTGATATGAGTTCATGTTTGACATTGTTGATATCTCGGTTGTGTGAAATCTATAAGTCTAGCAACTCATGTTGTGGCCATTGGTGAATGCAGGATTTTGAAGAAGGTTTCGTTTGATTTATTGAGATATTTTTAAGGGTAAATTACATTTTCATACATCAAGTTTGGGCTCTATTTCAATTTTTTACATATTTAAAACATTTCACTTTCATACCCTAAGTACTATTTTATTTCAAAATAATACATCCGTTACATTTTCCATCCATGGATCTGTTAAGTGCTGACGTGGCTGCCAAATGTGTGCCACGTGGCAAAAAAAAAAAATTATTTTATTTTATAAAAAAAACCTGAATTTTCTATATATATATAAAAAAAAACCATTGTCCAAAAAAAAAAAACAAACAAACAAACTACAACCCAGTTTGCAGTTCGTTCCCCCCCCACCCGAATCCCACCCGAGATTAGGTGGATCTACCACAAAACCAATCCAAAAATCATCTCAAACTCAAAATCCCCAAGATGAATCTACCACAAAACCACCCGAGATTAGGTGTGATTCGGGGTCTCTGTGCAAGGGAGGTGGGTCGCGGGGGTTGGGGGGTGGTGAGGCCATCTCCAACCGATGGCTGGCCAAAGGGCTCGTTTTAGCCCTCTGGCCCTCCAAGATTCTCCAAGATATTAATATTTTAATGAACAGTACAGGGCCATATTTGCCTCCGTCTCCAACCGAGGGCCAGAGGGCTCGTTATAGCCCTGTCACAAAAAACCGTCTCCAATCGAGGGCCAAAGGGCCATAGGGCCAAACATAATTTATTATTTAAAAACTACAATTTAAATTCAAGTTATAGGAAAAAAATAGAATTTAAATTTTTTTATTAAAATAGAAGTTATAGGAAAAAAATAGAATTTAAAAAAATTTGAAAAATATAATTTATTAAAAAATATGAACCAAATTTTGTAAAATATAAGTTATAGGAAAAAAATAGAATTTAAAAAAATTTGAAACCAATTTTGTAAAATAGAAGTTATAGGAAGTTATAGAAGAAAAGAAATGTTTAAATTAAAAAAAAAACCCAATGGCTAGCTGACTCAGCTAGTCGTTATATTCAACACAAATTCAAACTATTAGTGTCGGTTATAACCGACACTAATAGTAAATAAAAAAAAATGTGCCTATGAATACCTATTACTGTCGGTTATAACCGACAGTATTAAAAAATCTTCTTTAATGTTGTCGGTTATAGGAAAACTATAAAAAAAAATAGCAGCCAGCCCTTTGGTCCTTTGGCCATTTGAAATTTTGTGGGGCCCTCCTAGATTCCCGAGCCCTCTGGCCCTCTGGACCCTTCGGTTGGAGATGGCCTGAGGGGAGGTTGGTAGCTGGGTCGCGGGCGTGGGGTGGGGGACGAACTGAGTTGCAGGGTTTTTTTTTTTTTCCTTCCTCTTCTTCTTGTTGTTGCAGGTGGGGAACTGGTGGGGGGGGGGGGTTTTTCCTCTTCTTCTTCTTCTTGTTCTTCTTGCAGGTGGGGAAATGGGTTTGGGTTTTTTTTTCTTCTCCCTCTTCCTCTTCTTCTTCTTCTTCTTCTTCTTCTTCTTACAGGTGGGGAACTGTGGTGGTTTTGGGGGGGTAGGGGGGGAACGAACTGCAAACTGGGTTGCAGTTTGTTTGTTTTTTTTGTTCTTTTCTTTCTCCATCTTCCTCTTCTTCTTCTTCTTCTTCTTCTTGCAGGTGGGGAGGTGGGGGGGGGGGAATGAACTGCAAACTGGGTTGCAGTTTGTTTTGTTTTTTTTTTTTTTTTTGAGAAAATTTAGGTTTTTTAAAAATAAAAATATTTTTTTTTGCCACGTGGCACACATTTGGCAGCTACGTGGTATATATGTAGCAGTCACGTCAGCACTTAACGGATCCATGTATGTAAAATGTAACAGATGTATTATTTTGAAATAAAATAGTACTTAGGGTATGAAAGTGAAATGTTTTAAAGATGTTGAAAAAAATTGAAATAGAGCCCAAACTTGATGTATGAAAATGTAATTTACCCTATTTTTAATATGACCACAACTACTTTCACGTTGCATTACAAATTTAATCATGCTATAAAGTACATGTTTGTTTATAAAAGTGTAAATTTACTATCTATATGTTATAATAAATATATTAATAACATCACGTGATAGATACGTCAAATTATCATCGAGCCGACCACGTTTGATGTTTTTTTAAGCCAACTTTCCACAAGTTGTCCATCAAATCTGCTTCGTCGCGAAGATGAAACAACAACAGCAAAACTTCATGTAGTGTAGTGTGCCTGGAATGGAAGGTCCATGTCACGTGGGGCAGCGACGAGACACGTGGCAGCATTTGCAGCCGTATGAGCACCCAAGGATCACGTGGACACGTGTCGCAATGTCGGTCGGGAGAGCTACCATGGTTTTTGTGGTGGCTGCAAGGGGCCTCATCCACCCACTAGGGTTGGGGTGGGAGGGTCCATTCCAACTCCTGCAACAAAGAATCTCAAGGAAATATTTCCCCTCCCTCTCGCTCTCAGTAGTAATTGAGTTTACATGTAAATGTCCATTACGAATGAAATATCGGAAGGAAAAATAAAGGTTTTCGTAGTGTGTTTTGGTCAGAAAAACATATTTGAAGAATCACTTTCAAGTGCTTATCCATATGCACACTTTATAACTGAAGTGTTTTTTCACAGTGGTCGTCTCAAATATACTCTAAATGATTCATTTAAACCAAGTTTTCAGCAAGAAAGAAAAATGAAACAAATCCAATTTTGCAGTATTTGCCTCTTATTAGTTAATTGCGAGTTCATGATTAGTCAATATGTAGAGAGAGACTGATTTCTCATGTCAAACATTCAAGCATGTTATGTTGTTGAATCTAAGGCCTTGTTTGGTAGCCCGTATAATAGACCAGATAGGATAACTAATACGGTTCCAAGTGTTTGGTGCTGTTTTGTACTAAATAATACCCGGACTAATTATACTAACTCCACACCTTTTATACGGTACATACATGCTAAGTTATCCAACCAAAAAGCTCTATCTTATTAGTCGGGTAGTCTCGCCCTCTCCGTTCCTCCCATCGCTCGCCCGTCGCTTGCTCTACTCCTCTCACATCACTTGCTCTCTCCTTTGAATCCAAGGTTCTTCCTCCTCTTCTGAATATGAGGTTCTTCTTCCTCCTCTCTGTTCCTCCCTCCTCCTATTTTTCTTGCAATTTTTCTTCTTCTCTCTCTATTCTGCCCTTCTATTTTTCTTCCAACTTTTTTTTTCAATCAGATTGAATCTAATTGTTGTTTTTTCTCTCTAATTTTGCAATTGATTTTATAAATTTTCAATTGCTAAAGAACCCATCTGCCTCCTTTGGGTCATATCCTTCAGAACCATTCTATTTAGCTGGGCTGATTTGAAGCTAAAAAAAAAAAGAGAAGGATTGGGGAAAAAATGATGAGAATTTGGAAGGTGGGTTTTGCTGGGTTTCTTGTTGCTGCCTTTGTGGTGGGGTTTGGTTTAGGGGAGCAGACGAAGAAGAACAAGGGAGAGAGAGGGAAGGATTTGGGGGGTGCGGCGGAAAGATCCGGGGAACAAAAGAGAGATTTCAATTTTTTTTTTTAATTTTATTTTAAGTTTGATTCTCCTATCCAGTGTAATACCAAACACAGTATAAATAATACGGTGATTAATCTGATACTGCACCAAACACCCAACTAATTTAATCAGTATTATCCGGTGACTATTTATCCTATCCGACAGAAATAGCCAGTACAGTTCGAGCTGCCAAACGAGGCCTTAATGCATTCAATCATGCTCAGAATTGTGGTGTAAGAACATACATATTAAAGGTGTCAAACGAATAGGCCGACGTCAACTTGTTAAATTAAGGCATCACCATCCCAATCCGTTTTAAAGCGGCATTAGCTTATAACAAGCGCTAGGTCGAGATTATGCCCAACAGGTCAACCCAACCTGTTAACTAAGTGGGCCAACTCAAGTACGACTCAAACACCCATACTCCAACTTGAAACCGAGATGTCCATTTGACACTTTGTTAAAGCTCAAAAAGTAGAATAATTAGCCCTTGGTAGGCTTGGAATTGAAACTAAAATGAAATGGACTCAGAATTTAAGTGGTTCACCCCAAAACAAGACTACATCCGTTGTGTTGCTCAGATTTTATTGATTTCAAAGTTTACAAATAGCGTTCGGCTAAATACTAGAATTCTATCTCCATTAACTCAGAAAGCCTTGGGCTCACCTAGTTTTATTTTTCTAACATTTAATGTGACACCTACATCAACTAGCGTGCTGACAACCTTTTTAACCATCAGTCGATATTCAGCGGTGAAAAGACACTTGCTCATTCGGAATTGCACGCCCTTGAAGATCAATGTGTGTCCAGCAACCTACTCGGTCTTGATTAGTCAACCATGTCACTCCAAGCAGTAGCCCAACCGTCTTTACGTCTCGTCGTAGACTTCTGACATGTGCCCTGAGTAGGTCTACTCCTAAAGATTTGTACCATAAAGTTGTCGGTATTCCCACGTGTCTTGGGGGTCGGAAAGTACTTTATGTTGCTCAGTTGGACTACGCTGGTGAGTGGTCCCCCCTCTTTAATTTTGTTGAGCCTTGGGCTTCTTATTCTTCTTTGGGCTTTAACTTTTATTGGGCCTTTGGTGGCCTTTTCCCTAGCTTGCACTATTTTGAGGGTTGAAAAGGACACTGCATTAACAAATCTCTGTACACACCAGACAAAGTGGTATTCCTTAGTACCGCACGGAGGTTTTGAGTTTAAATCCCTCTTTTTTTTTAGTATCGCTTGTATTGCAAAAAATAATAATAATAAATTAAAAATAAATAAATAACAGAAAGCATTTTTTGCCCAAACATTCTACGTAGTTATAGTGTGAATCCAAACCGTTGATTAGGTGGTACATTTCATAGTTAAGTTCTTAATTACTTTATTTTAGCCTTTGCCAATATGGCAAAAGGATCACAAAGACGGGCTACCATGTCCTCATTCATAAGGGTGGAGGGTTTTTGCTTGGCTGGTTGTACTTTTGAGCCCTTTAGACGGTGTCTTTGGGGTCTTGTTTTTTGTTTCTGTTTTTTATGGTCTTGCGGGACTGTCCTCTGTATGTTTGTTAGGCCTCTGTGCCTTTATGGTTTCTATGAAGCTTTATCTTAACCAAAAAATTAAAAAAAAAAAAAAAAAGAATCACAAAGCATAAATTAACTAGAATGCAGGAAGATGGCCTTGCTCCACCAAAGAGGCAATGCAATCATCAAACATCTCTTGGATACTCTTAAACTTGAACCCTCTCCCCAGCTTTGAGGTGTTCAACTCATAATAACGTGGCCTCCCTAGTTGCTCAAACCTAAAAATTCTCACGTAAAATTCGATTAAAAGTAATTGATATAACTGATGCGCATAGCATGTGACGCTCTTTTTTTTTTTTGGGGGGGGGGGAATTAGGAGCATAAAAAATGGATCGGCCCATAGTATGAACCGATAAATTATGCTTAATTAATTGTAGCTGGTAAAAATATCAAACCTTGTGGGGATAGGCAAGGAAGGATATCTTGTAGATAATAAGGAACCTAACTCAGTGTTGTCCATAACTGTTGAGCTACAAATACATCTGCCATGAGCACTTTCATGCTCATAAACTAAGATGTGACAGAGTGCAACATCATCAATGTGAACATATCCCATCCTTCCATGCCACTTAAATTTCTCTGTTTCCCCTGCTTGATTGTTCAAACAAATAACCGTGTAATGTGCTTATAATCGAAGTTAAGTAAACGAAGAACTAGCGCGAAAAATCACGAAGATAAATCTGTAGTAGTAGTAGTACCCTTAAGCAGGCCAAGAACATCTGATGCTGTAGAACACAACTCAGGTGGCAAACAAGGCCCGATCACGAAGGAGGGTAGGACAGTAACCAGATCAATCGCATTTTATTTGCAGAAATCCCATCCAGCTTTCTCAGCTAAAATTTTCGACATAGGGTACCAAATCTAGTGAAATAGGTGCAGATGCATAATTTGTCAGTTAAACGGTTTGGACGGATTATATATAATGCACATGGAAAAAGAAAACATTGAGCTTAAGAAATGTAATAGCACAGATCAATAAAATTCGGCATTACTTTGCTTTGCAGCTACGTATTAGTATATATGAGAAGGGATGCATTCAAAGTTATGCTGAATTCGCCGAACAAATCTGTATTGGTTAGACTACACACTGCAGTTAGCAAACAATCTGTACCAAGGCAAAATCCTTAACAAGGACAGAGGGAGAGTATTGTTAACTAGACCTGAAGAGTCACCCAGAGGTACATTGGAGGTGAAATCCCCATCTGGTCTCACCCTTACAGCTGCAGAATATGAGGTGAGAACCACGCTCCTTAGAGACGGATTTTTCTTACACGAACGCAACACGTTCAATGTGCCCTCAACAGGCGGTTCCAGGATTTCTGTCTGTGTATGTATGCCGAAACTTTGTTTAAATGTATGATCTGTATTGATGGTGTGACAACACAACATGTTATATATTTGACGAGAAAAAGTTAAACATGCAACGTGCCTTGGGATCAGACGAAGGTTTTAAAACAAGGGTAGTAGAGTGGAAAACGCCATGGCACCCAAAAATTGCATCATCAAAGCTGCCTTCTTCCATCAAATCTGCCGTCACCAATCTTAGTCTTTCCTTAGCTCCTTCTAGCCTCCACAAATGTGCCAATTTCTTCTCGTTTCCTTTGAACTCATGGAGAAAACCGCATAAGTTTTGTGTCGAAAAAACGAATCCGATGCTACTTCAAGCAGATTGACTTGGGGGTTACGGTCCCCGTTACATGATAGTCGGACAAGAGAAGCCGCTTTATAAGCCAGGATGCCATAAATCCAAAAGCCCCCGTAACGCAAACTTTGCCTTTCGAATCGAGTTTTCGATCCATCTATGTTCAAATTAGTAGTGTTTTAGTCCAATTGCATTCCAGGCCACTAGGTTTTATAAGGAACGTATAAAAGTAGACATTGTAAACATACATGCTATGTGCATTGGGATTTCTCACTAAGAAATGTTTAGGTAAGGCATCCTATGCCATGAGGGAAATGATTTTTAGCTTGAGCTATGGTTAGAAGTAGGCAAGTCATGCAAAAGTGATGAAGTCCGATGCCATACACCGCCAATGTGACGCCTGTCCTAATCACAAACATTAGATTGAGAAAAACTTACACTTGTGTTATTCGCACGACACGTGGTGGTAATTGTATACCTTCTATGTAAGTCCTCTTCCACAACAGCAAATCTCTAAATTGTAACTAGGTCCACTTTAACTCCAAAAATCATTCTGTGGGCCTAACCTCACATTGTCAGTGAGACCAAACTCATCCACCCAAATAAGGCATATCGAAGCCTCGTTGCTCTAAGGCCCATGTTTCTAGGGGCACTTTCTTTTTAGATTAAAAATGAAAATGAAATTTGAACTTGATTGACGAAATTTGAACTCAAAATCTCTTGTAAATAGAGAAATACTATTACACTAAATGCTAGTTGTTTCTAGTGACACCTTTTTTAAGTTGAGTAGTCAATGAAGTTGAATTCATTTATTTGGTTTTCTGAATCCTTTACCTTTGATGATCATTTTGATTTTGTCTCACAGTTCATATTATGAGTTTTGTTAGGCAATATGGTAAGTTCAAATTTCATGAATTATAGTTGTTGCCATTATACTATATGTAGATACAACATTAAAGTTCTTGAAAAGAAACACAGTGTTAAAAAAAAAAAAACTAATACAAATACTAGTTGATTACTCTTTCTTCTTGTCATTTTCTAATCAAATAAGGCAGGAAATTCAAACTTGAAATCTCTTCTAATATTGGGAAGACAAAGCCACTGGACATATTGTAAGAAATGTGAATTGAAATCATTACAAATCTTGATGTTCCTGCGTTCCAATTTCTAAGTTCTATGTGTTTACTATCACAAACGGATTTAAAAAAAAGGTATGAATTTCACCTCAAGACTTGTAATTAAATACCTAAAAATTAGGATGAGATTAACTAAAAGAACCAGTTGATTCAATTTACATTTATTTTTAACTTTCTCGATTCGTGACTTCCCACGTAGCATGAGACGCAAAAATATATATATATATATATATATATATATAATCAATAATTTCAATTAAATCCCCTTTTTGTAGGAAATAAAAAATTTCTATTAAATTGCGCCTAATGTCAGTACAACTTCCTATTCCCATTTGGTTTTGATTTTGATGCAATCACTATATATATCCAAAAGAAATAACATAAACATTTATATGCAAATCACTCACAAAATAAGGAAGTGGAAAATTGTCTTGATGAATACGGCATTCTATTCCAACCCGCTTAATCTCGAATCCATACATTTTTTCTCCACCTATGGATTGGTGTAATAACATCAAAGAGGGAACAAATAAAACAACAAACAAAAGCCAAGCCACCGTCTTCTTGTTCTTTCTTCTAACGAACTCTTTCTCACTTCTTCCATTTCAAATTAAATCCAAGACACTTCCTTTCTCCATTAAATTAAGGGAGTTTTAACGAAATACTCCCGATACTGTTCACTTTTAACGAAAAATCATATTTTTACCTTTCATTACACCTTTATTTGTTATTTTTAATTAAAACTATTTTTTTTTAATTTTTTGTTAATTTTCCTTTAAATTAAATCACATATAAATAAACCAAAAATAAGGCATTTTCCTTACATTGATTTGATGCCCTACCCGCCGGTTTAAAACGGACCCCCCAATAACCCCAAACCCAACAAACCAATCTGAAAATATATAAAAAGTTCCAATTTTTGTCTGAAAAATCTGGTTTCCGCCCACGATGGACACCGGCGGCAACTCTCTAGTGTCGGGTCCCGACGGAGTGAAGAGGAAGGTGAGCTATTTCTACGACCCAGAAGTGGGAAATTACTATTATGGGCAGGGACACCCGATGAAGCCCCACCGGATTCGGATGACCCACGCCCTCCTCGCGCACTATGGCCTCCTCCAGAACATGCAGGTCCTCAAACCCTACCCGGCCCGCGACCGCGACCTCTGCCGCTTTCACGCCGAAACGCAGCAGGACCAGCTGCGGCAGCTCAAGCGGTTCAATGTCGGCGAGGACTGCCCTGTCTTTGATGGGTTGTACTCGTTTTGCCAGACCTATGCTGGTGGGTCGGTCGGCGGCGCTGTGAAGCTCAACCATGGGATTTGTGATATTTCGATTAATTGGGCTGGCGGTTTGCACCATGCTAAGAATTGTGAGGCTTCTGGATTTTGCTATGTGAATGACATTATTCTTACAATTTTGGAACTTCTTAAGTAGCATGAGGTTGGTAAATTTGATTGCATAGTGTTAAAGTTTTGAACTTTTTGATGTTTGGATTGTTGGGTTTGTTATGTTTTGTATGATCTCTGAATTGGGTTCTCAAAAATGTTAATTGCATAGTTAAGGTCTGAACTTTTTGATGTTGGGTTTGTATTATGTAATCTCTGAAATGGGTTACTGAAATTGTTAATGTTTTGCCTGAACAGCGCGTTTTGTACAGTGTGGAAAATTTTAAGCCTGGGTCTGTGGTTCTCCAGTGTGGTGCTGATTCCTTATCTGGGGACTGGCTTGGCTGCTTCAATCTTTCCATCAAAGGCCACGCTGAGTGTGTTAGATATATGAGATCCTTCAATGTCCCGCTCTTGCTTCTAGGTGGCGGTGGCTATACTATTCGCAATGTTGCTCGTTGTTGGTGCTACGAGGTATACTTCTCATATTCTGTTTTACCTTTTAATGTTTCCTAAGTATTTCACTTGTGATATAATTGTGCACATATAGCATGATTTTTATTGCAAGTTATAATCTCTTGCCAGTTGCCAGATAGCATGTTAATGTTTTGTGATTGCATAATACGACTATAGTGCCTGGCAGATACAGCTATCAGAGCAAGTTACTGTTCATTGTTCTGATTTGACATGATACAGCTAAAGTGCATGACCTTTTCTTCTGTCTAAAGTCTAAATTAGTAACTTGTAATAGACAACTTCTTGTTCTCAAGATTTCTTATAACATAAGCTAACTGGTGCCCACATTTACTCCAAAGCCACATTGTTCCTGAGCAGAAGATCCAATTTTCTGTCTTTTTCTTCCATTTATTTGCTATCAAGCTTACATTTTGACATTCCTTTGTTTTCCACTTCCTTCCTGTAATTTGATAGTTCTTGTTCCATAACTGGTAGAATACTTGATGGAAGTCTCATAGACTTGTTTAATGAGTATAGTGATGATTCAAAAGGAATGTTGTGTATCTAAATAGCAGCAAAGCTCCATTCTGACTTTTATTAATCCATGTATAAAGAATGTTGCTTGCTAGTTCAAGTCTATCTAATTTCAGTTGTTATTTGTACTCAATATTTAACGTTGTTATATGGGCTTGTATTCAATGTTTTAATATTATTCTTTTGTGAAATTCTTTCAGGAGAATGAGGAATAGGATGACCCAGACGAGAGGTGGGATCCAGATTCTGACATGGAGGTTGATGATGAACGGTACTTCAATTTATTCTCCTAATTTGCTCTCATTATCTAGCACTTTCGTCTTTGCAATTTACTGATTTATGGTTTATACAGTAAGCCTTTACCAAGCAGAGTAAAGAAAGAGATCGTTGAACCTGAGGTTAAAGATCCGGTACGTCACAAATCATCTCTTGAGCTCAACTTTTTTTTGGGTGTGGAATCATTTAGACTATAATTCACTATATTTGGCTGCCAATTCATTTGTCTATTCTTAAACACTACAACAACAACAACAAAGCCTTTTCCCACTAAGTGGGGTTGGCTATATTCTTAAACACTACTGCATTAAATTTCATGTATAGTAAAACTGTGCTCATTGTCTTTGATAATGGACAAGTGGTTATATTGTTTGTTCATGGCAAAAAACAGAAACATATTGACGAAAGGCTAAAAGATGAAAGTTACAGGAAAAACAAAATCTCCTTTGTACACAAGTTAAATAGTCCCTCTGGAGTTTACTGTTTCATTCGTTTAGATGATGCAATGAACCAATTCAATATGCACCATTCTTGACGGCTCCAACCGTAAACTTACTAAAACCTGGATTTGACTGGAATCTATTCAAACCATCCAAATCATATATAAAGAGGAAGCTTGTCTCTTCATAGTGTTTCGTTGCTCCCCTCTGTTATCATGTTTCTTGTTTATTGTTACGTGAAGCCTACATTGGTGATTAGTAATGTTCCCTTTCTTTCTTATGAGAATATAATGTTTCCAGCTATGGTATCTACTGCTGTTTATGATTATATGTTTATATCCTGCACATAGCATTACTTTCTTACGATGTGCTCATTTCCTTTGCTGTGCCGCATTTTAAAACTTACATAAACATGGATGATAACCTATTTGTTATGTTTATTTGCCTCAACATTATCTAATTCTGGTTGTTCTGGCACATTGGAGATCCAGAAAGGGACCTCGGAGAATGCTAGGAGCTCAGGCTATGATCCAGCAGTAGATGAGATTACAACAGGCGCAAAGGTGAAATTAACACATAAATCCATTAGAATCAGGTTCCTCTTTCATAAGAAAACCCTCCCACTAATAGTTTTCTCTGTCGACATTGATATTTGCAGGCTTTGGATATGGGATCTGGATCGGTGGATGAACCAACTGTGAAAGTTGAACAAGACACTATGAATAAGCCTGCGGACCAGATATAAACGTTATCACGATCAAATTTATTTAGGGTGACTTGATCATAAGCAAAGTCATTCAAACTTAACTGTCCATCGATTTGTAAAGTTGGTAATTTATTTGAGCAGTAGCATTTCATGTATCTTAGGATTTCTTGTATTTGTAAGAATTCAACGCTTGTCTATACTATCATGGATAAGTACCCAAATTTGGCCTCTTGTACATGTTTTTTTTTCTTTCACTGTTTTTGAACTATTAAAAGTTAAATAGGAAGGCATGGAACTGTCATTATACTGTTGCATCCCAAAACCGAATTCTTTGGTCAGAACCCTAAAACCGTGCTTATTTCAGGAATTGTAAGTTCAATCGGTAGTCCACTGCCCCTGATTTTGGTGCTCCAAAATCCAATTTTCCTCTTTCATTTGGGAAGAAGATGGGATTAGATATTTAGGATGTCGTATGACGTTCATAGAGGAAGCATTTATTACTAGACTCAAACCCGCGTTATGCTGAATGATTGGGAGTAGGTGACCGATGTTTTTGAAAAGTTTGGATGTCAGAAATTAGGATTATAATCTGCTTAACTCATTTCTTTACTCAAAAGAATTTTCATTTTTCATTAACAAACGATAACCAGTAACTATATTACAAGGCAAAATGGTAAAAGGAAAACCCCAATTTGACGGTTTCTCTTCCAATAACTTTGTATATGTTCCTGTGTCCATCAGTTGTATTTAGATTCGTAGTCGTTCAGGCTAAACCAACTCTGAGCCCTTTTCAGCAATCGAGCATCGACTGGAAGACTTGCTGAGTGTTACAGTACCTGTATCAGTATCAATATCCGAACCATCTATACAGAGTGAAATTTCAATTTCACACAGGTCACTTGCATTAGATGTCCTTTCAGCTGAAGCACCACTTGAAGATATCCCATTTGCAGTAGGGGGAAAGCACTTCAGGTTGTTGAATGCTACTAGTGTTTCCCTGTTTGAGTTTCTTAGTCTTCCCGATAACTTTTCTCCTCGTCTGCCCAGATGTAATCCACGAAGATAACCCCACAGCTCCAAGTAGCGGCAGCACAATACGATAATCTTGTGTCAATTCAAAAAGCAACAGACTCCTGCAAGACTAGCACCCATTCCAACCTGAAAATGGAATCTCTCCGATTGTCAACGCCATCCAGCTTTTGGGATACCTTCAGAATTTAGCAGACAAATACCAGAAAGAGAAATAATATATTCACCGAGAAAAGTTTGGACTTTTCAAGTCTACCATGGAGAATGATATTATGTACACTCCATGTCAATTGTCAAAAGACCATTCGACACTTTAGAACTAATACAATTGCAGGAAACACATTCTACTTCTAAAAAGAAAGGTATTTGCCCCTGAAGGTAATGGCTATAGATTTCTGGATAATAACATTCAAATGTGACTTTTGTTCTCAGAAATTATCAAAAATAGGAAGAAAAAAAACATTATATCAAGCATACTAGTTGAACATTGCCAGAACTGATGAAGTATAGGATTGGACTGAGAACTGCAGAACGGATGAATTTTCCGTATGCCATTCCTGTTGCTGCACCAGTAAAAAGTGATGGAGCATAGTAGCCTCCAACTAATCCAGAGGCTCGACACAATGAGGTTGCACCTATCTTGACCACTACCAACTGAAGAAACTGATCAGCTGAGAGGCCTTTCTCAAGTGGTCGAGATTCCAGCAAAATGTCAACATTCTCGAAACCCCGATAAAGAATTTCTGGATATGTCAATGCCATCAGCCCAATAGCCAAGCCACCCACGATAGGGAAAAAAAAAATATTGGTAGGCCAACGGTCTTGTGAAGATTGTCAACAAATACCAACATGTACGATGTGCACTATGATAAGGTTAATGAAACCAAGCCACATAGGACACCCAGCAATAGATATAGCGGAAGCTCTGAAAATGATACAAATACGTCTCATTATTAAAACCGCAGCTTTAAACAATGACTTGAACATCAACCTCTAGATATACTAAAGGTATGCCTGAAAAATTCATCCCAGTAGAGTGAATAAACTAGTGTTGTAACACAATCATATATGAAATTAACCATTTGGAATATGCAATGTAAATCAACTACCCAAATAATGGGAAAATTCAGAAACCATATTCAGTAAAGGCAAATCACATTACCAGGAGCAAGTAAATACTCCGAGATTACGTACTGATGCCATAGTCAATTGCAGAAATTATTTAAAATAAAAGAACCATTTTTTGTTCACTCGGCACATAAGTTTTTATATATATCATTTTGAAGAATCAACAGATAATAGATAGTGTACCAGCAGGTGAGCCGAAGTCATAGTATGGGACCTTAAAGGCTGGTTCAGAACAAAGGCCAGCTTCTGAAACTACAGAAGCTATCACAGCACTAAGTATGACCATAGAAGTGGTAATCACAAGTGAAAGGTGTTCGTGGTGGAATTCTCCGTGGAGCATATCTCCTGTCCGACGAGCACACAACTCCCCGAGAGGTTTGGCGCCGGTTGATGTTTTTCTGTCGGGCTCCTGCTTTATTGACGGGCTTGTCGGGCAAGGCTGAAAGAGAAGGACATAGTTAACTTTGAAAGGTGCCTTTGTGGGGTCTTAGATGTAGGCCTTGAGGCTCACAATCAAGATTAACTTATATGTATTCAGGCGTGCCACTACCATCTTCAGTATGGCAGATGTAGAACGGATGTCTGAGTTAATTATATATTCGAAAGACTATATTTAGTTATTGACAAGTGCCTTTGTGGGGCCTTAGGTGTAGGCCTTGAGGCTTCCCGTAAATAACTAATTTAGTATTTGAACATATAAGGTTCCTTTTATGTATTGGGTAGATCTTATCACCATCATACTTCTGATTACCTGAACTTAAAGAGCATCATGGATCCAAATAGATGCCTTTGTGGGGCCTTAGGTGTAGGCCTTGAGGCTTCCCATTAGAACCCATTACATTCTCAATGTTCTTGTCCGAAAAGCAGGATGAATCCAAATAGGTGCCTTTGTGGGGCCTTGAGTAGGTCATGAGGCTTCCCATTAAAACCCATCCCGTCCTCGGACGCTATATGATAATCATAATATCACAGTAATAAAACTAAGTGACGGGTAAATTACTTGCGCCCCAAGTAACTTTGGACTTCTTGTTATCAAAGCTTGTAGAGGATGGGTTAAGTCCACATCAGGTTCTTTTTTATGCCTTGAGGCCAAGGACTTTTAGGGTGATCAAATCTTATGTGCCCAAGGGCTTAGAACTTAGACCTGACTTGAACCATGGAGACATATTCAAATCGAATCTAAGCCCTAAGAGAATCCTTTGATAACCATATTGCTAGAAATAACTTGGATATATCTTGTAATATTCAACATGTTGTTAAGGTAATGAATATACAGACAAAAACAAAGAAGGTTGGGCAAGGTTTAACCTTGTCGGGCAAGGCTGATCGTCTTGCAAGAGGTTTGAAAGTTTAGGAAAAGGGTAGGGAGATGAGTTTACAAGAGGAATCGATACTACAGCAAGAGTTGACCAGGGTAGCAGAGCTATTACAAAAGTGTTATCCCGAAAGGGATGAAGGCTTGGGCTGACTACAGCTTTCGTTTTGAAGGCAAATCTGGCTTTTGAGCAGAGTTTGTGCTTGTATTTGTTTGTTTGAGTGTCTTTGATTCTGACCTCTCCTGCTCCTTTTATAGATATCTTGGCTTAGCATCATATAGCAACGATCCTGCCCGAATGAAATTTGAAGGGTAGTGACTCATCAGCCATTTTACTTGTACTGCCATCGAAAAGTACTTTTTGGGCTGGATAGCTGGCTGGTCTATACCACTTGGCTTCTAGGTAGGTAAGCAAGTGGTCTGCATCTAGTCAGAAACGGGCTTCTCCCATATTCTGGACTTCGGCTGGGTTCTGACTGGGCCTCTGAGTACCTTCCCCTTTTTAGGCTGCTTCTTGGGCCAACTTTCCCCAAGCCCAAAGTTTAAGTTTTGATCCAAACAAAAGGGATGAGGAATTAGGTGGTGATGGACTCTACGGGAAAGAAACAACCGGAAACAGCTGCATTAAACCCTGTCAAAACAGAACAACAATTACAATTAGGGCATACATGTATTGATAATGACAACATAGATATACACAAAACTGAATACCAACCAGAAGCAATTCCAGCAGCCACATGAGAGAGCCTTCTTTGTGAACTTTTATCAAACACATCACCAATACCCTTGGCTATAGAAGTTCCAATCTCAACGCTAGGACCTTGGGACCTAACGAGTTCCCAGTCCCAAGTGTGACACAAGCAGCAATTGCCTTGACAAAAGGACACGATGCTGCCTTGAGACCATCAAAAACCGAAATAGACATTCCCATTTTCACTAATAAATTCTCTCCTTTTTCTCCTCCTTGCTCATTGCCATTTTTATCTTGTGAACCATCCTCAAGAGCATCTCGAAACAAGTTTATTATGGCAACAATCAAACTGTTAAGGGTAATAGAGGATTACCATATCACATTGTATAGTGCAGTGTGAAAGTTAACGAGAACCATTCTTCACATACTCAATCTCTCTCTACAAATTCTCTCTCTCTCTCTCTAAATCTCTTGATTACTGCAAGATATTAGACTTCTACACAAACCCCCATAAGCTGGAACCAGAATCACCTGCTTCTACGTATCTCCCATGTACTCCTTTCTCAGCCACGAAGCTCCCCGTTGCGGCATCCCACCCCATAACACATCACGTATCTCATGAACCTTCCCATTCATGTCAAAATCTCAGAAAAAGCTCAAAACTTCATGTATAAGCAAGCAAGAAAAAAGCAAAGAAAAAATGGGTAATGAGTGACGGAACCTGAGGTTCCGACCCAAATTGGAAATGGGGGAGTAGCCCGACCCCTTACAAGTTAATGTAAGGTTCCTTAACTTTCTGATGTGGAAGAGTTTTTCATAACCTCACGTGCCCCTCACATGTTGCAGGACTCAAGCCAAACAGATGGACAACACACATCCTAATGCATCTCATGAACATTTACAATTTGTGTAAAATTTTAGATAAAAGCTCAAAACTTTGCAAACAAGCAAGCAAGAAAAGGAAAAATGGTCAATTGAGTAATGGATAAAAATCGTGCAGTTCCCTTGGCCACGGCCTTGTACTCTGTTTTCATCTTCCCCTTCTTCTTGTTCTTCTGCTTTTTCATCGTCATCGTCATCGTTTTGTTGTTTTTGTTGCTGGGTTTGTTGGTTTTGAGGGAGGGAGAAAGGAGGTCTGAGAGGCAGATCTCTGCCATCTTCATCTTCCCCTTCTTCTTGTACCCAGCACTGGCATTTTTGGTGTTGATTGTTCTTGTTTGGGTGTTTGATGTGGCAGAGAATAGGAGGAGGGCTTTTCCCGACGGTGATGAAGACGGAGGAGGTGGAGAGGCCAGGGAACATAAATGGCGGTGGAAGTGGGCGTTGGGGAAGCGCCGTATGCAGTCCAGGCCTCCCATTAGCTGCTACACCAGTTGAGCCAACTGTTCAGTCCAATCACGACCAGCTAATGGATAAAAGCCTGACAAAATAATTAAGTAATATTCATATTAATATAAAATAATGTTTGTATTCATAGCCTACAGTTTATGCACATGTGAACAACTGTTCTTAACATTTGCAAATAAGAAGGTGCACTATTCATACTAAAAAATAGTTAGGAGTACATAAATTGACATGTACTTGATAAAATTTGAGAAATTCATCTTAGTGATTGAGACATTTTTGCTACAACAAAATAAGCTCCCATAACGGAGTTGCCCACTTCAATCTAGAGTGGCCGATGACATACGTCAAACTAACATATACACTTACAAAAAATGGAAACTAGACAAGGTTGTAGCTCCAATTAAGAATGCATTACATTATGTGTCAATATTTACTAATTACATCAATTATTAAGCCGGTTCTTTGATTTTGATTTGAAACATAGTACTACTTCAAAGATCCCCAATGTTTTATCTAATAGAACTTTCCATGCACATCATGTAATGCAAAAAGTTTCAGGGACTAATTAAATAGCGAAAATGAGGTGATGACAAAAGGGATCAATCAAAATGCATTCATTGTACCGACTAATGAAGTTATTTAAAAGGTTTATAATCATATTTTAGAACGCTATTCATTGATCGTCTCCTTAAAGAAAAAGAGGATATGAAACCGATGAAACGTGAACACAACACCATCGTGGACATGAGTTGCTTGTTGGCCATGATAAGAGTAGTTAATCTATATGGGTGTGTATAAATTATCAATTAGGTTTCATTGTTAGATGGATTTACAAAACGATGCCTAAATATACATATACGATTTACAGTCTGATAATATAACATGTCAAATATCCGACAAACAAATGACTCTGATTTCTAAATTGTAGCTTCCTTCTCAATCTCGCATTAATTTGCATCTTTCTATATGTGCACGTTTTTGTTTCCCCACTTTGTACAAGTTGACAAATCGAAAACATAAACTTGCTAACCAACTCTGATTTCTAAAGGGATGTGCTATCCACACATCATTTTTTACTTCTCACACTCCCCCACTCCCCTTGTTAATTTATGTCTGTTGACCTATCCGATCTGAAGATCGAAAATTAATAAGGGGTGCGTGAGAAGTAAAAATGGGTGTGTGGATATCACACCCCTTTCTCAATTGTATTTGTTGTGGTAGTACCTTATGGGCCGGGCTCATTAGGACCAATGGCAATTTTGAAATATCACACAAATACAATACCATTTTTGTCACAAAAAATCAAAAGGAAAAATCATCGTTTTTCTACCCCAAACTATTGGCATCGCTCAGTGTCTCCATCGTCTTCTGATTTTCCTCCGAATCGGAGAAGAAAGGCAACCAAATCATGGTCCTTCGAATTCGTGGTTTTCTGATTCTTCCCGGCGCTCCTTACGCGTACTGCAGCCTGATGGTGCGGCGCTCTCGATTGATTCCATGGTCTGATCTTCCGCGCATCGCAATCCGACGGTGGCGATGGCGTCGACGCAGAACCAATCGGCGAATGTGGATCTCTTCGATGCGTATTTCCGACGGGCCGATTTGGACCGCGATGCCCGGATTAGTGACAATGAAGCCGTCGCTCTCTTCCAGGGCTCTGGTCTCCCAAACAGGTCCTTGAGCAGGTACTCTCTCAATATATATATATATATATATGTATGTATGTATGTATGCCTGTGTATATATGTATAATTGGATGTGTGTGTATGATTATATTTGTGTAATTGTAGTGGTTGGTCGGGATTTGATGCTGGTGGAACTGTGTTCCGAATCGGATTGATTTTGAAGTGGTAAATGTGAGCTCGGGATGTCTTAATTCTCTTATCTTAGCTGAGATATTTATTTCGTGTTAGTATAACTGCGGAATTGATGTTCAAATGGTAGAAAATAAGTAGATGAAGAATTTATACTACTGTTAGTGAGGTTGAGAGAGTTATGTTATCAGGTCATTAATATACCTTCTGGTGTATCCGTTCGACCTGAGGTGGTAAGCAGACTTTAGAAATGTGTTATATGACCCAAGGATTGATCGAGGATTGTTTATTACATTAGAATTGTGCAGTAGTGAAAATGTTCTTGGGTCATGATCATATCGACAAATAGGTTATTGAAGCTGTATGCTTGTTTTGCTGAAGGAATTTCCGTATAAAATGATAACCAGGGGCATATTATGTTAAATATTGATTATATGAATGCACTTTCTCATTAGCTTGAATTGCTGAACATAACAGGCTCAATAAAGCATATTTTTCTGCGAGATGCTTTGCTGCTGGATGTTCATTCTTTGCATGATGTGTTCGTATTTTGATGTAAAAACTTACACATGCCATAGATATTTTGTAGGTATAATTTTTATTTGTGATTGGGAGTAATCTTTTGCTGGCCAATTGACAGACAAACATCCATAAATATATACTACTAAATTGAGTCATGTCTAAATGTGCAGTCTAGATTGATAGAATGACTACCCATCATGCCACATTATCTTTGATGGAGCGGTTTAGGGAGGGAAGCCCTCTTCCAGCCGTGCTACCAAGCAATGTTATGTTTGATTTATCCAATATTTTTCAACCTGCAAATAATTACTCCAATGCAGGCAATGTAGCCTGGAGACCTGCTTCTGGTATTCATCCATAAAACAAATCACTTTTATATTTTGAAACATGTCTTTCTTTGATGGAGAATAGTTTCTTATTTTTCACTTTAAAAGGCTTTCAACAACAGCAACTGATGCCTGGTCTTGGTGCTCGGCACATGGCAGCCCCAGCTGGAGGAAGGCCACCGAAGACAGTTGCTCCTTCTCATGCTGAGGAAAAGCAGCAGGCCAATTAGCGGAAACCCAGAGTACCAGAATTGGAGAAACATCTTGTAGATCAACTGAGTACAGAGGAGGTTAACTCACTGAACTCAAAGTTCAAAGAAGCAACCGAAGCTGATAAAAAGGTACTTAGAACTTTAATGTTTCCCCAATTTTCTCATCTTGAGCAGCGAAGTTTTGTGTGCATGTTACTTCCTGATAAGTGTTGAATCATAACAAATATCCCAGAGACTTGAAGAAAGAAATCTTGGATGCTAGTGAGAAAATTGAATATTTCCGGGTCAAAATGCAGTTCGGCCATCAAACTTGTAATGTATTTCTTTTGTATTTCATTTCTTTGTGTATGCATCTCGCTTTTTCTTCATTCTTTTTTCATTTAGCTTGTAGCGCGACGTATAATTTTTCTCCCTAATTTTGGAAACTTCCTAGTCCTATTGAAGCAAAGAGCACTATAGTTTTATCGTTGTTACAAATTCGATGATTGTATTATTAAACTGGAGATGTGCCTTTCTTTTTTCAGCCTTAATTTGCTTTAATTTTTTACCCTCTCTAATAAAATTTGTTTCGCTGATCTTTGTTTGGTGCAAACAAGAACACTAAGTTTTGCCGGTGTTAGTCTAATCGGGTCATTCATATTTTTTGCTCATTGCAATTCAGCCACCGAACAATCGCATATTTTTGTCATGTCAAATGTTCAAACAATCGCGTTTGGTCGTGAGTTTTTTACTTTGCCCTGGCATGGTGTGTTAATTAATGGCTATGTTTATGATATAAAGGTAAACCAAGTTTTAAAGAAAACAAATAGGCTATGATACACTTGTCCATAACTAGCGCTTTATAATGTATAAAGCATAAACATTACCAAAATAATAAAAGCCTTGCCTATTTGTTGTCTTATTTCTTGGTCAGACAAGTGGGCTATCAAATTACAAATTTGCCTTAAAAAGTTTTTCCTAATTACTTTCATTTGCTTCATACTCATGACTTGATCCACTAACTTGAGGCTCATCTCTTGATCCACCACCTTTGGAATCATCATCTTGTCTTGTTTCTTCTTCTACTTTTGGTCCCCTCGACATGAACACATGACCAAATTTGAATTTCTCAGCATCTTCGGCATACAATGGGCATATACCACATCTTTCCACCTTCATATCGGAAGCAGAAGCAGGTTGTCCTTCAGAATCTTCAAAATCTTCCGAATCTTCAGAATTTTTAAAATCTTCAAAATACGGGCAGAAGATAATAGAGGCCTCTTTGGCAAGTTTGTAAACATCAGGGGAGCAATTTTTTCCTACCTCTTCACTTCTAAAGGCCTCATTCCACACATGCACGTGATGTTGGCCGTCATAGGAGCCTTGGATAATGTACTTAGAACTGAACAGTTCATGGCTTTCACCCATGAATTTGACAATGAAATTAGCTTTTACCCTCCAGGGTTTATACCTCACATTTGAAACACAAGAAAGAACAACAGAGAGAGCGAAACCAAATAAACCTGTTCGAAACCAATCTGGACAAAGCTCGATGTCTACTGAAGATCCCTCATTTTGATAGCTGAACCAATTTGGAATTTCTTTTCCTGTACATGCAATGTTAATCTGAGGCCAGGGCTTATGATACCAGCAATAGTCCTTTAATGGCACAACAGTTGCCATTCGCATAATTGTAATCTGTGCTTCATCCATTATGTTGCTCCTTGAATTATTATCCAATTTTGGGCAATTAGTAAAATCTCTGTAACAATAATTAGGTTTGTCCCAACCTTGTGTGAGTGCTGTCCTTGAACTTGACACTATCTTCAGCGACGTGCAGCCTTCAGCATTAACATTACATAGCACTGGGAGCTCTGGTATAGATTGAAGCTGCTTGCACAAGCATAATTCGAGTATAGACAACCGAGAAGCTTGTTTGATGCTTGCTGGTATTTCCAATATACCGCTGAACCTGAGATCTAGTTCTTCTAAAGAGAGAAAACCAACGGAGCTGGAAGGCAATTTTTCAAGTCTCCCACAGCCTTTAAAGTCGAGACGTTTAAGATTGGTTAAACTGTAGATACTTGTTGGGACATCCTTAAGTTGCTTGCACCAACCAAGGTTTAAATCTTGAAGCCTATTTAGATTTCCAATTGACGAAGGAAGCATTTCGACAGCTGTTTCTTCCAAACAAAGAGACACCAAATGTTCCATTGGCTCCAAGATTTCAGGGAATTTGGAAAATCTAGAGCAACCTTTGAGATCAAGACTCTCAAGATATTTCAACTTACAGATTGATGAGGGTAGCTCTGTAACTACTGTTCGAATTAATCTTAGGGACTTCAAATGTTCCATTGGCTCCAAGATTTCAGGGAATTTGGAAAATCTAGAGCACTCGGTGAGATCAAGACTCTCAAGATATATCAACTTACAGATTGATGAGGGTAGCTTTGTAACTGCTGTTTGAATTAAACTTAAGGACTTCAAATGTTCCATTGGCTTCAAGATTTCAGGGAATTTGGAAAATCTAGAGCACTCGGTGAGATCAAGACTCTCAAGATATTTCAAGTTACAGATTGATGAGGGTAGCTCTGTAACTGCTGTTCGAATTAAACTTAAGGACTTCAAATGTTCCATTGGCTCCAAGATTTCAGGGAATTTGGAAAATCTAGAGCACTCGATGAGATCAAGACTCTCAAGATATTTCAACTTACAGATTGATGAGGGTAGCTCTGTAACTGCTGTATGAATTAAACTTAATGACTTCAAATGTTCTATTGGCTCCAAAATCTCTGGAAAGTTTTCAAATTTAGAGCACCTATGGAGATCGAGATTTTTCAACTTACACCTGCTACTTGGAAGTTTCTTAAGGTAACTGCAATGCCTTATATTCAAGTAAGAAATATTTTCGTTAGACCAAACTGATTCTGGCAACTCCTTTATACCACTGGCTTGTAAACATAAGTATGTAAGATTTCCTGGCATCTTTGGAAGATACTTGAGACTGGTGCAGAATCCAAGTTCAAGACGAGTAAGCTTGTCAAGATGTTGAAAATACGAAGGAATTTCAACCAAACTGTAACAGCAACGAAGATTTATGTGCACAATCTTTGGACTCCTAGAGAGATTTGGAACTTCAATTAAATACTCACACTCATGCAAATCGATAACTTGTAAGTTGGCAAGTATCTGCAACAAATGAAATAGAAATATAAAGAATTAATATAATTTCTACAATTGATTTGATACAAGAATTAAAATAGGCATATAATATAATATACCTCGTCTTCTTTCCAAAGCCTCTTAACTTTGCTACCTCGCATACGAAGCTCAACTAGATTTTCCGGAGAAAAAGTTGACGGCAAAGATTCCAGTGGATAAAAAGGCCACTCAAGATAACAAAGAGAATCGGGAAGGTCTAGAGAAGCGGTCAATCGGCCAACCGAGCTTAGCATTTTTAGGTTAGACATCTTTTTGAAGTCTGCACGTTTCAATGGTTCAAACCAACAAACCTTTATGGCTTCAACATTTGGAGTTTCCTAACAATTAGAAGAAAGTTTAAATGTGAATACATATGTTTTCAACATGTTAAAATGTAACGCACATTTGGAACAAAGAGTATTTGCCATGGTAATGATGTACATGTGTCTTAGTCTAGTCAAATATCCAACATAATTGTATCCCCCTCTACTTGTCTACATAGACAAACATTTGTTCATGTTCCAAACACTTCCTAACACAATAAGTATTCAATCAAATTCCATCTTTTAACAATCTCACTTCTTTATTATAAATTAGTTTTACTTTGTTCTGTTATCATCTGAAGTTTGTAATTTTTTTTTCTAAAAAAGAAAAGAAAAAAATTGAATGAATTTGACTCCTACCGTGTTACTCTTTAGTATGCGATAGACATCCTTGTCAACGAACAACCTATTCCGTTCACCAGGATCTTTAATACATTGTTCTTGAACAATTGTCCTTCCCATTTCTTGTAGCAAATCGTGCATCTCTATTATGCCTTCCCTTCCCCATTTTGAAACAATTGATATGAGAGACATATCAATGAGAATTCTAATTCCGGTTGTCCCAAAGAATCCACGAACATCTAACATTCGTTTTACCATATCCACACCCTTCCCTTTATGAAAACATGCCACGTCTAGAAATATCTCCTTCTCATTTTTTTCCAATCTATCATAACTTATTCTCAACACTTTCTGGATACTTTCACTGGGAAATCGTTTCAGTTTGTTGAATTCATCTTCCCAGTCTTCTTTGCTCTTGCAATTGAAGAACAAGGACCCCAGAACTTTAAGAGCCAAAGGAACGCCTCTGGCATAATGCACGGCCTTTTCTGCCAACTCTTTATAATCTGTTCTACGAGTACTGTTATTCTTGAAAGCACGCGAACAGAAGAGCGGAAGAGCATCATCCGGTTTTAATACCTCAACCTCATAGATATTATCCTTTTCAACAGTTTGCCCAAGTGTGCCCCTATCTCTACTTGTGATAATGATTCTACTTCCAGTGCCATACCGAATACGATCGCCAGCTAAACGTTCAATTTGCAATGAATCACTCACGTCATCTAGAACAATGAGGACCTTTGTACGATCGAGCCTTTCTCGAACCAAAGTTGATCCTGCGGGCAGAACTTCTTCCTTTAATAGCTCCTTAAGAAGTGTTTTTTCCAAGTGATCTAGTCCACCTGCTTGTTCTGAGTTCTCCCTAACATTCTTAAGAAAACAAGAAGCTTCGAATTTAGAAGAGTGTATGCGAAATACAGCCTCGGCAAGGGTGGTTTTCCCAATACCACCCATGCCCCAAATACCTACAGTGATGCAAGCGTCCGGTGAATGAATGCCTAACAGCAATTCGATCTGCTCGATGCGTCTTTCAATTCCAACAAAGCCCTTTAAATCGCAGGATGATTCGCCACACAATTGGGTCCAAATATGATCGACAACTTTCTGAATTAGATCTGCCTCCGTCCTGGTGTATAGATGTATATGATTAGGTTGAAAAGCAGTAGTTAGTCTTAAATACGCTTTACCAAATCTTAGCACAAATCAAAATGTCACAAGTTTAAAGAAAATTTATAACTTTAGACAAGTTAAAGAATGAGTTAGTTACCCGGATTTGTTTGAATGATCAAACCCAGATAGATTGGCTGCAGTCGTCAAAGCATCCCTCCACTTGTGCACCTTGTCGATACTGTTAGCGAATCGTTTTTCAAGTTGAGCAAATGCATCTGCATAACTCCCGTGTTGTTTTCGTACATCAGATGGATTGATGTCGTAGAATACGGGTATAACCATCCGGCCTTCTCTGTTGTTGCATTTTAGTATATGCACAAGCTCATCCAAACACCATGTGGAAGAAGCATAGTTTTGTGAGAAAATGATCACCGAAATGGTGGATTTCTCAATTGCTTCTAGAAGGGCAGATCCGATTTCTTCTCCTCTCTGAAGTCTATTATCGATGTAGGTTTCAAATTTCTTCTGAAGTAAGGCAGCATGAAGATGGCTGGTAATACCAAGGCGGGTGTCCTCACCTCTGAAACTGATAAACACATCATACTTTTCTCGACGTGGGGGGTTATCAGCAGCGGATGATGAAGAAGAAGCAATGTCCATAACCTCTAGTTTTCAGAAACGGCAAAAAGATGTAGTTGCAGAGAGATTAATTGTTAATTAGAGAGAAATAATACTACGATGTTGCATCGAATTAAGAGGATGCAAGAGGGGGGAGAGAGAGACTAGTTCAGAATTTACTTGAACTGGCTTTTGACGACATGCACAAAATTTCAAAGGCTCGAAATCAACGAGTGAGAGATACGAAAGTGGAAAATGGGGCACATGATAGGACCTATTATCTTTAAAAACTCTATAATTTAAAGAAAGATATTCATATATTTGCAATCTTAAAGCTACTAGTATTTGAAAACCACAAAATGAATAAGTGTAAACCTTTTCTCCTTGCTTTGCTCCCCTCACAATCAGATTATGCATATACCAAAAAACACCACACAAAAAGGAAGAGCCCTATGTGAAAAAGGATGCAAAATCAACTTGAGACCTCTTTCTCTTGTTCTCTTCCTCGTTTTCTTTTTCCATTTGCTCTCTCTTTCAATCTTTTGTACTGAAGCTTTTTCAGAACCTGTGTTAAGAGAACCGTTGAATCCAAACGTCAAAAGGAAGACAATTGATAAAGATGCAAACAAAACAAAGTGACACCGGTGACAGATCACCAGCCAAGAAATTAACAGCAGACATAACAAAAATTAATTAGCAATTTAAATGCCAGCATAACATAACACCTAAACCTATTAATTAAAAAGAAATGACAAAAAATACAGAAAGAGCCTTAAACAGTATCAATAAACGCTGACTAACCTCTGACAAGGGCTTATTTGCTTTCTCCGGCTTCAAAATAATATCCAAAACAATTACTTTATTGCATCATCAGCATCAGCAAGAGCAGCGGCGGATGAAGAAGAATACGAAGAAGAAGAGGCCAATATCCATAACCAACCTCTAGTTTTCAGATCCAGGAAGTAGTAGTTGCAGAGAGATTAATTGTGAATAGAGAGAAAGAGAGAGAGACTGGTTCAGAATTAAGGAGGATTCAGCAAAGCAAACGAGAGAGAGAGAGTGGTTCAGAATTAAGGAGGATCTAATGAAACAAGAGAGAGAGAGAGAGAGAGAGAGAGAGAGACTAGTTCAGAATTTACTTAGAATTGGCTTTTGAGGAAAAGCGACGAGTAAGAGACGACCAGTTACAAAAGTATAAAGGCGGCACATGGGATGTGGCCCTCCCTTTGCGCGTTTTGCGTCCACGGTTTTGAATCGGGAATGCTAGTACTAAATTTGTAAATTAAATAATATGTTATTATTAGAAAATGAGCATATATATTAATATTTAAGTAATAATTTAATTATAAATTTCTATGTCATTTAGTTTATAAATTTAATCTCTTTAGCATTACTCTTTTTCCAATTAGTTAGTCAACAATTTCTTCTAAGAATTTTCCAAGCACTTTCGTTTGAGGATATTTTAATAAGGTGTGCTATCCATACAACTCATTTTACTTTTCACACACCTCATGTTAATTTATGTATGTTGATCTTCTTCATTTCATCTGATCCGATGGTCGAAAATTAAAAAGGTGTGTGAGAAGTAAAATGGGATGTATGGATATCACACCCCTTTAATAATTTTCACACAAAAAGTGCACTTCACACTACAAAATCTTGGAAGGCAGAGTGAAACTCTCCATAGCCTCTCTGGGCTCGAAAATGGTAAATAGTCGTGACTTGCCACCATTTGTTCATTTAAAAAAAAAAATATATATATATATATAGTTGTTGATTGAATAAGATTTGGTATCTCACCTTCCAAGCACAGGTGACAGATCAAGTCATTTGACTATGAATGATTTTATGAATGAAAAATCATTAAGTCTCAGAGACATTTAGTTTGATATCAGCATAATGTATTACAAACTCATTAAAACTATCAATCTCACCACCATGTTATGATAAGAATCAAACTAAACACGTGAAACCCCACCCCAAAAATTATGAAATTCCACATTTTACTTAAAGGTTTTCAAATTTTTACATTTCAGTCCCTCACTTCCTACCCAATCAGGATCCTCTTTTTAGATTTCCTCTCCTCTCATTGCTTGCCATGAGGCAGCCCACTAACTCCTCCCTATCACTCTATCTCATTTTCCTCGAGTTCACTCTCTTTCTCAGCTCACTCTTCTCTCACTTTCACACTTTTTCCCTCTCTCTTCCTGATCGAACCCACACCCACGCACACCCATAGGGACACCCCCGACGATGACACACCATCACCACCACCCTCGTGGACCCCCCTCCCTCTCCTTCAGGACATAGGAATGAGGCTTACGATCCGCGCTACGAGGCATTCCCATACCAGTGACTTTGTGTCCCTTTCTCCGCTTGATAGCACATTTCGCTTGTATTCTGAATTAGATGTATGCTTTGAACATGTCATGCATTATCACTATGCTTTCATTGTAGGCAGTTGAATATTATTATATTATTTTAAGTAGTTTGAACGAAATTTATATGCATGTTTCACATGTTCTCAGCATTTGCATTCATAAATGGCTTGCATCACCCTCGGGTGTCGGCCAGCACGTGACTATCCCGATGTCCCACGGACATCGGGATCGGGGCGTGTCAAAACAGGTCTTAATAGTTATTCATTAATAATCAATGGGCTAGTTTGCCACTACTATTTCTGAAGCTATCGAGAGGTCATAAGATAGTCCATAACTCCGCCTGAAATTATGTGTCTTGTCCCAAGTAAGCAAGTCATGATCCACCATCACTCTCTATCCATTTAGGCACCAAACTAAGCAATAGACAGATAGAGGTAGAAATTGGGAATGGAAAGCAAGCAAGGGGGGAGAGAGTAGTTGCCCGCTGAGACTAGATCAGTTTGAGTTCAACAATTGTACTAGTTGACCTGACTTACACGAAGGTTACAAAAGTTCTATATGCTCTGGACAATCCGACGGAGATGTCGAATACAAAAAACGGATAAATGAAATTTCCCAACTCAAGAACCTTACTTCCCCGTATAAAAATTCAAAGCATTCCAACATATGAAGAAAGATAAAATAAGGGCACACTAACATCAGTTCATAACTTTCATTACAGCTGACAAGTCACAACTCACAAGTCATCCCTTACACACTTTATGTACAAAGTTTTTTTTTTCTATCATACTAGTTTCAGCTTTGATCCGCAGGCCATCCAATGAAATTTAATCTTGACAAAGATAGCTAACCTACACCTGGTGAGTCACCGTAGCACTCAGTAACGTACCAAAATGTACACGACTCTTCAAAAGCAAACTAAAATATGTATAGCCCTTTGATAAAATGTATATGTATATTCTATATATATGTGTGTGTGTGTGTGTGTGTGTGTGTGTGTGTGTGTAGGAGTGTGATATACAGGAAGTTAATGAACAATTGATGAGCCCGATAAAATTCTCTCTTTGTTGGCGAAATGTTTTGAAGTCGAGAAGACCTCATCGGTGAAGTTTGTAAGATAGCATTAATGCAAAAGTTTGCGACCGTTATTAAAAGATCTAAGACAAATACATATGTTGTTATTGGTTGCGATAGACGTGGGTATTATTGAGTCTCTAAAAATTCACTAGATGAAAGAAAGAGAAACTCAAGATCTCGGCTTGTAAATTGTCCATTCGAAGTCAGGAGGCGTCAAAAGAAATGTGAAGAATTTTGGAAACTAGAGATAAAAAGTTTGTTACATAACCATGAACTTTCGAATGACATGTGTGGACATGTGTGGATATCCTTCTATTGAAGTTTAAAGATAAGCCTGAAAAGTTGCCTCTTACTCAAAAAGAGGATACCAAAAGGCAACTTTGTGAATTTCTTGATACTTCTATTCCCTCAATTCTTGAACCTAATGTTAAACCTCACAAAAGTCATCCGGTAGGGTCCAAAAATAAAAAAGAATCAAGCTCTACAAAGTGTAGTCCTTTAAAGTTTGAAATAGTAGAGAAGACTTAAGACAGATATGTCATTATTTATTTATTTGTCTTTTGATATGGTCATGATTATTTATATATACGTTTAACACTTAATGTGCAGAATGATTTGCCAAATAAACTTTTTATTAATTATATATATACTAAAAGGGAAAATGAACTAAAACACCGGTCGTTTTATAGTGTTCTCCCTTATTTGCCCTCGCACTTTAATGCTAATTCCTATTGTGTCCCTGCTGTATATTTTTTTAATTTCTTTCTCTTCTTTATCCGTTCTCTCTTTCCTCTAGCTCGATGCTCTCCGCCAGAGAGTCTCTGGCTTCTCTCATTCTCTCTCTCTCTAAAATACCCACCCTCTAAAACTCCTTCTCACCTCTCCTCCTCCGAGCCACTTTCTCTATCTAGAACTCACTCGCCACTGCCTTCTCTCTGATGGTTCAATAGGCCGTTGACGACTTCTACGATTTCGGCGACGGCCAGTCTCGAGGTTGGTCTTAGCCAACTCCTCATAAGCTCAGGCACATTCTACACCTATTGCATCTGAAGATCTGCCTCAAATTTACGATTTTCAGTTCAAATCCTAAATGGTGCGTTTTCCGACGAATTTACAGAGGCGGCGAGCTCAATTCCGGCCAGGTTCTGTCAAATTAGGTGGTAATAGGCCACTCGAGGCTTGAACCAAAGGAGGAGAGGAGTAGTTGTTTTCATGGAAGGAAAAGAGCAGCAGCAGCGGAGGAAGAGTATGCAGAGGCAAACGTGGAGTAGTCGTTGGGGGTCATCAATGAGAAATGTACTGTTCCAACTAACACACAACCATTTGTTAATTGAACCACTGATACGACAGGCTTTGGTTTTGAGTTTCAATTTGTTGATTATTGCAGGACGATAGGTAGAGAGTGGCACTTTTCTTCATCAGTTGCATTCCAAGCATGCTTTGGGAGAGGTATAGAGTCTGTATACCTAGCTTTTTATATTTCAATATACAAATACTTCCCAATGGAACCGCAAAATTGGTAACAAACACCTTGACTGCTGCATGGCATACGAAACCAACTATGATCATACATAGTCATGGGTTTCTTATGAAACATTAAACTATGGATTGCTCCTTTGCTACTTGAACACATATTCGTTTTATAAAGATCATGTCTGTGAAATATCAATTTAAATGTATGCGATAGTGACTGTCTTAAACTGATATGCTCATATACATCAGTAATTCGTATTATGTGTTATGGTGGACAGCTTGAATCCATCTTTTCTTTGTTTGACTTGCTAATTTTTCTTTATTTTTCAATTGCATATAGTGCAATTCACTCTGTTTTAAATTAAGGGGTATATTGAGGTAATTTTGAGAGGATATATATAAAGCACTCTCTTTGTATTAGTGTGGGTGTATGGTATGTATGGCATCGGATTAAACCTTGATATTACAAAAAGTTGCTCTACTTCAATCCCCATCGTGTTTTATGCTGAGCTTCTGCAGATACTTTGTTGATTAAAGCGCTCTTTATGCATTGCTGTCACAAGTTTCAACGAAATAATTTATGACAAGTTCTCCTTCCGTCTGAGGTTTGTTACAGACCTGATTTCGTATGCTCGGAGTAATGAACTGAGGATCTTTATTAATCTCAGCATGCTTACATATATTGGTACCATGCAGGTATATATGATTATAAGAATATAAACTTTGTTTATATGGTGTTCTAGACAAACACAGCAGTACTGCGCCTACGCTTGAGAGACCCTTTTAATTTGATTGATTTCAGACGTTAGACTTTGTCCATATTGAAATTATCTTTTGAACAGTGAGCACCCAATCTTTTGATAACAAAGAACTTAGCTATAAAATCTAACTTCTATAACCTCTGTTTTCTATTGTATATTTTCACAATATTTTAAACACCCGCAGCTTCACGTGGGTCTTTTTGCTAATAATAGCTTAGATGTGTAAAGAACACGTGAAGATACACATTTGCCATGGTTATCTTGGCTTCCCTTGGAAACTCTTTTCCATGAAAAATCCATTCCATCACACATACCACCGGATTCATGCTCAACTTCAATATCTATGTATTAATAACTTACAGTTTACGTGCACGTGAACAACTGTTCTTAGCATTTGCATATAAGAAGGTGCAACTATTCATACCAAAAGGTAGTTAAGAGCACATAAATTGGCCCTAATAAAAAATAGTTAATTAGCATTTGCAACTAATCCAGGTTTTTATATGTATCGTTTTCAAGAATCGACAGATAAATGATGGCGTACGAGTAGGTGAGCAGAAGTCATAGTATGAGACCTTAAAGGCTGGTTCAGAACCAAGACCAACTTCTGAAACTACAGAAGCTATCACAGCACTAAGTATGACCATAGAAGTGGTATTCACAAGTGAAATGGATGAGGAATCAGGTGGTGATGGCCATAGGACTGACTCTACGGCAAAGAAACAACCGGAAACAGCAGCATTAAACCTTGTCAAAACAGAACAACAACAATTACAATGAGGGTAAACATGCATTGATAATGGCAGCACAGATATACACGAAACTGAATACCAACCAGAAGCAATTCCAGCAGCCACATGAGTGAGCCTTCTTTGTGAACTTTTATCAAACACAGCACCAATACCCTTGGCTACAGAAGTTCCAATCTCAACGCTAGGACCTTCGGGACCTAACGAGTTCCCAGTCCCAAGTGTGACACAAGTAGCAATTGCCTTGAAAAAGGACGTGCTGCAGCCTTGAGACCATCAAAAACCCAAACAGGCATTCCCATTTTCACTAATAAATTCTCTCCTTTTTCTCCTCCCTGCTCATTGCCATTTTTATCTTGTGAACCATCCTCGAGAGCATCTTGAAGCAAGTTTATTATTGCAACGAAGCTCCCCGTTGCGGCATCCCACCCCAGAACACATCATGTATCTCATGAACCTTCCCATTCATATCAAAATCTCAGAAAAAGCTCAAAACTTTATGTATAAGCAAGCAAGAAAAAAGCAAAGCAAAAATAGGTAATGAGTGACGGAACCTGAGGTTCCGCCCCAAATTGGAAATTGGAGAGTAGCCTGACTCCTTGTAAGTCTATGCAAGGTTCCTTAACACTTTCCGATGCGGTACAGTTTTTCATAACCTCACGTGCCCCTCACATGTTGCAGCACTCAACTCAAACAGATGGACAACACACATTCCTATGTGAGCCAATGCTTTAATTTAACATCCTCACAACGAATGACAAAAACACGTAAAGATCACTAGCAGACTACAATGCTAATGCATCTCATGAACATTTACAATTTCTGTAAAATTTCAGATAAAAGCTCAAAACTTTGCAAACAAGCAAGCAAGAAAAGCAAAAATGGACATTTGAGTAATGGGTAAAAATCAAACACACAGAGTAGTTGAAGAGGACGACGCCGATTCCGGTGAGCAGACCCACCAAGCTCGACGACAGCACTATCGTCCAATTCCCTCGGCCACGGCCTTGTGCTCTGTTTTCATCTTCCCCTTTTTCTTGTTCTTCTGCTCTGTCATCGACATCGTCATCGTTTTGTTGTTTTTGTTGCTGGGTTTGTTGGTTTTGAGTGGGTTTAATAGTTCTTCTAGTGTTTGACGTGTACCCAGCACTGGCATTTTTGGTGTTGATTGTTCTGGTTTGGGTGTTTGATGTGGGAGAGAATAGGAGGAGGGTTTTTCCCGGCGGTGATGAAGACGGAGGAGGAGGAGAGGCCAGGGGACATAAATGGCGGCGGAAGTGGGCGTTGGGGAAGCGCCGTATGCACTACCACAACTGTTCAGTCAAATCACCACCAACTAATGGATAAATGTCTGCCAAAATAATTAAGTAATATTCATATTAATATAAAATAATACCCTAATTTCCTTGTTTTAATAGTAACTTATTAAATATAGTCCATCTTGATCGGAACGGCACATAGTGTACCACGATATGTTTTCGGCACACTAAAAATTTTCTCTTATCTGTGGAACTGAGTGGCAATATGCCATCGATAACATAGATGGAGATTCTGTTTACTTTGCACATAAATTTTTTGTTACTAAATGTAGTTGGAATGATGGTGAAATTTGAGTGATGTATACAATTTGGTGTATTGATGTACACAAGATAGCCGCACAAGCACATAAGAACATCTTCAAAGGAGATGTCAAAAGATAAATGTTAAATGTTAATTTAATGGCTGACGTGGCAATGTTATATTTTTTCTTTCTTTTTCCAACTGATATGTTTTTTTTGTTTTTGTTATAAATGATATATATATGACTCATTTTAAAAAGAAATCAATTAAAATAAATTTTCAAAATCTATAATTGGTGCATTAATGGAACTCACACTATAAAATAATTAAAAATTATTTGACATCACATTTTCTCATATGTCAAATTTGACATATGTCAATCCACATAAGATCGACATATTGGTTGGAGCTTGTTCTTATCTTCAAATTTGATTGGTTGGAGATGTCAAATCCTAAGTGGAATACTATGTAATCAAATTTGAAAGTAAGAACAAGCTTCAACCAATATGTCAATCCTATGTAGATTGAGATATGAGTCAAATTTGACATATGAGAAAATGTGATGTCAAATAATTTTTAATTATTTTATTGTGTGGATCATATTAATGCACAAATTATAGATCTTGAAAATTTATTTTAATTGATTTCTTTTAAAAATGAGTCCTACAAATATCATTTATAACAAAAAAAAAAACATATTGGTTAAAAAAAGAAAAAAATCTGACATTACCATATCAACCATCAAATTAGCGTATAACATTTATCTTTTGACATCTCCTGTCAAGAAACCTTTAACATTAACTTTTACCACAGTCATTGTAAAGATGATATGTCCCACCATTGACACAGTTATATTGGCTTCCTTGGAAACTCTTTTCCATGAAAAAAAATCCATTTCATCACACATACCACTGGAATATTGCTCAAATTTAATATCCATGTTGTAACTCTAAATTTCCAATTACAAGTTATGTTCGTACTCATAACTTACAGTTTACACGTAAGCAATTGTTCTTAGCATTTGCAAATAAGAAGGTGAAATTATTTATATTAAAAAATAGGGAATAACAAAAAACTCCCAATACTGTTCACTTTAATGAAAAATCACATTTTTACACCAAAAAGTCAATCCTGGTACTATTCATTTTACCCTTTATTTTGTCCCTTTCATTAAAACTCAAAAATTTCAAACATTTTTCATTAATTTTCCTTAAAAGATAGTGAGGAGCACATAAATTGACATGTACCTTTATAAAATTCGAGAAATTCGTCTCGGTGGTCGAGACATTTGCTACAACTGAGGACAAAAGAAGCTCCTACAACGGAGTTGAACACTTGAATGCAGAATGGCTAGCGACATACGCCGAACTAACATATACAATTACAAAAAAATAGAAACTAGACAAGGTTGTAGCTCCAATTAAGAATGCATTACATTATGGTAATATTCACATTACATTATGTTTATCAATTACATCAATTACTAGGCCCGGTTCTTTGATTTTGATCCAAAACTTAGTACTACTTCAAGGATCCCTAATCTTTTATTGAAGAGACCTTTCCATGCACATCATGCAATACAAGAAGTTTCAGAGACTAATTAAATGGCGAAAATGAGGCTCAAAAGGGATAAATCAAAATGCCTTAATTGTACCAACTAATGAAGTTATTTAAAGGGTTTATATTCAAAAGGGATTTCCTCAGGATTAGTGAGGCTGGTCCACCATATATGTATATATATTTTTTAGTTTTATATTTATAAATTCATTGAATCCAATTGTAAAAATCTTATTTGATGAAATCCAACGGTAAAAAAAATCTAACGGTCCAAATTTAAATCCAACGGCTAAAGTAAATTAAGAAGAAATTCTTTTATGTGTTTCATATTTTTTTTTCATAGTGTTTCACGAGTTTCATGGTGTCAGAAGTGATTTTTTCAATATTTGTCAGAATCTAAATATTTTTAGGTTAAAATGTTCATAAAATTAAATTAGGATAGTCTACATAATTTTTTCTTTTAAAAAAATTAGCCTAAATTCATTATTTACTAATATAGGGCTAAAATTTTAATCCATAAGGGTTTGAGTAAAAAAACTATTTTTAGGTTAAAACTTAAATTTTCTGAGCTAAAAATTTTAGGTTTTAACACAAAGATTGAAGATGGTCTTAGGGATGGATATATGCACAAAAAGTTTCAAACGTTCAGGGAGGACAAAAATTGAAAATTTGGAGAGACAAGGATTAGTTACTTTCACATACTTCAAAAATATTTGATAGTTAATAATGCTACTTACTTTAAAATTTTCATTAAAATTAAAAGAAAAATTGGTCCAAATACATTGGATAAGAGTTTTTCATTAAAATTCTCATATATTGGAAAATTAATGAAAAGAGTTTGAGAACTTTAAATTTTAACGATAAAGACAAAATAAATGGTAAAATGAATAATATCATGATTGACTTTTTAGTGTAAAAATGTGATTTTTCTTTAAAGTGAACAGTACTAGGAGCTTTTCATTAAAGGTCCCTAAAATACAAATACGCACAAACAACGACCGAGAAAAAAATCACCAGAGATTAGACAAAAAAAAACAAAAAAAATATAAAGACGAAATTGCTCAAGCACTTTCCTTGCAGAAACCATGTGCGTTCAAACGGAAGAAAAGGTTATTATATCTCTAGTTGAGGACTTAAAGAAAGAAAGGTGAAACTAAGAATGAATGCAGCTCCTCCTGATGCGAGGAAGTTTCCCAGTGCTAGTGGAGGACATAGTCAGCCGGCTCCTTCACTCTATACAACAATGAAAAGTATACATGAATTTTTAAAGCGGATCACATAGACTGTTTTAAAGGAATCTATTTCTCATTCAATTGACGTATTTACACGTTTTACGTAAAAAAAATTTAACATTTCTAGTTAGTGACCAATTTCTTTCGAGAAATTTCCAAGCACTTTCAATCAAGTACCTTTTTTATAATTCCTAAAACTAAAATCAAGTCAGTTTCGCACTAAAAAAATTATGTCTTTCACTATTGGAGATTGCCTAAGATTTGAAATCTATCTTTCTGTGACTATCGGAAGGTCATAAGAGAGCCCAAAACTTAGCGTGAAAGCAAGCAAGAAAAACTTATGTGGAGGTAACTAATCATGTTATTCATATAAGAATAACTTCCGTACCAATATAGCGGTGATGACACGTACTTTAAAATGTATTTACTATGATTACTAAAAAGATTTTTTGCGTTTCTTATAGATATATGTATATAGGAAAGTATAGGTTTAGCATGAGATTTCCACGTGAGGTGCTTGTAAATAGTCAGTCATGCGGTTTGTATCTATCAGCTGATCAAAATTTACCAGCTTGCCACCCAAACTAACCAATTAGAAACCAGCAGAATAAGCCGCAGAATACGAAGAAGAAAATGTTAATAATCTGCCGCACACGTACCACAGAGTCCGATTCATAGGGATTGGCAAAATACCATGAGTTTGGGTAATCACGATTATGAGTATGGTTAATCGTTTATAAATGGTTATGAGTATGGATATAACTGTTTATGCAATTACCCAACGGATAAACGATTATAAAGATATGAACATAAACAATAATGGATAAATAGCCGCAGTTACCCGTCCGATATAACCGTTGTCCATCCCTAGTCACGATCACGATCACGATGATGTTGAAAACTTGAATGAACCCAATCAACTCCATATCTCTATGTCTTTAGATCAAATAGCAGAAAAAGAATCTTAACTACATTTGCACCTGAGACTAAATCAGAATTTAGTCCTTATTAGGGGGAGGTATATGCACAAAGTTTCAAACGTCCAGGGAGGGCAAAAATTGAAATTTTGGAGAGACAAGGATTAGCCACTTTCACATACTTAAAAAATATTTGATAATTAATAATGCTTACTGCTTTAAAATTTTCTTTTAAATATGCTTAATTAAAAGAAAATTTTGTCCACATCAATTTTTGTAAGGCATCTTTCAATAAAATATACTCACAAACGACGACCCAAAAAAATCACTAGAGATTAGACCAAAAAAAAACATAAAAAATATAAAGATAAAATTGCTCAAGCACTTTCCTTGCAGAAACCATGTGCGTTCGAACGGAAGAAAATGTTATAATATATGATATCTAGTTGAGGACTTAAAAGAAAGAAAGGTGAAATTAAGAATGGATGCAGCTCCTCCGATGCGTGGAAGCTTCCTGGTGCTCGTGCAGAACAAAAACCTAGTTTGGGAGTGAGGTGCTTAAAAAAAAACACCCATGAAAAAAAATTGTGAAGATTTACTGAAAAAAATGGCTTATTTTGAAAACTGCTGTGAGAATAAGCTGAAATCATAGAAGAAAAAAATCAATAATATCGGCGAAATAGTTTTTTTGAAGATCCAATATTTTTTTAACTATCTAAATGATTTTCGTCAAAATATCAGGATATTATCGATAATATCAATAATATCACGATATTTTCAAAATTATCGATAATATCACTACATAATACTAAAAAATACTTAAATATGTTGAGGAAACTCAACACATACTTCACTTGATAATAGCCCAAAGGGCGAACAAGATATGGCTTACTCAGCAGGGGAATGTGGGTTTTATAGGACAAATTGCAAGGGCAGTGAGCAAACATGGGTGTGGGACTCTCCCAATAAGAGAAAATCAGAATTTCGGCCGAAAATTTACACTCACTTTAAACGGCCATAACTTTGTCAAAACTCAACGAAATCGAGCAAGATAAAAACGAAAGTTGTAGCCCTCGAAGAGACGAAGAGAATGATACCTCACATGACGTCTGAATCGTCGTGGTTTGGCCGGAAAATGCCTCGAACGTCACTGAGATCGCTGGAAACTGGGTAAGATTCAAATGAGTATAACTTTTTTAATACTCAACGAAATTGAGTGAAACAAAAAGAAAAGTTGTACTACTCGACGAGACGAAGAGATTGATACCTTGCACGCCGGCCAAATTTCCTTGGTTTGGCCGGAAATTTCCTCGAAATCCACTGAGGTCGCCGGAAATTGGGTAAGATTCAAATGAGTATAACTTTTTCAATACGCAACGAAATTGAGTGAAACAAAAAGGAAAGTTGTAACCCTCGAAGCGACGAAGAGAATGGTACCTCACACGACATCTGACTAGTTGTGGTTTGGCCGGAAATTGCCTCGAAAGCCACTGAGGTTGCCGGAAACTAGGTAAGATTCAAATGAGTATAACTTTTTCAATACTCAACGAAATTGAGTGAAACAAAAAGGAAAGTTGTACTACTCGACGAGACGAAGAGATTGATACCTTGCACGCCGGCCAAAATTCAATTGACACACTACTGGCTTCCAAAATTCAATTCTTTTACTTTATATAAACTTGAAAAAACATAATCGGTATCCAAATTAAAGTTTAGTCTTATTCTTATGTGTAAGAAATTTAAAGTGTCAAATTCGGCACATTATTCTTCATCATTTTATTCACTTCCCTTTTTTTTTTTTAATATCCTAAATAAAACCTCCAAATATTGTACTAATTAATTATATATAAATGATTATGGTGTGTTTAAACTTCTTTCATTAATTACTACATATTTTCTACACTCACAATGTTTGCCAGCTCGCTATATAATCAACTTAAATCAGTTAAATCCATCATGCAATGCATTTCCTTCCAATTTTTTGTGATAAACTAATAGATAATTGACTAAATAAACATCCTACAAAGTTTCATTAAAAATTTTCAAGTTTTTCTTACAATTTCCGTGGTTTCCATGTAATTTTTATCGATATCGATATTATCCCAATATTTCCATCGATATTTCCTTGTTTTCGGACTACCGATATTTCCATCGATATTTCCTTGTTTTCGGACTACCGATATTTCCGATATTACCGATATTTTCTTCCTTGGCTGAAATCAAAGGAAAAAGCTGAAACTGCTATTTGTAGCTTTGGAAAACTGGCTTTTTTTCAAAGCACACGGAGCTACAGTGCTTCTTTAATGAAAAGACCCACTATTAGACTGCTTTTTTTTTCCAAAAGCACTTTTACAAAAAAATTTACCAAACACTCTGCTGATTTATTTCACAGCCGCTTATTCTCACAGTACAACCGCTTATTCTCACATCAGCTTTTTTTCAAAGCATAGCAATATCAAACCAGCCCAGAGTCAGCCGACTCCACTCTACACAACAATGCAAAGTATATTTTATTTTTTAAAGCGGATTACATACACACGTTAAATTCTTTCAAAATTTTCAGCGCACATTTCTACTCAACCATTAAAGTCAACAGTTAAATTCAACAGTATATATCATACATTTATACTCAACCATTAAAGTTAACAGTTAAATTCAACAATGTTAAATTCAACAATCCAGAGTGGCCAACGACATACACCAAACTAACATATACACTTATAAAAAAAATGGAAACTAGACAATGTTTTAGCTCCAATTAAGAATGCATTACTTTATGTGTCAATGTTTACTAATTACATCAATTATTAGGACGGTACTTTGATTTTGATTGGAAACATAGTACTACTTCAAAGATCCCCAATGTTTTGTTTAAAGGAAAACTAATGAAAAATTCATAAAAAACTTTAGTTTTAATGAAAAATGACAAATAAAAGTATAGTGAATAGTACCAGGAAAAGATAAAAATGTTGTTTTTCGTTAAAAGTAAACAATACCTGTAATGTTTCGTTAAAACTTCCTTTATTTACTAGACCTTTCCATGCACATCATGTAATGCAAGAAGTTTCAGGGACTAATTAAATAGCGAAACTGAGACGATCACATAAGAGATCAATCAAAATGCCTTAATTGTACCAACTAATGAAGTTATTTAAAGGGTTTATAATTGTTGATGCACAAAATCAACGAGGACTTTGGTACAACAGAAAGTGTCAGGTTTTGTGACCTTCGCTTGGTTGTTTCGGTCACTAGTGAGGATAAGTACGTAAATGAATAGAGACAGAGAAGCAAACACAGGATGTACGTGGTTCACCCAGATCGGCTACGTCCACGGAGTAGAGGAGTTCTCATTAATTGTGAAGGGTTTACACAAATACATAGGTTCAAGCTCTGGTTTAGTGAGTTCTAGTGAATAGTTTAGTACAAAATGACATTAGAGATTATTGTGGGAGAATGATCCCTATTTATAGAGGAGAGTTTCTAGTTTTGTCCTAACATCGACACGTGTCGTGTTGTGATTGGCTTCTGATGTTGACACGTGTCGAGCTGTGATTGGCTTCTGATGTCGACACGTGTCGCATTGTGATTGGCCTCCTGGTTGAAGGGAAGCTCTTCTAGGTCCTTGACGGTATAACGTTGACCGGTGCTCAGTAGTTTCGGGATTGGTCAAGTATGGTATAAACAGTGCTCCCCTAAGTTCCCGAGTGAGGGAAGCTCCTCGGTTGGGAACTTGCAAGATCCAAGTCATTGAGTAATCACGAAACTTCTAAGTACTGAAGTGTGGTATCATTTTCACGTGCCTTATCTGTCTCATATGTAGATGTGGCATCTTCTCTGGAAGTACTTTTCCTCCATCCATGGAGGGTATCTTTAACCGATGAAGATGCACAAGGTCATGTATCAATTTCACTTGAAGCTTACTTGTAGTTTCGGGCTTGGTCAAGTGCGATACAAACCCTATAGTAGGAGTCCCCCAAGTCGCTGAGCTAGGAGATCTGCCGAAAGAGGTGACAGACAAGGTAAGCAGTCAAACTTCCAAGCAAGCAACCCAGGATAGGAGGTTCGACTTCGGCGTCCGGTTGATTGTTCTCCTTCTCCTTGTCTCTCATTCAGCGTTGAACCTTCTGCTTCAATCTTTTGCATGGCAGAAGTGGTGTGCAACCTTTGCATTTAAATGGTCCTTCAGAACATTCCTTCATAGTGACTCATCCACGCTTGGCAGCTTCAGTGTAAAGAGCCAATATCTGATCAACTGTCATGAGGTATTTGCCGGTGGAATTCGTGACCTTGACAGCAGTTGAGGATGAGTACTCGAGAGCAATGCTAAGTAAGCAACCAGGCAAAGGTTTCAGGCAGTCAGTTCCAGATTGGAGGTTTGATTTCAGGTTCTGACTGACTGCTCTCTTTCTCCTTGTCCTGCAGGTGTGGACAAGGACAAAGACAAAGACAGGGAGAAAGCATGATATGGGATACTCTTGCTTTCGACCCTGATGATATGAGATACTCTTGTTCTTGGTGTGGCTTATTTGCTGAGGTATTATCGGGGGGAAATAAAGCTGAGTATTTCGAGAGGTTATGTTGAGGGTGCCTTCTCGAATGCGAGAAAGGGTCGATCATTTTTGCAGGTTTGCCTGTCCGTTGAGGAGGGAGGTCGATGTATATAGGGATTTCCCAATAACAAGTAGTAATGTTATTCCTTTACCCTTCTTGGTCACAGCAATGTAGTGGGAGCTGCCAGCTTCACGTGTTTTAACTTTGTCAGAGCACTTTGAAAAAGTGGTATGTGGTATCTGGAAAGCTGATGTTACGTGTGAAGATTACAGACAAGCTTTATCTAAGGAAATCTGGCTCTCGAAGTTCTGAGAGTTGTGCCTCTTCGGTTTTCGAACAAGCAATCCCGTCGAGGATCTGATTCTCGAGATTCGGAAAGCGGTGCTACTTCGGTTTTTGAGAAAGTAATTATGTTGGGAGTCTTTTCTCGAATGTGAGTAAAGGTTGGACGTTCTTGCCAACCTGTCTTGCCGCAAAACACGGAGGTCGACACACATAGAGACTTTCCAGTTGTCAAGCAGTGGTGCTATTCCTTTACCCTTGTGGGTAATAGTAGGGTAGCTGGAACTTCGAAATTCTCGTGCCTAAACTTTGTCAGAGATCTTTGACAAAGTTATATGTGGTACCCGAGGAGTTGATGGTGCATGTGGAGAGCGGTGATTGAACAGTAAGATTCACGTGCTTTCTACTTCACCAGAAATCTTCGACAGATTGTCCGTAATTTCCGCAAAGCTGAGTGTGCATGTGACAGGTGCTGACGAGGCTGAAAAAGCAGGTGCTTCTTCGATTTCTGAGATCGGCCCTCGTGGTCTCTGAGCAGCCCAGCTTTTGAGAAAGCAAATGCCTCTTCGATTTCTGAAGCTCCGTTGAGTGCAGATTTTTATAGAGGCTGGCATTAAGTTCCACAGCACACTTGAATCTTTACCAGTAGAAGCTCCCTTCTTGCACTTCTAAGATCTTGATTTGTCTGACCTCTTCCCTCTTCAACACATTTGAAAATGTCTGGACCATCCGACCGTCGTTTTGACTTGAACCTTGGAGAAGAGACAGCCACGCCTTCTCCAGACAACATATGGCGCCCATCCTTCATATCCCCTACTGGTCCTCTTACCGTTGGGGATTCTGTGATGAAGAATGATATGACCGCTGCAGTGGTGGCCAGGAACCTTCTCACTCCCAAAGATAATAGACTACTTTCCAAACGGTCTGATGAGTTGGTTGTTAAGGACTCTCTGGCTCTTAGTGTTCAATGTGCAGGTTCTGTGTCTAATATGGCCCAACGCCTATTTGCTAGAACCCGCCAAGTTGAATCATTGGCTGCTGAAGTGATGAGTCTCAAACAGGAGATTAGAGGGTTCAAGCATGAGAATAAACAGTTGCACCGGCTCGCCCATGACTATGCTACAAACATGAAGAGGAAGCTTGACCAGATGAAGGAATCTGATGGTAAGGTTTTACTTGATCATCAGCGGTTTGTGGGTTTGTTCCAAAGGCATTTATTGCCTTCGTCTTCTGGGGCTGTACCTGGTAACGAAGCTTCAAATGATGAACCTCCAATGCCTCCTCCTTCTGGGGTTTTGTCAAGTACTGAGGCTCCGGATAACCACCCTCCGGTGCTTTCTCTTTCTGGAGCTCTACCGACTGCTGACACTTCCCCTAAGCAATTTTTATGAAGGCTTCCTCTTGTTTGTTTATTTTGACTCATGTACATGTACATATTTGTAGCTTATCGGAAGTATTAATAAATAAGCTTTGCTTCATTTCAACATATTGTGTTAAATACACCAAAGCCTTCTTCAGAAAGTTCTTTGAATTTTTTCTTTTGTTGAAACTTGTATTGTTGGAGCTTTGTGAGTGAAGCATGTAGTTTGAGGTAGTGTTCCCTTAATTTCCTGAGTGAGGAAAACTTCTCGGTTGGAGACTTGAAAAATCCAAGTCACTGAGTGGTTGTGAGACTTCCGAGTATCAAGGTGCAGTAGCATATGGTGGGAGTCCCCCAAGTCTTCAGGCGAGGAGAGTTGCCGAATGAGGTGTCTTGCTTGCTACTAATTTGTCAAAGTAACGAAGCCTTGTTGTGATGTCACACCTTCATATATGGCTTATCCAAAAATATTTCAAGCTAGGTTTAGCTGTGCGAGGGCCCAAAATTATTTGTGTAGCCCAAAATGGCAAGCCCAAAGGGAGTCAGAGTAGAGGGAGCGGTAGCTCTTCAATATAACATCATCCTCTGTAGCTCAAATCGAAAAATTGTCTTCATGAAAATTGTTCCTTAACGTGGGAACTACAACATACCCAAATTTGAGATCTATCGGAGTAGTACAACTTCAGACATTCAGGTATGATGAGGAACTGTTCATGATTTTTCTATTAACCCGTCAGACTTGTTGTGAGCTTTGAAACTCCAGTTTCTCTTGTTCAGATCAACATACTTTCTTCATCGAAGTTGTGCCTCATCATCTCTTCCATAACATATCAAAAATTCAGAACAAACTAACGGTTGAATATTTCCAGATCTTCGAAACACCGCAGCAGCTTTGAAGCTCGCAAAAATCTGACCGTCATGTTTGGAGCTTCAACACTCTAACTTCCGTCGCTCAAATAGAAAAATTTCCTTTGTGAAAGTTGTTCATCTGCTCAAGAACTATAAGATGTCCAAAATTCAGCTCCACTGGAAGTAGGTTCGCACTATCTTGATGAAGAGTGTGTGAAGCTTTTATATGTTTTGGTGTTGAAATTTGGTATTGTAGGTGAAGTTTTGGGGTTGAAGTTTTATAGGTGAAGCTTTGGTGTTGAAGCTTTATAGGTGAAGCTTTGGTGTTGAAGCTTTATAGGTGAAGCTTTGGTGTTGAAGCTTTATAGGTGAAGCTTTTGTTGGCACCATAAATTGAATGTGCTTCGCACTATCTTGATGAACATAGTGCGAAGCTTTTGAGATTGATACTTGTCCTCCATTGATGAAGCTTGAGTTGGCATCATAAATTGATAGTGCTTCGCACTATCTTGATGAACATAGTGCGAAGCTTTTGACATTGATATTTGTCCTCCATTGATGAAGCTTTTGTTGGCACCATAAATTGATTGTGCTTCGCACTATCTTGATGAACATAGTGCGAAGCTTTTGAGATTGATACTTGTCCTCCATTGATGAAGCTTTTGTTGGCATCATAAATTGATTGTGCTTCGTACTATCTTGATGAACATAGTGCGAAGCTTTTGAGATTGATACTTGTCCTCCATTGATGAAGCTTTTGTTGGCATCATAAATTGATTGTGCTTCGCACTATCTTGATGAACATAGTGCGAAGCTTTTGAGATTGATATTTGTCCTCCATTGATGAAGCTTTGTTGAATTTCCCAATTTCCAATTTCCCCTTCTTTTTTTTTTTTTCTTTTTTTTTTTTTTTTTTTTTTTTTTTTGGGAAAACTAGAAATTTGAAAATGTGGGAGAGACAACGTATACAAATTTTGCTTCCATACTGTTAAGCGAGAGATTGTGATGCAAGCCACATCTTGTAGTAGTCGAAGGTTTGGATGAACCATATAAATTGAATTTGCTTCGAACAGTCTTGATCAAGAGCGTTTGAAGCTTTCTATGAGTTATAGTGTTTGCATTGTTACAGAGGAGAAATGTCTGAAGCAGATGCAAGAGGGCTGAAAAGCTTGATCTTCGTATACCATGCATTGAAGCCATTGTTGGCTTGCAATAAGACTTTGTTGGTGACTATAGCTCTTGTTAGACATAAGTGCTCCCCTAGTTGAGTTGTAAAGCTTGATGGTTTTTTATTATTTGTGAATGCTAGGAGTTCACATGTACAAGTTGTATTACTCGTCTTCTGGTTAATGGAATGAATGGTAGGTTGCTTTCATCACTTGGTTGGTGGTACGAATGTGAATTCCTTAATCACCTTTCATCACATTTCATCACCTGGTTGGTGACATGAAGGAGAGTACGCGTTGTACATTTCATCACCTGGTTGGTGGCATGAAGGAAAGTACGCGTTGTACATTCCATCACCTGGTTGGTGGCACGAATGTGAGTTCCTTCATCACCTAGTTGGTGAGAATAAGGGCAAGGTGTCGAGGCACATTGTGGCAAATGTCGAATGACACAAAGTGTGTTGAACCTTTTCGAAGCACAGTTGGCTTATGTATGGATGTGTTGGAATGTATGATGTTTATGTATGAATGTGTTGGAATGTATGATGTTTATGTATGAATGTGTTGGAATGTATGATGTAGATCCTTTGTATAGTCTTGTTGACACATACTTAGATTTTGTTTTGTATTGGAAACATTTGCGTTGAAGCTTCAACACTTGAGTGTTTCATTGCTCAGAATGGAAAAGAGTTTATGGCCGAGTTGGCTAAATCACCTCTTTATTGAATTCATACCAAATGGTCTTTGTTACATAGGATGCCGAACGGCTGTAGCTTAACACTTGTACAATGTGAGTCTATTTGTAATAGTACTTCAAGTGGTCAGCATTCCATGGATGGCCAAGGGTCTTGCCGTCGGAGTTTCTGAGCTTGTAGGAGCCAGGGCGGCTGATGCCGACGACCTCGAACGATCCGTCCCAGTTAGGACTGAGTGTTCCTTCACTCGGGACTCTTTCACAGAGTAATCTTTTCTTCAGTACCCAGTCTCCCACTTTAAAATAGCGAGGTTTGACCCTTGAGTCGTAGTAGTTGGAGATGCGCTGCTTGTAGGCGACATTCCTCAGGTGAGCCTGATTTCTGTGTTCCTCGACTAGATCCAGGTTGAGGGTGAGTTGCTTGTCGTTCTCACTCTGTATGTAGTTCTGGATTCGGTATGTTGCTTACTCAAGCTCAACTGGGACAACTGCTTCTGTACCAAAAGCAAGTGAGAATGGAGTTTCTCCTGTGGAAGTCCGATATGAAGTGAGGTATGACCAAAGGACTTGGGGTACGAATTCTGGCCAGCAACCTTTAGCTTTGTCCAAGCTAGTTTTCAGAGTGCGCTTGATTATTTTGTTAACGGCCTCGACTTGTCCGTTAGACTGGGGATGGGTTGGAGAGGCAAAACATAAGTTGATGTTGAACTTAGAGCAGAACATCTTGAACTTCTTGTTGTCGAACTGCCGCCCATTGTCCGTGACTATCGCATTGGGAATGCCGAATCTGCAGAGGATGTTCTTCCATACGAAGTCTTCTATTTTTCCCTCAGTAATGGTTGCCAAGGGTTCTACTTCAGCCCACTTTGTGAAGTAGTCAACTGCAACGATTGCATAGCGGACCTTGCCTTTCCCTGCAGGCATTGGGCCGATCAAATCAAGTCCCCATTGGGCGAAGGGCCAAGGGCTGATAATAGGAGTGAGCGGCTCGGGAGGGGAGTAAGGGATAGTTGCGTAGCGTTGACACTTATCACATGAGCGAGATATTCTGATGGCATCTTGGTGGAGTGTTGGCCAATAGTATCCTTGGCGAAAAGTCTTGTGTGCTAGGGATCGAGACCCAGCATGATCTCCGCAGACTCCTTCATGTATTTCCCGAAGGACAATTTCCGCCTCCGCAGGTGTAAGGCATCTTAGGTATGGCAGGGTGAAACCGCGCTTGTAGAGTTGGTCATTAATGATCAGGTAGCGGGCAGACTTGTATCGAATCTGCTTAGCTTGGACTTTGTCAATTGGGAGGGTGCCATGAGCAAGGAATTTATAAATTGGGGTGATCCAACTATCTTCTTGTTGTAAATTGCACACCTCCGCGACCATGATGCTTGGTTCTGCCAACAATTCGACATGAATTTTTCTCCCAATCTTGTCTTCCACTGCCGAGGCGAGGCGAGCCAAAGCGTCTGCATGACTGTTTGCCGCTCGAGGAACTTGGGTGATCTGGTAGTGGAAGTGCTTGAGCAAAAGTCGCGTTTGCGCAAGATATGCTGCCATGGAGCTATCCTTAGCATCAAAGTTGTTTGTGACTTGGTTGACCACTAATTGAGAGTCACTGAAGATATCAATTCGTTTAACCCCAAGGTGTTTGGCCAAACGTAAGCCTGCTAGAAGGGCTTCATATTCGGCCTCGTTGTTCGATGCCTTGAATTTGAAACGAATAGCGTATTCCATCGCCACTTTATCGGGGGTAGTGAGGACTAATCCTGCTCCGCAGCCCTGTTGGTTGGATGAGCCATCAACATACAGACTCCATGCTGGGGTCGTTGATTCTACTTTCTGAGCTTCCGATGGTAATGAAGCTACTACTTCAGGTGTAGAAGCGATGTCAACAGGATATGTGAAGTCGGCGATGAAATCTGCTACTGCTTGACCTTTTTTGGCTGGTTTTGGTTGGTAGGAGATGTCAAACTCACCCAATGTTATCGCCCATTTGATCATTCGTCCAGACGTGTCAGGACTCTGGAGTATCTGTCGAAGAGGGTGATTGGTAAGCACGATGATGGCGTGTGCTTGGAAATAAGGGCGAAGTTTCCGAGCAGACATGACCAATGCTAGAGTTAATTTCTCAATGTTGGAGTATCGTGTCTCCGCATCTTGTAGGGCCTTGCTAGCGTAGTAGACGGGCCGTTCGACACCACTGTCCATCCGAATAAGAACAGAACTGACTGCTGAAGCCGAAACCGATAGATAGATGATGAGAGTGTCACCAACTTCTAGTTTGGAGAGCAGAGGGGCTTTACTCATGTACTCTTTGAGGTTCCTAAATGCCTTGGCACATTCCTCCGTCCATGTAATGTACTTCTTATTTCCCTTGAGTGCTTTGAAGAAAGGAGCACATCTGTCTGTGGCCTTAGAGATGAATCTGGTTAAGGCTACCACTTTGCCAGTAAGGCTTTGGATGTCTTTTGAAGTTACTGGCTCTTTCATGTCGAGGATTGCTTTGATCTTTTCGGGGTTAGCTTCAATGCCTCGTTGGCTAATCATGAAGCCTAAGAATTTGCCAGAGCCTACGCCGAAGGCACATTTGTTGGGGTTCAACCTCATTCGATACCTCTTTAGAATGGTGAAAGTTTCAGATAGGTTGGTGATGTGTTGGTCAGCATGTTTGCTCTTGACTAACATATCATCAACTTAAACTTTCATGCTCTTCCCAATCTGTTCGGCGAACATTGAATTGACCAGTCTCTGATAAGTTGCTCCTGCATTCTTTAGACCGAAGGGCATGACTTTGTAGCAATATAGTCCCCTGTCAGTAGTGAAGGCTGTGTGTTCTTGGTCTGAGGGGTTCATGAGGATTTGGTTGTATCCTGAATAAGCGTCCATGAAGCTCAAGAGCTCACACCCTGCCGTAGAGTCTATAAGTCTATCAATGAGAGGAAGGGGGAAACTATCCTTCAGGCATCCTTTGTTTAGGTCCGTGTAGTCGACACACATTCTCCACAAGACCTTTTGAAGCATGAGACTTTCCTTGGTCGGATTTTTCTTAACAAGGACAACATTTGCTACCCATGTTGGGTAATTAACTTCACGGACGAAGCCTATGTCCTTGAGTTTTTCAACTTCTGCTTTCATCGCCTCGTATCGTTCAACATCATAAGATCTTCGCTTCTGTTTTACTGGTTTGGTCTTGGGATCAATACTCAAGTGGTGACAGATGATATCGGGAGAGATGCCCGGCATATCTTTATATGACCAAGCGAAGACCTCGGCGTTCTCTTGCAAAAAGGAGATCAGTGACAACCGAAGGGGTGGTGACAAAGTAGTGCCAATCTTCACCATGCGGTCTGGATGGTCTTTGGAGATAGAGACATTCTCTAACTCTTCAGCGGGTTGTGCTTGCTGGGTGAAGGAATCATCTTGAGGGTCGTCGGGTTGACTGTTGCCATCCTGAAGACCCGAGTTGGATTCATCTGGACTGGTCTTTAAGACTTGGTTATGTATAGAGAGAGTCTCCTTGGGGACAGACAGGTGTTGTTGCTTGACTGAAGTGTTGTAACATGATCGAGCACTAAGTTGATCTCCCCTGATGTATCCTTTGCCGAAAGGGGTTGGAAACTTCATCAACAACATATGTGTGGATACCACGGCCTTGAGATCATTGATGCCTGTGCGCCCAAAGATGACATTGTATGCCGTCGGGCAGTTGACCACTAGGAAGTTAGTGGTAATAGTAGCTGTGTAGGGGCCTGTACCAATGGTGAAGGGTAAGTGTATACTCCCTAAAGGTTGCACGATATCGCCAGAGAAGCTTATCAGAGGAGAAATCGAGCGATCGAGCAAGTGTTCAGCTACATTAAGTGCTTTGAAAGCTTCAGCAAACATGATATTGACTGAAGCACCTGTGTCTATCAGGATTCGTTTCACATCAAAATTTGCTATGTGAGCTTCCACGATCAGCGGGTCATTGTGAGGGTAGATGATACCTCTTTCTTCCTCAGGGTAGAAACATATTGGATCCCAGTTAGGCTTTTGATACTTGCCTCCTCTGATGTCTTCCACGTGAAACACTTGATGGCCAGGTCTCAAAGTTCGTTCACTGCTTTTCATGGCCCTATTGGAAGATTCAGACATGGGTGTGCCGCCGCTTATGGAATATATCACATTCACATGGCGTTGGTTACGATTATCCCTTTGAGGGTGAAGGAGGAACTGATCAATTTTTCCTTCACGTGCCAAAGCTTCAATATGGTCACGGAGGATAATGCACTTCTCACTATCATGGCCATTATAATCGTGGTAGCAGCAAAACATGCCCGTGTTCTTCGTGGACTTGTAATCTGGCTGTCTTGGCTTTGGCTTTGGTATCAGGTGAGCTATACTGGGGTAGATGGCAGCACATGTAGCATTCAAAGAGGTGTATGTCTCATACCTCGGGGTAGGGCCTGTCTTGGCACGTGATTGGCCCACTGCGTTGACTGCCTGAGGGCGGGCATTATTGTGACGATATCCTGAGTTATCGTGATAGTGCCCCTTATTCTTTTTATTAAAATGAGATTGGTGAGGATGGAAGTCTTTCCTTTTGCCCTGAGATTGATATGTCTGCTGACTTGGCGAAGCATTAAATGAGGCAGGGGGGTGTGCTGCTACCATTTGGAAGGTTGAGGTCTTTTCATTCGGTTGGATCTGGTCTCCACTCCCTACTTGCTGATAAGGGGTGACTGTAGGGGGTTTCCCTTGATATGTCCTTGCCTCGGCGGAGGCATGGTTGTAAGCTTGTGTCATCACCTCAGAGTAAGTCTTCCAAGTGTTGGCATTGATCATGTACTTGAAGAAACAGTCACGTAAGCCTGCCGTGAAAGCCTTGAGGGCGGTCTTGTCATCTGCCTCAGCGCATCGAGAATACTCATGGCTGAAGCGGCCAGCGTACTTTCGTAATGACTCGTCCGGCTTCTGGTGAATAGTGTACAAGTCATCTGCGGAATGCAAGCGATCGGTCTGGAAGATGTGTTGAGAGACAAACAGCTTCCCCAACTCTTCAAATGAGTCTACTGTCTCAGGTGGAAAACGGTAATACCAGTTTAAAGCTCCGCCAGAGAGGGTGGAGGGGAAGAGAAGGCACCGTTCTTCGTCGGTGTGTCCCCGGTATACCATGGTGGACTCAAAGAGGTTAAGGTGTTCAATCGGGTCTTCCCTTCCAGTATAGAGCTGTAAGTCGAGCTTCTGCTTTGTCTTCGCTTGGAGGGGAGTGTTGAGGATCCTTCTTGTGAGAGGGCCAGGCCTGGGTTGGTTCCAGTCAGGTATCTCGGCTTGACGTTCAGCCTTCAGCTTGTTTACTTCCTCAAGGAGCTGCAGGACAAGGGGGTCCTGAGCGGAGTCGTGCACCACCGAACTTTTCTTCTTTAAGTCCCCATCGCCTCTTGGAAGTAGGAAAGTTTGATCAAGATAGCGTGATCTTTCTCTGGACTCGCCACACTGACTTCTAGAGTAAGTATGTCGGAATGTTTCCGAGTCCCCAGTACCTTCATATTCTTCTGGGACTTGTTGCCCCTTCTCTATATTGGCGGCTGGCCTGGGTCGTGGAAGAGGACCGAGTCTTTCAGAAACCCTTGGGTCATTGATCTTCGAGCTTATGTGGATGGGATTCTCTCGACGTTGCTTTAGGAAGTCTCGACAATCGCGATAGACAGCTTTTGATCCTTCCACATCCTCTGTGAGGAGGTGTTTTCCTCTACTTCTCCTGCTTTGGGTTGAAGCAGCTGGGTTGAGAGAAGTCTCATGTTGATTATCACATTGATGTGTAGCTCGATCCTTATCAGGGATGTCCGTGTCGGATATCGGTGACCCTCCGTGTTGGGGGGCATTCAGTTGATTGTTGACCTCAACAGGGGCGACGAGCTTATGTGTTTGAGCCTGCCTAGCCTCGTGAAGCATCTCGAAAAGTTTTTCATATTGTTCTTGGAGGACTTCATTCTTCATCGCTATCTTGTTGTTCTGAACCTCTAGCTCATCGACTTTAGCTTGAAGAGTAACTCTATTTCCTTCCTGCTTTCGTTGCTTCATACTAGGTCCAGCGGGGGTGTCATTCTGTGTGCTGTGGCTTCTTTCGCTCTCCATGTCGGAGAGAGATGCTTAGCCAAAAGAGAGTGTACGAGCGGTGGAAACCAGCTTGACAAAGCTGAAGAGAGTGGGAATAAGTGTCGATTCCCACAGACGGCGCCAAATGTTGATGCACAAAATCAGCGAGGACTTTGGTACAACAGAAAGTGTCAGGTTTTGTGACCTTCGCTTGGTTGTTTCGGTCACTAGTGAGGATAAGTACGTAAATGAATAGAGACAGAGAAGCAAACACAGGATGTACGTGGTTCACCCAGATCGGCTACGTCCACGGAGTAGAGGAGTTCTCATTAATTGTGAAGGGTTTACACAAATACATAGGTTCAAGCTCTGGTTTAGTGAGTTCTAGTGAATAGTTTAGTACAAAATGACATTAGAGATTATTGTGGGAGAATGATCCCTATTTATAGAGGAGAGTTTCTAGTTTTGTCCTAACATCGACACATGTCGTGTTGTGATTGGCTTCTGATGTTGACACGTGTCGAGCTGTGATTGGCTTCTGATGTCGACACGTGTCGCATTGTGATTGGCCTCCTGGTTGAAGGGAAGCTCTTCTAGGTCCTTGACGGTATAACGTTGACCGGTGCTCAGTAGTTTCGGGATTGGTCAAGTATGGTATAAACAATAATCATATTTTAGAACACTAATCATGGATTGTCTCTTTAAAGAAGAAGAGGACGTGAAACCGACGAAATGCGAACACAACATTGTCTTGGACATAAGCTACTTGTTGGCCATTATAAGAGTAGTTTATCTATATGGGTGTGTATTGATAATCAATTAGGTTTCCTCTCTAGACGAATTTACAAAACGATGTCTAAATATATAGTTGCGATTTACAGTTTGATAATATAACATATCAAATATATGACAAAAAAATGGCTCTAATTTCTAAATTGTAGCTTCCTTCTCAATCCCGCATTAATCTGTACCTTTCTATATGTGCACGTTTTTGTTTCCCCACTTTGTACAAGTTGACAAATCGAAAACATAAACTTGCTAACCAACTCTGATTTCTAAATTGTATTTGTTGTGGTAGTACCTAACGGGCCGGGCTCATGAGGACCAGTGGCAATTCTGAAATATCACAACAAATACAGTACCATTTTTGTTACAAAAAATCGATTAACGACAATCGTTTTTCTAACTCAAACTGTCGGCATCTCCCAGTGTCTCCGTCGTCTTCTGATTTTCCTCCATATCGGAGAAGAAAGGCAACCAAATCCTGGTCCTCCGAATTCGTGGTTTTCTGATTCTTCCTCCGCTCCTCACGCGTACGGCAGCTTGAGAGCGAGGCGCTCTCGATTGATTCCATGGTCTGATCTTCCGCGAATCGCAATCCGACGGTGGCGATGGCGTCGACGCAGAACCAATCGGCGCATGCGGATCTCTTCGACGCGTATTTCCGACGGGCCGATTTGGGCCGATTTGGACCGCGATGGCCGGATTAGTGGCAATGAAGCCGTCGCTTTCTTCCAGGGCTCTGGTCTCCCCAAACAGGTCCTTGCGCAGGTACTATCTCTCTCTCTCTCTCTCTCTCTATATATATATATATATATGTATGTGCTTGTGTATATATGTATAATTGGATGTATGTGTGTATGATTATATTTTTGTAATTGTAGTGGTTGATTGGGACTTGATGGTGGTGGAACTGTGTTCCGAATCAGATTGATTTTGAATTTGTAGTCTAATTGTAGTTGAAGTGGTAAATGTGAGTTCGGGATGTCTTAATTCTCTTATCTAAGCTGAGATTTTTATTTCGTGTTAGTATAAATGCGGAATTGATACTACAGTTAGTGCGGAATTGAACTGGTGTATCCGTCCGTTCGACCTGAGGTGGTAAGCAGACTTTAGAAATGTGTTATATGACCCAAGGATTGATCAAGGATTGTTTATTACAGTAGAATTGTGCAGTAGTGAAAACCTGCAGCATAAGATGACTAAGGACTAGTTAGGATTGTCGCATACAGGGGAAATGTTCTTGGGTCGGGATCATATTGACAAATAGGTTATTGAAGCTGTATGCTTGTTTTGCTGAAGGAATTTCCGTATAAAATGATAACCAGGGGCATATTATGTTAAATATTGATTATATGAATGCACTTTCTCATTAGCTTGAATTGCTGAACATAACAGGCTCAATCAAGCATATTTTTCTACGAGATGCTTTGCTGCTGGATGTTCATTCTTTGCATAATGTGTTCGTATTTTGATGTAAAAACTTACACATGCCATAGATATTTTGCTGCTGGATGTTCATTCTTTGCATAATGTGTTCGTATTTCCTATTCACTTTCATTTGCTTCAGACTCATCACTTTCATTTGCTTCAAGACAAGCGAGATGCTTTGCTGCTGGATGTTCATTCTTTGCATGAACACAAATATCGGCCAAATAATTTTATTTTGCTTTCACAGTTTCCTAAACTTTCATTTGCTCGACTCATCACTTGATCCACTGGCTTGACCAATTTTGAATTTCTCAGCATCTTCGGCATACAATGGGCATATACCACAGCTTTCCACCTTCATTGAATCCACCGGGCAGAAGACAACAGTGGCCTCTTTGGCAAGTTTGTAAACATCAGGGGAGCAATTTTTTCCTACCTCTTCACTTCTAAAGGCCTCATTCCACACATGCACGTGATGTTGGCCGTGACGGCAGGAGTAGAATCTGTCGCCTGGGATAATGTACTCAGAACTGAACAGTTCATGGCTTTCACCCATGAATTTGACAATGAAATTAGCTTTTACCCTCCAGGGTTTATACCTCACATTTGAATCCCAAGAAACAACAACAGAGAGAGCGAAACCAAATAAATCTGTTCGAAACCAATCTGGACAAAGCTCGATGTCTACTGAAGATCCCTCATTTTGATAGCTGAACCAATTTGGAATTTCTTTTCCTGGACATACAATCTTAATCTGAGGCCAGGGATTGTGAAACAGATTATGAAAAAAGTGATGGTAATTAAATGGCGCAACGGTTGCCATTCGCATAATTGTAATCTGTGCTTCATCCATTATGTTGCTCCTTGAATTATTATCCAATTCTGGGCAACTAGTAAAAACTCTGCAACAATAATGAGGTTTATCCCAACCTTGTGTGAGTGCTGTCCTTGAACTTGACACTATCTTCAGCGACGTGCAGCCTTCAGCACTAACATTACATAGCACTGGGAGCTCTGGTATAGATTGAAGCCGACTGCAGTCCTGTAAGTCAAGTACAGACAACCGAGAAGCTTGTTTGATGCTTGCTGGTATTTCCAATATACCGCTGCAGCGGAGTTTTAGTTCTTCTAAAGATAGAAAACCGATAGAGCTGGAAGGCAATTTTTCAAGTCTCCAATTCCAACTAAAGTTGAGACGTTTAAGATTGGTTAAACTGAAGATACTTGTTGGGACATCCTTAAGTTGCTTGCACCAACCAAGGTTTAAATCTTGAAGCCTATTTAGATTTCCAATAGACGAAGGAAGCATTTCGACAGCTGTGCCTTCCAAACTAAGAGACACCAAATGCTCCATTGGCTTAAAGATTTCAGGGAATTTGGAAAATCTAGAGCAACCTTTAAGATCAAGATTCTCAAGATATTTCAACCCAGAGATTGATGAGGGTAGCTCTGTAACTGCTGTTTGAATTAAACTTAAGGACTTCAAATGTTCCATTGGCTCCAAAATCTCTGGGAAGTTTTCAAATTTAACGCAATAATCAAGACCAAGTTCCACGAGATTTTTCAACTTACACCTGCTGCTTGGATTATTCTGAAGGTCTTTGCATGTCCTTAAATTCAAGTAAGAAATATTTTTGTTAGACCAAACTGATTCATGCAACTCCTTTATACCACTGCATTCTAAATTTAAGTATTGAAGACTTCCTGGCATCTCTAGAAGATACTTGAGACTCTTGCAGTTTCTAAGATCAAGATGAGTAAGCTTGTCAAGATGTTGAAAATACGAAGGAATTTCAACCAAACTTCCACAGGCCTGGAGATTTATCTTCACAATTTTTAGACTCCCAGAGAGATTTGGAACTTCAGTTAGATTTGAACAATCCCCCAGATCAATCACTTGTAAGTTGACAAGTATCTGCAACAATTGAAATAGAAATATACAGAATTAATATAATTTCTACACTTGATTTTATACAAGAATTAAAATAGGCATATAATATAATATACCTCGTCTTCTTTCCAAAGCTTCTTAACTTTGCTATGTGGCATATGAAGCTCAACTAGATTTTCCGGACAAAAAATTGACGGCAAAGTTTCCAGTGAATATCCCCAGCAGTAAAGATAACGAAGAGAATCAGGAAGGTCTAGAGAAGTGGACAATTTGGGGCCACCACTCACAATTAGCATTATTAGGTTAGACATCTTTTTGAAGTCTGCATGTTTCAATGGTCGCTCTTGAAGATTATACCAATTAACCTGTATGGCTTCAACATTTGGAGTTTCCTAAGAATAAGAAGAAAGTTTAAATGTGAAAAGAGTATTTGCGATGGTAATCATGTACAAGTGTCTTAGTCTAGTCAAATATCCAAAATAATTGTATCCTGCTCTACTTGTCTAAATAAACAAACATTTGTTCATATTCCAAACACTTCCTAACACAATAAATATTCAATCAAATTCATCTTTTAACAATCTCACTTCTTTATTATAAATTTGTTTTACTTTGTTGTGTTATCATCTCAAGTTTGTAATTTTTATTTTCTAAAAAAAAAGAAAGGAAAAAAATTGAATGCATTTGGCTCTTACCTTATTACTCCTCAATACACGATAGACATCCTCATCATTGAACAACCTACTCCGTTTACCGGGATCTTTAATACCTTGTTCTTGAACAATTTTCCTTCCCATTTCTTGTAGCAAATCGTGCATCTCTATGGTTTCCATTCCCCAATTTGAATCAAATGATATGAGAGACATCTCAATGAGAATTCTAACACCAGATGGCGCAAAGAATCCACGAACATCTAACATTCGTTTTACCTCAACCACAGACTTCCCTTTATGAAAACATGCTATATCCAGAAAAATATCCTTTTCATTGTCTCCCAATTTATCATAACTTATTCTCAACACTTTCTGGATATCTTCACAGGGAAATCGTTTCAATTTGTTGAATTCATCTTCCCATTCTTCTTTGCTCTTGCAATTGAAGAACAACGACCCCAGAACTGTAAGAGCTAAAGGAACGTATCCAGCATAAGCAACCACCTCTTTTGCCAACTCCTTAAAATCTGTTCTACAAGCACCGTTATTCTTGAAAGCACGCAAACAGAAGAGCTGAAGAGCGTCATCCGATTTTAATCCCTCGACCTTGTAGATCTTAGCCTCTTCACCAGTTAGCCCAAGTTTGCCCCTATCTCTACTTGTGATAATGATTCTACTTCCACTGCCATACCGGAGATGATCGCCAGCTAAACGATCCATTTGCAATGAATCACTCACGTCATCTAGAACAATGAGGACCTTTGTCCGACTGAGCCTTTCTTGAAAAGTTGACCCTACGGGCAAAGAAACTTCTCCCTTTAATATCTCCTTAAAAAGTGTTTTTTCCAAGTGATCTAGTCCACCTGCTTGTTCTGAGTTCTCCCTAACATTCTTAAGAAAACAAGAAGCTTCGAATTTAGAAGAGTGTCTGCGAAATACAGCCTCGGCAAGGGTGGTCTTGCCAATACCACCCATGCCCCAAATACCTACAGTGATGCAAGCGTCCGGTAAATGAATGCCTAACAGCGATTCAATCTGCTCGATGCGGCTTTCAATTCCAACATAACCCTTTAAATCGCAGGATGATTCGCGACACATTTTGGCCCAAATATGATCGACAACCTTTTGAATTAGATCTGCCTCCGTCCTGGCATATAGATATATATGATTAGGTAGAAAAGCAATAGTTAGTGTTAAATACGCTTTACCAAATCTTAGCACAAATCAAATTGTCACAAGTTTAAAGAAAATTTATAATTTTACACAAGTTAAAGGATGAGTTAGTTACCCGGATTTGTTTGAATAATCAAACCCAGATAGATTGGCTGCAGTCGTCAAAGCATGCCTCCACTTGTGCACCTTGTCGATACAGTTATCGAAACGTTTTTCAAGTTGAGCAAATGCATCTGCATAACTCCCGTGTTGTTTTCGTACATGAGATGGATTGATGTCGTAGAATACGGGTATAACCATCCGGCCTTTTCTGTTGTTGCATTTGAGTATATGCACAAGCTCATCCAAACACCATGTGGAAGAAGCATAGTTTTGTGAGAAAATGATCACCGAAATGGTGGATTTCTCGATTGCTTCTAGTAGGGCACTTCTGATTTCTTCTCCTCTCTGAAGTCTGTTATCGATGTAGGTTTCAATTTTCTTCTGAAGTAAGGCAGCATGAAGATGGCTGGTAATACCAAGGCGGGTGTCCTCACCTCTGAAACTGATAAACACATCGTACTTTTCTCGACGTGGTGGGTTATCAGCATCATCAACAACAGCAGTAGAATCAGCAGCAGAATCAGGTACAACAGAATCAGCTACATCGGAATCAGCCGCAGGAAGCGAAGAAGAAAATGATCTACAACACATGTACAACAGAGTCCCGATGGCGATGACGATGATGTTGAAAACTTGAATGAAGCCAATCAATTCCATCTCTGTATTAGGCATGTGCAAAATTGAAAATCTGGAGAGACAAGGATTAGTCACTTCCACATACTTAAAAAATATTTGATAATTGATAACGCTATACTAACCAACGGTTTCACAAAGTTACAAACGCTTCAAGAAAAAGGGGGGGGTTGGAATTAGACCTCAGACTCTGTCCTAAGATGTAATTCATGTTTATGTAAGAAACATAACGGGTGCAATTAACTGAACTGAGGTATTTTATGTACTCACCTAATTGACACGTGTTTTTTGTTTTAAAGCTCAAGAAAAATTAATGACATGTACATAATATGATAGAAGAATAAAACATGTGTTAATTTGTCATTGGACAAAATTAAGAAGTGAGTACACAAATATTGTTCTAATATTTAAATTTTGCTTTCATAGTTTCCTAAATATGTTACAAAATGCATGTATAATGACTACATGTCCATTAGGAAGAAGAGGCAGTAGCAATATCCATTACCTTGAATTGGCTTTTGGCCACATGCACAAAGTTTCAAAGGCTCGAAAATCAACGAGTGAGAGATGAACGAAAGTGGAAAATGGGAAACATAACACGCGCATATTTTATTTTAAAAAATGAAACTATAATTTAAAGAAAGAAATTCATATATTTGCAATCTTAATATGAACAACGTCATCTCAGCATGTAAAGGAAGACAATTGATCAAGATGCAAACAAAACAAAGTGACATCCGGTGACAGGTCACCAGCGAAGGAATTAACAGCAGACATAACAAAAACTAATTAGCAAATTATATGGCAGCATAACACCTAAACTTATGTAAAAAGAAAAAGAAAAAAAATACGCCTTTCTCTCAAAATATGCCTTTCTATCAAAAAAAAAAGAAAAGAAATGACAAAAAATACAGAAAGAGCCTTAAACAGAATCAATCAATAAACAATGACTAACCTCTGACAAGTTACCAATTTGACAAGGGCTTGTTTGTTTTCTCCACCTTCAAAATAATATCCACAACATTTACTTTTTCGTATCATCAGCATCAGCAAGAGCAGCAGCGGATGAAAATCAAGAACAAGAAGATGCCATATCCACAACCTCTATTTTTCAGATCCAGCAAGTAGTAGTTGCAGAGAGTTTAATTGTGAATTAGAAGGAAAGAGAGAGAGACTGGTTCAGAATTAAGGAGGATCCAATAAAGTAAGAGAGAGAAAGAGTAGTTCGGAGGATCTATTGAAACAAAAAAGTCAGACAGACAGAGAGAGAGAGAGAGAGAGAGAGAGAGAAGGAGAGAAGGAGAGGAAGACTAGTTCAGAATTTACTTAGAATTGGACTACATACATAAGCACAAAAATGGGAGAGGTTTTTCAATGTGACCAGTACACGAGGTGATACATCACGTATCATTATATAAATAATGAGATATGTATGCTAAAAAGTTAATAACTTCAAAAAATAAAATTTTCCACCATTTCTATTAAAACACATGATCTACCACTTGTGTTCTAATCGCAATAAAAAATTTCTCTAAAAAGTGACACATGGATGCCACCCTCCCTTCATGTGCTTTGCGTACACGGTTTTGATTTTTTCCAATCACTTAGTTACTGACCAATTTTTTTGCAAGAAATTTCGAAGCACTTTCAATTGAGGATATTTTTATAATTTGAAAAGAAAAAAAAAAGTGAATTTCACATTACAAAATCATGGAGGGCTAAGTGTATAGTTTATCAATGGAGCTTGAATAGAATTTGATATTTGTCCTTCTTAGTACAAGTGACAAATTAACTCATTGAATTATTAATGAAAAGTTATTAAGAGTCTCAGACTCATTTAGTTTGATATCACCATAAGGTATTACACAATCATTAAAACTATTAATCTCACCACTATGTTATGATAAAAAACAAACTAAACATATCTTAATAATTATTCATTAATAATTCAATGGGTTAGTTTGCCATCTCTACTTTTGAGGCTGTCGAGAGATCAACAGAGGGTCTAGTACTCCAGCTAAAATTATGTAGCATGGCCCCAAGTAAAACCATCTCCAACCGAAGGGTCTAAAAGGCTACAGGGTCGAAAATAACCCGAAAATCGTCTCCAACCGAGGGTTAGACCAAAGGCTTGTGGGCCCCATGAGACAAAAAAGGCCAAAGGGCCAACCGGCTGGCCCAACCCAGCCAACCAACCCCGAGCCGGGCTGGATTTTTTATTATTAATATTATTTATGTCGGATATAGCCGACAATATTGTTCTCTTTAGTGTCGGATATATCTAACAGTATTCTCCCTCTCTTTTTTTGGGCCAATTTTTTTTTTAAAAAAATTTAAAAATTCCCCCTTTTTTTCCTATAAATACCTAAGTCATTCATATACCAGTTCTCACATAATTTTCACCATTCCATACTATATCACTTCATTCTATTTCAATTCTTCACATTCTATTTTCTTACCTCTTCCAATAATCTTTTCTTCAATTTTTTCAATAAACCACAAGAGTTGTTCTTCAAGATGGAAGAAACATCTTCCAAGTTTGAATAAATAGCATCAAGCATTGTTAAATTTAAGTTGTTGTAGTTTTTAAATTTAAATAATAAATTATGTTTGGTACTATAACCCTTTGGCCCTCAATTGGAGATGGCTTTTTGTCACTGGGCTATGTTTGGTCTATGGCCCTCTGGCCCCTCGGTTGGAGATGGTAAGAAATATGACATTGCACTGTTCATTAAAATATTAATTTCTTAGAAGGCCAGAGGGCTAAAACGAGCCCTCCAGCCTTCAATTGGAGATGGCCTAAGATAGTCATGATCCACCCATCTTTCTCTCTCTATCTATCTAGGCACTAAACTAAGCAAAAGACAGACGGAGGTAGAAATTGGGAAGCAAGCCAGGGAGGAGGGAGTAGACCCGCATAGACTATATCAATTTGAGTTCAATAATTGTACTAGTTGACCTAATTTACACAAGGTTACAAAAGTTCTATATATGCTCTCGACAATCCAACGGAGATGTCAAATAAAAAAAAGGAGAAATGAAATTACTTGACTCAAGCACCTTACCTTCTCCTTTTAAAAAATTAATGTATTCACATATGAAGAAAGACAAAATAAGGGCACATCACCATCAGTTCATAACTTTCATTAAAGCTGACAAGTCATAACTCACAAGTCATTCCTACGTGTTTTATACATAAATTTATTTTTTCCATTCAGATTCATCTCTGATCAGCAGACCATCCAATAAAATTTAAAGAAAGATATTCATATATTTGCAATCTTAATATGAACAACGTCATCTCAGCATGTAAAGGAAGACAATTGATCAAGATGCAAACAAAACAAAGTGACATCCGGTGACAAGTCACCAGCGAAGAAATTAACAGCAAATACAATTAGCAAATTAAATGCCAGCATAACACCTAAACTTATTAATTAAAATGAAATGACTAAAAATACAAAACGAGCTACAGTATCAATAAACACTGACTAACCTCTGGTTAGTTACCAATTAACAAGGAAGAAGGATTCTCTCTTTCTATTCTCTCTCCCCTTCCCTCCCCTTTCACTTGAATGGTTACGGTTAAATCACGTTAACATCTTATATTAATTTTTTTTATAAAAACAATAAGATAAAAAGTAATGTGTGAGAAGAATAAATGAAATGAGAATAGTAAAAGAGAGAATCATACTCTATATATGAGATTTCCACATGAGGTGCTTGTAAATGGTTAGCCGTGCGGTTTGTATCTATCAGCTGATGAAAGTTTATCAGCTTGCCACCCAAACCAACCAATTAGAAACCAGCAGAAATCAGCTACATCAAAATCAGCAGCAGAAGACCAAGAAGAAAATGTTAATGGTCTGCAGCACATGTAAAAGAGAGTCCTTATGGCGATCACAATGATGTTGAAAACTTGAATGAACCAATCAACTCCATCTCTCTATATGTTAGATCAGATAGAAGAAGGAGATTCCGAACTACAGTTGCAACTGAGACTAAATCAGAGCAACCATAGCAATGTGATCTTGATAAGGACTAACCAGCACCCAACACGTTACCTTAGTATCTAGGTGACCCATTTGTTGCATTATTAGTTTAAGATATCAGAGTGACAATAGCGGATGTAATTGAAGATAAAACCATCTACAGCATTTGAATTTTTAGATCAACGAGCCCGAAACCTTGAAATAGAGAAAGCCCACCTCCAAAATGGTTTTGGTCGAGTCTGATTTTGAAAAGCAAGGTCCTTCCCATTCAGTAGACTTGATTTCAAGAGTCATCGACCCAATAAGAAGAGCAAAGTGATGGAAGAGAGATCATGGGGAGCCTGGTATTGGCTGCTTTTTTTCCAAGCTGTTTTTTTTTTTTTTCTGTCGAAATGGTTTATATGGAATTTACACAAGCAATATTGGGAGGAGAGGGGAATTAGACCTCAGATTATGTCCTCAGATGTAATTAATGTATATGAAAGAAATACTGCGGATGCAATAACTGAACTGAGTACTGCCTTTGACGTTAAAAATCGCAACGAACAAGGTACTCCTGAGTATTTTACGTATTCACCCAATTTACCCGTGTTCTTTGTTTTTTAATGCCCAAGAAAAAATTAATAAGTTGTACATTATATTTTAAAACAATAGGAACATTTCAAAATTAAGGAGAAAAATTACACGTTGTGCTACAAGCTCAAGGAAAAGAGGAATGAAGAAAAAGCGAGATGCCTACACAAAGAAATGAAGTACAAAAAATACATAACAAGTTCGATGGCTAAACTGCATTTTGATTCGGAAATAAACAATTTTCTCTCTAACATCCAAAATTTCTTTCTCCAAGTCTTCAGATATTTGTTAATGTTGTTCTAAGATAGCACCAAATCATTTGGAAACTAACTCAAACTAACCTATAAGAAATTACCAAATGAAATGCAAGAATGAAATAGAAAAGACACCAAGATTTAACAAGGTTCATCAATAATCAATGTAATTGGAGTACGTACTCAAAGTAGTAGGAGCTCAATGGTAATCCACTATCAATAATCAACAGTAATCCACTATCAATAAATGGGAGTGTATATAAAATGTTTGATAATATCACAACTCAAAATCCCAATACATTCAATATTTCTCACTTACCAAAGAAACAGATTAGGATATATAATGAATAATTTCATTTCTAGCAAAGCTCAAAGCTAATTTACAAAATACAACTTTGGCAGAGAAATTACTAACCAAATGAGGGCAGCAGCTCTCTTCTTTTTCTCTGACAAATGGGGCAGTCGGCGGCCTTTCATTTCCTCTTTGCTGACTACTAAGGGCAGCAGCTGCTGCCATGTAAAAACCCTAGCCACATCACGTGGCTTTCACATGTGGGCTAAATAAAAGGCCTATTTAGTGGGCTGGTGAGATCAATCGAAGCCTAATAGAATTCGGCCACAAATTCAACATTATGATAAGTCACTTGTCAGGAACGAAACATTGTTAATCATTCACCACCCAGAAGAGGACAAATAAACAACTTCAACTCCGGCCAGCATAGAAGAGAAACATAGCAAGTGTTCATCTACAACAGTAATGAAGAGAAATGTTGTATTTGCACATTGTTATGAATTCGAATCTTATCGGTTCCCAATCTGACATTTAAAAAAAAAAATACATGGAAGAGAAACAAACAAAAGAAAAGCAATAACCACATGGCACCTGTGCCTATAACACACAAGCCAAAATATGAATACAAAGACAATAGTACTACCTCTTGGTGGTCCCCTTTCAGAAATAGGTCGCGGGCTTGTTCACCATTGATTTTCCACCTCTGTCTGTGTCAACTTTCACAAAAATATTAGTGTATTCTGAACATCAGTTTGAGGGAGTATGATTATCTCCTCTCTTATTCTCATTTTTTCCTTCATCTTCTCTCACACATTATTTTTGTCTCATTATTTTTATAAAAAAATCAATATTAGATGTTGACGTGATTTAACTATGATCATTCAAATAGTAAGGGAGAGAAGGGGAGAGAGATTAGGAGGGAAAAGAATCATCATCCTAGTTTGAGTCATCCTAGGCCAAGAAACATATGTTGTGTAGACTAATTCTCGTAAAAATTGTTGATTCCATTTTGGTAAATTGGGTGCAAGGGGATATACTTACTTTTTTGCCCTCAAACATGTGTCGTGCATGTGACCGAGTTGGATGGAAATTGGATGAAAAATTGGCAACTCTAACGTCAATGGGTAAATTAGCTAATTTTACAAGTTCATTTTGTGGGGAGGGGGGGGGGGTAACCAACTAAAATTAAAGTTCATGCAGGAAATTGATAGCTCCTTACAAGTTCAGGGGGGAATCGACAAATATCCCAAGTTTGAAATAGTGGAGAAGGCTAAAAAACGTGCTCGACAAGTAAGTCATTATTATTGATTTATCTTTTAATATTGTCTACGACTCTCCTACGGTCATGATTATTTATATATACGTATAACTTAATGTTCATTGTTTATATGTGTGAGAAGCATAATGATTTGCCAAAGAAACTTTTTGTTAATAATAACTTAGATGTGTAAAGAACACACAAACGTACACATATTTTAATTAATTTTTCCCAATAAAAATACTAATCAAGTTTGTAATTTTCTTTCCTTTTGTTGACATGTTTTCATTTTCTTGTAGGTTGGAGTGCATGGGTTGATTCAATCTTTTTGGTAACATTGACATCTCCTTTTGAACACAAAATTAAGGACAAACATAGTGCAAGCAGGATGTAAAAGCTTATAATGATATATGAAATCTTTTTTGGGGCATGAGACTGTTATTATGGGGATTAAAGTGTATTTGGATTGCTGGGTAGTAATTTGTACAATTCATTTAACTTATGCATATATGCTATATCATTAGGTAATCAATTTACTTTTATTTATTGCTGAAACCTTAATTTATTTTTATTTTTTATAATAGGTGTTTTATACTTGTTTAGGGGTCTCTCTGGCAGTAGAAGAACTTAAGGGCGTGTTTATGCACCAGTAATCGGAATGAAAATAAGGAATCCGATTCCGATTACTGATAATTCTTATGTTTACTACAATTGAGAGGAATCAACAACATGTGGGACCACACGAAAAAATGGAATTTAATTCCTGAAATTGGAGGAATTAGACTTCCTCCATGGGTGAGGTATTTGGATTCTTGGATGGTAAAGGAATTAGGAATGCACTTCTACTTTCCTATTATGCCCTCTTATTCACAGATGCTTCAGCTTGGCGTTGGAGTTGGAGGAAAACAACTGGGAAGATGAACTTGGCTATTATGCCCTCTTATTCGACAGATGCTTCAGTGGGAACTGAGAAGATGAATTTGGCTAGTCAGCTTGGCGTTGGAGGAGGACAACAAGATGGCAATCGGAGTGCTCGAAGCGTTGCCTCCGCTAATGCACGCGCTCGTGAGGGCGGAGAGTGAGCGGACGCGCAACGACTCGGCATTAGTGCTCTATCACTTGACGCTGGTGGAGAGCAACCGAGTCAAACTCGTTAAGAAACACAACAAGGTGCTAACTCTGTTGGCTGGGTTCTTAAAATGTTAATTTTTTCAGTAGGGTGGGAATTGGGAAGATGAATTTGGCTAGGTTAAAAGCAAGAAGCCATGGCAGTGCCAAGGAGGTGGATGAGGCCATTTTAAAATAACTAATTTTTTTTTTAAAGATCAAGAGGGCATTTTAGTAATTATATTGATTTCTACTCCCATTCAGTTGAACTAATAAACAACTTATATGAACTCAATGTCATTCCTACTCCGATTCCAGAACATTTAAGTAAACAACTTCAACAAGAATACAATTCCAACTCCTCCTCAATCAAATTCCACCTCAATCCAATTCCTCCTATTTTGATTACGGTTACGTAAATGAGCCATAAGAGTTACAGAAAGGCATATATGGTGGAGTGTTTTTACTCTCAAGTGTTTTTAAATAAAAGTGTAAAACAAAATAATGAAAGTATTCTAAAATTTCAAAGGTCAAAAAGTAGGAATGGCATATATAGAAGATCAAAGGCTGAAAAATCAATAAAGTATTAAAAATATATATAAAAAATGTGAAAGAAGTAATTAAGGGTATGTGAATATCACAACCCAAAAACTTTTGCTCAGTCACTGTAAACATGCTCGCTCCTACCATTTTCCATAGGCCCACAGTTATCTTGGCTTCCCTTGGAAACTTTTTTCCATAAAAAATCCATTCCATCACACATACCACATGATTCATGGTCAAGTTCAATAACTATGTATTAATAACTTACACTTTACACGCACACACATGAACAACTGTTCTTAAAATTTGCAAATAAGGTGCAGCTATTCATACCAAAAAATAGTTAAAGAACACACAAATTACTTAATAAAATTCGAGAAATTCATCCTAGTGATTGAGACATTTGCTAAAACTTAGAACAAAAGAAGCTTCGAGAAATTAACAGCAAATACAATTAGCAAATTAAATGCCAGCATAACACCTAAACTTATTAATTAAAATGAAATGACTAAAAATACAAAACGAGCTACAGTATCAATAAACACTGACTAACCTCTGGTAAGTTACCAATTAACAAGGAAGAAGGATTCTCTCTTTCTATTCTCTCTCCCCTTCCCTCCCCTTTCACTTGAATGGTTACGGTTAAATCACGTTAACATCTTATATTAATTTTTTTTATTAAAACAATAAGATAAAAAGTAATGTGTGAGAAGAATAAATGAAATGAGAATAGGAAAAGAGAGAATCGTACTCTATATATGAGATTTCCACATGAGGTGCTTGTAAATGGTTAGCCGTGCGGTTTGTATCTATCAGCTGATGAAAGTTTATCAGCTTGCCACCCAAACCAACCAATTAGAAACCAGCAGAAATCAGCTACATCAAAATCAGCAGCAGAAGACCAAGAAGAAAATGTTAATGGTCTGCAGCACATGTAAAAGAGAGTCCTTATGGCGATCACAATGATGTTGAAAACTTGAATGAACCAATCAACTCCATCTCTCTATATGTTAGATCAGATAGAAGAAGGAGATTCCGAACTACAGTTGCAACTGAGACTAAATCAGAGCAACCATAGCAATGTGATCTTGATAAGGACTAACCAGCACCCAACACGTTACCTTAGTATCTAGGTGACCCATTTGTTGCATTATTAGTTTAAGATATCAGAGTGACAATAGCGGATGTAATTGAAGATAAAACCATCTACAGCATTTGAATTTTTAGATCAACGAGCCCGAAACCTTGAAATAGAGAAAGCCCACCTCCAAAATGGTTTTGGTCGAGTCTGATTTTGAAAAGCAAGGTCCTTCCCATTCAGTAGACTTGATTTCAAGAGTCATCGACCCAATAAGAAGAGCAAAGTGATGGAAGAGAGATCTTGGGGAGCCTGGTCGTGGCTGCTTTTTTTCCAAGCTGTTTTTTTTTTTTTCTGTCGAAATGGTTTATATGGAATTTACACAAGCAATATTGGGAGGAGAGGGGAATTAGACCTCAGATTATGTCCTCAGATGTAATTAATGTATATGAAAGAAATACTGCGGATGCAATAACTGAACTGAGTACTGCCTTTGACGTTAAAAATCGCAACGAACAAGGTACTCCTGAGTATTTTACGTATTCACCCAATTTACCCGTGTTCTTTGTTTTTTAATGCCCAAGAAAAAATTAATAAGTTGTACATTATATTTTAAAACAATAGGAACATTTCAAAATTAAGGAGAAAAATTACACGTTGTGCTACAAGCTCAAGGAAAAGAGGAATGAAGAAAAAGCGAGATGCCTACACAAAGAAATGAAGTACAAAAAATACATAACAAGTTCGATGGCTAAACTGCATTTTGATTCGGAAATAAACAATTTTCTCTCTAACATCCAAAATTTCTTTCTCCAAGTCTTCAGATATTTGTTAATGTTGTTCTAAGATAGCACCAAATCATTTGGAAACTAACTCAAACTAACCTATAAGAAATTACCAAATGAAATGCAAGAATGAAATAGAAAAGACACCAAGATTTAACAAGGTTCATCAATAATCAATGTAATTGGAGTACGTACTCAAAGTAGTAGGAGCTCAACGGTAATCCACTATCAATAATCAACAGTAATCCACTATCAATAAATGGGAGTGTATATAAAATGTTTGATAATATCACAACTCAAAATCCCAATACATTCAATATTTCTCACTTACCAAAGAAACAGATTAGGATATATAATAAATAATTTCATTTCTAGCAAAGCTCAAAGCTAATTTACAAAATACAACTTTGGCAGAGAAATTACTAACCAAATGAGGGCAGCAGCTCTCTTCTTTTTCTCTGACAAATGGAGCAGTCGGCGGCCTTTCATTTCCTCTTTGCTGACTACTAAGGGCAGCAGCTGCTGCCATGTAAAAACCCTAGCCACATCACGTGGCTTTCACATGTGGGCTAAATAAAAGGCCTATTTAGTGGGCTGGTGAGATCAATCGAAGCCTAATAGAATTCGGCCACAAATTCAACATTATGATAAGTCACTTGTCAGGAACGAAACATTGTTAATCATTCACCACCCAGAAGAGGACAAATAAACAACTTCAACTCCGGCCAGCATAGAAGAGAAACATAGCAAGTGTTCATCTACAACAGTAATGAAGAGAAATGTTGTATTTGCACATTGTTATGAATTCGAATCTTATCGGTTCCCAATCTGACATTTAAAAAAAAAAATACATGGAACAGAAACAAACAAAAGAAAAGCAATAACCACATGGCACCTGTGCCTATAACACACAAGCCAAAATATGAATACAAAGACAATAGTACTACCTCTTGGTGGTCCCCTTTCAGAAATAGGTCGCGGGCTTGTTCACCATTGATTTTCCACCTCTGTCTGTGTCAACTTTCACAAAAATATTAGTGTATTCTGAACATCAGTTTGAGGGAGTATGATTATCTCCTCTCTTATTCTCATTTTTTCCTTCATCTTCTCTCACACATTATTTTTGTCTCATTATTTTTATAAAAAAATCAATATTAGATGTTGACGTGATTTAACTATGATCATTCAAATAGTAAGGGAGAGAAGGGGAGAGAGATTAGGAGGGAAAAGAATCATCATCCTAGTTTGAGTCATCCTAGGCCAAGAAACATATGTTGTGTAGACTAATTCTCGTAAAAATTGTTGATTCCATTTTGGTAAATTGGGTGCAAGGGGATATACTTACTTTTTTGCCCTCAAACATGTGTCGTGCATGTGACCGAGTTGGATGGAAATTGGATGAAAAATTGGCAACTCTAACGTCAATGGGTAAATTAGCTAATTTTACAAGTTCATTTTGTGGGGAGGGGGGGGGGGGTAACCAACTAAAATTAAAGTTCATGCAGGAAATTGATAGCTCCTTACAAGTTCAGGGGGGAATCGACAAATATCCCAAGTTTGAAATAGTGGAGAAGGCTAAAAAACGTGCTCGACAAGTAAGTCATTATTATTGATTTATCTTTTAATATTGTCTACGACTCTCCTACGGTCATGATTATTTATATATACGTATAACTTAATGTTCATTGTTTATATGTGTGAGAAGCATAATGATTTGCCAAAGAAACTTTTTGTTAATAATAACTTAGATGTGTAAAGAACACACAAACGTACACATATTTTAATTAATTTTTCCCAATAAAAATACTAATCAAGTTTGTAATTTTCTTTCCTTTTGTTGACATGTTTTCATTTTCTTGTAGGTTGGAGTGCATGGGTTGATTCAATCTTTTTGGTAACATTGACATCTCCTTTTGAACACAAAATTAAGGACAAACATAGTGCAAGCAGGATGTAAAAGCTTATAATGATATATGAAATCTTTTTTGGGGCATGAGACTGTTATTATGGGGATTAAAGTGTATTTGGATTGCTGGGTAGTAATTTGTACAATTCATTTAACTTATGCATATATGCTATATCATTAGGTAATCAATTTACTTTTATTTATTGCTGAAACCTTAATTTATTTTTATTTTTTATAATAGGTGTTTTATACTTGTTTAGGGGTCTCTCTGGCAGTAGAAGAACTTAAGGGCGTGTTTATGCACCAGTAATCGGAATGAAAATAAGGAATCCGATTCCGATTACTGATAATTCTTATGTTTACTACAATTGAGAGGAATCAACAACATGTGGGACCACACGAAAAAATGGAATTTAATTCCTGAAATTGGAGGAATTAGACTTCCTCCATGGGTGAGGTATTTGGATTCTTGGATGGTAAAGGAATTAGGAATGCACTTCTACTTTCCTATTATGCCCTCTTATTCACAGATGCTTCAGCTTGGCGTTGGAGTTGGAGGAAAACAACTGGGAAGATGAACTTGGCTATTATGCCCTCTTATTCGACAGATGCTTCAGTGGGAACTGAGAAGATGAATTTGGCTAGTCAGCTTGGCGTTGGAGGAGGACAACAAGATGGCAATCGGAGTGCTCGAAGCGTTGCCTCCGCTAATGCACGCGCTCGTGAGGGCGGAGAGTGAGCGGACGCGCAACGACTCGGCATTAGTGCTCTATCACTTGACGCTGGTGGAGAGCAACCGAGTCAAACTCGTTAAGAAACACAACAAGGTGCTAACTCTGTTGGCTGGGTTCTTAAAATGTTAATTTTTTCAGTAGGGTGGGAATTGGGAAGATGAATTTGGCTAGGTTAAAAGCAAGAAGCCATGGCAGTGCCAAGGAGGTGGATGAGGCCATTTTAAAATAACTAATTTTTTTTTTAAAGATCAAGAGGGCATTTTAGTAATTATATTGATTTCTACTCCCATTCAGTTGAACTAATAAACAACTTATATGAACTCAATGTCATTCCTACTCCGATTCCAGAACATTTAAGTAAACAACTTCAACAAGAATACAATTCCAACTCCTCCTCAATCAAATTCCACCTCAATCCAATTCCTCCTATTTTGATTACGGTTACGTAAATGAGCCATAAGAGTTACAGAAAGGCATATATGGTGGAGTGTTTTTACTCTCAAGTGTTTTTAAATAAAAGTGTAAAACAAAATAATGAAAGTATTCTAAAATTTCAAAGGTCAAAAAGTAGGAATGGCATATATAGAAGATCAAAGGCTGAAAAATCAATAAAGTATTAAAAATATATATAAAAAATGTGAAAGAAGTAATTAAGGGTATGTGAATATCACAACCCAAAAACTTTTGCTCAGTCACTGTAAACATGCTCGCTCCTACCATTTTCCATAGGCCCACAGTTATCTTGGCTTCCCTTGGAAACTTTTTTCCATAAAAAATCCATTCCATCACACATACCACATGATTCATGGTCAAGTTCAATAACTATGTATTAATAACTTACACTTTACGCGCACACACATGAACAACTGTTCTTAAAATTTGCAAATAAGGTGCAGCTATTCATACCAAAAAATAGTTAAAGAACACACAAATTACTTAATAAAATTCGAGAAATTCATCCTAGTGATTGAGACATTTGCTAAAACTTAGAACAAAAGAAGCTTCGAGAAATTAACAGCAAATACAATTAGCAAATTAAATGCCAGCATAACACCTAAACTTATTAATTAAAATGAAATGACTAAAAATACAAAACGAGCTACAGTATCAATAAACACTGACTAACCTCTGGTAAGTTACCAATTAACAAGGAAGAAGGATTCTCTCTTTCTATTCTCTCTCCCCTTCCCTCCCCTTTCACTTGAATGGTTACGGTTAAATCACGTTAACATCTTATATTAATTTTTTTTATTAAAACAATAAGATAAAAAGTAATGTGTGAGAAGAATAAATGAAATGAGAATAGGAAAAGAGAGAATCGTACTCTATATATGAGATTTCCACATGAGGTGCTTGTAAATGGTTAGCCGTGCGGTTTGTATCTATCAGCTGATGAAAGTTTATCAGCTTGCCACCCAAACCAACCAATTAGAAACCAGCAGAAATCAGCTACATCAAAATCAGCAGCAGAAGACCAAGAAGAAAATGTTAATGGTCTGCAGCACATGTAAAAGAGAGTCCTTATGGCGATCACAATGATGTTGAAAACTTGAATGAACCAATCAACTCCATCTCTCTATATGTTAGATCAGATAGAAGAAGGAGATTCCGAACTACAGTTGCAACTGAGACTAAATCAGAGCAACCATAGCAATGTGATCTTGATAAGGACTAACCAGCACCCAACACGTTACCTTAGTATCTAGGTGACCCATTTGTTGCATTATTAGTTTAAGATATCAGAGTGACAATAGCGGATGTAATTGAAGATAAAACCATCTACAGCATTTGAATTTTTAGATCAACGAGCCCGAAACCTTGAAATAGAGAAAGCCCACCTCCAAAATGGTTTTGGTCGAGTCTGATTTTGAAAAGCAAGGTCCTTCCCATTCAGTAGACTTGATTTCAAGAGTCATCGACCCAATAAGAAGAGCAAAGTGATGGAAGAGAGATCTTGGGGAGCCTGGTCGTGGCTGCTTTTTTTCCAAGCTGTTTTTTTTTTTTTCTGTCGAAATGGTTTATATGGAATTTACACAAGCAATATTGGGAGGAGAGGGGAATTAGACCTCAGATTATGTCCTCAGATGTAATTAATGTATATGAAAGAAATACTGCGGATGCAATAACTGAACTGAGTACTGCCTTTGACGTTAAAAATCGCAACGAACAAGGTACTCCTGAGTATTTTACGTATTCACCCAATTTACCCGTGTTCTTTGTTTTTTAATGCCCAAGAAAAAATTAATAAGTTGTACATTATATTTTAAAACAATAGGAACATTTCAAAATTAAGGAGAAAAATTACACGTTGTGCTACAAGCTCAAGGAAAAGAGGAATGAAGAAAAAGCGAGATGCCTACACAAAGAAATGAAGTACAAAAAATACATAACAAGTTCGATGGCTAAACTGCATTTTGATTCGGAAATAAACAATTTTCTCTCTAACATCCAAAATTTCTTTCTCCAAGTCTTCAGATATTTGTTAATGTTGTTCTAAGATAGCACCAAATCATTTGGAAACTAACTCAAACTAACCTATAAGAAATTACCAAATGAAATGCAAGAATGAAATAGAAAAGACACCAAGATTTAACAAGGTTCATCAATAATCAATGTAATTGGAGTACGTACTCAAAGTAGTAGGAGCTCAACGGTAATCCACTATCAATAATCAACAGTAATCCACTATCAATAAATGGGAGTGTATATAAAATGTTTGATAATATCACAACTCAAAATCCCAATACATTCAATATTTCTCACTTACCAAAGAAACAGATTAGGATATATAATAAATAATTTCATTTCTAGCAAAGCTCAAAGCTAATTTACAAAATACAACTTTGGCAGAGAAATTACTAACCAAATGAGGGCAGCAGCTCTCTTCTTTTTCTCTGACAAATGGAGCAGTCGGCGGCCTTTCATTTCCTCTTTGCTGACTACTAAGGGCAGCAGCTGCTGCCATGTAAAAACCCTAGCCACATCACGTGGCTTTCACATGTGGGCTAAATAAAAGGCCTATTTAGTGGGCTGGTGAGATCAATCGAAGCCTAATAGAATTCGGCCACAAATTCAACATTATGATAAGTCACTTGTCAGGAACGAAACATTGTTAATCATTCACCACCCAGAAGAGGACAAATAAACAACTTCAACTCCGGCTAGCATAGAAGAGAAACATAGCAAGTGTTCATCTACAACAGTAATGAAGAGAAATGTTGTATTTGCACATTGTTATGAATTCGAATCTTATCGGTTCCCAATCTGACATTTAAAAAAAAAAATACATGGAAGAGAAACAAACAAAAGAAAAGCAATAACCACATGGCACATGTGCCTATAACACACAAGCCAAAATATGAATACAAAGACAATAGTACTACCTCTTGGTGGTCCCCTTTCAGAAATAGGTCGCGGGCTTGTTCACCATTGATTTTCCACCTCTGTCTGTGTCAACTTTCACAAAAATATTAGTGTATTCTGAACATCAGTTTGAGGGAGTATGATTATCTCCTCTCTTATTCTCATTTTTTCCTTCATCTTCTCTCACACATTATTTTTGTCTCATTATTTTTATAAAAAAATCAATATTAGATGTTGACGTGATTTAACTATGATCATTCAAATAGTAAGGGAGAGAAGGGGAGAGAGATTAGGAGGGAAAAGAATCATCATCCTAGTTTGAGTCATCCTAGGCCAAGAAACATATGTTGTGTAGACTAATTCTCGTAAAAATTGTTGATTCCATTTTGGTAAATTGGGTGCAAGGGGATATACTTACTTTTTTGCCCTTAAACATGTGTCGTGCATGTGACCGAGTTGGATGGAAATTGGATGAAAAATTGGCAACTCTAACGTCAATGGGTAAATTAGCTAATTTTACAAGTTCATTTTGTGGGGGGGGTAACCGACTAAAATTAAAGTTCATGCAGGAAATTGATAGCTCCTTATAAGTTCAGGGGGGAATCGACAAATATCCCAAGTTTGAAATAGTGGAGAAGGCTAAAAAACGTGCTCGACAAGTAAGTCATTATTATTGATTTATCTTTTAATATTGTCTACGACTCTACTACGGTCATGATTATTTATATATACGTATAACTTAATGTTCATTGTTTATATGTGTGAGAAGCATAATGATTTGCCAAAGAAACTTTTTGTTAATAATAACTTAGATGTGTAAAGAACACACAAACGTACACATATTTTAATTAATTTTCCCAATAAAAATACTAATCAAGTTTGTAATTTTCTTTCCTTTTGTTGACATGTTTTCATTTTCTTGTAGGTTGGAGTGCATGGGTTGATTCAATCTTTTTGGTAACATTGACATCTCCTTTTGAACACAAAATTAGGGCCAAACATAGTGCAAGCAGGATGTAAAAGTTTATAATGATGTATGAAATCTTTTTTGGGGCATGAGACTGTTATTATGGGGATTAAAGTGTATTTGGATTGCTGGGTAGTAATTTGTACAATTCATTTAACTTATGCATATATGCTATATCATTAGGTAATCAATTTACTTTTATTTATTGCTGAAACTTTATTTTTTATTTTTTATTTTTTATTTTTATAATAGGTGTTTTATACTTGTTTAGGGATCTCTCTGGCAGTAGAAGAACTTAAGGGCGTGTTTACGTACCCATAATCAGAATGAAAATAAGGAATTCGGTTCTAATTACGGATAATTCTTGTGTTTACTACAATTCAGAGGAATCAACAACGTGTGGACCCACACGAAAAGGGAATTCAATTCCTGAAATTTGAGGAATTGGACTCCCTCCATGGGTGAGGTATTTGGATTCCTGGATGGTGAAGGAATCAGCAATGCACTTCTACTTTCCTATTATGCCCTCTTATTCACAGATGCTTCAACTTGGCGTTGGAGTTGGAAGAAGACAACTGGGAAGATGAATTTGGCTATTATGCCCTCTTATTCGACAGATGCTTCGGTGGGAACTGGGAAGATGAATTTGCCTAGTCAGCTTGGCGTTGGAGGAAGACAACAAGATGGCGATCGGAGTGCTCGAAGCGTTGCCTCCGCTGATACACGCGCTCGTGAGGGCGGAGAGTGAGCGGATGCGCAACGACTCGACATTGGCGCTCTATCACTTGACGCTGATGGAGAGCAACCGAGTCAAACTCGTTAAGCAATACAACAAGGTGCCAACTCTGTTGGCTAGGTTCTTAAAATGTTAATTTTTTTTCTGCAGGGTGGGAACTGGGAAGATGAATTTGGCTAGGTTAAAAGCAAGAAGCCATGGCAGTGCTAAGGAGGTGGATAAGGCCATTTTAAAATAACTAATGAAAAAAATAAATAAATAAAGATCAAGAGGGCATTTTAGTAATTATATTGATTTCTACTCTCATTCAGGTGAACTAGTAAACAACTTATATGAACTCAATTTAAGTAAACAGCTTCAACAAGAATACAATTTTAACTCCTCATAATTCCAACTTCTCCTCAATCAAATTTCTCCTCAATTCAATTCCTCTTATTTTAATTACGATTACGTAAATGAGCCATAAGAGTTACATAAGGGCATATATGGTGGAGTGTTTTTAAATAAAAGTGTAAAACAAAATAATGACAGTATTCTAAAATTTCAAAGGTCAAAAAGTAGAAAGGGCATATATGGAAGATCAAAGGCTAAAAAATCAACAAAGTATTAAAAAATAAAAAAATATGAAAAAGGTAATTAAAGGTGTGTGAATATCACAACCCAAAAACTTTTGCTTAGTCGCTGTAAACATGCTCACTCCTACTATTTGCCATAGGCCCACGGTTATCTTCCCTTGGAAACTCTTTTCCATGAAAAATCCATTCCATCACACATACCACAAGATTCATGCTCAAGTTCAATAGCTATGTATTAATAACTTACACTTTATGTGCACGCACGTGAACAACTATCTTTAACATTTGCAAATAAGAATGTGCAACTATTCATACCAAAAAATAGTTAAAGAACACACAAATTACTTAATAAAATTTGAGAAATTCATCCTATAGTGATTGAGACATTTGCTAAAACTTAGAACAAAAGAAGCTTCGACAACGGAATTGCACACTTCAATGCAGAGTGGCTAGCGACATACGACAAACCAACATATACAATTACAAAATAATGGAAACTAGACAATGTAGTAGCTCCAATTAAGAATGCATTACATTATGTGTCGATGTTTACTTATTACATCAATTATTATGCCCGGTTTTTTGGTCTCCAGAAGGGGTGGATAACCGTGGCTTGCCATCAATTTTCCCACTTTTTTTTTAATAAAAAAAATTGCCTTCATTGTACAAACTAATGAAGTTACTTAAAGAGTTTTTTAACATATTTAAGAACTTTAATCACTGATCATCTCGTTAAAGAAGAAGAGGACGTGACATTGACCAAACGCAAACACAACGCCGTGGGGAACATGATAAGAGTAGATAATCTATGGGTGTGTTTAGGTTATGAATTAGGTTTCCTCTTTAGACGGATTTACGAAACAATGCTTAAATATGTAACTGTAGCTTACAATCTAAGAACATAACATGTCAAATATCCGATAAACAAATCACTCTGGTTTCTAAATTGTAGCTTTCTCTCTAAATAACTTCCTTCTCAATCTCTCATTAATCAGTACCTATCTCTATGTGCACGTTTTTGTTTTTCCACTTTGTACAAGTTGACAAATCTAAAACATAAACGTGCTAATCACTCCACCATCGTTCCTTCTTAAAAGAGGGGCAACATCTCTCTTTACGTGTTCCTGCATTGCAAATTCGAATTGGATTAAAAATTAATCAAAATTAATTATTTAGTTACGCTTTCCTAAACCAGGATTAATAATTTAATCAAGTAACAAATTGCAAGTTGCAAACTTGTTTTTTATAGCCAACGTGGAAGTAATACAATACAAACTTTGCTTTATCTTCTTCTTCTGTCTTTTCTTTGATCAAGCTAAGAGTTGGCGGAGAAGATAGTGAGCAATCTGACAAATTATATTTACAACACTTGTGTTTTGTACTGAGTTTCGCTTTTGTAAGAGATGTGATTAATAATGCAATCGAATGCATGTCAATAATGTGATCGGATGTATGCATAACCTTTAGCATTATTAAACTTAGCAACTTTGGAAATTTGTATTTGGGATCTTTTACCAACTGGTTGTGGTCTACAAGGAGCGACATTCAAACTTATATACAAAGGTACAAACACATTGCCTTGACTAAATGAGATAACACGCATTTGCTGCTCTTTATTTGTTTATTATTTTAGTTGTTGTTTCACACCAATAAATAATTCAGACAGCTCATTGTCAGTAAAAGTTCACAACTAACTCTACACTGGCGAATAACGAACTCGTGCAAAAGATGAAGATTGGATCAAAGAAAAAGAAAAAAAACAGGAAACCACAAAACTGCTTATGTCTGTTTTCTTCTTAATAATGGCTGAAATGTCTATACAGTTAGTAGCCAAGATTGAATCTAAAATCCCAGATCTTCAAAGAACAAAACTAGTGGACTAACATACGGGGACAGGTTTTGTAAATGCCCCGTTTATGTAAGAGAAAGTGGTTAATAATATGATCGAAATTAATGTATGTCGATAATGTGGTCGGATGCACGTCAATGTGTGGTTGGACCTATGTAGAACTCATTTGGTGGATGGAAAGTGCGGGAAGAGGGAGGAAAATACATTCTCAGAATTCAAATTTTACTGTGAAAAAATACTACCATCCATCCACAAATAATTACTCAAAATATTGGCTAAGGGAAACAAACCATTAATTAATTGTACTTCTTTCTGAATACTGAAATCCATATACAAAAATATTTTACAACCATCAACGGGTGGTTCGGCCTAAACGTCAATTATTAATCGCTTTCTGACAAAAATAAATAAGAGGAAAAGAAAAAGATTGAACATATTTTGTGAAAAAGATTGAACATATGATGTAAAAGCCTGTGCTGGACGAGCGGATGAATGTCAAAACATGTGCTCATCTTGTATCTGAGAAAATGCCTTTGAGCAGTGAAAACCGCAAGATTATACTTTGGACTCACCAATCACGTCGTCTTTCAATGGACTCTCTGATATTCCCTCCTTCAGCGGTTTCAGATCCTCTTCTGACAAATGACTCGGGAGGACCTTGGATTGCTTCTCAGCCTCCACGGCCCAGCTGTATACAATCATGCCAAGAACAGCTAGAGCCATGCCAAGCAAGTTTTTGAATGTGAGCTGGGAATCGAAGAGTAGCCACCCCAATGTCAGGACACATACTGTTTTCATGTGGCCCAAAACCTGGAAAGAGACAGCTGAGAAGCGGCCGATGCAGAGGTACTGGCTGATGTTGCAAAACACTGCTAGGGAGCATGAGAGTAGGATGAAAAACTGCATATAATGGGATCACACATAGCACAGCAGCTTCATTAGAAATTGTTCCTCGTAAACTCAGAAGCAGATTAAGATCCAATTAGAAGAAGAAGCACTTACAAATGCACCGGTAGACAACTTGTAATCAGTGAGAAGTTTTCCGGTAAGAAAGTAATCAACGAATGGACCAAGAATGAGAAGGGACAGAGCTTGAATGGGAGCTGTCTTGCTGAGCAATTCAAAAGAGCCTATCGAGTATTTCTTTTGTAAGGAACCTATTGACTGTTGCTCAATCAACAAGAATGTCAGATCAACAATTCGACGTTCTTATGCCTAAACTCAGATTCATGGTATAACTTAAAAAAAAAAAAAAAAAAAAGGTCGTACCCAGTGCACAAGGCTCCCGCTTTACGCAGGGTCTGGGAGAGGTGAATGTCGGCTAGCCTTACCCCCATTTATGGAGAGGCTGCTCCCAAGTCTCGAACCTGAGACCTACCGCTCATGGGCGAAGGCACATGCCATGGTATAACTTTAAAAAGAAAAAAAAAAAGAAAAAAAGAGAAAATGAGAGAAATACTCACAATTTGTTGTAGGGATGTACACAAGATAGCCACACAGGCACACAGAAAGCCTTTAGCATTGACTTTCACGTCGGTCACAGTACATATACCCACGCCTACAACCACTACTGCCACCGCAATCTTGACTTCCCGTGAAAAATGCTTTCCATGAAGAATCCATTCCATCACACAAACCACCGGAATCATGCTCAACTTCGATATCTACACCATTGTCACAATGGAGAAGATCAGAAATCAGATCACAACTATGCACTAAAGGACAAATGATTAGGCTAATAAAATGATGTTCACCTGATAAAATCCGACAGAGTTAAGCATGAGGCTCAAGTTCATCCCGGTGATTGAGGCATTGGCAACAAGTGAGAACCAAACAAGTTCCCATAGAGGAACATGCTTTGATGCAGAGTAACCGGTGGCATTGGACACCAGACCGACCAAAGCGGTAACAGAGAAATGGAATCCGGTCAAAGTTGTAGCTGCAAAGAAAAATATACAATCATCAATTACCAGAAACCAATCCGCCAATGAATTCAACAATTGCTGTGTGACATAAGCATGCTCTTGCAGACACCTTCAATGAGATCTCCTTATGAATCTAGGTCATAAACAAAGCTGAATCATGCGTAGTAATTTCAAATGAAATGTAGCTAGATCTACGGGGAATGATGACAAGTCAAAAAAGGCTGGCCATAGCTGAAGCTGCCACGAGTGGCAAATAACGGTCCAATCGAACATGGAATATTATATTGGAATCTAACTGAATTATTGGTCCCTTGTGAATTTGAGGCCAGAAAACAATCAATTAACATTTCGAAATTCGGGAAAAAAGCAGTTCATCCTCAGATTCATGGCATCTACAAAAATTCGAGAATCTTCCCACAATTCAGGAAAATAAAAGCAACCCATTATTCAACAAGGAAAACACTAAAAACCCATCAATAAAAAAGAAATTCCCACTTCAGATCTGTAATTAAATTCAAGATTAGGACAGAACCCAGAAGAAAAATAAGATAAAATTGGCAAATTAACACAGTTACAAGAAGGAGATGAACTGACCGAAGCCGAAAGCAAAGCCGTGGGGAGACATGAGCTGCTTGTTGGCCATGATAATGCCCACAGAGCTCACAATATTCATCCCCCAAGCTCCCACATCGGACACAGGAGACTTCTTTTCCTTCTCCATCTCTGCAATTCCGAGCGCGAATCAAAAACACCCAAAAACCTTTTTTCCAAATCCTCTCTTCCCCTACTTTGGATCTTGGTTTTTGAATTGTGATGGGAGGAGAGGTGGACAACAAAAGCAGACAGAGTTGCAGGCTGCAGAAGTCGGTCACCACCTCCCTCGAGAGACCAAGCTAAAGAGCAATGGGGGCTCTATATAAACAGAAAAATAAAAACAACGTATAAGACAAAGGGGATGGCTTTGGGATATATTGGCTGGCTAATTTAATTTTTTTTCCTTTTTTCTTTTTTCTTTTTTCTTTTTTTTCTTTTTTTTTTCTTTTTTCTTTTTTTTCTTCTTTTTTCTTCTTTTTCTTCTTTTTTTCTTTTTTTCTTTTTTTCTTTTGATGTATCTCTCAGCAATCCAGCATGTTAGCCTCATATGGCCTCACATTCAGATCCATTACCATTTTTAATAAATATCAAAATACTTATTTGGGACTCATGGATCAATTTTGAGTATGTGGGTTTTGATGGGATTTACCCTAATTTCGTTTTCCTAACTTGGTTCCAACTTTGGTACCTTTTTTTTCCTAGTCATTAGGAAAATTTCATGATTCGCTCTTTCATCTAGTATTAACTTTTAAATTTTGGATATGTGAAATCACTTGAACTTTCATGTGGATGGGAGCATAAATTACAATGTTTGATAAAGTTAAGAAAGTAAATGCAAAATATAAAGTAAAAATGGGTAGTGAAATTAAAAAATATATATTGAAAATGAAGAGCTAATTAAGTTCAATATTTAATAAGGTTAATGTTATTTTACAATTTTGGGCATAGCAGCCAAAGTGATTGAGATCTATAATATATTTTGCAATATGCATAAATAAAAGCCGTTATAATTTTGGTAAAAAGTAAAACAGAAGACAATAAACATCAATAGACCGCATACAAACTGCAGTTTCGTGCTCATTTATTGTTGTTTACCGATCAACTAATCATTAAGTTCGACCTTTGATTGAAAATTCTAACGGATCTGCTTGTATTTATATTCCTATTTTTATATTTTCATTGAAAATCATTTATGGTATTTTTCCTCTCTCTTTTCATTTTCTTTGTACAATTGTAGCCGTGAAACGATGTAGTCATCGTGATAGTGTTTGTCTTTTGGAGCATGCACATAGCAACCACAAAGTTTTGGATTCAATTATCACCTTCGATATATGATTGAAACTAAAAGCCATGGAAGATGTCAAATTACGTTAGGATCGAGTTTAGCTAGTACGACATTATAGGTTTAGCCAATGCGGTAATATGGCTCTCGAATGTCTGCAGAGAGCGGCAACATGAATTTATCCTTTATTTTTTTTTGTTTAATAATTTACAGGAATTGTCTTGGAGTTTAATTTTGATTTCTCTTTAAAAGAGTTTACTGGTGTGATTGCTCTCTATAAGAGAGTTGCTTGATTTTAATTTTCATTTTGGTGTGCAACCTGTTTTGGATCTACGTGTAAAAGGTGAAGTTGTGTGATTTGCTAGATTTACTTCACTGGGTGTTCTGAGATCGTGGTAGTGATTAGATGATACGACTTGACCTATGGGCATCGTACTCCGTCTGACATGAGGTTTAACAGTTTTATGTTCGGTGTAATCTTGCAGTTCTTGATGAGCTCGAACGAGTGCTTGAAATCGACTTATTGTTTTACGATTAGTAATGCTTTACTCCAAAAATTTTGAATTTAGTTTGCAAGAATAATTTAAGAAATGAACTCCTCATAATATATATTTGTAATACTTTCTTTTTAATGAATGAAATATCGTATTATTTTCAAAAAATCTAAGCAAATGTGAAGTGTCAAAAGTGACTATAGCATTAAACAGCGTTGACACTCCAGATTTGCACTTTACGTGTACAAGCTTTGCAAGCTGATCACGCGTTTAATGAATTGGATGCAAATGCAAAATGCATGAACATATGGTGTCAAAAATTAAATTTAAATATGAGAATTGAGAAATCTGGAAGCAACCCATGAAACCTACAGATCCCCAAAAGTGTTGAATTTTGATTCTTTCTTTTACTTTGACCCGGCAGATAAGGAAATAATTTTGACTCTTCAATGAACAAGGAGAGTTCCTCTCAGGACCCCATGAAGCTGTTTTACAGAACTTTATATTTATTATCGAAATTAATTATATTGTAAGTCATTATGTAAAGATTATATTTATAAAATAAGTAATTAAATATAAGATTGTTTGGTTATGGAACTATATAAAAATAAATTGACGAATTCAATAAATGAATCATAAATTATCTATATATTTGTTACAATTTATTGATTAAGTGATATTTACAGAGTAATTTAAAATATGAATAGTTTGAATCATCCAAATGAAGAGGAATGTATTTAACTCAACACAAATATAATACATCATCGTCATCTATGTGAGTCTAACATGAGACTTCTCATTTACAAATGAAGAGGAATATCATTCAACGTAGTTTTAGTCGGTTCATCGTTATATTTAAAATCAAGAGTTGAGATTAAAACATTAAAAACACATTCATTTAATCTACCTATGATATCAAATCTAACTACGATGGACCATATATTATTGGACACTAGGAGACCAAAACAACATTTATGTGATATTATGTATGAATACTCATTTAATAAAATGAGTAAATTGACAAGATTATGTGATAGTACGACGGATCGCCACACCAAATAACACTTATTTTCCGCACTTTTAAAGATAATAGAATTAAAAAAATGTCGAATTCTGATTTAGAAAAGATAATTTAATTACTTTAGATCCACTAACATTTAAATTCTCAAATGTAAAGAAAAAAAAAAGGAAAAAACGTATAGTTTCCAGCCAAAGAATTAAGAAAAAAACAAAGAAACTTACGTTGTTCCTCTGTATTTTCCTCAAACATACACAAGTTGTTTAGACTGAAGCCAAAACGCGAGCAAAAGGAAGTTTGAGCAGGCTAGCAACTTTAGCGACATCACCAACCTACATGACAAATTCATATTAAATTAATAAATGGAATCAATTTAAGAGCATCATAATAATAACACGAATATACTTTCTAGGATGCGTCTTCTTTTTCTTGTTATTTGATTTTTATGTTCGATTTCTTTCTATAAATAATTTTAAAAAAGAAAAACTAATGAAATGAGTTTGAAAACTTTGAGTTTTAACGATAAAGACAACATAAAGGGTAAAGTGAATAGTATCATGTTCGACTTTTTAGTGTAAAAATGTGGTTTTTCGTTAAAGTAAATAGTACTGCGAGTTTTTCGTTAAAACTCCTTTTAAAAAATGAATAAAATTTCTTGTCGATGCAGCATGCTAAAACCCTCAAGCAAAATATTGTACAATCGGTTTTCATCCAATTAGAGTTTTGGTCATTTAATTACAAGTTTATTAGTGATTGTAAACTTTTCAAAATGTCACGCAATAATAGTCGTTTTAGATAATCGTGATTAAAACTTTTTTATATTTTGGACAAAAAATTTAATGGTGCTACCCAAAAGCACGAATGATTCACAAACCAATTCTTAAGAATTTTTAATTCAGATCACAAACCTTCAATTGGACCAAGGTACAGGGACCAATAATCGAATTAAGAAAACTTAAATGAATATATGAATTAAGGAAACTTACATGAATATATGAATTCTCACACCCGTGCTTGTGCCTTCGTTTTTGCGTGGCAGACTTGTGACTCTGGAGAAAACGTTCAAGTTCGCCCGATTTGCTTGAGCAAGGAGAGGGTTTTCTAGTATGCATCGGTGTATAATATGACCTGAATCGTTGGCCACAAATTCAAATCCCTAATCGGAGTCCTGTTCAAAATTCGCCGAATGTTGCGGCACGGCAGATTATGCTTCCTTTCATCAAAATTCCACGTTTCCTTGCACTTTACGTAGCTACCAAGAATACAAAGAGCTTGACGCACACAACATGAATAACGGCAAAACAATTCTTCAACAGATTCTCCAGGAACCAGGCAGTGAACCTATAATACATACAAATACGATACATATACAATCAATAGTGGTACTTGCCGTGCGAATAATGATTTGAATGTTGGTAATCAACTTCAGGAACATAAGCATCTGATCCAAAGAGCCCAACAGGGTCCTTCCCTCGGGCTCACGATGGAATTCGTTGTCCTTTATGTAGGCCTCAATTTCTGCAATGACCGAGTTCAGATTTGAATCTCGTCATTCTTCTAGTGCCTTCAGAAAGTTGTCTGAGATGGTATTCAGCATCTTCCTGAATTGGGATTTGTATTTTTTTGACAAGAGAGTGCCCTGCCGTATGTTATAAGCATTGAGCCATTTAGCTTAAAGATTTTTGTCCTCTTGCTTTTCTACAAAGAATATTAAACTTATGTAACAACTTACATATAGGAATGCTTTAAGAGCAACAGCATTGTATCTGTTGGCAGAGAGAGCGTTTAAAAACCTCGCCAGCCATGCCCAACATTCTTTCAGGCCATGCGCATTTTGGACCCTAGAAATTTCCGTCTGCAAAAGCATTCCGAGTTAGATGCTAATGCAAATAAGCAGCAGCAACACTTGATCATAGTGACCATAACTAAAGATGGCAAAATAACATTAAAAATCCAAGCAGTAAGATCGTAGAGTCAAACCTGAACCAGTGCCCCATACAGTTTCATATAGGTTCTAATCGTGTCAAATAATTGTCAACATTTTCGATCTTTCCTTCGTCTTCTTTGAATCCAATAGCTTTATAATAAGGCTCTTGTGATTGAAATGCCGACTGCAGTAAAAGATATGTCAAGAGACATTTCCAGAAAATCAAATTCCACCTTGATACAGAAAATGTCAAACAGATATGGAATCCTATGGGTGGCACAGTCGGTTTGGTCGACCTGTTTTCAGTTCGGACAGCCCGGTCCGCCCCAGTTCGGTTCCTAGTCCAGCAGTTCGGTTTGACCTAGTCTGACTAAATTTGGTTCGGTTTAGGGGTTTAGCGGTTAGGGGTTTAGAGTTTAGGATAATTTTAAAGTTTTTCATTCAAACAGAGTGTAATCTGCGATATGTGAAATCCCGTTCCTGGATTTCACCGTTATAATCTACGTATTCGTATTATTGGGATTTTATATTATTTTTTGAGAATTTATTTTAATTTGATTGAATTTAGATTTTTTATTAAACTAGTTACGAAACGTGAAGTGTGAAAATTATTTATTTAAAATTCGTAGGCATTTCGAGGTCACAATTTATATCTTTGCATATAGCTCGATCTCACGAACGCGTAGGTGTAAACCGTTCGTGAAACGAATCTATAACAAAGAAATTAGAGAGCGAACAAAAAAAACCAGGGACTGGATGCTGCCAAGTGGCAGCGGGAGAGAAAAGAAGATGAGGTTGTGGGAGAGAAAAGGAGGGGAGGAGTGACCAATGGAAGGGGTAGAAATGAGGGGAGATGAGAGACTCGAAATGGCTTATTTTTGACCCGGCCATATCTCCTTCATCCGACTTCCGTTTTGGGTGATCTTGATGTCCATGGAAAGCTCTTGACGAGTCCTACATCTATGTAGTGTTAGATTTCTATTTTTATTTTCCATTTTTCAAGGCTGAAGCCACAAAGTGCCGAGGGTTTTTCGGCGAGTTTTCTCACTTTACAGTGATTCCGACAATGATTACCGTCTATCACAATCACCAATAGACTCCCCTCAACCCCTAGAGCAAGGCCCAAGCATTGGATGTGGCGTCAGAGTTCGTTTTGACGATGAATCGAGGAACACCCATTTCTAAGGTTTCCGGTGGGTTTGGACTAAATTGAGACACTTCCCCGCCGAATTGTACTTGGCCATAGGTATGAAAATTGTTCCCCTCACTGAGATATAATTGCCTGTAAAATTTGGTAATTTTTGGAAATTGTTGAATTTTCTGGCGAGTCGGGACGGTCGACCTCCACGGGTGGCGGCGCTTTGGCCAGTGGGGCGACGATGCCTTTCTAAGTTCAATTAGATGTCCTGAATTTGTATTTGATCTTCGTATGACGTGGTTTGATCGTTTGAACCTAATTTCATTATACTTGATCAAAATATGAATCAACGATCCGACCATCGGATCGTGATGAAATTTTAGTATGTTGTTCTAGAGACATAATTTGGATTTTAGAAGATTACAGATCTAAAATTTGATTTGCAGATCTTCCGGATCAAATTACGTAGGGATGTGGACTCCACCGTTAATCAGAAGTTGACTTTTGGTCAATAGGTATTGAACCATTTAAATTACTAAAATTAGTATTACTAGAGACTCAGTGAGGCTTTGCGGACTTGTCTTGGTGAGTGACCTTAATATATGTGATATGGTTATTACCCTGTTTTCTTATATTAGTATCCTTTGTGGATATGACATGGTTTTATGAATGTGTTTTCTATTAAAGTGTGATTTTTATAATTGGCCATTGATCTATATTTATCAAATGTGATTTGATTTGTAGATTGGAAATATTTATGAAAAGTGATTTGAAGTGCATATTGAAATGCTTGTTAAACTAAGGGCTAGTAGGGGATCGTTACCCTAGTGTCACGGCGTTAGGTGACACCGAGTACATGGATGATCCTGCTTGGTTAATCCGCTTTAGGGGACCATACTATTTATGGATCGCGCTTGGTTAATCCGTATTGGGCGATCCTTATGGCCATTTATACTTAGGGGTGATCATGCTTGGTTAATCCGCGTTGGGTGATCACTGCCTAACAATTTTGTAGGTGTGACTCTGCTTGGTTAATCCGCGTTGGGGGTCACTACCTACCTGATTATCTTGACCCTGCTTGGTTGATCTGCATTGGGGGTCACTAGTGGTCCTGCTTGTTTAATCCGCATTGGGGGACCATACTATATATGGATCGTGCTTGGTTAATCCGTATTGGGCGATCCTTATAGCCATGTATGCTTATGAGTGATCATGTTTAGTTAATCCGCATTGGGTGATCACTTCCTAACAGCTGTATGAGTGACTCTGCTTGGTTAATCTGCATTGGAGGGTCACTGCCTACTTGGTTATTTTCTCAGGGATGGCTCTGCTTGGTTAATCCGCTTTGGGGGGCCACTTCCTATTTGGTTACTTATGTAGGCTTCGGCCGAACTGCATCCCTCTAGCCCTAGTTTTTAATGTACATATGAATGATCGATTTTGAGAATCTTGTGGTTTGAATTAGAAAAGTCGTTGGATGTTTGGGTGACTCATTCGGAGTTTTCAATGACTTGATTATGATTTCATAAAGCATGATTCTATACGTGATGTTTATAGATTGTGATTGATGGTCTATTTTTATTGAATATTACATACTTGTATTATTGTCACTCACCCGAACTTCGCAGCTTATCTAAGTTCTGATTTGCCCAGTGCACCATTCCATGATGTAGGCACTGATTTTACATGTGACGGGTCTGGGTAGATTATGAGAAACCAATTGATATTTTGGTTCCGTTGAGTGGTCCGGAACTCGATGTGGTTGGATTCCGTTAAGTGGTCCGGAATCCTTACTCTTGCACATTTCCAAAAGGTTAGTCTAGAACCCTAGATTCAAGTGAATGAGAATTATCCACATTAGACCTTGTGAATATAAATTAGATTTGCCTTGTTACTCATAATCCAAGTAGGGAATTATATAGAGTTCTTTAATTAAACTCGTGAAATGATATGTTATCGTATTGATTGATTAACGTAGTTAAATGCTATGATCATGCATCCTTGATTCATGAATGGATTAATTGACGGGATTGTGGAATGACGTTGGATATGATTGTTATTATTATGATTATTTTAGTTGATTAATGTGGTTTGTGAATAATATTGTGCTTCGTTGGTTATAGGATATGTTTTATGTTGTGGATGGAGGTATCATGTTGAAAACGTAGTGATTTATATGATGGATGGAATGGAAACTTTGAATGTCATGTGGGTTGTTAAGTAGCCTTGAACCTAGTAAATTCATGTTGTTAAGTTCTAATAATTGATTGAGGAATGCTATGCTTTTCGATTTGAACATACTGTGATAAACGTCGAAGTGTAATGAATGGTGAACTACGAATGGCTTGATCCTTATTGAGGGTACGTAGGCAGTCTAACGAGAATGTTAAATGCAGCCATGAAGTGTACAAAAAAATAACTACTCAATTTGAGGCTTGAGCGTGCTTGGTACATATTCTGGAGGCGGGTATGTTAGATATACAGATACTTAGTGACGTCACGTGTCGATCCTGAACGTATGTCAAGATTGGAGCGTGACACGATATACATGAAAATTTGAATTGAACCGCCAATTCGAGAAATCAGAATCGTCTAAGACTGGGGGGAAGGGGTTTACAAAGTCGGCGCTTCGTCTTCGTCCTTCGCACACTTCAAGACAGTGTCGTTCGGGTGCAAACGCCTAACATCCAACACCGATCTCCCTGACCAAGACCCCTTCGATTCCCATTTTTCCAATTTTTTCAATTTCATAAAACAACTCACTGTTTCATACAAATATCATACAACCTTCTCTCTTTTTTTTTTTCTTTCAGTTCCTTATATATCAATAAAGGACTTCCTTTAACAGGGGATGACCATTCCCGTTTCTATATGTAGAAATGATATACCAATGAGATCAAAATATGGATACACGAGCGGAGGGAACCAGAACCGGGATTAGCCGTCCTTATTGGGCGCAGGACTTCCTCTTATCACGACTAAACGGAAAAGAGATATCTGATTGGAGAGTCAATGTGGGACCTTAAAGCAGGTGAGAAACCGATAGACACTTTACTATTGATTTTTTGCTTACTTAGTACACTCAAAAGGACATTTTAGCTAGATGTTACCTCGTTTACTCCGGATAAATTCAAATCACCATTTACCAGGTGGGCACAAAGAATTCTAGCCACATAAACGATTGGAAAGCGAAGTCCTGCTCAACAGGTGAACTACTGAGCTGCACGATATTGACGCATTTGGGGCCAAAGTAAGAAATGAGATAAGTTCATTAATTGACGTGACATATATACACATCACTTGCCATAAACACGCAATCAATTATCAACTTCATTTTTCTTTCATTTAACAATGAGTCACATGAAATCCCAAAATAACAAGGAAAGCTACCTGTCATATGCCACACAACGCGTTGCATGTCTCCCATCAGAATGCTTTAGGTTGTTACTAACAAATTCTAGCAATGTAGGAATCAGAAAAGGTAAACATAACATAGACAAAGCATTAACGTATGGTGCTGATTACATCCTCACGCCGATCCAATTGTGCAAGAGGAATGAAACCAAACCATCATACGCGTAACGTGAAACAACCTTAAGCATATGCCAACCACGACTTTATGAAGAATTACAGGAAGGCGTCCTTCTCGAGCAACTTTAGTACGTCGTTTTGGTTGTTCAGCTTGGCAACGTCGATCGGAGTCTTGCCATCCATGTTCTGGAGAGTGCTGCAGATTCCAAAAACAAAAAAGTATTGAGTAACCTAAGAGTGGGGCAAAATATAATTCATATAGAAAACTTAAAATGTTAACAAAGGGCTTACACAGCTGCGCCATTCTCAAGTAGAAGTGCCACGCATTCCTTCCTGCCATAACCGGCTGCATAATGAAGTGCGGTGTTTTTGTTCTTATCAAGAGCATCGACTCTTGCTCCAGCCTCGAGTAGAACTTGAGCACACTTCACCTGAAATAATAAACATATAAATACCACTGTATATTAAGGTAGAAAACCAAGGTACTCTATCCCCCAACCCCTTTTTTCTTCATGAGCATTTAGTTTTAGCAGTAGCTTGTGCTTGTATCTGAACTGCATGATTGACCCATATGCGCAAATGCTCCATTACCCGACGATAACAAGTATCGTCACGCAGAAACAAGTAAAAAGAGAGGGACTCCGAAAGATCTCATACCTCACCATATCCGCATGCAAAATGTAATGCTGTCCTCCCTTCTGAATCTTCCTCATCCTTGTCAGCACCAGAGGCTAGGGCAGCTTTCAAACCCTATTTGACAGATTGAAAACTTAAGCACTTGCACATCTGCTAACTTGGACTAGACATGTCGAATATATACAAATCAAAGTTTAGCAAACAGGTATATTCCCTGACACCATATGCTACGAAATCAGAACTCATGCAAGCTAACTAATAGGCCTAATTAGCATGAAAAGCCTGGGATGAAAACCAATGAGTTTGAAAACAGAAATAAGTTTAAAAAAAAAAAATAGATAAACATATTAAAAAGGGTGGTGCTATCCGGGTAAGTTCTGAAATTTTTCAAATACCATAATCATTCTTCAATTGCAAAATTTCTTATTAACAGCAAGATCCAACTAAATGGCACATGAAAGGGGTTAAGAGCAGACAATGGTGTATTCTACCTCCACATCACCAACACTAGCAGTTTGATGAACAATTGATTCATCTTCATTTCCAGCATCTTCAGCTTCTTCTGGTGGTTCAGCAGAAGTAGCTGCATCCCCAACTGCAAGACCCATTGCTTCTCCCAACTTCTGCAAAACATCTTTATCGTTCCAGTATCTGCAAAGCAGAATTTCCTTCTTTAGCTCACCCAAAGTTTGTACTCAAGTAAACCCAATTCCAATACCATGTGTTAAGAAAGAAAAAGTTAAAGCTCAAGCGTATGGTTCCCAACTTCCATAACATAACAAATCTAGGATTACTAACCTCATCATAGCAGCTGGACCACCAGTTTCTATTTCTTCCAAAATAGGCTTCAAAGAAGGATCTTCTTTGATACGTGACATGCGTTCCTCAAGCTGATCTTTGCTTGATGGATTGGCGAAACTCTCAAGCATGGTATTCATAGATGGATCCTGCAGTAGAAAAATCAATAAGCTTGAAATTTCAATCAACCAAACGACTTCCATTTACAAATCTAAGAATAAATCAAATATAATCACAAATGCAGAAAGACCGGATATACCTGCATCAATGCATTACCGAGGCGCTCGGCCATGGTCATGAACTGAGGATTCTGCATAACCTGTTGCATGGTGGAATAGTATTCTTGGCTATCAAACTGAGGGACACCTTCATCAACTGACACACCTTGAAAAGTTTTCTGAAGTTGTTCTGCCATCTGATTGAATGAAGGATCTTTTGATATCTGTTCAGCTAGTTCCTTTATGCTAGGATCCTGTGCATATGACATATAAGACACTTGTGAGCAAGAACCACAGACTGATTGAACTTCAGAACTCAAGCTCTCAACATTAAAATTTTTAAAGTTATATTAGCACTTGAGTTTTGGATTGGTAGCACAGTTTCACCCATTTCACATCGAGGCATAATGCCCCCATTACTAGAGAATTCAATACATTGTGAAATGGATGGCATAGTGCACATTGCTCGCTGAAATTCAGCGTAAAAAAAGCCTATGCACAGCTATAGATGTCCGAGAGAATTGGATAAATTATACTTTTAATTTTTAATTATAATCGAAATTATTCTTCTGGCGTGCTCAGTCATTCAACTGTTTTCAAACTCAAAATGTAATAGAAGCAATAACATACATTCAGCAAGCCAGTCATGGCTGAGAAATCAAAAGGATTGGGAGGAAATCCACCCTCTGGAAGTTGGAAAGGGGTAGCCCCTGGTTGTCCAGACAGTGAGTCTCCAGACGATGCCTCAGACTTGGAACTTTTGTTCTCTGTTGTTTCAGGTTTGGAGCTTTTGTTCTCTGTTGGAACTGGCTTTTCGCCTGAAAAATGTAAGATGAACGTGAGAGTGGCACACTCAAAAAATTCCAAAAGACATTTCCGTCTTCAGCATTCAGTTCAAATGAAAAAAAAAACAAATAACAAAAGGATATGGGTAATAGTAATCCAACTAGCCAATTATCAAGCTTCACTATAAATCCGATTCCCCGCTCACCTATACCCTTAGTAATTTGGATTTTCAGATTTATATATGAACGTGAGAGTGGCACACTCAACCCAAACAAACTGCTTCACCGCTCACCTATACCCTTGGTGCTATAAATCCGAATAAAAAACCAATATATAAAACTGGCTACTAACCAAAGCATCCTTTGATCAATTTAAGAATCATATAAAATTAAACACCAAAATCTGCAAGAATTTTCAGCAAAACAAAGAATACTTCTGTCCCACCGTCGTACATCCTATTCCAATCCAGCTCCTACATGTATATGTATACATATTATATATATTGTTTTAGATCAATCAACCTCAGCAGATTGACAGAAATCCAGATATGCTTGAATATCCAATCAAATCAACACACAAAAATATAATTCAACAGTTTGACGCAAAACAGCAAGCATACCAGCAGCAGCAGGAGCATCCTTCTGCGTGGAAGCCATGGGAGCAGCTGAATCGACAGAGCAATCAATCACCAATCAGCAAACAATGATTCAAGAAATTCACACAATCGATTGGGGACAGTGCGAAAATGATCGAACCTGATTATCCCGATGCGATGCGGTGGGGATTGAAGCGGGTAAGGTGAGTGAAGCAGGAGGCCCTCCGCAGCACGCAAAGAAGCGAATGCTTCAGAGACTTGACGAAGGGGTAGAGAGAGAGAGAGAGAGAGAGAGAGAGAGAGAGAGATCCTCGCACGCTTCGCTCTGGCTGTTGTGATTTGTGAAAAATGATGAAATCACTGTTTGTATTTATTTTATTATTTTATTATTTTATATATGTATATATGTCGATATATCTATATAATCTCGCTCGCTATCTATTAGTCTTATCTAGGGGTAGCTAGCAGCTCACCACAACGACTCGGTGGGCCATCTCAATCCCCATCCCCTTCCCAATTCCCAAATGAATGGCTCTTTCTTTCCTATTGTTGACCAAATTACTCTTTTGCCTTTTGGGCTTTACAAACATATGGCCCACTCAATTTGCTCTATTTTCTCTTCGCAACTTTTGGACCTGTCAATAGATTGAATTTTTGCCCTATTTTGAGTCGAATTCGATGTCACTAAGACGATATGAATCACGATTTTCAATCCAATTATCTGAATAAGATCAGAACTTGATAATCTGATTATAAATGGATCTAGATGTAAATTAAGACTGATCTAATAATAATCTGATATCACTTAATATAACATTTTATTTGATTTATATATATTTTTTATACATTTATATCTTATTTTATTATTATTCAACGTAAAATTTTCCTTTCAAAATATAATACACAATGAGGTTACTAATGATATTCAATTTATTCTAGGTCTTAAATTAAATATGATAAGAATTCGATCCGATTTGAATTCAATGCTAATCAGATATTGATCAACAAGTTAGATCTATTGATCCGTTAATTTGTTTATAAATGGATCCGAATATGGATCAAGGTTGATCTTATCCGAATCCAACCCGTTTACAGTTTACTTTAGGGACGTCTACATTGGTAACAACATCGTCAAATCATGTCCCAATTTCGTGGGAGTAGGTCTTAATTTCAAATTTCATACAAGATGCTTGTTGAATAAAAAAATGTTGCAGGGATGTGCCTAGCGACATGTGAGAGGCTAGACGGGCGATTGTATAATGTAGAGTATGTCAATCAATATTTCACATTTCAATATGCACAGTGTGATCTTGAATTCAAATCTCATTTACAAACTTTGTTGAATACAATAAAATATTATTGTAAAAATTTGCAGTGTGAGATGTGACAGGATGAACAATTGACTGTGCATTGCATGTCGACCAACATCTCACATCTCACATTGTGCAATTGCAAGAGTCATGCACCCAAGAAAACGATAAGAACATCATAAAACCTAAGTTGGAAGTTTTCTTGTTCACTAGAAAAAGTATAAGCTTTTGTAAGCACGTTGGGAAAATGCCTTACTTTGAAGCTAAAGGGAAGAAATGTATTTTCTAGTAATGATAATTCCTCCCAAATATTTCGCGTGGAATTAAGAATCGTGGACTACGGACCTGAAATTCTTCATCAATCACTGAGTCGCCCTATGATATTGATATTTTGTCTGTTTTCAAAATAACCAAAACAACATCAATAATAATAATAATAATATTAAATAAATAAATTATTTAATTAATTATACAATTAAGGCAGGCCAGGAGAACCCAAAGTCCGGCCCATATCGTATTGTCATGAGTCCACGAACTTTGTCATCTGACAGAGTCTCCCTGTTTCATGCGCCAAGCCGGCAAAATCCCTTGACCAGGTAACAGCAGAATTACGAACATCCAGAATAAAAAAAGACACAAGCTTTCCCCTCTGATAATATTGCCAACAATTTATTTCAATGAATCGGAGGATATTGAGTCCGAATCCGATCCTGGGTGAGTGAAGGATGTCCCAAGCTCAAGTTTCCTACAGGTAAATTTCCCAAATTCCATTTTTGTTCTCAATCTGAATCAAATGCCATTTAATTTCTTCATCGAATTCAATTCCTTGGACAATGTTTCATGTTAAATTGTTAATCTTCTCACTGAAATAACCCTTTTTTCATTAATTTTTTTAGTGCTTGAAATCATCTGTTTTGATTGTTGAAGATTGAATGTTTGACCTTCATCACTCTAGTAACCTCATTGGGTCAATTGGGGTTTTCCTAAAACTTGATTCTAATCTTCAGAAATTGCATTTGAAGTTTAAGTGCACCTTGTTAGTACAAATTGATGATTGCCTAAATGTGCATGTTGTGCTAATCCTTAATTAGTTTTCTGGGTTCCTGAAACTGAAATGTACAATGATTGATTGTTATGCTGAAATTGGTTGGTTTTATTTTTTGAATCTGTTACAGTTGTGGTTCTTGTGCATACCCTTTGAACTTGTCGTCTTCAAATCGATTGACCTCTGAGTCTGGCATAGGCTCTAACTATCAAAAGTCCATCAAGAAAGGTTTTATTTCATTCCTTACAGTTGATCTTAGTCGGTTCACTCAGGTTGATGAGGTAAACTGTTTTCCAGTTTCTTGGGGTCGTTACCGTTCAAAGACTAAACTCTTATGCCGTAAATGTGGGGTTCATATCGGTTATGGATATGGAGAGTCTTCTGTTCTTTGTGGTTTTGACTCTCCCAACTCATCATCTACTTCATCTTGTAGAAAGTTCAATATAAAAATACGAGCTCTACAACCTTCGGAAGAGTGCTAACATGAAACCTACTTGTAGTTCCAGTACTTATTCTCTTACCACCATCATGGACTTGCCTGATGATTGCCTTGTCTTTATTTTCCAATGCCTTGATTCTGGCTCTGACCGTGAGTCCTTTGGCTTGACTTGTCATCGATGTCTTCGCATTCAAAATCTTAGTCGTCGATCCTTACAATTTCAATGTTCATTCAAACAACTTGACATTTCTTCATTATCACATTCAAATACCAATGTTACCATTAGAACCTTCCATCTTCACCGGCTTCTTACCCGTTTTCAACATTTACACTCATTGTCCCTCTCTGGGTGCACAGAGCTACCTGATTCAGGCTTGTCCCACTTGGTAAATTATGGTTCACATTTGCACACCCTTAACCTGGAGTGTTGTTTAGGTATTACCGATCGTGGGTTGTCTATGGTAGCTGCTGGTTGCCCCTCGTTGCAAGTTATCAGCCTTTACCGTTGCCAAATTACTGATTTGGGGTTAGAAAAGTTGGCTAGCTCTTGCTCAGTTCTAAAGGATGTGAATCTCTTGTACTGCTATTTTATTTCTGATCGTGGGCTAAGAGCTATTTCACAAGGCTGTCATCAACTTCAAGCGGTTAAGATATCACATTGTAAGGGCATAACTGGTGTTGGCTTTAATGGTTGCTCATCAACTTTAGCTTATGTAGAAGCCGAATCATGTAAGCTTGAGCCAGACGGTATTTTGGGCATTGTAAGTGGGGGCGGGATTGAATATTTGAATTTATCTGGTTTAATCTTGCAAAATGGCAGAAATGGTTTGGCAGCGATTGGGAGAGGATTTGCCTCCCGTCTTAAAATTCTTAACCTTCGGCTTTGTAGAACTATTGGCGATGAGTCGATTGTAGCAGTTGCAGAATGTTGTCCACTACTTCAAGAATGGAACTTGGCATTGTGTCATGAGGTCAGAATAGTGGGATGGTCTTCAATCGGGATAAATTGTCACAAGTTGGAGAAGCTTCACGTCAACCGGTGTCGGAATTTATGTGATCGGGGTTTAGAGGCTTTGCGAAATGGATGCAAACAACTATCCGTTTTGTACATGAACGGTTGTCCTAAGATTACTTCAACAGCAATAGAGTTGTTCAAATGTTACAGGAGTGATGTTACCATTAAGAATGAAGAGAAAATGTGTATAGGTCCCATCTGGGAATTGAGATGATAGCGGATGAGAAAACAATTTGACTTATTTGATATGAAATTGTCTATTATTTTCTGAATATTCAACTTGCTTCGTGCAAGAAATGTGAATTTCCAATTGATAATTTGTGAAATTAATTTTGTGATGAATTTTCATATGGATTAGTTGTAAATTAATTATTGTGCTTGCGCTTGCCGAAAGTGACTCAATCACATATGAATCAATTGTTGTGCTCGCTCGCGATGTCAACGTGTTGTCTTTTTGCACCTAATTTTGAATCCCCTTCCCATAGATTTAGATTAGAATTGTTTAGAATATGACTTCATCAAACAAAAAAAAAGGATAATATTGACAGAAAAATAAGTCACATAAAATGTAAATACTCTTAATTCAAATAAATCTAAACTTATTATCAGCAAAAAAAAAAAAAAAAAAAAACATAAAACATAAAAAAGTTTATTTTCTCAATAGCATCTGTGTCAACTTCTGCGGATCATGATGTTGCTCAAAACCCTACTGAAGTTTTTATTGGGAATCTGTGTGTGGATTTGGAGGACTTCTATGGCATAGTAATACCGCTACTAGGGCATTCCGTGCAATGATACTACGCCATGTGGAGAAAAAACATTTGTTTGCTTCGATTCAGATCAATCTTTTCATATCAATTTTTTGAGATATTGTTTGAGAAAACAAGTCTTTTCAGATGATCGACCTCATTTCTGATGTGATAATTCAAGGCTGTCATTAAACAACAAAATTAAGAATATATATTAGTCAGAGATCATAGTTCATGATAAGTTAGTTGTCAACTAAATGCAAGGTTCCTCTTGAAGAAACGCTTTTTAATAGTAAGCGGTTAAGAGCATTCACTCCTACCGTCGAGGTTCTGCGTTTGATTCACCCGTCGTTAGTTATACCACTTGTGTGTGTGTGTGTGTTTTATGTTGTCTGCATTTTAATGGAACAAATTTAAAGTTAAAATGGTCATTGAAATTTGCACAACTCTTCACTTTGATCCCAAAGATTTGAAATCAATACAAGTGGTCCATGAGATTGTCCACCATCAATCATTTTGGTCATTCCGTTAATAGTTGTGTTAAATAAAGATTAAAATGACAAAACTACCCTCAGTTTAATAAATAATAGGCCAAAATTATTTGACAAAAATTGAAGGTATTTTTGTCATTTTATCCTTATTTAATAGAGATTTTTCACGAAATGACCAAAATGATTGATGATAGACAATCTTAGGAACCAATTCTATCGATTTCAAATCTCAGTGATCAAAATGAGAAATACAAATCTTAGAGACTATTTTGGATAAAGAGTAAATTGTATAAATGGTCCCTCAACTTTAATCAAATTAGAGCAATGGTCCCTCAACTAAAAATCCATTACCTTTGGTCCCTCAACTTATCAAAACGTGCAGCTATGGTCCCTCAACTAAAAATCCATTACCATTGGTCCCTGAACTTTAATTCAAGTGGAGAAATGATCCTTTAACTTTAACCCAATTGTAGCAATGGTCATTCCAATATAACTCGTTTTGACAAATTTTTTGACATAATTGACGAAAAGAACCATAATTATACACTTTGATGAGTTAAGGGACCCTAATTATATAAATGGTCATTCCAACATAGCTTGTTTTGACAAAATTTTGACAAAATTGATGAAAATGACTATAGCTACACATTTTGATAAGTTGAGGGACCAATGGTAATAGATTTTTAGTTGAGGGACCATTGCTCCAATTTGATTAAAGTTGAGGGACCATTTGTACAATTTACTCTTGGATAAAAAGCCTAGAAGAAAACTAGGGAAAAGTCCTTACTGTCTTGCAATTGAATATCTTCCAAAATATTGTGTAGACATCCTTTCAATCTATTGTTGTCTACAGTTATGCAACGGGTGTCTTCCTGCTCAAGAAAGAAAAAGATAACAGAAAATTTGTCGCCGTACATAATTCCAATGGGGCATATAGATCGGGCCGTTAGCATTCACTCCTACACCCCTGTCTTGCATTTGATTCCCGATCTGCTAATATCACCGGTATAAAAATGCAAGGAATATTTAAGGGCGCTAAATCATGTTGATTTACCTTCCATAGTTCCAACTGAGCAATCAGAGCAGCTGCTTCAAACTGCAACTTTTGTATGTTGCATTCAAGCGTCTGAACGTACACCTTCTTCCTTTGCTTTGACTTCATAGCCGACCTCCGGTTAGTCATAATCCTACAGATTTTAAAAACTAACGTAAGCAAGTCACCGACGTTGGTTTAGAACAATTTCTAGCATTACGAGTAACAAAAAACATTGATTTAGAACAATTTCTAGCATTACGAGTAACAAAAATCCTCGAAAATATACCTTTTCGCAAGCTTTGGATCCCGTTGGGCGACTTCTTCATTAACTGCAGCCGTCCTTTTTTTGGTGCTGGGGATTGAGATGACATGGTCATCTTTGGAGAAAGTTGAACTTGAACCATACATTGTGCTAATGCTACCACTTCTGAAGCAACGAGAGAATTTGTAACTTGCACAAAATGCAATGGAATTCCTCAACTAGTAAAGTTGTAGTGACAGCCATTATATATGTACTCTCATGGGATTGGGGGCAGGGTAAAATTATGGGATTTATTTCCATAAATAGGATGGTAAAAATTGCAGACACATTGAATAATGGCTAGGAATTGAATTTCTGTGTGTTTATGTTAATGTTTTGTAATCCAGGAACTGGGGCTTATGGATTTGAGTGCTTAGTAAACAAGGAAATATGTTCATACTAATTTCCGAGCTTCTAATCCGTGATCTAAACGGACCCGAAATGGAAGAAATTAGGACAGTGTACTATACTGAAATTAAGATTTCCGAATAACCCTAGATGGGATATTGTGATGTACATGAGAACTGGTTAATGGAGTTTTCTCTTGCACCCGATGTTCTATGTTCGATTCATTCATCCAATATCGCTCGTATAGAAACACAAAAACCGATTAATAAGATTTCCTCTTCCACCGGATGTCCCACGTTTGATTCATTCCTCTAATACCACTTGTATAGAAACATAAAAACCAATTAATACCATTTCCTCATATGCAGCCGATGTCCTATATTTGATTCATTCCCCAATATTACTTGTGTACAATATAAAAATCGATTAATACAATTTCCTCATGCAGCCGATGTTCTACATTTGATTCATTCCCCCCATTATCGCTTTTATAGAAATATAAAAACCGATTAAAGCATTTTCTCTTGCACTCATTGCCCTACATTTGATTCATTTCCCCCAATATTACTCGTGTTGATGCACAAAACCGGATGTCTTGGTACAACGTAAATCCGACCGTGAATCTGCATAAAATGTAAATGACACAAGAGTTATCGTGGTTCACCCCAAGGTTTGGGCTACGTCCACACTGATTGTATTATATTTGAGGGAATAGCGAGGGAGATGGTGAGAGCTTCTGAGAGGGGGTGAGAGGCTTCAGAAATGGCCTATGAGAGTGAGAATGAGAGTGAGGCCTCCTCTAGAATGAGGGTAGGAGTCCCCTTTTATAGAATAAGGGGCTCCTCCTCCTTTACAAAGTATGGGCTTTAGTGTGAGGCCCAAATACAAGGCCCAAGGCCCAAATATACGAGGCCCTAAATATGGTATAAACAGTAGTCCCCCAAGTCTTCAGTCAAGAGAGTCTTTTGGCTGGAGACTTGAAATTCAGTCCATGTGTGGGCCGAAGTAACTGATGCTCGATATGAGGCGGTGCCCAATCTGAAATGATGCTCAACTAGAAGTAGCACATGTTGTGAGGCCGCTTTGCTTGTAGCTTATGTTGCCTTGGTTGGCTTGGCTTGTGGCGTTTGAAGGTGAGGGAGTCCCTTTTATAGAATAAGGGTTCACTCCTCAGTACATGAATAATGGGTGCTCTCTAATGAAAGTGAGGGATTCCCTTTTATAGAATAAGGGCTCACTCCTCAATACATAAGTGATGGGTGATCTTTCAATGAAAGTGAGGGAGTCCCTTTTATAAAATAAGGGTTCGCTCCTTAATACATAAGTAATGGGTTAAGTCCCCCAAGTATTTTTCATGAGGCCCAGTTGAGGCCCAATATATGGTACATAATGTAGTCCCCCAAGTCTTCGGTCAATAGAGTCTGTTGGCTGGAGACTTCAAATTGAATCCATGTATGGGCCGAAGTGGCGGTTGTTCGGAGGCGGTATTTGTATACCCTGCACTGAAGCTTTGTAGGTGAAGCTTTGCAAGTGAAGCTTTGAAGCTAGAGCTCTGTAAATGAAGCTTTCGAAGCTGGAGCCTTTGTAAATGAAGCTTTTGAATCTAGAGCTCTGTAAATGAAGTCTTTGAAGCTAGAGCTCTTGTAAATGAAGCTTTTGAAGCTAGAGCTCTTTAAATGAAGCTTTTGAAGCTTGAAGCTAGAGCTCTTTGTGAATGAAGCTTTCGAAACTGGAGCTTTTGTAAATGAAGCTTTGAAGCTAGAGCTCCGTAAATGAAGTCTTTGAAGCTAGAGTTCTTGTAAATGAAGCTTTTGAAGCTGATTGACATGAGTGATGCTCATGAATGTTTATGTTGATTGACATGAGTGATGCTCATGGATGTTGTCATGAGTGATGCTCATGAATGTTAACATGAGTGATGCTCATGAATGTTGAGATGAATGATGATCATGAATGTTTATGTATGATTGTCATGAGTGATGCTCATGAATGTTTATGTATGAATGACATGAGTAGTGCTCATGTATAATTTGGAGTACTAGGCGTACTTTTGATGACCTGGTTGGTGCTATTTCAGGCCTATGGGCCTTTGCCCTCCACAACATGTCAGCCCATTTGTTTTGGGCTTTTCCTTTTTTTTTTTTTTTTTTTTTTTTTTTTTTTTTTTTTTTTTTTTTTGACCCTCTGATGGGGTTTATATATATTACCCTCTGATGGGGTTTATACAGATGTTTTCGAAAGATAAGGAAAATAAATTACATCACTCTGATGAGGTGTTTATTCCTTACTTTTGCTTTCTCTTTTTCTATTTTGCTTTTGCTTTTGCATGGTCCACAAGTCCCCCATGTGCTGGTTGATGATTTTCTTGCTTGTCCCGCTTCACATGATTTTCTTGCTGGACACTAAAATGACAGCTGCTTTTCTGCCATGCCATGCCGTTAGGTTTCCCTTTTTGCTTTTACTTTTGCTTTTTTTTTTTTTTTTTTTTTTTTTTTTTTTAAATATTTTGTGGTAATAATTGCAGCCAAAGTAACAGCTGCCTTCTGCATGTCGGTGAGAACACCGATAGACTCAACAACACAGTCAGCACCGGCCTCACCCCATGGATCTCCTATGGGATCCTGATTCTGAAAACAGCAATAGGCTTCTCACCGAAGAGAAGGGTCTTGGAGTCCCTGACCTCGAGCTCATGGTGCTTCCATGCGCCATTGACTATGTTGTACTTGAATATGTGGGTCATGTAGTCGGTGGTAATGAAGGGATCGTTGACAGCAAACGAGCTCAACATCGTCATTCTGAAGAACAATCCCAAACACCAATAGTAATCATCCAGCTGTCCATGAAGTCAAAAAAGTTTCTCCTTCTCCAAGATGGTAAGGGAGGCCCTCACTTTGAAACTCGGCGTCGTCGTCGGCGATGCTCTCTCTTTCCGCTTCTGGTTATCGGCAGTCAGCGGCGACTTGGGAGACGAATCCTGCTTAGCATTCGCACTGGCGCTCGCGCTGGAGCCTCATGGAGACGACGTCAGCGACATCCCACAGGTGGTCACTTCTTTTCCAGGAAACGACGTTGCAGCGGTTAACGACGTCACTCCATTAGTCAAGCTACCACCAGTGTCATCGGGCCTAGACTTCAAAGCCCTAGAGCATGGGCCCACTAGCGGAGTGTCTCTGGAATCCACTACCGTTGTCGTCTCCCTTGCTACATCCTTCTTCGAGCTTGATGGCGTCATTTCTGGAATCATAGGCATGTTGCTGTTGGCGTCGTTGTTGATGGTCCTGTCGGACTGCAGGAAGTTCTGGAGCTCGGTCTTCCATTCATATCCTCAAATCCGTCACAGAGGAGGACATCGTCGCTACCAACGAAAACCACCAAGTGTTCCTAGCCTCAACACTTGTTCCTTCGCTGCAACTTTAGGCTTCGCCGAAGCTGCTGCTTTTTGATCAGCTGTTTTAACCTCCAGTGGAAGTGGATGATTCTTGCAAAGTAGACCAGGCAATGTTTCTTTTTCTTTGAGATGCTCCCACTTTACTTTTCATCATTTCTTGATCGTTTGAGGTCTTCCTTTAAAAAGGAAGGCAGGCTGATGGTTTGGGGAGAGCTGAGAACTCTGCCAAACGCTTTCCATTTTGTTGCTTAGTCGTCGGGTCCCGCAGATCCCTCGTCGCCATAGCTTTGTCTCCCTGGAATAAGCCCTTCGTTTTGGAGGAGAATAATAACCATGACTGTGAGATCGAGATCTTACACAGTATGGAGGTGGAGAACAGGAATACCGTGGAAAGCATGAATAGCAAAGAGGAGACCGTCTTTGATCACGATATAGACTAGTAGTCTTGGAGCTTAAACGGAGCCATTGCTTTTGATCAGCGGTTATGATGATTGAATGCGTTGATCGAACGATGGAGAATGAACGATACGGTGAGCAGGTGGGTGTGAGAGGGGAGCGTTTGGTGTGCCGGGGTCTCGCCCCCGTCGCCAGTGGCCTCCTTACGTACATCACCAACGTGCTTCAGTACAATATCGGGTTTTGCAGATTCACGGTGGATGGACAATGGTGAGGTTGTGAAGGTTTCACGGTGGTGGGATGAAAAATTGAGAGAGAACCGACATAGCTTTTTGTACCATTCCCACAGACGGCGCCAAATGTTGATGCACAAAACCGGATGTCTTGGTACAACGTAAATCCGACCGTGAATCTGCATAAAATGTAAATGACACAAGAGTTATCGTGGTTCACCCCAAGGTTTGGGCTACGTCCACACTGATTGTATTATATTTGAGGGAATAGCGAGGGAGATGGTGAGAGCTTCTGAGAGGGGGTGAGAGGCTTCAGAAATGGCCTATGAGAGTGAGAATGAGAGTGAGGCCTCCTCTAGAATGAGGGTAGGAGTCCCCTTTTATAGAATAAGGGGCTCCTCCTCCTTTACAAAGTATGGGCTTTAGTGTGAGGCCCAAATACAAGGCCCAAGGCCCAAATATACGAGGCCCTACATTTTATGCAGATTCACGGTCGGATTTACGTTGTACCAAGACATCCGGTTTTGTGCATCAACAACTCGTATAGAAACATAAAAACCATTTAATAGCATTTTCTCTTGCACTCGTTGTGCTACATTTGATTTATTTCCCATAATATCGCTTGTATAGAACATAAAAACGGATTAAAAGCATTTCCTCTTGCACCCAATGTCCTATGTTTCATTCATTCCCCCAATATCGCTAGACTCACTACTTGTTCAGAAATATGGAAAACCGATTAATAGCATTTCCTCTTCCACTTGTTGTCCTACATTTGATTCATTTCCCTAGTATCGCTTGTAAAGAAACATAAAATCCGATTAATCACATTTTCTTTGCACCCGATGTCCTATGTTTGATTCATTTTTTTCAGTAAGTAAAATGATGAAAACGCCCATAATGAATTAAATGGATTTTTTTTAGTACATATTTCAATAGTACTCGTCGATATGAACGCGTGGGAGCAAACGAAATGTAATTTGGAGTTATAACGAAGAAGTTATAAACGAGCAAAGATAAGGGCGAAACGGTCATTTGAGTATTATCTAGAAGGCTCCAGATTTGATGGAGCAATTTTATGTGGTGCCACGTGTGTGGCTATGATGGAAAGGAAATGAGAGAAAATGAGGGGTGCGGACCAATGAGAAAAGGGGGGAATTGAGGGAAATGAGGGGGGAACAGACAAATCAGGAGAGGGGAAATGAGAGAAAGGAGAGAGGGGGGAAAACCAGGTGACCAGAGAAGATATCTGGTAGTTTTCCGTCATTTTTCCGGTGATTTTCACCAAGCCACCACCTGGAAACTTCACATCGGCCTTCCCTTTCCATTTTCCACCCAAGTTTGATGGCCGTATCTCGGAGAATGACAGGTGGGGGTTCAAGAGAGCCATGAATGGCGATCCGCCGATCCTGCAGCCTTCATCGGCAATTACCACCAGCTGTTGACACCTCTTGAAGCCAGGAGCAAGGCCCAAACACTAGTAAGAGCATTGGAGCATTAGTGGAGACAAATCGACAACCACCAAAATCTAGGGTTTCCGGTGATCCACGACTGATTTCAGGTGTTTTTCGACCGAATTGGATTTCGGCCCAAGTATGAAAATTGTTCCTCTCATTGAGCTCTATTTTCCTTTAAAATTTGGTAATTTTTAGAGTTAGTTAGAAAATTGAATTTCCGTTCGTTGGAAACCGCCACCTGCGGCGGCGAGTGGCTAGTGGCTCGATGATGATATTTTAAGTTACATTAGATGTCCTGATTTCATATTCAATATCCGCTTGATGTGATTTGATTGTTTGAACCTATTTTCATAATAGTACACCACTTGAATATTACATGAATTGACGATCTGACCGTTGGATTGTTACCAAACTTTAACACATTATAGTACGTAATTTTTTAGGACCATAGAAACTTACGGATTAGAAATCTGAAGTACGGATCTTCCCGAATTGAATTTCTAAGTTTGTAAAACCAAACGTTGATAGCTACTTGAATTTGTGATTGGTGAAGATCCGACAATAGGATCGCGATGAAATTTTAGTATATCGTTCTATAAGCATAATGAGGACCTTAGGAAGTTACGGATCAGAAATCTGATGGGTGGATGTTCCCGATCGAATTACGTAGGGTTGTGGACCCCACTGTTGATTAAGAGTTGACTTTTGGTCAACATGTATCGAATCGTTTTAAATACTAAAATTAGTATTACTAGAGACTTAGTGAGGCTTTGCGGGCTTATCTCGATGAGGGACTTCGATATAGGTGATATAGTTGTTATCCTGGTTTCGTATTTAATATCCTCTGTGAATATCACTTGATTTTATAAATGTGATTTATATTGAAATGTGATTCAGAGTTGTGGATAAAAAATATTTGTGAAATGTGATTTGACGTGCATATTTGAAATGTGGTTTGATTTGCATGATTGGTATAATGTGATGAAATGTGAGGGCTAGTAGTGGACCGTTAACCCATTACATGGGGTTTGTTGATTCGAAGCTTGTTTCATATCCCATTTCATTGTTTCATTTATCGCTTCGTTGACCCGTTCTAAATTTAGTACTTGTGCTTTGATTCATTTCGTTGAGCCTTTGTAAATTGAGTAACTTGATTCATGTCTTGTTTCTTCGAGTCGTTGATATGTTCCTTGGACTTCCGCTCGATTATGTTGAGTGATCCGGAACTAGGTTCTGCTAGGGTTCCGTTGAGTGGTCTGGTTCCCTGCTCTGTCTGGATTCCGTTGAGTGGTCTGGAATCCCTCGTGCTTCGCGATTCCATTGAGTGGTCCGGAATCGTATCCTGCTTTGGATTTCATTTAGTGGTCCGATATCCATTGTACTATGCGATTCCGTTGAGTGGTCTAGAATCGTATCCACTCAGATTCTGTTGAGAGGTCTAGAATCCCTTCTACTCCGGTATTCCGTTGAGTGGTCCGGAATCGTATCCTAGTTTGGATTCCCTTGAGTGGTTCGGAATCTCGTTTGGTATTTTGGTTCCGTTAAGTGGTCCGGAACTCGATGTTGTTAGATTTCGTTGAGTGGTCCGAAATCCCATTCTTCAGAGATGTAGGATTCGGCCGAACTATGTTGCTCTAGCCCTGCACTTGATGCATTTTAGTGTGATTAATTGATGTGATTATGGAATGGTGTTAGAAAGCATATGTGTGTGAATGGCATACCTATGTGCATGGCAACATGATAATTGTTGTTTGGCTTATGATTGATGTGTAGTGTGGTACTCTATGTTTTTTGCTAGAAGTATTTTACGAAAAGTTTAGAGTTTAACAAATGGTGAACTACGAATGGCTTGGTTCATTTTTAGAGTACGTAGGCAATCTAACGATGAGGTTAGATGCAGCCATAAAGTATACGAAATTATTACACAATTCGAACCTTGAGTGGTGCTTTGTACATATCCTGGGAGCTGGGTATGTTAGATATACGGATATTGGTGATGTCACGTGTCGATTTTGGAGGTATGTCGGGACCGGGACGTGACATTCCCCAATATGAAATATAAAAACCAATGAATAGCGTTTCCTGTTGCACCTGGTAATGGCTTTTAAAGCAATATCTAGCTTGCTGAATCATTTACTTTTAAAATATATTGGGGACACCATATTTTCGTACAAAATGATGTGGCCCGGTGATTTGTTTGTTTTCAAACATGTTAGGAGTATGACAACAATGATCTGGATGTCTTGTAAATCAATGTCTTAATCTTATCTGATGTTAATTGTATACATGTTTCTTGTTTATCTCTTTAAATGTTGGTCGTATCTATCACTCTTATCACTTCGTATGATATCACAATATTGTACAAAATTGTAATCTCCCTAAATTGGTTGTTATTAATCATACTATAATGAAAAGAAAAAAATAACGATACCGGCAAGTATAGAACGAGTTGGTGTGCCCATTGTCAAGAAATATTTCATCGGAAAGAGGTGAAATCTTGCCGATGAAATTTCGACTGAAGGTTTTTTCCGCCAGAGTTTTCTTGGCGAATTTATCGACTGAAGATTTTTTTTTTTATTCTGTTTGCTGTGGTGTTCAAGTTTTTTCATCAAATATGTAAAACCAGATTAAGCTGACCTTCAAATTCATGGTCTGATAAATTAAAAGTTTCTAATTACAATACCTAATTAGTAATTAATTAAAAAAGAAGTGCTCCCCCACAAACACTCTATTTTCTAAGCCACAATCTCAACTCCAAAATAAAAGCAGTAACAAATAAGATAGAAATAACAACTCCATAGCCAGCACTCCATCCCTTCCCTTTTTCTCCCAAATGGATTCCATAGAAAACATTTGCCACTGCAAATATGATCAGAATCCTTCCCACTCCTTGATGGTACCAATTCCAGTACTTTCGAACCTTCGATTCCTTCTCCGGTCGAACCAAAAGAGCCATAACCTAAAACCGAAACGAACCAAATCAAAGAGAGCAATGTTTATACAATAAACCACTTCTTTAGATTTAATAATAAACCCTTCGCTTTTCGTATGTAATATTAACATTCTCGAAATGACACTAATTATTTTACATCAGCATGATAATTTGGCACGGCCGGAGTATATGTAATTAGGTTAAGGAAGAAAAGGAACAAAAGAATGGGGACGAATTACCTGAAGACAACCAAGGACAAGAACGAAGATACCAAGAGATTTGTGGGTGGAGACATCAGCATTGAGCTTATTGTTCAAGGCAAATCCACATAGAACACCTATTATTCCGAATATAAACCCAAATGATTGAATGAAACCATGAAGATAAAACCAAAGTGGATCATATGGTTTTAAGTAACGAGCAATTATTACTCCAATTATCATCAAAATGCCCCATCCTAGCATGTTTAGTACTCCATGGCTCTTCCTCAGTCTCGAGTATGGACTATTTGCGCTCGATTTACCTTGACCTGTTTCAAAATTACACAAAAAGAAAGAAACGCTTATATTGCTAGATTGTGAGTTTGAACTACATATTCAAACAACAATCAACATGACCGATAATATGGATTCATAGTTTGACAACATAAACATCTTATGTTGCCGGACAAACAGAGATTTAGGAAGGGCATGTTTCGCTTTCATATTAGGATTAATTTGAAGTACAAGACAAAGCTAGGTAATAGATCAATTTATACGATATGTGGTACATGTTCACAAGGTTCCAAATAAAACAAGCAGCAGACAGTAAGTTGTTTTCAATGTTCCCATCAAAATCAAAGCTCATGTTCGGGTAATTAAGCATCGGAATTTGCTCAACTCCTCATGTCCCTTTACACCAACAAAAAATGAAAAGACCTCTAAAAGCAAGCTCAATAATGAAAGTCTCTACAAAGGTCTCAAAAGAGATTTTCGCTCTTTACACTTCGAGAAATTTTACATATGACCAACCATATATTGATTATCTCACAAAAAGTGGGGACATAGGTAGAACCAATGATAACTTAATATAGGGGCAAAATGTTGTGTGTGTGGTCATATGAGTCAGGTGGTTTGGTAAAATTCTAGAATTCTTCCTATTCTAGGGTCTCTAAATTTGTGTCTTCATAAGTTTTGTGTGCTAGTTTAATTATACAATCCCCATTGACCTTACTCTAACACTTTGATTAACTTAGGTCAATGTAAAGCTAACTCAAACGGTTAGTTGCATTCACTTTGACATTTGAGGTTCTGCATTTGATTTCCCTTTCTCTAATATCGCTAAAAATTTAAAAGTCAACCTTGTTTTGGTTTCAGTAGTACTGACCTGTGATATAGTTTATGGATGTGGAGACCTTGTCACTGTGCTCAGTCAATCTGTAGTTTGGAGCCACAGGCAGCAACCCATCTGGCCCAACAGCGTATATGAGCCTTGATAGTGGCTGGTTGGTCTCCAATTGGAACCCTAGGTACGTTCTGTTGGACTGGGATGTAAATAAGGAAAAGTTGCTTCCAATTTGAAGGCTCCCCTTGTTGGGCTCAACAAGGTTAGGTGAGGTCCCACCCAAGTAATACTGCTTGATCTCTCCTCCTGTTGGGGACATCCACCCCACAATTGCACTGGACCCCACCATCTGGCCATTGCTTGAGAACCCAATTGCAATGTATGAATTTGCAGCTGGTGCTGAGAGGACAAAGGTCCATAGGTTTGATAAGGTCTGTGAGTACTGCAAAAATAAGAGAGATTTTCATACACCACCTTGATCATTGGAGGTGATTGAGATTAATATCATAATGTATAGAGCTTTTGGATGGGACGTTTGTGAAAAAATGGACAGGTTGAGAAAATCTCACTTAGACTTAACAAGGCGATCAAAGTTTCAATAAAATTAAGTATATGTAAAGAGTTTTTGGATGGGAAGTTCGTTTTTTTCTTAAAAACAGACAGACATATTGAGAAGATTTCAGTTGATCGAAGTTCAATAAAATGGCGCACAAGTGAGATTTTCTCGACATGCACAAATCTCGAGCGAAGGGAATCCTCGATTGTATCTATGTATGTATGAATGAATGATGGAAGAGATGCGGTTGACTTACTCTGAGGATGTAGTTGTGAGCATCCCAAACTGCAAAGCAATTGAGGGAAGCTGCATCAAAGGGCAGATTGACATTCTGCAGGTTAAGAGTTGAGCTGCAGGAATCTGTTTGTGAATTCACAGTGGCTGATAAGCCAAAGATGAAGACGATGAAGAAACCTATGAATGCCTTCATCTCTCTCTCTCTCTCTCACCTCTTTTTTCTGTTTCTCTCTCTAGTTCTAGGTGGGTGAAGAAAACAGGTAACGTAGAGGGGTGATCATACGAATATTTGAGTAGATGTATATACCTGGAAGAAGTTGACAAATGATTGAACATTGTAAAGGGAGTTGATAAGAATAATATGAAGCTGTTGTAATCAACATGCCATACACTTTGGGCTCTCAGAACAATTATTTTTTTATGCAAAAAGAGTAACTTATATGAAATGTATGCATTAGGTGAGCCGCATGACCTAGCCTGTTCTCTCATTCACCAAAGACCAAACTACTGCTTTCCAAGCACGCACTTCAGATTTGTGACATATGGAAGAATATGGGTTGTTTCAAAGCTTATAGTAAGTATCAGATAAATAATGGTTTTCGCACTTCGGTTTTCTTCTTTTGGAGTCCTCCACTTGTTCTTGTTACTTGACCTTCTTTGATTTACCCTATCAAGGAAAACGATGTGGAAGGTCTAAAGGCATAACAGAGCTAAAAGCACTTCCAAATAATCGAAAACATTTGACACGAAAAGTTAGAAGTGCTTTCAGTAAACATTTTCTAGTGTCTTAGAGGTGTTTGTAGGAATCACTATAGCTTCTAAGAGGATCTCAAGTGTTTCAGCAAAAAACGCGTATCAACATAAGTGTTTTTTTCAAATGAACCCACTAGGATCAAAGAAGGTAAAATGAATTTCGTGTAACTTTAAATCGTCCAAAGGTCTGGTCAACCAGAGCTTTTGGTAGATGGGGTAGACCTGGACCTACAGGTTAGGGTTTGGACCAAGACAATACAGCCAATCTAAAAACCTTTTCTTGATCTGTTCTGGCATATCTTTTTCTAATAGAAAGAGCTCACTTTGTGAAATCAACTTTCTTGATTTGCTCTTTGCAATTATGTTACTGGGGCTACAGCCGGCAGCAGTGAAGTACAAAGCAAGAATATATGGGCGGCTGAACCGCCTCCACCTCCGTCGGAGAGAGAGAGAACTTATAAGTTGCATGCTAAGAATTTACCACATTTTATTTTGGGTTCTGAATTTACATTGCATTCTAGCATAATTCTGTAAGAGCAATGCTATGCAAAGCATTCCCAACTTTTGGGGTCTGAATTTACACCATCACTGTAGCATACAAGTGGACTGAGTTTCGTAGCTTTGCTCAAGAAATAAACTTAAATGAATCGATCAATTTACAACATGTCGACCTCTGCCAAGATCTTAGAACATCAGCATCAGGCACTTGAAATCTCACTTTCACCACCGCCGAGCCCTGCGCACAGAGAAAAAGTGAATTATCTACAGCCCTATAACAATATTTAATAGCATATTATGCTAGAATAAATGTTGGATGACAAATTTATTCTAGAACTGTTGAATGATAATTTAAGGTTCAAAATTATGAATTCACGAATGTACACCCCCAATGGCCTGGAGATGAACATGAGAACGACTATCATATGGTTAGGCTTTCGTTATATTGTATGTTAAGAATGTTTTTGTGAAAGCCCTAAAGGACAGGCAACTGATAAAAGCATGACCATATGAAAGTTAAGAAAACCCAAAACCCCAGCAAGCACAAACATTTTAATCCCCAACAAGTGGTCCTTTTGAATCCAGATTACCAGCTTGCAAGTAAGAAAGCCATCTACACCACACTATCCGCAAATAATGAACATTTCAAACCAAATTTAAATCTAGAATTCAAAAGAAAAATGGCAGCCCTATGTTGTACAAATAAATCTACTTTCAGATAACTATGGGTTAAAGAAAGTTACCCAATGATGCATATGCTGGTATGCTGACATAACTGGGACATGAGCTTCTTGAAGCTAACTTGTCACTTAGACTGCCAGATCCAACCAGACAATCCCGAGGCTGCAGTAGCATAAAAATTTCAGAATACATGAGAAAATCTCTGCACATAATAAAAGAGCATAACCAAAGTAGACCATGGAATTCCTCATTGTTGCTCATCTCAAAATAATCTCATTGTCCAATATGTTACTAGTTTTCAACATTTTTAGGAAACGACCTAATTCAATTATTGAAACTCCAGTCACAAATACAACAACAACAACAACAAAGCCTTTTCCCACTAAGTGGGGTCGGCTATATGAATCCTAGAACGCCATTGCGCTCGGTTTTGTGTCATGTCCTCCGTTAGATCCAAGTACTCTAAGTCTTTTCTTAGAGTCTCTTCCAAAGTTGTCCTAGGTCTTCCTCTACCCCTTCGGCCCTGAACCTCTGTCCCGTAGTCACATCTTCGAACCGGAGCGTCAGTCGGCCTTCTTTGCACATGTGCAAAATCACCGGAGCCGATTTTCTCTCATCTTTCCTACAATTTCGGCTACTCCTACTTTACCTCGGATATCCTCATTCCCAATCTTATCCTTTCTCGTGTGCCCACACATCCCACGAAGCATCCTCATCTCCGCTACATCCATTTTGTGTACGTGTTGATGCTTCACCACCCAACATTCTGTGCCATACAACATCGCTAGCCTTATTGCCGTCCTATAAAATTTTCCCTTGAGCTTCAGTGGCCTACGACGGTCACACAACACGCCGGATGCACTCTTTCCATCCAGCTCGTATTCTATGGTTGAGATCTCCATCTAATTCTCCGTTCTCTTGCAAGATAGATCCTAGGTAGCGAAAACGATCGCTTTTTGTGATCTTCGCTAGATTGCTCCGGTCATTAGTGTGGATAAGTATATAACTGGATAGAGATAGGAAAGCAAACACAAGATGTACGTGGTTCACCCAGATTGGCTACGTCCACGGAATAGAAGAGTTCTCATTAATTGTGAAGGGTTTACACAAGTACATAGGTTCAAGCTGTCATTTAGTGAGTACAAGTGAATGATTTAGTACAAATGACATTAGGAAATATTATGGGAGAATGATCTCGTAATCACGAAACTTCTAAGTATCGGAGTGTGGTGTCGTCTTGACTTACCTTATCTGTCTCATAGGTAGATGTGGCATCTTCTCTGGAAGTACTCTTCCTCCATCCAGGGGTGGTATCTTTAACTGGTGGAGATGCACAAGGTAATGTATCAATTTCACTTGAAGCTTACTTGTAGTTTCAGGCTTGGTCAAGCGCGATACAAACCATGTAGTAGGAGTCCCCCAAGTCGCCGAGCTAGGGGGTCTGCTGAAAGAGGTGACAGACAAGGTAAGCAATCAGAGCTCCGACTGATTGTTCACCTTCTCCCCATCTTGCAGCAGCATGAAGGATAAAGAGAAGAAAAATGAGAAGAGATGATATGAGATACTTTTGCTTTTGAAGAAGTAACTTTCCACAGGCTTATTCTTGAACTGAGCTGGAGGGTTTTCTGGTTTCCTCCAGAGTATAAGGCCGACTGAAGAATTTGAGGGTCAAAACAAGTCCATCAAATCTAGAGTACGTTCCACCCTGCTGATATGGGATACTTTTGCTTTTGACAGAGTAATGAATGTATCGGCACGTGTGCTGTTACGCTTGTCTCCACATGCTTCCTTGTATCCTTCGCACTTGCCCTATCTGTTCCTCAAGCAGATGCAGAATCTTCCCTGGAAACATAAGATGTTGAAGATGAGTACTCGAGAGCAATGCCAGGTAAGTAATCAGGTAAGGGGTTCCAGGCAGTCAGTTCGTGGCTGGAAGCTTGATTCCAAGTGCTGACTGATTGCTCTCTTTCTCCTTGTCTTGCAGGTAAAAACAAGGCCAAAAGAAAAGACAGGGAAAAAGCATGATATGGGATACTCTTGCTTTTAACCCTGATGATATGAGATATTCTTGCTCTAGTATAGCTTGTTTGCAGAGGTATTATCGGGGGGAAAGAAAGCTGAATATTTCGAAAGGCTTCGTTGGGAGTGCCCTCTCAGATATGATGAAGGGTTGAGCATTTTTGCAGGTCTGCCTGTCCGTTGGGGATGGAGGTCGACATATATAGGAGTCTCCCTAACAACAAGTAGTAATGCTATTCCTTTACCCTGCTTGGTCATAGCACGGTAGTGGGAGCTGCCAGTTTCACATGTTTTAACTCTGTCAGAGCACTTTGAAAAAGTGGTCTGTGGTATCTGGCTCTCGAGATTCGGAGAACGATGCCTCTTCGATTTTTGAGAAAGCAATCATGCTGGGGGTATGACTCTCGAGATTCGGAGAGCAGTGTCTCTTCGATTTTTGAGGAAGTAATCATGTTGGGAGTCTGGCTCTCGAGATTCGGAGGGCGGTGCCTCTTCGATTTTGGAGCAAGCAATCTTGTTTGGAGTGTTGTCTCGAATGTGAGTAAAGGTTGGGCATGTTTGCTAGTCTACCTTGCCACGAAGCACAAAGGTTGACGCACAGGGACTTTCCTATTATCCAGCAATGGTACTGTTCCTTTACCCTCTCTTCGATTTTGAGAAAGTAGTCATGTTGGGAGTCTGGCTCTCGAGATTCGGAGGACGGTGCCTCTTCGATTTTGGAGCAAGCAATCTTATTGGGAGTGTTTTCTCGAATGTGAGTAAAGGTTGGGCATGTTTGCTAGTCTACCTTGCCACGAAGCACAGAGGTTGACACACAGGGACTTTCCAATTATCCAGCAGTGGTACTGTTCCTTTACAGTTGTGGGTAATAATATGGTAGCTAGACCTTCAAAATTTATGTGTCTAAACTTTTGTTAGTGCTGTTTCTTTGCTATTCTTTTACCTTTCTTGGTCAGAGCGATGTAGTGGGAGCTGCAAGCTTCACGTGCTCAACTTTGGCAGAGAACTTTGGCAAAGTTATTTGTGGTACCCATGAGCTATTGTTGCGTGTGGGAAGTGGGTGATTGAACAGTAAGATTCATGTGCTTTCTACTTCACCAGAAGTCTTCGACAGAATGCCCATAATTTCTGCAAAGCTGAGTGTGCGTGTGACAGGTGCTGACAAGGCTAGAAAAGTAGGTGCCTCTTCGATTTCTGAGATCGGCCCTCGTGGTCTCTGAGCAGCCCAGCTTTTGAGAAAGCGAGCGCCTCTTCGATTGATTCGGAGAACGATGCCTCATCGATTTTTGAGAAAGCAATCATGCTGGGGGTCTGGCTCTCGAGATTCGGGGAACAGTGTCTCTTCGATTTTTGAGAAAGTAATCATGTTGGGAGTCTGGCTCTCGAGATTCGGAGGGCGGTGCCTCTTCGATTTTGGAGCAAGCAATCTTGTTGGGAGTGTTTTCTCGAATGTGAGTAAAGGTTGGGCATGTTTGCTAGTCTACCTTGCCACGAAGCACAGAGGTTAACACACAGGGACTTTCCAATTATCCAGCAATGGTACTGTTCCTTTACCCTCTCTTCGATTTTTAAGAAAGTAGTCATGTTGGGAGTCTGGCTCTCGAGATTCGGAGGACGGTGCCTCTTCGATTTTGGAGCAAGCAATCTTATTGGGAGTGTTTTCTCGAATGTGAGTAAAGGTTGGGCATGTTTGCTAGTCTACCTTACCACGAAGCACAGAGGTTGACACACAGGGACTTTCCAATTATCCAGCAGTGGTACTGTTCCTTTACCCTTGTGGGTAATAATATGGTAGCTAGACCTTCAAAATTTATGGGTCTAAACTTTGTTAGTGCTGTTTCTTTGCTATTCTTTTACCCTTCTTGGTCAGAGCGATGTAGTGGGAGCTGCAAGCTTCACGTGCTCAACTTTGGCAGAGAACTTTGGCAAAGTTATCTGTGGTACCCATGAGCTATTGTTGCGTGTGGGAAGTGGGTGATTGAACAGTAAGATTCATGTGTTTTCTACTTCCCCAGAAGTCTTTGACAGAATGCCCATAATTTCTGCAAAACTGAGTATGCGTGTGACAGGTGCTGACAAGGCTGGAAAAGGCTGGAAAAGTAGGTGCCTCTTCGATTTCTGAGATCGGCCATCGTGGTCTCTGGGGAGCCCAGCTTTTGAGAAAGCGAGCGCCTCTTCGATTTTTGAGATCGGCCTTCGTGGTCTTTGAGCAGCCCAACTTTTGAGAAAGCAAACGCCTCTTCGATTTCTGAGATCAACCATCGTGATCTCTAAGCAGCCCAGCTTTTGAGAAAGCAAACGCCTCTTCGATTTCTGAGCAGGCGCCTCTTCGATTTCTGAAGCTTCGTCGAGTGCAGATTTTTATAGGGGCTGGCATTAAGTTCCAAAGCACACTTGAATCTCCACCAGTAGAAGCTTCATTCTTGCACTTCTAAGATCTTGATTTGTCCGACCTCTTCTCTCTTCAACACCTTTGAAAATGTCTGGCCCCTCCGACCGTCGTTTTGACTTGAACCTTGTTGAAGAGGCAGCCCCGCCTTCTCCAGACAACATATGGCGCCCATCCTTCGTCTCCCCTACTGGTCCTCTTACCGTTGGGGATTCCGTGATGAAGAATGATATGACCGCTGCGGTGGTGGCCAGGAACCTTCTCACTCCCAAAGATAACAGACTACTTTCCAAACGGTCTGATGAGTTAGCTGTTAAGGATTCGCTGGCTCTCAGTGTTCAGTGTGCAGGTTCTGTGGCTAATATGGCCCAAAGCCTATTTGCTCGAACCCGCCAAGTTGAATCATTGGCGGCTGAAGTGATGAGTCTCAAACAGGAGATTAGAGGGCTCAAGCATGAGAATAAACAGTTGCACCGGCTCGCACATGACTATGCTACAAACATGAAGAGGAAGCTTGACCAGATGAAGGAAACTGATGGTCAGGTTTTACTTGATCATCAGAGATTTGTGGGTTTGTTCCAAAGGCATTTATTGCCTTCGTCTTCTGGGGCTGTACCGCGTAATGAAGCTCCAAATGATCAACCTCTGATGCCTCCTCCTTCTAGGGTTCTGTCCAGTACTGAGGCTCCAAATGATCCCCCTCCGGTGCCTTCTCTTTCTGGAGCTCTACCGACTGCTGAGACTTCTCCTAAGCAACCTTTGTGAAGGCTCCCTCTTGTGTGCTTATTTTGACTCATGTATATGTACATATTTGTAGCTTATCGGGGATATCAATAAATAAGCTTTCCTTCATTTCAACGTATTGTGTTAAATACACCAAAGCCTTCTTCGCTAAGTTCTTTGAATTTTCTTTTGTTAAAGCTTGTATGTTGAAGCTTTCTGAGTGGAGCATGTAGGTTGGGGTAGTGTTCCCTTAATTTCCCGAGTGAGGAAAACTTCTCGGTTGGAGACTTGGAAAATCCAAGTCACTGAGTGGGATCGGCTATATGAATCTTAGAACGCCATTGTGCTCGATCCTGTGTCATGTCCTTCGTTAGATCCAAGTACTCTAAGTCTTTTCTTAGAGTCTCTTCCAAAGTTTTCCTAGGTCTTCCTCTACCCCTTCGGCCCTGAACCTCTGTCCCATAGTCGCATCTTCTAATCGGAACGTCAGTAGGCCTTCTTTGCACATGTCCAAACCACCGTAACCGATTTTCTCTCATCTTTCCTTCAATTTCGGCTACTCCTACTTTACCCCGGATATCCTCATTCCTAATCTTATCCTTTCTCGTGTGCCCACACATCCAACGAAGCATCCTCATCTCCGCTACACCCATTTTGTGTACGTGTTGATGTTTCACCGCCCAACATTCTGTGCCATACAGCATCGCCGGCCTTATTGACGTCCTATAAAATTTTCCCTTGAGCTTCAGTGGCATACGGCGGTCACACAACACGCCGGATGCACTCTTCCACTTCATCCATCCAGCTTGTATTCTATGGTTGAGATCTCCATCTAATTCTCCGTTCTTTTGCAAGATAGATCCTAGGTAACGAAAACGGTCGCTCTTTGGTATTTCTTGATCTCCGATCCTCACCCCTAACTCGTTTTGGCCTCCATTTGCACTGAACTTGCACTCCATATATTCTGTCTTTGATCGGCTTAGGTGAAGACCTTTAGATTCCAACACTTCTCTCCAAAGGTTAAGCTTTGCATTTACCCCTTCTTGAGTTTCATCTATCAACACTATATCGTCTGTGAAAAGCATACACCAAGGAATATCATCTTGAATATGTCGTGTTAACTCATCCATTACCAACGCAAAAAGGTAAGGACTTAAGGATGAGCCTTGATGTAATCCTACAGTTATGGGAAAGCTTTCGGTTTGTCCTTCATGAGTTCTTACGGCAGTCTTTGCTCCTTCATACATATCCTTTATAGCTTGGATATATGCTACTCGTACTCCTTTCTTCTCTAAAATCCTCCAAAGAATGTCTCTTGGGACCCTATCATACGCTTTTTCCAAATCTATAAAGACCATGTGTAAATCCTTTTTCCCATCTCTATATCTTTCCATCAATCTTCGTAAGAGATAGATTGCCTCCATGGTTGAGCGCCCTGGCATGAACCCGAATTGGTTGTCCGAAACCCGTGTCTCTTGCCTCAATCTATGCTCAATGACTCTCTCCCAGAGCTTCATTGTATGACTCATTAGCTTAATACCCCTATAGTTCATGCAATTTTGTACGTCGCCCTTATTCTTGTAGATAGGCACCAAAGTGCTCATTCGCCACTCATTTGGCATCTTCTTCGTTTTCAAAATCCTATTGAAAAGGTCAGTGAGCCATGTTATACCTGTCTCTCCCAAAAGTTTCCACACTTCGATTGGTATATCGTCTGGGCCTATTGCTTTTTTATGCTTCATCTTCTTCAAAGCTACAACCACTTCTTCCTTCCGGATTCGACGATAAAAAGAGTAGTTTCTACACTCTTCTGAGTTACTCAACTCCCCTAAAGAAGCACTCATTTCATGTCCTTCATTGAAAAGATTATGAAAATAACCTCTCCATCTGTCTTTAACCGCGTTCTCTGTAGCAAGAACCTTTCCATCCTCATCCTTGATGCACCTCACTTGGTTTAGGTCCCTTGTCTTCTTTTCCCTTGCTCTAGATAGTTTATAGATATCCAACTCTCCTTCTTTGGTATCTAGTCGTTTATACATATCGTCGTAAGCCGCTAACTTAGCTTCTCTGACAGCTTTCTTCGCCTCTTGCTTCGCTTTTCTATACCTTTCACCATTTTCATCAGTCCTCTCCTTGTATAAGGCTTTACAACATTCCTTCTTAGCCTTCACCTTTGTTTGTACCTCCTCATTCCACCACCAAGATTCCTTTTGGTGTGGGGCAAAGCCCTTGGACTCTCCTAATACCTCTTTTGCTACTTTTCGGATACAACTAGCCATGGAATCCCACATTTGGCTAGCTTCCCCCTCTCTATCCCACACATTGGGTGATTACCTTCTCTTTGAAAATGGCTTGTTTTTCTTCTTTTAGATTCCACCATCTAGTCCTTGGGCACTTCCAAGTCTTGTTCTTTTGTCTTACTCTTTTGATATGTACATCCATCACCAACAAGCGATGTTGATTAGCCACGCTCTCTCCTGGTATAACTTTGCAATCCTTACAAGTTATACGATCCCCTTTCCTCATTAGAAGAAAATCTATTTGTGTTTTTGACGACCCACTCTTGTAGGTGATCACATGTTCTTCTCTCTTCTTAAAGAAGGTGTTGGCTAAGAAGAGATCATATGCCATTGCAAAATCCAAGATAGCTTCCCCATCCTCGTTTCTCTCCCCAAAACCATGGCCACCATGAAAACCTCCATAGTTGCCTGTCTCCCTGCCCACGTGTCCATTTAAATCTCCTCCTATAAATAACTTCTCCGTCTGAGCAATTCCTTGCACCAAGTCTCCAAGATTTTCCCAAAATTTCTCCTTCGAACTCGTATCCAACCCTACTTGAGGTGCGTACGCACTAATCACATTGATAAGTTCTTGTCCTATTACAATCTTGATTGCCATGATTCTATCTCCTACCCTCTTGACATCTACAACATCTTGTACCAAGGTCTTGTCCACGATGATGCCAACACCATTTCTCGTTCTATTTGTGCCCGAATACCAAAGTTTAAACCCTGAGTTTTCTAGATCCTTTGCCTTACTACCAACCCACTTAGTTTCTTGTAGACACATAATATTTATCCTTCTCCTCACCATAACTTCCACTACTTCCATAGATTTTCCCGTTAAGGTTCCTATATTCCACGTTCCTAAACGCATTTTGCTCTCTTGAACTCTACCCTTCTGTCCTAGCTTCTTCACCCTCCCCCGTCTAATAGGATCAAAATACTTCTTTTGTGTGTCCCGGGTAAAGTTGATAGGAGCATATGCTCCCAAACAACTTTGAGTGGAGTCGTTCGAAAAGAAGTTTCTATGGCCCCCTTGCTCATTTAACACTGCATCTGGGTGCCGATGGAGATACAGCGACCCTTGCTCACTTATCACTGTGCTCAGGCCACACAGCACGCCACTTACGGGTGACGCCCTAGCTTTAGCGCGATTTTGTTCTGGATTCATTTTCATAAGGATTCGACGTGATCATGGAGTGTCGGCTGTCGACTACCTGACGCCCTCCCCCTCCTCCTTTATCCGGGCTTGGGACCGGCCATGTAAGACATAGGCGGAGTTAACTCCAGTCACAAATGTCTGAAGTAAAATACGCCGGAAAGATGTATAACCCCCTCTCTCATCAAAACAACAGAAATTAACTCCCGACGTACAAGTGTATATTTTCTTTGATTACGTTAAATATAGGATCTAAATGAACTCTAGATAGGAGGCAAACCTGGAAATCCTTGTAGAAGCATAGATGAAGTTCCTCCACAGCCCCTTTTTTGCAAACCAACCTCGGGGTTGCCCGGAAAACATTCTGAATAGCAGAAACAATGCCTCCAAGAGGATATTTTTCAGTATTGGATGGTACATATCCTGCTTCATTCAGGATTTGCTGAGGACAGGGAAAGGAAACTACCATTACATACCAAATACATAAAATGGACATACTCCAAATTAAACCAATTTTCTATTAAGAACCAAAAGATAATGGGTATGAATGAAATAACAAATGATGGACAGCCAAGTGTGAATACATGGCAGTGAATGTGTTAATATACAAAATAGCTGTATCTCTAGAACTTACAGTGACATTGTACTTAAAATAGACATTAAGTGTTGTCAAAAAGTAATTGTATTCATCTCCAACTACTGGAGAGGAGCAAGTCCCGTGCTTCTCTGCAACAAACAATGAAAAAGGATGCATGCCAAGTGATGCATGCCAAGAAAAAAAGGTCATTGCTCGTAGGTCTGAAATCAACCTAATTATGTCTAATAAGACTTATTTGGCAAATTTTTTAAGACAAAGGCTACAGACATACAACTGACTGTTCATTATTAAGCAACAAAGAGCAAAAGGCAAAGATGCTTACCCCACTGCCATTGTAATACCACGCAATTCAGTCATCACGGAAACAAGAATGAAGAATAGTTAGCTCAAAGTAAGGGTCATCTAGAATTTGAGAAGAAATTAAGTCCACAATCAATGATCACCTCATGACCCCAAAATGATCCTTTTCCACCATGGCAGGATGATGGTTTACCACAGCTTAAAGATGGCCAGTATTTCTCTAAAGCATTGTGCAATGTTGAGATCTACACAGTAGATAAAGAGATAGTGGTGAGATTTACGGATAGATCTACACACTAGATAAAGAGATAGTGGTGAGATTTACGGACTGCCACTACAAGAGACATGCATCATATATTTGAAGATAAAGCGACATTAGTGTGGGTACTATATTCCAGTCAATCAGTATTCATTACATATTTCTCATGCGCTAAAAGAAAATCTTTCTTTTGCGGAGTTCCCGATTCCTTTATGTGAGCAAGTAGAGTCTCAAAAATATTCACAACCCACAAACCATGTAGACACGAAATAAGAAATACACACCTCCTTATCATCAAAGGTTTTCTGTGTGCAACAGGCAGGCCAGGTTCCATCATTGTAGTCAGGCCACAATCCATCTGCCAGTCACATATTAAACGCCAGTTAGCATATCTCCCACATATATAAATAAAACATCAAACAACAGCCAATGGATAAAATACGGGTTGAACGACTTTGATCGTACATAATTGTGCCTTCTGAATTTCCAATTAAAGAAATTAGCTTCCAACAATATGAACCAACATACCCTAATCAAAATATTTGAACTTCAACTGAAAAGTCAACTTAACTCATGCTTTTCATCTCTGCATTACACAATATTATACAAAAGCTTAATACTTACGGATTGTAAACATGGTTGGAGCATTTGAGCTGAAACAAGAAAAACCCAAAAGTAGAAAATCAACTCAGAAAGCTCAACCTAATTTACCAAATTAAAATCAACCAAAACGAAAAAAAAAATATCAATCTTTTTGAAATTAATAGTTAAAATAAGGAAGAGATTATGAACCCGCGGCAGCAAGCATTGGAGGAGCAACAATGGCGGGTGCGCTGACAGAAAGTGCCAGGCCATTGCAGGGCCAAGTTGAAGTAATCGAACTCCCTCTGCCCTCCTCCTCCTCTGCTTCCAATTTCGAATCCGATTCCGGCTTGCTTGGCATCGATCAGGCACAGAGAAGCGCCCACCGCAATCAGTGCTACTGCAGAGGCGAATTGAGCAGAGAGAATTGCCATTTTTTGAAGAGAAGGGAGAGCTTGGTTTGATTTTCGGAGAGTCTGGTGTGATTTATAGGGGCGGGTAAGGGTAGATTCGTCATTTAGGTTACTTGGGCAGTTCTTTCTCCAATCATTATGTAACGGACGTTAACGGAAGTTGTTGTTTGTTTTATATTTCTTTTTTGCATTTGTTTTGGAGTTATTTTTGTAACGGAATAAAAGAAGATATTCTTTGTTATATTCTTGTGTTTCAAGTTTCATATGACGATAATTATGGACATATAATATAGAAACTTGAAGTTGTAGACTGATTTATAGTTTTATCTTCTTTTTATAGTATTCATGTTTTTAGAGATTGGAATGCAGGGTTAGGATTCGAGTTCAAAAAATGAAAATGACTATTTAGCTTGAACTTGAATCCTTAATCGACGATTTAAAGCTTGAAGTTTGATTTTCAGTTAGCCTCTAAATTATATGCATGTTGATAAATTAGTCTCGTATTCCAATTTTACAAGGAAATTACAATTACAAAATGTTATAATCGTAGTTATCAACACAAACAATACAACTACAAATGTTATTAATTATGGAAATTATTGTCACTTAGTATTACGGTTTACTAGTATTGTTCTTCATTCGTAACTGAAATGTCTTCATTCAATTCTTGCCAAATGATTTGAACTATATAATTACTAACCCATTGTGAGGGTAAGTCCGCCCATCTCTGTTAGTATAGATAATATCATTTGTTAAAAAAAAACAGAGATTGATACTCACACTAGCCAAACAGATCATAAAACAAACTAGTTAAAGGTAAATCAACAAAGTATTTAAATGATGCAAAATCAGATGAATCGAAAGCAAATCCCATAGTCATATGCCACTTGATTTCAATCCCACTTTGTCCCTTGAAACTCAAAAGTCATCACTTTAATATCAGAAACTCGATTTTGATCTCACTTTACCACCTGAAACACAAAAGTCGCCATTTTACTCCTAAAATTCGATTTGCTCCTTGAAATTAAAAAATCGCCACTTTACTTATTGAAACTCAAATGTCTCTTACATTGCCTTCTTTATTTTTTTTAGGATAAGTTCATCCATTCAACATTTATAATTGGCACTACCCCAAATTTCCTCCCGAAATAAATGAACAGTAAAAAAAGAACAAAATAAAACTATCATTCCTCTTCACCAACCATCTCCATTAAGAACATAAGAAATAACGAAATCAATGGAACGAATGATAAGGTGGTTGACGATGGAGGAGAAGGGATGAATGTTATACAATATATGAAAGTTAAATTTTTTTTTTCTTTTTTCGTTTCAATCTACGTGGCACCATTTGATTGGATATGTGAACTTTATAATTGTGCCACGTCAATCATAAGTGGGCCTTAATTATGCCACATAAGTATACTTAACAGTTATTTAATGGAATACAAATAAACAAATCAAAGTGGAGTAAATATTGAGTTTCAGAGAGTAAAGTGACGATCTTTGAGTTTCAAAAGGTAAAGTAAGATCGAAATTTAGGTTCGATAAGCAAAGTAACGACTTTTGAGTTTCAAGAAGCAAAATAAGATCGAAATCAAGTTTTAAGAAGTAAAATGACAACTCTTAAGTTTCAGTGAGTAAAGTGCAATTGAAATCAAGTTCCAAGACTGATTACAAAGGTAAACACTTTTAAAGTTAAACACATTTAACCAATAAACTACAAGCGATTTGCCAAAGCCATTTTTTGTTTGGGAAAATGGCAGAAAAGGACCAAAACTATTAAAGAAAGAAAAAAAAAAGTCACAGAGAGAAGTCTGGAAATAGAAATCGAAAACCCTCCAACTCCGAAAGTCCAAACCCTAGTTTTAGTTAGATTTTTATATTAATCATTAAATTTTAGACACACACATACTCGTCTCTCTCACCACTCTGTTCCTCTGTCTTCCCCACCACCTTCGTATTCACCAATACTCGACTCTCTCTCTCTCCCCTCGCTCTTTCTCGAACCTTCTCGATCTGCAAAAGCCCTAATTTGACAATTTCAGCACCACTCTTCCGAACCCCCAAACCCCAGCAGATTGGGAATCCGTAATTTGCTTGAATTTTCAGGTCAATTACAATCCCCCAACATATAACCCTATTCGCGCTCTGCTGGGCGTTTTGATTCTTCGAGCTTTGTTCGTCAATCACTCAATTGGGGTTTGGAATTTTGGTACTTGGCCAGCTTTTAAAGTGTTGGGCAGCCGGGGAGGAAGGAGGAGCGAGCTGCAATTACGATTTTGCCCTCGTGATCTGGGTCGCTACTAGTTCGAGAGCAATTCGGGATCCATGTCAGAGGTCTGCTCTTTGTTTTACCCTTTTTCCGACTCTTTCTCTCTCGTACTGGTTTCAAGGCATTGGATTTCTGTGTGTTTCTATGTGTTTTGAAGTCTGTGCAATTGGTACTTTGTCCAAGTTTTCATCTTTTGTAATATTAAGATTTTGAACACTTACCCATTTGTTGTTTTTGCAAACATTTGCTTTTGGGTTATCCGAAAAGTTGCGGGATTTCGTTATGTATTGACCGGTAGTTTCAGTAACATAAGAGATTTATCCGAAAAGTTGTGGTGATATTCGTGTGTCGTTTGCTTAAGAAAATATGGCAATCAAATCTGTCACTGTTAGTGAAATTCAAACCTTGTTGCATGCATAGCCGCTTGCCCTAGTTCGGTTAAAACAGCAGTGGGTGTAGAGTTATTAGTGATATTCGTAGATTGGTGCTGCGTGAATCTATAGTAGGAAGGAGCCAAGCAAAATCTTTGTTGGATTAGTAAGGGAGCATTCTGAGTTCTTCTGTGGACACTGATGACCTTGTTGAGTAGTCAACGTAAGTTTTTTCGGCGGTTGTCTTTGAGTGTTTGAAAGCATCCCCGAGATTTATTTGCGGGACTGTTTTATTTGGGTTCTCTGGGAGAGAAATAAGCATTGGAAGCTTGATATTGTATACTTTGGCTTGCTTATGACGCATACAATTTAGTGTACGGTGCTTTTTTCTTCTGCCAGAGTCATCCCCTGCTGTTTTGGTATTAGATATGTGAGTGGCTTTGATAGAAGTTGAAGTGCTAGGTATGTTCTGAATGTGCACCTCTTTGTCTGCATATATTATACTCAGACATTATTATACTTTGTTGGAGAAAAACTTTGAACATGTTCCCTTTTTATTTTGGACTTTATTACTTATTGATATTTCTATGGTCTGTCAAACTCATGTTTTATTATGTGACATCACAGTTGTTAATGGGCCACCACTTCATGAGACATTGACCCATGGATCCTGAAGGAACAAAGTTTGGACGAGGTAGAATGTTTTTTCTATATGGTGTTCCATTATGGTTTTCTTCGTATTTCCTTCTTGTTTGAATTAATATTGGTAGTTAATTACATATTTAACAGAACTATTCATAGTTGAAGCACTCTTCAAAACCTCATTTATTCATGTATAGCACTTAATTTTGAACTAATCCAGAGAGCCATGTGGCCTCCAATTATGAATAAAATACATCTCCATCCTTGCCCCATCTGGTTCTTCGATAAGATATCACTACATGTTTAAAATTTAATTTCTGATGCTCAAATTTCATAACAAAACCTCTCTTAAAGTATACTTATTTCAATCTACTGAGAATTTGAGTGTTTTGCTTCTATTATGTCAGTGAATGCATGTTTTGATATTTAAGAGAATTTTATTTTATCTGATGAAATTCTGTTGGATACAGGACCAAAAGAGTTGACTGGTGCTGTAGATCTCATAAGTCACTACAAGTTACTTCCCCACCATGAGTTTTTCTGCAAGCGATCACTTCCAGTATCAATATCAGACACACACTATCTTCACAATGTGGTGGGAGACACGGAAATCAGAAAAGGAGATGGGATGCAGTTGGATCAACTTATCCAGAGTACATCATATCCCCGGGATACGAAACCACGCATACAGCCTTTTGACCTAGATACTCTCAGAGAGGCTTTCCATCTTAGAGAAACGGCTCCTATTGATCTGCCACTTGTGAGACTTTCTTACTTATAATGGATGACAGTCTGTTATATTTCTTCTTTTCCAATAGATATTTGGTCCTGCAAAACCGTTTTCCTTTCCACGTTCTCATTGTAATTGATATTTTGTTTTGTCTTCTATAGGCAGATAAGGGGACTCCAACTGTTGCAGGGAAATCAAAGAGTGAGTCTAAAGACAAGGAGAAGAAACACAAAAAGCACAAGGACAAAGACAAAGACAAAGAGAAGGATAAAGAGCACAAGAAGCGTAAACACCGTCATAAAGATCGAAGTAAAGATAAAGACAAGGATAAGAAGAAGGATAAAGGTGGGCATCATGATCCGGTCGGTGATCACTCAAAGAAACATGAAAAGGTTAGAAAATGGTACACCTGTACTATTAAATTCCTTTTCTTAAGCGCCTGGTAATACACAAGAGCGACAATAAAAGAATGGTTTTGAATTTTTTTTATCCAAATAACTCTGATAATGTCTGAAGTTATGAACTGCCATTGTTTGTCGCACAATCTAATTACAGTTTTTCCGTTCACCAACACCAGATTTAATTTTTTTCAAATGTAGTTGAATATTCAGAGGGATTCACATGCTTTAGTTTTGGTACTTGTATGATCACAGAAAAGGAAACATGATGGAGATGACGATCTTAATGATGTCCACAGACACAAAAAAAGTAAGGTAATATAAACATGGAACTTTTCGTTTGGATTTACACTTTTGTATCTCCAATCCTTTCTTTAATGTTTTACTTGGGATCTGCATGATATGCCCACTATTTTTGTATAGTTCCTTTGCGTCTACATTTTGACCAAGGTCTCTGTTTCTCACTATCTTTGCAGCATAAGAGCTCAAAACTTGATGAAGTGGGTGCAATCAGGGTAGCTGGCTGAAATGAGGGGATATTTTAGTAATTTTGTTTTCTTCAAATGGTCGTCGTTCATAGTCTGGAGGGGTCTTTCACTTGATTTTGTGTTTCTTGAGGTACACATCTTTACTTTTCCTGTATATTTAGGTTAAGATACTCTGTACTTTTAGCTTCTGCCTTGCACTGCCACCATTTTATTTCTTTCCTCATCATAAACTGATGGGTCAACTTTTCATTTTTATTCATGCTTGATATGGCTTTATGTTCTCTGTAATATGTGATCCGTTGAGGTTGGGATGGAAATAAGGATTAAATACGAAGGCAAGTTAGAGAATGAGTTAAATAGCGTTGTTTAGTTTTAGGAAGTTAGATGTAGTACTAGCTGAGGTTGGTCGAACGCAATGCATGTGCACACTCTTCATCTCATCCATGTGGTAAAAACAATATTCCTTTCTAATATGTTGTTGAAAAATATGCATTTGGGGACCGTCAAGAGTTTGGATTTGATGTAGTTCTGTGGGCTTTTTAGTTTCTTATAAGTACTCTGTATGCAGATCTTGTTTAAACAATTATGCTATGCCAAAACCTCCACTCTCTTGTTTGACAAACATTCTGTTTTTAATAGGCTTATGTGTAGTATTGTATTTGTTGCCATGGAACTTGGATACATGATACTTCTGGTTTATGTGCAGAGTAACTTCTGAACTGACTAAAGATTGTGAAGAAGGTGAATTCACCTACTGAAAATGTGGATTAAAGGTAAAAAGTAGTTAAAGTGAACTTTGTATAATAACAATGATCTAATATGACTGCCTGTAATTTGCAAACAACTATGCTACTTTGTTTTCATGGCACATTGGATATGGTACTATGTCTACGGTATTACTATATTTTAGCATTTTTAGAAGTCCAAAATTTATAATTTGTGAGGGAGAGTTTGTACCTTGTAGCTTCCAGTTGTAGGGAAAAATAGGTTTAGGAAGAGATTGTATAAATGATACATTTCGTTCCTGTTTTGTTGTATTAACAGCTAACATTACTGCTTATCCAAAAAACATGTAACATCTAGGCTTCTGTTCTCACCGAAATTCTAAATGGTAACAGTGAAATACTCTGCAAAAATAGAAAGACGTGATGGTAGGTATTCGAGACGATCATTATCTTGCTGTTGTGTTGTATTTTGCAGTGTGAATGACATCATTCTTCTACGCTGCTTGGTCATGATGGAAACTTTTCAGGCCCTTTTTTCGTTTTAGGTTAGGTATCTATGTATTTTGTTGTTTCGTTTGTTAGTTGCAATCTAATGAAACACTAATTATCTCCTAGTATCCCCCAACCCTCCAAGATGGCGACTTTGGAAACGTGGTCTAGCCTTGTGTGTGTGGTTGATTAGAGAAACCATTCTTGACTGTGTCCAGTTTTACTAAACCCGCATGTGAGAAGCCTCCCTCGACATGTGCAAGTGGGAAGGAAGAGAGAATGGATTGCTGTTTCTGGCACCTTTTGGTGAGGAAAACAGGAGTAACCTGAAAAAAATTAGTCACTTAACTCTGATCATGATCTAGATCTATTGGATGCTTAATCCTACGTTGAGATGTTATCATTTTGTGATTGAATCAGAGGTGACAGAAGGATTGCAGCTCGTGCACTTTATGTCACAGATTTAGGAGCTCAAATGTACTGGAATTTGGAAGAGCATTTTGCTTATGAGGCATGTAGTACATTGTTATCCGGTGGTTTCAAGTCTAGGCAAAAGTTATATTTGTTCCTGATCCGAAGGGACAAACAAAATGATTAGGTTGTTCGTGTGGATCTTATCTTGATTGTATGTGGAGGTATACCTCAGAAGTTTCCAGCTTATGTTCAAACTTGGGAACAAAAGTGTTCCGCCGGCAGGATGGCATCGATAACCATTGTAACTTAAATGGATTGCCCGAACGTTGAGCTGTGGGAATTTTTTTTATTACTTTTTAACCTTCAGCCCTCATTCACCTCTCCCAGACCCTGCGTAAAGCGGTAGCCTTGTGCACTGGGACGACCTTTTTAACCTTCAGCCCCCATCTCAGTATCAATATATGCATGTACATCCCCACTAACTGCAAAAATTATAGGGGTTTTTTAACTTTAATCCTTCAAGAAGATTAAAATTGAATAAAAACATGTGAGATTGGATATTAGTTTTAGTCCCTTAATATGTACTTAATTCAAATTTATATTATATTTTTGTTTTAATATTTAATAGATATCTTATTTAATGTCATTACATTAAATTTTAAATTTATTACTATACACATTTTAATTCGTTAATTTTATTTAACTTCCTCTAATTAGTGTACCTAAATGTCTGTATCATAATATATTTTACTAATTTTGTGTACCGAAATGTTCGTACCTAAATATATTGTAGTAAAATAGTGGCACATAAGAGAATATGCAAAAATATAAGTGTACCGAAAATTCCGTACCTAACTATATGATACTAAACTAGCGTACCAAAATGTCGATACCTAAATATATTATACTAAATTAGTGTACTTAAATGTCCGTACCTAAACATATTATACTAACCTAGTGTATTGAAATGTTCGTACCTAAATATATTGTAATGAATTACTGGCACATAAGAAAATATGTAAAAACATAAGTGTAGTGAAAAATCTCTACGAAAATATTTTCTTATATAAGACACTCATAATAATGAGAATTAAAATTTATAATATTTTCATAAAAATTTAATTTATGAACATCATAAAATTATAAATAAAAAAAAGAGACATTAAATACATATGTTGACATTTAATAGAGTATAAGGACTGAAATCAATTTTTAATCTTATATAAGATATTTTTTTAAACTTCATCTTAATTAGGGATTAAAACTAGTTTTTTTTTTTAAAATTATAATCATGAATTTGATCAAAATTAAATGTTGATGACATTAATGATTGATATGACAGAACGATCGTACGTGGGGTTTGAAAAAAGTTACTGTGAGACCCACTTGTGATATATGTTTGCGGACAAGGATCTTCTCCTGAGCAATTCCCTAGGGATCATAAGGATCCCGCAATCTTGTCCGTTCATCATATATCGTGTGGTCCGAAATCATTTAAAATTTAAATTTTAAAATTCAAATATGAATAGTACCTAACGAAAACTGACCGAACGATATAAAATGAACGGATAAGATTGAGGGATCCCTAGAGATGATTTTGGTGTCTGTACATGCCAAACTTCAAAGGACTCTGTTGGAAGTGAAATGGTTAGAATCAATCATGGGAAGAAGCGCATGAAAACACTAATAAAATGGAGAAGCATGCATGTTTCCATAAAATAACCTAAAGTGATTTTTCAATACGAAGAAGCACCTCTCATATGTTTTTTCTTCAAAAGTGATTCTGACTTTCTCATAGTCACTTTTAAACGGATTAGAACTTTTTCCCCTCCTATTATTATTCCCTTCCATCATCTGCTCTCGCTTTTTTTATTTTTTGTCTTATTCTTTATATAAAAAATTTAAAACAATATGTAAATGTGGCGTAATCGTAATCGCTTAAATAGGAAGGGATAGAAGATGAGAGAGATTAGGAGGAGAGAGAGTCATACTCCTTTTCAAACAAGCCCTAAGTCAACAGACAATCAAAATATAAATGTAGCTTCTCCTCCCAAGGCAAAAGAAAAAAAAAAGGGAGGCAGATTCTCTCCCCTCCCACTTCATGTGCCCTCCTGTTTTGTGTGATTAAGCCACGTCAACATTTTATATTATTTTTTTATAAAGATAATAAGACAAAAAGAAATAGTAATATAAAATGTTGACGTGATTTAACCGTGACCACACAAACAGAAGGGCACGGGAAATGGAAGGGCAGAGGATCTGTCTCAAAAAAAAAAACCTTCACAAGAGAAGGTACGAAGTGTCTGTAATCGGTCCAAACTGACCAATCAAATTCAGTTCGATTTTAATTTCATTCGGTTTCAATGATTTGGCATTACGCTTTGGAACGTACAACTGAGGTGCGTTTATGGTTATCTCATAGCCAGCCTGGGAGTTTTGCCTCTCACGTCATTTTCTCCTGAAAATGAAAAATAGGAAAGAAAGATTCAACGATAAGCATCCTCAGTTATATTTGTGTACAATTTTATCATAAAAGGTACTTGACGATATTAATTAGGGAACCTCTCTCGTATAAAATAGCATGATATTTTGTTATTTGTGCAACGTGGGACTTTATTCTTCGGGAAATTTGGAAAAAAAAGAAGCCAAAATTTAGACTAGCAAAAGAATTCTAGCCAATTATTATAATATTTCATAATTCTAGCAAAAAATTGATGTAAAAATATTACAATACATTTCTTAACTGAAATAATTACAAAACTATATTTTCTTCATCTTTGTCAATAGTCTGTAATTACAGACTCGAAACTGTGGAGCCAATCTGCAATTATCATGGAGGAGAAATACGACGACGGAGTGGAGGACAAACGGAATGAAATTCCAAAAGGGAAAGGGAATAAAGTTTTGGGAGGAGGTAATGGAATGAATGGAATGGAAAAGTCAAAGGAGGCCGAAGACCATTGTGATGGATAACCCCGGATGACGAAGATGCGACTCGGCTGGAACAGACAGTTGAGGAAGATGAAGAAACTGCTGGTTACTTGACAAAGATGAAGACATAGGTTTGTGATATTTTAGTTAAGGAAGTTGAACCGAATTCTCGACTAATAGAATAACTTAGATTAGACTAAACTGATTTGACTGTCAGACTAACAAGCAAAATAGTATATTTTTTTCCTTTTTCTTTTTCCTGTTCCTTTTGTTTTTGTTTTTCCATAACACTCTTTCATTTTTCCAGACTCTCTCGAGAACCAAAGCTCTCCCTCTCTCTTTATCCCTTTCCTTTTTCCAGAAAACTCTCTTGATCAAACGAAAGCTCTCCCTCTTTTTCTCCTTTTTTATTCTTTAAAAGTTGTTTTGCACAAATCTGTATTTGGCCATTGTAAAGATGTGCAGATGGTGCAAAGCATCGAACGAATTTGGTTTTGCACTACTACCCAGCTTCCGTTGACCAATTCCGATTCTCCGTTTTCAATCAGATTGCAAAATTGTTTCCAAAAGGTTCAGCTAAGATCTTGAGTTTTGTCATCGAAAACACATGACATGACCCAACCCAGAATTTGATTTATTGAAAGACCCAAATGATTGTTCCAATGTATCATTTCTGAATTCAATGGAATTCATAGTGAAAGGTCAGTTCCCCAATCCGACGGACACTAAATAAACAATTAGCTGCGTATAAATTGATTTACCTTCAAACACCTATATGTTTTTGTTGTTACTTTTCTTTGTAATGTAAGCTGTAATTTGATGAGTTGTGTGAGTGACAGTATGAATTCTTTTTTGTTCTTGACGGATTCGGGTTTATTAAAGTTTTCGATATATTGGCAGGTGGACATGCTGTGAGAGAGAAATAAGCTCTATGCTCCTTTCAAGTTTGGTGACTTGAGTTGAGAATTCAGATGACTGCTCCCGAGAGGTGAATCAGGGGCTGGACTACTAGACTGTAAGTTTGTGTTACTGAAATTTGATCGTTACAACGTAGTCGTTTGCAAAAATTTCCTGTTTTTCATATCTGATATGACCTCATAGAATGAGATTTCCTGAAATTTATATGAAAAATAGATAGATGCTAGAAGCCTAGAACATCTTTTCGGCAATATAATACGATTTAGTGACTAATTCGTAAGCTCTATTTAGGTTATGGGAAACATTCATGCCATCCTCCCTGATGGAACTGTAGTCACTGATGTAAATTTTTGTTGAAGCAGACAAAGAACAAAAATTAGTTGATTTGGACTTAGTTGATGTTAATTTTTGTTCCATTCTGACTTAGTTGTTTTGGTTTGTGCAGTTTTTTTTTTCATCTTGAAGCCACTGGTTGTACCATTAAAGTACAGGCATTGAAATTGAAGGTATGCATTCACTTTTTAATCTGTTATAAAAAGTGATCATTTCAATTAAAAGTGAAACCTTTTTTTTAACAATGAACCAATGAATCCACAAAGAGACTTAATACGAAAAAGTCTATTGATTTTTTGTTTTTGATCACTAGGTCTCTCTCTCTCTCTCTCTCTGTTGGAATTATGTTTGTTCGTTTTCAAAAACTGCAAAAAATGAAAACCCAAGATTTTCGGATTTATAGTTAATATCAATTTTGTTTGTCTCAAATTTTAATTTTGATCACTGAAACGAAAAGGGGCATTGATTTAATTTGTTTTAAGATCTTAAATTGTAGCTTGGATTGTGGTGAAGGTTAATAGGTCAACGAAACTTTGATTTAAGATCCTGAACCAACTCGCCTAATGTAAAAGCTATCTATTATCAGATGCAAAGGGAGCAATTAGGGACAAATTATGAATGTTTATCAATATTTGTTATGTACAAGTGAGAAGGTTTGAAAGTTTTGAGCACCAATTAGTGTAGAAGAAAGATTTACCGCGGATTAATATAAATAGTACAATTATGCCATCTTTATATGTATCTAAAACTTGCTAATAACTCCACCTTTACTTGCTGGCGTTGTAGAGGAGGCTGAGAACAACTGTTTATTTCATTCGTTATCATCGCTTCTACAGAAGAGGTCAGTTTTCCTTTTTTTTTTTTTTTTTTTTGCTTTTAAAGAGGGTTTACAGAATAGTTGTATGTGATTGGTTTTTTGCTATATTGTGTTTTGAAATTCCTTATTTATATAGTTCTACATATTCTTGGTGTGCATTTATTTTACTTGCTTGGATTATAGATTTTTAGATTAAAAGAATTGATTTGTATTGGTTATAGATCCTGTTAATCTTTGTCTCTACGATTTCTTTGTGCTTTGAATAACTTCAATGCTAATTAGCATTTTTTCTTCTGGGATTTTCTTTCGTGTTTTAACTTCAATCTGCACATTACATATCAGAAATTATTAAAAAGAAAAGAAGCCAGCAAAAAATCATCCAAGATAATTAGAACAAGGTACTCAACACTATGCAAAGTAAATTTATATACTCAACCAATAAAATACAAAACTGTGTTCCTCACTACCACATTGACACAACTCAAATTTAGAACAACGGTGAATGAAAGTCATCTCCAAAAATGTATTGAATTATTCAATACAAACAATAAAATTGTCCTATAAAAAATATTATTCACTCCAACAAGCAACAGATGATGGAGCTAACAAATGTGTCCTTTTTGTTTCTTTTTCTCTTCCATTCTTCCTTGAACTATTCAATACAAACGCCAGGCAAACAAACAATAAAAAAATGAGTGTGAAAATAACTTTCTTTTCATTATTGCAAGTACATTACAACTATATCATAGTTTGTTTCATAGTGGGGATTGTTCCATTATTTCCTTCTTTCTTCTACTATGCAGGTGTTTCAATTTCTCAGCAATGAAATCATAAATTAAAACCAATGTTTTAAAAGGCGAAGGCGTGGCTGTGTGGGTGAGGCGTTTCATGGATAGCCCTACGTAGACGAAAGCCTTGAGGTGTGAGGCGAAGCCTCACGAGACCTAAACTTATATATATAATTAAAAAAAATATAACTCTCTGTAAAACAAATATTAATTGTCATTTAAAAGTGTACAAGTCACAAACAAGTTTAACTATCAAACCAAGTTTAACCAAGCAATCAAATTAATCAACAATTAAACAAATAGAGTCAGATAGACTAATAGAGGACTTAATCAAAACTTGTTAAGGGATATAAGAAATTGCAAGTCAAATAAACTAATACAGGACTTAATCAAAACATAAATGTAACTTCTAGATCTAAAAAATAAAGTAGAAACAAAATCAGACATGTATATCTTAAGGGCAGTGCCATCCACACACCCCTTTTTACTTCTCACAAACCCCTTCAATTTCCGGCCATCGGATCAAATGAATTGAAGAATATCAATGGCCAAAATTAACAGGGGTGTGTGGGAGGTAAAAATGAGTGTGTGAATAACACTATCTTAAATCTTGGGTGTAATGTGAACATACGTAGAGAGAGGACTTTTATCATATGGTGTAGTCCATAACTAATTAATTATTTGGATGAGAAAATTAAGTTCACGTTAACCAATTTAATATGGAATTAGTGTTTAGGACTAACATACGTCTAACAACAACTACCCATATACGTGTTTGTTTATTACCACAACCGACTCTTATTCTTCATTAGTTTATGTGGTCATTATCAGGTTTTGTTATCACATATCCACACCAATTACGTTTTCATTTCTAATATAAAATATAATTGTAGGCCATAATTTTCAGGAATTTTGTGGGTACATTCCTGCCTTTCTACCACAGCTCAAGAACCAAAGCAAGAAGTGGTGTGATATCTTTCCCAGGGCAGGAATAATTTGTTCTTATGGCTCAACAAGCTTCCTCATCTCATAGCACTTCTAGTTCTTCTTGGTGTAGTTACGATGTGTTCTTGAGTTTCAGAGGCGAGGACACTCGCAAGACTTTTACTGACCACCTCTATACAGCCTTTGTTAACGCAAACTTTCGCACGTTCCGAGATAATGATGAACTTGAGAGAGGGGAAGATATTAAACCAGGATTCAAGAGAGCCATCCAACAGTCACGGAGTTCTGTCGTTGTTTTTTCTAAAGACTATGCGTCTTCCAAATGGTGCCTGAACGAGCTTGTGATGATCCTCAAACTCAAGAAGACCTCTGACCATGTAGTTTTACCAGTCTTCTACGATGTTGATCCGTCTCATTTGAGGAAGCAAACAGGAAGCCTTGCAAAAGCATTTTCTAAACATCAAAAGGTTCAATCGTTTGACACGGTGAAGGAATGGAGGGAAGCACTTGCTGAAGCTGCAGATCTGGCAGGAATGGTCTTACAGAATGAAGAAGATGGGTATGTATTTATAACTAGCTAATTCTGTGCCATTTTTATTAAGTTTGACTACTAGGTAATTTTGGAACTTTGACATATAAGCACATAAGTTAAGGTTCAAACTAATTCTTTCTGTTACTTCTAAGGATGTGGAATTAATTGAGAATATTTCGGTGGATTTCAGAGCTTTCTTTTGTTGAGAATGAATCCCACATTGAGAATATATCAAAAGTTGGGCTACTCACCATATTGCCGATTGGTTTTATGGTGGAACCTCAATTTTCTTCATGGTATCAGAGCAAGTTGTGAAGCCCAACGGCCACACGTACTTCACGTCACCCTGTTTGTGTTGTCCACATGTTTGGCTAGAAAGTTCACCACACGTAAGGGGGCTTGTGGAACCCCAACTTTCTTTAGTTTTTAGGGGGGGGAGGGACTGTAAGTTTATGAAAAAGAATCTGATAGAGATATTGATGGCATTTAACAATTTCAGCATACAATCATCCCATTTATTAACATCAGTTTAATGATTCAAAGTGCTGACAAATTTGATTTAGTTCCAATATTTTATGTCACTGCAAATTTTTAGGCACGAGGCAAAGTTTATCCAGAAAATTGTTAAAGTGATTGAAGACAAACTAAGGCGGACGCACGTAAGTTTTGATCCGTACCTGATTGGAATCCATTCTCGAGTACAAAGCATCAACTCATGGTTACAAGATGGATCAAAAGAGGTTGGCATACTTGTCATTTATGGAATGCATGGAATAGGAAAGACAAACATGGCAAAATTTGTTTACAAATCAAATTTTGAAATATTTGAAAGACACAGTTTCCTTGAAAATATCAGAGAAACTGCAGAAAACCCAAACGGTTTGATTCAAATACAAAAGCAACTTCTTCATGATATTACGAATGGGAGAAAAATAAAAATATACAGCACAAGCCAGGGAATGTCTGCAATTGAAGATGTCATTAGCTCTAAAAGAGTTCTTCTCGTTCTAGATGATGTTGACGATATGGATCAACTATTAGGTGAGGTAATTGGGATGCAAGATCGGTTATATCCAGGAAGTAAGATCATCGTAACAACTACCTATGCTGGGTTGTTAAATGCTCACCAACAAGTCTTGTCTCACAATGCTGAAACTTTGAATGACGATGAATCATTGGAGCTCTTCAGTTTACATGCTTTTGGGCAGGACATACCCACTGAAAGATACATGGATCATTCAAGAAGGGTGGTACAACATTGTGGAGGACTTCCACTGGCTCTTAAAGTTTTGGGTTCTTCTCTATCAGGAAAGAGTGTAGCTATATGGGAAAGTACACTGAACAAACTGGAAACTATTCCAAATGGTCAAATCTCGCAAAAACTCAAACTAAGCTACGACTCCTTACAAGACACCCATGATCAAGATTTGTTCCTCCATATTGCATGCTTCTTTATTGGAATGGACAGAGATGACATCGTCAGAATTCTAGATGAGTGTGATTTCTTCACAGATGTTGGCATCCAAAATCTAATGGATAGATATTTAGCAACTCTTAATGGATATAATCAGGTGCAGATGCATCACATGATCCGCGACATGGGAAGAGGAATTGTACGCCTTGAATCAAAGGAACCTGGGGAACGTAGTAGATTATGGCATCATAAGGATTCTTTCAATGTATTGACAGAAAAGAATGTAAGTATCATGCTTATATATGCTCTTTCACATTTAACTTTTTTTGTGCTTTTTCCAAACTTAATGAAATGTGTTTCTTCTTAGGGTACGAAAAAAATTGAAGGCCTAATTCTCAACATGCAAATGCACCCAGCATACGCTCGTTTGAGAAACTCAAATGATCAGATAGTTTTGGAGACCAATGGGTTCGCACAGATGCACAAATTAAAACTCCTCCAGCTTAGTTACGTACAACTCAATGGATGCTACAAAGAATTTTCCACAGGATTAAGATGGTTATGTTGGTTTAAATTTCCCCTTGATTCTTTACCCAGTAATTTTCCATTGGAGAGCCTTGTTGCTCTTGAAATGTGCTGTAGCAGCTTGAGACAAGTTTGGAAGGGAACTGAGGTATACTGCACTAAACACTCTCTTTTAATTTCCCTTTTCTTTCTCACTTTTTCACTAATTGATTCTCCATTTGTTTAAGAACTATCGTCTTTCAATTTTCTGAACAGCTTCTCCCATCACTAAAGATCCTAAATCTTAGCCATTCCCTTTACCTTACAAAAACGCCCGACTTTTCGTTAGTCCCCAAGCTAGAACGGCTCATTCTCAAAAGTTGTGAAAGTTTGATTCACGTTGACGAATCCATTGGAAACCTAGAGGGACTTGTTCATTTAAATATGGAAGATTGCAAAAGCATTACGAAGCTCCCACGTAATATTTCTATGCTAACCTCCCTTGAAACACTTATTATATCTGGTTGCTCAAATCTCAGCATGTTTTCCCTGGACATGAGGGAGATGGAATCTCTGAAAGTGTTTGAAGCCGATGGTGTTCCGATACATCGATTACTCACTGCCGCCGAGGAGGTCACATTATGTCCAAGACCAAATGTAGAAATTTCTTGGGCTTCTTATCTTCCACGCAATTTAGTAGACTTGGGACTTAGTAACTGCAATCTTTCAAATGATGATTTTCCAAGAGAGCTTGGTAGTCTATCTTCGTTGAAAAATTTAGATCTGGGTAGTAATCCAATTTGTAGCCTACCGGATTGTGTCAGAGGTATTACGGGGCTTGATAGTCTCTCTTTTTATGAATGTACGAGGCTCAAAAGTCTTGTAAGGCTACCAACTGTAGGAAATTTGTCGATCCTTGGTTGCAAAGCATTGGAAAAGGTAACATTTCAATCAGTCAGTCAGGTGGACTCCAGAATGAGGTGCATCAGATAATCTGGAATCCGCAAGGTAGATGAGGTATTGGAGTATGAGTACTGGTACAAGATAGAGCCGATTGAAATTGTTGATATGGAAATGATCAACCTGTTGCGTTTGGGAAACTTAAAATATTCCACAGAATCCTTTGTAATGTCCCAGTATTTACGCCTGGCCTTTGGTTGGAGGGCGGTTCGTCGTCCCATCCAGGTTTCTCTCTCTAGATCTTTCAATCTGATCTTGCATATATCATATATATGCTAGAGTACTCTACCTAATGGTTTGATTTCCATGGCATATACAGGGACTGCAAGAATGTGGCATATTCAGCACGTTTCTTCCGGGTAATGAGGTTCCCCAATATGGCTTGTTCAGCCATAAAAGTAAGGGAACTTTAATGAAAAGCACTCGGTACTGTTCACTTTAACGAAAAACCACATTTTTATACTAAAAAGTCAATCCTGGTACTATTCACTTTACCCTTTATTTTGTCCTTATCATTAAAACTCAAAGTTTTCAAGCTCTTTTCATTAGTTTTCCTTAAAAGTAAAGGGTCCTTAATATCTTTTACTGTGCCTGTACTTCCCAATCGCAGGTTCCGAGGCTTGAACATCTTCTCTGTCTATGCAAAATCCATCAGCAATGATTCTCCTAACATTAATGCCAGTTTAGAGAGTTTACATTGTGCAATATTTACTAAAGTTAGTAATAAGAGTAAGGGTTTGGAGTGGATCTATGGGCCCTCACTATTTGGTGATCCCGGTGATGGACAAGACTTGATATGGTTAAGCCATTGGAAGTTTCGAAACGATTTGGAAGGTGGCGATGAGGTGACTGTTTCAGTTATGACAATATCTGAGTTTCAGGTAAAGGAGTGTGGCATCCAGATTGTGTACTACGAGCAAGAAGACATGATGTTGAGCACCCAGGACAACACCACAGATGACTTTTTCTATCCAGTTGTCATTGGTGGAGATTTGTCACGTTTTCTGCGGTCAGGATCAGGAACATACCTTCTTCGCCATAGGCTAAATTGGCTAACAGAGGAAGAAAAGGATTGTGTGTTCAGTTCAGTTTTGTTCCAGGACGACATTGGAGACCATAATAAACTAACAGGTGCGTGCTTGGTTCTTATCAATGTCAAAAATATTCAATTTCACTCCAACTATTTTTGGATGGTGGTGATGTATTAGCCTGTAGTATATTCACATGTTTATTTTGCGAAATTGTTATTAACACTCCAAAAATCTCATTAAACACTTCTCATAATTGTATTTTTCTTTCTTAACTATAGAAAGTTTAGAGTGCAAAATGAGATTTTTAGAGTGCCAATAACAATTCTCTTATTTTATTGGTTATTGCAGTTATGGTAGTCGATATGTGAGAATTAATTATACGTGTATGTTTCTTAGACCGTAGCAATTCCCTTATTTTATTGGTTATTGCGGTGGTGGTGCAGGCAGATGTTGGAAGGTGGTAATGATCGTAGCCGCCATCTTCTTTCTCTCTCTTCTTCTCGTCTCTTGCACCTCTATTTCAGTGAAAGATCAGTTAATCCAGTTATTCAGACAATAGAGAGAAGATGTAGCAACTGCAGAAATTGATCAAATATCATGAAATATTGTCCTCATTTTTCTTGTAATCTTGTCCTAAGACCTGTTAAAGACCCGTCCCTAATTTTCTTGTATAATTATGTCCTCGATGATGTAAATTTATCAAATTGCCCCTAGAACATACGTTCGAGTTGACTTTTGTTGACTTTTTGTTTGATATGTGTAACGTATTAATTAGTATATTTAAGTAGCACTTGTCGCTGTCACTCAGTACTACGATCTGGTAGTATTCTTCTTCGCTTAGAAGTGAGTGGTCTTATGTTCGAATTTCATTGATGACGAATTCGATACCAAATTGGGTTGTCCTGTGTGGTTTAGTCAATTTTCCATTTTCCCTGGTGTAACACGTGGGTGGTAAGCTGAAAGAAAATTGGGTCCTTAAGGTACCGTTTGATACGTGGGACGGGACGGGACGGGACGGAGCTTCCAAGCAAATGTGTTTGGCTTACTTAGGATTCTCATTCCGTGATCCCAGTCCCCGATTTGCTGTGATCTTTCACAGAGTATCTGAATCCGACCAAACACACTCTACCCGAAGGCGCATTCAGCGACTTTCTCGAACCTCCTCACTAATGAGGTCTTCATAGTATGTAGGCTTTGCTCCTTGGAATTTGGTATTGGAAGGATTAAAAGAGGATTAGACATAAAAGAAATTCCTTATAGGAGGTAGATTCTCTGTCCTCCCACTTCCCGTGCCCTCATGTTTTGTGCGGTCACGATTAAGCCACGTTAACATTTTATATTATTTTTTTATAGAGATAATAAGACAAAAAAGAATAGTAATATAAAATGTTGATGTGGCTTAACCGTGACCACACAAACATGAGGGCACGGGAAGTGGGAGGGCAGAGAATCTGCCTCCTTCCTTATAATCCAACCATTTTACAGGGGGTTGGAATGTTTAATTTTTTTTTAAAATACAATCCATTTTGCCTTCAAATTGGACAAAATTTTTTTATTTCTCGCTTCATAGTATTAATTAAAGTAAGATATTCATCTCACTCCAATGTTACATACCAAACCAGGCCATATGGCCTAAAGGCACGTAAGCAGGGTACGTCGTTGTCAAGCATGCGAAGTTAAATGCTGCTTAAGTCAATGTGGGGAGACTTGTTTTCTATGGACCTTGATTCTATGTCCTAATTTTCTAAGGGAAAACGCGTCTGATTTGCACGAAGAAAAGCTGAAAAGCAAGATAGAGTTTCGGCTGTTCAAATCTTGACGAGCTTCCGATTGAGATGTCGAAGATGGAGTCTCTGAAAGTGTTTCAAGCAGATAGAGTTTCGATACATCGATTACTCACCATCACTGAGGTCATCTTACGGCCAATAAGGACTCCAGAAGTTTGCTGGGCTTCTTATTTGCCACGCAATTTAGTAGACTTAAAGTCTTAGTGACTGCAATCTTTCTGTTGGTGATTTTCCTAGGGATTTTACTCAGCTATCGTCATTGCGAAGATTAGATGTAAGTTGCAATCCAATTTACCGCCTACCAGAATGCATGAGCGGGGCTAGCAGGCTTGACCAACTCTCTTTCAAGAGTTGTACATGGCTCAAATCGCTTGTAAGGCTACCACGAGGAACACTGATGTTGTCAAGTTGACCATCATTGGAAAAAGTATCATTTCAATCAGTACACCTACCTGACACAATTCGTATCGTTGGCAACTGGAATCTAGTTGAGGTTGGATACCGCTACAAGTTAGAACTCCTTGAAAATGTTGATGCAGAAATGATCAACCTTTTGGGCTTGAGCAACTCCAAATATTCCACAGAAACCATTCAGATGGCTACCATATATGCAGCCAACAGTCCCGGCCGCGAGATGACAAGTCCCTGCCCAATCCTGGTCTCTCTCTCTCTCTCTCTCTCTCTCTCTCTCTCTCTCTCATCATATCCTATGCAAGAAGATTGCAAGATTTGACTAACAACATTTTATCTTCCAGGTAATAACGTTCCAAGGTAGTTCAGCCATAAAACTGCATGATCCTCAATATCTTTTACTGCCCCTTACTTCCCAATCTCATGGTCCGAGGCTTGAATATCTGTCAATTTTAGAGTATTTCCATATCCCATAATCACTGAAGTCACTAAGGGCTGGTTTGATATTGCTCTGTTTTGAAAAAAAAACTGCTTCTGTTGTGTTGTGAAATAAAGCAGCAGAGTGTTTAGTAAGTTTTTTTTTGTAAAAGTGCTTTTGGAAGAAAAAACAGTATGATAGTGTTTAGTAAACTTTTATGTAAAACAGCTGTGACCCTAGTCTTGAAAAAAAAAGCTAGTTTTGAGAAGCTGCATTTTGCTGCTTCTGCTTTTTGCCACTTTTCAACTTAAAATGACAATGACTTTGAAAATAAGTTGAGTTACCAAACACAAATTTTACTCTAACTTGTTTTCATTCCAACTTTTTTTAAAATCACCACAACCCCTGGGGCTAATAAGAGCAAGGGTATGAAGTGGATTTGTGGCCCAACATTCATGGGGGTTCCAATTGACGGACAAGACATGACATGGTTAAGCCATTGGAAGTTTGCGAATGAATTGGAATGCGGCAATGAGGTGACTATACTACCTGCAAAGGTAATCTTAGTTAATTATTTAAAACAAAGTTTGATAAAATGTTGATTTTGTGATTTAAAATAATAAAAACGAAATTAATAGAAAATAACTAAATAAAGTGACAAAATAAAATAAACTAAAAGAAAACGGTTTTTGAAAATTAAATTGTAAAAGTTAGGGTTCCGTTGTTATCTTAACAATTCTATGTAGTTCTTTCAATTACTTATGAATTACACATGCAAATTTTGAAGGTTAGGTTTTCCTAATATATGCCTACTTGGACCCCAACATAGAGCGTATATCAAACATGCAACTCTTATGTGGTATTCAGATCAAATCTAAACATGCATGACTCATTAAGCTTTGTGAAACATTTTGAAAAATCATACAACCACTAAGACGTGGTATTCATCGTAAGTGAATTTGCACATATTAACCACAATAAGCCTTCGTCAATTTTAAGGACTGACATCTGACCAAAACTGCATCAAATTACTTTTCTAAAGAACCTAATGGTAGCTAAGGATTAAGACAATTAGATAGTTTAAACTAGTGATTAATAATTCAAAACCTGCATGCGTAATATCATAAGCAAATTGAAAAGAAACTACATATTCTTGCTAAGGCTCGTGGCCTCACCCTAGCAAAAGCGTAATATCATAAGCAAATTGAAAAGAAACTACATATTCTTGCTAAGGCTCGTGACCTCACCCTAGCAAATGGAAATTAGTTTCTAACAATCATAAACAAAATATTATTAAAAACAAGGATATAAAATACCTTGAAAATAAACTTAAATTGTCAAAAGCTCCAAAGTAATGCGTTCTTCTCCTCCTCCTTCCTCTTTCTCTCCCTAAAAAACCCTAATGGCTAAAAAATCTTATTTATACTACTAGAAAATAAAACCCTACCTAGAAAATGTCTTAGAATAAAACTAGGAAACCAAATAAATTAAAATAAATTAGGAAACATAATCCTAATTAAATATGAGAAATCTGCCCAGCCACAATTCAGCCACGTTTCTGGATTTCCAGGGCTCCAAAATAGGCCCAAAGTGGCTAGAATTAAAGCTTAAGATGTCCTGAACATAATTGCAAAAGGTCTCAAACCCAAAAGACATAATCTTGGACGCCAAAAAACCCAAATAAGCCCAAAACGTCACTTTGACAGCATTGCGCGTTGCTCCTTTATTTCATTGCCATAAATAAACCGCTTGGTAGAAAATTATGAAACTTTGATACAAACACACCAAGACACTCACGAACATCTTCCAGTTGGAATCACTTCAAAATTCGTCCATTTCATCTTGTTTTGCTCCAGAGAAAGTTGAATGTCCTACATTAAGAATATAAAATATATAGTATAAAATCAACTCATCACTTGTAAAAAATGAAAACAACGGCAATGCTTATAAATTAGCATCAAATGTTTATTTTGTTGATTGGATAGACGTTTGATACCCCATTAACCACTTTCAGCTAAATCAAAATTAATTATCTGGCGATTTTTGCTTGTTATACAAACAAAGAAGGGCAACAGGGTGACTGCACGCTTGCAGCACGGAGGAGCAGCGGTGACAATAACAGTGGTGGCAGAGGTCGGAAGGTGCTCAATCTCATCATGGCCACTGTGTTCTTACTCTCACTCTAATCGTCCGCTCTTCTCTCCTTCAGCAAAAGAAGCGTCATGCAACAAGATCTCCACTATTTCATTAGATTGATCTGATGCAGTCATCTTTGTGTTCTCCTCTCATTTCAAATTATATCTGAATAAGTACTGATTTGCTCTTTGGTGTGAGAGTTTTCTTAGTTCACTAATTAATACAACTCATCACACTATATTCCATGTTATTATTACTTTGTGCTGGACTTGAACTGATTTTATACCCATACACTGACTTTGTCCTTTGTATTTTCCTGCTTACTTTTTGCTTTATTTAATTTTTGGATTTACAGATAACTATCCAACATTTTGGACGATTCTAAATTAGTCTCGACTTTTAAAAATATTCAAAAAATATCTAATATTTTGAAAATTAGACATTTGTTAGGTCACCTTCATTAAGTCGGGACTTTACCAACATTAAGTGTTGGGTCTAATGACCTTACTAGCATTAAATGATGAGTGGTCAAACACTAAAATTGGTTTTCACTGATTGTTGTCTTTGGATCTCTAATCTCCAAAATGGGTTCCTTTTAGCCAAATTAAATCGTAAATTTGCTTAAGCTAATACAAGTCGATTTGAAGATTCAAAGCTCCATAAATGATTTGAGAGTTAAAACACGTCTTAATATTTGTCTATGTCATCACTTATCGCTACTGATGTGCTTTTGGCTCACCAAAAAGTGTTGGAATGGATTTTGGAGTCAGGAAGAAGAGGCATTATCCGGCATCAAACCCTCGAGTGAGCCAGACTGCCAGATGACACTCGAGTGAGCCAGACTGCCAGATGACACTCGAGTGAGCCAGCCTGCAGCAAAAGCTCGTTGTGGCACTTCCCGTTAGACTTCACAAATTAGCTCGAGCTCACAATAGATTTTCTCCACTTTCCTTTTCTTGTTTTGTCCAATGACTAGTTTCCAACTTAATTTAACCCGAATCGTATCCTCACTCCTATCTGGAAGATTAACAATTAATTACGGTTTCAACAAGGGGCCAAGGGATGGCATTAATTTGTAACCGAAATTGCTTATTATCCAAGAGGATCCTCCATCCTCTTTGTTAGGATCCTGGGGATCCTCAAATCACATCCGTTCATTATACATTATGCGGTTAAAAATTATTGTAAATTATTTAAAATTTAATATAAATAGTACCTAACAAAAACTGACCGTACGATATACAATAAACGAATGTGATTGAAGGATCATCCGGATCCTCACAAAGAGGATCCGGTGAGAATCCTCTCTCGCTTATTATCTATATAGTGAAGTTTCTAATAACCAAATGTTTGTAGAACCGCCAATTATGCGGCCCATATATTAGCTAACTTGGGCCTAATTTCTAGTTTCACAAATAATTGGTTTGATGAGGCTCCGGATATTACCAAAGATGTCCTAATGAAAGATTGTAACCATTCTCTTAATTCTCATCACCAAGAAAAGAGCGTACATGAATCATGATTCCCTAATTTCCAATAAAGAAATTTTATTCGAACTCATATAACTTATCTCTATACTCATATAACTTATTTCTATACCCAACTTATTTTCTACAACCATATTATTTTTTACTACACTATCAATATCTCTTTAAATTCAAATTTGTTACCTAATCTACCCTCACAAATTAACCTAATTCAACATATAAATTGATATTTACACCCTTTCAAAAAAAAAAAAAACTTACTTAAATTCATTAAACTTTTAAATTTAGTGGGCAAAATATTTTCTTATGCAGTAACGTACGTGGGAAGGATTTCTCATGCACTGAGTGATATTATCAATCAAAATAGCCCTTTGGATTATTTGTCCCAGTGTAGTAGATCCCAATACCATTTCGTAGAGTTCAACAACTTCAACACCTTTATTTTGAAATGATGGTTCGACCTGTACTAGTAACAAGATGTTTGGTTCTGTTGAAACCTCTGAATTTGTGTCTCCAATAATAAAGGAGCCAAGGGAAGTAGGAACTTTACTTGTAGAATACTAGCTAGAGGTGCATGATGAAATGATTAAGTGAATGTTGTTCTTGCAAAGGCGAATGATGTCTGGCCACTTGTGTACAATCAGCAGGGCTGGTCCTGAGTTTTTTGGTGCCCAGTGCGAAAGCTCAAAATGTGCCATTTTTTAATACAGAAACATATGTTTAAAAAAAATATTTCACAAGGATAATCACATGTATGTGTAAAAAAATTCATCACTAATCACATGCAAAATGGCTTCCAATTTCTGTCTTGTATGTGTAAAATTTTATTCACATCAACCAAATTATGGTTCAAAACAAATGGATAATCACATATACAAACCTGCAAATGGCTTTTGAACTTCATCATTAGTAAGCCCATCAAACTTCATTAACTCTCTAATTTGTTTTGGTGTAGCAGCTGCAAGAAAAAAAAACAATAACATAACGCATTAAACACACATCCAATACATCCCAATCCAATCAAATATTCATCCAATCATATAAAATAGAGGTATTCATCAATTTACTCCTAAACTTGTAAGGATTGGCCAACACATAGCAAAGAGTGGCCAACACAAATCTCCTTGTGCAACATTTCCAGAAAACGCTTTTGAAATCTTCATTGGTATCCATCTGCAAATCCACAAAGACAAGTAATTAATGTTTCATATCAATCACATTGACAAACAAACTAAACAACCTCCTCAAAATTTTAACCCAAAAAATGTACCAAATTTGATATTTAATAAAATAATCAAAGCAACTAAACAAAAACCAAAATTGAACGTAATAAAAATAAATTGACCCATAAAAAATCTCTAAGATTAACAGCAGTCACCTGTACAAGAATTGAGCAAAAAAATTTAGCATCTCAACCGCATCCAATTCAAGAAAATATATCTTACACACATTTAACTATGGAACCAATGTTTTCTCTATTTAAGAAAGTACAGAATTTGTTTTGAGAAAGCATCTCAATAACCACTCAAAGTTCATTTATTCAACAGCCACTCAAAGTTCATTTGTTTTGAGAAATTTTATTCGAACTCATATAACTTATCTCTATACTCATATAACTTATCTCTATACCCAACTTATTTTCTACAACCATATTATTTTTTACTACACTATCAATATCTCTTTATATCCAAATTTGTTACCTAATCTACCCTCACAAATTAACCTAATTCAACATATAAATTGATATTTACACCCATTCAAAAAAAAAAAAAAAAACTCACGTAAATTCATTAAACTTTTAAATTTAGTGGGTGAAATATTTTCTTATGCAGTAATGCACGTGGGAAGGATTTCTCATGCACTGAGTGATATTATCAATCAAAATAGCCTTTTGGATTATTTGTCTCAGTGCAGTAGATCCCATGACCATTTCGTAGAGTTCAACAACTTCAACACCTTTATTTTGAAAATGATGGTTCAACCTGTACTAGTAACAAAATGTTTGGTTCTGTTGAAACCTCCGAAATTGTGTCTCCAATAATAAAGGAGCCAAGGGAAATAGGAACTTCACTTGTAAAATACCAACTAGAGGTGCATGATGAAATGATTAAGTGAATGTTGTTCTTGCAAAGGCGAATGATATCTGGCCACTTGTGTACAATCAGGAGGTAACACATTATTTTCTATGTTGGTTTAACGAGATCATTCCGCCAAAGGAATGTATAATATATTATTCAAATATGGTGTTAACGGAATAACTCCGCCTATGTAAGTTTATCTTACATTGCCGGTCCCAAGCCCGGATAAAGGAGGAGGGGGAGGGCGTCAGGTAGTCGACAGCCGGCACTCCATAATTACATCGAATCCTTATGAAAATGAATCAAGAACGAAATCGCGCTAAAGCTAGGGTGTCACCCGTAAGTGGCGCGCTATGTGGCCCGAGCACAGTGATAAGTGAGCAAGGGTCACTGTATCTCCATCGGCACCCGGATGCAGTGTTAAATGAGCAAGGGGGCCATAGAAACTTCTTTTCGAACGACTCCACTCAAAGTTGTTTGGGAGCATATGCTTCTATCAACTTTACACGGGACACACAAAAGAAGTACTTTGATCCTATTAGATGGGAGAGGGTGAAGAAGCTAGGACAGAAGGGTAGAGTTCAAAAGAGCAAAATGTGTTTAGGAACGTGGAATATAGGAACCTTAACGAGAAAATCTATGGAAGTAGTGGAAGTTATGGTGAGGAGAAAGATAAATATTATGTGCCTACAAGAAACTAAGTGGGTTGGTCGTAAGGCAAAGGATCTAGAAAACTCAGGGTTTAAACTTGGTATTCGGGCACAAATAGAACGAGAAACGGTGTTGGCATCATCGTGGACAAGACCTTGACACAAGATGTTGTAGATGTCAATAGGGTAGGAGATAAAATCATGGCAATCAAGATTGTAATAGGACAAGAACTTATCAATGTGATTAGTGCGTACGCACCTCAAGTAAGGTTGGATACGAGTTTGAAGGAGAAATTTTGGGAAGACCTTGGAAACTTGGTGCAAGGAATTGCTCAGACGGAGAAGATATTTATAGGAGGAGATTTAAATGGACACGTGGGCAGGGAGACAGGCAACTATGGAGGTTTTCATGGTGGCCATGGTTTTGGGGAGAGAAATGAGGATGGGGAAGCTATCTTGGATTTTGCAATGGCATATGATCTCTTCTTAGCCAACACCTTCTTTAAGAAGAGAGAAGAACATGTGATCATCTACAAGAGTGGGTCGTCAAAAACATAAATAGATTTTCTTCTAATGAGGAAAGGGGATCATATAACTTGTAAGGATTGCAAAGTTATACCAGGAGAGAGCGTGGCTAATCAACATCGCTTGTTGGTGATGGATGTACATATCAAAAGAGTGAGAAAAAAGAACAAGACTTGGAAGTGCCCAAGGACTAAATAGTGGAATCTAAAAGAAGAAAAACAAGTCATTTTCAAAGAGAAAGTAATCACCCAGTGTGTGTGGGATAGAGAGGGGGAAGCTAGCCAAATGTGGGATTCCATGGCTAGTTGTATCCGAAGAGTAGCAAAAGAGGTATTAGGAGAGTCCAAGGGCTTTGCCCCACACCAAAAGGAATCTTGGTAGTGGAATGAGGAGGTACAAACAAAGGTGAAGGCTAAGAAGGAATGTTGTAAAACCTTATACAAGGATAGGACCGATGAAAATGGTGAAAGGTATAGAAAAAGCGAAGCAATAGGCGAAGAAAGTTGTGAGAGAAGCTAAGTTAGCGGCTTATGACGATATGTATAAGCGACTAGATACCAAAGAAGGAGAGTTGGATATCTATAAACTAGCTAGAGCAAGGGAAAAGAAGACAATGGACCTAAACCAAGTGAGGTGCATCAAGGATGAGGATGGAAAGGTTTTTGCTACAGAGAACGCGGTTAAAGACAGATGGAGAGGTTATTTTCATAATCTTTTCAATGAATGACATGAAAGGAGTGCTTCTTTAGGGGAGTTGAGTAACTCAGAAGAGTGTAGAAACTACTCTTTTATCGTTGAATCCGGAAGGAAGAAGTGGTTGTAGCTTTGAAGAAGATGAAGCATAGAAAAGCAGTAGGCCCAGACGATATACCAATCGAAGTGTGGAAAGTTTTGGGATAGACAGGTATAACATGGCTCACTGACCTTTTCAATAGGATTTTGAAAACGAAAAAGATGCCAAATGAGTGGCGAACGAGCACTTTGGTGCCTATCTACAAGAATAAGGGCGACGTACAAAATTGCATGAACTATAGGGGTATTAAGCTAATAAGTCATACAATGAAGCTCTGGGAGAGAGTCATTGAGCATAGATTGAGGCAAGAGACACGGGTTTCGGACAACCAATTCGGGTTCATGCTAGGGCGCTCAACCATGGAGGCAATCTATATCCTACGAAGATTGATGGAAAGATATAGAGATGGGAAAAATGATTTACACATGGTCTTTATAGATTTGGAGAAAGCGTATGATAGGGTCCCAAGAGACATTCTTTGGAGGATTATAGAGAAGAAAGGAGTACGAGTAGCATATATCCAAGTTATAAAGGATATGTATGAAGGAGCAAAGACTGCCGTAAGAACTCATGAAGGACAAACCGAAAGCTTTCCCATAACTGTAGGATTACATCAAGGCTCATCCTTAAGTCCCTACCTTTTTGCGTTGGTAATGGATGAGTTAACATGACATATTCAAGATGATATTCCTTGGTGTATGCTTTTCGCAGACGATATAGTGTTGATAGATGAAACTCAGGAAGGGGTAAATGTAAAGCTTAACCTTTGGAGAGAAGTGTTGGAATCTAAAGGTCTTCGCCTAAGCCGATCAACGACAGAATATATGGAGTGCAAGTTTAGTGCAAATGGAGGCCAAAACGAGTTAGGGGTGAGGATCGGAGATCAAGAAATACCAAAGAGCGACCGTTTAACCTAACGAAGAAGGCTTTGGTGTATTTAACACAATACATTGAAATGAAGGAAAGCTTATTTATTGATATCCCCGATAAGTTACAAATATGTACATATACATGAGTCAAAATAAACAAACATAAGGGAGCATTCACAAAGGTTGCTTAGGAGAAGTCTCAGCAGTCGGTAGAGCCCCAGAAAGAGAAGGCACCGGAGGGGGATCATTCGGAGACTCAGTACTGGACAGAACCCTAGAAGGAGGAGACATTAGAGGTTAATCATTTGGAGCTTCATTACGCGGTACAGCCTCAGAAGACGAAGGCAATAAATGCCTTTGGAACAAACCTACAAATCTCTGATGATCAAGTAAAACCTGACCATCAGATTCCTTCATCTGGTCAAGCTTCATATTCATGTTTGTAGCATAGTCATGTGCGAGCCGGTGCAACTGTTTATTCTCATGCTTGAGCCCTCTAATCTCCTGTTTGAGACTCATCACTTCAGCCGCCAATGATTCAACTTGGCGGGTTCGAGCAAATAGGCGTTGGGTCATATTAGACACATAACCTGCACACTGAACACTGAGAGCCAGAGAATCCTTAACATCCAACTCATCAGACCGTTTGGAAAGTAGTCTGTTATCTTTGGGAGTGAGAAGGTTCCTGGCCACCACCGCAGCGGTCATATCATTCTTCATCACGGAATCCCCAATGGTAAGAGGACCAGTAGGGGAGACGAAGGATGAGCGCCATATGTTGTCTGGAGAAGGCGTGGCTGCCTCTTCAACAAGGTTCAAGTCAAAACGACGGTCGGAGGGGCCAGACATTTTCAAAAGTGTTGAAGATAGAAGAGGTCGGACAAATCAAGATCTTAGAAGCTGGGCTGCTCAAAGACCACGAAGGCCGATCTCAGAAATCGAAGAGGCGCTTGCTTTCTCAAAAGCTGGGCTGCTCAGAGACCACGAGGGTCGATCTCAGAAATCGAAGAGGCACCTACTTTTCCAGCCTTGTCAGCACCTGTCACACGCACACTCAGCTTTGCGGAAATTATGGGCATTATGTCGAAGATTTCTGGTGAAGTAGAAAGCACATGAATCTTACTGTTCAATCACCCACTTCCCATACGCAACATTAGCTCATGGGTACCACAGATAACTTTGCCAAAGTTCTCTAACAAAGTTGAGACACGTGAAGCTTGCAGCTCCCACTACATCGCTCTGACCAAGAAGGGTAAAAGAATAGCAAAGAAACAGCACTAACAAAGTTTAGACACATAAATTTTGAAGGTCTAGCTACCATATTATTACCCACAAGGGTAAAGGAACAGTACCACTGCTAGATAATTGGAAAGTCCCTGTGTGTCAATCTCTGTGCTTCGTGGCAAGGTAGACTAGCAAACATGCCCAACCTTTACTCACATTCGAGAAAACTCCCAACAAGATTGCTTGCTCCAAAATCGAAGAGGCACCGCCCTCCGAATATCGAGAGCCAGACTCCCAACATGATTACTTTCTCAAAAATTGAATAGACATCGCTCTCCGAATCTCGAGAGCCAGACCCCCAGCAGGATTGCTTTCTCAAAAATCGAAGAGGCATCGTTCTCCGAATCTCGAGAGCTAGATCTTCGACAGGATTGCTTGTTCGAAAACCGAAGAGGTACCACTTTCCCAACTTCAAAAGCCGGATCTCCTTGGATAAAGCTTGTCTGTAATCTTCACACGCAACATCAGCTTTCCAGATACCACAGACCACTTTTTCAAAGTGCTCTGACAGAGTTAAAACATGTGAAGCTGGCAGCTCCCACACCCGTGCTATGACCAAGCAGGGTAAAGGAATAGCATTACTACTTGTTGTTAGGGAGACTCCTATATATGTCGACTTCCATCCCCAACGGACAGTCAGACCTGCAAAAATGCTCAACCCTTCATCATATCTGAGAGGGCACTCCCAACGAAGCCTTTCGAAATATTCAGCTTTCTTTCCCCCGATAATACCTCTGCAAACAAGCTATACTAGAGCAAGAATATCTCATATCATCAGGGTTAAAAGCAAGAGTATCCCATATCATGCTTTTTCCCTGTCTTTTCCTTTGGCCTTGTTCTTACCTGCAAGACAAAGAGAAAGAGAGCAATCAGTCAGCACTTGGAATCAAACTTCCAGTCAGGATCTGACTGCCTGGAACCCCTTACCTGATTACTTACTTGGCATTGCTCCCGAGTACTCATCTTCAACATCTTATGCTTCCAGGGAAGATACCGCATCTGCCTGATGAACAGATAGGGCAAGTGAGAATGATACAAGGAAGCATGTGGAGACAAGCGTAACAGCACACGTGCCGATACATCCACTACTCTGTCAAAAGCAAAAGTATCCCATATCAGCAGGGTCGAACGTAATCTAGATTTGATGGACTTGTTTTGACCTTCAAATTCTTCAGTCGACCTTATACTCTGGAGGAAACCAGAAAACCCTCCAGCCCAGTTCAAGAATAAGCCTGTGGAAAGTTACTTATTCAAAAGCAAAAGTATCTCATATCATATCTTCTCATTTTTCTTCTTTTTATCCTTCATGCTGCCTGCAAGATAGGAAGAATGTGAACAATCAGCCGGAACTAAATCAAAGTTCTGATCTGGGACTGATTGCTTGGAGCTCTGATTGCTTACCTTGTCTGTCACCTCTTTCAGCAGATCCCCTAGCTCGACGACTTGGGGGACTCCTACTACATGGTTTGTATCGCGCTTGACCAAGCCTGAAACTACAAGTAAGCTTCAAGTGAAATTGATACATTACCTTGTGCATCTCCACCAGTTAAAGATACCACCCCTGGATGGAGGAAGGGTACTTCCAGAGGAGATGCCACATCTACCTATGCGACAGATAAGGCAAGTCAAGACGATACCACACTCTGGTACTTAGAAGTTTCGTGACTACGAGATCATTCTCCCACAATATTTCCTAATGTCATTTGTACTAAATCATTCACTTGTACTCACTAAGGGAGAGTTTGAACCTATGTACTTGTGTAAACCCTTCACAATTAATGAGAACTCCTCTATTCCGTGGACGTAGCCAATCTGGGTGAACCACGTACATCTTGTGTTTGCTTTCCTATCTATATCCATTTATATACTTATCCACATTAATGACCGGAGCAATCTAGCGAAGATCACAAAAAGGGATCGTTTTTGCTACCTAGGATCTATCTTGCAAGAGAACGGAGAATTAGATGGAGATCTCAACCATAGAATACAAGCTGGATGGATGAAGTGTAAGAGTGCATCTGGCGTGTTGTGTGACCGTCGTAGGCCACTGAAGCTCAAGGGAAAATTTTATAGGACGGTAATAAGGCCAGCGATGTTGTATGGCACAGAATGTTGGGCGGTGAAGCATCAACACGTACACAAAATGGGTGTAGCGGAGATGAGGATGCTTCGTGGGATGTGTGGGCACACGAAAAAGGATAAGATTGGGAATGAGGATATCCGAGGTAAAGTAGGAGTAGCCGAAATTGAAGGAAAGATGAGAGAAAATCGGTTACGGTGGTTTGGACATGTGCAAAGAAGGCCTAGGGGTAGAGGTTCAGGGCCGAAGGGGTAGAGGAAGACCTAGGAAAATTTTGGAAGAGACCCTAAGAAAAGACTTAGAGTACTTGGATCTAACGGAGGACATGACACAAAACCAAGCGCAATGGCGTTCTAGGATTCATATAGCCGACCCCACTTAGTGGGAAAAGGCTTTGTTGTTGTTGTTGTTGTTGTTGTTGATGGTGTTAACGGAATCATCAAGCCTGCTTTGCATGTGCAGTTGGCAAACTTGATAAGGGCTGATTGCTTTTGAGAGTATAAAGCTGAACCGTTATAGTGAGGCACTTAAATATCTTAAGCTGCTATAGAGGCACACCCAGCACTTTCAGAAGCATATTATCATCGGTCTTTCGTTCTTCGTCAGATATATATATATATATATATATATATATATATATATATATATATATGCATGTACTTTTTAAATAATTACCGTTCTAACAGAAGAAAAAAAAATGGTTTTGCTGAAAATTGTTTCAGCATATGTAATTTTCTATTTGAAGTTTTGGAAAATTCGAATGTTACAGGCAACTGTATCAAATTTACAAAAACAAAAGAAAAAAGCTTGCATAAATCAATTTATAACTTAGTTGGAGGATTCAAAATTTCAAAAATCATCACCCATTGGTCAACAAAAGCTTGTTTTTCCTCTATGAGAGCGTCTTAGGGTTTTAGTTAGAATGAACGAAGGATAAAGATTGTATGAAGGTAGAGTTTGATTATTGAGTGTGAGTTTACTGATAAATTTTAGTTTTATGGCTAATTTCATCTAGTAATTGATGGTAATTATGCAATAGATTAAAAAAGTCAATTCACATTTAAAATTTAAGTTTGTTGTAAAGAGATGTTATATGAGTTCAAATAAAATTTCTCTTTCCAATAAACTTTTCAACCAAAAAAAAAAATCCAATAAACTACTATATCCAATGTAGTTACTTTGAACTTAAATTGGCAGTTAGCGTTGTTTAATTCTAAATGTTTAGGAAATGTTCCCAGAACAACCATCTTAGGAAATAATCTGTGGGTTTATGTCCTTGGCCACAGTTAGAGCTGGTTTGGTATTGCTATGCTTTAAAAAAAAGCTGTTTCTGCTATACTATGAGAATAAGCGGCTGTGAAATAATAGTTGTAGAGGGTTTGGTAAATTTTTTTGTAAAAATGCTTTTGAAAAAAAAAGCAATATTATAGTATTTGGTAAACTTTTATGTAAAACAGATGTGAAAAAAAACCGATTTTTCAAAGCTGGGTTTTGCAGCTTCTTGTTTTTTGGCTTTTTTCACCCAAAATTGTGAAAAAAGTTGAAGCTGAATGTTTACCAAACACAAAGTTTTTTTTTTATATCAACTTTTTTCAAAATCACTTCAGTATTAAACCAGACTTTAATGTGCATTGTTGGCCTTATTGTATTTTCGAGATGGGATTTTATTTTCCAACACTACGGAGTTTCTGTTCTCTCTCAAATGGACAACAATGTTTTCACTTGCATTGCACATTCGTTAAATGTAAGATTTGATTTGTAATAATCATCTCTCCATAAATTAGAGTACTTTATAACATTATATTGAAAAAACCTAACCACCTTGAATTCAACGAAAATAACAGTACACTCGCTCCCCGAATCAAACATGTGGCGGAAATTTCGCTTCAGTTGTTCTGACATCTTCTGTCAAGTTTCCAAGAACGCAAGCCATGTAACAAAACTTGATCTATATTATTAATTGATGTCATATTTTCAATAAACCTTGAGGAAATTTTTTCTTGTTTTTAAATGTTTCTCTCGTACCTAATGGGAGTGCTACCAAAAAAAGTGAAAAAGAGTTTGGTGACAGAATTTTAAAAATTTGGCCACCAAATTGACTTTCTAGAAATCACTGAGTCTATTTCATATCTCGTATGTTTACATAGAGATCATCGATTATTGAAGTTTGCATATATTTTAATATCTTAGTGAATAGGATGTTGAGTTTCATCATGCATCACAGATTCGAACTCTTGCTTCTACTAAATTATTGTAAGAGTCTCAAACTCTCTCTCATCTCCTTAATAATAATAACTTTTTTTATAAAAAAAAAAAATGTTTGCCTCTTTCATTTTACTGTGGACTTTTGAGGGACGCAGCCAACCAACAATCGTGTTGACTGCCTTAATTTGCATCAAGAGGAATGCAGAGGAGCTCCTCCTTAATTATATCTGGAAATGTTGCTCATCTGATAGTGCATATATACCTGTACTGAGTTGAAAAACAACATGGGATTATCTTAAATCATCATCACTTTGGTCAACTAAAATTTAAAAATACCATAACCGCGTTGATGACATTTGCATGCTTTACTTGAAAGAAACATTAGAAGAATTATTAATCATTTCTTAAAAATACCATAAATTCGATACCATAGCCTTGTCATAAAAAACCGTCTCCAACTGAGGGCAAAAAGACTATAGGGCCAAACAAAATTTATTATTTAAATTTAAAAGCTACAACAACTTAAATTCAAATCTAACAACAACTTATATTTAAAAACTACAACGGTAACTGGCCCAAAAAATCAAAAAAATTAGAACTTAAATTTAATGAATGGTTTAGGTATTTATAGAAGAAAAAAAAATTAGAATTTTTAAGATTTTTTTAGAATTTTTACCATCTATGCAAATAGGGGCAAAATCACATGAAATACTTGGAAGAATACAAAGATGTTGTAGTATAGATGCTCATGCCAGGTCGTTCTCCTCAAGAACTATTTTAATAATTTATGTAAAAACAATTTGTAATCAACTACTGAGAATTAAAACTTGAGAAAAGGGATTCTGAAATTGGGTAATATTAAAAACAAATTTTAATTAAAAACTAATATGACAAAAGAAAAGAGTTTTAAATACCAATTTATAATAGCACTAGGGTTCCATCATCACCTAGCAATTTTACGAATTTCTACCAATTACTCATGATTTACACATGCCACTTTGAAGGTTAGGTTTTCCTAATATATATTCTCCTTGTGATATTCAAGCAAGAACGTATATCTAATATGCAATCCGTCTGTGATATTCAAATCAAATATAAACATGCGAGATTCATTAAGTTTTATGAAAACCTTTTGAAGAACCATGCAACCCCTAAGAGCGTGATATTCGTCTTAGATGAAATTACAATTATCAATCACAAGAAGCAATACTCAATCCTCTGATGATATTCCGACCGAATTGCATCCAATCACTTGTCTAAACATCCTACTGGTGGTCAATCATCAAGACAATTAGATAGTTTAAAACAGTGATCAATAATTCAAAGTGTGCATGCAATCAATCATAAGCAATTTAATAAAAATTACATATTCATGTTAAGGCTTAAGGCTTCGCTCTAGCAAGAGGAATTAGTTACGCATATTCATAATTGAAATCATAGAAAATATTATTAAAAATAAAAGGAATGAAGGCACCTTAAAGTAGAAAATCTCCAATAACCCTAGCAAAGTTCTTTGTCTCTGAAGTTGAATAATAATAAGCGTACCTAAAAATTGTAGACGGCAAAGCAATATATTTTCTAAGGAACAAAATGCCGATAATATCGGCGATATATCGCCAATATTATCGGTTTTTCACCAGACCGATAGTTTAATAGGTATCCAAGGGATTTTCGTCAAAATATCGCGATATTTTCGATAATATTGCGAAATTTCGGAACTGTGAAGTCGGAGACGAACGCCGAAGCTTCTACAGCTCCGGCCGACTGTAAAATAGCCCTCTAGACTCCGATCTAGGTATGAAAATGAAATAGAAGACGAGAGGAACGTTTTTATAACATCCGTTTGCCGTGAAACGGTCGGAGGTGTTCGGAAAGTTCGTCGACAGCCACGGCCTCGCCGGAGATGGGTGTGCCTATTCCTGAGCCGATTTTATCCCAAAAACCTTGCAAAAACACGAGATAGAACTTCAATTTCACATCTAAGCTTCGATCTAGAACAGAAAAAGAAAAACCCGAAGCTTACCTAACCGGAGAAATTGAAGGAACTCGCCGAAACAGGTGCGATGGTGTGCGTGTGGGTCTCGGTGCAGAGAGAAATGAGAGGTGTATGTGGGTCTCGGTGCAAAGAGAAAGGAGAGGGATGAGCAAAAGGCCGTGGTGTGTGTGTGGGTCTCGGTGCAGAGAGAAATGATAAGTGTATGTGGGTCTCGGTGCAGAGAGAAATGAAAGGGAGGAGCAAAAGGTCGTGGTGTGTGTGTGGGAGAAAGGAGAAGAGAGATCGAGAGATCTGTGTATATGTGTGTGGGAGAAGGGAGAAGAAAGATCGAGAGATCTCTGTATGTGTGGGGGGAGTGGAGAATGGAGAGAATAGACAAGGATCGAGAGAGAGAGACAGAGGTCTCTGTGTGTCTGCGTGTGTGATGTTTGTGTGCGTGCATTGTGTGCATGTGTGGTTGCGTGCGTTGTGTGTGTGTGAGGTTCCTCTTGTCAGGAGGACACATGACTCACTCAGGATTCCTGACAACTTTTACAATTATTTTGACAATTTCAGACCACTTTTACAATTATAACTTGTACAATTTCAGACCATGGATGGTGGTTTCATTCAAAACCGTGTGCCAATGTGATATTCTTTCAAGAGGTGGAGTATCAGAGTCATTCAAAGCATTTTCGTTTCTTCTTCTTCCCTTACCCCTTTCAAAGTTGCCACTGTGATATTCTTTCAAGAGGTAGAGTATCAGAGCCATTCAGAGCATTTTCGTTTCTTCTTCTTCCCTTACCCCTTTCAAAGCCATTCCAGATCCATTCCAGAGCTTGAACACAAAGGGTTCCATATTTAAAGTAAGTTTACAAACTTATATTTATATTATTGTAATTTATACAACAACAAAAAAAATTTTGTGGACTCGTATGTTAATTTTTTTAAGTAATTAGTACTTGCATGTTAGTTTTTGTAAGTAATTAAGTAATGTTAACAATTACATGTTAATTTTTTTAAGTAATTAAGTAATGTTGTATAATTATTCCCTAGGATAATTTTAATATGTTTAATGTTATTTATTATTTTATTAATATTAGGTTTTATTATCAAATTGGATTATTATTCATTAATATTAGGTTTTCTTTATTATCAAATTGGATTATTATTCATTAAATTGGATTATTATCACATTTGATTATTATTAAATTGGATTATTATCAAATTAGATTATTATTCATCACTATGTTTTATATTAGGATTATTTTTTTATCAAATTGGATTATTATTCATTAATATTATATTTTATTATTCCATATTATTTTTATAATTATTCAAATTTTAAAATCATTTCTTTACTTCGTATTTAATTCTTCTGTAGAATAACTTTATTATTTAGGTTCTCTTATATAACCGTCATCACTACTATATTTTTTGGCCAAAAAATAATTGTCTAATTTTCATGAAAAATAAATATAGGGACGTTTAAGATGTCCAGTGGAGTTACTAAACGTGATCCAGCTTGGGAACATGGAGACCCAATAGACGGAAACAAACATGGCACAATTTGCAAATATTGTGGTCGGGTAATGAAGAGTGCCGGAATGACACGACTTAAGTACCATCTTAGTAGATTAGATCCAGCAAAAAATGTGCAACGATGCGATAATGTCCCCCCCAGAAGTGAAGGCATTCATCAGCACATTATTAAAAAATAAAAAAACAGCAGAAGGAAAAGATAACATGTGGAATGGAAAATATTCGAGCTGGGTTACGAGGAGAAGTCTATGGCCAAGTGGTTGACAGTGATGATGATGACGATGAGGACGAATGTGATGATGACATGGGACCTGAAGAACGATGCAATTTGAAACAAGCATTACGTGCCTCCAAACAGTCAGCATGGGAAAGAGAACACCTTTATAAAATTCCTAATAGAGCACAATGTTCTGGGACAAGTGGTGGTGCACAAATGAGACGATGAGGCAGTCTTAGAGAATCACAACCAACACCACCAATAGCCCCAAGTTTATATAAGTCATCCAAAGCACGTCAAAAGAGTGTCTGGAGTTATTTCACTGGAGGTAATGTGAAGGAGGGAATGGGGCGTCTAATTAGCAAGTTCTTTATCTATGAAAATGTCCCTGCTGAGAAAGCATCATCACATCATTTAAAAAATATGGTAGTGGGATGTCAACAGGCTGGTGTTGGAGTACAACCTCCTACTCCCTATGAGATAAGAAACAAATATTTGGATATGGAGTATAAAGACATTGGCGAATATGTTAACAAGTTGAGGTCAAAGTGGGAAACTAATGGTTGCACAATCATGTGTGACGGATGGACCGGTCCGATCAGATTGTCTATCATAAACTTCATGGTATACTCCAAAGGAAAGACAATTTTTTTTAAGTCTGTTGATGCTTCAGACCATATAAAGAACTACAAGTATATTTACAAATTATTGAGGGATGTAATCATGGAGGTGGGAGAGCATAATGTTGTCCAAGTCGTGATCGACAACGGTTTTGCATTTGTCAAAGCTGGAAAAAAGTTAATGAAGCATCATAATATGTTTTGGACATCATGTGCAGTACATTGTATTGATCTCATGTTTGAGGCAATGGGGAAGAGAGAGAATGTTGCTACTGTGGTAAAAAGAGCTAGAACGATCACAAATTATATTTACAATCACGGTTGGTTGTTAGCAAAGATGCGTGAATTTTGCAAAGGAGAAATTATTCGTCCAGCTACCACTCGATTCGCCACCAACTATATTGCATTAGACAACCTACTTAAGAAGAAAGCAGGGTTGAAGCAACTATTCACTAGCGACGATTGGGCCAACCACAATTTCAGCCGCTCAAATGCAGGTCGTATGGTGGAAAGTATAGTGCTTGATCATGCTTTTTGGACTCAATCAGAACATGTGTGCCAAGTGTTTGAACCTCTTTACAAAGTTTTACGGATCGTTGACACAGAAGTGTATCCTACTATGGGGGCAATATATGAGTTGATGCGTGTAGTGAAGGATGGATTGGAAAGAAAATATGGTGCAAGGTGGGTCATAAAGATAATTGAAGACCGATGGTATAAAACATTATACCACGATTTGCATGCAGCAGATATAAATTATGTCATAATTTGCAATTCATTTCTTTAGTTGCATAAGTATTAATTCTCTTATTAGAGTATGTGTTTCTTTGAACAGCATATTATTTGAATCCTCGATACCAATATAGACCTGGTGTTGGAGATGAGGGTACCCTTATACATGTTGTACATAATGTATACTCTAAATTAGACCCTGCATCACCAGCAGTTGGCCAATTTGGAAATGAGGTACACAATTACTTAAATTATAATAATTACTTAAATTATAATAATTACTTTGTGGATTAAACTAACACGATTTATTGAATTCAGCTAACATGGTTTAAAGATGCAAGAAGAACTTTTGGAGAACCAACATCAGTTGTTGCTCGAACAAAAATGTCTCCTAGTGAGTGTAAACATATTTCACGATAAGTTTATAATAGAATTTGTTGGAGTTATTAGGCTTATCAACATTGTTTTTCATTGTAGCTAAATGGTGGATCATGTATGGGACCGATGCACCAACTGTGAGAAAGTTAGCAATCAAAGTATTATCACAAACAACTTCCTCATCTGCTTGTGAAAGAAATTGGAGCACATTTGCACTCATACACACAAAGCAAAGAAATAGGTTGGCTCATAGTAGGTTGGAAAAATTAGTTTATTGCTACTACAACATGAAGCTTCAAATTCGAGATAAGAAAGCAGAAATAGATCATGTCGACCGTGGTGGCCCACTAGATGTGTTTGATATTGTTGCTGAAGATGATGATACAGAGGGTAACCAACTTTATCAATGGATTAGACCTCTTCATTTAGATGATGTTGAAGGCAACCCAGCTCCCAGAGTTGCTGAAAAAGCACGTAATGAAAGGATAAATGTAGAAAGAGTATTAGCGGAGGAGGTGGGATCTAGTAGCGCTGACTATTTGGAAGAACTTTTGCGCCCAAGACCAAGAAACACTGGAATTCCACCTTCTTCCAATCCTACACAACCACAACATCCTGCTGATACTAATGATAGCTCTAGTACAAGATCAGGAGGAGACTCACCTACCACCGGAGGTGAGAATGATGAAGGATATAGTGGAGCTGGAGGTAGTGGTGGTGGATATGGAAACTATGTTGAACCACCTCCCGGATTTATAAGCCCCTTCACTGGTGAGGCAAACTTCACGCATGCAACACAGGATGAGGACCATGGCAGTAGGCGGGCAGGACCAGGAATTGGTGCCATAGGGAATGACTATACTCGTAGAGAAAGAGGCAGGGGGATTTTGTCAAGTCAAGAAGATGACTCGTTATCCATAACTTTGGACTCTGTTAGATTGGGAAGTAGTAACTATGGTTATACTCATAACCAACCATTTCCCTACCCTTCATATCCGATTCATGTTGGGATGGAATCGAGTGACTTATGGAAACAATCCGAGACTCAATCTTCAAATGATTTTGCTTATGGACAAGGTCAACCAATCTCGGATCCACATGGGTGGCATGTTAACAATCACATACAAAACTATTTTGGGGATTTATCATTTGATAATTACTCTTCACAATACACTTACTCTACACATAGAGATGATGAAGATAGTGAAAAATTTGAACCTCATAGGAACTCTATGTGGTACTAAGTCACTCATATCTTACCATACAATGTATAAAGTGTAAATTATTGTACTAATTCATTATATATAAATTATTATGGTGTGTTTAAACTTCTTTCATTAATTACTACATATTTTCTACACTCACAATGTTTGCCAGCTCGCTATATAATCAACTTGATAATGTTAAATCCATCATGCAATGCATTTCCTTCCAATTTTTTGTGATAAACTAATAGATAATTGACTAAATAAACATCCTGCAAAGTTTCAATAAAAATTTCCAAGTTTTTCTTACAATTTCCGTGGTTTCAATATTATTTTTATCGATATCGATATTATCCCGATATTTCTGTGTTTTCGGACTACCGATATTTCCGATATTATCGATATTTAATACCTTGATATTTGCTAAGCTATCGCACAAACCCTAAGACATAGGTCTCTAATTCCAACTAGGAAACTAAATAATAATAAAATAGCTTAGAAAATAAAGTCATAATTAAACTAAGAGAATCTGCCGGGTAACTATACAGCCACGTTTTAGTCTCAGATATCCTCCAAATCTAGCCCATGATAGCTTGTTTTGAAGATCAAGACCTTCTGAACACATCTCCAGAAGGCCACGAATCAATCCGAGGTCATCTTAGGCTCCAAAAACGTAATTCAAGCCCCAAACGTCACTATCCAGCACTGTGCATAGCTCCTTTATTTTATTGCCAGAAAATAACCGCTTGATAGAAAAATCTGATATTTTGATACAATCAAGCCAAGTGACTTATAAATGTCCTCCAACTGGAATTACTCCAAAATTCATCAATTTGACCATGTTTTGCTCCAGAGGAAATTGAAAGTACTATATTAGAAATACAATTCAAAGTATCAAAATTCTTCTAAAATATTAACCAAAATATACTAAGAATAGGGTTTAATATATAATATAAAATTCACTTATCAAGCTTCATCTGAAAATACTAAGACTAACCCTAAGAGATCTCTGGATTTTTAATAACTATTTACGAAAATCCAAACTTTGTAACTAAGTAACCAAAAACTCCAAATTTAACATAAATACAAATAATTTCCCGAAAATTCAAAATACGACAAATTGAATAATGAAATCCTGTTTTGGGATTTCACACGGTCCCACTCTTGCCACTTCATCAGTATGAGGGAAGACTCTTTGACTGGGGACTAAATCACCGTTGGATGAAGGAGACCCTTCGACACATGATACACCACCTTTCCCAAGTGATCAGCTCCCTAATAACTTACTCTCTAGTGGTTGGTGCACTACTAAGACCACCAGATTAGTGTGCCCTGCTGAGGCCACAAAACCAAGTTGCTCTATAGACAACCACCTCCCCAAGTGCCCTACAGACGACCAGCTCACCAGGTGCTCTACAGACGACTACCTCCAGGTGTTCTACAGACGACCACCTCCCCAAGTGCTCTATAGACGATCACCTTTTTAGAGCGCTCTACATGTAGACTACCATTAAATGAAGACTATTTGACCAAGGCTAGATATTTGTTAGTCTATATATTTATTGGGTGGGTTCGAAAAAACCACATCACATTTTCTTTGAGACCACACACTTGACCTTTCTTAGGAAGGTATGGTTTGCCTATATATTGAAAAAGAAAGCATGGGGAAGGGGGGAAGGATATGGAAGAGGTCTACGGGCCTTTGGCATCTCCATGCCAACCAAAGAGCTTTGAGCCATTTTCTGTAATATTTAACTTCACACAAATATATATACACACATATACTCCAATGGATGTAGCCATGTTTATGGGTAAACCTTTCACACTATATATCCTTGTGTTGATCCTACTTTACCTCACATTAAATCTCTCATGCATCCTCTAAGTTAGCCTTACTAGTGATGAAAGTAGCCCACGCCCATCCAGGGTTGACCTTCCAATTTTGTGCGTTAACAATATCATACTTAATGTCTTTTAGAAACTTTAACACAATTGTTGTTCCCTAGGGCCTTATGATTTAGAGTCATCTATTGTAAGGACATGGCCGTAGTACTTTGAGAGATAAGCGCTGATCAACTATAAGCATCGTAGTAAGGCTTAAATTGTCTTGAGGAGAAAGAACCAAGTTATTGTCTCGACCTAATTTTCAATTTTTTTTCTAATTCAATTTCATGTGCATTAGATTATGTTTTGATTATGAGTATGCATTAAATTGTGGATTTAATTGCATGAATCATTTAGTGTCTTTCTATGTGATTAATATAGCAATTAAGCCTTCCAACAATTTCAACAATCTAACCCTCCGCCTTTTAGGTCTTTTCTTAAGGATCATATTTACCAAAAATCATCTAAATTTGAAATCATTTGATCCATTAGATTAAATGGTAGTCACATTAGTGTTTCTTTAAAAAAATGTACTTGTCTTCACTACAATTGAATATGTTAATAGTTTTGGATTTTTGTCTAGTTTTTTTTTTAAATAATGATATATAAATGATGTACTAAGATATATATGATTTAGATCCTTAAAAAATGTTATAGAATGACCATGGCAAGATGCCCGTAAAATGGGCTTATTTGGCATATTTGTTATTTGCAGAACCTCTCAAAGGGGACATTATTGCCTCTCTCCCCCCACACACAAACACATGGGAATAGTAAAGGAACCACAACGTTCCACTAGTAGTAATACTTTTCTTTTCCTTACTTTCGATCCCTATCTTTACCGTTTTATCTTTCTCCTTTAATGGGTATCCTAAAAAGGTCGAGCATGCAAATGTTTGAAGAACAAAGGTTATAGTAGTACGGCTATGAAAACCCTAAAACGCACAATGCAGGTACCAAAAGTAAAGAGCTTAAGAGGGTGCGCACTTCACATGATGAGGGGCCATTTCCCTTGATCACCTGACGTCTCTCTGAATTGGGGTCATTAAAAATTTATCATGTTAAAAATAAAATTATGAATAGTTAATATAGGATGTTAATTAAAGTATTAAAAATAGTATCTACATGCAAAAGACAACAGAAAGAAAAAACACGAAAGAAGGAGAACAATTCCTAACAAAATCTGTTTTTTTTAAATCTTGGGATTTTTTGTTTAGGAAGATCTCTCACTTATTCGTAATAGTGACATTTTAAGCATTTTAAACGTTGAACCCCAATTACCTTAATTAACTAAAGAAGAAGCTTCTCTCTTGTTTCATTCTTCTTCTTTTACTTTCTTTTCCTTAACTTGCTTTTTTAACCTTTTGGTAGTATAAAATAGGGGAAATTAGAGTTCATTATTTAAGCACTGAAGTAAAAATTATGTATACCGATCTCAAAAATAAAAATAGTACCACTGGAGAATAGATTCTCTCCGAATTTGAACCATCCAGATCCTGCGGATCTCTTTATTACCATCACTCACCTCCCCCTCCCCCTTCCACACCAATTCCCACTATACATAATTCCCCGACCTTCAACCCCTCCCATTTTCTTCTACTTCTTTCTTTCTATACGGTTCTACTTCGTCGATCGCCGCTGGAAAAGAAGGCAATGATGTTGAGGAGAAAGAGAAAGGGTGAGAAAGTTTAAGGGAAAGACTGATTTTAAGCGCACAATTTTACGTGAACAGTTAAGATTATTTGGTCTGCAGGATTCGGATGGTTCTGATCCGAAAAGGATCTTTCCGTACGGTTGAAGCCTGGGTGACCTCGATAATATCTCTATTAAAATATTACTCAACACGTGTACATAGCAATGTGGGTAATTAAGGTACATTTAGGGTATTAACCAAGTTACTAATGATTCCTTTCTTCTTCTTCTTCTTTTTTTGTACATAGCAATGTGGGCAATTAAGGTACCCTTAAGAAGATGTTGATGCAAAATCTCTTTAAGGTCATCAATTAGATGCTCATATGATGCCCACGATCGACTTCACTTGTTCAGTTGGAATTTTATGTCATTAACTACTGATGAATCCGATTCTAAGATTATAAAAGTAAAGCCAACATCCCAATATCAGAAGCACAACCCATGATGAACACGAACTGCCATAATCTTATTAAGTTAGTATGATTGTGATGCTGCATATGAATGCGCAGAACAATTATACACTAAACTTATTATACTGATCTTTCATTACTAATTGAGCTCAAATGTTACATGTGGGATCAAATATAAATGTAACATTCTTCCTTTTCGGTGCATCATCGGAAAGTTAAAACCTATATATAAGTAATAAGTGTTAAGTCGAGTAGAAGTTATAAATATTTATTTGTCAATGTAACAAATTTAAATCTACAGGTAGATCCCACTCCAACAAAAAAATATGTCATTCCTTAATGCACATACTCAAACGCTAAAACTCAAATTTCAGTGTTAATATTTGAGTAAATGAATTAGAGGATAAATCAATAAATCTCCAACCTAGCACCATCCTTTTAGACCAAATTTAGGAAAGTAGGTATATAAATATAGATTCTACATTGGATATGGGCTACCTGGTACAGATTTTACATTGGCAATGGGCTACCTGGTGTGGAATTTCTTATTGTTATGAGTAAATAAATTTTGAAGTGAGCACAAACATGATACAAATGAAAACTGGCACGTCAATTGATATATTACAAGTTAATGGGTTTGAACTACTACGTTTTTAATTCAAACTCTCTCTTCTCGTTTTAATTTAAGCTAGAGTAGTAGTATCGTTGTAAAAAAAAAAAGTTAGCAAAATAAGTGAGTGTTTCTAGTACTTCGACAAAAAAAAATGAAAAAAACAGTGAGTGTTTCTAGTACTGTCTCTACATGGACTTATACTTGCTAGGTTGATGCTTGATACATCACCTTCAGATAACGGAGAACCAAGCAAATGATTGCCTCTAAATGCACATACCTGGAAAAACCCTAACATTATTTATGGAGAGGATTTGCAGGGTCAGATTGGTAGGCTCCTACAAATCATGTGAACTACACAAATAAAGCAAAAACCATATCATAAAAGCACTTTATAATTTACTTCTTTAATTCGATCTTAATATGGCATAATTTTCCACTATACCAAATATTTCCTCTTCAACAGTAAACTCCATATCAGGAAATAAAATAAATATTCGTTTTAACATCTTTTTCAAACAATAAATAATCTACACTAAATTCATCTAAATTATAGAGGAGAGAGTTTGGACTCGAAAATACAGTGGGTTAAAGAGAAAGATCCCAATCTACCCAGATCAATTTGCCATTTGCATCCGTTTTAACGTCACTTTTATTGTTTAACATGATATATTGTAGCTAACTATCATTTAGTCTATTGACACTTAATCTCTACCACGCCAAATTTAGTTTAAATTTATTCGATCTAGTTAGTTTAAATTTATTCGATCTAGCTAGTTTAAATTTAATCTCTACCATGCAATAGAATATTAACATGATTCAGTAATTTTAATCAATTTACAATGACCAAGTTAATAACGGTTGAGCCAACCCAAAGTCTAATTGAATTAGTTTAACAATGACCCCAGTTAGTGCTGTATGCTCTCCATTTAAAAACATTTGATGTCGGCTTCAGCTCAAGAACACAGGCAGTGAAACACCAGCACAACAACCTTAATTAAAAAAATCATCACCTTAATAATCACTTAATCACATAGGAATATAATAATATAGGTCTTCTAGATTTTTTATTTTTTTATTACCTTTTTAAGAACGTTAGGCCAAGAATGCAAGACAGGAAGAAGGGCATAAAATATAAACAAATATTAAACAAAAGGTATATTCGTGCAGAGATCCATAAATATCTATTAATTAAATTGCAAAAGCAATCAGCATTTGGGTTCCAAGATGTAACCTTCCAATTTCCATTGTTTAGCAAACGTGCAGTCTCCCATTGGTTCCCCAAATTTGGTAGTTACAATGTCAAAAATTGACCACCCGAAATATGTCTATAGTATTATTGAATTGCATGAAATAATGCAGTATTTTCTGTGCGTCGGTGCTACACAGTCCATGTTCCTTACACTTCACACTAGTGGTTTGCTTTTTTTGTATGCATTCCGTGCGCGCAGGGTGCCACTATATGCAATCTGTATATTCTTGTTCCTATTATGCCACATGTAACATGCCACATGACCTTTGGGTTGCTCTTTATGCATGTTCTTTTTCATGCTTACATAATTCAGATTCAATTTTCTTAAACATCACTAGCAAAAAGGATCCAAGTTCATTAAGTATGTAGATCTTAAAATTTTAGCTGCGGATTAGAGATATGAGAATGAGTGTTTAATTTAAGTTTTCGACTCTAGGGACTTGTTAATTGCTTTGCGGATTGGAGACATGAGAAAAGGGTTAGAAATATATGAGTTATATGCTATATAGGCAAGTTGGTGGTCTCATTATGTTTAAGTCTGGTTGTTATGAAGTCGAACTGATAGATTTAATACCAGAATATTAGAAGCAAACTAGTTGAGTTTGTGGATCCACTATTAAATGATGATTTGAGATCACAAGTCAATTTGAGTTGTGATGTCATTCTCCACACAGTTCAGATAAAAGCACATCGTTCTTCCTAGCCATGATTAATTGTTTTGAGAAGTTTCATCTCTCATATATTTTGCAACATTTGATGCATTGATTTATATGGATCTTCTTACTCTTCCAGCTCTATCAGAGTCTGTTTTTGCTCGCAAGTACCATTTTCTTGAGGTCATATTCTTTGATCCGATTATAACTTTTGGTCTCTTTTATGAATGAAATATGTCATTTTTTTAATAAAATATAAATAATAAAAAGACAAATCACTTTTGAGAATACACTTATTAGTTACTACTCGTTTATACCCAAAGTTTGACTCTCACCCTATTCATTCTTAAATAAAAAAAAATCTATCAATGCACTTTATAATCTTTCTTTTTACTTGAGTATCCACTAAATTTGGCTTTCGCTTAAAGTTGATATCAATTTATATAAGATTAAAAAAATATATTGTTTCTTGATTTGGGTAAATTCTATTCGTTTGCTTTAGGTCAAGCTATTGATGGAGTTGTGGTAAGAGGCCCAGTGCAATATTCCACAGTCGTTGTCATTGTGTTGGTGCATGCATGCCTGCCTCCATGGTTTGCAAAAATTAATTAAAAAAATATTTAGATATCTTTTTAAAAAATAATAATAATAAATTATATAAAACAACCTCAACTATTGGGTAATTAACAATTTCATACCTCGTCTTTAAAAAGTTTCAATGTCATACCTTATCATCGAATTTGTTGCAATGTTATACCTTCCGTTAGTTGTCTGTCAATTCCTCTGTTAAATGCTGATGTGGCTGGAGACGGAGCCCACTTTCTATTAAAAATTAATAAATATTATTAAAAATTAAAATTAAAATTATTTAATATTGTTTAATATTAAAATATAATTAATTAAAAAAAGTTATTAAAAAAAAAAACCCAGTTCGTCTTCCCCCACAAGAGCCCAACCTGCAACCCCCAAAAAAAAAAACCCATCTTCATCTTCCTCGACCCCCCTTTCCCTGCAACCCACCCCTTTCTTCCCCCTCATGTCTTCCCCAAACCCACCGCGCACCCATCCTCCACCTCTTCCTCCGCACCCACTCTCGCACCCATTACCTGCAACCCAGAAAAAAAATAACCCATCTTCATCTTCCCCGACCCCCTTTCCCTGCAACCTAGATCTTGTCTTCCCCAAACCCACTGCGCACCCATAACTGGGCACAGAGAAAATAGGGGGAATAGGTGTGGATTTAAGAAGTGGGGTGTGTAGAGGAGGGAAAAGGGAGGGTGCGAGGGTGGGTGCAGAGTAGGAGGTGAAGGATGGGTGCGCCGTGGGTTTGGAGAAGACGAGAGGGAGAAAAAAAGGGTGGGTTGCAGGGAAGGTGGGTCGGGGAAGATGAAGATGTTTTTTTTTCATGGGTTGCAAGTTGGGCTTGGGTGGGAGGGGGAGACGAACTGGGTTTTTTTTTTTTTATAATAACTTTTCTTTAATTAATTATTATTTTAATATTTAAAAAATATTGAATGATTTTTTTTTAGTTTTTAATAACTTTTAATAGAAAGTGGACCCCATCTCAAGCCACGTCAGCATTTAACAGAGGAATTGACAGACAACTGACGGAATATATGACATTGCAACAAATTCGAAGATAAGGTATGACATTAAAACTTTTTAAAGACGAGGTATAAAACTATTAATGACCTAATAATTAAGATAATTGAATGTAATTTACCCAAAAAAAAATTACTTTGGTATCTTCCTAATCGTACTGCACATAATATATAGGACAATGGCATGCATGAAGCGTTTTTCTGCAACATATTTAAATAAAAAAAAAAAGGAGAATAGAAGAAAAATATACAGCCATACGATTATATTATATGGTTCTTCGTATAAATTTTTATGAGATTTTGTCTTATAGTTAATTGTGTATGCATCACCAACGTCACTATGCCTCTTCAATTTTCTCAAATAGTCAAAGATAAAACTTTCGACAAAAAAATAGTCAAGATAAATTAGGGTGTTTTGCCACATTATTAATAGTTTATTGTGAGACTAAATATATCATTCTTCTTTAATGTTGATAATATTGTTTGTTAAAAAAAATGTTTTGGGCTATAAATATCCAAAAGCACTCTAATTTCTTTAACCAAAGTAGGGTTTGATATCAATATGTATAATTTAGTGTGATTGAATGACGAAATTCTCATAGTTGTATTCAGTGGCGAAGCCAGGAATTGTCGAGAGAAGGGGCGAAATTTAAAAGAGAAAGGTTCCAAACTAAATGTAGACAACCAAATTCTTTTATATAGTAGACAACATTAAATTCGCTCATATATTTATCAAGACAAATAAGTTACAATTGTTGCCAACAAGGCTTTATGCCGTAAATTTGCTACTCATTGATAGCTTTAAGTGAAGGGGGCATTGCAGTGATGCCCATCTCTTTGATCATAATACTATATGGCCTCATTTGGTCTAGAGGACTGAATTTACATGTTTGTCCATTCAAATCCAATCCTAGAATCTAAACGAAGCCTATATTTGATACAAGCAACTCTAGTGTGATATGCCAAATGTGAAAACAATGAACCTTATTAACTTTTTCTTTCAAGATAAAAAACTGCAACTTTAACCAATAATTGATGCGTCAACCCCCTTCAAGCATCAAATTTTAACAAAATTTGAACCCTTTCGAATAATGGCATCTAAAATTTGCCTAAAAATCTACAATTTTGAGGACCAATCTAAATCCCACAGTGAAATTAGCGGCAAAAACGAAGGATTTGGTGAAAAGCTAGTCTAAATCAAAGATCAAATTGCAATAAAAATCATGTATAAATATGCATCAAGATTCAATTCTTTAAATTTCAAGCAGGAACAAACATATCCACTTATTCATCAATAATCAATTATTCATATCAATAATTAATATGTATACTACGCTGTAATTCATATAAAGAATGTCAATTAAGCAAATGGTTATGATAAAGGGAAGTGTTATTGGCACTCCAAAAATCTTATTCTACACTCCTCACAAGTGTATTTTTTTTCCCTAATATAGAAAGTTTAGAGTGTAGAATGAGATTTTTAGAGTGCTAATAACAATTCCCATGTTAAATTATGAATTAATAATTTAAATTAAAATAAGGCAGAAGACACAGTAGTGGGGTGGGAAGTAGGGAAGTGAATGTGTGAGAGTTAATGGGGATAAGTGGTCCCCCTTCTATGTGTTTTTTTTGATATTTTTAATGCCCAAAACAACGCTGTTAGGCGTATATTATTTTTGTTTTTCCAAGGCAAAGGACGTGTCTTCTTCATGGGATTGCTTATAACAAAACACAGCCACTGCATAGATATGTAGCCTGCAGCAGCCATGGCTTCACCTTGCAGGTTTTCCGACGACACCAGAGGACTGAACCAACGCTTCTAGGCTTGATTTCTAGTGAGTGGAGAAGCTGAACTAAAGCTCTAGTCTTGTTTTCTGATGAGGGGAGTGGCGGCAGCCACTCCTAGCCCTCACGTGGCTTCGCCACTGGTTGTAATGAGTCTATTAACATATTATTCAAGGTTATGAAAAGTTTCAACGGATGTCGATGGGACCGTATTCTATGCATAAGCCACATTGGTCAATATCGAAGTATTTGACACATGATAGTACAAGGTTCGCGACGTGCATTGACCCGCAATAAAGGAACCTAGAGTTTAGGTTTTTTGTTTTTGTTTTTGTTTATTTTTAACAAATGAGATTATTTATACTAAAGGAAATGATAGGTTAAAGTTACACAGTGAGCTAGAAATAATATGGTTCAAATTCATCTTTGGCGAGAATTGAATTTAAGATCTCTCATTTACAAGTGAAAAGAAATACTACTAAACCGTAATACAAAATGGTATTAGAGTCTAGATTTGAACCTTCCCAAAACTTCCTATATTTATTCTGATTTTAATATCTGAAGTAGGATATAATATAATTAGGCACCATTTTTAATACATACTATACTAGCATGAGTTTATGTTGAGTGAGTTAAGTTTCACAATAGCATAATCATAATAATTTTGTTTGAATTTGTTTTTAACGAAAATTGAATATATCACATCTCTCTTACAAGTGATGAAAAATATCACTATACCATATTAAATGGCAATTAAGCAACCATAATATTTAAGAAGATTCCGTCTTTTCAGTGAGAACCTAAATCTTGAGATATTCTTCGAATAAAACTCATGAGAACACCCAATCTAATTCCCTATATAAGATAAACTCCACAATCATTCAAGATACAAAAAAAATTCAGACCTTAAAAACATTTTTATAAGATACAAAATAATTTATTTAATACAATACTTACATGTATTTTGTACAATCATCATCTATGGATCAGATTAATTTATGTGAATATATAATAATTGTATCAGATACATGTAAGTATTGTAGTCAAATCTAATTTTTTTAAACACTTTTACTTTTGACTAAATCACTAACTTAAGCTTCGAAGAATAATCCCGACATAAATTTGATCATTTGAGTGTTCTTGTTCATGGTTAGACTAAGAGACCTGCCTAATCCTAATTAACAAAATTTTTGAGAGATGTCATATCCCTTGTAACAAATTCATAAATTAAGGTATGATATTGTAATATTTAAAATATAAGGTAAAAAATTATGGTGCGACTTATAATTAAAGTAGTTTGTATAATTTACCTTTAAATTTAACCAAAAGAAAACAAGACCAAAGAGTTGGCACAAACACTAAAGAGTCCGAGTAAACATAGTGAGGTGGAAATAGAAGTAGCAAACACCTCCCTACAACACAGTCCGACTCCACGCAAGCAATGAAAAGAATCTTAGCTGGATGCAGCTGCCCTCACTTGCCACTGCCACCTTCACCAACGGACTATTTCTCCCATTTCTATAACCCTTTTCACTCTCAAGATTCAATCTTTTCACTCTTCCTCTCTCTCTCCTCACTTCCTCTCTCTAGACCGACAAATTTCACTCACAAAAACACTGGGGACTCTGCAGCAACTCAATCTCCAAGGTCATCACAATGGCCAACTTCTTCATCTTCCTCCTGCTCTTCTTATCCTCTCCACTCACCGCATCTCCAAGGCCAAACCATAGAGTCCTCCACCAGCCATTTCTGCCGCAGGAATCTTCTTCGCCTCCATCTCCCTCACCTCCTTCCCCACCTCCGAACCCAACTCCCCCAGTTTCCAGTTCCAACTCTCCCCCTCCCAATTCCCCTTTTTTCCCATCCTTACCCTCCCCTCCGCCTACCCCTCCCTCCCCAACCACTGCCTTCGCCTCCTTCCCCGCCAACATCTCCTCCCTCATTGCCCCCCAGCCCACCAAAAACTCCAGCGCCCACAAGCACCTCGCCCTCACTATCGCCGCCGTGCTCTCCGCCGTCGTGGTCGTTGCCGTCGCCGCATTCTTCCTCTACCGTCGCAAACACCACAACAGCCGCAACTTCCCGGACAACGAGGACGAAAAGTCGTATGTTAGATCCGAGCACAGCAGCAGGCTATTTCAGGTGCCCAATCTCAGCCACTCCTTCAGTGGTACACACAAGGTCCGAACCGGCTCTGCCAACAGCTCCGAGTTCCTCTACCTGGGCACAGTGGTCAACTCGCGCAGACTCGAGGAACGAGTTGACCCGCGCGGGAGCGTTGGTCGTAGGGCCGAAAAAGAAACTCGGAAAGTCGACTCGCCGGACCTCCAGCCGCTTCCGCCGCTTGTTCGGCAAACCTCGAGGCTGAGCTGTTGGGAGAATGCCGAACCGGTTCTGACCCATGACCGAGATGACGAGGAAGAGGAAGAGGAAGAAGAGTTCTACTCTCCCAGAGGGTCTTCGGGCGATCGCGACAGCTCCAATGGAAACGGATCCGGGTCCAGGAGAGTATTCGCGGCGGTTGCGGACGGCGTATTTGATGAAAGAGGCAGCGAAACGACGTCGTGTTCGTGCTCGTCTTCCGAGTTGGGTTCACCGTCTCGGTCACACTCAATCAGTCTCTCGCCTCCGGTGAGTTTAAGTCCCAACAGAAGATCAGAAGAGCCCAAACCGCCGCAACCCTCAGCCATGCATTACACGGCGCCGTTTGCTGATGTCAATGTACGGTCGCCGTCGTTGACTCCAATGTCTTCGCCGGAGAGAGTTGTTGATGATTTCCCATCTGCATCGGACCGAAACGGAGGGTCTCCGTCGATGTCCTCGATATCTTCGTCACCGGAGAGAGGATTGGAGAAGACCCCTGATGTACCGGCGAAAGTTTCGGTCGTTCCGGATCAAAGTTCGCCGATTTCTTCACCGGAGAGAGATTTCGGAAGCAACCAACATGCATCATCGAAAGTTTCGGTGGTTTCTGATCAAAGTTCGCCGATTTCCTCACTGGAATTAAATTTCAGAAACAAACCAGATGCGTTACCGAAAATTTCGGCCTTTTCAGATCGGAACGATCAATCCCCTTCACCATCTTTACATTGTTCATTGTCACCAGAAAGAGAATCGAACGGTTCTGATTCAAGAGCCAAGTCCTTTTCACCTTCTATGTCACCACTGAGAGGTTTGGAGAAGAGCTCAGCTGCCTCACCAAGAATTTCAAATGCTTCGGATCGAGCATTTATTCATTTGGATCCTAAAATGCAGTCTCTTTCATCATCTTCATCGTCTTCGTTGTCGAATTCACCGGAGAGAGAGTTTAGTGGTGGTTTAAAGCAGCCTCTGACTTCAACCGAGAAAGAGTTTAGTGGTGGTTTAAAGCAGCCTCTGACTTCAACCGAGAGAGAGTTTAGTGGTGGTTTAAAGCAGCCTCTTTCGGTTCCTCAGCCGCCGCCAATGCCTCCTTCACTGAGACTCTGGGAGAAACCAAGTCCTAGAACACCAGCTGGGCAAGTGTTCTCTAGGCCTCCAGCTCTCATACCTCCTTCAAGACCTTTTGTGCTTCAAAACCCGGGAAAGGTCTCTGTTTCGCCGGTGAAGTTGACGCCAAGTTCAACACCATTGGAGCCGATTGAGGAGACTCCGAAACCAAAGTTGAAGCCATTGCATTGGGATAAAGTTAGAGCAAGCTCCGATCGCGAAATGGTGTGGGATCAGTTTAGATCGAGCTCTTTCAAGTAAGATAGTACTTGCATTTACTTGCTTTTCTTGTTATGGTAGACTTATAATTTATGTAGTAAGTTGGTTGCTTATACTGTGTTGCACTACTAAATTTGTGGAATCATCGGACGGTGGTTACAGATTGAATGAAGAAATGATAGAGACATTGTTTGTTGTAAAAACACCAAACCCGAATCCAAGGGAAACGACCCCACGTGCAGTTCTTCCCTCACCAAATCAAGAGAATAGAGTACTTGATCCAAAAAAGTCGCAGAATATTGCAATCTCACTAAGGGCTCTCAATGTGACCATAGAGGAAGTTTGTGAAGCTTTATTAGAAGGTAAAAACCATTTTTTCTTCAAAGTTGTCTTCCCTTTTCCTGAATGCTGAGAAAATTATCATATCAACGTTGATGGTAATATTGTTTATGCTTTTGGTTATATCTTGAGCACGCCGTTTAGTTAACATTGAGAATTTAAAATTCGGTTGGCCTGGGATATATTTGAATTCTCGTGATAAGTGGCATTTCATAAGTTCATAATAACTGTGATTCTTCTTAGATGATTTTTTATTGTAGCTGAAATGGTTTGTGATAACTTTTATGTGATAGTTGTGAATTCATGGTGTCCTTTGGTACTGGTAATGAATGCAGGAAACTCGGACGCTCTTGGAACTGAGTTACTTGAAAGTCTAATGAAGATGGCTCCCACCAAAGAAGAAGAACGGAAGCTGAAGGAATACAAAGACAACTCACCAGTTAACCTTGGTCCTGCTGAGAGATTTCTGAAAGAGCTGCTTGACGTTCCTTTTGCATTTAAAAGGATTGATGCAATGCTTTACATGACTAATTTTGAGTCTGAGATCGAGTACCTTAAAAAGTCGTTTGAAACTTTGGAGGTAAATCACACCATTTCTTTCCCCTCTTAACATGTGATGCTAGATTCCGTTTTGTTTTCTTATGCTAAGATGGTAACATTAAGTAAACATTTCCATCAAGACGTGAATATACCGAGGCACACAAAAACATTAATACGTTAATTGAAAGTGTTCGTCAACTTAACATGGGTATTTCTATCCATGTGGAGATGATAGTTTTTCCATCAGGCATTTTCTCATTGGAATTTCCTTACTTAGGCTGCCTGTGAAGAATTGAGAAACAGCAGGATGTTCTTGAAGCTTCTGGAAGCTGTTCTGAAGACTGGAAACCGGATGAATGTTGGGACAAACCGTGGTGATGCCCAAGCCTTCAAACTGGACACACTCCTCAAGCTGGTTGACGTCAAGGGGGCAGATGGGAAAACCACACTCTTGCATTTTGTCGTACAAGAAATCATAAGGACGGAAGGTGCTCGTCTCAACGGTGGCAATCAAACTTCAAACCCAACCTTGAGTGATGATGTCAAGTGCAGGAGGCTTGGCCTGCAAGTTGTTTCAGCTCTCAGTACAGACCTCAGTAACGTGAAGAAAGCTGCTGTCATGGATTCTGATGTGCTGAGCAGTGATGTTTCCAAGCTTTCTAAAGGAATTAGCAACATCGCGGAGGTTGTGCAATTAAATGAGACGATGGTGTCAGATGACAGCAGCCGGAAATTCTCAGAGTCGATGAACATGTTCATGAAATTGGCCGAAGAGGAGATTATAAGACTTCAAGCTCAAGAAAGTGTTGCATTGTCCCTGGTGAAGGAGATTACAGAGTACTTCCACGGGAACTCCGCTAGGGAAGAAGCTCACCCGTTTAGAATCTTCATGGTGGTCAGAGACTTTCTTACAGTTCTTGATCGAGTATGTAAGGAAGTTGGTTCAATAAATGAGCGAACCCAAGTTATTACCGCCCACAAATTTCCAGTTCCAGTAAATCCAATGCTACCACAAGTAGTTCCAGTAAATCCAATGCTGCCACAACTACTTCCTGGAATTCATGGGTTGAGGCGGTACAGTTCATCCGATGATGAGAGCGCGTCTCCATAGTTTCTGCAGCTCATTTCAGGATGGCGTTTTGGTTCGATTTTGGAAAAACCGGTGTTAAGTAGGCGGTTTGAACAGCTTGTATGCCAGGTTTATATACATAGCTCCAGGTTCCACCCCACCAAAAATTTGTACTTGTAAAAAATCATGTAAGCGATTTTGCGTTCTGTAGATTATATAATTACAGAGGAGGAGATTTTATCTGGGAAGAATAAGTTGTAATTCGGATTAGATAGTTTCTGGGAAGATCGATCACACAACTGCTCAATGGAAGCAGAACTCTTGAGAGTACATGGTTTATGCAACTGTTCTGCATTGTATCAAGGCGCTAATTTGTTCTCCATATCTCGTTTATCCCCAATTATTCTTTGTAATTTAATCATAGCAACGGTAGTGTTTGATATTTTTTGATTTTTTTTTTTATCTTTATTTACTTTTTCTTTTTGTCACATGGCACTTTCACAAGGAGTGGAATCCCATGCATTTGGCACGTACGTACGTGAGGCTAAATGATACTCAAATATAGACGACTCGTTTCTGGCCTGACATGTGCCATAAAAGTTTCTCCTGGATATCGGTTTTGCATTTGTCGCGTCATCAATTAACAACCAAATTTTCGGATTATGTGGCTTGAATATAAAAAGGGGAAAACTAATGAAAAGAGCTTGAAAACTTTGAGTTTTAATGATAAGGACAAAATAAAGGGTAAAATGAATAGTACCAGGATTGACTTTTTAATGTAAAAATGTGGTTTTTCGTTAAAGTAAACAGTACCAAGTGCTTTTCGTTAAAGTTCCCTATAAAAAAAACACAACTTTAAAGATACTATTGCAACGTTTTAAAGATAAAGGTAATAAAATGACGGGGTAAAAACTTAAAAGGAGTAAAATGTACTTTGCCCGAATTACTTGTTGAAACATGAGGTCCACTCCTCTTTGGTAAAAGAATCCATGAAGAGAGAGGTCGTTTTCAATTAAGGGGAACACGACATGATTTCGCATGCTGCTTACTGCAAATTTGAAAAAATGAAGGAAAGTGACCGTTGGGGTCCTGCCTCTGCCTCTGCCCCTGCCACTGCCTCTGCCACAGTTGAAATTTCTAACCCTTTTCATGTGAAGACATCAATATGGACCCTAGTTTTTACCTTTTTATTTTATGGTATATCCTCATCTTTTACTTTAACCACCCAAAGTAAGGCCCCGTTTGGAATTGAGGTGATTTTAAAAAAAACCACTGTGAAAAAAAGCTGAGGATCATTTTTGTGTTTGGTAAACTGAAAAAAAAGGGCTTATTTTGGAAGCTGCTGTGAGAATAAGCTGAAAATCAAAGGAAAAGCTGAAGTTGCTATTTGCTGCTTTGAAAAAAAGCCAGTTTTTTCAAAGCACACGGAGCTACAGTGCTCATTTAATGAAAAGACACACTATCATCCTGCTTTTTTTTCCAAAAGCACTTTCACAAAAAAGTTTACCAAACACTCTACTGGCTTTATTTCACAGCCGCTTATTCTCACAGCACAGCCGCTTATTCTCACAGCAGTTTTTTTTCAAAGCACAACAATACCAAACCAGCCCTAAATAAAAGGACAGCAACAAGGATAAATTCCTTTTTTATTTTTATTTTTGGAAATTCAATTTCTAATTTCTTTGTAAGAAAAAGGGTGAATTTTGTGGGGGGTAGAAGAGACAGAAGAACATGTCAGCCTAGTAAAATTAGCGTGTTCGAATATTAACTTTTTCTTGACATTTAGTATGACGGTCTAGTGGTATTCTTCTTCACTGGTAAGTGAAAGATCTTAGATTCGATTTTCGTTAAAGACGAATTTGAACCACATTATTACTAGCTGATTGTGAAGGTAAGCCTACTGCTCTTCCCATATTGTAGATAATATTGATTGTTAAAAAAAAAATAACTTTTTCTTTTAGTCAAAGCAATATTTTTAATATCGATTATTAAAAAAAAAAATTAAGGATGGGGTTGTAAATAAAAAAAAACAAGGATGGGGATTGGAACCCTAGATGCAAGGCAACGGACATATTGCCCTAACTAACCGTGTCCTTATCCCACAAGCTCTAAACGGTAATTCTTTCACATGCACAATATGGATCTGCACCATTGATTTTGCTTCACAAATCAGAGATGAAAAGTAAATATGGGGTCTTGAATAGTTGAATGACAATTTGACATGACATTTTATCTAAGGGGATGCAATCCACACATTATCTTGTCGGAATATCAAAGGACAAGAATTAACAAAATGTAAGAAATAAAAAACGGTGTGTGAATAACACTCCCCTTTATAATGGGCACAACATATATGTAACTCTGAGATAAATAGCACCCCCTTCTGTTTAAAATACATATCAACTGTCTCGCAACTATTTGTGTCTATTTGCTGACGACTCTATTTGTTGAAAGCAAGGCTTGAGCATCCATGCGTTCTACTATATGGCGTGCTTCTTCCTCTGTTGCTGGAACCACATTCAGTAACCTAAATCCATCTTTTGTGGCCTTTGCCTCAGGGCGTACGGTGAAAGTGAAATAAAATGTATTTGAAACCTGTTTCAAACACGAGCAAAGCAATGTGTAACTGGAACCGTAGCGAATAAACCATCATAAAAACGAAAATTCCTTAACCGAAATGGGTAACTGAAACAGGAGTAACGTCAACTTTTAATGGCATTCATTTAAAGCTAAAACTTAAGCTTTCTTATTCTTTGAACGTGCAGTTAAGGGAACATACCTCACTAGACCTGAGCTCAGGCCTGGTAACGTGGGCAACAACTTCGATGTTAATTACAGGCCGATCAGGATTATGAACTTCTGTGTAAAGCACACATGATTTGAAACGCAGGAAATCTCCAACATCCACCTGCTCATTAAAACATACATGCTTCAAACATATATCTAGCACAGAAATGGATGAATAGAAAACCAGCTTACTCTTCCATCTCCTCAAAGTCACAATCGGGGTCCATCCAGATGCAAAATAAACAGAATAAAGATAATTTGGATAAAATAAAGAACAAAAAGAGAACCGGAAAATGTGTATAAATTTCGATTGAAAGAGAAAATACTGATGATATGGATGATTTGAACAATTGAAAAGAAGGAAGCCAATGGGGTACTCACAGGTTTCAAGAAGTCAACATGATCGACTTCCAGAAAGCAAGGCACCAGGCCCGCAAAGGCATAAGCGGTGGAGAAAGCCAATTCAAATGCTCGGTGCATCAAAAACCCTCCAAAGATTCGACCATGCATGTTTCTCTGTTGTGGTTGGCAGATCAAAGAGTTTTCCAAGCTGGTATCCCTCAGAAGAATGCTATCTCTGTCTGCCAAGGCAGGCATATCACAGAAGATCCTTCCCTCAGCCAACAGAGTTTCAAGTCTATTTACTTCTCCATTCTCAAGCTCCCTTCTGTCTCCTCCTCCTCTTGTTCTTTTCCTCAGATTATTTCTGGCGTCTGCTTCGTTGAAAAGCAATATTTCTCTTTCAGTTTCTGGTGATATCCGATTAACTGCAGCAGCTTTCCCAGTCTTAGAATCACGTGCCACAAACATGAAGTTTGCTGAAAGAGCTACCGAGTCTGCATTGTCAGATCCATCTGCCAAAAAAGTTTTCTTATGAAAGTCTGATCGGTCAGAACATTAAGCACATCCCTTCACAAAAAGAGCATAAATTTAAAAGATCACACCATTACTGAGCAGACAGATGATATAATAGTCAATTTGTAGTTGACAGGATGACAAATTGGATCGTTGTTCTTATAACAGCCCATTTGTGGGCTTGTGAGTTTTGTTTCCAGATATCGAGATTACGTTAAACAGAGGCAAACTGATTATTGTTCATTAAAAAAATTAGAAGGAGACACCAGTGTCCATAAGCAAATTCTATTTCTAACATTGAAAATGCAATTGCAAACTTTTAATAGAAGTTAAGCCTTCTGAGCAAAATGCTGGAAAGGATATAGAAAGTTCTAGTTGAACTTTCAAAGGTTATCAGATTTCAAAAACAAAGTTACGTCAAATTCACAAGTACCTTGTGTTGACTGAATAACTTCTAGTTGAATCTCAATAGATGACCGCCCCACCCATATGACAGCACCAACTATTTTCAGATCGACATCAACACTAATCGACTTCTTCAGGACAATCTTGTCCACCGATGCGGTGACCAGCAAGAGTGGCCTTGTTGTGCCATCATCGTCACAGCAGTGCTGATCCATATAAAGGTTTAAAATTAAACAACATGAAGAGTACAAGCAAGAAATTCACTTGGAACAAACGTAATTTAACATGAAATAAACTAGCAACTTATCTCGTCAATCACAAGTATCTTCAGAAGACAAATTCAATCACATTATTCAACTAGACTGAAACAACTGAGAATACATTTTGAAATGAACATAACTTGAATGGCTCTTTGCATTATATCAATATTTAGAGTCAAACAGACATCGCTGCACATGATCATCACCAGGCTTCCACAGCCCCCCCCCCCCCCCCCCTTTGCATCGTACATAATAAAACAGTACCAAAGTAATTCAAAGCTTGCGACCGTCCAAATTTTACGGCACTCACCTTTCTGTTTAACTAGCAATACAAAGAAGAGAAACTGTCTCTTGGTCAAATAAGACACCGTTCCCATGACTTACAAAACTGTTCGCACTAGAAACTAAACCAATCAACGCCTCAAACAAAATGCATTCCAGATTATGGCAGCTCCTTAGAATAATCCAAAGTTTGAAAAGAATATAAACACTCCAAACCAGAAAGTTGTAGCAATGTATAGTTCAAAAGCTCGGGATTTACGAATTGAAAGTGCAATTCAGCCTAATTCATCACAAAATTCTTACATAAACAATCATAAACCCAGTTCAAGTGATCAAACTTCAAGCAGAACCCACAAATCCAGTTATAATAATAAACACTAAAAAAATTCTACCTTTACAGTAATGGTTCCAGCTAAAGCATCAAGGTCTTCAAGCAATTTCCCAATTCTGACCTCATTCCAAGGATCCCTGTACTGCTCCCGCAATATATAATCCGTCGAAAAATTGTACAGAATCTTCGTCCTGCTCTGGGACGGCGTTTTGTTCAGCAACTCGCTCTGCGGCGGCGCGTCCTTGCGCGGGTCCAGAAAGAACCTCTCGAAGATCTTCGACCTGGCTTCCCACAGCGCATTTGTCACCGGCGACTGGTACATTCCCGGCCAGAGGCTAATAGGCTTCCGGGTCGAACCGTTGGGCCCATCTTGGGCCGGAGGCGGGTTATCGAAAGGGGAAGAGAGAGTGGCGACGACGGGAATGGGAGCGGGTGAATTGGGAGTTGCAGGAGAGGAATTCAAGTCCATGGAATTTGGGGGTTTTGGGATTCTGGAAATTTGATTGATTGAACTTCGAATCATGTAAAGCTGGGGAACGACAAGACTCTCATGGAATGAGTCTTTGCATTGAGTTGGAGAAAAGTATTTTAACACATATTTTATTGGGTTGGTGAGACATGTGATTAGGCATGAGTTCTTACATTTATAAAACAGAAATTTTAACGAAAAGTTCATGGTAATGCTCATTTTAACGAAAAATCATATTTTTACATAAAAAATCAAACATGTTACTATTCATTTTATTTTTTATTTTGTCCTTATAATTAAAACTCAAAATTTCAAACATTTTTCATTAGTTTTCCTTTTATAAAACAGGTTAGCACATTTGATATCTCTTTATACCCATATTTACTACCTAAACTACCCTTACAAACCCAATTCAATTTATAATTTATCTTAAACCCATTTAAAAAATAAAAAGCTAAAATCAAAGCATTTTCTACACATTATCTCATTCCAACAGTTGCTTTTTGATGGAGTCTTCATCAACCTCTACAGCGTTGTTTTAAAAAAATCTCATGATATTTTGCGTGACGATGTATGTTGCATATGAACTTAAGTTTTTATGGTTTGATGATATAAAAACTTATAAGTTATAACCTATAAGCATATATTGCTAGATGAATCATGTCTTATCGAACAAATTGAAGGAAGTAGAGGAAATTAAAAGATGTACACGCACACTTATGAATGAGAAGGCTACTTCCCTTGCCTACAAAATAATACTAAACACCAGAAAGAGGACAATCGGTTGTCTTGTAAATGAAGCAAAGCTGACCAAAGGCCAAAAAGAACAAAAGAATAGGGGAACTTGCATAGGCAGCAGAGTCATAACGTTATATATGACATCTAAAACAATAAATTAATTCTTGCATAAATCCATTCATACTTAGTTGAAGGATTCAAAACTTTAAGATTAACGTCCATCTATAAAAAAAAGTTTACTTTTTCTCAATGGGAGAATCTTAGCGTTTTTGTCAAAACATAATGTATAAGAAAAATTACGTAATAATTAGAGCTTGATTATTAGGGGTGGATTTATTGATAAATCTTATTTTTCTTGTTAATTTTATTTTGTACTTGATGATAATTATGCAATAAGGTAATAAAGAAATTTCACATTTAAAATTTAAGTTGGGTGTAGAAAGAAGTTAGATAGGTTCAAATAAAAATTTTCATCTATTTTTAACGAAAATCGAACCTAAATAATTTAGAGGAGTTAAAAAAGAGAAAGCAAACGTGATGATCTTACATTCTAATTTTTCTATTTGCACTTATTCTCATTGCGTATTTGTTACTCTTCTTTTAATTCAATCGAACATAAAAGGAGCGAGAAAATTGTTAGTCTTCTTTAAATTCGAGGAATATGTTTCCATTTCAACTACTTTTTAAACTTTTGCACTGTTTTAAAATGCTAGACAAAAACCAGCTTATTTTATAGGAGGAGGATTGTCTGCCCTCCTAGTTTCAATGCTCTTCCATGCCCTCCTGTTTTGTGTGGTCACGGTTAAACCACATCATTATTTTATATTATTTTTTTATAAATATAATAAGACAAAAATAAATAGTAATATAAAATATTAACGTGGCTTAACCGTGACCACACAATCAGAAGGGCATGGAAGGGCACAGAAACTAGGAGGGCAGACAATCCTCCTCCTATTTTATAAGCAGAATCTCTGTTATACAATAGCACTGAATGGACAAAGATTTGAGATATTATATATGCTGTTGACAAAAAAAAAAAAAAAAAAAAAAAGAACAGAAGCTATTGGAAATTGGCAAAAGTACTAACTATTTGCCTGCTCCACAACAAATTTTATGATCTAAACAGTTCAAATTTTAGGTTATTATAACTACATTATTCATGCAAAATTTCATTCGAATCACAAATCATTTTGCCATTCAATTATTATGGTAAACATTTCATTGTTTATCAACAACTTTGTCACCGTCTATTTGTCATGTCACAATTAGATAACTAAATAACTTATGTTTTCAATGAATTTTTGCAAATATGATCTTTTAATAATAATCTAGAAAATGATTGGCTCAAATTTTAAGAAATATTGTTTAGCGAGTCTAAATGAGTGGTTAGTTTCGTATTAAAATACTAAATAGTTAGCACTTGAGCATTCTTGTACATATTGATGCAATGATTTTTACAATGAGTGAAGAAATAAATTGATATCAAATTTTTCATCCACGATATTTGAACATAAACATTGAGTATATATGAATAAATACATTTTAAGCACATGAGCTATAAGCTCCTTGCAAGTCAATTTAACCTACTAAAAATATCTTTAACCAATAGATTACTAAGGTGATCACTGGTTTTGAATGTATATGTGTTTCTTTTTTTTTCTTTTTTCTTTTTTTTTTGAAATGGTACAATATTCATTGATTAAGGGAAATAGCGTGCATAATTGGCCTTATTAAAAAATTTGTTAGAAATTTCAACCCGATTCAAGAAAAAAAGAGCGTCATGCACAAACAACATAAGTGAACCTATCCTCAAGGAAATATAATTATAAAACAGCCACATTAACTAGAAATATCCTCTAGTAAGATGTCAATGATGATGTCCGGCCGGCGGTTCCTCGAACCATGACACTTCATATTGTATTCCAATTTCGGTCCGAGTAAGCGCATATGAGCTGCATTATTAGCCTCTAAGGCCATCTCTAACCGGGGGTTGGCCAGAGGGCTCGTTTTAGCCCTCTGGCCCTCCAAGATTCTCCAAGATATTAATATTTTAATGAACAGTACAGGGCCATATTTGCCTCTGTTTCCAACCGAGGGCCAGAGGGCCAGAAGGCTCGTTTTAGCCCTATCACAAAAAACCATCTCCAACCAAGGGCCAAAGGGCCATAGGGCCAAACCTAATTTATTATTTAAAAACTACAACTAAAATGTTGTTTAAGTTTCATGTTGTATAATTTTTATGTTGGTTAATTTTATTTAATGTTGTTTCATATTGTTTAATGTTGTTTCATGTTACTTAATTTAATTTAGTTTCATGTTACTTAATTTAATTTAATGTTGTATAATGGCTTAGGAAGTTATAGGAAAAAAATAGAATTTAAAAAAAATATGAAACAAATTTTGTCAAATAGAAGTTATAGGAAAAAAAATGGAATTTAAAAAAAAATATGAAACAAATTTTGTGAAATAGAAGTTATAGGAAAAAAAATGGAATTTAAAAAACAATATGAAGTAAATTTTGTGAAATAGAAGTTATAGGAAAAAATATATATGAAACAAATTTTGTGAAATAGAAGTTGTGAAATAGAAGTTATAGGAAAAAAATGGAATTTAAAAAAAAAACCAAATTTTGTGAAATAGAAGTTATAGGAAAAAATAGAAGTTATATGAAAAATTTTGTAAATAAAAAAGAATAATAATAATGTAAAAAAAAAAAATCAAATCAAATGCAACGGCTAGTAGCCGTTTCATTTGAATTTTTTTTAAAACAATCCTGTCGGTTATAACGGACAGGAATACACCATTATCTATATATATAAAGTGAGAGCCCCAGTTTGGTGAAACATTCAATAAATCCAATATTGCCCTTTGCTTCCTTCACAATTAAAAACCACAAAAGTTTTGAAAATGAGGACAAATTCGTAAAAACACCATAATTGGGTAGAAAACAAAATCTAAAAAGTATTGGAAAAGAAAACAGAAAATTGAAAAAAAGAAGAAAAACAAGCATGTAGTCTCGGAGCCTCTCAAACTGCTAAGCAGTAGTGGGCAGTTTTCTCCCCCAAAGATTTCCACGATCTGAGTTTGGTGGGAAGGTTCAACACTAACCACCTGCATACCACCAATATTTAGAGATGAGTAATCGGAAGGAGGCTAATTTTGGTTTTCAGGAGTTCGCTGTGTGGTTTCAGTTCATTCTAAACGAAAAAGGATCGACAAACTCAGTGACAGAAATTAGTAAAAGATTTGAGCTTTCGGAACAATTATATGTGCAAAAATCGAAAACTTTCATCGGGTTAGTGATTCATGTTTTCAGTTTTCGTTCTCTTCAACTTTTGTAAATTCGATAAAAGTTATTTGTTCATCCAATTGGGTTTTTAGGAAATGTTCAATCTCTTTGTTTTTAAAGGATATGATTTCGGCTGCAGTTTAGGTTCTTGGATTGATTCCACATTTCAAATCCACTTCTGACCTACTAACCTTGATGGAGGGGAGGGGCAGAGGATGAAGAAAATTTCGGGCAAAGAGCTTTGACTTCCTGATTCACTGCGGCAACAACATACCACCATCCTCCTTTCGTTCCCATGTCACCAGAAGCAACAAGAAGATATAAAACAAAATTGGTGTTTTGAAATTCTGATTAATTTTGCTCAAGTAATGAATAATTTTGATTACTGTTTTTAGTCATTCACATGTTCTTTTTTTTGTTGTCTTCCATTTTTCGTAAATCCGATTACAGTTTTTAAAACATCAATTCATGTTACTAACAAAAAATTTCATGGCTTTCTATGGTTGTACAGACTGATTGGTTGCTGACCCATTAAGGTACCTTAATAATTCGCCCCTGTTCTTTGAACAGGTTTGTTTGTCTTGATCTGACATTGAACATATGTCAAATTATACATGCCATGCAATTTTAATTGATTGCAAGCAAGCTTATTTGCTTTCTCTGATGTACTTTAAATTTCTCTCTTGGCTTCGTTTGCAATCTTTTTTGGATTAATTCTTCATATTCTCCCAATTTTGTATATGTTGGACAAAGAAATTGTTCTCTTATTTCTATCATATGTTTTAACTGTTATTATTTCAAAGTATGTCATTCCTGGCAGATTCTAACAGATTTTGCTATTCTCAAGCGTCAAAAGAAAGAAATTGAGGAGCTTTGAGCCAAATTGAGTTTAATTATAAATATAGATCGCCTACGTAAAATAAAGGAATTTAAATATTCTGCATGTTTTAGGAATCTCATTCAGAAAAGTTGGGCAGAGGACATCTTTATTGGTGTTTTATTTAATACATTTTGAATCTTATCCTGCAGCCTGTCATTTTTCTTCATGGGGTTCTGGAGGAGTAACTTCACCAAGTTTTCAAAGTAATCAAAGATTCTTCAATCCCGAGTTGTACCGATCATTCTGTTTGATCAGGTTGCAGTATGTTCACCCTTTATGATAAGTTATTATATAAAGCTCAATTTGTTTATGTTTTGGTAATTTTGTAGTAGAAATGCCAGAAATCGATAATGTACTTAGTTCCGTTCCGTTTCCGGGAATTAGTTTCGATAGTTTGAATGTGTAAGTCGAGTGAATTAAGGTTGTTGTAATCTATTTGTGAGTTTAAGTGATTCCCCTCATTTGGTTTTCATTTTAGTTCGGCTTTATAGTAAATGCAATTCCAGTTCCTAAAGCTCAAAGAGAAGGTCGACAAATGTACGTTTACAGCTATATGTCGTGTTCCTTTTGAGTATGTGATTGGGCTTTTGTCTTTCTTCCATTTGAATCATCAGTTTTCCTTTCAATTTTCACGGAATTTTTTTTTTGACATGTAATGGAAGTTTGTAGGGTTTATGCGATTTATAGTGATGTAAATAAAGTTGTTGCGAAGAAGACCTCCCTTACTCTCTGAAACCGTAAACGGAACGAAACGGTAATTCTCCGCGCCTTGTCCTTTTCCATTGAAGAGTTTCAAATTACTTTCCTATTTTTTTTTCTCATTGAATTGTCTTTCAAGTGTAATTATTTAAATGGGATTGACACATATACTGGAAATATGAAATTGGAAAATTTCAACAATGGGATTGTGTGGCACAATAGCCAGTAGACAAAAGGGAATAGATTGAATTAGTTGGACTCATTTTTTACTGCCTTATTGCAGAGATTATCACTTCCCTCCCCAACTTTTTACTGATCTATGTCCACTTCGTCCTACTTATTTAAATGCCTTAATCTCTTGAATGCTTCTTCTTTGCTTTTTTGTCCATTTTCAGTTTTTAAATTGTATTCTTTGTTCCTTATATATTGACATTTTGTATTTTGCTTGCTTAAGTCATTACGATTCTCATACGACTGGGATCATGAATATTATAGATGGACCCAATGGATCTTCCTTCAGCGATTAAAGAGGGGATTGGCGTATCAGGTATGCATAAGATATTGGCGGTGGTAGTTTCTATCATTTCCACCAGTGCACAGATCTAATACTCTACTTTGTTACATTCAGGCTGAAGTGCCAGTTAATTGGTGCCCGCTTTTGGTACTGTATTGGCAAATGAAGAAGTGATAAGATGGTTTCAGTGACCGTGGGGATCAGAAAGGTATATATTGGTTTGGTGCATTTTCATTTTACCATCTAAGATTATAAAAAAAAAAAAAAAAAACTTATTGGCTTAATTCCAATTTTCTGATGGTTTTATAATTTTACTATGTCAATTTGTAGTGTCATTATTTATTACCAAGCAACCACTGTAGAGATTATAACTTCTCTCCCCAACTTTTTACTGATCTTTGTCCACTTCATCCAATTATTTAAATGCCTTAAATCTCTTCAATGCTTCTTCTTTGCTTTTTCGCCCATTTTCGGGTTTTAACACATTTTGTGATTGTGCAACAGGTATTGGATTGATTTTGGCAAGTGTAATTTTTTGTTAACATTGATTAGATTCGGACCTTTGTGTCAATTGAAGTCATTGCTGCTCGGTTAGCTGAGGTATGATTGCTAGCTTTTTCTCTTTAGTGCAATACAAAATGTTTTGAGTTGTTATATGGACTTAAGATTTAGTAAGTACTTGCCGAAAGTCATGGGATTTTGAAATATCGATGTCTTGCTTGCTTATAAGCTTACAAATTTATTTTTAGCTTAAACATCTAAGAACCAAGGTAGTCCTTTTTCACTGCCTCACTGCGTACAATGTGTTCATGATTTACACAATAGAATCCTCAACTCCATGATTACCTGTTTTCTTTCATATATGTTTTTCTTTTACTAATTTATGTTTTAACATTTTGTTCTCTTTCAAATTTCGTAAATCTGAGTTTTTGAAAACACATACAATTCATGTTACCAACAAAACCTTTGATGCTTTTACACACTCATTGGTTGCAGACCCATTTGTCGAGGCACGAACAAAAAGGAAGGGGGGGAACTGTATTATTGTCATAGCTTTTATGTTGGCAGTGAGCCTTGAAGAAAAGGAAGGGTGATAACAGTGGAAGAGGTGGCTTTTTGCTTTTGGCCTTTTGTTTTCTTCATTTTGCTGAATGTTGAGACTTGAGAAAAGAACTTCTAATGTTGAAACCTAATTCAATGTGAAAACGTACCTAATCATGTTAGCATATAAATTTGATTGTTATTTTGTTCAATTTACACCTTCACGTTTCTAAATGAATATAAATTTACATTTTGCCTTCGCAGTCGAAATCGATGGTCAAAAAGCTACCCATTATTGAACTCTATCCGATATTTCATCTATTCCCACTCCCTTATAATCCTAAAAAATATTAAATGAAATATGTTCCAACCAAATGCTTGACTTTTAAATACTTGACAATTATATCATGTCCATATATAAATTAGAGGCATTCACATTAAGCTAACTCGACAAGAAACACATCTCTGGTGCAATAGGGAATGTTGACATTAAACAATAATATGATAGGGTTTAGGGTTATTACAAAAAGTTTAAAATTCTACTCATCCAGTTGACATAAAAATTAAAACGATATAAACTACGCTAATTTATAATATTTTTTTTTAAAAAAAAAACCCTTAAGGCTAAATTATATCCAAGGCCTAACACCAACCAACAAGTGTATAAAGGCCCGTCATTTTCTTGCATTGATACTTATTACACTTCAAAAATATTTTGTGATTATTTTATTTTGTTCTTTTGTATTATAGTGTTATGTACATAAAGCTTTTGTTTTCATCTGTTCGTAGGCATCTGTATACACCTTTTCGTATTTGTGGAATGTCACAAAATTTGTATTCTATTTAGGTTCATTATGTTTATTAATTTTTTAGATAAATTTTTCCATGGAGTGTGCTCAAAGTCGTACAAGACAGTGGCGTCAATCATTGAGTCCTGAAGAACATCAAAGATATCTAGCTCGACGACGTCTAATAGCACAAGAAAAAAGACAACAAATTCCAACTCCAAGTGATGATCATACTACGACATCTCCCAGTAACATACAGCAAGAAATTCCTGGTATTTATTTCATATTCTTTTTTCTTAAACTCATAATTAAAAAAATTTTAAAAATCTAATTTCTATTTTTTTTAAACTATGCAACAAGTAGGTCCCAGTAATATACAAGAACGAGTTCATTTGGCTAACTATGATGTTGAGGTCAACCCCAGTAATATACAACAACAAATTCCAGGTATTTATTTAAATTTCTTTATTTGTATTTGTTTCACACTTTAAAAATTAGGTAATTTTTAGAACACTATTTTGTGCATTGAAATCTCATTTTATTCTTTTGTTCGTACTCTCATATTGATCTCAATGTTGTAATTATTTTTATTGGTAGTCTTACAAAATATTAGACCACAACTAAATATATTAAATATTAAACATTAAATTTTTACCTAATCATATTATAATGTGGTGTATTTATTAGAACAAATTGAGCATGAAAGCGCGAGTTCAAGGGTTCTGTCAGATATCACAAATCGTGATGACCAAACTTTTGCTACAATGCGTATTCATATAGGATCATTGACACATTCGAATAGGTCACAAATATATGATGGGATGCTCTCAACTCTTCCCCATAATGGTGAGCTTAGTATATAATTCTATCTATATATAGAAGATATATTATTAGTTACAAAGGAAATTCTTATACTGAGTGTTGGATATTCATGTACAAATATCAGAAGAAGAACATGCAACTAGAACCAATCGTCATGTGCGGCAAAGTAGAGGAAGAGGAAACCACAATTGTGCTAGAAATTATAATGAGAATCGAGGTATCCTAGGTTGCCGCTTACCTGCTCCAACCACATGTCCGTACTGCTACGCACAATTGTTTACTCGAGAAACTTTGAATATGTGTTGCTTGAAAGGAAGAGTTGCTTTACCCCCAATACAATCTCCACCAGAAATGGTTGCTCTTTTCTCTGACCAAACAAATGAGGGTAGACACTTCAGGCAAAATATTCGAGCTTACAATCACGCATTTGCATTCACTTCAATGGGAGTACACGTGGATGAAAGAATAAATATTAGTGGCCGTGAGATTTACACATTTCATGCTCAAGGTGCATTATATCATAAGATTGGTGGACTTTTACCACATGAAGGAAACAGACCGCGATTTTTACAAGCCTATATATATGACACTGAGCATGAAGTTGAAAACCGAATGTGTGAAAGTGAAGTTTTAGATAGACGTGTGGTTGAAAAGATACAACAGATGTTGAACAACCATAATCCTTTTGTTCATACATTGCGAAGCCTCGGACAACGCCAAGATTTGCCGAATTGCAAGTTGATCCTAAAAGAGCAACCAATAGATCGGCGTCAGTATAGTCTACCATCAGCATCACAAGTTGCAGCAATTATAATAGATGGAGATGATGCCACCATTGCAAATGGAAGGGATATCGTGGTCGAGACAATTAGTGGAAGACTTTCTCACGTCCGAGACTATGTCGGATTTTATGATCCGTTACAGTATCCACTATTGCTACCTTACGGTACATATGGTTGGGATGTTAATAGTCGTGATGATGGTGGAAGAGCAATAACATGTTGCGACTATTATGCTTATATGTTACAGGTTTGTACCAATAACATAATTTACTTCCCAATATATATAAATGAATGATGATTCCCATATTAAAAGCAATATATGAAATTTGCTTCTGCAGATACGCCATAATGGATCATCACTTTTGCTTCGAGGTGGGCGTCTCTTGCAACAATATGCTGTAGATAACTACATTAAAATTGAATCACAAAAACTTCGATGGCTGCGTTCTAATCAAGCCACAGTTAGAGCAGATCTCTATAAAGGACTTCAAGACTCTTTAAATGCAGGTCAACACAATGCAGGTATATATATCATTTCAGTTATCGTTATTTAAAAATATAACTTTGTTCAAAATCTGTACAATATATATAGTTAGTTGAAAATAAAAAATTAACAGGTAGCATTGGGCGTAGAATTATTTTACCATCATCATTTGTTGGAAGCCCACGTGACATGTACCAACGATATCAAGATGCAATGACTCTGGTTCAAAGATTCGGAAAGCCAGATCTTTTTATTACCATGACATGTAACCCAAGTTGGGAAGAAATCAAAAGTGAATTACTCGCTGGACAAACTCCACAAGATCGTCCTGACTTACTCACTAGAGTATTTCGTGCAAAACTTGAGCAACTAAAAGAAGACATCATTGAAAAGGGGGTACTGGGCAGTGTTGTTGCGTACGCATACGTTATTGAGTTTCAGAAACGTGGTCTTCCACATGTGCATATGCTGGTGGTGTTAGATGAAAATGATAAGATCAATAACCCAGATGAGTATGACCGAATTGTTAGAGTTGAAATACCAAACAAAGACGTAGAGCCTCAACTTTACAATGTAATGTTAAAGCATATGATTCATGGCCCATGCGGGATTCATAATCCTCAATCTCCATGTATGAAAAATGGGAGCTGTAAGAGAAAGTATCCCAAACCATTTGCACCAGTCACTGTTCAAGGAAATGATTCGTATCCAATTTATCAAAGGCGAGGAAATCGATTGCCCGTTTCTCTTGATCGACAAGGAAACATAATGGTTGATAATAGTTGGGTCATTCCATATAATCCATGGTTGCTGTTAAGGTATGATTGTCACATCAATGTTGAAATTTGTGCAAGCATAAAAAGTGTCAAGTACTTATATAAGTATGTTTACAAAGGCCCAGATAGAGTGACAGTCGAAGTGCAATCAGACCTTGAATACGATGAAATAAAGCAGTTTCAGGATGCAAGATGGGTTTGCGCACCAGAGGCATTATGGAAGATATTCAAGTTCATTATTAATCGAATTTACCCATCTGTTGAGCGATTGCAAATACATCTTCCTAATATGCACCAAGTTCAGTTTCGTGCCGACGAGAGCATAATAAATATTCTACATGATGAGAGTACAAGAAAGACAATGTTAACTGAATTTTTTACACTTAATCATGTGGATGCAGAAGCGCGACGATACTTATACATGGAAATCCCATCACATTACAGATGGATTCAAGCTCAAAGAAAGTGGTCTAAAAGAATGAATCGTAACAAGGTTATTGGGCGAATATATGCAGTTTCACCTGCTGAAGGTGAAAAATTTTACCTTCGAATTCTTCTTAATCATGTTAGAGGACCAACATCCTTCACAAACTTGAGAACGATTAATGGGGTTTTGCATCCAACATTTAAACAGGCAGCAGAACAACGAGGTTTATTAGAAAGAGATGAGAGTATTCGACAATGTTTGCTAGAGGCCTCCACAATTCAAATGTCATCGGCTTTACGAAGATTATTCGTCACCATATTGGTATATTGTGCACCAATTGGTGTTCGAGGGTTATGGGATGAGTTCTATCCATTCATGATAGAAGATTATGTTACCATGACTAACATGACTCCCACACTTGCTACCAACAGACTCTTGCATGAGTTGAACATACTTTTGGTTCAATTTAATAAGAGTATAAACGAGTTTGATTTCCCCCAAATGACAAGAGGAAATGAATCAAGTTCAGGAATGACAAGATGTATTGAAGATGAGATATCCATAGGTATTCCACAACAAGATCTTGATGCAATTGAACGCTTAAATGATGACCAAAGAAATGCGTTTAACATAATAATGGGTGCAGTTCAACGATCAGAGAATGCAACTTTTTTTGTGGATGGTCCCGGTGGAACTGGAAAAACTTACTTATATCGCGCATTGTTAGTAAGCTTGAGAAGGTTGGGGCACATAGTATTAGCAACAGCATCATCTGGAATAGCAGCTACGATATTTCCTGGTGGGAGGACAGCACATTCTAAATTCAAGATACCACTTAGTCTCGATGCATCATCGATGTGTTCGATTGGTAAGCAATCTGATTTAGCAAAGCTAATACAAAAGGCAAAGGCAATTATCTGGGATGAAGCAACAATGACGCATCGTCATGCATTTGAAGCACTCGATCGAACATTCAGAGACCTAACGGATATTGACTTACCATTTGGGGGAAAAATAATGATATTTGGGGGAGATTTTCGACAAGTTCTTCCTGTTATCCGGAAAGGAACCAAGTCCGAACTAATCCAAGCAAGTGTTGTTAAGGCATCATTTTGGTCAGAGGTAAACATTTTAAAACTCAAACAAAACATGAGATCCATAAATGATCGTGAATTTTCAGAATTTTTACTTCGTGTTGGTGATGGGAATGAAGATGTTATTATGGATGATATGGTAAAACTACCTGAATGCATGGTGATACCATGGGAGAGTGAGCATTCCATTAATCAATTAATTGCCAAAATCTTCCCTAACTTAGAGGATCATATGAATGATGCAACCTACATGGTGGAAATGGCAGTGGTAACTCCTACAAATGAAGTCATTGATATGTTAAATGAAAAGATAATCAATATGTTTCCAGGTTTAGAAGAGACAATGTATTCATTTGATTCAGTTGAGGATGATGAAAGGAATTTGTATCAGCCAGAGTTCTTGAATTCAATCTCACTTGGTGGTTTGCCTCTGCACAAGTTAACTCTAAAAAGAGGTGCTCCAATCATGCTTTTAAGGAATATTGATCCAAAATTGGGATTGTGTAATGGTACAAGATTATTGTGTCGTGGTTCTTACCGAAATCTTATTGATGCTGAAATTCTAACTGGACAATTTGCCGGATCCAGAGTTTTTTTACCAAGAATCCCTCTTAAAAGTACTGATACTGCTGGGCTTCCATTTGAACTTACAAGAAAGCAGTTTCCAGTGAAACTAAGTTTCTCTATCACTATAAACAAATCTCAAGGTCAGACAATACCACATGTAGGCGTTTACCTTCCAGATCACGTCTTCAGTCATGGACAATTATATGTGGCTTTATCGAGGGGGGTCTCAAAGTCAACCACAACTGTGTTAGTAAAAAATGGCTTCATAGTCGGCCAACAAGGTGTATTTACACGGAATGTAGTATACAAAGAAGTCTTGCTTCATTCCAGCTAATTATGGTGATTCCTAATAGGTAACAACTTTATTAACGATAATCTTTCAATATGCATTTCTCACTTATCTTTTAACTCTTTTTATTTGATTTTTAATTTTCTCACTATTGTTTGTAGATTGGCAATGAAAATTTGAAGTGTCAATCAGGAACGAATGGATGGAAATTGCAGCATTGATGTCAATTTTCTTTTCAAAAGAAACAATGACATTTAGACTTTATGGGTATTGTGAAAAATGTACATATTGTGATGTCGGTTTTATATTTTGACATTTAAGTTGTTTTGTATTTTGCTACGAGTACTTAATGTTTTCATCTACTTTTTTTTTATTCACATCTACTTACTATTGTTTATGAACACAAGGTAGGAACTTGCTTCCAGATGATGTTGTTTGACAATTGCATGAATAACATTTAAATCATTACTGTAGGCAAAGTGAAAACAAAAAATATGACAATTTTTTAAGACGTGCATGATAAAGATAAAGTTCCTCTTTGCTCAATACATCTAAAATATATCTTGACAATCACAATGAAAAAGACTAACACAATACACCTTTAGGGGCGCGTAGCGCCCGTGATGCAAAAATGCCTCTCGCACGCACGTTAGTGCGTGCGGAGAGACTAGTTTAGTATATTAAATAATAGTATGTATTCCTGTCGGTTATAACCGACAGGAATAACAAAACATTAAAAAAAAAAATAGCCAGCTCGAGGCTGGCTGGCTGGCCAAAGCAGCCAGCCCTCCAGCCCTCTCTGATCCCGTGGGGCCCTCCCAGATTCCAGAGCCCTCTGGCCAAGCCCTCGGTTGGAGACGGTTTTAGGGCTATTTTCGGCCCTCTGACTCTTTGGACCCTTCGGTTAGAAATGGCCTAACAAGTTCGACTTTGGCTGAGTGAAAGCAAGGAGGAAAGTACACACATCATTAATGATAGGTCCCAACAATGAACAATCTTCCTCACACCGCTGCACAGCAGCACGCGTGATGCTCGAATCTCCTTCGAAAATAACATCGACTTCACTTGGGTAGAGTTCCTGGACAAACACTACTGCCTTCCTTGCCGCTAGAAGCTCAGCTTGCAGCGGCGATGCAACGTTTTCAAGCGGTTCAGAGACTCCAGCCGCAAAAGAGTTCCCTAACTACCCAGGACAGTCTCTGACATTTTAGGGGTCCTGTGCAAAATTTATAAAATGACCATTCCTTAAAATATTTTAAAAAAGTAGAACAATATATTGATGCTAAAAAACAATCAGTTAAATCAAAACAAACTTTACCACTCACTTATTGCAAGTTTATAAATATCATTAATTATAAGTAAAAAAGAGTTACGAACATAACCTTCACTAAATAAGCAAAAGAAGTTCAATCTTAAACAACCAAACATGAAAAAAAACTTCAAAACTCTAATTTTAAAGTTTCACTTGAATATAACATATTATTATATAATAAAATTGAAAAAAAAATATCGTTTTTAGAGTGTTATTATTAACACTAAAAATATCTCATTATACTCCAAATTTTTATATTTAGAAGGGAAAAAAATTACTCTTATAAAGAGTGCACAATGAGATTTTAAAGTGCTGACAAAAATAATATTTTAAATATAGAACATTATTACATAATATTATATGGTAAAAATTTTGGGGGCCCTTCAAATTTGTGGCATGTGCTACTGCACCTCCTCCTTTCCTCGACCGCTCCTCCCATGCCCCGTCAAAGTTACACTTGATCCAGCCCCCAAAAAAATTAAATTGCGTGTGTTCCCCCAAATCCTTATTTTAAAGGCCAACTCTTCAATACCATCCCTTTGAAGCTACTATTGATAAGCCTACCTTGTGCACTATATCATGCATTTTTACGCACCCTTCCTTGTCACTCTCTAACAACAAAAAACTACTCTTGAGTATCTCAATCAATGTTTCTACACACTTTCCTGCTTCCCTCTTGGAATCGATGTCTTTAAACAGCTGAAGTCCAACCCCAAATTTCACTAAATCATGAACCAGTATATCACTGCTTTCCGGATATATGCAGCAGAACAGAAACAATGATTTCGCTTCCTCGCTCCCTAAACATTCGTAGCTCAACTCTATTTTCCGATACGCTTCTTGTACCATCCCTGGAATATTTTCGGGGCAAGGCTTTCTTAGTTGTCTCAGTGCATCCTCCCACGTTTGCTTGCTTTTATGCTGCAGTGCCCTTCCAACAGTTGCAATTGCAATTGGTAAACCGGCACATTCACTCAGAACCTGTTGTGCTACCGGACGTAGCTCAGGAGATTCAATGGAACTGCCTGCCATCTCTCTAAGCAAACTCCAAGCTTCTTGCTCTGGCAAAATACCAATAGGCAAACTCTTCTTGTTGCCGGACAGATGGAAACTACTTTGAGCTCTCATGCTAACACTAAATTCATTCAGGAGTCCCAACATAAAGATTATCTTACACTTTCCGTTGGGTGACCCATAAGGGATTCCGATGGCCTCAAGATCAATCATTTCCCGGACATCAAGAAATACTACAAGCAACCTCCTAGAGTCTTTGGACATTCGAGCACGCAGCACCTTTGCCCGTTCAAACAAATTCCCATTTCCCAACTTCACTTGTAGATTATCTGCAATCTCATCTTGTATTCGTCTCAAGTTGGGATCAAGGGATACAACAGTCATGACAACTTCTTCAAATAGACCTTGCTGCTTGACTCTCTCCATGAACTCTTTCGTCGTTACTGTATCTCCTGTTTTGATTTCCCCACAATTAATGCTAATCAAGTTGATATTTTCAACCTGCAGAGCCCTCAAGATCTCCCTTGTACATGGTAGTTTGTATTCCAAGCGCTCCGAAAGCTTCATGGGTGGTGGTTCAGTAAAGTTGGATCTTCCCGAGGAGCTAGCCCCGTCACGAGCCATAACAGATTTGATCATAGAATGACAGAAACAATGAATGAAAATAAGCAGCTAATAAAGAACAAGAGGAATCGGAAACTGTGAATAGAGAAATGCATGGTCTTGAAGCAGACTTTACTCACAAAAATCAACTTAGCTTTGTCAGCAAAAGGAATAGGAAACTGTGAATGGTCAAGTCTAAACAAACATTAATTTGAAAAGTAATTAGCCGCAGCAAACATTTTAGAAGCAGTCAAAAATAGCAGCAAAAATTTTAAAAAAAAAAAAATATTCCAAACCCAAAGGAAAGAATTAACTAGTAATTAGGCTAGAATCTCGTCTAGGGTTTGAAATGATATGGAGGCCAAAAAATAAGATGACAGAAAAATTTGACTTAACTAATATATGCGTCATTTTTTTTGTATTATGAAAATGCCCTTCATATGTCTCGTACTTTTCACGCCAGCCATTAACGTTTAACAAAACGAAAGGTATAAATTGAAACAATTTTAAAACCTTAAGGTTGAAGAGACGACTGACCAAACCAAAGATATAAATTGATGCAATTCTGAAATCTCGATGTAAAATAATAAAATTAAAATCATGCGACCTATTTGAAAACCATTATAAAATCAAAAGGTGCAAAATGCCTTAGCACAAACCTTATCATCTTAATATTTATTTTTCTATAGCTAGTGGTTTGTAGCTTAATATCCTAGAAAATTGTCGGCTATATATGTATGGATGTCCCAAAATACATGTACCAGAAGAACTTATAAGAATTATAAGGTAAAAAAACTCTAAATGTGTGACCAGATGTACCAAATCTCATAAGTTCGATAGCTTCAGAAATCCATATTTGCATGCGTGACCATATCCCTTCTAAGGATGGTAAACCTCCTTAGAAGGCAAAACTCAACATATAACTTCGAAGTTGTTTACTGGACAATAGAAACGCAAAATACTTATGAAGATTAAGTTTCTTTCCGACTGTCGTTCAGCTCCTTCTGAAGATTTTCACTTGCCCCGCTGATACTTAACTTCACTTCCCTTGGTGTGCTAAGGGAACCTAAACATAAATTCTCCATTCGAGGGCATTCTTCAACGGTTAACTCTTCCAGTGATGGCCAATCTAAATTACATTTGCCTTGAGAAAAAATTATGAGATTTGGTAGAGCGCGAAGTTCCAAATAACTTAGCTGAGGGAGCAAGCTGTTATCCTCTGATTCTTCATCCGCTAGCGGTTTTGCAACTACCACTTCCATCTTCTTGCACTCAATTATGGATAGACCTTTGAGCTTCACCATACCCCTAGCAATGGAAGGAGAGAGTAGAAGCTCCAAACTGATACAATCAGAAATGTGTAATGATGTTAACTGAAAGCCTTGAATTTGATTGGAACCCCTGATTTGCGTCATTTGAGTTTGGGAAATTGAAGATGTTTTGCCAGACTGAGGAAGTGTTGCAGTGGGTTCTTCATTGGCATTTGACCCTGTGGACTCAAAAATCTCTTCCAGGGAATTGCAACCCTTCACAATTAACTTGTCTAGTTTATGCAATCTATTCTGCACCTCAACTGTTACCAGAAGAACTAAGTTGCTACAACCGGACACATGCAGGTCTCGGAGTTCATTGAAAGAGTAGGGTAGAAGCTCCCTGCTCCATAACTGTCTGAAATTTTGCATATCACGAATTTCTAGCGTCTCCAGAACTGGAAAACCAACCTGAAAATGCATCGAACTTTGTTAGTACCAACAATGATGAAAAGTTAAAACTTGCCAGCATAGATTTAGAGTGATGTGCAAACCTCTTCATTAAAAATATGGTTTGGAACACCATAAATTGATCCCATGGCTTCAGATGATGGAACAAACGTCTCCATGGTAAGGCAGCCAATCACCAAAGTTGTCAATGATGGCCAGTGAATAGCGCATGGAGCACGGCAAAATGTTCTGAGGGAGGGTAAATTATCAAGATGGAGAGATTTTACTTGAGGGAAAACAATTATCTTTGTTGCCTCTTCATCTCCATGGCCTCGTTCATTTTCGGCAAGAATGTCTCGCATCGCAGCACAATCACTTATATACATAGATTCTAGTTTCACGAGATTTTCAGCAACGAACCGTGGGAACACATATCTCAAATTTCCACACTGCATAACTTGGAGCATTCTTAAATTTTGAAACGCCATGATGTTTTGAGGTGGATTCCACATGTATTTCAACAAGGGTAGCTTACTCAACTCCATTATTTCCAAGTCAGAGAACAGTGCAGGAAATTGCTTTGGATTCTGTTTCATTTCTAGATCTTCAAAGTCGAAAACTGTTTCCAGTGACCTACATTCCCTTACTTCAAGTTGTTCCAGACTTTGTAAGTCCTGCACCCAACTGAACGAGAAAATACCAGTTAGCTTAGCACATTCCTTCACCGTCACAAATCGCAGCTGCCAAAAGGGACTAACCTGTTGAATTAAAGAGATTGTCAGCTGAGCTATCCTGATTTTTTTACAAGTTTTGACACAGAGTTTAGCAGCTGGGGTAACATATTACAATCTTAAGGAAAGGGAAAATACCTTGGTGTCAAATAAATGTTGTTTTGTGGCATAAGCAATGCTACTTTCTGGAGCCAAACTATCTGGGGAAAGACTCATGATTTTTGGTAGGTATTCCAACTTCAACGTGATCAATCCAGGAAAGTTGATCTGACATGTTGTTTTGCTGATCCCAACGAACCCTGGTAGTCTTTCAAGATTCAAGCGTAGCAAATTGGGGTGATTGATCTCGTTGACTTCTTCCTCATTTTCCGATCCTTCAGAGGCAACAATCTGTTTTGAGGTCTGATCTTTTAAGGCAACAATCTCTTCCAAATAGTTGCAATTCTGTATGTCTAGCTCTTCGAGTTGCTTCAGATGGCTAGCTACTGATAATAAGAAGAGATATTTTAGAAGGTAACATCTACTCACCTTAACACATCTCAGATTTCCTAGACATTGACCAAATTGACTTGGTATCTTCCATAAATGTGTTAATTTAGGTAGAGATGATAAAGATAACTCTCTAAGTCCGTTAAATGACCCCATTGGAAGCTCGCCATGAAAAACCGCCTTGAGCTCCTTTAGTTCATTGATCTTCAGAGTATGCAGGACAGGGAAAACGCTTACGTATCCTATGTCAAAGACATGTTGCAGATCTTCAGATTGGCAGAGCTTTAGAGATTTCAAGTTTAAACAACAGCTTCTTCTCAGGTCATTAAGAGTTCTGCTCATATACTTCATGTCTAACTCTAGAACGTTAGTTTTCTCTAGCAATATAGTTATTCTACTCTCCGCAGGAGATTCTGCTGCATAGCTAAGTCTCAAGTAGTTCTCACAGGGATTCACATCCCAACAACTATTGTTCCACCATCCTATTGAGATCTTAAATCTTTCAAGCTGATCAAACTGCACCCCTGTTGACTTTACAAGTGGATTCAGAGCAATTTCTAAAGTAGTCAATTGGGACAAGGAACTTAGCTCTGGAGCAAAATGACAAGTGATGCCCCTGATTTTTGAACCTTGATTTCGATCCTTATGTCTGTTCCCTTCATCTAGTTGTGCTTGGGTTTGTTCCTCAACCTCCCATTGCTGGAAGCTATTCCACAGGTACAGTTCTTCTAGATGAGCTAAACTCGATATGACACCCATTGGAATTTTCATAACTCTGCATCCTGTCAAATCTAGCAACCTTAGATTTGACAAGTTTTTAATTTCATCAGGAAATTGATCGAAGTTGGATCCACAAAAGCTGAGTACCATGAGTGTCCTTAGCTCTCCAATTACGGATCTAGCTTCCACACTGAGATTGCAATTCTCTAGACGCAGCGTTTGAAGGTTTCTCAACAGTGGAATCGATGGTAGTATTGGCAGTGGAAATCTGCTTCTGATGGCTAAAACCTTGATGCCTTCACTTGTTCTCAGAATAGTGGCAGGTGGTTCCAATGGACATTTATCAGTGCATGAAACTAATAAAAGCTCGTTATGCATACGAGTTTTATTGGTTATAATGAGTGTACTAGAAGAGTATTTGCCAGGCCAATCCTTCAATTCCACCTTGTGTCTGGTCACAAATCCTTCTTTACCATCAGTAGCTATTGATAAGGCTACATCCCGCACCACATCATGCATTTTGACACACCCTTCCTTGTTACTGTCTAACAACAAAAAACAACTTTTGAGTATGTCAACCAACGTTTCTACACGGTTTCTTCCTTGTACCAGTGAATCAATACCTTTAAACAACCCAAGCCCGAAACCATATCTAACCAAATCTTCAACCGGTATATTGCTGCATTCTGGATACAGACAACACAGGAAAAAACATGATTTGGCTTCCTCGCTTTCTAGACATTCATAACTTAGCTCTATTTTCCGGTAAACTTCATGTATCATTCCCGGAATGTTTTCTGGGCAAGCGTTTCTTAGTTGTGTGAGTGCATCATCCCACATCTTCTTGCTTTTATGTCTTAGCGCTCTTCCCACCGTCGAAATTGCAATTGGCAAACCAGCACATTCTCTTAAAACCTGTTGCGCTACAGGACGTAGCTCAGGAGACTCAATGGATCTGCCTGCCATGTCCTTAAACAAAGTCCATGCATCTTGTTCTGGCAACACACTGATCGGAAAATTCCTTTTGGTTTCTATGTCATTGAATATATCTTGATTTCGTGATGACACCAAGATTTTGCAGCAAGATGGAATTCCTACTTCCTCCATATCTATCTGTGTCCAAACGTTATCTAATATTACAAGGACCCTCTTATTACCCGATAATCTTTCTTTTAACTTGTTTGCTCTTCCAGCTAAACTTTGCCCTGTGAGCTTCAGACCTAGAAAATCTGCGATTTCCTGTTGAATATGACTTAAGTCAGGAGTTTGGGCAAAAACTGCCATCGCAACCTCATCGAATAGATTCAATGCTTTTGCTCTCTTCCCAACTTCTTTCACCAAAGTTGTCTTGCCAATACCTCCCATTCCACATATCACAACCGGATTGATTTGATCATCGGTTAGAGCATTCATTACATCTCTAATGGTTAAATTTCTTGATTCAAAATGTATATTGCCCTTTACGGATGTAGATGCCAATAACAATTTGAAATTTCTTTTAGTTCTCACCTCACTGAAGACATTTGAGTGTTTGGCTACCAATATGATCTTGCATCTTTCCTTGCTATCACCACCAAGGATTCCAACTGCCACCAAATCAAGTAATTCCCAAACATCAGCCAAAATCACGAGTAGCCTCTTCGAGTCCATGGACATGATTCTAGAATTTAGCTTCTCTGCTCGCTCAAGTAAACTTTGATCTTCCAAAGTCAGCCCCAGCACATCTGCTATTACACCTTGTATCCTTTTCAGGTCAGGATTCTGGGACACAAGTGCCACCGCAACCTCTTCATATAAATCTTGCTCTTTGACTCTGCGGATGAACTCTTTCGTTGTTACAGCATCTTCCCGTTCAATTATTCCAGCAATACCAATCATATCGATATTGTCATCTTGCAGAGCTTTCAGGATCTCCTCTGAATAGGGTAATCTATGCTGAGGACCCTCAAAAAGTTCCATTGCTGCTGCTGGAGGGGCAGGGTCAGATGTTCCTGAGGAGCTGCCCCCTTCATGTATTGCCGAAAACCCTATCTCCGGGGGAGGAGCAGGATACGAAACCCTCGTGAAACTCCCATCTCTAAGAAGGTTGTCAACCACCAAACTCATCTTCTTAGCCTTCTCACCCAAGTAACGCCGCGACTTCAACTTCGAAAACCAACCATTAAAACACCTTGGCTTCTCAACTCTTTCGTTTCCAAAACAAGTCTCCATTTCTTGTATAGTCTTGTTTACATTGCACAGCCAGGTCTCAACTTCAGGAGCGATTGTCTCCAAATTCCGGGCTGCTGCCTCCACGGCGAGTTTCACCCCGTCTCTTTTGCCAACCAGCCTCTCAGTTTGATCGGTGAGATGCTCTACATTACTCTTGTAATGGATCAAATAACTTAACTTTCGCCAAACCGGAGTCACAGTGAACTGAGCCAGTTTGGTAACAGCTGAAATGCAAATATCCATCTTTTTGTATTTTCTTTTTCTTCCTCTTCCGGTGACTATGATCAGAAATCGCAAAACAAAGCAATAACAAAGGCAAAGAAAGAAAGAACTTTTTCACTTACAGATTAACGAAAACGAAGTAATACCAAAGACAAAGAAAGAAAGGACCCCTTCACATAGAGATTCACACGATGAAAGCAACCATGGCAATACCAAAGACAAAAAAAAAATATTTAAAACAAGGGCGGCTATTTAATAGCAAGAGTAATGTTAGGTTGACAATCTATTTAAATTATAGTCTGTAAATCGGTTGTTGATGATTAACCATTTGATTTCTTCCTAAAATTTTATTATTTTAAGGCAAATGGTTATATAATTAAATTTATAAAAAAAACAAGTTGATTAACAAACTTCAATTCATGTGTTGATGCCTCACATTTGCTATGAAAATTTAGGTTGACTTTTCAATCTTGTCCAAGTAACGAATGAGGCAAGTGGTTCTGTAATTTTTAAAAAGGCTAATTACATTTATACTCTTTAAATTTGGATTTAAATTTGAAATGATTTTCACAATGGAAGAAGTTTTAATTTCTCATATTGTATCCCGAGGTATTGGAATTATATCAATTTGTGCCTTCGATCATTGATTGTAAGATTTCATTAAATTGATGAGATGGTGATTTTGAGACTCTTATATGAGTTAATTGTAAGCCACATTTACACTAAATTGACCGGAACAAAACTCGACAATTTAATGGAGGATTAGACATTCAAAGAGCCAAAAAGTGTAAACTAATACAACAACAACTAAGCCTTATCCCATTAAGTAGGGTCGGCTTTATCAATCCTAAATGGTCACTGTACTCAGTTTTGCGCCAAGTCTTCCATTAGATCCAAGTATTCCATCTTTTCTTAAAGACTTTTTCCAAGTATTCCTAGGTCTTCCCCTACCCCTATTTCCCTGAGCCTCTGTTTCATAGTCGCATCTTCTAACCGAAACATATGCAGATCTTTTATTCACCTGTTTAAACCATCTTAATCGATTTTTTCTCATCTTATCTTCAATTGTGGCCATTCGAACTTTACCTTGGATATCCTCTTCTTAATCCTATCATTGCTCGTGTGCCCACTTATCTAACAAAACATTCTCATCTCTACTACACTCATTTTTGCACGTGTTGCTTTTTGACCACCCCACATTGTGTGTCATAAATCATTGTTGACCTTATCGTCGTCCTATAAAATTTTCCCTTGAGCTTTAGTTATGACGATCACACAAAATTATCTTATGTTGTCGATCGAAAACTCTGCATGTGTAATTTTATCTTACGATGCTAGTCCCAAGCTCGGATAAAGGTGGAGAGGGAGGACGTCAGGTAGTCGACAGCTGACACTCCACTTTTCACGTCGAATACCTATGAAAAGGTGTAAATTATACAATTTTAAAACCTCAAAATGTAATGTGAAAAAACTAGCTAGAACCTCAGGGCTTATTTGGAAAGCTACTTCAAATTTGGATGATATAAAATGTAGTTAGCCTTAAAAAAGAAAGTTGATTTAACAAACTTCAATTAATAAACAATCAATAGAACTTATGCTCATGTGTTTGATGCCTCACTTTTGCATATGGAAATCCCCTAAATTAAGGAAGACTTTCGATTTTAACCACATCATTAACGAAGAAAGACTTATTAATTATGGGCTAAATCACACTTAGATGGATAAGGTGTTGAGTTTCTATCCATGCATCTCGGATTCGAAACTTCCTCATTTCCTAAATTATTATAATAGCTAAGATAGGCCTAAAAATTATTTCGGAAGATAATCACCAAATTCCTTTTCATAGACAATTTCAATAAAAACTTTATCTCAGTTATTTTATTCTGGCTACATCTAACCTCGTTAGACTGCCTACGTACCCCACGAAGGGATCAAGCCATTCATAGTTCACAAATTCAACCTTTAACTCATTTTCGAAAATCATTCAAGTGACTAACAATCACTAACTAGTTTCAAACAAGTGAATCACACCAATTTCATATCAAATATGGATTTAAAATAACAAAATTAGCTTAAAAATACAAAGGCGGACCACTGCCACATGCCGCCGCCGCTGGCGGTTTCCTGCAAATGGAACCCAGTTTTTCGACGAACTTCAAAGTTTACCAAATTTTACAGGCAAGTAGATTTCAGTGAGAGGAACAACTTTTATACCTAGGCTGAAGTCCAATTCGGCCGGGAAACACTTGAAATTAGCCTCGATCCGTGTAGAACCCTAGAATTTGGTGGTTTCAATTCGACACCAAAACGAACTCTAACACCTCATCCAATGCATGGGCTTTGTTGATGAGGTTGAGGGAAGTGTATTGATGGTGATGGTTGCCTGAGTTAGCTTCAGATTTGGTGAATTTCCACCCAAACCCGTCACACCCACCGTGGGGTTCCTCGTGAAATCAAACCTTATTTCGTCTGTTTTGGGGTGAAAATGGGAGAGGGATCGATTGAGGTTTACATAAGGATTAATATAGCACCGGCCATGTCATCTACGGTGGCCGAAATCGGGAGTTACAGCCGGGTCGGGTCGGCGGGTTGAAAGGGACCCGGTTCGGCCGGTTCCTCCCTTTCTTTCTTTTTTTTCTTTTTTTCCTTCTTCTCTCCCCTTTTCCCCCGATTAGGCTGCAACCCTCCTTTCTCTCATTTTCTTTCTTTCCTCTCCCATCACAATATGACACGTGGCACCCATACAACTACTCAAGCAAATCAGGAGCCTTCCAGATTCAGGGCAAATAACCATTTTGCCCCTACCTTTGTTCGTTTCTAATTTATTTGTTTTAACTCCATTTCACGAATGGTTTTCGGCTATGTGCTCGTGGGATCGAGCTTTATCCAAATATGACAAGACAATTTGGATCGAGCTCTATTCAAAACCTCATTTCTCTCCTTTTCTTTCTTTCCTCTCCCATCACAATATTTATTGTTTTTAAAAATTAACTCCATTTCACTTTGTTAAAACTTAAAAGTGGGACTCTTTAGCTCAAACCTATTTTCACATGTACATAAATAGTGTTGCATATTGTAGGTATTTAGACTTTTTTGCATGTTTTATATAGTTTTAAAACCCACAATATCGTGCTCGCACCATTGCTAGTTAATTCTAAACTATAGCAAAGAAAGAATGAAGAATATCGACAGAAAAAAGAAGAAGAATATCAATTAGACTTGAAAACAAAAGGGAATTCCATGAAAAGTAATGATATATGTTAACCAATAATCCAGGTTAGAAAGTGCAGCACCAATGAATCGTGTAGGAGAGTTAATTTAGATCATAGTAGTGAAGACGGTAACCGTGAAAGAGAAGGGGGAAGGAAGGAGGAGTCCTTAAACCAGACGAGTCATAAAACCTAGAGGAGTAGTGAAACCCAGTTTAACGTTGCTAGGTTTTAGGTTTTTCTTCTAATTCTTGTTTTTTAATTGAATAAAAATTATGATTAATTTAAATGATGTGGATGTCTATATTAAATGCCACCTACGGAGGCGGTATTCAATTGTGGTACAAATATATGGTATTCAAATGTGGTACAAATACATGATGTGGATGTCCACATCAAATGCCACCTAAGAATAGCATTATCAATCACTAGCATGTTATCACAAGCATAAATTTAAGTATTTATTTATATATTTTTCATTAACAAATTATCTAAAAATAAATTGTAAATCAACCATAAACCACCCACTAACGTGGAGGTTTTTGGTTTTTGTTATTTTTTTTTTCTACATAGGTTGGTTCAGTTGGTAAGGGCTCTGCCTTGTGACTCGTCAATTGTTTTCTGTTGGTAGGTGATCTATAAAAACCAACAAGTGCCAAACCCACACCAAACAAAATAAGAACTGTCGTCATAACAACTCCATCCAGTACCAAGCACCCCATCTTCCTCAGTTCTACCTAAATGTGACCAACTACTCTAGTGTTTTGCCAACAAGGAAACCATTTGAAACCTTGGGATTTAAGAGAAGTGGCTATCATGTTAATAGCAAACTCAAGAGTTCGAGCCAAGCAAGCAAAAAAGGCAAAGTCACCTACCCCAACAAGCAGTATCTCTTGGGAGCTGTTATAATGCTCAATCCACCTCTTCATTTTTGCTTAGTTGCAGATTTCTAGTCAACAAGGTCGATGTTGGTTGAAAGAAGAAGGACTCGCAAGTGATTGATCTAAAAACCCATGAGAGCACACACCATTCGAGAGAAGTGTAGATTCTAAATGTGCTTAAACCACAAGACAAGTGAACACAACGCGTCTTCCAAGGTCTAGATAGATCGAGGATGATATTCTCAAAAAATATTTAGGTAATGAACTTATACATATCCTTGGAAAGAACTACTAGAGTACGATATGATGCCTATGAATTGTAGCAAAATAATAAGGGGTGACTATTCGTTTCTGCGTGAAGATAGTGATCGGTGATGCAATCCGCTGACCATCTGCACTACAACCTTCATCAATCTCTTACTAAAAGACGGCTCAAGCCTCACATCCACATGGAACTTTTCCTAGTAAGTTTGGTAAGCTTGTGAAAAGATTATTTCTAATGTTCCTGTCTGAATCAATATGAACTAGGCGCACATTTTCGCCGAATCGATCGATCGTGAATTCCTCACTGATTGAGCGAGAAACCATGTCGAGAAGGCTAAAAGAACACTCGAGAATTTAAGGGACAAAACAAGTCCATCAAAATTAAAGTACAAGACCAAGGATACTTCGCATTTCACGACACCTTGTGAGGATTTCCAATTTCCAACGATCGCAACCTTTTTGGAAATTGATGAGGATAGCGTCTTCTACTGAAGAGTCTCCCAAGAAAAGTATTTAATCTAAACGAAGTCGACGTTCGAAGAATTTGGTGTGAAGTTGACAGTCGATGGTTAGGGGACGTGACACCGTCTATGGAATAAGTGAGAAGGTTATCGATAGAACAATTACTGGGAATTGTTCTAAGGATCCACATGAATTTTCTCAGCGGGAACGAGTCTGAGATCATTGATTCAATCCCACCAATTACCATTTACTAAACTTCTCAACGTATAATGCTTACTCGCCTTTTACAACACGCACTTCAAAAGTTTCGAGTAATTTCCAAAATGATATAACTCTACCCGTCATTCTTAAGGAACGCATGTCGCAAAGTAACATCACCATTTCAGATCCCCTGTTGGTCTTAACCAACTCGTACCACTAAGATTTTTTCGTTTCCCAACATTCCGACGTAGATCTGACTCTGTTCGCAATTCCCATGGAATGCATGTTGTAGAGTATCGATCTGATGTTGAAAGTTGTTCAACAAACGTCACCGATGAGGCACAATCCCAACATGAATTTTCTTTTTTCTTCAATACGATGTGACTATTCATGCAGTATGAAGGTTGCATAACTGTGCCGAAAGACAACGAATCCGAAAATTGTGACCTCCAAATGATGTCATGACCGACACACTGCTAGAGTAAGAGAATATCCTAAGTATGCTCTGAACAAAACTAGGCTCTGATACCAATCTGACACGCCCCGATCCTAATGTTCGGGGGACATCAAGATGGCCACGTGCAGGCCGACACCCCGAAGGTGACGCAAGCCATTTATGAATGCAAATGCTAAGAACATGTGAAACATGCACCTAAATTGTAGCAAGATAATAAGATGTGACAATTCATAGTGTGATGAGGGTACTATCACCATAATAATATTCAACTGCTAATAATGAATATAATGATAATGCATGACATGTTCAGAGCATACAACTCATACAAATTACAAGTGGAAGTTAAGGTAAAGAAGTGTTATTACAATAGATGTCAAAGCAGAGAGAATATAGCACGATGTCATTGGTAGGGGAATGCCTCGTAAGTCAGATTGTAATTCTCGTTCCTATGTCCTAAAGGGGCGCAAAACAAATATGAGTGGACCAAGTTGATATACATAATAGTAAAATAGTTATTCAACATACTAACCCCCAAAGTTTTATGGAAATTCAACAGTACAATATGTAATAGGTTTTCTAAAAACCCTAACATGTCATAAAACTTTATGAAACATATAACGTATATAGTGTGCTAACTAGTGGTATCAATATCAGTATCATACGGTCAAAACCACCAACCTACGCCCGGCAGAAGCCACCAACCTACACCCGACTGAAGCCAATATAAATATCATCGCCCGCAAGCAGAATAGTGACCACTAGATACGCACAAAACATTGAATATAATCTTTCCAAACATAGGTACATGTATCTCAAAAACATCTTCATAGTATAAAGTCATCCATCATCTATAAACATGTTCTAAATAGTATATCGTCATCCATCAGGTATCTTACAAAGAACATGGGTTCGATAGAAAATATGGTATTCCAAAATATTCTAAGTAAGCATAATAATCTTATAAGGTAAATCCAATTTACTCATAAAACATGCTCATTAAATCATGTTTTTCATGTATGCATTTTACTATTAAAATATGCATTTTAGAAAGGGTCCACTCACAGATACTCTATAAGATCCTACATCGCCCAAGGGTGTGGATCCTCTAAGCCTTATATGTATATTCCCATCTCTATCTAGCATGAGGCCTTTTAGGAGCTCACTGACTTCAGGTTCCATAGGAAATCTAAAGTTAAGTGAGTTCACACGAGAGCATTCCCAAGATGGGTGACCTACTAGGAAGTTCTTGTGTGAGTTCCCAGAAACAAAGCCGTGACGGCGTGGTAGGGGCCCAAAACGAATAATATAATGCTACTATGGTGGAGTCGAGCTGGGATGTGGTGGGCGCCCGGGCCGGGATGTGACAATTTGGTATCAGAGCCAATCCCTGGCTGGAAGTGTGCCGATGAGGACGTCGGGCCCCTAAGGGGGATGGATTGTAAGATCCCATATCGCCCAAAGGTGTGGATCCTCTAAGCCTCATATGTATATTCCCATCTCTACCTAGCACGAGGCCTTTTGGGAGCTCACTGGCTTCGGATTCCATAGGAACTCCGAAGTTAAGCGAGTTCGCGCGAGAGCATTCCCAAGATTGGTGACCCACTAGAAGTTCTCGTGTGAGTTCCCAGAAACAAAACTGTGAGGGCATGGTCAGGGCCCAAAGCGTACAATATCATGGTACGGTCGAGTCAAGCTCAGGATGTGGTGGGGGCCGGGCTGGGATGTGATATACTCCGCCGCCGAAGATCTATGCAAACTAGCGAAGACGGAATCGCCATAATGTATGCACCTAAGCACATAAAGAGTACAATTAATAAAACTACACTCAAATGATTGAATTTGGAAAAATGAACGTAAAAAACAGGTCCAAGACGTCGAAATTAGCCTAGTAGGGGTCCCAAACGAAAACCCAAAAAGTCAACAAAAGTCAACGTTGACCGTTGACTAGTCAAAGTCAAAGTCAACGTTGACAGTTGACCGGGTCAAATTCAAAGGCCGGTCAACGGGCCTGGGTTTGGTTCGGGTTGGGCTTAGGGTTTGTGGGCCGGATCCATGGCTTAAAGGCCTAGGGTTCAAATAGGGTTAAAGGGTTAAGGGCTTTGGTCTATTAGGCTTGGAAGCCCGGCCGAAATGCCCATTGGATTTTTAGGAATTATATAAAATAAATGAAAAGGTTTGGGTTTGGGTCTGACGGGCCTAAGGCCAAAGTGTTAAACGGCCCAAGGGCCTCCAATTAAAAAGGTTTAGGGTTTGGGTCACAAATGGGTTGGGCTCGAGGGTTTAAAGGGCCAAAGGCCCAATGTTTGGTCACGGACCGAAGGGCCTGGGTTTGATATCTGGCCAAGGAAGAAGGCCGAAGCCTTCCATGCTCCAGTCAACGACGATCTACTTCCCTAAGGTCCGATCTAGGTGTTAAAACAAAGGTAGAAGTGAGAGGAATATAACGTTACCTGAGACTCGACGTGGAACAACCGAAGGTGGTTAGGTTTTGCTCGACAATCACTGGGCTCACCGGAGTTTGGGTTTTGGGTGCCCTCTAGGTGCTTCAAAGTTCCACAAAGACAAAAGGAGAGAAAGTAGATGCCGATGATGGTGGTGGTACTGTCGTCGGTGAGTGTGGGGGTCTCGGGTGTGCATGAGTGGTGTGGGTTCGATCGGGGAGAAAGTGAGAGGGAGATGAGAGTGAGTGAAAGGGGTAGAGAGCTGAGAGAGAGATATCGAAGGATAGAAAAAGAAAAGAAGAGATTGTAAAATTGATCGATAAGTGAAAAAAATGGAAATGGACTTAGTGGGTTTAACGTAATTATACGAGGACGTATTTTATACTTATATATATTAAAAATTTTCTTGTTAAATTTGGATAGAGCACAGCCCTACGAGCGCATAGGCTCCAACTGTTCGTGAAACAGAGTTATTAGCGTCTAAAGTCGGGGACAATTTTGTAAATTTAACCCCCTTTAGAAAGCTCCAGATTTTCTAGAGCACTAAGATTATGCCACGTGTGTGGCCGAGATGAGAAGAAAAGAAAAGAAAGGAAGGAAATGGATGGCTGTGATGGAAAGGAAATGGCATAAAAGGGAGGGACACGGACGAATCAGGAGGGAAAAAAAGGAGGGAAATGAGGGAGAAAGAGGGAAGAGAACCGGATCCATTTTGCGGCTGGATCAACCCGTATCCTTGACCCGGTCCTATCTTCCCTGTCCGATATTAGTTGGAGGTGATTTCGGTGTCTATGGAAAGCTCTTGACGAGCCCAACATCCCTGCGGTGTTAGATTCTTAAATTTCTTATCCAATTTTACGAATCGAAGCTATAAACCCACAGTTGTACATGCATATTTCCCCTTTTTTCGATGAATTCTGAAACGATCTCCTTCAATTACCACCACCTTTGGACTCCCCTTGAGGTTTGGAATAAAGCCCATGCATTAGTTGGGGCGTCGAAAGGGTTTTGGAGTCAAATCAAGAACACCTAAATTCAAGGATTTCCGACGGTTTAAGGGCTATTTGAAGTGTTTCCCGGTTGAATTGGACTTCAGCCCACGTATGAAAGTTGTTCCTCTCATTGAATTTTACTTGGCTGTAAAATTTGGTAATTTTGGAGTTAGTCGGAAAATTGGGTTTCCGTTCGCCGAAAACCGCACCTGCGGTGGCACGTGACCAGTGGAACGATGCTGCCATTTTTTGTAAATTTTGATATTTTAAATACGAATTTGTTATCCAATTGATGTGTTTGTTTGTTAATTTGTTAAACCCAATGTTTGTTATATCGGTTACTTAAGTAGTTTCGGAAGTGGATTGAAAATGAAATGTGAACTACGAAAGGTTTGATCCTGTATCAAGGGTATGTAGGTAGTCTAACAAGGGTTAGATGCAGCCTTAAATGTTTGAGTTTAATCATTTGTTGAGATTTTGTTTGAAGGAAAGAAACTTTGGTGAATTATTTGGAATTTAAATCTTATGTTTTTGGTAAGTAAATTATGGGCTATATTTTATGAAAGATTTTGTGAAAGATTAAGGAATTGAAATAAAGAATTGTGATAAATTGATAATTAATTAAGTAAGAGTTTAATTTGGGCCTACCACCGAAATCATTTTCCGAAATAAAATTTTCAAGTCGAGGCATTACTTTCAGTGCTTGCCACGTGGCAAGCTGTGAGAGGATGAGAGGTTTGAGGGAATCCAAAAAGTGGATCCGGATTGGGTGATGGACAGGGGACCAAAATGAAACTTTCAATAATTCTTTAGGAAAAAAGTAAAATTACGAAATACTTTTGGGGAGGGGTTTTACAAAGCTACCTTCTGTCCCTTGTCACTGGGCCTAGCAAACGGATTGTGTATGTTGTCCTTGTGTCATTTTCGTGTAACACTTGTTATCTTAACGGGTCGTGTTGTGTCACACCTGTTATGAGCCGTTAAGAAAGAAAAAAAAATTCTTAAATTTGCACATACCACACATTGCCACATAAATATTACTTCAAAACATTGAAACACATTTGTCATTTAAGTACTACATCTACACTCGAAAATAAGAGTCAAATAAACAAACATCCATACACTACTAGTCTATTACAAAATATTAAATGCACAAAGATATGCAAAATGAAAGAGTTTTTGTTTTCAAGGTCGAGAAGCCTTTCTCAAAAGTTTAAACATTGACAATGGAACTCAAAGCTTGCATGTTATTCCTTTTACAAAATCCTCAATTTTCATCGATCATCATGACATAAGATTTTGTGGTATCCACTAGTGTAAATATTTTAAATTGAAGATTGAATTCATTCATTGTATTCATATAAGGTCAAGGAGTGTAGCTGTAAAAAATCATCAAAAGCGGAGTTAAAATAACTGTTAAATAGTGATTTTTCGTTGATAACCGTCAAAACGTTTTGTCCCGTTACTTGATCTCTAAATGTTTGTTTTTTGCAATTTTTGGCGTATGCGATCTTGAAGCATATATAAACAAGTTTGACGGTTGGATCATTGAAATTAGTTTCGTAGAATGCATATCCCATCAAAACGATAAATTCACTAACACTTAGAATTTATTTATACTTTCATTAAGTATAACATAAGATTTTGTGGTATCCACTAGTGTAAATATTTTAAATTGAAGATCAAATTCATTCATTGTATTCATATAGGGCAATGAGTGTAGCTGTAAAAAATCATCAAAATCGGAGTGAAAATAACCGTTAAATCGTGATTTTTCGTTGATAACCGTTGACAAGTTTTGTCCCGTTACTTGATCTCTGAATGTTTGTTTTTTACAATTTTTGGCATATGCAATCTCAAAGTATATACAAAGATGTTTAACGGTTGGATCGTTGAAACTAGTTTCGTAGAATACGTATCCCATCAAAACAATATATTCACTAACACTTAAGAGTTTATTCATACTTTCATTAAGTATAACATAAGATTTTGTGATATCCACTAGTTCAAACATTGACAATGGAACTCAAAGCTTGCATGTTTTTCCTTTTACAAAATCCTCAATTTTCACCGATCATCATGACATAAGATTTTGTGGTATCCACTAGTGAAAATATTTTAAATTGAAGATCGAATTATTCATTGTATTCATATAAGGTCAAGGAGTGTAGTTGTAAAAAATCATCAAAATCAGAGTTAAAATAACCGTTAAATCGTGATTTTTCGTTGATAATCGTCAAAGTTTTGTCCCGTTACTTGATCTCTGAATGTTTGATTTTTGCGATTTTTGGCGTATCCAATCTTGAAGCATATACAAACAAGTTTGACGGTTAGACGTTGAAACGAGTTTCGTAGAATGCGTATCCCATCAAAACAATAGATTCACTAACACTTAAGAGTTTATTCATACTTTCATTAAGTATAACATAAGATTTTGTGATATCCACTAGTTTAAACATTGACAATGGAACTCAAAGCTTGCATGTTATTCCTTTTACAAAATCCTCAATTTTCATCGATCATCATGATATAAGATTTTGTGGTATCCACTAGTGTAAATTTTAAATTGAAAATCAAATTCATTCATTGTATTCATATAGGGTCAAGGAGTGTAGCTGTAAAAAATCATCAAAATCAGAGTTAAAATAACCGTTAAATCATGATTTTTCGTTGATAACCGTCAAAAAGTTTTGCCCCGTTACTTAATCTCTAAATGTTTGTTTTTTGCGATTTTTAGAATATGCGATCTTGAAGCATATACAAACAAGTTTGACGGTTGGATCGTTGAAACTAGTTTCGTAGAATGCGTATCACATCAAAACAATAGATTCACTAATACTTACGAGTTTATTTATACTTTCATTCCACTAGTGTAAATATTTTAAATTGAAGATTGAGTTCATTCAATGTATTCATAAAGGGTCAAGGAGTATAGCTGTAAAAAATCATCAAAATCGGAGTTAAAGTAACTGTTAAATCGTGATTTTTCATTGATAACCGTCGAAAAGTTTTTGTTCCGTTACTTGATCTCTGAATGTTTGTTTTTTTACAATTTTTGGCATATGCAATCTCGAAGTATATACAAAGATGTTTGACAGTTGGATCATTGAAACTAGTTTTGTAGAATGCGTATCTCATCAAAACAATAGATTCATTAACACTAAAAAATTTATTCATACTTTCATTAAGTATAACATACCACTAGTGTAAATATTTTAAATTGAAGATCGAGTTCATTCATTGTATTCATATAGGATCAAGGAGTGTAGCTGTAATTCATTGTATTCATATATGGTCAAGGAGTGTAGCTGTAAAAATTCATCAAAATCAGAGTTAAAATAACTGTTAAATCATGATTTTTCGTTGATAACCGTCGAAAAGTTTTGTCCCGTTACTTGATCCCAACTTGGTAATTACCACCTACACAATCCGTCAGATGTGATGTTTTATCACAAAAGATATAGGTGTTAATTAGTAAGAGTTAGAATATTTAAACTACTACTTATCTTTTACTGCGACCGATGTGGGATTCAACACTCAACACTGTCTGCATTGACGTGTAGCCATGTGCTTCGAGATTAAAGAGCATGCATGGTAGCTCTGGTAAAGATTAAAGGCTCTTGCAGTTGTTTAAGCACAGGCGATACAGGTGAGTAGCTTGTTTGACGCTTGCAGGGATGCTCTCAATCATTGTTCCACATAGATCTAAGTCTTGTAATGAGATTAAGCAAACAAGGCGATCTGGGATTTCAAAAATACCGGAGTTACTGATGTTTAGTTCTTGCAAAGAGTGGAACCCCACTGAGAAGGGAGGCAGTTGTTTAAGTTTCAAACAGCCATCAAACCTGAGAGTTTCAAGAGAATTTAAATTGTAGATGCTGTTAGGGACAGACTCAAGGTTATTGCACCCATATAGTGCTAATTCTTGAGCCCCAGTTAGATTTTTAATCCCACATCGACATGCATGTGAGGGGATAATATCGGTGTTGTTGGAACAGCCATTAATTGAGTCCCATGTGAGGGGACGTGTTGGATCCCACATCGGTCGTAGTAAAAGATAAGTAATGGTTTAAATATCCTAAGTTTACTTTAACTAATACCGAAGCCTTTTGTGATAAAAACTCACACATGACGGATTGTACATGTGGTAATTACTAAGTTGGGGACAATATCGGTGTTGTTGGAAGTGGGCCGTATGATCCGTCTCTCTGATAATTTTACATCAAGTTCAAGGGCTGCAGTACTCAAAGACTGATAACTAGGCAAACTTTCCAAAGCATTACGAGGTACATATATTTTCCAATTGCCTAGCATTGGGTTACACTGCAAGAAGCACCATCATGGCCGACGCACTGCTTAAAATTATGCAAATGGCAATTGCGTCACCAAAATTTGGAGGAGAAATGACAGAAGCAGCAGAAGCAGAACTTGAAAATGAAGACGGATAATTGTTACCTGCATCCATGGTACAGGAAAGTCTGGAAGAAGGATCTTCATTTCTCAATGTATGTCCGGGAAATGAAATTCCAACTGGTTCAGCTATCAAAATGAGGGATCTTGGATGGATATCAAGCTTCCTCCAAACTGGTTTGATGCAGATTTCTTGGGCTTTGCTCTATCTTTTGTTCTTGCATTTGACAACTACACAGTTAAAGAGGCTTTGGAGTTTGGATGGACACACAATTTCAAAACCAGCAACGGTGAAAGCCTTGAATTCCATGATAATTTGCATGGTCCATTTTTTAGTAGTCGAACCAACTATGGAGAAGGTAATTTCAATTCAGATCATGTGTTTGTGTGGTATAATCGATTCAACCTTTTACAGGGATCAAAATGCTCATCCACTGCTTTTTGTCATACTGTCACTGAGGCATCTGTTAAGTTCTACCAAATAGATCCTTCCAACAAACCTGTTAGCTCCTCCGAAATGAAGGTGACAAAGTGTGGGGTATGCCTGTTATATGCCAAAGATGCTGAGAAACTTGATGTGAAGTTTAGGGAACTGATTAAGTTGGTAGAAGATAAACAATGTCAAGGATGTTGTGGCGAGTCTGAAGCAAGTGGAAGCGAAACTTTGACCACGTACAGGAACAAGAAGATGAAAAAAGATCAAATATGTATGTAGTATTTGACTCTTTATAGACAACAAGATATGCAGTGGATACTCTTGCTTGCTGGTTTTGTATATGAACTCTCCCCTTGTTGGAAGCTGTTTAATGATTTCAACGTCTTTCGAGTGAAAACATAAAAACATGCAGAAACTGAATCAGCAGATAAGGCATATAGTAATCGTATAATATGGTCTCTTTAAGGTTTAACATCGGATCAACCGCCTCATAAAGTGATCGAATATTATGATCGCTCTTACACTGCTCATGTGCATATAGTACATAGTTGTTCGTCATAAAACTCAATGTACTTGCAACTTTGAATTGTGTCGTCTAAGTGTGGTTGTGAGCGCACTGAACACTTTGGCAATGCTTTTGCTCTGTCTTTTCAAGTTTTATGCACTTCTGATCAAGTTAGGCTTAGGCCAAAATAGATAAAAAGCAGAGAGTTTTCTCCTGAAAATGGTGGAGAGGGCATATATAGCAGAACAAGAACCTTAAACCAATGCAATTATAAAAGTACCTCACGAATTTAAAATTGTAACATGACGATTTTACATTTGTATGTCGAAGAAAAGCAGGTCCAAAAGTTAACTAAAGCATAACTCATATATGTAATAATAATGTTCATTACAGTACACAAAAACAGATAATTACAGAAGGGTACTGGCCATATATTGGTACACTCTCACCTTTTTTTCAGGTCATCTCGATCATCTCTCGAGCAACAATAAGTTCGCCTTTACAGTACCATCGCCATTGTCTGTAGGCATCATCATCCCATCTTCGATTGTGAAGTTAAATTTCTCTCCAATGGCCCTTAGAAGCTGGTATACGTCCAACATAGTAGGCCTCTCCTTTGGTCTTCAGGGGCTTTAGAAATGTGGATAGCTCTCTTACCGGTCACCAACTCAAGAATTAACAGTTCCGAAGCTGTGAACATCTCCCTTTGTTGGGCCTTCTGTTTTTTCTCGAGCTCTGATCATTGTTGAATTTATTAATATACTTCGATTGTGAAAATTTTCTCTTATAATTTACAAATTTTAGGGACAAATGAGACCTGGGTAGGGAGGCGAAACTAGTTATCAGGTCAGAGAGACGCCTGGCCCAATTGATCATGTGCGTATCTTCAAGGGGCACAGTTTTGCTATCATACTGGAAAGAAATATTTTAGCGTGACAGCCACACTTAACGCAGTATTATTAATCCTCATGTTATAATATGAAAAGAAAATAAGTTAACAACATTTCATGAAATTAGAATACAGTGTTGCTGGCTACCTCAGCTTAAATCCTTGATAAAAGACCCACAAACTGCGCACACTGGGAGCTCTTGGAAGGAAAAAACAGAAAGACAAAGGAAAAGCAAATCCAAAACCAGCTGCTGCTGTTATCACAACACTGTGCGACTTCAAAACCTTAACTAGACCAATGGACGTCTTCACTTGAGAAGACCGGCAAGGCGTCAGCATGCCCCCGCAGAGTCCAGTATTGTTCGTTGTGATAAAAACAGTAGCATTATCAAAGTCTGGGACTTGACCAGACAGAAGATTGTTGGCCACGGTAAATCTTGTAAGCCTAGAGAGCTGGCTAAGCTGTGGAGGAATTTTACCCGTAAACTTATTGTTATCAAGCATGAGCACATTCATATAGGTACAATTGGAAAGATTTGCTGGGATTGACCCGGAGAAGCTGTTGGATGAGAGATCAAGATAAGTAAGGAACGGAAGGAATCTACCAATATCAGTAGGAAGAGGTCCGTTAAGCATGTTGCTTGAAAGATCTAGGCCTGTTAAGCTTGTGCAGTTTGCTACACCCTGAGGAAACTGGCCCTTGAGTTCCAAATCCGAAAGCTTGATATTTAAAACTTTGCTCTCGTGAGGGTGCCAGCACTCGATTCCCAGAAAGTTACAGATGAAACCTTCGGTCATGTTGTTGAAATCCCATGAAGAGTTTAAGTAGCCTAAAGGGTCGTTAAGCGAGTCTTTAATACTTTTTAAGCAATTGATATCGCTCTCGACAGCAAAGCAGATGCTACAACTAAGCAATAACCAGGACACAACACCAACAAAAATTCCAAGATGTTGTACATGACTGAAGGGCGTATGAATTAAGAAAGCCATGCATGCATCAAAATATAGCCTAAAGATTTTGTTATGTGATCAACGAAGCTGATGATCAGAGCGAAACAAAAGATAGTACTGAAGCTTCAGAAAGTATCTATCTTTTTATAACACTTACTAGATAAAAGAACCCAGGGAAGGGGTTGTTGAAATTTCAATCGAAGAGAAATTCACTTGGAAAAAAGAAAAAGTTCAACACGCTTTAGTCCTAGTCTTTGTACTGAGAGATATACAAAAGACTCTAATGGCCAACACGTAAATTAAATGCAAGAGTTCTTTATACGTTCGTTTGGTGTCATTGTTTTCTTCTGGTAAAAAAATCCGACTGGTTTCCTGGCAAGTGAGGAAAGGAGAAGAAATCTAACACAAACCATGGAGCTAGTGGTTTCGAAAATATGGGTGTGTTTGTATGGAATAAGTTTGATAGGGTGATGGAGGCAGGAGAAGATCATCAGGTCATTTTAAGGGCCATTCATCTTGTCACGCTGAGAGGAGATTCTTACATGTCACTAGAAGTATATCCCCATCACCTACCTAAGTTATCATGCACGTCATGTAATGAGTGAGAAAATTTAATCGGGAATATGTGCTCGGTTACAACCAAGTTTTTCTCCAAGATTAAGGACGACTTGGACTGCATAGCTATAGACTCTTCAAAGTGCTTGACTGCCCTCGATCTAGTCTTTCCTTTATTTTATAGCAAAATCAAAGGAAATTCAAGAAATAGAAACAAACGAGTGAGCATTTGAGGAAAAAGGGTATACATAAATCAATTTTATTTGATTTAACAAAACTAGTCACTGGCAAGCGCTCAAAAATCTGATAACTTGTAATCTCATGTATTCAAGTACGACTGGACAAAGACTTTCTAGTTGGTGTACTTATCAGTATGTTGTGTCAAAAGAATTAATAGTCTCATTAGCATTACTCTTATCATACAATAGTCATCATACGACTCAATGCCCTCGACCCGATTTGAGTTGTGTCAAGTGTGGTTGTGTGCACAGTGAACAATTTGGCTATGCTTTTGCGCGTTCTCTCTCTCTCTCTCTCTCTCTCTCTCTCTCTCTCTCTCTCCAACTTTCATTTAATTGGGTCAAAACAGCCCAAAAGCAAAGTTTTTTCTCTGAAAATGGTGCTTAGAGGACTTGGCAGAAGAAGAGCTTGAGCAAAGATTGGCGACGGTTAACAGATTTTAACCGTTTCTGTTTATGCACATTTCCGAACTTAATTAGTTAATGATGTGTACATGCACAAACTCTCATGTAATTAGCAGCCATGCACTTCCGTGAATCGTCGATGCCTTATTCGATCACGCCAAGTACATCACTTGATAAGGAATGAATGGAGTACATGACCATATAAGGAATGCACGGAGCTGTGATAGGTCATACTGAAAGGAAAAAGGAAAAGGAAAAGGAAAGAACAAAACCCACGAGATCGAGCTCGCAGATCTTAGCGGGTAGTTTTGAGTCTGACTCGACGTCATGTACTCAACAACATACACTTACAAAACCATCCAATTGGCCTAAAATTCGGTAGATAATTTTTTTTATCAAAGCGGGTAGGGGAGTTTAACTTGGGACCTCTTCCAACACTGAAAAGAAAGTACCACGAGACCAATAGCTAGTCGGTAAAATTTCGCATCTGTATATCAGAGCTCAAGATCATATTACCTAACTGAAACCGCATTACCACAAAACTCTAGCATTAACTAGTTAAGTAGACCAAATTTAAAGAAGAAAAGGGGACAAATTCAAACGCTAGAAACAGAAAATGAACCCAATACCATGACCGATTATGTGACCTCTCTAACATTAGTCGCGGGTATATAGTAGTAATTTGTCATACTACACAAAGCACTCAACAGCTCTGGCAATACACGACGCAGTAAACACTTCAGCAATGCGTCTGAGTTCTCATTTCAACTTCTATTTACTTTCGTTCCAAGTTTCCCATCAACTTAGGTTTTGGTAAAAAACAGTCGAGAAACAAAATTATCTGAAAATGGTGCTGAAAAGCAGATAATTAGATGTGGCAGGGACGAAAAAGAGATTAAAACACAAAAGAGAATGAAGAACAGAATCTTGGTGTCGTCTTCCTTCTATAGGAAAGAATACATTCAATACAAATGCAACTACACACCTCACAAATTTACTGAAAGGTTGTTCTAATGAAGAATATTAAACAAGTTGCGTTATAAGGGACTCGCATTACACATTAAAAGCTTCTAACATGACGATTATACATTTGTATGTCGAAGAAAGCAGGTCCAAACGTTAACTAAAGCATAACCATATATGTAAATAATGCTTATTGCAGTACACAAAAACAGATAATTACATAAGGGTACTGGCCATATACTAATATACTCTTACCTTTTTCAGGTCATCTCAATCATCTCTCGAGCAACAATAAGTTCGCCATTACCATCACCATCACCATTGTCTGTTGGCATCAGCATGTCGTCTTCGATTGTGAAGTTATATTTCTCCCCTATGGCCCTTAGAAGCTGGTACACTTCAAACATAGTAGGCCTCTCCTTAGCAATAGGCCCCACACAGTTGCACGCAACTTTAAGAAACTGGAAAAGCTCCTCATTCACACCCTTCCCAACCAAAGATTTGTCGAGCGCATCCTGGAGTTGAGATTTGCCTGACAGCTGTGTAATCCATTCCACCAAATTTCCCTTGAAGTCTTCAGGGGCTTTAGAAATGTGGGTAGCTCTCTCACCGGTCACCAACTCAAGAAGTACAGTTCCGAAACTGTAAACATCTCCCTTTGGAGTGGCCACTAGAGTTCGTGTATACTCAGGAGCAACATATCCGAGATCCCCAAACTCCCCATTCACAAACGTACTCAAATGTGTATCAATTGGATTCATGAGCCTAGCTAGTCCAAATTCAGATATTCTGGGCTCAAAATCTGCATCCAGTAAGATGCATTTGGAGCTTATGTTCCGGTGGATAATTCGAGGATTGCAGTTATGGTGGAGCCATGCTAATCCTCTGGCTGCCCCTATCCCAATTTTTAGCCTAGTTGGCCAGTCCATAATCTTTGCACCTTCAGCATCTGCAGGATGTAGCTGATCGTGGAGGGTACCATTAGGCATGTACCTATAGACCAAAAGTCTTTCCCTCTTTGCTGTGCAAAACCCTAAAAGAGGAACCAAATTACGGTGCCCTATATTTCCCAAAGTAGCCATCTCAGACAGAAATTCTTTCTCAGAATGTTGAGATTCCTGCAACCTCTTGACCATAAGTGGAGTGCCATCATCGAGCACTGCTTTGTACATCGTTCCAGTTCTTCCTGTCCCAATGATATTATCTTTGCAGAAACTGTTGCTGGCCCTCATGAGATCACTCAGCTTCATTTTAGAAATCGACTTCTCAAACATGGAAACCTGGAGGAAACTAGCTTCATTAGAATGCAATACGATACAAAATTTCAAACTACCAAAAAAAGGAAACATAAATTTGAGTATTTAAAATCAATAAAACGTAGAGAGAAAGAAAGAGAAACAGAACCAATAAAATTATCATTATATGTACATATTAATTTGTTTCTAAAAAAATTATGCTCTGTAATAGCTTACCTTGATGGCTTTCGTTTTCTTCAAACTCTTAGCCCACTTGTTCCCTTCAGGGTCCTCTTCCTTCTTCCTTGCAGACACTCTACGCACAAAGAACAACAAGGAAATAACCACAATTAATGCTGCAAACGTTGCACCACCAACACCAGCTGCCACAATAATTACACTGGTAGACTTCTTTTTAACTCCCCGGCACAGATCAAGAGGCTTCCCACAAAGTCCAGCATTGTTTGCGTAACTTTCTAGTGTAACTGCACTATTGTTACCAAAGTTTGGGACTTGGCCAGACAGCTGATTGTTTGCCACGCTAAATGATTTAATCCTACCGAGCTGACCAAGCTGTAGAGGGATGCTACCGTTCAACTGGTTGCTGTCAAGCTTAAGCACATTCAAATAGCTACAATTGGAAAGATTCGTTGGGATATGCCCTGAGAAGCTGTTAGATGAAAGATCAAGAGTTGTAATGAACGAAATAATTCTACCAATATCTTCAGGAAGAGGTCCACTGAGCTTGTTGCTCGAAAGATCTAATCCTGTTAAGCTTGTGCAATTTGCTACACTCCGAGGAAACGGGCCCTTGAGTCCCAAATCCGAAAGCTTGATATTTAAAACTTTGCTTTCATGAGGGTGCCAACACTCGATTCCCAGAAAGTTACAGATGAAACCTTCGGTCTTATTGTTGAAATCCCATGATGAGTTTAAGTAGCCTAAAGGATCCTGAAGCGATGCTTTTAGACTTTTCAAGCAGTTTATATCACTCTCAACAGCAAAGCTGAAACTACAACTAAGCAATAACCAGACCACACCGCCAAAGAAAATACCAGGATCTCGTCCATTCAACATCATATACATCGAAAAAGCCATCAAAAATCGCCTAAATTCGCTATTTATTGTTACCAGAGCTCAATATACTGAATCCACACCACAGCATTAGTAACACCAAGCCCTGAAACAAATTCAAAAGCAACAAGAAATGAACCCAAATCAGACCAACAAACACTCAAGTTTTACAAAATTTCGCATAACTAACACCAAATTTGGAAATAAATTATGAAAACAGCACAGGAAACAAAACCCAATTCATCATCTCTCTACCAAAAGGTGCAAATACAGTTGTAAAAAGAAACAATTTAATTGATGAAACATGCAAATTCAAATTTCACAAAATATAAACTAGAACAAACACACAGAAAGTTCAAAGGTCTTACTTGATCCAATTGAGTTGACCCAAGTCTCCAGAAACACAACCGCATACAAATATATATACATACAAAAATCCAGCTAAAAGTTTAAAGGTTTGGGAAAATTTCAATAAACCCACCTGAGATAATTCACTTGCAGAAAACACAGATGAATAGAAGAGCCCGGAGAGGGGTTCTTGAATCCACAAACCTTCCTTCTTTTTCCACAAAGACGAAGACTTCCAGAGTCAACAAAAAAGCAAGTGCACCATACGATTTATATAAATAAATACCCAATAATTTTTTGGGGAAATTGGAAAAGGGTGTGTGAATGGGGGGTGGATTTAGCAGGAAAAAGGAAAACAAGGTTTGGATGGGACGGGATTTGAGAAGAAAAGAGAGGAAATGAGAGAGGGTCGACGGGTCAAAGAAGGCACGGCCATCTTTGTCAAACTTAGCGACGACTTGGGGACTGCTGCAGTGCTTTTGGCTCAGTGGATTCTTGACCTTGAGGGAGTGTTTCACTGCTATTTACTGTTTAAAAGTGTGTCGCTATTGGTTTATAGACCGTTAACAGTATGAAAAGCTTCGGCCTTTTCTGTGAGTTTGTGTTCAACCACTCCTTTTTCTCCATGGGTAAAACTATGGAACAACGCGTCTTCATCGATTTACGCTTAACGTTATTGAGTTAGAAGTTAAAAACCAAATTTAATTGAGCTTTTTCGTATTTAGAGAATGAGTTTCTGAGGAAGCTCAAACGCAATTGCGATTCGCTAGACCTTAACATTCAAAGGGTCACTATCATAAGGATGTGAACTTTGTAACTTAAAAGACAAATGTCATTCAACCAAAAATATCGCAGTGGAGCATTTCATGAAACTAATATGAGTATTAATGAACAGACATATGTATTATAAGATGGGGTGTGATATCCATACACTTCTTTTTACTTCTCTCACACCCCTTATTAATTTCTGTTCTTTGATCTTCTTCAATTCATCCGATCCAACGGCCGAAAATTAAAAAGATGTGAGAGAAGTAAAAAAATGTGTATGGATATCACATCCCTATAAAATAAGTAACAACACATGTCGAAGTGACGATGACAGCAAAAAAAGGTTATTCATTAGATTTATTACAAATAGGTTCATCTGATTCAAAAGTAATTTCCTTTTTACTGCACTAAGATTCACAAAGTAAAGTTTGCTAGTTTTTTGTTTTTTAAGGAGTAATGTTTGAAACCTTGAACTTGAATGAGTTGCTACTTGTTAGAAGTGAATGCAATTTATGGTTGAGTGAGGGCAGTTCCACATTTCCTACGGCAACCATTTCCACAGCTAACATTTTTGTACTTTTTATGAAAGATATCTGTTTCCTTCATCTCTTTGTATTCATGAAGTGGAACAAACGCATGTTATGAAATTAATTTCAGCTTGGACATAATTTCTTTTGTGTTTTATTTATTAACAATTATCGTCCAAGAAATTCTAACTTAGAAATTTCCGTCAACATTGCGAATATTAGGTTGCTGGACCAAATAATTATATGTAGGACATATTACCTTTTGTTAGCTAATCTTGAACAATTAATACTTTTAATATAAGAAAAATTAATGAAAAGAGTTTGAAAACTTTGAGTTTTAATGATAGGGACAAAATAAAAGGTAAAGTGAATAGTACCAAGATTGACTTTTTAGTGTAAAAATATGATTTTTCGTTAAAATGAACAGTACCGTGGGCTTTTCGTTAAAACTCCTCTTAATATAACTTTTTTGTTTTGGGACAAAACTCTAATTAGATCAAGTTTTAAGGACCAGTATTCCAATTTCTCTTAAAACAAATATTTAATTTGGTTACACATATTTATAGGTTTAACATTTGCGATAAGCTTGTAGCTTTAATGGTTCAGAACATTTATTGTGCACTCCAAGTCTAGGTTTTATTTCCCATATTGCTTATATGTAAAAAAAATATCAACTTTATTTCATTAAGAATTTGGTGTGATAGAAAGCCAACGTGACTTGCATGCCATACATAATGAAAAAGAAAAGGTCATTCCTCATGTTTTATTTATGTATTTTTTGCCAATGCTTCCCTCTTGTTTAAAGGTAGAGTTTTCCCAAAAGTAAGACTCTTCGTGGATTCTATGTTATCTTTATTTTTTACACAATGTTTTATAATGTTAGCACGGAAAATGATGTTAAATTGTGAGATAACAAATAGACTAAATTGGATTAATGGTCCCTGTGGTGATAGGTTAATCGGATGATAACCCCCGTGTTGAAAAAAATTGGATTTAAACCCTCGTGGTGAAGTTTCATTAGGACTCAAACCCAAAATTAACTGACGTCAACTTCCGTTAACATTTCCACCTTGGTTCTTTGATTCTGCCTCTCCCTACCTGGTTCTTTGCATCCCATCTCTCTCTCATTTTCTCTCCAGACCTTCAGCCTGGAGCAAACCAATGGATATTTATCTTCATCCCAGCACCCAAATCATAGAGTCATAGCTATAGTTATGGAACATATGAGTTAATTAACTAATCATTTTCAGCTCCAAAATAAAAGAAATTAAGAAATCGGAGTCATGAGGGCATAGAACAGAAGACGAAGAAACTAATCGTAGCGAAGTTGCCAAGGCAGCGATATACAACAAGATTGCAGATTTATCCATAGACGACGAACAACAATAACCAGTCGAATTGACGAACACGAGAAGAAGAAGGAGGGGAAAAGAAGGGTAAGAGAAGATAATACATAGGTGAGAGAAGGGCAAAATTTATAAAAACGAAAACCAAGAAAAGGATATGAGTATTTATGAGAAACAAAATCTGGGATTAGAAGAAATGTAGGAAAAGAAAAGGGTGTGAAATTTTGGGGTTGGAGTTGATGATGGTGATGATTGGTGTTAGAATTTTACCTGGATTCCTTCTTCTAACAAAAATATCTTCGAAAAAAAAAATAGAGAGAGGAAAAGTAGCTCTCAAAATTGAAAATTCTAACGGAAATGTTAATTTTGGGCTTAAATCCTAACGGAACTTCACTATGAGGGTTTCAATCCGAATTTTTTCACCACGGGGATTATCTTCCTATTAACCTATTACCACGGGGACCATTAATCCAATTTAGCCTAACAAATAATTCATAAAGTGTCTCATTTTGAGAGAATTTCGTTGGCATTTCTTGTAAAGGTATCAACCTCATCCTCATTGATGGTTAACTACATTTCTACAATTAGTTGCTCTTGCCATTAATCCTCAATAGATATTAATAGCGTTTACCCACACAAATGACCCATTGAAGCATGAGAAATTCGGAATTTATTGGATGAGTATTTTCAAACAACAACATTTATTATGTTCATGTCTCTCCTTATAGGGAATGCGCAATAAAATTCAATGCGATGAACCGTTGAGGAAATGAAATAAAACAATTTTGTTGTCCTAGACTCTGTAGGAGGTTATTTGACTTTTGGGATAGTTTAGTTGCGATTCTTGGTCCTTAACTGTTATAGGCTTAAACATTAGAGTATCTCCAAATGAGATGTCAAATATAATATTTCAAAATTTTATTTGATGGCTGATGTGTCAAATTGAATACAAGTGCTAAATTTTCTTCTTTTAAAATGAATGTGTCAAATATTTATTTTATTATTTTGTTGGGCCTAGAGTTACATTAACTATTAAAAAATAATCAAAATTAGTTTAATTTTTATTCTATTGGTTGTTAATGGGACTCATGCATTAAAAATTAAATTAAATATATTTGACTCCTTTTTGTTTGCCGTAAAAAAAAAGCACCTAGAAAGCAAGAAGTCAAATGACTCACATGCCACATGATATATGGCATATCCATTGGAGAACACTTAAATGTCTTTTAATCCTATTTAGTATATTTGAGATCTCATTTGGAGATGGTCTTATACATTTTAAGTTTTTTTTCTGAAAACTCTAACATGCCAAAAAGAATTATTCGTAGCAATAAAACCATCTCTTAAAAGTCGTATCGAAACTCCCGAAGGCAAATCTAAAGAATCTCATAAATCAACTTTGTGATATACTCAACTAGGGGTATCATAGTAGCCCTAAGGCATAACAATATCGAAACGCCCGAAGGCAAATCTAAAGAATCTCATAAATCAACTTTGTGATATACTCAACTAGGGGTATCATAGTAGCCTTAAGGCATAACCATCACCCGGAGGTGAAGCTGTACGACATTGGGTTACGCCAGTGAAGAAACATGGTAGGCCCCATCATTAGAAGGTGAAGTTGTACGCTCTAAGTAGAGAAGAAAATATAACTATAAACATAACACACCGACACTAGCTGTGGCTAATAAAGCTGTCTGACACTGGTTTCGCTAGTGAAGCTGGGAGTATGTCATAAATATCCTCAACTGTGTCCTATGGCCATAGACGAATACATATTTAGGTTGTGTGTATGTGATGTATGATAACCCACTAGATAAGGATAGAAAACATATCTCAAAATCTCGTATCAAACTTAGGATCCAAATCTCATAAATCCAAAATAAATCATTTTGGTAAATCCGTAGTATTTCATATACGAAAATCCAATAATTCATGACATAAAATGTAAAATCATGGAATCATGCTTTTCGTGAATGCAAGCCTAGCATTTAGTAAAAACCATGCAATTTAAGAAGGGTCTACTCACTGATGTTTGCTAGGCCGCAGTCGTCCGGACTAGGAAAACTGGAGTCTCCGATAGTAATTGTACATAAGTATAATAGAAGCCCATTAGTAAAAACTCAATTAAAACATTTAAATTTGGAGAAACGGACGATGGACCCAAAAAGTCAACCGAGACACCGAGCCGGTTAACTACGCTAAAACTTCAAAATCTCACTCAACGGATGTCAAAAATGAACTCGGGGCGTCAAAATTAGCCTAGGAACGTTTTCGGGAAAATTTCATAAAATTCAACAAAAGGAATATTCCAAAGAATATTTCAGGGAATATACCAAGAATATTCCAGATCCATTTGGGAATTAAGCCAGGCTGGATCCTAGGTTGGATCTAGCCCATGAACCTGGGCTTGGGCCAGTTTCACTAGTTAGGCTAGAACAATGGCCTAAAGGTTTGGGCCAAAATGGATTTGGTTTTGGGTGCGGGTCGGGTCGACTCGGTTAGGCTCGCCGGTCGCCAGACCCAACGAATGAGAAGGTCGGATTTTGGCCGGAGAATTCCCAAGCTTCGATTAGCTTAAAAAATTAACCATTTTCTACGATTTAAAAGGCAAGAATGAAATTAAGAACGCCAAGAACAAGAATATACCATTATGGTCCCCCGCCGTGGCCGGAGTAGGTCGGAAATGGCCTGCAAACATCTCATCTTCACTAGAATATGGGAAATAACTTCCACGAGTTATCTCTATACCATTTCATCGTTAAAACACATAGAGAACTCAGAACTCACACCAAAAAGTTAATAAAAATGGGTTTTGAGCGTTATTGATCCTTACCCAAATCGGAATAAAGTCGTGAATTCATCGAGCATCCCATTAGATGTCGAAGTTAATCAATTCGAGGATTTTCCACAGTTTGGTCATTAGTTATAGATTCGAGGATAGAGATAGGACGAGGTGGAGGGTTGGGTTGTGGTGGCAGTGCTCGCCGGAGTGGCGAGGCACGGTCTTTGGGTCTCGGCACTGGTGTTACAGAGAAGGGAGTTGAGAGAGAAGGAAGAAGAGTCACGAGAGAGGGAGAGAGAAGGCCCACAATGGTGGTGGTGTGTGGTGCTTGCCAGAGAAAATGGCGAGCAGGTGTCTAGTGTGCGTGCTCGGGGATGAAAGTGACAGATAGATGAGGGAAAAAGTTCGAGAAAGTCCGAGAATATTAAGGAAGAGATACGGGGAAAATAGGAGGTGGGGTGTGGGTCCCACAGGGAACAAAACAAATAATAATATAATAATATCAAATAATATAAAACAATAATTTCAAAAATTAAACAAATCTTTCGGATTCGTAAACCCGTAATATTCGGGGACGGGTCGTTACACCAATTCACCAATATCATCACGCACTCAAGTTTTTTCAAAACAACAGTTTTTATCTTAATATTTTTGCAACCCTGATAGCATGAACATTCACCATAATACATGACCCAACTTTACGTTTTTCGAATTTTAGATTATACATAAATTGTGTATGCATTATATCCATAATTGTTGAATTATGTGAATTTGATATTGCCATGAATTACATCAAATATATGTCCATGCATTAAAAATTTTTGTGTTTCTTCGAACTCAAACCCGCAAGCCGAGACCATGGAGCCCTCATAGTCCACAAACCCAGAACCCAACGCCATCACCAATGTTACCACTGATTTTCTGACAAAAGCATGGCCTGCAGCCATTCCCGATGACCTAAAGTCATCTCCGTCAAAATCGTGGCCGAGTGAAACACCAAACCCAAAAGGACTGATGTTTTGGACTAAAAGAACATCATAGCCGTGTGCTGGGTGTGCTCGCCGGGGAAGAACAACAAACTTGTCGTTTCTGGCAGCGGTCTGGGGTTATGGTTCACTGCAGAACCTCTTCTTAGGTGATAGAGAGTGAAATCTTGACGTCGACGAACCAAGAATATTCCAAGAACATTCCAGATAATATTTCATTTGGGTCGGGTCAACGGGTCACTGGGTTGGTAAACGGGTCAGATTTGGTTGGGTTGGGCCGAGTCACTAAATTGGGCTGGGTTAGGCCAAGTCACTAGATTGGGCTGGGTTGGGCCAAGTCACTAGATTGGGTTGGGTTGGACTGACTTAAACTGGGTTGGGCTGAGTTGGATCCGGTTTTGATCTGAATTTTCGGTTGTGGGTCGGGTCAACCCTATTGGGCTTGCGGGTCATCAGACCCAACAAAAGGGAAGGTCGAATTTTTGGCCAGGAAACTTTCCTGCCTCCGATTTGGTTCAACCTTAACTAAACCTAGCCTATAATATATGGAATTGTAGCTTAAGAAGAGAGGAAAGGAAATATACTAGCACGAGGTCCTGTCGTGGCCGAAGTTGGCTGGAAAATGGCTCATAAACCGTCGGGTTTCTCGCTGAAAACTAGGGAATTTCCCCCGCGTTGATTCTCACGTCAAAACGTCACCAAAACAACTCAAAATTGCCCTAATCCTATTCTAAAACGTGATCCAATCAGGTTTAAAGAGTTTTCGAAGCTTACCCTTGCCGAAAACGGCGAGAAATTGTTGGAGAATTTCTTGAATAGTGGTAGTGCCACTATGCATAGAGAGAGGAATCGTCCTGGGCTTGGAGTTCGTGGGTCTGACTTTAATCGGTGGGGAAAGTTTGTGAAGGTGGTGGTGCGGTGGTCACCGAAGTGAGGAGGCCAAAAGCACCTCGGTGGTTCTCGGTGAATAGAGAATGGGGAAGAAAGTTTGAGGTGAGGGGTGAAAGAAAGTGTGAGGGAGAGATGCAGGAGAGACATAATGAAGAGAAAGAGAGAGGGGGGGTTGAGAGAGTTTTGGGAGACACGGTGAAAGAGTTTGAAGGTATGAGAGAGATGAGCTCCAAAGAGAGCTCGAGAAAGATTCCAAAGAGCTTAGGAATAGGACATATGGCGCAGAAAGAGAGGATATTTCGGGTGAGGTGTGGGCCCTACGGGCTAGAAATATTAATATAATATTTAAAATATTTGATTAAACATTTAAAACAATATTAAATAATAATATAAAACAATAATAATAGTAATTTAAAAAAAAACAAATCTTTTAGATTCGTAAACCCGAATATTTGGGGACAGGTCGTTACAGTACAATAATAATAGTAATTTCAAAGAAACAAATCTTTTAGATAAACCCATAATATTTGGGGACGGATCGTTACAGTAGGAACATATAAACCTGAAGTTCACAATTATTTTGAAACTTGAAGTTTCTAGAAACATGCCTTGTTTGAAAACTTGAAGTTTTCCTTAAAAACATCATACATAAAGACCCGAAGCTTTTTCATGTAAATTTAAACCAATACATTTCTTTTAGAACCTAAATGTTTTACTCTTATGTGAATGGATTGATTTTTCTCCGTTACATTAACCACATCTTGTCCATTTATTTTGTGATAGGAACATGTCAAATTTGAACAAACTCGATTTTACCGCTTTGGAGGTCCTTAGACAAAACTACCTCAAGTGGGTCCAAGATGTGAAGCTCCACCTCACCGAAAAGAATTTGTGTCCCACCATTGAAGATGAAATGAACAACTCGGTTGGCGAAGCTGATAAAGCCACTGCCATGATCTTCATCCGAAGACACATTCATGCTGCACTGCAAACCGAGTACCTTGCTGAGAATGATCCACAAACACTTTGGGTTGCTTTGGTTGAGTGTTTTTATCACCAAAAGGAAATCTTCTTGCCTGAAGCAAGATATGACTAGCAGCATTTGCGCTTCCAAGACTTTAAGTCTGTGAATGAATATAATTATGAAGTTTGTCGAATCCGATCATTTCTCAAGTTTTGTAACGAGACCTTGATCGAAGAGGATCTTCTGAAGAAGACCCATTCGACCTTCTCTGCTACCAATATTGTCCTGCAGGAACAATATAGGGCTCAGAAGTTCACTAAGTTTTCAGATTTGATCTCTGTTCTACTTTTCGCTGAAAAGCAAAATCAGCTATTGATGAAAAATCATCAAGCTCACCCTATGGGGGAGACTGTTGTGCCTGAAGCACACTATAGCATGAATTAATGCCTTAAATGCCAACATAGGTGTGGTAGGGCGGCCAGAAGTTACCCCGTCAAGGTCAACAGAGCCAAGGCCCATCTAAGGGAGGAAACAGAGCCCAAAAGCGTCCTAACCTCGCTCTCAAAGCCCCAAACTTCAAGAATAAGGGCAAAGCACCTGAAACTATGGATGTGGACATGTGTTATCATTGTGGTTCAAAAGATCATTTGTCTCGTGTTTGCCGTGCTCCCCAGAAGGTTGTAGCTGAATATCATTCTTATCATAAGAAGTTTGAGTCAAACTTTATGGAAATGGATGAACCGAAGAGTACCAAGATGGAGGTTTCTGACTTTCAGGTGGTTATCACCCCTATGGAAGATTAAAATCTTAAACATAAACTAATTCTTCATTGAAATTAGACATTGGGGCCGAATTCCACCTATGGTGGCCGAACCCCCTTGTGTTATTGGTTAAATTTTTGCACAATTTTCCTTTATGTTTGGATTATTTGTTGGTGATTTGTTTTTTGGATATTACGTTTTCATTAATTACCATCCTTGAATACTTAAATTATTTTGAATGGATATTTGTTTTTAGAACTTTTATGCATGTGACCGATTCAAATTAATTTTTATTCTAGGTATGACTGGTGGGAAAGTTAGTTGTCTGGCAGATAGTGCAACCACGCACACCATTTTACGTGAATACATCTATTTCACTAACTTCATACCTAAGAATGCACCTCTGACAACCCTCTCAGCACCATCCAACCTGATCGAAAGATATGGTAAGGCACATATAATGTTGTCTAATGGTACAATCTTGACCATTGATAAGGCACTTTATTATCCACGTTCCGGAAGAATGTTGTTAAGTTTCAAGGACATTAGAGATAATAATTACCATGTTGATGGAGCGTATCACGAGTGGTCTGTATACTACGATCATATGTCCCATAGAAAGCCACTATGTGGCCAGCCCTACCTCTAGGACCGCACACAAAATTACATTTTTGCATGATCTTTTGGGACACCCTACGAACAACGATGCACCGTATCCTCAAATCATCACTCGGGCATCCACTAGCCCGAAGTTTAGGTTCTGATGAGTAGATTTTATATTATATATTTTACCCTATTCTTAGTATATTTTGATTAATATATTGGAAGAATTTTGATACTTTAAATTGTATTTTCAATATAGGACTTTCGACTTCCTCTGGAGAAAAACAGAAGCAAATGGACGAATTTTGGAGTAATTCTAGTTGAAGGATGTTCTTGAGTCACTTAACTTGATTTGGTCAAAATATCAGATTTTTCCACCAAGCGGTTATTTTCTGGTGATCAAATAAAGGAGAGATGCGCGATACTGGTATAGTGACGTTTTGGGCTTATATTGTGTTTTTAGAGCCCAAGATGACCTCAGATGGGTTTGTAGCCTTCTGGAGATGTGTTCATAACGTCTTGATCTTCAAAACAAGCTATTATGGGCCGGATTTAGATGATATATGAGGCTAAAACGTGGCCGGAAAATTACTTGGCAGATTCTCCTAGTTTAATTAGGATTTTATTTTCTAAGATATTTTATTATTTTTCGTAGTTTCCTAATTGGAATAAGAGACCTATGTTTTAGGGGTTTTGCGGGGGCATAGCAGATATATTGCTTTGCCATTCTCACTTTATGGCGACGCTTCCTTTATGCAACTTTGGAGACAGAGAGAATTGCGAGGGTTCTTGGAGATTTTCTACTTTAAGGTGTTTTTATTCCTTTTATTCTTAATAATATTTTCTATGATTTTAATTATGAATATGCGTAACTAATTCCTTTTGCTAGGGCGAAGCCTTGAGCCTTAACATGAATATGTGATATTTATTTAATTGCTTATGATTGATTGCGTGCACACTTTGAATTATTAAACACCGTGATTAAAACTATCTAATTGTCTTAATGCTTGATCACCATTAGGATCTTTAGAAAAGTAATTTGATGCAATTTTGGTTGGAAAGTTCCCTGAAATTGACCCTGGTTTCTTGTAGTTAATAATTGTAATTTCACTTAAGATGAACACCACGTCTTAAGGGTTGCATGGTTTTTCAAAGGGTTTTCATAGAGCATAATGAGTCTCTCATGTTCAGATTTGATCCGAACGTCCGGACGGATTGCATGTTAGATATACATTCTATGTTAGAGGTTCCAAGTAGAATATAAATTAGGAAAAACCTAACTTCAAAGTGGCATGTGCAGATCATAAGTAATTGGCAAAAAGTCATAAGATTGCTAGGTGATGGTGGAACCCTAGTGCTTTCTTAATTTGATTTCTCCAAAACTTTTTCCTTTTTCTTTCAGTTTTAGGATTGCAGCTTGTTTCATTTTTATTAATTAAATTCATTTTATTAAATTAGGTCATAAAAATCAATTATCTCAAAGTTCTATTTTACAATAGTTAGTTAGAATTTGGTTTGTTTCAAATAATTTAATAATCCTTGTGGAGAACGACTTTACGAGATCCTTTTATACTACAATAACCTTGTCATCCTTGCAAGTATTATAGGAGTTTTTAGCCATTTGCGTGTGTGGTAAATTCCCTATCAGGTTCGATTTAAGGAATCGCATGTCAAACCTTCTCCATAGGAAAGCTTATTATTAAGCCTTCTTATGACAAGATTCGTTCGAATCCTCCTATTTTTTCTACAAAAGGATTCGGGGGACATTTGTGGACCGATTCACCTTCCATATGGATCATTTAGATATTTTATGGTTTTGGTTTACACTTCCACACGTTGGTCACACGTGTGCTTGTTATCCACAAGGAACACTTCATTTTATAAACTAATGGCTCATGTTATCAAGCTCAGAGCTCACTACTATAATTATTCGATCAAATTTATTCGATTGGATAATGCTGGAGAATTCATATCTAAAACTTTTGATGACTATTACATGTCGATTAGGGTTGACGTTGAACATCCAGTACCCCATGTTCACACCCAGAATGGCCTGGCAGAGGCATTCATTAAGCGCTTACAAATGATTGCTCGATCGTTGGTCATACGTACCAAGCTCCTAATCGCTGGTTGGGGCCATGCAATATTGCACACAGCCATGTTAGTCTGCTTGATGTATGTTGTAACATAACTATATAGTGCCCTTTAGTTGGTTACTATATACAAACCCGACATATCGCATCTGCGCATTTTTTGTTATGCGGTCTATATGCCAATTTCGCCGCCCTTATGTACAAAAATAGGGCCTCAATGAAGGACGGGAATCTATGTCGGACATGATTTTTCTTCAATTATTCATTACTTAGAACCTTTGACATGCGATTTGTTTTCGCGGATTATCACTTCTATGAGACAATCTTCATGTTGTTAAGATGAGCTAAGAGTGTCAACGTTCCTGATGAACGACGTAAATTATCATGGACGACTCCCACTTTGTCTCATTTAAATTCTCACACCGCTAATCTGAAATTGAAGTGCAGCGCATATTAGATCTTCAGAGCATGCCATATGCTTTCACCAATCTAGCATGAGTGACAATATCACATATTCTAGTTGCAAATGTGCTTGCAAAGATGGATGTACCAAATGTACAATGGATTTCCCTCCTGGAGGCCCGGGACACCAACCTTGGTGATCCACGTATATTAGCGGCTAGCCAATCATTTCTCCCTACACATAGGCGTGGTAGACCAATTGGTTCAAAGGATTCACACCCCCGATAGAGGTAACCCACGACACAAGCACCTGAAGAGCCTAACGTGAATTTGATTATTGCCTATTCATTCTATCCAACTCATGAGGAAATTCTAGATTACGGAAACGTCCTTGAATAGACGAATCCAACTCCCGAGAATTGAGAGATTTCAATCCATTATGCTAGCTTGGATGATGTTTGGTGTAGAAATGAGATGATCATCGATTATGCATTAGCATATGCACTAGTTATTGAGATCATGTTGAGCAATGACATGAAACCCTGTTTCGTTGATGAATGTTGACGTAGAACCGATTGGTCAAACTGGAAACAAGCAATCTAAGTCGAACTCGATTCACTTACAAAACGTGAGGTGTTTGGACCTGTAGCTTATACTCCTCCATATGTGAAGTTCGTTGGCTACAAGTGGGTTTTCGTTTGGAAGTGTAATGAGAAGAACGAAATTGTGCATTACAAAGCTCGTCTTATTATGCAAGGCTTCTCATAACGTCTCGGGATTGACTATGACGAAACTTATTCAACCGTTAGGGACTTTTCGATACCTTATCAGTTTGATAGTTTTCGAAAAACTGAGTATGCAGCTGATGGACGTAGTAATTGCGTATCTCTATGAAGATCTTGATACGGAAATCTATATGAAAGTTCCCGAAGGACTTACATTTACTGGATCAAATATTTCCAAACCCCGGAACACGCCCTCAATTCAGCTAAGAAGTTCACTCTACGGTTTGAAACAATCCGGGAGAATATGGTATAACCATTTGAGTAAGTATTTGACTAGTCAGGATATGTGAACAATGAACTATACCATTATGTGTTCATTAAGAAGTCGCATTCCAATTTTGCGATTGTTGAAGTATATGTCAATGACATGAACCTCATCGGAATTCCTAAAGAGCTCGTAAGAACTGCCGCGCACCTTAAGTCAAAATTTGAGATGAAAGATCGAGGAAAGACTCGATATTGTCTCAATCTCGAGATAGAGCACCGTTCAGATGAAATCTTAGTACATCAATCGAACTACACCCAGAAGGTGTTGTGTCGCTTTATTAGGATAATGCGAAGCCTTCGAGTACTCATATGGTTGTTCGATCGCTAGATGCAAAACGAGATTCCTTTGGTCTAAAGAATGATGATGAAGAGATTTTGGTGCTGATGATGAAGAGATTTTGGAGCCTGGAGTTTCTTATCCAAGTGCGATACGCGCTTTATTGTACTTAGCTCAATGCACTAGATCCGACATTTCATTCCCTGTTAATTTTTTGGCAAGATACAGTAATATACCAACACGCAGACACTAGACTGATGTTAAAGACATCTTCTGTTACCTTAAAGGTACTACGGATTTGGGCTTGTTTTATCCCTACGGATTCTTGAGTGATGCCGCACCCCTTATCTCGAGTCAATTATCGTCTTGTTGGTTATGCCGACGTAGGATACTAATTTGATCCGCACAAGGCGCGCTTTCAAACGGGTTATGTCTTTACCATTGGAGGCACCGCAATCTCTTGGAGGTTAACTAAATAGACTTTAGTTGCCATTTCGTCTAACCATGCTGAAATTCTTGCCTTTCATGAAGCAACTCGGGAATGCTTTTGGTTGAGAGCAGTTGTGGGCCATATTTGAAACTCCTGCGATCTTTACCCCATCGTTGACAATCTATGAAGATAACGCAACATGCATCGAACAGCTCAAGAAGGGTTACATCAAAGGAGACAACACAAAGCACATTGCGTCGAAGTTCTTTTTTTCTTCACATTAACAACAAGAGCATCAGAAGATTGAAATCACTCAAATCCATTCACAAGACAATCTAGCCAACCTCTTCACCAAATCACTACCGAATGCGACGTTTCAAAAACTTGTTCAAGGAATAGGTATGCGTAAACTTTCTGAGTTGTAACATTGCTAGTTCTCTTTGAAATTGTGTCAAACTCATGGGAGTATCCTGCAGTATACTTGTTTGATCTTAATGTACTATTTTTCCATACGATTAGGAGCATTTTTCCCACTGGGTTTTTGCTTCCTAACAAGGTTTTGACGAAACACCCACCTTGGGTTGATCATATCCCCGATGACGTCTTGTAGACGTTTCATTTGACTTTGCATTACTCACACATTTTTCCTTAGCCTATGGATTTTGTTTCTACTTTGGTTTTACCATAGTTATTAGGTTTTTGTGAGACTTACTTCCTTATGCAAGTTCCTACCTTATTTGAGAATAGCATGTTCCCAGAATCAGTGCTGACGAGTCGACTTCCTCAACCTCTACATGATGCCGAATCTACTGGAGTATTTACACACTCAAGGGGGAGTGTTATAAACTTCTTGTTTAAGTGTGATTGTGTAAATCCTAGATTAGATTTGATTATATTTAGTTTTCCTATTAGGACTTGTATTTCTTGGAGGAGAATGATTCTTCTCTCTCTTTCTTTACTATAAATAAAGGCACTACGTATGGGGAATAATATATCTCCTACACAACCCTACAAACACATCTCTCTCTATTCTCTCTGTGCCGCCGGCCCCCTTCCCCTGTCAGTTAAATATAGGCCACAACAGTGGTACATTTGCAAAGAAAAAATGGGTACATTATAAATAATTTATGGGAACAAATAAAAGGTTAAAATAACTAGGAGTGCAAATATAAGTTTAAAAAATAAGGGACATACAGAAATTAATATATGGGTACAAATTAAAATTTAAAAGAAAATTGGTACAATTTAAAAAAAAAAGTTGCAAATTAAAAATGGGTACAAAGTAGAAATAGAAACATATGATAAAAAGTTTAGCCATAAATATAAATATGCCAAATGTAATGTTTCTAACCCTAAATGAATATATTTAGAAATAAAATTTAAATATCTTGACATGTAAATATTCTATTTTTAAAATAATTAATGACGTTATTAAAACCAAAGGACATTGATAAAAAATTAAAAAAAGAAAAAGATTTTAATCAATAGAGTAGAAAAAATAGAGATGAGAACCTAATTTCTCCTTAACTTTTTGTGTACTACTTTCTCCTTCAACATTGAATTAAAATCGAACAATGAGTGATCATAATTTTCTTAAGAACAATGCTTGGTTACTCAAGAAAGAGTAGGAGCTCATATTCAGAATTCTTCTTGTTCAAATTACAGAGCATTATGCTTATGATAGAACCATTCATATTATGAATCACTTTGTAAAGATCTTTCTACAAAAATGAATTAAAACTTAAGTCGTTTAGTCAATCTATTAGCAAATACATAGACGGTCCGTAATACTTTTACCTATTATGTTCATCTATTTTTATATAATTCGATGATTAAACGACCTTAATTTTAATTATTTCTTGTAGAGGCGATCTTTATAGCATATCAATAATATGAACGGTTCCAATCATAAACACAAAGTTCTATAAGTCGGCAACAAACAATTTTGAGTAAAAACCCTATTCATTTTTTGAGTGACCAAATATTGTTCTTTTCTTAAAACACGAGGTTTGAAAAAACGAGACTCTAAAATAGAACAAGAAAGAGAATGAGAATCGAATGAGTTGGTGCTCAAGGTTCATGCTCGAACTCAGACCACGAGTCCGACTCACAAGGTCTATAGCTTGTAGTTTCAAATTTTAAGCTTCAAGTTTTTATGCACAACTAAATTGAATAAACATATACGCAAACTAAGTAATAGGAATTCCCTTCTACATCTATTAATTTCATGTTCATTCTACCAAAAGCAAATATCAGTATATCACCCAATAGATCACATTTTTCTCGGTAACAAATTATTGTTGGATTATAATCAACAATCAATTATATATATATATATATATATATATATATATATATATATATTAAATAGATAAACTAAAGATTGAGGCTTGAATACTGCAATGTCCTTGAAATAGAAATTTGCCCCTACTTTGTGCTTGTAGTTCCGTAGGTGTTTGCTTCACCAAGATTTAATGATCTAAACTAGGATTCCAACATCGAAAAACTTCAATATGTCTTGTGTTAGAAGGAATAATGATTTTCGGTGATTTGAATGATATGCAGATGCACCCTAATTTTTTTTATATTTTGAGTCAAGCAATAACGTTAGTAAGTTAGATGTTAGATTAGTCACCGATGAGGTTCGAAACCATGCCGTCATGCAAAGACACAACACATTTTAGTGCCACTTGCAAATGCACCCTAATTAAATAATAAATATATATAATCACACTCCAAAGCCCAAATCCAAGGTTCAAACACAATTTTGCTCTCTATGGTCTATCTTTCCAATCACTTTATAAGAGAAACAAAATGTTATAAAATGTTATAAAATGTGAGAAACTTGTAATGGTGAGTAATATGGGATAATAAGTTAGCAACGGATTTCTACTAAAAAACTTCAACAAGTATTAGAAGGTGTATTTAATTGAGAATTTGAGAGATTTTAATGAAATGGATTTTTATGGAGTTTAATTGATTTGTAGAGATTCCATATAAAATTTTGATTCAATTCCCTTGAAATTTCATGAGGAGATGTGAGATTTGTTTATGCTTAAAATATATTACGAAATCTCTTTAATTCTCTCTAACTCCTCAACTTTCTCAAATTCTTTAAAATCAAATTCTAATTGAATACACCTGAAATGTTATAAACTTCTTTAAAATCCTAATTGAATACTTCCGAATTTCTAAGATTTTTAATAAACTATCTTAAAATTCTAAATTGAATACATCTTGAATAATCACGTAACGTTGTAATTATATCGAAGCAGTGGTAGAAGACCCGGTTAATCAAATGGAAGCAGCAGCCCACAAACTCGTTCCATATATTTCCTTGTCGGCCATTCACAATCTATTTATAAAATTCTATTTAATCTATTTAGTTTACTAATTACTGCAGTTCAAGAACAATAATTAATTCCATAAACCTTTTGGACGATTGTTATAAAATTGGAAAGAAATCTAGTCTCCTTTGGGTCACTAAAAATTCCATTCAAACAAGACATAATTTTTCTTGTTACTTTTTTAATGTACAAAAATATTCTCTTTTAAAATAAAGAGTGGATATAAAGTTAATCCACATAATAGGACAATTATTATTATTTTTTGGTCATAGGGAAAAACTTGTTTAGAGACTAAGCCCAAAGAGAAAATAAACAAAATATAAGGAAAACGGGAAGAAACAAATACACATAACAGAGCACCCAGATGGAAAAAGAAAACGGGGGCAACCATAAGATATCTCGCCCGGAAGCTATAAGACGGGGGAGAAGAGCAGAGCACGACACGAAGTGGGCTATATGGTCTATTTTGCAAGAGAGATTATATTCACACATTCTAAATTACTTCTTCCGTATTTTTTTAATTTTTTAATATTTTTCTATCAAGTGTTAGTGGTGTGTAGAAAATATTAAAAAGGTTAAAAAGTGTGAGAGAAATAATTTAGAATGTACGAATATAATCTCTCATTTTGCAATCCTCACCCATTTCATCCACCCAAAAGCTTAAGGAGGGTGGGAGAGACTATTTTTGGATAGAATGTGAATGACAAAGGATGTGGGTCTTATGACCCAAGCAGCTGAACACATTACTCTTTTATAATGCGAAGCAGCCTAATTGGCTGCAAATCTCTTGATGCGGATGCGGAATCCACTAACAGTTAATCAAATGAAAGCGATAAGTGAGATTCAAACCGACTAAACATTTTACTTATAAAAGAAATATCGTCGAACCGTAATGATAAAAATTTAATTAAATTGAAACAATTGATGATAAAACTACAAATCAAAACATGTGAAATTAAACGACCAAAATTTGAACTTCGTCCAAACGCTATCTACATTCATAAGCAAGATTTTAGATTATTGCTTTCTGACCAGCATTACTTAAACAAAAGAAAACAATAATCTAAAATCTTGCTCGAATGTAGACAGCATTTAGTTTCAAAAAAAAAAAAAAGAGAACACACAAAAACCTTTGTACGACAAAGATAATTTTCGAACACACAAAAACCTTGTACGACAAAGATAATTTTCATACTCCTATCCATAGACGGCACGTGGCACAACCCAAACACCACTCCCCATTTCACTAACAACACTCCCGCGGCCCAGGCCCATTAATCTCGTTACACCCTCTCTCCCCATTCCCGAACGTGGAAATATCCAAAACGAGAGTGTCCCTTAAAAAGCAAAAGAAAGAGGGCAGGCTGCGACATATAACACTCTCGCTTGCTTGTCTGAACTTTCCTCTTTCTCTCTCGTCTCGCTTTCTCTCTCATCGACTCTGTATGTAGGGATTGCCGAGAGCAGCAGCCACACACTCGCACATCGACCGCCAGTCTCAGCAGCCATGGATTGATCGCCCCTCGTCGCAATTTCCACAATTGCATCGGGGCTTTTTGGTAAAGTTCCCTCCTTTACTTGCTGATGAACTCATTCGTCTTAATCTCGTACTGTAATCTTCAGATCGGCGCCGTTTCCTTTCCGCGGAAATTTCTCTGTTTTCCCGCGAAAATTGCTCGATTTTCCGGGAAAGTCGGGGAAATGTTTCCCGCGGGAACCGAGGGGATGTTCTGTCTGAAATTAGAGAGTTTCGGTTGCTAATTTTGTTGTTTAATTTCGATTTTTTAACTTTTTGTTTTGACCTTTTTAGGTTTTAGGGTTTTGGAGTGTCGTTTGCGAATCGGGCATTTGGAGATCTTTACTTGGACATCTTCACTGGGGTAATTTAAGCTTGCTGTAATTACTGGTGAGCTATTTTGTCTTAATTTGCTGTAGAAATTAGGGTTTTTGTGAGTTCGATTGACCGAGGTTAATGCTCCTCAAGGTTGCTGCTTTTGCTGTAAATTTGTAATCTTGTCGATTTGAGGATAATGTTATTAATATAATGATTAAGGAGGTAAATTTGTAGTGGATTAGTTGAGCTAACCTTCCCTTTTGATGATTCATGGGACCACGCATTGTTTTTACTTTATTTCCATGATGAATTGTTTTGAAGCTATGACGTTGGGATCATTTTATGCTTTGAGCGAAGCAAATCCGTCCCAATTTGAGGGTTTTCTTTGTATTGGGCGGTTATGCGATCTTTCGTCTGGTTTAACTTCATCCTTGAAGCTCCCCATTTCTGTTTGTCAAATTTAGTTACATAGGAAAAGTAATGACTGTCAATTTTTTTGTATCTTTAAATTTATTGTGCTGTTTGCGTATGGATGATTACTCAACCTATATATATTTGGTGTGGCTTGAGAATGCCATGACAACCAGTTTATCCTTCAGTTGAAGCAAACAATATTTTTGGATGCCTTTGCGGTTGGCAGACTATAATCTTCTTCTACATCTAATTATGCACGTATTGACATGTGTTTTGTTTAGGGGTACGATTTGTTTAAACAAGATGCTTTATCAGATCGAAGTTAGCATGTAGATTTTCTGCTTCTTTGACTGTCGATGGTTCAATATGTGTTGACATTTCTCTCTATTGTTGTCTCCAGATCCTTTGCCATGGATAATACCCATTCAGTTTCCACGTTGATAGATTGTACAACTTCTAAGATACAACAGCTTCAGAAAGCATTTGCTGAACTTGAGAGTCACAGAGCTGTAACCCTGAACCTGAAGTGGAAAGAACTTGAAGCGCATTTCCATGGTCTTGAAAAGTCCTTAAAGAGGCGTTTCGATGAGCTGGAAAACCAAGAAAAGGAGTTTGAAACCCGAACAGTTGAAGCTCAAAAAATGTTAGCAAAGCGGCAAGCTGCCGTTGTGGCCAAGGAACAAGCTTCACTGGACACTCTTCAAGCAAAGAGAGATGCTGCTACATATGCTATTACTAATGCTCGAGAGAAGCAAAGGAAGGTATCAACTGAGGAGCCTTCTGTTGTCACTGATGATGGCCAAGGTGAGCAGCCAAGTGTGGAAGAGAAACCACCAGATGTGATGGTTTCTGAAATTAACTTCGAAGAAGTGAAAAGTCCTGAAATGGGGAGTAGTATAGAGGTGATATCCTATCCCCAGTTAGTGAAACTGTGTGAACAGATGGACTCAGAAGGGCTCCACAAATTTATATCAGATAACCGGAAGAACCTTGCTTCCATAAGGGAGGAGATTCCACTTGCATTAAGAGCTGCATCCAACCCTGCCCTATTTGTTTTGGAATCTTTGGAAGACTTTTATCGCCTCGAAGGGCCCAATACGGACGGGAAGAAGGATGCAAACCTGTTGGGTGTCCGTCGAACTTGTATCATGTTGATGGAGTGTCTGAGCACACTGCTAGCAAACCCAGAATTAGCCTCTGCATCTGATATAATTACAGAGGAGGTTAAGGATCTGGCAGAGGCAATTGCTGAAGAATGGAAGCCGAAGTTGGATGCTCTTGACATGGATGCCAGCAATGGGAACTCACTTGAGGCTCACGCCTTTTTGCAACTTCTTGGAACTTTTGGTATTACCTCTGGTTTTGATGAGGAAGAACTATTCAGGCTAATACCGATGGTTTCACGTCGTCGCCAAGCAGCTGACCTTTGCCGTTCTCTTGGATTGACTGAGAGAATGCCAGGTTCGTGTTTTTCTTTATGAAAATCTACATTTAGGTGACATTTTTTGAACTTTTGTAGTTTGATAAATAAATACGTGGTCCTTAAAAATTGTCTATGTTAACTATCCCAAACTGAGGAAATGTTTTTCTTCTTTACATTTGTTTTTCCCCTTATCTTTGACTAGTTTGCATGTATCTTTGGCTTGTTTTTGTTTACAATTCTATAACTTCGTAATGTTCTGTTCCCCACTAGATCATTTTCATTATAACCACTGAGATAAGGTAAGAATTGCAACTGCGGTCAAACCTCCTTTCTGTTCATATGGGATGAGTTACTCGGAAGCCTATATAAGCTGGTCTTGCATTGCATTAGTGTCATTGTGTAAAAGTGCAGCAACATCATTCTCCTGGCATTTGCAGGATAATTCTAGCAAAATTCATTTAACTTCAACCTGAATATGACGCAGGCTTGGATTAATGGACCAATATTGAGAACATAGAACTTAAAAAAAAAAAATTGATTTCTTCCTTGAATGAACTTCAACTTTTGTGTTTTCTTGCAGTTGATTATGTTAATGTTGGCACTTGGCAGGTGTTATTGACGTTTTAGTGAATAGTGGACGGCAAATTGATGCAGTTAACTTGGCTTTTGCATTTGAACTGACGGAGAAGTTCCCTCCTGTGCCTTTACTGAAGTCCTACTTGAAAGAGGCAAGAAAAACTTCACCAGTCAAATCTGGAAATGCATCTCCCACAGCACAGGTACATTCATCTTTATTGGATGTTGTAATAGTTTTGATTGCAGTTATCGATTATCTGTGTAATATGAAGTTTAGTTTGATTTACTAATGGAAACCGATACAATTAACCTGAGATAGCATAACGCTGATATTTGATTGGATTTTGCCGGAGAAAATATGGCCATGTAGTTGCAAATTGGATGCCCCTAACAAATATTTCATTGTTTCAGAATGAAGTGAACGACCGTGAGTTGGCTGCCCTTAAGGCGGTGCTCAAGTCCATTGAAGAGCATAAGCTTGAGGAGCAGTATCCAGTGGATCCTCTTCAGAAACGGGTTCTTCAGCTGGAAAAGGCCAAGGCAGACAAGAAGAGGGTGGCTGAAGCATCAAAGCCTCAGCCCAAGAGACCTCGTGCTAACGGTGTTGGATATGCTCCCCGCGTCACTAATGCTGTTGCTGACAAGACTTTCTATCCCAGAGTTGCTGAAAACAGGTACCCGCAGTATGTGTACGACAGACAGTTTGTTTACCCGGGACCTGCTGACAACCATTACAACATGTCTCCTGCTCATGGAAACTACTTTGCAACCGGCTACCAGTATCAGCCTGCGGCGTATCTTCACTAATTTGATGGCCAAAAAAGTGACTGTGATCCTTCTCTGTTTAACGGTTAGTCTTTAACCTCTGAGTTCGTCGATGTTCAATGTAAGAATGATATTAGTATCCGAAAAAAGACCCCAAAAAAAGAAAAAAAAATGTCTTGTTAATTTTGTTAGTTGGATGTACAAGGAGATATTTGATCCTCTAATATGTACTTTGTTTTACTTTTGTATATGTTTTTGTCTGCCTTATGTTTGAGTTTGACTGCCTGCAAAATGCAAATACCCAACAGGTTGATCATTCATGGAGTTTTCGGACATACTGAAAACTCTGAAGGGATCATGTGCCAGTTTTAAGTAAGAAAACCTCTCAAGTAGAACATAACCTACCGGAAACGGTATTAATGCCCCGAGCCTCCGGTGATCGAATAACTGAAATTTTTTCACGGAAAATTTTCATCGGTAACTCGTGAGGAACCAATCGTCCAAATACGAAGGTGTTTTGCAAACATTTTTCTTTCAGAACAATTGGTCAAGTACTTGGTAGGTGCAGAGGTTATTATGAGTGAGACGATGAATACACACACATATGAAGCATGAATCTCTCTCTCCGAGTATTGACAATGTATTGACCGGGTTGTTCTAAGTCTGTTAATACCTACGTCATGTCCGAACATCATTTTAGAAATGAAGGATGCTAGATAGGAAAATAGCTCTTCAAAATGAAGAATCGCGATCAATTATTTGGTTTAATGACAATCTGTCTTCGTCTAGTTTGAAAAAATGCTCAATTCACATCTAATGAAGTTGAATTAGAAATGTTCATCCTTGTGCACATGTTAATGTCAGTTCTCAAAATTGTTTTCTATTTAACAAGGGAGAAAACTAGTGGCGAACCACAGAAATTCCCCACACTAAAATTGCATTACTTCAACTTTTTTTTTTTTTGGTCGTAATTATTTATCTTCTGATTAAACAGGATAAATTTGGTTTGTAGAAAACAAAGAGGGGTTTAAAAAGCCCAATATTTTGCGTCTCTTGTACGACCCTTTCCTTAGAGTCGTTTGATCGCACCGTAATTTTTCACCTTCCCCAAAATTTCAAAACAAAATCAAGAGGTTACTTTCCCTCCTTCACATTTACAGTTATTCATTCAAATTCCCGCCAAACACAAATGAGGATCGCCGAGCTGTCAACGCCGGAGCTCCGGAGAGGCCACGCCGACTCCCAACCTCAACACCAACCTCCATCGCAATCTCATCAACTTCTCATCTCCCAAATCGAGTCCTCAATCAAACAAATCGAGAATCTGTCTCCGGAAAAGCTCTCCCCGGACACAGTCTCCGCCGATCTCCGCCGATTCTCGACTAAACTGAGCCAACTCGCTCCCTTCCCCAACTCACTGAAGCTCCTCATCTGGAAGCTCAGTTACCGTCTCTGGAACGCCTGCGTCGACCTTTCAAACGCGGCCTCCCTCCGCTCCCTCAGCGCATCCAGAGCTGAAGATCATGCCAAGCTCCGCCATGTCGCCGCTGACCTCCTCTTCATATCCGGCGACGTCTCTGGTGTCCCTTCCCCGGTGATCAAGTCCGCCTCCTTCTACCTCAAGACCGGCCTCATATGGCACGACCTCCGGAGCTTCGATCTCGCTTCCTCATGCTTCGAGCGAGCTACAGATATAGTTTCGAAGATCGACATCGAAAAAGTCTCCGATTGCGGAGAGAGAAAGCTTCTCCTGGACCTGAGCATCGCGAGGTCGAAAACCGCATGGGACGTCTCCGACCGGAATGTCGCGATCGCGCTGCTGAACAGGGCCAAGAGCTTGCTATTCGGGTCGCCGGACCACCACAAGGCGCTCGCGAACCAGTTCTTGGCGTTCGGCAAGACGGCGCTTGCCAAGAGCGAGATTCAGGACCTAAACGACGCGTTGAAGCTGATGAACGAGGCTCTGGATCTATACGAGAAGGGTTTGCGTGTGGCGAGAACACGCGAAGAGATCATGGAACTCAAGGATCTGAGGTCGAAGACGCTGCGATTCATTTCGGCCGTCCATCTGCAGATGAACGAGTTCGAGAGTGTGATCAAGTGCGTGAGGGTGCTGAGAGAGGGGTGCGAGAGTGGGGACCACCATCCGAGCCTATCGGTTCTGGCGATGAAGGGCTGGTTGGGGTTGGGGAAGTACGCCGAGGCCGAGAAGGAGCTCAGGGGCATGGTGGTAAATAAGGGGATTCCGGAGGGCGTTTTTGTATCCGCTGTGGAGGCTTATTTTCAGGCGGCTGGGACTGCCGGAGCAGAGACGGCGAAGGGAGTGTTTCTGGGACTGTTAGGAAGGTGCCACGTCAGCGCCAGCTCGGCTGTTAGGGTGGCCCACCGGGTGATTGGTGACGCCGGTGAGGGATCAAGAATTCGGGCCAAGGTGGTGGCGGAGCTCGTATCAGACGAGAGAGTGGTGGCCCTCTTCAATGGTGACGCCGCTGCCCAACAGAGAACTGCAATGCATTCAGTGCTTTGGAATTGGTATGGTCATAGTTTCATACATTCCTAATTGAATTGCTTAATTGTTAGTTATTTGAAATTTTCATTTGATCAATCGTTTTATTGTATGAATTTTGTGATTTGACAATTGACAGTGGTGCCGAGCATTTTCGATCGAAAGATTACGAAACGAGTGCAGAAATGTTTGAGAAAGCAATGCTTTATATCCCATTTGACATTGAGAGTAGAATTCTCAGGGCCAAGGGATTTAGAGTTTTGTGTCTCTGCCATTTGGGTCTCTCCCAGCTTGATCAAGCACACGAATACATCAACGAGGCCGAAAAGGTTTGCATTCGCTAAATTATAGCTACAAGATCGGAGTTTTGGTTCTATGGAACTTAATTTCTCCACTAACTGGCTGTGGCTTCTCTGTTCTCTGTTTCTGCAGCTCGAACCGAACATTGCTTCAGCTTTCCTAAAGGTAATTAACCCTTAATAGCTTTAGCTTGATCCTAAATGTTACCGTTTTTACTCAGCTGAACATTAACACTTCCTGTGTGGGTTTATGCAGTTCAAGATTTTTCTGCAGAAGAAAGACCAGAATGGAGCTACTAATCAGATTCAGGCAATGGCAACCTGCCTCGACTTTACACCAAATTTTCTCTCCCTTGCAGCCCATGAAGCTGTTGCGTGCCATGTTCTTGCTGTTGCGGTTGCTTCTCTATCAAGTCTGCTGAGCTTCTATACCCCGGGAAAATCCATGCCAGCAACTGAAGTTGTGGTTCTACGGACCTTGGTCACAATTCTAACCCAAGAACCAGGGAATGAGGATGAAGCCCTCAAGTTTCTTAAGCGCGTCCATAATCGTGCTTCTGAGCTTGGTCCTGATTCCTTTTTCGGGACAGGGGAGGTCGGAAGACGGGAGAGGAACTGGTTTGCTGTGACTTCATGGAACTTGGGGACCAAAACCGGGAAAGAGAAGAACTATGAATTGTGTGGTGAATTCTTGAGACTGGCATCGGAGTTTTATGGTCTTCTGGTTGATGGGCAAGTAGAAGAAAACATGGTCTACAAGTCGTTAATTCTGAGTGTATCTGCAATTATAGCTTCAGAGAATCAGAGGAAGACTACATTGAATGAAAGTGAAGTCAAACAAGCTCAAGAACTTCTAGATAGGGCTGGGAAGGTATGAATTAGCAAATTGTATGCCTTGTTCGCATTCGATTTGCGGCCTCTCTAAATCCTAATTCGGTTTTTGTGTAGATGCAGATATTGAAGACAACCTCAGCCGGGAATCAACTTATCGGTGATCAATTTTCAACAACTGAGTCTGATTTGTTCTTCATCTACACCTTTTGTGCCTATGAGATACATGGAAGGCTCAATGACTTATCATCACAGCTAAAACTAGTGAAGAATTTTGCTACTTCAAAGGCCTGCAATCACAAAAACCTCCTTCAGATAGGCATCAGCGCTTCACAACCTCCCCGAACCAATCCTGAAGTCGCAGTCTTTGCCCTAAACGAGTGCCTATCGTCCTTCCTCTCTTCCTCCACGGCAGACTACCAAAGCGTGGCTCTCATTGTTCGGAAGCTCATTGGAGTGACCAGCATTCACAAGGGGGATGCAGACGACGATGCTGTTTATGGCATGTACAAGCAGGCTTACAGAGTAATGGTGGGACTGAAGGACGGAGAGTATCCGACGGAAGAAGGGAAATGGCTGGCCATGACGGCATGGAACAGGGCGTCGCTGCCTGTGCGGCTCGGGCAGATTGATGTGGCGAGGAAATGGATGGATGTGGGTTTGCAGCTTGCTAAACATGTTCATGGAATGGAGACTTACAGAGCGTGCATGGAGGATTTTATCAATGGTTTTGAGAAGAGATTTTCTGCACCAAGTTAATGGTGAAAAAATTGGACCTCAGTTAGTAGTGTGAATGTTGGTAGCTTTGTAATTTGAATGGTGGAGTTGGGCATTATTGTAGAGAAAATTATGGATTTGAATGGTGGAGTTGGGCATTATTGTAGAGAAAATTATGGATGAATGTGATAGTTAATTTCGTGTTAGACTTGTATTGCATCTAAATGTTTTGGGTCCATGAACATTTGATTTAACAACATCTCAATTAAGCGTTAATCAGTTAATAACTTACTACGTGTTTGTTAAGAGTGGAAGTAAATGTCATATTGACTCCTCAACTCCTCATGTCTACTAGAAGTGGCAATAAGTTCCGTTCTTGTTTAGCTACTTAAAATTATGTTGTGTTTGTGTTAATTCACTGTTGATCAACACATAAGACAATATAAAATAAGATAATTATTATGGGCACTTTAAAAATATAATTGTATACCTTTTATAAAAGTACTTATTTTTTCAAATATAGAAAGTTTGGAAGGTGTAATTAGACTTTTAGAGAGCCAATAACAATTTTCTAAAATAAAAATATAACAACTTATACTATTCATGCGAAAAAGGAGAAATATTTATGTACTAATTGTGCACATAACATATTGTATATTCGTGTAGGTTTTAAGTCGTGTAGCAAGGAATTAGGTTTTAAGTCGTATTACGTGTACTAGGAATGATATTATTAGACGTGACATGCTACACCCTAATTCCTTGCCCCCCAAAAATGTGGACATAATTGGGCTGGACTCTTGGGTCATGGGCTGCTTTTGTTCCAAAATCCACCATCCAATTCCGATGACCATCCTTTACCTTCTTGGTCTTATTTTCTCTCACCATCTCTCTCACTCCTCTCCGACGGAGTCTCTCTCTATGATCCTCTCCTTTTCTCCACCACCCCAAAACCACGTCCAAACCCAGAAACCACTCCCCTCACCACCCATCTCTCTTCCCCAAACCACCACCACTCCCGCCATTTCCACTTCCCAGCCACCCAATACTTCCCACACGCAATTTCCCTCCACCAAAAACATTCCTCATACCCCAATTTTCCTTCCCAAACCCACTCATTTCCCCCACAAATTACCAAAAACCCAACTCACATTCCTCCTCGCCGAGCTCATTGCAATCACTTGCATTCACTCTCCCTTCATCGGCTTCCGAATCCGCAGCCTCCGCACCGGAGCAAGTTTCCGACAAAATAAACCTGGAATCAATCTTGGTCTCGATCGATGACTTTTTCAATCGAAACCCATTTTTCGTTGCTGGGTGCACGTTCGTCTGGCTGGTTGTGATTCCTCTGGTCCGGGCGTATTTGAGAAAGTACAAGTTTGTACTTGTCATTGACGCGTTTCGGAAGCTCCGGGACGACCCGAACGCTCAGCTGCTGGATATTCGGGACGAGAAGAGCTTGGGGTATCTGAAGTCTCCGAATTTGAAGATTTTGAATAAGTGCACGGTGCAGGTTCCGTTTTCGGAGGAATATGAAGCTGGGTTTGTGAAAAGGGTTTTGGAGAAGTTAGGGAACCCAGCAGAGACTGTCGTTTGCGTTCTGGGCATGTAAGTGTAAAGATTTTGCTATAGCTTCGTTTCTGGTGGTTTGGTACTACTTTTTTAGAAAGCATTCTTCTTCTCCTAAGCGCTTATGCTAGAAGTGGTTTTCTTATGAACATGTAGAAATTTATATTAAAATTCCAAATGCTTCCTGAAAAAGCACTTCCACAACCAAGAAGCGCTTTTTAAGGTGGTCCATAGTGATTCTGGTTGTTATTAAGCACTGAAAGTGTATTCAGAAGCAAACCCAAGCATCCTTAGCTATGACTATGAGACTATGGATTGATTGTTTATGTCTATGATGAATATCTAATGCTAGGAGAGAAACCTGCACCGGAATGCTATTGTGATGGTATCCCAAGCCAATTGCGCGTGTTCATGTGTCACTTGATTGGCTTTAATACCGCCATAATGACATCCCGTGGAAGGAAGATAAGTTTATTTCATTTTTTGGATTTAAAGGTATGTATAATCTCAGTATCAGATTCTCTTGTTGGAAGGTAGTTTTGATGGAATTTCCATCAAAGTGGCTGAGTTACTGTTCAAGCATGGTTTCAAAGAGGCTTATGCAATCAAGGGTGGGGTTGGAGGTACAAAAGGGTGGCTGGTAAGCATCTTTTCTTCTCTTCTACTTGCCGCCTTTTTCGTGTTATCTGTGATTAATTTGAACTCTAGCTCCATTGAGTTGAGATCAGCCTTTGTGTTGATGCTTTTCAGGAGAATGTGGTTGGATTTTTTTTTATTGATTAAATCTTGGTAAAATATTTTTTAGATGTGTAAGAATCAGATTGAACCATCCGAATTCCGAATATAGTTGAGAACTCTATAACCCTAGAATGAGGAACAGTATCCATTTTCTGGATGTGTACCAGCACCATATAAAGGCAAGCATTATGCATATGTGCATAATTTGAATGCTGCTTAGTTCTTACGAACTCTGTGTTTTTCTGTTCTAGCGATAACGGCCTAACTAAAGCAAAATTTCCAAGCTGCCTAGTGAAATGATTTTCTGCATAGGTTTCAAAATTGCTTCTAGGGCGTTTTAAAGACCGTTTGACAAGTGCATTTAAGAATTCTGAAGCTGCAGTTCAAGTTTTAACACGAGGAATTGCTAAAGTGTTTTGGCTAGTTTTGTTATATTAGAATTTAGATGATGTGTTTACTCTACCTTTTTCCTCCTCAGGAGTCACAAGAAACTCTTTTGCCACCTTCTATGCATATCTACCCCAAGAAGAAGGTTAAAACTTCACAAGAAACTGTGACAAACGGAGGAGTTGTTCGGGGAAAGGTAGAGAGCAACGGTGCTGCCACTACTACATATTTGTCCGCGGGAGAAAGTCAAACAACGGACAATGGACGCACAACCAAGGCTACAGACTCTGTGTCAATTGTGAAAAATGGCTCTAGATCATCCTCTCCCTACCCAAGTGTATGTTCAGCTTCATTCTCATGAATCATTACTAGTTACAAAAGATTACCGATCTTACTTATGCTTTACCTTAAAAGATGGTTTAATCTCATTCGTTCTAGTTATGGCTCCCATTAACCAATGTTAGTGGGTGATTTGCACAATCCATAGGCAGTTTCAAGTTACTTTTCCAATTGGATCATGTCTGTTTGTTCATCTACTTTTTTTCATTTTGGTTATTTCCGATGCTGTACCAAGATTTGAAACCGCCATCTTCCCCAACTCCATCGAAGCCCTGAAATCGATGCTGTGACTCGTCTTGCTTCAGAAGTGGTGCCTCCGGTCGGGGGAAGCATATTTTTTTCAAAAGTTTTGCCGATCATTAGTTGTATATTCGTGATATCGAGGAGAGGTTATTGATAAATGACACGCATTGAATCTCTTGGTAGCAAACTTTTAGTTCCGGTTTTCATATCAGCTGTACATTTTGTAATATGTGTATTTGAAGCTAACATTTGTCCCATGGTAATAAAACGGTGATCATTGCAAAGGAATCGTCTTCTGAAACCATTTGAAAATGCACAAATTCTTCGTAAATTTGTATTTGTGACCATATGACCATTATATGCAGAATTTGGATCAAAATATCGATACAAATTAAAGATTGGTAATTAAATGATATGTGCGGAGCAAATTACAATTGTTGTTAAATTAATAAAAAATTATTAATTAATCAACATTTATGACCCGTTTTGTGGGCCGACTAGAATGGGCCATTGTATTTTGAATTTATTAGGCTTGGAATAAATGGATTGGGATATTTTAATTTTTGGTGCAAACAAATCAATTGGGATTGGTGGATTGAAAGGAAAGCGATCCTTTCCGGTATCCTTTTCACCTAACTCACTTTGTTCGGGTTTCAAATTGTTAAAGTTTGATTTAATTTTTACAAATAAAAAATTCTTTTAAAAGTAATAATAACTATAATAATTGAATTAAATTTTAATAATTCGGATCCTGATGAATTACTAAACTAGGTGAATTAGGCGGAAAAAGATCGGAGTGAAAAGCTAATCTGCAGTTACATCCCGACGACCCGACATCCCACGACGACCCACCCACCCACCTGTGACTCTGCAATTGCAATATCCCGACGACCCACCCACCTAGCCGCTGCTGGCGACTCGCAACGACTCGCGAATCACCCACGACGACACACCGCTCGCAATCCGTTGCAACAGGTCAGAACTGAAGTATCATAACATCAAAAGCGACCGTCGTATTTCGCCGCGACCATCAAATAAGCATATTCAAAATTTGAAGGACGGACGCGAACGAATTCCAGACCCGATCGAATTCTCAATTGCAAGGAAAGGAAATCAAGCGGATATCATGGAGGTTTTGGGATGGGATGGAGCCCTCTCGTCACGTGACTTCCACGTCGCGGCACGTGCTTTTGCCAACAACTGGAAAGAATTTAACTCCGCCTTTCCTCCATGGACGTGGGTTCCCTCTCCCAAACAGCCTCCTCATCTCTCCCGCCTGCACCAGCAGCAGCAGCAGCATGGCTACTTGTCGTTGGAGAAGATTTGCCTTCTTGGATCGATCAAGGTAAGACACGTGGCTTATTGGTTTTAACTTGCTTGTCATTGATGTAATTGATATTTGGAGCTCTACTAATCACACTTTGTGGATTAATGATCTGTCTTAGGAAGATGCTAATGAAGAGAATCACGCTTGGGACGAAGATGAGCCCGAGTCTGTTGACAATGCCACGCTGGTTAGTACATAGCCACCCGTATTGTAAAGATTTTGTTAGGGACAGCCGTTCACGCTCCATCGGTACATTGTGGGAGCGTGAGCGCCTAACCCAATCACTCATTCATCAATTTTGCTATTTCCTATTTGCAAGGTTGACACCAGCAATCTTCAAGTATGCTACTACGATTTTCATATAGTATACAGTGATTCATATCGAGTTCCCGTGCTGTATTTTCGCGGTTACTACATCGGTATGTTAATCTTTTTTTAGCTACATAAACGGAATTTAACGAATCACTTAAGGTCAATTCTGGTTAAGAAAATTCAAGGGTTAATCTTCATAACTCTTCCTTGGTGAATGATACATAGATGGACAGCCTTTGACACTGGAAGAAATAGAAAAGGACCTACCTGCTCGCTCATCAAAGGTTTTACTGGAATCAAAATGGACATTTATAACTCAGGAGGTACATTTTCCTCATCTTTGGATCCATGCTTCCTATTCTTGCTGAACTCGTTTGTGCAGTTAAATTTACATTTACAAGACTCGTATAAACGATGCATATACAGGTTAGGTCAATTGGCCATGGCAGTGTGCCCGCCCTTCAAATCCACCTTCCGTAGATTAGAATAATTTAGAACATATAAAGGGGACACATATAAAGGGGACACATGCTTTCTAGTTGCTAATATTGCATCAAGCATCTGAACATATATGGTGTTTGTAGGAGCATCCTTACTTGAACAGACCGTGGTACAAGCTGCATCCATGTGGAACCAGTGAGTGGATGAAGCTGCTTTTCCTTGGTGATAATTCTCAGGCTAAAAATGGAGTGGCAGTTGAACAATATTTGGTGTCTTGGCTCTCAGTTGTAGGTCAAGTGGTTGGTATTAGAGTCCCTTTTGAAATGTTGAATCATCATAAAACTAGTAATTGAAAGAAGAAATTCTAATCTATGAATCATGCAGAACTCTGCCTTCCTCACAATTATCGGGTCATCCGGAAAGAAACCCGAAATATCCGATCACATTATGTAGTTTGCTCATCCTTGCAATTGTAGAAAAGCCTTTTCATATAAGCTAATTGATGATATCAAGTATCACAATTGGTGATACAGCCAGATACGCAACTTACACAGAAAACAAACCCAAAATATATGTAAATTACGTGACATTGTTCCATGCATTGAGCACAATAAAGAGCAAGGAAAACTTATAAATGTGGACTTATCAAAGTCTGTCTGATCTTTATGCAGGGATTAGTATTTAGTGGTGCATACAAATGCAAAGGAAATACTCATTATTCTGGAAACTTCCAAAGGTAAATGCATAATGTTTCTCATGTTTCTCATGTCTTCCCAGTTCGCAAGGTTTTCTTTAAATATCAAATAGCAGTTGAATTGGCATTAATGTTGTAGCCCAGAAAAGGAAGGTAACTCCTTCCCTATATTGCCATATCTGCTATACCTTCTAATTTCTAGTAAAATAAACCCGAAATAGCTTCCAAAGGTAAGTACTGGTTGATGTAAGACTCTTACTTGTGATCTGCGAGCTTCGGTTTGAGGTTTAACCAGGGTGACCAATGTCGCCTCTTCCTTCATCACACTGACCATAGCAGCATGACCTACTTCCAAATTAAAAGAAGCCGTGACCAAGTGTAAAACCCAAAGGCGTAATAGTGAAACAAAGCTACCTAGCTTTCAACTTTTCTTAGAACAGATGTTGTTTTCCATGGGGGAATAGCACATAGAGAACATATAGAATTAGACAAGCAACGAATCCTCGGAATTTCCCCTAACAGAAAATAGAAAAGAGAGATTGAAACAGCTAAAGAACCAGATAACGATGAAAAATTTACAAAACTTGAATTACTAACAAATAATTGTATTACCTGCCCATAACCTACATCAACTCCATAAACAACGATGCACCGAACTGAAGTAAACAGTCAGTAAATCCACCGGTTGATAACCCTGAATCAAGAGCTACTTTGCCAGAAACATCGATACCTAGCTGTTCAATGGCTGCTTCTAACTTGTGTCCTGCTCTGGATAGGCAATATAAGAACAAATTAGCACTAGAGATCCCGCTGAAGTTACTGCACGACTCGATAGTTAATATAAATGAAGTGAAAGTTGGTTTGTCAAAGTGAAGTAATCACCTACATACATAGATATTGGGACTTCAGCAATTATCTGTACAAGAGCTTTGTCTGAGACTGGAGTCCCTGCTTTGTTGACCACCTTTCCGTCTACACACACTTTCCCTACACTACACCACCAAACATGAACAGCCAAAGTTAACTACGTCGTCCCTACTGACATCAGTTTGAATACAGGATGAAGCATTGTCCATCACAGATCTTTGCAAGCATACATTGAAGTTAAGAGTGTAGCAATAATCCCGAATTTTATGGCTGAATTTGACTGCAACCCAATTTTGAACCCTTCCCGCCTCTGTTTCTATGGCTAGGTTTTTGTAACTCAACTGTAAAGCTCACCTTGTAAAATCCATGACCGGATGAAGGTTCGACTATATTGCTGAAACCTATAAAGGCATAGCTCATCATCAGCCTCTTCCTCCTGTAATTTCCATTAATCAAACACAATGGTGAATATCAATGTCATACAGAAAGGGGTTTCTAGAGAGCAACTTATACGACATGGTACACCGCCACCTGGTGTCCCATGCCGAAAATATAAGGGACACTTTGCATGCAGTACTAGCTATCAATATTCTTTGACTGAAATCTTATTAATTTTTAATTTTTGATCGAAGTCCCTAACATTAATGTAATAATGTAAGTTACTATATCTTTTAAACTAAAAATTAAAAATTGTGTGTGTGTACATATATATGGGTACATTCACCAAAATTAACAAAAAAAGTTATTATACCAAAACATGGGTACATTCTTCAAAACCAAAGAAAAAAAATGATATCAGGTTTAATAACATTAGTAAATTTCTTCAATCAAATTTGATATGGATACATTCTCAAATCAACAAAAAAGAATGTACCCATATAAGTGTAAAAATAGATTAAAAATTTTGAATGGATTTTATATTAAAAAAGGGTACATTTTACATATAACAAATTGATATATTTAAGAATGAGTACATTTAAGATTAAAAAAATAAAAAATTATATAAATGGGTAGATTTAAGATTATAAAATTGAGAATCTTTTTATTTTAAAAAAAACTAATAGGTACAATGTCACAGCCCGTCCCAGAATTACTAAATACCGAGGACGTGAAATTACAGAAACGCCCTTAAACGGGATTAAGGTGCGTAAATTTGGTATTTGTTTTACACTAAGATCCTAAACTAGGGTTAGAATTATATTAGTATGTGTTAATTTAATTTGTGTTTGGACTTAGGGTGGGGTCCTACCCCCTAAATCCCTCCCCAAAACCCGTTTTTGTTGTCTCTCTCATCTCCCTAGTCACTCTCTTTCTCTTTCTTCATTTCAGAAACACTCATTCCCTCTCTCTTACTCTCATTCTCTCTCAAACTCTCGGACAAACACCCAAGACCTTGAAAACTTCACAAGTTAAGGTTGAGGAAGGTAGCATCGTGTTCGTAAGGACCATACGAACACATTGATATTATTTTCAGGTAAGATTTCCCACGATTCCATGTAGAAAACTTAAGCTCCGAAATTGCTACTGTTCATGAACTTAAATTTCGTTGTGTTTTAGGCTAAAGCAAGATCACCACGAGTCTTAGGAAGTCCTAAGGAGGCTCGGAGTGCCTCGTTTGAACAAAATGGACGTCGGGATCGTTGGATTCGAGTTTGGCCGAATTTGAGGAATTTTGGAAGGTATGATCTAGTTGTTTTTAGGCCCTAAAACCCTTCCAACGTGATAGTACATGTTAAATGCTTCATTTTGGTATAAAATTCGAAGAAATTGGTTGAAAAACGAAGGAGAATAGTGGATTTGAAATTTTTCCAAAAACCGGCGAACAGTCGCCGGCGACCGGCGACTCGCCGGAGAAGACAGGGAATCTTCCGTCAAGTTTGACGGAATATTCCGACGCCGTTAGTTAACTTTAACGGAAACCGTTAGTTTTTAACGGAATATACTAGGATTTGACGGAATATTCTCTAACGCCGTTCACTGTAGCCGTCAGTGTGCATGTCACGTGGCCGCGCGTGGGCCGCGCGTAGGTCCGTGCCACGTCAGGCGCGTGGGGGCGCGTGAGACCTCCAAAAATTATTTTAAAAATTTGGGAGTGATCCTGAGGTTGTGTAGGTCACTGTGGTATATTCATATACCCAATTTGAGCATCGTATGAAGAATTAATTACCTAGTTTGGTTTAGGTGCGTTAAATGTGCGTTAAATGATTGTTTTAAGTTATTTCACTTATAGGTGGAACTTTTAACGAGGACGAGCACATCCAGGGGCGTCAAGGGGGTTACGACCCGGCGACATACCAGTGAGTGGGCATTTGTTTTTATATATACCTATATACTCGATTTCCCCAGAAATCAAATTTAAATGAAAAGTATATTGAAATGAAATATGATGTGATTGCCATGCATAGAATATTATGGATATTATGAACTGTCGTATGATGCATATATGTATGATGGTGCTGTGGAAGCACAGGTAAGTATTTAATTAATATTATGATGATGATGATGATATATTGAGCTCATATCCTGCACCATGGTTTAGTGCTTATAGTATTCACCGCATCGCACGCTCGCCTTGGATCCAAGTAGATGCTGGTCGTACAGTCCACGCGGAGTGGGTACGACGGGCCAGTCGTAGAGTGTTAGTGAGATTATGACTGGTGGGTGACCTTAGGTTATTGTATACAGATGATTGATGAGAGAAGCACTAGAGCGAATATTACCATGAGTCGTTCAGACTACATTAGGTGGTTCCGACTTATGTGCAGAAGGCCGGACAGGTCATGCGGAGTGACTCCGGCAGAGAGTGAGATTGATAGATGTTGAGCTCTAGGTTCAATCGTTCAGGGCTATTAGAGGGCCTCCGATTGATTATTTCTTTTACCTGATTATATTATGTTAATGCATTCATACTAAACTGTTGAAATTGGCATGGTACATTCTGTATTGAATCTGTTATAAGATTGATGATTGAGACAGTTGAGATATATATATGCTATATACTATTTTTCTGGGAAAGTATACAGGTTTTCCAAAAAGGGGTTATAAATGTGGATTTATGAAATGATTTGGAAAAGCTTATTTTCGCCCACTCACGTTTTCTGTTTTTCGCCCCTCCAGGTTCTAGTTGATAGTTGAGGCGTTGGTGGCCTACGAGGACTGCTTCGGCGTTCTGACAGACTAAATAAATGTAGGATTCACCCGAGGGTGTTGTAAATTAGTTATGTTCCTACTTGACTGCACCTAGATGCTTATGCTCTGTTTATGTGTGTTTAGTACACTCTTATGCACATAGAATGCTAGGTTGTAAATAACTGAAATTAGTGGTTTTCGTTGACTCGTATTTTATTATTAAATCGTTTCCGCTTGCGTTATGGTTACGTCACACTCACGTGACGGCCAGCACGTCCTAGTCTTCGGGTTAGGGTGTGTCAGTTTGGTATCAGAGCATAGGTTGCAGTCCTGTATAACTAATGAGTTCTTCTATTGATTTTGTTATGTTTTCTGTCAGAATTATGCCGCCTCGTAGAGATCCTCGCCGTGCTGCTGAGCCTAATTTCCCCGATATAACTCAGTTAGGGGCAGCAATGGCTCAAGCTTTTCAGGCTAATATCTGTCCTCCTCAGAGAACGCCCGTAGAGACGATGTATAATCTGAAATTGGAAACTTTTGAGGGAAATGAAGGTTATGAAGGGGCAGAAAAGTGGTTGGATCGAATTGAGCAGACCTTTCAAGTGATGCAAAGTCAGGGAAACCTGCCAGCTAATAGATGGGTGGAGACTACCACCTGGTTTTTGGGCCGTGAGCCAGCTGCGTGGTGGATAAATCAGTCGAGGCACATGGCACCTGAAAGGGCAGCCGAATGGGAGGTATTTAAGGAAAATTTTATGAAGAGATTTGTTCCTCCGGAATATATAGATCGCAAGAAACAGGAATTCACCAGTCTGAAGCAGAGAAATATGTCTGCACATGAGTACTACAGGAAGTTTACTGATTTATCCCGTTATGATTCTGATTTAGCGGGTAATCAAGCAGAAATGCTTCGTCGTTTCAAGCTAGGATCTAAGAAGAAGTACAGAACGTTTGCCAATGCACTTCCCTGTGCCGATTATCATGAGTATTTTGAGATTCTGGTCCGGATGGAAGACTCTGATAATCTTCCGGACAGTGAGGATGAAGAGGATAAGGGTAATGGTCAGAAGAAAAATGAGAAAGGTAAAGGTGTTTCCATTCCAGGACCTCGTCAAATGCAGAATTTCAAGAAAAGTGGAATGAGTTCGAGTTCTTCCAGTGGTGGATTTAGTGCCACAGGTCCGAGGAGAGGAGGTGGTAGGTTTGGTAATGGACCTAGATTTTCTGGTCAGAGAGGCTTTAGTGGTGCTGGTAATTCGGGTTCTCCGTTATGTCGCCGTTGTAATTTCCGACATCATGGGGAATGTAGGAGAAGCAGTGGTGCATGCTTTACATGTGGTCAGACAGGACATAGAGCTATGTATTGTCCCCAGAATCAGCAGAGGCCCCAGCAGCCTGTTATGCCAACATCAGCACCGACTCAACAGAACTTTAATTCAGGCAGTTATGGCCAGGGTGGTCGTGGTGGTGCTTATCACTATCAAGGTGATGCTGCTCCTTATGCTCCGGGACAGTATCACTATTCCCAGGATCCTTATTTTCAGAGTGGATATTCTCAGGATCAAGGAGGTTATACTTCATATCCGTCTATGCCAGCTAGCGGATCTCAGTGGTATCAGGGGGGTCAGCCCCAACAAAGCGGAGTTGCTGCTAGTAGTACAGGGTCGTTTAGGCCGCCTGCCCAGGCAGGTCAAGGACGTACTCATCAGGGACGAGGTAACCAGAGTGGCAGAGGTCGTGGAGGACGACAGCCAGCTCAGGGACGTGTTAACCACATCTCGCTGCAAGATGCTCAGAACCATCCAGACTTGATTATGGGTACGTTGAATGTTCTTGGTCATTTTGCTAGAGTCTTGATTGATTGTGGTGCTACACACTCTGTGATTTCTCATACATTTGCTCAAATAACGCAACCTCATCCTTCACCTCTAGGGTTTGATTTAGAGTTTGCTATGCCTAGAGGGGATAAATGTTATGTTGATAGTTTTTACTCTGGGTGTCCAGTGATGGTAGATAATGTCATTATGCCTGCTAATCTTATCCCGTTAGACATCGTGGATTTTGATGTGATTTTAGGGGCGGATTGGTTGCATTATAATCGCGCCCATATAGATTGTTACGGGAAATCAGTTACTTTTCTTCGTCCTGGACTACCCGAGGTTACATTTGTGGGTGAAAGAAGTGGGGTGAGGCATGGTGTTATTTCAGCCATAAGGGCAAAGAAGTTGTTATCCAAGGGTTGTCAGGGATACTTGGCACATGTGGTGTTAAATGATGTTGATTCCGGTAGTGTGGAGGAAGTCGGAGTAGTCAGACACTATCCTGATGTATTTCCAGATGATTTACCTGGGTTGCCTCCAGATAGAGATGTGGAATTTTCGATTGATTTGCTTCCAGGTACGAACCCTATCTCTTTGACTCCTTATAGAATGGCACCAGCGGAATTAAGAGAGTTGAAAATTCAATTGCAAGAGTTAATTGATAAAGGTTTCATTCAGCCTAGTTCTTCACCTTGGGGAGCTCCAGTGTTGTTTGTAAGAAAGAAAGATGGAACTTTGAGATTGTGCATTGATTACAGGCAATTGAATCGGGTGACGATTAAAAACCGTTATCCCTTGCCTCGTATAGATGATTTGTTTGATCAGCTCAAAGGTGCCTGTGTGTTTTCTAAGATCGATTTGAGGTCTGGGTATTATCAATTAAAGATTAAAGATGAGGATGTTCATAAAACAGCTTTCAGGACTCGTTATGGGCATTATGAGTTTTTGGTGATGCCATTTGGATTAACGAACGCTCCTGCAGCTTTCATGAGATTGATGAATGAAGTATTCCAGGAATATCTTGACAAGTTTGTTATTGTTTTTATTGATGACATCCTGGTATATTCTAAGTCGGAATCAGACCATATTCGACATCTTAACTTGGTGTTAAGGAAATTGAGGGAACACCGGTTATATGCCAAATTTAGTAAATGTCAATTTTGGCTGGATCAAGTGGCATTTTTGGGACATGTGGTATCAGCTCAGGGAATTCAAGTGGATCCTCAAAAGATAGCAGCAGTGGAAAATTGGGAACAACCTCGAACGGTCACTGAGGTGCGGAGTTTTCTTGGTTTGGCAGGTTATTATAGACGGTTTGTTCAAGACTTTTCTATGATTGCCTTGCCATTAACGAAGTTAACCAGGAAGGATGTTAAGTTTGAATGGGATGAAAGTTGTGAGCAAAGTTTCCAGCAGTTGAAGTATTGCCTTACTCATGCACCTGTGTTAGTACTTCCTGATGATGATGGTAACTTCGAGATCTACAGTGATGCTTCTTTGAATGGTTTGGGTTGTGTTTTGATGCAGCATAGTATAGTGATTGCCTATGCTTCTAGGCAGTTGAAGACTCATGAAAGAAACTATCCGACTCACGATCTTGAGTTGGCAGCTATTGTGTTTGCTTTGAAGATTTGGAGACATTATCTCTATGGCGAGAAATGTAAGATCTTTACCGATCATAAAAGCCTTCAGTACCTTTTCACTCAGCATGATCTTAATCTTCGTCAGAGAAGATGGTTGGAATTGTTAAGTGATTATGATTGCACGATTGAGTACCATCCGGGTCGTGCAAATGTGGTAGCTGATGCTCTGAGTAGAAAACCTCAAGGGCGACTTAATGCTTTGTATGCCAGTCGTGTTCCTCTTCTGGCAGAGTTGAGATCTACTGGAGTAGAGTTAGAATGGGAAGAGCAAAGTGAAGCTTTTCTTGCCAATTTTCAAGTCAAGCCAATTTTAATTGATCGGGTGCTTGCAGCTCAATCGTTGGATGAAGAAATTCAAGAATTGATCAATTTAAGAAATGAAGGGAAGAAGAAAGATCTCAAGATCCGAGGATCAGATGGTATGCTTATGCAAGAGAACAGGATGTATGTGCCTAATAATGAGGAACTGAAGAAAGAAATCTTGGATGAAGCACATTGTTCGGCTTATGCTATGCACCCAGGAGGAACTAAAATGTATCATACCATTCGACCATTCTATTATTGGCCGGGTATGAAGAGGGAGATTGCGGAGTATGTGAGTAGGTGTATTGTCTGCCAGCAGGTTAAGGCTGAAAGAAAGAAGCCGTTTGGGAGATTGCAACCACTTCCCGTTCCCCAGTGGAAATGGGAGAATATAACGATGGATTTTGTGTATAAGCTGCCACGTACACAAAATGGTTTTGATGGCATTTGGGTGGTTGTAGATCGACTTACCAAATCAGCACATTTTATTCCAGTAAGGGAGAAATACTCTTTAAATAAGTTGGCTCAGTTATTCCTATCGAAGATTGTAAAGTATCATGGTGTCCCAGTGAATATTATTTCTGATCGAGATCCAAGATTTACTTCTAAGTTTTGGATAGCTTTTCAAGAAGCTTTGGGTACTAGATTGCTTTACAGTACAGCTTATCATCCACAGACAGATGGTCAGTCAGAGAGAACTATTCAGACACTCGAGGATATGTTGAGATCCTCTGTGATGCAATTTGGTGATTCTTGGCATGATCGCTTGGATTTGATGGAGTTTGCCTACAATAATAGTTTTCATTCGAGTATTGGAATGTCTCCATTTGAAGCACTTTATGGTAAAGCTTGTCGTACGCCATTATGTTGGTCAGAGGTTGGTGAAAGAATACTTGAAGGGCCAGAGATTGTGGATGAGACTACTCAGAATATTCAGGTAATTAAATCTAACCTGAAAGTGGCCCAGGATAGACAAAAGAGCCTAGCGGATCGACATACCACGGACAGAATGTATAATGTGGGCGACTATGTTTTTCTGAAATTATCGCCTTGGAGAGGGGTGGTTCGCTTTAGAAAGAAAGGAAAGCTAAGTCTCAGGTACATTGGACCTTATGAGATCACTGAGAGGATTGGTGAAGTTGCTTACAGGTTGGAGCTACCTCCAGAGTTGTCTAAGGTACATAATGTGTTCCATGTCTCGAAGCTTCGGCATTATGTGTCAGATCCTTCACATGTGATTCCTCCTCAACCATTGGAAATTAATCCGGATTTGACGTATGATGAGGAACCAGTGACTATACTGGATTGGAAAGATAAGACTTTGAGGAATAAGACCGTGAGCTTGGTAAAAGTATTGTGGAGAAACCATTCAGCTGAAGAAGCTACATGGGAAACAGAAGAACGAATGAGAGATATGTATCCGAGGTTATTCTATGACTTTTGATGTTCTGGTTAGTGATTGGAATTTCGGGGACGAAATTCTATAAGGAGGGGAGATTGTCACAGCCCGTCCCAGAATTACTAAATACCGAGGACGTGAAATTACAGAAACGCCCTTAAACGGGATTAAGGTGCGTAAATTTGGTATTTGTTTTACACTAAGATCCTAAACTAGGGTTAGAATTATATTAGTATGTGTTAATTTAATTTGTGTTTGGACTTAGGGTGGGGTCCTACCCCCTAAATCCCTCCCCAAAACCCGTTTTTGTTGTCTCTCTCATCTCCCTAGTCACTCTCTTTCTCTTTCTTCATTTCAGAAACACTCATTCCCTCTCTCTTACTCTCATTCTCTCTCAAACTCTCGGACAAACACCCAAGACCTTGAAAACTTCACAAGTTAAGGTTGAGGAAGGTAGCATCGTGTTCGTAAGGACCATACGAACACATTGATATTATTTTCAGGTAAGATTTCCCACGATTCCATGTAGAAAACTTAAGCTCCGAAATTGCTACTGTTCATGAACTTAAATTTCGTTGTGTTTTAGGCTAAAGCAAGATCACCACGAGTCTTAGGAAGTCCTAAGGAGGCTCGGAGTGCCTCGTTTGAACAAAATGGACGTCGGGATCGTTGGATTCGAGTTTGGCCGAATTTGAGGAATTTTGGAAGGTATGATCTAGTTGTTTTTAGGCCCTAAAACCCTTCCAACGTGATAGTACATGTTAAATGCTTCATTTTGGTATAAAATTCGAAGAAATTGGTTGAAAAACGAAGGAGAATAGTGGATTTGAAATTTTTCCAAAAACCGGCGAACAGTCGCCGGCGACCGGCGACTCGCCGGAGAAGACAGGGAATCTTCCGTCAAGTTTGACGGAATATTCCGACGCCGTTAGTTAACTTTAACGGAAACCGTTAGTTTTTAACGGAATATACTAGGATTTGACGGAATATTCTCTAACGCCGTTCACTGTAGCCGTCAGTGTGCATGTCACGTGGCCGCGCGTGGGCCGCGCGTAGGTCCGTGCCACGTCAGGCGCGTGGGGGCGCGTGAGACCTCCAAAAATTATTTTAAAAATTTGGGAGTGATCCTGAGGTTGTGTAGGTCACTGTGGTATATTCATATACCCAATTTGAGCATCGTATGAAGAATTAATTACCTAGTTTGGTTTAGGTGCGTTAAATGTGCGTTAAATGATTGTTTTAAGTTATTTCACTTCTAGGTGGAACTTTTAACGAGGACGAGCACATCCAGAGGCGTCAAGGGGGTTACGACCCGGCGACATACCAGTGAGTGGGCATTTGTTTTTATATATACCTATATACTCGATTTCCCCAGAAATCAAATTTAAATGAAAAGTATATTGAAATGAAATATGATGTGATTGCCATGCATAGAATATTATGGATATTATGAACTGTCGTATGATGCATATATGTATGATGGTGCTGTGGAAGCACAGGTAAGTATTTAATTAATATTATGATGATGATGATGATATATTGAGCTCATATCCTGCACCATGGTTTAGTGCTTATAGTATTCACCGCATCGCACGCTCGCCTTGGATCCAAGTAGATGCTGGTCGTACAGTCCACGCGGAGTGGGTACGACGGGCCAGTCGTAGAGTGTTAGTGAGATTATGACTGGTGGGTGACCTTAGGTTATTGTATACAGATGATTGATGAGAGAAGCACTAGAGCGAATATTACCATGAGTCGTTCAGACTACATTAGGTGGTTCCGACTTATGTGCAGAAGGCCGGACAGGTCACGCGGAGTGACTCCGGCAGAGAGTGAGATTGATAGATGTTGAGCTCTAGGTTCAATCGTTCAGGGCTATTAGAGGGCCTCCGATTGATTATTTCTTTTACCTGATTATATTATGTTAATGCATTCATACTAAACTGTTGAAATTGGCATGGTACATTCTGTATTGAATCTGTTATAAGATTGATGATTGAGACAGTTGAGATATATATATGCTATATACTATTTTTCTGGGAAAGTATACAGGTTTTCCAAAAAGGGGTTATAAATGTGGATTTATGAAATGATTTGGAAAAGCTTATTTTCGCCCACTCACGTTTTCTGTTTTTCGCCCCTCCAGGTTCTAGTTGATAGTTGAGGCGTTGGTGGCCTACGAGGACTGCTTCGGCGTTCTGACAGACTAAATAAATGTAGGATTCACCCGAGGGTGTTGTAAATTAGTTATGTTCCTACTTGACTGCACCTAGATGCTTATGCTCTGTTTATGTGTGTTTAGTACACTCTTATGCACATAGAATGCTAGGTTGTAAATAACTGAAATTAGTGGTTTTCGTTGACTCGTATTTTATTATTAAATCGTTTCCGCTTGCGTTATGGTTACGTCACACTCACGTGACGGCCAGCACGTCCTAGTCTTCGGGTTAGGGTGTGTCATACAAACTTAATCTAATTTTATTTTTTATTATTTTGGAATGTTTGAATTGAAAATTAATTAGGAGTTTAATAGAAGTGTGAGTATTAAACCTTAAATTAATTAATAATTTTTATATTAAAAAAATATGTAATAAACATGTAAATTCATTATCACATTAATGCTAGATTAATCAAAATCTAAAAACTAATAAAATCTCAATCAATGAATATTAGAAACATACTAATTTTTCCAAAATATAATGACATGAGACTGAGAGGCGTGTACCGTGACCATCTCAGGGTTTCTGGGGACTCGACACGGATATAAAAATTTACAAACTGGGTTGGAGTGAAAAAACAAGATTAACTCCGTCTCTTTGGAGGCTGAACCTTTGCAAACTTCACAGCAGCAAAGGTTCCATGCATTGGCACTCCGACCCATCTTGCTGAACACCAAATCCAATTTAGAATTAGAGATACTCAACTGTTAGAGCTCAAAAACGGAAGCTTTTGTAAGTTGGGTTGCGAGAAGAGAAGAGAGAAGCTTCAAGTTGCTCTACCAAAACGGCGGGAGATTATGGTGTGATTTGGGAGCTTGAGAAGCTGAAGCGCCATCTCTGATCCCCAATCTGCCCGTCCGCTTGTGGAGGCTGAACCCGTTTCGAGTAGTTTGCTCTTGGCGGTTCAAGTGGGTCGGGTCTGGATTGGTTCAACCCAACAAATTTTAGTTCAAGGTTTGGATTGGGCTTTAGTTTTTCATGGTTGGCCCAAGATTGGCTTTTGCATAGCAAAGCATGAATATGCTTTTTAGCTTTAAAACCTTGAAAAAGATTCTAAATCTTACTAAATTTCCATCCATAATTTGTACACATATATACATCTATATGGTTTAAGTTGCAGACATAAGCGTAGCCACATTAGTTACATACTTATAGCAGATGTCTTGCATATGCGTTTGAGGTTAAATCTCACGCTCTACAGTTTTATGGATATTTTGAGTTATATATATCGCTTGCATGTAAAAATATGGTTTAAAGTGAATTTATTTAGCTAGTAATATGTTTGTTGTTTGCATTGTTACATGACTATAGATAAACCATCCACAATTGTTAATACCAAGAGCAATAAATTTAGAGAATTCTGTTAATCTCGAGTGCAATAATAGTCGACTGCATTCAGAGTAGGGTAAAATTTTTCTTTCCCTAAAGAATCCCAACCAAATTCATAACATAAAAACCTGGACGTTGGGAATATGTGTATGGTGTTACACAGCAGATGAGGACCAGAAAATGTCTATCCTCAAAAAACCCTGTCCCAACCCATTTTTCAGTTTATGTCAAAACCAACAGTTAGTTAAACCGACCACTCTCTCCCGCCATTGCTACCGTTATTACAGTTTACACAGTTAATTAAGCACAAACTACCACACCAAGCAGCAGCAATGGCAGCAACGCAAGCCAAAACCCCTTCTCTTTGTTATTATTCTTATCAACTTCACAACCATATTCCTGCATCATCCCTACCACTTGTTGGTAATAATCTTAAATCCCACAAGAAGACCCTCAAATTCACCTGTAGATCCAACGGCCAGGATGTAATGACTCGTTCTTTGATCTTTCATTTCAGTTTTTTGTAAAGTTAATTTCTGTATTTTTTTTTTCATTGATTTGTCAATATATTTTCTTTGCCAGGATTATTACATTGATGCTCCTGTTGAAGTGGGTGATGGGTTTTCCTTCAGTGGAGGTGCTTGCTTAATTCTGGCATTTTTCGAGGGAGTTGTTATTTGCGCTCCAACTAAGTCATCGTGCAGGATAACCGTTTTAGAGTGCTAATACAATTCCATTTTGTTGATAGTAAAATTTTCCGTGTGTGTGTTTGTTTACAAAGTTAAGTGGAAATGTGCACTGGGTACGACCTTTAACCATTTGAAGCTTATTAAAAACCACCATAACTTTGATTTTCCTCTAGGTGAAAGCTTATGCTGCTTTTGGTTCCGGCGAGAAGGCAAAAGACCCGATTTTTGGACTCGCAATGGGTGCTGATTCTCAGGCCTTCACTGATGTTTTCAGGTGAACTTACAAATTATCTTTAGACATTTGATAGTTCAATGTTTTTGTTTAAATGTTTCTGTGGAATGCAGACATTGAGATTGGATTATTTGCAGGGTTTACCAATTGAACCATGCTCTCTATATATATGATTTTGTTCCATGGATGGTTTTGCGTTGAATCCGGAAGTGCTGATAATCCTTCAGTTATATTGATTCACGGTTAACCTTCTCAGGTGAGTCGGTCTTAATTTGTCAATGTAATAGGAAAGTCTTCTACCATCTTTGTGTTGTTGCATCTGTATGATAGATCGATGCATGTTAAAACGCATGTTTTAATTGTGAAATCCATTTTCAATTTCCCATCTGTCTTAATATTCTTCTGTGTATTCATACATGTGTTCAAATCATCAGGCATACTCTTACAGCAAAGTTCTTCCCATACTTTCGAAGGACTATCATGCGATCGCTTTTGATTGGCTTGGTAAGAATCAAGATCACAAGTTTAGCTGATATCCATTCCTGAATGCAGTTGAAATTATCAATATAAACTACTCACGTGCGATTTTAGTTTTGCTTTGCTTGAAAAGCATTATCAGTTGATTATTGCATCTGCCTTCAATTGCAGGTTTGGATTTTCAGATAAGCCTCAACCTAAATATGGAGTTGACTACACTACGAATGGTAATCGTTTTTGGTCTTATCTCATATGAAGGCAGGCAGATAAAAGCAAAAATTACTCTTGTTTATGTCGTCGAGTTTTTTTCACGGTTTTGCAGAGTTTGTAGCATCCTTGGAGTCATTTATAAACGAAGTTAGCGTTAACAAGGTCACGCTCATTGTCCAGGTATATTGCTTCGCCAGTGAATGTATAACCATGTAATTCGAAGCCTGCAATTGAAAAGAACTTCTGATCTTTGATGTGCGTCTCAGGGATACTTTGCGCCTGTTGTAGTTAAATATGCTAGCAGTCATCAGGAAAAGATTGACAACATAATACTCTTAAATCCTCCGGTATGTGCTCTCCCGAAATCCACCATTGGTTTCTTTGTTTTTTTTACTGATATATATGCTTTATCATTTTGAACAAACTGTGGAGTTTTCGCAAAGGTTTTCATATTTAAGAATTGCTGTCTTATTTCTCAAGAAGACTAGAAACAGAATTATAAAGATTTTAGGCTTTAGAAGACATAGAAGTAAGAGATAACACAAGAAGCGATGATAAATTTCATTCATCATCAAGTCTGACTTTACTAAATATAAAAAACAACTTAAAAAACTAAATTAAGATAACTCTAATTTAATATTCTGCATCACCTCGGTGACAAGAACTTGACTCTGGTGAGTGAATTGAGGGCTTAAACATCACTGAATATAACAAACGAAATAGTAAACTAAACTAGAATACTGCCTACTCCAGCACCATAGTTCTGACTGTCTCCACGCCTCAAAGGCAAGTCTAGTCCACCACCGCCTATCTTCAACTCCGCTGCCCTTTCTTTACTTTCTGCAAGGATTGACAACTTCTCAGTTAATTGGAATGCTGGGGCTTGCAGCCTTGTGTGCTCAAAGTCATGGAAGACACTGCAGTTTGTCGACTGATCCCAACTAGCACGCAGCTCATTGTTGACCATCATTTTGCTAACAATGCAATGAGTCCGTGCTTCTGAGAGCTCAAACATCTTGGCGATTTGTTCCAAGCTTAAAGTCTTGTATGACGGTGAGTAGGTCAAAAGGTAGGTTCTCAAAGCCGCCTCCTTGATCTTAGCCTTGATCATCTCAAGAACACACTCACGATTCCTGAGGAGCATCCAGACAAGAAGGGAATTGATGACATTAAGGGCCTTTTGGAAGTCGCTTTTGCTGAGGGCTTTGGTAGCAGCCACTATATGATCCCTGACATTTTCAGCGGGTCCTACGAACAGTCGCTTCTCATTTGATTCAAGCAACCGCCTGAATGTTTTACTAATCACTCTGCGATTTGTGTCGTGGACCTAGCTGCCATATTAGGCACTTCCAGCAGCATGGCACATATCAAATGAACTGCCTCCAGGAGCTCAAGGTTTATGTGCATATAGGAGGGCATCTGCCGGCTTCTCTCCAGCCTTTCCTGTTCTGGAGTTTTCTCGTGAAATCTACTTCCCGGGACACCTTGTGCAAGCAACTCCCTTACTCTTCCACCCAAATTTAAGTCAGAAAGGCAGCTATTTCCTTCAAGGATTAGTCCATTCCAAAATGCACATAGACCGAGTTGTGCCACGGCCCTATTAAACAATATTTGGGTTGAAATGTCCATATGCTGAATACAATCAGGCAGGTGACTCATCAGCAACAAGTCGTGCACAGTAGAAAACTCGTCCAAGAGAGCATGGTGGTAAATGTCACAAAGCATTGCTCGTGCTTTAGTCTGATCATCTCCATGCTTGTATATCAATCAAACCAGAATATCCATGAAGGCCCTACTGCTCTCAGTAAAAGTGGGTTTCCGAGGAACAAGTTGAGGAGTTACAATAAATGCCATAGGCTCCTTGCCTGCACCATCTTGTGTCTGCTGATCAGCAAGACTTCTTATGGAATCATAAACTTCCTGTGGTTTATAATATACTTGTTCAACCCGCCTTAGGGCTACCTTTGCAACATCTTTGAAATTCCCAACTTTCTCTAAATACTCTTGAACATTTTGAGCAAGAGTAAAAAACATTGGTTCATCTCTGAGTCTTTTGATGTACTCATTGGTGTGAGGGTCCGCGCACTGCAAGCTGTTGAAGAAGTCAGTGTCTATCCTTTCCACAAAGGCCGCCAAGTTTCCCCAAAGCCTGATTGTCCCATTGTAGTCCAGTCCCATCTGGGATTCATTCTCATCTGGCTCCGCAATATCATTCACCACAATGTTTGGATATTGCACCAGAATATCAAGTACAACAAGCATGTTCCGCACACACTTTTTCCCACACATTTATAGGCATGTGCCTGCTGAGACCCGGGTTGACATCAAATTGAGCAGAAACAGGACGGAAAAGAATCTCAAGCTTTTGTGCGGGTGTTTTAGCAACTGTTGTCAAGAAGGTAAGCTGCTCAAACCTTCCAGTTCCCTTCCTTCCTGAGCTGCCACTACCTCTTTCAACTTCTTATTTATCACATCCCATGACATCTCGTGACCATCATCTTCCTCATCCGTCATTGATTCAACATCTGTCTGATATGAAGTTTCAGAATCCGTTTAAGAAGACTCATCAGAATCCTCCTCGCTCTTCACGGGATTCTCCCTAAACAAACTAATCAAGTCCTCATACTGCCTATTGTTCTTCTTCAGTTTCTGTTTCATCACGGTCAAGGCCTTGGCATTGCTGCTAGTGATCTTCTTCTTAGCAGCCTTTTTTTCCAGCGCTTCAGCCAAAATGCCCTCCAGCAAAACAAGCGCTTTGATGTAGAGAGACGGTACTTTTTCCTTCTTGGTCATGCGCATCACCTTCTCGAGCTGCTTATTAAGTTTCTCAAAGCAATCCTCCATGCTGATCCAATCATTGACATTCTTAGCCGCATTCTTTAATTTGTCAAACGTAGCATCATCTCATCAAAGTGCTTGACTTTTGCTGATTTAAGAACACGCTTCGGATCATCCTCCTTGTCATCAGAGGCATCACTGACATCTATTCTGTAGCAGCTTCCTTCGGTGGAAATCTCAGTAACAACTGCAGTTTCAGATTCTCTATCAGTATCAATATCCGAATCGCTGCTTGAAGTACTCCGCTGGCTCCAGAACTTGGACTTGAAGGAATACCTAATGAATAATGTACTCAGAATCAACAATTCCGATATGTAAAGGATTGCTTTGGACGTATGAAAGTTGTACAAGAGAACAGGTGAAAAACAGTAAGAAAAATGTAATTTACAAGATGGAGAAATTGCCTGTGCACAATAACCCGGCTGGAAACCCAAAACCCAAGCATGAACTAAGTCATTCTGCTTATCAAGGAAAAAAAAGTCACAAATGAGATAATTAACTGTTATAACTCTTATCCATTAACCAAAACCAGATTATATTAAGGTTTAGTTTCTTATTTATCTCATCCTTTTTTTATAATACAAGTTAAAACCCGAAGCTAATCTTATCATTAAGCAATGATGAAGACTTAAACCTCGCCGTACCTGAATAAGATGCCATATGCAGCGCCAGGATGCTCTTGAATAAACAGGAGCCATCATTTCTACAAACCTGCCATACGTGTAATTAAGACGTGCAGGATACACGGACCTATATCTGTAACACGCATGCACGCATCCATGGATTGATGCACGCGTGAGTAAACCATACGTGTCTGTATTTGTTTATGAAAATTTTGTACCCTGTGCATGAAGGATCTGTGCTGTTTTCATCACACTTCCTTCCACCACGAAGTGTCTTGTTTATGTTCCTGTTAATGCACCACCAACCAAAAGAGTGGTGAAGAACACGTAAGATCGGAGCAAGTAGTGAAGAATTTACTGAGAAAGAATCATTAGAGTCTGCTACCAAATTTCAAATTAGGTTCTATATTAGTCTCCTTAGTTTAGACAGAATACCTGTGTACTTCTGTTCTGTTGTCTCTCGCCATAAGAAGATGCACCTCGGAGTTGGCAGGATCAAGTGCTGGCTGTGATATCTCAAGCCCCTCTTTTCTGATAATCAACAAGTGTCTGCATATGCAAGAAATCAAGATGAATACATACTGAAACAATATCAGGATGCAATGGTTTTACATAAATGCACGAAAAATGTATGAATTGAGGGGAGTAACTTCCAGCATTGAAATTTTCGATTCCCAGGTCCTCGTCCCAGAGGTAGATGTTAAAAAGGAAACCAAACCAGGTTACTAGAATTTACTAGGAAAATTTACATGTGCGAATCTCAATTACAATTATGGCTAGGGGCAGTTACCACTAGTTTGATTCATAGCAGACACATGTATAGCCCTACTACTCCATTCCTAATCCCTCCACTCGTTTACATGACCGCGTAATGAAAAAAGCACGACAACAAAATGACTTGATGGGAACTGAGAAATCGAAGAACAATGAGAAACCAAATCCATGAATTTGAAGATACAAAGAAACTAAACAACGGGATGAGAAACAATTGTGTTCTCCTTTGGTTACCTTCTTTACAATCTTGTTCACACTTTTCTTTTGCTTTAATTCAACTGCAATGGCCAGTAAGTCTGTTGATGACTTTGAGTTCTAAAACAAAAGGAGTACATAACATATATCAGCATTAAAACCCGATTTCTTACAACCCTAATTACCATATCCTTCGAGCTGCCTAATCAAAATTTAAGATTATCACTACAATCAACACAGAAACAACGGCTTACCTTTTTGTTTTAGGGACCCCATAAAGGGTTGCATTAGCAAGTCAAAGGTCTTGGAAACCATTCCTTTAGGTAGTGCCTCAGTTCCTTCAAGCCTGCATTGAGCCTAAACATGTAGGAGAACATCAATCACAACTACAAATTTTAACCATTGTACATATAAATTATAAAGAAGACTGATGCACCATTTAAGAAAACCTGCAACTTTTCGAAATTGTATGTTGCATAGCATTAACTGATCCTTATGCTAAAAACTTCTGTGAATGAAATGTCTAAGGAGTACTAAATATGCCAAGGAAAACATATACATATAGTCTTTATGGCGTACGTTTAACAGCACTTTTTGCAAAATGTAGTCAATTAAGTTTGTCGATGATATCTTGACCATATCAAAATGTAGTCAACTATATTAGCAATTGTAGGTCGAAGTATCAACAATATCAATAATATGAACAACATATCCACGTTTTAAAAAAGTTCAGTTAATATATATGTATGGTGAATAGTACCTCTTAATCAGTGACAACAAACTGGCTCCGAAAGAAGAGAACTGCACAAAGCATGGCAATGGTAGAAAGGAAACTGCAACTAAAGAACCTCCTTCTTGTTGGGTCCTTGTGAGAAATCTGAATGCAAGAGGAAATAACAAAAACAAATATAAACCAAAATAATTACAAATCAAAAGGGTAGGCATTCATAATTCTCTGCTATTAAGATTGGACATTAAAAAGCCTCATAAACTTTGTGTAAAAAAAAAGCCACATAAACCAATTCAAAAACCAAATTCTGCTGCATCATACAAAGAATGTGAAAAACTGGACTTGAGTAAACCAAAGGAAAATCACTGCAAAAGGAGAAAACAACAGTGCGAAAATCACTGCAGGAAGAAGGTGAATATCATGCTATGAAATCGAAAGTCGATAAACTTTAAGAGAGCTATTGCAAAGAGGGGCTTACAGAAGTTGGGGTCTTCATCATCATCATCATCATCTCCAAGTTGAATAAAACTAGAACAATTTCTGAATGTTGAGAGATTGAGAAATGAGATTATGGTGATTGCAAGGAAGGAAGCAAAAACTACGAATTATGATGTGAGATATATTTATGAGAATTAAATTTAATTAAAAAGTTTTGTCAACGGACCTTCAAAAGCAGTGCATCAAGTGAAGCGGCCTACGATACTTGAAGCTGCAAAAGCCAATTTTCAAATAAACAGAGCTACTGATCCCACATGTCCTTCTAAATCCACCAAGACGCGGGAAGGCTGCCTAATGCGTTGGGCTCAAACCCACTTCGATGTCTCGGTACAATGCCTTTGAGTAATGATTGTAGTATGTATCTCAAAATTTAGACAGTGAGAGTTGTTATCAGCACTTTCAGAGCTGATATGTGATGTGTGATAATCGTCTTTTATCTAAAGTTGAATTAAAGGCCTATATAATGTAATAGTTAAATTTAATGAAAATAACAATTGATCTATGTGATGTGACATGTAGCTAGAATGATCTTATGTACAAACTAAGAATTTGATGGTAACTCACACAACTTTTATGTTCTTACTATGTGTATGAGTTTTGATTAGAAAAGATAGGCTATTTTAGAGTTTCCTGAATGTGAATAGACACTTTCATGTGAGGATAGTAAAGATAGGGTTTAGATTTAATTAAGTTGTACATTGAAAGATTCTTTGTTGACGACGTCGTCACCAACCATCTTGTTACCCTAGAATTAACATAAATTAATTAGCTGGAAAAATAGAGGTTAAAGAATCTGTTGATGAGTCTTACTTATTCCGAGGTATTTTCTTACTATAATATCTTGTTATATTTTATGATAAAACAAAAAATGGTAAACTCTTCATTCTACGCTCAAAATCTTAGTCTTTAACAACCCAAAGTCCTGCGTAAGAAAAACCTTTGTTTGACATTACACTATAGACAATTGTGTGGGTGACTGTTTCTACGTTGTAAAATCCATATTCATCAACAAACAACCACTAACCAAAATAAAGATAGGCCTACAACTTTATCCACAGATGACCCTAAGTCATTATTATATTATAAAATCCACATACATCAATCAACAGGTAACCACTAACTAAAGGGAAAAAGATTCTGGTCGGATTTTTTTTGTTTTTGAATTCTATGAAATTCGTGATTGAAATCGTTTATCGTATATCGTGCTGTTAGAAATTATTTTAAAATTTAAAATTAAATATAAATAATACTTAATAAAAATTAATGTATGATCAATGGTTGCGATTATGAAATTCTTAGGATCTCAAGAAAATGATCCAAAGAGGATCCTTTTCCTTCAAGTAGACAGGGCTTGTAACCTTATCGACAATTGACGCTCGACACAAAAATCAACATACATCAAAAGGTGCGAGGCATCAATTGTCCTCACCTGCAACCTTATCCAATAGTTGATGAATTGGGTAGGAAGTTATACAGCACGTATGATGTAACGTGCAACACTATTATTGCTGGTCAAGGCCTTTGTCAAGTCTCAGGGGAGGCCCGGAGAAGGGTGCTCCAAGGACAAAGGACACTTTTAGGCGTTTGCAGATTGCAGTGATTCTCGAGCTACATGGAGAAGGAGCAGAAAATTTTCATTATGATCGGAATACGAGAGATATATTATATGTTTTTATAGAAATTGAGAAAATTTTTAATTTTTAAATTATTAAATTTTTAACACACATATCATATCATTTGTATAGTAATATGTTATGTATCATCTTATGTACCGATCATATTAAAAAATGTATTGAGAAAAAGACACGGCATCCGACACAAGGACGAACCAATCCAACCAATCAATTTGATCAAAACACCACACACGCACCGTAACATGTGCCCTCATCACCCAATTAGCCCCACCACCACACCCACTTTCCCTTCATTCTTGAGTCGTTTGTTTCACGCGCTTCCAGCATGCCTGACTGCAGGTAACCTAACAGTGGAAAATGGAAAATGGAAAATGGAAAATGGAAAATGACATACATCCTACAATGCTAAACCTGGTTGCAGCGGAGTCGCTGATACATCCTACAGTGCATAAGGGTTTTCATGGAAAATGACATACATCGAAAGAGTTTATTGTTATGTTGGATTTTGATTTAATACTATATTGTTACGGTAGGTTTATTTTTACATGATAATATATTTTGGAATGCGTTGCCGCGATGACACGAATTTATATAAGTTGTTTTCATTTTTGTAGTTTGCTAACATTGTCAAATGTGTCTTCTAGCATCAATGATCCAAGAATTTATACATAAAATTTTACCATTGATTGAAAACGCATATTTATATCATGTAAATTGTTCATCTACAAAAAACACCCTATATTTAAAGAAAACATCAATTCACCTCATAGTAAATTTTTATTGAAGTCGAGTATTCTCGTCTACAATGACTGAGTTGCAAGAAAAGATTTATCCTTAATTTTTTTTTTTGGTAGAAGATTTCTCCTAAATTTGGTTGCCCTAGCTTGAACCTTTTATCGTCTGCAGAGTTTAATGCTGATCACAAATGGAAAATGATCTAGTTTGGAGATCCTAGGGATTATGTGATTGTGACATTTCATCGTACATTGTGAGATCAATTTTCGTTAGTACTATTCATATTTAATATAAAATTTTAAAATTTGAAATTATTTCTGACCGCACGATGTACGATGAACGATCACAATCATAGGATTCCTAGAAAAAGGATCCGGCAAGGATCCTTTTCCATCATATATTCATTGGGACAGATGTACATGTGTTCAGTTTTTGACCGTGCCGTAGGACTAGTGATGGACTCCTCAAACTTGTAAGTGAAAGGTTTTAGGTTCGATTCTTGCCAAAGGCAAATTTAAACCACGTTATTGCTAGTTCATTATGAGGCTAAACTTTCATCTTCTCTTTAATGTAGATAATATCGTTTGTTAAAAAAAATAGTACATTTTCTTATCAATCAAACAAAAGGAGACATTTTTTCTTACTTTTTACTTAAATTATGGTACCCTCTCTAAATCCATAACCATAATCATGATATGTAGTGCTTAATACTATAAAATAAGTGGTAATTATTTCGTTTAATATAATTTATTTGTTTTTAGTTGTCCAATGTCTGTGTGTGTCCATCGACATTCTTTCTGGTTCTCTTCTAAATTTTGTATAGACGGTAATACTAATAACACCACCAATTTAAATTATTCTTTAATAAATAATATTATCTATACGAAATAGGCAGGGAGCTAGCTTTACGATAGATTAGTAATAATATGGTTCAAATTTGCTTTTTGTGAGAATTGAACTTAAGACCTCTCACGTACAAATGAAAAGAAATATCACTATATCGTAATACTAAGTAACACTATTGGTTTAAATTATATTTTGTAAATTATATAATGTAGTTGTTAATATTAAATTATTACTAAAAATATTAATTAACGTATTTATTTATTCTCGATGACACATTATATGAATATAAATTTTTACTAATTAATAACACACTCATTGTCAACCAAAATCATATGAAATTACCAGTTTAATATTCTAATTAAAATAGAACATGAATAAGAAATATGAGGCAGAAATATAATTTCACACAACCAAATTTTAGTTTTTTTTTTCAAAGCCTCATCTACATATAATCTTAAAATATCTCTAATTAAAAAAAATAAAAAAAACAAAAAAAAAACTTTCCACTAGTACATTCTCTATCACTCTCCTCCTCTCTCATTTTATTTAAAAAACAAAAATAAAAAATATTCTCACACACTTTATATATATCTATATGCTAGTATGATCTAAAAATTGATCCACCTAGCATGTGGACTTTGTGTGGTGGAATCTGTTTATGATTGATAATAAGTTATTAACTCTTGGTCTTCTCGAGAAATTCAATTTTTTTACACTATTTCGTCCTTTTATTTTTGAATGCAGTGTCTTTGCTTTTAAGTGGCTCTCTAGTTCTTCTCTCTCGGGAACTCTCTCTCTCTCTCGCTGGTTTTTGCAGCTTCTTTATCTGAAAGTGGGTTTTCTTTCCTTTGCATGTTACTATTTTATTTATTTATGTTCTTATTTTTTTGGCTTGGTGTTTGTTTAGTTTGTAGGGTTTCGCTTTGGCAATTGATGCCTAGGGTTTTTTAATTGCATGCTTGAATTCCTTTTGTGTTTTCATGTGCTTAAGTTTGAGTTTTTATACGGTTGTTTTCTTCTGGGTTTTTGTGGTTGTTCTTGTGTTTCTGACTTCAGAATTAAGAACTTATTCATGCACCAAAACATAGTTAAGAAACAATTGGAAAAAAAAAAATTGAATTATTAAATATTAGATTCAGCTCAGCTTACATGTTCCAGGAACATCTGCGTGAAAGATTTATCCTTTTCTGTACATCAGTCCCAATTTGTAAGAATTAAGGTTAAAAGTTTGTATTTTGACTATTTTCTTAACCCTTTTTATGCAAAAAATTTGGCCTGAAGTGTAAGCTTGACTTTCAAAGCATTTGGAATTTACTTTGTTTTCAAGATGGAGATGTTCCATGCTCACAAGAACTAGTTTTAGATTTTTCCATTAATTTCTCAAAGCTTTTGTACATTTTATTCGGTGTTGTATAATTTATGACGAATATTTTCTACCTCTTGGGTAGCAGTTTAATTTCCATTGAAAATTAGATAGTTTCTGGTTGTAGATAGTTTTCTTAGAAATCTCTAGATGAGGTTTCTGATAGTATTTTGCATGTTATGTTGTGTTCTTACTTCTTAATTTCATGTTCTATGTGTCCCTGAAAGATCATTCTTGATCTGTAATTATAGGGTAGGTCCTAGATATTCTCTAGTCATACTTTATAATTTTTCAACCCAGCACCATAGTTCCGGTATATGTCAGACTTCTTTGGAGTCGATCATGATACTACTGTACTAGGTCTGTATTTTCTGTGCTAACAATCTAGGTCAGTTGGTGTTATTGGGGATATCAGATATTTGGTTAGTATTTTATATAGATGTGTATGTATGTATGTATATGTGTATAAAGTTCATTTTAATTTCTCACCTTTTATTTCCCCCCCCCCCCAATTTATGTGTGGAAATTTGATCGCATGTGCAAGATCCCTTGTTGTGATTGTTAGAACATTATAAGCTGCTCTTTTCCGTAGCTACTGATGTCTAATTTGAGCTATGGTTTGATGTTGTGTGACAACGAGAGAGAGCACGCTTGTCATCACGCATGAAAGGATCATGGTTGTTTACGGGCGTGCCCTCTCTTGTTGTCATTCGGTCCACCTGCTCTATCTTTGGCATATGATATTAATTTGCAGGTGATTTTGATCTCTAACTATACATGCCAGAATTCGCATATGATATATATATATATATATTACTTGTTTTTACTTCAATTTGTTGTAAATTTTTTTGTGGAATCATTTTTTATGAACTTATTGAGTCTCATGTTTGAGATCCAAAATAATGTGCTCATTCAACAATTGTTAAAACATTTTGACAAAACAAAAAGCTATTGGTAAAACATAATATACGGAACTTCAATATTCATCCGTAGCACATCAATTAATCATTTACCTCAACCAATTAAGTTTGTTTAGCGGCAATCCACTTTGTGTTACCGTTTAGTGGTATTCTTTTTACTTGTAAGTGAAAGGTCCTAGGTTTGATTGTTGCTAAAGGAGAGTTCGAACCAAATTATTATGGCTAATCCATTGTGAGGTTTAGCCCACTCCCCCACCCCTTTAGTTTAACATCAAATGTATTAAAAAAAGTTTGCTTAGTGGGGACTTAGGATGGGGTTGAAAAGATTTGTGCTGATCATGATGAGTGCTTGTTGTGTTGTGCATATTGCAGATGTTGAAAATTTTTGTGAAATTTACTAATTATTGATCTTGGCAATCTTGGCTGATTTGCCTCCTTGTTTTAATGATAATTCCGCCCAAAAACCATAATATGTTCTTTACACATATTAGAACCGAAAAAGATAATCAAGTTAGATTTTAAGGAAAACTAATGAAAAGGGCTTGAAAACTTTGAGTTTTAATTATAAGGACAAAATAAAGGGTAAAGTGAATAGTACCAGGATTGACTTTTTAGTGTAAAAATGTGGTTTTTCGTTAAAGTGAACAGTACCGGGAGCTTTTCGTTAAAGTTCCCTAGATTCTAATGAGAATCTATAAGTTGAAGGTTTGTTTTATTTAAAAAGAAGGGTGGTTTTCACATATGAGAAAGTAGAAGTTGAAGATTTGTTCAATTTGCATCCATTACTATGTTTCTAACACTTCCTAAAATAATTTTTAAATTTTCCTTTTGATTTTATTAGATATTTTATTTTCTAATTTAAAAACATAAATTTATTAAACATAAAAGCAAAGAAAAGGGTCTGTTTTGCATATGGGATAGGGCAAATTTGGATACTTTTTTTCTTTGCACTCATTGTTGTGCTTTTCAAACTTTTCATAGTATATAAACATTCTCAGCATTTAGTTTTATTCAATTTTCTCTTTTGTATATGGCCATTGTGCCATGGGATTGTGGAGGAACCAAAAGGCCACAGTGGCATGATCAAGATCGTCATTGTGGTTGCATGGCCAAATACTCTCTTATTGTTCTTTGTTCCTGCATTTATATATTACTCCCAACATATTTTGCTTAACTATTTATTAGCTTGTGTATTTCTTCGTTTATGTGCCATATATAGGCATTTTGTTGTTATATTAATGAAAACTGTGAAATAACGTTAATCTGTAATATGTATCCAAGAAATCAAAATTTGAAGTGATTAGATTAATCAAAAAACACTTTTAGATACCATTGTTTCATTTTAAGAGTTTTGGATTTTTGGACTCATGTTATATTGTTATTTCACTATCTGCGATGGAGATGTAGTTTCATTTAAGGGAAGATAATTCAACGACGGCACTGTATTTGTATATGTGTGAGATATCCATTTTCTTGTCAAATTTTCAGAGAAGAAATGTGATTAGTGGATTGAAATGTTAAGGAGGGACAAATAAATGGGTGATCTAAGCATGAAATTGCAGGGTTGCTGATGCTATATATACCAGTGGTGATGGTGAACTCAATGAACAGATCGTATTTTGGCAATGCTAACTTGGTATTTGTGGGGTTGACGGTGATGGTGAGATGTGGTTTGCCAGCTAGTAGATTGTGTTTTACTGGTAAGTGGATTGACAGCGGTTTCATATTGCATTGAGATTGTATCTTAAGTCTAACTTGTTCTTGCAGTTTCTTTCTCACAAAGGATGAAATAGATCCTCTATATTTTGTTTTATACTGAACTTTCAACTAGCACATGATGCTGATCTCTAATAGCAGATTGAATTCATATATTTATGACTTGTTTTTACTTGGAAGTATGTGTTGTTTCCCATTAAAATTATTCAGCATTCGGAAAATCTAATGTAATTGCAATGCAGTAGTTATGCGTAAATCATTTTTGTCAGTCATGTTTGGTATGTGGTCGTAATGTAACTGGTTAATGGGTATATAAATTGTTGCACTTTAATAGAATAGGCTAAAAATTGTTAGATGCTCTTGATGTACATGAGATAAATAAATGAAATTTTCTGATTGAGCAATACTTTCAGTTCTGTTTGCTATTTGGAATTCAGAATTTGATTTTAGTGGTGCTTATTTTACTCTTTTTACTTTTACTTCTTGTGTAATGTAGGAAAGGATGAATATGGCTGGAGTTGGGTTGATGAGGATTCCATTCCCCTTATTTGTTCCTGCTCGTACCAGTATTTTTACCATTTTCTCACCCTTTTATCGTTAAATTGAATGGTAAACTGTAACGCTATCAAGTAAACCAAAAAAACATGTGCTAAGGGACTGGGCATGATTTTGTTGTTAATATGATTGAATGAGTCCATTACTGGATACAGAAGCAAAATATATGAGCACTCCTTTTATCTACTAATAATAAGTGGAAGACTTAAGAATGAAGAGAAACATTGCTAATGCAATAGCCGTGACAATGGCAAATTGGCTATGCATACAAAGCTAATTTTGGTATGGGCGGTGTGAGAGTGAAGGTTGGGGATGCAATTTTGCGGCTGTTGGTGTTACCTTGGTTGTGAGTTGGTTGTAGTTTTTTGCCTATTTTTTATGTCATTTTTGTACTCTTTCCCATATGAAGGATGAAAAAACTCTTATTTCTCAAACTTCAGGCGTAGAAGACTATGTAAGATGGGGTGCGTAAGTCTTTTCCGTTGTTTGAACCCACGAGTCTTCTCACCAAAAAAAAACAGGTATATATTTGGATTGCTTGTTATAACACCATGAACATTTTTTTTTCTTGAAATTTTCCATTATCTAAGTTTCATTTTATGGACTCGTGTTTTCGATATTGTTAATTTTGTGTCCTTGTTAAAGTGTGGATGATGGGGCCCTAAAGTATCATGAAACTCTAGACTCAATTGTTAAAAATGCATTACAGGAACTCTAGGACTCCATCTACTTAAGCACTACAAAACTACTACTTAAACATTACAAATGCACTACGTAAACACTTTTCCTATCGAATGTATTGCATGGTCATTTTTAAGTATCTCTATCTATATTTTGTAGTGCATTCCTACCAAATTAAGCTTAAAATCCATGCAACTTTAAGTCCTCATCCAAATGTCTTTCACCGGTATCAAATATTTCTACAACAACTCTAGTAGTTGCAAGGGAGAGGTAAAGTTGTTAGAGTGTTATGTTTTAGGTGAGCACCACTCATGTGGGGGGAATATTACCGTTGCACATAGGAGAGCATCTCTCTTACATCATCAACTCATCTTAACCATTCACGTAATCTACACTATGAGACAGTTACAAGTATCATACTCTATCACTTAATGAAATTACCTCTCCACAGCACACTTGGAGCATATTTCTGAAAATTCACTTATAATTCAACACTCCCTTCTAGGTGTTTTGCAGAAATCACTCTCAAAGACTTCCTCAAATACTTAAATCGATCCTTTCCCATGCTTTTGTGTTTGCATTACACCAAATCAATTTCCCCTTCTTGCAGTGCATCTTTGATGACGTATAGGATTCTTAGATATAGCAATGGTAGAGGTATTATCACACAAAATTTGAGTTGGTTCAACTTGTTCTTCCCCAAAATCTGAGAGAACAAACCTTAACCCGATTGCTTGCACAGTAGCTTCAGCTGCACTCACATATTCAGCCTCTGCAATTGACAATGCTACACTATTTTGCTTGATTAATGCCCAAGAAAGCACTCCAAATCCTAGACTAAAGTCATATCCAGAAGTGCTTGTCATCCTCACTTTCAACCCAGTCACTGCCACAATACCCAATTAGCACAACATTCTTCCCCTTTTCACTTGCAATTCCATACTCCAAGGTGCCTTGGATATATCGTATTACCCTTTTAGTAGTTCCCATGTGCTTCCTGGTGATAGTGCATGAACCTAACAAGTAGGCTTGCTGCAAACATAATGTTTGGTCTTGTAGCGGTCAAATACAAGAAACTCCCAACAATCTTTCTTTACAAACTTTCATCAGCCATTTCACTTCCATCCACTTTAGACAATTTTTCATTAACAGCCAATGGAGTTGCAACTAGTTTGCAATACGTCCAAATTTATCCAATAGAGCCTTTGCATATTTCTTCAGATGTAAGAAAATGCAACTCTTAGTTTGAACTACTCCTCGACCCAAGAAGTGATGTAATAATCCCTAGTCTGTTATCTCATATTGCTTCATCATTTCACTTTTAAATTCTGAAATCAACTCATTTGAACTCCCTAGTGTAAATGATATCATCCAACCACATACAAAGAGACAATGATAATACCTGCCTCAGTTGTCTTGGTATACAATATGGCTTCACTAGGACTTCTGTGAAACCCAACTTTTGAGAAAAATATGAATAAGTTTCTTCATACCAAGCTCTACGGGCTTGCTTCAGACAATATAGTGCTTTCTTGAGTTTGCAAATCTTGTCTTCCTTGCCTTCATTCACAAATCCAAGAGTTTGATCAACATATACCTCTTCATGGAACACTCCATTGAGAAATGCAAACTTCACATCCAATTGCTTTGAACCTCTTTGTGCAGCTAGAGCTTCAATGTTCTTATGGTGTTAGGTTTTGCAACTGGAGCAAATGTCTCATTAAAATCCAATCCAGGCTTCTGGAAGTACCCCTTTGCTACTAACCTTGCCTTATTCTTCTATACAGAGCCATCTAAAGGGGAACCTTCTAGGAAACTCATTTACAGACGTGTCTAAGCATAAATTTCAAACATCTCTGGTGACTCTTAGCCTTAATATTATGCTATTGTCAACATGTTTAAGATTTATGAAAACTTGTGTTCCTGTTTTCATGGAATCTGGATGTGAAAACGTTTTCCTTCCCCAACCCTCGCTTTCTTTTCTATCACTCTGATGATATCTTCGCTATTCTTTTTGGTACTTGGCTCATGTGTTTGCAATGGAGGACACGTGCTTCTATTTTCACCTATTCGCTTCCGTTTGTCTCTAAACTGACTAATGGATTTCTTGTTGATGGAGTTTCACTTATAGGTTTTTTATTCGTTAAGATGTAAAGGCCTATTAATGATTTTTCTTGTAAATTGTAAGCACTATATCCATGATGAGCTTTTAAAGCTGAACTTCTTTCATAAGGATTCGACGTGATCATGGAGTGCCGGCTGTCGACTACCTGACGCCCTCCCCCTCCTCCTTTATCCTGCGTCTGCTTACCATGCGAATGGTGTACGTTATAGAAGATAGTTTGCTACTGTTTAGGTTGTTACTGCTTTACCTATTCTGTTTATGTGCTTGCCTTGCTACCGTCTAGGTGGTTACTGCTCTACCTATTCTTTTTAATGTGCTTGCTTTTATTGTTAACAAGAGTCAAAGTATGACACCAGCAATTGATTCACACTTACGGTTAAATATTGTTCAGAGTAATTCCGAAGTGCTTGAATGATCACCAGGAGTTGAATCTGAAGACCGAGTAAGTGTTTCCTAGATACGTCTGCTTCAACCAGCTTGCAACTCTTAAAGAGAATTTGATTTTACGTCTGTGCTTCATCACGTATACTGTTTAACATTCGAAGGGATCCCTGGCATATTCTAGTTTAGCATCTCATTCAAGCTCATATCAAAACTGGGATCCGCCGTTATGAAGGCCGGCTTTTATCATTGAAACAGATCACTCTCCCAGATTGGACATTACATCCTTTTGAGTTTAAACCGAAATTTAGTATATCAATCTGCATTATTTTTACTTGGATTTTATGTATATTCTGACAATTGGTCCTTCGATATTTGTTCTTTTATCAGATGTTTTTCAGCATCTCATTTCCTCTGGATTGTGTGTTCTTTTTCAAAACAAGTGGGATTTGGAAGTCATGTCATCCCCTCAAAGAGAATTTTTAGCTGAGTGAATGAAATGATTCCAACGTTATTCACCGCTCTGGTCAAATTGGGGCTTAAGCGACTCTTCATGCTCGTCTCACCCTCTTGGCCCGCCTTTTCCTGAATCCAGGATCGAGCTTATTCCCCCATCTGTGGTTGATGCCCACGGTGGATGACATAGCAGTGGTTTAGTGTGCCCTTATTTCAGCCAGTACTTGGCATGGCCTGGTGGGAAAGTACCATCCCTTTCAACGGTAAGACCACCTCCAATGGTTGGGGAAAATTTAGTTAAGATAAATAGTGCAATTGAAATCCGAACTTTAGACTATAGTAATGTCCTTCAAATCAAATGATGTATTCTCTTCCCTATATCCCTGCTGTTGCTCATTGTAAGAAGGCACTGAAGAGCTCTTTTGAGATCACTGCTCAGCATGGCCAATTCAAACTCCAACCTACAAAAAGGGATGACAATGATATACTGTTCAAATTGGGATGAAACGGCTGCTGCTTGGATTTGAAGATAAAAAGAAACTAAACAACGGGATGAGAAACAATTGTGTTTTCCCTTACCTTCTTTGCAATCTTGTTCACTTTCCTTTTGCTTCAATCCAACTGCAATGGCCAAGAAGTTTGTTGATGATCACTTTGAGTTCTAAAAAAAAAAGGAGTGAAACTTGAAATCCGATTTCTTTGAATTCAATTAGAAGTCTCAAATATTTCCGATTTGGTTAATATTTTGTAAGGATAATCTATGAGGTGAAACTTGAAAAACAGATTATTTGGATCGCTAAACTTCAATGTGGTGTGGGCCTACAACTTATTCCCATTTTTATAAAAACAATAATAATAATAAAATAGGGATCCCTTAACTTAAAGCCCTCCATGAACAACATATCCACGTTTTTTAAATGTTTAGTTAAAACAAATTGGCTCTTTATAACCTGTGACAACAAATTGGCTCCCAAAGAAGAGAACTGCAGAAAGCATAGCAATGGTAGAAAGGAAACTGCAACTAAAGAAGCTCCTTCTCGTTGGGTCCTTGTGAGATATCTGAATGCAAGAGGAAATAACAAGAACAATGCAAACCAAAATAATTAAAATTCAAAAGGGTAGGCATTCATCATTCTTTGCTCTTAAGATGAGACATTAAAAAGCCACATAATCATTGTGTAAAAAAAAGGCACATAAACCAATTCAAAAACCAAATTCTGCCGCATCAGTACAAAGAAAATGAAAAAAAAAAAAACTGGACTTGAGTAAACCAAAGGAAGATCAAGAAAATAAAAAGTGCAGAAGGAGAAAACGAGGGTCCGAAATTTACTGCAGGAAGAAAGTGAATATCATACTACGGAACCGGAACTCCATAAACTTTAAGAGAGCTATTGCAAAGAGGGACTTACAGAAGTTGGGGTCATCATCATCATCATCATCTCCAAGTTGAATAAAATTAGAACAATTTCTGAATGTTGAGAGATTGAGAAATGAGATTATGGTGATTTGAAGGAAGGAAGTAAAAACTATGAATTATAATGTGGGATATATTTGTGAGAATTAAATTTAATTAAAAGTTTTGTCAACGGAGCTTCAAAAGACAAAAGCAGTGCAACAAGTGAAGCGGCCAACATTATATGAAAGCTGCAAAAGCCAATTTTCAGGTGAAGAAAGCTACTGATGCCACGTGTTCTTCAATGGCCACCAAGACGCGGGAAGACTGCCAATGCGTTGGGCACAAACCCAGTTCGATGTCTCGGTACAATTTCTTTTAATTAATGTATTTCGCTTCAAAGATAGTAAGAGTTGTTATCGTAGTTGGTATTTGACATGTGATAATCGTCTTTCATCTAAAGTTGAATTACGAATTTATATCATGTAATAATTAAATAAAAATGAAAATAACAAGTGAGTTTATGTTGAAATGTAGCTAGAATTACTTATGTACAGACTAAAAACTTGATGGTGGCTTTCATGTTCTCACTCTCACATACACAACTTTTACATTCTTACTATGTTGTTGAGTTTTGATTGAAAAACCTGAACTATTTTAGAGTTTTCTGAATGTGATAGAGGCTCCCATGTGGGGATGGTAGAAATAGGATCGAAATTTAATTAATTAGTACGTTAGAAGATTTCCTGCTGACGACATTGCCATGAACACTAAAAAGCTTAAGAGTCTTTTTTTTTTTTTTTTTTTTTTTTTTTGGAAAACAAAATTTTTAAAGAGTTTTAACAACCCAAAGTCCAATGAAAGAAAAACATTTTGAGACATTACCCTAGGGCCAATTGTGCAAGTGGCTCTTTAAGTCATTTCAACGTTGTGGAAGTAGAACCCACTTACATCAATATGCAATCACTAACTAAAGGAAAAGGATATCCTTTTTCTAGGAATCCTAGGGATCACGCAATCATATCCGTTCATTGTATATCGTACGGTCAGAAATTATTTAAAATTTAAATATAAATAATACTTAACGAAATTTGATCTCACGATGTACAATGAACGGATACGATTACAGAATCCTTTTTCCTAACTAAAATAAAGATGGGCTACAACCTTATCAACACGTGACCCTAAGTCATTCATATGTAGTAAAATCCACATGCATCAACAGGTAACCACTAATCAGTGTGGAAATGCCTACAACGGAAAAGGATCCTCTCTGGATCCCTTCCATCAAATCCACCTAATCAATTAATCCGATCTTTGAAATTTGATCAAATGACTACAAATATGAGACCCCTTTAAAGTTATAATAACTTTGGTCATTGGATTAAATTTCAAAGGTTCGAATTGATTGATTTGGTAAATTTGGTAAAAGGAATCCGGAAAGGATCCCTTTCTGCCTACAACCTTATCGACAAATAGTCATTAACACCTTGTAAAATCCACATACCTCAAAAGGTCGGAGGCATCAACTTTCCTCACCTGCAACCTTATCCTATAGTTGATGAATAGGGCAGTAAAGTTATACAGGACATAAAATAGGATATAGTAATACGCAATAAAGTAGGATTCACTCATCTTTTATTCTCATCTCATTCTCTTCTGTCCTCTAAGTTTGATTCTCGTCAAAGGTGAATTTGAACCACATTATTGCTAGCCCATTATGAGGCTAAGCCCGTCCCCTTCCCTGTAGTGTAGATAATATCGTTTGTTAAAAAAAAAAGTAGAAAATAAGGAAAGGAAAAAGAGATTAGGAGGAAGAGAATCATCCTCTGTATGCAACACTACTATTGCTAGGACTTGGATCCTTTCTTGAGCCCAAGGAGATGATCATCTTGACCAAAGTACTTAGGCCGTTGGATGAAAATCCAACGGCTACAAACATGAGGTCTCTTTAAAGTTATAATAATTATAGTCGTTGGATTTTCATCCAACAGTCCAAGTCCTTTGGTCAAGAGGATCATTTCCTTGGGCTCAAGAGAGGATCCAAGTCCCTATTGCTAGTCAAGGTTACACCAAGGTCAAAGGACAATTTTAGGCGTTTGAAGTGGAATGAGGATCCTCTCTAGATCATGTTTGTGAAGATCTCAGAGATCCTCCAATCACATCCATTCATCATATATTGTGCGGTCAGTTTTTATCAGATACTGTTTATATTTAATTTTAAATAAAAAAATTACAATGATTTTTTATTACACGATATACGATACACGGATGTGATTGAAGGATTTGGAGATGATCCTCATTCTTTGAATTGATCCTTAAGCACCATAGAGAAAGAGACACAACATCCAACACAAGGACGAACCGAATTCAACCATTAAGTTTGATCACAAACATGGAAAAGGATCCCTCGCCGGATTCTTTTTTTGGAGATCCTAGGAATTTCGTGATCGTGTTCGTTCATTGTACATCATGCGATCATAAATCATTTTAAAATATAAAATTAAATATAAATAGTACTTAACGAAAATTGATCGCACGATGTACGATGAACGGACACGATCGCAGGATCCCTAGGATCCCCAAGAAAAGGATCCGGCTCACCACCAACACACTATAACATGTACCCTCATCACCCGACCATTTAAGTTTCTTTCGTTTTCGTACTTTACTAAAACTGTGAATGTGTTTCCTTGTATCAATGATTCAAAAAACTTATACATAAAATTGTATCATTAACTTGTATCACGTAAAATGTTTGTCTACAATAAAAACTCTATATTTGAAAGAAAAGAAAAAAAGAACTCTCCTATCATCAATTCACAACATAATAAATATTTATTGAACGCGAGGGATTCTCGTCTACAATATTTGAGTTGCAATAAAAGATTTCTCCAAAATTTAGTTGCCCTAGCTTGAACCATTTTCGTCTGCAGAGTTTAATGTTGATCATAGATATATTGGGACAGATGTACACGTGTTCAGTTTTTGACCGTGTCATAAGACTAGTGATGGACTTTTTAGGCCATTTCCACCAAATCCATCTAGTCCGGGATCTGGACCGTTAGATTTTGATTTAATGGTTACAAACAGAGGGTCCCTTTAAAAATTATAATAACTGTAGTCTTTGAATCAAAATCCAATGGTCCGATTAGGAAATCAAGGGAGATACAATGTCATTATCTAAGGTGGAGTGATTTCATTATCATGACTCTTTTATACTTTATTAATAAGAGCAACTCCACCCATGGAGCCCTTCCCCCTGGCAATCCACTATTGAATCTACCATTTTGAACAGTAACTGCCTTGAATGAATAGTAACTACCATTAATGAACAGTAATTGCCATTTGCATCTCCACCCTTGGAGCCCTCCCCCTGGCAATAGGCAATAAAATATTAGTTTTTTTTGTTTGTTTAAATAATAGAAAATAAAATTATTTGTAATTTCGGATAAGATTTTTTAAATCGTTCTCGTTGCGCCACGTGTCATTTTATAAAAAAACAATTATTTAGTAATGGATTTCGATAAGATTTTTATCCAATGTCATCGTGCCACGTGTCGTTATCTTTTGAGAATCTTTGACGATAGATTTCGATCAGATTTTAACTCGTTCAAAATTGCGCCACGTGTCATTATCTGAAAAGATAATTATTGGAGATCGATTTCAATAAGATTTTTATCCAATACGATCGTGCCACGTGTCATTATCTTTTCAGAATCTTTGAGGATAGATTTCGATCAGATTTTTAACGAATGACGGCATGCCACGTGGCCTTATCTACAATTCAATCCTTTCTGAATCGTCCATATAATCCACCATCCATCCTCACAAATCTCACACCAATTTTCTCAACATCTCTATCTCATTATTCATAGTTTCTGCTTCTTCTTCACCATTCATCATTACAATGTCTTCTTCTTCATTAAGGATGATGTGGGAAATCGATCAGCAAGAGGAAGAATTGTTTAACTAATCTGAAGGAATGTTCAACCTTCAGATAGCCGAAAATGAGATGGAAGAGGATGAGGAGCGTAGAAGGAGAGATGACGAAACAAGAATGGCCAGAGCCTCACATTCCCGTCGAGTTGTCCAGACTGTTGCTCAGATATGCATGCCCAACCGTTCAAGAAACCTTGATAGAAGCAGGCAGCGACGGGGTGAAGAGCTGTTGGACGATTACTTTGTCCATAACAGTGCATTTCCTGATACGTACTTCAGACGTCGTTTTAGAATGGAACGACATTTGTTCAACAGAATCATGACTGATGTTTGCAACCATGATTCTTACTTTGTGCAAAAGAAGGATGCTTGTGGTGTTATGGGTCTCCTACCTGAGCAAAAAATCACTGCTGCATTGCGGATGCTTGCGTATGGAGCATCTGCAGACCAAGTGGATGAGATAACGAGGATGGGGAAATCAACCATTCTTGAGGCCCTAATGAGGTTTTGCGGAGCAGTCGAATCTTTGTACACCACAGAGTACCTCCGAAAACCTACTCACAGAGACTTGCAAAGGCTTTTGAAGAAGGGCGAGATGCGAGGTTTTCCTGGGATGGTAGGAAGCATCGATTGTATGCACTAGATGTGGAAAAACTGTCCAAGTGCATGGCAAGGCGCATATGGGGACAGAAAAGGATCAAAATCTATCATTTTGGATGCAGTGGCATCTTTTGATACATGGATATGGCATGCCTTTTTCGAGGTTCCGGGGGCTCAAAATGATCTCAACGTCCTTGCCCAATCCTCAGTGTTCAACGACGTCCTGCAAGGAAAGGTACCAAAAGTCACGTACGTCGTCAACGGACGTAGGTACGACGGGGCATACTACCTAGCTGACGGCATTTACCCACGGTGGGAAACATTTGTCAAAACAGTGCCACGTCCGTGAAGTGCAAAGGAAAAACACTTTGCAAGCTGTCAAGAGGGGTGCAGGAAGGATGTGGAGCGTTGTTTTGGTATCCTTCAAGCTCGTTGGGCGATCGTCAGGGGTGCTGCCAGAATGTTCGATGTAGAGTCACTTCGATCCATCATGATGACGTGCGTCATTCTTCACAACATGATTGTGGAAGATGAGTTCGATTATGATGCGGTTGATGAATATGAGCCAGAGTCAGACACGATGAACAATTCAAGAACACAGATATATTGGGCGCATGATGCCACCGAAGAACCTATGCAACACGAGCCATTAGAAAGGGATGGACGTTACAATGAAAGGGTCATTCAACAATATACTGCACTTCAAAGGTCATCTATGCACAATGATCGACAAATTGACTTGATAGAGCACCAGTGGGCATTGAAACAAGCTGAAGATACTTAAGTTTATTTAGTATGTTTGTTTGTATTTGGTGTGTTTATGTAATTTTATTTGGTGTGTTTTTTGTAGTGAGTTTTTTATTATTTCGTATGTTTATGTAATTTTATTTGGTGTGAATTATTTGGTATGTTTATGTAATTTTATTTGGTGTGTTTTTTGTAGTGAGTTTTTTATTATTTCGTATGTTTATGTAATTTTATTTGGTGTGAATTATTTGGTATGTTTATGTAATTTTATTATGGAAACAACATAAATAATAAAACCCTATTCCGATTACAAAAGTACCAAATTCCGATTACATGGAAACAACATAAATAATAAATTACAACCCAAAGTGATTGGAAAACTATGGGCTCCGATTACAAAAGTACCCTATTCCTCACCACTTAACCAATCTGTGGTGCTAGGATCATCTTGTCTTGTTGTGCTAGGACCATCTTGTCTTGATCTCGCTTCTCTTGCACGCCTCCTTTGCACCACATCCGCTTTCTCCGACTGCCAAAAATATTTAGAATTTGGAGACATCCCTTCTAAACGCGTGTTCATAATGTCACGATCTCGTTGTGTAATTCGTTCTTCTCTAAGCAACTCCCTTTCTTGCCTAAGTAGCTCTCTTTCCCTCTGTTCAGCTTGAAATGCTTGTTGAATAGCTGCAGCTTTTACCTCATCTCTAGCCTTATCAGCCTCATATTTCGCCAATTCCCGCGCCAACGTCAATTCACCTTGACGAGCAAGTTCTTGCATGTACTTTCCATAATCATTCTTGGAAGCACTCCCTTTCCTCTTTGAAGCCTTCTTACCTAGAGGCCTAATTGGATAACGGGTCGACCCCGACGCTTGTTCTGGAATGGGCGTTTCAGGCACTTCTTCTCCATCTTTTTCATTAACATGGGAGCCATGATCGGGTGTAGAGTGTGGAGGGGTGCTGTGTACAAAAGTGGTGTGTAGAGGGATGATGTTCATGCATACTTCTGGACCAACAGGCATAACTTTGAATTTAGGACAATCTTTAACAATATTCCAACATTCCCACTGGGTGAATGATTTGTTTCTTGATTTGATTTTGGCAGCATACCATGCTTGTGCTTGAAGTTGCTACAAATAATAATAATGAAATTATTAGGTAACAAATAAATAATACAAACAAATAATAATAATGAAATTAGGTCACAAATAAATAATACAAACAAATAATAATAATGAAATTAGGTCACAAATAAATAATGCAAACAAATAATAATAATGAAATTATTAGGTAACAAATAAATAATACAAACAAATAATAATAATGAAATTAGGTCACAAATAAATAATACAAACAAATAATAATAGTGAAATTAGGTCACAAATAAATAATGCAAACAAATAATAATAATGAAATTAGGTCACAAATAAATAATGCAAACAAATAATTATAATAATGAAATTAGGTAACAAATAAATAATACAAATAAATAATAATAATGAAATTATTAGGTAACAAATAAATAATACAAACAAATAATTATAATCAAATTAGGTAACAAAATAATAATACAAACAAATAATTATAATATATTCTTACCTCATCCGCATAATTTGCCCCACTTCGAACATTACTACTAGCTTGTGTCAATGCATCTCTCCACGTACTAAAGGAATGGCTAAGTATTTTCCAACGACTGGACATCGATTCTTTGGTTCTTTTCCCACTCATTTGCTCAAGAAATTTGGTATGAATTAAACTTCATATTTCTCGCAACTGCATCTCATTATCCGTAAGGGAATTATGAGTAACTTCAACCCAGCTAGTGCACAACGCAACATCTTCAAGAAGCGACCAATTCGTACATGCATCAGTAGTCATTTTATGGAAAAAAATTGGATTGAAACTTTGAGAGAAATATAGGAATTTGATTGAAAGTAGTTGAGAAAATATGAAATTGTGGTGAAAGGTAGATGGAGAAGAAGTGGTATTTATAGAAAAGTAAAAACAATTTTTTACAATTTTTTTTCAGATTTTTTACAATTTTTTCGGATTTTTTCCATTTTTTTTAATTTTTATTCAAATAATTAATCTCTACCGTTGGATTTAAAAAAATTTGAATTCCAACACTCCAGATTGTGCCACGTGTCACAACGGTAACTTTTCTTAATTTTAAAACTATTTTTTCTTTATTTATAAAGCATATTAATATCGACCGTTGATCTCAGATTGAACGGTTGATATTAAATAAGATTTTTTATTTTTTTTTACCGTTGAGATCCAACGGTCCAAATGAAAGAGCCGTTGAGATCAAACGGACCGTGGGAAGCCACGTGGCTTCCCAACGGTAACTGAGACCTTCTGAAAAGCGGACTGCTTTTCTGAAAAGTTGTCGGGCGACGCGCCCCCACGCACGAGTGGGGTGCACGTGCCTGACAGAAAAAAATAAAAAAAGGGCTGGGAGCTCGGGTTGCCGGGCTGTCACAAATTGACAGGCCTCTTGCTCGGGCCTTCTCCACGAGCTCAGGCTCTTCATGGCTGGAGCTGATTGACAGGCCCTCGGGCCCTTTCTTCTCCCCTGTCCCCCGGCCTACATGTAAGGCTGGACTTGCTCTAAGAGGCATGTGTATAAGGTAATGACATTGATAGTTTGTATATCAAATAATCATATAGCATCATGGCAGTTACATCGAAAAAATTCGTTGTATGTAAAAGAAGTATGTAACAGATCCCTTTTCGACTTTTCAAACTAAAATGGTACTTTTCTTAGTTACCAAACAAAAGATGGTACATTTCTACCAAAAAAAAACAAAAAACAAAAGATGGTACATTTTTCTTACTTTTTACTTTATAATCGTACCCTGTCTAAATCCATAACCATAATCATGATATATAGTACTTAATACTAAAAAAATGCGTGGTAATTCTTTTGTTTAATATATAATTAATAATTAATTTGTTTTTGGTTGATCCATTATCTCTGCGTGTCCAATGACATTCCTTCTGAATTTATCTTCTTCATATTTGTATATACGAAAATATTAAATATGAAAATTTTAACGAAAAGTTTCTGATAATGTTCATTTTAAAAAAAAATCACATTTTTACACTAAAAAAATCAATCTTAGTACTATTTACTTTATCTTTTATTTTGTCCTTATCGTTAAAACTCAAAGTTTTCAAACCATTTTCTAGTTTTTCTAAATATTAAGGGGTTTATTAATTTAAATTATATCATGTGTTTATTGATGATAAATGATTAATTAAGTGTTAATTTTTACTAGTAACACATCACACGATTTACAAGTTTAATTTTTATGTGAAATACTAAGGTGACTCACTCTTTATGGATTCTCCGTCACCTCATCTTTCTAGAACAGTTTCCATGCCAACATTATAAAACAAAGAAATGCTAAGGAGACTCTCCCAAAAATGGGTTCATAGACTCCTAATCACCTCATGTTTTTAACGCAATTCTTGTGATAATATTATAAAATATTATGTATATAATATGAGGCGGTGAGAAGTTTAGAAAAAATCTTACTTTGAATTAATTTTTTAATATTTTTTATATAAAATATTATGCTAAAAAGATGATACGCGGATACACCCACTTTTTTAGTCTCATTTCTCCTTATCTTATCGACGGCAATACTGTTTATGATTGATAATAGGTTATTATCTCTTGGTCTTCTCGAGAAATCCAAATTTTTACACTATTTAGTCCTTTTTATTTTTGGGTGCAGTATCTTGGCTTTTAAGTGGCTCTCTAGTTCTCCATTTTTCTCAGGAACTCTCTCTCTTACTGGTTTTTGCAGCTTCTTTCCCTGAAAGTGGGGGTTTTCTTTCCTTTGCATGTTGCTATTTTATTTGTTCATTTTAATTTTTTGGCTTGGTGTTCGTCTCGTTTGTAGGGTTTGCATTTGGCAAGCCTAGGGTTTTTTAATTACATGCTTGAATTCTGTGTGTTTTCATGTGCTTAAGTTTGACTTTACCTGTTTTCTTCTGGGTTTTTTGTTGTTGTTGTTGCTTTTCTGACTTCAGAATTAATAACTTATTCACGCACCAATACATAGTTAAGAAACAATTGGAAATTTTTTTTTGTTAAATATTAGATTCAGCTCAGCTTACATGTTCCAGGAACATCTGCGTGGAAAATTTATCCTTTACTGTACGTCAGTCCCAATCTGTAAGAATTAAGGTTAAAAGTTTTTTATTTGATGAAATTTAGCATAATACTTAAGCTTATACTTTTGGTACTAGATTTGATGAAATTTACTTTGTTTTCAAGATGGAGAAGATCCATGCTCACAAGAAATATATTTAGAGTTTTCCATTAATTCTTCAAAGCCTTTGTACATTTTATTGGGTGTTGTATAATTTATGATGAATATTTTCTACATCTAGGGTAGCAGTTTAATTTCTATTGAAAATTAGATGGTTTGGGGTTGTAGATAGTTTTCTTAGCAATCTCTAGATGAGGTTTCTGATGGTATATTGCATATTATGTTGTGTTCTTACTTTTTAATTTCATGTTCTATGCGTCACTGAAAAATCATTCTTGATCTGTAATTATAGGGTAGGTCCTAAATATTCTCCAGTCATACTTGATAATTTTTCAACCAAGCACCATAGTTCTGGTATATGTCAGACTTCTCTGGAGTCGATCATGATACTACTGTTCTAGGTCTATAATTTTCTGTGCTAACAATCTAGGTCAGTTGTGTTATTGGGGGTATTAGATCTATGGTTGGTATTTTATATATATATGTAAATGTATGTGTATATAGTTCGTATGTATAAAGTTCATTTTAATTTCTCGCCTTTTATTTTCCCCCAATTTATGTGTGGAAATTCGATTGCATGTGGAGGATTCCTTGACAATTGTTGTGATCGTTAGAACATTATAAACTGCTCTTTTCTGTAGCTACTGATGTCTAATTTGAGCTATGGTTTGATGTTGTGTGACAAGGAGAGAGAGCACGCTTGTCATCACCCATGAACGGATCATGGTTGTTTACAGGTGTGCTCTCTCTTCTTGTCATATGGTCCACCTGCTCTATCTTTGGCATATGATATTAACTTGTAGGTGATTTTGATCTCTAACTATGCAAATTCGCATATGATAAGAATATTATTTGTTTTTACTTCATTTTGTTGTAAATAAGTATGTGTTGTTTCCCTTTAAAATTATTCAACATTCGGAAAATCTAATGTAATTGCAATGCAGTAGTTATGCGTAAATCATTTTTGTCAGTCATGTTTGGTATGTGGTCGTAATGTAATTGGTTAATGGGTATATAAATTGTTGCACTTTATTAGAATTAGGCTAAAAATTGTTAGATGCTCTTGATGTACATGATGATAAATAAATGAAATTTTCTGATTGAGCAATACTTTCAGTTCTGTTTGCTATTTGGGATTCAGAATTTGATTTTGGTGGTGCTTATTTTACTCTTTTTACTTTTACTTCTTGTGTAATGTAGGAAAGGATGAATATGGCTGGAGTTGGGTTGATGAGTATTCCATTCCCCTTATTTGTTCCTGCTCATACCAGTATTTTTACCATTTTCTCACCCTTTTATCGTTAAATTGAATGGTAAACTGTAATGCTATCAAGTAAACCAAAAAAACATGTGCTTATGGACTGGGCATGATTTTGTTGTTAATATGATTGAATGCGTCCATTACTGGATACAGAAGCAAAAGATATGAGCACTCCTTTTATCTACTAATAATAAGTGGAAGACTGAAGAATGAAGAGAAACATTGCTAATGCAATAGCCGTGACAATGGCAAATTGGCAATGTATACAAAGCTAATTTTGGTATGGGTGGTGTGAGAGTGAAGGTTGGGGATGCAATTTTGCGGCTGTTGGTGTTACCTTGGTTGTGAGTTGGTTGTAGTTTTTTGCCTATTTTTGATGTCATTTTTGTACTCTTTCCCATATGAAGGATGAAAAAACTCTTATTTCTCAAACTTCAGGCGTAGAAGACTATGTAAGATGGGGTGCTTAAGTCTTTTCCGTTGTTTGAACCCACGAGTCTTCTCACCAAAAAAAAACAGGTATATATTTGGATTGCTTGTTATAACACCATGAACATTTTTTTTTCTTGAAATTTTCCATTATCTAAGTTTCATTTTATGGACTCGTGTTTTTGATATTGTTAATTTTGTGTCCTTGTTATAGTGTGGATGAGGGGACCCTAAAGTATCATGAAACTCTAGATTCAATTGTTAAAAATGCATTACAGGAACACTACGACTCCATCTGCTTAAGCGCTACAAAACTACTACTTAAACATTACAAATGCACTACGTAAACACTTTTCCTATCGAATGTATTGCATAGTCATTTTTAAGTACCTCTATCTATATTTTGTAGTGCATTCCTACCAAATTAAGCTTAAAATCCATGCAACTTTAAGTCCTCATCCAAATGTCTTTCACCGGTATATCTAATATTTCTACAGCAACTCTAGTAGTTGCAAGGGAGAGGTAAAGTTGTTAGAGTGTTATGTTTTAGGTGAGCACCACTCATGTGGGGGGAATATTACCGTTACACATAGGAGAGAGAGCATCTCTCTTACATCATCAACTCATCTTAACCATTCACGTAATCTACACTATAAGATAGTTACAAGTATCATACTCTATCACTTAATGAAATTACATCTCCACAACACACTTGGAGCATATTTCTGTAAATTCACTTATAATTCAACACTCCCTTCTAGGTGTTTTGCAGAAATCACTCTCAAAGCCTTCCTCAAATACTTAAATCGATCCTTTCCCATGCTTTTGTGTTTGCATTACACCAAATCAATTTCCCCTTCTTGCAATGCATCTTTGATGAAGTGAAATCTTCTGTTGATATGTATGGTTTTATGATGACGTATAGGATTCTTGGATATAGCAATGGCAGAGGTATTATCACACAAAATTTGAGTTGGTTCAACTTGTTCTTCACTAAAATCTGAGAGAACAAACCTTAACTCGATTGCTTGTACAGTAGCTTCAGCTGCACTCACATATTCAGCCTCTACAATTGATAATGCTAGTCGGTTTTGCTTGATTAATGCCCAAGAAAACACTCCAAATCCTAGACTAAAGTCATATCCAGAAGTGCTCATGTCATCCTCACTTCCAACCCAGTCACTGCCACAATACCCAATTAGCACAACATTCTTCCCCTTTTCATATGCAATTCCATACTCCAAGGTGCCTTGGATATATCGTATTACCCTCTTAGCAGTTCCCATGTGCTTCTTGGTAGGATAGTGTATGAACCTAACAAGTAGGTTTGCTGCAAACATAATGTTTGGTCTAGTAGCAGTCAGATACAAGAAACTCCCAACAATCTTCCTTTACAAACTTTCATCAGCCATTTTACTTCCATCCACTTTAGACAATTTTTCATTCACAGCAAGTGGAGTTGCAACTAGTTTGCAATACTTCCAAATTTATCCAATAGAGCCTTTGCATATTTCTTCAGATGTAAGAAAATGCAACTCTTAGTTTGAACTACCCCCAAACCAAAGAAGTGATGTAATAATCTCTAGTCTGTCATCTCATATTGCTTCATCGTTTCACTTTTAAATTTTGAAATCAACTTATTTGAACTCCTAGTGTAAATGATATCATCCAGCCACATACAAAGAGACAATGAGAATACCTGCCTCAGTTGTCTTGGTATACAATGTGGCTTCACTAGGACTTCTGTGAAACCCAGCTTTTGAGAAAAATATGAATCAGTTTCTTCATACCAAGCTCTACGGGCTTGCTTCAGACAATATAGTGCTTTCTTGAGTTTGCGAATCTTGTCTTCCTTGCCTTCATTCACAAATCCAAGAGTTTGATCAACATATACCTCTTCATGGAACACTCCATTGAGATATGCAGACTTCACATCCAATTGCCTTGAACCTCTTTGTGCAGCTAGAGCTTCAGTGTTCTTATGGTGTCTGGTTTTGCAATTGGAGCAAATGTCTCATTAAAATCCAATCCAGGCTTCTAGAAATACCCCTTTGCTACTAACCTTGCCTTATTCTTCTGTACAGAGCCATCTAAACTCAACTTTGTTTTGTAAACCCATTTAACACCAATAATGGTTTGTCAAATGGTTTGTCAACCAGTTCCCAAGTGCAATTCTTCACTCGGGAACTTCTTTTTTATTGTTTGCGTTGTCAAAGGGAACCTTCTAGGAAACTCATTTACAAACATGTCTAAGCATAAATTTCAAACATCTCTGGTGACTCTTAGCCTTAATTTTATGCTATCGTCAACATGTTTAGATTTATGAAAACTTGTGTTCCTGTTTTCGTGGAATCTGGATGTGAAAACGTTTTCCTTCCCCAACCCTCACTTTCTATTATGTCACTCGGATGATATCTTCGCTATTCTTTTTGGTACTTGGCTCATGTGTTTGCAGTGGAGGACACGTGCATCTATTTTCACCTATTCGCTTCCGTTTGTCTCTAAAGTGACTAATAGATTTCTTGTTGATGGAGTTTCAGTTATAGGTTTTTTATTCGTTAAGATGTAAAGGCCTATTAATGATTTTTCTTGTAAATTGGAAGCACTATATCCATGCTGAGCTTTTAAAGCTGAACTTCTCTGGTAGAAAAATTTGTTCTGCGTCTGCTTACCATACGAATGGTGTACATTATAGAAGATAAGTTTGCTACTGTTTAGGTTGTTACTGCTTTACCTATTCTGTTTATGTGCTTGCCTTGCTACCGTTTAGGTGGTTACTGCTCTACCTATTCTGTTTAATGTGCTTGCCTTTATTGTTAACAAGAGTCAAAGTCTGACACCAGGAATTGATTCACACTTAATAGTTAAATATTGTTCAGAGTAATTCCGAAGTGCTTGAATGATCACCAGGAGTTGAATCTGAAGACCGAGTAAGTGTTTCCTAGATACGTCTGCTTCAACCAGCTTTTAACTATTAAAGAGAATTTGATTTTACATTTGTGCTTCATCACATATACTGTTAACATTCAACACTTTTGGATCAGCCTTTCTAGTTTAGCATCTCCTTCAAGCTCATATCAAAACTGGGATCCGCCGTTATGAAGGCCGGCTTTTATTGTTGAAACAGAACACTCTCCCAGCTTGGATATTATATGCGAAACCTGATGGTTTGGGAGGTGGGGTGTCAAACATCCTTTCGAGTTTAAACCGAAATTTAGTATATCAATATGCATTATTTTTACTTGGATTTTATGTATATTCTGACAATTGGTCCCTCGATATTTGTTCTTTTATCATATGCTTTTTCAGCATTTCATTTCCTCTGGATTGTGTGTTCTTTTTCAAAACAAGTGGGATTTGGAAGTCATGTCATCACCCATCCCCTCCCCTCAAAGAGAATTTTTAGCTGAGTGAATGAAATGATTCCAACGTTATTCACCGCTCTGGTCAATTTTGGACTTAAGCTACTCTTCATGCTCATCTCAGCCTCTTGGCCCGCCTTTTCCTGAATCTAGGATCGAGCTTCTTCCCCCATCTGGGGTTGATGCCCGCGGTGGATGACATAGCAGTGGTTTAGCATGCCCTTATTTCAGCCAGCACTGGCATGGCCTGGCGGGAAAGTACCATCCCTTTCAACAGTAAGACCACCTCCAATGGTTGGGGAAAATCTAGTCAAGATAAATAGTGCAATTGAAATCCGAACTTTAGACTATAGTAATGTCCTTCAAATCAAATGATGTATTCTCTTCCCTATATCCCAGCTGTTGCTCATTGTAAGAAGGCACTGAAGAGCTCTTTTAAGATCACTGCTCAGCATGGCCAAATCAAACTCCAACCTACAAAAAGGGATGACAATGATATACGGTTCAATTTGAGATGAAACGGCTGGTGCTTGCATTTGAAGATAAAAAGAAACTAAAGAACGGCATGAGAAACAATTGTGTTTTCCTTTACCTTCTTTACAATCTTGTTCACTTTCCTTTTGCTTTAATCCAACTACAATGGCCAATAAGTTTGTTGATGATCACTTTGAGTTCTAAAACAAAAGTAGTGAAACTTGGAATCCGATTTCTTTGAATTCAACTAGAAGCCTCAAATATTTCCGATTCGGCTAATATTTTGTAAGGATAATCTATGGGATGAAACTTGAAAAACAGACGGTTCAGATCGTTAAACTTTGATGTGGTGTGGGCCTACAACTTATTCCCATTTTTATATGAAAAAAAAAATAGGGATCCCTTAACTTAAAGCCCTCCATGAACAACATATCCACGTTTTTTAAATGTTTAGTTAAAACAAATTGGCTCTTTATAACCAGTGACAACAGACTGGCTCCCAAAGAAGAGAACCGCATAAAGCATAGCAATGGTAGATAGGAAACTGCAACTAAAGAAGCTCCTTCTCGTTGGGTCCTTGTGAGATATCTGAATGCATGAGGCCATCTCCAACCGAAGGGTCCAGAGGGCCAGAGGGCCGAAAATAGCCCTAAAACCGTCTCCAATCGAGGGCTAGGCCAGAGGGCTTTGGAATCTGGGAGGGCCCCACGGGATCGGAGAGGGCTGGAGGGCTGGAGGGCTGGCTGCTTTCGGCTAGCCAGCCAGCCCCGGGCTGGCTATTTTTTTTTTTAATGATTTCCTATTGCTGTCGGTTATAGCCGACAACATTAAAGATATATATTTTTTTTAATAGTTCTACTATTAGTGTCGGTTATAACTGACACTAATAGTTTGAAATGTTTTTTAATATAACGGCTAGTAGCCGTTGTATTATTAGGCCTCTTTTTTTTTTTTTTTTTTTTTTTAATGAATTTAAACTTCTTTTTTTTCTTTTTTTTTTAATGAATGTAAACTTCTTTTTTTCCCCTTTTTTTTTCCTTTTCATATGAATCAAATTTTGTTTCATATTTTTTTCCTATAACTTTTATTTCACAAAATTTGTTTCATATTTTTTTTCAATTCTATTTTTTTCGTATAACTTCCTAGGCCATTTATACAACATTAAATTGTAGTTTTTAAATAATAAATTATGTTTGGCCCTATGACCCTTTGGCCCTCGGTTGGAGACGGTTTTTTGTGACAGGGCTAAAACGAGCCCTTTGGCCCTCTGGCCCTCGGTTGGAGACGGAGGCAAATATGGCCATGTACTGTTCATTAAAATATTAATATCTTGGGGAATCTTGGAGGGCTAGAGTGCTCAAACGAGCCCTCTGGCCAGCCTTCGGTTGGAGATGGCCTGAGGAAATAACAAGAACAATACAAACCAAAATAAATAAAATTCAAAAGGGTAGGAATTCATCATTCTCTGCTCTTAAGATGAGACATTAAAAAGCCACATAATCTTTGTGTAAAAGAAGGCACATAAACCAATTTAAAAACCAAATTCTGCTGCATCAGTACAAAGATTATGAAAAAAAAACTGGACTTGAGTAAACCATAGGAAGATCAAGAAAATAAAAAGTGCAGAAGGAGAAAACGAGGGTCCGAAATTTACTGCAGGAAGAAAGTGATTATCATACTACGGAACCGGAACTCCATAAACTTTAAGAGAGCTATTGCAAAGAGGGACTTACAGAAGTTGCGGTCTTCATCATCATCTCCAAGTTGAATAAAACTAGAACAATTTCTGAATGTTGAGAGATTGAGAAATGAGATTATGGTGATTTGAAGTAAGGAAGCAAAAACTATGAATTATAATGTGGGATATATTTGTGAGAATTAAATTTAATTAAAAGTTTTGTCAACGGAGCTTCTAAAGACAAAAGCAGTAAAACAAGTGAAGCGGCCAACGTTATATGAAGCTGCAAAAGCCAATTTTCAGGTAAATAAAGCTACTGATGCCACGTGTTCTTCAATGGCCACCAAGACGAGGGAAGACTGCCAAAGCGTTGGGCACAAACCCACTTCGATGTCTCGGTACAATTTCTTTTAATTAATGTTTTTCGCTTCAAAGATACTGAGAGTTGTTAACGTAGTTGATATTTGACATGTTATAATCATTTTTCGTTTAAAGTTGAATAACAAATTTATATCATGTAATAATTAAATAAAAATGAAAATAACAAGTGATTTTATGTGAAATATAGCTAGAATTACTTATGTACAGACTAAAAACTTGATGGTGGCTTTCATGTTCTCACTCTCTCACATACAAAACTTTTACATTCTTATTATGTTGTTGAGTTTTGATTGAAAAACCTGAACTATTTTAGAATTTTCTGAATGTGATAGACACTCCTATATGAGGATGGTAGAAATAGGATCGAAATTTAATTAATTAGTACGTTAGAAGATTCCTGTTGACGACATCGCCACGAACACTAAAAATCTTAGAGTTTTAACAACCCAAAGTCCAATGAAAGAAAAACATTTTGAGACATTACCCTAGGGCCAATTTGTGCAAGTGGCTTTTAAGTCATTTCAACATTGTGGAAGTAGAACCCACGTACATCAATATGCAACCACTAACTCACGGAAAAGGATCTTGGTCGGATCTTTTTTTCTAGGAATCCTAGGATCACGCAATTGTATTCGTTCATCGTATATCGTGCGGTAAATTTTTTTTAAAAAATTAAAAATTAAAAATAAAATATAAATAGTACTTAACGAAAATTGACCTCACGATGTACGATGAACCGACATGATTACAGGATCCTTAGGATTCCTAAGAAACGGATCCGGCGTGGATTGTTTTTCCTAACTAAAATAAAGATGGCCTACAACCTTATCAACACGTGACCCTAAGTCATTCATATGTAGTAAAATCCACATACATCAACAGGTAGCCAGTAATTAGTGTATAAATGCCTGCAACGGAAATAGATCCTCTCTGGATCTTTGAAATTTGATCAAACGGCTACAAACAGTGGACCCTTTTAAAGTTATAATAACTTTAAACATTGGATTACATTTTAAAGGTTCGAATGAATTGATTTTGTGAATTTAGTAAAAGGAATCCGGAAATGATCCCTTTCCGCCTACAACCTTATTGACAAATAGTCATTAACACCTTGTAAAATCCACGTACATCAAAAGGTGGGAGGCATCAACTTTCCTCACCTACAACCTTATCCAATGGTTGATGAATTGGGCAGTAAAGTTATACAGAACATAAAATAGGATATAGTAATACGCAATAGAGTAGGATTCACTCATCTTCTATTCTTATCTCATTCTCTTCTCTCCTCTCATACTTTATTTTTTGGTTTTTTTTGTCCCTATAATAAAAATCAATATAAAATATTAACGTAGTTTAATCATAACTGTTCAAGTAAGAAAGAAGGAATGTCACTTAGTACTATGGTTTAGTGGTATTCCTCTTTATTTGTAGGTGAGAGGTCTTAAGTTCGATTCTTGCCAAAGGCGAATTTGAACCATATTATTACTAGTCCATTGTGAGGCTAAGCCCGTCGCCTTCTATGTAGTGTAGATAATATATTTTGTTAAAAAAAAAAGTAGAAAAGAAGGAAAGGAAAAAGAGATTAGGAGGAAGAGAATCATCCTCTGTATGCAACACTACTATTGCCAGTCAAGGTTACACCAAGGTCAAAGAACAATTTTAGGCGTTTGAAGTGGAATGAGCATCCTCTTCAGATCCTATTTGTGAAGATCCCAAAGATCCTCCAATCACATTCGTTCATCGTACATTGTACGGTCAGTTTTTATTAGATAATGTTTATATTTAATTTTAAATAAAAAGATTTACAATGATTTTTAACCACACGATATACGATGAACGGATGTGATTGAAGGATTTGGAGATGATCCCCATTCTTTGAATTGATCATTGAGAACCATAGAGAAAGAGACACAACATCCAACACAAGGACGAACCAAATTCAACCATTAAGTTTGATCACAAACATGGAAAAGGATCCCTCGTCCAATCATTTTCTTGGGGATCCTAGGAATATCGTGATCGTGTTTGTTCATTGTACATCATGCGGTCATAAATCATTTTAAAATTTAAAATTAAATATAAATAGTACTTAACGAAAATTGATCGCACGATGTATGATAAACGGATACGATCGCAGGATCTCTAGGATCCCCAACAAAAGAATCTGGCGCACTACCAACGCACTATAACATGTACCCTCATCACCCGACCATTTAAGTTTCTTTCGTTTTCGTACTTTACTAAAATTGTGAACGTGTTTCCTTGTATCAATGATTCAAAAAACTTATACATAAAATTGTATCATTAACCGAAAACGTATATTTGTATCACGTAAAATGTTTGTCTACAATAAAAACTCTATTTTTTTTTTTTTAAAAAGCTCTCCTATCATCAATTCACAATATAATAAATATTTATTGAACGCGAGGGATTCTCGTCTACAATAATTGAGTTGCAATAAAAGATTTCTCCTAAATTTAGTTGCCCTAGCTTGAACCATTTTCGTCTGCAGAGTTTAATACTGATCATAGATACATTGGGACAGATGTACATGTGTTTAGTTTTTGACCGTGCCATAAGACTAGTGATGGACTTTTCAGGCCCTTTCCACCAAATCCATCTAGTCCGAGATCCGGGCAGTTGGATTTTGATTCAACGGTTACAAACATGGGATCCCTTTAAAAATTATAATAATTGTAGTTTTTGAATCAAAATCCAACGGGCCAATTAGGAAATCAAGGGAGATACAATGTCATTATCTAAGGTGGAGTGATTTCATTATCATGACTCTTATACTTTATTAATAAGAGGTATCACGGAGGTGGATTGTCTGTCCTCCCATTTCCATACTCTTCCCATCCCCTCATGTTTGTGTAGTCAAGGTTAAGTTACGTTAACATTTTATATTGATTTTTTTATAAAAATAATAAAACAAAAAGTAATAAGAATATAAAATGTTAAAGTAGCTTAATCGTGACCACACAAAATAAAAGGGAATGAAAAGAGTATGGAAATGGAAGGATAGACAATCCATCTCCATATGTATAAGGTAATGACATTGATGGTTCGTATATCAAATAATCATATAGCATCATGGCAGTTACATCGAAAAAATTGGTTTTATGTAAAAGAAGTATGTAACGGATCCCTTTTTGACTTTTCAAACAAAAATGGTACTTTTCTTAGTTACCAAACAAATGATGGTACTTTTCTTAGTTACCAAACAAATGATGGTACATTTTTCTTACTTTTTACTTAATAATCGTACCCTGTCTAAATCCATAACTATAATCATGATATATAGTACTTAATACTAAAAAAATACGTGGTAATTCTTTTGTTTAATATATAATTAATAATTAATTTGTTTTTGGTTGATCCAATATCTCTGCGTGTCCAATGACATTCTTTCTGAATTTATCTTTTTCATATTTGTATATACGAAAATATTAAGGGGTTTATTAATTTAAATTATATTACGTGTTTGTTGATAATAAATGATTAAGTGTTAATTTTTACTAGTAACACATCACATGATTTATAAGTTTAATTTTTATGTGAAATACTAAGGTGACTCACTCTCTATAAATTCTATGTCATCTCATATTTCTAGAACAATTTCCATACCAACATTATAAAACAAAGAAATGCTAAAGAGACTCTTCCAAAAATGGTTTCATAGACTCCTAACCACGTCATGTTTTTAACACAATTCTCGTTCTAATATTATAAAATATTATGTATAAAATATGAGATAATGGGAAATCTATAAAAATTCTTACTTTGAATGAACTTTTTAATATTTTTTTACATAAAATATTATATTAAAAATATGATGTGCGGATAGACCCACTTTTTTAGTCTCATTTCTCGTTATCTTATCGACCGTCAAAACTGTTTATGACTGATAATAAATTATTAACTCTTGGTCTTCTCGAGAAATCCAATTTTTTACACTATTTAGTCCTTTTTATTTTTGGGTGCAGTGTCTTTGCTTTTAAGTGGCTCTCTAGTTCTCCATTTTTTCTCTGGAACTCTCGCTCTCACTGGTTTTTGCAGCTTCTTTCCCTGAAAGTGGGGGTTTTCTTTCCTTTGCATGTTACTATTTTATTTGTTCATTTTAATTTTTTGGCTTGGTGTTCGTCTCGTTTGTAGGGTTTGCATTTGGCAAGCCTAGGGTTTTTTAATTACATGCTTGAATTCTATGTGTTTTCATGTGCTTAAGTTTGACTTTTTATACACCTGTTTTCTTCTGGGTTTTTTGTTGTTGTTGTTGCTTTTCTGACTTCAGAATTAATAACTTCTTCACGCACCGATACATAGTTAAGAAACAATTGGAAAAAAAAAATGTTAAATATTAGATTCAGCTCAGCTTACATGTTCCAGGAACATCTGCGTGGAAGATTTATCCTTTACTGTACGTCAGTCCCAATCTGTAAGAATTAAGGTTAAAAGTTTGTATTTGACTATTTTCGCAAAAAAATAATGGCTTGAAATGTAAGATTGACTTTCAAAGCATTTAAAAAAATTAATTTAGCATAAGACTTAAGCTTATACTTTTGGTACTAGATTTGATGAAATTTACTTTGTTTTCAAGATGGAGAAGATCCATGCTCACAAGAAATATATTTAGATTTTTCCATTAATTCTTCAAAGCCTTTGTACATTTTATTGGGTGTTGTATAATTTATGATGAATATTTTCTACATCTAGGGTAGCAGTTTAATTTCTATTGAAAATTAGATGGTTTGGGGTTGTAGATAGTTTTCTTAGCAATCTCTAGATGATGTTTCTGATGGTATTTTGCATATTATGTTGTGTTCTTACTTTTTAATTTCATGTTCTGTGTGTCACTGAAAGATAATTCTTGATCTGTAATTATAGGGTAGGTCCTAAATATTCTCTAGTCATACTTGATAATTTTTCAACCAAGCACCATAGTTCTGGTATATGTCAGACTTCTCTGGAGTCGATCATGATATTACTGTTCTAGGTCTACAATTTTCTGTGCTAACAATCTAGGTCAGTTGTGTTATTGGGGTATCAGATCTATGGTTGGTATTTTATATACATGTAAATGTATGTGTATATAGTTCATATGTATAAAGTTCATTTTAATTTCTTGCCTTTTATATTCCCCCCAATTTATGTGTGGAAATTCGATCGCATGTGGAGGATTCCTTGACAATTGTTGTGATTGTTAGAACATTATAAACTGCTCCTTTCTGTAGCTACTGATGTCTAATTTGAGCTATGGTTTGATGTTGTGTGACAAGGAGAGAGAGCACGCTTGTCATCACCCATGAACGGATCATGGTTGTTTACGGGCGTGCTCTCTCTTCTTGTCATACGGTCCACCTGCTCTATCTTTGGCATATGATATTAACTTGCAGATGATTTTGATCTCTAACTATGCAAATTCGCATATGATATGAATATTATTTGTTTTTACCTCATTTTGTTGTAAATTTTTCGTGGAATCATTTTTGTGAGTTTATTGAGTCTCATGGTGTGAGATCCAGAATTAATGTGCTCATCATTCCACTATTGATAATACATTTTGTCAAAAAAAAAATTGCTATTGGTAAAACATAATATATGGAACTTCAGTATTAATCTGTAGCACATGAATTAATCATGTACCTCAACCAATTAAGTTTGTTTAGTAGGGAGCTGCTTAGTATTACTGTCTAGTGGTATTCCTCTTCACTTGTGAGTGAGAGACCTTATGTTTGATTCTTTCCAAAGGAAAATTCAAACCCGATTAGTATGGCTAATCCATTCTAAGGTTTAGCCCACTCCCCCACCCCCTTAGTTTGGATAATATCGAATGTATTAAGAGAAGTTTGTTTAGTGGAGTCTGACTTAGGCTGGGGTTGAAAAGATTTGTGCTGACCATGGTCCGTGCTAGTTGTGTTGTGCCTATTGCAGATGTTGAAAATTTTAGTGAAATTTACTAATTAGTCTTTGATTCAACTGTAATTATTGATCTTGGCTGATTTGCCTCCTTGTTTTATGATAATTCTGCCCAAAGCCATGACTTGTTCTTTACACATATTAGAAGCGAAAAACAAGTTTGATTCTTATAAGAATCTAAAGATGAAGGCTTTTATTTGAAAAGAAGGGTGGTTTTTGCATATGGGAAAGTAGAAGTTGAAGATTTGTTTATTTGCATCCATTACTATGTTTCCGACACTTCCCTAAAATAATTTTTAAATTTTCCTTTTTTATTAGATGTTTTATTTTCAAATAGCAGAAGTTTATTGAACATAAAAGCAACGAAAAGGGTCTATTTTGCATATGGGATAGGGCAAATTTAGATACTTTTTTTATTTGCACTCATTGTTGTGCTTTTCAAACTTTCATAGTATATAAACATTCTGTACATTTAGTTTTGTTCAATTTATCTTTTGTATATAAATTCATAAAAATAGAGAAATATATATTAACAAATCAGAAGCTATGGTCATTGTGAAGGAACCAGAAGGCCACGGTGGCATGATCAAGATTGTCATTGTGGTTGCATGAGCAGATAATCTCTCTTTTGTTCTTAGTTCCCGCATTTATATGTTATTGCATCATATTTTGCTTCACTATTTAGCATGTGAGTTTCTTCGTTTATGTACCATATATTGGCATTGAGTTATTTTGTTTTTTGTGGTTATATTAGTGAAAACTATGAAATAACCTTAATCTTATCTGTATCCAATAATTCAAAATTTTGAAAGTGATTATGGTTTCCTTTCAAGAGTTTTGAATTTTTGGACTTGGGTTTATTGTTATTTCAGTATCTGTGATGGAGATGTGATTTCATGTAAGGGAAGTAATTCGATAACAGCACAATATTTGTATATATGTGAGAAATCCATTTTCTTGTCATTTTTTCAGAGAAGAAATGTGATTAGTGGAGTGAAATATTGGAGGGACAATTAAATGGGTGATCTAAGCATGAGGGCTGCTGATGCTATATATATCAGTGGTGATGGTGAACTCAATGAACAGATCGTATTTTGGCAATGCTAACTTGGTATTTGTAGGGTTGATGTTGATGGTGAGATGTGTTTTACCAGCTAGTAGATGGTGTTTTAGTGGTAAGTGAATTGACAGCGGTTTCTTATTTCATTGAGATTCTACCTTAAGTATAACTTGCTCTTGCTTTCTCTTTCTCACAAAGGATGAAATAGATCCTCTATATTTTGTTCTATATACCGAACTATTTGCTGATCTCTGATAGCAGATTGAACTCATATATTTATCATTTGTTTTACTAACAATATTTGTTTTTTCCTTAATTCTGAATTACTATTAAAATTCCTTATTCAACATCCGGAAAATCTAATGCAATTGCAATGCCTTAGTTGTGCGTAAATCATTTTTGCCAGTCATGTTTGGTATTTGGTCTTAATGCAAAAATACATTGTTGCACTTTATTAGAATTAGACTAAAAATTGTTAGGTTTGCTTGATGTAGATGATGAAAAATAAATGAAATTTCCGATCTAACAATATTTTCAGTTCTATTTGCTATTTTTGATTCAGAATTTGATTTTGGTGGTGCTTATTTTACTCTTTTACTTTTACTTGTTGCTTAATGTAGGAAAGGATGAATATGGTTGGAGTTGGGTTGATGAGTATTCCATTTCCCTTATTTGTCCCTACTCGTACCAGTATCTTTACCATCTTCTCACCCCTTTATCGCTAAATTGAATGGTAAACTGTAATGCTATCAAGTAAACCCAAAAAACATGTGCTCAATTGCACATTGACTGGACATGATTTTGTTGCTAATATGATTGAACAAGTCCATTACTGGAAATTAACGGAAGCAAAAGATATGAACACTGCTTTTATCTACTAATAAGTGGAAGACTTAAGAATGAAAAGCAACATTGCTAATGCAATAGCCGTGACAATGGCAAATTGGCAATGCATACAATGCTAATTTGGTAGTGGTAGTGTGAGAGTGAAGGATGGAGACGTGATTTTGCAGCTGTTGGTGTTACCTTGGTTGTAAATGAGTTGGTTGTAGTTTTTTGCCTATTTTTGATGACGTTTTTGTACACTTTTTCTTTATGAAGGATGAAAATACTCTTATTTCTCAAACTTCAGGCGTAGCAGACTATGTAAGATGAAGCACCCACAAGTTTCCTCACCAAAAAGAAACAGGTATATATTTGGAGCGCTTGTTTATAAACACATTGAACATTTTTTTTCCCTGAAATTTTCCATTATCTATCATTTTATGTACTCGTGCTTTTACTATTGTTAATTTTGTGTCCTTGTTATAGTGTGGATGAGGGACCCTAAATTATCATGAAACTCTAGACTCAATTGTTAAAAATGCATTACAGGGACACTACGACTCCAAACTACTCAAGCACTACAAAACTACTACTGGAACATTATAAATGCACTACGTAAACACTTTTCCTACCGAATGTATTGCATCTAGTCATTTTTAAGTTCATGTATCTATATTTTGTAGTGCATTCCTACCAAATTAAGCTTAAATTCCATGCAACTTTAAGTCCCTCGTCCAAACGCCTTTAACTGGTATATCGAACATTTCCACTGCAGCTCTAGTAGTTGCAAGGGAGTGGTAAAGTATCGAATTATGCACCAAGTAAAAACTCTCTCCTTTTCAATCATCAAAAATTTATTTCCCTCCAAACGAACAGTCGAAATAGGAATACTGGTGAATGCATTCAATCCTCCTTATCTGATAATGGAGGATCAACGTCACTTGGGAACTCCTTTGTTATTTTTTGTGTTGTCGAAGGGAACTTTCTAGGGAACTCATTTACAGACATGTCTTCAAGCATAAATTTCAAACATCTCTGGTGGCTCTTAGCATTAATTATATGCTATCATCAACATTTTGTTTAGATTTATTAAAACTTGTGTTCCTGTTTTCGTGAAATCTGGATGTGAAAACATTTGCCTTCCCCAACCCTCGCTTTCTATTCCATCACTCTGATGAAATCTTCGATTTTCTTTATGGTACTTGGCTCGTGTATTTGCAGTGTGGAGGACACATGTTTCTATTTTCACCTTTCTCTTCCGTTTGTCTCTAAAGTGACTAATAGATTTCTTGTGGATGGAATTTCAGTCATACGGTTTATCTCTGTTAAGATGTAAAGGCTTATTAATGATTCTTCTTGTAAATTGCAAGCACTATCCATGCTAAGCTTTTAAAGCTGAATTTCTGTGGTAGAAATATTTGTTCTGCGTCGCTTACTGTGTGAATGGCGTATGTTATAGAAGATAATTTGCTACCGTCTAGGCTGTGGTTACTGCTTTACCTATTCTGTTTATGTGCTTCCTTTTACTGTGTGTTAACAAGAGTCAGTCTGTCACCGGGAATTGATTCACACTTAACTGTAAATAATGTACAGTAATTCCGAAGTGCTTGAATGATCACCATGAGTTGAATCTGAAGATCGAATAAGTGTTTCCTAGGTATATGTCGGCTTCAACCAGCTTGTAAATCTTGAAGAGAATTTGATTTAACATTTGTGCTTCACATATGCTGTCAACATTCGAAGGATCCCTGGCATATTCTATACTTTTAAATCAGCCTTTCCACATATAGGATCTCGTTCAAGCTCAGTTCAAAACTGGGATCCGCCGCTATGCAAAGCCGGCTTTTAATATTGAATCGGAGCACTCTCCCAGCTTATACGATTATATGTGAAACCAGGTTGTTTGGGAGATGGGAGTGTCAAACATCCTCTCGAGTTTAAACCGAAACCTAGTATAGCGATATGTATTATTTTTACTCGGATTTTATGTAGATTCTGAAAATTGGTTCGTCGATATTTGTTCTTTTATCGGATACTTTTTCAGCATGTCATATCCTCTAGATTGTGTTTTTCTTTCCAGAACAAGTGGGATTTGGAATTCATATCATCACCTATCCCCCTACCCTCAAAAGAGTTTTTAGCTGAGCGAATGAAATGATTCCGACGTTATTCACCACTCTGGTCGATTTGGTACTTGAGCGACTCTTCATGCTCGTCTCACCCTCGCGGCCAGCCTTTTTCAGAATTCAGGATCGGGCTTCTTCCCCCTTTTGGGGTTGATGCCCGTGGTGGATGACATAGCAGTGGTATTGTTTAAGTATGCTCTTGTTGCAGACAATGCACTTGCATGGCCTGGCGGGAAAAAACCATCCTTTTCAACACTAAGACCCGTCCTGCCAATATAGTAGAAAGAGTATATTAAGGGATTTCACTAACTCTTGTTTCATGCGTTTCATGTGTAGAAAGGGTTTTCCATGTTGTTCCATGGTTTTCACGTTTCATAGAGTCAATTTAGTGATTTTTCGTTGTTTATTGGTTATAAATATTTTTAAAAATAATTAGAATAATCTACATAATTTTATTTTTAAAAAGTTACCCAAAAAAAAAAAAAAAGCTTAAAAAGAGTTTCGGACTAAAATTTTAAGTAAAAGCCATTGAAGAAAAAACTGTTTTTGAGCCATTTCGGCCGATCACTGGGCAATGTTTAAAGCATGGAACTGAAAAACACAAGATACCGTAGCTAATAGTTGCTTGAAAAATGGAGCACAGTAAAAGAACGGTTAAAACTTCAAGGCATATATATACCGGTCTAACTACAGTAGCACGTACCACTCATTAATAATTTATTGCGAAATCTAACCGTTGCGGAGATTTATTAGACTTATATATACGATCTAACGATTTTTAGACCACTTAGTGGTAGTACCATAAAAAATTGCAAATAAACTAGGAAATTTCAACTTCATAAAAAACAAAAGATCAATGACGCCAGTGGGAGTACAGAATTTGAATAAAGCCGGCAAATGCAATGTCATTCTATTAGTAAGGCTCCCTCACCAAATCAAATCAGCTGAATCAACAAAACAGAACGAACAAGAAAACGCACTAAATGATGCAGACCATACACAGAAGAATAACATGTTAAAAAGAACACAGGCTACATGAAATATAAACATGACTACAACTATTTGATAACATTATCACTTCGCCCGAAGATGAACAGAATGTTGAGACGACCATGGTTCCTTTGTATGAAATGCGGGTGGAGCTTCTATTGGACGAATCACTAAAATTTTGACGGTGGTATGAACCACAAAGGGTTTCGGAGCAATATTGTCGGGGATCACATTCGGAAAAAATCCTCATCTAGTGGCAATCTTTTTGGAGCATTGGTTTGCTGAATGGGTGGCACCTGGGTTTGTAATGGCGCCGTCTGGGTTGGGACGGCAGGTTGTGGGGCTTCCGGTTGTGGAGCTTGGGGTAAGGTCTCTGACTGTGGCGTTTCAGGCAGGGCCTCTGACTGGGGAGCTTGGGGCAGGGCCTCTGATTGAGGCTCTTGGGATGGGGCCTCTGATTGGGGTGCTTGGGATGCAGCCTCTGAATGGGGTGCTTGGGATGCAGCCTCTGATTGGGGTGCTTGGGAGGCAGCCTCTGATTGGGGACCTTGCGATGCAACCTCTGATTGCGGCCCTTCCGATGGGGCCTCTGATTGGGGCACTTGGGATTGGACTTCTGGTTGAGGCGCTTGAGGTGGGGCATCTGATGGTGCCCCATTACCCGTAGAAGTTCCTGGGACACTTTCTCCTGAAGCAGCTGGAGCTGGATTAGCTGGATCACTCTCTGATGATGAAGCAGGAGGCTTAATATCTGATCCTGAATCTGGTTGTTGTGGCGCACCTGAAGGTGCGGGTGTGGTGGTAGGGGCAGCTTCTAACATCAACGGCTTGCCTGGTTGCTGCAGTGTATTCTGAGCCCCCGGAGCTGGTTTCTTTGGCATAGAAATAGGAGGAGCTGAAAGAGACGGCATCCCGGGAGGAAGAATTTCAATCGGTGGTTTCTTGGCAGCATCTGCTAAACTTGTAAGCTTGGGTTCTTCCAGAGAAGCCAAAAATGCAGCAGCAGCATCTGTTTTCGTCGTTGGCGTGTGGTCAACCTCCTTTTGTAGCATTTTATTCCAAGTCTGAACCAAGTTCTTCAATGTTGGTCGCCCATGAGCCTGCAGAGAAAATCCCCATGAGGCAGTCAGGTCAAAGTAATAAACTGAGGTAGATGAACAAGCATAAATCACGTCATACATGGGCATGAAGCACAGCCTCAGCGAGCATTCCAGTATCCTGCCACGCCTTCTCCATGAGGGCATTGTCTCCCAAAACTGCAGCTGCAAATGCTGCTTCACGTCCGGAGCCAACTGATATTAAATTGTTTACCAAATTCTGCAGCGCAAAGCAACTGTCTTTAGAAAGGACAATCAGAATTCTCTAGAAAGGACTATCAAAATCATGTGAACTAGCACGCAAGAAAAGCATGTCCAGATATGGATAACATACGCTTAGCCGTGTCAACTCTCCATGATTGGCCAGGCGTAGAGCTTGTCCTCTTAATTCATGACCCTGTAAAGCTCCCTTTACAGAAGCTGCAGCACCCAACCTCTTAAGAGCTTCCCGAGCAATTTCAGCCTGTCCAGTAGCATCCGCCGCATCAATAAGATCCAAAAACTCCTTTACGAATTTCACTATTCCTTGGACAGCTTCCAGCACATTTTCTTTCTTAGTCGTTACAGTTAGAATGTCTTTCAAATCAAATGATGTATTCTCTTGTCCTACGTCCCTGCTGTTGCTCATTGTAAGAAGGCACTGAAGAGCTCTTTTCAAATCACTGCTCTGCATGGCCAAATCAAACTCCAACCTACAAAAAAAGGGATAACAACAGATACGGTTCAAATTGAGATGAAACGGCTACCATTTGCATGCCATAATTTCCAACACATTAACTTTAAGAGTTGAAAAGCTTTTTGCTATCACTACAAAAACATAAGGATCCAACACATACAAAGCGCCTGTATGCCAGACACATCAACCGAAAATTGAACCATGTAAGCCATGTCAGTCTATGGCCAGAGTGATACATAGTTGTATACTTGACAAAAATAAAAGTTGATCCTTGAAATGGAAATATTAATCATAAAAAATAAAAGATAAAGAAAGCAACAGTAGGCAATATGACATCGAACACACAAGGGGTGAGTTTATTTGTGGCATACCTCTTAGATATTCCAGGCAAGTGAAGTGCTTCGGTAGCATAACCCATGCCTAGCAAAAATTGTGCTAAATCATCATGATGTTCTCTGCCAAGCCTACTTGCCCTGCATAAAACAAAAACAATAGGAATTACAAGGAAAAAAATCATATAGTTAGACATGTATGAATGAAACTGTAAAAAGAAAGATTGATACCACTTGACAGCACTAATTGCATCTCCATAAGCGGCAAGACACCGACAACGGATCCCAGGGTGGCTAAGGGATAAGGCATGAGCACTCATATATCTGCAGGGAAATACAAAAAAAAATCATTCATGTTTGCAATCATATACTAATCACATAGAAGTCATGCACATATGTTTTATAGATGGAAATAATTTAGCATACATTCTTAACAACTTAATTGTGAAAAATGGGGCTCATTAGTCTTTACCTATCAATTAGCCAAAGAACACCATCTCTGACACCCACCACAACTAGAGGCCCAACAGGCCGCTTCTGTTCTGTTGGAAAACGAGTAACTGCCACTGAGACCCCTCCACCACCAACAGCTATCTCATTAACCCTTCTTTCTTCAAACTCTTTTAATATCCCTGAATCGTCCCCGTCACTTCTAGACTGTTTCGATAATGTTAAGAAAGGAGGCACAGAAGGGGCATGCTGAAATGAGGCTAATCGCACCACCTAAAACAGAAGAAAAATAAGAAAAGACAAATGACTACATTTAACCAAAATAGTATTAGGATTTGATTTACAGCAATTGCATTTTGACTCTAACTTCTTTAAACTCTCCAGCTATTACAATTCTATGCCAAACCGCTTATATAAAGTCGGTAGAATGAAATGGAACCATGCTTCTAAAGCCGCAAATATAATAAAAAATGAAGAATTCAACTTGGATTAGCTAATCCATTAAATCTTACACAATCAAATATAAAGAGATTATTTAGTTACCAATAAAGAAAATTCTTTGCAGAATTTTCTTATCAATTAAACATACAATTCGATTAATACCTTAGAACCAAGAATCAGAATTTTCCCATTTTCCCATTTTAACCAACTTTTAGTGTATTAGAACATATCAAAACATATCCGATTTGGTTAAAACAATCCAAGCACATTGACGTATAGAAGTTTCCAGTAAGACACTTAAAATCTTTACAGATCTTATACGATTTCTCATTGAAAATACGGCACGAATGCCAAATAAAATGTGAGAAAAGCATCATTTGTATCTTTCTATCTTAGCCAACGAACGGTCAGCAGAGTTATACTTTTGGGAACTCTTTACCTGTAGCATCGGGGGCCTCAGTGCTATCCTTTCTTGAGTAACAGATTGCGGACCTTCAACTGCAATTAGTGCTAATTCACCATGCTCAGCAAGGGCTCTTGCTTGTGCCTCCTTTTGTTTCATTTCCTCTTTTCTCTTTTTAGTTTCAATATCAACAGGTGCAACTCCAGCATCCACAAAAACACATCTGCAAAATGCAGCTTAATAAGGCACAGTTCATATGCTGCGACATTTTTTATTGCCTTAGTATCAATTCAATTTACAATTCTATTCTGCATTCTTATTTGTTGAAGTAAAATAATCCAAAGAAATCACAACAAAGCAAAATAGAGTTGAAAGATAGCAACAACTTTCTTGACACCAGTATTACAAAAGCAATGCAAACTCAGGTCGTAATGTCTTGAGTTCATATGCAGTTATACCTCAACACTCAAAAACCTGAGTTTTTCTCCAGCCGAGGCTATGGTGCATCAACTGAATCAAAAATTTTTTTAGCATAGCTTTCAGCTTTGACAACTTTGAGTTTTTGTGTGGCCCACATGTAATATCATAGCCAGACGAGGTTTAGAGGCTTTCCAAGATCAAGTTACTAGAAGTCAAGATCTTCTATTATGCCGTGTCACAAATTAACAATAGTTTTTGTCTGATTGTAAATCAAATAACATTTCTTCCTGAAAAAACCATTCTCATCTATTCCAAGAAACTGTTACAGATGCAAAGACAGAATTTTTGGGACAATCAGTATATCTTACTCAATTGTGGTAGGCGTAACCACAAACAACTGTCGCCTATGCCAAACAGCACCAGTTGCGTAAGGAATTGCAACATCTCCCAAATATCTATATTGCGGGCGCAAAGAAGATATGACAATGTATTTCTGATATGCAAAAGCACAATACTCAACCGTTTGATCCCACGCTGTCCATTCTGGCTGAGGAAGTAGACCACCAACAGGTTGAAAAGTTTCCCAACTGCATAGTCAGGTATCACTTGGGATTAAAAGGAAAACTATTCTTGATCTTATATCCATAGATACCCATTGAAAAAGCCTTTACACATCATAACGCACTAAGCTACCTTTAGAAATCAACATTTAAAATTTATTCCAGCATGGAGCAGGTAGGTGAAAGTGAGACAAGTTTGTGTGCAAGTAATCTAACTTACAATATCTGCAAGGACTAATTGAAAAGAAAAGTTCAAACATCCTCAATGAAGGACTTGTGAGAAATTTGAAGCACTGAAGAAATGGAGAGAGAGAACGGGCTAAGGTAAGGTTGTGAAACGCTTGATTCACATTTCTAAAACACAAAAACTGATGAGCTATATCAAATAAAAATCCATTTTTTAATAAACTATGAAGGAATGAAGAAACTCCATAGGACTACTGCATTTCCTAGTACCTTGAAATAAAATACTTAGCATGCAAATAAAACAAAAGAAAAAAAATTTCTTGCCTGTATAGCTGAAAGTTTTGTGGTGCAGCCTCAGCAGAGGAAGATCTATTAGAAGAAAATCCATCATCAAAAGTGGAAAAAGAAGAATGCCCAGCACCTCCAAATCCAGACAGGGGCATGGATTGAATTGTTGAAATAGCTGTTGCAGCCATAGGGCTAATTCTCCGTGATGTTCGATATGCAACACCAAGAAGTGCTCCTCCATGCAAGCCAATGACCTAGAATATAATTTTGAATTAGAAAGGAATCTTAACTGTCAAACTTGCTACACAATCTACACCAAAATATTAATGGAAGAGTCCATCATTGCATTTCTATTTGAAGTGCTTCCTATAAGTTTCTGGCCAATGCGTAAAACATTTGAAACTTTTATAAGAGATATTTAATGTCAGAACAATTTCAGAAAAACCTTTCTAGTTTGTTTTATGAAAATTGTTCTAACTTTCGAAAGCTCATGTGGCTGCATGCTTTGTTTGTGAGCTTACTTACAGAAAATTGTTATTCGTAAAGGAACCAAAGAAGCCCTTATTACTCAGGATCTAAACAAATTCAAACGCGTAGACCACATAAGGATTTTGTTTAATTGTTTTCAATGCAAGAACAATGCCATGAGGAACAAACTTATAATTTGAAACACTAGGCAATTTATTTCTTGGTCGATAAAAAACCCTACGCATTTTAAAACTCACAACTAAAATCACTATAACCATAGACCAGGCAGAACAGAATAAATACCGGGTCACTGCGAGCACCTATAGATCTCATTAAAATATTTGATGTGCCATCATCCAGTAAGATGCGAACTTGTACGTTAGCTGCAGAAGCAGCAGAGGCAGCTGCCGCAGCAGCTTGTGCTGCAGCTGCAGCAGCTTCTTTTGCTTTTCTCGATGATCCTCCCTTATGAATTACAGGAATTCGAGGTGGTAATGTAGACTCTAGTATAGCAAATCTGTCCCGACATGTATCCCAAGCCAGAAGCCTTGCACTGCCTGAATCAACGATTGACCAATCACTAACTTTGTAGATAGAGAAGTACGGGATATCAGGCCACACAACTGCAAGATACCTGAAATATGTAGAAGTAATCATTACCATGTGAGTACTGAAGCTCCAAATAAAAAGATGAAAAATCATGACACGTTGGAATAAACATCATAGGTAATTTCAGATGACATGTATCACAGAGAATACAACATACCTAGAGACATGGTCAAGACAACATTGTAAACAATATGCATTAATTGCACTCTTCCATGAATGTTTAATACAAAGGCTGATATTGATGCATTATACTGTATCAACCTAATACTAATGCTATCGATCTAACCATTTCACCTATACAAAGAATGAAATTACTGTAGTTAAAGACTGGCATTTCCAGTGCCAGATGCAACTTACTTTCCCGAACCGCTTACTGAGAGAACTGAATAGGAATCATGCGGAACAGGTGTACTAATGTGCTTCTTTATCTGTTTGACATATAATGTTTCTGGTGACTCCCCCCTAAGCCTTCCTGCTTCCGACAAAGAAGCATTATTTCCAAGAGATGGATTTGCTGTCTGGGATAACTGAAAGTTTAGTAGCCTAAGTTCCCTTTCAATCACATATACCGCATTATGCTCTCGACTCCCTGATGGTGTTGGCAAGGGAGCTACAGCTGGAAGCGATCTTGGGTCAAACTCGCTGATAATGACCCCAACATTGGTTCCAGTAGCAACAAGGTGGGGCTGTAAAGGATGTGCGACCATACAGTATACCTGTGATACAGTTGGGTGTAAGTGTCTGTTATGAAGTTATATAAAAAAAACCTAATAAGCATAAAAGTGACTTACCCTAATTTTCTTGTTCGGTGCAATTACTTGTGGGGGGATTAGTGATGAGAGCTCACACAACGGCCTTGTGAGTGCAGAATAAGTTGGGTGTTCAATAGCCCTGAGAAATTTTTCAAACATTTTTTGGGGAATTCATAAGGAACGAAGAAAAGGAAATGATACCAAACACAGATCTCATAAGCAAGTTATGTCCAACATTTTTACGGCTAAAAAAAGAAGAGATTCTGTTCATAAATCCACTGTTTTGAACCAAAAACATTAACTGATGGAAATTTGTAATGGAAACCACTAGAATGAAAACTTTGTGCATACCATATATTGGAATCTTTAACACAAGTCAATATATCAAGGTTTGGAGCACGAGGGTGGCACCAGGATGCTACACTGTGGCAAGCAAGTTTTGGAACAGGCTTAATACGCCGCAACTCCTGAAAGAGAAAAGCAGACGAAATATATACATTAAATAGAAGGTAAACATCTTCACCAAAAATAAATAAATAAGAAGGTAAACACCAACATTCAACAGAAACCAGTTGCACTGCACAAAGCCCTTCCTTAGACATTGGAATACCTTAAACGAAACTGTGTCCCATATAGCTAACGTCTTATCTGCACCAATAGAGATAAGCTGGGGAGCACCTCCAATCACTCTAGAAAGTTCAACAGCCACAACCCCACCATCATGTGCCTGTCATAGAAGAAATGCCTATAATCAAATCTCAAATAGTTCAACTACGTCATCCAGAAAAAATGTAAACACATAAAGCTCCTACATTCATGCACGCAGAAAGAATGAACTGAAAGAAGGTCAATACATGGAGTTCAATGTAACAGAGATTTTAATTATTTACAAGAAACACATTCTATTCATAAAAAAATGGATGAAAAACAATGATATACCACCAAAGGAAAGTCCATCAAATCCAGACTAACATCTTTACCCATAAACACATACTACAATCCATTCATCTCTACCCCTCCCCCTCCCCATAAAAAACGAAAAAGAAGAAGAAGAATGCACCAAAAGGAATATCTTTAAAATTCCTCAACAAAGATGCCCAATTAAAATCTACAGTTTGATTAAATAAACAAAGATATAATTGGAGTCCAATTTCACCAAGCCAACACTAGGCACCGGTGAGGTTTACATTGTCTCAAAATCACAACATTGGACATCTTAGACCCGTTTAAGCAAACAGGGTGTCACATGTCCCTATTAAATTTTAAATAATATGACAACATTGATCAGCCTAGGTTTCAAATTTGCATATAACTTTCATACCACAACCATAATGTGGAATAAATAATGAATCAGTAACCTAACCTTATAGTGGTCAAAGAAAAATAAGAGAGATGTGATAAGAAAAGAAGAGATAATTGCCTTTAAACTTAGTTTCGGCACGAGTTCTCGTGAATCTTGACCATGATCTGCACTCCAAACTACAAGCAACCCATCACTACCCCCCGAAACCAGAAGTGCCTGCAATAATGTTTACATGTAGAAACAAGAAGCATTTAAACACATGTATCCAGTACTTTGATGTATAACTGATGAACACTCATAACAGCTCAGCATCTCTATATCGTAATTCCTTGATTTTTTTTACATCATGCTGCTGAGTGAATAGAGAAATTACTTCCACCAAAGTGCTATCTGAATGAACTTGAAGAATAAGGAGATAATAACATTTTAGGAAGCTCCAGAGGCACAATCAAGTGATACATCAAGCCACCTATGCTATGGTATTTGAACACTCAGATACAAACTAAAATAGTAAATAAATAATTTAAAAAAAAATAGTTCACAAAGAAAGATAGCATAAACACATGCCATAAAGTATTTGATTTCATCTTTTGGAAGTAAAAAATCTACCTCGCCAGAAGAAGCCACGAATGTCATCAAACAAGCTATGGATCCTTTATGACCTCCTGTGTATCTCCTTACAAGCTGCAGGAAGCAAGTATATCACATAAAGCAAGGGATATTCATAGCCGGCATGTTAGAAAATTTGGGAAAACACAAACCTTCCATGTCATCATTGAAAGTACTCTAATAACACCATCTGATCCACCAAAAGCAACAAGAGGAACATCTGCAACAGCAGATCTAGAAAGGAATTCCATACTGCAAGATTCATTGAGGGAAACAAGAAATAGAGCACAAAAATGTCAAAAACAAAAGCAAAACTCAAGAGATTTGTTAATCTCATTCAATATATATTTGTATGTACCAGTACTGTATAATAAATGCCACTGCTTCAAGTGAATGAAACATATGTATAAACATACTGAAAATTAGTGAAAACTTACCAGAGAAGCGATTTATTGTCAAGCTCTGATTTTGGTACATCACGGCCTCGCATTGTTACCAAGTCCAAAAATATGGCTTTGTTTTCACAACAAATGACAAGAAAATGTCTTCCTTTAGTTGATGGAGCAGGAGAACTAAAAGCTGATGAAACATTACTGACGGATGTGGGAGCCTCAGCAGCTGTGGAGCGGTTACGCCAAAGTTGCCAATAGCGCACGTCATCATCAAAGAAGTTTACCTGCTTAACACTGTTAAGGAAGCATATGCCCTCAGTGTGTGTGTAGGTTTTAATAAAAAGAAATGGACAATAACGCAATTGCAGTGATCTATTACCTCCCTCCACGAATGGCTTCTGTGGGCTTCCCTTTAGAATCTATCAACCACAAGCAGACACAACAATTAGAAAGATATATATAAATATAATTCTCTGGTTTAAGAGTGGAAATTTAGAAATCTTAAACAATTACTGAGCCAAACTAGCTCTCTTGTTGTCCAAATATCATATTTTGCCAGTGTTCAAGCTAAAGATAAGAAACAAAACCATTGAGAGACGACAACTTTTGAACTCGCGTAAAAATCTGTGCATTGATCTTAAGTTTAATTGTGCCAGTATTGATCTAAGAGCAGCTAATTGTAACGCCACTTAGATTCCAGACCAGAACCTATTGAATCCCAACTGGACAAACTGAGTTCGACGCTGATGCTTAAGCTGAACAGTACACTACCTTCTTTTTATACTATAAGGCAATTAGTAATGGTTATGGTTTTGCCTGAGTAAATGCAAGAACAGTTAATAGAGTTAACTCTATCCAAAATCGCGTATTTAGCTGCACAAATGAATTGTTAGTGAAATTCGCAATCATCGGTTAATCAATATGCTTCTGCAAAAGCATTCAGCTACTCCTAAGCTAAATTTGTCCAATCAGATCTCGGAAATTCAGAAGCAGCACTAATTTAAACACAGTTCGAATCGAATTTCACGAGCATCGTAGCAACTAAAATCATATTTCAGGATTCAGTACCTGATTCGCCCTCGGCGAGCTTCTCCAACTTGGCGCCAACCAAACGCCTCTGATCAACGCCCCCAGCTTTGAGCTCGTAAATCACCTAATTCGAATCCAGCACAGTCGAATCACGAACACGAAGTGTGGAATTGGAGAGAGAGAGAGAGAGAGAGAGAGGAGAGAGAGAGGTACCTGACGGTGTTCCCAATTCCAAACGGAAACGTGATCGGAGGCGTCGGCGGTGACCAGCCATGGATGCGTGGGATGCAACTGAATCTTGACGATCTTGTCATTGGTCGGCCGGAATGCTCGTAACCGCAACATTTATCCGATTTCGATTGAAACGCGAAATCGATCGAAAAGCAGCTTACTTGCTCAAGTTTCAGATCCAACAGCACATTTTCTTATGCCCTAGATTTTGAGAGGAGAAGGAGAAGAAGAAGAGAGATGGTCGGTGGATTTCGAACTCCAAATGCCAAATGCGAGTATTCAACGCCTCCCTCTCTGCTTCTGAATCTCTAATGAGATCGGACTTCCTTTTCTTTTTCTAATGTTTGCAGCGAGTTCTCGGCCAATTTTTCATTTACCGCGCCGTTACTCTGTCTATTTTGACCAGCGTCAGCAAACGGACCTTTTCCTGCTGTATACAAATTTCCATATTTTCATTGTTCTTTTTCTTGAGTAAATTACATAGTAGCCCCTCAGGTTTGAGGTCAATTACAACCCCATACAACAACTTTAAAACATTTCACTTTCATACATCCAGTACCATTTTATTTCAAAATAACACCTCCGTTAGATTTTCCATCCATTAGTCTGTTAAATGCTGACGTGGCTGCCACATTTGTGCTGATGAGGCTGCCATGTGGCAAAAAAAATAATTTTTTAATTTTTTTTAAAAAATACCTAAATCTTCTAAATTTAAAAAAAATAAAATAAAAACCCAGAATCTGAACAAAACCCCACCCCCGTGAACCCCCCTTAGCCTTCTTCTTCCCTGCTCCCATCTTCCCCCACCCCATACCTGCACCTTTGAAGGAAAAAAAAAAAAACCAGAGAACAACCCAAATCCCATATCCCCGTGAAACCCATACCCCATACGACCACCCCCCAACCCAGATCCCATTACCACGCCCCCCCCCCCGACGCGAAACCTAACCCAGATCCCATTACCACCCCTCCGGCGCGAAACCTATATCCCCCCCCAAACTGCAAGGACGTCATCCTCACCCGCATCATCTTCGTCGTCGAAGACGACAATGAGCAGGAGCAGCAAGGCGACGATGAGAAATCCCGGTCGACGGCGAGATCGGGTGGTGACAAAGGACCTCCGTGATGAGCAGAGGGATCAGAGAGAAAGCTCTGTGGTACAGGCCGCGATGCAGCGCAAGACCCAAATTCACCGCCACGGAGACGACCAGAACGTTGAGCCCATTCCGACCCAACCCCCGACCCTCATCCCACTCTCCTCACTCTCTCTCTCAAACCCCAAACCACCCAGATCCAAAACCCACACAACTCCGCCAGGTCACCACCGCCAACGCCTTCCTCCTCAGCGGTTTGACCCTCCTCCCACTCTCCTCACTCTCTCTCTCAAACCCTAAACTCCCCAAATCCAAAATCCTCACCTTCTTCTCGCTTTCTATTCGCCCCAACGCCAATCCTATATCCATCACTCTCTCTCCTCCTTCTGTTTTCTCACTCCTTTCTCTCCCTCTCTGACTCTCTCTCCGGCAACCCCCCATATCCCATTAACCCCTTCCCCCACCCCCCCTCGCGAACCTAGATCCCATATTTGTGCATTTTTTTTTTTTGCTTTTCTTTTTTGGGTTGAGATCCCATTAACCCCTTCCCCCACCCCCCGCGAACTCAGATCCACACAGTTCGGTGGTGTTGGGATTGGGAGTAGGGATGAAGATGGTGAAGGGAATGATTTTTGGGAGGTGGAATTTGTGGGATTGGGTTGCAGGGAAAAGGCGAGGCTCGGGTTGGGGGGAAGGAGGATTTAACGGGAGTGGGTCGTCGAGGGGGGGAGGTGGGATTTGAAGGGAGTGGGTCGTCGGGGGAAGGGGGATTTAACGGAGTGGGTCGTCGGGGAGGGGGGTGGGATTTGACGGGAGTGGGTCGTCGGGGGAAGGGGGATTTGACGGGAATGGTTCGTTGGGGGGTAGGGGGAGGAGGAGGTTGCTGCGCTAGGTTTCTGGGGGGGATTAATGGGGAGGTGGGTTTGGGATTAATTGGTTTCTGGTTTTAGGGTGGGTTGCGGGTAAAGCTTTCAGGTTTTTTTTTTTTTTTTTTTTTTAATTTTAATATTTAGAAGATTAGATTAAAAAAATTAAAAAATTATTATTTTTTTGCCACGTGGCAGCCTCATCAGCACAAATGTGGCAGCCATGTCAGCATTTAACAGACTAATGGATGGAAAATCTAACGGAGGTGTTATTTTGAAATAAAATGGTACTGGATGTATGAAAGTGAAATGTTTTAAAGTTGTTGTATGGGGTTGTAATTGACCTCAAACCTGAGGGGCTACTATGTAATTTACTCCTTTTTCTTTTTTATTAAAAGTATAATATAAAATACTTTTTAAACATGGTCTGAATTTTATCTTCAAAATTTCTCTAGTTTGGACGAGGAAAATAAACTTAAAATTTGCGTAAAATTCAAAATTTATAAATTGACATGCACTAATTCTCTTATTTGGATTCATAAACATAGAAATTTAGAATTTCCGCGTGGAAAAAAACTTGGAATTTTGGACCTCCAATTCCTAAGTTTAAATTCCATGTAAATAGGTGTCATTTCCCAATTTCTATGAATGAGAGTTTAAAAATAACAAATTTTGTATTCAATTCCATTGTTTTTTTAGGTTTTCCAAACAAGAAAATTCGTAAATTCTAGAAAATAAAATCTCGTCGTTTCGATTTCCATCATTTTAAAATTTCTTACACTATGTTTGGACGAGGGAAATAATCTTGAAATTTGGGTAAAAATCAAAATTTATAAATTAACATGTACTAATTCCCTTGTTTGGATTCATAAACATAGAAATTTAGAATTTCTGCGTGGAAAAAAAACTTGGAATTTTGGACCTCTAATTCCCAAGTTTAAATTTCATGTAAATAAGTGTCATTTCCCAATTTCTATGAATGAGAGTTTAAAAATAACAAATTTCGTATTCAATTTCATTGTTCATTTAGGTTTACCAAACAAGAAAATTCGCAAATTCTATAAAATAAAATCTCGTCGTTTCGACTTCCATCATTTTAAAATTTCCTACACTATGTTTGGATGAGGGAAATAATCTTGGAATTTGGGTAAAAATCAAAATTTATAAATTGACATGCATTAATTTCCTTGTTTGGATTCATAAACATAGAAATTTAGAATTTCCGCGTGGAAAAAATGTTGGAATTTTGGACCTCTAATTCCCAAGTTTAAATTCCATGTAAATAGATATCATTTCCCAATTTCTATGAATGAGAGTTTAAAAATAACAAATTTCGTATTCAATTCCATTGGTTCTTTAGGTTTATCAGACAATTAGTAATCTTAAATTTCTTCATCTAAATTGATAATTAAATATAAAAAAAAATCATGAATCAGATCAATTAGAAGGAGGCTGGTTGATTCGATTGATTTTCCCACTTTGATATATGTAAAACGTTCCAATTTTTTTTTAATGTAAAATGACTTAGCTAGCATTTAAGTGACTCAAACTTTCTTATTTGCCAATAGTAGAAAATATAAGGGCTAGAAAAACTAAAACCCACCAACCCATGCTTTGATGTTTTTCACGGATTGATCTCCGGTAATTGTAGACATCAAAATTTCGGTGAAATGAATATTCACTAATACTTTAAGTTTTTTTTCGTGTTTACAATAACTATTAGTATTGGCAATCCAAAGTCATCATGTGTGGCCATCCACATTTACAACACCTTAGATGGCCACAAGTCATGAATTAATTGCCTCATCATAATTTTTCCAATAATAACACATGAGATAAATTGATGGTCAAAAGGAAACAAAATTACAGTGCTCATATGACCAATGTAGCATACTCTTAGATGCTATTAGATGATCCCCATGAGCGATGTTTCCCCCTGATTACAATAAACTTGGGTTAAATGGCTTGTCATCAAGTCGATGTGTGTCGATGCAATATGTCAACTTCTGAAATGAAAACTTGGCAGAGAGTTGATGAAGTTGTGTGCCATGTTAGCATTGAAATCGTTTCTCTAACTTCCATTACTTAATCCCTCTCATGCTTGTGTACAAAGATTTTGGTGATATGTATTTTGTCATACCACCCTCAATATATTTTCCATTCGAACAACTTCGAGCAGCATTGATTGTTGGAGCATTTGTTTCTGAAAATAGATCACATGTGTGTATATATATAAATAATTGGTATGTTTATGTTCTTTATTATTGAAAATTGCACCATCATCTTCTTTCCTTTCTTTATGTTGTGCTTTTTGCTACCACCAATAATAATATACAGTCTAATAAAAATTAGTCGTATTGAGATATACTTGGTTTAAGAAAATTAGTCGTACTGAGATATGAGGATTAAATAAGAAGATTTTCTTATCTGTTAGATTCTTGAAAGAGGTGAGAGGCAAATAGTGCTTCACCAGACCCTTGGCGTTGTGCTTACCCACAATACAAGAGTTTGTCGTGCTGATTCATAATAGTGCACGATCAAGCTTCATAGAGTTGTAGAAATTATGAGAAAAGCTGAAGAACTTCAGAAATGTAAAGAGTCGAAGAGAAAGAGAAGAGAGAGAGAGATAATGAAAAGTATAGCTTTGAACAGATTCACATTAATGAGAAATGAGATGCTACATCAGTACATATAGTGTTTTATACTCTAACTAACTAGTTTACAATATAAGGCAGCCAGCTAACTAACTCACAACAACCTAATTTTATTATAATTCAATTACAGTGTGACACATGGACCAATAGACTAAAGCCACATCAGCATTCTGTTATTACTCCCCCTCAATCTCAACTGGGATATCCAAGCCTAAGATTGCTGCAATGTCTGATGAAAATTGGGTTGTGTAATCCTTTAGTCAAAGTGTCTGCAACTTGTGACTCAGTTGAAACATAATGAATTGTAATGTCTCTTTTCTGCATTTTCTCTCTGACAAATAATAATCAATGTTAAGTGTTTTATTCGAGAATGAAAGACTGGATTTGAACTAAATGCCAAAGCAAAGATGTTGTCACAATGCATAACAGGTGGAGAAGTTACAAACTTATTCAAATCTTTGACCACATATCTTATACCAGTGATAGACGCATATTTATGCGACTTAGTTAACTAGTTTTCTTGCATTTACGTTATTAGTTCTTAGTTATTTTAGTACTTTAAGCCATTTTCGTGTGTTTGTAGGTCCAAAGGGCTAAGGTAGCAAGAAAGTGCATTTTGGTGCATTTTGGAGCAGTTTTGAGCTTGTAATGGATTACATATGATATGAGCAAGATGGATGGACGAATTTGAAGACAAAAGAGGCTAGGAACATGCTAAAAATCTGGTGAAACAAATACAAGTTGCAAGAAGGGATAAATTTCTAGAAGGATTGGCCAAAACTTTACTCAAAACCATGCATACCCCATAAAATTCATCAATGCCGTGGCCTTCCCTTTGTTTTACTTCCACCAGATTTTTTAGTGATGATGCAATGCCTATCTCACTATGACATTTGAGTGGATGATGTAATGCTTAACTCACCATGACATTTGAGTGGATGATGCAATGCTTAACTCACCATGACATGTGAGTGGATGACTCAAAACCTACCCTCACCAACAATTCTCCACCTTGCCATGCCTTACCTACTTCATTCCACCAGATTTTTGCATTAAACATGTCCATCCTCTTCCTATAAATACCATGGCAGCAACCTCATTCAAATCATCCAGAAATTAACCATTCTCCAAGCCTTTCCTTGCCTCTCCTACATATCTAAACCCCTTCCCATCCATTCCTCCAAATAACCAACCCTTCAACATCATTCCAACCTTGTTGTGGCGGCAAGGAGAAGGAGAAAAGTCCTTGGACGCGCTTGCTATCCAACATGGATCGTTGGAACGTTTAGGTGCTTTCTTCCCTTTGTTTTTCAATGGTTAAATTTGTTTATCTTTGTTTTGTAATAATGAGGAACTAAACCCCCCTTGGCTAGGGGGGGATTCAAAACCATGTTTATGCTTGCTATATGATTTGATTACTTCCAATTGCGTTTCTTGAATTGTGAATTCAATTTACTTATCCGTTCGTATAAAAACTAATTTGTGTATGTTGGTTGAGAGTGCACGCTTAATTTTCATGCATGAATTTGACGCTAGAATATAAGGGAGTTTCACCTAATCGTTATGAACTTATATTCACAAGTAGTGAAGGTTGCTAGTCACAATCACGTTAAGTAAATTCTTGGCATAAGTTTCATGCAAATCATAGTAACGAGTGCCTCGTCAATGCTTATGTTTTTCATAGAACTTAATGATTCTTGCTTGTATCTCTATTATGCAATTCATGTAGGGAACTTGTAGGGAGTGTGTTGGGTTGTCGTATGCAATCATCCAATCTAATAACTTGTTGAAAAACTGAGAGTTAATTAGTGCAATTCACGGTTAATTTGGGGCGTTGAATATTTATAACTTATCGAAGAGCAATTGGAAATCATTTTGTATGCAAGCAAGACATGTGTGGAGAAGAACCCCTTAGCTAGCCTTCCATTATCCATTCAACCCAAATTTGTTTAAAATCTATTTAAGTTTTTAGTTTATTCGTTTTTACTTTCAACTTCACCAAACTCAAATCCCCCTTTTACTTTCTTGTTTTAAAATCTTTTGTTTACATTTTTAACTTCGTTTCTTTTTGTTTTTGAGTCAGTTTAAAGGTTTTAGCAAGCCCTCCTAATCCCCGGTTTAGAACGATCCCTACTTACATACTTTGCTACAATTGTCAAAAAGAGGGTTTAATTTGTGTGTCAAGTAATTCTCGCATCAACCAGCAGTGCAATGTGCTAGTTCTTTGTATTAAGCTTCAGTTAAGCTTCTTAAGATAGAGGCTTACTTCTTTGATTGCCATGATTTAGGATTTCCACCCAATTACACAATATCACATGTTATTGACCTTCTTGTATTTATGTCTGCAGCCCAATCAGCATTAGAAAAACTTGATATATGAAGATTAGTTGAAGGAGTGTAAGTAAGGCCACATTCCAAGGTTCCTTGTACATATCTCAGAATTCTTTTCACAAGAAAGAAGTACATGTCAATAGGCTTAGTCATGTATTGACAAACAACATTGACAAAATGTGCAATGTCAGGTTTAGAGAATGTTAAGTATTGTAATGCTCTCAACCAAACTTCTATAAATGGTAAGATCAAACATAGACTTGCCTTCATATACAAATAACTGAGTGTGTGGTTTGGATGGAGTTAGTGCAGGTTTACAACTTTCCATTCTTGCATTTTTTAGTAATTCTCTGGCATATTTTGTTTGATTGACAAAAAGACTTCCATATGCCTTATATTGAATATGAAGACCAAGAAAGTATGTTAGCGACCTCATATCCTTCAAATCAAACAACTCTTCAAGCTGAGTGATAATCCATTGAACTTTGGACTTGTTAGAACCTGTCAAGATGATATCATCTACATACAACAGTAGAATGACTATATTTTCTTCATCATTCTTGACAAATAAACTTGTATCAGATTGAGATACACTGAATCTCATAGATGGTAACACACCTGTGAACTTTGAATTCCAAGCCCTAGGTACTTGTTTGAGTCCATATAAAGATTTAATCAACTTACACACATGTTGACGACATTTTGGATCTATAAATCCTTGTGGTTGCTTCATATATATGTCTTCTTGAAGATCTCCATGCAAGAAAGCATTTTTACTGTCAAGTTGTCTAAGTTCCCATTTATGACAAGTGGCAAGAGCAAAAATCAACCTTACAGTAGTGTGACTCATAATTGGACTGAAGGTTTCAACATAATCAAGCCCTTGCTCCTATGGATAACCTTGTGCAACCAATCTTGCTTTGTATCTTGCAATGCTGCCATCTAGAATCTTCTTTATTTTATAAATCTCTTTACTCCCCATAATAGACCTATTAGCTGGAGTTGGAACCAATATCCATGTACGTTGAGTTGTTAGTGCATCATACTCATCCTGCATTGCTTGCTGCCAATGAGGATTTGATGAAGCAGCTTTGAATGTTTTTGGTTTATTAGTATCATTGATTTCTGCTAAAAAAGAATATCCAGCATAGTATGTATCTTCATTATCTATTTGTAGTGTTTTTAGCTCATGTAACACAGACAAATAAGCTGTATAGTTTTTCATCATAATTGCACTAGATTGCAATCTAGTTGTTATATTGTGTGTTTTGCCAGAACTAGACAAATGATTAGATTCAAACATGGATTCATGTGTATATGAGATAGGCAATGTGAAATATCGTTCCCGGATTTCACTGTTTAAAATTACGTATTCCATATTTCGTATTCTTAGTTTCGACACTTTTATATTTACGGCATATTTGATTCCTACGTATTTATTTTCACTTATATTTATATATTTGGATAGTACTCATCGATACGAACGCGTTGGTGCAAATAGAATGTGATTCAGAATTATAACGAAGATTTTATAAGGTTTTGAACGTCAATGGTACTTTTGGTAAATTGACAATTCAACACATGATGTATTTGGATGAGTGCCACGTGGGCCACCCCCATTTTTTTGGAACCCTCTTTCTCCTTCCTCTTTTATCCTGTTTCTCTTCACTCTCTCTAACTCCCTAACTCTCTCTCTCGGCTCTCCCTTTTCTCCCCATGAAACAAACCATCATCACCACCAAAATTTTGGCTTGTTGAACACCAAAATCACCATTATCTGCATGTCTTCACCACCATAAACCCAGTTTTGAGTTTTGATTCATTGAAAACAAATCTTAACCTCGAGTTCGAAGAACAAGGTTTTGGACCGAGACTTCTAGTTGTGATTCAGACAATTTCCAGCCATCTTTTGAGCTCAAAGTAGGTATAAATCGATTCCTCTTGTCGATTAGATAAATTTTCATGTTTGGATCGTGTGATTTGGTTTAAAAATGAGAAAGTTGTAACGATTTAAAGTTTGCCCAGTTTTCGGCGAACCGTGACCTTCCAGACCATTTTCCGGCCAAACCACGGTGATTTATCCATCGGGAAAGGTACCAATCTGTTAGTCTCGTTCCAATCTATGATTTTCATTTTTGAATCACTCGATTTCGTTGAGTATTGACAAAGTTATGGACGTTTAAAGTTTGCCCAGAAATTCCGGCGAGTTACTTGTTTTCCCGCGGACAGCCATATTTCAGGCCATTTTCCGATCAACTCCGGCCACCATTTGGGCTTCAAGCAGGTATAATCTTGTTCTACACTTCTCTAGCTTCGTTTTGGTATATTATGGGTCAAATTTGGGTGTGAAACGAGTGAGATATGAAGTTCTAAAGATTGCCCATAAAATCTGCAAAATCTGCAGAATCCAGTGAAATTTCATTAAGGTCCGCCACTTGAACATTATAGCAATCGACAATCCAATCGTTGGATCACCACCAAACTTTGACACATTATTGTACGTAATATTTAGGGAACTTAGGAACTTACGAATTGAAAATCTAGTGGTTGGATCTTACGAAGCAAGTGACGTAGGATCATGGACCCTACCTTTGAACGATGATTTGATTCTCATTAAATGTTGTTGTGGGAGACATATGGGAGTTTTTGAGTATGTGAATTATCGAATGAAATCTAAATGTGGACTTGTACTTTGTTTTAGGCGGTGAGAGTGCATGACGTCTCTATTCTTGTGCCAGGGTGCGTTAACGCGGACTCCAGGTGAGTGACTTTAATATATGTGATATTGGTGATTACCTTGTTTTCGTATTGTTATCCTGTGTGGATATGACTGGGTTTTATAAATATGTTTTCTATTGAATTGTTATTTTCAATACTTAGTCATTGATTTATGTTTATGAAATGAGATTTGACGTATATATTTGAAATATGATTTGATTTGTATGATTGGCATGTTGTGATGACATGTGAGGGCTAGTGGTGGATCGTTAACCTATTGCCATGGGGTTGTTGCTTCGAAGTTTGTTTCATATCCTGTTTTATTGATTCATTTCCCGCTTCGTTGATTCGTTCTAAATTTAGTATTTGTGCCTTGTTACACTTTGTTGAGCTTCTGTAAACTGAGTAATTTGTGTCTTGTCTCGTTTCTTTGAGCCGTTGTACATTATGGTTGTTAGCATTCCACTCGGTTCCGTTGAGTGATCCGAAACTGGGTTTCCGCTGGGGTTCCATTGAGTGGTCCAGTTCCCTGCTCCGTCTGGATTCCGTTGAGTGGTCCAGAATTGTATCCAGCTTGGATTTCATTTAGTGGTTCGATATGCATTGTACACTACAATTTCGTTGAGTGGTCCGGAATCGTATCCATTTGGATTCTATTGAGAGGTCCGGAATCCCTTCTACTCCACGATTTTGTTGAGTGGTCCAGAATCGTATCTTGATTGGATTCTGTTGAGTGGTTCAGAATCCCGTTTGGTATTATGGTTCTATTGAGTGGTCCAGTACCCGATTAATTGCTTTGTTGATTCTTCAGATTGAGTTTGGATTGAGATAGCTTCAGAGATGTAGGCTTCGGACGAACTGTGTCACGCTAACCTTACTTTTCATTGTGTTGTATGAATTTATGGTTGTGAGCTTTTGTGACTTGTTTCAGACGAGCCGTTGGATGTCTGGGTGACTCATTCAGGGTTTTCAGTGACTTGGTTATGATTTCATAAAATATGATTTTATATTTGACGTTTATAAACTGTGATCGATAGATGGTTTTTATTAGTATCACATATGTTGAATTGTTGTCACTTACACGAGCTTCGTGGCTTATCCGGGTTGTTGTTTGCCCAGTGCACCATTCCCATGGTGTAGGGCGATTGTGCAGGTATTATTAGATACAAGGAGATTTGGGGTAGCTGACAAAGTTCAGATAGCTTGGAGTGTTAGGTTACCCCTATACTTTCCTTAAAAAGATGTGATTATTGTTATTTTCAATTCAGTATTTCAGTTTGTATTTCCTGGCATCCCCCTACAGTCTTCTGTCACGTGTCGATCCTGGACGTATGTCAGGATCAGAGCGTGACAGGCAATATTACCTGAAGCTATAAAATCAAGGATAGGTAACAAAGGGAGAAATTGATCTTGTGTTTGAGGAAAACCTTGTGAATGGTGTGTTTCAGATTCCTGAGATGACCTTACAACATTTGATGATTGAGTGTGACTAGAATCATTTCGAAATTCACCACAAACATTGATGGAGAGCCTAAAGTATACCCAGTATCAAATTCATGTACTTGATTTGATGAAGTTGTAGCTTGATTCAGTGCCTGAGATGTACTATTTTGATTTTCAGAAGTTACAACATTCACAATCATTGGAAATGAAGAACTAAGAACTCTTATGCTTTTATTCTCAGAGATTTCAACTTTATTGACCTTTGCTAGAAATTAGGTTTCATCATGAAGGACATGTTTGGATAGAATCATGGTCTAAAATATCCATAATATCCCGATATTTCCATCGAAATTTCCATGTTTTTGGACTACCGATATTTCCGATATCATCGATATTTTAGACCTTGCTAAGTCACTCATGTATCTTACCATGCAATGTATAAAGTGTAAAATATTGTACTAATTCATTATATATAAATGATTATGGTGTGTTTAAACTTCTTTAATTAATTACTACATATTTTCTACACTCACAATGTTTGCTAGCTCGCTATATAATCAACTTAAATCAGTTATATCTATCATGCAATGCATTTCCTTCCAATTTTTTGTGATAAACTAATAGACAATTGACTAAATAAACATCCTGCAAAGTTTCAATAAAAATTTCCAAGTTTTTCTTACAATTTCCGTGGTTTTTATTCAATTTTTATCGATATCGATAATATCCCAATATTTCCATCGAAATTTCCATGTTTTTGGACTACCGATATTTCCGATATCATCGATATTTTATACCTTGGATAGAATTAATCTTTTGACTTGCAGATGATAGCAAATAACCCCTTTATATCCTGATGCATACCCTAAGAACAAATATACTCAAGACCTAGGTTGCAGTTTGTTGTCATTATAATGTTTGAGATATGGATACACAGATGTGCCAAAGACTTTCAACTCTTGTAGATTAGAATGCTTGTCAAACAATGCAAAGTAAGGAGAGTTCATGTGTAGTGTCTTAAAAGGCATCATATTTATTAAGAACAATGCATGAGCACATGCATGATACCAAAATTCTTGAGTTATACCAGCAACATCCATTAGAGTAATTGCAGTTTCAATAATAAAGTGATGTTTTCTCTCAGCCAAACTATTTTGTTATGGTGTATAAGGACATGACACTCTGTGAGTCATACCATTTGATGTTATGAAATCCTTAAATGCATTACTTAGGAATTCACTACCTCCATCTGATTGTAAACTTTTAATTTTAAAACCAAACTGCATTTCAACAAACTTGTACAATTTCACAAATGTAAAAAATACTTTTGATTTATTGAATAGCGGAAAAATCCACACAAATCGTGTACAATCATCTACAAACACTACATGGTATCTATATCTTTCAGTTGGTCTTGTAGGAGATGGACCCCATGCATCTGTGTGCACTCTATTGAATGGTAAAATGCACCTATTTGACTCATCAGAAAAAGGAGTTCTAGTTATCTTACCATGAATACATGTGGTACACATCTTATGAACATCATCTATAGAATGAGAAACTTGAGATTTAGCTAACATCACTGACACAACGTCATTAGTTGGATGCTCTAACCTTTGATGCCACACTGAAAACTTCACTAACTAACCCAACCAAGTAGTTGCAGAAGAGAAACTTGATACAGGAATCTGAAACAGTTCACCAGGTTTAATCATTCCTTTGTACAAGATCTCTCCTATTACCTTGTCCTGCACAAAAAACAATGTATCATCACATATAAACCAACATGTATTGTCTTTACATAGTTGTATAACAAACATGAGATTGACTGCAATGGAAGACACATGTAAAACTTGTTTTTAACACAAGTGAGTGAGATGGAGTTTTAATCACTATAGAACCAGTGAAATGAATAGGTAAGCCTTGACCATTGCCAATTTTAATAGTTTCTAAACCTTCAAATACATAAATGTTGTTCAAGCTGGTAAAATTTGATGTCATGTGATGAAAAGCTCCAATATCCAATATCCAATATCCATATAGATTGATTTGCTGTTGTTGTAGTATTGATGTCTGATCAATTTCAGGATGATTTTAAGATGGAACAAAATTTGGAGCAGTTTGATATGAAAAATGAGCAGCATATGAGCCTTAAAAGTTAGATGGACCAGGTTGGTGAGAAAATGAAACTTGTGGGATTGGAGGAACTTGTTGATTTGCATTAAAAGTTGGCTGCAAAGATTGTGGAGATCCAGCAGCTTGCTATGAATAGTTGCTCTTATGGTAACACTCAAGACCAATGCGCCATCTTTTTCCACATATTTGACATTTAGTAGTAAATGTAGTTAGTGGTATATGAGAATTCTTGTAAAAACAATTTGGAGCAGCACGGCCCATTCTTTGACAAATTTGAAACTCAGGATATTGAGTTGTCCTTGAATCAGTGTTTCCAAACTAATCATTACCTAATCTATAGTTATTAAATGTTATGCCTCTATAGTTAGACTCAAAACCATTTCCTATTTGATAATTTCCATTATATGGTCTCTGTTGATTCACATTATAATGTGTAGGAGGTGAGATTTGTTGACCATTATTGAAAGATGGATCCATGTTACCAACAAACCAACTGCCATAATCAAAATTATTTGGCACAGGAAAATAAGCAGGTTACGCTTAATGAAACTAAGGTTGTGGCTGAAACTGTGCTTGAGAGAACAATTGAGTGAATCCAGGTGGTTGGGATCTATAAGGTATCATTGGAATAGCAGTGATTCGACCACCAGTGCTAAAAGATTCTTCATCAGCAGAATTAGAACAAGATGCACCATTATTTTATTGAGATGATCCTGCAGAACTAGAACCACCATGCATATATAAAGCCGACATGTTATGAGACAAATAGTTAATAGTTATGTCATTCTCCCTTTCAGCACCAAGTAACAAAGCTCGAAACTCTTTCATGGAAACAGTAGTATCTCTAGCAAGAATCACAGTTCTAATCGTAGCATAATCCTTTGGCAAACCAGCTAATGCAACAATTATAACATCATTATCTGAGATAAACTCCCCTGCAAATGTTAACTAATCCCTAATAGATTTCAACTTCAACAAATATGTATCCATGGTATCTCCCCATTTTTTAATGGTATGTAATTTTGTTTTCAAGTGATTAACTCCAGTTTTAGACACTAAAGCATATCTCTCCTCAAGATTAGACCAAGCCTCTCTTGCAATTCTACACCCAATTACATATTCTATAGCATCATCAAAAAGAGAAGCAATCAACAAACTTAACAATGCCAAATCAATAGAGTCTCATTCTTTAAATGCACTTGTAATTACTTTGGTAACCCCATATTAGCACTGAGCACAAATTTAGCAGGACATTCAAGACAGACTTAAACTGGAATGCCCATTTAGTGTAATTATGTTCACTAAGCTTAATAATAAGTATACCCAACAACCCTTCTACTTTCACAGGTGGAGATGCGATAGCTATATTTCAAATCAACAATTAAACAACTTTTCTTCAAGACAAGAAATAAACCACTAAGCTTCAAGATTCAAGCATTTCAAGAAACAATTAGAATCACTGGCTTCGGCCTTTTTAATTTAGCAATTACAAACAACACTATTTCAAAAAGATTCAAGAAAACCCAATACTTGGAATCACTGTCATTGGCCTTTGGATTCACTCAACATACTTAATTGATGGCATTGGCCTTTGTACAATTCAGATATCTATATCATTAAGACAGACAAAAATGGCATTGGCCTTAACCTTGGCAAGAAAGTAAAGATTCTAACTACTATCACAAAACTGAAAAAATTCACAGAAATTGATCTTTAAGAACTTTAAGAAAAGCAAGATTCAACAATCAATCTTCCAGACAAGATGATTTGTTGAAGAATTTCGAACATAGAACCTAAGATGTCACCGGATTCAAACATTTTCTCCACTGTAAACTACCATAATAATCACAGTTACAGAAATTGAAAACACTGCAAGATAAATCGTAGGAAACATGATGACCTAAATCTGCCAGAAAAATTCCCAAACAGATCTTCTCAGCAATCCACAGCAGATTGTTGGCTCGATACCATCATAACAGTGCATGATCAAGCTTCAAAGAGTTGCAGAAATTATGAGAAAAGCTGAAGGACTTCAAAAATGTAAAGAGTCGAAGAGAAAGAGAAGAGAGAGAAAGAGGGAAAAACATAGCTTTGAACATATTCACATTAATAAGAAATGAAAGGCTACATCAGTATATATAGTGTTTTAGATTGTAATGAACTAGCTTACAATATAAGGCAACCAGCTAACTAACTCACAACAACCTAATCTTATCACAATCCAATTACACTATGGCATATGGACCGATAGACTAAAGCCACATCATCATTATGTTATTACTGATAACATATTGTAAAATAGACTATACATGTGTAGTGTCATTTAAAGTGAATAAGGCACAATATTAACGAGGTTCGCTAAGTGTGCATAGGTTCTCAGGGCAACAACAATAGTCTCTTTCAATAAAAAAGAGTACAAATGTAATGATCCATCCCTAAATTTTTCAGGATTAGGAACATTGACGACATTTTAGTAATTTCACATTGGTTGGGATATTTATTTTATGTTTTGTCTTTGGTGGTATTGTTTTGTGAGCCATTAGGGCCCACATGTTTCATTGTCTCGGATCCCTCTCTATGACTCTTCCATCTCCCTGTTACTCTCTCTTCCTTCACTCTCTCTCCCTCATCTCTCCCTGTAACCCTCTATCTCTGAGCTCAACATACACAACAACAATGGCGACACCACTCACCACCATCACCATTCCCTCCCTGTTAGTTCCACGAAACCAGAAATGAAGGAATAACACCCCAACTCCCTCTCTGTCTCACTGCGTAACGGCTCCCATGGCCAATGTTCATCATCTCTAGCGAACTTTCACTGATTCTTACATAGGTAAGCTTCGGAAACATTCTGAACCTTCTTTTTTTATCCTCGTCTTTTGTCTTTGATCGTGTTTGTGTGTTTTGGACATCGAAACATCGCAGAAACAGCTCGGGGGAGACTTCCCCAAGTTCCGGCGAAAACTCACAACTTTCCAAGCCATTTTTCGGCCAACTCCAGCCACGGGATATGTATAATATTCTTTCTTGTCCTTTGGGCTTCAATTTTGTATATTGAATGACTAGTTTTAGTTAAGATTTAGGGATGAACGACGTTTTCCAAGCTTCGACTTTCTTTTTCGTGGAAGTCAGTCGACCCATGGCCTGAAACTAGGTTTACCCGACTCGACCACCAAGAACCGAATCCAAACCAAATCCGACCCTGACCCGTTTACCCCAGGACCCTACCCGTTTTCTAATTGGATTCGGAATATTCCTAAAATATTATGTGAAATATTCTTGGAATAATATTCTCTAGAATACTTTCTGTAATATTGTTTTGTTTTGACTTTTACGAGATTTTCTTGGAAACCTTCCTAGACTAATTTCGACGTCTTGAGTCTATTTTTGACATTTGTTTAGTGAAATTCTGAAGTTTTAATGTAGTTGCCCAGCTTGGCGTCTCGGTTGACTTTTTACGAAATTTTCCCGAGGTAATTTGACGCCCTGGTTCTAAATCCTCGCTCCATTTTCCCAAATTCAATCATTTTAGTAGGATTTTACTAATTGATCCCTTTATGTGGATATGTGCGTTTGTTAGTGGTGATGCCATACTCCCTAGTTCGAACGGCTCTTCGACGACGGAGTATCTGTGAATGGACTCTTTCCAAAATGCATGATTTTATTACTAGAAATGCATACTTGAAAAGCATGATTTTATAACTATGTTTTATGAAACATTTATTGAGTTATCGGATTTACGTTTTATGAAATATCATACTTTATCGAATTTACATTTATTGAGATATTTATGAATATGGATTTATGATATGATGTTTAAACTGTTGAGCTCTGATGATATATATTTTGGAAAGATTATGTTCATGATTTTATGTGCTTACTTGCAGATATTCATACAGTGTGCCTTCGGGCGGGCGATATAGTGCCTTTTGACGGATGATATATGTACCTTTGGGCGGACGATGTATGTGCCTTCGGGTGGGCGATGGATGTACCTTCGGGCAATTATGATATCACTACTAAGGTTTTATGGCATGCTAGGGTTTTCGGAAAACCTATTACTTATTATGCTATATGAGTTTTCTAAAATTGGGGGTTAGTACGTTTGAAGAGTAGTTGATATTGTTATTATTATTCCTACTAAATTGGTCTACTCATGCTTTGTTTTGCACCCCCTTTAGCATTTAGAATCGATGCGTACGAACCCGGCATCAATGCACTCCCGTATTGGTATCTTCGAGTCCTCTCGGTATAGGATGCATTCCTTTGTTCACACCTTTTTATAATATTCTATCTACAATATTCTTGATTAGTTGTATGCTCTGAACACGTTCCTACAATTGCATATTCATTAAAGTTAAATTTACTTGTTTTATTTACGTTCGTTCTTTCTTCATAACTTACATGCATGTTAATATGGCTTTGTCACCTTTGGGTGTAAGCCAACACGTGCCCATTCCAGTGTTCGGAGGATATTGGAATCGGGCATGTCAACAAAAATAACTCACTTTAGTCTAAAAACTCTATTATTCTCTTTGGTCTTTGTACGTAGCTCACTGGCATTTCTTCGCTCTACCGGAACACTTGCTGATCATAGTTTTATAGGGAAATGAATTTAAGTGACTCAACCCCATTCTTATTATTTGCCAATAGTAGAAAATACAAACGCTAGAAGACTAAAACCCACCAACTCATGCTTTGATGTTTTTCACGGATTGATCTCATGTACGTAATTTAGCAATCCAAAGTAATCATGTGGTAGCCATCCACATGAACAACAATAGCTTCTTTCTTTAGCAAATGTTCAACAAAAGGGATTCTTCATATTACATAGGGTGAAGTGCTGATTTAGTTTTTTAATTATCATCTCAGTGAAAATTAGGTCTCTAAATTATTTTTCAATAAAATAAGTCCTTAAACTCATTAAAAATTGCTAATTTCATTCCTACTATTATATTAAAAGCTATATTATTCAATTATTCGTCAACTTAGGTATCGTTTGTATGCAGACGGGACGGGACGGAATGGAATGAGACGGGACGGGACGGGACGGAACGGAAAGGGATCAAAGATGCCCTCGGATGGAAATAAGGAGAAACAAGAAGGAGACATAGAGGTTATAATTTTGTGTTCCACGGATATGGAATGAGTCATTCCAAGGGGGTTAGGCGGAACAAAAATTCACCCAAAATTCGTTCCGTGGAACAGCGCGTTCCACCCATTTTAGGCGCACCAAACGTGGGACGGAACGCCTCGTCCCACGTACTAAACGGTACCTTAAGTCACTTGACACACTTTAAAATGTAATACCTGCATTTTCTTGCTTATAAGATCGTAACATTTCATACAAGTTGTGAATGTAACGTTTAATTTACCCTCAAAATTTAACTCTATATACTATTTCTTTGTAATAAAATTACCAACCTACCCTTCAAAATGTATCACATGCAAGTAATGTTACTTAAATTGAAGAAAATTTGAATATAGTAGCTTCGAAACTAATATTAGCCATTAATGATGTAATTGACAGATTTTTATATTCGATGACTGATTTTTCTGAAAAAAATAATTTAAAACCTAATTTCCACTCAGATAATAATTCAAGAATTAAATTGATAATTCACCCTATTACATATCTTGCAGTGCAGTCTGTGCAGAAATTTGACTTTCTTTAGGATTTTGGTTGTCTTTCTTTAGCAATTGGTCCACTGTTACCCAACCATGCATATTACTAACAATCATATTTTATTTTATATTTGCTTTCTGCAGATATCGACTCTCTCAATAATTCCATTTTCCCGGGAGTAAGTAACTATTTGTTTATTTACACACACACACACACAACATTAATATTAGTGTAAATGCTCATATTCACGTAAGCTACAAGCCTTCTATAAGACTAACTAAATTAACTATGTGCCATTGATAATGTAAACGTCTGAGAAGGAGTTCCTATATTGAATATATGAGTAAGCTATCAAGGCCAGGGCAACAATATAACATTCACAGAGGCTGTTGGCTACAATTTTCCCACTGAAGTGGAGCAATTTGTTAAGGATTCGAAGGCCGATGTAGTAGGGATTGAAAATGCAATCATATCCATGCATATGTCATAACGATCTTGGCCTCGCCAATGCCAATACAATAATTGTAAAGTAAATTGCATTTTACTTTCTCAGGTTTGGATGCAATTGCAATCTTATATAAAAATTTTAAAACATTTCACTCTCATACATTTACTCTCATTTCATTGCAATTTCATACATCCGTTAGTCAAACCATTAATTTGACCATTAAAGTGACGATGTGGCAAACATAAGGCCACATGTTTTTTATGACATGGCAAATAAAAGTAATTAAATATTAAAAATCAATTTAAAAATAAAACAAAATTAAAATTTCCCCATTGGTTGAGATATCACTTTCTTCAGTTTTCCCCTTCCACCCTTCCTTTTGAATCGTCGACCCACCCCTTCCCCTTGGAATCCCGTCAAATCGGTGGTCTCGCAACCAAGGAAGAAAATGCCGATAATATCGGCGATATTTCGTCGATATTATCGGTTTTTCACGGTAACGATATTTTAATAGGTATCCAATTGATTTTCGTCTAAATATCACGATATTATCAATAATATCGCGATATTTCCAAAACTACCACGATATTTTCGATAATATCGCGAGATCAAAACCCAAAAATATTTAAAAAATGTTGAGAAGTCTCAACAGATAACTACACTTGATCTTAGCAAAAAAGGCCGAGCAAGGCATGCTTTTCTCAGCTTGGAAATGTGGCTTTTATAGGCATGTGTGCTTGCTCACTGCCCTTGCGTGGGCGATGTGGGATTACAGAAACCAAACTTAGGAATGTGGCTTTTATAGGCCTTTTTGCTTGCTCACTGCCCTTGCGTGGGCGATGTGGGATTACAGAAACCAAAACGTTTTGTTGCGACTTGCGAGGGCTGGTACATGTGAACTTGTGACTCCAACTAGGTAAAACTTAAGAGCCAGATCTAATTTGGGGCCTTCTATCCTATATTTGTGGACAACGATCAAATGCTAAAGATTAAACAAACATAATATGTTCTACTGCTTAGCAAAAAAAGCTACAAACCCTTTGCTTATCAACAAAAAAAGACAAATCCTTGCACTAGATATACTTTCAAATTACGTTGAGTAGCAACCTGATATATGTATTCGGACGAATTATAAAACAATTGACACACTCCTGGTTTCCAAAATTCAATTCTTTTACTTTATATAAACTTGAAAAAACATAATCGGCATCCAAATTAAAGTTTAGTCTTATTCAACGTATTGATTTTCAATCGTTAATTGATATACTATAATTTGGAACTTCAACGCCTAGACGCATGCTTATGTGTAAGAAATTTAAAGTGTCAAATTCGGCACATTATTCTTCATCATTTTATTCACTTCCTTTTTTTTTTAATATCCTAAATAAAACCTCCCAATATTGTACTAATTAATTATATATAAATGATTATGGTGTGTTTAAACTTCTTTCATTAATTACTACATATTTTCTACACTCACAATGTTTGCCAGCTCGCTATATAATCAACTTAAATCAGTTAAATCCATCATGCAATACATTTCCTTCCAATTTTTTGTGATAAATTAATAGATAATTGACCAAATAAACATCCTGCAAAGTTTCATTAAAAATTTTCATGGTTTCCATGTAATTTTTATCGATATCGATATTATCCCGATATTTCCATCGATATTTCCGTGTTTTCGGACTACCAATATTTTCGATATTACCGATATTTTCTTCCTTGCTCGCAACTACTACAACTGGTAGCTCCGCCTCCTGCGAATCAATCTCAAACCGAAATGGACCCAACCCAATGCCAGAAGGTTCGCTTTGCCTAGCACCAGCTTCCTTCCCCTTCCTTCTCCAGTTCTCCTCGCTTCGCCCAACACTAACTACAATTTCATATTTGTTCCTATGCATACAATTTGCGATGGCCGTCATATCTCGGTAAGAACATACTTGGAAGACTTCACACAGAAATAAATACAAAGCATATTATAGTCACCAGCAAGATAGTAATTCTTTGGGTTCTTTAGAGAAAGGCCCTTGAAACTCTTATTTTCCAAACAAAAATCCACCTAATATTAAACATACAAATAAAACCTAAATTTCAAATAGACTACCATGTAGACAAATATATAACCAATTATTACAACATATTTACAACTTATGCCACAAACCCCTAATCTAAATTACATTAATAAAACCCTCTTTATCAGTCAAAAAGGGTAAAAAAATAATTTTATCTTCTACCACAAAACAAAATCATGGGCAGTAAAGTACACACAAACTAAATTTTACAATTTTTTTTTCAAAGCCTCACCCAAAGTGATCCTAGCATCCTCTAATTTTGAAAAATAAAAACTAAAAACTTCTCTCTTCCACATTCCTTTTTTTTCTCCCTTTCTCCATCTCATTTTAAAATAAAAATAAAAATTATTTTCACACACAAAGTGTGAGGCATATGCTAGTTATGTTAATAAATACTAGCAATTGGCATACACGCAAAGCGTGTGCAACAACTTTCATATGTCACTTGCACTATAGAACCAAATTCAAATCTCTTAACTTTTTTTTTTCTTGAGAAAAGCCATGAAGATGCATCTACACATGCGAACAAACACAAATTACAAACTAGGAGTGGAAAAAGATATAATTGATGACAAACATACTCCCAATTCTTACCTTTGAATTAATCACTAAAATATGAGAGTTTCCCTACTCTCATCCACAAATTGTCTCATACTGATTTTAAGAACAGTAAATGAATAACAATTTGTTACATCCCACATTGTCCAGGAGAGTGGATCCTGTAAGCCTTATATGTATATTCACATCTCTACCTAGTACGAGGCCTTTTGGGAACTCACTGACTTCGGATTCCATCGGAACTCCGAAGTTAAGATAGTTCGGACGAGAGCATTCCTAGGATGAGTGACCCACTGGGAAGTTCTCGTGTGAGTTCCCAGAAACAAAACTGTGAGGGCGTGGTCGGGGTCTAAAGCGAACAATATCGTGCTACGGCGGAGTCGAGCCCGGGATGTGGTGGGGGCCTGGGCGGGGATGTCACAGAATTAATTGAAATAAAAACATCATAAAATAACTAATTGCAATATAAATTATTATATAAATAGAGAGAGAGAGAGTGAAGTTGAGGGTTGAGGGTTGAGGGTTGAGGGTTGAGGGGGAAGTGTGGAAGTTACCGTAAAGAGTAGAACTGCTTTGGAGGTGGAAGTGGGGAAGTTATCATTAGTTTTAGACTTTTACTTCTTTTTTATATTTTTTAATGATTATCCACAATTATTATTTTGATTGTATCCACAATTACTAAACCTTGTTTATAAACTCAACTTATGAAAGTAAGGGTAGAGTTGTCTTTTCCTGCGTTTTTTGGTCGATAAAGACTCTTCTCTTATTAATAGTATAGATATTGCCACTTAGTACTACGATCTAGTGGTATTCCTCTTCATTTGTAAGTGAGAGGTCTTTCCCACCAAAAACGAGTTTAAACCACATTATTGCTAGCTCATTGTGAGGCTAAATACACTCCCTCCCCTTTAGTTTAGAAAATATCGTTTGTTCAAAATAATAATAGTATAGATATTACTCACCCTAAATATGATTAGCAATTAACTCCATATGGAATTTTTACCTTTTTTTCATAAATATTAGTAACAATATATATATATATATATATATATATATATATATATATTTATGGGCACATTTTTTGTATGAATAAAAATAAGGGTGATTTTGTGAAAAATCAATAAAAAGTTACTATATTAAATCAACAATATTTATGTTAATTATAAATAGGTCAATTATGTATTGTGATACTTAAATGTATTTAAAATAAACAAAATTTACAAAATATGCCACTACAACTGACACCCACTTCAACTAACACTACATTTCTCATAGTTTTATATTTGGAATAAGTCAATACAAATCAGACACTGCAATGTAGTGTCTGTTTCCTGATTTTGTTTTTTACATTTGGATTCAGACACTGCATTGCAATGTTCATTTATTGGTTTCGTTTCGTTTCCTGGTTCCTTTTTTTTTTTTTGAGTTGAGCAGACTCTTCCATGTAAAGGAATGGTGAGAGAGTGAGATAGAATATACATATTCTATCAATTTATAGGATTCAAATCCTCCTAAGATCAGTTATATAGGAATAGAAATCCAACGACCAATGCCTCATCCCCCGCCTCTCTTCACTTTCAACTTTTTTTTCTCCTTCGCGCCCCCACACCCCACTATTGTTAACAACCCCAAATTCAATTGCAAGTCATCGGTTCTCTAAGTCAGATATATTTTTTCACTATCCCTTACTGTTTTAGTTTTTTATTTGTCATCTATTTCTTCTTCTTCATCTTTGAGATTTCTCTCTCTATCATTCTTCCATAGTTATGAAAAGATCTTTGCAACCAAAAGACATTCGTTTGCATGACCCCCCCTCTTTGTTGTTTCGTTAACATCGGCTGAGATTTTAAGGTCAAGGGACTTGTAATTGTGGGATGTGGCGGTGTTAAGGCTGATTTTGGAAAGGGTAAGGTGAGGGACCTACAATTATGGTTATGGTTGGGTGAGTTGTGGCGGTGTTAGGGCTGATTTTAAGGTGGGGTTGAATTTAATTTAGAATTTAGGGAGTTAATGGTTCTAGGTTAAGAGCTTTGAAGTGTGGGAGAAAGAGAAAAGTTGACAGAAAAAGAGGAAGGATAAGAGATTTTGGCCGTTGGATTTGTATTAATGCATGATGTAAGATCCCACATCAACCAACAGAGAGGGGGGGGTGATGTGCCTTCTATGTACACGCCCACCTCATATAGCACGAGGCCTTTTGGGGACTCACTAGCTTCGGATTCCATTGGAACTCAGAAGTTAAGCGAGATCGTGAGAGAGCAATCCCAGAATGAATGATCCACTGGGAAGTTCTCGTGTGAGTTCCCAAAAACAAAACTGTGAAGGCGTGGCCAGGGCCTAAAGTGGACAATATCGTGCTACGACGGAGTCAGTCTGGGATGTGTCAGAATGGTATAAGAGCCACTATGCCGTTCAGTGCGAGTGTGCCAACAAGGACGTCAGGCCCCTTAGAGGGTGGATTGTAAGATCCCACACCGACCAACGAAAATGGGGTGATGTGTCTTATATGTATATGCCCACCTCCTATAGCATGAGACTTTTTGGGGACTTACTAGCTTCGGATTCCATTGGAACTCCGAAGATAAGTGAGTTAGGGCGAAAGCATTCCCAGGATGGGTAACCCACTTGGAAGTTCTCGTGTGAGTTCTCAGAAACAAATCCGTGAAGGAATGGTAAGCCTAAAGCGGACAATATCATGCTATGGCGGGGTTGGTTTGGGATGTGATAGATGAGACCCATTGGTCCGTAGGATCTCCACAAAATTTATTCGGAGAGGATTTAAATTCGTATTTATAATGGCTTAAGCCCATAGGACATTCATAGAGAGAAAAAGAGAGAGAATGATAGAATAGTCAAATTCTAACTATTTATAATGACTTAAAGCCTATATGGCATTCATCATTGACCTATGTCTAATTAATAAAAATAGGTCATTGATATATGGCTTAATAGTAAAGTTTTATTGACTTTTGGCTAAATTACCTTAAAAATATATATATACAATAAGTTATTTTGCATAAAATAATATTGTTTGATAAAAAATCAATTATTATTCTTTTATTTTGTAGTAAATTATTTTACATACATTAGCCATTTTTTATTTGTTATTATATATGCGTGTTAAAAATAATTTATCTATACTTATATGTAAAATATAAGTAAATTTATTTCGAATCAAACCACATTTATTTTGTAGGTAAATTAAACAACATTTATATTGTAGGTACATTATGTTTATTTATTTATTTTTTTTGCCAGAAGCATTAACATACAATTTGTTATGTTTGTACAAAAAAAAAAGGTAAATTAAAATTCATAAATAAACATTTATTATGAATCAACCAAGATTTATATTGTAGGTATATTATGTTTGCAAAAAAAAAAAAACAATAGGTAAATTAAAATTCATAAACAAGCAGTAGTATATATATATATTTTTTTTTAATCAAATTACTTTCTTTTATTTTGTAGTTAAATTATTTTGCATGCATTATTACATATATTTGACGCATTTTATTACTAATAAATATATTTAATGCTAATTGTATTAATCTAAAATTTTAAAATAGATCACAAGATTCACAACTTAAAATATTTATTTAATTATTATAATAAAATATTCATACAATTTTAAGTGAAAAAATAAAATAATTGAGTACAACTACGGGGATGGCTGGTGAAGTGGCTGGTGGAATGGAGCTTGAAGGCCACTTGGAGGTTAAGGAATGCGAATGACAGAAGCTACCATTGCTTGGGGTATCCCAGCAATGTAATAGCAGACGACTTCTCGCTCGTGCTCAACTTCTTCTCTTTTGCGTTCAGCTTCTTCTCGGTGGCTCGCTAGCCATCTCCAATTACTGTAGCCTGGAAGTGATCCCGGTTGGAGGATGACAGACAGCTAGATAAAGAAGAAGCCCCCTGAATGGTGAGCAGTAAATACTTTCTATTAGAGCAACTCCACCCTTAAGCCCTCCCTCTTGACAATCCACTATTGAATCCATCCTATTGAACAATAACTACCTTTAATGAATAGTAACTACTATTAATGAACAGTAATTACCTTTTGCATCTTCACCTTTGAAGCCCTCTCCCTGACAATAAGTAATAAAATATTAGTTTTTTTTGTTTGTCTAAATAATACAAAATAAAAAAAATATGGAAATGAGTCTGCAGGCCTCGGGCTGACATAAAAAAAATAAAAAAATGCCTAACCCTCGGGCTGCACGCCTGTCAATTCCCCACCCCCCTTGTGCTCGGGCTCCCACCCTCACTCGGACTCTCCAAGGCTGGAGGGTTGTCCACCGGACCTCGGGTCATTTCCTCTCCCCTATCCCCCGAGCACTGTCCAAGGCTGGACTTGCTATTAAAAGCTACACCGACAACTTTTAGAATTCTACAACCCAATTACCAGCAAGGATGCGGAAATAAAGTGATGGGACTGGGGTCGTAGTAGAATGGACAAGCAAATAATTTCAATGTGTAATGTCATTAAAGATATCGCTAGGATTGTAGTTAGGAGTAAATGATGGGACAGCAAAGTATCAATAATTAGGCAGATACAGATCCTCTTAACGAGCTTATTAAATTTGTAGATTAAATTTTGAAAATTAAAAGATAAGCATTGAAGTTAGGAGTAAATGATGGCACAGCAAAGTATCAATAATTAGGCAGATACAGATCCTCTTAACGTGCTCATTTCTACCATTTGGTACATGGGACGGAATGGGACGAGCTGTTCCGTCTCACGTTTGGTGCGCCTAAAAATTGTGGAACGGGTTGTCCCATGGGACGAAATTTGGCTGATTTTTCGTTTCACCTCTTCCCCCTGGAACGACATGTTCCACATCCGTGGAACACAAATTTATAACATTTTATGACAAAATTTCTCCTTATCTTTTTTAATATTTACATCATCTGTTCCGTCTTGTTCCGTCACGTCCCATCCTATTCCGTCCCGTTTGCGTACCAAACGGTACCATAATGACACATAATTTAGTTTATAAATTTTACTTACAAATTTAATCTCCTTAACATTACCAATAAAGTAATTTTTATTATAGAAAATTTTAAATCAAAGCCGTTCAATTTTTTTCATTTGAAAATCATATTTATAAAAATGTTATTCAAATCGAATATTGTTTAGTCATTCAAATGTAAGAATTAAGAAATTTGAACATTTGAATAACTAAACAATATCTAATTCAAATGATGTTTTGTTTGGATGATTTTCAAATGAAGAATAAGAAACTAAACAATCTGATTATGAACAAAAATGCGATACATCAATACGGTACAAAAATGCGATCTTTTTAGCATTCCTCATGTACAAAAAAAAAAGGCATTACAATTCCAACTCTTATCCCTCTATTCACCCCAATTATATGGCCAGCTTTCCTCCTCGGGGATAAGTATAATCGAAACTGTTCAATTTCTTATTTTTCATTTGTAGATCACCTTTACAAAAAAAAAATCATCTTGAACGGAGATCATATAGTCATTCAATCGTGTAGAACAAACAAATTGATGGTGTAGGTACCAAATAACATATTCATGATGAACTGTCAATTTATTTGATATATTTGAATGACTAAACAATCTCTAATTTGAATGATTTTTTTGTAGGAGTGATATTAAAAAAAATATTAATAAATTGAACGATTCCAATCGTTGATTTTATTCGGTCAAGATACAGTAATCCAAATAGGGATATGTGCATCCCCACATAGGAGATGCAAGTATTATCCTTTAAGTTATAAACAACATAATATAGATTAGTTACTGGCCTATGCATTATTACTATTTATTTTTTTGACATCATGAAGTCATTCATTGGAGTCTAGTCTATGCATTATTACTATTTATTTTTTTCTAAATCTGGTATGCGTATTATTCTTTTTTTTGGTAAGACTAGCCTATGCATTAGAGAATTTTTTCAGGTGACCGGAACCTCACATCACCATAGACAGTTCGTGTACCCATCCAATTGGAGGATTCCAGTCCCCCACCAAAGAATCTATGTGATTTAGTTTTTAACAAAATCAATTAAACAAAAACTAAACCCAAAAAATAGAACATCTCGACTGCCGAGCCAACATCACCATGGACAACCGACAGCTGGAATACGGATTTGGATCCTCTCCTGAGCTAATGGAGAGGATCCTCCTGACTCATCATCTTGGACCGTTGGATTTTTATCTAACGGCTATAATTATTATAACTTTAAAGAGACATCGCTATAATTATTATAACTTTAAAGAGACATCTCTGTTTGTAGTCGTTGGATAAAAATCCAACGGCCCAAGATGATGGGTCAGGAGGATCCTCTCCATTAGCTCAGGAGAGGATCCAAATCCCTGGAATACTACCTTCAGTGAAATGAGAGTGCATTTTTGCTCACCATTATATTTATCACTATTAGATGAATTTAAATTTTGAAATTTGTGCTTATCCACTACACGAATCTCGAAATTCAAATCCATCTAACGGTGATAAATAGTGTGGTGAGCATATACCACACTAAATGGTGGTGAGCAAAAATGCGCCCTTTTTCAGTATGACTGGAACACGGTATGATACATCATGTGTCACTATATAAATGGTGAGATATGTGTACTAAAAAATTAATAACTTAAAAAATAAAATTTACAACCACTTATATAAAAACACGTGATGCACTATTCATATTCCAGTTTGTTGCTGCACTAACTATTTTGCCAAGTAAGATTACATTCCTTTAAAATGGGCAAAGTGCAAAGCTATGCCATTGCGATATACACACTACACACAAAGGAGAGAAAGCTTTGGTTTTTGTACACACCATGGCCTTCTCAGCAGAAAATCTTCTTTTCATCGCATCAACATCCCCAGTTTCCATAATCAGACATTCAAAACCCACAAACTCCAACATAGACACCACCCTCTTGCTCAAACCCTCATCACTCTTCCCTCTCTCACAACAACGCGCCATCTTGAGGACAAACAAGCGCTGCTCCGCTCTCTCCCAATCCCCCACTCACCCCGAATACATTCCCAACCGAATCCCAAACGAAAACTATGTACGAGTCGTGGACACGACCCTACGGGACGGAGAACAAGCTGCGGGGGCGTCCATGACTCGGCTAGAAAAGCTGGCCATTGCACACCAGCTGGCGAAGCTAAGAGTGGATGTGATCGAGGCGGGGTTCCCGGCTTCGTCCAAATATGATTCGGAGACAGTGAAGCGAATAGCAAAAGAGGTTGGAAGCCGTGTTGACGAGTGCGGCTACGTGCCTGTCATATCTGCATATTGTAGGTGCGTTCGTAGCGACGTTGACGCTGCATGGGAGTCGGTGAAGGACGCGACGCGCCCGCGCCTATGCATATTCATATCAACCAGCGAAATCCACATGAAGTATAAGCTGAACAAGACTGCCGATCAAGTTCTCGAACTCGCGAAGGAGTCGGTGAGGTATGCCAGAAGCCTTGGAGCTCAGGACATTACGTTTGTCTGTGAAGACGCTGGAAGGTGGTTAACTCTCTATCTCGTTCTTTCCAAAAACAATTTATATGAAACCGATTTACTATCACATAATGTTCTAATTTAATAAAGTAAAGATATGTGAAGAGATACCTACACATCACATTATACTAAAAATAAGACTTTAGCCCTGAAATTTAACTTATTTCACATAGAACTTGACATAAATTTTTTAGTCGAATAAAACCCATTGACTAAATTCCACATGAGCAAATTCATTAACACTATTTGGATGAGGAAAATAAACTTAAAATTTGAATAAAAGTCAGAATTTATAAATTGACATACACCAATTTCCTTGTTTGGATTCATAAATATAGAAATTTAGAATTTCGGCATGGAAAAAAAAATTGGAATTTGGGACCTTCAATTCCTCAGTTTAAATTTTATGTAAATATGTGTAATTTCCCAATTTCTATGATTGAAAGTTTAAAAATAAAAAATTCCGCATTCAATTTCATTGTTCTTTTCCGTCATTTTAATATTCACAAATTCTAAAAAATAAAATCCCATCATTTCACCAAACAAGAAAATTCACAAATTCTAGAAAATAAAATCACGTCATTTCTTTATCCAAACATAGTGTAATTATGTTTGACCTTACAAATATTTAAAACAAAAATCAAAAGAATAATAGTCCACTATCCACCAAACTAATAGTTAGGCCATGTAAACCTGAGTATTGAAAGTCAACTATATCAGTATACTTCTTGTTCGAACTTTTGAATCCTCTTATATAATTTAGACTAATTTAATGTAAACTGTCCCTCGTAAAAAAGAAGGATCGGGCTTAAAAACTAATTGATTATATGCTTTTAATTAATCTGAATTAGGTCTGAGAAGGAGTTTCTATATCGAATATATGGGGAAGCTATCAAGGCCGGAGCAACAACTTTAACATTCACAGACACTGTTGGCTACAATTTCCCCAGCGAAGTGGAGCAATTTGTTAAGGACTTGAAAGCCAATGTAATAGGGATCGAAAATGCAATCCTATCCATGCATTGCCATAACGATTTTGGTCTCGCTAATGCCAATACAATAGCAGTATGCGCACGCTTCACTCTTGTACTGAATTCAAAATTCATCGGTCTCTCTCAGTACCTCTTGAATTTTAATATTGTTTACATACTATAGGGGGCATATGCTGGTGCCAGACAAGTTGAAGTTACAATCAATGGCATTGGTGAGAGGGCTGGAAATGCTTCATTAGAGGAGGTAAATCTCTATTTTTGTCATCAATATACAATTATTGCTCATATTATGTAATCTTATAAGAAAAGATCTTACTTTGACAAAAAAAGGATGGAATAAACTAGCAATTATCTGATCAATGATCTAAATCAACAGTCTAACTATAACTTCATGTTTGTTCCTACACGTAAAGTTTGTGATGGCCGTCAAAACTCGTGGTAAGGACATACTTGGGGGACTTCATACAGGAATAAATACAAAGCATATAATAGCCACCAGCAAGATGGTAATTCTTCTTCTTCGTTTGTTTCCTTATATTTACCTGGTTAGTTTGGTTGGTCTTGGGAGCAGCCTCTCCATAAAATGGAGGTAAGGTTAGCCGACATTCACCTCTCCCAGACCTTGCGTAAAGCGGGAGCCTTGTGCACTGGGTACGACATTTTTTTTTTTTTAGTTTGGTTGGTCTGATTTACTGAAATGTTAAAACTCTTTGCATGCACTAATTAATAAGGTGGAAGAGTACAGCGGATTATCTGTACAACCACATAAGGCTATAGTTGGAGCTAATATTTTCTCTCATGCCAGTGGAATTCACCAGGTTATATTTCCATATTAACTTTTATTTTGCAGTTGAAATATATAAATAAATGATTTCATAAAATACACATATATATGCATATATAGAAAGAGAGAAATCTCCTCTGTGTGTGTGTTTTAGGATGGAGTTCTTAAAAACAAGAGCACCTATGAGATTATTTTGGCTGAAGATATTGGCTACGTCCATTCTAATGACGATGGCATTGTCCTAGGAAAGCACAGGTTTGTAATAAAGGATAATACTTGCGTCAATCTCATAAGTATCAATTAGTGTTTAAACATCTCACATTATATTTTTCTACAGTGGCCGTCATGCTTTGAAGTCTCGCCTCTTGCAGGTATTAATCGAAAATTATTTCTGATTTTTTTTGTTTGAACTTAATATTATATGATGAAAATAAATTCTCTACAGTAATTGCTTTTTTTGTTTTTATTGGTATTATTCAGCTTGGCCATGATCTGGACGAAAAGAAATTTCACGAGGTGTTTGAACATTTCAAGTCATTGGCTGAGACAAAGAAGGTAACAATGAATTAAGTCGATAAATAATCTTAATATGCCGTCAAGTCCTTATGATTGATTGGTTTTGCACATTGCAGAGTCTTACGAATGAGGACCTAGAATCATTGGTTTATCAGGTGGCCATTTAATTCCCTAGCCGCCAAAGAGAAAATCCTCCATTGTCGATTCTGGGCTCGGAGACAATCCTTCTTGATCCCTTTCCTATCTTCCCCTCTTTTCTTATATTATTTTATAAGCATTTTCATTTAGCAGTTGTGGTTGCTCTTTCGATCTAATGAAGAGAGCCTTCATGGTCGTAGCCGGTCTCTCACTCAGTCGATGAGTGCTGTGTGCGCGCTTTTTTGTGGCTTGTACACTTGAAAAGAGACTATTAGTAGGAAGCTAAACCTTTATTGAAGGTGAGTCATAGCCGGGCTTCTTTGCTGATAATTTCAAGATCATAAGAGGGTGGTGTGGTACTTTCTTCATAGTGCCTTCACGGTGGTTATTGCAAGGTTCAATCCTCATGAGTGTTATCTTTCATGTTAGTTGAATTAAAATCATTTGTGGCTCAAGAATTGTATTTTAATTATTTGAATTTTTAATTGTAGACTTGTGGTGTTTTTGGATTTCCGATTGATTTTTTTCCCAGGTAAGGTTTGCTATTGGGATCACGTTTAACATGCCTATTCCATATAAGTTGTCGATCGTTGTTAATAAAATTTCATTCCATCTCAAAAACGGTGGCCATGTAAATCTAATGTTCTTCTATGCCATGACATAACATTAATGCACTTACCTTTCACTTTAGTTTTTTCTTCTTTTTTTTTTGTTTTTTTTTTGTTTTTTTTTTGTTTTTTTTTTTAAACAATAAATTTTGTCAGATTAGATGTTAAATTAGCCACCGACGGGGTTCAAACACATGCCGTCATGCAAAAACTCAACTCATTTCCATCACAATGGTAAAGGGCCACTTACTTGCACCTTTAACTTTGGGCTTTGGATTTGATAAGGGTTTTTTATGTTTCTCTTCAACAAATGTTACTGGCAGTCACCCATGCACGAAACAAGTATCCACCAGTCAAAGTTGAGGTACAGTTAGTTCATAAAACGAGCAAAGAGCCTCAATTTCGTTGCTTGAAAATACATAACCTCAGAGATTGATGATTCTTCATGATCTACAAAAACATTATACAACACACTTTCAAAGTTGTAAAACCAAAATACCAAGATGTTTTTTGTCATCCAAGAATTTTGTACCAGTGTTTTTTGTCATCCAATAATTGGAGTAATTTACTTGCATGCGACCCTGCCTCCTCTATCTGGATCAACTAATTAGCTCACATGCCTTTGTCTAGTTCAGAAACATAGCACTGATTCTACTGGTAATCAAAATATCACCTGAAAACGACCAAAATCGTGTAAAGATCGGACAGCAGTCTTCACGACTCTTCTCGTGTTTTGTGTTTCTTTGACTTCTTGACATGATGGTCATTATTGACTGAAACTGTTTCGGCACTGGTTCTACTAGGCTCTTGCAGAACTGATTCTCCATCGTTTCCCTTCCTCCTCTTAGCACTCCTGAAAATTTTTTCAACAATTACAATGCAGAATCTACTTTTTTTTCTTTTCCAAAATGGATTATATACTTTTAAATACAAACTCTTTCAAGTTAAATCCAAGGTCAGAGAAATACCCATCCGTTAGTGAAGTATCTTCCATTTGTTTATCCAACCAGAGAATGTTTCCTGTGTGAGCAGGAAGCAAGGAACCATAAATGTACAGTGTTTCCTCATCCACACTGCAAGCGTAATGCAAATGCAATGTTATGGAAGTACGTACACAAGTAACAAACACTTTTTGCAAAACGAAGTACAATAAAAAACAAATGTATCACTTAGTTGAGAAGCTACAATGTAACAAAATGAGTACCTAACCATGTATATACTGCACGAAAGTTTAGTCAACTAGATTTTTTTTTAGTTTACAAGATATGCAGAATCCCCACAATATGAACACTTAAGCATACATCCTACCTCTCCATCATCACTTTTTCATGACTCAAGCATCTAATTCACAAATCTCGAAAATGATTGTGAGTTGTGACCTTTTGGAGTACAGTTTAGAATGTGTTACAAATTGGCTTTAAAACCGAAATCCACATTAATTGACAAGGTAAGGGAGGAGGGAGGGTGGGTTTGGGAAGGAGGATGCCTAAAAGAACGAAAACAGCATTCCACGGTAAAATAAAGAAAAGAGTATACCACTAAGAGCAATGCTAGAGTGACCATTTTCAGACCACATTCTGTGGCAGGTGGGGTTAACTTATGGCATCAACCATTATGACCAGTTGGTAACTGATTGAACACCTGCCAGTGCCACATGATGTTGATTACTCATGCGGTTCAAAAATGCAGTCTCTTCAGCATTGCTCCTACCAAATATCAGTTTTCTTTCAAATCATAAAAAGGTAATTATAATCAAAGGTCACCTTTTGACTACTAGTCGTATCATGGTTCCAACTTTAATTACATGCCGCTTGTGGGATCTGCTAACAAATAATTGCTTGCCATGTTTCTAAGAGAAGATTGGTACACCAGAAGGAAGATGAATTACTATTGGAAAGATTAAGGATAACAACATTGAAACACAATGATGAAGAAGACTCTTACAGATTTATATCGAAATTCCTCACGAATATCTTTGCCTGTTATGATGGCAGATGAGAAGCCAAGAATAATGACATGAATTGATTCTTGTTTGACTTTCACAACCTTTCCTTCTGCAGTGGCAGAACGTCACAAATCAATCAGCAGGATCAACATTAGTGGATACAAATGCATGTGTATCATTTGATACAGAATGAATTTTTAATTCATAACAAAATAAATCAAATTTTGAGCATAATATCCTTGAAAGGGATAAAATTTGTATGTCTGTTACTTTATTAGTTAACGCAGAACAAGAATACTACCTACAAGCATATCGGGCTTTGGAGAATAAAGTAATAACTTTGCTTTTAGCCTGACAGTAAAGTAGGGATGAACACCGGGAAGAATCTTTGCTTCCTTATCTAAGATGTTGAATTCATAAGCCAATACAATACCCTCAAATGTATCATTGTACCTGCATGAGAAACCAGAGACAGAAAATTAAATTCCCAAGTTGCTAAGACATAAAAAACACGTGAAACAGAATATTATTCCAAAGAGAGCGACAAACACCCTCAACACTTGACCAATACAGACCAAGCCGACTGTTGAATTTGGAGGGTTACAGTAAAAAAACAAATCCAAAAACAATGTATGAAGATATCATTCTTAACTCTGAATCCCCGATAAATTAGCTTTCATTTGCACTCTTTCTTAAGCAAATTACTTGTTTGTTGCAAGATATTGTCGGAACATTTCAGAAATACAAAAAAATGGGGAACAAAGTCTGTTTCTGTTTGAAGTTCCGACTAAATAATTGGTACTTTTCAAACATAGTCTCCAAAAAGCTCATGTTTTTATTGGGAACTTTAACTCAACTGACTCTAATGAATTAGCTCTCAATCATACTCTTTCTTCAGCAAATTACTTATTTGTTGCAAGGCAGAGTCCAAACAACGGCATACATTGTGGGAACATTCAGAAGTTACAACAAAATGGGTGGCAAACTTCTGCTTCTCTTTGAAACACCGAACGAGTAACCCGGTATTTCACAAACAGAGTCTCCAAAAAGCTCATGCTTTTTTTCTAAATTCAACACAACTGACTCAGCCAACACAAAAAAAGGAAAAACCCCTACGAATAATCCTTACGCGAGCAACATCGAAACCAATCGTACAAACAGTATCAAGCTTCCAAATCCTTAAAATAATCAAAATTTTGAAAAATTAAAGAAAGGGTTGCTGAGAAAGTACCTCAAAAGCATCGAGCTGAGCTCGCGCAGGATTGCTTTGTGGACATTGTTGCTCGTCGACGGATGCAAATACACCACCAAATTGGTATCCGAAACGCTCAGCCCCTCCATTGAGCGCCCCCCAAACCAAACCGGAGCTAGGGTTTTTGCGACTATGGCGGAGAGCCTAAAACCCTAGCAGAGCGCTGGAACGTTGATGGGTTTATTCAAAATTTCACACTTTATTTGGGCCGGGCCAAAGTTGGGCCGCAGTATTCAAACTTGGGTCATAACTCATAAGTGGGAGGTGGGTCCCACACCGTTAAATCAGAGCCGTCAAAATATGTTTGTAGATCAAGAGAAACTGGAGTGTCTCAAATTTCTTCTCGGGCAAGAGGTTAGAGACGAGCGTGAATGGAAGCATGTAAGTTTTCATCTGGGCTTTGATAATTGAGCTTATTTAACTAAAAGTAGTAATTTTTTCGATTAAAAATGATAATTGCGATTAAAGCCTTTCCTTTGGATTATTTGTGGGCTGGGGATATGCAGAAAATTGGATTAAATTAAAGCTTGTGTTGCAGTGTTAGCCTCTACTCGAATATTTATTGGGAAAATTAGTAAAATTTCTGCAATTTTTAATATCTGATTTTCTAGGTTTGGATTGCTTTTATGTGATGCTGTTAATTTTGGGGGGTTAGTCTTTTGGACCCTTTTTCTTCCACCTAAATTTGTTGGCTTTCGATTCATCGGATGTTAAAGTTTTAATCTTGGCAGAAGCCTGAATCATCTGCATTGTGATTTAGAATTATGATTGGTGTAAATTGAAATTCATGAAAATCGCACTTTCGAAAAGAAACTGGGTGGGTTTGTGTATAACTTATCTGCATACGAATGACCCCAACACATTCGTTCTCAGTTTCATATGTCCGAATGAGTGGAGTTATTGCCTATCATATGACTAGCAAAAACCGACACTCGCGTGTATAAGTTTTTAGGAGGATGCAATGCGTGAGGACACGTATTCCCTATCGATGGATACTTGTGAAGATGATGAATTTAATTTTTTGTGTTCATTTCTCTTTTTTGCTTGTGGAATTTTCCATTTCAATTTCCCTGTGGTTTGATGCTTTGATTTTGCATTGCGAACGTGCATCACATCCATTAACTTGCATTGGTTCTGTAAATATGGTTTATATTCGTGAGATATTGTGAACTTCACAGCTTATGCAATTGAGAATTACAGAATGACTGCAGATCCTACTCCAATGGAGTCTGAAGCGGATTTGAACAAGCCGGTTGTGGAGAGTTCAGTTGAAAGGGATGTTCCAAACAATGAAAGTGGAGAAATGCTAGATTCAAACAATGGGACAGAGTTGATTGAAAATGATGTAAATGGTATCCTAGAACCTTATGTTGGAATGGAGTTTGACTCCGAAGAGGCTGTCAAGGAATACTATGATGCATATGCCACTCGTGTGGGTTTTAGAATCCGTGTTGGTAACTTCCATCGTTCAAATCGTGATGGATCCATCAACAGTCGTAAGTTTCTTTGTAACAAAGAAGGTTTTCGTAACAATAAGAAGTCAAAGAGGGGTGAAGTAAGGAGGTCGAGGGAGGAAACTAGGGAGGGCTGCAAGGCAATGATTATGGCTAGGAAAGAGAAGTCCGGGAAGTGGGTTGTTACAAAGCTTGAAATAAGACATTGTCATCCTATGTGGATTTCTAGAGGCAAGAAAGTCACCATTCCGGCTCCATCACAGGTAGTTGCTTTAACAAAAAAGTGAGAGTTTTTTAATACATGAATGAATTTATGAATCATATTTCATGGGGAGCTTCTGAAATCGTAGTGTAACAAATAGACCTTTGATTGATTTCGAACTTCTGAGTTCTCCAATATGATACATTTATATAATAACAGATATCATGTGCTTACAGGATGAGAAAGACAAGAAAATTCGTGAGCTATCTGCAGAGCTTTATCGGGCGAACCAACAGTTAGCAGAGTGCAGAAAAACACTTGAAATGGTTCTAAAAGAGGTAGACCAACACGCAGACTGCCTTACTAAAAGTGTTCAAAATATAGTTAAGAATGTAAAAGAGATTGAAGACAAGGATCGAGAGAAATTATAACATTCTTAGTTATAACAGTATAACTTATATCATTAACATTCTTAGTTATAACAGTATAACTTATATCATATCTCCTACCATGCTAATTAAAATGGCCGGATTTGCTAGGCTTTTTAGACAGTCTAGTAGATGAAAGAAGAGATGGTAGCCTTATTGCTAATTGCTAGGTTCTGTATCATTTTATATACAATTTTCATTGGTTAAATAGAAAAGCTCCCTCCGGTAATGTGGGATGACCTCCAGCTTTAGTATGTTGTGATGCTGACCTGTTATTCAGTAGCTCAAAGGTATGAAAGCGAAATGCAGTTATGCAAGGACGAGGTTCCTGGTGCCCGCAGATGCCATTCTCTTTCACACAGGTGCAGACATCGGTGTCAGCATTGGAATTGGTTGAATGGCTGGACCGTATGAGGCCTTGCATAGCCGAAGCCTGGTATGGTCACGGAAAGTCCTGAATAACTTGAAGGGAGATACTTCGGTCATTCCCTTGGTTGCACAATTTCTACTTACCTGCTAATCACAGTTTGACATCAAGTACAAAAAAAATGTTCTTGTGTTTTTATAGTTGGGGGGTGGTAACTGATTTTTCCGTTGGGACGTCGATATTAGGAAAATAAGAGCTTCTTTTTCCTTTATCTTGAATCCTTCTCTCGTTGGCCAGTATGAGAAATGACCTCAATGTGTGCACCACCACCACCACCAGTATCGTAACCGGTAGCAAAAGTCTGGGACTTTTTCGTTTTAAGGATCTGACAATGTTTCCATTTTCTAAGGACAAAGAAAGGGATCCGGGGGCTTTATGATAGTAGAAAGGGGAGTGGGACGATCCGCCGAATTCACATTAGAAATTGACAACGTCAACGCAAACGAAATCTTGAATTGTGTATAGAAACAAGACGAACCACTTCTATTCTTCGAGCTGAGGTATATGAAGAATGGCTTTTTGGTCCCTTTCATTTCATCCAGTGGTCGGGACATTGTCTTTTCGTGTAGAAGATACGGGTTCGATTCTCGTGAGGGATAGGTATTCATTCCTGGCCGCTTTTGGTTAGTGTTCATTGTTGAGTGATCGCTCGCTATTTGGCTAGAAAAGGTGGTATGGAAGCTTCTTCTCTACCAAAATTAACTTGGCTCCTCAATTCGTATGTAACCGATTTATATAACTTTATGTTTATGATCGGAACTGTTCATATTATAAATCGCTCTCTGTAATGATCATCTCTGCAAAAAAAAAAAAATCAATTAAATAGGAAATTTGGTCATCCAAATGTACAAAACAGATGGAATGATTCGGTAAAAAAATCACGAACCATTTATCTATTTGTTACTATTGATTGACTAAACAACCTTAGTTCTAATTGAGTTTTTTAGAGATGACCTTTATAGAGATATATAATATAAACACGAAAATTTGTAAATCAACTGTTAAGTGAATTGAGGAGGAACTCCTCAATCTTGAGGAGCCAAGCCTTAGCTTTATCTTAGAGAAACGAAGATATCAATGATGAGAGAACTCATATGGTCCAGTAGTTCATTCAATTCCAATAGCCGATGTTGACGCCAACGCCTCGGTGAAAGAGAACGGTTGTACCTCCAGCCACCGGAAATCTCGTGCTTGCATAACTACATTGGTGTTCCGTACATTTTAGCTACTGAATAACTTGAAGGAAAGTACCCGGCTCCTTCATTTGGAATGTTAAAAACCCGCTAATCAGAGTTTAACACTATATGTGAACCTTTATTATTGTGTATGGCTTAACTTTCAACAACGTTAATTAAGGCCTTCTCCTTGCAAATCTTATTGACCAAAAAAAGGAATATGGCTTCTAATTTCCAGTCATTTTAATTTTGTGAACAATGCTTTTGGTGCATCATGGTACCGTTTAGTACGCAGACGGGACGGGACGGGACGGAACGGATGTTCTGTGTTATGTTTGGTAAGCGCAGAACGGAACATGACTTTTATACCGTTCTGCGTTTGGTATCGCATGGACGGAACGGAACCAAAAGATTAAAATGACTAAAACACCCATGTTCCGTCTATTATTTGATAGTATCTGTGTGTGATATGTCTTAAACCATGTACTGATTTGTTGCAATTCTACTATTTTCTGCTTTATTAATGGAGTTCGCAGCCCAGTCATCAAAAGGATAACCCTGGATTTATCTCATTTCCCTGAGGAATTATCTCCCATCAGGTTAATTATAGTATCAATTTCATTTGGCACTGTATTCTGCGATATTGTTGCATGAAAAAACTAAACATTTTATAAAGCACAGACTAGAGTCAAGACACTGAACTCTTTGTTACAATTTGTAATAATATCTGTTGTTTCTCTATATTAAGTAAATTGTGAGCTATTAGAATGCTAACAAATTTGATAATTAACAAAACCCAGTAATTAACACAACCCAAATCAGCAACAAAAGATAAAAAAGCAAACCCGAATTAATTAAACCCAGAAAATTTTCAAACCAAACGCAAAAGAATGAAACAAAACGACCACACAAAAAAATTGAATCAGAAAAGATTCATCAATTAAAGTAAAAAAATGAGATTCAACAAGCTATCAATCGCAACCTGGGTCGATCTGCAGTGCGACAGTAGCTGCTGCGTGTTGGCTGGGTGCAGTCGACGGCTACGGGAGAAGATGAGGCAGTCGACGGCTACGGGAGAAGATCTGCAGTGCGACAGTAGCTGCTGCGTGCTGGCTGGGTGCAGTCGACGGCTGCGGAAGAAGATGAGGAGGAAGAGAGAGCAGCGGCAGAGAATGGAGGTCTTACGAGAAGAGAGAGCAGTGGCTGAGAAAGGTAGGGTTTGTTTTTAGGATATAGATGGTGTAAATATTGAAAAAGACGGGGTAATTTTGTCTTAAAATGTTAAAAATTTCTGTTCCACATCTGTGGAACAACTTGTTCCGGGGGTGGAGGTGGAACAAAAAATGACCCCAAATTTGTCCTGCGGAACAGCTTGTTCCACCCATTTTAGGCGTGCCAAACGTGGAACTGAACATCTCGTCTCGTTCTGTCCCGTCACATCCTACATACCAAACGCACCCCATATGTAATCAAATTATCAAACTGTAGCCGATTAAAGGTTTGTACTCATTTTCTTTTTGGAGTTTTTATCACAAATGATTTTTGAAATTAACTTTATTCATCATTTTGGTCTTTCAATTTGAAAATCAATCAATGTTGTTCTTGAAATTTATTACCACACATCTATTTGGTCCTTGCCGTTTGATTCTGTCAAATTTTATGTTAATTTGATGACATAGCAAACCCAGAGTCCACACAATCAATTTTTGAAATTTAAAAAACTAGGAAAAGCCTGCAGATTCTGTTGGCTGCTTCCTTTGCCTAGTTTTATTATTAGCACGTTTAGGTTATTAGCTTTGATTTTCCCAAATGTAATGCTGTACTGAATTGCTTCTTATATCGGTGAGATGAATCTGATATATGTTGTTTCAGTCTTTGTTTTAGATTTTTTTCATTTGCATCGAGACACTTGTGTTTTCTTTTTTAGGTTTATTTAATTTCTAAATTATTTTAGTTCCATGTGACGCTCAATTATTACCGTGTGGACTCCATATTTGTTAAGTTATCAATATAAGAAAATTTAACAAGATCAAACGGCAAGGACCACATTAATATACGGTGACCAGGGTATTCGTGGTCCAAAATAATAAACGATAAATAACAGTAAATTAAGGATGAGACTTTTTGGTACTTTTGATGAACAAAACAGCTGCGGCGATGGAATTTGGGACGGATACGTAGTATCTCTCTAGATCTAGCAAAGCAAAAGACCCCCTAACGTAATTCGAATGGGGGCTAACCGTTGAGTCCACCCTAGCCTCGCAGGGCGGGCCCCCTCGATTTCAAGCCCTAGCTTATGGCTAGTAAATTTTAGGAATGACATTACAACAACAAAGTCTTTTCCCACTAAGTGGAGTCGATTATATGAATTCTAGAACGTCATTGTGCTCGGTTCTGTGTTACGTCTTCCGTTATATCCAAATACTCCAAGTCTTTTCTTAGAGTCTCTTCCAAAGTCTTTCTAGGTCTTCATCTACCCCATCGGCCTTGAATCTCTATATCGTAATTGCATCTTCCAACCGGAGCATTTGTAGGCCTTCGTTTCACATGTCCAAACCACCGTAACCGATTTTCTCTCATCTTTCTCGTGTGCCCACACATACAACGAAGCATTTTCATCTCCACAAGTCTCATTTTATGTACGTGTTGATGCTTCACCGCCCAACATTCCATGCCATAAAACATTGTTGGCTTTATTGCTATCCTATAAAATTTTCTCTTGAGCTTTAGGAAGGACATTGATTAATTTAAATTGAATGACCAAAATGATGAGTTAGAAGCTACTTAGTACTACGGTCTGGTAGTATTTCGTGTCACTTGTAAGTGAGAAGTCTTATGTTCAATTCTTGCTAAAGGCGAGTTTGAATCACATTATTACTAATTCATTATGAGGCTAAGCCAACTCTCTTTCCTTTAATGTAGATAATATTATTTGTTAAAAAATGATGAGTTAGAAAGAATGGACTCCATATAATGGACGTTTAGGTCAAGTCATTTTATATAAATTTTATGTTTTAATTTTCTTACGTAATGACAAGTTATTTTATAAATGTTTCAATGACGTATTGTGAACCACGTGGCCAAGACTATTACTTGAACGTCATAGGCTGATGTTAACTTTCAACAACCCTAGGCTGATGTTAACTTTCAACGACCTTAATCAAGGTATACTCTGTTAACTTTCAACAACCGTAGTTAAGGCTTTACGCCTTGGAAATCTTATTGACCAAACAATATCATGGCTTCTAATTTTCAGTCATTTTAATTTTGTGAGCAATGCTTTTGGTGCAACAGATGTAATCAGAATATCAAAATAGCTTGTTCACTCTTCTAGGAGGCGCTAGACCACTGGCGAACGATCTGATTAGTCTTTAAACGTTTGAAAATTAAGAAATGACGCATAGATCTACTTAAGCATCCACCTAGCCCGGCAAAGCATCCGTCTAGACTGTCTAGACCTACCTAGGTCGCAACTATCACTTAAACAAAAAATTGATAATTTTCATTTTGCATTTTATATTTTCAATAAAATGTAAGAGACTTGTTGAATATTTGGATAAACACTCATTATGTATTTATTTCCCATGTTTTCTATATGTTCTAATACTTTATAATCTATATGTCATTTTATTTTACAATTTATGTATTCCAATACAGTTATGTGGTTTTTAATATAAATAGGCACTTATTTATATGATATATAATAAATTTCTTAAATCCGCCTAGCCGCTTAGGTGCTAGGCTCCACCACGTCGCCCAACTGGCACCTAGAGTCGTTTAGAACCTTGAGCCTATGAAAGGTTCTAGTCATTTTTTTTGGGTTTTTATTACGTATCTGAAATAAATATAACTCATAATTTTGGTCCCTTAATTTAAAAATCAATTAGTGTCGTCCCTTAAATTTACTACCACACATTAATGTGGTCCTTACCATTTGATTCTGCCAAATTTTCTGTTAATTTGATGATATAGCAAACATGGAGTCCACACAGTCAATTTTTGAAATTAAAAAAAAAAAAAAACAGAAAAAAAAAAAGGAAAAGGCAAAGTCTCCAGGCTCTGTTTGTTGCTCCTTTGCCTAGTTTGATTATTAGCACGTTTAGGTTATTAGCTTTGATTTTCCCAAATATAGCTAAAGGATGCTGTGCTGAATTGCATCTTATATCAATGAGATGAATTCGATATATGTTGCTGTTTCAATCTTTGTTTTAGATTTTTTAATTTGCATTGAGAGACTTGTGTTTTCTTTTGTGGTTTTATTTAATTTCTAAATTATTTTGTTACTTTCTAAAGATTTTTTAAATTTCAAAAAATTATTTTTTTCCATGTGATCCACATGGTGCCTAATCATTGGCTGTGCGGACTCAATTTTTGCCACATCATTAAATTAACAGAAAATTTGATATAATCAAATTGCAAGGACCACATTGATATGCGGTGCTAAATTTCAAGAACGAAATTGACTAATTTTCAAATTAAATAATCAAAATGATGAGTTATGTCAATTTCAAAGTAGATATATAAAACATTGCTCCTACGACCACATCCTTACATGGTGATCACGCTAATAGAGCAGTGTCATTTTGTCACACTTATGCGTTTATGTGAAATTGAATCACACATTTTATATAAATATCAACAGAAGTTAGATTTGCAGTAGGATGGACTTCATATTAGGCTTGGCAAATGAGTCGTGTTTGTGTCATTTTCGTGTTATATACCTGTTATCTTAATGGGTTGTGTTAAACATGTTATCTTAACAGGTGACCCATTAACGACCTCTTTCGTTAACAGATCATGTATATTTCGTGACGGATTAACGGATCATGCTAGAAATTGTCATGCTTAATGTCTATATCTGGCAAATAATATCTTATTGGATTCTTAACAAGTGATCCGATAAACGATCCGACTCATTAACGGGTTCTTAATGGGTTACTCGGTAACTACCCGACTCATTATTAGGTTGACCAAAAACTCCATATTTTCATATTATTTCTTGTCAGGTTAACGAATCGTGTAAGAAAGTGTACCAAATATGCTCCATATAATGGACGTTTAAGATAAACACTTATTATATAAGTTTTTGTTATAATTTTCTTATACAATAATGTTATATTATCTTAAATATCTTCGCAATAGGGTGCGGTACGAGAAATTTTTTATTGTGATAGGAACACAGATGATACATCACGTGCTTTTATATAAGTAGTGAAAAATTGTATTTTTTAAGTTATTAAAATTTTAATATACATATTTCACTATATGCACAATGATATGTAATGTATCATCTTATATTTCGATCACATTAAAAAATTTCTCAATAGCCGTTTGTCAGTCTCCCAGTATAATCAAGAATTCGTGAATGACGAGGCCAACAAGTCTTCATACTACTTTATATAAGACAATGACATTGATCCGTACCCATTAAATGCCTTTAGTCCCACACTCACAAGAGACCAGTATACAGAATATTACAGCACGTGTTACTATACAAATTATGAGATATGTGTGCTAAAAAGTTAATAACTTAAAAAATAAAAATTTTCACCACTCTTATTTAAACACGTGATATACCACTTGTATTCCCGTCACAACTAAAAATTTCTCCTCACCCACCCTCAAAACCTCACCACTTTCATTTTTATTTTGAATAATAAGAAGACTAAATTTAAAGATAAAATTTACAAATTAAATAATATGTCATTAATAAGAATGAGATAAACGAATCATCAACTTTTATATCCTTTAGTTTTCAAAATTTTACCGGCTTAACATTACCCTTTTACTTTTATTACAAAAATCTTACATCTTTAAAACCATCCCAAAAGTTACAACAAAAATCCAATAACAAACCCCAGAATGTTGGTTTAATAAAGATTTAGATTCTCCATTCAAGTTCGAACTTTTACAAATGTATTTTTTTTAGTCAATAGCTCTGATTTGGGTTAATAAATACCAAAAAATATGTTTCCGCTATATAGATGCTAAAGTCTCATAATGAAATAAATCAATATGTTATCAATGTGAGGTGGAATACTTTCTGTATTAAAAATGAAAAATGTATGCATTTCTTCTGTAAAAGGATGAGCTCATTCTCCCACTTACTTATAACATATCTTCATCGTAAAAGTTTCAAAACTAAACCTTTCAATCTTCTAATCTTTATTTGAAGATCATCCATATAAAAAATCATTCGGATACCGTTTAGTCATCTAAATGTATGAAAAAAATCAACGATTCATTATAAATATGCTACTTGATATCAACACAGTTGATTTATTGATACATTTGGATGACTAAACGATATCTAATTTTAATGATTTTTATAAAGATGATTTTCAAATGAAGATTAAGAGATTGAATGGTTACAATTACGAAACTTCTACAATTAAAATATGTTATTTGCAAGTAGAGAAGTGAGTTCATTCCCCAAAATGAAGTGTTCGGTGTTCTAAGAAGCAACGTAGCCAGCCCATAGGCAATAGACCGTAAGTTGCCGCAGCTACAATCCCTAATCGGTCTGAAAATCGGAAAGCTTGTTAAGCGGCTCCTTGGGCGGAGTTAGGTACAGTAGGCGGAAATCTATGGAGAGCTATGGCGGAATCTGAATATTATTATTATTTTTTTTTTAATGCAAACCGACTGCGCATTCGACGAAGAGGATGGCTTGTCTGTTTTTTTTCTTTACCGCCAGAGGATGGCTTATCTACATGTTGTCGTTTTGCCAAAGGTTGCATGTTTCGTTTTTTATTCAAACTTTTTGTTATCACTTTTCGTTTTCTTTTATTTTAATCAACAAGTGACCTTTCATTTTTATTAGGGGTGTGATATCCACACACCTCTTTTTACTTCTCTCACACCTTTTTAATTTTCGGCCGTCGGATCGGATGAATTAAACAAAATCAAATGACAGAAATTTATTATTGTCTATTTGTAAGACACCACTGTCTCTCACCAATAATTTCTATACTTTTTTTAGTAAATTGTCAATTTGCCCTCTGAACTATCACCTAACTTTCGATTTTCCCCATAAACTTTTTAATTGGAAAATTAAGGACTTAAACTAATTTTTTTGGCTGATTTCCCCCTACTGTAAGTTTTTAATAGATTTCATCCAAATTAACGTTAACTCTTATCATGTGTAAACCATGTAACTCTCATTTGTGGACAAAAACATTACTTCACTACACATTCAGACACAAAAGCTATAGAATCACACATATTTGCATAGGTTTATATTATAGAAATCTAAGGTTTTCAATTATTTTAAAGAATGAAGCGACCGAACTACCCACACATGTTGTGCATATGCTTCCATTTAACAGAAATTTGGATGGAATGAATGAAAAATTAACAACAGGGGTAAATCGGCCAAAAAAATTAGTTTAAGTCCTTAATTTTCCAATTAAAAAGTTCAGGGGGGAAATCGAAAGTTGAGTGATAATTTAGGGGACAAATCGGCATTTTACTCTACTTTTTTAGTTTGTTTTGGCTATGTCTATACTATATATTAATAATAGCACACCCTTTATCAATTTTTTTTTTAACAAACACCTTTTATCAATTAAAAGCTAAAGAGAATATAAGTGTAAATAGTTACTTGTTTATATGATACTAATAAATTTACTTAAAATGTCTAATCTGCCAAGTTGCCTGAACGTTGGGTCCTACTTCGCCACTCGACTAACACTTATTATCTTTTAGAGCCATGCAATTATTATCCTTAAAAAAATCTCTGGATTCAAGGGAAAAGAGATTAGTTTGGCTCCTCAATGAACAAAGAGTTTCTCTTTAATTCACCCTGTGGCCGATTTATGGGATTTTATGTTTTTATGATCAGAACCGTTCATGTTATAAAACATTTTGTAAAGGCCATCTCTTAAAAAAAAATCAATAAACTATGAGATCGTTTAGTCATCAAACCGTATAAAAACATATGAAAGAATCTGATAAAAGAATTACAAAACCATCTACCCATTAGCTACACTAATTGACTAGACGACTGTATTTTCTATTTTTCTTTTTTTTTTTGGTTGACAACGGGGCATAATGCCGAAATAAAATGAAGATTACATAAGAATATAGCGAGGCCACGAGACCCAAACTATATTTGCAACTAGCAACATATGACAAGAAGGAGGAGCTTGCTCAAAAAAGACTGAACTCAAATTACATGACAAACCCAAAAGAGCCAAATTATCAGCAACAAAATTCTTTTCACGATAGATATGACGAACTTCTATTGATCTTTTAATTTTTGCAAAGTTATTTATAATACAAATGATTTCAATAAACTAAAGGTAATTGATCACAAAGTATCTTTAAAAAAAAAAAAAAAAAACCTCTTCAATCTTTTTAAGGAGCCAACCTCGCTCAAGAGAAAATCCAAAATCCAATAACAAAAAGCAAAAGCTTCTTCCTTTGTTCCCCCTTGCCCTTCCCTCTCCTTTCCTTCCATCTTCTCAGGAAACAAACAGAAACCACTACAAGCAACAACATTAGCAAGAAAATAAAGAAATACATAAACCCAACAAGCACCATTACAATCTCGAAGTCCGACATACAACCCCTCTTTCTCTGTCTCAAGATTTCAGCTTCAGAAATTGACATCTGAAAGTGAAAAGTTAATCTTTTTGTGTTTTTTTTTTCTTGATTCCCAGATCCGACTACCCAAAAGAGCGCAACACCCAAGACGGCCGGAGAGTGATGTCGTCATCGTCGACAACAAGCGTTCACGTCATGGCCCTGGACGGCCTGGTCAACGTGAACTCACTCTTCACCATTGCCGTCTTCGTGGGGCTTTCTCTGGCGACTCCGGGACAGAGGAGCCTCGAGAACCGGACATCCTGCGACGCTGGGATCGACGTGGCGAAGAAGCTGCTGGTGTTCGAGGTTGTCTCGTTCAGCTTCTTCCTGTTCTCATCGCTTGTGGCGCAGGGACTGAAGCTGGCGATCAACCTGCTCAACAGCAAGAAAGGAGAGGACCCGTTACAGGCCCACATCAATAAGAAGGTGTTGAGATTCGGGATGTTGGGGTCGGCTTTCGGGTCGGTCATGGGTTGCGTGTTTCTGATGATGTCGATGGTGAATGTGATCCAGATCAGGCTGGGGATGCTGTCGTGTGGCAGCAAATCCTCCGTCCATGCTGTGGCGGCGCTTGTTGTTTTGGTCACGACGGCTCTTTTGGTTTATATTTCTACTGCTGTTTATGCTTTTCTTCACTAGCTGCTGAATCAAATTTTATATTTGTCTCTGGATATTGGAATAAGAGTAAACTGTCGATTTGCCCCTGAACTATCACCCAACTTTCAATTTCCCCCTGAACTTTTTAATTGGAAAATTAAGGACTTAAACTAATTTTTTTTGGCCAATTTCCCCCCTACAGTTAGTTTTTCATAGATTTCATCCAAATTAACGTTAACTCTTATCATGTGCAAACCACGTAACTCTCATTTGTGGACAAAAGTGTCATTTCACTAGACTTTTAGATACAAAAGCTATAGAATCACACATATTTGCATAGGTTTATATTTTAGAAATATAAGGTTTTCAATTATTTTAAAGAATGAAGCGACCGAACTACCCACACATGTTGTGCATATGCTTCCATTTAACAAAAATTTGGATGGAATGAATGAAAAATTAACAGCAGGGGTAAATCGGCCAAAAAAATTAGTTTAAGTCCTTAATTTTCCAATTAAAAAGTTCAGGGGGGAAATCGAAAGTTGGGTGATAGTTCAGGGGGCAAATCGGTAGTATACTCTTGGAATAATGGAATGTCTGTGACGGTATTTCTATGAATTGCACGGATTCTGTTGCTGAGAGGTCCTCCTTTGTTTGAGATTTTAGGTGACCCTGATTTGGTTGAGAGTGAAATCTTTAAAAATTGGCAACTTGGAATAGAATATGCTTCATTAGAGTACTTAGGTAATGTTGGTCGGACACTTGGAATGAGTAGGAATGGGCAAAATACCTATGGGTTTAGGTAACTGCGGTTACTTACCCATTTAAAGTTTATGATTACGGTTATGGATAACCATTTAGACGAACAAACGGTTATGGGTATAACCGTTTATCCGTGAAATTTAAATGGACGGTTATGGGTATTAGCCATTGTTATAATGGATATCCATCGGTTATAGGTATTACATGTGGTTATAATGAATATCCATTTATCCATTTAATTTAATACATGTAAAATTAAAAAAAAAAAAATTAAAAACCCTAAATTTTCAATCTCTCCACTAGCCTCAAAGTCTCAAACGCTCCGTCCTCGCTGAATCAACCACCATTGCATATTCTTTCAAAAAGTTCTCCTCCAGCTGCATTTTCCATCTCAATTGCTAAATCGTTTGGTGTTAACAGCACCTACGTAAATTAACACACACACACACAGAGTAGAATTAAAAGTTATTGATGAATAAAACAAGCATGAATATTTGACTTTAAACCAAGTGAAATTAAAAGTTAACGACAAAAGGTAGTCTGATTGTTCTCTATAAAAAATGTTTAGTTTCGAAATATTTTGGAGCTTTGAATCATCTAGTATTCAAGATAATGACTACTTTTTGTTTTTAGAAACTTTACTTTGTAATCATATGGATTATAATTAAAGACTTGATTGAGTGTAGTAGAAAAATATCGTTTTTAAACTATTATTTCAATTATTGGAATTGTATGAGGACTTAAATGATTAAAATAGGAAAATGCATGCTAAAATGTACCTATAATGATGTTTAATTGTTAGAAAACGAAAATTATAACAAAATTTTCTTTTGCAATTTTCAAGTTGTTAAAAAAAAAAACATGTAGATGAGTGAAAAAAGGGTAAATGGGTAAAAAAAAGAAGAAGATAAACGGGTTCAAAAACAAGTAAACGAGTAAATAATTATGGTTAAATGGGTAAACGATTGTGATTAAATGGGTAAACGGTTATGTGTATGGGTATAATAATTTATGCAATTACTCAACGGGTAAACGGTTATGCGGGTATGAACATAAATGGTTATGGGTAAATAACCGCAGTTACCTGTCTGTCATAACCGTTGCCCATTCCTAGTAATGAGGGTTTATGGAAACTTACCTACATTGGAGATGACCTTATGGTGATCTCATAGCCAATCACACATGTGTTGTCATGTGGAGTAGGACACTCAGTCACATAATGTTTTAAGATATTGTTACGATAGCATCCCCCACTGATTCTGTCCAGTTGCTGCTAGTGTTGCTAGTGTTGAATGTTTGATTAGATTATGATTGATTTCGATCACATTACAAACTTGGCTGAGAAAACAAAGCCGTCATTTCATCCGAACTAGTCGCTAATGCAAAATATGGTTGAATTTTGGACGACACCATCATATGATGTTAGAGTACGGTTTTTTGTGTCAGTTGCTAATTGTTTTTGTTTGAACTAGGTTCTCACTGTCGGGACCTCGGGACATGGCATTATGTTTGGCTTGCTTATTCGTTGTATGCCGAATAGCATAACGGATGACATATAGGAACCTCGACCGTGTCTACGAGCAATATTGGCCGGTGCGCTGGTCGGTATTATAATCGGCACATGACAACCCCAAGAAGTAGTATGCCCGCCCCCTAACCTCCAACGGGTGCCGAGAAGAAGCTTGTTTAATGTGCCAAGGGTCCGAGCACCGGGGACGTTTGGGAGCTTGTTTAGCCGTAATAAATCTATATGAACTCGGATTTAGTTGCATTGGACTCGTTTCAACATCCCGATATGGTCTTGCGTTTGAGACCCTTGTTTTTCGTTTGTTGAACATTTCTACTCGAATCGGACTCGTGCTTGACTTTGGGACTGGAGTTTCCACAAACAACTAGAGAAGCGAAATTATTATCTCATTTCAATTTTTATTTTCAGGTCTCTCGATTTATAATAATAATAAATAACCATGAATCAACATTCATTGTCTCCTTCTGCACTCCTCCCTTTGTTTGTGTCCTTGATTTACTCTGAGTCGTATGGCTAGAAAAAGAGGGAGGAGCAAGATATGTGAGTGTCAAAAATCACTTCGCTAAATTAAAATGAAACTAAAGAAAAATAATAGAGTACGCAAAAGATTATGGAGTTAGAAGAACTTGCTACTTATACGTATGCTATTTGTACAACCAAAGGGTAAATCAACTGAAAAAAAAAACAAAAAACAAAGAACGAAAACTACAGGATAATTCAGTTTCTGCTCCACCGAAAACTAAGATTTACAGTTTTTCTTTTAACAAGACGATAATCTAAACTACTCTTATCTAATCTATGGGGAGGGGATTTGAACTCAAATGCAAGAGACAGACACACTGCCTTGACCAACTGACCAGACCCACATTTGCAAATTAGGTCTTGAATACAGGGAATAGCGTATGAAAGGAGCTGAAACAATCAAGTAGCCTTTTAACCGTTTCAAGGTGCTACCCTCTTTGATTCAATTTCTTTCACGCTCTGGACTATACCGTCAATGTTTCTCGACAAGTGATTGGAATGTTCTTCCATCTGCCTCAAAACCATATCAAGCTGTTCTTGATAGGTGGCAGACATCTTTCGCTCACGTTGCAACTCAGCCGTCAACTCCCGAATTTTCAGATATTTTTCGTCCTGGAACAAACCAAAAAGCAAATCAATAGCAATTATTGATTGTTATGGGAAATATTATGGTAGCATAATGCAAAGAACTCTTCCCCTGCCCTGCCCTCACAAACATACGTCGGGTATCTGCTAGGTGGCTTTAACAAGCCCTGGTCAAATATGTAAAACGTTACTGTAACCACTGTAAATTAGAGCACAAACCCTACATGTAAAACGTTTACTGTAACCACGATAAAGTTAAACGAGACACCTATTACATCTCACAAAACGGCCAGGGAAGCAATTACATATAGCACTCGAGGGGACTTGTCCAAATTCTAAGAACAGTTACTACCAAAAGAAACCATTAAAACGTCTTTATTTAATTATTTTATTACTTCTTGAGTAAGTTTATAAAGCTAAGGACCCATTTGATAAACATTTTGGTTTTAGCTTTTAGTTCTTATTTTTTGTGCTAGAGACCGGGGGAAAGTATATTGGATGAAATAAGGAATGGAGAAGGATAAAGGGAGGCGGTGTGAGGGAGGAGGGAGAAATGTAGATCATATGAAAACAAAAACGTTAAAGTGAAATCAACTCAAAATTGTTTTTAGTTTTCATTTTTGTCATTCCTTTCCTTTCCTTTCCTCCACCCTCCTTCCTTCACCCTTCTTTATCTCTCCATCCCTTTCTCCCACAAGTACTTCTCCACCATATATATCACAAAAAATTAAAACTAAAAACGAAATGGTTATCAAACAGGTCCTGAGTTTTAGATTGAACGTCAAAACTGGTTTTAACAATTTGGAGGTGACAAAAAATGGGTTGCCTAGTACGCCTTTGAGAAATATATGAACTACATTCTTCAAACAAGGAAAACCAAAAGAACGATATCATCAGGGAACCTTTTCAAGCAAGGGGCATCTGCTAACTTCATCCAATTAACCAGAATCCCTACTAATATAATGCAGGGTTGCATTAGCAAAAGTAACTTTCCAGCTTGCAATAGCTCCAAATCACTTGCAGGCAACAGAGACTAGACCATCTGATGCAATTTCAAATATACAACGGACAGAAACTAGATAATCGATTAACTTAACCAACACAAGGAAACAAAATAAACCGCTAACTTAACAGAAATCACAATGCATCTGTCTTACAAAATAAACCTATAAGCGAGCAACTCAAAGATGCAGATAAGAAGCACTCACTGGTGTTTGAGACAGAAGCATACTGCGGCGACCATTTGCAGGTGTACCTACTAGTGGACGGTTATGCTCCTTTATAAATCGTGTTACGATCCATTTTCCTGATTTGTCTTTCTTTACCACAAGCATCGCTTTGCACCCTTCTCTGGTGATTGCTCGAGGCTTCCTATTCTCAGTTCTTTTGGCTCGCGTCATGCGAAATCCCTCTTTGTTACACACAAGCCTCCGCCAAACTACCTTACCATCACGCATTGATCTCCGGAAGGCATCGACTCGCATAATGAAGCCCACCTGTGTTGCATATGCATCATAGAACACTTTCGCAGCCTCTTCATATTCAAACTCCATACCCACAAATGGTTCTGTATCCGAGTTCCCCTCATATGTGACTGCCTCTTTCCCATTGGAACTCTCTAACACGTCCTCATCCTTGCTCATAGAAGGTTCTTCATCATCCACTGCCCAAATAAGCATTGTGATAAGACTCCATCTAAGGTTCTACCTTCCAAAATTCAAGCAAAACAATAATTTTGCGAAGAAAAATGCGATTTTTTATACCAAACTAGTTTTCGATTACCTAATGAATTGTGCAAAGTCTCACATCATAGTGTAACCAAACAAAACCTTACTAAAATATTTTACCAATGTAATGATTCTGATCACACACGCAGAATAACACATCTATATCTCAACTATCCACTGGAAAACATAACCTGCGTTATGTTTGGCTGCCGAGAAAACACAAGAAAATACCAACAACAGACTGGAAAACTGAGAACAACCCAAGATTGGGGTTACTGAATTCTAAGTTACCCAACTCATAGTTGTCTACTTTTGCTCAGCATCCAAACAGATTAAGGAAATTCCAAAAACAACAAACAACACAATCGAAGGTTTAACGTGAGTGCAGATTAAGAAATTAAAGAGTGAAAATGCTAAGATAAAATGATTAACTCACTTGCTGTGACAGAGAGATCGCGACCCAACAGTTTGCTTGGCTTCTGCAATAGAGAGGAAGCAGAAAGTTCGCTCCTTTTTTGTTCTTCTGGTTTTGGGGAGGTGGCGGGCGGTTGAAGCGTTTGAGCTCGAACTCCAGGGTGTTGGCAGGTGAACGATCCACTGCGGCGAAGAAATGCATCACTGAAAGTCCTGAATAACTTGAAGGGAGATACTTCGCTCATTCCCTTGGATGCACAATTTCTACTTACCTGCTAATCACAGTTTGACACCAAGTACAAAAAAAATGTTCTTGTGTTTTTATAGTTGGGGTGGTAACTGATTTTTCCGTTGGGACGTCGATATTAGGAAAATAAGAGGTTATTTTTCCTTTATCTTGAATCCTTCTCTCGTTGGCCAGTATGAGAAATAACCTCAATGTGTGCACCACCACCACCAGTATCGTAACCGGTAACAAAAGTCTGGACTTTTTCGTTTTAAGGATCTGACAATGTTTCCAATTTCTAAGGACATAGAAAGGGATCCGGGGCCTTTATGATAGTAGAAAGGGGAGGGGGACGACCCGCTGAATTCACATTAGAAATTGACAACGTCAACACAAACGAAATCTTGAATTGTGTAATGAAACAAGATGAACCACTTCTATTCTCCAAGCTGAGGTATATGAAGAATGGCTTTTTGGTCCCTTTCATCCAGTGGTCAGGACATTGTCTTTTCGTGTAGAAGATACGGGTTCGATTCTCGTGACGGATAGGTATTCATTCCTGGCCGCTTTTGGTTAGTGTTCATTGTTGAGTGATCGCTCGCTATTTGGCTAGAAAAGGTGGTATGGAAGGCTTCTTCTCTCCAAAAATTAACTTGGCTCCTCAATTCGTATGTAACCGATTTACAAAACTTTATGTTTATGATCGGAGCTGTTCATATTATAAATCGCTCTCTGTAATAATCATCTCTGCAAAAAAAATCAATTAAATATGAAATTTGGTCATCCAAATGTACAAAACAGATGGAATGATTTGGTAAAAGAATCATGAACCATTTATCTATTTGTTACTATTGATTAATTAAACAACCTTAGTTCTAATTGAGTTTTTAGAGATGACCTTTACAAAGATTTATAATATAAACACGAAAATTTGTAAATCAACTGCTAAGTGAATTGAGGAGGAACTCCTCAGTCTTGAGGAGCCAAGCCTTGGCTTTATATCAATGATGAGAGAACTCATATGGTCCTGTAGTTCATTCAATTCCAATAGCCGATGTTGACGCCAACGCCTCGGTGAATGAAAGAGAACGGTTGTACCTCCAGCCACCGTAAATCTCGTGCTTGCATAACTGCATTGGTGTTCAATACATTTTAGCTACTGAATAACTTGAAGGAAAGTGCCCGGCTCCTTCATTTGGAATGTTAAAAACCTGCTAATCAGAGTTTAACACTATATGTGAACTTTTATTTTTGTGTATGGCTTCACTTTCAACAACGTTAATTAAGGCCTGCTCCTTGCAAATCTTATTGACCAAAAAAAGGAATATGGCTTCTAATTTCCAGTCATTTTAATTTTGTGAGCAATGCTTTAGGTTTGTACACCTTTTCTTTTTGGAGTTTTTATCACAAACGATCTTTGAAATTAACTTAACTCAACATTTTGGTCTTTCAATTTGAAAATCAATCAATATCGTCCCTGAAATTTATTACCATACATCTATATGATCCTTGCCATTTGATTCTGTCAAATTTTATGTTAATTTGATGAAGTAGCAAACCCGGAGTCCACACAATTAATTTTTGAAATTAAAAAAACTAGGAAAAGCTTGCAGACTATACCCGGTAGTTTTTGATACGACATGGCGACACAACACAAAAACGACACGAAAATAACGGGTTTCGAGTCAACACGATAACTTATTGGGTCATTATCGGGTGACCCGTTAATAACGGGTATACACGCGAGTAACACGTGGGTAACCCGTTAAGAAAAAATTTATTTTGATAATTTTAAAGTTTAATTACTAAAAGATTTATTATAAAATACAATAGCCATATTAATATATACAATATATTCTATATTAAATATATAGTTTTGTATTATTATTCTATATAAGTTTAAAAAAAAAAAAGTTGTAGTCATTATTTATTTTTATTATGAGAGTCCCTTATTATCATTACTAGGATAAATTTTACTTAACATGTTGTTGTCCAAAATTAAAATAAACTAATATAGTATTTGTATATGCAAGAACTAAGAAGACATACATACAAGTATGAAAAATGTGAGAGAATATATAAACACTCGTGATTCATCATTATTCCTCCACGAGTAGATAATGGTTACACTTACATTATCGTTTAGATTTTTAAAATCCTCCAAACCTTCATGAATAATGTTTTTTATTTGAGGACAAAATTAATAAAATTAATAATAATTATTGTAGAAGTGTAAAAAATGTAAAAAAAAAAAATACAATCACTCATAGTGACAAACTTTACAATTTTCATGAAGGGGTTAGCTTCGAAATTCAACACTATAATTCATAAACCTTAAATTTATATTTAACCGTCGATTACCATTTACGCTTTATTCTTCTTACTGAATTTCATTTTTAAAATTTTCTTTTTTGAAAACATGATCATCTGGCGGATGTAAGAAGATGAACAGTTCAGATCTTTGATATCACGTTTTGATATTTACGGTTAACTGAAATATGAGTCGATCTCATATAGTTTGTAGAAACTTTATAAACATCAAGCAATATTTTCACTAACCGTAAAATTATGAATATAATATCAACGATCCAAACCGTTAATCTTCCTGCATCATCTAATAGATCAAGTTTTCAAAAAACAAAATTTGAAAAAACAAAATTTGATGAGAACAATGAAGAGTAAATGTAAACAACAATCAATGGTTAAATTTTGATCTATGATTTATATAATTATAGTGGCGAATTTCGAAGTTAAGCTCTTCATAAAAGTTGTAAAGCTTGTCATTACGAGCATTTATATATTTTTTTACACTTCTACATTAATTAAATAACTATTAAAGACTTTATGTAAATGAAAATATACTTAAAAGAAAATTGCGTTTTTATGTTTTGGATGTGACAATATGATATGTATATACTTATTTAGTATTATGTTTTTCATTTGATTATTTATTGGTTTAAAATATATTTTCCTTAATAGGTAACGGGTCAGGTCATATTACCGGTTTATTTTAACGGGTGTTACACGACACAACCTATTAAGATATCAGGTATGACATGAAAACGACACGAACATGAAAAACACGACATGAATGCCAGGTCTACTGCAGACTCTGTTGGCTGCTTCCTTTGCCTAGTTTTATTATTAGCACGTTTAGGTTATTAGCTTTGATTTTCCCAAATATAATGCTGCACTGAATTGCTTCTTATATCGGTGAGATGAATCTGATATATGTTGTTGTTTCAGTATTTGTTTTAGATTTTTTCATTTGCATCGAGACACTTGTGTTTTCTTTTTTAGGTTTATTTAATTTCTAAATATAAGAAAATTTAACAAGATCAAGAGGCAAGGACCACATTGATATACTGTGACCGGGGTCTTTGTGGTCCAAAATAATAAAATGATAAATAACAGTAAAGTAAGGATGAGACTTTTGGTAGTACCGGTGAACCAAATGGCTACAGCGATGGAATTTGGGATGGATATGTAGTATCTCTCTAGATCTAGCAAAGCAAAAGACCCCCTAACGTAATTCGCATGGGGGCTAATCGTTAAGTTCACCCTAGCCTCGCAGGGCGGGCCCCCGCAGTCTCAAGCCATAGCTTATGGGATATTACAATAACAACAAAGCCTTTTACCACTAAGTGGGGTCGGCTGTATGAATTCTAGAACGTCATTGCGCTCGGTTATGTGCCACGTCTTTCGTTATATCCAAGTACTCCAAGTTTTTTTTTTTAGAGTCTCTTCCAAAGTCTTTCTAGATCTTCCTCTACCCCTTTGACCCTGAACATCTATCTCGTAATTACATCTTCTAACCGGAGCGTCTGTAGGTCTTTGTTTCCCATGCCCAAACCAAAGTAACCGATTTTCTCTCATCTTTCTCGTGTGCCCACACATACAATGAAGCATTCTCATCTCCACTACTCTCATTTTATATACGTGTTGATGCTTTACTACCCAACATTCGGTGCTATAAAACATTGTTGGCCTTATTGCTGTCCTATAAAATTTTCCCTTGAGCTTTAGGAAGGACATTGATTAATTTAAATTGAATGACCAAAATGATGAGTTAGAAGTTATTTAGTACTACAGTCTGGTAATATTTCTTGTCACTTGTAAATGAGAGGTCTTAAGTTCGATTCTCACTAAAGACGAGCTTAAACCACATTATTGCTAGACTGCTAGTTCATTATGAGGTTAAACCAACCCTCTTTTTCTTAGTGTAGATAATATTATTTGTTAAAAAATAATGAGATAGAATGGACTCCATATAATGGACGTTTAGGTCAAGTCATTTTATATAAATTTTATGTTTTAATTTTCTTAAATAATGACAAGTTATTTGATCTTATCTTAAATGTTTTCAATGGCGTATTGTGAATCACGTGGCCAAGACTATTAGTTGAACGTCTTAGGCTGATGTTAAGTTTCAACAACCCTAGGCTGATGTTAACTTTCAACGACCTTAATCAAGGTCTACTCTGTTAACCTTCAACAACCATAATAATTAAGGCTTTACTCCTTGGAAATCTTATTGACCAAAAATAACATGGCTTCTAATTTTCAGTCATTTTAATTTTGTGAGCAATGCTTTTGATGCATTAGATGTAATCAGAATATCAAAATAGCTTGTTCACTCTTCTAGGAGGCGTTAGACGGTTGACGATCGTCCTGATTAGTTCTTAAGCGTTTGAAAATTAAGAAATAACGCCTAGATCTGCTTCAACGTCCGCCTAGCCCGGCTAAGGGCTAGTTTGGTATTGCTGTGCTTTGAAAAAAAGCTGCTTCTGCTGTGCTGTGAGAATAAGTAGCTGTGAAATAAAACAGCAGAGTGTTTGGTAAACTTTTTGTAAAAGTGCTTTGGAAAAAAATAACAGTATTATAGTGTTTGGTAAACTTTTATGTAAAACAGATGTGAAAAAAGCCGGTTTTTCAAAGCTGGGTTTTGCAGCTTCTTGTTTTTGACTTTTTTTCACCAAAAATTGTGAAAAAAAACTGAAGCTAAATGTTTACCAAACATAAAAATAGCTCCCAGCGTTTTTTGATACCAGCTTTTTTTCAGAATCACCTCAGTACCAAACCAGGCCTAAGCACCCGCCTAGATTGTCTAGACCTACCTAGGTTGCAACTATCACTTAAACAAAAAATTGATAACTTTCTTTTTGTATTTTATATTTTCAATAAAATGTAAGAGACTTGTTGAATATTTGGATGAACATCCATTATATATTTATTTCTCATATTTTCTATATGTTCTAATACTATATAATCTATATGTCATTTTATTTTGCAATTTATGTATCCCAATACATTTATGTGTTTTTTAGTATAAATAGGCATTTATTTATATGATATATAATAAATTTCCTAAATCCCCCTAGCCACTTAGGCGCTAGGCTCCAACACGTCGTCCAACTAGCACCTAGAGTCGTTTAGAACCTTGAGCCTATTAAAGGTTCTAGTAATTTTTTCTGGGTTTTTATTACGTAGCTAAAATAAATATAACTCATCATTTTGGTCCTTTACTTTAAAAATCAATTAGTGTCGTCCTTAAAATTTACTACCACACATTAATGTGGTCCTTACTGTTTGATTCCGCCAAATTTTCTATTAATTTGATGATATAGCAAACATGGAGTCCACAGAGTCAATTTTTGAAATATAAAAAAAAAAAAAAAAAAGGCAAAGTCTCCAGGCTCTGTTTGCTGCTTCCCTTGCCTAGTTTGATTATTAGCACATTTAGGATCCGTTTGTTGCGCCGGACTGTCTCGGACTGGACTGGCTTAGACTAGACTAAGCTGGACTAACTTAGTGAAGCGTTTGTTACAGTGTCAGACTAAGAAGTAGGATAATAAAAACAGTACTGTTCACCAGATTTGTGTTTGCTTAGACTAGGACTACAAGTTTTTGCCATTGTGTAATAGAGTAATGCTACAAATCTCATGATATGGGTTAATTGGAGCATATTTTTGCCATGTATATTATGAATCTTAAAAAAAGAGGACAATTGTTTTGTTTCTATTACCTGCTAATAGAATTGGGACATACTATAGTTGGGACATGCTATTTATAAATAGTTGAGTTTAATTTGCAAATGTAGCTTGGTTTAAACTCTATCACCCAAAAGAAGAAAAAGAATAATGCCCAATACATGCAACTTCAACAAATACAAGTACATAAGAAGATACTTGTGACAAGTCAATCTTTGCTATTGATTGACTCTTAAAATATCATTCACTAAACTTTGATCCAGGATATTTTACAAAATGCCAGTGAACTATAGTATAGCATTCCAAAGTAGATCTCCATAATTTACAAAATCCTAGTTAACATTAGCCAAAATACTTTATAGTGCAAAGCTAAGTTATAAGCCATAACATAAGATTGTACGATTAATAAAATACATCCATGTCAAAAGGCACCACATAATATACTCATCCGCTTGCTTTGTCGCTTAAAAGCCTTTGGACGAACACTTTCTTGAGTTCCGATTTGATTGCCTTGAACACTCCCACATTTTGTGGTTTTTCCAAAATAAAAGACAATGCATCAATTTGATCCATAGGAGAAAGACCCATTGGTTCAAGTTCGTTAGCTATGTCACTATGATCTGCAGTACCTTGAATTAAAGCTTCAGTTACCATTTGCATCCTCTTCCCACTTTCAACATAAAAATCTTTCAGTCCACTGATAATTGCCTCGGGTTCCATCACTTGAACTTCCCGCAGCTCTTTTCCTCTTTCTTTGGCTATTTTCAGATGAGGTGCTTTGTTGGCTTTGTTGGTTCATTGAAGAAACAAAATTTTCACCTCCAATATCACTTGCACAAACTTTATCATGACTTTGTTCCTCCACCATTTCAGCAGGGGTTTCGGCTACATTACATGCAGCCCGATCTTTTCCAAATATATATGCAAATTTATCATACAGTGGAAAATGTTTGCTTCTCCATCCATCAACTTCTTTATTTTTCTAAGATTATATCAACATAGCAAAACTAAAATTTAGCATGCATAACAAATACAGCGGCAAGAATATAACTAATGTATAAATAAAATAGGATATGAACATGCACATAAGTTTGCCATGCGTCATCACTGTCAACTTCAACGCACTTTTTGACATCATTCCATGCAAATCCACTTGTGTTTATCATGTCAACAACCAAACTATATGTTTTTTTTCCATTTCTTCAACTTTGACTCAATATGTGGAGTTGCCTTTATATTGGAATGAAGACATAAAACATTGACAACTTTCACTATTTCAATCAAAGTACCTTGTTTGAAAGCACCGGTGTCACACCGTTGCTTCCGAGCAAAAGGTATAAAATATTGATGATATCAGAAATATCGGTAGTCCAAAAACACAGAAATTTCGATGGAAATATCGGGATATTATCGATATCGATAAAAATTGAATAAAAACCACGGAAATTGTAAGAAAAACTTGGAAATTTTTATTGAAACTTTGCAGGATGTTTATTTATTCAATTATCTATTAGTTTATCACAAAAAATTGGAAGGAAATGCATTGCATGATAGATATAACTGATTTAAGTTGATTATATAGCGAGCTGGCAAATATTGTGAGTGTAGAAAATATGTAGTAATTAATTAAAGAAGTTTAAACACACCATAATCATTTATATATAATGAATTAGTACAATATTTTACACTTTATACATTGCATGGTAAGATACATGAGTGACTTAGCAAGGTCTAAAATATCGATAATATTGGAAATATCGGTAATCCAAAAAAATATCGGTAGTCCAAAAACACGGAAATTTCGATGGAAATATCGAGATATTATGGATATTTTAGACCATAAAAAAAAGCCTCAAGAACGGATAGTAATGCTTCTTCCTCAAATGCTTCCCATTTACGCATTCTTCCTTTTGGCTCTTGAGTAGCATTCAAAATATTGTCGTTATCCATACCTAAACAAAAAATATTTGAATTTACTAAAATACAATACAAATAATCAATTTGCATAATATCCAATTAATTGGCATACCATCCAATCAATAAAAAAGTTTTAACATTCATTGATGAGCAATCTAATCATTTTGCTAATATCCAACAAATGCATGATAAAAATGAATACTAAAATAAAATGTTATCATTAACACATATAACTAGTTCGGTTGTTGGTTCCTAATTGCTCTCCACTCATTATACATTTTCTGAGCCATGGCATTCCTCTTTGTAGTCCACTAGTAAGATGTTTCAACACTACCAACATATTCACCTTCTTCTGTATTTTGTCCATCTTCTATTATTGGCAAATTCTCCATTGGATCTACAGACATCTCTTGCCTAATAAGATTGTGTAGTAGGCAACAAGCAGTAATTATTCGACCTTGTGTCCTTATCGGATAGAAAGATGGACTCCTTAGTATCGACCACCTTCCTTTTAGCAAGCCAAAACAGCGTTCAATTACATTCCTTGCCTTAGAATGCTTCATGTTAAAATATTCTTCCTTATTAGAAGGTGTCCGTCCCTCCCATTCAGATAAATGATAAGGTATTCCTCTATAGGGTGCAAGGAATCCTTCACCATTTGTATAACCATCATCTGCAAGGTAATAATAACCTAATAAAAAAAAAAGCAGACCTTATTAACGTTTTGTAGTTGACAAACAAAACTAGACCTAACTTACAAAGTTGAGACTAACTAATAGTCTTACCCGCTGGTACCTTAAAACCATTAGGCCTATTAATTGCATCATGTAGCATTCTAGAGTCTGATGCCGAACCCTCCCACCCCGGAAACACATATATGAACTGCATATCTCCTGAACACACACCTAACACATTAGTTGCGACTCGACCCTTTCTTGTTAGGTATCTTGGTTTGTCAATTTCAGGTACATGCACATCAATGTGTGTTCCATCTAATGCTCCCAAGCAATTCTAAAAAAAAAATAAAAAAAAGCTTTTGCTAATTTATACAAAGGGAATGAAGAGTTAAAGCTTAGGGAAAATGAAAAAAAAATTATCATCATACCTTAAAACATCGCCACCTAGGATTTGTAGAATCAATAGGCACATGCTAAGGGACTTTTAGTAGGATACCTTGTAATCGCAAAATTCCTTGCAATACGCTATTGAAATACCTACTTATAGTCTCTCCCGACCTATAAAATCTACCGCCAACACTACGATTCTTAGTATGATGTGCTAATATTTGTAAAGTCATACACACCTGCTTCTCTACAAACACCAAACCATCCGTTTTTACCCTCCCATCTTGACGAAGTAATTCACATAATATGCTAAAAGTCCTTCTATCCATTCTCAATTCGTTGACACATTCAATATCAGTATTCCCTATTATACCATTCAGATAACACAAACTAATCTCTCGTTTAACAAGTGAACGGTTAGTCAAAGTGCGTCGTTCAACATGTCTCTATTTGGCCCTTAGCATCAGTAACACAAGAATCGTACAAATGCAAATTGTCTCTAAATGAGACATTTGTAACAATAAGATCAATAAAAGCTTCATTCGCTCCATATCTATCCAAACAAAAAAAAAAGAAAACAAAAAATAAGGACATTATATATGCAGAATACACACACACACACACAGAGTACACACAAACACACACACACACAGATTACACACACACACACACACACACAGATTACACACACACACATAGTACACACAAACACACACACAGAGTACACACAAACACACACATACACATAAAAATTACACACACACACACACACATATAGATTACACACACACACACAAATTACACACACACAGAGTACACACAAACACACACAGAGTACACACAAACACACACACAGAGATTACAAACACACACACACACACAAATTACACACACTCACACACACACACACACACATATTACACACACACACACATAGATTACACATACACACACACAGAGTACACACAAACACACACACACATATTACACTCACACACAGAGATTACACACACACACACACACAAATTACACACACACAAAGATTACACACACACACACACACACACACATATATTACACACAAACAGAGTACACACAAACACACACACGCACAGATTACACACACACACACACACACACACACACACACACACAGAGTACACACAAACACATACACACACAGATTACACACTCACACACACACACAAAGTACACACAAACACACACACACAGATTGCACACACACACACACAGATTACACACACACACACACATAGATTACACACACACACACATAAAGATTCCACACACACACACACACAAATTACACACACACACACACAGAGATTACACACATATACACAGAGATTACACACATGCACACAGAGTACACACAAACACACACAAACACACACACACACACAGAGTACACACAAACACATACAAACACACACACACACACACACACATAGATACATACACACACACAGAGTACACAAACACACACACACACACACATGCACAGACACACACACACAGAGTACTCTCATTGTTGAAACCCCAAATTTTAAAAATCGAAAACAGCATGTGGGTAGGACTTTCAAGTTTCACAACTTTGACATCCTAAATTCCCAAGTTCCATCTCATCTTATGAAAACCCCAAATTCTAATCTCAAATTCACCTAAATATCAAAACCCTAATTTGTTCAAGTGCAGAGGTCTATGATTTAAAATTTCTCAAACCCAAAACAACAAAATTAAATAAAGCTCAGTTAATATCACAAACTAATCCACACAAATCGACGAAATAAATCGAAGATTCGAAGCTTACCAGACAACTCGAGGCAGATGAGGGCGAGCAGCTGCAGATGAGCGAAGACGCAGCGATGAAAGTGAGGAGGATGACGATGAGGGAGCACGGCAAGGACGACGATGAGGGAAGACGTCGAGATGAGGACGATGAAGGCGATGAAGGAAGACGCAGAAAATCTCTCGTGTTTTCTTTGGCTTATGAGTCTGTCCAAAATTGGGGATCCTCGTTAAGAACGGCTAAGGAGGTGTTTAATCCGGGCGAATCCCTGCTAAGCTCATTAAAGCTAATCCTAGTGCACACCAAACAAATAACTACAGTCTAGTCCAGTCCAGTCTTTCTTAATCCTGTCAAACAAATGGGCCCTTAGGTTATTAGCTTTGATTTTCCCAAATATAGCTAAAAAGGATGATGTGTTGAATTGCATCTTATATCAACGAGATGAATCCAATATATGTTGCTGTTTCAATCTTTGTTTTAGATTTTTTAATTTGCATTAAGAGACTTGTGTTTTCTTTTGTGGTTTTATTTAATTTCTAAATTATTTTGTTAGTTCCTAAAGATTTTTTAAATTTCAAAAAATTAATTTTTTCCATATGATCCATGTTGTGGAGCCAAAAATAATCACAAGGCGACACGTGGATTTTTGGGTAAAAGATGACAAAAATATCCTTGAGGCATACCGGGATTCCTACGCGCGAGGAGCGTACAATCATTTGTCAATCAAGTCAAAAGTGTCCAAAATAGGTAACCAAATCAAAGATATTCTCATCCATCCTAATCTTAGATAATTATTTTATAACCTACATAACATTACATTTAAGTGGAGGTTAATTGGCTAATTAATCCATTAATCACCAATTAAATCACCTTCAAAGCAACAAGCTCAGAATCCAACCTCTTGATCTCCTCGGCTAAGGAATAAGCTTCAACTGCCATAATCTTCGCCACCTCCTTGACAACTTTGCTATATATGCATCATAGCAAGCAGAGCAGTCCTTTTATAGTGGGTCGTATGTTTTGCAAAGGAACTTGGGCAAACAACCTTTCTACCGCTATCAACAAACTTGGCACAAGCGTTCATGACTTCAAGCAGATATAGTTTTAAAAGCATACAGATCTCAGCAGCCTCCCCAGAAGCAGGCTTAGTGGATTTCTCACAACTGCCCACACGAGCAGTATCTTCCTTCCTAGCAGGCGAATCAGTCTCAGCAGCAAAGGGAGTGGGCCTTAGCGCCACTTTAGCAACAGAGTCCACCTTACCACTTTTCATAATAGCAAGTTTCTCTAAAGGTGAACCAGAGATCAACCCAGCATTCTAGCAGGCAGGAGGCCTGCATGCCCAGCATTCCAGCAATCCATGAGGCCCACGACCTCCTAATTTCTTTCAGTCGCCAGCTTGGCCTGAGTAAGGTCTAAGAGCCCCAAGGACATGAGCCATGTGGCTCGCCTAGCACTGCGCCCCAACGCCACAATCCGCAGCCCCAACCGCACAAGTTGCCTTTGGCTTTAGCCAAGCCAAACAGGCCAAGCAGTGACCCTTGCCACGAAGCCTCCTCATCCCATGCCGAGCCGACTCCTGGCCCCTGCCAGCCGACATGCTGCACCACCCCGACGGCTGCCCCGCAATAGCACTATCCAAGAAGAAGACAAGAAAAAATTAAATTTTTCTTACATTGGTGCGGCACGGAGAAGACGAAGAAATCAACGAAAGACGGTCATTTGCAAGATGTAGAAGATTGCTAGAGGAGGGGGAACAAATATCATCTAAGCTCTCTCTCTCTTGTAGGGTAGAATAAATCGCTCTCCAAAGTTGATTTAATAACCCACTTAAGGTGGACTTAAATAGGCTTTGAGAGAAATTTATTTCCCTTTCCTAGAATGACCTAATTTCCTATTAAAGAGAGAATCTACATCAAAATAGGAAGCAATCCTACATTTCCTAAAGCAAGATGATCTCTACACCTGCTGCCCTTTCCTATGAGGAGCCCAACAAGTGTGGGGGCATTTGTGGAGCCAAAAATAATCACAAGGTGACACGTGGATTTTTGGGTAAAAGAGGACAAAAATACCCTTGAGGCATACCGGGATTCCTACGCGCGAGTAGCGGACAATTATCCGTCAATCAAGTCAAAAGTGTCCAAAATAGGTAATCAATTCAAAGATATTCTCATCCATCCTCATCTTAGGTAATTATTTTATAACCTACATAACATTACATTTAAATGGAGGTTAATTGGCTAATTAATGGATTAATTCCTAATTAATCCATTAATCACCAATTAAATCACCCACAAAATATACCCAAAAATCCCAAAGGGCCGGCCACCCTTGTTGATCTCATCATATTTACCTATTTTATCACATTAATTAGCTAGTTAATTTGGCAATAATTTTATTTGCTAAATTAATTAGTCAATTATTCTCATAACTCCTAAATTCAACCTAAATCAAGAACCCTATCCCTATAAATAGGCTCCTATTCTCACCAAAAACCTAGGTCCTTACTCTTGCTAAAATTCTCCAAAGCTCTCAAACACTTTTATCTCAAAATTCTAACTTTGGCATCGGAGGTTCTTCGGTCAAAGCCCCACCCATTCATCGTGGGCGCTTGAGGCTCTTGGCCTTAACCTAAGGTGTTATTTGTTTTGTAGGTGCAATTTTGTCCAAGATCAAGGAGGAAGAAATTTGCATCCACAAATTGGTGCTTTCATTGAGAGGTGAGATCCATACTCATAGAAGACTCTCGCATAAAAAGGTTTTTCTCTATTTTCTAGTCCATTTGAATATTTTTCATACGTTCTTATTATTAGAAATTTTTATTTGCAAAGGTTCTTTGATAAAATGTATAAGAAAAATATAATGGCTAGAAATTTAGAAAATTCCACAAGTGAAAATTCTAATACTCAAGAAATGGGTCCGCGGCGATTTACGAGGCTAAATGTGGTCATAGGCGAAGTGGTACCACCACTACGAGGTTCCACCATGGCCCAAGACGTGTCATCCAAGCTTGCACGGGCCCGAGCCCAAGCCTGGCATTCACATGCATCACGCACTGAGCAGCCTGTTCTCGTCGAGCAGCCCACTTCCGTGGCCCAACCTGCTCCTACCGAGCAACCTACTCTCACGGTCCAGCCTGCTCCCGACGAGCAGCCCACTCCCGTGGCCCAGCCTGTTCCAGCCGAGTAGCCTGCTTTCGTGGCCCAGCCTGCTCCCAACGAGTAGCCCACTTTCGTGGCCCAGCCTGTTCCCGCCGAGCAGCCCACTCTCGCGGCCCAGCCTGCTCTTGTGGCCCAGCCTGCTCCCACGACCCAATCTGCTCCCGTGGCTTTCCAAGCAGCCCAAGTCGGCCCAAGACTATCTCAACTATCTGGACCTACCATCAAGCTGGGAGCATTTTCACCACATTTCTTCGTGGATTTGATATTTCCCAACTCAAATCTCGCACCCAGAGCCTACCACACTTCCACTGCTCAATGAGGCACATTCCTTCCAAGTTCTTCCAATCTAAATGGCAAACAACACTTGTCTCAACAAGTCATAGAGTTGACGAACGTCCTTGCACAATAGATAACCTTGGTGAATCAACTCTTGCAACGCACCGAGATCCAACGTGCCTCGGACAAGGTGTCCCGAAGTAGGACAAGGGCAAATGAACCTTTCCATTAGTGTCCCGGTAAGTAGCCTATCAACTAGCCACGATCTGAGCGTTCTGGCAGTTTACGTACCCGATTGGGCCCCCGAGATAGCGTAAACTCCCATCTTAGAGTGCGGAGGAGCATGCACTCTCGACTAAGCCCACAAACGAGTATATTCACAGTTGGGCTTACACTCCGATAGTCAACATAAGCAACCTTCCAAGCGAAGTGTTCATTCGCGGCTAAGCTCTCAAGGAGCATCATCCACCTCACATCGGAGTAGGCAGCACGACAGACGGAGAGAAACAGTCACTTAATACGGCTCAAGTTCAACCGGCAGCCTGCGAAGAACTCGTTCGCCTGCTAGGAACGCGCTACACGCACCGCATCTGGGGCATAGACGAGCCAAATATATGGAAGAGCAGCCTAGACCAGCAAGTCACGGTTGGGGGCAGCCGAGAGCTCCATTACCTCAACAAAGGCAAATTCATGAAGAAGTAGAGAGACTCTTGACCAAGCGATTGCGCACTTTCCAAGCGATCTTGAATATGAAGTTCCCCACTACTCTGAAGGAGATTCAAAGTCTGACTGGACGAGTAGTCACATCTGAAGTAGCAAGAAGCTCTATCATCATACGAGAAAAGCTCAGGGCCCGACTACCTGTATTATACAGTTCAAAAGCTCTCCTTGATGTTATTAAAAATTCAAAAGCTAACTTTGACGATAGTTGTTGTAACCCAGAAGCTCAAGTTTTACCTTTAAACGCATGTAGTTATCCTTATGACGCATTATTTTGCCCAATCCAGACACACGACGATAAAGGCGTAAGATCCTGGCGAATGCAAAGTTTTCTAACGAACACAACAACTCGGCCTAAAAGACACGCCAAGGGCAAACGAACACTAGAATGACACACTCGGAAGCAAGTTTTGTCCTCGTCGCCCCAAAAGATTTTACATAGGAGCAACATGTACTTGCAGTCAAACACCACTTCCTACTACGTGTCACACGGTCCTAGCTGACCCTTGCTTTATAATTCAACTTTACAGTGGTCCAATACCAGCAGTTAAGCATCTTCTACTGCATGTAACATGGCCCCAGCTCCACGGCTTCCTACCACGCATTTATGACGCAATAGAGCGGCCCAACGACGTCTCGGAAGTAGCCGAGCACATTCTATCAGCACCTGCTCCACCCGATGGAGACTTCTGGCATTTGCATGTCGACAGCGCATCCAACTACAAAGGTTCAGGAGCAGACGATCATTCTAGGTTTCAAAGCATCTAACAACGAAGCAAAGTACGAAGCCCCACTAGCAGGCCTTCGAATGACAAAAGACTTGGCGGTGAAAAAGCTTTCAATCCATTTCGATTCCCAGCTAATCACCAGCCAAACTACTAGGGGCAAATGCATGATGATCGTGGCAACTGACTACTTCACCAAATAGGTAGAAGCAGAGCCCATGACGACCACGATTCAAACGGACATAAAGCGCTTCATATGGAGGAACATCATTTGCTGATTTGGCATCCCTTAATCCATCATCACCGACAATGACTCGCAATTTGTGGGCAAAGATTTGGTAAAGTTATTTAAAAAATATGGCATCAAACAGCACATGTCTACGCCAAGATATTCTCAAGGCAATAGGTGGGCCAAAGTATCCACCAAGATGATCCTCGATTGCCACAAAAAATGCCCCACCAGTAAGAAAAGAAAATGGTCAGACGAACTCTATGGATATCTATGTGCATATCGCACCACCAAAAGACGAGCAACCGAAAGAAGATGGCCACAAGCTTAAATCTGGCATAGGAGAAATGCGAGCAGACTATCACCCGCATCACAGCTTACCAGCAATAGTTTCTTTCCAGCTACAACAAAAGGGCCAAGATCCGGAAGTTGCAGCCCAGAGATTTAGTCCTAAGAAAAGCCTTCATCATTGCCCATAGAGAAGGCTCCAAAAAGATGGATCTCATCTGGAAAGGTTCATACATGATCAGCAGAGTAGGTGGCAAGAGTAATTACACCCTCGCCACCATGAAACGAGAAAAAGATCGAAAAGTAGTGGAGCGCCTACAAGCTGAAGAAGTATCATGTGTGACCTCCTACTACATCAAAGCCCGAAGATTCAAGAATCTCAACGGGCACCACCTCACAAGCCGAGGACTATCCAGTTGTTATGCAGTTCCTACCTTACAACTAAGTTCTCGTTCGTTTCACTCGTTTTTCAATGAGGAATTCAGAAGTAATCACAACTTGGCTCGGCTGCATGCTTAGAACAACTAATCACTCCTGCACTTCAAAAAAAGACTGCGCCCTTCTTAAGGACTCATTGCAGGAATTACAACCCCCGAGAGACCAACCATGCTCTCCAGTGCGATAAGGTAAACTAATTGCTCTCCAGTGCGAGAGGGTAAACCAATTCCCTGACACCTATATGGGTCAGCTCTCCAAGATGAGAGGATTAAACTCTACACTCCTAATATCCAAACGTGGATGAACTTGGCTGCCCTAGTATAACTAGATGCACGATAGCTTGCACTGGGATTCCTAGAAGTAGCCACAATGGTCTTTTTCAAGGTTTAGCTAATTGAAGGATTTTGGGTCTCTTGGCTTAATCCGCTTAGACCCGGGCCCTAAAGACGGAGGGGGCACATTACGCAGTACTCCCTGCAGACGGCTGCCCTGGAACCCTAAAGCTGCTACCAAGTGCACTAAGGTAGCCTATGGATTCCGGAAGACTGCCTACGGCTTGCCTTTCGAGCAGTAAAGTCACGCTAGACTTATACAACCGCACATTATTGTGATAGGTTAAACAAGCTAGCGCGCATATACGAAGTTTTATCCATTGCCGACATGTTACGTAGTCGATAAGCTTCACCTCTGCCAAGCGCAGAACAACCTACACCAAGTCCTAAAGTGTTGTGATACTTGCTACGCAACCTACGAAATTGGAAAAAGTCAAGGTTAACAGCCTAGTGGTTACGCGGACTTGTCTGCTTCTGTAAGTAAGGCATCCGGCTGCTAACCCTATGGCTAACAACTTTGCAAAGTTCTACACCAACACCTATGGCTGCATAGGCTACGCGAGCTTGTCTGCTTATAAAAAAGTAGCATGCCTACCACTGGTCTATCAAGTCTAAAGGCTAGGGCATGAACAAAATAAGCGAAGATAAAGAAAAACGAAGGAAATCATGTTTATAAACAACTAGCAAAGGCCAAAGGAGTTCAAGCAAAACATGAGCTACAGGGAAAAACAAAGAAAATCCTAAAGGCTACTTAGAATACTACACTACAGCAGCTTGGACATCCCACAACTACTCGGTCGCCACACCTTCAGTAGCCATAATGCTCTTAGCAACGGCATCATCTGGCGCTTCACCCCTGGTTGCCCCCGCCTGGGCACTAACTTCTCCAACTACTTCACCAATGGAAGCCGTAAAAGCAAGCAAGTCTTCTGGAGAAATAGAAAAGGTCTCGAAACCTCAAGCCCATCATTTTCACCCTTCAGCTGCTCATTCTTCTCAAGCAGACTAACACGGATGCGCTGCAGCTCATCCACTCCCTTCTTAGCATAAGCAGCAATTAACTCTTCATCCTTTGCATAAGCAGCGAAATGAAGCTCATAAACTGCAAAGTCAAGATCTTTAATCTGAGGTATGTAACATTCAATCTCATTCTCTGCACTTTCATACTTAACTTGGATCGCGTCAAGCTTAGTCTTCAAGTTAATGATCTTGTGGCGAGCGGTCTCAAGCTGCAGAGAAGTGGGGACAGAAATATTAGACCCCTTCAAAGCAACAAGCTCAGAATCCAACTTCTTGATCTCTTCGGCTAAGGAATAAGCTTCAACTGCCATAATCTTCGCCACCTCCTTGACAGCTTTGCTATATATGCATCATAGCAAGCAGAGCAGTCCTTCTATAGTGGGTTGTATGTTTTGCAAAGGAATTTGGGCAAACAACCTTTCTACCGCTATCAACAAACTTGGCACAAGCGTCCATGACTTCAAGCAGATATAATTTTAAAAGCACACATATCTCAGCAGCCTCCCCAGAAGCAGGCTTAGTGGATTTCTCACAGCTGCCCACACGAGCAGTATCTTCCTTACTAGCAGGCGAATCAGTCTCAGCAGCAAAGGGAGTGGGCCTTGGCGCCACTTTAGCAATAAAGTCCACCTTACCACTTTTCATAATAGCAAGTTTCACTAAAGGTGAACCAGAGATCAAGCCAGCATTCTAGCAGGCAGGAGGCTTGCATGCCCAGCATTCCAGCAACCCATGAGGCCCACGACCTCCTAATTTCTTTCAGTCGCCAGCTTGGCCTGAGTAAGGTCTAAGAGCCCCAATGACATGAGCCACGTGGCTCGCCTAGCACTGCGCCCCAACGCCACAATCCGCGGCCCCAACCGCACAAGTTGCCTTTGGCTTTAGCCAAGCCAAACAGGCTAAGCAGTGGCCCTTGCCACGAAGCCTCCTCAGCCATGCCGAGCCGACTCCTGGCCCCTGCCAGCCGACATGCTGCACCACCCCGACGGCTGCCCCGCAATAGCACTATCCAAGAAGAAGACAAGAAAAAATTAAATTTTTCTTACATTGGTGCGGCACGGAGAAGATGAAGAAATCAACGAAAGACGGTCATTTGCAAGATGTAGAAGATTGCTAGAGGAGGGGGAACAAATATCCTCTAAGCTCTCTCTCTCTTGTAGGGTAGAATAAATCGCTCTCCAAAGTTGATTTAATAACCCACTTAAGGTTGACTTAAATAGGCTTTGAGAGAAATTTATTTCCCTTTCCTAGAATGACCTAATTTCCTATTAAAGAGAGAATCTACATCAAAATAGGAAGCAATCCTACATTTCCTAAAGCAAGATGATCTCTACACTTGCTGCCCTTTCCTACGAGGAGCCCAACAAGTGTGGGGGCATTTGTGGAGCCAAAAATAATCACAAGGTGACACGTGGATTTTTGGGTAAAAGAGGACAAAAATACCCTTGAGGCATACCGGGATTCCTACGCGCGAGCAGCGGACAATCATCCGTCAATCAAGTCAAAAGTGTCCAAAATAGGTAATCAATTCAAAGATATTATCATCCATCCTCATCTTAGGTAATTATTTTATAACCTACATAACATTACATTTAAGTGGAGGTTAATTGGCTAATTAATGGATTAATTCCTAATTAATCCATTAATCACCAATTAAATCACCCACAAAATATACCCAAAATCCCAAAGGGCCGGCCACCCTTGTTGATCTCATCATATTTACCTATTTTATCACATTAATTAGCTAGTTAATTTGGCAATAATTTTATTTGCTAAATTAATTAGTCAATTATTCCCATAACTCCTAAATTCAACCTAAATCAAGAACTCTATCCCTATAAATAGGCTCCCATTCTCACCAAAAACCTAGGTCCTCACTCTTGCTAAAATTCTCCAAAGCTCTCAAACACTTTTATCTCAAAATTCTAACTTTGGCATCGAAGGTTCTTCGGCCAAAGCCCCCCCCATTCATCGTGGGTGCGTGAGGCTCTTAGCCTTGACCTAATGTGTTATTTGTTTTGTAGGTGCAATTTTGTCCAAGATCAAGGAGGAAGAAATTTGCATCCACACACGTAGTGCCTAATCATTGGCTGTGCGGACTCCATCTTTGCTACATCATTAAATTAATAGAAAATTTGATATAATCAAACGACAAGGACCACATTGATATGCGGTGGTAAATTTTAGGAACGACATTGACTAATTTTCAAATTAAATAATCAAAATGATGAGTTAGGTCAATTTCAAAGTAGATATATACAACATTGCTCCTATGACCACATCCTTACATGGTGATCATGCTAATAGAGCAGTGTCATTTTGTCACACGTATGCGTTTATGTGAAATTGAATCACACATTTTATATAAAGATCAACAAAAGTTAGATTTGCAGTAGGATGGACTTCATATTAGGCTTGGCAAATGAGTCGTGTTTATATCATTTTCGTGTCATATACCCGTTATCTTAATGGGTTGTGTGAAACCTGTTATCTTAACAGGTGACCCATTAACAACCTCTTTCCTTAACAGATCATGTATATTTCGTGTCGGATTAACGGATCATGCTATAAATTGTCATGCTTAATGTCTAAATCTGGCAAACAATATCTTATCTGATTCTTAACAGGTGATCCGATAAACGATCCGACCAGTTAACGAGTTCTTAATGGGTTACTCGGTAACTACCCGACTCATTATCGGGTTGACCAGAAACTACTTATTTTCATATTATTTCTTGTCAGGTTAACGGATCGTGTAAGAAAGTGTCTAACATGCTCCATATAATGGATGTTTAAGATAAACACTTTTTATATAAGTTTTTGTTATAATTTTCTTATACAATAATGTTATATTATCTTAAATATCTTCGCAATGGCGTACAGTACCAGAAATTTTTTATTATGATCGGAATACGGATGATACACTACGTGTTTTTATATAAGTGGTGAAAAATTGTATTTTTTAAGTCATTAAATTTTTAATACACATATTTCACTATATGTATAGTAACACGTAATGTACTATCTTATATTTCAATCATACTAAAAAATCTCTCAGTAACCGTTTGTCAGTCTGCCAGTCTAATCAAGAATTCGTGAATCACGAGGCCAACAAGTCTTCATCCTACTTTATATAAGGACATTGACCGGCACTTTTTTAAATGCCTTTAGTCCCTCACCCACCCTCAAAACCTCACCACTTTCATTTTTATTTTGAATAATAAGAAGGTTAAATTTAGAAATAAAATTTACAAATTAAATAATATGTCATCAATAAAAATAAGATAAACGAATCATCAATTTTTATATCCTTTAGTTTTCAAAATTTTATCTCCTTAACATTACACTTTTACTTTTGTTACAAAAATCTCACAACTTTAAAACCATCCCAAAAGTTACAACAAAAATCCAATAAGAAACCGCAAAATATTGGTTTAATAAAGATTTGGATTCTCCATTCAAGTTCTAACTTTTACAAATGTATTTTTTTTAGTCAATAGCTCTGATTTGGGTTAATAAATACCAAAAAATATGATTCCGCTTTATAGATGCTAAAGTCTCATGATGAAATAAATCAACATGTTATCAATGTGAGGTGGAATACTTTCTAAATTAAAAAAGAAAAATGTTTACATTCCTTCTATAAGCGGACATTCCTTCTATAAGCGCATGAGCTCATTCTCCCACTTACTTATAACTTATAACGTATATTCATCATAAAAGTTTCATAACTAAACCTTTCAATCTTCTAATATTCATTTGAAGATTATCCATATAAAAAGTCATTTGAATCAGATACCGTTTAGTCATCTAAATGTATGAAAAAAAAATCAACGATTCATTATGAATATGCTACTTGTTATCAACACCGTTGATTTATTGATACATTTGGATAACTAAACGATATCTAATTCGAATGATTTTTATAAAGATGATTTTCAAATGAAAATTAAGAGACTAAATGGTTACGATTATGAAACTTCTACGATTAAGATATGTTATTTGCAAGTAGAGAAATAAGTTCATTCCCATAAACAGAATGAAGTATTCGGTGTTCTAAGAAGCAGCGTAGCCAGCCCCTAGGCGATAGGCCGTAAGTTGCCGCTGCGACAATCCCTAATCGGTCTGAAAATTGGAAAGCTTGTTAAGCGGCTCCTTGATTTTAATCCCTAATCCCTGATTTTTTTTATTTTTTTATTTATTATTTATTTTATGCAAACCGACAGCGCATTCGAAGAAGAGGATGGCTTGTCTACATGTTGTCGTTTTGCCAAAAGTTGCCTGTTTCGGTTTTTATTCAAACTTTTTGTTATCACTTTTCGTTTTCTTTTATTTTAATCAGCGAGTGACTTTTCACTTTTATTATTATTATTGTCTATTTGTAAGACACTACTGTCTCTCACCAATAATATCTGCACTTTTTTATTTTGTCTTGGCTATGTCTATCCTATATATTAATAATAGCACACCTTTTATCAATTTTTTTAAGAGTTTTAACAAAAAAAAAATTCCGATACTGTTCATTTTTAACGAAAAACTACATTTATATATTTTCCTGATACCATTCACTATACCTTTAAAAATGACTTTTCATTAAAAGTGAAGGTTTTTTGGACTTTTCATTATTTTATTTTTTTTGTTTTTGAACAAAGACCCTTTATCAATTAAAAGCTAAGGAGAATATAAGTGTAAATAGTTACTTATTTATATGATACATAATAAATTTGCTTAATATGTTTAGTCTGCCAAGTCGCCTAAACGTTAGGTCTTACTTCGCCACTCGACTAGAGCTTAGTGCCTTTTAGAACCATGCAATTGTTATACTTAAAAAAAATCTCTCGATTCAAGGGAAAAGAGATTAGTTTGGCTCATCAATGAACAAGGAGTTTCTCTTTAATTCACCTTGTGGCCAATTTATGGGATTTTATGCTCTTATGAGCAGAACCATTCATGTTATAAAACATTTTGTAAAGGCCATCTCTTAAAAAAAATCAATAAACTATGAGATCGTTTAGTCATCACACTGTATAAAAACATATGAAAGAATCTAGTAAAAGAATTACAAAACCATCTATCCATTAGCTACAATAATTGACTAGACGACTTTATTTTCTATTGATCTTTTTTTTTTCTTTTTTTGGTTGACAACGGGGCTTAATGCCGAAAGAATATGAAGATTAGATAAGAATATAACGAGGTCACGAGACCCAAACTATATTTGCAATTAGTAACAGATGACAAGGAGGTGCTTGCTCAAAAAATACTGAACTCAAACTACATGACAAACACAAACGAGCCAAATCATCAGCAACAAAATTCTTTTCACGATAGATATAACGAACTTCTATTGATCTTTTAATTTTTGCAAAGTTATTTATAATACGAACAATTTCAATAAACTAAAGGTAATCGATCACAAAGTATCTTTAAAAATAAAATAAAAAAAAACCTCCTCAATCTATTTAAGGAGCCAACCTCGCTCAAGAGAAAATCCAAAATCCAAACTCCAATAACAAAAAGCAAAAGCTTCTTCCCTTGTTCCGCCTTGCCCTTCCCTCTCCTTTCCTTCCATCTTCTCAAGAAACAAACAGAAACCACTACAAGCAACAACTTTAGCAAGAAAATAAAGAAATACATAAACCCAATAAGCACCATTACAATCTCGAAGTACGACATACAACCTCTCTCTCTCTCTGTCTCAAGATTTCAGCTTCAGAATTTGACATCTGAAAGTGAAAAGTTAATCTTTTTGTGTTTTTTTTTTCTTGATTCCCAGATCCGACTACGCAAAAGAGCGCAACACCCAAGACGGCCGGAGAGCGATGTTGTCATCGTCGACAACAAGCGTTCACGTCATGGCCCTGGACGGCCTGGTCAACGTGAACTCACTCTTCACCATCGCCGTCTTCGTGGGGCTTTCTCTGGCGACTCCGGGACAGAGGAGCCTCGAGAACCGGACATCCTGCGACGCCGGGATCGACGTGGCGAAGGAGCTGCTGGTGTTCGAGGTTGTCTCCTTCAGCTTCTTCCTGTTCTCATCGCTGGTGGCGCAGGGACTGAAGCTGGCGATCAACCTGCTCAACAGCAAGGATGTCAAGGAGGCGTTGCATACCAACATCAATATGAAGGTGTTGAGATTCGGGATGTTGGGGTCGGCTTTCGGGTCGGTCATGGGTTGCGTGTTTCTGGTGCTGTCGATGGTGAATGTGATTCAGATCAGGCTGGGGATGCTTTCGTGTGGCAGCAAATCCGCCGTCCATGCTGTGGCGCCGCTTGTTGTTTTGGTCACGACGGCTCTTTTGGTTTATATTTCTACTGCTGTTTATGCTTTTCTTCACTAGCTGCTGAATGCATATTTATGCAAGTCTCTTGTACGATATCATGAAAGTGTAAGATAGACCCTTAAGCAATATAAGAGCAATTCCACCCCTAAGGACTTTGCGCCAGCACCTAGCGCATTTATCCACTCAAATAAACAGTAACAGACTCTAATGAACAGTAATAGGTCAAGGCATCTCCACCCCTAAAAAAATGCGCTAGCACCTAGTGAAAAAATGCGCTGGCACAAACGATCTCCATCCCTACAAAATGCGCTGGCACCCAGCCCATTTAAAATATTTTTAAATTTTGTCTAAAAGAATAAAAAAATAAAATAGTTTTAATTTCGGATAGGATTTTTAATCAATCTCGTCACGCCACGTGTCATTATCTGAACGTACTATTTTGTGAATAGATTTCCGCTAAGATTTTCAACCAATCCCGACACGCCACGTGTCACTTCCGTTTTACAATAATTTAGCCAAGATTTCGATAAGATTTTTAACCAATCACGTCATGCCACGTGTCATTATCTGAACGTACTATTTTGTGGATAGATTTCTGATAATATTTTCGACCAATCCCGACACGCCACGTGTCACTTCCGGTTTACAATAATTTAGCCAAGATTTTGATAAGATTTTCAACCAATCACGTAGTGCCACGTGGCATTGTCCAGAACCTCATCCTTTCTTTTTTTGTCCATATAAACCATACATCCCTACATCCATCCTCACACCAAGCTCAATCCTTCTTTTTAGCTCAGAATCCTTGTTCATCGTTTTCAAATCTTGAGTTCTTATTACAATGTCTTCTTCAAGAAGGGTGTATAAACAGTTGCAGGAGCAACAACAAAGGTTGTTGGCACAACAGGCAGAATTGGCCAATCTCGAGGAAGGTGGAGGTGGAGGTGGAGATGAGGCTTTCTTCATGGAGGAGGATGAGGGTGGAATAAATTAAAATTTTGGTGCGGGTGGAATGCATATAAAAATTACATAAGAAATAACATAAAAATTACATACGAAATTAAATAAATCAAAATATTGATGTGGGTGGAATGCATATAAATAAATAAAAATATTGTCACCTGATCCGCTAAACTTGTCCCACTACGAAGGTTACCAGAAGCATGAGAGATGGCGTTTTTCTAACAAGTAAAGGATGCGTTGAATTTTTTCCAACGACCTTGAAGACCTTGACTAGTTCTGGCGTTTTCTCCATGTACATCTGTTGACCCTAGAAACTACCAAGCCTACGTGGCGCGCAGGCCGAGTAATCTATAAGCTAACTACGTCCTTCGGTGAATGCGGGGCGTGCCAACTCGTCGGCCGAGCTCGGCCGAGGAGTAAATTTTGCTGATGTCGCGTTGGATGCGCGGCTGACTTCTGCGTCTTGCGATTGCGGCCGAGAAAGGAACGCGTCTCGGCCTTTTGGGCTCTCGAACCTGAAGACAAGGTTACTATCCTTACGAAGTTCAATATCAAATTCGGCTCTCAATGTGCCGAATGTAATAACTGTAACACCTCACTTTGCCGAGAAGACTGATGAGATGACCTCGACCAATAAGGATTCAAAAATCCTTCTCGACCGAGACTTGGATAGGTAATCAACCGTCCTCGCCGCAGTGCTGTTGATGCCAACGGAAGATGCTGCGAGACCGGCTGATTCTACGGTGACAGAGCTATCTATGCCGACTTAAGATATCACCGGTTGCTTTCACAGTGCTGTTGATGCCAACGGAAGATATGTCAGCGAAAAAAGAAAGAAAAAATCTCAAGTTGTTGAGTTTGCGCAAGGCAGTTGTATTGATTTGCAGGTCATTTTTCCGTTGTTCGTGACTCTGTATTTATAGTGGCTGATGTACTTGCTTGGCACGGCTAGATAGAGTTTGACTGCAACTCTAACTCACTAAATAAAATTTGATCCATAGCTTTTAAAATTCTGCGACCTCCAAAATAAAGCCCATCCAGGCTTTATCACATCTAATCTACCTAGGCTTCTGATTTTATTAAAACCTCCAGCAGAAACCTTCACTTCAATCACACAAAAAGCCTAGTCTAGCTAGGTTTGTTGTGTCATCATCTCAACCTAGGCCTATCACATCACCACCAAAATCCAATCTAATCCTATCCTATTTAGGCTTCTTCATAATCTATGCAACCTGATCCCCACCATATTTTAAATAAACAATAATCAATTTGCACCACACACCACACATTCGCGCTCCAGAACACCCAAGTCAGATTGACTTGTGCTGCCATGTTTCCAGTTGGAAATATATCTCTTATCTTTCATAATAAATTACTATTAAAAGATAATTATGATAAAACACCATAACATTATCCTTTAATAATAATAAAATGAATTATCTCTACTTTTCATCTGACGGTGTGAAACTTTGCTCATTCAACGGCCTTGATTACACGGGCCGATTGTGTAAATTTGGGTCCAAACAACATCGCAAAACGCTTTCGTAATTTTACTCCACATTTCTCGCTTATCCATCACATTCCCCGTAATCGGGTCATGAGTAGTGTGAACCCAACATTCACACAACGTAATATCTTCAATGAGCCTCCACGAAGACATTTTTTTCTCTTAAAGTGTAGAAAATATTGAAATGTAGATAGTATAGAAAGTGTAGAAAATATTGAAATGTGGTGTAAAGGTGGAAGATGAGGGTTAGGTATTTATAGGAAAAAATTTAACATTTTTCAAAATTTTATGTAATTTTTTTAAAATTTTATGTATTTTTTAATAATTTTTCTGTATTTTTTTAATAATTTTTAATGAATTTTAATATAGTTAATTAATCTGGACCGTTGGATTTGAAAAATATTCAAATCCAAGAGACAGGGAGTTGCCACGTAGCCAACGGACATATTTCTGACCGTTGGGCCTTTTTTTTTTTTTTTTTTTTTACTTTTTTGTGAAAAAAAGTGGACCGTTGATCTTTGATCCGACAGTCTATTTTAAAAGTAAAATTAAAATTTTTTTTACCGTTGGATTTCCAACGGCACAAAGAGAGCCACGTCGCCAACTCGGGGGGGGGGGGGAACTGAGTGCGCTTGCACGCGGGCCCGCGCTCTGAAATCCTATCGGGCACTCGCTCCAGCGCCTCCGTGAAGCGCACGCGCCAGGCAAACTGCCCAACTTCTTGCTCAGTCTTTTTTGGGCTGGTCCAGAGCCCAGCTCGGGCTGGGTACCAGTCAAGTTGAGGGGGTGGACTTGGTTGACAGGGTCCTGGCCTTGTTTTTGTGCTGGGTCCTGGGCAAAGTCCACTGGGGTGGAATTTCTCTAAGGGCCAACTTTATATTAACTTAACCACCAACCTAAAGAGAATGCATATTTATGCAACTCTCTTATACGATATCATGAAAATGTAAGTTAGACCTTAAGCAATATAAGGAGTGACTCTATGGATTCATTTGGATGTACTTTTAAAAATGATTAAAAAAAATTTTGGTTAAATTGATTTGAGTTCCAAAAGCACTTTAAGTGACTTTTTGAAGAAGCATCAGATATGTATTTCTTGTAGGAAGCACTAAAGTACTTTTCCAGGATCCATTTGGATTTTTACTAAGGATTGGTATCAAAAACATTTTCACCAAAAGCGCTTTCACTCATTTTAAAAGCACATCCAAACGAGCCCTATATCAACTTAGCCACTAACCTGAAGAAGATATCGTCCCAGGAAATAAGGCAAGGAACTAAAGTTCTTCTACAACTCTACACAACTGGAAAACAAGGCTCACTAAATGGGGCTTGAGTATTTCTATAAAACTTGCGTGTAAAGTGAGAGTGTAGGGACCTTAGTTATATATTGTATGTGATGGGTCTTTGATTAGGAGTCCTCCCCTTAAGAAAACCTTATCAAAGATTGACCTTATCATCGAGAATCACTTATGCATTATATCGGCTAGTAGAGTTCTAATTTATCTAAGAGTGTTTCTAACTTGAATACCGAAGGAATACAACTCCTGAAAAGTGTACCACATGTGTCAATCCTAATCTCCTTGTTGTCCCAAAAGTCTTTGTACAAATTACAAAGTGTTTGCTCTCAAATAGTACTTACATTCTCCCACTAGAGCAAATACTTTGTAAAGTTGTATAATTATACTTGAGTTGGAAAGAATCTGTATTGGTCATGAGATTAGTATTCGACACTTCTTAGTTTACCAGTCTTTGTCATTGTCAAGCATTTATGTGAACTATAGGGTAACACACTCAATTCATTGAAGAGTACCATCCCCATAATTACTTACAATAAAACTTACCAACACATAAGACTCCAGCAAGATATATGATATGTAAGACACAGCTGAACATGTATTAAATGTGTTAAACATTTGGTCCATTTTCCGAATTGAAAACGATCTTTGTGCTTCTATATGAAGCCCTTAGGATGTCTATCACTTTATAATGAATGAAAAATCATAAAGTATCATGTAATAAACACATTCATGCATTATCATAACTAATAGTTGAACTCTTTAAGGGAACTTGAACAACCTTTCAACATTATTCTTTACTAGCTAAGAAAACTTCATCATTAATACTCAAAACTTATCCTCCATAGCATAAACTGTAACTGAATAAAAACTAACATAAAGGTTAAACCAATTACATAACTCCCACTAATTCGCTGCATCGAAATCAGCCAAGACTCTCATTCTAGTGACATGCTTCTTAAAGACAATCATGAGAACTGCTTTATTTAATGGATCAACAATCATTTATCCAGTCTCCAAATAATCGACTTTAACTAATCCAGCTACCACCTTCTCTCGAGCAATGAAATACTTTCTATCCAAGTTCCTTGTTGCATTAGACCTCTTATTATTCTTAGTAAAGAATATGGCTGCATTGTTATCACATAAATCTGTATAGGTCTCGATATAGAATCCACAGCTTGAAGCCCAAGTATGAAGTTCTTCAACCAAATAGCTTGATCCACTGTTTCACAAACTGATAAATATTCGACAACCATAGTTGATGCTGTCACAGTTCCGTGTTTCACATTTTTCCAAGAGACCGCACCACATGCCTTTAGGAAAACATAACCTGTCATCGATTTCATATCATATGGGTAACCTGTGTCTAAATCATTATATCCTTCCAAAACCAAACTCCGAGTTCTTCTATACACTAACATATGGTCTTTAGTTCTCTGAAGGTATCTCAAAACCCTTTTGGCAGCATTCCAGTGGGCTTCTCCAACATTGGATTGAAACCTACCAAGCACAAAGATGGTGAAAACCAAGTCAGGCCTTGTGCACACCTGTGCATACATCAAACTTCCCACCAAAGTACATTTGGTTTGTCTTCCATAGTCTTCCTCGCCAAGTCTGTTTTTGGACATTGCAGTTTACTCAATTTATCACCCCCTGATATAGGCATTTATGTGGTTCCACATGAAGACCTGTTGAATCTTTTTAACTCTTTTTCTATGTATGCCCTCTGTGACAATCTCAGTAAACCTCTCATTCTATCTCTTTTGATCTCAATCCCCAAAACATGTCGCTTCTCCCAGGTCCTTCATTTCAAAATGCTTCTATAATAATGTTTTTGTCTCATCCAACAAATTGTGACTATTTGTGGCAACCAATTTATCATCCACATAGAGAACTAGGATGATAAAGTTGCTCCCACTGAACCTTAGATAGATGCAATTGTCTAAAGGGTTTTCAGTGAAGCCATGTTCTTTCACAACTCTATGAAACTTCAAGTACCGCTGTCATAATGCTTGCTTCAATCCATAAGTGGATTTGTTGAGCTTGCACACTAAGTTTCTTCCTTCTCCCTCTTTAAAACCTTATGGTTGTCGCATGTAAATACATTATTTCAGATCCCCATTCAGGAATGCCGTTTTTACATCTATTTGATGTAAAATTAAATCAAAATAAGCCTCCATAGACATGATAACCCTAAAATCATCTTTTGTTGATACATGACTGAATGTTTCTTTATAGTCTACACTCTCATTCTGTGTGAAGCCTTTTGCAATGAGCCTGGCTTTGTGCATTTCTATGTTTCCATTTGAATCCCTTTTTTGTTTTAAAGACCCATTTGCACCCTATGGGTTTTGTTCCTTCTGTATGTTCCACTAAGTCCCATACTTGGTTGTTTGCCATCGAGCTTAATTCACTCTTCACGCCTTTATCCACTTGTTTGCATTTGGTCCTGCAATAGCTTCTTTGTAACTCATCAGATCATTTAACTCTGAAAGATCAGTGTCAACCTCTGTCAAATACACGAAATCACTTAAGGTTGTAGGTTTTCGAACCCTAGATGACTTTCTTACAGCACCTGCAACCATAAAATTGTCTTCTTGTGCTTGTTGTTGTTGATGATTTTATGTCATAGCATCTTCAAGAACATCTTGAATAACTGTATTATTATGCAGTTCAGTGTCATGTGCAGCCTCTATCTCGTTGTATGGTTCATCAGAATCATTACTTCTCATGTTCTCAGTTACTATAATCATTAGTGCCATTACCCATGTGTTACGATCAACTTCCTCAACTGTAGCTTCTATTTTCATTAGTGTCTTCTTCAAATACGAATTCTTCAACCCTTGTTCCAGAATCATTGCTTGCATCAGACTCTATGAAAACTGCTTTTCCAATTTCGACAATTCTAGTAGTTTGATTAGGGCAATAGAATCTAAAACCCTTCGATCTCTCAACATATCCAATAAAATGACAACTAATAGTCTTGGAATCGAGTTTCTTGTAGCCTGGGTTATAGATTTTTGCCTCTGCCCTACAACTCCATACATGCAGATGGTTCAAACTTGGTTTTCTGCCTGTCCAAAGTTCGAAATGTGTCCCTTCCACAGATTTTGAAGGTACCCTATTAATTATAAAATTCACAGTTTTCACTGCTTCACCCCACAAACAACTTGGAAGATTGGTTTTACAAATCATGCTTCTTAGTTTTAATTTGCAACCTTTTTTTATTTTTAAATTTGTACTAATTTTCTTTTTAGTTTTAATTTGTAACTATATATTAATCTAAATTTCTAATTTTTTATTTGTAACCATAATTTATTTATAATGTAACCATTCTACTTTATAAATGTACCACTTTGTTATATGTAAAATGTTCCAATTTTTGTCTAAATGTATCATTTTTATGTGAAATGTACCCATTTTGTAGTATAAAATCTATAAATGTATCATTTTTCAATTTCAAATTAACCCTGATTTAGAAGTATACAATAGAACATTTATTTTGTTCAAAAAAAGAATATACAAATTGTGTGTGTGTGTGTGTGTGTGTGGTGTATTTTTTTTTTTTAACAAAAGGGTGCACATTGTATATTCTTTTCCTTGGGTACATTCTTTTTATTTTTTATTAAATAGTTTGTTGAGCCAAAATTAATGTGTACATTATTTTCCTCTTGTTTTAAATGTACCCATGATTTTTTTTTCTCTTATCCTTTTTTATTTGGGTACGTACATTGTTGTGTCATGCAGGAGTACATTTTTGCTGTTGTCAAGTTCATGGGTACATGCAAAATTAATTTACTAGGTGTATATTATTTCACTTGACACTACTCATTAAAATTTGCAAAACTTTGTGCACAATGGTTTGTTATGTACATTGTTTTTAGTCTCATAATCCATGAGACTTTTACCATTTATAGTGCGAAAATGGTGAGATTTGTTAAATACAATTTAAGTTAAAAGAGAAAATAACTAACATAAAATATATTAATGCTAATATGCTAATGTGTACAAAGTTAAACGACTTTGATCAAAATATAAAAATCAATAAGGTTTCAATTAAAAAATATTGGTGATTAGAGACCGCATCCAAAGTATCTCTTATTATTAATAGGTAAAATAAAAACCCAATAACACTAGCTTTGAAATAGAAATCAACTTTCTTTTCATGGAAGGAGCATAAACAACAGTATCGAACTCTAAATAAAAACCAAATTCTAGTTTTAGCCTAACACTTCCTAAGGCTTTGACTTCAACTCTCCTTCCATTGCCAACCGAAATTTTGACTTCATCCTTATTTGGTGTTCTCCTTGTTGTGAAGTCCTGCAATGAATTTGTAACATGTATAGAAGAGCCTGAGTCAAGCCACCATTAAGTGCTAGGTATGTTAATTAAATTAAATTTAAAACAAGCAAAAACATTTTTACCTTTCTTTACTTCTTGTTTGGCAAGCCAAGCCTTATATTTGGGATAGTTTCTCTTCATGTGGCCTTCTTTTTTGCAAAAATAACACTCGAAAACTGAAGGTTTATTAAGTTTGAAGTTTCTTTTAGGTGAGGGAGCCCTTTTGGTAACATCCTTTTTGGCAGCATCAGGGACATAAGGTTTGGTAGCTTTAATGGTACTTTGCACGAAGTTCACATACTCATACTTCTCTTTTTCAGACTTTTCTTTCTTCATCCTCTCTTCTTCACTCACACAAATGGCTATCAACTTATTCACATCCCATTTTTCACGCAGACCATAATAATAGACTTTGAGTTGTTTATAATTCTCAGGCAAGGAAGGAATTCATTATCACATGTAGGGCTGGAAAAAAATCCCAAAAATCCCAAACCAAACCAAAAAAATCCCGATCCCAAACCAAAAAAATCCCAAACCAAAATTCCCGAAAGTTTTGAGATGTAATCCCAAACCAAACCGAAAGTTTCGGTATGGGATTCGGTATTGCATTTCATTTTTTCGGTATTCCCATACCGAACCGAAAAAAAAATATAAATATATATATATATATATAATTTTTTAATTATAAGAGAATTATTTCAACCGTTGATTGTTTTGGATTTAATCTGTGCCGTTGATTTGTTTTTAGGTCATATCACATTTCACTTTTGTAGTTCCTCCGTTCATTTGTTTGGAAGCGCAACCCTGAGCCTCCGGTCCTCACCAACGTCGTCCCTCACCATACTGTCGAATTCCGACCAGCCACCGGCCCACCACCACACCATACTCTCATCTCTGACTCTCCAGCCTTCCTTCACCACACAACCACCGCTCTCTCTCGCGATCTCTCTCTCTCTCTAGGGCGATTGTCTTTCACGGACAGGTCAGGTCACAGAACTGGGGATCTCTCTCACGGTCTCACCACTACACCGAGTCTGAGTCTCACTCTCACCCCAAATTAGGTAATTAATTTAGTTTTCTGAAATCTCTCTATCTCACCGTCACACACACACCTCTCGCTCTCTCTCTTTTCTTTTGCGATTTTGTCTCTTCATCTGGATCGTCTTTGAAATGATAGTATATATTCGTCATTTGCATGTTAGTATATATTCGTCATTTGAAATGATAGTATGTATTCTCTCTGTAATATGAAGTTATGAACAATCCTCTGTAATATGAAATGATTGCATATTCTCTGAAAGAATTTTTCGAATTGGGTAGAAAAAAATACCAATTACATATGTGATTCACATGTGCCAGAAACGTATCAGAAATTGGTACCTCAAGTGCATTGAGTTTTCTAGCCACATCCACCATCTTCAATATGTACTCTCGCACACTTTGGATCCCATCATATCTCATGTTAGTAAGAGCATTCATGAGATTACCTGTCTCAGTTTTTGGCGACTCCCTATACTTGTCATCAATGGACTTTAGAAAGTCTTTTTCATTTGTTGCATCAGGAAAGCCACTTTTCACCACATCTGTCATGATCCTTTTGATGTCAACAGAAAGATTCTGTTGGATTTGTGCCATTTTTAATACTTGGATTTCTGACTGGATGTGCTGTTATCAGTAGGTGTTGGAGGCTCCTTAGTTCTCAGCGCCATACCCTAGTCCATGACTCCTAGAACGATTTCGAGATCTTGTTTCCACTTTCTGTAGTTGACACCAGTAAGAGGCTCAACTGTATTGAGGTTCATCGAGTTGGGATTCACTGAAGAAGACATTCATTATGTAAGGAGTATTAATCTTTAACCCCAACCTATAAATCACCTTTTTCAACATCTTTAGGCTGATTAATATGTGAAAGCTGTCTGTAATCACATCGCTGATTAATATGTGAAAGCTGTCTTTAAGCACATCACTTTATAGTCAACAATCGAATTTTTGTAATTAAGATCACAAGCCTTCGTGGTTTGAAAATATTAATTTGATTCAAATATATAATATGCTGCTTAAATAAATTCGAAGCATGAAAGAAAGATCGTCCTTAGATGAGTGATCATGTCTTGAATTTAAGCACCATTACTGGTGCATGTATCGACTGAAAAATATGTATATCCTTATGATCAAGAAAACTTTAGTCATCCTTGAACGTGTTTATATATTTTTCCCTGATGATACAGTTCCAGTTCCATAACATGCGAGACAAATTAAAATTTCTTGATGCCTTCTACGTAGGGTCGAATGATATGTGAGGGCTCTGATATCAAATGTAAGATAGACCCTTAAGCAATATAAGGACTGACTCTATATCAACTTAACCACTAACATAAAGAAGACATTGTCTCAGGAGATAGGGCAAGGAATTGAAGTTCTTCTGCAACTCTACACAATTGGAAAGCAAGGCTCACTCAATGGGGCTTGAGTATTTCTATAAAACTTGCATGTAAAGTGAGAGTGCAGGGATCTCAGCTATATAATGTGTGCAATGGTCTTCGATTAGGAGTACTCCCATTAAGAAAACCTTATCAAAGATTAACCTTATCACCGAGAATCACTTATGCATTATATCAGCTAGTAGAGTTCTAGATTATCTAATAATGTTTCTGACTTGAATACCAAAGGAATACAGCTACTAAAAAGTCTACCACAGGTGTCAATCCTAATCTCCTTGTCGTCCCAAAAGTCTTCGTACAAATTACAAAGTGTTTGCTCTCGAATAGAACTTATTGAAAATTGCATATTTTTGTCTCCAGGTATTGAAATATCATTGTAATGGTATCTATGCGAATTTCACATATTTCTTTGCACGGAAGTTCTTTGTTCGAGATTTTAGGTGACCCTGTTTTGGTAGAGAGTGACAAATCTTGAAAAGAGGCAACTTAAAATAGACTTTGCTTCATTTGAGTACTTAGGTAATGTTGGTCGGACACTTGGAATTAGGGGGGTTATGGGTTACAGATATTTTGGAGATAAACTTACCCAGACTGGCGATGACCTTGTGGCGATCTCATAGCCAATCGATCACATATGCGTTATCATGTGGAGTAGGACTCTCGGTCGCGATATTGTTATGAGATATTGTCACGGTAGCATCCCGTTGCGATATCCATTAATTCCATCCAGTTGCTAGTGAAAAATATGGTTGACTTTTGTACGACACCATTAGGTGATATTAGAATACGGTTTTTGGTGTCTTTCCCTTCTTGACGGGAGGAGACATCAACTCATCGGAACAGCCATAATTGGCCATGATAAATCTGTATAAACTCGGATTGACATGTTCATTTGGTTGCATTGGACTCGTTTCAACATCCCGATTAACTGTTGGTCTTGGTCTTGCATTTGAGACCCTTGTTTTTTCGTTTGTCGAACATTTCCACCCAAATCGAACTCGTGCTTGACTTGGGGCTAGGGTTTCCACAACAACTAGAAAAGGGAAATTATAATCTCATTTCAATTTTTGTTTACTGATATGCTACTTGGTATCAACATCGGTGATTTATTGATACATTTGATACTAAACGATATCTGATTCGAATGATTTTTATAGAGATGATTTTCAAATGAAGATTAAGAGATTGAATGGTTACGATTATAAAATTTTTACATTTAAGATATGTTTTTTGCAAGTGGAGAAATGAGATCATTTCAATATATGAGAATGAAAGTATTCAGTGTTCTAAAAAGCAGCCTAGGCAACTCCTAGGTGTTAGGCGGTGAGTTGTCACTGCGACAATTCCTAATCAGTCTGAAAATCAAAACGCTTGTTAAGCGGCTCCTTGGGTGGAGCTAGGTACGGTAGGCGGAAATTTGTAGAGAGCTATGCCGGAATCTGAATTTTTTTGTATGCAGACCGACGACACATTCGAAGAAGAAGATGGCTTGTCTACAAGTTGTCGTTTTGCCAAAGGTTGTCAGTTGCTGTTTCAGTTTTTTATTCAAACTTTTTTGTTTTGAGAGCCCACCATTTTTTTTTTTTTGATTTTTTTAATGGGAAGCTCCCAATGAAAAATCATATTTTTATATTAAAAAGTCAATCCTGGTACTATTCACTTTACTTTTTATTTTGTCTTTATCATTAAAACTCAAAATTTTGAAGTCATTTTCATTTTTTTTATCACTTTTCGTTTTCTTTTCTTTAATCAGTAAGTGACTTTTTCACCTTTATTGTTATTATTTTTTTTCTCGTTTTAAGACACCATTGTCTCTCACCAATAATATTTGTACTTTTTTATTTTGTTTTGGTTATGTTTATACTACATATTAATAAGGGGTGTGTAGATATACACACCATTTTTTACTTCTCACACACCTCTTATTAATTTATATCTGTTGATCTTCTTCATTTCATCCGATCCGAAAGCCGAAAATTGGAAGGGTGTATGAGAAGTAAAAAATGGTGTGTGGAGATCACACCCCATTAATAATAGCATACCTTTTATCAATCAAAAGATAGGGTAAAAACAAGTATACGGGTAGATAATTACTTATTTATATGAAATATAATAAGTTTACTTAATCTGTCTAGTTCGTCTAGTCGCTTAGATGCTATGTCCTAACTCGTCACTCGTCTAGCTAGGCCGTAGCCCGCTACTCAACTATAGCTTAGCGTCTTTTAGAGCCATGCAATTATTATCCTTAAAAAAAATCTCCAGATTCAAGAGAAAAGAGATTAATTTGGTTCATCAATGAATGAGAAGGAGTTTCTCTTTAATTCACCATGTGGCCGATTTATGGAGAGATTTTTTCAGTGTGATCGAAACATGGGGTGATACACCACTTGTCACTATACAAATGGTGGGATATGTGTGTTAAAAAGTTAATAACTTAAATATTAAAATTTTGGGTAAATTACACTTTACCACCTTATACAACACTTCAAAACATTTCACTTTCATACCTCACCTACTATTTAATTTTAATATAGTACCCCCGTTACATTTTCCATCCATTGATCCATTAAGAGCTGGTGTGGCGAACACATTTGTGCCACGTGGCAAAAAAATTAATTTTTTATTCATTTAAAATATTATAATAATTTACCCCTAAAAAAAACTCAAACTCAAAACCACCTCTCTGCAACCCCCACCCCTGCAAACAAACCCAGAAACATTCACCCCCACCTCCCTCTCCTCCACTCTCTTCACCTCCCTTCCCAAAAATCCTTTTCTCAGTCCTCTCCTCACTCACCATTTCTGACTGTTTCTCTCTATCTCCCCTCTCTCTCTAGGAGATGAGTCCTCAAACCCTAACCTTAATCTCATGCACTATTCTCTCTTCTTCTTCCTCTTCCTATCGCCGATCAATTCGTAGAGACACTCGTCGACGATCTCCGCTCCCACAGAAAAAGCAAGAGCTTGGACGGAGGGGGTGGCTTGGGTGGGATTTTTGGGCATGGCGGTGGTCTCCGGGAAGGTAGGGGTGGGGTGGGGGGTTGCGGGGGAGGTGAGGGTCGGGTGGAATGGGGTGGGATGGGATGGGGTGTTTGGGTTGTAGGGAAGGGGGAGGGTCGGGGGGTTCTAGGTTTGTTTGGTTTTTTTTTTAAATAGGGTAAATATTATTATATTTTAAGTGCATAAAAATTATTATTTTTGCCACATGGCATAAATTTGGCAGCCACATCAGCACAAATATGGATCCCATATTTACCACGTCATCATTTAACGGTTTACTTAATGGATTTTCTAACGGATGTATGAAATTGAAATAAAATGATAAGTAAATGTATGAAATTGAAATAAAATGATAAGTAAATGTATGAAATTGAAATGTTTTAAAGATGTTGTAAGAAATTGAAATTGACCACAAACATGAGGGGGTAAAATGTAATTTACCCTAAAAATTTTCACCACTTATATAAAAACACGTGGTGTACCACTCATGTTCCGGTCACAATGAAAAAATTTCCGATTTATGGGATTTTATGCTCTTATGATCTGAACTATTCATATTATAAAAACACTTTGTAAAGATCACTCTTCAAAAAAATCAATAAAATATGAGATCGTTTAGTTATCAAACTGTATAAAAACATATAAGCGAATCTGGTAAAAGAATTACAAAACCATCTATCTATTAGCTTCAATCAATTGATTAGACGACTTTATTTTCTGTTGATCTTTTTTTTTTGGTTGGCTACAGGCATAGATTTAAATATCGATATTATCGGCGAAATATCGCCGATAATATCGATTTTTCGGGGAATGGATATTTAAATAGGTATCCGTGTGATTTTCGTCAAAATATCGCGATATTATCGATAATATCGCGATATTTTGGAAATATCGCGACATTTTTTGGAACTGTGCAATCGGACTCTGAGAATAACGCCGGAGATGGTGTGCCTATTCCCGAGCCGATTTCGTCCCAAAAACCTTGCAAAAACACGATTTTTAACATCAATTTCACATATAAACTTCAGATTTCACGCATGCAAGAGGTAATCAACATAGGGTTTAGTCGGATCTCACCTGAAAACTTGGGTGTGCCTGGGTGTGGGTGCGATCGGGGAAGCCGAGCTTCCTCTGCGCGTCGCCGTGCTTCCCAGAGACGGAGGAGAGGGAGGGAGGGTGGTGGAGACGCTGCGCTGGCATCGGGGTGGACGGATTTGGGTGTGCCTGGGTGTGGGTGCGATCGGGGAAGCCGACCTTTCTTTGCGCGTCGCCGTGCTTCCCAGAGACGGAGGAGAGGGAGGGAGAGTTCAGGAGGGTGAGAGTTCAGGAGGAAAGGGAGGGAGAGTTCATGGGAGGGAGAGTTCGAGAGAGAGATAGAGTTGAGAACTCTGAGAGAGTGAGGGGTCCGAGAGGGACTCGGGAAAAGAGAGAGAGATAGGGTGAGGGTTAGTGGGCTGCCACGTGGCAGCGTGACAGAGAGTGAGAATCAAGATGAAGGGTCCATATTAGATTAGGATAAAGGACTCAATTGCACAATTTATATAATTTCAGAAAAAGAGTGAAAATATAAATTAATCTGGGGGTCTAGATTAGATTAGGATAAAAGACTCAATTTCAGGGAAAAAGTGAAAATATATAATTTCAGGGAAATAGTAGAAGTTGTATTTATTGGTTAGGCATATGGAAATGCAAAAAATTGTTTTTCTAATGATTCTAATCAATTTCAAGAAAAATAATGAATTTATAAGGGTAAGATGAGTCTATAAAAGTGATATAATGAGTCTATAAGAGTGTCGGTCAGTTAGACAATTTAGATTTTTTTAATCATTTTTGCCAATTGGCTTGTTATCGCCTTTTTTTATTATCAAATTGGATTATTATTCATTAAATTGGATTATTATCAAATTGTATTATTATTCATCACCATGTTTTATATTAGGATTATTTTTTTATGAAATTGGATTATTATTCATGAAATTGGATTATTATTCATTAAATTGGATAACTACTCTTCACAATACACTCACTATACACATAGAGATGATGAAGATAGTGAAAATTTTGAACCTCATAGGAACTCTATGTGGTACTAAGTCACTTATGTATCTTACCATGCAATGTATAAAGTGTAAAATATTGTACTAATTCATTATATATAAATGATTATGGTGTGTTTAGACTTCTTTCATTAATTACTACATATTTTCTACACTCACAATGTTTGTCAGCTCGCTATATAATCAACTTGATAATGTTAAATCCATCATGCAATGCATTTCTTTCCAATTTTTTGTGATAAACTAATAGATAATTGACTAAATAAACATCCTACAAAGTTTCAATAAAAATTTCCAAGTTTTTCTTACAATTTTCGTGGTTTCCATGTAATTTTTATCGATATCGATATTTTACCGATATTTCCATCGATATTTCCGTGTTTTCGGACTACCGATATTTCCGATATTACCGATATTTTCTTCCTTGGCTACAGGGCATAAGCCCAAACGACAAAGGAAGTTACATAAGAATATCACGAGGCCACGAGACCCCAGCTATATTTGCAACTAGCAACTGATGGCAAGGATAAGCCTGCTAAAAAAAACCAGACTCAAACTGCATGACAAACCCAAATGAACCAAATCATCATCAACAACATTCTTTTCACGATAGATATAACGAACTTCTATTGATCTTTTAATCCTTACAAAGTTATTTATAATATAAACGGTTCCAATATAATCAAAAAGTACAATGAATTGATCACAAAATATCTTGAAAAAAAACTTCAATCGTTTTAAGGAGCCAACCTCACTCAAGAGAAAATCCAAAACCCAATAACAAAAAACAAAAGCATCTTCGTTTGTTCCCCTTCGCCCTTCCCTTTCATTTCCTTCCATCTTCTCAAGAAACAAACAGAAGGGTTTTTATCACAAATGGTTATTGAAATTGACTCTCACTATCAAGATGATATCTGAAATTGAAAATCAATCAATGTAGTCCTTGAAAATAGGTGTCGTAAATCAATGTGGTCATTTCGTCACAATTCTGTTTAAAATTTCGTTAAATGCTGACGTGGCATATAAATGGGTCCCACAAGATTTACAGGTTTTTATCATAAATTGCCCCTGAAATTGACCCACACCATCAAGATGGTCTCTAAAAGTGAAAATCAATGAATGTAGTCCTTGAAAATAGATGTCACAAATCAATATGATCCTTCTGCCACAATTTTGTAAAATTTTCTGTTATGTGCTGACGTGGGTTTAATAATAAATTAAAAAAGTTGACTAAATATCTTTTTGCACAATGATTTTTTTTTTTTTTTTGGTTATAGTAGGGCCTACTTCGAAGAGAGACCCTTCCATAAATTCTCAAGAGCACAAAGCTTAACCAAGGCCTAAGAGAGGGTTTGGTAATAGTTTTCAACCAACAATAGACACACCTCGGTTATAATATCATTATCTCAAGGCAGACCTCGTTGTTCTTTGAATCACCGTACCGCCAGGAAAGCACTTAACAAACTCTCCAAAATTAAGATTGTAAGGATGTTGATCGCCTAAATGTTAAGGGTGATGTCCTAGAAGTCTTTGCCAGTCAACTAAGCCGTCACCAAAAGTGATCTCGATCCAAGTTCAATTCGATGAAGAGTATCGAAGTGTGTAAAGATGGGTGTATTGAGATTTTTTTTTATTATAGAGAATATGCAGCAAAGGAGGTAGACGAATGTGGACTGGGATCGGAGGTGATTACAGGACTGGATTTTTGGGTTGACAACTATTTATTAACTATTAAATTATTAAACCTATTTTTAATTTTTTTAAATTTAATTAGACTTATGTGACCGATTTATGTGTCAAATCAGCACATAACAAAATTTTTGACCGAATGATGACGGAATGACTATATTGACTTGGGACACTTACTTGCAGGACTGCATTGATCGATTTTCAATTTTAAAGACCATTTTGATGTCGTCAGTCAATTTCAGGGACCATTTTGATGTGGCAAGTCAATTTCAAGGACCATTTGTGAGAAAAAAAAAAGAACTTATGGGACCCATTTATGTGTCACATCAACACTTAATAGAATTTTTAACAGAATTATGACATAATGACTACATTAATTTGCGACATCTATTTTCAAAAATTACATTAATTGATTTTCAATTTCAGATACTAACTACGATAAAAACCCCAAACATACACCACTACAAGCAACAACATTAGCAAGAAAATAAAGAAATACATAAACCCAATAAGCACCATTATAATCTCGACGCCATGGATGAGTACGGCATACAACCTCTCTCTCATGATTTCAGCTTCAGAATTTGACATCTGAAAGTGAAAAATTATTTTTTTTGTGTCTTTTCTCTCCATTTCCAGATCTGACGACTACCTAGGGGCGGTTCGGTACGATTACCGTACCAAAACTCTTGTACCAATTACCGTACCAAATTTTCGGTTTGGTAAAATCTATTACCATTACCGTACCAAACTTTCGGTATACCGAAGTTTGGTATTGCCAAAAGTTTGGTTGGCATGGTATGACAATGGTAATTGCCATTTTGTTTTGGGACAAAATTTGTTTTTGTTTTTTTAACCCAATTCAAGGGCAAAACTTTTTTTTTGTACCTTTATCTCATACATTATAGATTAAATTCATCTATTATTCATCATTCACAATTCACACACATAATAATTCAAATGATGCATTAAGATTCATCATGAAAATTAAGCTTACAATCCAAATAAAACTTACGAACCAAAACAAATAGAAGTTAACAATCCAAATAGAAATTAAAGTTTCAAACCAAATGAAAATTGGAAGTAAACTTCAGAAGGGAGAATTCATTGATCAGTTATTCAAGCTTGAGATGTTGAAGCTTTTGGAGGAGGCATTGAACTTCTAGAAAATTGAATTTGTGTCAAGCCTACATTACAAACAAAGAAAACGTATTAATTAGTAGCTAAAAGAATTAAAGTTGAAAACCATTTAATAACAAATTTACTAAAAAAATTAAAGCATATCTTTCTTGTTTTCTCTTCTTCCATTTCCTTGTAAAATTGAAGCATATCTTCCGTTGGTTCCTTATAGAAGTTTACTTCGTCTGCCCTAAGCCAACCACTAGTACGCACTAGTGCCTCCATTATTTTAGGAGTCAAGGATACCCTAAAAGAGTTCACAACCCTCCTCCCTAAGCTAAATGCATTTTCACTAGCAACAATAGAAGTGGGGGTTACAAAGATATTTTGGCTATTTGTGAAAGAATTAGGAACTCTTTTGTGTTTGATTTCCACAATTTTAAGAGATCAAAGTCACCAACAACAATGCTAATATAAGTAGGGTTTTATTTTCAAATTATTGGAATATTATAAATATGTGTTATATAATTATCTATTATATAATTTATAAATTATAAATTATATTGTATTTTCAGTATGATACGGTAACACCATGGTAATAGTATCCATTACTAATACCATACCATGAAATTTCGATACGGTACAATACCGTACCATTACCGTTTAGTATAAAAAAATTGGCACAAAAACGGTATGGCACGGTTGACAATTCGGTTCGCAAGGCAATTTGGCAAAAAAAATCCACCCCTCCGACTACCCAAAAGAGTGCAACACCCAAGACGGCCGCGAAGTGATGTCATCATCGTCGACAACAAGCGTCCACGTCACGGCCCTGGACGGCCTGGTCAACGTGAACTCACTCTTCACCATCGCCGTCTTCGTGGGGCTTTCTCTGGCGACTCCGGGGCCACATCAATCTGAAGGTGTTGAGATTCGGGATGTTGGGGTAGGCTTTCGGGTCGGTCATGGGTTGCATGTTTCTGATGCTGTCGATGGTGAATGTGATCCAGATCAGGCTGGGGATGCTGTCGTATGGCAGCAAATCCGCTGTCCATGCTGTGGCGGCGCTTGTTGTTTTGGTCACGACGGCTCTTTTGGTTTATATTTCTACTGCTGTTTATGGTTTTCTTCACTAGCTGCTGTGCTGAAATTGTATATAATTTTGTCTCTGGATATTAGAATAATGGAATGTCAGTGGCGGTTTTCTCTGTAAATTGCACGGATTCTGTTGCTGAGAAGTTCTTTGTTTGAGATTTTAGGTGACCCTGTTTTGGTTGAGAGTGAAATCTTGAAAATATGGCAACTTGAGGGTGGTGAGGTCACCGGAGAATGAACCACGGTGGTGGAGGTCACGGTGATGGTCTCGGCGTCTCAACACCACGAGCACAGAGAAGGTGAGGGAGACAGAGGTTGAGGTAAGGGAGAGTAACAAGAAAGAGAGGAAGAGACGTGGTGGTTGGGGTGGTGCGTGGTGGGCGTCTCGCCGGAGTGGCGAGGGCATGCCGGTCTCGGTGCCAGAGTTTGCAGAGGAATAGAGCTGAGGGAATTGACAGGGAGATGGGGTGTCGACGTGTCGTGGCGGCACAAGAGAGGTGAGTGAAGAGAGGGAGCTGCGGAAATGTGCGGAGGAAATGGACACATGGCAGCAAGAGAGTGGTCCAAAAGTTTTAAAAATAAAAAAGAGAGTGTTAGGAAGAGAGAAGGGACACGGGACGGGCAGGAGTGGGGTGTGGGCCCACGTGACTCACAAAACAAGCCACAAAATATCTCTAAACATGAAATTACCAAATTGTCCTTCATATTCATAAATCTGTAAAATCTCCCTCGTAACTCTAAATTCGATTACGTGTTCATATCGTCGCGTACTACGCAATTACGCAAAAGAATGAGTCCTACATCTCTCTAAACGATGGTCAACGAAAGTCAAAAACCTTGTCTTTAGGGGCATTTTCGTCAAATCATTTTTTTAAAATTAATAAAATAGTAAAATTAGGGATGGGTTGTCACAGTTCATGTTATAAAACATTTTGTAAAGGCCATCTCTTAAAAACATCAATTAAAATATAAGATCTTTTAATCATCAAACTGTATAAAAACATATGAAATAATTTAGTAAAAGAATTACAAAACCTGTTGAATTTTGGCCAAGTGGCCATCACCTTTTGTATTAAACAAATAAAAAGAAAAAAAAGGGGAGACATCATGATGTTGTTTCTTACTTTGTGATGATGACAAATGATGATGTTTGAGAATTATTTTTTCTTTGGCCATGTGGGAAGTCACGGGGTGACTTGAAGAATTTATTTAGCAGCAATTGCTGCTTGTGTGGTTAAAAGAAGAAAAGAGAGAGCTGAAGAGAGGAGAGAGCTGCAGAGAGAAGTTAGAGTTTTTTTCTGCAGAGAGCCCAAAAGGAAGAAGAAGCTGCTGCTTCATTTGGTTAGTAATCATCCACCAAAATAGGTGTTGTTGTAATAGTTTTGAGCTATATGTATAGAGAAGAAATTATTCATTATATTTCTTCCTCTATTTGTTTCTTTGGTGTGTGAGAGCTATTGGGTGTATTGGGCTTTTGGGTTGTGAGATTGCCAACATTTTGTAAACTCCCATTTGGTTGATAGTGGATTATTGGGTGAGCTCCTACTGCTCCGAGGACGTACTCCAGTTACACTGACTGTTGAGGAACCTCGTTAAAATCTTGGTGTTCTTTCATATTTTGTTCTTGCATTTTCATTTGATAAATTTCCTGTGGGTTAGCTTGAGTTGGTTCCAACGGGTTTGGTGCTATCCTAGCACAACAATTGGTATCAGAGCACTGGTTGCTCTTGGGTACTGTCTAGTTGCCAAAGATGTCAGACGGGCAAGATGAGAATCCTTTTGGAAGCACCTCCGGGTTTGCAAGAACTACGGTGCAAAATGCAAAGTTCGAAGTGGAAAAGTTTGATGGCACAAACAACTTCGGGATGTGGCAATGTGAGGTCAAAGATGTGTTGGCTCAACAAGATCTACTTGCCGCTTTGGGAGAGAAGCCGGAAGCTATGTCGAAGCCGGAATGGGAGAAATTAAATTTGTGGGCTTGCTCTTCAATTCGGTTGTGCCTTGCAAAAACTCAGAAGTATTTTGTGATGCGGGAGACGGTAGCAAGTGTGTTGTGGCAAAAATTGGAAGACAAGTATATGACGAAGAGTGCAGAGAACCGGCTACACTTGAAGAAAAAACTCTACCGCTTCCAATACAAAGAAGGTACAAAAATGATTAGACACCTTGATGCTTTTAATAAGTTGATTGCCGACTTGTTAAATTTAGATGAGGATATTAAGGATGAAGATAAGGCCTTAATATTGTTGAATTCCTTGCCGGACTCTTACGAGCATTTTGTTACCACTATTATGCATGGTAAAGAAACTGTGAAATTTGAAGATGTGTCAAATGCCTTGATGAATTATGAAATGAGGCATAGAGATAAAAATCATGATAGTACATCTGAAGCTTTATTTGTTAGAGGTAGATCATCGGAGAGGAGGTCATCTTCTAGCAGAAAAAAATCACAGTCTCGGCCTAGAGGAAACTCTAAAGGTAGAAAACCTTTGGAAAGGGATGAATGTGCATTTTGTCGTAATAAGGGCCATTGGAAGAAAGATTGTCCTAAATTGAAGACCAAAGGCAAAGAAAGTTCTGAAGCTAATGTTGCTGAGGTTGAAACAGATTTTTCTGATTTTGCTTTAACCACTTCTTCATCATTTGATTGTGCTACTAAGTGGGTGTTGGATACGGGTTGTACTCATCATATGACTCCTCATAAGGATTGGTTTTCAAGCTTGAAAGAGTTTGATGGTGGCGTTGTGTTCATGGGAGATGACAATCCTTGCACAACAAAAGGGATTGGTACAGTTCGTTTGAAGTTGCATGATGGCATGGTTAAAGAGTTGACAGGTGTTCGGTATGTACCGAATTTGAAGAAAAATCTTATTTCTTTGGGTACTTTGGAATCCAAGGGTTTCAGGTTTCATTCAGATGGACAGACATTGAAAGTTACTTATGGTGCACTTGTTGTGATGAAAGCTCCTAGATGTGGCCATTTGTATTTATTGCAGGGAAGCACTGTGACAGGTGAAGCATCTGTAGTCTCTGAAAATATGGGCACATCTGATTCAGATACTACTAGATTGTGGCATATGAGATTAGGCCATGCCGGTGAGAAAGCTCTACAAGGGCTTGTGAAACAAGGTCTTCTAAAAGGTGCCACGACTTGTAAGCTTGATTTCTGCGAGCATTGTGTCTTGGGGAAGCAAACTAGAGTGAAGTTTGGTACTGCTGTACATCAGACGAAGGGCATTCTTGATTATGTGCATTCGGATGTTTGGGGTCCTACAAAGACTCCCTCTTTGAGTGGTAGACATTGGTTCGTGACCTTTGTTGATGATTATTCAAGAAGGTCTTGGGTCTACACTATGAAGCACAAGAGTGAGGTGTTGAGCATTTTCTTGAGTTGGAAGAAAATGGTTGAGAACCAGACTGGGAGAAAGATTAAGATTTTGAGATCGGATAATGGTGGTGAATACACATCCGATCCTTTCTTTAAAGTTTGCAAAGAGGAAGGAATTGTGAGACATTTCAGTGTTCGGGGAACTCCACAACAAAATGGAGTTGCAGAAAGATTGAATCGAACCTTGCTTGAGAAGGTTAGATGTATGTTGTCTCAATCGGGTTTAAGCAAGTCATTTTGGGCAGAGGCAGTTAATTATGCATGTCACATCATCAACCGGTTACCCTCAGCTGCTGTTCAGGGTAAGACACCAATGGAGGTATGGACTGGAAAACCTTCTTCTGATTATGATTATATCCATATTTTTGGTTCACCTGCTTATTTTCATGTGACTGAAAATAAACTTGATCCTAGAGCCAAAAAGGCTATCTTTCTTGGTTTTAGTAGTGGTGTCAAAGGTTACAGGTTGTGGTGTCCAGAGATGAAGAAACTGGTAATTAGTAGAGATGTGACATTTGACGAAGAAAGTATGTACAAAGTCTCTGAGAAGAATGTGAAAGATGTCCAACAGGTGGAGCTTGAGAAAGTTGCCTCTGGTACTTCAAATTCTATTTCCGCTGATGTCGAAGCCACTACAAGTGAAGAAGTGGGAGACCATGAGGATGTTGAAGAAGTTGAACTTGAAGATTCTATTCAAGTTGAAGAGCAAGTTTCACCTCAAGAGTCTATTGCCAAAAACAGAGGAAATAGACAAATTACCAAGCCAGCTCGGTATAGTGACTATGTTTCTTTTGTTCTTCCTATTATCACTGATGATATTCCATCTAATTTCGAGGAAGCCATTGAGAGTGAGGAGAAGAAGAGGTGGTGCAATGCCATGGGTGATGAGATGAATTCTCTCTTGAAGAACAAGACGTGGGAGTTAGCTAAATTGCCTAAGGGCAAGAAAGCTATCGGTTGCAAATGGGTGTATGCCAAGAAGGAAGATGCTGATGAGAAAAGCAATGTGAGATTTAAAGCAAGATTAGTTGCTAAAGGGTATGCACAAAAGGAGGGCATTGACTACAATGAAATATTTTCTCCAGTTGTGAAGCACTCCTCAATTCGTATTATGTTAGCTCTTGTTGCACAATATGATCTTGAGCTTGTGCAACTTGATGTGAAGACGGCTTTCCTACATGGTGATTTGAATGAAGAGATTTATATGTGTCAACCGGATGGGTATATAGTGAAAGGGAAAGAAAATTTGTTTTGCAAATTGAAGAAATCACTTTATGGCTTGAAGCAATCTCCAAGGCAATGGTATTTGAGGTTTGATAAATTTATGAGAGGCCAAAATTATTCTAGAAATCAATATGATCATTGTGTGTACTTCAAGAAGTTGCAAGATGGGTCTTTCATTTATTTATTGATATATGTTGATGATATGTTGATTGCCTCAAAAAATGTTGAAGAGATTGAAAAATTGAAGAAGCAAATGAAGAATGAGTTTGAGATGAAGGATCTTGGTGAAGCGAAGAAGATCCTTGGCATGGAGATCACTAGAGATAGAGAGAAGGGTTTGGTCAGTTTGAATCAAAGACAATACCTTGAGAAGTTGATTCGGAAGTTTGGAGTTCATGATTCAACCAAACCGGTTAGTACCCCTTTGGCTCCTCATTTTAAATTGAGTTCTCTACAATGTCCTAAAAATGATAAAGAGAAGCTGCAAATGAAAAATATACCATATGCAAATTTAGTTGGTAGTTTGATGTATGCAATGGTATGCTCTAGACCGGATATTGCTCATGCAGTTGGCATGGTGAGTCGATATATGCATAATCCAGGTAAAGAGCACTGGCAAGCAGCTAAGTGGATATTGAGATATCTCCATGGTACTCGAGATGTTGGTTTATGCTTTGAGAGAGATGACTCTGGTATTGGTCATTTTGCAGTTGGTTATGTTGATTCAGATTATGCAGGTGATCTGGATGGAAGGAAGTCTACTACAGGCTATGTGTTTACTATGGCTAAAGGACCAGTTTGTTGGAGGTCTATTTTGCAGTCGTCTGTTGCCTTGTCTACTACAGAGGCTGAATATATGGCAGTTGCTGAAGCTATAAAGGAGGCCATTTGGATACATGGGCTGATTAGAGATTTAGGGGTTGATCAGAAGCAGGTGGAGGTACATTGTGATAGTCAGAGTGCCATTTATTTGGCTAAGTATCAGGTTCATCATGCGAGGACCAAGCACATAGATGTGCGTTATCACTTTGTTCGTGAAATTGTTGGTGAAGGGGAAATCATTCTCCAGAAGATTCCAACTAAAGACAACCCCGCTGATATGTTGACTAAGGTTGTTGGTGTAGCCAAGTTTGTTCATTGCTTGAACTTGGCTCACATTTTGCCTATATAAAGAAGGCGTTGAGCAGTAGGAGTTTTGGAGCATTTGGCTCGGCATGAGTTGTTCTCTTGCTAGTATTTGGGAGTGATTTTTTGGGTCAATTGTGTTGGTTGGCTTATCATGGCGTTTTCGGAACTTGGCCAAGGTGGAGATTGTTGAATTTTGGCCAAGTGGCCATCACCTTTTGTATTAAACAAATAAAAAGAAAAAAAAGGGGAGACATCATGATGTTGTTTCTTACTTTGTGATGATGACAAATGATGATGTTTGAGAATTATTTTTTCTTTGGCCATGTGGGAAGTCACGGGGTGACTTGAAGAATTTATTTAGCAGCAATTGCTGCTTGTGTGGTTAAAAGAAGAAAAGAGAGAGCTGAAGAGAGGAGAGAGCTGCAGAGAGAAGTTAGAGTTTTTTTCTGCAGAGAGCCCAAAAGGAAGAAGAAGCTGCTGCTTCATTTGGTTAGTAATCATCCACCAAAATAGGTGTTGTTGTAATAGCTTTAAGCTATATGTATAGAGAAGAAATTATTCATTATATTTCTTCCTCTATTTGTTTCTTTGGTGTGTGAGAGCTATTGGGTGTATTGGGCTTTTGGGTTGTGAGATTGCCAACATTTTGTAAACTCTCATTTGGTTGATAGTGGATTATTGGGTGAGCTCCTACTGCTCCGAGGACGTACTCCAGTTACACTGACTGTTGAGGAACCTCGTTAAAATCTTGGTGTTCTTTCATATTTTGTTCTTGCAAATTCATTTGATAAATTTCCTGTGGGTTAGCTTGAGTTGGTTCCAACGGGTTTGGTGCTATCCTAGCACAACAAAACCATCTATCTAGCTACGATAATTAACTAGACGACTTTATTTTCTATTGATCGTTTTTTTCAGTTGACAACGGGGCATAATCCCACATTTTCTATAGATCGTTTTTTTTCAGTTGACAACGAGGCATAGTGCCAAAAGAAAATGATTTTCTATTGATCCTTTTTTTCAGTTGACAACGGGGCATAATGGCAACAGAAAATGAAGATTACATAAGAATATAGCCAACCTCGCTCAAGAGAAAATCGAAAATCCAATAACAAGAAGCAAAAGCATCTTCCTCTGTTCCCCTTCGCCTTCCCTCCCCTTTCCTTCCATCTTCTCAAGAAACAAACAGAAACCACTGCAAGCAACAACATTAGCAAGATAATAAAGAAATACATAAACCAAGCACCATTACAATCTCGACGCCATGGATGAGTACGGCATACAACCTCTCTCTATCAAGATTTCGGCTTCACAATTTGACATCTGAAAGTGAAAAATTATTCTTTTTGTGTCTTTTCTCTTGATTTCCAGATCAGACGACTACCCAAGGGAGAGCAACACCCGAGACTGCCGGGAAGTGATGTCATCATCGTCGACAACAAGCGTCCACGTCACGGCCCTGGACGGCCTGGTCAACGTGAACTCACTCTTCACCATCGCCGTCTTCGTGGGGCTTTCTCTGGCGACTCCAGGGCAGAGGAGCCTCGCAAACCGGATATCCTGCGACGCCGGGAACGACGTGGCGAAGAAGCTGCTGGTGTTCGAGGTTGTCTCCTTCAGCTTCTTCCTGTTCTCATCGCTGGTGGCGCAGGGACTGAAGTTGGCGATCAACCTGCTCAACAGCAAGAATGTAGAGGACGCGTTCCGGGGTCACATCAATCTGAAGGTGTTGAGATTCGGGATGTTGGGGTCGGCTTTTGGATCGGTCTTGGGTTGCGTGTTTCTGGTGCTGTCGATGGTGAATGTGATCCAGATCAGGCTGGGGCTGCTGTCGTGTGGCAGCAAATCCGCCATCCATGCTGTGGCGGTGCTTGTTGTTTTGGTCACGACGGCTCTTTTGGTTTATATTTCTACTGCTGTTTATGCTTTTCTTCACTAGCTGCTGAATCCACTTTTATATTTATCTAAGTTTCTCGTTCGATATCATGAAATTTGTATATATTTTGTCTCGGATATTGGAATAATGGAATGTCAGTGTGGCAGTATTCCCTATGAATTGCACGGATTCTGTTGCTGAGAGGTTTTCTTTGTTTGAGATTTTAGGTGACCCTGTTTTGGTTGAGAGTGAAATCTTTAAAATATGGCAACTTGGAATAGAATATGCTTCATTAGAGTACTAAGGTAATGTTGGTTGGACACTTGTAATGAGGGTTTATGGAAACTTACCTACATTGGAGATGACCTTGTGGTGATCTCACAGCCAGTCACACATGCGTTGTCATGTGGAGTAGGACACTCGGTCGCATTAATGTTTTAAGATATTGTCACGATAGCATCCCGTTGCAATATCCACTGATTCTATCCAGTTGCTGCTGGTGTTGAATGTTTGATTAGATTATGATTGATTTCGATCACATTACAAACTTACCTGAGAAAACAAAGCCGTCATTTCATCCGAACTAGTCGCTGAAGCAAAATATGGTTGAATTTTGTACGACACCATCAGATGATGTTAGAGTACGGTTTTTGGTGTCAGTTGCTAATTGTTTTTGTTTGAACTAGGTTCTCACTGTCGGGACCTCGGGACCCAGCATTATGATTGGCTTGCTTATTCGTTGTATGCCGAATAGCATAACGGATGACATTTAGGAACCTCAACCGTGTCTACGAGCAATATTGGGCGGTGCGCTGGTCGGTATTGTAATCGGCACATGACAACCCCCAAGAAGTCGTATGCCCGCCCCCTAACCTCCAACGGGTGCCGAGAAGAAGCTTGTTTAGTGCGCCAAGGGTGCGAGCACCGGGGACGATTGGGAGCTTGTTTAGCCGTAATAAATCTATATGAACTCGGATTGACATGTTCATCAGTTGCGTTGGACTCGTTTCAACCTCCCGATATGGTCTTGCGTTTGAGACCCTTGTTTTTCGTTTGTTGAACATTTCTACTCGAATCGGACTCGTGCTTGACTTTGGGACTGGAGTTTCCACAAACAACTAGAGAAGCGAAATTATTATCTCATTTCAATTTTTATTTTCAGGTCTCTCGATTTATAATAATAATAATAAATAACCATGAATGTTGGAGATAAAATAGATTAGAAAGAGATAAGAGAGACGAGATAGATTGGGAGGCGAAATAAGGGAAGTGAATTTCATATCTCATTGTCTCCTTCTGCACTCCTCCCTTTGTCTGTGTCCTTGATTTACTCTGAGTCGTATGGCTAGAAAAAGAGGGAGGAGCGAGATAACGGGAGGGTCAAAAATCACTTTGCTAAATTAAAATGAAATTGAAGAAAAATAATAGAGTACGCAAAAGATTATGGAGTTAGAAGAACTTGCTACTTATACGTATGCTATTTGTACAACCTAATAAGGGTAAATCAACCGAAAAACTAAAAAACAAAAAACAAAGAACGAAAACTACAGGATAATTTAGTTTGTGCTCAACCGAAAACTGAGATCTTCAGTTTTTCTTTTAACAAGATGATAATTTAAACTACTCTTATCTAATCTATGGGGAGGGGATTTGAACTCAGATGCAAGAGGCAGACACATTGCCTTGACCAACTGACCAGACCCACATTTGCAAATTAAGTCTTGAATACAGGGAATAGCGTATGAAAGGAGCTGAAACAATCAAGCAGCCTTTTAACCGTTTCAAGGTGCTACCCTCTTTGATTCAATTTCTTTCACGCTCTGGACTATAGCGTCAATGTTTCTCGACAAGTGATTGGAATGTTCTTCCATCTGCCTCAAAACCATATCAAGCTGTTCTTGATAGTTGGCAGACCTCTTTCGCTCACGTTGCAACTCAGCAGTCAACTCCCGAATTTTCACATCTTTTTCGTCCTGGAACAAACCAAAAAGCAAATCAATAGTAAATATCGATTGCTATGGGAAATATTATGGTGGCATAATGCAAAGAACTCTTCCCCTGCCCTGCCCTCACAAACATGCGTCGGGTATCTGCTAGATGACTTTAACAAGCCTTGATCAAATATGTAAAACGTTACTGTAACCACTGTAAATTAGAGCACAAACCCTACATGTAAAACGTTTACTGTAACCACGATAAAGTTATAAACTAAAAGCACAATACCAAAAGAAACTATTATTACTCAAACTGAACAGAAACGAGACACCTATGACATCTCACAAAACGGCCAGACAAGCAATTACAGATAGCACTCGAGGGGACTTGTCCAAATTCTAAGAACAGTTACTAACAAAAGAAACCATTAAAACGTCTTTATTTAATTATTTTATTACTTCTTGAGTAAGTTAATAAAGCTAAGGACCCATTTGATAAACATTTTGGTTTTAGCTTTTAGTTCTTATTTTTTGTGCTAGAGACCGGGGGAAAGTATATTGGATGAAATAAGGAATGGAGAAGGATAAAGGGAGGCGGTGTGAGGGAGGAGGGAGAAATGTAGATCATATGAAAACAAAAACGTTAAAGTGAAATCAACTCAAAATTGTTTTTAGTTTTCATTTTTGTCATTCCTTTCCTTTCCTTTCCTTTCCTTTCCTCCACCCTCCTTCCTTCACCCTTCTTTATCTCTCCTTCCCTTTCTCCCACAAGTACTTCTCCACCATATATATCACAAAAAATTAAAACTAAAAACGAAATGGTTATCAAACAGGTCCTGAGTTTTAGATTGAACATCAAAACTGGTTTTAACAATTTGGAGGTGACAAAAAATGGGTTGCCTAGTACGCCTTTGAGAAATATATGAACTACATTCTTCAAACAAGGAAAACCAAAAGAACGATATCATCAGGGAACCTTTTCAAGCAAGGGGCATCTGCTAACTTCATCCAATTAACCAGAATCCCTACTAATATAATGCAGGGTTGCATTAGCAAAAGTAACTTTCCAGCTTGCAAAAGCTCCAAATCACTTGCAGGCAACAGAGACTAGACCATCTGATGCAATTTCAAATATACAACGGACAGAAACTAGATAATCGATTAACTTAACCAACACAAGGAAACAAAATAAACCGCTATTTTAACAGATATCACAATGCATCTGTCTTACAAAATAAACCTATAAGCGAGCAACTCAAAGATGCAGATAAGAAGCACTCACTGGTGTTTGAGACAGAAGCATACTGCGGCGACCATTTGCAGGTGTACCTACTAGTGGATGGTTATGCTCCTTTATAAATCGTGTTACGATCCATTTTCCTGATTTGTCTTTCTTTACCACAAGCATCGCTTTGCACCCTTCTCTGGTGATTGCTCGAGGCTTCCTGTTCTCAGTTCTTTTGGCTCGGGTCTTGCGAAATCCCTCTTTGTTACACACAAGCCTCCGCCAAACTACCTTACCATCACGCATTGATCTCCGGAAGGCATCGACTCGCATAATGAAGCCCACTTGTGTTGCATATCCATCATAGAACACTTTGGCAGCCTCTTCAGATTCAAACTCCATACCCACAAATGGTTCTGTATCCGAGTTCCCCTCATATGTGACTGCCTCTTTCCTATTGGAACTCTCTAACACGTCCTCATCCTTGCTTATAGAAGGTTCTTCATCATCCACTGCCCAAATAAGCATTGTGATAAGATTCCATCTAAGGTTCTACCTTCCAAAATTCAAGCAAAACAATAATTTTGCGAAGAAAAAATGCGATTTTTTATACCAAACTAGTTTTCGATTACCTAATGAATTGTGCAAAGTCTCACATCATAGTGTAACCAAATAAAACCCTACTAAAATATTTTACCAATGTAATGATTCTGATCACACACGCAGAATAACACATCTATATCTCAACTATCCACTGGAAAACATAACCTGGGTTATGTTTGGCTGCCGAGAAAACACAAGAAAATACCAACAACAGACTGGAAAACTGAGAACAACCCAAGATTGGGGTTACTGAATTCTAAGTTACCCAACTCTTATAGTTGTCTACTTTTTCTCAGCATCCAAACAGATAAAGGAAATTCCAAAAACAACAAACAACACAATCGAAGGTTTAACGTGAGTGCAGATTAAGGAATGATTAGGAAATTAAAGAGTGAAAATGCTAAGATAAAATGATTAACTCACTTGCTGTGACAGAGAGATCGCGACCCAACAGTTTGCTTGGCTTCTGCAATAGAGAGGAAGCAGAAAGTTCGTTCCTTTTTGGTTCTTCTGGTTTTGGGGAGGTGGCGGGCGGTTGAAGCGTTTGAGCTCGAACTCCAGTCCAGGGTGTTGGCAGGTGAATGATCCACTGCGGCGAAGAAATGCATCTTCCTCTACGGATTCCTTTTTTTTATTTTTCTGAATTTTTTTTGGAAATTTTGTAAAAGGTCGTATGGACTTATATATTCGCTAGGACCTTCCAATTTATTGTGCTATTATTTAATTTGTAAATTTAGTAAATAACATATCGTTAACTTGCATATCATCGGTTTTATAAAATTTAGTTTACAAATTTATTTTGTCTAAATTTACCCTTAAATGTCGTAAATGAAACATTATTTTCTAAAGTAGAGTACAAGTACTCACTCTTACTATCTTTGAACTGTTAGGTATTTCTTACTATGATATCTATTAGAGGCACTTTCTTGTGCACTTGATAAAGCTAGCTCTACACACTCAGCGGCCAATCTTGTGTTTCGTGCTTACTCTAAGAAATTTGGATTCCATCCGATTCTAAATTGTGGATATCTTAGGAATTCTCACATCTTAATCATTCAGCATGCATCGTGAGGTCCGAAATCATTTGACTTTTTTTATTTAACATTAAACACAAATAGTACCTAATGAAAACTGATTGCACGATATACGATGAACGGTTAGGATGTGAAAATAGATATGGGGAAGATCTATTCCCCACTATAAGCACATAGAAGTTGACTACCACTTCATTCTCCCTTCCCTATCTCACTAGCCGCTTTACTCAAGTAGCCGATGGCTTCCATTCTAAATTCTATAATTCCATTTATGGAATGTTTCTTCTCTCCTATTTCACCACCCGGGTGATGAGGGAAAGTCTCGTTACATCTCCAATAAACTATAGTTTTGAGTTCTTCAAAAAAGGAAAAAAAAAAACTATAGTTTTGACTTATCCGGTTATAAAATTTGTCGATGATTTTTTGTTTCAATTTTTGATGAAAATGTGTGAAAAAGAACTACAAATTAAACCTCCAAAGGCTTATACAAACCTCTAGACCTAACCTATGAATGGTTGAACTATTGAGAGTTTTTATAGTAATTCATTGTCTTTGGTAATACATTTAGGGGGTGTTTGTTTGCCCTCACTAAATGTCACTAGACCAGACTAACTATTAGTCCAGTGCTGTGTTTGTTTGGATTATGTTCAATGAGACTAAAAAGGACTCGCATGGACAAACTCCTTCGCTAGGAGTTCTTAGCGAAACCCCCAAATACCCATGGGATTACTAATACCTCGTCTGCTCCGTCTCATCCTCTCTCTGCTCTCGGTTCTCTTGAGCACCGACAGCCACCATCACACCATAACTCACCAACTCCACCGAGACACACCACCAGCCCACCACCACTCTCTCCCTCTCTTCTCACCCCGAACCCATAGTTTCAAACTGAGGAAGACCTCGTTCTTACCACCGTCCGTCCAGCTCTAGCCATCTGTTTTGCTTCACTACGCTTCGAACTTAACCTTGAATTCATTTGCTACACTTCGAACTCAACCTCGGACTTGTCGACTACGCACGATTGACGGGATCTTTGTGAACCCATTGGTGGGTAAGCCACCCAGTGCGCTTGAAGGAATATTGCAGGCCAAGAACGTCGGAGCCTACGAAGGCGATGAAGACGTTAGTTGGATTGGGACGACAGCGGCGTGGTCTCCATCAAGGGCAGCGACTTGGAATTTTTGTGTACTGATAAGCCTACAAAGAATACTTACCAAAAATATATGATCTTTTCGTCAATGGACCCTACTGCGAACGAATCAAAAAATTGTTTACACTCTCAAGCATAAATTAAGCTTCTATAAAAAAAAATTACTAGGATCTATCTTGCAAAAGAACAGATAATTAGATGGAGACCTCAACCATATAATACAAGCTGGATGGATGAAGTGGAAGAGTGCATCCGGCGTGTTGTGTGACCGTCGTAAGATCTATCTTGCAAAAGAACGGAGAATTAGATGGAGACCTCAACCATAGAATACAAGCTAGATGGATGAAGTGGAAGAGTGCATCCGGCGTGTTGTGTGACTGTCGTATGCCACTGAAGCTCAAGGGAAAATTTTATAGGACAACAATAAGGTCGACGATGTTGTATGACACAAAATGTTGGACGGTGAAACATCAACACGTATATAAAATGAATGTAGCGGAAATGAGGATGCTTCGTTGGATGTGTGGGCACACGAGAAAATATAAGATTATGAATGAGAATATCTGAGGTAAAATAGAAGTAGTCGAAATTGAAGGAAATATGAGAGAAAATCGGTTACGGTGGTTTGGACATGTTCAATGAAGGCCTATTGACACTCTAATTAGAAGATGCGACTACGAGATAGAGGTCCAGGGCCGAAGGGGTAGAGGAAGACCTAATAAGACTTTGGAAGAGACTCTAAGAAAAGACTTAGAGTACTTGGATCTAACGGAAGACATAACACAGAACCGAACGCAATGGCATTCTAGGATTCATATAGCCAACTCCACTTAGTGGAAAAAGGCTTTGTTATTGTTGTTATTGTTGAATAAATAAAATTCATGGTATTCTTCTTATTATTAATTACTTAGAATTTGAACAAAAAATAAATTCATTTGATAAAAAATATTAACAACAGAATTTTTTTATGTAACATTCCACATCGCCCAGGGGAGTGGATCTTGTAAGCCTTACATGTATATTATCATCTCTACCTAGCACGAGGCTTTTTGGGAGCTCACTGGCTTTGGATTCCATCAGAACTCCGAAGTTAAGTGAGTTCGCGAGAGAACAATTCCATAATGGGTGACCCACTGAGAAGTTCTCGTGTGAGTTACCAGAAACAAAACCATGAGGGCGTGGTTAGGGCCTAAAACCGACAATATCGTGCTACGGCGGAGTTGAGCTCGGGATGTGATATTTTATTTATTAAATTTAATCAATGAATTGGTTGTAAATATATTGGATTAAATAATATATATTAAAATTTGTTATTAATCAATTTTTTAGTCCGACGTTGTATTAAACGCTTCACTAAGTTAGTCTAGCTTAGTTTAGTGCCAATCCAGCTTAATCCCTGAAACTAGTTTAGTTCGAAATAGTCCGGTGCAATAAGCGCACCCTTAGATTATATCGTAAATTGCAAAATCATTATGTTACTTATATATAATCACTAACTAATCCTTTAGGTAACCTTTTATTACATATGAAAACTAATCATGATATTCAAACTTAATTCAAATAATAAATAACTGGTAATTTTGGTGGAATTTGGTTTTAAACCGAATTTGACCTTTTTTTTCCTCATATATTTTTTGGTGCGAGTTTTTAATTTATTTTAAAACTTATAGTCACAAGTACTACAATTTAGTGACATTGTTTTTCACGTATCAACAAGAAGTCTTATATTTGACTCTTCCAAATAGCAAACTCCGGATCGAATCATTAAACGATTTCATTACGAACCTTAAACCAATCTCCTTCCTTAAAAGATATTGTTACATAAAAAATAAAGTAAAAAATTCTGACATGTGAGTAAAGCCCAGCCCAACCCAAATCCAAGATTCTCCCATAAATCATGAGCCCATATCACCAAAAGTAGATTTAAATAAAAAAGTAAAAAGAAAATAAAATAATTTTACTGCTGAGTTGCTTTTGAGTTTGGAAGTTAGAAGTGTTGAGTCCCTTTCGTCTTCGTCTGCAGCTGCTGAGCGGTCTCCATCTTCTTCCATTTGGATCAGTCCACGAAACCCACCAACAAAATCCTCAGCTTCCAATTCCATTCCGAACTTCTTCGATTACCCACTTCCCGATTTTTATTAAAGTAAGTTCCTTTACTTTTTTTTCACTCTCTGCCACTCTTTCAACTCCAATTTTTTCCTTTAATTTTTTTATTCAATGATTATAACGAATCTGTGCAATCCGATATCTTTGTCTCTTTAAATGGCAGTAAATACTGGGCTTTCCTTGCAAATGTTTTGAATTTTCTCGAGAAAATTAGCTCATGCAAAGCATTGCTTGGTGAGAAAAAGTGGGGAAGGGAGAAACTTATATCTCAGATCTCTTGTGATTTCGTACACTTGAAAAAATTATATACCACCATTGAACTGAGCATTCCGTAGATGTGTGCGGCTGTGAGAGCTTATGCTTATCTGGATTGTTTTGGGTTTTATTTATCTATCTGCATTTTTGTTCTTGATGTTAAATATTGGGTTGTTGGTCCAATTTCATGAAGGATTTGTGTTTTGAGTTTAAGTAGTATTTTTTCGGTTTTCTATGACAAAAATTCGGCGCGATAAATGACCCAAGTTTTAAAAAAGTTAAAACTTCATGATGTTGTTCAAAGATCAGGGCGGTTTGCTTGAAACTGCATGTTGATAGCTTGATTAGTAAAAGTAATGCGTGGGTAGATTTATTTAGTGTGTATTAGATTTTTTTTTCAATGACAAATTACGCAAGTAATCTGCCTGAAATAAAAGTTTATGGATTCTGTTACATGTTATATGACAGTAGATTTGGAAAAGGAAGCTGAGGCAGAAGTAGACAGTGCTGTGGAGATGGATGTAGGTACTTCGGGAGGTTTGGTTCCGGAACCTTATGTGGGTATGGAATTTGATTCCGAAGATGCCGCCAGGAAATTCTATGCTGACTATGCCAGACAGGTCGGGTTTGTTGTCCGTGTTATGCAGCGTCGTCGATCAGGAATTGATGGGAGAACTCTTGCCCGTCGGCTTGGGTGTAACAAACAAGGGTTTTCTCCTAACCAGCCGGGAAAATTTGGACCTGAGAAAAAGCCTAGACCTAGTGCACGAGAAGGTTGTAAGGCAACAATCTTGGTGAAGATGGAAAAATCTGGAAAATGGGTTGTTACAAGATTTGTAAAGGATCATAATCATCCTCTGGTCGTTACTGCCAATGGTTTTAGCACAGAGGTGAGCATCCTTATATTATTTAACTTCAGTATTAATATTCTCCCTTTTCAAATGTTTTTCGAGGTCGTTGTTTTTTGCTTGATTATCCCACTTGTTTCTTGTTTTTTGCTTGATTATATCCCACTTGTTTCTCTCCCATATAAATCATTTAGTGATCTTTCAAAACTAACTCTGCCTATCGTCTTTCCAAATCGTTTACAATAGTTAAATTTCTTTGCCCTTTGTTTTCTTTCACACGTTAGAACTTACTCGGCAAACTTATGTTGTGTAAGGGTAAAGAAACAAGAGATAGATATGCATGGTAGATCTACTCCAGTAATAACTTTAATGAGCTATCTATGATTTCGTCATGGTCCCTACATGAAGCATCATGGTGGGTCTTAGGGCATGGTAGGTAAGGTTCTTTGATGACATGCATGAAAGCATGTTTCCCGATATCTCACCAGTTGTTGAATGAACCACCGACGAAAAAAATTTCAAGGAGAATAAGGAAGGGTGAGTTTGGAATAAGTAACCATTGGAAGACTTTCGAATTTGTTCATGAATCAACCTTAGAATTCTATGATAGCGATCTTTTGAGTTTATATTTACTATTTTTAATAGGTCTCAATACTTTTGACTCAGTTCAGTTTCCGCAGTTGACTAATTTGCTTGTTGATGATTGCAGGGTGATAAGGATCGGAAAATTGAGGAACTTACAATGGAGTTGGAGCATCAGGATCAACGATGTGCAGCTTATCGAGAAAAATTACTAAGCTTCATGCACAATGTTGAGGCGGAAACAGAAGAACTGTCTGGAAAGATACAAGTTATTGTCGAAAATGTGAGAAAAGTTGAATCTGAAATGCAAAAACATTCCTTTCGTAGATAGCATTGGAGATTAAAACTAGGATTTTCAGTGAATTACTCACCATTCAGCTCCATCATCCAATAATGTACAGTGTTAATTACAATTAATTTCCTCTTATCACAAATAGAGAAGTTCTTTTATTCTACGGTTCAATGAAAATCCAACATTCTTCTACAAACTTTCATTGTTTGTTTCGTTCGATTAAACGAAATGTTCATCCACTTCGATTTGCTTCTTGTCTTGCACGCTGCCCCGAAAATTAGAATGCGAGGCATTCTTATATCAGACTTTATCAGCATCATGATCATAGTTGTGCAGTATCTGCAGTAAGAGGGGTCCAAAAATACCTGGACCGAAAACAGAAAATTAAAGAAATTATGAACGGCAGCAATAAGGCCTCGGCCGAGCACAATGGGAGTCCAAAGCAACTATTTGCCTGAAGGGCATTCGATTCACTAAATTTTTATGGTTCAAGTCTTCAAGACATTTCTGCTGTACAGTATGTTAGTCTGTCAGAATACTCTCCAGGAGAACATCAGTCGAATCCTCATGCACAGAGCCATAATTCTGTCTCTAATTGTGGCCTGATTGACTTTGTGGAAGCCCTTGAACTTCAGTCACCGTTTGATTTGGAGGAAGCCGTCGAACTTTAGCCTCCATTTGATTTTGTGGAAGCTCTTCAACGTCAGTCTCAAATTCTCTTACATGGTTAACGACTCCTCTAACTTTCGTTGCTATCAGTTCCGTCTCCTCCTCAACATTATTCAGCAATGTAAGTAGTGGCTCATGGTATTGTCCACATAATTGCTCTTCACGCCCCAGGTCCATAGTGAGTTCCGCAATCTTCATATCCTTTGCGTCCTGCGAATGTTTATTTGAAAGAAAATCAGACTCAGAGGTTGCAGGTAATGCACTTCTGCAATCATTTAACGATGCACACTTTCAGATCCTTTGTCAAACCATACTTCCTAATAATGAAACAACCTAAATAAAAGACTCTTCGTCTTAAAAGAAAAGGAAAATACTCCCATCCTGACTAATATGATCCAATTCTCTGGAACATCAGAAAACAAAACGCGTGTAACTCCATTGCATGGAAACCCGGAAAGTATTCATTCGTAGATAAGCTAGTCAATTACATTAGATGGGAACCATGCTAGTTATAGCAGGGATGAAGAATCTAAAGCACCTTAGACAGACTTGCCTTAGATCTGATCAAAAAGTACATAAACCACGGTTTTGAAATCGATATTACTAGTTTCAACAACACAGTCAATAAGCAAAGTTCAATCAATCATGTTTGCTTTAGAAGTTCGATAAGAAGAGTAACAGGCATAATTGCAACTCCATTAATCAAGGATCACATCAAGATTCGAGCAATGGTTACTTTTTTCTTGGATTTAGATTAGATGAACTTACCATAGAATTCCCGGAAGAAGCTATAAGTGGATGAGCATGGTCCTTAACAACTCTTGTAACAACCCATTTTCCAGACTCATTAAGTTTGACTAGCATCATTGCTTTACAACATTCTCTTCTCGTAGGTCGTGGTCTTCAAACTGACAGGACTCGGTCTCTAGCTTTTACAGAATGCCCTCCTTGATTATTGCAGGATAGCCTACGGGAAAGAACTCTCTTGTCAACATCTGATCGCCGACACTGATCTATACACATGATGAACCAACACGCCTTGAATAATCTTCGTAAAAAACCTCGGCAGCATCTTCAGACTCAAATTCCATACCGATATGTGGTTCTACAACTGCCCCCCCCCCCCCCCCCCAGTTTCCTCCTACCTTGAAGCCTTTAAGATTTTATATGCTTTTGTTGAACACCAAAGTTTCTTCCTCCCGAATCACAGTTACAACTATATCCTTGAAGTAAAAAACAATATTTTGAGTAATTAAACACTGGAATTACAGATATGGAAGCGAATATAGTAACAAGAGACACGAGTCGATGTAGATAGAGTTGAAGATACAGTAAGATACATAATATAAGAGAAGTTGAGGATTGAGGACATTTTAATCTTAATTTTTGAGAGTAACTCTTGCTCAATTTTGGGAGGAATAGGCCTTGAAATCAAATATTACCTTTAACTAGAAATCACAAGTATCTAATTAGCAGGAGACTAAAAAAAGTGCAAGTATCTAACCATCGAATTGTGATCATAAGCAATTTACAAGTGTCTCATCTTCTTTTTTTCTTTAAAAGTGAAGCAGCACGCAGAAATACTCGATCAACTTCATCAAAATTTGGCAAGTCAGCATCTTCGTCCAAGGATTTATCCTTCTTTGCGTCCCTAGATATTTGACGCAGGTGATCCTCAAAATCGTCAGGTTCACCATCACCTTCAACTGGAAACTTTTCAAACTCTTCCAAATACAGAGGTCGCTCTGCCTTCTTCTCGGACTCCTTCTCAGAGTCAGTATCAAAAATATCGGATAAATCTTCAGAGTCTGAAGCTATATCCACATCTGTTGAAAGGTCATCCTCAAAGCGTTCCTTGCTCCCATCCATCATTTCTTTTACCTTATTTGAAGCCTCCAGCTTCAACTTTGAGGAGCTCTCAGAGTGTACACTATCAGTAGATTCAGTAGCAGTTTCTTGCGTTTCTTCAATGTAATCTGTATTGATGTCTACTTTCCTTTTAGCCTGTGCTCGAAGCAACTCAAGATCTTGTTCAAGTTTTGGAATATATTTCCTTACAGCTCGAAGACCATCCTTATACTTCGATTTATCCAAAGCCTGTATGAAGGAGCAGAGAACATAAGGGAAAACACGAAAACAAATAATGACAGACAGTGCTTCAGTATATGATCAGGGAACCTAGTTTTAATTTCAACACCTGTCAAAAGTCTAACCATGTTGTCGAACATATACGTGCATATCATTGTATATTTGTGTTTTATTTACTGATGGATCTTTTAAACGAACATTATATAAGGAAAACTTGTTAGTTTTCCGGTCATGAGGAAGCAAGCAAAGGACTTGATTGTCATGTTATCAGGAATTGATTTAAAATGTTTATCAGAAAAGAGCAACGAGGCGCTTACAGTATCAAAATTAATTTCAAATATGGAGTTAAAAAGCACTCGGCTTGCGCTTGACATGCAGTGTTCTAGTGGAGACAGTTAAAAGTCTAATTTCTCCGAAAGATCTAAGTTTAGAAAAAAATAGACGATAAGCGAACCTTCTTCCTGGAGAGAGTGACCCTAGGTGACATGATTTCTGTTGGAGGCTGAGAATAGTTCTTCCCTCTATACATAATTATCGTGTATTCTTCATGAATGCCGAGCACAATCCCTCCGGTTAATCTAGCCAGCTCAGAAGCAATCTCCTTAACCTCTTCAGGTGAGAATGTTTTCACCACCACCTGCAGAGTTTGATGTTTCTTCCAATGCAAGTGCATGTTCAGAATCACACCCTGGTATATCCCCCGTCTACCAACGGGCACATAGTTCTTGCACTTGAGACCCATCTTCAGAAAGTAGAAGTGTTCCTCCGGCGTCAATATTTCTGGATCATGGTTTGTCTCCGATGGCTCCGAGGGCTCAATCTTTTTGAGAGCTTCAACAAGCCTTTCCTCTTTCCTTTGAGCCTGCAAAAACAGAAATCACATATTTTCATCAGTCTCTAAACATTTCGCAGAATCGTGCTACCTTTGTCATGCAAACATCAGTTGAGAGATGTGCTTAAAACTCCAAAATTGCCAGATAACTTGTACGAAATCAAAACCCAATGCAACTCTTAACGTACAGATTATTTTACCTTTCTTAACTTGTGGAGAATTTTCTCCTCAGCAGTCATTCTCTCATAGTCTTTCTTCTTCTTATACCTGAAGAACTTGAGCCACCTAACCACTGCCCTTTTTCCCTTGAGCTTTTTCCTCTTCACTTTACCATCACCAGTGGCCTCAGCACCCGCGCCGTCTTTTGAATTTTCCAATGGCTCCACAGCCTTGTGTTCTGTGTTAACACACGGAGCCGAATGAACCCATTTTTGGCACTCCAACGGAAACCTTGCAATGCCCACCACGTCCCACACAGGCTTTTCATCGAACACCTTGCATACAACATCACCCAAGCTACTGCATTTTGAGGTCCAAACATGAAATGCTATACATTTCAATGCAATTATCACAGAAAATTCACTACTTTTTGGGATTTGGAGAAAGAGGGTACCTGGGTCGGTATATTTTGGGGTGGTTGTGGGATTTGAGAAGGCGCAGTGACCGGAAAACGCTCGGCCGCGCCAGTTTCTGCATTGGGGCTGAGCTGCGGTAGGAAATAGCAATCCTCTGTTTGGAGGATCCGAAAGAAGGCGAGTTAGGCCATCTGGAATTCCAAGTTCTCAAAATCCAACGTTTGGGAGCTCGGTAGTGGTAAGGTTCAACTGAATTTCTTCCAATGTGTTTTCTGGCGTGTTGCCATTAACCCCAATTGGGACGACGAGAACCAGCAGCGTATGCACCAAAACGCCGTCGTATTTATGTTAGGGTGGTTGTTCTGTAAGTTGTGATTTTACCAGGGTTATTTTTTAAGAAAACTAATGAAAAATCTTTAAAAATGTTAGTTTTAATGAAAATAACAAAATAAAGGTATAAATGAATAGTATCAGGAGTGACTTTTCAAGATAAAAATGTTCTTAACGTTAAAAGTGAACAATACCGAAAGTGTTTCATTAAGATTCTCTTTTTTTTTTTAATGGAAAGTGATTTTTTGCACACATTCATTTTAACCTTTTACTTAAATTTTTTAATTTATAAATTGAATAAATGAAGTGAAAATAATAATCAAAATTAAACAGCGGAATAAGAAGCTGAACGGGTGTTTGTTTATTATATCCCTCTCCACATTTGTAATAGTTACTTTTATTTACCTATTGTCTTGAGGGAAAAAAATAATACCATTGCATTTTTTTTCCTCCATCATGGAAATCTTAGTTTGGGCTTCTTTATGCGACAACACATCACAGACAAGTGTTCAACTTAAATTTAATCGTTTGAAATGAAATGTCACATAACATAAGTTAACTTGACGGTTTATCGTACCATTTCCATCAATTAGCAACCAATACCATAAGCACACATGACTTGGTAATGTCATGAGACATGAAATAATTCACTTTAATCGTGTTGGACTTCCAAATTTACTTATTTTCTTGGCTAAAGAAGAGCTACCAAAAACATCTACATACATCATCTCTCATATATACCCCAACTCCTAGAGATCAAAATTGATGAAGGATTAAGCGAGAGAAAGTGGTCATGAAACAATCTAGGAGAACATAGAGAATGTCCTAAATCTGCAAGAATATCACCCACAACCTCAACCGCAACATATTTGCTTTCCAACACACATGTTCAATGTCAACTTCGTAACATATTCGACCTAAAATGTCTCAAATAATCGAGTAACAAAAACCTTTTATGACCTACTTTCTTTTCGAAGATTTAAGACAAACCCAGAGAGAGAGAGAGAGAGAGAGAGAGAGAGAGAGAGAGAGAGAGAGAGAGAGAGAGAGAGAGAGAGAGAGAGAGAGAGAGATGTCCCTCCCTAAGGAAATTTTATTTCTCTAAATATGCGAAAATTTTATTGGAGTACACCAGTGTATGACATGCATTCGATGAACATGTGTGCATACTAGAAAAAACTCCTAAATAGGATTATTGAAAATAAATGTGACAAGAAGATAATGTTAGGTTTAGAGGGTTCGAGATAGCAAAGTATTTAACTCCGTGGTATAAAGTTTAGTGCAAGTGATGGATATGGTTCAAATCATTGTGTCCTGAGTTCAAACCCTCCACCTCCCTTTAATTTAGATGAATTTAGTATAAAGTACCTATTGTTTGTCCAAAAAATAAATGGCATAAAGTTAGTAATTTAGGGTAAAATATTTTTATGAAGACTTGAGAATCTTTTTTGGCTCATGAACTTGAAGATGTCTCTCATGATCTCATTTTGGATGGATGTTTTTATAGAAACTGAATATCTTTCTTTCATCTCGCCTCACGACCTTCTCTCTCTCGATCCTCTTCGCTTTCGCTCCCAATTTCTGATCTTTCTCTCTGAATTTTGCTGTGATTCTTCATTGTTCTTCTTCGATTGTCGCTTCGATCTTGTTGTTTGGTGTATTTCTCGCTGCAATCAGCCATGGCGACTCCGTCAAATTCGTCTTCTCCTCTTGAGTCGGTGCAAGCTCCAAACCCTAATTCGTCAAATTCTGCCATGTCTTCGTCTTCATATGCTTCTCTAACGATCCAAAACATTGGAAGTATGGTGCCAATTAAACTCAAACGCTCCAATTATCTCCCCTGGCGTGCTTTATTTGCTCCAATTCTGCGCAGGTATAAGCTCCTTGGCATCATTGATGGTATTGAGGTCTGTCCATCACCTCTTCTTTCTGATCGCTCTATCAATCCCGACTTTGACATTTGGAATGAGAAAGATCAGAACCTTCTCATCTGGTTGAATTCTACTCTGTCTGAAGAAGTGATTCCTTTCACTGTTGGTGTCTCGTCGTCTCGGGATCTATGGATCAAGCTTGAGCAGCGCTTTGGAGGAGTCTCTGATGCTCACATTCATCAGTTACGATCTCGTCTCCAATCCATTCAGAAAGGTTCACAGTCAATTTCTGATTATCTTCAACAAATCAAGGAAAGCTCTGATACCATATAGAAACTGAATATCTTTCTTTCATTCAATACAATCAGATAATTACACAAAGTTTGATATATATATTGTGGGCATTCTAACAGATTACACTTATGCCCTTAACCAAACTAACAATTTACAAAACAACTAAAACAAACTATAAGCAATTCTTATCAACACTTTGATGACTCTTTAGTTTTAAGAGCAAACGATGAAAGCTAGATAAAATATAGAAAAAGCTAGCATGAGCGTGATTTCAACCAGATAGATGTGAGATACGTTGGACTTTATCTCCATGTGATGCATGCAACCCACATCGAGATCAAATGAAACAGTTTATTTAGTGATTACTATATGTATATATTTGCTCTTTAGTCTTTGATTATATGAATAAAAATTGATCTAAGGAGGTTAGTTGCAAATTCTAAGGTCTTATATGCAAATTGCTTAAGATCGATCGATCTTATCATCAATCTGAATTGATATACGAACAAATTAAGTCTGGTTTAGTGGTTCAATTTTCTTTTGGTGGAGAATACGGCTAAGGCTGTTGTTTCCTTTGTGGCCGAAAAGCTTGGTGACTTCATAATTAAGGAGGCAAGTTTCTGTGCGGAGTTGGCGATCAAGTTAAGCTTGCACAAACCGAGCTAAAAATGATGCAGGGCTTGTTGAAGGATGCAGATGCAAGACAAAGAGATAAAGAAGTAATACGTGTTTTGGTTGCTGAAATTAGAGATGCTGCTTATAATTTGGAGGATGTCAGTGAAAACTTTGCCTTGAAGGTGACTTCCAAGTTCCAAGAGGAAAGGAGGAGGTGTTTAGAGTTTTATGAAAAGGTTCCGTTCCATCTTGATTGAAGGAGTCAATCTTCATGAGATAGGGTCAGAAATTGGGAACATTACAACCAAATCTCTCATTTGAGGTTGAGTAGTTTGCAGGCTCACAACATAAGGGACATAAGGGAGAGCAGCGGTTACACGTTAATGAGAGGAAGCAACAACTAAGGCGAACCTAGAATGTGATGTTGTCGGGTTAGAGAAGAGTGTCAAGGAGTTGGTTCTGCATTTGGTAAGAGATAAACATCACCGCCTCCGAGTTCTTTCTATATGGGGGATGGGTGGCTTGGGCAAGTCCACTCTTGCGAAACAGATTTACCATCATAACGAAATTAGATGCAGTTTTAGCTCTTTTGCTTGGGGTGTGTATATCTAAACAGTTTCAAGTGAGAAATGTTTGGCAAGAGATTTTAACGAAACTCATTTCTGCTACCTGTGAGCAAAGAAAAGAAATCGCTTGAATGAGTGATGCTGAAATAGCCAAGAAACTTTGTCTTCTCCAGAAAGATAAAAGATGTTTGGCGGTTCTTGATGATATTTGCAGTATTGAGGCATGGGACTCCTTGAAAGCTGCATTTCCATACGAGGAAACGAAGAGGAGCAGTAGCGTTGCATGTAAGAAACTTGATGTGAGTTTCATCAAACATTTGACAAGTGTAATATTATAAGTTAAGTGAGTTATATATATTGAACTTAGCCTAACTAATGTAATAATGCAGTTTCCGGAATTAAGACTTGGAGGGAAACTTAAGGAGATTCAAATTAATTTGAATCGGACAGTTACATTGAAGATGTAACTGGTGATAACTCCTTTCTTGATGGGAGGAAGGAACTACTACAAGTATATATATAGCGATATGGTCCCTTCTCTTGGTGTGAAAAACATGGTCCCATCAATATTCTTCTCACAGGACTTCTAGCTACTAAGAACACAGTTGACGAGTGGGATGCGGTGCATAATAAGAATGTTTATGCAAACATAAGGAGAAGCAAAGGCCAAGAAGAAGAGTACACAGGTGCAACGTGGCTGTTAGCATTGAGTTATGACGACTTACCGTATCATTTAAAGCCATGCTTGCTTTATTTAGTAGGTCAGTTTCCTGAGGATTATGAGATTCCAGTGAATAAGTTGGCTAACCTATGGACACCAGAAGGTTTTATTTCTTTAGCCCAACATAGACAAAGTTCAGTCGAAACCATGGAAGGTATAGCATATAACTGCTTAACAGAGTTGGTCGAAAGGTGTGTGGCTGAAGGTGGGGAACGAGGTTCAGTTAGGAAGATAAAAACCTGCCGTATCCATGATCTTATGCGACACATGTGCTTGTTGAAGGCAGAAGAGGAGCATTTCCTCCAAATCGCCAATTTTATGGCTAGAAACAAGGTAATTGGTAAAGTTCAAGGAGTTGCTATATTCTTGGACGAGAAGGTTGAAAAATTGGTTCCATCAAAAGATGAAGGAGATGTCCACCTTAGATCGCTCTCATACTTTGGCTCAATTCGTTGGATCGCAGGAAGTAAAAAGTTACTACGATCAATGTTCAAAGATTTCAAAGATATCGAAAAGATACCGATCAAAGAAATGAAAGAGTTTGCATTCTTTTGAAATAAAAATGAAATTATACAAGAGAGAGAGGCCTCTAAACCTCTAAACAACAAGGCTGCTCTTCTTTTGTATCTCCTTCTCTATTGAAAAAAAAAAAAAAACAACAACAACGTGATGCTTTTCGTACTCCCCATGCATTCCCCTCCTGCACCCCTTGTATCCCTTAGATCGAATAAACTCGAAGGCGAATAATGGGAGGAGTGTAGAAGGAGAGAATGGAAAATCGAAAATCACTACCATGAAAAATAATGCTTCTGCTAGCTAATTTGAGCTTAAAGCAGCAAACCCACCACCTTTCATCATCTGCTTAAACTCCTTGAAATTCACCCTCCCATCACCATCACCATCAACCTTCTTTATCATGATCTTGCAATCCTCCAATGTCCTTCCTTGCTTCAGCCCCAAGGAAGATAAAACCGACTGCAGCTCGTCCACCGTGATGAATCCGTCTCCGTTCCGATCAAACACATTGAACGCCTCCCTCATGTCTTCCTCCTCGTCCCTCTCGCCTATGATCGTCTGGTACAACGCCCCGAATTCATCAATGTCCACGAACCCATCTCCATTGACATCGATTTTTTCAATCATCTGGATCAAGTCTTTGTCCGGAATGTAAATCCCCAGTTTCTCCAACGAGTCCCTCAGCTCCTTCTTCGTGATCCGCCCGTCCCCGTTCTGATCAAACATCTGGAAAACCCGCCGTACCTCCGCCCTGTCCATTAAAATTGCTAAAAAAAATAATGAATCACCACCAAATAGTACGATTCAAAATTCGATCGGGATATTGAGGAACCAGCAAAAAAAAAACCCAAATGGTAAGAAAGATTTCAATTTTTGGAAGAAGTGAGGAATGGAGGGTAGAAAATATGGGAAAAAACCCTGAGGAAAAAAATGGTTGGGAAACTTGGTTAGTACCGAACTGAGAATTTGTGGTGGGAGTTGTACGGAGTTGTTACAAGGAAAAAGGAGGTGAAAAATCGATTAGGGTCAAACGTTTGTACGTTGATGATTGATTGGCTTAAAATTTTGGTTTTTAACGTTGTCAGTTGAAAAACGCGGGTATTGGTTTGAAGTCGTTTGGAATGAAACCCGCCGTTTTTGCGGCGCTGCGTTTATAATTGTGGCGCCGTATTTTCTCGAATTAAGACTTGATTTTAGGGTTTTTTTTTTTTTTAAATTTTAACGAAAAGATTTCCGTACTGTTCATTTTAATAAAAAATCACATTTATCATGGTATTATTCATTTACAACACATTTTTATCATTTTCATTAAAACTTAAAATTTTTAATCCCTTTTCATTATTATTTTTATTTTTTTGGTGATTCAAAGGTTGCATTTTTGTTTGAACAAAAGTTTTGTGCAGATCGTAGGTTTGCGCATGCCCAAAATATAGAATGGAGTTTTGGGTAATTATCAAAGCTAGCTTGGTTTTTTATGGTGAAATTGAACTATCATTCAATTATCATACTCAGTAACAAGGACGTGAGTTAAGCTAGTTTGCAATGATAAAAAAATGAGGTTTGAAATCGTTTGGAATTACTTTTAAAATAATCGAAATCGTTTTTAAAAAAAATATTTATAGGGTTCCAAAAACACTTAGGGGGTGTATTCAATTGAGATTTTGAGGGATTTTAATTATTTTAATGAATCCAAGAGTATTCAATCAAGATTTTAAGTGATTCTTTGAAATTCAATGTGTATTCAATCAGGATTTTAAGATAGTTTATTAAAATCCTTAGAAATCCGGATGTATTCAATTAGAATTTTAAAGAAGTTTATAACATTTCAGTTGTATTAAATTAGAATTAGAATTTAAAGAATTTAGAAAAGTTGAGGAATTAGAGGGGAATTCAAGAGATTTTGTAGTGTATTTTAAGCATTCACAAATCTCACCTCTCCCGATGAGATTTCAAGGAAATTAAATCAAAATTTTACTTGAAATATCTACAAATCAGTTAAACTCCATAAAAATTCATGGATTTATAAATCCATTAAAATCTTTCAAATTCTCAATTGAATATACCCCTTAAAGTGATTCGTGCAAGAAGCACTAGCACCAGTTATGTGATTTCTGTAGAGAGCACTTAAAGTATCTTTTCAAAATTCACTTTTATTTTTACTAAAAATTTGTTCCATATATTTTCGTTTTCAACAATTTTAAAAGTAATTTCAAACGAACTCATAAAGTAAAGTGGTCGTCCCGTTGCATCCAAATTCAAATATAAAGTGATTTATAAACACCCTTTTTCTCCAAAGAACGGGCAAATTTAATTAATTTGAATTATTATTATTATTATTATTGAGTAAAACGATAATGTTAATAAGTTAAACGTTATATTAGCTACTAATGGGATTCGAACCACGCTATCATGCAAGGACACAACACATTTCCACTACTATAGTAAAGGGTTACTTCTCCAAAGAAGGGTCATGTTTATTTCATTTGAATTTATTAAATAGAAGGTTACTTCATCTGAATTGAAAATAAAAAGTAAACAACATAACCAAGGGGAGGGTGTCTAAAGATTATTTCTCATTCAAATCTTCCATCTCCAATTAGCTATTGTTTATATAACATAATACCTACTTAAGAGTTCAATTATGTTCAACTCCGTTTTATTTTTAAGAAAACTAATGAAAATAGCTTGAAAATTTTGAATTTTAACGATAAGAACAAAATAAAAGGTAAAATAAACAGTACCAAAATTGATCTTTTAATGTAAAAATATGATTTTTCCTTAAAATTTCCTTTATTTTTTTGAGCCTTAATGAGAAACTTCTAGTGAGACTTTATTTTCAGTCCAATCTCCAAAGTCTAAGATCTTTTTAGTCCCACCATTTTTAGCGTGCAAAGAATGTGTTAGAACTTGTTTGTTTTAATTCCAAATAGTAGCCCTTATTTATTTGTTTTAGAATCAGAAAGAACGTAGCGAAGAGATATTATTCTGATCATGTTAAATCGATAGATCATCACCCTTTCACATCTCTTTCATCATTTTCTTCATCAATCAAATTCAATTTACAGAAAATATCAAATTAAATTTAAGAAAATAAAAACAAGTGTAATCCAACCATGTGCCCACAAAACCAACCAAAGTAATAGGGATAATGGGCGAGTAGTTGGATAATCTAGAAAAACTAGAACTCGATTAATATTGCAAACGAAGAAATTGCCTCAAAACATCGACTGTTTAGGGACAGAGTGCGTTTGCTTAATATAATTATTAATTATTTATCAAACTTTATAAATTAAATTGGGGGAAATAAAGGAAAAGAAGATGTGACAGTAGTAAAAGGGCCTGAAGAATCAGGAGGAAGTCAGATTCAGGCGAGTGCTACTGCCGATTTGGATTTCGCAAGGTTTGTAATTCATTTGGCTGGATCGTTGAATCGACACCCAGTCAAGAAGCTGAACTTGCTTACCCTTTCAAAAAATTCAAAGCAAAATTTGATAAAATAAATAGAGAGATTAAATCGAATCAAAACAATCGAAGAAGCGACGGCAGGGATTTATGGAGGAAAGAAAAGGAATTAGAATCGGACGGGAGCTGCCGCGGAAGAGAAGAAGAAGAGGAACCCTGCACAGGACGATACTTGCTAATCTCTCTGATATCGTAGTATTTATATAGAAAATTAGCAGGAACTAGGGTTTTCTTTTGCTCGAGTGGGCTCAGCCCTATAGACTTCAGACTAATTATTGTTCGGCCCATTGGCTCGAGTTTGGGCATTGTATCACAAATTAATCACTTATTAGGGAGTCTCCAAAAAAAAAAAATCAAAATATTCAAATTAGTACTAACATTAATAAATGGCAACGACAATATTTTTCAACCGAAAAACAAAATATAATGTGGCATGACATGGATTTGTAGCCCTCACCATTATTGACAAAATTGACAGCAGCTTCAAAACTCTTTTTAATTAATTATTAAATGCATTTTATTTATTTTATTAAAATTTATAATAATATTTGCATTTGACATATCAAGTGAAGAGCAAAACTTTAAAACATGTCAAAATACCACATAGGTTGTCAAATTTAAATTTTAAGTTAAAATTTGACATCTTTTTTACAGATGCTCTTCTAAGGCGTTATAACTTTTAAACATAACTGATTAACTTGAGAAGCAGCGACATGAGCGGAATGAAAGTACTTCTCAGTACAACACGACACATGATAACGATTTGAAACAAATAGGTTATTGAGGGAAAAATTTAGTTACCCCTTTGAACTATCGTTTGTGGTCCACCAAATTGCCACATTGAGTTTCAATTTTAGTTTGAGCCTCCTTATAGTTTCAAAAATCAATGTGGCAATAAAAACGAGACAATATCACGTCAATTAGTAGTTTAGTTCAATGTTTTGGTAAATAGGGACATGCAAAGCCCGTGAGCCATTTTTTGAAGTAATATGGTGATTTAGTTATGTCTATTTCTCCCCCTCACTTCGGGTTAAAAGCCTAATTTAGAAGGCGCTGCTAGATCATGCAAACCAGGAAGCAAAACAATACACAAGGCAAAACGGGAGCTTCAGTAGTCACTACTACAACTATACATCTTCTGCCCCTCTTCTGTTAGGTTCTAGGATTCTAGAGATGATGTGAGAGCACTGCACAATCACATCCTCCAACCACTAATACGAGACGCATAAATAGAAACTTAACACCCTATTCACTAGGATATTGGACCACATGCACATTCTCCAACCACTATAATTTCACCATTCAATTATACGAAAATAAGAGGAAGAGACTGAGAGTCTGAGAGACAATGACACTTCTCATACAACAATAACAACAACAACAACAAAGCCTTTTCCCACTAAGTGGGGTCGGCTATATGAATCCTAGAACGCCATTGCGCTCGGTTTTGTGTCATGTCCTCCGTTAGATCCAAGTACTCTAAGTCTTTTCTTAGAGTCTCTTCCAAAGTTGTCCTAGGTCTTCCTCTACCCCTTCGGCCCTGAACCTCTGTCCCGTAGTCACATCTTCGAACCGGAGCGTCAGTCGGCCTTCTTTGCACATGTTCAAAATCACCGGAGCCGATTTTCTCTCATATTTCCTACAATTTCGGCTACTCCTACTTTACCTCGGATATCCTCATTCCCAATCTTATCCTTTCTCGTGTGCCCACACATCCCACGAAACATCCTCATCTCCGCTACACCCATTTTGTGTACGTGTTGATGCTTCACCACCCAACATTCTGTGCCATACAACATCGCTAGCCTTATTGCCGTCCTATAAAATTTTCCCTTGAGCTTCAGTGGCCTACGACGGTCACACAACACGCCGGATGCACTCTTTCCATCCAGCTCGTATTCTATGGTTGAGATCTCCATCTAATTCTCCGTTCTCTTGCAAGATAGATCCTAGGTAGCGAAAACGATCGCTTTTTGTGATCTTCGCTAGATTGCTCCGGTCATTAGTGTGGATAAGTATATAAATGGATAGAGATAGGAAAGCAAACACAAGATGTACGTGGTTCACCCAGATTGGCTACGTCCACGGAATAGAAGAGTTCTCATTAATTGTGAAGGGTTTACACAAGTACATAGGTTCAAGCTCTCATTTAGTGAGTACAAGTGAATGATTTAGTACAAATGACATTAGGAAATATTGTGGGAGAATGATCTCGTAATCACGAAACTTCTAAGTATCGGAGTGTGGTGTCGTCTTGACTTGCCTTATCTGTCTCATAGGTAGATGTGGCATCTTCTCTGGAAGTACTCTTCCTCCATCCAGGGGTGGTATCTTTAACTGGTGGAGATGCACAAGGTAATGTATCAATTTCACTTGAAGCTTACTTGTAGTTTCAGGCTTGGTCAAGCGCGATACAAACCATGTAGTAGGAGTCCCCCAAGTCACCGAGCTAGGGGGTCTGCTGAAAGAGGTGACAGACAAGGTAAGCAATCAGAGCTCCGACTGATTATTCACCTTCTCCCCATCTTGCAGCAGCATGAAGGATAAAGAGAAGAAAAATGAGAAGAGATGATATGAGATACTTTTGCTTTTGAAGAAGTAACTTTCCACAGGCTTATTCTTGAACTGAGCTGGAGGGTTTTCTGGTTTCCTCCAAAGTATAAGGTCGACTGAAGAATTTGAGGGTCAAAACAAGTCCATCAAATCTAGAGTACGTTCCACCCTGCTGATATGGGATACTTTTGCTTTTGACAGAGTAATGAATGTATCGGCACGTGTGCTGTTACGCTTGTCTCCACATGCTTCCTTGTATCCTTCGCACTTGCCCTATCTGTTCCTCAAGCAGATGCGGAATCTTCCCTGGAAACATAAGATGTTGAAGATGAGTACTCGAGAGCAATGCCAGGTAAGTAATCAGGTAAGGGGTTCCAGGCAGTCAGTTCCTGGCTGGAAGCTTGATTCCAAGTGCTGACTGATTGCTCTCTTTCTCCTTGTCTTGCAGGTAAAAACAAGGCCAAAAGAAAAGACAGGGAAAAAGCATGATATGGGATACTCTTGCTTTTAACCCTGATGATATGAGATATTCTTGCTCTAGTATAGCTTGTTTGCAGAGGTATTATCGGGGGGAAAGAAAGCTGAATATTTCGAAAGGCTTCGTTGGGAGTGCCCTCTCAGATATGATGAAGGGTTGAGCATTTTTGCAGGTCTGCCTGTCCGTTGGGGATGGAGGTCGACATATATAGGAGTCTCCCTAACAACAAGTAGTAATGCTATTCCTTTACCCTGCTTGGTCATAGCACGGTAGTGGGAGCTGCCAGTTTCACATGTTTTAACTCTGTCAGAGCACTTTGAAAAAGTGGTCTGTGGTATCTGGCTCTCGAGATTCGGAGAACGATGCCTCTTCGATTTTTGAGAAAGCAATCATGCTGGGGGTATGACTCTCGAGATTCGGAGAGCAGTGTCTCTTCGATTTTTGAGGAAGTAATCATGTTGGGAGTCTGGCTCTCGAGATTCGGAGGGCGGTGCCTCTTCGATTTTGGAGCAAGCAATCTTGTTGGGAGTGTTGTCTCGAATGTGAGTAAAGGTTGGGCATGTTTGCTAGTCTACCTTGCCACGAAGCACAAAGGTTAACACACAGGGACTTTCCAATTATCCAGCAATGGTACTGTTCCTTTACCCTCTCTTCGATTTTGAGAAAGTAGTCATGTTGGGAGTCTGGCTCTCGAGATTCGGAGGACGGTGCCTCTTCGATTTTGGAGCAAGCAATCTTATTGGGAGTGTTTTCTCGAATGTGAGTAAAGGTTGGGCATGTTTGCTAGTCTACCTTGCCACGAAGCACAGAGGTTGACACACAGGGACTTTCCAATTATCCAGCAGTGGTACTGTTCCTTTACAGTTGTGGGTAATAATATGGTAGCTAGACCTTCAAAATTTATGTGTCTAAACTTTTGTTAGTGCTGTTTCTTTGCTATTCTTTTACCTTTCTTGGTCAGAGCGATGTAGTGGGAGCTGCAAGCTTCACGTGCTCAACTTTGGCAGAGAACTTTGGCAAAGTTATTTGTGGTACCCATGAGCTATTGTTGCGTGTGGGAAGTGGGTGATTGAACAGTAAGATTCATGTGCTTTCTACTTCACCAGAAGTCTTCGACAGAATGCCCATAATTTCTGCAAAGCTGAGTGTGCGTGTGACAGGTGCTGACAAGGCTAGAAAAGTAGGTGCCTCTTCGATTTCTGAGATCGGCCCTCGTGGTCTCTGAGCAGCCCAGCTTTTGAGAAAGCGAGCGCCTCTTCGATTGATTCGGAGAACGATGCCTCATCGATTTTTGAGAAAGCAATCATGCTGGGGGTCTGGCTCTCGAGATTCGGGGAGCAGTGTCTTTTCGATTTTTGAGAAAGTAATCATGTTGGGAGTCTGGCTCTCGAGATTCGGAGGGCGGTGCCTCTTCGATTTTGGAGCAAGCAATCTTGTTGGGAGTGTTTTCTCGAATGTGAGTAAAGGTTGGGCATGTTTGCTAGTCTACCTTGCCACGAAGCACAGAGGTTGACACACAGGGACTTTCCAATTATCCAGCAATGGTACTGTTCCTTTACCCTCTCTTCGATTTTTAAGAAAGTAGTCATGTTGGGAGTCTGGCTCTCGAGATTCGGAGGACGGTGCCTCTTCGATTTTGGAGCAAGCAATCTTATTGGGAGTGTTTTCTCGAATGTGAGTAAAGGTTGGGCATGTTTGCTAGTCTACCTTGCCACGAAGCACAGAGGTTGACACACAGGGACTTTCCAATTATCCAGCAGTGGTACTGTTCCTTTACCCTTGTGGGTAATAATATGGTAGCTAGACCTTCAAAGTTTATGGGTCTAAACTTTGTTAGTGCTGTTTCTTTGCTATTCTTTTACCCTTCTTGGTCAGAGCGATGTAGTGGGAGCTGCAAGCTTCACGTGCTCAACTTTGGCAGAGAACTTTGGCAAAGTTATCTGTGGTACCCATGAGCTATTGTTGCGTGTGGGAAGTGGGTGATTGAACAGTAAGATTCATGTGTTTTCTACTTCCCCAGAAGTCTTTGACAGAATGCCCATAATTTCCGCAAAACTGAGTGTGCGTGTGACAGGTGCTGACAAGGCTGGAAAAGGCTGGAAAAGTAGGTGCCTCTTCGATTTCTGAGATCGGCCCTCGTGGTCTCTGGGGAGCCCAGCTTTTGAGAAAGCGAGCGCCTCTTCGATTTTTGAGATCGGCCTTCGTGGTCTTTGAGCAGCCCAACTTTTGAGAAAGCAAACGCCTCTTCGATTTCTGAGATCAACCCTCGTGATCTCTAAGCAGCCCAGCTTTTGAGAAAGCAAACGCCTCTTCGATTTCTGAGCAGGCGCCTCTTCGATTTCTGAAGCTTCGTCGAGTGCAGATTTTTATAGGGGCTGGCATTAAGTTCCAAAGCACACTTGAATCTCCACCAGTAGAAGCTTCATTCTTGCACTTCTAAGATCTTGATTTGTCCGACCTCTTCTCTCTTCAACACCTTTGAAAATGTCTGGCCCCTCCGACCGTCGTTTTGACTTGAACCTTGTTGAAGAGGCAGCCCCGCCTTCTCCAGACAACATATGGCGCCCATCCTTCGTCTCCCCTACTGGTCCTCTTACCGTTGGGGATTCCGTGATGAAGAATGATATGATCGCTGCGGTGGTGGCCAGGAACCTTCTCACTCCCAAAGATAACAGACTACTTTCCAAACGGTCTGATGAGTTAGCTGTTAAGGATTCGCTGGCTCTCAGTGTTCAGTGTGCAGGTTCTGTGTCTAATATGGCCCAACGCCTATTTGCTCGAACCCGCCAAGTTGAATCATTGGCGGCTGAAGTGATGAGTCTCAAACAGGATATTAGAGGGCTCAAGCATGAGAATAAACAATTGCACCGGCTCGCACATGACTATGCTACAAACATGAAGAGGAAGCTTGACCAGATGAAGGAAACTGATGGTCAGGTTTTACTTGATCATCAGAGATTTGTGGGTTTGTTCCAAAGGCATTTATTGCCTTCGTCTTCTGGGGCTGTACCGCGTAATGAAGCTCCAAATGATCAACCTCTGATGCCTCCTCCTTCTAGGGTTCTGTCCAGTACTGAGGCTCCAAATGATCCCCCTCCGGTGCCTTCTCTTTCTGGGGCTCTACCGACTGCTGAGACTTCTCCTAAGCAACCTTTGTGAAGGCTCCCTCTTGTGTGCTTATTTTGACTCATGTATATGTACATATTTGTAGCTTATCGGGGATATCAATAAATAAGCTTTCTTTCATTTCAACGTATTGTGTTAAATACACCAAAGCCTTCTTCGCTAAGTTCTTTGAATTTTCTTTTGTTAAAGCTTGTATGTTGAAGCTTTCTGAGTGGAGCATGTAGGTTGGGGTAGTGTTCCCTTAATTTCCCGAGTGAGGAAAACTTCTCGGTTGGAGACTTGGAAAATCCAAGTCACTGAGTGGGATCGGCTATATGAATCTTAGAACGCCATTGTGCTCGATCCTGTGTCATGTCCTTCGTTAGATCTAAGTACTATAAGTCTTTTCTTAGAGTCTCTTCCAAAGTTTTCCTAGGTCTTCCTCTACCCCTTCGGCCTTGAACCTCTGTCCCATAGTCGCATCTTCTAATCGGAACGTCAGTAGGCCTTCTTTGCACATGTCCAAACCACCGTAACCGATTTTCTCTCATCTTTCCTTCAATTTCGGCTACTCCTACTTTACCCCGGATATCCTCATTCCTAATCTTATCCTTTCTCGTGTGCCCACACATCCAACGAAGCATCCTCATCTCCGCTACACCCATTTTGTGTACGTGTTGATGTTTCACCGCCCAACATTTTGTGCCATACAGCATCGCCGGCCTTATTGCCGTCCTATAAAATTTTCCCTTGAGCTTCAGTGGCATACGGCGGTTACACAACACGCCGGATGCACTCTTCCACTTCATCCATCCAGCTTGTATTCTATGGTTGAGATCTCCATCTAATTCTCCGTTCTTTTGCAAGATAGATCCTAGGTAACGAAAACGGTCGCTCTTTGGTATTTCTTGATCTCCGATCCTCACCCCTAACTCGTTTTGGCCTCCATTTGCACTGAACTTGCACTCCATATATTCTGTCTTTCATCGGCTTAGGCGAAGACCTTTAGATTCCAACACTTCTCTCCAAAGGTTAAGCTTTGCATTTACCCCTTCCTGAGTTTCATCTATCAACACTATATCGTCTGCGAAAAGCATACACCAAGGAATATCATCTTGAATATGTCGTGTTAACTCATCCATTACCAACGCAAAAAGGTAAGGACTTAAGGATGAGCCTTGATGTAATCCTACAGTTATGGGAAAGCTTTCGGTTTGTCCTTCATGAGTTCTTACGGCAGTCTTTGCTCCTTCATACATATCCTTTATAGCTTGGATATATGCTACTCGTACTCCTTTCTTCTCTAAAATCCTCCAAAGAATGTCTCTTGGGACCCTATCATACGCTTTTTCCAAATCTATAAAGACCATGTGTAAATCCTTTTTCCCATCTCTATATCTTTCCATCAATCTTCGTAAGAGATAGATTGCCTCCATGGTTGAGCGCCCTGGCATGACACTTCTCATGATCTGGATAAATTCTCTTCTAGAAGCAACGACAAACAGCCATCCAACAATGTGGATATCAGAAGAGAAAATAATTCGGCAATTCTAAACCACATTGTAGCCATCAAAAAAGGATTTCCTGAGAAAAGCATCCCGGGTAATCCAAAGAAAATTGTACGTCCATCGGGAGGGTCATAGACAGAACAATTCATCCTTAGACCCCATTAGCTATTTCATTTTCCTTTTTTGCATGTAAAACTATGTTCATCTTCAAACAGATTCCCAAATAAAGATATATGTGCTTCCTGAAGGGCTCTAGCCACTTAACACCTATCATGATCTTCTCATGGTTCCCTATCCCGCACGATACCTATCCCTTATTATTCCAGCATGCTGGAAAGAAAAGAGTTTGGAAAGATGTTTCCAAATCTCCACTACCCAGTACCCAAAGAATAATGCTCATATAATATCTCAAGTAAGCTCCACTAAGGTGCTAGAAAATAAGAAAAAAAGAACAAAACATCTCCAAAACATCTCAAGTGCAAAACTACGGGTGACCAAAGTCACCAAACCAAACCCATGTAATGGAATAAAACTGCACCGAGCAGTGTGCAGAACAGAAAAGTTCATAAAAGCACGTTTTAAACATAAACCAATCTGTTGCTTAGTTTCTTGCACAGCTACACTAATCTAAACTTCACATAAGCGATTGTGATTCAGTACTATCGCCAGCTCAAGCAACTATAGCCAATCGCAAAACAAACCCATCCATGAACATTAACACTCGCCTATCATCAAGCGTTTCAAGTTCTTCATCATTGTTACTGAAACTATTATCACGTGAAAATCTAAACTCCCTACCTCCTTCATCCAGTTCTTGCATTATATTACCTTTACGCAACATTCCATAGAATTCCACAATTTGCAGGTTGTTATGCAGCAATCAATTAATATAAACCAAACAGCTACCACTCTTCGCTCATGTAAACTACAACGAGATGACTACTACAAACTAAAGATTCACATTCAACCTCCATTCAAGTCGAACTCTACATTTACTTCCTGGACCTAAGCCTACAAACTGAAATCCACATTCAACTCCATCCAGGTCAAAAATATGTCCGTCATTTACTCAATCTGCTCCTAGCCTCCTACTTCCGAAACACCACCCTTATATTACTAAATGGAACAACGAACAAGGATTTCTGACCCCATTCTAGAAAACCCGAAATCTATGCCTCAACACTTTTTCAACATTTCTCCTACATTTCATCGATTTTCACCAACTAAATCAACACTGAAAAAAGCACAAAGATTAATACGGAAGCCAAAACAAACAATTCAACATTTCAAAATATTCAAATCATGAAATTGAACAACAATTTTCTCAATTCATACACAGAAATCCAAAGCATTAGACCCACAACATTAAAAACTGGTTCCACATAATTCCCTCAGAGCCAGAAAATCGCATTATTGTATCAAAAAACAGAGTAAAATCCCAAGAATTTCACTACCCTAAGCTTATGGAATGTCCCAGGGTTTGGCCTCAGGGACAGCAACCACCATACCTTGAAGCTCTGGAGTGAGTACGACCTGGCATCCCAGCCTGGAATGCTTGTTGAGAACCCTAGCCCTAGAGTTCCTCTTCAGCACGTACTCCTCGTCGTAGGACCGCGGCGGGAGCTTGTCGAACCATTCCTGAGCAATGTTGACTTCGCACTCGGCGGAGCAGGCGTCGATGTCCTCGAGCCGGTGGGAGGCCGGGTCGATCAGGCCCCTCTGGGCCAGGGCCTTGAGGAGAGTGTGGCCGGATAGGCCCACCACCTCGCGCTTGCGGCCGTCGACGTCGATCGCGAAAAGCTTGACGATTCGGTCGGAGACTTTGGCGGAGTGAGTGGGGGAGGATGTGGAGGCGGAGGATCTGGAGATTAAGGAGAGGGAAGGGAGGCGGTGGAGGATTTGAGAGTGACGGAGTCTCTGAAGGCTCGCCATCGCCATCTTTTGTTTCAGGTTTGGGCAACGATTTGGCTGTGTGACTGCGATGACCTGTTTGTTTGGGAGAAAAAAAATACTTTTTTTTTGTTGTAAAATCGAAGGTGTGTGCAATAAAATAAATGAAATAAGACATAAAATTTATGAGGTTTTTCTACAGTTAGTGTGACTGGAGTACGTTCTCGGGGCAGCAGTGGTGCTTTCTATTACAATTTAGAATAATATGAGTACAAAAATAACTTTTTCTATTATCTCCTCTCTTTTCTCTCTTCCTCTTCCGTGAACTTCTTACTTTCATCCTTAGGTGTGTTGTGTTCCATAAAGCTTGCTTTTATATAAGCAAATTACGAGCAACATAGTGAAAGGCATATTAGTAGAGTCACCTAACATTCCATCCAATAAAGATAGATTGAAGTGGATTAGTGATTAGTCATCCAGTCACCTTTACAACATTCCATCTTGAATGGTCACAAGTCTTCGATTGACTCCTTAAAATCTTGATATGTTTTTGGATGCTCCCCTTGATGAGTAGTATCATATATGTTATGCTTGTTGACTTTCCACATGCTTGTTCTTGAACTGGGCTAGAGGGTCTTCTGCTAGACTTCCTCCAAATGTCTGAATTTACTCCTTTTATTTGGAGCTGAATTTGATTCAAAGGTGGTGGACACTTGATCTTGAATCAGACTTGTGATTTCTTCAAGGACTGTCGAGGCTTGATCTTGAATGAAATTGGACCATGAGGAGCTTCACGTGGCAAATAGTCTTCAGCTTTGTCAGGGATGAATCAGCACGTGTTTGTTGCGCTTATCTCCACATGCTTCAATGTATCATTTTCACTTGTCTTATCTGTTCCCCTTGCATAAGTGGTATTTTTCTTGGTTTTCCCCCATGCATGTGTGACATCTTCTCTTATAGTATTTGTCCCCTGTTGCAAGAATGGAATGCAACCCTTTCATTTGGATGGTTCATCACTTTTTCGTGACTGGAGACCCAGCTCCAACAACAGTTGGAGATGGTTACTCGAGAGCAATGCTAGGTAAGCAATCAGGAAAGGTTCCAGGCAATTGGTTCCTTACCAGAAGTTTGATTGAAGGTTCCGACATATTGCTTTCTTTATCCTTGTCTTTGTAGGTAAGAACAAGGACAAAGGAAAGAATATGGAAAAAACATGATAAGAGATACTCTTGCTTTCGACCCTGATGATATGAGATACTCTTACTTTGGTGTGACTTGTTTTGAAGAGGTATTCTCGGAAAGGAAGACATGAGTATTTCGAGATGCTTTGTTGAAGATGCATTCTCGGAGATGAGGAAGAGTTAGGTATTCTTGCAGGTCTGCTTTGTTATGGAGAACGGAGGTCGACATATATAGAGATTTCCCAATAGCAAGTAGTGGTGTTGTGCATTTACTCTTGTCAGCAACTGTGGTGTAATTAGAACAGTAAGATTTACGCGTTTTCAACTTTGTCAGAGATCTTTGACAAAGTTGCACACGATATCCGAAAAAACTGAGATTGCGTCTGAAAAATGCCAACAAACTTTATTCAAGAAAATCTGGCTTTTGAAATTCGGAAAGCGGTGCCTCTTCGATATCTGAACAAGTGGCTTTGTTGCCTCTTCTTTTATAGAGACATCAATTGTGTTCAAAAGTATGCTAAAAAAGTTGTTGCCTGTAAAAATTTTCCCCTTCTTGCACTTCTGAGATTTTGACCTCATTTTTCCTTCATCATTTTTGAAAATGGCTTGCCCATCTAACATTTTCTTAGATTTGAGTCTTAGGAGTGATACAGACAAGCATCGTCAAGATAATATATGGCGCTCGTCCTTCTTATCTTCTAATGGTCCTCTTACAGTTGGGGATTCTGTGATGAAGAATAACATAACCGTTATTGTGGTAGCTAGGAATCTTCTCACTCTAAAGGATAACAGAATCCTTTCAAAAAAGTCTGATGAGTCGACCGTTCAAGACTCTTTGGCTCTTAGTGTTCAATGTGCGGGCTCTGTATCCAATATGGGCCAACGCTTACTTGTTCAAACTCGCCAAGTTGAATCATTGATGCCTGAGGTGACAAGTCTTAAACAAGAGATCAGATGGGCTTAAGCACGAGAATAGAATGTTACACGTGCTTGTAAATAATTACTCGATGAACATGAAAAGAAAGCTCGACCAGCTGCAGAAATCTGAAAGTCGGATTCAAAGTGATCACCAGAGATTCGTTGCTAGATTTCGAAAGCAACTGCTGCCTTCCCCTTTTGGTGTTTTGTCAAGTACTGGGGTGCCACATGATCAATCTCCAGTTCCTCCTCCTTCTAGGGTACTGCCGAACATTGAGGCTTCACATGAGCAACCTTTGTGAAGGTTTCATCCTGTTTGTTTGTTTTAACTCATGTGTATGCACATATCTATAATTTCTCGAAGATATTAATAGATAAGCTTTATTTCATTCAATATATTGTGTCAAATACAATAAAGCATTTACTTCACTAAGATGTGGTACTTCTGGACCAAATATCAATTTATTTTTTCCCTCATGAAGATAAATGATCATTCTTAATGTCAACATCATTTAAGTATTCAACTCATAATCTTCAATCTATATGATTCTTTAATATCATAAACATCATGGATAAAATTCGTGTTGGCATATTGTTCGATCTGCAGTTCGAGACAATTATTATGTCGTGCATCATTGCCTTTTTCAGATTGTGCCATGCATATTCCATAAACTTCTTTTTTTTTTCTTTCTTTGTCTATCTCTACCAGTCTCGAAACCCAGGACCAGCTGGGTTGTTGTGGAGGTCACACAAAACCAACTCAATATAAAAAGGTTACCAGAGACTGACGTTGTTCTTGCATGGCCCAGAGAACATGGCATCACAAAAGCAAGAACCTCCCTACAGAGACATAGATGATAGTGGGGTTGACGGAGGCACAAGAGATGGAGGCTTGTGTGGATTCATTCTTGCCATCACCATCTCAGACAACCGAGTATTCATGAGAGTTCTTGAGATTCGTCGAAAACGACGTAATTTGGGTTTCCAAGTCTGATGAGATTATTCTGGATCTCTAGAAATCAGTTGTCAAGTACGAGTTTTCTCATCTCGTGACGACTTCAGGTCATTGTAAATTTCAATTCTCACCGGAATTCGGCGGGGCGTTTCAGGGGCGGTGGGAGAGACAGAAAATAGACATACCTTTTATTTTGTGAGATTTTGGCTAGCAGAGGTGAGAGGTAGGTAATGCTTCACCGGATTTATGACGTTGTGCTTTCCACTGACATGAGAGCTTCTCGTGTTGATAACGTGTTGTAAAATCAACGGTGTGTGCAGTGAAATAAATGAAACAAGACACAAAATTTACGAGGTTCCTCTATAGTCAGTGTGACTGGAGTAAGTCATCTGGGCAGCAGTGGTGCTTTCCATTATAATTTAGAATAATAGAAGTACAAAAATAACTCTCTCTATTATCTCCTATCCTCTTCCTCTCTTTTCTCTCTTCCTCTTCCGTGAACTTCTTACTTTCATTCTTAGGTGTGTTGTGTTCCATAAGACTTGCTTTTATAGAAGCAAATCACGAGCACCATAGTGAAAGGCATATTAGTGGAGTCACCTAGCATTCCATCCAATAAAGACAGATTAAAGTGGATTAGTGGCCATCCATCTAGTCACCTTTACAACACCTTTTTTTTAAAATTTTTATTTTTGTTAGTAGGAGAAAAATGCTAAATTGTATAAGCAAAAAGAAAATGAAAATAGAACTCCACCAAAAATATAGGAGGAAAAAAAAAATAGCATGTACCACTGAAGAAAAAAATAATAAAAAAATTCTTCCTCCTTGAAATTAACGTATTTTTTATCTTTTAAACATGTTAAATGCAACTATTAATTCTTCATTATCATCTAAAATCATCTCTGCAAAAATAATTCAATTTCGACATTGTTTTGGTTATCCATGCATGTTAAACCAATATTTTGATATAAAGTAGTGTCTTCATGATGAAATGAACATTTGTTTGATACATATGAATGGCTAAACTATTTTCATTTTTGTAAAAATAATCTTTAAATGATGATAAAAAAAAATTAATAGTTCCGATTTATAGAAGTCTTGTGGCCATGGCATGTAATTTCTGTAGATCTGAAAAAGCTGAAAAGTTGCTAGTACATTGCATTGTACTTGAGAAGTTGAAACACTAAGGATTCATTTGGTGGACAGGATGAAATAGGTTATTTCCAATTAAATTGAACTTGTAACCCATCCAATGTTTGGTGAGAAAAATATATCACACATTGGATTGGCTACAAAACCAAAATAAAGGAAAATACGATGAGTTATGTAATCCATACATAACTCATCCAATGCCAATCCTATCCCTGAAGCTCAATCCCATCCAGCCTAGCTAATGGATCCTAAGCGTGCGGGCATGCAGGTTTCGGCTAAATAGTAAATACATTCTATTTAATTTTCCAGGGAAACTGGAAAATACGTAGGCTGGACGCAGATGCAGATGCTTGTTGTAATTCCTGGTCTCCTTGTTGATTCCACAAGTGCTCAATAAGACAGCCACTTCACGTTACATTGTATGGTGTTCATAAGAGGAGTAGAGTGAAAGATTTTCCACCAAACTGCAGATGCCGTTCCGTGGTTGTTACTTGTTGCACAAGCGAATGCAATTGGATACGACAGCAGGCAGATGTTCCCAATTGGCACCCTTTGGCACTTCTCGTTTTCCACCTGCCGTATTTGTTGCTCAATTTTCGCAAGTCTACTAGCGATATCGATAAAAGAATCAAGGACAGAATCACAAAACTTGTACTTGGAATGGAACTAAAATATCACAAAAGAAGAAGAAAACCTCTGGTCAAGCAATGAATCACATGCCTTGATAAGAATAAGAGGCAAAGCATAAGTCTTTACCTTTCACATTCATCTACATTATTAATAACTTCATTTTTCTCATAAAAAGTTCTCCATGGTTGATTTGCCGAGTCACTTTTCCATGCACAGGAGGCAGCAAATATGCAACACCAGCGCCACCCAGTTACTAGCCCACAGCGGAGCAGACGCTCAACTATCAAAGGAGAAGTTGTCGTTGTCCAGAGCCATAAACAATCTGGTTCGGGAAAATCAGCTTCTCTTCGATTATATAGTTCGACAGAAGTTGATCCAAGTGAGTTCAAACTGGAGCAATTACTTTGAAAAACTAATGAGCTTTGTGTAATTCTCTGACCCGAAAATCTTCGCTTTCTTGATGTTGTATCCAACAGAAACTGGCAAAGGCAAGTTGAGCAACCAAGCTTACCTCAAATGTGGAACCACCAAAACAGATGATGGTGAAAAAACCAGAACATATAGGGTCAAGTTCCAGGTTGAACCAAACTTTGGAAATCCAGGAGCTTTGGTTGTAAGAAACCGAGGCAAGAATAGGTTTTTCCTCCAATCTGCATCTCTTCAAATCCAGAACAATCAGATTATACTTTTCGACTGCCACTCCTGGGTGTATCCATTCCGAACGACCAAAAATTTAGATCGAATTTTCTTTGCAAATACTGTAAGTTGCACAAATACTAACTTGCCTGTTTTATTTGACACAAGTATTTGCAAATGCAATTAAGCAACACAGCTGCTCATGTTGTTACAGAAATATCTTCCCCATCAAACACCCCAAGCTCTAATAGAACTGAGGAAGGAAGAGCTTATTAGCTTGAGAGGAGATGGAACTGGGGAGAGGAAAGAATGGGAACGAATTTACGATTATGATTACTACAATGACCTCGGGGATCCTGACAAAGGCGAAGAACACAATAGACCTGTCTTGGGTGGGTCGGAATTACATCCATATCCGCGCAGAGGAAGAACAGGCCGCCATCCTAGCAAGGCAGGTATACAACTTCTCTTTCTTCTCATTTCAATTTTGTTGTCAGAGCAAATAGTATTTCCATGGCTAACATGACAAATCGTAGATCCTTTAACTGAAAGCCGACCAAGTACCATTAACCTGGACATATACGTTCCTCCGGATGAGAGGTTCAGCCCCAAGAAACAATCTGAGTTCGCATCAAACTCGATCCAGGCTGTCCTGCATTTCCTGACCCATAAGGTAGAATCTGTGATACAGCCCGGTTCCAATCATTTTGAGTCATTTGATGAGATACATGACATGTTTTCTCGCAACAAAAGTCAAGTAGTTGAGGGCGCTCTCAAAGAGAAACTGAAAGCTTTAGTACCAAAAGAGTTTTTCAAAGAAGTTACTCATGCAATCAAGAACCCCTTGAAATTTCCAGTTCCTCAAATCATAGCAGGTGACGGAGCTGACTATTACACTACTGCAGCTTGCACGGTAGATGCCACTTCATAACTCTTTAGATTGTTGTTTTCCACTTTCCAGAAAACGAATTTGCATGGAAGCATGATGAGGAGTTCGGCCGCCAAATGCTTGCAGGAATCAATCCAGCACGAATACGATCCTTGGAGGTACATCCTACCCTTACTCAACCTGTACTGTTTCTACGCGATTAACAACAAAACAATTCTAGTTATCTTCATATATCGGTTTTCTTTTGAGAAAATTGAAGGTATTTCCACCACGAAGCAAAAACGGACAAGTGAGTTTAATAGAGCAATCAGACATAGAGCACAACCTCGAAGGAATGACTCTTCCTCAGGTAATTCTGTATGATCATCCTGCCTCCCAAACTGAAAAATCAGTATATAATTCACACCGGTTGTAAATTCAACCCAACGTTGTATCACAGAAGGAATGCATTTTCATAGCAATTGTTTTTTTTATAAATTTCCATAAACTTCACAGGCAATGAACAAAAGGAGAATGTTCATCTTGGATCACCATGACTATCTCATGCCCTTCTTAAGCCAAATCAACTCAAAGGATGTTTGTACTTACGCATCCTGTACACTACTATTCTTGAAGAGCGATTTCACACTAAAGCCAATAGCAATAGAACTTAGTTTGCCGGGTTTAGAAGTAAACAACGAGATCAATTGGGTAGTTCAACCGGCAAGTCAGGGCGAAGCTGCAGCACTGTGGCAGTATGCTAAGGCCCATGTTGCAGTTAATGACTCTGTCTATCATCAACTAGTCAGCCATTGGTGAGTTGAACTGTTTGATGAACCCTAAATACTGCATTTATCATTGTTCATTGCATTTCATACAACCAAAATGCTTGCCCGTGCAATGAATCTTTTAGGTTGCATACACATGCGGTGGTTGAGCCATTCATCATTGCTACTAGAAGGCAGCTCAGTGTGATGCACCCAGTCCATTGGCTACTAGATCCTCATTTCAAAGACACCATGCACGTAAACGCTCTGGCTCGGAGTATGCTCATTAACTCTGGTGGAATCCTTGAGAAGACATTGTTTTCTGCTGAACTCTCGATGCAGTTATCTGCTGAGCTCTACAAAGAGTGGCGATTTGATGAACAAGCCCTTCCTGCTGATCTACTTAAAAGGTATTTATAATTCCATGATAACCCTGGGTCATAATTCGACATTCAGTGAGCAATATTGTTTATCTGAAGATGCTTTCCAAGAAGTGATTTCTTTGTGAACACTTTTCAGAGGTATGGCCATAGAAGACCCAGATCCGAATAACCCTTCCGGGGTTCAGCTCCTTTTCCAGGACTATCCCTATGCTGCAGATGGACTTGAGATATGGACTGCTATCCAGACTTGGGTAACAGATTTTTGCATGCTCTTCTACACAGACGACGTTTCTGTAAGATCTGATGAAGAAATCCAAGCATGGTGGTCTGAAATCCGAAACGTTGGTCACGGTGATAAGAGCAGCGAGACATGGTGGTACCAAATGGCATCACGCGAGGACCTCATCAAAGCTTTGACAACTCTTATATGGATTGCATCAGCCTTGCATGCTTCAGTAAACTTTGGGCAATATGCATATGCTGGTTATCCTCTAAATCGTCCCACACTGTGCCGAAGGTTCATTCCTGAGGAAGGAACATTTGAATATGCAGAGTTCTTGACGGATCCAGACAAATACTACCTTAACATGTTGACTGAAAGGGGTGAGATGATCTTGGGTATAGCACTTGCAGAGGTGCTCTCACAACACACGTCGGATGAAGTGTACTTGGGTCAGAGGCCATCAACAATGTGGATACATAATGAACAGGTTAGCGATAAGTTTGAAAAGTTCAAAAGAAAACTTCGAATGTTAGAGGAAAGAATTGAGTGCAAGAACACCGATCCCAGGCTTACCAACAGACGGGGGCATGCCAAGATTCCTTACATGCTTCTGTACCCTGATACACCCAATGTTGAATCCAGAGGGGGCATCACGGGGAAGGGGATTCCAAACAGTATATCAATTTGACATGTTTTAGGCAGTATGAAAGATATGCGACTTTTCGAGCCCAGGAGCCGCACCATAATGTATTTTAATTTATATGAAAACGTGGAAATATGTACACAACACTTCTCTATAGAACACCTGGCTAAATAGCACAAAACAATCATAGAAGATGAAAGATAAGATATGGAATACATAAAGATGAGCAGAAAGGTTCTCCCAGACATGACCTTAGAACTTAGGCTATCCTGAGTGCCCAAGCTACGTTATGAATTTATGATTCATATAGCCCATGAAATGATCATGAAAATCACTGTCTTAATGTTGAATACATTGGTGGTTTTATCATCAACATCGACCATGAACAGTGAACGGTGCAGAGTTAACCTTCTCAGAATTTCCTAGCACCATATCCGTGAGCATTTCGGCAGTCCCTAGAGCCTGAAATTGGAACGAAATGATGGATGATTCTTCCTTCACTTGACATAACTTTTAACAAATAATCAGTACAAAAAATTACCAAGGAAAGTCCTCCCCCTTCATGCCCAGTTGCAAGGAACACGTTTGCCAAACCGGGCATAGGCCCAATCACTGGCTTCCCATCTGGCACTGAGATACAAGGTTATGTCATTCTTCAATTCACCGGAAATGACAAAAGTTTTTAGTACTAGCATAAATCTTAGAATCCAATGATCCAGAGGATCACATTAATTAGGTTCTAAAAGATTTCAGGACTTACTGTAAGGTCGTAATCCTACTCGCACTTCTCTACCCTTACTGATATCTGAAAAGAGCTTTTCTTTTAATTTGGGAAAGAACTCCCCAGCTCGCTCCCATATACGGATAATAATGGATTCTTCCAACTCGGTGCAGAACCCAGCAAATTGGCGGCTGCTTCCTAGAAAGTCATAATAACTGGAGGTAAGACTCTCTTGGATTTGTAAAACATGAGCTTGAGTTATTCTTTACAAAATTCCATGTCTTGTCAAGAAACGAAACAAATAATCAAAGTAAAATTTTACCAAGAATAATGTTCCCCATTGTATCCATAGTGGCTGTCATTGACACAGACAAGGATTGTTCATCTTGATTAAGCAATTCAGAAGTCGATATGCTTGGAAGCGGATTTGCAGTTTGATGATCAACGTATCCCACCTCCATCAGCCCATGATTGAGATGAAAGGAATTAAAATTCTCAAGCACTAAAAGGTGACCCTGTCATGCAGAACAAAAATCTTAGGTCATTCTTAAAATAAAAGTTGGAGAAATTAGAGCAACTCGTTCAGAAGGTTGAATGGCATAAAACACGTACAAACTTCAGTTATAAGTTAACATTATTAAATTACATTTATGCATCTGGAAATCCAACTAAGTCGGTTTAATATACACAAGAGAAGTCTGTTCAAATCCTAATTTAAACCTTTCGTGGTTTCACGGGGACATCCAGCACAATTTCTGATTCTTTCAGCAGGTCACGCATCAAAGACCCACTCCAACAACCAGCTGCGACTACGATAGCCTTCTTGCAGTGCAATGTATTCCTAGAAGTCTTAATAGCCACAACATCCCCATTGCCACCAGATCTGAGCACATAAGAAATGTATGAGTATTAGCTTAACAATGTAACTGAACTACTGAAAACCAAATTCTCCATTCTTGTCCGTTGGTTTCTCAGTGTATCTCCAGAGCACCGAATAAAACATGACAGCAAACCTTAATAAACTAATCACCGGATGATTATAAAACTCAGCATATCTACCCTTCGATGCATAATTCCTGTTACCCTGCGTAAGTGGCGGATCATAAATTACACCAATAACAAGAGGATCACTAAATTTGTTCACTATGCGACATGTGAATACACAATATCATTCACGTGCCAGAAATGAGTAAAATTCAGGGCAGAATAAATGAAAAACCTGTTCAAGATATTCAACACCACGGCGTGCATCCAACTGGCAATCATCAGGTAGAAAGGCAGCTCCAGTGTCTTTATCAGCCAAGAGTTCAGGTTCCTTTACATGCAAGTCACTGGAAGACAAGTACTCCGCTCTTAACCCGGCTTCACATACCTGCTTAACCCTCCTTTTCAACACGTCTAAGTCCTCAGGAGTTCTACCAACTAGCAAGCTTCCTATAAAAGCAGACTAACACTTCAAAATAAATACAAAAAAAATAAAAGATAAAAAATAATAGAATCACCATATTAATTCATTGAATTTGCTACTAAACAATGTGACATGTGTCAGTATCTTTTCTGTTAATGATAAATGAGGTTCATAGCGTGTCAAAATTTGAATAAATAAAGCATACTTGGGACTACTTGAAATTCAAAAAACATTTTATGACAACCAAAATCTCTTCTAGCCGCATTTGGCAGAAAAACTTAAGATTGCTTCTAGGTCACGCCAGAAGCTCTTTCTAAATAAGCACCTGCCACATGGAGCACTTCCAAGTGTTTTTCATGCAACATTTGATTTTTTAATATAAAATTCGAAGTGTTTGTAACGAAATCATTTTTATTAAAAGCGCTTATGAACAAAACTGTTTTCTACAAAAGCAGTAGCGAACGAGCCTTCGAAACGCAGAAAATACCTGTTTTCTTCCAACCCAATAGTTGCAGAGGGTCCAAACCTTGCTCAATCAAACTCTCAGCCAATTCCTCCCAAAGCTTCTGGCTTCTGAGCCCCAAGTCCCAAAGGTCGCTGCCGGGAGTTTTGTGTCCCATCCATATATATCCTTGGCCTAAAACAAAAGATCAACATTTTCATCAGATTAAATTTGACCCAACATTTTTCCGGCATCTAATTTGATTTTCCCGCCTACCAAACAGTCAGTTAGAAGGAAAAAGTTAACTTACCGGCACCGGTGGCGCCAGAGCAAGGGACAGACTTGTCAATTACGGCGACCGACAGGTCCGACCCGATTAGGAACTGCCGGGCAATGGTCAACCCGATTATTCCAGCTCCGATTACTAAAACATCGAATGTTTGATCAGACCGGGATTCCGAATGGGACAAGGTGGCGGGTTCGGGTCGGCCGGATCGGGTTGCGGCGGTGCGCAAGGAGAGCGGTTTGGATGCGAATTTGGAGGAGCCGAAGGAGGTTGACTTGGAGGCGAAGCTGGATGGCTTGAAGTGACTTCGTAAAGACGAGACGGCGTCGTTTGTGTGGGGCTTCGGGTGCGAGAGCAAATTCGAAGCTGCAGCCATCGAAGCTTTGTTGACTTTTCTTCTGAGTTTCAGTTAATCCGAGGGGAGTGTTGGTGTAAAGGGAAAGCAGAATATTACAGCGAGACGACACGTCGTTTTACCGGGAGTAGCGGATTGGTCATTTGAATAAAACTCAACAGAAAACTGAAATTCAAACGGGATGAAGTGATTTTCACTCAATTTTTTATGGATTAAACTTGCGTTGTCCTAAGTAGAAATGCACATAAATGTCCACATGTTTTTTTATTATTTTTATCTTTAATATCTAATATTAGAAAGCCAGAAACACATTTTGGCGTCTCGAAACTTCACCAAAGAAGATTGGACTAAAAAGCCCTTCAAACCAACAAAAATCTAAAACTGACAGAAAAAATAGGATTATAATTGCTAAGGGCACGTTAGTAAATTGAGTATCAAAACTAACTATTTTAATTAACAAAATAAGATGATAATTATCACTTGTGGAGTTTTACGATTATATAACTTCCTGAATAATTGTTGGTTCGATATCAAATTAGGTTGTCTATTGCATGGTTTAGTCGAATTTCCCTAGGCCAAAAACATCAATGTACTAAAAAAAATTAAAAACAAAATAAAACTCCCTCGGTAGTCCCCCACCCACGTCTTATAACTTCTCTTCCATTTTTTTGAGCTTTTTGACGCCAAACCTCCTCTCCATAATCCGTAGTTTCTTGCAGGGTCCGGGAGGCAGAACAAATTGAAATTTTTTTAGATCACTTAGGTGTAAAAGCCCTTGGCATTGGAAGGTATAATTTAATCTTCACCACAAAAATTTTGCAATTTCTTCCTTGAGTTGAAGGGAAGGAACTTCTAACCTATACCGCCCTCTAATCATATTGATTTATTAATATTTTTTTGGAGAAATATTTCTCATTGTTTGAATTCCATTGCGGACAATTAATTTATGTACTATATGTTTTTTGGAGAAGCATCTGGTCTTAGAGCTGACCTAGATTTCATCAGATTTTTGCTTTCAAGTTCACCTGTGCTCGAGCAGATGACTGTGGAGCCAGCTACCATTGTCGAAGGTTTTCCGGAACTAGTAAAAAAAGTGCTCCCGTTTTGGCGTGTCCCGGAGAATGCAGAGATAATATACTTGGACCCTTGCCTCACGATTCATCCATGAAACAACTATGGCACTGCGGACTTGCTTGCTGAACTGAAAAGTGTGGTTTTGATAGTTGGGTGCTATTCCTAGTCTTTTGTTGTCTTCCCAGTTTAAATGGTGGGCAATTTATGTTTGGGTACAATTGCCTACCATTTTTTCTTTGCAAACAATAATATTTAGCCATTGCAGACCCAAAAGTAATAATATTATGTCATTTCTTGTGTGTGTATATATGTATATATCATATATGGATGATTCTTTTTTTTACTTGAGACACAAGTAACTAATAAACTATCAGTCACTGTTGATAAATATCTACATAAGCAGCAGAAGAACCATGTATGATCCACTGCCATATTGTATGTCCTCTCCTTCCATGGCCGGTTGCAAGGAACGCGTTTGCCAAACCCGGCACAGGTCCGATCAAGCACTGAGATACTACAGCTTATGACATACATCAATTAGAACCCAAACGGGACTTACTGTAAGGTCGTAATCCTCCTACTCTAAATCGGATTAATCGAAACTAATAAATGCAAATGTTGCACAAAACTCATACCGTGCAAATCTTAAGGGTATATGAAAGAATTAAGCCTCTATTCTAGGACTAGAACAGTCGTGCACTTTGAATAGATGCACTCAAATATACAAAAGCCTGATCAAACAAACGTTACTTCTCTTACCATGCATAGAGTTGCATAACACAAGTGGTTTTTTCTTTCGAAAGGTCATGACTGTTTAGCAGGGAAAACCGTCTCCAAAATAACATACAAAATTATCACACATAGTGTATATCAAATACCAGGGAATTTTAGAAATACGTACAACATCTAGAACATTCTTTACTCGTCATTATCTACATACAATAAAGTGCTTATGAACTAAAAAACACTTTCACGAAAAACGTTTTCAGTCATTTAAAAAACGTTTCCAAATGAGCTTTATTGAAAGAGGTTTAAAGCTCTTTTGGTTTTTGGATAGTCATAGCCACTACAAAAAAATAGGCCCTTTTGCGACAGGACAGACACGTCGCAACAAGTGCTAAAAACATCGCAAAAGGCTTTTGGCAACGGCCTTGTGACGACAATGGACACGTCGGAACAAACCTATGTCGCAAATGTTTGACACCTATATACGACGCAAAATGACCGTCACAACTACTATTTGCGACCAAATTGGGACATTATCTACAACGTCATTAATAATAGATGCTAGGTGTAAAAAAAAAACTATGACGCTAGAGACAAATTATTCTATTTAATTCTATAAAATAGAAATATATTATTAGTGAAAAATGCATTGTTTTACAATATACAGGCACCCACAACACTATAAAATCAAGACTATAGTTTTACTTAAAATTAGCTGTCATTGTATACATTATACACCAATGGCATCAGGTAGTATTTATCCAAGACCTACAACAAGTGATATTTTTTAAACCATCAATAATGTAGGAAAATTTTTAAAAATCGTAGTTCCATTTCAATAAGAAGAAAATAGATATAGCTAGAAATAGGGAATGAATACTTCAACGTACCTTGAATCCCTCCCATAATCGGGTGATGCAGCTATGGGGCATCATGAGCGCCAAGAGTTTTTTTTGTTGAAAATTTGATGGCAAAGGCAGTAATGAACATCCACGCCAGTAAAGCCACCTTTGACACGCCCTAACCCCGATATCCCTAAATACCAGAGTAGGCACGTGATGGCCGACACTCAAGGGTGACGAAGCCATTAAAAACATGCATATCGATAAAATATTTAATTAAAAAGATATAAACCGATGCATAATCGTGTTCAGAGCATACAACTACTAAGAATAATATGGAAGGATTATTAAGAAAAGATATGAACAAGGAAATGATACCTATATTGAGAAGCTCGAGAATATCTATGTTGTAGAGTCCTGACTCCGGGATCATGTGCCTCGAATCTAAATCCTGAGGGGGACGCAAAACCAGAAAAGGTAAGTGGACCAGAGTTTATAATATTAGTACTAATAATAGGAAAACATTTTTTTTGGGTAAATTACATAGTAACCCCTCAGGTTTGATGTCTAGTACAACCCCATACAACATCTTTAAAACATTTCACTTTCATACCTCAAGTACTATTTTATTTCAATATAATACATCCGTTAGATTTTCCATTCATTAATCCGTTAAATGCTGACGTGGCTGTCAAATGTGTGCCACGTGGCCAAAAAAATAATTTTTTTTTTTTTAAAACCTGAATCTTAAAAAACAAAAAAAATAACCCCCACAAACAAACCCAAAAACGTTATCCTCACCCCCTCCTCCCCCAACCCCCCCCCCCGATACCCACCTCCCTCTCCTCCACTCTCTTCACCTCCCCTCCCATCAAAAAAACCCACCTCCATCTTCCCCGAGCCCTTTCTCCCTTCTCTCATCTGCAACCCCACCCATCCTTAGCAAACCTAACTCCATCTAGACCACCACCAACCGAAAAAATTCAAAATTTGAAAGATGAAAGACAAAATCAAATACATACCTTGTTGTCGGAGCCGAAAGATAAGCCGACCAGCCCACTCGGCGATGCGTCGAGGAGTAGGGTTCGGATTAAAAGGGGGAATAAGGTTTCTGGGTTTTCGGGGTTGCGGGGAGGGGGGAGGAAGATGGGCCTACGTGGGTCATGTGGGTGGGGAGTTTTCGAGGTCGCGGGGAAAGGGGAAGGAGATGAGTTTGCGTGGATCATGTGGGTGGGTGGGGGGTCTGCGACTGGGGGGAGATAAGGTTTCTGGGTTTGGGGAGGTGTTTTCAGCTTTTTTTTTTTTTAATTAGAAGATTCAGGTTTTTTTTTTAAAAAAAAAAATTTGGCCACGTGGCACACCTTTGGCAGCCACGTCAGCATTTAACTAATTAATGGATGGAAAATCTAACAGATGTATTATATTGAAATAAAATAGTACTTGAGGTATGAAAGTGAAATGTTTTAAAGATGTTGTATGATGTTGTAATAGACATCAAACCTGAGGGGTTACTATGTAATTTACCCTTTTATTTTTTAACATAATAACCCCCTGTTTTGAAAACATATATATAATACTACACAATAGGTTTTATGAAAACTCTAACATGCAATGAAAAATGTTTGTAAAATCGATACGTGTAAAACCATGCTTAAAAATACTGAAAACGTCGCCCGAAAGCAAATAAGTAAATCTCATCAGTAAAGTACTCAACTAGGGGTATCATAGTCGCCCGAAGGCAGTACCTATCCATCACCCGAAGGTGAAACTGTATAACATGTCCATCACCCGTAGGTGAAGCTGAACCAAATAGCATAAAATCCACACCGACACTAGCAGTGGCTAGTGAAGCTGTCCGACACCACTTTCGACGGTGAAGCTGGGGGTATATAATATTTTATATCCCACTCCTCCATCATCTGTGTCCTATGGTCATAGACATAATACCCGTGGTGTGCGGATGTGCCGTATGATAACCCACTAGGTAAGTATCGAAAATATAACTCAAACCTCATATTAAATCTCGGAGTTCAAATGTTCAAAGAATTATCTCATAAAATCATATAACTTTCTAGTTCAAACCATCAATATAAATCATAATGAATCCATATCCGTAAATCCATCATATAAATCATAATCGAAATCCACAGAAATCCATATATGCAAATCCAATAATTCATATCCACTCGTAAAAACATAATTTCAATAAATCATAATATTTCGTAAAACAACTTAATTAAATCATGAATTCTATATAAACCATAATTATAGAAATCTGGAAAACATAATGTAAAACATATTAAATGCACAAAATATGAAATGCATGCTAGGTCAATATTTTATAAAAATATATAAGTTATGAAGGGGTCCACTCACTAGTTTTTCCATTGCCCGAAGCTGCTCGAACTATCGAGGATGTAATCCTTTCCTGCTAATGCACCTAAACACAAATAAGGACCTTTTAGTAAAACTCCTACTCGCCACTTTGAATTTTCTGGAATTTTTCCAGATTTTTCGTCCAACTTTGAAAGCTCATTCCAAGTTCGATACAAGCCTAAATCGAGTGATTCAAAAGCCAAAATGTAGTTAGGAATGTGGAGAAGAGATTCATACCCTTGGATGGCTCGACAGAATATAGGGTTGGCCAGAAAAGTGTCTAGAATATGGCCAAACAATCACAGTTTTGAATTTCCAGATTTCTGGAAAATGCTCCCGAGTTGATTTTCGTGTTAAAACCTTCACCAAAGTCACTTTTAATCATCAATAAAGTGATCTAGCCTACGAGGAAGGAAGATAGGAGGAGTTTCGAAGATCACCTTCACCGGAGACGGCGATACTTTGTCAGAAATGGATGCACAGTAACTGTGCCGTGCTATGTAAAATAGGATAGGAGTTTTCCTTACTTATGTTAGGACCTAGAATGATGATTGCTTGAGGGTGTGCTCGCCGGAGTGATAAGGTGGTTGTGGTGGTGGTTAATGGTGTACGGGGAGGAAGAGATAAGGCTGAGGTGAGTGGTGTTGTGTGATGATGTTGGCAGGGCAGCGAGGGAGATATGAGAGCTGAGGTGAGGGAAATGGCACGGTAGAGAAAAGAAGATGAGAGGGAAGGTGGTGAAGTGACTATGTCGGCCAAGAGGGAGAAAAGATGAGATGTGTGTGTGTGTGTGTTAAGTGAGACAATCTCCAACCGAGGGCTAACCAAATGACTCGTTTTAGCCCTCTGGCCCTCCAAGATATTAATATTTTAATGAACAATACAGGGCCATATTTGCCTCCGTCTCCAACTGAAGACCAAAGGGCCAGAGGGCTCGTTTTAGCCCTGTAAAAAAAAAACCGTCTCCAACCAAGGGTCAAAGGGTTATAGGGCCAAACATAATTTATTATTTAAAAACTATAACTTAAATGTAGTTTAAGTTTCATGTTGTTAAATGTTTTTTTTTTATGTTGTATAATTTTTATGTTGGTTAATGTCATTTAATATTGTTTCATATTGTTTAATGTTGTTTCATGTTACTTAATTTAATTTAATGTTGTATAATGGCTTAGGATGTTATAGGAAAAAAATAGAATTAAAAAAAATATATGATACAAATTTTGTGAAATAAAAGTTATAGGAAAAAATGGAATTTAAAAAAAAATATGAAACAAATTTTTGTAAAATAAAAGTTTTAGGAAAAAAATAGAATTTAAAAAAAATAGAAGTTATAGGAAAATTTTTGTAAATAAAAAATAATAATAAAACTGTTTAAAAAAAAATCAAAGTAATCCTGTTGATTCTAACCGACAGTAATACGTTCATATAATCGACAGGATTTCCATTTTTTCTGGCCAGCCATTTTCGATTCCATGGGGCCCTCTGGCCTAACCCTCGGTTGGAGACGATTTTCGGACTATTTTCGACCATCTGACCCTTTAGACCCTTCGGTTGGAGATGGCCTGACAGAAAGAAGAAATAGGCAGGGAACAAAGGTCACGGGCCAAACTGGAATCCTCTAGAAAATGGGGGGACAATCTGCAACCCGTGAGTAGTCCAATGGTGTAAAAATCTCCACTTGTGAAATTACGACAATACCCTTGCATTTAAAAATTCGTAGAAGCTTCATTTTAGTTTCGAATTCAAAACCGCTCGCACTTACACGTTTGTAACGATGAGTACTACAAGGCTACGCCAAGGAAACGAGTATTACATGACACGACAATGCGGTCAACAAAAGTCAATGTTTTTGCCTCGAAGGGCATTTTCGTAACATCACACTTTAAAATTATAAAATCATAATAATTGGTTATGAGTCGTTACAACCTCGACTCATTGGAGAGATAATCAAAGTCCCCATAAAAGAGTAGTACAATTCACAAAGAAGTTCAGATTTTTTTTTTAAGAAAATTTGGTCCTGGATGCTAATTAAATCAATAAAGTCAGTCCACTGCACTGCAATAAAGCAATAAGATTAGTCTCGGTCATTGACAAAGGCTTCTTAAGCAAAAGTCATTGCCAACATCAATAAAAAGATTAACAATTGAGTCACTTACCAAATATCACTGGCAAGATAGTCAGGCAACCGAGGAAGGCCATGCTCACAAAAAACGAGCACCCCAAGGAATGAAAATTTCCAATCTTTTGTACTCACCAATTGGCCTCTTCAAAATTTCAATTAGTTCAATCCACATGGAGGACCTCTGCCAATCTAGGAAGCTCTGTCGAACGTGCAAAAGTAAAAGAAATGTCAAGAATAGAAAACTAATACCTATGGTAAAACTTCTGCTATTTAGTCGGATAGAGAATAGCAGTACTGGTGATCATTAGCTTCATCCTAATTACATGTCCTAGTGAGAAAGATAAAGACAATAGTTCAAAGCACTTCAAATCAAATAGAAAGTATTTGAATGTCATAAGCAATAATACATGGCCGTAAAATGAAACTTAGTCTAGGACTTGAAACAATAAACATTAAAAAGATATTTTAGGTTTCAAATGCAGTCCAAGTAGTCCAACCTGATACCCATAATTTGTTCACCCATTCAGCCAGAAACATTTATCTTTGCCTGCATCCCTTGGAGCACCAATTTCTTGACCGCTACCTCTCAACAAGTTCTGAAAAATGACATAATAAAAACTCCAAGCTTTGACTGTTAATGCAAGGATTAGTACAGTCGAGCTTTATTAAATAAAGTCTATAATAATACCTCCATTTTAGCTTTAAAATGATAGGAAATTTGCTTAATTCACTGCTGGTCTGTTAACTAGACCTCTTGAAGAACATAGCTAACCTATAATAACATGAAATGAATGCATGAACAAAAAATTGCAACAGTAATACAGAGAAAAAGGGTAAAAACCTAGTACACCAATTGCATGCCTTAAACCTTCTCCCAATGTGAAGAAAATAACAATTGAGAGATTTTTTTTTTATTAAGAAATGGTAACCACTCGTCATCTTATGATTGATTACCAAAGATCAAGACAAACTTTAACTGGAAATGATACACAAGCAAGCATGAAAACTTCTCATGAATCTCCAGCATTCTTTATACATTAAGAATCCTAGATGGGGAGAAGTGGGTTGAGTTTTAACATGGAGTAGTTTATAGCAATGACATGGAATAACTAAGCAATCCTACGATGCAAACCAAGAAACAATCTGAAAATATGAACTTAGAAGAATATAATAGTGGTGTGGCAACCAAAAATGAGTAATATTCAAATTATGAGCCGGAAGCCTCAGTTGGTTCTATGGCTTTGAAGAGCTCTACTAGAAACCTATGCACGTTAATGACTAGAACTACTTGCATAACATTTGAAAGTGTGAATTGATATATTCTACACAACATTTGAAAGTACAGTAAACACAATATACATCCTTTTGCTTTTCGTGCAACTAAACAAAGAAAGAACAAACATAAAAGAAAAAGAAAAGAGAAATCAAGTGTCAAAATTCCCACCCATCCATCACACTATTGTAAGTAAATATTGTAAACACAGAAATTCCTGAAACGAACGAGACAAGAACACGTGTACAAAATAATATTTTGTATTAATGATTTTGGGGTTACAATCTCTCTCTAATTTGATCATCTGATTCGATCTCCGTAAGATGTAGATTTGTGGATGTTTTGTTGATCCGAGGGTCGTCGAGGCTTGATCTTGGACGAATGGTTGAAAGTTTCTTCAAGAGCCTTCTGGGCTTGATCTTGAAGGTTGAGGGTGAACAGATCTTCAAGGGCTTTTGGGCTTGATCTTGATGAACGGACCTTCAAGGGCTTTTAGGCTTGATCTTGAAGAATGGATGAACGGATCTTCTATCTTCTAGGGCTTTTGGGCTTGATCTTGAAGAACGGGGATGAACTGGTCTTCAGGGGCTTTTTGGGCTTGATCTTGAAGAACAGATGAACGAACCTTCGAGGGCTTTTGGGCTTTATCTTGAAGAGCGGATGAACAGATATTCGAGGGCTTTTGGGCTTTATCTTGAAGAGTAAATGTGTGGATTTGTTGATGTTGTTGATCCGAATGACCGTTGGGGCTTGATCTTAGGATGAATGGATGATGAATGATGCACACTTTCTTCAAAGGCCGTCGGGACTTGATCTTGAATTGGGTGGAAGTTCTTCAAGGGGCCGTTGGGGCTTGATCTTGAATGTTGATTTGATGAAGAACGAAGAGAGCTTTCTTGATCCTTCGGGATTTGCTTGGGAGCTTTAGAGTTTCAGAGCTTCAAGGTTTTGGTGTAATGTGAATTGGTGTCCCTAAATGGATGAAATGACCTTGTATTTATAGAATTTTTCAAGGCCTAATTTTGAATATAATATTAACATGAAATAAATCATTTATACCAGGTGTTGACATGTGTCTAGTTTGATGAATTTTCCGATGATTTTCAATTTTTCGTTGAATCACATGTTACGTGTAAAAGTTATGTAACACGTGAAAGTTGAAATTTTAATTATTAATCAACATTTATTTTGCCGCAATTTCAATGTCTACAAATACACATTGATATTAAAGACTAATGAATTTCAGATATCAAAGACGAGACAGATCATTAAGAGTATGCCAAATTTATGGAAAATTAACACCTATTTGCTTCTAATTCTTATTTTGTGGTCTAATTCCACTCAAAAAACAAACCACCCTCACTGGTTATACTCTAAACCACCTACGAATTATACCTTCAGACTTTCATGATCTCCCCAAGGTTGACCCATTGCGATACCATGTACATCAACATTAACCCAGTTTTTTGGCTCGAATTTTGCTCAGGAGAACCAACAATTATGACTTTAACTAATCAATATATTTCAGTAGAAACTACTTGAGATCCAGATCAAACTTTATTACCACCCAATACTAAAACAAAAATAATTCTAGGTAAACATGTTATGAACTGTGTTTATACCATACTTGACCAATCTCGAAACTATTGAGCACTGGTCAACGTTATACCGTCAAGGACCTAGAAGAGTTTCCCTCCAACCAGGAGGCCAATCACAGCGCGACACGTGTCGACATCAGAAGCCAATCATAACACGACACGTGTCAATGTCAGAATGAAACTAGAAACTCTCTTCTATAAATAGAGATCATTCTCTCATAGTATTTCCAAATGTCATTTGTACTAAATCATTCACTAGTACTCACTAAATGAGAGCTTGAATCTATGTACTTGTGTAAACCCTTCACAATTAATGAGAACTCCTTTACTCCGTGGACGTAGCCAATCTGGGTGAACCACGTACATCTTGTGTTTGCTTCCATGTCCCTATCCATTTACATACTTATCCACACTAGTGACCAGAGCAATCTAGCGAAGGTCACAAACTTAACACTTTTTGTTGTACCAAAGTCCTCACTGATTTTGTGCATCAAAATTTGGCGCCGTCTGTGGAAACGACACTTATTCCCACTATTTTCAGCTTTGCCAAGCTGGTTTCCACCATTCGTACACTCTCTTTTGACCAGGCATCCCTCTCTAACATGGGGAGCGAAGGAAGCCACAATACACAAAATGACACTTTTCTTGCACCTAATGCGCAGCAACGAAAGAAGGAAGAAAAAAAGGTTGTTCTTCAAGCTAAAGTCAATGAGCTAGAAGCTCAGAACAACAAGATAGCAATGAAGAATGAGGTCCTCCAGGAGCAGTATGAAAAGCTCTTTGAGACGCTCCACGAAACTAGGCGTACTCAAACACGCTAACTCGTTACCCCTGTGGGCATCTACCATCATCTGGGTACTCCCCAACACGGAGGGTCACCTCCATTCGACATGGGTATCCTTGATGATGAGCGAGCTAATCATCAAAACATTGATCAACATGAGACTTCTCTCAACCCAGATGCTTCGACCCGAAGCAGGAGAAGTGGATGAAGACACCTCCTTGCAGAAGGGTTGGAAGGATCGAAAATCGTTTATTGTGACTGCCGAGACTTCCTAAAGCAACGTCGAGAGAATCCCCTCCATATATGCTCGAAGATCAATAACCCAAGGGTTTTTGAAAGACTCGGTCCCCTCCTACGACCCAGGCCAGTTGCCAATCTAAGGAAGGAACAACAGGTCCCAGAGGAACATGAAGGTACAGAGGACTATGAGGTATTCCGACAGACTCGCCCTAGAAGTCAGTACGGCAAGTCCAAGAAAAAACCGCACGCCCTTGCTTAAACTTTCCTACTTCCAAGAGGCGATGAAGACTTACGAAAGAAAATTCCAGTGGTACATGACTCTACTAAGGACCCATTTGTCCTGCAGCTCCTTGAAGAAGTAAACAAGTTGAAGGTTGAACGTCAGGCCGAGATACCTGACTGGAACCAACCCAGGCCTGACCTTCTCACAAGAAGGATCCTCGACACCCCCTTCAAGCAAAGACAAAACAAAAGCTTGGTTTACAACTCTATACTGGAAGGGAGGACCCAATTGAACACTTTAACCTCTTTGAGTCCACCATGGCATATCGGATGAACACCGACGAATAGCGATGTCTTCTCTTCCCCTCCACCCTCTCTGGCGGAGCTCTAAACTGGTATTGCCGTCTTCCACCTAAGACAGTAGACTCATTTGAAGAATTGAGGAAACTGTTTGTCTCTTAACACATCTTCAAGACTGATCGCTTGCATTCTACAGATGACTTGTACACTATTCGTCAGAAGTCGGACGAGTCACTACGAGAGTATGCCGGTCGCTTCAGCCATGAGTATTCTCGCTATGCAGAGGCAGATGACAAAACCGCCCTCAAGGCCTTCACGGCAGGCCTACGTAATTGTTTCTTCAAGTACATGATCAATGCCAACACTTGGAAGACTTACTCTGAGGTGATGGTACAAGTTTACAACCACGCCTCCGCCAAAGCAAGGACATACCAATGGAACCCCCATATGGTTAACCCCTATCAACAAGTAGGAAGTGGAAGTCAAGTTCTACCAAGTGAGGAGATCTTGGCCATTCAGACACCCATTGCATCATCTCCGCCTCATTTAGTTACTCGCTAAGTCACCAAACGTATATGTCTCTTGGTAAGAGGAAGGATTTTTACTCTCAGCAAGCCCATTACAACAAGAGAGATAAAAGTTCGTATTAAGACAACCAGGGGTGAACTTACCGTTGACTATTATGACTATGGGGCCAAGCCTCACTCTTTCAAAGTGGAGGACCAGGTACTGAAGGAAATGCTATTATAAGAAGGCATACACATTACAAATGTTTTGACTCTCAACCGCTTGAGATCTTTTGTCACACAAGCCATTCGGAAAATATTTAAAGAAGAGGGAATTCAGACAATTTCTTATGAGTCTTTTACGTTCCTAGCACTGGAACACTTGGTCTACGCTGACCTACCCTTATACTCTAACTCAGAGCTTCAACATGCGTACTTTGACGCAAAGTATGAGATACTAAGTGTTACAACCAACATGGTTCACATATCAAAATCATGGATCCCTTCATGCATAGCAAAACATTCATAAGCATCACTCATATCAATCAACATAAACATCACACATTCCAACACATTCATACATAAACATCATACAATCCAACACATTCATACATAAACATCATACATTCCAACACATCCATACATAAGCCAACTGTGCTTCGAAAGGGTTCAACATACTTTGTGTCACTCGACACCTTGCCTTTATTCTCACCAACCAGGTGATGAAATGTGAAGAATAAACTAATGTTCATGCCACCAACTAGGTGATGAAATGTACAACCCGTATTCTAATATCATTTGGCAACTTGCCATTCATGCCACCAACCAGGTGAAGAAGGAACTCATCTTCATGCCACCAACCAGGTGATGAAATGTACAACTTGTACTCTCTTTCATGCCACCAACCAGGTAATGAAATTTACAACCCATACTCTAATATCATTTGGCAACTTGCCACTCATGCCACCAACCAGGTGAAGAAGGAACTCATCTTCATGCCACCAACCAGGTGATGAAATGTACAACCCGTACTCTAATATCATTTAGCAACTTGTCATTCATACCACCAACCAGGTGAAGAAAAAACTCATCCTCGTGCCACCAACCAGGTGATGAAAGGTGATGAAGGTACTCACCTTCGTACCACCAACCAAGTGATGAAAGCAACTCACCATTCATTCCACCTAACAGAAGAAGAGTGGTACAACTTGTACATGTGAACTCCTAGCATTCACAAATAATCAAAAACCCTCTAGCTTAACAACTCAACTAAGGGAGCATTTATGCCCAACAAGAGTTATAGTCACCAACAAAGTCTTATTGCAAGCCAACGACAACTTCAGTGCATGGCATACGAAGATCAAGCTATTCAACCCTATTGCCTCTGCTTCAGACATTTCCCCTTTGTAACAATGCAAACACTACAGCTCGTAGAAAGCTTCACATACTCTTGATCAAGACAGTGTAAAGCAAAACCAATTTATGGTGCCAACAAGAGCTTCATTAAAGAAGTTCATCCACAATTCTCAAAAACTTCACACACTCTTGATCAAGACAATGTGAAGCAAAACCAATTTATGGTGCCAACAAAAGCTTCATCAATGGAGGGCAACCACAATTCTCAAAAGCTTCACACACTTTTGATCAAGACAGTGTGAAGCAAAACTAATTTATGGTGCCAACAAGAGCTTCATCAATTAAGGGCAACTACAACTCGTAGAAAACTTCACACACTCTTGATCAAGACAGTGTAAAGCAAAACCAATTTATGGTGCCAACAAAAGCTTCATCAAAGGTGGGCAACCACAATTCTCAAAAGCTTCACACACTCTTGATCAAGACAGTGTGAAGCAAAACCAATTTATGGTGCCAACGAGAGCTTCATCAAAGGTGGGCAACCACAATTCTCAAAAGCTTCACACACTCTTGATCAAGACAGTATGAAGCAAAACCAATTTATGGTGCCAACAAAAGCTTCATCAATTAAGGGCAACTACAACTCGTAGAAAACTTCACACACTCTTGATCAAGACTGTTTGAAGCAAATTCAATTTATATGGTTCGTCTAAACCTTCGACTACTACAAGGTGTGGCTTGCATCACAATCTCTTGCTCAATAGTATGGAAGCAAAATTTTTATATGTTGTCTCTTCCACATTTCCAAATTTCTAGTTTCCCAAAAAAAAAAAAAAGGAAATTCAACAAAGCTTCATCAATGGAGGACAACTACAAATTCTCAAAAGCTTCACACTATCTTGATCAAGATAGTGTGAAGCAAAATCAATTCGTGGTACCCAACAAAGCTTCACCACAAAAGCTTCACCAACAGAAGCTTCATCAATGGATGACAACTGTTTGTACCATACTTGACCAATCCCGAAACTACCGAGCACCGGCCAACACTATACTGTCAAGGACCCAGAAGAGTTCCCCTCCGACCAGGAGGCCAATCACTACTCGACACGTGTCAAGATTAGAAGCCAATCAGAGCGCAGCACGTGTCGACATCAAGAACCAATCATAACATGACACATGTCAATGTGACAAAGCTACAAGTTTTTCTATAAATAGGGGTCATTCCCCCACAATATTGCCGAATGCCATTTTGTGTTAAATCATTCACAAGAACTCACTAAATTGAGAGCTTGATCCTTTGTACTTGTGTAAGCCCTTCACTACTAATAAGAACTCCTCTACTCCGTGGACGTAGCCAATCTGGGTGAACCACGTACATCCTGTGTTTGCTTCTCTGTCTCTATTCATTTACGTACTTATCCTCACTAGTGACTGAAGCAACCAAGCAACCAAGCGAAGGTCACAAAACCTGACACTTTCTGTTGTACCAAAGTCTTCGCCGATTTTGTGCATCAACATTTGGCGCCGTCTGTGGGAAACGACACTTATTCCTACTCTCTTCAGCTGTGTCAAGCTGGTTTCTATCATTCGTACACTTTCTTTTGATCAGGCATCCCTCTCCAACATGGGAAGCGAAGGAAGCCACAGCACACAGAATGACACCCCCCTTGCACATAGTGCGAAACAACGAAAGAAGGAAGGAAAACGAGTTCTTCTTCAAGCTAAAGTCGATGAGTTGGAAGCTCAGAACAACAAGATAGCAATGAGGAATGAGGTCCTCCAGGAGCAATATGAGAAGCTCTTCGAGACACTCCACAAAGCTAGGCAAGCTCAGACACGCGAGCTTGTTGCCCCCGTGGGAGAGCTTGTTGCCCCCGTGGAAGTCAACCATCAACTGGGTGCCCTCCAACATGGAGGGTCACATGCATTCGACATAGATATCCCTGATAGGGAACAGATTACCCCTCGACTTGATAATCAACATGAGGCTTCTCTTAACCCAGTTGCTTCGACCCGAACCATGAGAAGTGGAGGGAGACACCTCTTTGCTGAAGGGGCAGAAGGATCGAAAGCCGTCTTTCGCGATTGTCGGGATTTCCTGAAGCAACGTCGAGAGAATTCCATCCATATAAGCTCAAAGATCAATGACCCAAGGATTTCTGAGAGACTCGGTCCCCTGCCACGGCCCAAGCCGGCCACCAATTTGGGGAAGGGGCAACAAGTCCTAGAGAGACATGAGGGTACAGGGGACTCAGAGGTGTTCCGACAGACATACCCTGGAAGCCAGTACAGCGAGTCCAGGGAAAAATCACATGCCCTTGATCAAACCTTCCTAATTCCAATAGGAGATGGAGATTTACGAAAGAAAGCTCCAGTGACACATAACTCCGCTCAGGACCCCCTTGTCCTACAACTTCTTGAGGAAGTAAACAAGTTGAAGGCTGAACGTCAGGCTGAAATACCTGACTGGAACCAACCCAGGCCTGGCCCTCTTACAAGGAGGATCCTCAACACCCCCCTTCAAGCAAAGACAAAGCAAAAGCTTGGCTTGCAACTTTATACTGGAAAAGAGGACCCGATTGAGCACCTTAACCTCTTTGAGTCCACCATGGCATACCGGATGCACACCGACGAAGAGCGATGTCTTCTCTTCCCCTCCACCCTCTCTAGTGGAGCTCTAAATTGGTATTGTCGTCTTACACCTGAGACGGTAGACTCATTTGAGGAATTGAGGAAACTATTTGTTTCCCAACACATTTTCCAAACCGATCGCTTGCACTCTGCAGATGACTTGTACACTATCCGCCAGAAGCCAGACGAGTCATTACGTATGTATGCTGGCCGCTTCAGCCATGAATACTCCCGGTGTGCCGAGGCAGACGACAAGACTGCCCTCAAAGCCTTCACGGCAGGCCTACGTGATTGTTTCTTTAAATACATGATCAATGCCAATACTTGGAAGACTTACTCTGAGGTGATGGCGCAGGCTTATAACCATGCTTCCGCCGAGGCAAAGACATATCAGGAGAAACCCCCTACAACCATCCTTTATCAACAAGTGGGAGGTGGAAGCCAGACTCACCTAAATGAGAAGACCTCGACTTTCCAAACAGCAGTGGCACCTCCCCATGCCTTGCATAATGCTTCACCGAATCAACAGACATATCAATTTCAAGGCAAGAGGAAGGATTTCCATCCTCACCACTCTCCTTTCAGTAAAAAGAGTAAGGGACACTATCCCGATAACCAAGGGTATCGCCACAATAACGCTCGCCCCCAGGCAGTCAATGCAGTGGGTCAAACCCGCGTCAAGATACCCCCTACCCCAAGGTATGAGACATACACGCCCTTGAATGCCACATGCGCGACCATTTACCCCAGCATAGCTCACCTGATACCAAAGCCAAAGCCGAGGCACCCAGATTACACGCCCCCGAATAACGCGGGCATGTTTTGTTGCTACCATGAGCATAACGGCCATGATAGCGAGAAATGTATCATCCTCCGTGATCGTATTGAAGCTTTGGCACGAGAAGGAAAAATTGATCAATTCCTCCTTCACCCTCAAAGGGATAACCGTAACCAACGCCAGGTGAATGTCATATATTCCATAAGCGGCGGCACACCCATATCTGAATCTTCCAATAGGGCCATGAAAAACAGTGAACGAATTCTGAGGCCTGGTCACCAAGTGTTTCACGTGGAAGACATCAGGGGAGGGAAGTATCAAAAGCCTAACTGGGATCCGATATGTTTCTACCCTGAGGAAGAAAGAGGCATCATCTACCCTCATAACGACCCATTGATCGTGGAGGCTCACATAGCCAACTTTGATGTTCGACGAATCCTCGTAGACACAGGGGCTTCGGTCAATATCATGTTTGCCGAAGCTTTCAGGGCACTCAGTGTAGCTGAACACTTGCTCGATCGCTCGATTTCTCCTCTGATAAGCTTCTCCGGTGATATCGTGCAACCCTTAGGGAGCATACATTTACCCTTTACTATTGGTACAGGCCCTTACACGGCTACCATTACCACTAACTTCCTAGTGGTTGACTGCCCAACGGCATACAATGTCATATTTGGGCGCACAGGCATCAATGATCTCAAGGCTATGGTATCCACGCATATGCTGTTGATGAAATTTCCAACCCCCCATGGCAACGGCTACATCAGAGGAGATCAGCTTAGTGCACGATCATGTTACAACACTTCAGTTAAGCAACAACACTTGCCCGGACCCAAGGAAACCCTGTCTGTACATGACCAAGTCACAAAGACCAGCCTAGATGAAGCGAACTTGGATCTTCCTGATAGCAACAATCAACCCGATGATCCTCGAGATGACTCTTTCACCCAGCAAGCCCAACCTGCTGAAGAGTTGGAGAAGGTACCTATCTCAAGAGATTATCCAGATCGCATGGTGAAGATTGGCACCACATTGTCACCACCCCTTCGGTTAGCATTGATATCTTTTTTGAAAGAGAACACTGAAGTCTTCGCCTGGTCATACGAGGACATGCCAGGCATCTCTCCCGATGTCATCTGTCATCGTTTGAGTATTGACCCCAAGATCAAGCCGGTGAGACAGAAGCGAAGATCTTATGACGCTGAACGATACGAGGCAATGAAAGCAGAAGTTGAAAAACTCAAAGGCATAGGCTTTGTCCGCGAAGTCAATTACCCGACATGGGTAGCAAATGTGGTCCTTGTTAAGAAAAATCCGACCAAAGAAAGTCTTTTGCTTCAAAAGGTCTTGTGGAGAATGTGTGTTGACTACACCGACCTAAACAAAGGGTGTCCGAAAGATAGCTTCCCTCTTCCTCTTATTGACAGACTTATAGACTCTACGGCCGGGTGTGAACTCCTGAGCTTCATGGATGCTTACTCAGGATACAACCAAATCCTCATGAACCCTTCGGATCAAGAACACATAGCCTTCACTACCGACAGAGGACTATACTGCTATAAAGTCATGCCTTTCGGCCTAAAGAATGCAGGAGCGACTTATCAGAGACTAGTCAACTCAATGTTCGCCGAGCAGATTGGGAAGAGCATGGAAGTTTACGTTGATGATATGTTAGTCAAGAGCAAACATGCTGACCAACACATCACCAACCTATCTGAAACTTTCACTATTTTGAAGAGGTATCGAATGAGGTTAAACCCCAACAAATGTGCCTTCGGCGTAGGCTCTGGCAAATTCTTAGGTTTCATGATTAGCCAACGAGGCATTGAAGCTAATCCCGAGAAGATCAAAGCAATCCTCGACATGAAGGAACCGGTAACTTCAAAGGACATCCAGAGCCTTACTGGCAAGGTGGCAGCCTTAACCAGGTTCATTTCTAAGGCCACAGACAAATGTGCTCCCTTTTTTAAAGCACTTAAGGGAAGTAGGAAGTACATTACATGGACTGATGAATGTGCCGAGGCATTCAAAAACCTCAAGGAGTACATGAGTAAAGCCCCTCTACTCTCCAAGCCCGAGGTAGGAGACATTCTCATTATCTACCTATCGGTATCAGCTTCAGCCGTAAGTTCCGTTCTCATTCGAAAGGATGGGAATATTGAGCGACCTGTCTACTACGCTAGCAAAGCCTTACAAGATGCGGAGACACGGTACTCTAACATTGAGAAATTGGCTCTGGCATTGGTCATGTCTGCTCGAAAACTCCGCCCTTACTTCCAAGCGCACTCCATCATCGTGCTTACCAATTATCCTCTTCGACAGATACTCCAAAGTCCTGACACTTCAGGGCGAATGATCAAATGGGCAATAGCGTTGGGTGAGTTTGACATCTCCTACCAACCAAAGCCAGCTGAGAAGGGCCAAGCAGTGGCAGACTTCATTGCTGACTTCACATATCCGGTTGACATTGCTTCTACACCTGAAGCAGTGGCTTCATTACCCCCGGAAGCTCAGAAGATAGAACCAACAACCCCAGCATGGAGTCTGTATGTTGATGGCTCATCCAACCAACAGGGCTGTGGAGCGGGACTAGTCTTGACTACACCCAACAAAGTAGCAATGGAGTATGCTCTTCGTTTCAAATTCAAGGCATCAAATAATGAGGCCGAGTATGAAGCCCTTCTAGCAGGATTACGTTTGGCCAAACACCTCGGGGTTAAACAAATTGATATTTTCAGTGACTCCCAATTGGTGGTCAACCAGGTTACCAACAACTTTGATGCTAAGGACAGCTCCATGGCAGCATATCTTGCGCAAACACAACTTTTGCTCAAGCACTTCCACTACCAGATCACCCAAGTTCCTCGAGCGGCAAACAGTCATGCAGACGCCCTGGCTCGCCTCGCTTCGGCTGTGGAAGACAAGATTGGAAGAAAAATTCATGTCGAACTGTTGGCAACACCAAGCACCATGGCCGCAGAAGTATGCAACTTACAACAGGGGGATAGTTGGATCACCCCGATCTATAATTTCCTTGCTCATGGCACCCTCCCAAATGATAAAGTCCAGGCTAAGCAAATTCGATACAAGTCTACCCGCTACCTGATCATCAATGATCAACTCTATAAGCGAGGTTTTAGCCTGCCATACTTAAGGTGTCTTACGCCTGCCGAGGCGGAAATCGTCCTTCGGGAAATACATGAGGGAGTCTGTGGAGATCATGCTGGATCTCGGTCCCTAGCACACAAGACTTTTCGCCAAGGATATTACTGGCCAACACTCCACCAGGATGCCATCAAAGTATCCCGCTCATGTGACAAATGTCAACGATATGCGGCTATTCCTCATTCCCCTCCAGAGCCTCTTACTCCTATGATCAGCCCTTGGCCCTTCGCCCAGTGGGGACTTGATTTGATCGGCCCAATGCCGGCAGGGAAGGGCAAAGTCTGTTACGCAGTCGTTGCAGTGGACTACTTCACAAAGTGGGCCGAAGTAGAACCCTTGGCAACCATTACTGAGGCAAAGATAGAAGACTTCGTGTGGAAGAACATCCTTTGTAGATTCGGCATTCCCAATGCGATAGTCACTGACAATGGGCGACAGTTCGACAACAAGAAGTTCAGGTTGTTCTGCTCTAAGTTCAACATCAACTTATGCTTTGCCTCTCCAGCTCATCCCCAGTCTAATGGACAAGTTGAGGCCATCAACAAAATAATCAAGCGCACTTTGAAAACCAGCTTGGACAAAGCTAAAGGCTGTTGGCCAGAATTTGTACCCCAAGTTCTTTGGTCATATCGCACTTCATATCGGACTTCAACAAGAGAAACTCCATTCTCACTTGCCTTTGGCACAGAGGCGGTTGTCCCTGTTGAGCTCGAGCAAGCAACATTCCGAGTCCAGAACTACATTCAAAGTGAAAAGGACAAACAACTCACCCTCAACTTGGATTTAGTCGAGGAACACAGAAACCAAGCTCACTTGAGGAATGTCGCCTACAAGCAGCGCATCTCCAACTATTATGACTCTAGGGTCAAGCCTCGTTCTTTCAAAATAGGAGACTGGGTCTTAAAGAAAAGATTACTCTGCGACAGAGTCCCGAGTGAAGGCACACTTAGTCCAAACTGGGATGGACCGTATGAAGTCATTGGCATCAGTCGCCCTGGCTCTTACACACTTAGAAGCTCCGATGGCAAGACCCTTGGCCATCCATGGAACGCTGATCACTTGAAGTACTACTACAAATAGACTCACGATGTACAAGTGTTGAGCTATAGCCGTTTGGCATCCTATGTAATGAAGGCCATTTGGCAATGAATTCAATAAAGAGGTAATTTAGCCAACTCAGCCCTCACTCTTTTACATTCATAGCAAGCGATGCCGGAACCCTTCTCAATCAGAAAGCAATCCGTCTTCCACAGTCACTACAAAACAAGCAAATGAAGACCGTGTCAAGCGCCAAAAAAAAAAAAAAAAAAAAAAAAAAAAAAAACAGCTTCATCCAAAAAGCTTCACCCGAAAAGCTTCACCTCCAAAGCTTCACCTAAAAAGCTTCACCCGAAAAGCTTCACCTCCAAAGCTTCACCCACAAAGCTTCACCTAAAAAGCTTCACCCAAAAAGCTTCACCTAAAAAATCTTCACCTAGAAAGCTCCCTCTACATACTTTCACCATCAAAGCTTCACCCACAAAGCTTCACCCACAAAGCTTCACCTAAAAAGCTTCACCCAAAAAGCTTCACCATCAAAGCTTCACCTAAAAAGCTTCACCCAAAAAGCTTCACCTAAAAAGCTTCACCCAAAAAGCTTCACCATCAAAGCTTCACCTAAAAAGCTTCACCCAAAAAGCTTCACCCGAAAAGCTTCACCTAAAAAGCTTCACCCAAAAAGCTTCACCCGAAAAGCTTCACCTAAAAAGCTTCACCCACAAAGCTTCACCTAAAAAGCTTCACCCAACAAGCTTCACCCGAAAAGCTTCACCTCCAAAGCTTCACCCACAAAGCTTCACCTACAAAGCTTCAACACAAAACCTTGCTCCAAATAAACAAATTTTGTTCACAAAACCCAAGATGCCCTTGAACTTGTACAAAAACACTTGGGTAAACATAAACATTTTTTGTTTTACACCCACAAGGGCCCAAAATTTTCCTTCTTATTTATTCACTTATATATGTTCTCAAACATATTATAATAGATCCAACCACAAGCCAAAGTCCCAAATTTCATAATGGACAAAAGTACAAGCAATTCATCAATAATGAAGGTGCTACAAAAATTGGAATCTGCCCCAAAATAGAAATCCAACCCAGGAGACTTTTTCTCTCTCTCCCTCTTCCGCCTCCTTTCATCTATCAAATTTCTGCAACCTCTGCTCTTCTCCAATGGAGCTGAATTTTGGACACCCTATAGTTCTTGAGCATATGAACAACTTTCAAGAAGGAACCATTTCTGTTTGAGCGACGGAAATTAAAGTGTTGAAGCTCCAAACATGATAGTCGGCTTCTTGCAGATTTCGAAGCTGTTGTGATGTTTCGAAGATCTGGAAATATTTAACCGTTAGTTCATCCTGAATTTTTGATATGTTATGAAAGAGTCGATGAGGAACAACTTCAATGAAGAAAGCATACCGATCTGAACAAGAGAAAATGGAGTTTCGAAGCTCACAACAAATCTGACGGGTTGACAGAAAAATAATAACCAGTCATTCATCATACCTGAGTTTCTTGAGTTATACAGCTCCGAGGGATCTCAAATTTGGATATGTTGTAGTTCACAAGCTGAGGAACAACTTCAATGAAGAAAGCATACCGATCTGAACAAGAGAAAATGGAGTTTCGAAGCTCACAACAAATCTGACGGGTTGACAGAAAAATAATAACCAGTCATTCATCATACCTGAGTTTCTTGAGTTATACAGCTCCGAGGGATCTCAAATTTGGATATGTTGTAGTTCACAAGCTGAGGAACAACTTCAATGAAGAAAGCATGCTGATCTGAGCAAGAGAAAATAGAGTTTCAAAGCTCACAACAAATCTGACGGGTTGACAGACAAATGATAAACAGTCACTCATCATACCTGGATTTCTGGAGTTGTACTGCTCCGATGGCTCTCCAATTTGGATATGTTGTAGTTAAGGAATTAACGAACAACTTTCATGAAGACAACTTTGTGATTCGACCTACAGATGATGGTGTTATGTTGAAAAACAATTCCGGTTGTTAGGGGAAATGAAAAACAATTCCACCAAAGAAACATCATTATGATGTTTCATCATTATGGTGTTTTCATCATTATGATGCTTTCATCATTGTGATGCTTCCATCATTGTGATGCTTCCATTATGATGTTAATGCACCAACGGTTACACCTTCTGCAATTCCACTTATTCGGGCCTAGCAACCTTCATAAACAAAATCTATGAAGAAAAAGTCCGGGGCTACCACTTAGAAAACAAAAGAATGAAGTTTTGGTACTTACGACATGGACTATTAGCAAGACACCTCATTCGTCAACTCCCTCGACTAGAGACTTGGGGGACTCCCACCATATGCTACTATGCCTTGGTACTCAAAAGTTCGTGACTACTCAGTGACTTGGATTTTTCAAGTCTCCAACCGAGAAGTTTTCCTCACTCGGGAAATTAAGGGAACACTACCTCAAACTACATGCTTCACTCACAAAGCTTCAACAATACAGGTTTCAACAAAAGCAAAAATTCAAAGAACTTTATGAAGAAGGCTTTGGTGTATTTAACACAATATGTTGAAATGAAGAAAGCTTATTTATTAATATTTTCGATAAGCCACAAATATGTACATATACATGAGTCAAAATAAACAAACAAAAGGGAGCCTTCACAAAGGTTGCTTAGGGGAAGTCTCAGCAGTCGGTAGAGCCCCAGAAAGAGAAAGCACCGGAGGGTGGTTATCCGGAGCCTCAGTACTTGACAAAACCCCAGAAGGAGGAGGCATTGGAGGTTCATCATTTGAAGCTTCATTACCAGGTACAGCCCCAGAGGACGAAGGCAATAAATGCCTTTGGAACAAACCTACAAACCGCTGATGATCAAGTAAAACCTTACCATCAGATTCCTTCATCTGGTCAAGCTTCCTCTTCATGTTTGTAGCATAGTCATGGGCGAGCCGGTGCAACTGCTTATTCTCATGCTTGAGCCCTCTAATCTCCTGTTTGAGACTCATCACTTCAGCAGCCAATGATTCAACTTGGCGGGTTCTAGCAAATAGGCGTTGGGCCATATTAGACACAGAACCTGCACACTGAACACTAAGAGCCAGAGAGTCCTTAACAGCCAACTCATCAGACCGTTTGGAAAGTAGTCTGTTATCTTTGGGAGTGAGAAGGTTCCTGGCCACCACTGCAGCGGTCATATCATTCTTCATCACAGAATCCCCAATGGTAAGAGGACCAGTAGGGGATATGAAGGATGGGCGCCATATGTTGTCTGGAGAAGGCATGGCTGTCTCTTCTCCAAGGTTCAAGTCAAAACGACGGTCGGAGGGTCCAGACATTTTCAAATGTGTTGAAGAAGGAAGAGGTCAGACAAATCAAGATCTTAGAAGTGCAAGAAATGAGCTTCTACTGGTAGAGATTCAAGTGTGCTGTGGAACTTAATGCCAGCCTCTATAAAAATCTGCACTCGACGGAGCTTCAGAAATCGAAGAGGCGTTTGCTTTCTCAAAAGCTGGACTGCTCAGAGACCACGAGGGCCGATCTCAGAAATCGAAGAGGCGTTTGCTTTCTCAAAAGCTGGACTGCTCAGAGACCACGAGGGCCGATCTCAGAAATCGAAAAGGCGTTTGCTTTCTCAAAAGCTGGACTGCTCAGAGACCACGAGGGCCGATCTCAGAAATCGAAGAGGTGTTTGCTTTCTCAAAAGCTGGGCTGCTCAGAGACCACGAGGGCCGATCTCAGAAATCGAAGAAGCACCTGCTTTTTCAGCCTCGTCAGCACCTGTCACATGCACAATCAGCTTTGCGGAAATTACGGGCACTCTGTCGAAGATTTCTGGTGAAGTAGAAAGCACGTGAATCTTACTGATCAATCACCGCTCTCCATATGCACCATCAACTCCTCGGGTACCACATATAACTTTGTCAAAGATTTCTGACAAAGTTTAGGCACGAGAATTTCGAAGTTCCAGCTACCCTACTATTACCCATAAGGGTAAAGGAACAGCACCACTGCTTGACAACTGGAAAGTCCCTATGTGTGTCGACCTCCGTGTTTTGCGGCAAGACAGGTTGGCAAGAACGTCCAACCTTTACTCACATTCGAGAAAAGACTCCCAACATAATTACTTTCTCAAAAACCGGAGTAGCACCGCTTTCCGAATCTCGAGAGTCAGATCCTCGACGGGATTGCTTGTTCGAAAACCGAAGAGGCACAACTCTCAGAACTTCGAGAGCCAGATTTCCTTAGATAAAGCTTGTCTGTAATCTCCACACGTAATATCAGCTTTCCAGATACCACATACCACTTTTTCAAAGTGCTCTGACAAAATTAAAACACGTGAAGCTGGCAGCTCCCACTACATTGCTGTGACCAAGAAGGGTAAAGGAATAGCATTACTACTTGTTATTGGGAAATCCCTATATACATTGACCTCCCTCCTCAACGGACAGGCAAACCTGCAAAAATGCTCAACCCTTTCTCGCATTCGAAAAGGCACCCTCAACATAACCTCTCGAAATACTCAGCTTTATTTCCCCCCGATAATACCTCAGCAAATAAGCCACACCAAGAACAAGAGTATCTCATATCATCAGGGTCGAAAGCAAGAGTATCCCATATCATGCTTTCTCCCTGTCTTTGTCTTTGTCCTTGTCCACACCTGCAGGACAAGGAGAAAGAGAGCAGTCAGTCGGAACCTGAAATCAAACCTCCAATTTGGAACTGACTGCCTGGAGCCTTTGCCTGGTTGCTTACTTAGCATTGCTCTCGAGTACTCATCCTCAACTGCTGTCAAGGTCACGAATTCCACCGGCAAATGCCTCATGACAGTTGATCAGATATTGGCTCTTTACACTGAAGCTGCCAAGCGTGGATGAGTCACTATGAAGGAATGTTCTGAAGGACCATTTAAATGCAAAGGTTGCACACCACTTCTGCCATGCAAAAGATTGAAGCAGAAGGTTCAACGGTGAGCTGAAACAGATCACTACAGCACGACACCTTTCCATACCACATTCATTATTCCGTCAACAGCAAAAGTATCCCATATCATCAAGGTCGAACGTACTCTAGATTTGATGGACTTGTTTTGACCCTCAAATTTTTGAGTCGGCCTTATACTCTGAAGGGCACCAGAAAACCCTCCAGCACAGTTCAAGAATAAGCCTGTGGAAAGTTACTTCTTCAAAAGCAAAAGTATCTCATATCATCTCTTATCCATTTGCTTCTCCTTATCCTGGCAGTTGAATGAGAGACAAGGAGAAGGAGAACAATCAACCGGAAGCCGAAGTCAAACCTTTGATCCTGGGTTGCTTACTTGGAAGTTTGACTGCTTACCTTGTTTGTCACCTCTTTCGGCAGATCTCCTAGCTCGGCGACTTGGGGGACTCCTACTATAGGGTTTGTATCACACTTGACTAAGCCCGAAACTACAACTAAGCTTCATCCAAAATTGATACATTACCTTGTGCGTCAACATCAGCTAAATACACCATTCCCGGATGGAGGAAAGGTACTTCCAGAGAAGGGCAGATGAAGATCAGACCACACTTCGGTACTTAGAAGTTTCGTGATTACTCAAGGGATTGGATCTTGCAAGTCCCCAACCGAGGAGTTTCCCTCACTCGGGAACTTAGGGGAGCACTGTTTGTACCATACTTGACCAATCCCGAAACTACCGAGCACCGGCCAACACTATACTGTCAAGGACCCAGAAGAGTTCCCCTCCGACCAGGAGGCCAATCACTACTCGACACGTGTCAAGATTAGAAGCCAATCAGAGCGCAGCACGTGTCGACATCAAGAACCAATCATAACATGACACATGTCAATGTGACAAAGCTACAAGTTTTTCTATAAATAGGGGTCATTCCCCCACAATATTGCCGAATGCCATTTTGTGTTAAATCATTCACAAGAACTCACTAAATTGAGAGCTTGATCCTTTGTACTTGTGTAAGCCCTTCACTACTAATAAGAACTCCTCTACTCCGTGGACGTAGCCAATCTGGGTGAACCACGTACATCCTGTGTTTGCTTCTCTGTCTCTATTCATTTACGTACTTATCCTCACTAGTGACTGAAGCAACCAAGCAACCAAGCGAAGGTCACAAAACCTGACACTTTCTGTTGTACCAAAGTCTTCGCCGATTTTGTGCATCAACAACAACTATAAATTCTCAAAAGCTTCACACTATCTTGATCAAGATAGTGTGAAGCAAAATCAATTCATGGTACCCAACAAAAACTTCAACTCCTAAGCTTCACCTACAAAGCTTCAACTCCAAAGCTTCATCTACCAAAGCTTCACCCACAATAGTTTCACCTAAAAAAGCTTCACCCATAAAAGCTTCACCAATAAAAGTTTCACCCACAAAAGCTTCACCCACCACAAAAGCTTCACTCACAAAAGCTTCACCCACCACAAAAGCTTCACCTACAAAAGCTTCACCCATAAAAGCTTCACCAACAAAAGCTTCACCCACAAAAGCTTCACCCACCACAAAAGCTTCACCTACAAAAGCTTCACCTACAAAAGCTTCACCCATAAAAGCTTTACCAACAAAAGCTTCACCCACAGCTTCCCCCACCACAAAAGATTCACCTACAAAACTTCAACACAAAAGCTTCACTACAAAAGCTTCACTACAAAAGCTTCACACTATCTTGATCAAGATAGTGTGAAGCAAAATCAATTCATGGTATCCACCAAAGCTTTAACCTCAACGCTTCACCTACAAAGTTAAATATATATATATATATATTTTCAGAAATTCAAAAATTCAAAAATTCAAAAATTAAAAAAAAATGTCTAGGCCTCCTCTTCTTTGGACCTAACAACTTTCATAACAAATACATATGAAGGAGGAGTTTTGGGCTACCACTTAGAAAGGAAAATGGTGAAGTTTTGTACTTTGGAAACTTGGCTACTAGCAAGACACCTCCTTCGTCAACTCCCTAGATCGGAGACTTGGGGGACTCCTACCATATGCTACTGCACCTTGATACTCGAAAGTCTCACAACCACTCAGTGACTTGGATTTTTTCAAGTCTCCAACCGAGAAATTTCCTCACTCGAGAAATTAAGAGAGCACTACCTCAACCTACATGTTTCACTCACAAAGCTTCAACATACAAGCTTCAACAAAAGGAAAAATTCAAAGAACTTAGTGAAGAAGGCCTTGGTGTATTTAACACAATACGTTGAAATGAAGCAAAACTTGTTTATTGATATCTCCGATAAGTTACAAATATGTACATATACATGAATCAAAATAAACAAACAAGAGAGAGCTTTCACAAAGGTTGCTCAGGAAAAGTCTCAGTAGTCGGCAAAGCTCCAGAAAGATGAGGCACCAGAGGGTGATTATTCGGAGCCTCAGTACTAGGCAGAACCCTAGAAGGAGGAGGCACCGAAGGTTGATCATTTGGAGCTTCATTACGCGGTACAGCCCCAGAAGACGAAGGCAATAAATGCCTTTGGAACAAACCCACAAACCTCTTATGATCAAGTAAAATCTGACCATCAGATTCCTGCAGCTGGTCGAGCTTCCTCTTCATGTTTGTAGCATAGTCATGTGCGAGCCTGTGCAACTGTTTATTCTCATGCTTGAGCTCTTTGATCTCTTGTTTGAGACTTATCACTTCAGCCGCCAATGATTCAACTTGGTGGGTTCGAGCAAATAGGCGTTGGGCCATATTAGACACAGAACCTGCACACTGGACACTGAGAGCCAGAGAATCCTTAACAGCCAACTCATCAGACCGTTTGGAAAGTAGTCTGTTATCTTTGGGAGTGAAAAGGTTCCTGGCCATCTCCGCAGCGGTCATATCATTCTTCATCATAGAATCCCCAACGGTAAGAGGACCAGTAGAGGATAAGAAGGATGGGCGCCATATGTTATCTTGAGAAGTCATGGCTGCCTCTTCACCAAAGTTCAAGTCAAAACGACGGTTAGATGGGCCAGACATTCTCAGAAATGATGAAGGAGAAATGAGGTGCAATAAATCTCTGAAGTAAGGGGAAAATTCCTACAAGCAATAACTCTCTGATGTACTTCTTGCACACAATTGGTGCCCTTATAAAAGAAAGGGCAACAGGGTCGTTGGTTCAAAAATCGAAGAGGCACCACTCTCTGGATTCCAAAGAGACGCCATTTTCCACACGCAACATCAGCTCCTCGGGTACCACAGATAACTTTGCCAAAAATCTCTGACAAGGTTTAGACACATAAATTTTGAAGGTCCAGCTACCCTACTATTACCCACAAGGGTAAAGGAACAGCACCATTGCTTGATAACTAGAAAGTCCCAATGTGTGTCAACCTCCGTGCTCCGTGGCAAGGCAGACTGGCAAAAATGCCCAACCTTTACTCACATTCGAGAAAACACTCCCAACAAGATTGCTTGCTCAAAAATCAAAGAGGCACAGCTCTCCGAATCTCGAAAGCCAGACTCCCAACAGGATTACGTGCTCAAAAATCGAAAAGGCACCGCCCTCCGAATCTCGAGAGCCAAACTCCCAACATGATTACTTTCTAAAAAATGGAAGAGAAACTGCTCTCCGAATCTCAAGAACCAGACTTCCAACATGATTTCTTTCTCAAAAATTGAAGAGGCACCGTTCTCTGAATCTCGAGAGCCAGATCCCCGATAGGATTGCTTGTTCGAAAACCGAAGAGGCATCGCTCTCCGAACTTCGAGAGCCAGATTTCCTTGGATAAAGCTTGTCTGTAATCTTCACACGCAACATCAACTTTCCAGATACCACATACCACTTTTTCAAAATGCTCTGACAAAGTTAAAACACGTGAAGCTTGTAGCTTCGACTACATTGCTACGACCAAGAAAGGTAAAGGAATAGCATTACTACTTGTTGTTAAAGAGACTCCTATATATGTCGACCTTCATCCTCCACGGACAGGCAGACATGCAAAAATGCTCAACCATTCCTCATATCTGAAAGGGCACTCCCAACGAAGCCTCTCGAAATACTCAGCTTTCTTCCCCCCCCCCAATATTACCTATGCAAACCAGCCACACCAGAGCAAGAGTATTTCATATCATCAGGGTCAAAAGCAAAAATATCTCATATCATGTTTTTTCCCTGTCTTTTCCTTTGCCCTTGTTCTTACCTGCAAGACAAGGAAAAAGAGAACAATCAGTCAACACTGGGAATTAAGCTTCCAGTCAGGAACTGACTGCCTGGAATCCCTTGCCTGATTACTTACCTGGCATTACTCTCAAGTACTCATCTTCAACATCTTATGCTTTTAGAAAAGATACCGCATCTGCCTGAGGAACAGATAGGGCAAGTGAGAATGATATAAGGAAGCATGTGGAAACAAGCGCAACAGAACACGTGCCGATTCATCTATTACTTCGTCAACAGCAAAAGTATCTCATATCATCAAGGTTGAACGCACTGTTGATTTGATGGACTTGTTTTGACCCTCAAATTCTTAAGTCAACCTTATACTCTGGAGGAAACCAGAAAACCCTCCAGCCCAGTTTAAGAATAAGCATGTGGAAAGTTACTTCTTCAAAAGTAAAAGTATCTCATACCATCTCTTCTTCATTTGCTTCTTCTTATCCTTGTTGTTGTTTACGACATAAGAAGAAGGAGAACAATCAATCGAAAGCCGAAGTCGAACTTCCGATCCAGGTTGCTTGCTTGGAAGTCTGATTGTTTACCTTGTCTGTTACCTCTTTCGGCAAATCTCCTAGCTCGACGACTTGGGGGACTCCTATTATAGGGTTTTGTATAACACTTGACCAAGCCTGAAACTACAAGTAAGCTTCAAGTGAAATTGATACATTACCTTGTGCATCTTCATCGGTTAAAGATATCACCCCTAGATGGAGGAAAAGTACTTCCAGAGAAGATGCCACATCTACGTATGAGACAAATAAGGCAAGTGAAAATGATACCACACTTTGGTACTTAGAAGTTTCGTGATTACTCAATGGCTTGGATCTTGCAAGTCCTTAATCGAGGAGCTTCCCTCACTCGAGAACTTAGGGGAGCACTGTTTGTACCATACTTGACCAATCCTGAAACTACTGAGCACCGATCAACGTTATACCGTCAAGGACTTAGAAGAGTTTCCCTCCAACCAAGATGCCAATCACAGCGCGACACGTGTCGACATCAGAAGCCAATCATAGCACGACACGTGTCAATGTCAGAATGAAACTAGAAACTCTATTCTATAAATAGATATCATTCTCTCACAATATTTCCTAATGTCATTTGTACTAAATCATTCACTAGTACTGACTAAATGAGAGCTTGAACCTATGTACTTGTGTGAACCTTTCATAATTAATGAGAACTCCTCTACTCCGTGGACGTAGCCAATCTGGGTAAACCACGTACATCTTGTGTTTGCTTCCTTGTCCCTATCCATTTACATAATTTTCCACACTAGTGACCGGAGAAATCTAACGAAGGTCACAAACTTAACACTTTCTATTATACCAAAGTCCTCACTGATTTTGTGCATCAACAAACTGTAAACATGTGATTTTCTTAATCACATTTTTAATAAGTGAGTTAGTATTAAGCATGAGATTAGTTACAATTGGTTATGCTTTTGTTGTTTTGTGCTGAAATGGCCAACTGACTTAGTTTGTATGGCTTTATATGGCCGGATGGTTGTAGTGGACTTCCAACAGTTAATTGAATTAAAAAAATATTATTCCAAAAAATAGAGCTCAACTCCTTTCTTCTCCATCACTCCCATACTTCATTGTTATACCTTGCTGCAACAGGTCAAGGTTGAATTAAGTCCTAACATTGGTATCACCCATTGCCGATCATGGTTTCCCTTTTGTGCATGCCCAGACACACCACCACCACTCGCTTTACAGCCATGGATGAGCGAATGGATGCTCTCAAAGCTTCTTTTGCTTCCTTGCAGTCCTCTTTCTCTGATACTTTGGACGCAAAGCTCGCGATCTGCTTTGAGTAGTTTCACCGTGAACTCTCTTTTGGGGGAAAGAATGATGGTGAAACCTCTGATCCAGAGTGTCGTCCACCTCCGATCATGGAGAATATCCCAGATCTTTACGAAGGGGAGCTCATACACACTTCACGACATGAGATCTATGACGATGCACACAACCAATGACAAAACCTGCAACATTGTATCGAATTTCCCAAATTCACCAACGGAAATGATCTGATTACTTGGATTTACAAGGCCAAGAAATTTTTCACTTATTATGGCACTGAGGAGCATCAAAAAGTGGTTACAATCTCTTTTCACTTGGAAGGCGAAGCGTTGCAATGGTTTGAGTGGATGGACTGTTTGGTCACTACACCACGCTGGGATGACTTCACCACTGCATTTTTCCTTGAATTTGGACCTTTAGAATTCGAAGATTGCACTTAATCTATCTTCAAACTCCGTCAATCAGGTACTCTCAAGGATTATATTGCTGAGTTTCATAAGCTTGCTAATAGATTTTCTGATGTTGGTCTAATTCTCCTCAAAAGTTGTTTCAAGAAAGAATTGAGGTTTGATATGAAATTGCTACGCCCTACCACTGTCTATGAGGCTATTTATATATCTATTCAATTAGATACTAAGTATGTTAAACTTAAATCTGGTTACCAGAAACCTTTCCCTCATTACAAACCCACACCACAGCCTCCTAATCCTTACAATGTTGCCAATTCTAGGCTCCCCAACTTACCACTCAAGAAACCCTCACATGAAGAAATTCAAATAAAAGAAGAAGATGGGTGACTATTGGTTCTGTGATGAGAAGTGGATTCGTGTAAACAAGTGTGGCCAGAAACAATAAATTGTTACATCCTGGCACGGGGTCCACCACATCCCGGACCCGCTACACTACCGTAGCACGATATTGTTCGCTTTGGGCCCCGACCACGCCCTTACTGTTTTGTTTCTGGGAACTCACACGAGAACTTCTCAGTGGGTCACCCATCATGGAAGTGCTCTCGTGCACTACTAGCTTAACTTCCGAGTTCTGATGGAACCCGAAGCCAATGAGTTCCCAAAAAGGGATGGGAATATACATATAAGGATCATTCCGGCGATGTGGGATCTTACAATCCATCCCCCTTAGGGGCCCGACGTTCTCGTCGGCATACCACAGCCAGGGTTAGGCTCTGATACCAAATTGTTACATCCTGGCCCGAGGTCCACCACATTCCGAGTCCGCTCCACCGCCATAGCACGATATTGTCCACTTTGGGCCCCGACCACGCCCTCCCGGTTTTGTTTCTGGGAACTCACACGAGAACTTCCCAGTGGGTCACCCATCATAGGAGTGCTCTCGTGCGCTACTCGCTTAACTTCTGAGTTCCGATGGAACCCGGGTTCCATCGGACCACCGAAGAAACTGAATGCAGGTTTTGATATTTTGGTACAATTATCTGTTATGTATGTGTCTCTAAACAATGTCTCTGCATCTTACTATGTGCTTTTTTTAGTGTTATGTTTTGTCAAACGACGCCAATAGATATCTCTTTTATTCTTTTACTAATCTCATGTTCAAATTGGACTCTGATATTAAATTTTGAGCCTAAGATGTCTGATGAAATGTCTCGAGTACAAGAGAAAACTAATTTGGAAGTACTTTTAGAATGAATTAAAAGTGTTTACAGATAGCCAGAAGTGTTTTTGGCAACATTTTGTTGAAAATGTTGAAAATTATTAATGGAGAAGGGCAACATGCAGTGGTCGTACGCAAGAACCTCTCCTGGAGTTGGTAAATGAACATTTAAAAAGTGCTTGACGCAACCAAACTAGAAGAAAGTACATGGGCATCAAATTTTTGTTTTCAATTCAGCAATATAACCAAAAGAAAAGGTTTTGTTTAGATTACCTCCAGAATAGAGGGCAATGCCTGATTGCTCTTCCCGTTTTGGGATAGCACGACAAAAATTATCGGTTGTACAACGGGTTTTAAAACAAAACTGATCTCATTTCTAACGTATGGAGTTTTACATATTACAAGTCATCAAAATTTATCACTCAGTTGCTAGACCAATAAATTTCTTTAGAATTTGTTGCTGAATTAACTTCTGTAAAGTAGTCTGAGTCTTCCAAGGCTTTGTCTAGGGACTCCACTAAATCTGCCTCCCATAAGCCTAACCTGCAGATTGTCTTGTAAGTTTCGTAACTTGATGCTCTTATGCCCTCCAAAGCGATCTCCATTAAAGAGTCACAAATATCTTCACTGCTGATGGCATCCAAAAAAGTTTCAGATAAACCAAGTCGCCAGAAAACAACAATGGCACAGTTCTTGTCCACTAACCGAACATCAAATTCTTTAGAGAAGACAGCATGTGACTTGCACAACAAGCTCTTGATCATCCCCGCAGTCATCCCACTCCTGAATCCCCATAAGAATACCAATTGATCACAGCTGACCTTTCTCATATTCTTTGTCCAGACTCTGATATCCTCATTGGTTGATTCTTGGGGCTGTCAAAACACGGATTGGAAATGTTTGTGTACTTTTCGATGGCTGGAGCTAAAAGTGCATTGTTAGATACCATAGGATTGTCGGAACTTTTCAGAATGGAGCAGAGCTTTGCCAACAAATAGCACATCTTCACCACATTATGCCAATGAATGTTGCCTTCACTTTCAGGATCTTCTGCACCGGGTTTTGCCACTTCAACTATATTCGTAAAAATATAAGTGCGTTGAATCAGTATCTAACTCTATGGGAAAAGATACTAAAAAATGCCTTTTATGGTGTAATGTGGTTCGGCTATCTAATGCCGAAGTACAAAGTGACCTGAGAATAACCGACCATAGAACACTTCATTTCGATGAGAAGCTAATGAAGTGAACTCTTTGGGCTAAAGAATTGAGAATTCTTCACCGATAGAGACTTGTATAGATAATCAACCAACCAGAAACAGTCATATTTACTTGTCCAAACTAAAGATTTTACTAAATCGTCTAATTCTACGGCTATAGTGTTGTTTACTTATCTAAACTGAAGATATCGCCGGTCGTCAACACAGTGTTGTTTACTTATCCAAACTAAATATGTGTTGATAAAAGGTTAAGATAAACAGGGTTGTGAGAAAGGTTTTGCGTAAAGTGAGGAATTTCTCGTAGAGCATTTTGAGTTGTTTGTTGAGTTTAAGGGGGTTTTCACATTGCATAACCTTTGATGAGGTAGAGTCTTGATAGGACTATGCCTACTCGGCATTTACCATGATATTCTCTCTTTATCCCCTTAATCCCTTCTTTAGCTGAAACTCAAAGTCTAATTAGTCTCCACCTCTTCGAGTTAAACCAGGATTTTGAACTTAGTCCCTTTATGCACTTGATTCATGCTCATCTGGTCAAACATAAGTTATGATCCTTAGAATAATTCGAATCTTATCGGAATCCATCTTGATCCTCAACAATTTTAATTCACTTAAGACTTGACCGAACCATGCATGAGCATGATCCTTTAATAGTCCTACTCCTATAGAGACTCATTTGAATCAGCGCGCTTTTAGGCTGAGAGTCAACTGGCCCGATGAATCATTACTAGGTTGAAAATCATGGCATTTCGATTTGTGTTGTTCTTTCTCAGCCTAAGCCTTTATTTTAGGCCCAAATAGAAATAAAATTACATTTTGACCTCAAACAATTACCTTGTGCCGCCCGTGACCAAGATTAATGAAATTTGAATGAAAAATTTTAAAATCTAAATGCTAGGATATAAATTGACCAATTATAAAAGTTAGGTAATTGGCTAAAATTAAATTCTAGAGGGAAGTTGATCCAATTATGTTGATTGGTCACGATTTGGGTTTTTGATCAAAGGGGTAGTTATGATATTTGCAGGACCTGATTTAGTGTTGTTCAAGCTTGCTAAAGACCCCATCAAAAGTGTGCTACTACCTTCTGTGTCGTCAATGGAAGTTAAGCAATACGAGAATTTGGGCTCATTGAGCTGTGAAACCAAGGACAACGGTCCACGGCCTAACCCCACAAGTCCGGAACCTTGATGAAGGCCACCACCTTCATTGTCTTTGCCACATCCAAACCCTATTTTGGGAACCGAAACCTCTCCGAATGTGAACGTTTCGGTTGCGAGAATCCCATTCGTGGAGAAAGAATCCCCGTAGGTGTAGTAGTACTCGCATGAACTGTTGGTGCATGTTTGGGATGGTAGTGCTTCACAAAGCTCGCTTTCGCATGATAGCTTTGAGAATGTTGAGGACTTTGTCGGGTCGAAGATTGGGGTTGGTTGATCATAACAGTCCTCACACGGCTTGCACTGAGTCCAAATGAGGTCGCTGCCGGTGTCCATAATGGCGTTGAAGGTATATGCCGGAGTACCAATTGACAACTTCATTAAAAACTCTCCTTGACCGGCGTGGACAGGAGACGTAACACGGGAATCCTGATCGGATGGTGACGCAGCTAAGACCATTGCGTTGAGCCTTTGCAACCTTTTTCGGCCACGACTGATTCTGCGTTGGAAACGCTAGATTTTGGTCAAGTTTTTATCAGAATCAATGTGTTTGAGAGTCACATTGAACCCGTTTTGTATGGCCTGGTGGTCGCGAAGACGGAGAGCTCTTCTTGAAGTGGAACCGGCAGAAGGATAATTGGTTAAAAATAAGGCCTAATTGGATAAATGGTCCCTGTGGTGACAAGGTAATCGGAAGATAGCCCTCGTGGTAAAAAAACTAGGATTTAAACCCTCGTGGTGCTAGTCCGTTAGCAAATTTAGTCCAAAAGTAATTTTTCCGTTAAATGTCTGTTAATTAAAGGGTAAACATGTACTTTAACTTGTGCACCTTCTTCTTCCTCACCTTCTTCTTCTTCCATATCTACCAGGACCACCACTGCTCCCCGCTGGCCTCCACTTCTTTCTTGCAAAGATAAAACTCACGGCTAGAAGACCCACGAACTGTTACTTGCAGACCGGCCTCCTGCAGGTCCGAGAAGAGGCGACCCGCGCGATTCCTCCATATACGCAACCGAACTGGAACGTCTAGCCTTCTCCATACCCCACACGCGACAGCTTCTCTCGTCCAAATCCAACCCACGACAACCTTCTCCAGCTAGGATCCAAAGGGAAATTTTCAAAAAACTATGAGATCTCAAGTTTTTCCATTGATATCACCGAAAAAAAATTCCATTGATAAGGAGCACTAGACCCAATTCATGATTTTTTTTTCATAAATCATAAGCAGATTAAACAAAATAAATTTTTAATTGTAATTTTCTTTTTTATTTATTGTTAAGAATTTTAAAATATCAAGGTTATTTTTGAAATAATGGTGGTTGTAGAAATAGCATCTCATTGTTTCTTCTTCCTCATGTACTTCGAGTGCCCTGAAAATTTCCAGGACTTTTTCGGGTTCACTCGTAATCCATAACCAGCATAATCATCGTCTTCAACCTCAGAATGTGCTTTGCACATTTCGATATTTTTCTCAGTTTTAGCCGATTTCTTTGCTCCATGGCACCTCATGTGACCTCCCAAGACTCTGCCACTCAAGAAGCTCTTTTTGCAGAGCTTGCACACCTGCTCCATCGTCCTAACCAGAAAAGTAAACGAACCTAGAGTCCAAAACCAAGAAGGACTCCAATTTTCCGAGAAAGTTTGAATCTTTCCACCGCATTCCAGAAAAACAAAAATCAGAAAAAAGCTCAAGAAACAGAGGATGTTGAAAACCCAGATCAGAGATGAAGCTTTCTTGCTTCCTTCACAAGTGATTGGAGAAGAAGCACTTCTTCTGGGTTTTGTAGAATTTGTGGACAAGAACAAGATTTGGATCCCTAATCAAAACTTCTCTCTCCTGGGGAAGAAACGATTCAGATTTCAGGGTTTTGGTTTGAGCAGTAATGTCTCTCTCTCCTGGGTGGTACTTGAAGAAATGTAAATGTTTGATCCCGTATTTAACAGAGAACTAGAGAGGTGAGGAAGAAGAAGTTGCACAAGTTAAAGTACATGTTTACCTTTTAATTAACATACATTTAACGGAAAAATTACTTTTGGACTAAATTTACTAACGGACTAGCACCACAAGGGTTTAAATCCTAATTTTTTTACCATGAGGGCTATCTTCCGATTACCTTGTCACCACAAGGACCATTAATCCGATTAGGCCTAAAAATAAAGTTCATTAGAAAAATGACAACTTCTTACAAGCTCGTGAAAAAAAATCAACAAATACCTCTTACTTTTTCAATCTTCAATACCAAATTACGCTTACCGACGTGTCGTTTTTTCCTATTTAAGCCCAAACACAACAAACATTTGGGCCAAGGAAAACGAGCGGTGGCTCAGTATTATCAGGTAATATATGAACCAAAGTCACGTGACACGTGGTCGTTGCAGATCGCGAGCCATCATCCCCCGATTGCAATTGATTAGGGCATTTTGGAGTGGAAGCTTTATATATGTGAAACTATCATAAACCACAACGAGCAGAGCGACTGCGTCTCCAGCTATAAATCCGGCAGACCTTCGATCGTCGCTCAAAACACTCATCGACCTCCTCCGTCAAACCCTCGTCGGCTTCATCTGCTCTCATCGAGGTTTGAGATTTCTCTCCACAGCCGCCGTTTATTTTATTTTTTAGCTGAATCGTTTTTTTTTTTTTTTTTTTTTTGTATTGCTCGTTTAAAGCAGCAGTCTTTTGCTGCAATCGAGCATGAAATGGAAATGTTTCTGGTTTTTATTGATTACTGGAATATCTCAGATGGAAAGAGAACCGCCCAAGTCCCGTTCGAAAGTGTCAATGGAGTTGGACAGAATTAGCAACATACCAAGTGAAGTTATAAACAAAATTTTGTTATATTTGCCAATTAAGGAAGCAGTTAGAACAAGTGTTTTATCAAGCAAGTGGAGGAACAAATCGGCTATGCTTTCTCATCTTTTGTTTGATGATCGGTGCACCTCGGATCAAAACCCTACAACCTTTGCAGGCATTGTTGATCATGTACTCTTGGGTCACATTAGCCCCATATACAGGTTCAGGATCACTCATTCCCCACCTCTAGTCGGTGGAGATATTGATCGATGGATTCTTCATCTGTCAAGAAACTCTATCAAAGAGTTGTTGCTTAATATCAAATGTAGTGGGCATCTCTACAAGATGCCTTCATGTTTGTTTTCTTGTCAAGATCTCATTTATTTAGTGTTGTATGATTGTTTGCTACAACCTCCATCCAAGTTCCAAGGATTCAGGAGTTTGAAGACTTGTCGTCTTTTTAATGTTACCCTGGACCAAGATGTGCTTGAGAATCTGATTGTCTGCTGTCCTCTCCTTGAGAGATTAACATTGTGGCACTGTGATGCATTAACCCGGTTCAAGATTGATGCACCGAATCTCAAATTCCTTCATTTTAAAGGCATGCTTGAGGATGTTAGTCTTGTGAATACCTTAAAACTGGCTGAAGTTCACATTAGTTTGATTGTTAATGTTGCAAATGACCAAAGACCGACTGCTGGAAGTTGTAGCAATTTGGTCAATTTTTTTGTTCATCTGCCTCACATTCGATGTCTTCATGTCACAAATTACTTTTCGAAGGTAATGGATTTTGTGGTTTCATACTATCAGTCAATAATCAGATTTTGTGGCCATCAGAATTTGACTGTAATTTCATTCTCCTGTTTTCTGAACCTTTCTGTTCCAGTATTTGGCTGTCGGAGTCTTGCCAGGAAATCTACCTCAACCGTGTCTATATCTCAATTTTTTTTCTATTCATTTAAGCTTCAACGATCTGAAAGAGATTTTAACTGTTTTATGTCTTCTGAGAAGCTTCCCTGCTCTACAGGAACTTGAAATTTGGGTGAGTTTATTGTATTATGTTGATGCATGCATATCCCGGTGTTCAATTAAGAATGTCAACCCAACTCTCTACGCTAATTGTATTTTACTGTTTAGAGAGCTATTTTATGTGATGTTCAAGCATCTGATGATATAGACTTGTGCAGGCCCAGAATGAGTACAAGGCTGTTGTGGGAGAAGTAAACTATGGGTCGGATGACAACCAGAATTGCCAATTGACCAAACTGCGAATTGTCAAAATAACCGGCATCTTTGGTCTCAAAGCTGAACTAGATTTCATCAGGTTTTTGCTTTCAAGTTCACCTGTGCTTGAGAAGATGACTGTGAAGCCTGCTGCTGCTAATAATTTTGAAGTAAAAATGTTGCTCCAAAAGTTGCTCCAGTTTAAGCGTGTCTCGGCGAATGCAGAGATATTCTACTTAGACCCTTGATTCATCAATGAAACATGTTTGGCAGATACGATACGAGGACTTGCCGGCAGAAACTGAATGCGGGTTTTGATAGTTTGGTACAATTATCTGCTATGTATGTGTCTTATGTTTTGTCAAACGACGCCAATAGATATCTCTTTTATTCTTTTCCTAATCTCATGTTCAACTTGGACTATGATATTAAATTTTGACCCTAAGATGTATGATGAAATGTCTCGAGTACAAGAGAAGACTAATTTGGAAGTACTTTTGGAATGAATTAAAAGCGCTTACAGATGGCAAGAAGTGTTTTTGGCAACATTTTGTTAAAAAAGGTTGAAAGTTATTAATGGAGAAGGGCCGCATACGGTGGTTGTACGCAAGAACCTCTCCTGGAGTTGCTAAATGAACATTTAGAAAGCGCTTGACGCAACCAAACTAGAAGAAAGTACATGAGCATCAATTTTGGGATAGCACGACAACAATTCGCGGTTGTACAACGGGACTAAACTGATCTCATTTCTAACATATGGAGTTTTACATATTACAAGTCATCAAAATTTATCGCTCAGTTGCTAGACCAATAAATTTCTTTAGAATTTGTTGTTGAATTAACTTCCGTAAGGTAGTCCAAGTCTTCCAAGGCTTTGTCAAGGGACTCCGCCATATCTGCCTCCCATAAGCCTAACCTGCAGACTTTCTTGTAAGTTTCGTAACTTGATGCCCTTATGCCCTCCGAAGCGATCTCCATTAAAGAGTCACAAATCTCTTCACTGCTCATGGCATCCAAAAAAGTTTCAGATAAACCACGTCGCCAGAAAACAACAATGGCACAGCTCTTGTCCAATAACCGAACATCAAATTCTTCAGAGAAGACAGCATGTAACTTGCACAACAAGCTCTTGATCATCCCCGCAGTCATCCCACTTCTAAATCCCCATAAGAATACCAATTGATCACAGCTGACCTTTCTCATATTCTTTGTCCAGACTCTGATATCCTCATTGGTTGATTCTTGGGGGCTGTCAGAACACGGATTGGAAATGTTTGTGTACTCGTCGATGGCTGGAGCCAACAGTGCATTGTTAGATACCATAGCGTTGTCGGAAATTTTCTGGAGCAGAGCTTTGCAAACAAATAGCACATCTTCACCACATTATGCCTATGAATGTTGCCTTCACTTTCTGTAGATGACAACCCAAACATTGTATATAGTAAGAGAAGAAGTTAGGTTTGCTCTGAAGTAAAAAAATGGCATAACGGACAGCAATCGACACAAAAAATCACAGGAAAACCAAGTAAAACCCACAAGAGCAACAAATATGTGAATTACTGCACTCTCTTCAACTGTGCTACGCGAAAACTAAGGGTAATATCGATACCTTGAGGCAAAATTTCCATATCAATGGCTGCGAAGTAATGATTATTCAAGTACGAAATAGCTGCAGGAATATTGGTCATCCTTCTTAGAGGGCCAATATTCTTCATCAGATGGTTGACATCAAGTATGTGGGGAAAAACCGAGTGCAAGGAACCCATGAACTCGTCTACATTAGTCGGGAGGGGAGAGAGAAACTCTGAATGAATAACTGAAATCTGCATAACGCAAAATTAAACAGTAAGTTGAGAAACTAGAAAAAGAACAGAAGCCAAGTCAAGGGCATTAAAACTCATAGATGTTTATTAAACAGAGATACACCGTTAAGGGAATTGTGGGAGACAACAGGTTTCTGTGAAGCAGAAATCAAATCGATCACCTCTTGAAATCCACGAACTCTCTTGTTTTGTTCCTCCTCAAGGTTTTGGAGCTCTCTCTGTAAGTAAAACATTCAAGCCAAATGTTGTGTTACAAAAAGCCCGATAATGCAAAATAGAAAGACTTGAAAATCACGTCACTACCTCAAACCAGTCCTTGTCCGCTGTAGAACTTGTCAAAACAGCACGAACAGCCTGAGTTCCTCCTCCCTTTGCTGGGATTATTAAAGGAACAAGTTCATCAGAGAACTCTTTCAACATCTGCAACCAATGAAAAAAAAATCATTTGATCAGATAAAATCTGATTAAATATACCGGCACCAGAAAAAAGGATTAAAAACAACAACGGGTCAACATACATACCTCCAGAGCAAGCTGCACTTGACGTTCACTTCAAACATCTAGATTCATGCCGGGTCTGTTCCGTAAATTTCACTTCCCATTACAATTTTTCTCAAGGAACTCAGCAGAGCATCTGCAAAATGGAAAGCCAAAACACTTTTTAACAGAAAATATAACAAAATCGAATGAAAGATAGGGGATGTAAGTAGAATCTAGAACCCTTTTTCTGTCTTTACCATCTTTCTTTGTGTTTTTACATGCACTTTTCCAATGCTTAACTCGCAATTTAATTCTTTCAACAAAAACCGTATCAGCAACAGTATGAGTCGAAGAAGAGTTCATTACATAGCTACTGGTAGTCGGATTCCCTATCCGAGCTTTAGCCGCAGATTCTTGTGCTCCAGACAAGTATGAAATACCCGTCTCATTACAAAACACAAAATCTCAATACAACAGCAAAGTTACAGACTTGTAATGTCCCAAATGGTACACTTTCACCAATGCATCGAGCCAAAGTTTTTAGTTTTCGTAATTTCTGTTCTAGTTTTCGAAAAAATATTCACTTGGGTAAAATCATATTCCACAAGAAATTAGGGAGTAAAATGAAATATCAAAACTTGACAGGGGAGGCTTACCATTATATATGCAGGCATTGAAATCAAAACCTTCTTCCGCCATGGAAGTCAAATGTGATGTTTGAACTGATCAACAAACCCATCATCAATTCATCCCTTGGGAACAAGACAAAGTTGTATCTGCACCAAAATCAACAAACCCATCATCAAATTCCATTCTATATATGTGTATGTATATGTATGTATAGGTATAGTGAAAGCGTACGGACGGGTAAGGAGTAAGCTTCGAGGCTCTGAGAGTGTAAGGGCAGGCTGCGAACTGGAGGAGCTGGAAGCGCTCAGCGGCGTACTTGGCCTTGAAATACGAAGTGTCGGCGGTGTCGAAGGGCTGAGGGTGGCGCCACGGCGCACGATATGACCCCGTTTTCTGCAGCGAGAAGGCCACGAAGTCGGAGCTGGACAGGTGGTCCTTGAACTCCTCCAGGGACTCGGAAAAGTTGGACTTCGTCACTTCCTTCACGGCCCATTTCTTCAAGACATTGGTGGGGGTGGTGGTGGTGGTGGTGGTGGTGATGGTGGTGGTGGTGGTGGTGGTGGTGGTGGTGGTGGTGGTGGTGGTGGTGGTGGTGCTGAGGAAACGGCGTCGTATAAACGGAGGCAGAGACGCCATGGTTTAACTTATCTCCAGCTTGACCTCAGCCGCTACCTGTATAATGCGTTTTTCAATTTTCAGTAGCCGAATAATAGGCTTACGACTTGTCGTTGCTTTCCTCTCCTTGTGATTTTTTTTATTTTATTTTTTATTTTACAAACGATATTATTTCCAATAAGGGGATAGAGAGTTGACTACACGGCCACGCTTCATAATGGGCTAGCAATAGTGTGGTTCAAAGTCGCATTTGGCGAGAATCGAACCAAAAATCTTTCACTTACATGTGGATAGGAATATCACTATACTGTAGTACTAATTACTAAGTGATCATTTCCTTCTAATTTTAGGTTTAGATTGTTTCATGTAGATCTGTCGATAGATCGAATTTTAACCTAGATTCAATTGAAATCAAACGTAATTAATATAGTATGGATTGTAGTTTTCAATCTAATTATTTGATTACAAATGAATTTGGATATGTATAGAGGTTGACCCCACTAGATCATTTATAACATATTATATTATTTGTATTAGGGTCTTGGATTGAGTAATTACTTTTCTTGTTTGTATTTGGGCTTTGGATTGAGAAAGTGAACCGAGACGGTCATGTGAATCAAGTCACAAGAAAGAACAATGAAATGGCATGTTGCTGAAAAAAGTAAAGACTATGGAGAAGATTCATTGTTGTCCATGGATAAAATTCAACCAAAAAGAGGAATGAAAAAAAAATTTGATGTCTATATTAGGAATTGTTGACCCTAAAAATGCAAAGCCTACGTGGGGCATAAGTCGAGTAACTATTGAACTAACTACTTCTTTCTTGTGAATGCGAGCGTGCCACCTCACGACCAAGCTCGGTCGGGCGAGTAGAATGGATGTGGTGGTGGTGCTGAATGCAGTACTGACTTATGCATCTGAGCAATTACGGTCGAGGATGGAACACCTCTATGCCTAAGGTTCTCGAAGAAGACAATGTTGCTTAATTCACTACGAAGTTCAGGATCTTCTGCATCGGGTTTTGCTGCTTCAACTACATTCGTAAAAATATTAGTGCACCAAATCAGTATCAAACTATGTGGGAAAAGATACTTAAAAAATGCCTTTATGGTGAAACGTGGTTCGGCTATCTGAATGCCGAAGTACAAAGTGACCTAAGAATAACTAACCATAGAACACTTCATTTCGATGAAAAGCTAATGAAGTTATGACGACCCGTCCCGAACTTTACCAAACAGAAGGGTAATTTTGTAATTTCACTATGGTTGGGTTAAATATTTTGAAATGCTGCTTTTGGATCTTGTTTGGTGTGCCATGTGGGGCCCACTTTCCTTTTTGGTCCCCTGGCCCATTCTCCTTTCTCCTTCCTTCATCCCGTGTGAACTCTCGGACCTCTTTCTTCTCTCTTCACTTTCTCTCGTTTTCTCCTAACCTCTCCGAGCCCTCTCTCTCCTCTACAACCTCTTCTCATTTTCTTCCTCGATCACAGCAACTGCAAACCTCACCATCTAGACTGGATGACCTCGAAACCTCAGGCTAAACATCGTGGAACACCAACAATGACGGAGTCACTGTTCATCAACTTTTCCTGACGAGCTTCGACGTAGTTTGTGGTTCTTTCGATGTTGGAAAGCTCCTAGAAACCCTTGGGATGTGTTTTAAAGTTGGATCGAGGCTTGTTGTATGTTGTTTAAGCTTGTTGGACATTGAAATAACTCGGAGTTAGCTTTTCCTAGATTTCGACAAGAACCCGTGACTTTCGAGGCGTTTTCCGGCCAAACCATGACGAGTTAGCCGTTGGGCAAGGTACCATTCTCTTCGGCTCGTCAAGAACTATGATTTTTGTTTTTTGAATCACTCAATTTCATTAAGTATTGAAGAAGTTATGAACGTTTAAAGTTTACCCAGTTTCCGGCAAATTCCCTAGTTTTCCCTCGGACCAGTCACTTTTCTGGCAAATAATCTTGTTCTACACTTTCCTATCTTCATTTTTATATATTATGGGTCAAATTTGGTTAAGAAACGATGAAGTTACGAAGCTTTGAAATTTGCCCAAACTTCCGGCCAAAATTCCAATTTCCAGTGAGCTCCGGCGGCTTGACTTGGCTCGGCTCGGCTTGGCTGAGTCAGCCATTGACTTCTCGGTCAGTGTTGACAATTGACCTTGATCGTTAATCGTTAACCCATCAACGTTGACTTTTTGGTTGACTTTTTTTTTATTTCGGCCGGGATCCCTCCTAGACTAATTTTGATGTTCTGAATCCGTTTCTAACGCCTGTTTTCCCAAATTCAATCATTTTAGTGTAGTTTTATAAATTGGTCCCTTTATGTGCTTAGGTGAAATTGTTTGTGGTGTTTCCATCTTCTCCAGTTCGCAAGGTTCTTGGATGACAAAGTATCTGTGAGTGAACCCCTTCCAAAATGCATGATTTTACTATTACAAAATGCATACACGAAAAACATGATTTTATGGATACGTTTTATGTAATGTTTATGAGAAAATTGGATTCATGCTTTATGAAATATCATGCTTTATCAGATTTACATTCTTTGAATGATTTATGATTATAAATTATGAACATATTTTATGATATGATGTTTGAGCTACTGAGCTCCAATGAGATATACTTTGGAAAGATTATGTTCATTTTTTTATATGCTTATCTAGTGTTTTCATACGATCTGCCTACGGGCGAATGATACTGCCTACGGGCAAATGATACTGCCTACGAGCGAATGATATCTATATATGGCTTCGGTCGGGTGATGTAGAGGCCTACAGGCGAATGATATCTATATATGACTTCGATTGGGTGATGTAGGGGCCTATGGGTGAATAAAGAGTTATATATGTCTTCGGGCGAATGAAGATTTATATATGGCTTCGGTCGAATGATGTAAGGGCCTACGGGCAAATAAAGGCCTTTGGGTGATTTTGATACCACTACTATGCACACTGTATATGATATCATTTGGACATCATTTGGATCTTCTGTTACTGTAGTAGTGTGTCAGTCTTGACATCATTTGGATGTCACGACTTCTGGTTTTGGTGCCATTCAGCGCAGTTGTGCAAACCTTTTTCGTGTTGGGATTGTGCCTCATCGGTGACGAAATGGATTGTTGGACGATTTTCAACATCGAACCGATATTCTACAACATGCGTTCCCTAGGAATTGCGGCAAAGTCAGTTTTACATTGAAGTGACGTGAATTAGAAATCTCAATAAGAGGAAGTCCAGTTAAGACTAGCTGAAAATCTGAAATGGCGATGCCACTCTGCAACATGTGTTCCTCAAGAATTGCGGGCAGAGTCGGATTTACAGATGAGTGTTGGGAAACGGAAAAATCTTAGTGGTATAAGTTGGATGAGACCAACTGGAGTGTTCTGAAACGGTGATGTTACTCTACGACATGCGTTCCCTAGGAATGGTGGGCAAAGTCATATCTTTATGGAAATTGCTCGAAACATCGAAGTTCGTGTTGGAGAAAGCGGGTAAGCGCTAGTCGTGTGCAAAGTTTAGCAAGTGTTAGTTTGGTGGGATCGAATCTTTGTTCTTGGACTCTTTCCCACTAAGGAAATTAGTGTGGACCCTCAAAACAATTCTCAGCTATTGTTCTATCGATAATCTTCTTGCTTACTCTAACAACGAGGTCAAGTTCAATAAACACCGATAGTTAGCCTTACACCATATTCTTCGAGCGTTGTTTTTGTTTAGATTAGATACTTTTCTTGAGAGACTCTTTTATAGCAGACATTATTCTTATCAATTTCCAAAAAGGGTTGCGACTGTTGGAAATTGAAAATCCTCACAAAGTGTGTGAAATGCGAATTACCCTTGATCTTATCACATTCTATCGGCAGTTCTTAACGATTCCTTGAGCTTGGCCCTATTTCCTTTTTTGCTAAGAAACCAGTCAATTTTGTTGTGATGCTGACGATGAATGAAGTTTCTGACAACAGGGTATTGTCTCATCTGATCGTAGTTCTTACACTTTTTGAATTCTGTGATGGTATATTATTAATGTTTGGCTGCATGCTGATGCAACATGATTAAGTTACGTTTGTGCCTCTTGACAGTTGGAACCGTATGAAGTGAACCATCTTATCTTTGACCTTGAGCCAATGGTTACAATCTAACTTGAAAACCTAATGAAACCTTTTCTTTGTGGAAATCCTTGTGGGACGAAGGTTGGGAAAGAAACTTTTTGGTGTTTTGAACATCATCTTACTCATGCTCCCGTCCCTACTTTTCTTGACGTTGTTGGTGAGTTTTAAGTCTCTTATTTTGCATCGTTTCTGACCAAATGAGTTATAGTGTGTTCTGACATAGAAATAATTGAGGTTGAGACAGAAGAAGTGGATGGAACTCATCGGTGATTTTGATTGCACTTTTGAGTACCATCATGGTCAAGCAATTGTCGTAGCTGAAGCTCTTAATCAGAAACCCCATATACAGCTTACCTTAATCTGAGTTATCCATGTCTCACTATCGTTTTCTCTTCGTGGAATTGGAACTCTGTTGATACGAAACAAGTTGCTTTTTCCTAATGGCGATGAAGTTGGAAAAAGGAAAATTTTTGGTGAAGCTCATGTTTCAGCGTATGCCATGTATACTGGCAGTATTAAATTGTACCACTGTTTTCGTCCACTATATCACTGGTATTGTATGAATGGGATATCGCCGAATATGTGAGTAAATGTTTGTTTTACTGGTAAGTGGAAGCGGTAAGATGGAAGCCATCGGCTTATCTCAATTTCTTTCTATTCCTGTTTGGAGGTGGGAAGAAATTTCCCAGGGTCGTTCTTTTTAGGTTGTCAGGGACCCATTGAGGATACTAATAGGAATAGGTGAATGTCACCATAATTTTCCTATACAAACCACCTTGTACACATGGAGACTATGATGACGTTTCGGTATTGTTACCAACTCAATCAACATACTATCTACCAATTTTTTAAGACTATACTTTTGACCACTTGGCATAATTCTTCATTCTAGACTTTGTCTGACTGACGTCGCGATAAACATCGATTTTGACCGAAATCCCAGATTCACCTCCTGGTATTAGAAAACATTCTAGTCAACGTTGGGTTCACACTTACCCTACGACACTTTGTATATTTTCCTTCGTATCATTTCTAAAGCAATGAGACTATTCAGGAAGACCACTCAGATCTGAAAGTTTTAGTCGAAACCATCAGTCATTCAATCACCCTTTAACATACTACCGAGCGAATCATTACCATTAGTGATTGAATATCTCTAAGGTTATCGTTGTAACAAGTTGTTGTGAATTTTGGAGTGGGAAAAAGTCCGAGTAGAACACCAACAATGACAGAGTCACTATTCATCAACATATCTTGACGAGCTCCGACGTAGTTCATGGTTCTTTCGACGTTGGTAAGCTCCTATAAACCCTTGAGATGTGTTTTAAAGTTAGATCGAGGCTTGTTGTATGTTGTTTAAGCTTGTTGGATGTTGAAATAACTCGGAGTAAGCTTTTCCCAGATTCCGACAAGAACTCATGACTTTCGAGGCGTTTTCAGGCCAAAACCACAATAAGTTAGCCATCGTGCAAGGTACCATTCTCTTTGTCTCATCGAGAACTATGATTTTTGTTTTTGGAATCACTCAATCTCATTGAGTATTGAAAAAGTTATGAACATTTAAAGTTTACCCAGTTTCTGGCGAGTTCCCCAGTTTTCCCACAGACCAATCACCTTTTCAGGCTATTTTCTGGCCATCTTTAGCAACCATTGGGCTTCCAAATAGTTATAATCTTGTTCTACACTTTCCTATCTTCATTTTTATATATTATAGGTCGAATTTGGTTAAGAAACGATGAAGTTACGAAGCTTTGAAATTTACCCAAACTTCCAGCCAAAATTTCAGTTTCCAGTGAGCTTCGACGGCTTGACTTGACTTGGCTCGACTTTGCTAAGTCAGCCGTTGACTTCTCGATCAGCGTTGACCATTGACCAGTCAACGTTGACTTTTGGGTTAACTTTTTCAGATTTCGATCGGGACCTCTCCTGAACTAATTTAGACGTTCTAAATCCGTTTCATACGTCCGTTTTCCCAAATTCAATCGTTTTAGTATAGTTTTATAAATTGGTCTCTTTATGTGCTTAGGTGCAATTGTTTGTGGCATTTCCGTCTTCTCTAGTTCGCACAGCTCTTCGACGGCGAAGTATCTGTGAATAGACCCCTTCCAAAATGCATGATTTTTCTATTACAAAATTCATACATGAAAAGCATGATTTTATGGATACGTTTTATGAAACATTTATGAGAAAATTGGATTCATGCTTTATCAGATTTACATTCTTTGAATGATTTATGATTATATATTATGAACATGTTTTATGATATGATGTTTGAGCTACCGAGCTCTTATAAGATATACTTTGGAAAGCTTATGTTCATGTTTTTATATGCTTATCTATTGGTTATTCATACGATCTGCCTACTGGCGAATGGTACTACTTATGGGCAAATGATACTGCCTACGGGCGAATGATATCTATATATGGCTTCGATTGGGTGATGTAGGGGCCTACGGGTGAATGAAGAGTTCTATATGTCTTCGAGCGAATGAAGATTTATATATGACTTCGGTTGGGTGATGTAAGGGCCTACCGGCGAATGAAGGCCTTCGGGCGATTTTGATAGCACTACTAAGCACACTATATATGATATATGTTTTATGAAGTTTTTATGGCATGCTAGAGTTTTCAGAAAACCTATTACATATTATGCTATTGAGTTTTCATATACTTTAGGGGTTAGTACGTTAATGAATAACTGTTTTAGTATTACTTATATATAAACTTGGTCCACTCATGTTTTGTTTTGCACCCCCTCAGGACTTAGAATCAAGGTGTACAATCTCGGCATCAAGGCACTCCCACATCGGCATCTTCGAGTCCTCTCGATATAGGACTCATCCCTTTGTTCGTTCAATTTTATATTATTCCTTTTAGTGTTCTTGATTAGTTGTATGCTCTAAACACATTCCACAATTGCATATTCATTATAGTTAAATTTACAAGTTAAATTTATGTTCGTTCTTTCTTCATAGTTCTCATGCATGTTAGTATGGCTTCGTCACCTTCGGGTGTCGGTCAACACGTGCCTACCCTGGTGGTTGGAGGATATTAAGGTCAGGCATGTCAGAATTGACCTCTTTGGGCTAAAGAATTGAGAATTCTTCGTTGAAAGAGACTTGTATAGATAATCAACCAACCAGAAGCAGTCCTATTTACTTGTCCAAACTAAAGATGTTACTAAATCGCTTGATTCTACGACTCTAGTGTTGTTTACTTATCTAACATGAAGATGTCACCTTTATTTTAAGCCCAAATAGAAATAAAATTACATGTTGACCTCAAACAATTGCCTTGTGCCGCACGTGACCAAGATGAATGAAATTTGAATGAAAAATTTTAAAAATTAAATGCCAGTATAGAAATTGACCAATTATAAAAGTTAGGTGATTAGCTAAAATTAAATTCAAGAGGGAAATTGATCCAATTATGAAAATTCAAAATAATTGGCTAAAAATAAAGTTCATGGGAAAACTGACAGCTTCTTACAATTTTGTGGGGCACAAATACCTCTTGGTTTTTCAATCTTCAAATGCCAAATTACGCTTACTAACTTGTCGTTGTTTTTCCTACTTAAGCCCAAACACAACAAACATTTGGGGCCAAGAAAACGAGCGGTGGCCCAGTATTATCAGGTAATATATGAACCAAAGTCACGTGACACGTGGTCGTTGCAGATCGCGAGCCATCGTCCCCCATTTGCAATTGATTAGGGCATTTTGGAGTGGAAGCTTTATATATGTGATACTATCAAATCCACGGCGAGCCGAGCGACTGCGTCTCCAGCTATAAATCCGGCAGACCTTCTATCGTCGCTCAAAACACTCATCGACCTCCTCCGTCACCTCATCCGTCAAAACCTCCGTTAAACCCTCGTCGGCTTCATCTGCTCTCATCGAGGTTTGAGATTTTTCTCCACAGCCGCCGTTTATTTTATTTGTTTGCCGAATCGTTTTTTTTTTTTTTAGCTCGTTTAAAGCAGCGATCTTTTGCTGCAATCGAACATGAAATGGAAATGTTTCTGGTTTTTATTTATTACTGGAATATCTCAGATGGAAAGAGAACCGTCCAAGTCCCGTTCGAAGGTGTCAATGGAGTTGGACAGAATTAGCAACTTACCAAGTGACGTTATAAACAGAATTTTGTCACATTTGCCGATTAGGGAAGCAGTTAGAACAAGTGTTTTATCAAGCAAGTGGAGGAACAAATCGGCTATGCTTTCTCATCTTTTGTTTGATGATCGGTGCACCTCGGATCAAAACCCTACAACCTTTACAGGCATTGTTGATCATGTACTCTTGGGTCACATTAGCCCCATATACAGGTTCAGGATCATTCATTCCCGACCTCAAGTCTGTAGAGATATTGATCGATGGATTCTTCATCTGTCAAGAAACTCTATCAAAGAGTTGTTGCTTAATATCAAATGTAGTGGGCATCGCCACAAGATGCCTTCATGTTTGTTTTCTTGTCAAGATCTCATTTATTTAGTGTTGTATGATTGTTTGCTACAACCTCCATCCAAGTTCCAAGGATTCAGGAGTTTGAAGACTTGTCGTCTTTTTAATGTTACCCTGGACCAAGATGTGCTTGAGCATCTGATTGTCTGCTGTCCTCTCCTTGAGAGATTAACATTGTGGCACTGTGATGCATTAACCCGGTTCAAGATTGATGCACCGAATCTCAAATTCCTTCATTTTAAAGGCGTGCTTGAGGATGTTAGTCTTGTGAATACCTTAAAACTGGCCGAAATTCACATTAGTTTGACTGCTGATGTTGCAAATGACCAAAGACGGACTGCTGGAAGTTGTAGCAATTTGCTCAATTTTTTTGTTCATCTGCCTCATATTCGATGTCTTCGTGTCAAATCTAACTTTTTGAAGGTAATGGTTTTTGTGGCTTCATTCTTTCAGTCAATAATCAGATTTTGTGGCAATCAGAAGTTGACTGTATTTTCAATCTTCTGTTTTCTGAACCTTTCTGTTCCAGTATTTGGCTGTCGGAGTCTTGCCAGGAAAGCTACCTCAACCGTGTCTATATCTGAATTTTTTTTCTATACATTTAAGCTTCCACGATCCGAAGGAGATTTTAACTGTTTTATGTCTTCTGAGAAGCTTCCCTGCTCTACAGGAACTTGAAATTTCAGTGAGTTTATTGTATTATGTTGATGCATGCATATCCTGGTGTTCAATTAAGAATGTCAACCCAACTCTCTACACTAATTGTATTTTACTGTTTAGAGAGCTATTTTATGTGATGTTCAAGCATCTGATGATATAGACTTATGCAGGCCTTGAATGAGTATGAGGGTGCTGAGGGAGAAGTGAACTACGGGTTAGACAACAACCAGAATTGCCAATTGACCAAACTGCGAATTGTCAAAATAACCGGCATCTATGGTGACAAAGCTGAACTAGATTTCATCAGGTTTTTGCTTTCAAGTTCACCTGTGCTCGAGAAGATGACTGTGAAGCCTGCTACTGCTAGAGATTTTCAACTAGTAAAAATGTTGCTCCAGTTTAAGCGTGTCTCGGAGAATGCAGAGATATTCTACTTAGACCCTTGATTCCTCAATGAAACATGTTTGGCAGATAAGATACGAGGACTTACCGGCAGAAACTGAATGCGGATTTTGATAGTTTGATACAATTATCTGTTATGTATTTTTCTTTGAACAATGCCTCAGTGTCTTGCTAGGTGCATTGTTCAGTGTCTTACTAGGTGCCTTTTTTTGGAGTGTTATGTCTTGTCAAACGATGCCAGTAGATATGTCTTCTTTTCTTTTACTAATCTCATGTTCAACTTGGACTCTGATGTTAAATTTTGACCCTAAGATGTCTGATGATATGTCTCGAATACAAGAGGAGTAATTTGAAAGTGTTTTTAGAATGACTTAAAAGCGCTTACAAGCCATAGGTCATTTTGTAGAAAAGGTTGAAAGTTATAAATGGAGAAGGGCCGCATGCGGTGGTCATATTCAAGAACCTCTTCAGGAGTTATTAAATGAACATTTAGAATGCGCGACGCAGCCAAACTAGAAGAAAGTACATCGGCAGCAATTATTTGTATTCGATTCAGCAGTATAACCAAAAGAAAAGGTTTTGTTCAGATTACCTCCGGAATAGAGGGCAATGCCTGATTGCTCTCCGTTTTGGGATAGCACGACAACAATTCTCGGTTGTACAACGAGTTTAGAACAAAACTGATCTCATTTCTAACATATGGAGTTTTACGTATTACAAGTCATCAAAATTTATCGCTGAGTCGCTAGACCAATAAATTTCTTTAGAACTTGTAGCTGAATTAGCTTCCATAACATAGTCCGAGTCTTTGTCTAGGGACTCCGCTAAATCTGCCTCCCATAAGCCTAACCTGCAGACTCTCTTGTAAGTTTCGTAACTCGATGCTCTTATGCCCTCCGAAACAACAACAACAACAACAACAACAAAGCCTTTTCCCACTAAGTGGGGTCGGCTATATGAATCCTAGAACGCCATTGCACTCGGTTTTGTGTCATGTCCTCCGTTAGATCCAAGTACTCTAAGTCTTTTCTTAGAGTCTCTTCCAAAGTTTTCCTAGGTCTTCCTCTACCCCTTCGGCCCTGAACCTCTGTCCTGTAGTCACATCTTCGAACCGGAGCATCAGTAGGCCTTCTTTGCACATGTCCAAATCACCGGAACCGATTTTCTCTCATCTTTCATTCAATTTCGGCTACTCCTACTTTACCTCGGATATCCTCATTCCCAATCTTATCCTTTCTCGTGTGCCCACACATCCCACGAAGCATCCTCATCTCCGCCACACCCATTTTGTGTACGTGTTGATGCTTCAACGCTCAACATTCTGTGCCATACAACATCGCTGGCCTTATTGCCGTCCTATAAAATTTTCCCTTGAGCTTCAGTGGCCTACGACGGTCACACAACACGCCGGATGCACTCTTACACTTCATCCATCCAGCTTGTATTCTATGGTTGAGATCTCCATCTAATTCTCCATTCTCTTGCACGATAGATCCTAGGTAGCGAAAATGGTCGCTTTTTGTGATCTTCGCTAGATTGCTCCGGTCATTAGTGTGGATAAGTATATAAATGGATAGAGACAGGAAAGCAAACATAAGATGTACGTGGTTCACCCAGATTGGCTACGTCCACGGAATAGAGGAGTTCTCATTAATTGTGAAATGTTTACACAAGTACATAGGTTCAAGCTCTCCTTTAGTGAGTACAAGTGAATGATTTAGTACAAATGACATTAGGAAATATTGTGGGAGAATGATCTCGTAATCACGAAACTTCTAAGTATCGGAGTGCGGTATCGTCTTGACTTGCCTTATCTGTCTCATAGGTAGATGTGGCATCTTCTCTGGAAGTACTCTTCCTCCATTCAGGGGTGGTATCTTTAACTGGTGGAGATGCACAAGGTAATATATCAATTTCACTTGAAGCTTACTTGTAGTTTCAGGCTTGGTCAAGCGCGATACAAACCATGTAGTAGGAGTCCCCCAAGTCGCCGAGCTAGAGGATCTGCTGAAAGAGGTGACAGACAAGGTAAGCAATCAGAGCTCCAGCTGATTGTTCACATTCTCCCTATCTTGCAGGCAGCATGAAGGATAAAGAGAAGAAAATGAGAAGAGATGATATGGGATACTTTTGCTTTTGAAGAAGTAACTTTCCACAGGCTTATTCTTGAACTGAGCTGGAGGGTTTTCTGGTTTCCTCCAGAGTATAAGGCCGACTGAAGAATTTGAGGGTCAAAACAAGTCCATCAAATCTAGAGTACGTTCGACCCTGCTGATATGAGATACTTTTGCTTTGACAGAGTAATGGATGTATCGGCACGTGTGCTGTTTCGCTTGTCTCCACATGCTTCCTTGTATCCTTCTCCCTTGCCCTATCTGTTCCTCAGGCAGATGCGGTATCTTTCCTGGAAGCATAAGATGTTGAAGATGAGTACTCGAGAGCAATGGCAGGTAAGTAATCAGGTAAGGGGTTCCAGGCAGTCAGTTCCTGGCTGGAAGCTTGATTCCAAGTGCTGACTGATTGCTCTCTTTCTCCTTGTCTTGCAGATAAGAACAAGGCCAAAGGAAAAGACAGGGAAAAAGCATGATATGGGATACTCTTACTTTTAACCCTGATGATATGAGATATTCTTGCTCTAGTATAGCTTGTTTGCAGAGATATTATCGGGGGGAAAGAAAGCTGAATATTTCGAAAGGCTTCGTTGAGAGTGCCCTCTCAGATATGAGGAAGGGTTGAGCATTTTTGCAGGTCTGCCTGTCCGTTGGGAATGGAGGTCGACATATATAGGAGTCTCCTTAACAACAAGTAGTAATGCTATTCCTTTACCCTACTTGGTCATAGCACGGTAGTGGGAGCTGCTAGCTTCACATGTTTTAACTCTGTCAGAGCACTTTGAAAAAGTGGTCTGTGGTATCTGGAAAGGTGATGTTGCGTGTGAAGATTACAGACAGCTTTATCCAAGGAGATCCGGCTCTTGAAGTTGGGAAAGTGTTGCCTCTTCGGTTTTCGAACAAGCAATCCTATCGGGGATCTGGCTCTCGAGATTCGGAGAACGATGCCTCTTCGATTTTTGAGAAAGCAATCATGTTGGGGGTCTGGCTCTCGAGATTCGGAGAGCGGTGTCTCTTCGATTTTTGAGAAAGTAATCATGTTGGGAGTCTGGCTCTCGAGATTCGAAGGGCGGTGCCTCTTCGATTTTGGAGCAAGCAAACTTGTGGGGAATGTTTTCTCGAATGTGAGTAAAGGTTGGGCATGTTTGCTAGTCTACCTTGCCACGAAGCACAGAGGTTGACACATAGGGACTTTCCAATTATCCAGCAATGGTACTGTTCCTTTACCCTCTCTTCGATTTTTGAGAAAGTAGTCATGTTGGGAGTCTGGCTCTCGAGATTCGGAGGACGGTGCCTCTTCGATTTTGGAGCAAGCAATCTTGTTGGGAGTGTTTTCTCGAATGTGAGTAAAGGTTGGGCATGTTTGCTAGTCTACCTTGCCACGAAGCACAGAGGTTGACACACAAGGACTTTCCAATTATCCAGCAGTGGTACTGTTCCTTTACCCTTGTGGGTAATAATATGGTAGCTAGACCTTCAAAATTTATGTGTCTAAACTTTGTTAGTGTTGTTTCTTTGCTATTCTTTTACCCTTCTTGGTCAGAGCGATGTAGTGGGAGCTGCAAGCTTCACGTGCTCAACTTTGGTAGAGAACTTTGGCAAAGTTATCTGTGGTACCCATGAGCTACTGTTGCGTGTGGGAAGTGGGTGATTGAACAGTAAGACTCATGTGCTTTCTACTTCACCAGAAGTCTTTGACAGAATGCCCATAATTTCCGCAAAGCTGAGTGTGCGTGTGACAGGTGCTGACAAGGCTGGAAAAGTAGGTGCCTCTTCGATTTCTGAGATCGGCCCTCGTGGTCTCTGAGCAGCCCAGCTTTTGAGAAAGCAAGCGCCTCTTCGATTTCTGAGATCGGCCTTCGTGGTCTTTGAGCAACCCAGCTTTTGAGAAAGCAAAGGCCTCTTCGATTTCTGAGATCGACCTTCGTGGTCTCTGAGCAGCCCAGCTTTTGAGAAAGCAAACGCCTCTTCGATTTCAGAGCAGGCGCCTCTTCGATTTCTGAAGCTCTGTCGAGTGCAGATTTTTATAAGGGCTGGCATTAAGTTCCAAAGCACACTTGAATCTCCACCAGTAGAAGCTCCATTCTTGCACTTCTTAGATCTTGATTTGTCCGACCTCTTCTCTCTTCAACACCTTTGAAAATGTTGGGCCCCTCCGACCGTCGTTTTGACTTGAACCTTGTTGAAGAGGCAGCTCCGCTTTCTCCAGACAACATATGGCGCCCATCCTTCGTCTCCCCTACTGGTTCTCTTACTGTTGGGGATTCCATGATGAAGAATGATATGACCGCTGCGGTGGTGGCCAGGAACCTTCTCACTCCCAAAAATAACAGACTACTTTCCAAAAGGTCTGATGAGTTAGCTGTTAAGGATTCTCTGGCTCTCAGTGTTCAGTGTGCAGGTTCTGTGTCTAATATGGCCCAACGCCTATTTGCTCGAACCCGCCAAGTTGAATCATTGGCGACTGAAGTGATGAATCTCAAACAGGAGATTAGAGGGCTCAAGTATGAGAATAAACAGTTGCACCGGCTCGCACATGACTATGCTACAAACATGAAGAGGAAGCTTGACCAGATGAAGAAATCTGATGGTCAGGTTTTACTTGATCATCAGAGATTTGTGGGTTTATTCCAAAGGCATTTATTGCCTTCGTCTTCTGGGGCTGTACCGCGTAATGAAGCTCCAAATGATCAACCTCTGATGCCTCCTCCTTCTAGGGTTCTGTCCAGTACTGAGGCTCCGAATGATCCCCCTCCGGTGCCTTCTCTTTCTGGGGCTCTACCGACTGCTAAGACTTCTCCTAAGCAACCTTTGTGAAGGCTCCCTCTTGTTTGTTTATTTTGACTTATGTATATGTACATATTTGTAGCTTATCGGGGATATCAATAAATAAGCTTTCCTTCATTTCAACGTATTATGTTAATTACACCAAAGCCTTCTTCGCTAAGTTCTTTGAATTTTCTTTTGTTGAAGCTTTGTGAGTGGAGCATGTAGGTTGAGGTAGTGTTCCCTTAATTTCCTGAGTGAGGAAAACTTCTCGGTTGGAGACTTGGAAAATCCAAGTCACTGAGTGGGATCGGCTATATGAATCTTAAAACGCCATTGTGCTCGGTCCTGTGTCATGTCCTTCGTTAGATCCAAGTACTCTAAGTCTTTTCTTAGAGTCTCTTCCAAAGTTTTCCTAGGTCTTCCTCTACCCCTTTGGCCCTGAACCTCTGTCCCATAGTCGCATCTTCTAATCGGAGCGTCAGTAGGCCTTCTTTGCACATGTCCAAACCACCGTAACCGATTTTCTCTCATCTTTCCTTCAATTTCGGCTACTCCTACTTTACCCCGGATATCCTCATTCCTAATCTTATCCTTTCTCGTGTGCCCACACATCCAACGAAGCATCCTCATCTCCGCTACACCCATTTTGTGTACGTGTTGATGCTTCACCGCCCAACATTCTGTGCCATACAGCATCGCCGGCCTTATTGCCGTCCTATAAAATTTTCCCTTGAGCTTCAGTGGCATACGGCGGTCACACAACACGCCGGATGCACTCTTCCACTTCATCCATCCAGCTTGTATTCTATGGTTGAGATCTCCATCTAATTCTCCGTTCTTTTGCAAGATAGATCCTAGGTAACGAAAACGGTCGCTCTTTGGTATTTCTTGATCTCCGATCCTCACCCCTAACTCGTTTTGGCCTCCATTTGCACTGAACTTGCACTCCATATATTCTGTCTTTGATCGGCTTAGGCGAAGACCTTTAGATTCCAACACTTCTCTCCAAAGGTTAAGCTTTGCATTTACCCATTCCTGAGTTTCATCTATCAACACTATATCGTCTGCGAAAAGCATACACCAAGGAATATCATCTTGAATATGTCATGTTAACTCATCCATTACCAACGCAAAAAGGTAAGGACTTAAGGATGAGCATTGATGTAATCCTACAGTTATGGGAAAGCTTTCAGTTTGTCCTTCATGAGTTCTTACGGCAGTCTTATGCCCTCCGAAACGATCTCCAATAAAGAGTCACAAATCTCTTCACTGCTCATGGCATCCAAAAATGTTTCAGATAAACCACGTCGCCAAAAAACAACAATGGCGCAGCTCCTGTCCACTAACCGAACATCAAATTCTTCAGAGAAGACAGCATGTGACTTGCACAACAAGCTCTTGATCATCCCTGCAGTCATCCTACTTCTGAATCCCCATAAGAATACCAATTGATCACAGCTGACCTTTCTCAAATTCTTTGTCCAGACTCTGATATCCTCATTGGTTGATTCTTGGGGGCTGTCAAAACACGGATTGGAAATGTTCGTGAACTCTTTGATGGCTGGAGCCAACAGTGCATTGTTAGATACCATAGTGTTGTTGGAAATTTTCAGAACGGAGCAGAGCTTTGCAAACAAATAGCACATCTTCACCACATTATGCCTATGAATGTTGCCTTCACTTTCTGTAGATGACAACCCAAACATTGTATGTAGTAAGAGAAGAAGTTAGGTTTGCTCTGAAGTAAAAAAATGGCATAACGGACAGCAATTGACACAAGAAATCATAGGAAAACCAAGTAAAACCCACAAGAGCGACAAATATGTGAATTACTTCACTCTATTCAACTGTGCAAACATCTAGATTCGTGCAGGGTCTTGTTCCTTAAATTTCACTTCCCATTACAATTTTTCTCAAGGAACTCGGCAGAGCATCTGCAAAATGGAAAGCCAAAACACCTTTCAACATCTGAAACCAATGAAAAATAAAATCGTTGGATCAGATAAAATCTGATTCAATACACCGGCACCAGAAAAAAGGATTAAAAACAACAGGAGGTCAACATACATACCGTAGTACTAAATGACCATTTCCTTTTTTATTTTAGGTTTAGATTGTTTCATGTAGATCAGTCGATAGATCGAATTTTAACCCATATTAAATTGAAATCAGACTTAATTAATATAGTATGGATTGTGGTTTTCAATCTAATTATAATTACAAATGAATTTGGATATGTATAGAGGTTGATCGCATCGGATCATTTATAACATATTATTTATTGGGAAAATTAGGTTCACATCATTCTTTTTGTTACTCCATTGATTAAAATCCTATTCATTTTCAAATTTTTATCAAGGTCCTTGGGTATTAATAACATCATTAATTATTTAAATAATAAAATATTTTTATTTTTAAATATATTCCTTTAATGTTAAAAATGTTACAATTAGTATATTTATATTTATGGCTAAATTTTTTTATCATATATTTTTATTTTTAGTTTGTACCTATTTTTTATTTGCAAATATTTTTTAATTTGTACCAATTTTCTTTTCATTTTTAATTTGTACCCATATATAAGCTTCTTTTTGTGCCCATATTTTTTAAAGTTTTATTTGTGTTTGTACCCATGTGTATACCGTCACGTGACATTTAATCAATGATAGAAAAATTACATATGGTATATTTATGTTTTATGCCTAAACTTTGTATCATATATTTATATTTTTCGTCTGTACCCACTTTTAATTTGCAACATTTTTTTTAAATTTGTAGTATTTTCTTTTTAGTTTTATTTTGTACCCATGTATTAATTTCTTTTAGCACCTATATTTTTAAAAATTCATTTGTATTCATAATTTTTAATTTTTTATCTGTACCCTAATTTATTTCTAATGTACCCATTCTTCTTTATCAATGTACCACTTTGTTATATGTGAAATGTACCAATTTTTTTAACACTATGGATAAATTCTTTTGCCATTTATTATTTATTATTTTTACATAGTTTTTATCCATTTATTCAATCAAAATGTTTGAATTTTTTTATTGTAACCGTTTCTAATAGTATTATAATGAGGGATTTTAAATTTATAGGATTATAAATCTCATAAAATATCAAACAATTAATGTCAAAACTATAAAAATATAAATATTAATAGTAATATAATGAGGTGTACAAAGTCAAGGGACCTTGATCAAACTTTGAATATTATTAAGATTTTAATCAACGAATGTTAAGGATTAGGGACCGCATCCAAAGTATCCCTTTATTATTTGTATTTGGGTCTTGGATTCAGTAATTACTTTTCTTGTTTGTATTTGGGCTTTGGATTGAGATAGGTGAACACTAAGGCGGTCATGTGAATCAAGTCACAAGGAAAAATAATGAAATGGCATCACAACGCCAACATGTTGTTGAAAAAAGTAAGACTATGGAGAAGATTAATTGTTGTCCAAATTAGGGATAAAATTCAAACAAAAAGAGGAAGGAAAAAAATTTGATGTCTATATTAGGAATTGTTGACCCTAAAAGTGCAAAGCCTATGTGGGACATAAGTCGAGTAACTATTGAACTAACTACTTTCTTATGAATGCGAGCGTGCCACCTCACGACTGAGCTCGGTCAGGCGAGTAGAATGGATGTTGTGGTGTTGCTGAATGCGCTGCTGATTTATGCACCTGAGCAATTACAGTCGAGGAGGGAATGCATCTATGCCTAGAGTTCTCGAACCTGAAGACAATGTTGCTTAATTCACTGTGAAGTTCAGGATCTTCTGCATCGAGTTTTGTTGCTTCAACTATATTCGTAAGTGCGCCGAATCAGTATCAAACTCTATGGGAAAAGATACTAAAAAAATGCCTTTATGGTGAAACATGGTTCGGCTATTTGAATGCCGAAGTACAAAGTGACCTGAGAATAACCGACCATAGAATAGTTCATTTCAATGAGAAGCTAATGAAGTGACCTCTTTGGCCTAAAGAATTGAGAATTCTTCGCCGACATAGACTTGTATAAATAATCAACCAACCAGAAGCAGTCCTATTTACTTGTCCAAATTAAAGATGTTCCTAAATCGCCTGATTCTATAGCTCTAGTGTTGTTTACTTATCTAAACTATGCATTGGACGACAACCAGAATGCCAACTCACTCAACTGCGACTTGTGAAAAATAACCGAAGTATCTGGTCTTAGCGCTGAATTAGATTTCATCATATTTTTGCTTTCAAGTTCACCTGTGCTCGAGAAGATGATTGTGGAGCCAGTTGCTATTGTCAGAGGTTTTCCGGAACTATTAAAAAAGGTGCTCCCGTACGTTTTGGTGTGTCTCGGAGAATGCAGAGATAATATACATGGACCCTTGGTTCACGGTTCATCCATGAAACAAATATGGCAGATACAGGCTTGCTGAACCGAAGTGTGGTTTTGATAGTTGAGTGCTATCCCTAATCTGTTTTTGTCTTCCCAGTTTAAAATGGTGGGGAATTTATGTTTGGGTACTATTACCAACCATTTTTTTCTTTGTAAACAATAATATTTAGCCATTGCTGACCCAAAAGTAATAATATTATGTCATTTCTTGTGTCTGTGTGTAAATATATGTATATATGGATGATTCTTTTTTTACCTGAGACACAAGTAGCTAAAAACTATCAGTCACTGTTGATAAATAACTACATAAGCAACAGAATAACCATGTATGATCCACTGCCATATTGTATGTCCTCTTCTTCCATGGCCGTTTGCAACGAACACGTTTGCCAAACCATGTGTTTGAGTTAATATTTAACATTGGGCTTTATGATAATGATGCCCAAGCCCAGTTGATAGGCCTGAAGCAATTTGAAGCCATTTCAGCTAAGGCATAGGCCATGTGTCTATGATTAAAGTGATGGATGACAAAGACCAATTCATCACCAGCCAAAAACATTTTCTAATCACTTGACAAGTAAATAGATGATGACTCACTGAGCCACCAGCCAGAAACAGAGCTAAAACAGTCAAGCCAAATCGCCTATAAAAAGAGAAAGGGACATCAGAGACAAAGACACTCAACCAACCAATCAAAAGACATACAAACTCTGCTCTCAAGCCAGTTCATACCCAGAAAGCTGAAACTTGTCCAGATTCAGTCCTTTTAGCTATAGTTCTCTTAGGAAAAACCATCTTTTGTCTAGTGTAAAAGCTCTGCTACCTTTCCTTAGTATTGTAGTATCGATTCCCTCGTGTAAAATCTATTTACTTGCCATCTTTTTTAGCATACAAACTTCTGTAAACCCAAAGAGAAATGGTTTCAAGAAGTTCAACCTTACCCGACAATGTGAAGTCTTCCCGAGTCTCTTTGTTTGTACTTTTATTTAGTAGATCTGTCGCTAAATATACTTTCCATCATGTATTCAAGTTATTTTCAACTATTTTCTACTTAAGAGGCCCAGTTGCATTAGAATATGGTTAAGTTAATGAACATGTTTTCATTAAAAGAAAATTGTGATCGAGGAAGTGGTTGAAAGGGCCTTGAACTCCCTTCGTTTTAGACATATAAGATTATGAACTAAAAGTCTTTGTTTACAAGGCACGAAAAAGAACTTAATACAGACTTAACCCATCTATGACAATCCTTTGATAAACAAGCAGTTTGAGTGACTTGGGGCGCAAGTAATCAACTTAACTCACACCCATTCAACAATCTGTAGTACTAAGATAGCAGTGGCACGCTTAGATCCTTGTTAGTTTTGATTGTGAGCCTCAAGGCCTACACCAAAGGCCCCACAAAGGCACCTTTCAAACTAACTACAAACTCTTCTTGCAGCACACCAAGCAGCAAGAACTTGCCCGACAACCAACAACATGCCACCTCCTTAGGGAGCTCTGCGAGGGACTGGACCCAAAAATCTTGCCTGAACACCCGGCACAGGTCCGATCAAACACTGAAATACTACAGCTTATGACATTCATTAGTTTCACAGGAACTGACCATTTTAATTTTTTCAGTACAAGCATAAACTTGAAACACTAAAGTAATTAGAACCCAAACGGGACTTACTGTAAGATCGTAATCCTCTTACTCTAAATCGGATTAATCGAAGCAAATAAATGTAAATTGTTGATGCACAAAATCAACGAGGACTTTGGTACAACAGAAAGTGTTAAGTTTGTGACCTTTGCTAGATTGCTCCGGTCACTAGTGTGGATAAATATGTAAATGGATAGAGACAGGGAAGCAAACACAAGATGTACGTGGTTCACCCAGATTGGCTACGTCCACGGAGTAGATGAGTTCTCATTAATTGTGAAGGGTTTACACAAGTACATAGGTTCAAACTCTCCTTTAGTGAGTACAAGTGAATGATTTAGTACAAATGACATTAGGAAATATTGTGGGAGAATGATCTCCTTTTATAGAAGAGAGTTTGTAGCTTTGTTTTGACATTGACACGTGTCGTGTTGTGATTGGCTTCTGATGTTGACACGTGTCGCACTATGATTGGCTTCTGATGTCGACACGTGTTGCGTTGTGGTTGGAGGGAAATACTTCTGGGTCCTTGACGGTATAACGTTGACCGGTGCTCAGTAGTTTCGGGATTGGTCAAGTATGGTACAAACATAAATATTGCACAAAACTCATACTCTACAAATCTTAAGGGTTATGAAATAATTTAGCCTCTATTCTAAGACTAGAACAATCGTGAACTTTGAATAGATGCACTTAAATATACAAAATCCTGATCAAACAAACTTTACTTCTCTTACCATGCATAGAGTTGTGTAACACACCAAATCATAACACAAGTGGTTTTTTCTTTCGAAAAGTCAAAACTGTTTAGCAGGAAAACCATCTCGAAAATAACCTACAAATTATCACACATAGCGTATATCAAATATCAAGGCATTTTAGATAAACGCACAACATTTAGAACATTTTATACTCGTCATTATACAATAAAGTGCTTATGAACCCAAAAACACTTTGACGAAAAACGCTTTCAGTAATTTTAAAAATGCTTCTAAATGAGCATATTGGAAGAGGTTTAAAGCTCTTTTGGCTTTTGGATAGTCATAGCTATGCGTCCTAAGCCATAATTTGTGTTATGGCATTAACCAAAAGAAAGGTTTTGTTTAGATTGCTTTTGGAGTATAGCACGCGACAATTCTAAGCCGTAGAACGGTGAGTGTTAGAGCAAAACTAATCTCCTTTCTAACATGTGGAGTTTTGGAGGAACCGGACCCTATCCGTTTTAAATAGTAACAGGTCGGACTGGGCCGGGTAGAGAGATTTTGAGTTTGGGAACCGGACCTAACTCGACTTGTTTGAAACGGGCCAGTTCGGGACGGGTCCACGGGTTCAATTACTTTTTTTTTTCTTTTTTTTCAGTTTTGGGCATACTGCCAAACTGCCAGTGTCGTTTTTTCTTTCTCCTCTTCGCATCATCTTCATTCTCTCTCTTTCTGTTTGCAACTTCGATCGGCCTTAATGCCGTCGCTTCACGATTTGGGAACACGTCTCCACCTTTTCCCAATCTTTGACTTTTTCACACTTACTTGTATTTAGTTCGTCGGATCTAATGGTTTCTCAACTTGCAAGTGTTGGGAGGCGACGGATCTACAATATTGTCATCATATTGGACTTCAGACTTGGGAAAGAAGGAGAAGGAGTCGATGAGGCTTTTCAAGTTGGGAACTGAAACGGCTGATTAAAGAGGGTTGGGAAGATGGGTTGATTAAGGACCGTCAATAGAGCTCGGTTTCCATGCAAATCTGAGTCAGACAGAGTTAGGCTTCCATCCTTTCGAGTTCGACAGGTTTATTAAATACGGTTCAAGTCGGGGGCCCGTGTCTTCAAAAAATTGGATCCGCCTCGCCCCTCTGTTTACTTGAACCAGCCACGCCCCGTCCCGTTTTGTATATAAAATAGTATGGACCCGTCCCGTACCCATCCCAAACCGCTATTACCCGCGGGCCCAGGGCCCGTTTGCCTAGCCCTAATTACAAAGTCATCATAATTAATCATTGAGTCGCTAAACCAATAAATTTCTTTAGAATTTGTATAGCTGAATTAGCTTTCATAAGGTAGTTTAGAGAAACACTTGCATACACTTGTTCGTATACCCCTTCTTCATACTGTTACCTTGCCCCATTGTCTAAACGTTTGGTTTTTTTATATTTTCTTATTATCCTATAAGGTTTTGAATTATCTTGTCCACTTGTTATAATTTTATTGGTAGTTATAACTGATAAGTAAGAATTGATGTTAAAATGATTAATTCACCCTCGAATTTAATGGAATAGGAGACAGAATCTAACGGCAATGAATTAATTAACTAATTTCAAATAATTTAGAAGTTAATTTACCAAAAAAATATATAATTCGGTTAATTTCAACTCAGTAATAATTCAAGTTAAACAACAATTTAGCCGTTCATATAAAATGCGGGTTTTCCAAAGAAAAAGAAAATCTGTTCACCATCTTTACAGAAATTCAGTAAACTTGAAGTAGGTGCCGCAGTTTCATCGATCTGGGTTAAATAATTCCCCGTATTCCTTGTCTCATGGTAAGTTTTTTGGGTTTCAATTTTCATGCATTCAACAGTAAAATGCACCAAGTTTTTGTGTGGATTGTGTTCTCCGTTTGTTGTTGGTTATGGAAAGTTAGGGTTTTTGCACCTGCAATCTTATTCTTCCTTTGGACTCTAGGCCACAGCCCATATATATATATATATATATATATATATATCTTCTTGTGTTTTGTATGACCATATGAAATTTGGAAATTAGTTGTGAGGGTTTGCTTACTATGTCTCTCTGCACAATCTGAATCGCACAAGGTTGGAGTCTAAATGTTCTTAACGCCGCTGAGCGCTGGCCAGTTTGTTAGATTAATGAATTTTTTGTCTCATTGATTACTGGAATATCTCAGATGGAAAGAGAACCGCCCAAGTCCCGTTTGAAAGTGTCAATGGAGTTGGACAGAATTAGCAACTTACCAAGTGACTTTATAAACAAAATTTTGTCATATTTGCCAATTAGGGAAGCAGTTAGAACAAGTGTTTTATCAAGCAAGTGGAGGAACAAATCGGCTATGCTTACTCATCTTTTGTTTGATGATCGGTGCACCTCGGATCAAAACCCTACAACCTTTGCAGGCATTGTTGATCATGTACTCTTGGGTCACATTGGCCCCATTTACAGGTTCGCGATCACTCATTTCCGACCTCAAGTCGGTAGAGATATTGATCGATGGATTCTTCATCTGTCAAGAAACTCTATCAAAGAGTTGGGGCTTAATATCAGCTGTGGTGGGCATCGCTACAAGATGCCTTCTTGTTTTTTTTCTTGTCAAGATCTCATTCATTTAGTGTTGTATAATTGTTTGCTACAACCTCCATCCACATTCCGAGGATTCAGGAGAGTGAAGAATTGTGGTCTTTTTAATGTTGCCTTGGACCAAGATGTGTTTGAGAATCTGATTGTTTGCTGTCCTCTCCTTGAGAGATTAAAGTTGACCCACTGTGATGGATTAACCCAGTTCAAGATTGATGCACCGAATCTTAAAGTCCTTAAGTTTGAGGGCGTACTTGAGGATGTTAGTTTTGTGAATACCTTAAAACTGGCCAATGTTCGCGTTTGTTTGACTGCTAATGTTGCAAATGACCAAAGACAGACTGCCGGAAGTTGTAGCAATTTGCTCAAGTTTTTTGTTCATCTCCCTCGTATTCAATGTCTTCATGTCACAAATTACTTTTTAAAGGTAATGGATTTTGTGGTTTCATACTATCAGTCAACAATCAGATTTTGTGGCAATCAGAATTTGACTGTATTTTTAATCTTCTGCTTTCTGAACCTTTCTGGTCCAGTATTTGGCTGTCGGAGTCTTGCCAGGAAGGCTACTTCAACCGTGTCTATATATGAATTTTTTTTCTATACATTTAGACTTCAACGATCCGAAGGAGATTTTAACTGTTTTATGTCTGCTGAGAAGCTTCCCTGCTCTACAGGTTCTTGAAATTCTGGTGAGTTTATTCTGTTCTGTTGATGCATGCATCCTGGTGTTCAATTAAGAATGTCAACCCAACTCTTTACACTAAAAATTGTAGTTTAGAGTTTGGAGAGCTGTTTTATGTGAAGTTCAAGCATCTGATAATATAGACTTGTGCAGGCCCGGAAAAAGGATCAGGCTGTTGTGGGAGACGTGAACTATGGGTTAGACAACAACCAGAATTGCCATCTGACCAAATTGCGAATTGTGAAAATAACCGGCATCTCTGGTGTCAAAGCTGAACTAGATTTCATCAGGCTTTTGCTTTCAAGTTCACCTGTGCTCGAGAAGATGATTGTGAAGCCTGCTACTACTAACGATTTTCAACTAGTAAATAAGTTGCTCCAAAAGTTGCTCCAGTTTAAGCGTGTCTCGGAGAATGCAAAGATATTCTACGTAGACCCTTGATTCATCCATGAAACATGTTTGGTAGATACGATACGAGACTTGCCGGCAGAAACTGAATGCGGGCTTTTGATAGTTTGGTACAATTATCTGTCATGTATGTTTCTCTGAACAATGTCTCAATGTTGTGGTGCTTTTTTTTGGAGTGATAAGTCTTTTCAAACTGCACTAATAGATATGTTTTTTTTCTTCTTTTCTTTTACCAATCTTATCTCAACTTGGACTCAATATTAAATTTTGACCTGAAATGTCTTGAGTACAAGAGAAGACTAATTTGGAAGTGCTTTGAAATGAATTAAAAGCGCTTTCGAATAGCCAGAAGCGTTCTGGCAACATTTTTTTGTAGAAAAAATTGAAAGTTATTAATGGAGAAGGGCCGCATACGGTGGTCGTATGCAAGAACCTCTACTGGAGTTACTAAATGAACATTTAGAATGCGCTTGACTCAACCAAACTAGAAGAAAATACATGGGCAGCAATTCTGCAGTATTTGATTACCTCCGGAATAGAGGGCAATGCCTGATTGCTCTCCGTTTTGGGATAGCACGACAACAATTCTCGGTTGTACAACGAGTTTTAGAACAAAACTGATCTCATTTCTAACATATGGAGTTTTACGTATTACAAGTCATCAAAATTTATTGCTGAGTCGCTAGACCAACAAATTTCTTTAGAATTTGTTGCTGAATTAGCTTCCATAAGGTAGTCCGAGTCCTCCAAGGCTTTGTCTAGGGACTCCGCTAAATCTGCCTCCCATAAGCCTAACCTGCAGACTCTCTTGTAAGTTTCGTAACTTGATGCTCTTATGCCCTCTGAAGCGATCTCCATTAAAGAGTCACAAATCTCTTCACTGCTCATGGCATCCAAAAAAGTTTCAGATAAACCACGTCGCCAGAAAACAACAATGGCACAGCTCTTGTCCACAAACCGAACATCAAATTCTTCAGAGAAGACGGCATGTGACTTGCACAACAAGCTCTTGATCATCCCCGCAGTCATTCCACTTCTGAATCCCCATAAGAATACCAATTGATCACAGCTGACCTTTCTCATATTCTTTGTCCAGACTCTGATATCCTCATTGGTTGATTCTTGGGGGCTGTCAGAACACGGATTGGAAATGTTTGTGTACTCTCTGATGGCTGGAGCCAACATTGCATTGTTAGATACCATAGCATTGTCGGAAATTTTCAGAATGGAGCAGAGCTTTGCAAACAAATAGCACATCTTCACCACATTATGCCTATGAATGTTGCCTTCACTTTCTGTAGATGACAACCCAAACATTGTATATAGTAAGAGAAGAAGTTAGGTTTGCTCTGAAGTAAAAAAAATGGCATAACGGACAGCAATCGACACAAGAAATCACAGGAAAACCAAGTAAAACCCACAAGAGCAACAAATATGTGAATTACTGCACTCTCTTCAACTGTGTTGCGCGAAAACTAAGGGTAAAATCGATACCTTGAGGCAAAATTTCCATATCAATGGGTGCGAAGTAATGATTATTCAAGTACGAAATAGCTGCAGGAATATTGGTCATCTTTCTTAGAGGGCCAATATTCTTCATCAGATGGTTGACATCAAGTATGTGGGGAAAAACCGAGTGCAAGGAACCCATAAACTCGTCTACATTAGTCGGGAGGGGTGAGAGAAACTGTGAATGAATAACTGTGAAATCTGCATAAAGCAAAATTAAACAGTAAGTTGAGAAACTAGAAAAAGAACAGAAGCCAAGTCAAGGGCATTAATACTCATAGATATTTATTAAACAGAGATACACCGTTAAGGGAATTGTGGGAGACAACAGGTTTCTGTGAAGCAGAAATCAAATCGATCACCTCTCGAAATCCACGAACTCTCTTGTTTTGTTCCTCCTCAAGGTTTTGGAGCTCTCTCTGTAAGTAAAACATTCAAGCCAAATGTTGCGATACAAAAAGCCTGATAATGCAAAATAGAAAGACCTGAAAATCACGTCACTACCTCAAACAAGTCCTTGTCCGCTGTAGAACTTGTCAAAACAACACGAACAGCCTGAGTTCCTCCGCCCTTTGCTGGGATTATTAAAGGAACTAGTTCATCAGAGAACTCTTTCAACATCTGCAACCAATGAAAAAAAAATCATTTGATCAGATAAAATCCGATTAAATATACCGGCACCAGAAAAAAGGATTAAAAACAACAACGGGTCAACATACATACCTCCAGAGCAAGCTGCACTTGACGTTCACTGCAAACATCTAGATTCATGCAGGGTCTTGTTCCGTAAATTTCACTTCCCATTACAATTTTTCTCAAGGAACTCAGCAGAGCATCTGCAAAATGGAAAGCCAAAACCCTTTTTAACAGAAAATATAACAAAATCGAACGAAAAATAGGGGATGAAAGTAGAATCTAGAACCCTTTTTCTGTCCTTACTATCTTTCTTTGTGTTTTTACATGCACTTTTCCAATGCTTAACTCGCGATTTAATTCTTTCAACAAAAACCGTATCAGCAACAGTATGGGTCGAAGAAGAGCTCATTACATAGCTGCTGGTAGTCGGATTCCCCATCCGAGCTTTAGCCGCAGATTCTTGTGCTCCAGACAAGTATGAAATACCTGTCTCATTACAAAAACACAAAATCTCAATACAACAGCAAAGTTACAGACTTGCAATATCCCAAATGGTACACTTTCACCAATGCATCGAGCCAAAGTTCTTAGTTTTCGTAATTTCTATTCCAGTTTTCGTAAAAATATTCACTTGGGTAAAATCATATTCCACAAGAAATTAGGGAGTAAAATGAAATATCAAAACTTGACTTGGGAGGCTTACCATTATATATGCAGGCATTGAAATCAAAACCTTCTTCCGCCATGGAAGTCAAATGTGATGGTTGAACTGAAAAGCTATAAGTTGGCATCCCCATCTTCAATTCATCCCTTGGGAACAAGACAAAGTTGTATCTGCACCAAAATCAACAAACCCACATCATCAAATTCCATTCTATATATGTGTATGTATAGGTATAGTGAAAGTGTACGGACGGGTAAGGAGTAAGCTTGGAGGCTCTGAGAGTGAATGGGCAGGCGGCGAACTGGAGGAGCTGGAAGCGCTCAGCGGCGTACTTGGCCTTGCAATACGACGTGTCGGCGGTGTCGAAGGGCCGAGGGCGGTGCCACGGCGCACGATATGACCCCGTTTTCTGCAGCGAGACGGCCACGAAGTCGGAGCTGGACAGGTGGTCCTTGAACTCCTCCAGGGACTCGGAAAAATTGGACTTCGTCACTTCCTTCACGGCCCATTTCTTCGAGACATTGGTGGTGGTGGTGGTGGTGGTGGTGCTGAGGAAACGGCGCCGTATAAACGGAGGCAGAGACGCCATGGTTTCGCTTATCTCCAGCTTGAACTCAGCCGCTACCTGTATAATAGGCTTACGACTTGTCGTTGCTTTCCTCTACGCGATTTTTTTTTTAGCTAATTATATTAGCACCCACAAGTTGTTGAATAAAATCCACATACTTAATACACCTCACATTTACTTTTTCAATTAAAAATTATCTTAATACACCCCACTTCCTTCCCCATAATACCTTCACACCCCACATTCTTAATATACACCTTACATTTTCTACATACACCCTCACATTTCTCAAATCTTGTAACACTCATTTTTAGTTTTGCCGAATGATTTCAAACCATCTAACGTTAGTTTGCCGAGTGATTTCAAATTGAATGATTTGAAAAAAAAATTTAGGTTCATTTGAACGTTTTTCAATAACAATAATAATGATTTCAAAGCTACCATGTTGTTTCCATTTTCTTGTGCATATTTTGGTCGAACCAAGTCGACCTGCAAGAAAGCATCTTAGAATAGTGCAAGAAAGCACCTTATGAATGTCATTGACTCAATCTGCAATCAGTTCGCATGCCATGGTTTTTGAATTATGAGATTCATAAATGCTAATTCTTGAATTATTAGATTGAGTGAGATTAAATAATTATCGATGTCGTCAAAATCACTAAAACAAAGAAAAATATGAAGTCTTACCTCATGTAAAGCTTTTGAAACACCGATTTCATGTTCCGATCAAAAATAATTTTTCTCAATCAACGTGTTTGTAGTTTCATTGCTTAGGGTTTTATTCAACAATGGAGGATGGGAGAGGTTTTGATAGTTGAAGTAGATAAATAATACGTTAAAAGTGATTTGGTATGAATATAGAACTTTTTTATTTTTTTTTAAACCTAATAAGGTCAAAATTGTAATTGCATAGTAGGGTAAATAAGTTATTAATATTAAATTTTAATGTGGGGTACATTCAACATTTTGTGGGGTGCTAATATAAAATGCCTTTTTTTTTTAGTCAAACGATAGTATCTACGTTAAATGATTGGGAGAGTAGATTAAGTCTCACAATAGATCAGCACTAAATCATAGTATTAAGTAGTTATCTCCTTATGATTTTAGACTTAGATTGTTTCATGTAGACAGTAGACATGTAGATAGATCGAATTTCAACCCCGAATTCAATTCAACTAGACGTAATTAATATAATATGGATTGTGGTTTTCAATCTGATTATCCGATTACAAATGAGTTTGGATATGGATACAGGTCAATTCCATCCGATAATATATAACAGCATATTAATTATTGGTATTTGGGTCTTGGATTGAGATAAGTTAATCGAGACGATCACGTGAATCAAGTCATAAGGAAGAATAATGAAATAGCATCACAACTCCAACATGGTTGAAAAACCAAGACCATGAAGAAGATTCATTGTTGTCCAAATTAGGGATAAAATTGAAACAAAAAGTATACAATAGTGTCAAAGTGAACTAGAGGAAAGAAGAAGAAGAAAAAAATTTGTTGTCTACATTAGGAATTGTCAATCCTAAAAGTTGCAAAGCCTACGTGGGACGTAGATCGAGTAACTATTGAGCTAATTACGTCATTCTTATGAATGTGAGCGTGCCAACTCATGACCAAGCTCGGTCAGGCGAGTAGAATAGATGTTGTGGTGGTGTCAAATGCACTACTAACTTATGCACTTGAGCGACTATGGTTGAGGAAGGGACGCCTCTCAGCCTAGGGTTCTAGAACCTGAAGACAAGGTTGCTTAATTCACTGCGAAGTTCAAAGATCTTCTGCACTAAGTTTTGCTACTTCAACTATATTGGTAAAAATATAAGTGCGTCGAATCAGTATCAAACTTTACAGGTAAAGATACTTAAAAGAAATGTCTTTATGGTGAATGTGATTCGGCCATTTGAATGCCGAAGTATGAAGTGCACCTAAGAGTAACAGATCATATAATACTCGACTTCGCTGAGAAGCTAATGAAGTTACCTCTTTGGACTAAATAATTGAGAATTCTTTGCCGACCGAGACTTGCATAGATAATCAACTAATCAAAAGCAGTACTGTTTACTTGTCTAAACTAAAGATGCTTATAAATCGCCTAATTTTACGGTTCTAGTGTTGTTTACTTATCTAAAATGAAGATGTCACGTGTTGTCAACTATTTACTTATCCAACTAAAAATGTGTTGATGAGACTATTAAGATAAACAGGGTTGTGAGAAAGGTTTTGCATAGAGCATTTTTGAGTTGTTTGTTAAGTTGAAGCTTGTAAGGGCTTTTCACGTTGCAAAACCTCTGCCGAGGTAGAGACTTGATAGGACTATGCTTACTCGGCATTTACCTGGATATTCTCTCTTTGTCCCCATAATCCCTTCTTTAGCCGAAACTTAATATCTATCCAATCTCCACCTCTTTGAGTTATTCTGAACCTAATCCCTTTGGGTGCGTTTGGTACGCGGACGGGACGGAACGGAACGGGACGGGACGGGGCGGAACGGGACGGGACGGGACGGAACGAAGGTGTAATTTTTGAAAAAGACATGGGGTATATTTGTCTTAAAATGGTAAAACATTGTGTTCCACAGACGTGGAACAAACCCGTTCCAGGGGGGAGAGGTGGAACGCAAAAACACCCAAAATCTGTCCCGTGGAACAACCCGTTCCACCCATTTTTAGCGCACCAAACGCGGGACGGAACGCCTCGTTCCGTTCCGTCCCGTCCCGTCCCACGTACCAAACGCACCCTTTATGCACTTGATTCATCCTCATCTGACCAAAAATAAGTTATGATCCTTAGAATAATTTGAATCTTGTCAGAATCCACCCTGATCTTCAACAATTTTAATTCATTTAGAACTCGACCAAACCATGCATGAGCCTAATCCTTTAATAGTCTTACTCCTATAGGGACTCGATCAAATTAGCACGCTTTTGAGCTGGGAGCCAACTAGCATGAGCAACGATTACTAGGTCAAGAATCATGGCATTTCGATTCATGTTATTCTTTCTCGGCCTAAGCCTTTATTTCAGTCCCAAATAGGAATATACTTACATTTTTTTACCTCAAAAAATTGCCTTGTGTCGTGCACACGGCCAAGATGAATGAAGTTTCGATGAAAAAAATTTAAAATCTAAATGCCGAGAGAGAAATTGACCACTTATGAAAATTCAAAGGGATAATTGACTAAAAATAATGTTCATGAAAGGAATTGGTAGCTTCTTACAAGTTCGTGGAAGAAAATCGACAAATACCTCTTGATTTTTCAATCTTCAATTACCAAATTGATGTTACGACTTGTCGTTGGTTTTCCTATTTAAAGCCCAAACACAACAAATATTTGGGCCAATAAAACGAGCGGTGGCCCAGTATTATAAGGTAATATATGAACCAAAGTCACGTGACACGTGGTCGTTGCAGATCGCGAGCCATCGTCCCCCAATTGCAATTGATTAGGGCATTTTGGAGTGGAACCTTTATATAGGTGAAACCACCAAAACCCACAACGAGCCGAGCGACTGCGTCTCCAACTATAAATCCGGCAGACCTTCGATCATCGCTCAAAACACTCATCGACCTCCTCCGTCACCTCACCCGTCAAACCCTCTGTTAAACCCTCGTCGCCTTCATCTGCTCTCATCGAGGTTTGAGATTTTTCTCCACAGCCGCCGTTTAATTTATTTTTTTGCTGAATCGTTTTTTTTTTTTTTTTTTTTTTTTTTTTGTATTGCTCGTTTAAAGCAGCAATCTTTTGCTGCATCGAATATGAAATGGAAATGTTTCTGGTTTTTATTTATTACTTTTTAATTTAGTTTTGGTTGATACAGTAATAAATGAGTGCATGTTATAACAAATGAATAGTTTTATGTTGTTAATTGGGAATTATTTTAATTATGAAACAAATTTTGAGGTTTATGTGATTAAATTTTGTTTCTTTGCATTGAATTTTATTTTATTTTTATTTTTTAAATATTGAGGTTTATGTGATTAGAGGTAGTTTTGTTGATTTTTTTTTATTTTTTATTTTTTATAATGCAGGTGTGTTTGTGTTTAAAATCTTTAATTATGTGTTGATTGCTCCGTACATGTGAAGTTGTTTGTGTATCCTAGTTATTTTGCATCTTTCGGTATCGGAGATAGTCGGGTTGATTTTTGCTTTGTTTGATAGTGCAGTGTGGGGATTGTGTGCATTCATATTAAGAGGGTTTTGAAGTGCAGTGGAGCTTTTTCTTGGGTACTAAATTTGCCGATTTATCTGGTTATTGGTACTGTGGGTTTGTTATAATATAATCATCATGCCTGTCCAAAGCAAGTTTTGCCTTATTTCGTACTCCCAAGAATTGGTAGATGGTCAACCACTGTATGCTTCTTCAAACTGCCTTCCTGTCAAGGCTTTGAACCGTGAACCAGCCGGACATTCTTTCCATGCTGTGGCTCTGAAGCTTCGTGGTTGTGTGGAGGAAAATAAAGAAGTTGAAGATGAGAAGGTGGTTAATAACAAGGAACAGACTTCTATACCATCATTTGATTCGTACAGCAGCAAAGGTAAGAAGAAATCTGGTGGCGAAGGCAAAGAACAAGATCACTATGCACTCTTAGGTTTGAGCCATTTAAGATACCTTGCCACTGAGGAGCAAATAAGAAAAAGCTATCGTGAGACTGCCCTGAAATATCATCCTGACAAACAGGCTGCTCTTCTTCTCAATGAGGTTACGGAAGCTGCAAAACAAACAAAGAAGGACGAGATAGAGAGCCACTTCAAGTCCATCCAAGAAGCGTACGAGGTGTTAATTGATCCTGTGAAGAGAAGAATCTATGACTCCACTGATGAGTTTGATGATGAGATACCCACTGAATGTGCCCCACAGGACTTCTTCAGAGTTTTCAGTCCTGCTTTTATGAGGAATGGGCGGTGGTCGGTTAGCCAACCAATCCCATTTTTAGGTGATGAGAGTACTCCACTGAAGGAAGTAGATGATTTCTATGACTTCTGGTACACCTTTAAGAGTTGGAGAGAGTTTCCACATGCTGATGAGTTTGATCTTGAGCAAGCGGAGTCTCGTGATCATAAGAGATGGATGGAGAGGCAGAATTCAAAACTTTCAGAAAAGGCTAGGAAGGAGGAGTATGCACGAATTCGTACTCTTGTTGACAATGCATATAAAAGAGACCCAAGAATACAGAGGAGAAAGGAAGCAGAGAAAGCTGAGAAGCAGAGGAAAAGAGAGGCCAAATATCTGGCCAAGAAGTTACAGGAGGAGGAAGCAGCCAGGGCTGCAGAAGAGGAGAGTAAACGGAAAGAAGAGGAGGCCAAACGAGCTGCAGAAACAGCTTTACAGCAGAAGAAGCTGAAAGAGAAAGAGAAGAAACTCCTGCGCAAAGAAAAGGCTCGCCTTCGAACAGTTTCAGGGCCTGTTACTTCGAAGCGTTTGCTTAATCTTTCTGAGGATGATGTGGAAAGTCTCTGTTCGTCTCTTGGTACCGAGCAGCTTAGGAGTATCTGTGAGAAGATGGAGGGCAAAGAGGGGGTGGAGAGAGCAGAGGTTCTTAGAGATGCATGTGGATATAAAAACGATTTGGTGGATAAGAAAGAAGAAGAGAAGAAAATTCAACAACAGAATGGTTCCGTGGAGACTAAAGGTACCGTTCAGTTAGGCAGCTATGAGAAGAAGGAAGAGAAACCTTGGAGCAAAGAAGAAATTGAGCTTTTGAGAAAAGGAGTGGTAAAATTTCCAAAAGGAACCTCTCGGAGGTGGGAGGTTGTTTCTGATTATATTGGTACTGGACGATCTGTTGAAGAAATTTTGAAGGCAACCAAAACAGTCCTCCTCCAGAAACCTGATTCTAGCAAAGCTTTTGATTCTTTTCTTGAAAAGAGGAAACCCTCACCATCTATTGCTTCTCCACTTACAACTAGGGTCGAAGTAGAAGGGGTACGGACTCCTCAGCCCACAGAAACACCTGCCGTGAAGACGGATGAATCGGGAGAGTCGTCAAGTGGAAGTGCAAAAGACCAAACTCCTATAGATCCGATTGTTGAAAATGGATTCTCATCAGGGTCCGAGCAAGATGTATGGTCTGCTGTACACGAAAGAGCCCTGGTTCAGGCTCTGAAAACCTTTCCAAAGGATGCCACTCAGCGATGGGAGCGAGTTGCTGCTGCTGTTCCGGGGAAGTCTGTGGTTCAATGCAAGAAGAAGTTTGCGTTGATGAAGGAAAGCTTTAGAAACAAGAAGAGTACTGCTTAATTTGCCGCAGTTTTCTAATATTGCCTAAGATTAGCAAGGTGCTTGAGAAGATGGTTCCGAGCATCTATCTTACATTTCTAATTCTTTCTAGGTAAAGATTCAGTTTCTGTGGATTTTGGTAGAGCCATACAGGTCTTTAGCTACTTTCGAAGAGCCATTATATTTTGTATCGTTTTTAAGAGCATGTTTTTCGTTTCGCTGTATCGGGGATTCACCGCACTGAGAGATCCGTGAAAGGTCAGCAGGTGCATGGGAATAGGAAGGGGATATTGATTAATGTTGGGTTTAAGTATGATGTTCTTGTAGTAGGGATCCGGTTAAATCTCATAAGTAGGCGGAATATATTCTATTTGATAAAAAAATTATATTTTACTTTCAACTCAAATCTTGTTAATTTCTAATGTGCCTATGATTTGAACATAGGTGCAAATGGAGATTTCTTGTACCGAAAAATTACGAGGTGGTGGTAACATCATGTGACGTTACACCGAAAAATTACTTATCCGTAGTGTGACATTGAGAAAAGATTTTTTGTACCGAAAAACTACTTGCACGTTCAATCAGCTTGCAATCAAAGCATTTTCTATGCTGCTGGAAGAAAGAAACCCCAGAAACTGGAGAACAAAATTAGATAATTCCATAATTTTTCATGTTAAATTACATTCTTGACAAAAGCCTACATACTAACTACAGATTAGCCACGCAGATGGGCTATACTTACATGAACAGCTAATTAATTAAAACATTCCAAGATGCCTAATAAGACGGGAAATCGTACATCGTCTTTATTTTACAGCAACCTTCAGAAACCCTGGCACAGTTCAGATTGCTTTGCTAGTTTGCTGCTTCGAGCTGCGCCCGTATAGAACCTGGATTTGACATTTTGTTAATGCTGCAAGAACAGAGATCAAATGTACATCAAACAATTTGATCAAGTTTTTCGTTTAACCCAAGGCAGTATTCATTTACATAACGCATAATTTCTGTTTGGGACTAGATAAAACTCACTGGATCAAAAGCAAATCTCCTCCGGAGTCTAACTTTTCTTCAGATATCCATTCCGGAACCAGATCTAGCAGCAAGCTTAGCTGCTCTTCAACTTCATCTGTGAAGAAAATAGAGGAGTTAGGTTCACCAGGAGCTTTCGTGAATCGTAATAGGAAATCATCTACTTTATACAATGGCTTACTTGTGTCCGTAAAATCTAAGTTATTCCAAATTAGCTTGTGTACAAGCTCCTCTTTTGTGATGGCAGAACGTTTCATAGACTGAAATAGGAAATGGATCATGTCAAAGAGTTTAGGTAGGCCGGAAATCATCTGTTTATCCCTCTTTGCTTGTGAGAAGGCAGGAATTTGCTCCTCTATTGCCGTCCTCTCTTCATCTTTGAGCTGTTGAAAGATAAATGGATACTTCTCAAAAATGTTGTTCATTATATTCAAGTTCAAGTAGAAACCACGAAGTGGGCTGGATGCTGTTAGTAATATTATGGTACACCACTTAAGCTGAAGTCAGTTTCAGAAAGCTTTCGTAAATAAGTAGACAAAATGTTGTCACAAGTAGATGAAATTTTGTGCAGATGGTTGAAGTAAGCTCCAACAACTTTTATAGAACTATTGACATAGAAGACATGACATACCAATTTCAAAAGATCCTCCGGAGGAATATCAGTAAAGTCATTATCAATTGATGCATTGTCCATATCAAGTACTTCATCCTCGACCATTCTATTCTTCACAGGAGTGTCAAATTTCAGTGACCTGGAGCGTGGAGGATACCTAACCATCTTTTCTGGAGAGCTAGTAGAATTGTCTTCTGGGCTCATATAACAGCGTTTTGGCGGGCGCAATGCTGGTGTGGCAGACATCAATCTAGCAGGAGTTGAAGCAAGCTTTGCTGGAGTGGACTGAATACTAGCACCTTCTATGGGGAAATCATCATTTTCTATGGGGCCTATCTCTTTGACTGGAGTTGAAGCAAGTTTTGGAGTAGACAGAATGCTAGCACATTTTGTGGGTAAATCATCACCACTTTCAATGGGGCTTGTCTCTTTGGTTGGAGTTGCAGGCACTTGGCCAGTCAATGATACAGCAGTACTAGCTCCCTCAACAGAGCAAACCACATTGAGAATTGACTCTGGAAGTGAAATATTTCGAGCTTGAAAGGATGGCTGAGAAAAGTGCCTTCGAAAAGGTTGAGGAAGATGAGATGTTATTACTGGTTGCTGCTCCACTAGTGCTTCAAATGACGAAGCAACAACACTAGCTTCCTCAATGGAGCAAACTATATTAAAATTTGACTCTGGAACTAAAACATTTCGGCCTTGGAAGGCTGGTAAAGAAAAGTGCCTTCGAAAAGATTGAGGAAGATGAGTTGTTATTACTGGTAGCTGCTCTACTGGTGCTTCAAATGATGTCTCATTGGGCAATGACGAGTCAGGAATTCTGCTTATGTTTGAATTCAAATCCTCCTTTGATTGATCAGATGGCATTGGATGTGTTTCATCTGGAATGCCATCACTTTGAAGGTAAGTTTTGGATGCTTCTGGTTGCTCAACTGTATGTGCACCAGTCAATGCCTCAGGAGATGATGATAAGGAACACTTAATTGTATCTGGATGCATATGTTGCTCTGCAAAATTGAATGGTGGGGGCAGAGTTTCTTCTGGAATTTCATAACCCTGAAAGCACATAATAAACCATTTTCAGACCGCACCTTATTCGAAAATTAGTTCAATAAAAACAATGTTGAACTGATAAAACACAATCTTGAACTGTGTAGTAGCTTGTTCGAAAAGAGTGTAACAAGGAATAAGCTCAAATTTTTTAATCCAGTACCCTAATAATCTCATAAATTCTGTGTGACTCAAAGCTTTCCAGATGAAAATCTCACAGATTGCTCAGAACATCCAATGTAAAAAGGGATTCCATTAACCTCAAATCTTACTAGTAGATTAAATAACATTGAATATAAAGTAATCACACCATGTTAGTTGTGTTCCACCGAAAATGAGTAGATGTATACCTCAGGATGAGATTTTGAAATGTCTCCAAGCCGATGGCGGAAGGCTCGCCTCAAATGCATATGCCCACCACCTTCAGATTTCAACTTGTCATCGTTTTCTACTGCATCAACATTCATGGTGACACGAAGATCCGGCTTCATATCACTGGTTCTCTCATCCTTAACAAGCACTTTTGTAATCTCAATTACCTCAGGTAAAACAATCTTCAGCTGAGCCAAGTGACTAATTGTAAACCTCCTAAAAACCCAGATAAACAAAAATCAATCACTTTTTACTGCCTTATTTCTTCAGCAACCTACCAAACCAAACAACAGATTAAATAGAAAACCTCTTCCAGTACCTATCCGTTAAACACTCAATTTTCGGGCGAAGATTGGTAAAGCTTGGCATCAAGCCCCTCAACCGCAACAACCGAATCGAAGCATCCAAGCAATCGAAAAACTCGCTCAATATCTCATACCTGCAACAAAAACAACAAAAAGAACCCCAAAATAATATAATGAATCAAAATTCCACCCAAAATGTCAGAAAAAAAATAATTACGTACACATAATAAAGAACTGAAATTCACGAAGCCTTACTTTTCCGGTAGCTTCTCGGAGGCACCAAAATGTGTCTCAATCGGGTTTTCCTCGGACCAAGAATCGATCTTTCGTCTCGCAGATCCGATCTGAGCCGCCGGCTGCTTCTGGGTCGGCTCCCATAAGCTTTTGTGACGGAACTGTTGGGGCTTCTCAGGGGTTTTGGAGCTCAGTGAGTCGATTTCTGCAACTCGGAGCTTTGGGTTTAAATGGGGTTTCTCCGATTTGAAGGTTAGAGAGAGACTGGGTTTAGCTGTCCTTTGGGTTTCTGAGGAACTCATTGCAGAGAGAGAGAGAGAGATGGTATTTGGAGTCGATCAAAAAATTACAGATTTTGAGGGTGACAGTCGAGAGATAGAGAGAGAGAGGGATGGAGGGAGGGAGGGAGAGAGAGCACTCGCCAATTAGGGGTTTAGGGTATTTAATAGGGCTCTCTGGTGGCGGGAAAAGATGCCCGTTGCTTCCCGCGAAATAGATCCGTTGGATCACTAATTTGTTTATTGGGCTATTATTCTTACCATTTTTGGTCGAATATATTTCACCTTCCAAAGCAAGAGATCACTATTATTTGGGCCTTCAATAGGCCCAATCCAACATTACGACCAGCGGCCCAAAATACTTAATTTTTTGATTTATTGATCTTTAACTGTCGATTTTGAGTCAACTTAATCAGTGTCATTAGTAGCAAAAATATAATTGTACATCTACTAATCTACTCAAACTTGTTAATGTTTCATGCGACCATGGATGATACTTAATATGCGACTGCTACTGAGATGACGGTTTTGTTCTTAATTTTCACGTTTGGTAAATGAATATACTTTCGTGTTAATCTAAGCATAATTTTAGGATATTTTTTTCCATTTTAAAATAAAATATCTTCTCCAACGAAATAAAAAGTGTCACTCAAAATCGAATTAATCAAATACACAAGATTCAACACCTCGTTTGTGGACTGGTCATGACAATTGAGATAAAATCCAACATAATCTGTCTAATCAAGTCTCTTTTAAAAAGTTTTCTTTTTAAAAGATGGCTTTAAAAGTTTATCTCTCCACTACAAGTTCTTTCTCTTTCGATATCCATTATATCAAAAAATAGACATATGTTTATCTCTACACTCAAGTCTTTCCCTTTCAATATACATTAAATATAAAAAATATATATATAGGGCACTTTTGTTTCCCGACTTTGGAAGGAAATTTGTTTCTCTTAATACAAAAGACAACTGTCCAATTTAATGACTCCAAGAGATTGCGTGCAGTCTAAGTTAGGGTAACATAATTCCCATTCAGTGTGAGAATTGGATTTCATGGCAGATTTGTTAGCTTAATTCTTGTTTATTAGCATTTCAAAGATAATTTTTAGTGAAAATTACTAGAAGAGTTGATGTAAAATGCAGTTTATTCAATGGTAATGCAAACTGTTTGTTTGAATCATATGATTTGTTCTCTCTAAAACTTCTGTAGCATAGTTAATACATAACAACACTGCTCTCTTTCTCTTATTGTGGTTTTCCGGCCAAAAACCGGCTAAATAAATCTAACGCCTCTCGTGGTTTGTACTCGGGAACTGTATGTCCAGATCCCTGCACCGATACATTCAGACGGAAGTATTAGAATCATCAATTGAATCCAATCAAAAGAAGCAGCTAGATACAGTTTCAGTATAGCCTATAGTAGAACGAGGAACATTTTCGTGTGCTGACCTTTACGGTTAGAAAGGTGAGGTTGTTCTCGTAAGCCTGTGTATACCTGCAACCATTCACATTCGGTTATTCACTTACCCCAGTACCATATAAAAATGTTCTTCCAAGAAATTAGACTTTTCACAATGCTTGATGAGGGAAATATGTAATAGTGAGTACCCAGCAACTTGTCCATTCGAAGTCCATGGCCTCCATTCGTCCACAATCTTATAACCAAGTGATCTGGTCCATGCTTCGCTCCCGGTGAAAGGAACACACATATCATGATCACCGCTGCCAGAAAAAATCGAATAGGAATGCACATCAGTTAGAACATTCATTTTTCATTTACTTCTCCTGTTTTTGTGCAATCAAAGGGAACACTGTAGCGAAGGTGAAAAGAAAGTTTAAGAGCATTTTCGACGGGCATGACTTTTAACAGATGACATTGTAATTGGAGATTTACCTAAATATAAGTGCCCGATAACCCTTAGCGGTGAGGTTCCTGTGGTACTTGATCATACTTCCAGAATCATGATAAAATCTGATTCTGTTTGTGCATAGTTCCCATGAAAGATCCTAAATAGTGCAAAAAGGATTTCAAACAGTTACAATGCCTTTTGGGAGCCAGCAGGACTAGACACTTACAAACTTTCGTTTCTGGTTTAAAACATGAACTCTGATAAACCTTACCGTTTCTGCATGGATTGCCTTCCTAACTGTCTCGTTGTTCAACCATTCAGTAGCAACCTCATCATCCTGCAGGAGATACATCAAATCTAAGGCTTCTTGTACATGAGAGTAATATTCTTGTATCGAAGTTGAAGATTCTTTCTTTCAGCCTTTTCGGGGAAGTCTAATTACTACTTAATCAAGAAATTAATGGTTGACAATGAGAAAGGGGATTAAAAGATCAAAATTGTAACAGACTAAGCAACTTACAGTACATGGAACCTCTTCGCTATTCATCAGCTCCGGCCAAGTTGGAACAATACCATCTCTCACAGGAGCTCTAAGAGGCCAGGCACGACCAAACATCCTTTTTCTCACAGCAAGAGGCCTTTCAGTCTCACCTAATTGGCGAAAGCTAGATGGCAATCCACTGTTTGTAACTCTTCTAATCTTACTCGAATCTGTGCTGTGATAGCATGGTTCCAGAATGTTATATATGTTCAAACCGTCGATGTTCTGGGATCAATAAAATCTTAAAGTCAGTTTAAAAAAAACGTAAAATTCCATGTTATACGCAAAATATTGAGATTTTTTTTACCTTGTCAACTTTTTCAAGCTTGCTTCCACAAGGATCGCTCACCGGATCAAGGTAGTTTCCTCCACACGCTGTGTTAACCTCCTGAAGCACAAATACATTTCATTTGAATTCCTACGATATTTAGGGGGAACAAAGGGGATGAAATTAGCATTACAATGCTAGTATAAAACTGGACATTCTTTACAGACCTCATATAGATCATCTGATATCAGTCCCATCCCATGTGCAAACGGAACAAGAGCATTACCATCGAATTTATCATCAGTAACTCCATTCCCCACCAGATAACCCTGTGTTATGCAGTAATTAGAGGTTGGAGCCACATACATTTCAAATTCACAAAAGGACTACTTATACAGATAAATACCTTGAAGTTGAGAACGGGCGTTACACCTGCATCAATTCCTGTTAAAACATCCAAAGCTCCACCTTAGATTTTGGTTTCAACATTTACGCAACTTCTAATATTATTGACTGATTTACCTTTCACTACTTCAGAAGAAAGCGTTGGCACGTAGACTCCAGCATATGACTCCCCAGCAATAAAAAATGGGTTGGAGAGGAACTCAGGGTACAGTTCAAACCACTGGGAAATTAGAATAAACATCAATTCAGCAAGTACGTTAAACGAGTCCTTGTACTATACAAATTATACATCACTGTATAGTATACATTGCCGTGGGATTCTTGAGCTCCCAGCAAATCGTTAAATTCTGCAATGCATATTATACATTGATGTAAGAACTTTCGGTGTTACAGGCTTATCGAGTTGTTTCCTTATTCACCTTGAGGAGAAATGTGTGGGAATCAGAGGCAGTCTTTAGATCCCCAGTTTTATAGTCGGTCTCATTTTTTGAGTAAGACAATCCAACACCAGCCGGAGAATCCAGATATATAATGTTGGAAACCTAATAACATGAAAATAATTGATTTCACTTGTACAAAGAAAATTAAGAAAATAAAATTCAGAGGTAATATTCATTTCACATCTCAAAGTTGCAACCTTTGACCAGCTGTATGGGTTAAGGTGGAGCTGAGGCAGACTTCCCTTGATCTTGGCCTCTTCAAAATTGAATGGCCCTGAAAAATATTGACAGAACCAAAATGTTTCATAGATCAATAATATCACATAAAGTTTTGAACTTTATGAGAAATTAGGTCCTATGTAATAAGTTGAAACGCAAGAGCTTATGAATGAAGCACTTATGTTCATCAGCGTTTTTGCTTGAAGTGCTTATTAGAGACAGATAGTTGAAATTTTTATCAAAGTTCCAATTCATGAAGAAAATTCGGAAAAACACTTCTACGACCCAGAAGCACTTTTTTATTTAAAAGCGCTTTGAACACACTCCGGAAAGGGTCCCAAACAGACCACAGAACAATAAACTGAACTATGAAACAATACCATGCTCATAAACAAAGCCATCAAAGCTGGAGCAACCAGGTCCACCATTCAGCCACAGAACCACCGGATCCTCCGCAGGCTTCCCTTCCGATTCGACAAAATAGTAGAACAGGTTCCTCCCATGACTCTGGTCAACTGTCACATACCTTCAAAACAAACCCACAAAAAGATCAACAACCATAACATAAACAATCTCAGAAACCCACATGTACTTAAAATCTGACCAAAAAAAACTACTTACCCAGAATAGTGTTTTGAAGGAAGAGTGCCACTGAATCCAGGAATCTGGGTTATGAGAGCAGATTGAGGAGCTGATTGGGTTGGCAAAAAGCTCAAGAAGATGTAGATTAATGGCACCAAAAATAAAGATAATACTCTCCCGCCCATGACTTCTGATAAAAGTTGTAAAAACAAGAAGCGTGTCAGATACCAAATCAAAATACTGTGAGAAGAGAATTTAAATGAATTTTTGTGGGATTAATCAATAATTAAGTGGGCTCATTAGCGATGGATTAGTCTGCAATACCAGTTGCTGAAGAAAGAGAGAAACAGGAAAGTGGATTAAAACTATGATGAAAGTGAGAGCTGCTCAAATGGGAGGCCACTAGCACTATGAGCTAAAACTCTGCTGTTGTGCTGCGGGCAGCAAGAGTGTCATCTTCTTGGGCCCAATGGATGCGTGACACGTTGGCCAATCAGGTGTGGCGGCTACTGAAAGGAAAAGGTGCCCCATAATTTTGGAACAGTTGTTGGGGCATCAATGCCATCATTAGCCCTTAACGTGTAAGGGTGGGAGTGAGAGTGACAGGGAAGAAATGGAGTAATTGGCACAAGAAATGTGTGATGGCATTGGATTGGACCAAGACTTTTAAGCTTTAATTATTTAATTAATTAATCAACTGTTAAGTCTGTTATATTAGAAGATAATCAATTTTAGCTTACACTTTTGGTATCTCTTCTAAAATTAACTACACATGTTTAAGGGAATACGAAGATAAACTGATATGGTAGAGTTATATAAACAAAAAATAACGGCTTTTCTAAGTTGTTTATCTACTTTTTTTCTCGTACTATTTTATAATATTTTTATTGTAACTAAACAGAAAATTAAAGTGACTTGTAAGATGGTAAATTCCAAAGTAATGGCAGATGTGATTGTTATTCGTCTAACAGACCAATGGTTTCAGGTAAGGTTGCATTAAGCATGTTTCGAGCCTTTGACTTACTAGAGCAATCCTCATCCATTCTAGGATTTGCAGACCGAAAGTGATTTCAAGTTGTCAACACACTTTATTTCACCTTCTACACCTTTCTTAATTTTTACCGTTGATTCTCTTTTGATTGTTAAATCTAATAGTTAAAAAATAACAGGGATGTGTAAGTAGTGAAAAGAAATACGTTGAAATTCTTTTCTTAAATATACTTTTTTAGGATGTGGCAAATAGATTGCAAGTGGTCATTTACTACAGCGGTGGAAAAGTATTGAGCTCTTGCATGACAGCGTGTGTTCGAACCCCTTCCGCAGGTAAATCTAACATCTAATCTAATGGTAAATAGATTATTATGTAAAATGATTGCATGACATTGACATGCCAAACACCTACCAACCTCCATGAGATAATGTTGTTTATTTTTTAGGGGATGATTAGGAGGATGGTTTTGTCCTTACATCCTTAAGATCCTGTAATTTGGTGGAAGCAAAAAGTAGGATTAGATTCTATATATTTGTTTGAACTTAATAATGCAGCACAGCACAATCGAATCAGGAAAGAAAGCACATGCAGTTCAGATATTGTTGGGAGTTTTAACGAAAAATTCGCGGTACTGTTTACTTGTACTATCTATTTTACCCTTTATTTTATCCTTATTGTTAAAACTCAAAAGTTTTCAAACATTTTTCATTAGTCTTCCTTTTCTTTAATCCAACAAAGAAGTCAATTTTCCTTTCTTGCCGTTTTAGGTCGTAGGATAAACAGTTGCATTTTTTCAGAGGGAAAAGGAGGCACTGATATGTGGTTTTGTTGGGGGGTTTTCTGCATGCAATAAAACGAATTTTGAGGTATTTAAAAACCACTCCGGATCATGTGAAAAACGGCTTGCATTTGTCGGTGGACGGTGAGAGGAGTCGACTACAAGCGGCTGCTCTTCCGGTCAATTCGTCTGCAAAAGAGGCGCCTAGGCCTGCTCCTCCAAATACACCGTTCTTGATCATTAGCAGGCAAATTTCAAAAAAAAAATAATGCATGCACTACTCTCTAAAACTGCCTGCAAAATCGAAGATACAAGGATGCAAATTGAAATTACAAATACAAATAGTTTGCAATGCAATATTACAATACATGGTTCATACTACAACTCTATTGCTAAATGGGTGGTATCCAACATCCTACTCTCGTCTCAATATGTTTTGCATTTCTACCATCCCCTTAAGCTAGATTTGCGCGTTCGATACCAGTTCGGTAGAAAGCATCGCAGTGCTTGCTTTGCTTATAGCTGATAGTAGCTTGATTACCGAATGAAAGCCGCACATGCTATGATTAACGTAACCAAAATTGTTGTGCTCGAACGGGTGATTGATGGTGCACTAGAGAACTTGACTCCTCTCTGAGTCTGGTCTCTGGAGAAGAAAACCAAACAGAACTGTGCATTAGCAGAGTTTGGAATGAGGGTTTTTAACCTTTCAGATGCTATTGTCTTGATTTTACTATTGTCTTGATTTTAATCATCTGTAAATATAAATCTTGATGGACAAGTAAATAAACTAACAAAAACTTGGTGAAGAAGTTCGGATGTCTTACTTCTGTAAAGAGGAAAGTAGTCCACAATATATGGTATTGTCAGGCAAAGAATGTTCATCTCCATCAAACTCGGGATTCACAACACTGACATAAACTTCTTGGCCTAGATACCATGAGTCAAGATTCTGAGCACGAAGGTTCCAAATTCCGGCATTGTCAAGAACAACCAATATGGCTGTCCAAGATCCAGGGAAGACCTGTAGCCATATGAGCATGAAGCAATCAATTAACAAAAAGTAACCTAAAATGGATCAACCGAGAATTTTGTTCCATTCCATGCACATGTAAATGTGTGCGAGTGCAACAAGCCTATTGAACCAAGGGGTACCTGTGTGGTAGAGCGAGCAACGCCATCCCATTTGTTGTAAGTGCTTCTGCTATTCTCTGTCCAGACTCCAACATCCATACTACAGGGCAACAGGGAATCGTTCGGATCATGTTTTGTACTTTGCCAGTTCCATAATTAGGAATAGAGAGAGATAATGATTTCAAAACTAAAAAGCTCACCCAACAATGAAAAATGCATAGCCATCCAAATGGTAATTCTGAACAGTGGTGTCATTGTTCTGAAAGATGACTTCCATGAAACCTTTGAAAGTACCATTAATCAGAGATGTGTCTACTTTGGCAGGTCTGTTCATCAGTTTATTCGGGAAATCAAGCTTATAAACCCCCGAAATGTTGAACTGTTGGGCAAGCTTAAGGGGTGTTGAAGGTGGTATATATGAAATACCATTGAGGGTAGTGCGCCACTTCCCATTTATAAGTTCTGCAGGTCTATTGAGGATTACATAGACATCTGTGACAGTGATTTCACCATATTTAAAAGATCCTTGTGGGTTTGGACGAGCAGCACCAGCAGAAACATTCCACCTGCAATTGCACAACCGTCACAAAGATGTAACAATAGTCAGCAAGCATTTGAGAACTAACATACCATCAAAGAAAAGACCAAAAAATTGGGTTATTAACGTATGGACTTCCAGGGAAACAAACAAAATATCAGGCAGAAGTAACTTTCCCTAGATATTAAATATAATTCAACCTCCTTGTATGTAATATCAAACAAAACGCTATGAAAAAGAATATTTTTGTCAGAGATTAATGACTGACAACATTGATAATAGGGTAAGCAATTCCAGTACATATGAAGGTTATCACCATTGCCGTTAAAATTTTGGGAGTAACTGAATGAGTGTTTTTATTCTTTCAAATATATTTATTAGTAAACCGAAAAGAAACATAATCAACTATAACCTTATGGATCTTGCTTGATTCATTGAGTAATATGTGTCGTAATCATTAGGAGGATCAGGGAGAGGACCTGATGCAGGTCCTTGAGAATTGGAGTAGTGCAAGATGGCAACTCCAGTAGCTTTAGCCCATGAAGATGATTTGACAAAACGGGGGCTGGCAACAATATAGTAATCACTTGTGGCATTTTGATCCATTGTAACCAAAAATGAAAATGACTGACCGACGTGAATATCCATATTCGCATAATTCTGCTGAACTGTGTATGATCCTTCAGTCTCCACTAGAAGCAAGTTATGATTTTGTATTCTGAAATTCAAGCTAGTTGAGATACCAACATTGTGCACACGGAAGCGGTATGTTTTTCCTGTTAAAGGAAATTACCAGCAACCGGCTTCTGTTAAAAGTGCAAGATAATAAAAATGCTAATGCAAATCATATCGGCCAAAGAATAAGTTAAGAACCCAAAGAAAAACCCAAATCAAAAGGTTGCTGGATAACAGCTTCATTAAAACCAAGTTGCCAACCCGCATATGCCTTAGTTTTCTACCCCCCCAAAAAATGCCCTTAAAGTACACGACTTTCACTAATGTCTCAGTCGCACTGGAACCCTATGTATTTATATGATTCTGGATCAGTATGACAAAATCACATTTGAGAACCATAGAAACATCTCAGACACACCCCAGAAATATACCTGGTTCAACATTTACTGTCAGGAAAGAATTGCCTCCTGCAATAAGTCCCTGATCAAATCGAAATGGACCTATTCCATTGATGAGGACACCGTCAGGAATTCCAAGGCTAGTACCACTTTCAACATCTTTCCTAAGGTCCTGTTTCCTTACAAGCATGAGTCACGCCTAAGAAACCGAATAAATAGGTGAAATACAAGCAGCGGACAAACACAATTTACACTAACCTTATGACTCTTTGTATACCAATCAGTAATAAAGAGGGTAATATCTCCATCTGGAACAGTGAAAGGTAGTGGAATAACATTTCGGTTGTTTATGGTGATTCCACCATATCCACCTGATGCTCTCTGGAAGTTTAGGGAAGGGAAGTAAAAGAAACTTCCTATCTGATCTTTAACCTGAAATTCGTATGTCCAATTCCATCCAGCATGAATTGGACAATTAGTCCCTGATACACCATCTTGCCAAGAGTTTTTTCGATTTTGTATACCATTCCTGCATTAAACTAAGCCTTATTAGCAATAGTATCATCAATACTTAATATTATTTTGTTGCTGATGGGATACATAAAGTTTACCAAGTGAGAAGCAATGGCTCATCCAAGTTATTCTTCACATTGACAACAACATTCCAGTTTGTAGTAACATTAAGAATTGGTCCTGGAAACTGCCCGTTAATCCCAATAACCTGAAATTATAATATGAAACAAGGGTGAAGCAGGATGTAGCCAAAATACATTATTGTTGCATTATAGAACAATCAGAAGACATTAGCCACAATTTAGTAGCAGGAATACCTTCTCACTGTATGAAACCTTGGCTAAACTAGATTCAATTCCAACTTGGGTTAGGGAGTAAACGGAAAAGACGCAAAAGCCATTTGATAAAGATAAATTCATTAGCTCAACACAGTTAATTATACAAAAACTAACTGAATCCATACAGTGCTGGTGCTGGATATTCAGATTTCAGACCATTAAACTAATTTGTAATTAAAAAGGTCTTTAATTTCATATTCACATGGCATTGAACTGTTCCAAGGTTGAAAATCCCTTTTTTCCCCTTCCCGAACTTCCCAGCATTGCGATTTCAAAGCTGGGTTGCGCCCGTCAGAACATATTCAGTAAGATTTACGCATTAGAGAATATACCAAAGTTGAAACACGTGAACCATTCTCTTAAATCTCTTTGCCATTTTCACCCCACATTATCCAATACAAAGTTTATAAGTTACTACACCTAATTACCTACTCAATTAAACAAAACAAGAGTAAACTTCATATAAGAGATACATTAAGCTCAGCATTTATGTCGGAGTGAGGATCCGTTAAATGAAAGCAACCACTATGCCTTGGATCATTCCATTTGAAAGACAGAAACTTCAAAAAAGTTGGAAACTTTACTCACAAATCACAGCTAAAGGATCAAAGAAAACGACTTTAAAGCTTGAAATCGAAAACCCGAAACTTGAAAAGTGAAGAAATTAACCCGTTGCTTAACCCCAAGCGGGGAGGCAGTGATGTAGGAGACAGTCCAGTCATAGAACACATAAGGGTCTGCTCCCAAACCAAAACCCAATGAGCAGAGAAAGATGACAAGCTTGAACAAACAAGAAGAGGGCATCTGCGAATCGAGATCTTCTCCACAGCCAACCAGAAAATAAGAGATTTGGGTTTTTGAAATTTTGGTCTGTTGGGAAAAAGGAGCAGCAAAAATGCAAAAATCCAGAAACTGGGTGTGGCAGAGTGGCAGTGAAAGAGCACATGGGAAAGGGGAAAGCCCAGCTTTGGTTCGTCAGAGGCGCTTGTTTTTGTTTTGGGTCCCATTTTTTTTACCAATTTTCTAAACGATGGGAGGCTGATGGAGGCCACAGCCACCGTGTAATTAGGGCCTTTACCCTTTAAATTCACCGTGATTGGGGAGGTACTTACTGGCCCTACTAGGAAAGGAAGGTAAGCTGAGGACCTGAGATTCGCGACTGAGCAAATCTTTTTGACTTATTATCTCTTTGGGATCAAGACCCTTCTTGAATCTTGTCATTGTCGCCGACTATCCAACTACAGGACTGGACAAGCTTTGCATTTTGACTCATATTTTGTTTTTCACTTCCATCTTGAACATTTTAGGATTAGAAATTCCACTGTGAAATATTTGTGTAGTTTTACTTTTATATGATTTTTATTTTGGTCCTAGGTTGGTCCTAAGTTTTTAGAAGTGGACTTAATGTGAACAACGGTGAAGTTTGTTACAACAAGACATAAGGAGTCATGTGTCGTGTCTAAATACGATGCCAATTGGCTATCATTTAGAGTAAAAATATTTTTTTGATAAAGATAGGATAATCTACATTAGACTACAAGAAGGAAGATTTAAATACAGGACCTCAGATACAAAAATAAATACTTTTAACCAACTGAGTTACAAACTACTTACGATTTAAGGCAAAAATATGAATCGTTTTGATATGAGCATTATGCGAGGCCTAGTGGAGACTAGAGCAAATATTTAAGTTCAAATTGATAAAATTAAGAATCCATGTCAACTTAAACTATGGTGCCCTAGAGACTATAGCGATGAGGCGACCAAACAAACAAAAGGTACAAGAATTCTCCTCCCTCTTTTTTTTTCTCTCATTCTCTCCCCTCCTGTTTGAATGCTTAAGATTTCATCTTTGTAGAGAGAAAGAAAAAAAAATTGTGAGAGAAGGGGAGGGAAGGGAGGGAAAAGGGAGGGGAGAGGATCCCCATCATAACAGAAGATAAAGATTAATATGATGGGGCATTTGAAACTGATATCTGTTTCAACTTTGAGGAAAAAAATATCACTAGATATCTAATTGACGACTATGAACATTAACCACAAGGGATTGTAAATTAATAAGTGAATTGGGTTTGATTAAAAAAATTAAATATCAATTAGTATTATGATTTAATGGTATTTCTCTTCACTTGTAAGTAAATTGAAAAGCCTCAAGTTCAACTTACAAAGGCGGGAATTGCTTATACAATTCGTCTTGAGTTTGATACCTAGTTGTGGTTGGCTCATCGAGTTATGTCAAAGACCTAACCCTTTTTTTTAGGGAACTTTAACGAAAAACTCCCGGTACTGTTCACTTTAACGAAAAATCATATTTTTACACTAAAAAGTCAATCCTGGTACTATTCACTTTACTCTTTATTTTGTCCTTATCGTTGAAACTCAAAGATTTCAAGCCATTTTCATTAGTTTTTTTTTTTTAAGGAAAACTAATGAAAATGATTTAAAAACTTTGAGTTTTAACGATAAGGACAAAATAAAGGGTAAAGTGAATAGTACCATAATTGAATTTTTAGTGTAAAAATATGGTTTTTCATTAAAGTGAACAGTACTATAAGCTTTTTGTTAAAATTTTTGTTAAAATTCCTTTTTTTAATAGTAGATTTATTGTTGTATAATATATGTTAAAAAATAGTGATTAGATTGGGCCAATATCATGACCAAGAAGGCTAGAAGCCCTATCCAGCCCAGTTGTCTAACCTTTATATTCTGAAAGACGGCCTGTGGGCTTAATGCGACATTGGATCCATAGTCGCCTCAACCGAGAATGGATCCAGCGCAGAATTATGTTTAGTTATCTGACCATAAACCCTTGTTGCAATGCATAATCTCTTTACTTTAGACTATGAATACTTTGCCCGTCATGAAAAAAGGTAATGTACACATTAGCAACGACAGAAACAAAGAGTGGTGGCACATCTAACTGGCAATAGTGCGTGGTAGCAACAAAACTGGTAAGAGTTATGGGTGACGACCAGAGAAATGGTCCCGCATGATGGCATCAAGGTTATTAAACTCAACTGTGGGACCATGAATTTTATTGGGTCAGAGTAAAGATAGATCGGAATACTAGTACCTCAGAAATCTGGTTATAGACTCAATGAAATTGATAAGACTAAGCAGCCTAAATAGAATAACGGTCCACCACACCCAGTTGGGCCCCAAAATGGTTGGTGAGGTCCACAAACCTCGTTGAGATTGACCATGTTTACTCTGCAAGACACGAAAACCTAATCCGATTGGGGATGAGTTTGGTTTCTTTTATCTTGGAGATTCCTACAATCTAAAGATTAGCGTGTGTCACAAGTAATTACAATCTTAAAAGAAACCAATATCTTATAGGATTCTCTCTGTTTAAACAAATCATATATCCTAAAAAGACTCCCTTCCGACTAGTATGAATACACCCATCTAGGGCATATAACGTTTTTCATATGCATACTATGCTCTCTAGCCCACTACTTGAGTTCACATACTTTATACCAACTTGATAGTGGAGAGCCTTTAGTCGGTACCATACCGGTATCTTAGGTTATCTACGGCTGTTTGTTCTTGTTTGTAGCTGGCCATTTTCGCACAACTCCATCGTCTATGGTTGTGCATAATTTTAGTTCTAACATCAACCACAAGAAATTTTTGGTGTACACCGAATATGATCACATAGCGTTACAGTTTCACTAAAATTACTCAACATGCATTTGTTTATTTTTTATTTTTTATTATTATTAATATGCATAATTAACGTTAGACGAAGAAATTTCAAGCAGCTAAACTTGTGTCTCTGTTACTCATCTGTTTTGTCACGTAACTTGTGTCTCTGATACTCATAAAAAAATTTCAAGCCACTAAACCATAGAAACACTTTGACCCTAAGAAACGTTAGTAAGAGACATAATGTACAAAAGCTAATCATATACAATGAGTCTATGTCTATAGTGTTCCCCATAACATTAAATTATGAATGTACGAAAGATTATAATAGTTATGACGAAGAAATTAGGTAGCTGAACCAAATAATTGAATTGAATACACGTTAGTTGAACTACTCCATCACTCCAAATATAATCCCCTAAACATTTGTTTAGCAAACTTGTCTTCAATTAATTACCGAAATTATTGTCCATAATTTATGTCAAGACAAAATCATAATCACTTATACCCCAAGTAATGCGTACTGTAATATTGTTATAACCTTTCGCAAGCTACCTTTGTTTTCCCATGTGTGACAACATTATCATTTTTCATACATTTGCAACCGTCAAAATACGCCACTAACTAGTTTTTAGTATACTGATAATTTTGTTTATAGAAAATTTCATTTTAATCCTTGGCAACGATGATTTTTAGATTAAAATCTGATTTTAGTCTCTTAATACATTAATAACCTCATTTATTAATTATATTTTGATTTTTTAATTATTTATCTTTTTCTTCTTAATTTTTAATGTATTAATTTTATTTCATTACAATTTTCATTTTCATTTCATTTATCCTAATATATTTTATTGTAAACATTTAGATAAACTAATTTTTGTTATACAATATATTTCGATGTACTTTGTCTTCTTCATTTAGGTACATTAAATTCATTATAATAGATTTTGGTGCATATATTTAGGTACACACATTTCGGTACATATATTTCGATACAAACATTTAGGTACATTAATTTAATATAATACATTTCAATGCATATATTTCGGTACATATATTTCAGTACTAACATATAAATACATTAGTTCAATATAATACATTTTGGTATATTAATTGAGTCTTTCAAGTTTGAAGAATGTTAAATAAACTTAATAAATTAAAAAACTCTTCTTTGGTCAAAAAATAAATTAAAATCTGTATATTGATAAATTTAAATATTTAATGGGAGACATTAAATAAAATGCACATTAATTATTTTGAATTAAGGACACATCAATGAATTATAATCAATATGTAATCTAACACTGGATTTATTTTAAATTTCAATATTCTTGAAGGATTAAAGTTAAAAAAATCCCTTTTATTTATCTAAAAAAAGTTTCGATTGAAATTAAATAAAAATTATATAAAAAATTGATACGTAATTATAACTAATCTTATCACGATAACTATTTTTATTTGTATATGTTAGCCCATTATAAAAGCATCTGGAAAAATGCCATCGTCTACAAATTTAATTTAAAATGATTTTTGTAAGGCAGTAAAATTAAATTACTATTTCAATTAATTTCTTAAATTGTGGAATTTTAAATTGGAGATAAAATGGATGTCACATCAATGTACGTATAGGCCGGGTAACACGAAATTTGCACCACATATGACACATGTGCATAATACATCTCTTATGTTCATTTTTGGCACGGCTAGATCTGGTATACTATAAGTATATGCACAATAATTAATGTGTCAAAATCAAACATATTTTGTCACTAAACTCATAATTATGAACTTGAAGGCAATACATGAAAAACCATCATGGATAACCTAGTGGGTAGAGATTAATTCCAAGACTTGCATTTCACACTGCACGTTTTGAGTTATTTTTTCAAATAGAGGTTGAAGGGCCTTTGTAAGTCTTTTTGGTATCTAAAATAATAAAATGTTGTGACAAAACTATTAGCTGATCTATTTTTAGAAAAAGAAAAGGTAATACATAATGGTACGACAAAGAACTCTCGCATTAACAATTAAGCGATAAATACATGATGTATGCTTATGATTGTATTTAAAGAAAACTCATATTTCATACGCATCAACGATATTTACGTATACAAAAACAGATAGCAAATCATTGTATACTAAAGAAACTTAGGGAAGATTTTGTTGAAAAAAAAGAAGATGACGACGGTGCTTTTGGTTCGTTACGACCTCTGAAATTACGAGGATTCTAATTTTCCAACTGTATATTTTAACTGTTTAACCAACCCCTTGCTCCTCGCGCCCAATCTCTAATCCGAAACTCTATCCAATATCTCCACCTCCGCCTCCTCCCCTTCCTCCACCTCGTCGTGCTTATCAGGTTCCTCCACCTCCTTGTGCTTATCAGGTTCCTCAACCCCCTCGTGCTTATCAGATTCCACGACAAAAATCACCCACCAAATCCCGCCAAATTACCACAACCACCGATTACGTACCCACATGGCAGGCCCCCATTGGGCATCCTCTTGCGCACTACAAGTTGAAAACACAGGGAATCACAGCCCATTTTCCAACCGGGGCCCACCCTCCCACCACCAATAATTGATCATTGTCCTGATCCCCTCTGTACTCAAGCTGGCACCACTCTCTCCTTCTACACTTGTACTAGATCACTACCTCCACTCCAAAAATCTTCCAATCCCCTCCTCCTCCAAAATCTCAAAAACCCTAATTCTTTGTAAATATCACCACCACCGCAAATAAATAAATAAATAAAAATCTCTCTTCGCTTCATGCTTTTGGGTTGACTCAGGGATTTTAACAAACATGCTGCAGCTGCTACACTTCATGTTGTGCTTCCTCCTCTCATGGATCACGTGCTCAAGTTCGAAGCCAACGTCGATGTACGACGTTCTGTGTGCCCACGGGCTTCCGATGGGGCTGCTGCCGAAAGGGGTCGTCGACTTCGAAATCGACGACGCCGGCAGGTTTACGGTCCACCTGGATCAGGCCTGCAATGCCAAGTTCGAGAGCGAGTTGCATTACGACAGAAACGTTTCGGGGACGCTGAGTTTCGGGCAGATCGGATCCTTGTCGGGTATTTCGGCCCAGGAGCTGTTCCTCTGGTTCCCGGTTAAGGGTATCCGGGTCGACGTCCCCAGCTCCGGCATCATCTACTTCGATGTCGGGGTTGTTTATAAGCAGTTCTCGCTGTCGCTTTTTGAAACGCCCCCGGAATGCACGGCTGCCTCTGGCGGCGTTGAAGCCGTTGGGGCGGTGTCCAAGGTGAATTTCAATCTTCTTCTCATTTGTTATGGAAATTACTGCTACTTGGATTGAATTTTAACGGAAAAAATGTGACTGAAAGCGTGTAATTGATTGATTGATATGCAGAGTGAATCGGGGAGATTGCGGTCTAAGCTCCTTTTCGATCATGTTGGGAGGGATTTTGTGTAGAATTTTGGAGGGAGAAGTGGATTGGAATTGTGGGTTTTGCAGAGTCTGGATTAGTGTGGGTTGGGTTGAGTTTTTTTAATTTTCACTGGCCTGTGAATTCGATTCGAAACCGAAGATTGGAGGAGGCAGAGGGCAATACAGTCAGTTTGTTGTGTCTCAGCTGGAAAAAGATTGAGTGAGGCAGAAGAAACAATTTAGTCCGAAGAAGCCCAAATCAGGTGATGCATCTGCAAACAGGTTTTGTATTTGTATTTTTAAGCTCATAATTGGTATCGTGAAAATGGTATAAAAGCTTGCAATAAAAATCCTTACTTTCTGTAGCAAATGTATGTCGATTTCTGTTCTCCGTCTTCGCTTTGCTTTTCCCTGTTTTTGTTTTTGTCCACACACACCGTATTCTACGTTAAACTAATCTAAATTGCGGGAGGGAGCACAATTCCGCTTGTCAATGTGGCTACGCATACGTAAAGGAGCAAAGGAGTAAATGAGACGAAGAGAACTAACCCATCTATTTATATTGTGTCTAGTTCTATGCGCAAATCCAATTTCAATGATTGGGGTCTAAAACCTTGAAGAACTCCGTGTCCGTTGTCTCAGAGAGTTTTGAGCAGAGGTAAATTCTTTTTGCACCGGATTTTTGTTCCAGGAAGCTGTTTCTGTGTGACCAAATCCTTCGTTAGTTTTGGTTTCTTCTTTGTCAGAGCAGAAGCTTTGCAGATGGTGTATGCGTAATTTTCTGTTTCTTTATGCAAGCGGAAGTATGGGGACACCGAATGTTAGCGTAAATGCTATTAATTACTTGAGTTAGGAGCCTTTAAGTGATTTTTTTCTAAGTTCCTTCAAATAGTTGAGGTACTTAGCTACATATGCTCCTTCAAATAGTTGAGGTAGACTAAGGGCTAGTTTGGTATTGATGTGCTTTTTGAAAAAACTGCTTCAGTTGTGCTGTAAAAATAATTAGCTGTAAAATAAAGCAGTGGAGTGTTTGGTAAACTTTTGTTGTAAAAATGTTTTTAACAAAAAAAACAGTGTTCAAGTGTTTGATAAATTTTTATGTAAAACTGCTGTGACTATATTAAATAACTAAAAGGGTATAATGTGAAATGTGTTGTAAATATTATGTGGATGGCCCACATGAATAGTTTGTTACTATTTATTCACATTATTTTCACTATTCATTTGTGGAAAATTTGTAAGGTGAATAGTGTCCTCTTTGATTATAAAATGAATGAGAGGAAGAGGAAGAGAGGGGTTCACGGGAGAGAAGAAGGAAAAGGAAGAAAGGAAGAAAGGAAGAGAGAGAGAGGAAAGAAGAGAGAGAAAGAAGAGGAAGAGAGAATAGAGGAAGATGAGAGGAGATAATAGAGAGAGTTATCTTTGTACTCCTATTATTTCAAATTATAATGAAAGCGCCGCTGCTGCCCCGAGGACGTACTCCAGTCACACTGACTGTAGAGGAACCTCGTAAATTTTGTGTCTTGTTTCATTTATTCCACTGCACCCACAGTCGATTTTACAACACGTTATCAGCACGAGAAGCTCTCATGTCAGTGGAAAGCACAACGCCACAAATCCTGTTCACCTCCTTCAGCTGGAATCTCACAGATAAGAAACAATTTTCATTTCATCTTCAAATCTCAGTACAATTGATTTACTTGAAGCAACTATATATATTGTTGTATGACTGTATATCATCATTTGCAGAAGCAAAAGAGTACATACTCAAAATTCGTAAAGAATTTGACAGCCATGTAAATAGCCTCGGAACTCTAACTTGCGGACCTCGGATTGAAATACTTTCTTCTTGAAAGTTGTTCGTCTGCTCAGTATCTACAACATATCAAAATTTCAGAAAATGTTAACGGTGCGATCGTGGCAGATGTCTGAAATACCAAACCAGTTTCCAATTTCCGCAGAAAACTGGGCAGCCACCTTATGAGTACCAAAACGCCATTTCGATAGCTCAAATCGAAATTGTTTCTTCACGAAAGTTGTTTGGTATCCTCTTATCCATATCATACTAAATTTTGAATTAAAACTAACGGTTAGATCTTCTCATAAGTTGCAGACACTCTTGACTCCAAAACTTATGGGAACCGTTTCGACTTTTTCGAAACTCACCGGAGGAGGAACACCAATTGGAACTTATTGTTACTATTATTTACTGAGTAACCAAAATGACTTCGAACTGTGAAATAATAATAAAAATAAAAGGGATGAAACAAAAGAAGTGGCAGACCAAGAAAATGAAAAAGCAAAACATGAGGACTTAATCATTGTATTTTCTGTTTTGGCATATTTATGTGCATGGTGTTGGTTTAAAGCCCATGTCACAAGTTCTATTTATTTAAAGCAATTTATTTATAGTGGGTAGAATTATTACCCTTTGCTTTAAAGCTTTGATATTTATGTGAATGGTGCTGAATCAAAGCCCTTGTCACAAGCTTTATTTACTTTAAAGCAATTTATTTACCATGGACGGTTTTACCGCCTATTGCTTTAAGTTTTGATGGTGCTGAATTAAAGCCCTTGTCACAAAATTTATTTACTTAAATGCAATTTATTCATTATGGCTGGAATTACCGTCTATTGCTTTAATTTATTTATTGTACTTATCTTTTGTTACTATGAGTATATACAGGACCTGAAGTTCCTTGATCAGATCAGAACCTGCAGTTTCTTGATCCTCATCATATAAAATGATTGGACCCGAAGTTCCATCATACAAAAGGATCTGGCATGAAGTCCATTGATCCTGAAGATCAGGACATGATGTTCCTAGATGAGTACCATTAGTTTGAAGTGCCGCAGTGCCTTAACTTAATTGTAATAAAAGCCATAAGAGTCTCAGTTTACAGACTATTAAATAAGGACCAGAAGTTCCTTATGTCCATACTCAAAATGGTTTAGCAGAAGCCTTTATTAAGCGAATGAAATTGATTTCCCGCGCTCTGCTCATGAAAACGAAATTGCCAATTTTCTACATGGGGACATGTAAACTTTACATGATGCATTATTAATTCGGTTGAGATATGTTATCAACCATCAATACTTCTCAGTACAACTCGGGTTTGGGAACCAACTAAACATTATACATTTACGAGTTTTTTGTTGTGTTGTCTATGTGCCTGTAAGACTACCACAACGTACTGAAATGAGGCATCATTGCAGATTAGGCATTGATGTTGAATACCATCTATCATTCAATATTTGGAATTCTTGATTGGGGATATGTTTACCGCATGGTTTGCATACTGTCATTTTGATAAGACAATTTTCCTGCCATTAGGGGGAGAAAATAATATCGTTCCAGAAGAACGATGAGAAAATATCATTCCAAAAGAATGATGAGAAAAGACCGTTCCAGAAGAACGAAGAGAATTTGTCTTATTTTGATTCACGAAGCAATCAATGAGAAAATGAAATATGAATAATTGAATGATGCAACGAAAGTGATGAAATCATATATACTTACTGCAAATGTGCCTACAAGAATTGATGTCTCAGTTGGATAAAATAATGAGACAGTAAATGATTTATCTGTTGCACGCCTGAAGCATGGCAGATTTTTAGACTCAAAAGGTTCAGTTATTCGAAAGAAGAATAATATGGCACTACTAAACTATTGCATTCCCGAAGCATAATTGTTGCATGCCAGAAGCATGACAGTCACCGCATGGATACACGTCCCAGATAGGACAATCCACAAACATGGGAATGTTGATGTCTCATACACGAAGCATAATAGACATATAGGTTCCAATGACTCAACTCCCGGAAGTGGAGATTAAAATCCAAGCTCTATAACACTCAAGAGGAGGTTATGATCCACATTCTCTCAATTATGACTATCCTGGAAGAGATAGCGTCATGCCCTTGAAGAGGCAATGGATATCCAAAGAAATGAAAAGCTTTTATGCATGCGCATGCACATGAGAATATGGGATCACGGATTGATGATAACCAATGGTAATTTTGGTTTTTACAAGTAGCTACTAAATTCATCAATGAGCTGTGTTAATATTGAGTCACGTTCTTTTGTTCGTCGACAAAAGAAAAATTATTGGCCAAAATGGAGAAAGGCAATTCCATTACAAATTTTGTAAGAACGTGGGCAAATGAACCTATATATATTTGAATACAATACAAATAGCCAAAGAATGTTAAACCAAGGAGGTTATATATGGGCATTTGTAATATAGTGTAATACACTTACATGATATGACACAAGGTTGTAAACGAGTTCATATGAATGGAGAATTATATACGAAGGGTTGTGAGTCGCCCACATTATATTTCCATAAGTAAATCCCTCAAGTATACATGGGAGCAAATTGTTCTGTATAAATTCCAAAGGAAAATGTGTCATGAAGTGTAGAAAACCCTTGAAGGATTCAAATTGCTTGAAGTAAGCCTCTGAAGGGTAAAACATAAAATATGTACTCAATACCAATGGATGATATAAATTGCCTTAGTGAGTACTATCATTATGATATTGTTGCAACATACTAAAATCTCTTGCAAGAGTCAATAACATTAAATTATAACTCTTGAAGAGTTGATGATATTAAATTGGGACTCCTGAAGAGTCTAGAAAAAATTATAAAGTGTTGAAGGAATTATTGTCTCGAGCTGCAGATCGAACAATCTACCAACACGAATCTTATCCATGATATTTATGATATTAAAAGAACCATATGGTTTGAAGATTATGAGTTGAATACTCATATGATGAAGACACTAAGAATAATCATTTATCTTCGTGAGGGTAAAGATAAATTAATATTTGGTCCAGAAGTACCACATCTTAGTGAAGTATATGCTTTATTGTATTTGGCACAATACATTGAATGAAATAAAGCTTATTTATTAATATCTCCAAGAAATTACAGATATATACATACACATGAGTTAAAACAAACAAACAGGATGGAGCCTTCACAAAGGTTGCTCATGTGAAGCCTCAGTACTCGGAAGTACCCCAGAAGGGGGAGGCACTGGAGATTGATCATGTGGCACCCCAGTACTTAGCAAAACACCAGAAGGGGAAGGCATCAGTTGCTTTCGGAATCTAGCAACGAACCTCTGGTGATCACTTTGAATCCGACTTTCGGATTCCTGCAGTTGGACGAGCTTTCTTTTCATGCTCGTAGAGTAACTATTTGCAAGCACGTGTAACACCCTATTCTCGTGCTTAAGCCCTCTGATCTCTTGTTTAAGACTTGCCACTTCCGCCATCAATGATTCAACTTGGCGAGTTTGAGCAAGTAGGCGTTGGCCCATATTGGACACAGAGCCAGCACACTGAACACTGAGAGCCAATGAGTCTTGAACGGCCGACTCTTCAGACCGTTCTGAAAGGATCTTGTTATCCCTTGGAGTGAGAAGATTCCTAGCTACCACAGTAGCGGTTATGTTATTCTTCATCATAGAGTCCCCAACCGTAAGAGGACCATTAGAAGATAAGAAGGACGGGCGCCATATATTATCCTGACGCTGCTCGTCTGTATCACTCCTAAGACTCAAATCTAAGCAAATGTTAGATGGGCAAGTCATTTTTCAGAAATGATGAAGGAAAAACAGAGGTCAAATAAAATTTCAAATGTGCAAGATAGGGGAAATTTCTACAAGCAGCAACTTTCTGAGCATACTCTTGAACACAATTGATGTCTCTATAAAAGAAGAGGCAGCAGAGCCACTTGTTCAAAGATCGATGAGGCACCGCTCTCCGAATTTCAAAAGCCAGATTTTCCTGAATAAAATTCGTTTGCATTTTTCAGACGTAATCTCAGCTTTTCAGATATCGCGTGCAACTTTGTCAAAGATCTCTGACAAAGTTGAAAACGCGTAAATCTTACTGTTCTATTTACACCACAGTTGCTGACAAGAGTAAAAGCACAGCACCACCACTTGCTATTGAGAAATCTCTATATATGTCGACATCTGTTCTCCATAACAAAGCAGACTCGCAACACTGCAAGAATACCTAACTCTTCCTCATCTCCGAGAATGCATCTTCAACATAGCATCTCGAAATACTCAGTTTTCTTCCTCTCCGAGAATACATCTTCAAACATGTCACACCAGAGCAAGATTATCACATATCTTCAGGGACCAGAGCAAGATTATCTCATATCATGCAATCTCCCTGTCCTTTCCTTTGTCCATGTTCTTGCCTGCAAAGACAAGGATAAGGAAAGCAATATGTCGGAACCTCCACTCAAACTCCCGGTAAGGAACCGATTGCCTGGAACCTTTCCTGATTGCTTACCTAGTATTGCTCTCGAGTAGTCATCTTCAACGGTTGGAGTTGGGTCTCCAGTCACCAAGAAGTGATGAACCATCCAAATGCAAGGGTTTGCATTCCACTTCTGCACCAGGGGACAAATCCTACAAGAGAAGATGCCACATATGCATGGGGGGGAAAGCAGTGAAAATACTACTTAAGCAAGGGGAGCAAGTAAGGAAAGTGAAAATGATACATTGGAACATGTGGAGACAAGCGCAACCAACACGTGCTGATTCATCCCCGACAAAGTCGAAGAAGCTCTTCACGGTACAATTTCATTCAAGATCAAGCCCCAAAGTCCTTGAAGAAATCACAAGTCCGATTCAAGATCAAGTGTCCACCACTTTTGAATCAAATTCCGCTCCAGATAAAAGGAGTAAATTCAGATCTTCGATACTAGTCTAGCAGAAAGTCCTACAACTCAGTTCAAGAAAAAGCCTGTGGAAAGTTAACAACAAGTAAAGCAACTCTTCTTACTAAGAGACTAAAGCAGAACGATCAACGATCAACCTAAATGATTTGAAATCAGGGGGAGATACTCATCAGGGGGAGCATCCAAAACAGATCAAGATTTTAACGAGTCAATCGAAGACTTGTGGCCATCCAAGGGGGAGTGTTGTAAATATTATGTGGATGGCCCACATGAATAGTTTGTTACTATTTATTCACATTATTTTCACTATTCATTTGTGGAAAATTTGTAAGGTGAATAGTGTCCTCTTTGATTATAAAATGAATGAGAGGAAGAGGAAGAGAGGGGTTCACGGGAGAGAAGAAGGAAAAGGAAGAAAGGAAGAAAGGAAGAGAGAGAGAGAGGAAAGAAGAGAGAGAAAGAAGAGGAAGAGAGAATAGAGGAAGATGAGAGGAGATAATAGAGAGAGTTATCTTTGTACTCCTATTATTTCAAATTATAATGAAAGCGCCGCTGCTGCCCCGAGGACGTACTCCAGTCACACTGACTGTAGAGGAACCTCGTAAATTTTGTGTCTTGTTTCATTTATTCCACTGCACCCACAGTCGATTTTACAACAAAATGTGATATAATAATTTATTTTATTTTTTATTTATAATTTCATCTTCAATCTTCATCATTTATCTTTATGTTATTTATTTTATTTATTTATTTATTTATAATTTTAGCTTCCATCTCTCTCGTTTATCTTTGTTTTATATTTATTTGTATTTTTATCTTCCATCTCCATCTCAAATGGAATCGTGCAATTAAAATGAGACCAAAGTTATCTTCTTCCTTGCGCCCGACTCTGCAAAAAAAAAAAAAAAAAAAAAAATCTGATTTCGACATCTTCATGTACCCCCACCTAGCCCCTACCCAAACCCGCATATATTTTGTGGCCAATTCGGAAGGGGTAGATTATCCGACGAGACCAGAGGGGCACCTGGGCTTCATTTTCGACGAGGGGAGGGGCGCGCCTCCCCTCCTGTCCCTCTGTAGCTTTGCCTATGCTCTAGTCCTCTGGATTGCAAGCGTTTCGTTCCTAGAATAGTTCCCGTAAAGCAGAAATCTCCAGAACTCCCCAACAACATAATCGTCGGCGGCGTTGAATTTCTCGCGAAGTCGGACTCGACTCGTCATCTCGAACAATCAAATTCGAAGATCTGATACGATGAGGGAAGCGAGAAGGAGAAACAAAGAGGGTATAATTGGGTTTAAGAAAGTTTCATCAAACTTTACTGTTCATCTGCCTACTTTGAAAAGAAAAAAACAGGTTTTAAGAAGCAACAAAATACTGCTTCCACTTTTCTGCTTATTTTGGCTGGAACTTTGAAAAAAAGCGTTTATTTTTACATTTACCAAACACATTTTACACTTCAAAATTTTTTCATAGTTGTTTTTTTTTTTTTTATAATTTTAGCTGTGCCAAACTGGTACTAACAATGTAGGAAGAGCTGAGGCAGAATTTCCTGTATGTCAGTATTTTGACTGGAACTGTTCCTTTCGCTTGAGTTTGAAGTGTTCTGCAAAGGGCCACTCACTTTAGGGTTTTATGGTTATGAACTTTATATATGGGATATGAACTTTATATATATCCTTTCGCTTGAGTTTGAAGTGTTATGCAGAGGACCACTCACTTTAGGGTTTTATGGTAATGAACCTTATATATATGGGATATGAACTTTATATATATTTTGCATCTGCAATAGGAATATCATGATTTTTTGTGCTAATTATATCTTTTTAGTATTTTTCTCGGAAAATATTTTCCTCCCTCACTGTTTGACATGTGGACAAATTTGCTTTTTGTGCTATATAAGTTGATGCAGTTTTGTATACGTGCCAACTTATAATTTGCAGTTGAGAGATAGATTTTAATTGTACAAAAAAAAAAAAAAAAACTTGTGTTCATTTTTCTCAATCTTCGAGACTTTTTTCTTAGGCCAACCTCATTTTGATTTCTCTTGTATTTATTTTTTTCCTATGGACCCTTGGTGCCTGGATGTTCAAGGCTTTAAGGCAAAGATTCTGAATGATTGATGGAAAAGCCTAAACTTGTAAATGGCTCGAATTTTAATCAGATTAGTTTTGATTCATATCTGAATTCATTTATAATTAGATTAATGGATTTAGTATCTATTTGGATCATCGCATGTGACTTGTCAATCCAGATTTAACTAACCTTATTGGATTTCCTAGAAAAAAAAAAATATCATTAGTAACCTCATTATTTTATTATATTTTTCTATTTGTAATTAAATTTTTCGTGTTGAATAATAAGAAAATAGAATATAATTGTATTTTTATTGCATAAAAAGCTTATACTACTATTACACAAAAGAATAAATAATATAAAAATCAAATAATATGTTATATTAAGTTGGATCGTAATTATCAGATCAAGCCTCAATCCATATCCTAATCCATTTATAATCGAATTATCGAATTAGGATTTTATTTGGGTAATCGGATTGATATTCGCAATCGATAGCCTATTAATTACATCAAATTCGTATCAAAATTTGAGCCATTGACATGTCTAGCCTTGCCCCATCACCACCCAACTCAAGGCCCAAAAACAACATCAAATTAGATGTTCTGAAGTATGGCCCATAAATTAAAGAAAACATAATGCCGGTTTAAACTTGTTTTTATTTTATTTTATTTTTATTTTTAACAAATAATATTATCTACACTGAGGGAATGAGAGTGGATTTAGCCTCACATTAAACTTAAACTTGCTTTTAAAATGGCTAAAAATTCTGAAAATAAAATACTCCTCTAGTGATGTTTAGCAAAAACTTTACAAAGTTATTCTGAAATGCTGAGAAGGTGGTTTTTCAGAACACACTTCTTAGCACTATCTAAGTACAAGTACAACACATTTTTTTATTTTTACACATGATATTATTTACACTAAAGGGTAGGGAGTGGATAAGCCTCACAATGGGCTAGTAATATTGTGGTTCAAATTTGCCTTTGACGAGAATCAAACTTAAGACCTCTCACTTACAAGTGAATACCACTGGACTGTAGTAGTGGCCGCATATTTTATTTTTATTACTCCAAATAACTATCTAAAGTTTTGAAAAATTAACATTTGTTAGGTTCACTAGCGTTAAGTTATGAGGTGGACAAATACGAAGGCATGTTTTAACTCTCAAGTCATCTATGATGCTTAATCAACGCAATTTAACTAAGCAGATTTATAGTTTAACTTCTCTAAAAGGGGTCAATTTGGGGGACTAGAGCACCAAAGACAACGATTAGTGAAAACCTACTTTATTTGTCCAACTTGTCATTTAATTCTATAACGTCATCACTTAATGTCAGTAAAGTTTTGACTTAACGTCGGTTGTTGTTTAGAATGTTTTAAAAAAATAAGACTAATTTGAAATCACTCTAACAAATTGGTGATAGTTATTCGTACTTATCCCTAATTATTTTTGTTCTAGAATTATCGCTTTGATGAGAGTATTCCACCCTTGCTGTAAAAAAGAAAGGGAAAGAAATAAGATGATTGCTTCGAAATTAGAATTATTAAGCATTCTGGGGCATGCAAATAGACATCCCCACATGTTAGAGGTTTGCATCTGCATTCATTTCCATGGTGCCATTGTTACATATATTTATTATGTCCCAACTTCCCAACCCATTATGTGGTTTGTATCTGCGTTCATTTCGTGTGCATGTTAAACCGCAAATCGAACCAAACATGCTGTAATATTGGAGAGATTACATCGTTTTTGAGCTATTATGGTTCGATTGTGATTTGAAATTTGGATAAACTGCTATGTGTGGTTTGACTTGTGGTTTGAAACCTAAAATCGGACCGAACTAAATTGTACCCAACGCTAGTGAGTCTTACTCTTTTGTAGTGACCAAAAAAACCTTCTTAAATGCATTAACTCCGTTTCTTCTCCATCTTTAATGTTAAAGACCAATGACCTTTTTCACATAAAAAACTCAGTTGATCTTGAGTTTGAAGTTACAACCACCCAAATCAACTGACAAAAAATTATGTCATATCTTTGATTAAAATTTATGTCACTTGAAAGGATTATTTTGAGTTTGGCCCGATTCTGTCTAGTTGCATGATTGCAAGATATTTCTTGTTGGTTTTTTATTTTTTTATTTTTTATTTTTTATTTTTTACTTTTATTTTGTCCATCGTATTCATAGTAGGTCTAAAATTATTTTGAACTTGAAAAAGGGCGAGTAGGAGTTATTTTAGAATTCAAAGTCAGAATAAGATCCCTAACTATGATGGAATGTATTATTTCTCTTTCGTTCTCACTCGTCACATTGAAGAATGAAGAGATTCTATGACGAGCGGGGAAGATAGAGATACATCTCCATTAAACGAGAGTTTTCCTTGAGTAAAGGAGTACATAGTACGTGCCTTTTTACGCCCTTGGTTCTAATCTTATAGCGATTAATAATGGGAAATGCTAGGAAGAATATATTTTAAAACCAAATTTGGTAAACCATATGATATAACAATAAAGTAAAACTTCACAATTTAAAGAATTTAAAAAAGAAGACCAACTGTGAACTACCGCATCATGGCAATACATGTAATTTATTCTCTTAATATGGGAGTGAAATTTTGGTCTCTAATGGTGGTGAGTGAGTGTGACTAGTGGGCCAATGAAGTAGCATTTTGTTAACGTTGGGCCGATTTAGGCCTACCCAAGGACACGAGCCTGAGGAAAAATCAGGAAGCTGAAGGCCTCAAAAGAGGCCTAGTATGGGACATGAAGGCAATCGGGGCAGTGCTCGGCAAGGCAAGGCAGAGTAACTGAGGTTTGAGCATGACACTCAGGCCACCTATGCCTTAAAAGACGTGCCAACCGACTGCTAAAACATCACTTCGCCGACAAAGGTCAGGCCAAGTATGTGAAAAGTTGTCAGTAAGCTAGGACAAATAGTTGGCACATTAAGTGCTGTTTTGAAAGGTCTCAAGGGTGAAAGCCCTATATAAGGGGGTAGAGACCTCTATTGTGGGGGTTTGATGAATAAAAAAGAATAAAGTGAATGTATTAACTGAGCGCCATTTAATCTTGAAATCTATATATTGAGAGCAACACAGTGAATGTAGCCCGATTTTGAGGATAAAACAACTTACATTTTTGAGTTCATTTAATTTCAATTCTTCTCTGTAGCCCATCTTGTATTATTTAATTAAGTTTGTTAACATTACCACTTTGAGTTTTAGAAGGAACAAACACGCAGCTTTACAAACCTGAAATTCTTAGGAAAACGAAACCGAACGTGGCCATGTTATGTAGTTGCGATGCATGAACATGCGAGCCCTTGATTGCAGTGAGATTTCAGAAGACCGTTGTCGGATTTGCATGCTTCTTTGTCCAATTTCAGATGCCACTCTTGGCTCTTGGTGTGTGCTTTTGCTTCAGCACTAGAGCTTGCTTTTTTGGTTTATTACCAATCTTTCTATGTAGTTTCATGATTTCCAAAACTTCCCCGTACCAATTGCCAACGTAACAAAAACAAAAAGGTTTCAAGTCCTATCCAATATATTGATAGGTTTACAACTTTACACTAATCACGTATTGTTTGCTAACTTGCAATTCAAGAACTAATTACAATAACATTATGTCATGTAAATTTCTAATAAATAGATTTGATTTAATGAAAGGGCAATGCTAGAGAGATTAATTTTTTCATGATAATGCTAGGAAGATTAAATTTGTAAACAAAATTTGCAAACTAAATTATGTGGAAGTTGATAATTGGATTATTACTTAAGCGTTTATAAACATGCGTATTCCTATTGGTGACACATCCTTTAATTTGCAAAAATGTTTACAAATTTAGTCTCCCTAGCATTACCTAATTTTTAAAACCAAATTTGCAAACTAAATGATGTGGTTGTAAATGATTGGGTTATTAATTAAGTGTCGATTAACGTGTTTGTTTATTATTGGTGACACATCATTTGGTTTGCAAATTTGATTTTAAAATTTGGTCTCCCGAACATTATCCTTAATGAAAACCTAACCATTCCCAAATCATGCATGTAAGTATTAAATTTTTATTTACTGATAGATTCATATACGAGTCATGTATCCAGTTACCCTTATTCAAGATTTCTCAGATATTTTCTCTAAATATCACTGTTATCGAGATGCTTGACAAAATATTTGAAGGAAACTTATGCAAGGTAGGTAGTCAAAAGCAAGTAGCCAAAGTGATATGCAAACTTCATCCTGCACCAAAAATGAGAAGTTCTTGAATACACTAGTACTTCTACATGTTACATTCATTGATTTGAACATAACAAGTTCTTTTGACCACTCACCCCTTAAAGCAGTATTCTATAGCATCGAATCATGTTAGTGCTATCATATTCAACATTGTTATCCTTTTTCTTTTGTTTGATTGTAATCATGGTGTAGTTATAGTTGGAATTGAAAGAGACGCATGTTAAAACTCATAAAACAATAGAACGCTGGTCCCCAACCGGAAAATGTAGAAAGATCGCAGACAGTCTTTATAATTACAACAAAAACAAAGGGTATTTCTGCAAAAATCAAATTAAATTTCCCATCTTTTGGACCCGCCACGTTATCCCATCACGGACCGTCCATTTCTACGACCCCAAATAGCAACCCACTTTCAGAGACCCATACAAAACTAGCAACTCTGTCTAACACGCAGCAAAACACTCCCACCTTTCTTCTCTCTGTTTTGCCAATCGAATTTTAAAGAAAATCCATTCGGTCTATCACTTCATCTCTTCCCAACACCACCCAATTCCTCGCCGGAAACAACTGTTATCCGGCGGAGAAACCCCCTTTCACCGCCGACCCATTGCCATGTCCACCACTCCTATCTCCTATCCAATAACCTCAAGACCCTTCCTTTCTCTCACACCCGCCACCGCAGCCTCAAAACTCTTTGCAAACCCGAATTACCACACCCAAAGCTCTGTCTTTTCCTCCTCTTCGTCTTCCTCCAGTCATTTCCCCAAAAGGGTATTCAGAAATGGGGTTTCTCTGTCGATAAGAGCTTGCTCGACGTCGCCGTTTATCGGCAGAGTCGGGTCGCAGAGGAGGGAAGGCAACGCGTCGATGCTGTCGTTTGGGATAAACCCATCAGCTCAAATATCCAAAGGGGCTTCCGACGGCTCGTCGTCTCAGGTCTTATCTGCAATGCTTCCTTTCGTCGTTGCTGCTACCGCCATTGCTGCTCTGGCTCAGCCGTCAACGTTCACTTGGTAAGTTCTGCTTTTCTTGAATTTTTATTGGGTTTTGAATGGTCGCATGTCGAGTTCTTGTGGAATTAGCAACTGGGATTCTGTTTTTTTTTTTAGTTTATAGCAAGTCCAGTCCAAGTTGGCTTATTTTATGTATGGATACTTTGTTTTTGCTGGGATAATTAAGGATTAAATTTATAAATTAATACTATTTGCGGATACCCTTTCGTATAGATTAATCTAAAGTCATTATCTTTAATCCTGGATCATTTTAGTCAACTCTTAACTTCAGAGATTTTGGTTTAGGAAAATTTTAAAGCTCATGAGCTGGGACTGCTTGCATGTGTTTGATTATAGGCACATGAGAGTCTAATTTTTTGTTAATTTAGTTTAGCAATGTATTAACTCAAAATTAATACAGGGTATCCAAGGATTTATATGCCCCTGCTCTTGGTGGGATCATGCTGTCAATTGGAATCAAACTTTCGATTGATGATTTTGCTCTTGCATTCAAAAGGTAATATCTTTGTTCAGCATTTTGTATATATTCTTCTTACTGTCATTTATTTATCCTAATCTGTCAGTGAGGTTTTGAGTGTGCTTCCAATACTCTTTACTTCTCATCTTTTGCAGACCTTTACCACTCTCTGTTGGGTTTATCGCGCAGTATGTGCTGAAACCGCTACTTGGGGTACTAATTGCAAACGCATTTGGCGTGCCGAGGATGTTCTACGCTGGCTTTGTTCTCACCGCTTGTGTTTCAGGGGCTCAGCTATCTAGCTACGCTAGTTTCTTGAGCAAAGGAGATGTGGCCTTGAGCATTCTCCTTACCAGCACCACCACCATTGCTTCCGTGATTGCAACGCCGTTACTAACTGGCCTTTTAATCGGTTCTGTTGTTCCGGTTGATGCTGTTGCCATGTCAAAGTCAATATTGCAGGTAATTGGGAGCTTAGTGATACAGGCGATTTGGCTCTGGCTTTATTTTTTATGCTCAATGTACATTTCATTGACATTGTTATTTTGCATGTTAGGTGGTTCTTGTTCCAGTTACAATTGGTCTTGTGCTCAATACTTATGCAAAACCGGTAGTCAATTTCCTTCGACCAGTGATGCCAGTTGTTGCTATGATTTGCACTTCATTGTGCATTGGTAGTCCTCTTGCAATTAATCGGAGTCAAATTCTATCCGTAGAAGGTTTCCGGTTGATATTTCCAGTCATAGCATTTCACGCTGTGGCCTTTACACTTGGATACTGGGTATCCAAATCTCCAGGTTTGAGGTAAATGTTCCTTTGTCATGGAATGTTAAAGTACATGCTTGGAAGTCATGTCTTGTCCGCTGTGAGGAAGAACTGTGAGCCGTTGGCAAAATATGATAATTAGCAACCTTTGTTGCCGTTGCCCTTGTTTTTCACTTTGATTCCTCATGTTTCTGTGGATGTCCATAGTTAGGTGTTTATCTTTCACCCTTGATAATCTTGCAAATAGCTTACATATTCGTTGCATCCCCAGTCTCAGATAGCAAGTATCTATGAAAACTTGTCTGTTGATAGTTCCTAGGAGAGTCATTAAGCTCACTTGGTTCTAAGAAATTTTAAAGCCGAGGTCAGGAGCATTTTTATATCCCCATGTTCACGTATATATAATGTTATTGTTGTCACCACAGGCAAGAAGAAGAAGTTAGCAGGACACTTTCCTTATGCACAGGAATGCAGAGTTCCACTTTGGCAGGGCTCCTTGCAAGCCAGTTCCTTGGGAGCAGCCAGGCCGTTCCTCCAGCATGTTCAGTTGTTGCCATGGCCATCATGGGCCTTTTTCTTGCATCTTTCTGGGGCACCGGCTCTCGAATCAGAGACCTGCTGTCCCTACTAACGCCTCAAACAGGTTCTCCAATGAAGGCGTAGCAATGAAAACAACAATCAGGGAACTCACGGGGCATATATAATGCTAATTTAGTTCACACTGATGGTTGGGGTTACTTACGCAGAACATTACAAGGACGGTACAATAAAAGAGATGATCCCGGCGGTCATGTTGAACCACCTTAACCGGTTTGGAAAGCAACTACTGCATACAGAGAGGATTGGGAATCGAATATAGATGGCGAGAAAACATAGTTTAGGATAGAGTTGTAAAGTTGTAAAGTTGTAAAGTTGTGAAGCTTTTTATACCATCATGTGTATATTTATGTTGTTACCTTGTAAGTAATGATAAAGGTTTACAAATGTCATCCCCTCTCTCTCTCTCTCTCTCTCTCTCCCCGTGAAGCTCATCAGGATTTTGAAAGGCTTCGGCTAGTAAGCTCATCAGGCCCAACATAGATAAGACTTTTTATGGGCTGACTACGGAATGATGCTTGTTAGTTGTGATCTCGTGAATGGCAAGAGTTTGCTGTTTGCATCACTCTCGAGTCACGGACTATTCCTTATAAAATTGACAAATACCAGTTAGTAAAGGTCTCTTTGTCAATCTAACGGCAAAGCGAACCTTTCCGTTTTTAAAGTAGAACTCTCCATTGGGACAGCAAATAAGACCTTTTTCCTTCGTTTTTTTTTTTTTTTAATTATAAAAAACTTAACCTTCTAGATATAGAGAAACAAAACATAGCGGAAGTGACATCAATCCGGCATCCATGAAAACAAAATGTTTTTATAATCATGTGCGCCTGATTTTATGAACTGTGCAGAGAAGTATGTGAAATTTTTGTGTAAGTCCGTACTTAAAGAATGCAAAGAAGATTTGCAATTTATGGCTGAAAAATATGTTAAAAGTTGTGTGGGTCGTCTAGAAATTGTCAGATCAACGCCGTTGAAACGGGTTACATATACAGAAGCTGTGGATTTGTTAGTTGAGGCTGTCAAAGATGGTAAGAAGTTCGAGAACCATGTGGAATGGGGGATTGATACTGATTAAAGTGAGTTCAATGATTTTTCCTTTTCTTTCGTGCAGATACTTGACGAGGAGAACTTTAAGCAGCCGGTTATTGTTTACAACTATCCGAAAAAGACCAAAGCCTTCTATAGGCTCAAAGAAGACGGTGAGACAGTGTTTGCTATGGATGTCGTACGTCGTCCCAAAAGTAAGGCATTTTCCTCTGAAAGGTTTTTCCTTTAATTTTAATACGTGCTATTCTGTACATGTACATTGGCATCGTGCATCTTTTCAGCACGTAAATGTTTGTGTTTTTCATGTTTTCAGGTTCGATAGTTGATCGGTGGAACCCCAGGGGAAGAGTGTTACGGTGTTCTAAAGGAAAGGTATGACAACGTACGTGTACTACATATGCATTTTCATCTTGTCTTTATTTATTAGTGACATGATCGATTATCTGAAAATTCTTGTGGGATTGTAGGATTCTGGAGATGGAACGGCACGTTGAGGATTATCAATCGTACCTAGACTTGCGGCGCTTTGGGGCTATTAAGCATCCATAGCGGCTTTGATTTAGGGTTTGAACGGATGATTATGTTTGCCACTGGGCTTGACAACATTAGAGATTGCATTTCCTACCCTAGAGATCGAGGAAGAGAAGATCCTTAAATTATAGGCGGTTGATGTATATAATTAGGGATACATTCGAGTAAGTCCTGTTTGACATATTATTCAGAGAAACATATATAGAACAAAGGATTTGTGTTTGCCTCGTGAAGCATCTATACTTGCTGTGGAATTTCACTTATAGCATTGTGTTTGCTTAAAATGCTAAGATTAAATTTGCGCTTTCATTTTTCATTCATTTCTTGCTATATATGGACAAAGGAGGAGTGAAGTCTTCAGTGGTGTCCATAGACTATATTCTTGTGGCCTCTAGTTCTTCTCAAATTAAATTGGATTTGCAATGGCATATGATCTCTTCTTAGCCAACACCTTCTTTAAGAAGAGAGAAGAACATGTGATCACCTACAAGAGTGGGTCGTCAAAAACACAAATAGATTTTCTTCTAATGAGAAAAGGGGATCGTATAACTTGTAAGGATTGCAAAGTTATACCAGGAGAGAGCGTGGCTAATCAACATCGCTTGTTGGTGATGGATGTACATATCAAAAGAGTGAGACAAAAGAACAAGACTTGGAAGTGTCCAAGGACTAGATGGTGGAATCTAAAAGAAGAAAAACAAGCCATTTTCAAAGAGAAAGTAATCACCCAGTGTGTGTGGGATAGAGATGGGGAAGCTAGCCAAATGTGGGATTCCATGGCTAGTTGTATCCGAAAAGTAGCAAAAGAGGTATTAGGAGAGTCCAAGGGCTTTGCCCCACACCAAAAGGAATCTTGGTGGTGGAATGAGGAGGTACAAACAAAGGTGAAGGCTAAGAATGAATGTTGTAAAGCCTTATACAAGGATAGGACTGATGAAAATGGTGAAAGGTATAGAAAAGCGAAGCAAGAGGCGAAGAAAGCTGTGAGAGAAGCTAAGTTAGCGGCTTATGACGATATATATAAACGACTAGATACCAAAGAAGGAGAGTTGGATATCTATAAACTAGCTAGAGCAAGGGAAAAGAAGACAAGGGACCTAAACCAAGTGAGGTGCATCAAGGATGAGGATGGAAAGGTTCTTGCTACAGAGAACGCGGTTAAAGACAGATGGAGAGGTTATTTTCATAATCTTTTCAATGAAGGACATGAAAGGAGTGCTTCTTTAGGGGAGTTGAGTAACTCAGAAGAGTGTAGAAACTACTCTTTTTATCGTCGAATCCGGAAGGAAGAAGTGGTTGTAGCTTTGAAGAAGATGAAGCATAGAAAAGCAATAGGCCCAGACGATATACCAATCGAAGTGTGGAAAGTTTTGGGAGAGACTGGTATAACATGGCTCACAGACCTTTTCAATAGGATTTTGAAAACGAAGAAGATGCCAAATGAGTGGCGAACGAGCACTTTAGTGCCTATCTACAAGAATAAGGGCGACGTACAAAATTGCATGAACTATAGGGGTATTAAGCTAATGAGTCATACAATGAAGCTCTGGGAGAGAGTCATTGAGCATAGATTGAGGCAAGAGACACGGGTTTCGGACAACCAATTCGGGTTCATGCCAGGGCGCTCAACCATGGAGGCAATCTATCTCTTACGAAGATTGATGGAAAGATATAGAGATGGGAAAAAGGATTTACACATGATCTTTATAGATTTGGAGAAAGCGTATGATAGGGTCCCAAGAGACATTCTTTGGAGGATTTTAGAGAAGAAAGGAGTACGAGTAGCATATATCCAAGCTATAAAGGATATGTATGAAGGAGCAAAGACTGCCGTAAGAACTCATGAAGGACAAACTGAAAGCTTTCCCATAACTGTAGGATTACATCAAGGCTCATCCTTAAGTCCTTATCTTTTTGCGTTGGTAATGGATGAGTTAACAGGACATATTCAAGATGATATTCCTTGGTGTATGCTTTTCGCAGACGATATAGTGTTGATAGATGAAACTCAGGAAAGGGTAAATGCAAAGCTTAACCTTTGGAGAGAAGAGTTGGAATCTAAAGGTCTTCGCCTAAGCCGATCAAAGACAGAATATATGGAGTGCAAGTTCAGTGCAAATGGAGGTCAAAACGAGTTAGGGGTGAGGATCGGAGATCAAGAAATACCAAAGAGCGACCGTTTTCGTTACCTAGGATCTATCTTGCAAAAGAACGGAGAATTAGATGGAGATCTCAACCATAGAATACAAGCTGGATGGATGAAGTGGAAGAGTGCATCCGGCGTGTTGTGTGACCGCCGTATGCCACTGAAGCTCAAGGGAAAATTTTATAGGACGGCAATAAGGCCGGCGATGCTGTATGGCACAGAATGTTGGGCGGTGAAGCATCAACACGTACACAAAATGGGTGTAGCGGAGATGAGGATGCTTCGTTGGATGTGTGGGCACACGAGAAAGGATAAGATTAGGAATGAGGATATCCGGGGTAAAGTAGGAGTAGCAGAAATTGAAGGAAAGATGAGAGAAAATCGGTTACGGTGGTTTGGACATGTGCAAAGAAGGCCTACTGACGCTCCGATTAGAAGATGCGACTATGAGACAGAGGTTCAGGGCCGAAAGGGTAGAGGAAGACCTAGGAAAACTTTGGAAGAGACTCTAAGAAAAGACTTAGAGTACTTGGATCTAACGAAGGACATGACACAGGACCGAGCACAATGGCGTTCTAAGATCCATATAGCCGATCCTACTCAGTGACTTGGATTTTCCAAGTCTCCAACCGAGAAGTTTTCCTCACTCAGGAAATTAAGGGAACACTACCTCAACCTACATGCTCCACTCACAAAGCTTCAACAAAAGAAAATTCAAAGAACTTAGCGAAGAAGGCTTTGGTGTATTTAACACAATACGTTGAAATGAAGGAAAGCTTATTTATTGATATCCCCGATAAGCTACAAATATGTACATATACATAAGTCAAAATAAACAAACAAGAGGGAGCCTTCACAAAGGTTGCTTAGGAGAAGTCTCAGCAGTCGGTAGAGCCCCAGAAAGAGAAGGCACCGGAGGGGGATCATTCGGAGCCTCAGTACTGGACAGAACCCTAGAAGGAGGAGGCATCAGAGGTTGATCATTTGGAGCTTCATTACGCGGTACAGCCCCAGAAGACGAAGGCAATAAATGCCTTTGGAATAAACCCACAAATCTCTGATGATCAAGTAAAACCTGACCATCAGATTCCTTCATCTGGTCAAGCTTCCTCTTCATGTTTGTAGCATAGTCATGTGCGAGCCGGTGCAACTATTTATTCTCATGCTTGAGCCCTCTAATCTCCTGTTTGAGACTCATCACTTCAGCCGCCAATGATTCAACTTGGCGGGTTCGAGCAAATAGGCGTTGGGCCATATTAGACACAAAACCTGCACACTGAACACTGAGAGCCAGAGAATCCTTAACAGCTAACTCATCAGATCGTTTGGAAAGTAGTCTGTTATCTTTGGGAGTGAGAAGGTTCCTGGCCACCACCGCAGCGGTCATATCATTCTTCATCACGGAATCCCCAACGGTAAGAGGACCAGTAGGGGAGACGAAGGATGGACGCCATATGTTGTCAGGAGAAGGCGGGGCTGCCTCTTCAACAAGGTTCAAGTCAAAACGACGGTCGGAGGGGCCAGACATTTTCAAAGGTGTTGAAGAGAGAAGAGGTCGGACAAATCAAGATCTTAGAAGTGCAAGAATGGAGCTTCTACTGGTGGAGATTCAAGTGTGCTTTGGAACTTAATGCCAGCCCCTATAAAAATCTGCACTCGACGGAGCTTTAGAAATCGAAGAGGCGCCTGCTCAGAAATCGAAGAGGCGTTTGCTTTCTCAAAAGCAAGGCTGCTCAGATACCACGAGGGTCGATCTCAGAAATCGAAGAGGCGTTTGCTTTCTCAAAAGCTGGGCTGCGCAAAGACCACGAAGGCCGATCTCAGAAATCGAAGAGGCGCTTGCTTTCTCAAAAGCTGGGCTGCTCAGAGACCACGAGGGCCGATCTCAGAAATCGAAGAGGCACCTACTTTTCCAGCCTTGTCAGCACCTGTCACACGCACACTCAGCTTTGCGGAAATTATGGGCATTCGGTCGAAGACTTCTGGTGAAGTAGAAAGCACATGAGTTTTACTGTTCAATCACCCACTTCCCACACGCAACAGTAGCTCATGGGTACCATAGATAACTTTGCCAAAGCTCTCTGCCAAAGTTGAACACGTGAAGCTTGCAGCTCCCACTACATCGCTCTGACCAAGAAGGGTAAAAGAATAGCAAAGAAACAACACTAACAAAGTTTAGACACATAAATTTTGAAGGTCTAGCTACCATATTATTACCCACAAGGGTAAAGGAACAGTACCACTGCTGGATAATTGGAAAGTCCCTGTGTGTCAACCTCTGTGCTTCATGGCATGGTAGACTAGCAAACATGCCCAACCTTTAATCACATTCGAGAAAACACTCCCAACAAGATTGCTTGCTCCAAAATCGAAGAGGCACCGTCCTCCGAATCTCGAGAGCCAGACTCCCAACATGACTACTTTCTCAAAAATCGAAGAGGGTAAAGGAACAGTACCATTGCTGGATAATTGGAAAGTCCCTGTGTGTCAACCTCTGTGCTTCGTGGCAAGGTAGACTAGCAAACATGCCCAACCTTTACTCATATTCGAGAAAACACTCCCAACAAGATTGCTTGCTCCAAAATCGAAGAGGCACCGCCCTCCGAATCTCGAGAGCCAGACTTCCAACATGATTACTTTCTCAAAAATCGAAGAGACACCGCTCTCCGAATCTCGAGAGCCAGACCCCCAGCATGATTGCTTTCTCAAAAATCGAAGAGGCATCGTTCTCCGAATCTCGAGAGCCAGATCCCCGATAGGATTGCTTGTTCGAAAACCGAAGAGGTAACACTTTCCCAACTTCAAGAGCCGGATCTCCTTGGATAAAGCTGTCTGTAATCTTCACACACAACATCAGCTTTCCAGATACCACAAACCACTTTTTCAAAGTACTCTGACAACGTTAAAACATGTGAAGCTGACAGCTCCCATTACCGTGCTATGACCAAGTAGGGTAAAGGAATAGCATTACTACTTGTTGTTAAGGAGACTCCTATATATGTCGACCTCCATCCCCAACGGACAGGCAGACCTGCAAAAATGCTCAACCCTTCCTCATATCTGAGAGGGCACTCCCAACGAAGCCTTTCGAAATATTCAGCTTTCTTTCCCCCCGATAATCCCTCTGCAAACAAGCTATACTAGAGCAAGAATATCTCATATCATCAGGGTTAAAAGCAAGAGTATCCCATATCATGCTTTTTCCCTATCTTTTCCTTGGACCTTGTTCTTACCTGCAAGACAAGGAGAAAGAGAGCAATCAGTCAGTACTTGGAATCAAGCTTCCAGCCAGGAACTGACTGCCTGGAACCCCTTACCTGATTACTTACCTAACATTGCTCTCGAGTACTCATCTTCAACATCTTATGCTTCCAGGGAAGATACCGCATCTGCCTGAGGAACAGATAGGGCAAGGGAGAAGGATACAAGGAAGCATGTGGAGACAAGCGTAACAGCACACGTGCCGATACATCCATTACTCTGTCAAAGCAAAAGTTTCCCATATCAGCAGGGTCGAACGTACTCTAGATTTGATGGACTTGTTTTGACCCTCAAATTCTTCAGTCGGCCTTATACTCTGGAGGAAACCAGAAAACCCTCCAGCTCAGTTCAAGAATAAGCCTGTGGAAAGTTACTTCTTCAAAAGCAAAAGTATCTCATATCATCTCTTCTCATTTTCTTCTCTTTATCCTTCATGCTGCCTGCAAGATAGGGAGACTGTGAACAATCAGCCAGAGCTATGATTGCTTACCTTGTCTGTCACCTCTTTCAGCAGATCCCCAAGCTCGGCGACTTGGGGGACTCCTACTACATGGTTTGTATCGAGCTTGACCAAGCCTGAAACTACAAGTAAGTTTCAAGTGAAATTGATACATTACCTTGTGCATCTCCACCAGTTAAAGATACCACCCCGGGATGGAGGAAGAGTACTTCCAGAGAAGATGCCCCATCTACCTATGAGACAGATAAGGCACGTCAAGACGATACCACACTCCGATACTTAGAAGTTTCGTGATTACGAGATCATTCTCCCACAATATTTCCTAATGTCTTTTGTACTAAATCATTCACTTGTACTCACTAAAGGAGAGCTTGAACCTATGTACTTGTGTAAACCCTTCACAATTAATGAGAACTCCTCTATTCCGTGGACGTAGCCAATCTGGGTGAACCACGTACATCTTGTGTTCGCTTTCCTATCTCTATCCATTTATATACTTATCCATACTAATGACCGGAGCAATCTAGCGAAGATCACAAAAAGCGACCGTTTTCGCTACCTAAGATCTATCGTGCAAGAGAACGGAGAATTAGATGGAGATCTCAACCATAGAATACAAGCTGGATGGATGAAGTGTAAGAGTGCATCCGGCGTGTTGTGTGACCGTCATAGGTCACTGAAGCTCAAGGGAAAATTTTATAGGACGGCAATAAGGCCAGCGATGTTGTATGACACAGAATGTTGGGCGGTGAAGCATCAACACGTACAAAAAATGGGTGTGGCGGAGATGAGGATGCTTCGTGGGATGTGTGGGCACACGAGAAAGGATAAGATTGGGAATGAGGATATCCGAGGTAAAGTAGGAGTAGCCGAAATTGAAGGAAAGATGAGAGAAAATCGGTTCCGGTGATTTGGACATGTGCAAAGAAGGCCTACTGACGCTCCGGTTCGAAGATGTCACTACTGGACAGAGGTTCAGGGCCGAAGGGGTAGAGGAAGACCTAGGAAAACTTTGGAAGAGACTCTAAGAAAAGACTTAGAGTACTTGGATCTAACGGAGGACATGACACAAAACCGAGCGCAATGGCGTTCTAGGATTCATGGCCGACCCCACTTAGTGGGAAAAGGCTTTGTTGTTGTTGTTTGCATGTTTGTAGGTAATATTTTTTATATTTTTCCTTGTTAGTTGTCGACTTGCCTCTCGAGGGTTTTCTGGTTTCCTGAAATTATTAAAGTTATGGCATGCCAATTTGTGATTCTACATTCAAAGAATTAGCTTTATCTTCAAGAGCAAGCAATCCAAGATTGAGGAGAAAAAGAACATATGTGGGTAATATATATATATATATATATATATATATATATATATATATATATATATATATATAATGTACTAATGCGGAGCCTCATATATATATATATCTCTGTCTGTTACTTAAAACAAGTGGATAAAGCTTTCATAAAATTAGATGGAGAAATATGAGTCTCCGTTTCTCTCTCTCTCTCTCTCTCTCTCTCTCCTCACGAGAGAGACACTACACACATGCAGACAACAAATATACACCTCTTTAAAGATTTGACGCTATATGGATGCATTACAATTTTTTTCTTCATTTTACTTTGCTTCTATGCAACTTAATTAATTTATTTTTCAGGCCATATATTGTTGCCTTTTTTTTGTGTGTGATTGAAACTGTTGTTATATATATATATATATATATATATATATATATATATATATATTATATATAAATCAATCCAAAATTATTAACAACATATATAGCTGATCAAACAGCAGAATAGATATCTGCAATCTTTTCCATCACCTTTACCTGAGTCTTGAGACACTTTATATAATGCGCAGCCTCATCCAACATGCTGCAAATATCCATGGCTTCCCCACCTGGTACAAACTTCCGAAGCTCGTCCGCCTCACAAATATTACCGATCTCTTCCTCATCATCACACTTCTTCATCTTCATCCTCTTCTTACTATTGTCGGTTCTTCTGGCTGAACAATTATAAATCTGCGAACCCTTGTGGCTTCGATTAATCTTCGTAAGCAAAGTGCGACTCCAAGCTCTTCTAGTCCCAACTGCTGAGGCCATGGCAGCATCAGCAGCATTCTTAACACTCAAATATCTTCTACACATCTCCATAGGAGAAGGTATATTTGTTGATGATGATATAGATCTTTGCCTATTAATTCTCTGCAAGGCTTGAAGAAAACCTTTTGTGAACCTAGATTTAAAAGTGGTATATTTAGACCTCAAAGACAAGCGCTTCGGATTCATGGTGTGGAATTGGGTTTTGCTCTTAGAGGGATGGACCAAAAGACTAATAAAAGATGGAAAATATATAAATTTTATTCTGACAGAGGGTCCTCTTGTTCCCAAAGCCCACAACTCACAAGGACAAAAGCAGAATCAAATTCTGACACAAATGTCAATGCACGTTTTACTTTTCATCTATCATTATTAATTTTTTATATTAATTTTTTTAAATTCATATAATTTGAAAGTAGAAAATTAAGAAGGATGTATAAGAAGTAAAAATAAGTGTGTGAATAGTTTTACTTTTTTTATTTCATGATACAATTGATATTTGGAAAGGGGATTTATATTTGAAACTTCAAATATAAAAAATAATGTTCATAATAAATTGAACTACAAACTCTTTAGAAGAATCAAATTCTTTAAGATACTACAAATAATGCATTAATTATTCATGGGGGCTTCTTCTAGCTAGTAGTTGGGGATTTTGCTTTTTGGTAAACAGTAGCTTGGGGGTTTAGGCGGTGAAAAGTGAGTTTTGTGGGGTTGCTATAAGGGCCAACTACCATATGAGAGCACATGGTTGCATTGCAATACCCACTTGGATTAATTGTGGGGCCTTAATTTCTCATTTCGTCTCTTTGTTTTTTTTTTTTTTTTTTTATATGAACCTTTCCTAGTAAATCGTTGTATGCATGCTTACGACAACTTTGCAATATTTTAAATTTGTATTTTCTGGTCACCAGTGATCAAATGGCGAAGGCAGAGGGTGAGGATGGGGTGACGATCAAGCCATGTTCTAGTAAACAAGATCAAACTACGTCCTGTCATCAGGAAAGCTGTTAGTTTTTATGCTTTGAAGTGTTTTAAAATATTCACTCTTATACTTAAAGTCTAATATGCGATATTACCATATCTCAATATGCAATGTTATAGAGTTCAAATTCTCTATTGGTATATATGTTTAGTTTTTATTTTGAGTTTCCATGATCTTTTGACTCTAAATCCTGAATCTAAAACATTTAACTACTTCGAACATACAAATTAAACATATCATACTAAGAGCTTGTAAGTATTTACAAAATATTCACGTACCCTAAGCATGTAAAATCGAATATGCGATATTTTTCTCTCTCAATATACTAGTATATATTGTACAAAGAAGAAGAAAAACATTTTCATTTTTCATTGGGCAGGGTGGTGTGTTGAAGGATCACATGGGTCCAAAGTTTCGTTCCAAAGTTCTCCAAACCCCCAAATGCGCATGTTTATGGCTCCAATAAGGATCAATTGTAGGAAAAAAAATTAAATAAGTCTTGCACGAATGTAGGAAAATTACAGCTTGAATCTTATAAGATCGTTATGTAAGTAAGAAGGTTACCTTTGCACTGTAAAAACTACTAACAGTGCATGCCACTTCAACCCCAGCATGCATCGATCTTTCTATTACATAATCTTGGAGAATGAAGAAAATATGTGTTGTTGTAAAATCGACTGTGGGTGCAGTGGAATAAATGAAACAAGACACAAAATTTACGAGGTTCCTCTACAGTCAGTGTGACTGGAGTACGTCCTCGGGGCAGCAATTGTGCTTTCATTATAATTTGAAATAATAAGAGTACAAAGATAACTCTCTCTATTATCTCCTCTTATCTTCTTCTATTTTCTCTCTTCCTCTTCCTTCTCTCTCTTCCTCTTCCTTCCTTCCTCTCTTTCTTTCCCGTGAACTCTCTTCCTCATCTCATCTTCTTCCTTTATATAAACAAAATAAAGCACTATTCACTTTACAAATTTTCCACAAATGAATAGTGAAAATACTGTGCATAAATAGTAACAAACTATTCATGTGGACCATCCACATAATATTTATAACATGTGTAGTTTTTAGTTCCCCTTGAAAGTGATGTTAATATTTTGATAGGGCAATTTTTTTTGGGTAAATTACATTTTACCTCCTCACGTTTGAGTTGGATTTTAATTCCTTACAATAGCTTTAAAACATTTCACTTTCATACCTTACCTACTATTTTATTTCAATATGATACATTCGTTACATTTTCCATCCATTAATCCATTAAGAGCTGACGTGGCTGTCACATTTGTGCCATATGGCTACTACATGTGTGCCACGTGGCAAAAAAAATATTATTTTAATTTTTCTTTTTGAAAAAAACCTGAATCTTCTCAACAACAACAAAAAAAAAAGAAAAAAAAAAAGAAAAACGCAGAACCCACCCCACCTTCCCCGCAACCCCTCCCCACCCCTCTTCTCCCTCCCGAGCCTCCCAACCACCTCCCTCTCCTCCACTCTCTTCACCTCCCCTCCTTCGACCCGGAGTCCCTCCAACCACTAGAATCCCAACCCCTCAACTCATCCACCTTCTCCCTCCAGCTCCACCCCCGCGACGCCTTCTTCAATTCCTAGCACAAGGACTACAAATCCCTCACCCTCACCAAACTCGGCCCGAGTGAACTTGCTCCACACCAAGCTCCAGATGGCACTCCAGGGGATAAAAAGAGGTGATCTCGAGCCCATGCACGTTTAGATCCAACCCCAGGACCTCTCCACCCCGTTGTCTCCTGCGTTAGCCAGGGCAGCGACGAGTACTTCTACCGGATCGGCGTCAGGACTCTGGCGAAGTCGATCTACATGGTGCTTGACACCGACAGCGACGTCAATGCGGCCCCTGCTCCGATTGCTACTAGCAATCTAACCCGTTTTTTAATCCGGCCAGATCTTCCACCTACAGCCAGCTCTCAGGCTCGATTAAAAAAATCACGTTGGGATGCGAACACGATAATGAGGGATTAGGTGAAGAGAGTGGAGAAGAGGGAGGTGGTTGGGAGGCTCGGCTCGGGAGGGAGAAGAAGAGTGGGGAGGGGTTGCGGGGAAGGTGGGGTGGGTTTTGAGTTTTTGAGTTTTTTTTTTTTTTTGAGAAGATTCAGGTTTTTTTTTTAATTAAAAAATAATTTTTTTGCCATGTGGCACACAGGTGGCAGCCATGTGATACAAATGTAGCAGCCACGTCAGCTCTTAACAGATCAATGGATGAAAAATGTAACGAAGGTACTATATTGAAATAAAATAGTAGATGAAGTATGAAAGTAAAATGTTTTAAAGATATTATAAGGAATTGAAATCGAAAATTTAATTTATCTATTTTTTTTTCAACGGATAATTTTAAATTATTTCTCTTCAAACTGACAGATATGCATGCATGCCAAAACGCACGCTTGATTGGAGGTCATCAACCAAAAGAATCCACTACTGCACTTGATCAGTAGCAAAATACGAACATGGGTGGGCCCATTTTTTCCTATACTTAACCTTCACCAAAGTTCTAGAATTAGACTATTTAACTAACTCATAATTAGGCTTAGTATTTTCAAAGTAAGTTGGATCAGCATGTGCCTACCTCTAAATTAATTAATTAATGGAATTGTCTGGACCAGTAATATGCAGGCTGACTCAGTGTTTGGTGTGTGCATCCTCATCCTCGTTAAGCATATATACGATTTTATTTTATTTTTATGTTGCACTTATATATATATATATATATATATATATATATACATGTGTGTGTATGTGCCCGCGCGCATTAGGTTGACATACTGCCTAGATTAGTTTTGCATGGATATATATATAGAGTACAAGATTTCGATTTTATTTTTGTGCTGGTCATGCTGGGCGCTAGGAAATATAAATAAGTAAATAATTTAGAAATCCGAACAATGTTTAGTGAACCCAACTTCGTATCTGATCGTTTTTTAAACCTGCACTGCAGGTTTGATATTTCGAAATCCGAAAATTCTTTAGAAAGTCTTGAGGGAAATCTAGTTGGTAGAGTAAACCTGCTTAAAGGAATGTTCATGTAATGAATGAACCTCTTTATTTGGTTATATAAAACCAAAAACTAGAACAATAAAAAGAGAAAGACAAAGAAAATGGCCATTTCAATTAACGGACCTCTTTTGCAGGTTACAAGTTCTAGAAAACCGGTTTTGCAAATTAGTTGATTTGTGGAGAACATGTATTTTAGGTTCTACATAACCAATTAATTGGTTGAACATAGTCAACCTCTGTCTTAGGTTTATAATTCTAATAAATCTATTATGTAGTTATGTAGTTCACTTGATTATAATGAACCTGTGGTTTAGATTTTGAAGAGTTAATAAACCTGACATGTAGCCATGGAGGAGAAATTGAATATAGTGAACCTGTTCTGCAGGTTTATATTCAATTATTTGGTGAACGTGAAGGTTTATCCAGAACAATAACCGAAACCCTACAGTATATTTTACATTTTGTCGATAAATGGTAGAGGTTGCTAATATTAAAAAGCAATATCAAAGTCAAATGATTTAAACCGAAAACTGAAACAACAAAGACCAGGCGAAATATATAGATAGGATGATCTTTGAGGTAAAACATAAAAGATAGATAATTGGATCGTTAAAATATATTACGGAATAAATCCCAAAAAACTTGTGTCAAAATGTATGTCCAAAACGTGTCCTTGAATCCTATATTAGTGGCACCATCTGATACTTAAACCAATCCCTATCAACACAAATCAAACTTGAAATCTCAAGCACACAATGCTTATCATTTTGGTATTTCACACCAAAAAGTACCTCTAAACAAATAATCAAGTTAACCAAGTCTTCTAGGTCCGCTAAATACTAGCCTCCTGATCGAACAATTACTACATATGCGAGACCTCTAGGCTCTAGCTATAACCCCAAACAAAATGTCCTTAGTTACAAGGCAAGAAATTCTTAAATCTAATTGCATACATATAATTAAATCTAAGAAACAATTCCACATGTACACCTAACTATTGCAAGCACACCTGCAGATTCGGTACTACATATTATCCCCATGGCCGACAATAATATGTAGCCAAATCCAACTGATGTACAATAATCACCAAAGCCTCCCCATCTTATCCGTACTAAACAAAACTTGAGTGTAATATTTCAAAATGGGAAAATTCTATTAAGCTCCGGTGAATCCTACACCACTGAGAATTGTAACCATTACATTTTAATTAATTGAACGCTTGACCAAGAATTTAACAACAAAAAGTCCCCGTGTTTAGAATACTCTGGTACTACGTACGTACTTTAAAATTTCTGCAGAACGTTATATTTCTAGTTTTCTACAACCGCATATATACTGGCCCGAGTATATTTTGTTAAGCTTGAACTGTACCCTACTCATCACTTGAACTGCACCCTACTCATCAGTACTCTGATAAGCACCATAAGCCATGCACATATAAGCTTTTTATGTTTTTGTTTTTCTTTCTTTATTTTCAGTTTAGTAAATTACATTAATATTATCCACAAGAAAGACGTGAGTTGCAAATATCTACATAGTGAACATTAACTCTGTGACTACTTTTGGACATATCTAAAAGATTGAATAACTGGACAAAGCAAATCAAGAGTCATGGTTGTTATATACGATAAGGGGATATATCGGATCAGATGATTAACAGGACAACCAATTTCCTGCATATCCTCTTTCTTTTCTTAAAATAAAAAGAAATGTGTACGCATCACATTTTTTCTAAGATCTATCTTGATTGTTTGTGAGAAGAAAAATGCATATTTATTTAAGAAGCTGATCAAAATTTCAGAACTGAAGATTGTGAAACTTAACACAATTAGTTACAAGTAAAAGCACACCGGTCACATATTATACGTACACATACACACACATAAAAATATATAGATTTCTCTATTAACAATATCACATCTCCCAGTAATTTACAGATCAAAGTTCTATATAGTATCAATCTCCTTGTTCACTTTATTTTATTTAATTTTTTGAGATCTATATATACCAACCAGAAAGTGCATAATTATACATACTTTTTTTTTTTTTTTCCTGTAATTGTTTCCAACATTATTCTTTATATCATATATATTATGAATCAAGATCACTCAAGTAGTAGTAGTAGAGTAAACTTCCACAATTGTCCTCATCACCTTTACCTGTGTGGTAAGGCACTTCATGTAATGAGCCGTCTCCTCCAACAAGCTCCAAGTATCCATGCCTTCACCGCCTGGTACGACCTTCCGCAGCTCATTTACCTTGTTCTGCTGAACTCTTTTCTTAATGGAGTAGTGAGAGCGACTATCAATTGATCTCCTTACAACGCCGCCGTTGCACGCTTTGTTTCGTATCTTCCAGAGCAGCGCCCTACTCCAAGCTCTTCTTCTCCCTACAGCACAAGCCATGGATGCATAAGCAGCAGTCTTGATTTTATGATATCGCCGCCGGATCTCTCTCGGGGAAGACGATATTGATGATGATGATGATGATGATCTTGGGTGGTTTTTGTTTATTCTGATTAGGGCTTTCACCAACCCTTTAGTGAACCTAGATTTCAATGAATTAGGGTTAGGAGAATTCATGGGTCTACATATGTTTGTGGAAAAAAAATTAGGGTTTGTTTAGACAGTTGGGTTGGGGGTACTTGAAAATAGAAAGAGGTGAACTTTTAGGAGGAAAGAGAGACAAATGAACAATATAACAGATTTTCTTCTGACACAAAGGGTCCAGTTTGCTCACAAGCCACCAGGACAAAGAGGAGAGAATTTAAATGGTGTGCTCTGACAACACAGTCTCTCCTCCAAAACCATTCCCCAAACAACAGGAGATCTAGAGAGAGATTATGTGATTGGGCAATTTAAGGAAGAGAGAAAGATGAGAGGGAAAATGAGAATAGGAGAAAGAAAAGATGGAAGATTGCGAAAGAGAATATTGAAAATGGGAGGTGTAAAGAGGAAGGAGACTTGGGGAATAAACCTTTAATATAATAATATAATATTATCAATTAAATATGGGCAAGTGATGGATTGCCTTTGTGAGTAATGAATATATATTTCTCTTAAATCTACTGTGTTTTTTTATTTCTATTAAATTTATTATGTTTTTTTATAATTTACATGAACTTAATATTAATATATTGTCTTTTTGTCAATTTATATATGTGTGTAAAGATAACATTATGTCGCTATGTTCCATATACAAATCAAAGTTTTTTTTTTTTTTTTTTTTTTTTATCTAGGAGAGAGAATTAAATTGAATAATAGGTTTGTAGCTTCTTTCGTTTTCAGCATAGAGTTTTGGAGGTGAAAAGGGGGCTCCGTGGGGCTACAAAGGACCAACCAGCATATGAGCGCACATGGTTCCATTTACCCACTTGGATTATGGGGCCTTTAATTTTTCTCTTTTCATCTGGTTTTCTTATGCATCTTTCTCCCTAATTTGACGTTTATAACCAACTCATGGTATTATATTCGAATTTGTCTCCCTCTTGGCTCTGTAAGCCAATGACATGATAGTCCATGGTGATGGTAGTTACTAACTAATTATTAGCTAGTGGTGGTTTGAGATGACAGCGATGGCCGGCGGCCGACACCAAATGGTGCATCGATCTGTCACGGTCACTTTAATCTATATTTAAGCCCGATTTATAGCTTCAGTAGTGGAGCATTTTAATTAACCCTAGATTAACAGTATGTCACGGGCATTCTAATTAGAATAAAAAAAAAGTAGTGAACAGTTAGATGGATTCATATGGACCTTCTGCTTGTTTAAAAGTGGATTTGGACCATTTACACAAAGGATTGTTAGTCATCGCTCTAACCAATTGAGCTGTATGAACCACTTTTATGACGAGAGTATTTACTCAAAACTCATATTGTCGGTGTGAGGTCGAGCGTTTTCCGTTGATCATGTGATGAAGTGATGAGATGTATCAGGGTCCATATGACCGTGATCATGCAGCTGCTACCCTAGAGATATCTAGTTCGCCTAATATTCGTGCGGTTGTTTAAAATTTAAAACACGTAATGGTATTAGACGGAATTGATGAATCAAATTTTTTACTGATGTGGGATGAAGTTCCTAATATACTCCTAAATTCAACAGAAAAATAGACGGCGTTAGTGAAAAGGACCACTAATAAATACATTGTTAAGTTTGAGGACTAAAAACTAATATGAGAGTTCATGGACTAAAACTAAACTAGGAGTAAAATTCAGAATCATTGCTCCAATTAAGCCAAATTTAAAACACGTACCTAATGATATTAGATGAAATTGATGAATCAAAATTTAAGCAACGAAAATTCCAAACGTCAAATAACATGTCCAAAAATTCTTTTTAGTGGGTTGTACAAATCTTAAATTCATGGATCAACCCCATCTCAACCGGACTAAGGTGCAACGGCTCTCCCCGTAGTAATTAAGATTAAGATTATTATTTTTTTTGATTTTATTTTTTTTGTAATTGAAGTTTTGTTGTCCAACTTCTGAATAGTATTAATTTGTAGAAGAACATGAGTTTGTTGCACAATATTACAATCTCCCACTTTGAGAGTTTGTAATTTGCAGTTTGCTTTCGGTTGATGGTATTTGTATTGTGTCGACTTGCTAGTTGATTCGGGGTTTTCTAATTGGTGTTTTGAGACTAATTCCCTTCCTACCATTTTAGCATCACATTGGGATTCGACTATATTTTTTTTAAGTAGAGCAATAATGTTAAGGGGTTACATAGTTAGTTGTTATGGGAAAGGAAAATCAATAGAAATTGAACCCATATCAAATTACATAAACATGATTGCTTTCTGCCATTACGATAAAGTGTTTGGATGCGGTAACTAGCACCAGATGGGGATTTGAATGGTTTTATTGGTCAAGATACAAAGCTAATATCCGGATTGATCACTAGAGAGAGTTTTTACTCGCATTGATTATTACCTTGCTACTGAAATTGGTCATCGGATTAAGTGGTTTGGTTTTCATATTTTGGTTTAAAGAATCCCCAAATATTATGAGTTAACATGACAAGGAATAAAAGAGTGATCTTCCTAACCACATGGAAAGATGCATTATACCAATCTCTGTTAGAAAGCAAGAAATTAAGGCCGAAATTGGTGATGATTTCTTCCCCTCTCAAGTCCTTTTTTGGGTCAACATCCCCTCTCCAGTCTCAACACGTTGAAAAGTTGTGTGTTTTGGCCTTTGGGTCTTCTGAAAATCCCATCAGCCAAAGATTATAGCAATAATTAAGCAAGATAATAAATAACAATAACAATTTAGGTTTTATATGTTTAAATAAGGAGAAATTATACATAGTATTTTTCATATATATATTATATATGTTCTTCCCCTAAGAGAATGTTTACAACTTGGGGTTCAAAAAAAATATTTCTTTAAAATGAAGGATATGCGTTATGGCATTTGAAACAAATAATTAATTAAATAGAGGGTGGTACTATCTACGTACCTCCTTTCATTTTTATACATTCTTCTCAATTTCGGCCGTCGAATTGAACGAATTAAAAAATATCAAATGACAAAATTAAAGGGAGTGTGAGAGATAAAAAGAGGGTGTATGGATAACACCACTCTAAATAATAATCCTTTTCAACCAAAAAAAGTAAATTAGAAACCCTAGCTGGAAAATAAAATCAAGTAAGTGAGTGAGTGAGTGAGTGACAGAAAGGCAAAACAAAACGCAGTAAAGCAAAGCTTGGAGTTGGCATTGTGGCCTTAGGATTTGGATCCTCTCCTGAGCCCAAGGAAAGGATCATCCTGACCAAGCAGTGTGGGCCGTTGGATGAAAATTCAACGGCTATAATTAATATAACTTTAAAGAGATTCCCTGGTTTGTAGCCGTTGGATAAAAATCTAACGGTCCACACTGCTTGATCAGGAGGATCCTCTCCTTGGGCTCATGAGAGGATCCAAATCAGTGGCTTATAGTAAAGGCTAGAGGAGGGGAGGGGGTGTGGGTGCTGTTGTGGCCCTAGCTTGCCTACAAATGCCCACACAGGCACCAAAGCTTTTGTATTACACTTTAACAAACTCATAATTAGGTTTTGTGTATTGATAATTCGAGATAAGAAGAATAGGCATGAGCTTGTTAATTTATGCACATCTTCAATTTTATTAGCCCATGCTACGCCAGGACCACCAAATTGGTATGTGAGTCGCTTATAGATGTCATTTTTATTCTATATTTAGGTCAATGAATCGTTTTTACGCTTGTCTGTTTAATCGTTGATAAAAGCTAATCCTGCAACCCATCAACGATTGACAACCACACTCAAATGTGCCTAGCACATCTCCATTTCGCATTCTTCATCAGATTAATGTTCTTAACATTATATGAAAAGGTGCACTTGACTAAAAGCATGAAATAACAAACCCATAGGAAATTTTAGAAATATCATTTGGGGTGGAAAATTTCGTCATAAACCGATTTACCGACCGAACCATACCGGTCAGCTCATAATGGTATGGTATAGTTTTGACATTTTTTCATAATCGGTTTTTACATGCTTGACTGTTGACTCCTTAGTTTTAGGGTTTAAAAAAATATATGTATATGTATATGATTCATGCCATAATAAATATAGAAAATATTGTTAACAAAATTGATAGCATGATGATTACTGATACCATATATATGCGTACATATATATGATTTTGAATGTATATGCGTTGCTTATGTTTAGGATAATGGAGTCTAGCCAATCAATCGCCAGTGCACAACATGGATTAACCCAAAATGAACCACACAATGAAACCGAACAAGCACCCCAATCTGAAAATCAAAATGAGCCCTTGGAACTGGAAGATAGTGAGGAAGAAGTGGAAACCTCTGGTTGTGCCATTTACCAACCAAACCAGCCAATAATTTTGGTTGAACCGATTTTTGGCAACCGCAATAAGACGGTTGGCTAGCGGTAACTGATTTTTGGTAATTATGTATACGTGGCTGACAGGTGGCACAAAGAATTTGGCACATTTTGCCAACCGAACCCAACCCTAAATATCATATTGTGTTAAATCATGACCCATCTGATTTTCTCCACGATCATGGACTATGAAAGCTTACCAAACCAAATAGAATCAAGCGCATGGACCTTCTTTGTGAGAAACTTTTCGGTTTGACTAACACATCTTCTCATAAGTTTTCTCATGATGGATGAAAACTTGATATGTCAGAAACTTACAATATAATATATTAGTAAATACGTAATTCATGTTGGTGCTTTTCTTTTAGTCAACAAATGAATTGATAACATCACATGTTGTTTATGACGATTGCATCAAAAATATTGCGAGTTCTAAGGCAAAGAGAAACCCACTATAAGACTAAGACATACGAATAAGACATAAGAAGTGACATTAACTTGACCACCACCAAAGGTCTTTTGTACAACAAGATTTTCCACCTTAGTAACCATCATTGGCCAAAGAAAATTTGATAATTACCCAAATTGGTTGATAATATTAATTGCATGTTGGGCTTGTTTGATGCACAAAAATTAGATTAGATAAAATTAAGATATGTGTGAAGACAGAGACGGTTTTTTAATTTTAATTAAGGGGAATTAAATGGGATATATATGTTTTTTTAGAATATGATGAGTTATTGAATCCAATCCAATCATAAACCAAGCGAGACTTTGAACAAACAGTACTGAACAAAAAATGCTATGATGACAGAGGAGTAGAATCAAGATGATATTTAAATGGCACAAATTGGTATCAAGAGATTTTTTTTTGGGGGGGGGGGGAGAGAGTAGTAGGCTATTCACATATGCTGCCTCAACAAAATTTGGTCTGAATAAAACTTCAATTCCTACTATTACATATGCTGACTATTGCAATCAATTTTAACAAAAATAAAAGGGGAGAAAAATAAAATCTCATGAGCATGAAATAGGAACTATGGTAAAAGTTTCCCAATAACATGTTTATATATTTCCATTCTCCTCCGTTGATGACTCCGAAGCGGAGTCATCAGTAGTGGAATTGGAGACAATGCTTGAACCCTCACTATCCGAAATCCCAGACCGTCGATCTTCGACAGGCTGTTTCAAAAACCAGTACATAATGCTTGCAGTCAAAGTAAGAATCATCTTTTGATTCACCTGATGAAATGTGTCAATATAAACTAGTTTAGGTGCATTGGTTGACAAAAGAAAATGAACAAAAATAACGAACATCGAACATCCCAAAAGTACCTCAGTTATGTCTTCAGGAAGCAAAAATATCGAACATCCGAGCTTTCTTGCAATACTGATAATGTAAGTGGCATTCATCTTCTTCTCCTCATCTATATTTTTCAAAGATTCGGTAGAAAAATTATGAATATGGTTTTCGAACATATTGATATTTGATAATAAGTTTCCCTAACAAATTCAACTATGCCTCGGAAAAATAGGAGAAAACATACCGGTTACTCCTTTTGTTACAACACTCCAGTTCACCACTCTAGGCTGCACACAGCTAAGCAACTCAAGGAAGAAAATTCCATCCGACAAACTCTTATCCTGTAAGATTGATATAGTAACATATGATCAGGGATGACAGTAAGCACAGATTGATGCACAGTCAAAAAGAAGTTCTTGCTAATGTTTCAAAATTTCAGGCATGAGATTCATGCATGGATGTCACAGCCTATTTGGAAACTTCAATCGTTCACCTAATTCACGAAACATCTAAGCAAATAACACGACAGATTATGGACCTATGGCTAGAGTGTACATCTGCAATTCGAAGGAATGATTGCATAACTTATGTCAGGACTACAAAATCTTTGCATTACTCCTTTTTTCACCATCAGGTATAAAATTACTACACCAAACACATAGTGCCATGGGAATGACGTTTGAAAAGCACCACTGCTATCTTTATAAACTACAGAAATGGTACCTTAAAACTTTTCATGCAGCTCTGGCTTCCCGTGCTGCTGACTTTGGTGTTGGCCCATTCTAGAATATCAGCATCAGCAATTTCCTTCCCATGGGAATGAAATCTCAAGTTCTTTAGTAGTTGGAGGATGTTGTACCGCATCAATTGCCACAAATAAGCTGAAGACAAAACCGACACTCTTTGGTTCAGACAGTTTCTTTGAATGATTATATAAGCATAAAGTCATACCACGAGTCTGATGTATTTGGAAGAATCCTGTAAGATACAGAATTAACATAAATGTGCCAGTGCCCGTACCAAGTATTAACTTTTTATTCCCCTGAACGATGTCATTTCCAGCAATATTTACCAAAGAAAACTTCAGTTGCTTTCCAATTTTTACAACTTGGTTGCAGTTTTCTACTTTCTTGAATGGCATTTTAATTGGAGGCTTGTTTGCAATCTTCCAATTTACAATGCCGGGTGAAATCTTGTCCAGTGACTCCAGAAGCGCCCACCTGCAGAGGATCAATTTCACTTCAGCTCCAGATGAAACAAAAGATCAAGCAGTTTGAATAGTTAGCATAGTCTAACTCTGGAAGTGCTTGAATTTAGTTCATGATCTCTACTACAAAATTAAAAAAAATCTACCTTTAGGACAATCTTTTCGATATTTTTTATATTTTGAAATTTGGAAGTTTGGTTTTATTTGAACCATGAACCTGATGCGAACTTAGTATGCCACCAGATGCAACACTATAATAAGTTGATGAGAGCATAAATAATTTATGTTCAGGAGGATAGACACACTATAATATTAAATCATCATAAGAGTTCAAAATCAAATTTTACCCGTTTCTGAGGTCTTCAAAGACGTTATTGATATATGAAGAATTCCCGAGACTATTCATCCAAAAGCGAAATGCTCTCTCTTCTCTGGAGATTTGGGTGTCATCTTCCAAATTGTCAAGGAATGATGTCTGCTTTGTTTGTGTTGAGAGTCCATTTCTACAGGTGAAATGAGTAGTTTAGACATTATTGATGTATGATGAATTTCCGAGACTATTCTAAAAGGAATGCATTGCTCAAGTAGATATAGTTCTCACCTATGCTGGAAAATATGTGCAACAAAGGCAAGGTTAAGATTCGGGGATCCTTCAACAATATCTTTTGCGGTCAAATATCTCTTGCAGCCCATCCTATCTGCATGTTCAAGAACTAACTTTGCTCTTTCCATAGGATTCTTTGCATCCAATGCAGATGGTTTACTGTGCTCCGGTGCTAGAACATTTAGGAGGTGAGCATAAGCCTCTGCATCCTGCAAGACAAACATCTCATACCCTCAAACACTATTAATATCCTTGTAATGTATGTTGAATCTATTTATCAGTTATTGCTGTTGCAACCCATTGAATAGAATCACTGGCTAAACCTTTCCTATTTGATTCTAAACAACAGGAGTGCATGACATATCCCAAACCTCGACAAGTTATTAACTTATTCTCATACCTTCACATCAGAGGAGAAGTTTGTGACTATCTTCTGATATCCAGCTTTCTTCAATTGGAAATTCATCCATCTCAGTAATATCTTTTCCGGTGGTAGACTCATCAACTCTTCCACATCCTGTAGGTTTTGGACATTAGAATTTAGAACACATTAGAAAAACTGTTGGTTGATAGCCTCACCACTAATTGTCGTAAGAATCAAAATTTTATGAATTAGGACTTTCTTACCTTGCTATCGTCAACCAACTCCACCAATTGAGGTGTTTTCTTCAAGTTGAGGTCTGCCAAGAGTTGTATCTATATAGCATAAAAAGTAGTATAGAACTCTTAGAAAGATAAATTTGCAGCTTGCATTGCATTTCATATCAACTTTATATGCAGATATCTACAAGGATATCATAAGAAGCCTATAATTTGGATATGGCCCACCATATATTACAAAATCAAACTTCATGCTTTTGAAGTTATACAACTCTGAAAATCTTACCTTGATTATCTGAGAAATCACTCCAAGAACAAGATGACGCTGAAATCCAAACAACAGAGCCAATATTGGTAAGTATCCATGTCCGATATATACATTTTAACACTCTACTCAGTGAAGCAGTAGAAACACAAGTGCACATTACACGAAGGACATGAAATGGCATGTATGCATACCCTTCCTTCAATGAAATCCTGAGTCCCAATATTGACCACAGTACATCCAACAGCCTTAGCAGAGTTGAGGCACAAGGTGTGATTTTCATTTCTCTCCCATGGATTAAGTACTCGTTTAGTATTGATAGCTCGTTCATCGATTGTTCCAGGCACTGCCACATTGATCAGCTTACTGCATCCAGAGAAACACATCCATAAAAATCCAATCAACAATCCCACACAATCCAATCAAGTAACTCAACAACAAGATACCAAAAGGGGTAGTATTGAATAACAATCAATCACCATAAAAGTACTCCATCTTTTACGATCTCGAATAAATCATTGGTTGATGGATCAATAGGGAGATATGTCTTAAGGAAATCATCCTGTCCAAGGTAGTTATTGATATGAGCTACATAGGATGCCTTCTCGGATTCGCTGATCGTGTGAAGCAAAGTGGTGGTAGCAGCCTTGAGAAAGGCAGATGAAGAGTTGTTCTTTCCACCACTTCCTGTGGTTGCAGTGGCATGAGCTTGGAGTTGCAAATAAACCTGCAACATATAAATCATTTTCTTCAACTACAGATAAATAAAGAACAAACACAGCTTCGGCATTTACTTATTCGACTGACTGCTCAATTGGGTTTGAAGTAAAATTGTTAAAAAAACCAGACCCTGAGGAAGAATTCGAAATCGACATCTTCATCGAGGTTGGGATGCAAATCTTGAATGAAAGAAGCCCTGTCTTGGTCAGTAAAATTATCTGATCCCACGACCTTGAGCCTTGACATCTTGGCAGGCAAGTCTCCAACTGTGAGCTTTCCACTCTCTCTCTTCATGCTCATAAACTTCATCACAACAAAATCACACATTTTTCAGCCAAAAAAGTGCTAAAAAATAAATCAAAAACATAAAGTGCTGAACAACATACATGGGATTTCAAGCTCCGGAGCTCCACTTGGGTGAACTGATTCTGCAGCCATGGATCTGAGACTAGAATGCCGACGTACCCCGACATTTTCGGAGCTGCCCGGAAGAAGAAAATGCAGGATTGAGCTGAAGATTTTGCTGAAAGTTGATCTCTTTCAGTATTTCTCTTGGTTATTATCCCCCACCAAACAAACCCAACTTTTTATTTTTATTTAATTACTTAAGTTTGAAACTTTAGAGCAGGAGGATTAGTACAAGACTTGTCACAGTTGGGGTCGGGGTAGAGCTGTCACACTTCAAAGTTTGGTCATTTGAATGAAGATGCACAATTCAAATAATGACCATCGTGTCCTACTCCAACCCACCCTCTCTCACTTTCAAATCTCAATCAGTCAAGCTGGTTCCCTTTTTTCTCTCTCTAAAATGAGTAACTACGGGGGAAAGGAGATAGACCCCACAAACAATGTCGTTGGAGAATTCAAAATATAACTACTACGTCTTTATTTTCCGAGTAAGTTTTCAGTGTAAAGTCACATTGTTGTGTAATATTTTTACCATGCTTAATGTTTAACATGTGTATTTATTTATTAAAGTAACGTAACCGTGACAGTTTGTATCCATCGCTCTCATTCTACCGTTCTGCTTTCAAGTTTCAACTAAACTTAGACCGTTACAATTTCAAGATTTGAACTTTAATTAATAAACAATTAGAGCAACATGAAGGATTAAACAATGGAATTTGCTAAGCTCAGTTGGGCATAAAATTAATTATATTCCTAATGGATAAGTAGGGAATGGTAAATGTCCAAAATTGGTAAAGCACTCAGGTCAGTTAGGCATTGAATTGAATACATTATTTCACTAAAAAGTGGTCGGTCATTTGAAAAAAAGAAGGCATTTGGGCATTTGGGCACCTGCAAGTGCGTGGTAAGGACCACCGGATAAAAAGACCGTTTGCCTTTCCTGAAAAGCAGAGTTTGATTGGCAACAGATGTTTTTGACGTTTCCTAAATTCCCAGGCTTCCATGGAGGTTATAACGAGTTCAACGACCAAATAGTGCACTTGTGACTTGTATTGAAAGAATATGTTATTGATAATATATCGATAAAATTAATTGAAACGGTATTTTTGAACTGTTATCATATTAAAGTTTGATTTGTTAAATCTAAAGTTTTGACATTTTGGTATTTGACTTTGATTTAATGTTCATTTTAACAATTCTTTTGTCATTTCTATTTGAATTTCACACATATCATCTTTTAAAATGAGATTGTGTCGTCTTAAAAAAGCAGACTGTTTACTTCAAATATCAAATGTCACATTTTTAATTTAGGAGCCAAAGTTCATTTAGTCGTGGTTTTGTGACTACTGCTCCGATTTACTGTGTATCAATATGTAGTTGACACTGTTTCAATGTCGTTATATCTAACAAAATATATAGATATGCTATCGACAATATTATGATGTGTCATGTGTCCTCTAATAAAAAAATAGACGTCATTAAATTACCTTAGTAACTAGTATTTATCTTCTCCTTTCCATTCCTCCCAGTGTCATCGACATACAGCATCATATCATCCCCACAGACCATTTTCATATTTGGCTTGTCATTAATAATCATTAAGCAGTTCAATTATCATCATATAACAAATCAGTCCATCTAAACTCTATAATTTCTTGCAGAGAACATAAACTAAAGTATCATCCGATTCATGGGTCGTAAGAACTTCCATATTTTTACATAATTGTGAGGCACCAATCTGCAAAAAGGACGGTGCAGGCGGGCAATGCTGCCTTCATGACTCCATCCATGGCATTATCTAATAAACAAGCTAGTCCCATGAACATAAACAAATAGATCTTGCACACAAGAGAGCATGGGAGGGACAACAATGGTAGGCCATACCAAAGTGGATTAAGGAAGCTTTATACACAGTTAATTTGCTTTACAGAAAAGGCAAATAGAAAGAGAAAAAAAAAAGGCATGGGAAAAAAAAATTATAAATAATTAGGGGAATGTGTGTACCGAACCTTGCTGTGTTTCCTTCTACTCTCAAGGCATATGAATCATTACCGAGGTCCATCGACGTGTGCTGATGCAAGTATATAAAAATCCATATTTGTGGGACATTCCCACACATGGTGTTGCACTGGTGTTCATTGGACACTGTTGAATCTTCATCATCAGTTAGGCTAATTCTTCTGGGTGCTTTCCTTTAAACAAAGTATGATTCGAGTCACGCTTGTGTCTGATTCCCGCTATTATTGGACAACAGATAAAATAGACTAAACAAGTTAGATGAATTTTGCCTTGAACAGTTTACAATCTTTGTCACAGGCGTAGATTACAAAGCACTCGGCAAGGTTATTGCTAGACCCAAGCTAAAATTATCTGTTCCAACAGTACATAATCAGCACAAAAAATAGGGATGGTGCACCTATAGTAAAATGTTCAAAATGCTATTTCCCGAAGAACTTCAAGAGTCTTCTAATGAACCTGTATTTCCCGAAGAACTTCAAGAGTCTTTTTCAAAACAAAAACTAGATCAAAAGCTTAAATAAAATTGAAGAGAAAATAACATTTCCCATTCTAATGTTGTGCTGTGAAACCAGAGAACTTGACCTTATGGGTCATTCAACATCCTGAGGTCCACAGGGCTTGAAATAAATGTGTTGCAACTTACACTATAAATCGGTGAATCAAGCAACTCTTACCTTGAAGACAGTCTCAAGAAACATGCCAGGGCACACAGGAAGTGGTTTTCGCCTCACACGCTTTCCTGGAAACGATGATGCAATACAAATAACAGAAACTCTGTTATAGCCATTTCTGTGCAACGAGGAAGGGGAAAAGACTCGAGCAAATAAACTATGGCTGCCCTCAGTCGAGTGGCATCTTCGTCATCACTGCTAGAGTGGTCAGCACTTTCATTTTTTCTTGCCATTACATTTTTTATCATCGCCTGGACAGTCTACCCCAGATTCAAGCTACCAGTTTGGTTAAGAAGTTCACCAGCACTGACCGGGATTTTATCTAAGAACACAATTTTTCCAAAGTATGGTAAATAATAGTTGATATATTTCATAAACCAAAATGGGTATCCTGTAGTCTTAAATGCAGATACAGACCTCAGATTCTGGAAGGGTGTTAAATCCACGATCATTTCTCTTGTCTAGTATCCATCTCCCATAATATTCCGAGCTTCCTCTCTGACCAAACAAGTCTTGCAAGCAGTTTTCAATCTGGAACTACAGGTCGATCGAGTTTCCATTGTCTTCCAAAGATGAAAATAAGCTTTTATATTAGCTTCAATTATTACTAAATGACAGGAAGTACAAATTCAAACTTCATGAAAATAATAATGCATGAAAGCATGAAAAGACCACGGTCAGCGCCACTGAATTATGTATACAAGGACTATAGTTTTGTAAGTTAGAAATACTATTTCCTCGTTTTAACGTTTTAGGAGTTCCAACAATCCCAAGTAAACCAAATGACAGAACACAGCCCCAAAGAGGGGGAAATCTGCTGATTATATTTTTTACGAAGTGACGTAAAATTTCATTAAAACAATAGTATTAGAAGAACTGGCATCAAGTTCTGAGGGTGAAATCTCAGTGACGGTATTAAACAGACTGCTTACAAACTCTATGATGTAAAACACAACCTCCTCTATCCCGCCCTCTTCCCCACAAAAATAAAATGCATCATTGAACATTCTTAGCACATGATATTGCAGAACCAACAAAAAGGGAACCAGAAAACATGCGTCATCAGATGAAGGTACACATACAAACAAATTTAGGAACAATAATATTGTGCAACAAACCATATCAAAGGTGATGCGAAAAATGTACAGAAACGATAGAATGTGGTGTTATTTAAAACTTGATACAATTTAAAGGTCAGTGTGTGCTCATCGCTCAATCATATCAGATCAATCGAAGTTCCATGAGGGTAGTCCAGATCCATATTAAAGTTAGGGTATGTGTAAACCTGAAATGTAAGTGGGAACCTTATCATCTTGGTCACTGTCAGCGAGTTGCATCATGTAATCTAGAGCCATCTGAAACCGGCCTCCATCTCATCGACTCTCTTCCTTAGGACCCCTTGTGCAGCTATTTCCACTGCCACCTCTTCAGATGCATCATCCATGTTCATATCCTCCAGCTGTACACGTACAAAAATCAGTAGTTTGAACACTGAGTCAGTTCACGATGTCGAAACCACGAGCACAAAGATATATAAGCATACTAATCCAATCACGAAAGATAAAAGCACGGACTTTCGCTGCCATTGTCATAAATGGTGTAGAAAGTTTATTTAATTTAAGTGAACTTCCTGCTTTTACCGTTCGTGGAGATGTGACTTATGTCAAGATTAGTGAAGATATTTATCGAGGTCAACTACGCTCATTCCGAACAAAAACTTGAGTCTTTCAAGAGTGGTTTGGCTTCGTTATGGAAGCTTCACAACCCTTGGTGAGTGGTACCACTAGGCAAGGATATTTTGGTCTGCACATTTTCACTAAGAAGACATGAGAAGAATGTGGAGTCGTGGAACATGTACACTTCAATTTGGTATTTTTAGGCTGTCTCGATGGCAACCATATTTCAATCCCGATGACATCCTTCCCCAAACGTATGCACATGTCTAGATCAAAATATATGAGTTAAAAATAAGGAGTTTTAACAAAACACTTTCGGTACTGTTTACTTTTAACGAAAATGAGGACAATGAGGACTTCTGCTATGGTATAACACCTGTCCAAAGAGAAGAACTCCAAACTCATATCACAACGTAATAAGATGAACATCTACTTACATTGTCTAATACCACAAAATTCAAGACACATCTATGACCTGACTTTCCACACTTATGTTTGTTATAGGTTTTGTAGCCTTGATAATAGGGGCCAACATCGTCTCATATACTGCTTGAAAATCCCTGCAGTTTTAACCAAATGCACGATGAACATACTCCAAGATAAATTTTTTGGCCTTAAATTGAACGATTATTGAAGCTTATGTTCTACAGGACATTCAACTTAAACTTTTACTGCAAGTAAGATCAGCAAATTATCAATTTTCTTTTCAATTAGAGAACAACAAATTACCATTTATACAAACAAATTATGTTAAAACATATTAAGAATTCGATACCAATGATAAACCCAATCGCAAGGTTCGGCATTGAGCAGATTTAGGCCATCTCCAACTGAAGGGTACAGAGAGCCAGAGGGCCGAAAATAACCCAAAAACGATCTTCAACCGAGGGTTAGGCCAAAGGGCTTGTGAGCTCCACTGGACAAAAAAGGGCCATAGGGCCAACCGGCAGGCCCAAACTAGCCAGCCGGCCCTGGGCCGAGCTCCAATTCAAATTTGTAACGGCTAGTTGCTGACGTCACCTAGCCGTTATTTTTTTATTTATTTTACAAAATTTGTTTTAAACCTTGTAAAAATTCTTTTTTTTTTCCTATAACTTCTAAACCATTAAACATTACATAACATTAAATAACATGATTTGAAATAGATTGAATTCAAAGTTGTGTGAATTATAGCCCAATATCCACCCTATTTATAGCCCAAAAAAATTTAATCCAATGGCTAGCTGACGTCACTTAGCTGTTGGATTTGAATTTAAGTTGTAGTTTTTAAATAATAAATTATGTTTGATCTTATGACCATTTGACTTTGGTTGGAGACTATTTTTTGTGACAAAGCTAAAACGAGCCCTATGGGCCTTTGACCCTCGGTTGGGGATGGTAAGAAATATGGCTATATATTGTTCATTAAAATATTAATTTTTTTGAGGACCAAAGAGCTAAAACGAGCTCTCTGGCCAGCCTTCAGTTGGAGATAGCCTAAACAAAAGAACAATTTTCCAATCACCCTCAACAGGCATAAACTTTCTCCATGAACCAAACCTTCCTCCTTCCCACCATTCGCAAACACTTTAATAGATCTCTTTGCCGCACTCAACACAGCCTCCTCGTCCTCAACCCTGCCGACAATCCAAGCGCGCCTATACTTTTCCACCAGCACTCTCACCCAACGCAAATGTTAATGAACTCACTTCCGTTGAGGATAGATCATCACTTTGTATCATGTATCATGGGCAGAGTGACAATTTTTGTTCATTATCGGCTAAGAAAATGAGACTACATAAAATAAAACCAAGTGTACGTTCAAGAAATATTTTATACGCTAAATGTTTTTCAAAAGATAAAAGCTTATTTCATAAATTTATATAACCCGTCGTTATGTTTAGCAAATGAACACCGACTCAAAACCGGTTAATATATTACTATGGCAACAATTACTAGAGCGTGAATCATTCAATCGAAGTTGTTCTAAAAGACCGTTTACATTTCAATTTTGCATCTTTCAATTGAAGATGTTGTAAAAACACCATAACATAGGTGGAACAATTTGAAATCATAGGCTTCCAATTGGTACAACAAGTGGAATTGGAGGACGGGTGGGTAACAGTCCATAACTACACTGACACACGTGTGTAACTATTCATTGGTATCAAATTATAGTTTTTTTTTTTTTTTTGAAAAGATACGACAGTTGATTTCATTTCATCATAAGTTGCAATACAAGAGTTTGTCCATCTCTAAGCATAGAGCTAAGTACAATCCTCTACAAGTATATCATTTAAAATACTAGGCGGAGAACCAAACCATTCACAACTTTGCATCAAAGATAGTCCGACTTTTGCAAGGCGGTGAGCAGCTATATTTGCGTTGCAACGAATGTGGGTGATATTTGCTTCAGTGATTGTGTTGAGCAGTGCTTTGCAATCCTCTGCAACTTGTCCAATGATAGACAAATTGAGAGTAGGATCTCTCAGTGCCTGAACAATCTGAAGCGAGTCAGTTTCAATAATAAAGGAATGATAACCCCTGTCAATCGCCCATTGCAAACCTACCCTTACTGCCATAGCTTCCGAGATCAATGGGAAGGATACATCATCAAATCTTCCAGTAGTAGCAGCCACAAAACACCCATTAATGTCCCTGATAATGGCACCGAAACTAGCAACAAGTCTTCCTGCATTCCAGGACCCATCAATATTCATCTTGAGTCGTCCCTAGGGTGGGACGATCCATCTGGGGGTGTTTCTCAACCTGCTCTCCTGCTCCGAGCTTGCGTTTGTGGTCTTAGTAAACTCCAGCTATCATTGGATGGCTTGATTAGTGCATACCTCAAGTCGTTCCAGCTTTTCCTCCCAAAGTTTCATGTTCTGTGCCCTCCAAAATGCCCAACAAACCATCAGAAATGCATCGAAACATGTCTTGGGTAAAAGATCCGCCACCTCATTGATCCATACTTTAAGGGAAGGGGGATGATTGTTCCTTAAAAGTGTACCAACCTGTGAGCTCATCCACGCACATCTTGCATAATAGCAGTCCTTCATGAGATGGATGGTAGTTTCACCATAGGCTCCACACAAAACACATTCCACATCCGTGGTGATATGTCTCGCCACCAGATTGGCCTTAGTAGGAACCAATTCATTTGCAAGTCTCCATACGCATATTTTGACTTTTGGTGGCACCTGTGCATTCCACACCTTCGCCCAAACTTTGGTTCCATCACCACTCGAGGACGATGCCCCTCTGTTTGTGAGTTATAGCAATTCCTTGCCACATGGTAAGCCGACCAAATCGTAAATCTTCTGTGTTTCTCATGGTGCCACAACAGGTAATCTGGTGGGTTTCTTATACTTAACGGGATTGTCTGAATCAGGTTTACCTCATCGGCAGAGAAAAGGCTTTCTAGCACATCAATCTTCCAACACTTTACAACCGGATCAAGCAATTCATTAACCATTGTCAGCATGCATCCCACCGGTTTGGAAGAGTAGGGGCGGAATCGCGATGGAATGAGGATCCAAGGGTCCTCCCAGAATAGATTGTCCAGTTCCTACCTGTCATCTTTGACCCAAACTTATAACTTTTCGTGCAGTGCAAATACTTCTCCAGACATACGATGCTTCCAACTTCAAAGGGGTCTCCATAAAAGAGGTAGTTGGAAAATACTTAGCCTTTAGGATCGTTGCAACCAGAGAATATGGATTAGTGAGCAATCTCCACCCCTGTTTTGCTAACATAGCCAAGTTGAATGCATATAAGAACTGAAACCCAAGTCCACCCTCCATTTTTGGATTACACAGGCTTTCCCACGAGCACCAATGCAGTTTCTTTTCTCCATCATCGCCACTCCACCAATAAGATGCAACCATCTTGTTTAGTTCATCATAGAATAATTTTGGAAGAAGAAAACAGCTCATGGAATAGTTAGGATTGCCTGAGCCACATCCCTCACCAATATCTCTTTCCTAGCGGCACTTAGTAATTTCCCTTTCCAACTCTTTAATCTCTTCCAAATGCGATCCTTAAGATAACCAAAGCATAAACTTTTGTTCCTTCCCACAAAAGTTGGCATACCTAGGTATTTGTCATGCTGCTCCACCCGGTTCACCCCAAAGATCTCGGCCAGTTTAAGTTGCACAGATCGCTTCACATTTCTACTAAAGCATGCTTCACTTTTCTCAAGGTTTACCTTTTGCCCTGAAGCATGTTCATAAATCTTTAGGATCTCCCATACCTGCTTGCAGTCAGACTCTGTTGCTCGACAAAATAGCAGACTATCATCTGCAAATAACAGATGATTAATCAATGGTGCTTCCGAACAAATTGAGATGCTTGCTATTAAGCCTCGCCGTTCTCGCTGGGCAATTAAAGCTGACAGTCCCTCTGCGCACATAATAAATAAATATGGTGATAAAGGATCTCCCTGACGTAATCCACGTGATGGGAGAATATATCCCTGAGGGCAGTCATTAACCAATACAGAGTAAGAAACCGTGGTCACACATAGCATGATGAGTCTAATCCAAAGCTGAGAGAACCCCATCTTAGTAAGGATTCGATGTAAGAACCCCCACTCAATCCGGTCGTACGCCTTACTGATATCTAACTTTAGTGATGCAAAACCTTTCTTTCCTCGGCGACTTCTAAACAGATAGTTAGCAATTTCTAATGCTAGAATGGTATTATCAGATATATTACGACCCGGCATGAAGGCGCTTTGTGTTTGTGAGATGATCTTGGGGATAATAACCTTAAGGCAATTTGTAAATACCTTAGAGATGATTCTGAACAGGACATTGCAGAGACTTATGGGTCTAAATTGAGCTACCTCATCTAGTTGTTTTGTTTTGGGAATGAGGTTGACATATGTGAAATTGATTTGCTTCAACAATCTCCCTGAGGCCTGGAAGTTTTTAATCGAATTTGTAATGTCTTCCCCAACAATATTCCAAAATTTTTAGAAAAAGAAAGGATTCATTCCGTCTGGGCCCGGGGCCTTAGATGGTTGCATCTAAAAGAATGCCTCTCGAACTTCCTCACCCGTAATTACCCTTTCTAGCATACAATTCATCTATGTCGTTACCCTTGAATCCACAGCCTCAATAACTTTGTCATCCTGATTATTCCCAGTAGTTTGGAAGATGTCCTGAAAATATTGAATCACAGTGCTTTCAATCCCCTTATCATCATAGACTCAAGCGCCCCTTGCATTTTTCATCTGTTTTATTGAGTTCTTTGCCATTCAGTTCCTAGCACGTTGGTGGAAGAACTGTGTATTGCGGCCGCCAGCCTTAATCCACAAAACCCGGGATCTTTGCCTCCAATACTTCTCCTCCTGACCCAAGAGTTGATCAAGTCTCTGCATTAACCGGTGTCGTTCAGCCAATGCATCATCTATAAGTGGTTGGGCAAGTATGAACCCCAACTTTTGACGCACTCTATTAATTTCCTCATGCCTACCTTTGAAAACTGATTGCTACCATTTCAGTAAAGCTACTCTTGTAGCTTTAATTTTGTTCACTATCTGAAACATCAACACACCGGTACCCGGTTTGTTCCAAGCATCATGGATAATGCCTTCACATTCCTCGTGGTCAGCCCAAAAAAATTTGAACCGAAACATCTTGCTTATGCGCCTAACACAGTTATGTGGTCCATCTAACTCGAGGATAATAGGCACATGGTCTGATTTGCTAGGGATCAAGATGAGTGACCTTCGCGTTGCTGAATAAATCTTTCCACCCATCTGTCGCTATCATCCTATCTAGTTGTTCTTTGATACCCCATGACCTGGTAGTAATCCAGGTGTAAAGAGTTCCCAAGAAACCCAAATCATGTAGGTGGCAATCGCACACTACATTCCAAAATGCCATTATTTGATTCATTGGATGAACTGGTCCCCCTTCCTTCTCATGGATACCTAATAATTCATTGAAATCCCTTCCAATCAGCCATAGAAAGGAGCAATTCACAGCTAATCGCCTCATAATATCCCAGAATATTTGGCGCTCTTTAGTTGATGGGTGTCCGTAAAAACCGGTGAATGAATTGCTAATGAACTGCATTTGCTCCAATCTCAGAGTCAATAAATCTCTTTGAGGAAAAAATGATTCTCAGGTTGATATCTCCAGACCAAAATAACCCAAGTCCTCCCAACTGTCCATTTGAACTAACTCCGAATACTCTTCTAAAGCCCAACTTTATCCTTAAGCCATTTAGAATCTCTGCTTGCATTTGATTTCACACCGGAAAACGAATTTGGGATCTTTTTGCCGGATAATATCCTGCAAAGCCTAAACTTTTTGAGGGTTCCCAAGCCCTTGACAGTTCCAAACTAGTATATTCATGGCTGGGGCGGAACATTGTTAGCCTCCACCGATTATAAATTTTTTTATTTACCGTTTCCACTACCCAGCAACCCACATCTCTCAGCTTCCTCCATCTCCTTTGAAGGGCTGACCACCACCTCGCACCATTATTCCTCATGTTGCTTGAAATCAACATAGTTGGTCGCCGTGGGTCTCCCCCCTTGTGTTTAGAGCTTTTCTTTTTCAGGTTTGAAAGATGTAGAGGGCACCCTCGATTAAGGTATCTCAATGTCTTTTGCTTCTTAGTTGGTAGAGTAAGAAGCTCCACGTCATTTCTCATCCCTGCATTTGGATTAGGGTTGGGTTCAGTTCAAATCGGTTCGATTTGTTGCCAAAACCAAAATCAAACCGAACTTTCGGTTCGGTTGAAATTTTTTTCGGTTTTTTTGGGTTCGGTTTTTTTTCGGTTCGATTTTTTCCGGTTCGGTTTCGGTTTTTTTTTCAAAAAATGAAAAAATTTGAAATCTTAAATTTTAACGTATCTAACACAATCATAATATAAATATTCCGACTAGACTTAAAGATAATGAAAATAAACATTTAAAGTTCAACTAGAATTATTACATAAAGGTTTTTTTTTAATATTTTGGGTTTAAAGTTTAACTGTAAATAGATTTCTTTTTAGACGATGATGATGGAGTACGACCTTATTCATTCCTCTCTTTCTCTCAATCTCTCTCTCTCTCTCCTTCTCTCTCTCTCTCTCTCTCTCTGTCTCTCTCTCTCTCTATATATACATGTATTCTTCACTAGCAATAAGATAAACATTCTATAATATACTATTTATTTTGATTATTGTCTAGGTAACAATTTTTGATATTTTCTTTATCTTTATGGTCCGAAATTTTTTTATCCATATATGTGGTTACATAATATAATTTCTACATTATGTGTTCAACTTCTACCACCAGCAAATTTTGAAGAGGTGTTCATCAATATTTTTGAATATATTGATATACTTTTCAAAATTGTTAGGCCACAGAAGCTACTATACTTGGCCATAGGTGAGAAAGTTTGAATTTTGTTTTTGATCTCGTAGTGTTTAATAAACTCACGAGACTTTTATACGCTATTTGCTTTCCCTAATCAACTGCAGTGCAGTTGAGATATGTGTTCTTATATATGTGTTGCACTTAATGATATAAACTAGAAATATTGCATGTAATGGTATAAGTTCTAATTTTTGTTGTAGATGGAGAAGCTGAAAAGACAATTTGAATTGGAAAGCAAACAAATCCTACCAAAGCAGCAGTTTGAAGTATCATATTCTAATATAATAAAATCAAATAATTAAATAAATAAAATTAAAAAAATATTAATTTAATTATTTCGGTTCGGTTCGGTTTGGTTCGGTTTCTAGACCACCAAAACCGAACCGAACCAAAAGAGTTCGGTTCGGTTCGGTTTTTTCAGTTTTGGTTCGGTTCAGTTTTCGATTTTTTTTCGGTTTTCGGTTTTTTGAACCCACCCCTAATTTGGATCACCCCTTAGCTGGGCATTAACCCTATCCATTGGGCCTTGATTTGTTTCCTCATTAGCCGTTACTTCATCTCTAGAGTCCACCTTACTTTGCACACCCCTATTTGAGGCCTAAAGCATTTGGGCCGCCACCATCAGGCTTTGGGCTTTCACATCTGAAATACTTGTTCCCAGAGGGGAAACAATCCATCAAGTGAATTTTGTGGGCCTGGTCCGCCCCAATTCTGGAGCCTGTAGCATTCCATCATCATTTTCAAAAGGCCAGAGGGGAATCCTTTTTGGGCCACACCAATTTTTCTCCATAGAAAGCCCATTTACAGCAATAGTAAGGGTTTCGTTTGTAAACGAGTACATTTTTACTCACCACCATTTAGTGTGGTGTATGCTCACCATCTTATTTATCACCATTAGATGAGTTTGAATTTTGAGATTTGTACCTATCTATTACACAAATCTTGAAATTCAAACTCATCTAATGGTGATAAATAGGGTGGTGAGCATATACCACACTAAATGGTGGTGAGCAAAAATGCTCTCTTTGTAAACTGGGTCTCATAGCTGTCTGGGTGCCACGTATGCCCATAGTCCAGCTGTGTGTCCAATCGTGATGTAGGAATATACCCAGTCTCAAAGTTTGTCCCCGCCAGGTGTAGCTTCATTTTCTACTTTGCGTGGGAGACCAACCTTGTAGACGTACCAGCCCCGTCTGTGCACCCTGGCCTCGTGTTAGTACTTGTTGTCATCATGTTGGCTTGTTCCTCCGCCCTTCGACGTTGTAAGTAACTGTTCACCAGAGTATCCATTGTTGTGTCTGGCAGGCCGTAGAAACTACCCTTGCATTGTTCCCATTGTCTTCTCCAATGGTTTTCACGAGCCCCGGTCGCCGTAACCTCCATTCTTTGCGGAAATAGCATAGCATTTGCCCTGGACGCGGGTGTTACCCTTAAATCACCATTAAATCGAGTTCCACCCTCAGGCGAAAGTGGCGCCGGATGAGGACACGCACTTGAGTGGCCCAATCTCCCACATTGGTAGCAGAAAATTCTCAGTCCTTCATATTTGAATCGGATCTTATATGAGCCCCGGGCAGGGCATGGCACTGAGCAGCATGTAAACAAGGGTCAACAAGCATCAAAATCCATCCTAAACCTCAAGAAGCCCTGAAATCCCACCTCTGCTGGGTCTTCAACTTTAAGAACCACTCCGATTTTTTCCCCCAGACTTATAGCTTTCTTCTCTGTACAGTAGTTTCTGGGTATCCCATGAGCCTATATCCAATAAACAACTCAATCAGCTTCAATGTCATCTAGGGAGTGGTAAGATGGCCAGAACTTCACAGAAAATGTATAATCCCTGATAAACCAAGGGTTGCGTTCCAAAATTTTTCTGGCAACATGCTCATCCCCCACTGTGATGGCATAAACATTTGCTTTGGCCCTTTGAACACTAACCACCCCCATTTTGTTCCAGGCTGACTTGAAAGTCTCCTTTACCACTGTTTGGGAAGGTTTGTTATCTGCAATTAGTCTCCCCACTAAATAGATATTTTTGTCACATCTTTCCTCCAAGTCTATGTCTTGAGACTGTCTCCAAGGTAAGAGTTACTTGATTCACCGATTTAAATTGTAAGTTGTAAGACATTCATTTCGTGTATGTGGACGATGTCTAATGACCCATAAGGTCAAGCTGGGTAACGTACTAATGTTCGAGGACAATATCTATAGTTGGTGTTTTTGATCTAAAAGATATTTTGTACCCTCAGAACATCTATTAGGTTAAATGGGATTGAGCCACTCAGCCGTCATATATGCAGTAAACCTATTTAGGGTAAATCATGATTGTTCCTTGAACTTGGCAGGTCTTAAGTGGTATATATGCTGGAAATGTCTCTGGTATCACAGCCCAACATCAAGAATATATTTTCTCTCTTTGGCCACCATCGCATCTCCAGAAACACAAATTTGGTTTGGTACACTGGCGGAAGTTGATGTTGGCGGGTTACAATCAAGAAGACCAAAAACGTAGTTGATGTTTGATTTCCGGTTCGTGAAGTTGAGATATTGGTTATGTGATGGTAGATGTTGATTGGTTGTTCTTTTTTGTGTGTTTCAGATACTATATGTCATATTGAAATCCAATGCCTTCAAGAGTCCAAAATTTGATACCTATGTCATATTTGGCGAGGCCAAGATCGAGGATTTGAGCTCTCAGCTGCAGACACAAGCTGCCTAGCAGTTCAGGATGATGGACATGAGTTCTGTGATGGGGAAACCAGAGATTTCTGGAGCAGCTGCTCGTCCTCAGGCAGATGAAGAAGAGGAAGAGGTTGATGAAACCGGGGTGGAACCTAACGACATTGATTTGCTCATGATACAGGCCGGGGTGTTAAGGAGATAGGCAGTCAAGGCTCTCAAGACTCACAGCGGGGACATTGTCAGCGCTATCATGGAGCTCACCACTTAGGGAAAGCCTTTTTCAGTCTCAATCATGTGCTCAACTTCAACCGCACCAAAGAGTTTCTTGTAAAAAAGTTGATGACCCCATCGGGTGATGGGATCAAGAGCAGAGGAGCCGCCTCGATCTCAAGGCTATTCAAGGCCATTGAAGCTGGAAAAGTTGAAAACACAGAGAGAGCACTGAAGGAAATGAAAAGGATTGGATTTGTTTTTCGCTTGGGGTACGTGTAATTTATTGAAGCGGGGAGGCTTAATAGTTGGCAAGGAATCTGAGATCATGTTATGAATTGTGCCACTCGCGTGTGGCATAACCGTAGGATTATTTACTCTGGTCTCTTTGTTGCATGTGTTTGGACTGGTAGATTAAGATATCTACTGTCTGTGTATCTTCAGATTTTTCACGACCTTACACTAAAATAAAGAAATAAAACAGAAGAACCATGAGTAAGCTGACCCTTTGACCAAATTGGCTCATCGGGCTTTCTTTCTATGTCCATGTATGTATTATAATAATTGGAAATGACCGATCTTGTAGTGTGTCGTGTCTTATCGTGTTCATTTATAAGTTTTACATGTTGTTGCGAGTATTTCTGACGGTGTAATTTTGAATTCGAACAAAGTCAAATGAGAAACTTCATCCCTCATTGACCGGAAAATGGGTCCAGAAAATTGGTAGCGACCGCTAATCTGCTAGCAAAGGGTGACCCAGAGTAAGCCATGAGGCAGCCCAGTTAAGGGTTCTTTATCATATCCAGTTGCCCATATTCCGAGCTTCCTCTCTGAGTAAAACAAGTCTTGCAAGCAGTTTTCGATCTGGAACACTGGAGGCCGAGTTTCCAGTGTCTCCGAAAGATGAAAATAGGCCTTTTATATTAGGAAAATTAATGAAAATGACTTGAAAACTTTGAATTTTAATGATAAGTATAAAATAAAGGGTAAAGTGAATAGTAACATGTTTGACTTTTTAGTGTAAAAATGTGATTTTTTATTAAAATAAACAGTACCATAGGCTTTTCGTTAAAACTCATTTTTATATTAGCTCCAAATTACTAAATGAGAGGAAGTGGAGATTCAAACTTGAAGAAAATAATAATGCATAAAAGCATGAAAAGACCAAGGCCAGTGCCACTGAATATCATTACATATACAGTGTTTGTAAGTTAAAAACATTAAGGAGTTCCAACAAATCCCAAATAAACCATATGACAGAAGAAAGCCCCAAAGAAGGGGAAATCTTCTGATTATATTTTTTCCCCAAGTGACATAAAAGTAGAGAAATAATAGAATGTGGTGATATATATAACTTGATAAAATTGAAAGGGCAGTGTGTGCTCATCGCTCAGTTCCATGAGGGTAGTCCAAATCCACATTAAAGTTAGGGTATATGTAAAGGTGAAATGGAAGTGGGAAACTAGTTTTTGGTGTACCTACCATAAAAAAGAGCACAAAGAGATAAACAGCTGCATAATCCAATTTTCGCAAAACCAATTTCAAAACGAATGCAAGCAGCTTCCAGATAGTAAATAGCTGCAGAATCCAATTTCCGGAAAATTTCGCCAGCTGGGTGGTTATTACATGGTAATATATTATCATCGTGATGATGCAAATCATATGAATTAAGTGTTATACCATTTCATTCCTTCTCTACCAGTTTCTGAGCAATCAATGTACAGAAAGAGAGAGGGAGAGAGATAGACTTAGGGCTGGTTTGGTATTGCTGTGCTTTGAAAAAAAGCTGTTGTGAGAATAAGCGGTTGTGCTGTGAGAATAAGCGGCTGTGAAATAAATCAGCAGAGTGTTTGGTAAACTTTTTTGTAAAAGTGCTTTTGGAAAAAAAAAAAAAAGCAGTCTAATAATGGGTATTTTCATTAAAGAAGCACTATAGCTCCGTGTGCTTTGAAAAAAAAACCAATTTTCCAAAGCTACAAATAGCAGCTTCAGCTTTTTCCTTTGATTTCAGCTTATTCTCACAGCAGCTTTCAAAATAAGCCATTTTTTTTCAGTTTACCAAACACCTAAAACCCTCACAGCTTTTTTTCATGGGTGCTTTTTTTTTAAGCACCTCACTCCCAAACTAGGTCTTACAAGTACGATCATCTCTTCAAGAACGGAAATGACCTGCTCACCCCCTCTGAGAAGAGCTTTATACTCGGCATTCTCCAATTCTGAGCTGCCTAGCTCTCGGGCAGTTCCGTTCTTGCCTTTCACGCCCAATACCTCATCTGGGTATCCACCGCCCACCTCATAGGTGCCACAACACCGCAGCGTCTGCCGCTTCATCTTCTTGTTGGGCAGGAGATACAAAAGTGCGTTGAGGTTAAAAGAAAAGCAAACTATTGAAAAAGGATTGAAAACTTTAAGATTTATCGATAATGACAAAATAAAAGGTAAAGTAAATAGTATTAGAATTGATTTTTTAGTATAAAAATATGGTTTTTCGTTAAAATGAACAGTACCGGGAGTTTTTCGTTAAAGTTTCTAAAAAGAAATGCAACTTTAACGAATCCCCGTATTTTCAAGTCATTTTCATTAATTTTCTTTAAATATACACTCCCTAGTGGGCTTCTGTATTGGGCCTAGTTGCAGGTAGCTAAAATGAAGAGAAGTTGCCGAATCAATTATGTTTTTGTTTTAAAATAATTATGCGCATGAACGATTGATGCTAGTAAACTTCTCGTTGTTGTATTTAAAATTTTTATTACATTAACATGATATGAAAAACTTTGTTAGTAGCGCATTGATATTTACCAAAGTGGTTTTTATGCATGTATGTTTGTGGTTTAAATTTTCACTGAATTTTCTTAATTTTTTTCGTGTAATTTCAATTGTATTCTAGTCATTTTTCTTTCACGTTACAGATGTAGTTTTGTTGAAAAATACAAATCCAACAATTGTTGCAACCACATAAAAACAAGCAAAAAGAAGACGATCAATTGAACAAATAGCAAAAACAAAAAATAAAAACTAGAATGCTAAAAAAGAAAAGGGATACTTTGGATGCGGTCTTTAATCTTTAACATTCTTTGACTAAAACCTTAATGGTATTCAAAGTTTGATCAAAGTCCCTTGACTTTGTACACATCATTATATTACAATTAATATTTATAGTTTTATAGTTTTGACATTAATTGTTTGATATTTTATGAGATTTATAATCCTATAAATTTAAAATCTCTCATTATAATACTATTAGAAACGGTTACAATAAAAAAAATTCAAACATTTTGATTAAATAAATGGATAAAAACGAAGGAAAACTAATGAAAATGACTTAAAAACTTTGAGTTTTAATGATAAGGACAAAATAAAGGGTAAAGTGAATAGTACCAGGATTGACTTTTTAGTGTAAAAATGTGATTCTTCGTTAAAGTGAACAGTACCGGGTGCTTTTTGTTAAAGTTCCCTAAAAACTATGTAAAAATAAGAAATAATAAATGGCAAAAGAATGTATCCATAGTGTTAAAAAAATTGGTACATTTCACATATAACAAAGTGGTACATTAATAAAGAAGAATGGGTACATTATAAATAAATTAGGGTAAAAGATTAAAAAAATTATGAGTACAAATGAATTTTTAAAAAATATAGGCGCTAAAAGAAATTAATACATGGGTACAAAATAAAACTAAAAGAAAATACTGCAAATTTAAAAAAACGTTGCAAATTAAAAGTGGGAACAAACTAAAAATATAAATATATAATACAAAGTTTAGGCATAAAACATAAATATACCATATGTAATTTTTCTATCATTGATTAAATATACAATGTCACGTATACATATGGGCATAAACACAAATAAAACTTTTAAAAATATGGGCACAAAAAGAAACTAGTATATGGGTACAAATTAAAAATGAAAAAAAAAATGGGAGTTTTAACGAAAAGCCCGTGGTACTGTTCACTTTAATGAAAAACCACATTTTTACACTAAAAAGTCAAACTTAGTACTATTCACTTTACCCTTTATTTTGTCTTTATCGTTAAAACTCAAAGTTTTCAAGTCTTTTTCATTAGTTTTCTTATATACTAATTGTAACATTTTTAACACTAAAGGAATATATTTAAAAATAAAAATATTTTATTATTCAAATAATTAATGATGTTATTATACCCAATGACCTTGATCAAAAATTAAAAATAAATAGGATTTTAATTAATAGAGTAGCAAAAAGAATGATGTGAACCTAATTTCTCCAAAAGAAAAAGACAAGCATGACATGTCCATCTAGAAACTGGGTTGGATCCATGCACAGGGTGTTCCAGCACTTGGGAAGTTTGTTTTCTCCAGAGCAAAGTTAGGGGAGCCGAAGTGTTGCTCAGTACTACCATCCTCCATATTAAAAACACCCATCTCTATATTCCCATTTAAAGGTGAGAGACCCGCACGGTCCACCTCGCGAAATGTGTATGAATAATAGTATATGCAATTAGCCTTGCATCCCAAGTAGGTTGAGGCCTCAACAGAGAACGAAGAATTATTATCACCCACAAATAAGCTTCTATTCCCCAACTTCTTTACCTCCGAGTCTAACCGCCAACTGCCACCGCTCAACGGCACCTTAAAAACCTTAAATTGGCGATGGGTTGTTCGGTATTCTTTTTGGCTAGAGCGAAGCCATTCGCGAATGGTTGTATGGTATGGTCTTTGGATAGGGAAATTATCCATTTCTTGGACTGAGAAAACCACTAACAAGTCCCCTGCCGATTCCACCACATATATTTTTTTATCAGGAGAATGATGTTTAACCACAATCGGTATCTCTGGAACAACAACTCTTGTCTTTGGTTGCTTAGGATCTTCCGTGTCGCAAACCAAAACCATGCCGCCATAGGTCACAGCATAAAATCGTCCCTTATAGTACGTAATATCCACTGGATGTACCTCTAAAACTATCCTCGTCCAACATTTATCTTGTCCTGGTTTGCAAAATGTCAAGCTGTTCCCGTCATAAAGAACCATGATTGTATAATCTGATGTCCACGAAGGACTTGATGATAGGACAAATTTCTTTACCCAATGAAAGTATGACATGGTTGGAGGCGAAAAATTAAGTTTCGGCAACTTAATATGGGCATGATCCAAAGGATGTAACAAACGAAACTCTAAATCGCGTGAAGTGATGAGCCATCCTAGAGACGAACAACATACTTTTCCCTTGGCTTCTGGCAGATTGAGTTTGTGAATCTTATCTTTTGTCAAGCTGTAGAACTCGCGAAAGGCATCATCTGCCTTTGGGTTGGGGAGCATGAGGAATGGCACTTGATGCGTTAATCGACTGGTAAAGTTTTCCTTGGTCGCGGCCCATCTCCATGATTTACACACTGCACCAAACACAACGAAATCCTCCATTAAAGCAATCCGGCTGGCGATAAAAATAACAAGTTCTTGAGGAAGACTCGACCAGTCAACCATGGTAAAAGAATTTCCTTTGCTGCTACGAGCCATCGTCATCATCAAGTTTGATTGGAGCACTTGAAAGACAAATAGTCGGGTTTAGGGTTTAGTAGATTAGCAGACGCAAACCTAATTCCTATTAAATAGTTTGGGAGGGAGAATCCAATCCCGGTTCTGTTTCCACTTATTAGGGTTTGCTTATTCTTCCACTATTAGCACGTAGGCCATGTTTGATTGACGGACTAGGATTGGGATTGGGCAAACATGGGCTTAAATAACAAACATGGACTAGGATTAGGATTAGGATTAGGTTTGCAGGGATCAAACCTTCACAATTTCTCATGTGAATTTGATCTTTTGTCACACAAAATTTAGCTCTACAAATTCTCTTTGTTGTGTATGTTTGGACCGGTGGATTAAGATTATATCTGTTCAGATTTTTCACGACCTACTTTACGCTAAAATAGATAAACAAAACATAAAAGACACTTTAAGAATAAAATCATTGTTCACGCTGTGGCCGTGAATATAATCCGTACATTACATCTATTTAGGAGCCCTAGTTGATTAAAAACACAAGGTAGTAATATTTGAACATTATCTCAGATTATTTAACGCTGAAGTATGACAATAACTAATGAATATCTATCATATTAGGTCATCTCCAACCCAAGGGTCCAGAGGGTTAGAGGGCCGAAAATAGCCCGAAAACTGTCTCCAACCGAGGGCTAGGCTAGAGGGCTCATGGGCCTCACAGAATCTGAAAGGGCCAGAGGGCTGGCCCAATCCAGTCAGTCAGCCCCGGCCTAGGCCAGAAATTCTAGCATTCCTATCGGATATAACCGACAAGAATTCTAGGCCAAATTTCAAATGCAACGGCTAGCTGACATCAGCTAGCCGTTATTTTTGAATTTTGTTTTTTACACAATTTTTTTCCTATAACTTCCTATAACTTCTATTTTACAAAATTTGTTTTATATTTTTTCTAAATTTTATATTTTTTTCCTATAACTTCTATTTTACAAAATTTGAATTTAATTTAAGTTGTTGTTTTTAAATAATAAATTATGTTGTAGTTTTTTTACAGTACTTAGCCGTTGGATTTGAATTTGAATTTAAGTTGTAGTTTTTAAATAATAGATTATGTTTGGCCCTCGGTTGGAAACGGTTTTTTGTGATATGGCTAAAACGAGCCCTATGACCCTCGATTGGAGATGGAGGCAAATATGATCCTGTATTGTTCATTAAAATATTAATATATTAGAAGGTCAGAGTGCTAAAACGAGTCTTTTGACTAACTTTCGGTTGGAGATGACGTTATGTCATGCGTAATAGAGGTGTTAATGATACTTATTGGGCTTTCTTTATTAAATATATAAGGGTTAGGACCCAGCAAGGGACATAACCAATATTCGAGCACAAAAATCTACCTCATATAGCTACAATTGATATTGTTAAATATTCGTTAACAAGAGTCTTCGTCAAAATGAAAACTCAATCTCTCTCTGTCTCAACTTTGATGATCTCACCCATCACTCTATATTGAAAGTTGAAACCAAACCGACCTTATGTCGAAACTAAAACTTTTGCACTTAAATAAAGTGTGATCGTTCTGTGGCTTTGGACATTGGCTAACACGTATTTATAAAATACTGCACACATAATTTTTTGGTCCACTTTTTGCTGGGTTGGGTTGCATATGCAGCAAAGGCGGAAGAGGACTCGAGGGAATGGACAGCGTCGTCGACAGTGATTCCAAGTAGCGACAGCGAGTTTAAATCATCAAGGATGTCAAATCTTAGGTATAATTTTATGTAATCAAATTTGAAAATAGAAGTGAGCCTCAATCGATATGTCAATTCTATGTGGATTGATATATGAGTTTTCATATGTCAAATTTGACATATGAAAAAATGTGATATCAATTTTTTTTTAAATTATTTTATTATGTGGATCCTATTAATGCACTAATTATAGGATTTGGATCCTCTCCATTAGCTCAGGAGAGGATCCAAATCCCTAATTATAGATCTTGAAAAATGTATTTTAATTGATTTTTTTTTAGATGAGTCCTACAAATATCATTTATAACAAAGAAACATATCGGTTAGAAAAAGAGAAAATTTGACATTGTCACATCAGCCATCAATTAACATTTGATATTTATTTTTTGACATCTCTTTTGAAGATGTTCTTATTATTTTTATTCCAAAAAATTGTAAAATTATATAAAAAAAATTAATAGAAAAGAAAAAAAAAAGTGTGAAACCTGAGCCACGAAGTCTCAGAAATTCAAAAATCAAACACTGTGACTGTACCCGGGAGTCAGCGGTGGGTGAGGGGTCAGGGCCCCACTCTCTGAGTCTTTTCACGGGCATTTCCAGAGTCCACCTGCCCTTGCTTTGTAGGGCAGTGTTCTTGCCGTCGATGCCGATGATGGTTTTAATTTAAGGATCAACGGCAGAGATGTTCTTGGGGTTTCAAGGGTAGTTGAGAGATTTTGGATTTTGGAGTGGGGGTAAAACTAAGACAATGAAAACATGGGATCAAAATCAATACTCTGCTAAAACTAATAAACCCACTTGGAAAATCAAAATGGGATCAAAATCAATTAATAAACAACACTGCACAACAACATTGTTTTTTGTTTTTTTTTTTTAAAACTAATGAAAAGTTCAAAAAAACTTCTTTTTTAACGAAAAGCTCTTTTTAAAGGTATAGTGAATAGTGCCAGTTAAAGCTAAAAATATGGTTTTTCGTTAAAAGTGAACAATACAGAGAGTGTTTTGTTAAAACTTCATTTTTTAAATGGTTTGATTGCAACACAAAACAAAAGCAATTTTTGAAAAAACAGAAAGGAATATTAGTGTGTGAAAATAACAAATAAGACCTCGTTTGTTGTTTAGAATTTGGTTGTCTTGAATAACTTATTCGACTCAATGATGTTTTTGGAGGGAGTAATGCTAGGGACATGTTTTTGGCGGGAGTAATATTAGGAAGATAAAAAAATTTAAACCAAATTACAAATAAAATGATGTGTCACAAATAAAAAACAAGCACGTTAATCGACACTTAATTAATAATTCAATCAACTACAACCACATTATTTAGTTTACAAATTTAGTTTAAAAAATTTGGTTTCCCTAACTACTTTTTTAACGGTTATCCATATCCAAGTAGATGGTAGTATGTCATTAATGCACGTTTAGTCTTTACATTCTTGAACCAAACAACTATACCTTGCAAAATAAACACGATAACACGACAAATATTGTAAATAATATAAGGTGTTAGGCTGAGTTTATTAAATATTGTTGCGGTCAATTAAATTGTGTTAAAATTGATATTATTTGACAATTTTTTGTTTTCTTGGTCATTCAATGATCGATGACTCACAATCACTCAACATTAAAGTTTATATCAACATATGAGTTTGAAACATTACATGATCATTCGTCTTTTGAATTTATTTCATGGGTTTATTTGATAATGTTTTTAGTTTTTTGTAAGTGAAAAAAGAAAAGCACGAGGAAACTTTTGGTCAAAGGGTCACTGAACATAATAAAATAATCAAAATACACCTGGTATTGTCGATCAAGGTCTTTTTTTGTTTTCTTCAAATCCAAATGATAAATAGGCAGGAATAGAACGTGTGGATTTTCACCATGGACAGGACCATTATTTATTTTATTATCGTTTTGTTTGTTGTATTTCTTTATTTTAACGTAAGATCAGAGCAACCAAACAGACGGAGATGACAATTATCTTAATCCAACGGTTCAAAACAAATAAAAATTAAAACTGGCACTTTGAACACTGTATCCAATTACTATCTTAATTCCCGTTGTACCCCCATCCAAACGGTTCCCCTTCCCGCTTCTATAAGAGCAAGTCCACTGGAGGACTTTTTGCCCAGCACCCAGCCGAAAAAATAGGCCAGGACCCAGTGAATTTGCTCCAGCCGACCCAATTGACTGGCACCCAGCCCATGCCAGTCTCTAGCCCAGCCCATTTTTTACTGACCAAGGGACTGGCCTGTTTGTTTTTTTGCACTGGCGCGTGGGCGTGAGTAGGAGACAAGAAATCAGGCGGCGGGGCCCGCGCGCAGGCGCACTCAGACCACAACCCGGGCTCGGGGACGTGGCCCACTTTCAGCCGTTGAATTTCCAACGGCTAGTATTCTAGACCATTGGATTTTCAACAGTAAAAAAAAATTGAATTTCACTTTTAAACTGGACCGTCCGATCACAGATCAACGGTCCACGTTTTTTCCCCCAAAAAATTAAGAATTCACTTTTAAAAAATACATAAACTTTTTAATAAATTTTAGATATTATTATTATTATTATTATTTTATTTTTTATAAATTCAGAAATTAAAAATAAAATTATTATTTTATAATAATAAAATAATATTTTAATAAAATGGACTAGGCTATTTTTGGTTAGGGGTGGAGATGCTTTGGCCTATTACTGTTTAATGGAGTCTATTACTGTTCACTTGAGTGGATAAATGCGCTGGGTGCTGGCACAAAGTCCTTAGGGGTGGACTTACTCTAAATCACCAACCCCACGCCAAATCCAAATTCCATGCCATATGCTGCTTTCTTCCCCTTCTTCCTCTCTCTCCAAGGGTTTCCTGTGTCCTCCTTTCTCAAACTTTTCCTTTCACCTTCCTTGTGATTGAGTCTGACTCGGTTGTTGCTTCTGGCGACTGCGAGTACGTTTCATTCTCTCTCTGTTATTTTTCAAGTTTACTTTGAAATACTTGTCTTTATTGTTAGATAAACCTATGTTTGATTTGTAGCGTATGTTAATGTTTGTTCATATTATTTACTGTTTTCTTATCATTTCTAGCACATAAATATTAGTGAAACCTACCATTTTTCTGTTACTACTATTTCTTTATTTATTTGTTTTTTTTTAAGTCTTTTTAAGCTTGAAATTTTTAGATTTTTATCCAAAATCCTCATGGTAAAACTTGTGAATGAACACGTTAAGACATGACACATTACAAAATCGGTAATTCCCAATTGTTATAATACATGGACATAGAAAGCAAAGAAATTCCGAGAAGCCCATTCGGTCAAAGGGTTAATAGTTTCGTGGTTTTCTACGATTTCATTTTTGGGCATTTTGTTCTAAAGTGGATAAAATGTACGGATTTTATTCACTGCCACAACGTGCACCATTATTTTACTCTTAAAATATCTTTTATGTTTTGTTTAGGATAATACTAGAAAAACTAAATTTGTAGATAAAAATTTGGAAATTAAAAGATATGGAAGTTGACGATTGATTTATTATTTAAATGTTGTTAAACGTGTTCATTCATATTGGTTTATTACAAACTAAATCATGTGTCTTCAATAAGAATGAGCACGTTTATCAATGTTTAAGTAATAAATCAATTATCAACTTTTATGTCCTTTAGTTTCTAAATTTTTATCTACAAATTTAATTTTCATAGCATTACCCTTTTGTTTATTTAATTTGGCGTATTACTTTATTCTCAAAATATCGTTTTTGTTTTATTTATTTATTTTAGCGTAAGATCGCGAAAAATTTGAACAAACAGAAACGATAAAAAACCGAATTCAACGGTCCAGACACACACAACAAATACACCACTGCAAATATCCCTACGATTGTGCGAGACGAGAGTGGCACAATTCGTAATATGATCTCAAATTCGTGGACAATGATTAAGCCTTCTGCTTCCATAAATCACGTATCCTCCATGCGAAATCTCAGATCCAGCCTTTTGTATTTTTGTGTCTTCTTCTCCTCACCTACCCCACGCCAAAACCCAGACCATAACTAGCTAGCTTCAATCGTGGTCGAGCTCTGTATGACTATTACTGAGTGCTATCCTCGTGCCTAGATCCAAACACTCAAGCTCGAGGATGATGTCGACTTTTTCAAGCGGATCTCAATGCAAAAGAGCTTGAGCGCATGCCAAAGCCTGAACCGTAGACCATACAAGACCTTCTTTGTCGATGTGATCTACTTGGGTCAGGCTTTTGCATGCGCTTGAGCTCATCGGCACCAGAGACCCGCTTGTAAAAGTTGACAGCATCCTCGAGGTTGGGTGTTTGGATCTAGAAACTAGGATAGCACTCAGTGATAGTCACTGGGGACTCGGCCGCCATTGAAGCAAGCTAGGTATGGTTTGGGTTTTGACATGAGGTAGGAGAGGAAGAAGATAGAGAGCATAGAGACCATGACGAAAATGCAAAAGGCTAGGTCTAGGATTTCGCATGGGGTTCATGATTTATGGAAGCATGAGGCTTAATCGTTGGCCACAAATTTGAGATCATATTATGAATTATGCCACTCTCGTGTCGTGCAGTCATGGGATTATTTGCAATGGTATCTTTGTTTTGTGTGTCTAGATCATTATATTAAGATATTAACCATCTTTGTCTGTTCAAAATTTTCGTAACTTTCCGCTAAAATAATAAAATAATGATCCACATTGTGGCCGTGAATAAAATTATACATTATATCCTCTTCCCATTTACCGAATAAAATAACCATGAGAACGAAATGCCCAAAAATGAAATCGTGCAAAACCACGGGAACGTTGACCCTTTGACTGGATGGGCTCCTCAGGCCTTGTTTCTATGTCCGTGGATTATAATAGTTGGGAATTTGCCATCTGTCGTGTCTTTACATGTTCAAAACATAAAAAACACTTTTCTTTCAAGTATTACATACCCAAAATAAGAGTCTAATGAAAAACATTTGTACATTACTACGAAATATCAAATGTTCAAGGATATGCAAAATGAAAGAAGTTTTTTTTTCAAGGTTGTTGAGCTTTTGTCAAAAGTTAGAACCTTGCCAATAAATCCTATGGCTATTATTGTATAACGTTTTTTTTAATAGTTTTTAATTAATGTAGAAGTGGGAAAAATATAGATGACAAACTCTAAAACTTTTGTGAAGTGGTCAACTCCGAAGTCTGTCACTATAATCCCATAAAACATAGATTTAAATTTAATCTTTGATTGTTGTTTACATTTATGTTACATTCTTCTTACCAAATTCAAATTTTTAGATTTTCTTTTTTGAAAACATGATCTATAAGCAAATGCAGAAATATGAACGATTTAGATCGTTGATATCATGTTCAAAGTTTTACGTAAATTTATTATATATCTTTATCATTTTAGTGAATTTATGAGATAAATTTTCAAATAATTAAAAATCCGTAATAATTTACGAAATATTTTTTAACAAGCATATTAATTTATATTGAATATAAAGAGAAATAAATGTGTCAAATACGTGGGTGTGTAGAAAGCAAAGCGGAAAATCGCAACGCATAAACATGGGGCGCCGCACCAATATTAAGCATGATAGACCCTTTTTTTTATGAGAAAACTCAATAGTAATTTGATGCTAGGGTCAGAGAGCATATGCTTTTTGGAAAAATCATACAACTTGATGCTAGATGTCCAAAATTGATTGGACAGAAATTAAAGAAAAATTAATTAAAATGGTTTGAGAGTGGTTACGTGGGTGAGAAAGGAAGGGAGAGAAACTCGTCTTCTCTTAGAGAGATTTTTCAATATGATCTGTATATGGGGTGGTATGCCACGTGTTATTATGCAAATGATGAGATATGTGTGCTAAAAAGTTAGTAACTTAAAAAATAAAATTTATCACCACTTCTATTAAAACACGTGGTGTACCATTTATGTTCCCCGTCACAATGAAAATTTTTTCCTCATCTTCTTCCTCTTCGCTTGAACACAAAAGCTGAAATTCATAAAGTGCATAATACAGCCAATCTGCACCCGGAAAAATTTGAAATTCCCTGATCGCCTAGGCCACCCAGTTGACCGCCTCGGCGCCCGCCTAATGTCTTTTCCGATTTTCCTCCCGATTATGAGTTAATTCTAGCGGCTGGCCATCGCCTAACGTCTAGCGGCCACCTAACACTAATTATTATGAATTTTTATTTATTTTAAACTCTCCTAAAATACTATTTATGAGGGTTTGTAGGGTTTTAAAAATTCAAACAACTACGTACCTATTTTCAAAGCATAGAAACTACGATTATGAACGTTTTCATTTTTTTTTTAACATTTTTCACATTTGTAAATGAATTATTATAAATTTTTTAATGTACTATGATATTTTTAAATTGTTAGGTCTAGTTGCAGCCATGAATAATATCATACAACAAAAGTACTTAGGTTTCCCTTTCTATCCTGCCCCCGTCCCACAAAAAGAAAATTCATCGTTGAACATTCTTAGCGCATGATATTAAAGAACCTAGTTAGTAGTGCCAATCAAAGGAACCAGAAAACATGCACCACCAGATGGAACGTGTAAGATAACAAATATTGAACAATCAGTCAGCTCGCGATTTCGAAACAGAGAGCAAAAAGAGATAAGAGCAAACGAATCCAACTTCGAAAAATTAACCAACAGGCTCCAATTTTGGGCTGCCTTGCTGTCGAGCAGTTCCGTTCTTGCCTTTCACGCCCAATCCTTCATCCGGGTATCCGCCGCCCACCTCATAGGTGCCGCGCCACCGCTTCTTATTCGGTTGCTTTGGCTGAAGCTGACATTGGGGAAATTTGCCGTAGTGGGAGGAAAAAGAGGTTGGAGAGAGAAAAGGGGGAGAGAGATTGTGCAGCTGAGTATGAAAAACCCGGAAACATTTTGGTGCTGCTGCTGGGTTTTTGTGTTTTCCGGCCGAAGGTGATAAAGAATAGTAAAAGATTAGCGGGGTCGCCGTCTGTGGGAATCGAACCCACGACCACACGGTTAAAAGCCGTGCGCTCTACCGGCTGAGCTAAGACGGCTTATTGATATCAAAGTTTGTTAACATTTAATAATTTTATATTCTGTCTGGTGGGTGACAAAATGGGATGAAAACTACGTTTAATTAAAAAACAAAACAATTTTTTTTCATCATCTCTCAATGAAGAAGTCACTTAGTACTATAGTTTAGTGATATTTATATTTGTTACGAGTTGAAAACTAATTTATTCTCCACCACATAGTGTAAATATATCACTGTGTGAAAAAATAAAAAATTGAGCCACATATTTTTTTTTTAAAAAGTAAACACTTTGAACTGAGTTACAAGTCTCTTTGTAACAGAAAAAAGTTCTTCAAAGACATAAAGAAATATCATAGCAATAGTGTGGCATTTCTTATGTAAATACCAATTTTGTAGCACTCTCCATTATTTGCATGTAATTGGATCAAAATAACAATTAGAGTTGTGATTTTCATACCCCATTTTACCTCCTACCCACTATTTCAATTGTTTAATAGTTGTTGAGATTTTATGTAAGGTAAAATGAGGTGTTGTTCATCACCCTAACAATTAGAGCTTCGTTTGTTGTCCATTATTGGTTTGTCTTTGATAACTCACTAGATTCAATGAATGTTCAATGAGAATAGATTCTGAACTTACATATTTTGTCAAAGTGAAGAGAGAAGATGGATAAATCATGAAGAAAATAAATTATAGCGATTGAGAGGAACACGTTTCTTCATGATTTCTCCATCTTGTACCTTCACTTGAACAAAATGTGCAAGTTGACTTTTATATTTTTTATTCAATATTCATTGAGTCTAGTGACTTATCTAAGTTAAACCAATCTTACACACCAAACGAACCATAAATGTCTATTTTATTTGGGTATGAGTGTCTTTTTAGAAAATCATTTGCATGACAATCCCAACACCATCCGGTCGCATTATATTTCTATTTCGGGGCAGTCAAACATGCTGAAGCGAGTAACTCTTAGTCATTGATACATATCGGATCTTCTCATTCTTAAACCAATCAACGATACCTTGGAAAAAAAAAAATTGTGCACACACAATAACACGACAAATACGTAAACAAGATAAGGTGCTTAGGCCGAGTTAACACTAGAAGAAAATATGCTATACGTAGGACATTCTTCTTTGCACACTGATGAAAGTCGGAGGCTTTTATAATTTGTCATTCACAAGTTATTGGATTGTTTGTGGGTATTTGAGACACCAACAAACGGTGTTGAATCTGTTGATTACACACATTAGTACAAGGGCTTGTATTCTTAGTGTAGATAATATTATTTGAGATTGAAGATCGCTGAAGGCTCTAAAAGAGAGAAAAGACAAAGAATTGATTCAACAGATTATGTGCTGCTAATACAACCGAGGACCCATTTGGTCTGTGAGATGTCCCAAAATTAGATAAAATATATGGAATTCATCATAAAAGCCACAAAATATATAGCTTTCTCATAACAAAAGCATGATGCAAAATGAATCAGTTTGCAAATCACTATGTCCAATTGACCTAACATACATCCAACGATATTACTGAATTAGTATATATATGAATATTTTGATTCTTTTCGTACCAAAATCCTAGGATATTGGGTGGCATGTAACTAAATATATATGATTATTATCATGCCAAAAGAAATATGCAAATTGTTAAGAAACTCATATAATTATTTATGGGATTGACAATAACTACACGAACCTCTTCTTGCATACATCTTAACACCACACCGATCATGTTTTCTAAATATTAACTGTTTTAGAAATAAAATAGTGCGTTGATGGTAAACGAATGGACACTTACTAATGGGCTTCCATATGGGGCCTAGTTGCAGTCCAATTAGTTTGATCAATCATAGATAGTAGCCCAATTGACAAAAGCCGCCGAATATTTTTAAATCAAACAACTTTACTTTGAAAAATAATGAACACACGATAACACTACAAATATTGTAAACAAAATTAGGTGTTAGGACGAAAAATAAAATTAGTTCAGTGGTAAGGATGCAGATTTCGGCTTCCAAAATATAAAAAATGGGAAGGTCCCAAAAATGCCTCTGTGAGTCTTCCTGTCTTCGGAAATGGTGGATAACCGTTGATTGCCACCAGTTGTCCTCTTTTTAAAAAAAAAAAATTAAGCGGTTATGGCTTTTTTTTATTTGCTTTTTTTTTTATTATTCCAACAACAAAAAATGGGTTGTTTTATTAACACGCCACATCTTTATGAATACACCCAACATCTAAAACGTGCCTCTAAAATTCCAACTTTGTCCTCCATTTTTCTGAAGCCACCCCATCCCCATGTTTAGGCTTATTTCGTTAGCAAACAACGTAACTGCTGACTGACTGAATCCTAATTTCGAAAATATATGACAACCTCAAATCAAAATCTCGATATTGTCTTGTTTAGCAGCCATAGTAGAAGCGCCATTTGGATTGCAAAAATGGACTGAAGCCACATTCAATCCCTTGTGAACTTGAAAACTGTCATCCCAGCGCCACTGCTAAAAAAAAAAGGGGTTGTTTTTTCCCAGACACTCTGGTGATTGGGATAGCATGGCGAGTGGTTGAGATTTTTTGCCGAGACACTGTGGTGGTTGGCAGCAGGCATAAATGAGGTGGATTTAGAATTTAATTCATCATGGTAAAAACGAAAATTTAACTGAAAAAATTAAAATTATGGGGTGTATTCATAAAATTGTGGGATGTTAATAAAATTACCCCAAAAAATTTGTGTTAAAATTGACATTATTTGACAACATTTTGTTTTCTTGGTCATTCGATGATTAATGATTCATAATCATTCAACATTAAAATTTATATCAAGAGATGAGATTGAAACAATACATGAACGTTGGTCCTAGATTTATCTCACCCGGTACATATGATCTACGGTGTACCACATGTATGCATCCCCATTATACATTGACATAGAACGCAGGCTTTTTGATAAAATAACGTAGATACGCACAGTTTTGTCTGTCGTTTTCTATTTCTTTCTTCAAACCCAAAAGATAAACAGGCAGGAAAGCATAGAAGGTACGGATTTTCTCCGTGGAGTCAGGAGTGAACCATTATTTTATTATATATATATTTTTTTGTTTTTATTTATTTTAGCGCAAGGCAGAAACTGAACAGACAGAGATGGTAAATATCCTAATCCAACGGTCCAAAACACATAAAAGCAAAAACTGGCACACTGGCCACTGTAACAACTTACCATGAATGCTCGACACGCGAATGGCATCATTCGTAATTCCTCTCAAATTCAAGGGCAACTGAAATACATTAACAGTCTTAACTTCCCGTTATACCCCCATCCAAACGGTTCCGCTTCCCCGCTTCTATAAATCACCTATCCCACGCCATGCCCAAACCCCACGCCGTTTAGTCTACTGTTTTCTTCATCTTCTTCCTCTCTCTCCAAGGGTTTCCTGTGTTCTTTCTCAAAATTTTCCACTCTTTGAGATTCAATGGCGGAGCAAAAGGTCCAGAACGGTGAGGCCGCGGAGAAGGTCGCACCCGTGTCCCTTATCACTGTGACGGAGTGCCATCCTCGTCTCTCGATCAAGGCACCCAATGGCGAAGATGCCATCAAGTTCTACGTGGCCGTCCTGGGCGCCGTGGAGCTTGAGCGTGAGACTGATCTCAAGCGCAAGGCCGACCAGGAGCGTCCGTACATCTACAATGCGAAGCTCAAGCTTGGGTCCCTCACCTTCCTTGTGACTGAGTCTGCCTCGGTGGTCGACTCCGGCGACGGCGAGTACGTTTCATTCTCTTTCTCTGTTATTTTTCAAGTTTACTTTGAAATACTTGTTATTATTGTTAGATCTAACAATAATCTGCAATTTAAGTCATGAGTTAATCTGTCAGGCGTTGGGTTGTGATAAATTTTCCTTGTTTTAACAGAGTTCTAGCTGACGGTGGTTTTAAGCAAGGCGTTAATCTGCTACTTACTGTTGCGGACGTCGATGCGGCGGTGTCCAAGGTCGTCCAGGCGGGAGCTGCAGCGGTTGGAGAGATCAAAACCGGTGGTGCTTTCTTTGGCGACGAGCAGCGTTGGGCTCAGATTAAGGATCCATTCGGCATTTGCTGGTTCTTTGTCACTCCCGTTGAGAAGAAGGCCGCTGTCCCTGAAGCCCCGGTTACCGTCTAATTCCATGTCGCCCCGCCACCACATGATCTCTTTCGCTTTAGATTTTAATCAAATGGTTAGACCCTTTCTGGACCGTCTGATTCAGTTATTTCAATTGGTTTGGGATTAGGCTAATCGTACTTTTAACCTTAATATTTTGCTGAACGAAATGTGGAATTATCAGCTGTATGACTTTAATTGACCATTGTTATGTGGTTGGATTTTAAGTATTAAATCAGTTTGTAGTTATTCCGATGATGGTTCTTCACTTTTATTTTTATGCTCAGTATTTTTCTTTCGTTTTAGCTACTCGGGTAGCTCTTGCATGTAGAAATTTACCTTCTTAGACATTGGTACTTGTTAAGAGAATTTAGCAATGGGTGGGGTAGTTTCGACATTTTGAGAGTCTGGATATGGATTTGACTAAAGGAGAGAGATTTTGTCGCTTTCGTTTCGAATTGGGGGTGGTGCAGTTTTTAGAGAAAAGGAGTGGCTCCAAGTTTAGGTTTAGGGTGGTGGAAGGGGAACGCAGATCCTCTCCGGATCTGTGCAACCGAAGCCTGGAATCAAAGAATTCGGATCATTGAAATTTTATCTAACGGCTAAACAAATAAGTTAGTAAAAATTTTTAAAAGCTATAATAATTTTTTGTCATTGGATCAAATCTTAAAGGTCCAGATCACTTAATCCTTGAGCTTTGAAGGAAGAGATCTGAAGGGGATCCCTTTTCTTTCAATACAATCCATTTATGGATGGGAAATTTTATTTGAACCTATGTAATCTCTTTCTACACCCAACTTAAATTTAAATTGTTAATTATCTATTTTACCCTATTGCATAATTACTATTAAGTACAAAATGAAATTAATAATAAAACTCAAATTTATCAATAAACCAATTAAACCCTACCATTACTTCTTGTTTATCCTACGTTAAGTCTAGCTAAAATCCTAATAGGTATTGTAGAGAAAAACAAACTTTTTTGTTATTGATGGATGGTGATTTTGAAGTTTTGAATCCTCCAACTAAGGTATAACTCAATTTATGAATATTTTGTTCGTTTGATTTCAATTTTTTAAAAGTTTAAAAGATGAGTATTTGGGTTTTTTTTTCATCAATGTTGAATGGTTTATTAAACTTTCTGCAATTGGTAAATTCTAAGGAAAAACTTCTTATCAATATTCTTAGATTATAAACTTCCTTGCTTGTTGATAAATATAAAGGAATGAATTGTTTGATTTGTTGCTTATGTACATTAGTAGAAATAAAAAAGGCAAATGTTTGGGTTTGGTAGCAGAAGGAAAAAAAATAACTATGGAAATGCTAGTGGGAAGAGGGGGTGGGCCAAGGATGCCTCTTTTTTTTTCTTTTTTTTTGTTTAAAAATTCAATTACGATGTTATTTTATAAAGGTAATAGGTGTAAATATAAATTAACATTTTGAATTGAGTTTGAGATGGTAGTTTTGGTAATAAATTTGGGTTTAAAGAGAGATTAATTCTTTAATAAAAAAACAATATGGGTGAAGATAATAAGTTGGGTGTAGAAAGAGATTAATGGGTTCAAATAAAATTTTCCTTTACGGATTCTCTCGATAGTTGAGCCATGGATTCAATATTATACAGGATGATTTTTTCACCTCCAAATTCCCTCCCCCACTCAGCTTTTCCTAAAACTTTCCTCTTTATTTTTATAAAAAGTTTATAAGATGTTGAAATAGCTTAATTGTGATTGTTCAAATAGTAGTTAATTTGAAAGCATAGGAATTTGAAGAGGAGAGAATCTCACTCCCAATTTATAGTCGTGGTGGTTGGTTTTTTATTGTGGTAATCATTTCAAGTAAAATTGTAGCTAATGTTATTTAGACTTCCTTCTTTTTTCCTTGAGAAAGCGAAATCTAATAATGTGCTATTTCTTTGTTAGTGCACCTTGCTAGTAACTGCAAAGTGAAAGTAATTCTAAAATTAAACAAAAACATAACCCAAAGAAAGGCAATTTTAATACCATTTTTATTTAATTATCTGCTTGTCTTGTCTTCAAACTATCCCTCAATTATTCCAATATTCTCAGCTTATCCTTGAATTTATAGCAATATTTAGTTAACAATTTAGTTATGGAAGTTAGTATAGTTTTGAAGTTTGTTGGAAGTATTGCAATCGTAACACAGCAGGCCTTCATGAACGTCAAAACCAAACGCCGAGCTCCAAGGACCCTTTCACATATCGAAGAAAGCGTTTGACGGCAATAAGATGAGTAGTACACGACTTAGGCATGAAGTGAGCAATGTGATTGACGGCAAAGGCAATGTCAGGACGAGTCATCATGAGTTATTGCAGAGAGCCAAGGAAGTGACGAAACTCGAAAAGAGCAGAAACTAGGGACTCATCATGGTTAGATAGATTAGTGCGGGCGGCGATTGGAGTAGAGCACGACTTGCAAGCAATCAGATTAGTGCATTTGGGTAGATCCATAATTTTGTCTGAGAAAGATGAAAACCAGTGGTGATTGGCGCACTTCGAGTCCCAAATATAGGGCAGAGAACCAATATCTTTAATTTCAAATTCCTTGGAAAGAAGACCAATAAAAATAGATAGAGCTCCCGGATTTATCCAAACCAACACATAGTAATAAAACCAAGGTATAGTCCAGGCGATGAGTGCTCTACTTTGAACAAACCATTGCGAAGAATAAACGAACTGAAGCGATGAAACCAAGCTCGAGGAGCTTGCTTGAGGCATATATTGTTAGAATTCATCTATCCCACATCGGCCAGAAGGCTTGAGAACAAGTCCTTTAAATGGAATTACCCCACTTGAACTAATACTGAAGCCTTTTGTATTAAAATCCCACACCTAACGGATTGAGCAGGTGGCCAAGTGGGGACATTATTGTTATTGTTGGAGTGAGCCTGTCTACCTAAAATTTAAGATGGTATCAGAACCAGGGGACATGCCCGTACATCCACAGGAACGGATAGGTCCCCTTTGACCCCGCGTGAATGGGTGAGCCCCGACTTTTGTATTAAAACCTTACACCTGACAGATTGAGCAGGTGGCTAAGTGGGGACACAGTATCGATGTTCTTGGAGTAGATCCATGACCCGTCTACCTGAAATTTAAGACATATAGCCTTATGAAGCTTACAAACACGAGGACATCAATGATCAATAAAGATAGGGGCATGTGCCATATAACCATCTTCATTAAGAAACCCATGAAAACAAAAGCATTATTAACATCAAGTTGACGAAGAGACCAACCATGATGAAGAACCAGACTAAGAACATGCGAATAGTGGCTAGTTTGACGATTGGACTAAAGGTGTCATCATAGTGAAACCCTTGTTGTTGATGATAGCCTTAGGCCACAGGACGGGCCTTGTACAGGTAGTGTACAAGGAAGTGGAGTAGCCAAGGATCATGTCTGATTTCTTAAGGAGAGCATTGAACTCATCTGTCATTAGCTCTCGCCATTCTGGGACATGAACAACCTGCGTAAAACAAGTAGGCTCCGAGTCCGAGGGAGCGGTCAGTGAAGTAGAAAGAACATGAGTTAAAAGGTAGCGTACTGTGCCATCTGTTTGATGCTTAGGACAAGAGAAACCAAGGGGTGACTGGGTATAGTGGGAACATGAGCGGGCTTCTCGGGAGGGGAAGGTAGCAGGGGAGAGATCACTAGAGTCAGTGAGCTCGGTACCGTAGAAAGCCCAGCAGGTAAATGGGCTACAGGAGGCGGTGGGCTTGCATTGGGACCCTATGCGGGAGCCACTGGGTTTATGGGCGCTGGAGGCACCGAAGTGGGTGGGAACTGGAGTCAAGGCTGGTGAAGAAAAGGCAGGCTCAATGTAAGAGGGACACACTGAGAGGCAGAGTATGAAGGTGTCGCCCGAGAAAAGGAAAGCATGATTCATCAAACATCACATGCTGAGAAGTATAGATCCGATTTTTAGTAGTATCAAGACACCGATATCCTTTGTATTGTAAGTTGTATAAAAACATAGTTCTTTGGAACAGGATGCCAGTTTGTTAGTTGTATACAAGCATATGCCGTGGTTTCCAAGCAACCTAACTTATCGTACAAGGGGTATTAGTATAAAATAACTAGGAAATCTAACCCTAGAGGGAAAGAGAATCCTAACGTTATTCTCTCCCTTCAACACTTTGCTGCTCTGAACTATCAACAAGGGATCCAATTTTTGACACATTCCGTTGTCTGTCGAGTGTGGTCTACGATCATTTTGTTCTAGTGTAGCCTTGTGTAAATGGCAAAAAGGGCACAAGCAGTGACCAACACCTCATTCGTGGCCAATACTAAACCGGGATTTGTATAACTTTTCTCGAATCCATTCCAAAAGTGCCTGCGTTGAAGAATATATATAATCAACCTGGTTTGACTAGGGTTAGCCTATAGTTCGAAAGAATACCTTGGTTAAAAGGATAAACCCTGGGTGTGGTCATACAATAACTGTAGGATCTAACTGTTGAAATCAAGTAATACCTGTAATAATTTTGAGAAAAAGTAAAAGGTGTTTAATAAGAAGTTGTTTCTTTGTTTCAGAATGTAATGACTAGATAATAATGATCCACATGAATAATGATTTGGGTTTTTTTTTTTTTTGATATTCTTTAAATTTGATTTTCATTTGTTATGTATCGTTTTTGTTAGAGAGAAACTCCCCTACATGTATTAATTCATATTGTCTCTATTTCGTGAAGTTTTGTATCTATCTATCTTCTTACGGGATTATACGACAAATGTTGCAGTCTATTATTACCTGGATTAGATAGGCATGAATGTAGAATGTAGCCTCTTCCTAACTTTATACCAACCTAATCTATATCCTTCACATTGTAGTCAGATATCTTAAGCCTTAGTCTTTATGCAATACGAAACTTACAATCGAAACGTGCACAAACTTAGGAATGTGATGACTTCATATTCATTGTCTTAAACGATTGAGACCAGACATGATATTAAAATTCATTACACGTACTGATACCACAAGAAAGAAAAAAAAAAGAAGCAGCAGCATGGCACAAGCTTAACCAAATCACCACATGGCACGACACGAACACGATTCAAAACAATGCTTAAATATGGCCCCTTGAGCTTTCAAAGAGAAGCTTGATTAGCAATCGTTAGGAGGGGTGAGGTTGCACTTAGCCGGTAGAGCCATGGCAAGAGCGGGGTCAATACCGAGAGAAGGCAACAGAAACGAGTTCTTGTAACCACACAAGCATTTCAAGTCAGCTCCTTTGAGAGCCTCACAACACTCAGGAGTTGGCGGAGTTGGATTCGTCTTCGTAACCGATGGCTTGCAATCGGCGATACCTTCGTCGGTCATGTTGCACAAGCTCGACACTGTCGACCCTTTAAGCAACACAACCAGTGCCACCACCAAAACAACCACCAACTTGTAGTTTCCACCCATGATTATCGTCAAAGTTCTGAAAGAAACGTTTTGCAGACTGTTTTGTAATGAGAGCTCACTCGCACTCATGCGATTTATAGAGTGAGAGGAGTTTTTGGAGCCACAAGTTCTGGAGTCCGTGAGTGAGAATTGGCAGTATTGTGAGTCACGGGGAAGTTCTTTTTGCTGCTTCTTGCACATTACTTTATGTTTTAATATGTTTTGGTTGTCATTTGGGGGTTGGAGGGAGAATATTGATTAGTATGATATAGTGGATTGAGATCCTCTCCAGATCTCATACTCCAGAACCGATGGACCGAACAATCTGCACTGTTTAATTTAAGTTTTACGGTTTTCATTATTCTGTCCCACTAGCCCACCTTAGACACAATCTCTCTCTCCAACAGCTACATATCTCTCTCTTCTAAACGGTCAAGATTGCTCAATTTCTAAGCTCCGGAGTGGGAGATCAGGATCTCAATTTGTTACAGTGAACTCGTGATGCCTGAAAGGATTTTTGTTTCAAAAGGATAATTTCGGGGTTGTCTTGGATGTTGGTTCATTCTTTGTTTGGATGCTCCTATTGGTCACCAAACTTGGCGAATAATGGGGCAATGACAATTGTCTTAATACTAAAAAATACGCCTGCACCAACTTATTTATGCACACTACCAAGGATTTTTGTCAAACACCCTGCTCCCGTTCATATCGGTGAAAGTTTCCATTGAAATTTTAGAACAACATGGGTGCGTGATAAAAAAGTGATGAAGGGAATAACTTTGACTCGCACTTATGTAAATTCTCCTCTATGCATGAGCCTTCACTCGACCTTGTGACTTATTCATTTCATCCATACTATAGGTTTTTTGTCAAATTGATGCTCTATGTTTGATGAAGGTTTTCTACAGCTGATTGAGGCTTGATGAATTTGATCACACATAGATTGAGGTAGTTAGTTTTTTTTCAATTTTGAGAAGAAAAATATCACTTGAGTAATGATTTTGTTTGAAAATGATTACGGATTGACTAATAATCATTATCTCGAGGAAATTGTCCTTCATGCTTAATAGCAATTCAAAATTCTACAACACATCTTTGTATAAGATGCACGAGTGTATTGGATGACTGGATTTGCATAACTAAATTTTGATAGTTATAATCTAATCGCTTAAATACTAATTCATATCATACACCGATGTATTGTAGAAATACTTGATGATGAGTTATTGTGGTAAAAATTTCTCCTTGGGGCTCTCTAGAATTGTTATGATTGGGTGTATCTTGAAATAACTTTAATATAAGGATTGGTATAAAAAACAAAAAATAAAAACCTTCAAACAAGAGGTTTGAAGGAAAATAATGGGCCGAATAGAAACCTCTTCAGTCGGGTCTACAACACGGGTCTTTGGAGCGGCCCGGCTTGAATCTTGCCCAACCCAATAAAAGCACGACGAGCATTTACTGCGGTTGATAAGAGTTACCTAAGAATTCTGAACATGGATGATCATCGACCACCTAGAATTTGTAAATGACCAAATTTAATAGCTCACCAAATTCCATCTAACCTTCAGATGAAACTATTAATGTAGAATTTTGAAGATTTGGGATCATAAATGCATGAGGCAGTTAATTAAGTTTTAATGGAAGTTGAATAGAGTTCATAATAAAGAAATTATATCGAAGATTTTGATTCTGTCGCAAGTCGCCCTCTACTAAAGTAGTGGAGATGAGTGTTGTCCTTATACCGCGACGTGAGTTCAAACTTGTCAGTTTCCTAATTTAACAAATTTATCTTTAGATAAAATAAAATTTTGATTCCGACATGAGAAATTCCAAGTTCGAATATTTAAAAAAAAAAAAAATTGAAATGCAAATACAGATTCCCATTTTTTTTTTTTACCAGTTGTATGTATTTTCTAATCAAATTTTATGTATTTTCTAATCAAATTTTTACTTTTATCGTGTTCAATAGTTTTGGATATGTTTTATTTTTAGCATTTATATTTCTTCACACGATGATATAGTGAAAGTGAGTTCTTGTACATGTATAATATAAACATGCCTATACTATTTTGTCTTGTCTCATATGCATCTATGTATCTATTTTGAATAATACTAATTCTAAATTTTAAAAATTCCCATAAGCCGAATATTTCGAATTTGAAAAAGAAAGTTTGGTTATGCATTTTTCTTGGATCGAAAATTGGAAATCTTGTTTTTGTTCAATTCCGTCTTACATTTTTCTTCAAGGATGTTATGAGTATTTTCCTTAAAAGAAACAAAAATGTTTTAAAACATGACGATTTAATAGCATTTAGTTACTCGTATTGGATATTGAAATAACTTTTTTTTTATTTATGGTAAAATAGAATTCCATTTATAAATAACCAAGTCATACAACGACACATATATGGAAACACATTCAGAAGACCTTTGAACAACCTTGATGACAAAACCTAGTGGGAAAAAGCTTGACGAAGGAAAAGAGGTCTCACATGCACATAAAACTTAGACTTCCACCACAGACTCTGAATGGATAAGGTCCATAAGCCACAATGGACCAGTACCGCCCCCACATCGACTACTCACGACATTATAGGCTGAATCGAGCTAGACAATGTGCAATCTCATTAGCATCCCTTGAAACATGGTTCACGACCACCTCGTTTATTCGCAAAAGAGCTCGAATGCTATTGACATAAACACCATCAACAGCCAAGCACTCCTCATCTTGGTTAATAAATTAGACAGACCTCAATGAATCTTATTCCACTATTAATGGAACACATACCAAGTCCAGTGTCAATTCCAATCCTTTCTTAATGGCATGAAGCTCTAAAGCAAGAACTGAAATAAGAGAAGGAGCAGGCATAGACAACGCACCTACAAAATCATCATTAGGCCCATTAGACCCACAAACAATTGCTCCGATTCCACAACATCCATTCGTAGTATCCACTTCACCATACAACATTTAACTTGAAGGACCCCACCGACCGGGGGGATCCATGAACTGATCTGACGTTCAGATGAGGAAGTTCTCGTATAAGCAGCATTCATCACCTCTGCCGCATAGTTCCTCACCAAAATTTTTAAACTTTCTGCATAAGAAATTACATTTTCAAAGTAGAAAGAATTTGTAGCATTCCAAAGTGTCCATGAACAGATGACAAATAGTTCCAATACCTGTCCAAAAAGATTTTCAGATGCAAACATAAGCCATTGCAACTTCAAAGTTGAATCATATGTAATCTCCGTCACCGACGTCAGGAAACCCAAAGAAGAAAGAACATGTTTGCTAAGCGGGCAGTCTCTCACGGCATGAATTGTAGTTTCAATTTCCCTTGACAATGCCAACACCTAGCGTTGTCCGTCACTTGTCGCAACTGCAACCCTTCTCCAGTAGGGATTATCTCATTATCGAGCCTCCAAATGAAATGAAGAATCTTTGGTGGTAATTTAAGCTTCCATAGATATTTCTAGAACATCCGTTGTTGAGAGACCAACAGATCAAGACCAATATTCGAATTAATCAGGTGTTGAGATTCCAAAGCCACCAAATATCCACTTTTAACCGTTTATCTCCCATTGGCTATGAAATGCCAAATTCTCCGATCCAACGATCCAACGAAGTTCCACTTACCGGGATGGATAAAATTGTGTCCGCTTCATCAAATTCAAAAGTCCCATATATTTTTCCTACAACCCAGGACCCCAAATTCGAAATGAGATCACATACCTTAGTCGCAATCGAATGTTATGTTTATTTCACATAATTCAACACATGCAAATTTAGAAAAAGTAATGTTGGATGGATCAATCTTTTAGACCACATTCACAAACTATGTGATGTGTCACCAATATGAATTAGGTACGTTTATCAAAACTTAAGTAATAATTCAATAATCACCAATCACGTCATGTGGTCCATATTGAGTGATGATTGGATAATTAGGAATAATTTTGTAATGCCAAGTGTCATAATCTTGTAATGCCAAGTGTCATCATATGGTAGACTTAGTTAGTTAGAGAGAAAGCTTACTCATTAAGCTACTAGATTACTATAAATACCAGAGAAGGACTATATTGTAAAGTTGAGTTTTTTGGCATAATACAATACTCTCTCACATTTGTCTCTTGCTCTCTGTTCATACTTTCTTTTTCATTCTTTCATTTCTAGTTTGTTATGATGGTATCACGAGCCCAGGTTCTCTTGATCCAGAGAGTTTTCGATGGAAGATCAATGGCGTATGGTGGTTGTGGTTGTGGTTGGTGATTTGTTATGTGCCTACAAGAGAAGTGCGAATATCTACAAGTCTCGACTTTCATCAAGTTTTTTCGTGGAAATTTCTGTTTTGTGGTGATTTGTTCAAAATTTTTTGTTTCAGATTGTTTTGATTGATTGAAATATTGGTGAATTGGAGGCACGAAGCCATCTCTGTAATTTTTCTTGATAATGGGTGTGGTTGAAATTCTTGAAATCTTGGAAAATTGTTGAAGCACGAAACTATTTTCTTCAATCTTGAATGATGAATTTTGTTGATCTGCATCTATGGTTGCAACATGAAGCTCTATGGTTGGTGTAAAGATTTGAGTTAAAGGGTAATTGTTTGAGCATGAAGCATGTTCTGTTGAATTTGGTTGCTAATTGGGGTTCAAGATTGTTAGGGCACGAAGCCAAAATTGTGAAATTTGGTGAATTTTGAAGATCTCTTTAAGCACTAAGCTTCTGCATTTGTGAAATTTGTTTGTCTGAAAATTACAATGACAACTCCAGTGGTTAAGATTGAAGGGTTGTTGGGTATGCTTACTATGCGTTTACAAGATGATGATTTTGCTAAATGGGTGTTTCAATTTCGATCTGTGTTGGAAGGATATGACTTGTTGATTACTTTGATGGTAGCAATGTGTGTCCTCCTAAATATGTTATATCTTTGGAGGAATGAGCGACTTAAGAAATCACTGAAGCTTATCGTGAATGGGTTAAAACTGATAAAGCCATACTGAGTTTACTCATTGCCACTCTTGGAGATGAAGCTATTGAATATGTAATTGGTAGCAAGACTGCATCTGAAGCATGGGCTAATCTGACTGATAGATATGCTACGGTTTCAAGAGCACGTATTAATCATCTTAAAACTAAGCTGCATACAATAAAGAAAGGTCCTGAATCTATTGAGAAGTATCTGTTGCGTCTTAAAAGCTTGAAAGATCAATTGCTAGTTGCAGGAGAAACAACCTCAGATAATGATTTAATCGTAGCAGCACTATCTGGATTACCATCAGAGTATAACATGATTAAGACTGTTATTGTGGCAAGGGAGTCATCCATTACTCTAAAAGAGTTTCGAGCACAATTATTGAGTGCAGAGAAAACTGCTGAAGAATCTCAGGGGTCATTAAAGTTATCCATGGCTGGAATGTTTTGTCAAGGGGAAACTTCTCAAACTGGTGCAAATAGAAATTTCTACCAAGATGAGTCGTCTAATGGTTTTGGTTATGTGGGACACTCACATAGATCTAATGGTAATGGTCTGACTAGAGGTTATTTTCTCAAGGCAGTATACCACATCAATTTCCTTCTAATATGTATAATGGGGGCTTCAATGGTCAAAGGTATAATTCTAGACCTTGGTTTAATGGAGGAAATGGGACTACTAATAGAGGTAATGGAGGTTTTTCTGGCAGTAATCAGTTTCACTCAAAAGGGGGTTCAAACTGGACTCATTGGAATGGTAATAGTGGGCAGAAATCTGGGATCATTCCTGAATGTCAAATATGCAATAAACGTGGACATATGGCTCCTAACTGCTACTATAGAAATGAACAACAACCAGTGTAGACAAATAACATTCCTGAATGCCAAATCTGTGGAAAAATGGGGCATGTGGCATTGAATTGTTTCCATCGCAGCAACTATGTTTATCAAGGTGCACCTTCACCACCTACTTTAACTGCATTGACTGCTCAGTCTACACCCGAATTCAATGTTGATCAAGCTTGGATTACGGACACTGGAGCCACTCACCATATGACAGGACAAGCAAGTGATCTGGATTTGCTAACACCATTTGAAGGAGATAAAAAATATCACATCCCGGCCCGGGACCTCACCATATCCTGGCCTAGATTCCACCGTAGTACGATATTGTTCGCTTTGGGCCCTGAATTCAATGTTGATCAAGCTTGGATTACGGACACTGGAGCCACTCACCATATGACAGGACAAGCAAGTGATTTGGATTTGCTAACACCATTTGAAGGAGATAAAAAATATCACATCCCGGCCTGGGACCTCACCATATCCTGGCCTAGATTCCACCGTAGTACGATATTGTTCTCTTTGGGCCCATACCACGCCCTCACGGTTTTGTTTCTGGGAACTTACACGAGAACTTGCCAATGGATCACCCATCATGGGATTGCTCTCGTGCGAACTCGCTTAACTTCGGAGTTCCGATGGAACCCGAAGCCAATGAGCTCCTAAAAAGCCTCGTGTTAGGTAGAGATGAGAATATACATATAAGGCATAGAGGATCCACTCCCCTGGGCGATGTGGGATGTTACAAAAAGATTATTGTTGGCAATGGAGAATGTTTACCAGTGAAGAATACCGGTTCATCTTCTTTTCGAACTCACTCTAAACCCTTATATCTTACTATTGTGTTGCATGTCCCTTCTCTTGCTGCAAGCTTATTATTTGTGTATACTTTATGCAAGGATAACAAAGTCTATGTAATTCTTGATGAATGGGGTTTTTGGGTGCAGGACAAGGTAACAAAGGCAATCTTAATGAGAGGAATGAGTAATGGAGGCCTGTACTATATTCCAAAGAGTCTTTTCTTCAAGAATAATATGCAGTAGTTAAAGATAGCTCCAAAGGCGTTTTTGGGACAAGCTGTGAATGCTTCTTTGTGGCACCATAGATTAAGACATCCAACAAATGATGTATTACATAGTATGCTTTCTCATTCCTAAATATTGTATACTACTGATGTGGATACACATGTGTGTCAATTCTGTCTTAGTGGGAAAGTGACTAGACAAGTGTTCTCTGCTAGTTCTTCTATTGCTAAGAGACCTTTTGAAAGAGTCAGTAGTGATGTATGAGGACCGTGTCCAATTGTATATGTTGAAGGATATAAATACTATGTGATTTTTGTGGATCATTATACCATATTTACTTGGTTCTTTCCTTTGGTGTATAAGTCTCAAGTTTTCTTTGTGTTTGAAAAGTTTTATGCGTTTGTTCAAAATCATTTCAATGCTACAATTCAGTTCTTCCAATCTGATGGTGGCGGGGAATTCACTGGTATAAACTTTAAGAAATTTCTGGAATCAAAAGGGATTGTGCACTTAGTGTCATGCCCTCATACACCTCAACACAATGGAATTGCTGAGCGAAAGCATCGCCATATTATAGAAACTGCAATCACTCTTATGTCTACAACAGCATTACCTCATAATTTTTGAACTCATGCTTGTGCTCATGCAATTTTTCTTATAAATAGAATGGTGTGTAAGTCTTTAGCTATGCAGTTTCCTTTCTATAAACTATTTGGTTATCATCCTCAGTGGCATTCTTTAAAGGTTTTTGGTACAACATTGTATCCTTTTTTTAGACCCTATAATAAGACTAAACTAGAAGCTCGAACAGATCAATGTGTGTTCTCGGGATATGTGTTAGGATATAAAGGAGTGGTGTGCTATCACAAGACAAAAAGAAGGTTGTTCATTTTTAGGCATGTGATTCATGATGAGAAGGTATTTCCTTTTCAAGGTTCAGTAAATTTCCAACAATTGAATGAGAGTTCTCAATCTACTTGTAGACATCCTATCCTTTTTCCAATAGTGTTGCTTGTGCATTCTAGAGGTACATCTCAGTCTTCAAGTATTGGGGTTCCACAACTATTAGCTCAGTCAGGGGGTGATTCACGGGTTTCAGATTCTTCATCAATGGTGTCTACATCTTTGGATTAGCATTCGAGTGGTTCTTTTCAACTATAGGCCTCACCTCTAGGTACAACTCTTTCCTCCTCCCTCACAAGATGCCATGTTACCTGTCCATAACCCTGTTCGAATTGAGGTACCTCTCTCTCTGGAATCTGCTCATTCAACTTCTTTAGTTAGTCCTACTCAACATCATGAATCTAATGTCCTTGTTTCTACCCATCCAATGCAAACACGACTAAAAACTGGTGCTATTACTAGGAGAGATTATAAAGCTTTTTTTGTTGTTACACATGGGTGTGAGAATTTTAATTGGTTATCATGTACTCTTTCTTGTATTGGTTTCATTGCGGTTCTAAACCTTGTTGAACCTATTGAACCATCATCCTTTAAGCATGATGTTGCTATTTTTGAATGGAGAGATGCCATGACTGAAGAGTTTCTTGCTTTACAAAAACAAAGAACTTGGGAGTTAGTTCCTCAACCCTCTGGCAAGAATGTAATTGGTAGTAAATGGGTTTATAAAATTAAGAAGGATCAAGAAGGGAAGATATCAAGGTATAAAGCTCGGTTGGTTGCACAAGGATTTAGCCAGGAACAAGGTTTGGATTATGAAGAAACCTTTAGTCCTGTTGTCTGCCATAGTACTGTGAGGATTGTTTTAGCACAGGCAACTGCAAATAAATGGTCTTTAAGGCAATTAGAAGTGAAGAATGCCTTTCTTCACGGGGAATTACAAGAAGAAGTTTTCATGAAATAGCCTCAAGGCTTTAAAGATCCAAACCATCCATATTATGTGTGCAAATTGGTCAAATCTCTGTATGGCCTCAAGTAAGCACCTCGTGCTTGGAATTCAAAATTCACATCATATTTGCCATCTTTGGGCTTTATTGTCTCAGATTCTGATACTAGTATGTTTGTCAAATTTGTGAATAGACATGTGGTTATTATGCTGCTATATGTTGATAATATAATCATCATTGGATATGATACTGTGTTAATTCAGCAAGTCATTGATGAATTGGGTGTTGTGTTTGAAATGAAAGACATGGGCAAACTCACTTTCTTTCTTGGGTTGCAGATTACCTACAAAGATAATGGTGACCTGTTTATTTCACAGTCTAAGTATGCTAAGGATCTGATTAAGAAAGCTGGTATAGTCTCTTGCAAAGCCTCACCCACACCCTGCAAACCTCATACACAACTACTTAAAGATGAAGGAACAGTGATGACTGATCCCACATTGTTTCGAAGTTTGGTAGGGGCATTACAGTATCGAACATTTACTCGACCGGATATTGCTTATGCTGTCAACTATGCTTGTCAGTTTATGTCCCATCCTAATGATGTCCAACTTTTTTTTGTCAAGAGAATCATTAGATACCTTCAAGGGACTGTGGAATGTGGTCTTACATACTCTTGTACACCTACTCTTGATCTCATGGCATATAGTGACGCTGATTAGGCCTCGGATATTAATACCAGACGATCCACAACTGGTTATGTTGTTTTTCTTGGACAAAATCCAGTTTCTTGGCAGTCTAAAAAGCAGGCAGGTGTGTCTTGAAGTTCAACAGAAGCAGAGTATAAAGCTTTGGCTAATACTGCTGCTGATGTAGCTTGGATTAGGCTCATTCTCCGAGATTTGAAGGTGTTTCTACCACAACATCCCCTTCTTCATTGTGATAATATTTCTGCTCTTGCACTATGCTCAAATCCAGTATTTCATACGAAGATCAAGCATTTAGACACTGATTTCCACTTTGTGCGTGAAAGAGTGTAGAAAGGAGATTTACAGGTTGAATATATTTCCACTTCTGATCAAGTTGCCGATATATTTACCAAGGGACTTCATGGACCATTGTTTTTGCAGCATTGTTCAAATCTCAAGCTTGGTTTTCCTAGTTGAATTTGGAAAGGGGAGTATTGAGTGATGATTGGGTGGTTACTGTACCAATCACAAACTGGAATTCTGTGAATTCCCAGTTTGGATTGAAGGGGAGTATTGAGTGATGATTGGATAATTAGGAATAATTTTGTAGTGCCAAGTGTCATCATCTGGTAGACTTAGTTAGTTAGAGAAAAAGCTTACTCATTAAGCTACTAGATTACTATAAATACCAGAGAAAGACTATATTGTAAAGTTGAGTTTTTTGGCAGAATACAATACTCTCTCACATTTCTCTCTTGCTCTTCGTACTTTCTTCTTCATTCTTTCATTTCTGGTTTGTTATGAGTCCACCTATCATTACCCTATAAACAATTATATTTATTTTTGTAATCGCAAGTAAACACGTCATCACAATAAACAGATTTGAATTAATTAGAATGTTGTGTATCTAGTTTCTTTCTTAAACCCCAAGACATTATTTCTCCCAAATTAAATAGGTAATATATACGGTTATCCATGACCGACTAGCAATTACAAACTGAGAAAGCTAATGAAAAAAGGGGAAAAAAGCGAGAAGAAAACGACTTAGCAAGAAGAAAACGACTTGGAATAATTTCTTTAATTTCTAGAAGACTGCAAAAACTTCTTTCTTGCAAGCAAAACAAGATTCAGGGTTCTTAAGGAGGGCCCTCATAGTATATCTCCTTTTGAATTTTGATCCATCTCTATCTCTATCTGTATTCTCTGCTGATTCTTGTGAGCCACGTAAACCAGAATGGGTTTGGAATCTCCATGCCAATATTATTGGTCTAGTTGAACAGGTTCTCTAACTTTTTATCCAAAGAAATTTTAATATTCATTCGCTTCTTACATGCATCTTTACATTTTTTGTTTCTCTTATCACGTAACACATGAACAAAAATTCCGTTTTGACATAACACAGCTTAAGATTTGCGATTTTCAAAATAAAACTGAAAAATATAGAAAATTAAAATCTAAATTGACAAGGCAAATACCACCAAAACCATGAAAGTCCAAACTTTTTAGAGAGGAGAGTTAGAAAGCCTATGGTAGGCCATACATTTCATGCTGGCTGTTCCCTAGGCTAGGCTGCTGGTGTTTTTGCCTTTAGATTTCTTATCTGATGTTATAAAATTAATAAAATTAGTTATCCTTAACATCCTGGTCAGCTTGTCTACCACTGCATGCTTCTGCAATCTGCGAGTTTGAAACTTTAAGTCTGCAATTTCAACATGCTGATGCCAACTGCTTAATGTTTGACCTCAGAACACGGACAAATGTACTACTGACTGGTCTTAAATCAAAATTAAAAATAATGAAAATAAAAAAAATAGCTTGAAAATTTTAAGTTTTAATAATAAAAATAAAATAAAGGGTAAAATAAATATTACCAGAATTGAATTTTTAATGTAAAAATATAATTTTTTATTAAATTGAACAATATAAAAAAAAAATCCAAATATTTAATGTATTTAATTCATTTACTTTGCTTTTTAAAGCTTTGGTTGGAGGAAGCACCAAAAGTTAATAAAAGCACAGAGCACCATGTTCACTCCGGTGCGCGTGTGGGGTTTAAAAAACAGAGCAAAGACAAAGTGCCCAAACCCTATTGGCACGAGAATGAACAACCCAATTGAAAATTCTTGTAAAAAAAGCAAAGTTCAACTGAAAATTTTATCAAAAAAAGAAAACCGAGATGAAAAAAAAAGAGATTTCTAGTATGTTTCCAGATATTTTGTACAATGCTATATTTAACCGTTAAATTGTTTGTGGAGACACAATAAGTAAGATTTAACAATCTAAATACCAAATTTTTTTGTAACACTGTATAGAGAAATATGGTAGAAATTATGTAAGAAAAAAACTTATTTATTGATTTGCTCTTTGAAATTGTATTTTAATCTCACTTTACTCTTGAAACAATATGTCTCATTTTATTCTTTGAAACTGCCATGATTGAGCTGTTTCACCCCATTTTTGTCAATTCTCATGAATATTAAATGAATTGATAGTCTGAACATCAAAACCATGTTGGCAAAGATGAACCATTGTGGTTGGTGATTAATATGAAATTTTCAGATTGCCAAGTTTCTACTAGTGTGAACGCAATGGGTGAAATGACTCATTTTTAATAGTTTCAGACGATAAAATGATACAAATTCAGTTTAGAGGCAAAGTGGAATTATAAAAGGCCTGAGAAAATCAATAAATAAGCCTTAAAAAAACCCAAGTGAAAATTGAAAAGAAAGAAGGGTTCTTTCTCAGGCTTTGGAATATGCATGATCTGGTGAGAGCAGAGACAAACCAGGCAAAGCAAAGACCTGAGAAAAGTTAAAGAGAGAGGGGCAGAGTTTAAAAAAAAGGAAACCAAAAGGGTAAAAGCTCACTCAGCAGAGCATTCTTCTCATACCTTCCCACTTTGTCTCTCTGTCTGCTCCCGTGAAACTTCGTTTTCTATACTCTGTTGGGTTCATTTTCTTTTCATTTTTACCATACCAATTTGCGTATTTTACTCCCTGCCAGTATGCGTTAACCTTTGGATCCCTATATACCCCCTACTTTATGACTCTCTCTCTCTCTCTCTCTCTCTCTCTACCCAGCCTTCCTTTTAAATAGGTTATCATAAACCCACGCTCACATTCACCCAACATCAAAAGAAAGGGAGGAAAAACAAAGGCACCACATTTTGCAACCCTTTGAGTCTCTCAGGTCAAAATCTCTTCTCTTCTGCTCAAAGAACTTTCACACTCAATGGATCAAGTAAGCCTTGTTTTTAATACCCTTTTGGAGTTTAATCTTGACGATGTTAAATCTTTTGTTTACTTTTTTCTGATATGAATTTGCTGGTTTTGTGTATAAACAGGAATTTAGGATGATGAGGAGTCAAGTTCCAGCGTTTGGGAGCTGGGATTGGAACCAAGACCTTCCATTTACTCAGTGTTTTGAGTCGGCAAGGCAGGCTGGGCTTCTGCGCTACAATACTTACTCTGATGGACACGATGAAGATCGTGATCTGTACGTTGCTGGTGATCTGTATGAGAATCATGTTGTCACACCTGCCATGATTGTTGTTCCTCGCAGAAGGGTAAATTTTAAATTCTTAATGTCCAACTTGTCTTCTAAGTCCAAATTTTGCTTCAAATTCCACATTGATCATAGATAATCTTTAGGACTTAATCCTAACCATAAAACCTTATTTTATCTAGTTAGAGAAATGCACGCACATATCACTCGTTACGAACTTTTAAAAATAAGACTGGAGGGACACTAAACTGATAAGAACTGTATACAAACCACAGTTTAGCACACTTTATTGACGTCTCGGTGTCTCTTGTGTCCTATTTTTCATTAAATTCTTAACATGTTTACTGTGTGATTATTTCCAAAATACTTGCATGGTTTGATGGATGGATGGATGGATGGAGGATGAATGATTGATTGATTTTTTTTACTATTGGTGGCAAATTCTGCAGAACAAAATGCGGCAGTCACATGCGAAAGAAGCAAAAGAGGAAAGTTGGGTGGTGAGTGATGTGAAGGAGCCACCAAGCCCTCCACCAAGGCACAGGCCTACACCAAAGCCAGTGGATGAAGACTTGTACAAAATTTCACCAGACCTCCTCTATGCAAAATCCAAAAAGGTAAAGGGAGCTCTCCAAAGTCTCTTTATCTTTACCTATGTGAAAGATTATTGCACCTTTAAATAAAATTGCCATCTATTAGGACTTTAGTTTTAACCTCTTTTTTGACCTTATTGTATAAAGTTCTTTCTAATAAATTTATAGTAATTATTTTTTCTTCTTTTTTTATTTCAACTTTTTGGTTGCAGAAGAGAGGATTTGGGTTCTTTTCAAGCTGCTTGCTGCCATCCTGTGTTGCTTGAAGCAGTAGAGAGGAGATTTTATATCGGAGTTATTAGTAAATATACGAGGAAATTAAAGAGCAAAGTGGTTTAGTGTTTCAAGTTTTCCACTTCAAGATTATGAACATATTTAGCTACTGAAGGATTAATTTGTCTTTCTCCTTGTCAGTGGATTTGGGGAGCTTGTAACTTTGTTTTTACCGAATCTTTATATATATTATTGAGCAAAAACTCCTCAATCTTTTGTGGTGATTTCAAATTAGTCTTAACCTTTTGAAACATTTCAAATAATTAATTAAAATTTTGAAAATTAGATATCTGGTAGGTCATCGGAAACTTTACCAAAATTAAGTAATAACTTATTAACCTAAAATGATGAGGTGGACAAATACTAAAGTTAGTTTTCACTAATTGACGTTTTTTGAGTTCTAATCCCTTAATTGACTCATTCTTGCCAAGTTCTACCATAAATTTGCTTAGCTAAATGACGTTAATTTAGAGATTCAAATTTGCATAGATGATTTTAAGAGTTAAAACACGCTTACTATTTGTCATGTCATCCCTGAACGCTAGTGAACTAAATAGATGTTCAATTTTTAAAACCTTAAGTAGTTATTTAGAATATTTTAAAATTTTAGAACCAATTTTAGATTCAGCTCTAAATTTGAGTAGTTATGCGGACTTAATCCTATATTATTTCATTGTGAAATATTGTTGGAACTTGGAATTTTAATTTTATAAGATATTGTAAAAGGAAGAGAAAGGGCTTTCTTTTTTTTGGGGTTTATTTTTGGTCAGATGTGTGGGGTTTAATATATATTTGAATATTCACATATCGCTTGAAAAGAGGGAAATAGGGTTGGGTTTGGGATACAAAGATTTTACCAAGATTTTACGTAGGAGAAAAGGTATCACATGTGGGGGGTATTGGATATTTCCTTTTCATGATAAAAGGAAAAAGGAAAAGAGAGGAAAGAAAAAAGAAAAGGGATAGGAACAGTATATATAACACCCACCCAGAACAGTGATTGATACAAAAGGCACTCAACACACGTAAACGATAACTTTAGGTTTGGGAAATTGGGCAAGAATTAAAATTATAGGTCAATTTTACACTGTTAGTCCACATGGTTTATTAACATTCTCAATTTTGTTCTTGTAAATTTTTTTCTTGCATTTCCGTCTTTGTTTTTCTTTTTATTTTCACTTTTAGTTCAGTCCATTGGAGTTGATTTTTCCGTCTAACTTTATTTTAGATTAGTTTTTCATTTGAAAAATTCAACTTGGAACAAATTTCGGGTTATTTAACGGGCAAACAATGCTATAATGAATTGCAAAGAAAAAAAAAAGGCAATAGAAAATATTACAGTAGAAACGCGAAAGTGAAAATGGAGATAAACGACGGAGACTACCTATTGGCATAAATTAATCGATATTATGTGATGGAGAGATTTTAGATGTGGTGGTGTTTTGTATGGATATCGATAGATTAGATAGGCGTGATATCCTCTCATTATGGTTGCTTTATAATCCTCCACTTTCTTTTTGTTTACTAAAGTAGGATGCATGTGGGGTTAGGGAACTAAAGGGGATTAAGGTGTTCAAATTCTAAAAAGCATCCATCCCTTGTATGCAAATGTGTGACTATAAAAATATACAGATAAAAATTTGGCAACACAGGTTTCGTTTCCCTATCATAAAAAGTAAATTTTTTTGTTCTGTTAAATTTGACCACCCTTGAACTAATTAGAAAATATTTGGTAAACCTGTAGTAAACTAACCACTTGGTATAAATTTAGCACTACATTCTGGAAAGATTAATCTTTTTTAGCAACTTTTTCATTTGGACTTTCTTATTTTACTCTAGAGTAAAATTCTCAACCCTGTTATTCACATCCCCTTTCCTCCCCTTCTTTCACACATTGATTTTTGTCTTATTATCTCTATAAAAAATCAATATAAAATGTTGACGTGACTTAACCGTGACCATTCAAATGGACAAGGTTGTCTGCCCTCCACTTCCGGTGCCCTCCCCGTGCCTTCCTATTTGTGTGGTCACGGTTAAGCTATGTCAACATTTTATATTACTATTCATTTTTGTCTTATTATATATATAAAAAAAACAATATAAAATGTTGACGTGGCTTAACCGTGACCACACAAAACAGGAGGACACTGAAATGGCATTCGAAGTGGAGGGCAGACAATCCTTGTCCCGTTCAAATATGAGAGGATGGAAGGGTAGAGAGATTAGGAAGGTAAAGAATCCTACTCCCTTCTTTATCTCGTAATGTTGCACAATTTCCAAACTACCTATTTTTAGGTTGCTCTTAATGATCATCTTTATTAAAAAATAACTAAATTGAAAATTATTTAGTTATCTAACGGTTATTTATAAAATAGACAAATCATGTTCTTCACTTAACTAAAATATCGTCAATGTGAACTGGCTATCAAATAATTTCTAATTTTGTTGACTTTGTAGAGTTGAAGTTTACTGAGTGATTTAAAAGTTACATAGTTTTGATCACCAAGAATGAGTAAGAAGAAAGCTGAAAGTATAAACGAGAAAATTCAAGTAAAAAGTAATGAGAATCGAGTGGAAAGGTTATTAAAATTCCATCTTTCATTAATACGTTAAAGACCTTGTAACCTATTTAGCCCTTGTATTCAGATTTTGTCCATGAGCAGTAGGTCTCGGGTTCGAGACTTGGGAGCAGCCTCTCCATAAATGGGGGTAAGGCTAGCCGACATTCACCTCTTCCAGACCCTGCGTAAAGTGGGAGCCTTGTGCACTGGGTACGACATTAATATTCATATTTTGTCCAACTTCTGAAACCAATTGTAATTGTGTAGGGAGGTTTGTGTGTGTATATATATATATATATATATATATATATATATATATATATATATATATATATATATATATATATATATATATATATATATATATGCCCTTTATGCAAAGGGATCCTAATTTTTTTTTAAGTGGGAATTAGGTGTGGGGCTTACTCTACATCGAACTTCAATGATCCGAACCGTCTATTTTGTAAGTCTCGATTCATAGATCATCCTTGCAAAAATTCAATTCAATTTTAAAACATTTGCCTATTTAATTATCAAGATAAAATTTCATTGTTTCTTATATAACAAAATATTCGTTAATATTTTTTAACCCAATCAGATGTCTCATTTTCGATTTAGCTAATATTTTGCAAGGATCATCTATGAGGTGTAATTTAAAAAAAGACGGGTTGGATCGTTAAAATTCGATGTAGTGTGGATCCCACAAGTAATCCTCATTTTTATATATAAAAAAAAGGAATCCATTCCCTTAAAGATTTCCTATATATATATAGTGTTTTCATCCTCTAACCAAACCCGTGATGATTCTGCCATTTGCTTCCATGAAATGGAAGTATCTTATATTTGCATGCAGAAAACTAAGCATTGTGCACGGCTTGGTCTTTCCAGGCAAGGAATAGTGTCACTACTATAATATACTTTATCAGTGGCGAAGCAAAAACCGACAAAAAACCTAATTTCTGTCAGAAATTTAGCAAAATCTTATGTTATACTTAATGAAAGTATAAATAAACTCTTAAGTGTTAGTGAATCTATCGTTTTCATGAGATATGCATTCTATGAAACTAATTTCAACAATCCAATCGTCAAACTTGTTTATATATGCTTCGAGATCGTATACGCTAAAAATCTCAAAAAACAAATATTCAGAGATCAAGTAATGAGACAAAACTTTTCGACGGTTATAAACGAAAAATCACGATTTAACAGCTATTTTAACTCCGATTTTGATAATTTTTTACTGTTACACTCCTTGATCCTATATGAATACAATGAACTAATTTGATCGTCAATTTAAAATATTTACAGAAGTGGATACCATAAAATCTTATGTTATACTTAATGAAAGTGTAAATAAACTCTAACTGTTAGTGAATTTATCGTTTTGATGGGATACGCATCATTCGAAACTAATTTTAACGATTGAACCGTCAAACTTGTTTATATATGCTTCGAGATCGCATACTCCAAATATTGCAAAAAACAAACATTCAGAGATCAAGTAACGGGACAAAACTTTTCGACTGTTATCAAGGAAAAATCACAATTTAACGGTGATTTTAACTCCGATTTTGATGATTTTTTACAGCTACACTCATTGACCCTATATGAATACAATGAATGAATTCGATCTTTAATTTAAAATATTTACACTAGTGGATACCACAAAATCTTATATTATATTTAATGAAAGTATAAATAAATTCTAAGTGTTAGTGAATCTATCGTTTTGATGAGATACACATTCTACGAAACTAATTTCAACGATCCAACCATCAAACTTGTTTATATATGCTTCCAGGTTGCATACGCCAAATATGGCAAAAAACAAACATTTAGAGATTAAGTAACGAGACAAAACTTTTCGACTGTTATGAACGAAAAATCACGATTTAACGGTTATTTTACCTCCGATTTAGATGATTTTTTACAACTACACTCCTTGACCCTATATGAATACAATGAATGAATTCGATCTTCAATTTAAAATATTTACACTAATAGATACCACAAAATCTTATGTTATATTTAATGAAAGTATAAATAAATTCTAAATGTTAGTGAATCTATCATTTTGACATGGATATTTAAAAAAACTAAAATCTATGTTGCTTAGAACCGACGCAGGCTTTAAAATATTTAAAAACAATACTTTGTGTCGTTTAAAAGCGACACCCATACTTTATGTCGCTTAAAAGCGACACTGTTTTGTTTAAAGCGATGCTAGTATTTATAATTATTAAAATATATGTCGGTTATAAACGACATTAAAAGTTTACGTCGGTTTAAAAGCGACATAGACATTTTATGACGCTTATAAGCGACATTAAATCCGACGTCAGCTTCAGTTAGTGTCGCAACGATCTTATCCGCCACTATATTATATTAAACCGACGCCACCTACTGACACTATAAGGCCCTTTTGTAGTAGTGTGTTACTTTCCATATAGAAACCGTTTTCTTCTTTGTTTGGATATCACCTTTTCATGAAGGGTCGCAACTCTTCACGAGGTTTGCAGAAAATATAACTTCATGAGGGTTGCATAAAATATAACTAATTTTCTCAGACTAAACGTTAGTTCTTTACAACAAAAAAACAAATCACATCTCATATGTTTTCACGAGAATTATAAACATTTCAACCAATTCAAGTAGAGGCAAGTGACTTTTTACCATAGTGGTGAAAATGAGTTGAGCCTTTGTATGAAGACTTGTGTTCAAACTTCGTCAGTGACTAATCGAACACAAAAAAAACCAATGTAAGTAGAGGAAACATCATATTACAAAAATTTGCTTAACCAAATAACTTTTCCCAGTGAAAACTCGTGAAGAAATAACCTTTTGTCAACTAGTACAAGATTATACACATATCATTGTCACTTATATAAAAGACAAAACAAGTGCTATGCATGCTCCAATATTATCTCTTAATTTGAATCCAATCAAATCTTAATAAATTCACGAATAGTATATGAATTTATGAATCACTTCATGCATACGTAAAAACACAACAATAATACATATATAGTTGGCATGTTCTTCGAAACAATACATGTATGAATACAAAAATGTTGTCTACAAAGTGATCATGCACTTATTAAATTAACAATCAAAACGAATATGGAAACCCCAAGTATGAATTACCAATTATGAAATGCCAATTCGGAACTGATGACAAGATTATAGCAACCAAACCCTAAACTTAAGAGTGGAAAAATAGGGTCTAATTGCCATATTAAATCACATGAAAAATTAAGAAATAATTCATGCAATTATATATCAAAGTAATGCATGCACATGATTAACCAATGTTAAACGAACATAACATAATGGATTAGAAAAACCTAGAAATACAGTCGAGACAAGTGTTGGACACTCTGTTCTTAAGACAAGTTTACACCCCATTACGGTGCTCATGGTTGGTTGGTGCTTGTGTCCTAGGATACAAAATATCACGTCCTTGTAATAGTAGCACTCCAAATCACAAGGCTTTAATGAATTACAATTGTGTTGAAAAGACTCTCATATAGACTCAATGAGACTCTAATTTTTAGTACACTCTACTTATCTATAGATTTGAGATACTTCTTTATAAAGCATGTGACCATTCATGAAGAGTCAAAAGTTGCAACTCTTCATTATGATAGACGCATATTTCTATTAAAAGACATTACTTCTATTTCCACTCAATTATTTAATAATAATAATAATAATAATAATATTTCCAACAATGCTCTTAGAAAAGTCTCCAATTTGAGTTCCGCCAAAATAAAAAAGTGTCAATTATCCCAATTTAATTTACAAATTATGAAATAGGCATCAATAAACTTATAGGGCTTTGAGTTGGGGTTATGACATAATTGGGAATACCGAAAGTTTTCGATCAAATTAGGCTATTTTCTAGCTTTTAACCTGCAAGCAGCACAACAATGACGAAAGCTATGGAAAGAGATAGAGAAAGAGAAGAGATATTTTTCAATATTTTTCTTGAATATATCCGTCTATCATTTTCCCTACAATTGGTTACATATATTATTTTTCCAACACTACATGCCAGCTGGCATAACTAATCAAAAATACTTATTTAATAACTAAGCTTGTGATTAAGATAATCACAGCTATAACACACATGGGAACCTGGATGAACAGATTGCTCAGCTCATGCAGTGCAAGCCCTTGTCCGAACAAGAGGTACCCAAAGCCTCTAACTTTTCACATTTTCAAGTATTTTAATTTTAATTTAAGTCCATTTCTTTTTATTTTTTTAATTAATTTTTGTGTAAATGTGTTTTTGGTGAGAATTTGTGTTGAGTTTTAGGAAATGAGACGGATCGGGCTATGAAATGTTAGACCTTGATGGGGCAGATCGAAAAAAGTGGTGCATTTCTTTGTTTGCGACTATGGGCATGATCTGTGAATTGAATTTAGCTGAATTAGGGTTCTTATGGGACTGATCTAGGGTTGTGATTTCATATAATTTGGGGATCCATGGATGAATGTTTTGATTTCACTTAGGTGGATCAATCTTTTTATTGGATTTACCGCGGGGTTAAAAATTCTAAAGAAATACATGAACTTGGGGTGTGTAATGATTTGTTCTGCTGTTAGGATTGGGTATTGGCAATGTGGGTCAGATCCCATTTTCTGTGACACTGCGGGTTTCCGCATGTGGGTTTGTGAACAAGAGAAACAAAATTTGCATTTCTATGTATAAGGCCACAAAAACTGAATCTTTCAATGTGGGCGTGTGGTTCGGTGCGGTTTCGAGTGAAACCACAATCGAAACCGAAACTTTTTGCGGTGCGGTGCGGTTTTGAAGCCAAAACCGAAATAAAACCAAACCGTTTGGTTCGGTTCGGTGTGGTTTCAAACGGTTTCGGTTTGGTTTTTAAGAAAAACATATACAATTTAAAATATACACCTATTTATGCATAAGACGATCTTATTTTTCTTATATATTAATTAATGAATATGCAGCAAAATTGTAGCAAAAACAACAACAACAATGCAGCAAAAAACAGTGGCAAAACTGCAAAAAAAATGCAGCAAAAAGCAGCAGCAAAACAACAGAAAAACAACACCAAAACAACTGCAAAAAAAAACTGCACCAAAAATGCAGCAAAAAACTGCAGCAAATCTGCACCAAAACTGCAGCAAAAAGCTGCAACAAAGATGAGTTTTAAGAAGATGAGTTAAGGAGATGAAGATGTGTTTCAGCCTTCAGGAGTCGAAGTGCAAAATTAGATGATAATGATAGTCTAGTAACCTAGTTGAACTAATTAAGAGTTTAAAATATAACATTTATTTATTAATTTTGTTATATGGTGCGGTTTCGGTTTCGGTGCGGTTTTGAAAACCCAAAACCGAAACCAAATCGTTTTCTTTGCCGCGGTTCGATTTCGAAACCGAAACCATTTCAAAACCACAAAATCAAACTGTTCGGTGCAGTTTGATTCGATTCGTGTTTCGGTTTCGGTTTTCAGTTCCAAGTGCCCACCCCTACTTTCAAAGGATTTTCAAAACCGATGTGGAGTTATGATTAGCAGAGACTTTGTGGAGCGTGGTATTTGAGTATGGTTTTGGCTAAATGTGATCATTGTAATACATTGTTAAGGAGATACCTTGAATTCTTCCTTATTTAGACAGTTCTGAAATCAGTAATGTTAAACGTCCTTAGTTTACGTTCTATTCTATGAGGAAACTCTATACACCTTTTGATTTGCCAAATAATGTGCATTCTGCGGTGTATGCTTTATTTCTTGGGGAGGGATGAAGGTTGTGTGGGTATGCTAGGCTGATGACATACTTTACAAGAGTGTTAGCTTTGAAAGTGAGTTGCTTTAGTGCTTCTTGAATTTCAGAACATGGCTATGTTCTGTGGTACACCAGCCCATACACTATTACACGTTATAAGACCAAAAAAATTGCTCATTGAAGGTGCTAATGAGCAAGAAATTGGAAATCTGTTATCGAAAGTGCACGCATGTTCAATTTAATGTTTGTTCGTTTCTTGGGAGTTTATTTAAGATGTAAAATAATTGTCATCTTAATTTTTTTGTTTAATATAGGTAAGGGTGCTTTGCGGGAAGGCCAAGGAAATATTAATGGAAGAAACCAATGTCGAGGTGGGCCTTTTTAGTTGCAAGTTTCTGTTTTATGTCTTTCTTTGTATTGCTTCATACAGGTTTTGGACCTATAATGATTGGGACATGTCCTGAGGTAAATGAATAACCATTTTGGGTCTTATGTTTTGCAGCCTGTGAAAAGCCCTGTAACTATCTGTGGTGATATTCTTCGACAATTCCACGATCTGGCGGAGCTTTTCAGCATTGGAGGAAAGGTATTTGTTCTGATTTGGGCTATTTAATCCTTCTTACGTTTGCTTAACAGGTTGCTACTTATTGGTGATGTTCTCTCTTTTCTAATTTGTAGTTCTGGTTTGTTCTGTTGGATGTTTTCTCTTTCCTAATTTATTTCTCTTTCCTAGTTTATAATTTCTTTGGAATGTGTTTCAGACTTCTCTCAAAACGTCTATGGCGGCGAACCCAAAACGCCACCCGTTTTAACCGATCCCAAAATTTCACCCTTTCCGACTCCCAAAACAACTGACTGTTTATGGGTTGTTGCTGATTTCGCTGCCCATTCAAGCTTTACAGTAATGGCCTCGAATCCGCAGAACGAACCTAGGGCCTCGAGACAGGTCGAGAAGCCGCCGATTGAGCCGATACGGCCACCTACGGTGGAGGAGATGCGCAGCCAAGACATTTGGAGCAACTGCGCCATCCGCAGTGTCGTTAGTGGAGTTATGGGTATCGCTATAGTTCCTTCCTTTGGCTTATTTTTGGATTTTCTCACATGGGTTTTGATTCTTTTTTCGTCTTTCCCTGTTTGGTTGCCGAGGAAACGTGGGAAAGTTACCGTCTTTTTGTTCGTCTGTTGTCTCGATTTATATATTTGTGGGTTTCAGAATGTGCAGAAGATTGGCGTATTGGTAAGGTTGTGATAGGTTTAGTTGTTCACACAAATTTGTTACTGTTGGGGTATGAATGTATCAAAAGAGGTGTAAATTTCATTATTTTAAAGTGAATATTGGGTTTTCTCAGTATAGCAAACTCTACCAGAAGGTTACATTGGAAATTGTTCTACGGTTTCCACAAATTCTTTGGAATTCAAATCCCCTTTTAATTTAGGAATCAGACTTTCTTGGTTTTCCAAAATCTCATCGTCTCTCAATATTATGTTTTCAACTTCTATAAACAAAAAAAGTTATTCATCGTCTCTGAATTGCTTATGCATGTCAGCATTGCAAACGATTTACAATTATCACTTGCTCAAATTTTATTCTGTTTGTAATTAATTTTGAATGGGTGATCGGAACTTATCAGAGTAGCAAATGTATATTGTCATTACATTTGTTTTTGGTTGCAAAAATTTTGTTTTGAATTATTTGGTTTCATACTTTTCTCGGGATTTTAGTGCATTTTCATAGATTATTTGGGGGTAGCATCATCTGTGATACGGTCTTAGATTTTCTAGAATTATTTGTTTATCTTCTTTCTACTTTTTGCAATAAGGCTGGCGATGCTGTATGGCACAGAATGTTGGGCGGTGAAGCATCAACACGTACACAAAATGGGTGTAGCGGAGATGAGGATGCTTCGTTGGATGTGTGGGCACACGAGAAAGGATAAGATTAGGAATGAGGATATCCGGGGTAAAGTAGGAGTAGCCGAAATTGAAGGAAAGATGAGAGAAAATCGGTTACGGTGGTTTGGACATGTGCAAAGAAGGCCTACTGACGCTCCGATTAGAAGATGCGACTATGGGACAGAGGTTCAGGGCCGAAGGGGTAGAGGAAGACCTAGGAAAACTTTGGAAGAGACCCTAAGAAAAGACTTAGAGTACTTGGATCTAACGGAGGACATGACACAGGACAGAACACAATGGCGTTCTAAGATTCATATAGCCGATCCCACTCAGTGACTTGGATTTTCCAAGTCTCCAACCGAGAAGTTTTCCTCACTCGGGAAATTAAGGGAACACTACCTCAACCTACATGATCCACTCACAAAGCTTCAACATACAAGCTTCAACAAAAGAAAATTCAAAGAACTTAGCGAAGAAGGCTTTGGTGTATTTAACACAATACGTTGAAATGAAGGAAAACTTATTTATTGATATCCCCGATAAGTTACAAATATGTACGTATACTTGAGTCAAAATAAACAAACAAGAGGGAGCCTTCACAAAGGTTGCTTAGGAGAAGTCTCAGCAGTCGGTAGAGCCCCAGAAAGAGAAGGCACCGGAGGGGGATCATTCGGAGCCTCAGTACTGGACAGAACCCTAGAAGGAGGAGGCATCAGAGGTTGATCATTTGGAGCTTCATTACGCGGTACAGCCCCAGAAGACGAAGGCAATAAATGCCTTTGGAACAAACCCACAAATCTCTGATGATCAAGTAAAACCTGACCATCAGATTCTTTCATCTGGTCAAGCTTCCTCTTCATGTTTGTAGCATAGTCATGTGCGAGCCGGTGCAACTGTTTATTCTCATGCTTGAGCCCTCTAATCTCCTGTTTGAGACTCATCACTTCAGCCGCCAATGATTCAACTTGGCGGGTTCGAGCAAATAGGCGTTGGGCCATATTAGACACAGAACCTGCACACTGAACACTGAGAGCCAGAGAATCCTTAACAGCCAACTCATCAGACCGTTTGGAAAATAGTCTGTTATCTTTGGGAGTGAGAAGGTTCCTGGCCACTACCGCAGCGGTCATATCATTCTTCATCACGGAATCCCCAACGGTAAGAGGACCAGTAGGGGAGACGAAAGATGGGCGCCATATGTTGTCTGGAGAAGGCGGGGCTGCCTCTTCAACAAAGTTCAAGTCAAAACGACGGTCGGAGGGGACAGACATTTTCAAAGGTGTTGAAGAGAGAAGAGGTCGGACAAATCAAGATCTTAGAAGAGCAAGAATGGAGCTTCTACTGATGGATATTCAAGTGTGCTTTGGAACTTAATGTCAGCCCCTATAAAAATCTACACTCGACGAAGCTTCAGAAATCGAAGAGGCGCCTGCTCAGAAATCGAAGAGGCGTTTGCTTTCTCAAAAGCTGGGCTGCTCAGAGACCACGAGGGTCGATCTCAGAAAGCGAAGAGGCGTTTGCTTTCTCAAAAGCTGGGTTGCTCAAAGACCACGAAGGCCTATCTCAGAAATCGAAGAGGCTTGTTTTCTCAAAAGCTGAGCTGCTAAGAGACCACGAGGGCCGATCTCAGAAATCGAAGAGGCACCTACTTTTCCAGCCTTGTCAGCACCTGTCACACGCACACTCAGCTTTGCGGAAATTATGGGCATTCTGTCGAAGATTTCTGGCGAAGTAGAAAGCACATGAATCGTACTGTTCAATCATCCACTTCCCACACGCAACAGTAGCTCATGGGTACCACAGATAACTTTGCCAAAGTTCTCTGACAAAGTTGAGACACGTGAAGCTTGCAGCTCCCACTACATCGTTCTGGCCAAGAAGGGTAAAAGAATAGCAAAGAAACAACACTAACAAAGTTTAGACACATAAATTTTGAAGGTCTAGCTACCATATTATTACCCACAAGGGTAAAGGAACAGTACCACTGCTGGATAATTGGAAAGTCCCGGTGTGTCAACCTCTGTGCTTCGTGGCAAGGTAGACTAGCAAACATGCCCAACCTTTACTCACATTCGAGAAAACACTCCCAACAAGATTGCTTGCTCCAAAATCGAAGAGGCACCGCCCTCCGAATCTCGAGAGCCAGACTCCCAACATGATTACTTTCTCAAAAAACGAAGAGAGGGTAAAGGAACAGTACCACTGTTGGATAATTGGAAAGTCTCGGTGTGTCAACCTCTGTGCTTCGTGGCAAGGTAGACTAGCAAACATGCCCAACCTTTACTCACATTCGAGAAAACACTCCCAACAAGATTGCTTGCTCCAAAATCGAAGAGGCACCGCCCTCCGAATCTCGAGAGCCAGACTCCCAACATGATTACTTTCCCAAAAATCGAAGAGAGGGTAAAGGAACAGTACCACTGCTGGATAATTGGAAAGTCCCTGTGTGTCAACCTCTGTGCTTCGTGGCAAGGTAAACTAGCAAACATGCCCAACCTTTACTCACATTCGAGAAAACACTCCCAACAAGATTGATTGCTCCAAAATCGAAGAGGCACCGCCCTGCGAATCTCGAGAGCCAGACTCCCAATATGATTACTTTCTCAAAAATCGAAGAGAGGGTAAAGGAACAGTACCACTGTTGGATAATTGGAAAGTCCCTGTGTGTCAACCTCTGTGCTTCGTGGCAAGGTAGACTAGCAAACATGCCCAACCTTTACTCACATTCGAGAAAACACTCCCAACAAGATTGCTTGCTCCAAAATCGAAGAGGCACCGCCCTCCGAATCTCGAGAGCCAGACTCCCAATATGATTACTTTCTCAAAAATCGAAGAGACACTGCTTTCCGAATCTTGAGAGCCAGACCCCCAGCAGGATTGCTTTCTCAAAAATCGAAGAGGTGTCGTTCTCCGAATCTCGAGAGCCAGATCCCCGACAGGATTGCTTGTTCGAAAACCGAAGAGGCACCACTTTCCCAACTTCAAGAGCTGGATCTCCTTGGATAAAGCTTGTCTGTAATCTTCACACGCAACATCAGCTTTCCAGATACCACAGACCAATTTTTCAAAGTGCTCTGACAGAGTTAAAATATGTGAAGCTGGCAGCTCCCACTACCGTTCTATGACCAAGCAGGGTAAAGGAATAGCATTATTACTTGATGTTAAGGAGACTCCTATTTATGTCGACCTCCATCCCCAACGGACAAGCAGACCTGCAAAAATGCTCAACCCCTCATCTTATCTGAGAGGGCACTCCCAACGAAGCCTTTCGAAATATTCAGCTTTCTTTCCCCCCGATAACACCTCTGTAAACAAGCTATACTAGAGCAAGAATATCTCATATCATCAGGGTTAAAAGCAAGAGTATCCCATATCATGCTTTTTCCCTGTCTTTTCCTTTGGCCTTGTTCTTACCTGCAAGATAAGGAGAAAGAGAGCAATTAGTCAGCACTTGGAATCAAGCTTCCAGCCAGGAACTGACTGCCTGGAACCCCTTACCTGATTACTTACCTGGCATTGCTCTCGAGTACTCATCTTCAACATCTTAGGCTTCCAGGGAAGATACCGCATCTGCCTGAGGAACAGATAGGGCAAGTGAGAAGGATACAAGGAAGCATGTGGAGACGTGCCGATACATCCACTACTCTGTCAAAAGTATCCCATATCAGCAGGGTCGAACGTACTCTAGATTTGATGGACTTGTTTTGACCCTCAAATTCTTCAATCGACCTTATACTCTTGAGGAAACCAGAAAACCCTCCAGCCCAGTTCAAGAATAAGCCTGTGGAAAGTTACTTCTTCAAAAGCAAAAGTATCCCATATCATCTCTTCTCATTTTTCTTCTCTTTATCCTTCATGCTGCCTGCAAGATAGGGAGAATGTGAACAATCAGCCGGAGCTCTGATTGCTTACCTTGTATGTCACCACTTTAGCAGATCCCCTAGCTCGGCGACTTGGGGGACTCCTACTACATGGTTTGTATCGCGCTTGACCAAGCCTGAAACTACAAGTAAGCTTCAAGTGAAATTGATACATTACCTTGTGCATCTCCACCAGTTACAGATACCACCCCTGGATGGAGGAATAGTACTACCAGAGAAGATGCCACATCTACCTATGAGACAGATAAGGCAAGTCAAGACGATACCACACTCCGGTACTTAGAAGTTTCGTGGTTACGAGATCATTCTCCCACAATATTTCCTAATGTCATTTGTACTAAATCATTCACTTGTACTCCCTAAGGGTGCGTTTGGTACGCAGACGGGACGGAACGGGACGGGACGGAACGGGACGGGACGGGACGGAACGAAGGTGTAATTTTTGAAAAAGACATGGGGTATATTTGTCTTAAAATGGTAAAACATTGTGTTCCACAGACGTGGAACAAACCCGTTCCAGGGGAGGGAGGTGGGACGCAAAAACACCCAAAATCTGTCCCGTGGAACAGCCCGTTCCACCCATTTTTGGCGCACCAAACGCGGGACGGAACACCTTGTCCCGTCCCGTTCCGTTCCGTCCCGTCCCGTCCCGTCCCACGTACCAAACGCACCCTAAAGGAGAGCTTGAACCTATGTACTTGTGTAAACCCTTCACAATTAATGAGAACTTCTCTATTCCGTGGACGTAGCCAATCTGGGTGAACCACGTACATCTTGTGTTTGCTTTCCTATCTCTATCCATTTATATACTTATCCACACTAATGACCGGAGCAATCTAGCGAAGATCACAAAAAGTGACCGTTTTCGCTACCTAGGATCTATCTTGCAAGAGAACAGAGAATTAGATGGAGATCTCAACCATAGAATACAAGCTGGATGGAGGAAGTGTAAGAGTGCATCCGGCGGGTTGTGTGACCGTCGTAGGCCACTGAAGCTCAAGGGAAAATTTTATAGGACGGCAATAAGGCCAGTGATGTTGTATGGCACAGAATGTTAGGCGGTGAAGCATCAACACATACACAAAATGGGTGTAGCGGAGATGAGGATGCTTCGTGGGATGTATGGGCACACGAGAAATGATAAGATTGGGAATGAGGATATCCGAGGTAAAGTAGGAGTAGCCAAAATTGAAGGAAATATGAGAGAAAATCGGTTCCGGTGGTTTGGACATGTGCAAAGAAGGCCTACTGACGCTCCGGTTCGAAAATGTGACTACGGGACAGAGGTTCAGGGCCGAAGGGGTAGAGGAAGACCTAGGAAAACTTTGGAAGAGACCCTAAGAAAAGACTTGAGTACTTGGATCTAATGGAGGACATGACACAAAACCGAGCGCAATGGCGTTCTAGGATTCATATAGCCGACCCCACTTAGTGGGAAAAGGCTTTGTTGTTGTTGCTGTTGTTGTACACCCTCTCAATCTGAACTTCATCGTAGACGTACTCTCTTTCCCTCTTAATTGCTTCTTAGGGCTTCTCTGTTTTGATTTTCATCATCCAATTTGTTAAATTTGTTGTTAATTTCAGGGTACTACCAGTTTTCTGCTGACTCCAATTCCACACTTCAGAATGGTATGCCTCTAATTTATGATAAATTTTGCCAATTTTGTTCTCTTGATTTGGAAAGGTATGACTCCAATTACTTTGTTTTCCAAAGCCATCTTAGCATCTGCATCCCCAATTGTAGAACAAAAGCCAATCCAATTGCTAATCTTAGCATGTGCATGACCACCATATCTTTCGATTTTGAGTGCCTTTATCGAATAGAGGTCAACTACACAGTTTTATATCTTCGATATACAAATATCAGCACTGATTTCATTCGTTTACTAAATACATGCATAATCTGTGGTTCGTTTGAACTTTGACATGTGGAAACTTGTAATACAGGTACTGGGACGTTGTTTGGAACAGAGCTAGAGGTGACGATGTGGTGGAAAAGTAAGTCCTCTTACTTTCCTATCTACCTACCATACTACATAATCTTTCCAACGTTGACTAAAATTCATATCCACGACTCATTTGCAGGCTACAGCGACTGGATATAGGGTAATGGTTTAATAATGGTTTTAGAATGGTAAATGATTGCAGAAGCAACATGGAATTCAATAGTTGATATTTTGACTATAAGATGAGTTTCATCCCTGCCTTAATTCACTTAAATCCTGTGATTTCATGCCTCTTTTTGTTCTGATTCTGAGAGTTTGGGATGGATTGTGGTTAAAATTTTTGCTTTGATATGCCTCTAGACAGCCACCACCACCACTTTGTCCAAATCTGACGGCTCGTGCTGTAGCTTCTGCGTGAATCTCCCTGCACAACTGGACTCTGGGACGTTTTCCAAATAAACTCCAGACTCCAAAGGGTGCGGCTGAAAGAGTAGAATCTGAGGCAATCAAATCCAATCCAGGGAAGAGATTGGATAGTTTCTGAGGTGTGGCTTTCTATTTTTAATTAAGTTTTTCTTTTTACGAAATTGTAAAACCACTTCAATTGTTCAGCAATGGTGTTTGTAAACTGGGCAGGCTAATCCGAAGAACACAGTTTTGGGGTATTGACAATGGCAGGCAAAGGGGTTCGGGTTTTGGCTACTCCAACCTCTTATCTTGGCAGGATTTTGGCATGCATGCAAGGTATAGTTCTCAATTCATATTGTTTGTGTGATTCGATTTGAATTCAAAATTTTATATGTTTATCTTATTTGTAGAGTTAAATAGCTGATGAATCTTTATCAATGAAGCCGATGGAATGGTTTTGTTGAATGTGAATGATCATTATCTAAGGGGAACAGTATAATCCAAAGCTGTAACTTGAGTTTTGGAGTTAAACTCGAAAAAGCTTTAGTACTAAATATTATCGTGTATGAATGTGATTATAATCTAAAGCTGTAACTTGAGGTTTTGGAGTGAAACTCAAAAGAGCTTTAATACTAGATGTTATTGTGTATGAATGTGATACTTGATCGTACTATACACTGTGAATAGGTAATAAGAGATGGTGAGCCCGATTTAAGTGTCATTTGTCTTCAGAAACTCAAATTTTGACTCTTGTATATATTGGTGGAAATGCAGAGATGGGTGCTCTTTGCTGCTGTCCTTATTTTATATATTCAGTTGCATAGAGTCGACATGACATGCACAACAACGGTCAAATTGCCACCCTTAGTTGGTGGTCAAATTGCCACCCTTAGTTGGTGGTATTATCTTTACAACATATTCAAATTGAGGATTTAGAAAATCTAATAATAAAACTCAAATATATGCTCCATGCTTTTTGTTTTCATTTTGGGTTAAAAGGTTGAAGCTTTGAATTGGGATTTACCTTTAACCTATAATTTTGTGCTCAGGACACCATCTTGGGAGTCTTAACATGATTGTTCTTCTATTTCATAGATTCGAAATGTGTTTAGTATCTCATTTAATAGGTGTACCTTTGCTCATTTAACTCAAATTTAATACGATTTGGTCCTCCAAGTTCTCTGAATTGCTAACGGATTTACTTTCTTTGGAAATTTCAGGAACTCTGGTTGTGGGAGGAAGAAGCCAGTTCCTTACTATTTTTAGGTATACGATTATGTGCCCTGATTGCATGTTCAAAGTCTAATTAGTTATATAAATTTTTTATTTATCTTTGCAAAGCTTTCGTACTTGGATTTTAAATATGTGATTGGTTTGTGAAAAATAAACGAGAAGACTAATCATGGGGACATTCTTATTCAACTTAAATGTGTTTTATTCATCCGATTACGCCTGAAACAAATAGTTCCCGCAGCAACGCGCGGTTGTATTTGCTAGTTACCTACTATTTCATCATACTTAGAAATAGGAAAACCACATATTGTATTCAGATTTTGTCTAATTTCCGAAATATATATATAAAGCCATCTTTCACCAATAGATACTAAAGAAACCGAGTGTTTCCATCCTCCAACCAAACCCATGATGACTCTGCCATTTGCTTCCATGAAATGGAAGAATCTATATTTGCATGCAGAAAACTAAGCATTGTGCACGGCTTGGTCTTTCCAGGCAAGGAATAGTGTTACTTTCCATATAGAAACCGTTTTCTTCTTTGTTTGGATATCACCTTTTCATGAAGGGTCGCAGCTCTTCACGAGGTTTGCAGAAAATATAACTTCATGAGGGTTGCATGAAATATAACTAATTTTCTCAGACTAAACGTTAATTCTTTACAACAAAAAAACAATTCACATCTCATATGCTTTCACGAGAATTATAAACTTTTCAACCAATTCAAGTAGAGGCAAGTGACATTTTACCACAGTGGTGAAAATGAGTCAAGTATTTGTACGAAGATTTGTGTTTAAACTTCGTCGGTGACTAATTGAACACAAAAAAAACCAATGTAAGTAGAGAAAACATCATATTACAAAAATTTGCTTTACCAAATTACTTTTCCTTGTGAAAACTCGTGAGGAAATAACCATTTGTCAATTAGTACAAGATTATACACATATCATTGTCACTTATGTAAAAGACAAACGAAGTGCTATGCATGCTCCAATATCATCTCTTAATTTGAATCCATTCAAATCTTAATAAATTCACGAATTGTATATGAATTTATGAATCACTTCGTGCATACGACATTAAGCATACGTAAAAACACAACAACAATACATATATAGCATATATAGTTGGCCTGTTTTTCGAAACAATACATGTATGAATACAAAAATGTTGTCTACAAAGTGATCATGCACTTATTAAATTAACAATCAAAACGAATATGGAAACCCCAAGTATGAATTACCAATTATGAAATGCCAATTCGGAACTGATGACAAGATTATAGCAACCAAACCCTAAACTTAAGACTGGAAAAATAAGGTCTAATTGCCATATTAAATCACATAGAAAATTAAGAAATAATTCATGCAATTATATATCAAAGTAATGCGTACACATGATTAACCAATGTTAAACGAACATGACATAATGAATTAGAAAACCTAGAAATACAGTTGAGACAAGCGTTGGACACTCTGTCCTTAAGACAAGTTTACGCCCCACTACGGTGTCCTTGTAATAGTAGCACTCCAAATCACAAGGCTTCAATGAATCACAATTGTGTTGAAAAAGCTCTCATATAGACTCAATGAGACTCTAATTTTTAGTGCACTCTATGTATGAATATGAATATATATATATATATATAATGGTTTTATGATTATAGGAGGCTTCACTTATTTATAGATTTGAGATACTTCTTTATGATAGACGTATATTTCTACCAAAAGACATCACTTCTAATTTCCACTCAATTATTTAATAATAATAATAATAATAATAAAATTTCCAACAATGATCCTAGAAAAGTCTCCAATTTGAGTTCCCCCAAAATAAAAAAGTGTCAATTATCCCAATTTAATTTACAAATTATGAAATAGGCATCAATAAACTTATAGGGCTTTGAGTTGGGGTTATGACAGAATTGGGAATACCGAAAGTTTTCGATCAAATTAGGCTATTTTCTAGCTTTTAACCTTTAGCCTTCGAGATGACCTAACATTATCTTTCCCTCGGGCCCGTGTTGTTCATCTTTTCTCCCACTGCCATTGATCGATCTACCTAGCTCATCGTCATGAAGCCACCGGCGTTCGTTCTCAATATTTATTCAGCAGTGAGGACCGATTATAGCCAGCGGCCCGTCCTAGTCGTGAGGATTCTATCTGCTGCTTTTATTGTGATTACTGCGTTCTTCATCCTCGTCTGGGTTTACTCGCACTGTGCGGATCCGTTGGAAGTAAGTGTCGAGTCGATTACCGTTTCCCGACTCAGCGCGGCCGGGCCCGAGTGTACTGTTGAATGGGAGCTGAAGCTCGTAGTCACAAACCCCAACAGCAACTTCTACCTCTACTTTGACGATCGTCTGCAGGCCACGCTCTTCTTGGACGATCGCTGGCTTGGCAGCAGCTTTATGGTGACTACTAAGTCATTGCCTCCTCCCTTGCTTTTAACCAGCGAGACCAACCAGACGGCCACCTTGAGTTTCAAAATGCAAACTGATCGTGCCTACTTAGGTGAAGAACTCATCGAGGAAATGTCCAGAGGAATAATCCAAGCTCACCTGAATGTGATGGTTCGGTATCAGCTCATTCCCACCACTTCGAAGCCTAAGGAATTCCATCTGTTGCGGTTCTCCTGCCCCGGCATGGGGCTGTGCGAGTTCGATTCTACCCGTAGCAGGGAAATCGTTTGACTCTTTATTATGTGTTGGTAAATGTAGTCGCTTGCAGTTGACAGACTGGTTTTATGTAATTGAAGATAAATTGATTTTGCTTAATTTCAAATTAATCCAGTGATGTCTTTTCTTATCTGATTTGATTGCGCATTACATGGGAAATGCAGGGTTTGGGCTCATTAAACGGATTACCTAATTTATTGTTTTTATCTCATTAAACCGTTTACGTAATTTAGTGATTTTATCTGTTATATGGTACTGAATCATGTAACATTCTTCTTCATCTTAATGATATACTTGAAGGGAAGCCTGCAAGGTGCAGGGCTACATTTCCTAATGATAATTCCCCCTGCACCTTGTTGTATTATGCTGTCGGAGCTGGTGAAGGGAAAAGGAATTGGACGTTCTGTTTATCACGGTATGCTTATTACATTCCGTTCTTATTGTGAAGTCTCCAGATTTGGTTGATATCGCTTTTAGCTTTCGTGGGTAAAGCAAAAACGCTGGCAACATCAAACTGAACCAAACAAAAATGATGTATATAAGCAAATTGACTGATTTTAGATGTTTGACGAAAATGCCAGCCCTTTGAATTATAGTTGTGGATGATATAGTGCTTTATGTGTATGTATGATGCCGACAAAACATGTGTTCTCTCATCCCCCAACTCCTGATTATTTACTCTTTAGGAATTATTAGTAGACAGCCCCACATTTCACGTAGTTGGCCATTCTCGGCAGCACCACATTTCCTGTCTTTCCATGCTCGGCTAATTTGATCAGTCGGCTAGTTGCCTTTTGAACTCTTGCACCTCATCTTGTTATGCTTCTCTAGATTCCTGATTGTTCTTGTAGTGGAAGATTTGATACCCCGTATTCATGGTATCAGCTATGCGATAGTGTTGCTTGTGCTACCTTTTGCTTTGGATCTATCTGACTACTTTGGTCCGATGGTTATTGAAGTTCTGACTTGATTTGTTTGAGGGCAAGTAGGGTGTGAAAGGGTTTCTGGATGTGGTTGAGTTCAGGCTTATGCATGTTGTATGGTAGTAGCTAAGTTCTTGTTTGTACTTGATGGAATCACCCGGACTAAAGATTTTATGACACTTTTTTTCTAGTATAAGATATGACTGGCAATTACATTGATGATGGACTGTGAAATAGGTCTTATTAAAGCTTCTTTGCATGTGTTAGATTTGCAGTTTATCCTTGTTCGTAATTTAACAGCATGTCGAGTTGGTTTGAACTTCACTTTATCTAATAAACCTAGTTTTCAGGTTCAGTATGATACGGACATTTTGTATCTTTAGATGTACCATTGGATTACAGAATCATAATCATTTTTTTGCCTAGTGATGATGCATTGCGGTACCCTGCTCCAGTTCCTTACAGACTTCTTTCCTTCCTTAGGGATGCAACTTTGGCCTATAAAGCTGAAGCTTTACAGTTGGCAGAGGCAGCTTAGACATCTGCATTCTCAATTTGACATGCTTACTCGTCAGGCTTCTGTTGTACTCGTCAGCCAGTGTTGCTTTCACTTAGGTCGGAACTTTAGCCAGCATTGCTGCAACTTTATGATTTGCAAGATTATTTTTGTTTTTCTAATAAACTACTTGTCCAATTCGCTGGTGTGGTAGAGTAGTGATTCCATATACAGCCTTAATCATGTACAGAAACTTAATATGTATGCCAACCATATGTATTCATGTCACCATCACTTTGATGCAAATTTTGATTCTTTGCGCAAGTGAATATCCATAATCTAGAGTTACCTAGCTGTTTTAACTTATATAGAGTAGCAATATTGATGCCTTTTATTTGGCCTTTTTGTTGCAGCAGATCTTAAAAAATCACATCATCAGCGTGTCTCTGAGTTTCAACGAATTCGTTCAATGTATGTAACTTTTTCCCCTATTCAGAAAGTTTCTAACTTATAGAAATTGATAGAATGATGCCTACTTATTTTGTTGGATTCAGATTCCTACATCCTCTTTGAGAAACTAGAACAATGGTTGTTATTATTTACTTCAATCCTTTTATTTCCTTTAAGAAATATACAATGAAGCTACAAAAGTTCCTTTAAGAAAATCTAAAAGGAAGGTACAAAAAGCTGACAGATATATAGTATGGTGGAAATTCGAGATATATTCCTTTTGTGTAATCCGAGTGAGAGGGTATATTCTAGTAGTTACTTATTTACTTCTCTGGCCCTTGAGAGGTATATAGTATTTTTTCGGTTTTAGTTATTTGTATTCTGTTCAATCTCTTCCATCATCATCAATCTCTCTCTCTCTCCCCCCCTATTTATGGTGCTCGAATAGATGTGGTATTTCTATATCTGTGGCTGGTTAAACCTTTTTTCCTGTCAACTTTCATGCTAGCATTTTTTTGTTGTCAGTAAATTTGGAATCCCTACCGACTCTGTTACTGCTGAATGTTGTGCAGTTTTGGGACAAGTGAAAGACAATGGGTGGAAGCTCAAGTTGAGAATGCTCAGCAGCAAGCAATTCTAATGGCACCTAAATCTCAAGTATCATCAGATGAAGCGCACATCCATCTTGATCTCCATTCCCTCAGGTACAATGCATTTTTACTTGTCAATTTATTATGCTTTGTATAGTGGAAGACTTCAATTGTTTCTTATCTGCTACATTTCACATTTCTTTTACTGGAGTATCTAATATGTGTACAGGAGAAAGCATGCAGAACTTGTTGGAGAATTATCAAATTCTTATCACAAGGAAGAAAAATTATTATCTGAGGTTTGTATGTGTTCTTGGTTTTCAAGTTTCCTACATTTACTGTTATATCCAAATTTCCAAAATCTTCTGCAGAAAAAAGTTGGATTCTAGTTGTAGTCATTGAGAGGACCCGGATGACGAAAGGATCATGGACATGCTACCTACCAATCACGTTGCTTGTATACTTTCTTTATTCCCTGGAGGTTATCCCAGTTAAGCATTGAAATTTTCCTTCCATGGTTCCATCCTTCCCTATCTTCTGGGGTTCCCGTTATGTTTTTATTCTTGGGGGCTGACCTATACTATTGATGATCGTTGCAGCCATCATCACATGTGAGCCTACCTTTGTATGGTATTCTTGTTTGCATTCATACGGACAGTAATGGCACGTAGTCATAAGGCATGATTGCCTGCTCTTTGAAATCTTTTTGCTGCATTCGCTTTGAAAATTCTATGGCTGAATGGATCCACATCCATGATACACTAATTACGTTAGCAAAGAAGTCCTGCTGGAACGCTTATAGCCTGATATGACAAGCAATTCTATAGACTATGATGTTCAGAACCTCACTTAAACAAACTAGTTTGGCATCTGTTCCTGTATTTCTAGGGAGAAATTCAAAATATGCATGGTTGATGGTAGAATTTGATGTAATTTGGCATCATGGGCCTGTCTGGCATTCGGTAGACTTTATGGCAGTGGTCTAGCATGTCTTCCCAATCTTCAAAAAAGGAAAATACATGCCTTATCATTAACACTGAATTCGGTTATCTCTTCTGCATAGAAGTATATATGATGAATGTGTGTTTCTCTTCACCATTTTGTTTTGCGGGAAAACTCCCAACTTTTTTTGCTAATTGTTTTAGGTGCACTCTAATTCAAGGTTTGCAGCAGATGCTATTTGCATCTTCGACAACTGCGCAAGCTATACTAACTGACACCACGGGTACGACATCACTGTTCATTTCTTATTGGCTGACTGGTTTCCACTTTTACTGGCACATTATTCCTCTTTCTTGGGGTATTCTACGCTTCATATGCACTTTAACTCACAGAAAGATGAAGATCTGAATAACTAAAAGAATGAAAAAAATCTTTCGTTGTCCTTTATTAGTGCATCCTAGTGTTGAAATCATAATTTGATGTTAGATGTGTTACCTTTCTTCTTCCACATTTTCTGATCCGTTATTGGTCACGTGTGCATCAAATTAGTTGGGGGTAATCCTTTAGTATATTCTCGCCTTTTTCCTACACAAATTGATATATCTTTGTACAATTTTTTTTTTCTCCAGCAATTAATGAAAGAGCTTGATGAAGTGGAGAAGATTAATGCAAAACTCTCTACTGCAGTTGAAGAGGTGACGCTGGAGCATCGTTAGAAAAATGAGGTAACTGTTCGGATGATAAAGAAGATGTTCATGGAGATAATGCCGAATGAAAGGTCGATAGAAGCTCACAATTGGTCTCTGTTACGTCCCCAAAGCCCAAATGTTTCCTCTTTGTTAGTTCTGCAACTTTTTCTTCGCTTGTTTTTCATTTCTTGTTGAAATCTGTTAGGAGGGTTGCAACGAAACCTCTCAATTGAAAAAAAAAATATTGTTTATAATTGACATTGAGTTAAATCGAATCAGGCTGTTAACATTAAGCAAAAATTGAGCAGATATTACATGGAGATCTTTACTTGTGCAGAAACCAACTGTAGAGAGACCAACATGTTTGACAAACATGCTAAATCTTTGATTTCAGTAAACCAGAAGTTAAAATACAAGTGCTACAGATACAACAGAAGGGATAACTATCTTGCCTAGCCAAATAAAGCGAGGGAAACCTAGCAGACTAGGACTTTAGGCCGACGAAGCAGAAACAAAACCATACAAGACAAAATTAACAACCTATGTCCATATGCGAATGAAGCATGTTCTAACGTTATCTGAATTTCACTCGATACACAACTAGATTTTACCGAAGCACAAAAATAGGGTAGGTTGTGATAGTGTTTGGGCCCAAAACTTACCGAAGCACAAAAATAGGGTAGGTTGTGATAGTGTTTGGGTCCAAAACGATGTTTTGGGCCGAAGGTAACAAATGGGCCGAGACTCTTGATCCAGTGGTAGTAAGGGGGATCATGGGCCGACTGGGTACTGGGGGTTGTCTAGTTGTTTGTCGATCAAGTCCCTTTGTGAGAAAGATTGATTTGGATAAAGATGAAGAATGAATCCTTAAACCTCTAGGAGTGTTAAAGCTAAAGGCACTAAGGAGCACGGAAAGAATCTAGTTCGTTGTGGAGATGTGTTCAAAGTCCTAATTAAAGTAGGATCGGCCGAGTCTTAGTTAGATCAGGATGAGGAGCCTTAGTCCGAGTAAGGTTCTAACTTGGCCGGAAGTAGGTTCGCTCTTATAAATACAGAGGATGTACACACATTCAGCCTCTTCAACTACACACACAAACTGCCCTGCGCAAACTCTCGCTTTACGCAAAACCTCTCAACAACCTTGAGATTTTTCATTTTCTTTTCCGCCAACACATCTTTAGTTTGGATAAACAGCACTGTGAAGGCAACCGGCAAATATCTTCAGTTTGGATAAACAGCACTGCCGCCGTAGAATCAGCCGATTGCGAAGCATCTTCAGTTTGGATAAACAGCACTGCGTCGAGGCCGACTGGTTATCTATCCAAGTCTCGGCTGAGAAGGATTTTCGAATCCTTATTGGTAGAGGTCATCTCATTAGCCTTCTCGGCGAAATGAGGTGTTACACATTATTGGGCTCGGCACATTGAACGCCGAGTTGTTTATGATTGGTTATTCACAAGTAGGGTTTAGAGTTCGACATTTTGATGGTCAAACCATGTTTACCATCAAGACATATATCTTCTTTGAGTACTTATGTCCCTATAGTTTGGAGCTAGTTCGGCGTGCTTATACTCTCACGAATATAATCACCGTGACCGAACCCGGTGCCAACGATCGGTGAACTTCACAGGACTAGCAGCTTTGTTTTTAGGCTCTAGAATTCGAAAGCCAAGACATGTTCATTCCTCGATCCCAGTCGCAAGATTAAGAAGTCAGCATCACGCTCAACGCAACATCAACATATTTACTTTTCAGCCAAGCTTGGCCGACGAGTTGGCACACCCTCATACAACTGAAGGACGTAGTTAGCTCATTAGTTACTCGGCTTGCGCGCCACGTATGTTTGGTAGTTTTTAGGGTCAACATTTTGGCACGCCCAGCGGGATCGAGTGCTAAAACTACTAAGTTCATGACCGTCGAAACACAATCGGTTAAAAAGAAAACAATCATGGGAAAGTCAACGACTGATCTGCCAGTTCAGAGTCCTGGACAAGAAATGTCAAATGCACGAAATCCTCTTGTTGCTGTGACACCTGAGGCTGCAAGTGTGACACACTGAGAAAAAGAAGTTTGTCTCGGTACCCAGCCTCGGAACACAGAAGTCCCCAACAGAACCGCAAGTGTTTTCATTGAAAAGATAGTGAAGGATTGATACAAAGATGGTGGTGAAGGCTTTGACCCTCCAACTAGATCGTTTCTTCGAAGACGACTTGATGAGCAATCTCGGCAGGTTGAACAAATAGTTATCCAAAAAATGAACAGTTTGCTTGAGGTAATACGAAGTAATGGTGATACATACCAAATTACTCGAATTATTAGTTAGCAGAGTCTTCGAAGAAGGGCATACTGATCAGTCCCGCCAGCTTCCACTCAAAAGTAATCAGATATATGCCGAAACAGGATCTACTCGGCTCAAAACAATTGATTTGGAAAAAATAGGAGGATCAAGCAGTAGATCAGACGGATCCAACCAGAGAGTGGAAGCAACATCAGTCGATATGATCGAGGTCCATAGAATGATCGATTCAGCCTTGAAAATAGGGCCAAAGTTCCCAAAATTCATCCATCCATACCCAGCTTATGTAGAAAAGTTCGAATATCCTAAAGGCTTCAAAATCCCAGATTTCAGCCTTTTTGCTGGAGAATCGTCCCCGTCCTCGTTAGAACAATGTGGCCCGATTCACTGCGCAATGCGGAGATGTTAATAGTGACTTCCATAAACTATGACTATTCAACTTTTCGTTGACGGGCTTAGCATTCGTATGGTACATCAACCTCGTACATAATTCCATCCAAAGTTGGGAGGAACTGGTTAAGAAATTCCACGAGAATTTTATCGGCCAGGGATGGAAATGTCAATCTCTTCATTGGCTAGGATGGCTCAAGCGTCTGATGAGTCACTAATAGATTACCTTACAAGGTTTAAATCGGCCAGGAATTGGTACCGAGTCCCTCTACCTGAAGTCAGATTTGTTAGGCTGGCTTTGAATGGGCTAGACGTGGAGTACAAAAAGAAATTCCTAGGGGCAAACTTCCAAGATATGTACAAACTAGCCCAACACGTCGAGCAATATGATTATTTTCTCCGAGAGGAAAAGATCTCGAAGTCCCAATCCCAGGGAACGATTTACAAAAATCCCACAGTGAGCTACGCATCGGCCGAAGGCGAGGATCCCCAATATGTCAGTGTGGATGCGGCCGAAATAATGTTAGATAAACCAAATGTTTGCAAGGCATTGACTCACATTAACTCCAAGGATGCTAAAACCCTCTTGGTCTCTGAAGAGACAGTTAAAACATCAAAAGTTTACACTTTCGAATCACCAAGGCCGATGCAATCTTCGACCAATTGTTGATGGCAAAGATCATTAAATTTTGGCCAGAACACATCATTCATGAGGCCGAAGAGTTGAAAGGAAAGACGTATTGTAAATACCATAATTCGAATAAGCATACCACAAACAACTGCGTTGTGTTTCATGATGCTATTCAAAGTTGGATCGATAAAGGCAAGCTAAAATTTTCTGAGAAAAAGATGAATGTCGATGTTGATCATTTTCCTTTGGCGACAGTTGGCATGGTAGATGCTTATTTGCCAAAAAACAAAGGGAAAGGGAATGCCGAGTTTGTTCCAATACAACACGTCCCAAAGTAGAACTCTCGGTCGCGACTCAAGATTGATCTATTTTCAAATGAGCCACCTACAGAGTTTTCGGGACCGACCATAATCGAATCCATGTCAGACACCAGTGCAGAGGAAGCTAAGGGACCAATGGTTTTGTGTAGTCGTTGTAAAGTATACGTCGTTCTAACCGAACCAAAGGAAAAACTACCTCAGGCTTCGACATCACGACAACCATCCAAGGCCGCAGTAATATCTCCAAAGGAACTCGGTGGAGGTCAGCGCCAGAAGGTGTTCGATAGGCTTGACCTTCAAACATGAATGGACGGCCCCCTTTAGCTAGACGGCATCTTGATTTTGACGCGCCATTTTATAATAAGGATTATTACTCACGTAACTCTAGCAGCTCGAGTTCATCGGTGAATCAGAAAACCTTCAAGCCACCTGAGCCACGCGACCAACGTTGGTATAGTTACAATTCTCCTATTGGCGTGTATACTGCATTATCCAAATGTTAGAAACGTCAACGCCAGCGGATAGACTGCATGGCTAGACGACAAGTAGCATAAGCCACTTCGGCTACCAAATGGCAGTAGAAAGAAGCAGCAGGAAAGTAATCATGACCGAATTACTTTAAAGGAAAAAGGTAATTGATCGCGACTTTGAAACCACTATTGAAGAATCTGAAAAGCGCATCAAACTCCTCATTCGGCCTAGGGAGATGAAAGCTCGCTTTGAGCATTTCAGACAAGAAACCTAAAGCAAGCTTCCCTACTACCCCAGCAAGAGCCGTTAATAAGAGTCCGATGGAATTTACATCCTCAATTCCTAGGAGAATCCTTGGAGTTCATGCGAGAATTTCACAAGACACGTTTTGCCAATGACTTGTAAGGCCTACCCAAAGCGGCGTAATAAGCCATTGACATGGCACACTTACCCTGATGCTGAACAGATTATTCAAAAAACTACCGACCCAGCAATGAAGGCGAGGTTCCAGCACATACTTGAAGCTCAGGTCCTCGACTTCGAGGTCGACCCGTACAAGAACATAGACACCATCGAGCTCCATTTCTTTTTCGAAGAACTTTAGTACTTACAACATCATTTCGAAGTCTTCTCAGTCGTATCTCTTTTCGGCCTTACTATCGACGAGAAGGATCGTGTGGTGCGTTTGGATGCCTACCTAGACACAAGGGACGCCCGAATCGCCTATGAAGAACGAGCCCGTAAAGCACTGCAAGGACAAAACCAAGCCCCAACAACGATCGAGCTCGAAGATGACAGCCAGAATGAAACAGGTTCAGTTGACACACCACAAGAGCAAGTACCCGATGAGGCGAGAGATAATCAGGTCGAGGAAGCTCCAAAGTATGATACCGTACTCGATAACCCAACGGACGACGATCAAGACCCGATGGGCCCTTCAGCCCTCGACAATATGGAAATCAGCATGGTCCATATTCTACCTGTTGAATTTCAACCAACTGCACCCCAACCAAATTCCTTGGATGGGGATGTAGTTGCCGAGAAAGCAACACAAGTTGATTTCATTGCTACCGAAGAAGATGAGCAAGCGAGTAAAGCCGACAAACTTAAAGCAGCTCTGACTATACTGTTTCCCCGCTCTTCTTCGGTTAATCTTCAACATTTGAAGTCGTTGTATGTCATGGCTCACATTGAAGGTTATCTAATCTCCAAAATCTTCGTCGATTATGGGGCTACGGTTAATATCATGCCAGTATCCGTCATGAAGGCACTACGACGGTCTAATGACGAACTCATCCCATCAGGAATAACCATAAGCAGCTTCATTAGTGACAAGTCTTAGACCAAATGAGTGCTTCCTTTAGAGGTAAGCGTTGTAGGTCGTAATCACATGACCACATTCTTTATCGTCGACTCCAAGACAGAGTATAATGCATTGCTCTGTCGGGATTAGATCCATCAAACAAACTGCATTCCTTTTTCACTATATCAGGTTCTCATTTTTTAGGACGGTAAATCCGTTGTGGTGCATCCGGCTGACAATCAACCTTTTGAAGCCAATATGATTTAAGCACAGTATTACGATGATCACGTCAGCTATATTACCGTACAGGGTTTGAACGAGGAAGGATGACCGAATAGAATTTCGGTACAGAAAGCAATCGAGGTAGACGCCGAGACTGTCCATCAGGATTTGGCAAGGCTTGGTTGGCCAATCTGATCGCAGATACTGATGTCTGAATACCATCAGGATAGACAAGGGGCCGCGATTTCATCTACCATGGAACGACTGCTGGCCCATTGGTATGTTATCTTCAACCAACCAAATTCGGGCATCAACTTAGTCGAAGGCAAAAGGAGACAACAACCTAGTGCTTTCACTAGACAAAGTTCAGGCTGCACCAGCTGAGCTCAAGGATACTCAACCTCAAGTCAAGGATCCTTTAGAGGAAATAAATGTTGGAATGGCCGAAGACCAACGACCCTTGTTCATTAGTACTTCTTTACCCCCAACATGTAAAAATTGAGCTTTGTAATTTGCTTAAAGAATTTAAGGATTGTTTTGCTTGGAGTTACCATGAGATGCCTGGATTGGATTGAACACTGGTTGAACATGAATTACGCATCAAACCTGGGTGCAAATCATTCCGCCAACCACCTCGACGATTCTCCACCGAAGTACAACTTGGCATAAAGGATGAACTCGTTCGAATTTTAAAGGCTGGGTTTATTTGGACAGCTCGATACGTCGAATAGTTGGTGAACATCATCCCAGTATTAAAGAAAAGTGGTGCCCTAAGTATCTGTATTGATTTCCACAATTTGAATTTGGTAACTCCCAAAGATGAATATCCAATGCCAATTTCAGATTTGTTTATCGATGCAACAGCAAACCATGAGATCTTATCCTTTATGGATGGACATGCTAGTTATAACCAGATTTTCATCACCAAGGCCAATGTCCATATGACTGCTTTTCGTTGTCCGGGGGCACTCGGCACATATGAATGGGTCATCATGCCATTCGGCCTCAAGAACGCCGATTTCTCTTTCGCAAATTTGCTCTGTAGCTTTCCACTTCGTGTTCTCTCACTCTCATACATTTTCGATTGCATCTTCTTTCATTTTAACTTCTGCTTTTGTTTTTGCTTTGTGCTCTCTCACTTTCAAATGGTGTTTTCCTTTTGTGAGAGTCATTGTCCCACAACGTTGTTGTCTTACTTGGACAAGGATTGTCTGCCCTCCACTTCCGGTGCCCTCCTGTTTATGTGGTCACGGTTAAGCCACGTCAACATTTTATATTACTATTCATTTTTGTCTTATTATATCTATAAAAAAACAATATAAAATGTTGACGTGGCTTAACCGTGACCACACACAACAGGAGGGCACATGGAAGGCACCGGAAGTGGAGGGCAGACAATCCTTGTCCTTCTCTGAGAGCGTTGTTGTCTAAAAAAATTCCAAATATTTGTCTCTTTTTTTGTGTCTGAGTCTGGGATTTGGGTCTATTTGGAAGACTTATTCGCATCTATGAAGCTGAGGAGCAGCATTTGAGTGTAGTTTGAGATTGTTGTGTTGAGTCCTGTGATTAAACATGTTCATTTTCTTCTCCAACGATTTTTACATTTAGTTCATAATCCAATGGTACTGAGATTTGTCTGTGTTTCAGCGGTGCCAAAAACCGAGGGGCTTGCACCTGCAATTTCACTTTCGGACAGCGCATTGAAGCACTTCAATAAAATGAGGTCTGAAGGCTTTCTATTCTCCAAAGTATTTGTTAGAAATTACATTTACATAAATTTTGTGAATTCTTTTTGTCTATCTAACAGAGTTTTGTGGTAGCAATTTGTGTTGGGAAAGGAAAGATTTTTAAATTTTATTTTTACTTGTGTACGTGTGTTAAATTTTTGGGTTATGTGTGTGGATACTATTCGATTGAATGAGAAATTCATTTTTTTTTAAATTTTATTTGTAGGGTATTAGGCTTTTAGCTAATAGGCAACCGGCTGCAAGGTAGAAGAAGAGGAAAGTGAGGTGCATGAATGAGCTGGAGAGGAAGGTGCATAAGTCACTCTATTATAGGTATAATACTCGTTATTGATTGTTTTCCCTTCTTCGTTAATTGGAATCAAATTGTGGTTTATGATATTCTATCAATGAAAAAGTGAATCACACCCCCAAACCTCTGTCAGTTCTAGAGATCTCAGTACGTATCTAAAATTTGCATAAGACACTAGTGGAAAAATGTCTTTAACGATTTACTTTCATATGCATAGGCTTGACTTCTGAAAATTTATCCTGCAAAGCTATGGTTCTTAAGCCTACAATGTCTGAAAATGTATCCTGCAAAGCTATGGTTTATAAGTCTACAGCATCGATAAGGATAATACATATATATCACAAAAAAAAAGATTAGATCAAACTTAATTATCTTTCAATGAATTACGAGATATATCTAATTCAATCAGCAATTTGAGTTGACTAATACTTTCTTGAAGAGTTCTGTTAAACTGGGATGAGACCTGATATTGAACTTCCAGAAAGATAAAGGTGGTTTAAATTTCTCAACTTTCTAACATGATCATCTGTAAAATGGCCTGAAAGATTATTAAACCCCAACGACAATGACTCTATTCTCTCCAAACTACAAACAAACAAACTCTCAAAGATATCGGATGTATCTCCATTTAAATTGTTGTTTGATGGATCAAGATCCTTCAACTTCACCTCACTAATCCCAGATTTCAGCAGGATTTCCACCTCTTTGATTGGGATTTCTACAACAGTAATACTTAGCTGGGTGGTAAGATAAATCCTTCCATTTGAAGCATCCTAACTATTGGACTTGAATTACAACAATTTTCAAGGATTGCAGGTTCTCCAAAAACCCATTTAGGTGGGGATTTGATTCCATATTGTTTACACATCTATCTTGATGCTGTCTTGCAAAATCCGGTAGTTAATTCCAAGTTTATTAATTGATGTGCTATTAGATACTTTTTTCGTAAAATTAGATAGTTTTTTGTGAAAAAAATTCTTTACAATTTAGTAATTTGATTGCTCCTTTAGCTGTACGAACTCAGTAAAAGTTTCAGGTTGTGGACTCTGAACTGTTGAATCTCTACGGTTTCTTCTGTTTGTCCAATTGTTGTCATTATTCCAATTGGGTAATTTTGGGTTTTTCACTATGTTTATTTGTTTACTGATAAAGTTGAGGAAAACAGAGCCACATCAAGCTTCGTAGACAGGATGCACGAGTTTCCTGAGATGATATTTTATTCCTTCATTTGGGCAAACACAAACACCCAAAAACGTAAATTTGTCTTCCACTTCTTCCAAATGTAATTTTTCATATTTTTTTGTTTGTTTTGATTTGTTCAATTTGTTGAATTTTTGCAATCACTTAATGAAATAAAATTTCCGAAGCATGTTAAGAATGTAATTTCACGCTGTCGATCCGAGTTTAAAAACAACATTTACATTCATAGTGTATCTTTTGTTCAGTTGATAAACAAGTGTAGATGAGCTCAATTATGTCTAATTGAATCCCCACCACCTGTTTGATAAAAGATGCCAGAGAAGCATGGCCGCACACACTGGTTTTATGGGTAATTTTTCTTTGTTCTGCGTTTTTGTGGATTTGGAATTTTATGGGTGAAACATTGAAGAATCAAACGTTATTTGAACTCTAGTACTGATAACTATTATGTACCGATTTGAATAGTAGGAAATAGCACAACATTTCATAATTTTTTGTATGTAAGTGTACTTAATCTTTTGTAACACTATTTTTATATATTTAAGCATAATATTTTATATAATTTTCAATTTCGCTGCAACGCGCAGACATAATTTCTTGTTAAAACTAAAAAGAAAATTGGTACATATTAAAAAAATGGTTACAAATTAAAAATAGAAATATTACACAAAATTTATTGATATCTATGTAATGTTTCTAACAATAGAATGGATCTATTTGAAAATGGTTAAATAACTTTTAATTATAAACACTAGCATATGTTAGGGGAATAGATTTTTATTTTTATTATTTACCTAAGAGATATGTTAGCATCACTTGTGGGTAAGGTTTTTAAAAAAATGGCAAATTTAGGTTGCGCAAAATTAATTTACTACCCTTGATTTTATTTTGTAATAGAAGATTAAATTGTCTTTTTACCTTCTTTTGGTTGACAAAGAGAGGTTTGTTAATATGTAGTTTGGATTAAAAATGCTAACATGCAAATATTTTATTATTAAAAGAATGATGTGGATAAAAATCGAAGGAACTTGATCAAAAATTAAAAAAAAAACATAAGATTTCAATCAATGAAATAAAAAAACATAAGGGATAGATCCTAATTTTTACTTATTCTTTTTTATATGATGATATGCGTGAGGACTAACTCAATGCATCCTACAAATTAGAGGTGGCAAATCAATCCATTGGATTATAAATGGGTACCGGTTAAGACCCTTTTTATTTGATATCACCATAATATAAAGTTAAGATTTGTAGTGATGATGATGGTGTAAGGTGAAATCATACTAAATAAATCTTAATGGATATTAATTAACAACCCATGGATTATTTTACTACTTCTACTAAAAATAATGAATTTGAGATGGTATGATAACAGCCTAACCGAGTGAGGTTTAAGAGCAACTCCAAAGGAGATGTCAAAATCCTAGGTGGAATGCAGTTGTGCATATTTGACATCAAAAGTTTCTCCAACTGAAGTGTTATTTGCGACTGAATTTAAAGGCTTTGTGATTTGGAGTTACATTTGACATCAATGTTAAATTTATTTTTAGTTCATTTTAATGGTGGGCTCGTCTTGCATTGGCATTCTTTATTGGTTCGGTCAATGTGAGGAGGTACCCTAAAAAAAGGCAACGAGATCTTAGGAAGAGAGCAATTGTTGGAAGAGGTAATAGATACGAGTTCTTTGGCGCCTTTGCTTCTAGCTTAAAGCTATTAGCATGGAATGTGAGAGTGAGTCCCTTGTTAATGACTTAAAAGGAATTCATGCCCTTGATGTTTTGGTTCTTTCTGATTCTAGAATTAGTGTATCCAAAGCATTGGACGTTGTCAAGGCTTTGGGCTTTTCTGGTAGCTTCATAATTGATGCAGTGGGTTTTTCTGGGGTTTTTTTTTTATTCCATGGAACCTAGATGTGGTTGATTTATGCATTGTGGATCACACCAATCAATCGATTTCTGCTTTGGTCTCAAGCACCTCCCATAGGAAGTCGATCGTTACTGCCATCTATCCCTTATTCTACAAGCATTTCAACAAATAATTTTTTTTAATAATTGCAATCATTTAAAGCTTTGTTTAAATAATAAAATAACATTTGACAAGTTGGTTAGAGAAGTATAAAATTTAACATAAAACTTCAAATTGCCACATTAGTCATTAATTGTAATTTGACTTTTATAATTTGATATTTTCTTTGAAGATGGTGTAATATACTTTTGGAAGCCGTTTAGCGGCTACAACTTTTTAAATAAGGATGATCGAAGTGAGGCTTAACCATCTTAAAACAAAAGCTCTCTTTCCAAGTGAATGAGCTGCTACCACGTTCCTTTGCCTGGTAAATTTTTTAGGGAACACTTTTGCTAGGGGTGGAAGAAAAATACCGAAAACTCCAAATCATACCGAAATCGAAACTATCCCGAATTATTTAATATGGGATTCGGTCTCACATCTTGAGATCATTCAATATCCACGTTCCGAACAACTTTAATAAATATATTATATATATGTATATATGTTGGAATATCTGTAATGGGCTTATAATATATTATTAAAATAAGCAAAGTGTGCAGAAAAAGCACATGATGGTTGTGTGCTGTCTAAATTTCTATCAAGCAAACATATCTATAATGGCCTATTATATAATTATAAAATAGGGAACTTTAACGAAAAGCACTTGTATTGTTCATTTTAACGAAAAACCACATTTTTACACTAAAAAGTCAATCTTGGTACTATTCACCTTACCCTTTATTTTGTCCTTATCATTAAAACTCAAAGTTTCCAAGCCATTTTCATTAATTTTCCTTATAAAATAAGTAAAGTGTGCAGAAAAACATATGGGTGCTATCTAAAGACTCAGACTCTTTAGACAAAATCTCTCCCATCTCACTGTCTCCCATCTTTGCCTTCATCAAAGTCTTAGACTCTTTTTGCCTCTACTCTCGAGTTCGAAGCTCAAAGGCCACCCACCCACCCATCCTCTCACAATCCGACTTTGACCAACTCTCTCCACTCCGACCACCACCACACCTTACTGCTTCATCCCCACTTTCGATTCACTCCAGCGATTCTCTGTGTGTGTGAGGTTTCAAATTAAAGTTAGGGTTTCAAATTGGGGCTTAGGGTTTCGAATTGGAGGCTCGGGTCAGGAGGAAGATGCAGGTCTGACTATCTCTTCACTCTGTCTTTCTCTCTCGACCTTCAATCTTCATTGATTCACTCACTGTCTCTGATTTTAAATTGGGGTTTTAATGCAAGTTCGGTTTTGGGAAATCCCGAAATACAGAAAATATTCCAAGAATCCTGAACTTCGGAAATACCAAAATTTTGGTTTTGGATTGGTCGTCAGATTTTTGTTCCGAAAATAGTCGATTGGGTACTTGATATGCCATTTTCAGTTCAGTATCCCATACCGAACCAGCCCTAACTTTTGATATAAGTACGATCTTGTTTTGTTATTTAATATTTGTGTTTGTCTTTTTTTGGCCATTCACGACCAAAAAAACAAGTTAATTAACATTTTTAGGGTTGACAATGAGGAACAAGTTTGAAAAAGAAAAGAAAAGAAAAGATTACATAAGAATATCACAAGGCTACAAGAATAGCAACCAATGACAAGAAAGAAGAAGTTACAATAAGACAAGACCTAAACTGTATGACAAGCACAAACGAGCAACATCATCATCACTGAAATTCTTTTCATAGTAAAAATGTCGAATTTCACAAAATCAACTATGGTGCATAAGAGCACGACAATTTAATAATAAACTACACATAGAATGACTATCCACTTTTGCATTTAAAATCAATTGTACTGTAAGTGTAGAACCCAACTCCACTATAATCTTCTCAATTTTATTATTCCACGCATATTACAGCCTAATAAAAACACTGTAAACTTCAGCACATAAAATCTTCTCAATGAACTTTTCTTTTGTATCAAATGACATGTAACCGTAAGGAAAAATGATAATCATTCACCATCCATGTATTAAATGGGTCCTCATATATTTTCTTTTGTATCAATTCATCATGTTACTGGGCAACGGTTATGGCGGGTGAGTAACCGCGGTTATTTACCCATAACTGTTTAAGTCCTTACCCGTATAACCGTTTACCCATTGGGTAATTACATAAAGGGTTATACACATATCCATAACCGTTTATAAACAGTTAACCGTACTCATAACCGCGTACCCATTTAACTATGATCGCATATCCGTTTAACCATAACCGCATACTCGTTTACTCATTTACCCGTTTTTAACTAGTTTATCTTTTTCTTTTACCCGTTTATTCTTTTTTCAACAAGTTGAAATTTGAAAAAGTGTTGTAGGTATAATTTACTGAATAATTATAGAGGCCATAGAGAGAGGGTGCGGCATAGAGAGAGATGTGTAATTGTGAGGTGTGTTCTATTCCACCACATTGTGCCTTTATTTATAGTAGTAGGATAGGTAAAAACATTTCCCTTTAGGATTACAACATTCAATAGGTAATCAACTCCTAATAGAAATATAAAATACATTCCCATATATACTAGGATTTACACAATCACATTCCTAATCTAATAGGACTGCAACACTCCCCCTTGAGTGTGTAAATACTCAAGTAAATGGCGCATCAGGTCTTCAGTGATGAAGTAAGTTCAGTTGATGAAGTCGTCGGCACAATGAGTAAATGCGAGTCTTAAATCAACGGAAGAATGCATAAAAAGGTAAAACTCACAAAACCTCGCTATGGTAAAACCCAAGGTGGGAGAAAAACCCATAATCTAAGGAGAAAAATGAGAAGTTGCATTAAGTCAAAACTATACGTCTTTTGGACGCAAGTAGAAGAGCTCACAAGGGTATGATCTGCCCATAATGAGTGCCTCGTTGAAACCTAGTTAGGTAGAAAAAACCCAGTGGGAAAAATGCTCCTAATCGTAGGGAAAAAAAGTACATTAAGATCAAATAAGTATACTTCTGGATACTCCCCTTGAGTTTGACATAACTTCCAAAAGAGAACTACAAGCATTGCATATGATAGTTAGGCATACCAATTCCTTGGACAAGTTTCTGGAAGGTTGACTTCGGTAGTGACGTCATGTAGAGGTTGGTAAGGTTGTCTAGGATCGACTTGCATGACTTCAATTTCCTGATGCTTTGCTGATGTAGATATAGATATAGACGCAATATGTCTTGGAGTTGACTTCATTGATGCATTATGGCTTGGTCGAGTGGATACATGCGGCACATTCCTCATAGATCGTCGTTGGGACTCAACGATAGATGAAAACACAGCAAATACTTCGAATACGCTCAACAAGAACTCCTAACCATGTCTCACATGTGGCGTAGTGAAATGAGGTGAGTCTTGGAACGATTTGAAGATTTTGCAACTAAGGTCATATCATGGACCTCCAAGATATTGCGATATCCCTATCGGTAAAAACATAACCATTTGGGGATTTTGCCTTGTGCGAGTTTGATAGGTAACCTGAGTCAACATAACAACAAGGTAAGCATCATTTCGAGGATCAGGGGGTTGGATCCGCTTGAGATGCGTTGGGATTTGTCCTCGTAGTACCTTCAGGGTACATCTTTAATACCAATTCAGTGGTTGCATGTAGGCGCGGTGCTGCATCTTTACCAAGATCAACAGCGAATGAGATGTCCTGTCTAAATGCAATGAGCTAAGTACAACGAAGCGCAAAGTTGAACTTAGATATGGAATTTTTGGATTCCATAACCTCTTCAAGGGTCTCATTTGCATATAACGTATGGACGATTAGAGGTATACTCAAAGGTAACACATTTGGGGTGTAATTAGACTGGTAGACCAAGGTACCGTCAGAACAACGCTTAAACTTCAGGTCAAGGCATAAATGAGTTTTCCTAAGATCATTAATCTCAAATTCCATCTTCAGGTGCGATACAGTTTTCTCAAGCTTTTCCAGAGTCTTAGTGAGATTCGTGTCAATGACATAAACTGTAACTCTAGCAATTTGGAATAAGACTTCATAGTTTAACATGCAAAGGCATAATTCATATCCCTGACTAATCAAATAATCACTTAGACAGGTAAACCGTATTCGTCAAATTTAAGTGAACGTCTCAAACAAGTTAAGAGGGTGTTCCGTGGTATTGGAACTATTTGAACCAGTTCATGTAATTCTGCAGGAACTTACATGTAAATCTCTGTATCTATATCCCCGTGGAGAAACACTAACCATATTCATAATGTTGTTATCAATCACAGGACGTTTGAAAGAAACCTTACGTCGTAAGGCATGCATCATATTGCACTATTTCATTCATCTTATAATGCTTCATTTCCCACTTATAACACAATAGGGTTACCTTGGGTAGTGTAGGAATGACAGGTCCAATACACACTTTGTTAAGGAATTTGATCTGGATTGTAATTTTGGTTGTCCAATCAGTTCTACGTTGTCACTTAATGAATGGAACACGGTTTGATATCATTGTTTTTCATTTATGTCAGTAGCTACCATATAAGTGAAAACATCATCAATGATAATCTCATTTCAATTCCATCTAGCTCATCTAAACTAGTATACTGGACCAAGAACTTCAAGTCTCGGGAGTAATCTGGATTCATCTCATGAGATGGAAATGATTTGAGACAGCGATCGAGTTTAGATTCATTGTTGTGCCGTGTCTTCCTCTTTTAGGGAAGTGAATTCTACAAACCGAATGGTCTGTCGTTCTCCAGGCCATAACAAATTGATTAGTTATCCGCTGTTGTACCAGACCATCCAACAAGGGGGTCCAAACCGTCCAACAGCGGTGGCACACCCTATAGGAATGTTGACTTGACGTCTGTTAAGAACGTCTATCCTTGTAGGCATGTTTACAGCTGGTATATGATATCGTCACCTAGATCAGAGGAATGCGTCTGGAACAACATTCTGAAAACTAGAATTCATCGCACTTGCTTATCACACTGGTGTGGTATGGGGATCGAGATAAGATGTAGTGGGCAACGTCCACGCAACTTCATGCAGTTCTACAGGAATGTTGACGTTCTTATCTCCCCCTAACGACGAGAAGACTATCTCATTAAAGTGACAACCCGCAAATGAGTAGTAAAGAGATCGCGGGCAAGGGTTCGAAGAGAGCTAGTGTGAAGGAGAATCATGATTGACAAAAGATACACATCCTTTTTTGAGGACCCATATTAGTACGTTGAGGCGGCGCAACTTGGCACATGGAATGCACACCCAAATGCGTAAATACAAAAAATTGTCAAGTTCGTACCCAGGAACCAACTATAATGTCATATAGGTTGGGTGGCAATGAACCTCAAGGCAAACCAACATAACTGCGTAAAAGATTGCATAGCCCTAGGCAGAAACCGAAATCTTGGTACTTTTACCAAAATTCGGGCGATCATTTAAATTGCATTTTATGATCACTAGGCGAGGCTATTTGGGGTGAACATAAGAACTCAATGTTAAATTAGAAACCCAAAACAACATGCAATACTTTATCAAAAACTGTCGATATAAACTCTCCTGCATTATCCAGTCTTCTAGACCTTAAGGGATAAGTAGGGTGGTGAACCTTTAATCGGCTAGGAGGTTTAGCAACAATGTGTGTGGACAAACATGTGACCAGTTTGTCGATTCATCAACCAAAATCATAAGTATTTATATGGTCCACATTTTGGTTGGATTAGTCCACATATATTCCTTTGAATCCACTGTGAAAATTGGGTGATTTTGTATCTTTGCGAGGAATGATATAGAAAATCAATTTTCCTAATAAGCAGGCTTGGCAAAGTGTACTTGTAGGCATAAGATCCTTACTTCGGGTAAGGAGATGAGTCGTAGCATCATTGTTCGACGTAAGTGTCCCAAATGGTCGTGCTAAAACAAGTAAACTGTTCAATAACCAAGCTCCAGGCCGGCCACATATGGTGTATTCCTAGTTGGGAGACAACTCATTGGCCCCAAATCAAAGATTCAAGCTCATTTTTAGAGGTGGTGCAAAGATATTTCACTCTATTTCTTCAGTAGTTTCATTAATGATTATTGTTCTCTCGAATATCCTTAAAAACTTAACGACAAAGAGAATTTAAGGTCCCTTAAATGGTGATACAATACCATTCATACAACGAGGAGAGTGCCAATGCTCTTAATCAGGTTGGATAAACCTGAAGTCATTGTTAGAGATGTGATTTAGGTGTAAAGTTAGTGTGCGTAGTACGCATTCATCAAGACAACTAACTTTCCCACATTCCTACCTAATCACGTGTTTAATTGAATCGGTCACATGTGTTTAGAAACATGATTCAATTAACTTATATTCGAGGAAAATATCAATAAGATTATCCATAAGTAAAACATACATCAAACTTGAATCCAAGAACATGTAAAAATGTTCACAAAGTGAATGGTTTACTAAGGGGATTTCGGCCACAAGGCCATCCATGTTAAAATTCTGCTCTTCCAATGGTGTTCAGTGAAGCAAAATTAATTTCTCATATTGACTACGAGAATGGTACTCCTTAACAACATTGGTAGGGGCACGAACAGGTGCATAACCAATTATCTATTCCATCAAGACGGAAGTAGATTCTGCAGGGTTAAGGTTTGAGAATACTACCCCTTATTCTTGAAGTTTTAGGTCTTAAGTGTCAAGGATCACGCTTCGGGCATGATGCCATACCTTGGCAAGCCCTAATTTTACCATATGTTTGTTGTAGTAATTAGATTCGAGAATTTGGTAAACTTCCGCTTTCTACACTTGTTGCTTCAGGAGCGAGTTAGAAACAAGGAATGACGAGAAAAGTATTATCTAGTCAAAATTCAATTGGATTTATACTCATTCATGGACGTAATCATGGTATGCTTCATGCAATAGCTTTCATGATTAGACGATCCATAAGAGCGAGCCAAAGAGCCATGGAATCCTTGTTCAAGAGGTAGGCATAAGTCTTCGAATGAAGATCATGGCGAAGGCTTAGTTAGCTCTTCCATGCCATTGTTGGCTGCAATTGTTTCTCAGCTACTTTAATAGTCAATGGGAGATTCACGTCTTGTATCTCACATAAAGTGGTTTCTAATAGACAACGTCCAAATCAGGAAAATTACACTTGTGATGGTTTGACAATCCATTGAATTGGAGGGAACAAGATTATGATTGGTGCTATAAGAAGGAATCATCCATAAGCATCAAAGTTAGAACATTCGAGTTCTAAGACATGGTTTTATGAAAAACGTCGGGTTTTCATGGGTGTATTGTTTTATGAAAACTTCGGGTTTCAAAGGCACTAAATTTGAAACTACAGGTTCAATTTAGTTTATGAACGTTTAGTTCATAGAAGAGAGGTTCCTGTAAAAACACATAATGCACTATACAACTAAGTGTAGTAGATTTGAGTTTCTTCGGGAACTCAAGTGTGAGCGCTTCGGGGACTACGAAAGTAAGTGAATAGTTGTAACACTTAGATATATATATATATAGTATAGGAGTAAGATTATTTTAGTAAAAAAAAAAAAGAGACCAAACAAATAGTCAAGATGAGCTAACGTGTAGCCATCCCAAACGATTCTTCTTCTTCCCAACCATCACATGGTGGGGGAGCCAAGGGAATCAGATTCTGTCCATAAAGTTGGGGTGATGTGGGTAGTTTAGGGGCTGTGAGTAAGCATTCTAAATCAGGAGAGGTAATGATAGGCTTAGAGGGAGTATTTCTAACTCTCACTGAAGAATTAGAGGAGAGTGTGAGGTTTTGGAAAGCGAAAAGTAGGAAATCAGAAGAGGGAAGCTGAGAGGGTGTTGGTGTGTTCTTCAATTTGTACAAAAGGTTAGTTTGAATTTGTTAATTTTTCTATTTTTCTTACCATCGCAACCTTGTTTTCTAGAAACTAGCAGTTTCATGAGCCTCACTTTGGCTCTTATTTCCTCTCAATCCATTTCATCTTCTTAAAGAGTCTTCTATATATTTGAAATTAGACATGACAAGGTTCAAAGCCCAATTTATTTCATCGATTTTGGTTGAGATCTTCTATGGAAACATATGATTTGAAAATGTGAAAAAATCTGGAAATCTGCAGATTTTCTGCAGAAAAACTGGTTGTGAACTCGACTTTTGGGCTTGATTATTTCCTTCTGGAGTTTTGAGTGATGAAAATAGGGTTACAATATGGGGACTTGCTTGGTTTTTCACGGGGTTGTGATGGGTATATTTGGGTAAATCTTTGTTAGGCTGAAATAGAAATTTTCATTCCAGTTTTATGCTAACTTTTACTATTTTTTTTTTATGTGATGTTAGGCCTGGGAGTGACTCCGGACACTTCGGAGGCTTAAGAGAGGTATTATAGTTAGCTGGACAAGAGGTAGGGGCTCTATTTCCCGTTGATAGATCTATATCATGGTTAATCTTTGTAATATTAGTAATTATATCTAATACAATAGTAATGAAATGCTTGGGTGAAATAGAATCAATTGATTGTCATGGTTGTGTTTAGGGTTAATGGTTTCTTTTTCGGTGTATTATATATTGACTATGTTAAATGTTGTTATGTTTTGATGAATGGTTGAGTTATGTAAAATTGTTGGACTAACTACGTAGAGGGTTACAATTATGTTTGTTAAATTGAAATGCTCGTGCTGCATTACATGTTACAGAGTTAAGTGTTGGGTTGTGTAAACTTGATTAAGCAAAGTGTTGAAAACTTATATATGTTCAAGCGTAGGGCGAAGGGCTTGAACGTATAGTTGGGCGTTGGGTGAAGGGTCCATGTTAATGAAACTGAAATTGCCAATAAAATTAGGGGTTAAGGGAGGAATGGGAGTTAATTTATATTTTATGGTATTCGGAACCAAGAGGTATAAGCATGGTATGGGACGTGCAGGTTTAGATGCCATAAATATAAGATAGCGGAATTAGAAGGGAGTGAGTTCATGTGTACTTCTCTGTCTTATTATTTAAATTTTTTACCGTATTGTTTGAGGTATGATACTTTGATTAATTGTGGTAAATGAACTTGAAGGACATATGGTTCCTACTGAGCATGAAATGCTCACACCCCATTAGCTATTGCAGGTACCAGTATGAAGGAACAAGATGATGACCTGTCTCTATATGAATAAACATATCCTATGTGTGTGTTGGTTTCCTAGTTGTACTTTAAATAAAGTGTTCTAGTTTTTCAAGTGTGTTTGTAAGAGTTGAACTCTTTAAACTCATGATGTATTAAATAAACAGGTCTAAGTGAACTTTTAGTTGGCTCTGGTTCCATCATACTCTCGTTGTAATATTTTAATTTATTTTCAAGTCTATTCACACCCTAATTCGATTATCATTCTTATTTTCGAATTTGGAGTGTGACAACAGTTCAAAGAAGAGAAATAAATTATTGAATCGTTAATGTCCAAAAGTGATATTCAGGTCAATAATTTTGGATTCATTATCAGATTAATGAATTGCATGTCACTTTTAATTAATTCAATAGATTGGGACCGTTCGGAGTAGATCGTAGAAGCAAAAATAATATTATCGGGTCAAAAACATAGTCCAAAAATATTTGGGTTGGGTGTTGTGAGCAAAAAGGGTGCTCAGGGGTGGGCTGCAGGCCACAGGTCAGGGGATAGGCCCAGCTGTTGAAGGTTGGCTTGAAAGGGGTGGCACGGGTTTAGGCTTCAACATGTTTGCTAGCCTATGGGTTCGCATGGGAGCCCAGCCGCACGAGCTAGCGACTTGTGATGCGGGAAGTGGACCGGGCCATATGACATAGCCCAATGGGCTACACACTACTTCAGGCAGGTATGGGACAACGGGCCAAAAAGAAAAAGAAATCTGCAGGTTTTTTTTTCTTTTTTTTTTTTGGTTGGGCTTAAGGGACTTCAGGCCTTAGAGAGCTAAGTAGGCCGAAGGCCTAGGTTGTCTGAATCAGTGCAGCAAACCTAAACGGTGCTGCCGTGTGATCCACTCAACTGGGCTTCAGGCTAGTGGTGGTCCATGCAAGTCACGGTGGGTGTTGCGGCGGTGGTGCCGCACAGTGCCAAAAACCTTTTTTTCTTTCTTTTTTCAACATAGGTAGGGTTATACAAACCCTAGATTTGCTTCTTTTTTTTTCGATTCTTTGACTCACATATTCCACATAGCAAAAATTACGTAATGCATGAAACAAATATATATATATATATCGGAAGGTAAATATAAATGTAGGGGGTTCATGCATCATTGGGAATGTTTTCATGCTTCAAGGTCGTTTCAAATATCTTACTTTATTTTAAGCGTACCTGATTGGCAGAAAACAACAAAAACCTTTGAATTTTGTAGAAGATCCTTCTCGAAAAGTCAAAATTGCATCTACAATGCGTTGTATCACGTTCAACACAGAAAAATTAAATTCAATTAAAGGAAAACTAATTAAAAGGACTTGAAAACTTTGCATTTTAACCAAAAATCATTTAAAAACTTTATTTAATGATAAGGACAAGAAAAGAAGAAGAAAAACAAAAACAAAAAAACATAGCCCAACGCGTGCAACACCCACACCCAGTCCCTTTTCTTTGTAATATGCTCTGTCCAAGTTCATTCATTCCTTTTAAAAATTCTACCACCATCATCACAGATTCTAACATATATCAACATGAATTAATTTCTTTTAGTTGCTCCTGCGTCACTCTTGCATGTAGTGACGCAGATATCAAGAATTCTGCAAAAAAATTCTATTACCATTATAATTTAAATTTCGAGGTACCATCTTCTGCATTTGACTTTCCTTCATCGTCCAATTTGTTGACGATAGTCCCGCAGGGTCCAGAGTAACGTCATCATGATTAAATGGATTAGAATCATGTTTATGGCCTATAGGTAATTGGCCAAACACTGGTTCTCTATGCAAGTACATCAAAATCATCAGTGCCAGAGTAATCTGAACACCATAGCATTCATTTTCTTCCTAATTGAAGATGAGTAATATTGAACTCAAGTACAATTTCACGAAAAACTCATATGGAGGCCCAATCGAGAAAATAGCCCTACGCAACTTAACATAAGATCATAAATAGCCCTACAAAAGTTCATAAACAAGATGTCTGCTGCGAGAGTTTAATAACAGAGTGGTCAAAACCAAGAGGAAAAATAACCAGTAACAAGTTTCATGGTTTACGTAGATTGAGGAATGTAGGAGAAAGCTTCAAAGACACAGCAAGTGCATGCCATCTTGTTGATTATGCTAGTTTCACATATATAAACATATTTATATGTGTTTATATATAAATGTGTTCATAAACAGTGTAATAAGTTTCATAAATAGGATAGTAAGTTTCATAAACAATGTCATAAGTTTTCATAAACAATGTGGTAAGTTTCACAAACAGTGTCGTAAGTTTTATAAACAGTGTAAAAAGTTTCATAAACAGTTTGTGTCAGGACCTGTGGGTCCGCGCGTCAGATTTTTTAAAATTTTTTTTTAATATTAAAATTATGTCTTTTTCATTAAAATTTAAGTTCTTTTGTCATTTTTATTAAAATTTAAGGGGTTTTCATTAAAATTTAAGTCTTTTTCATTAAATAAAGTTATAGCATGATTTTTTATTAAAATAAAATTAGCCTAAGCCCTTTTCATTAAAGTTCCCTTGAATTAATTGCATGTAAATCAATTCAATAAAATAATAAATTAATCATAAAAAAATGATTAAAACTTAATACTCCTCTGATTGAAGAATAAATTCTCTTTAGCGCAGCGTCAAGAGTGTGACAATAACGTGTTGTAGGTATAATTTATTGAACGATTATGGAGGCCATAGAGAGAGGGTGCAGCATAGAGAGATAAGAAGAGAGAGATGTGTAATTGTGAGATGTGTTTTATTTCACCCCATTGTGCCTTTATTTATAGTAGTAGGATAGATAAAAATCTTTCCATTTAGGATTAAAACATTTAATAGGTAATCAACTCCTAATAAGAATATAAGATACATTTCCATATCTACTAAGATTTACAAAATCACATTTCTAATCTAATAGGACTGTAACAAAAAGAAATTTGTCATAATTTTCTGACAATTCAACATTGTTATAGAAACATTTAAAATGCATTTCGGTATCTCAATCTTCAAATCTTTTACCATTCTGAAAATTGAAATAATAGTTTACGGACGAAATTAAAACCAATCAATAGCCTCAAGATGGAAAATGCATTCCATTCAATATCTTCAAACCGATAAACCTAACCACAAGTTGTTCTTCTTCTTCATTCGATTTCTGATTTGCGCCCACAATCCTAATCCAAAACACAACTGGGCTGCCGGGCTAGTGTATATCATTTTTTTTTTTATAGACTTTCGTTAACTTTTAATACGTAAAAATTTTAATAGGTCTTTCTCTCAAAAAAAATTTAATGGAGGTTTCGGGTTTTCAATATCAAAAAGGAACAGATCATTTAATACCATTTACATATACATATGTTAATTTGGTAAAAATTTAAGATGTTTATTGAACAATTTAAGGGTTTTTATTTATTTATTTTTAATTTTACATATATAAAATAAATAAATAAATTGATATCGGTCATAACAGCGGATAATAGCTATAATTGTTTATTTAAGTTTTACAAATGAACGATTATACCCATAACTATTTATTTATCTAAATAATTACCGATAACTATAATTATGAAATTTAAATAAACGTATGTGAATATTTTGCCCATCCCTAATCACGTATGACGGTAAGAAGTGGTGCTTCAATGTCGGGTACCCCAATTTAGATGAGCCGGGCATTTTTCAACTTTTCATTCTTCCCCTTTTCTCAATTTCTAGGTCAATTGTGGCAAATCGTCTCCCCATTTGATGTTGTTGATTTCCATTCCCTTTCCCTTGTCACCTTTGTGAAACTGATAATTCTTCCCCTTTGATCTATCTGCAAGCGAAGGCTCTCTCTTTAAGAGCAACTCCACACATGGAGCCCTCCCTCCTATCAATCCACTATTAAATCCACCATTTTGAATAGTAACTGCCTTTAATGAATAGTAACTGTCATTAATGAACATTAATTGTCATTTGCATCTCCACACTTGGAGCCCTCCTCCCTGGCAATAGACAATAAAATATTAGTTTTTTTGTTTGTTTAAATAATACAAAATAAAATTATTTGTAATTTCGGATAAGATTTTTTAAATCGTTTTCGTTGCCCCACGTGTCATTTTATAAAAACAAACAATTATTGGACGTTTCAGGCACTTCTTCTCCATCTTCTTTATCAACATGGGAGCCATGATCGGGTGTAGAGTGTGGAGAGGTGCTGTGTACAAAGGTGTTGTGTAGAGGGGTGCTGTTCATGCATACTTCTGGACCAACAGACACAACTTTGAATTTAAGACAATCTTTAACATTATTTCAACATTCCCACCGGTGAAATGATTTGTTTCTTGATTTGATTTTGGCAGCATACCATGCTTATGCTTGAAGTTGCTACAAATGAATAATAATGAAATTATTAGGTAACAAATAAATAATACAAACAAATAATAATAAAGAAATTATTAGGTAACTAATAAATAATACAAACAAATAATAATAATGAAATTACTAGGTAACAAATAAATAATACAAACAAATAATAATAATGAAATTATTAGGTAACAAATAAATAATACAAACAAATAATAATAATGAAATTATTAGGTAACAAATAAATAATACAAACAAATGAATAATAATGAAATTATTAGGTAACAAATAAATAATACAAACAAATAATAATAATGAAATTATTATTAGGTAACAAATAAATAATACAAACAAATAATAATAATGAAATTATTAGGTAACAAATAATTAATACAAACAAATAATACTAATGAAATTATTAGGTAACAAATAAATAATACAAATGTTGTGGCCTATATTTTACAGAGATGTGCAGCAAAGAGAAGAAGAGAGATTGGAGAATAGACTTGAGGAATTGTTTGTTAATTCCCCAGTCCTTGTGCCTTTATTTATAGTAATTAGGAGGAGAGAAACTTGCTCTCCAAGTAATACAAAGTATATTAGGAAAGATCTTCTAGATCCCAAAGGATTCCTATTTTATCTCTACTTAGGATTTACACAATCACATATTGATAAGAACATATGTCACAACACTCCCCCTTGAGTGTGCAAATACTCAAGTAGATGGCGCATCAGATCTTCAGGCAAATGTAGAAGTAGTGGATGAAATCGTCTCGTTTAGTCGGCACAAGTAGCGAATGCGAGTCTCAAAAGACGGAAGAATGCAGGAGTGGTAAAACTCACAAAACCTTACTATGGCAAAACCCAAGGTGGGAGAAAAGCCCATAGGCTAAGGAGAAAAGTGAGAAGTTGCATTAAGTCAAAACTATACGTCTTCTGGACGCAAGTAGAAGAGCTCACAAGGGTATGATCAGCCCAGGATGGGTGCCTCGTTAAAACCTAGTTAAGTAGCAAAAACCCAGTGGGAAAAATGCTCCTAATCGTAGGGAAAAAGAGTACATTAAGATCAAGTGAGTATACTTCTAGATACTCCCCCTGAGTTTGACAAAACTTCCAAATGAAACTACAAGCATTACAAATGAGAAAGTTACGCATACCAATTCATTGGACAAGCTTCTGGAAGGTAGACTTTGGTAGTGACTTTGTGTAGATGTCGGTAAGGTTGTCTGGGATTGGACTGCTTGACTTCAATCTTCTGATGCTCATGCTGATGTAGACACAATATGCTTGGTGTTGACTTTGTTGGATGTATCATGATCTGGTCGATACATACAGCGTTGTATTCATGGATCGTTGTTGGGACTCAACGATGGATGAAAATCGCAAGGATTTTGAATATGCTCAACAAGAATTCTCGACTACATCTTTCACGTGATGAGATATAGTGAGTCTTGGAACGATTCAAAGTTTCGCAACAAAAAGGTCTATCTAGTTAACCTCCAAGATATTGCGGTGTTCCTTAATGGTAAAGACATAACCATGCGGGAACGTACCTTGTGCGGTCAGACAAATGGTCTGATTCAGCGAATCCCACAAGGTAGGCATCATTCCGAAGATCAAGGGGGTGTGATCTATTCTGAGATGCATAGGGAATAAGCCCAAATCCGTAGTAACAGAAAAACGTCTTTAACACCAAATTTGGTGGTGGCGTGTTAGGCGCAGTGCTGCTTTATGCCAAAAGATTATCAGCACATAAGATGTCTGATCTAGTGCATTTGAGCTAAGTACAACAAACGCCAATGGTACTTAGATATGGCTGCCTCACGTTCCAATAAGGAACCTTATGCTCCATACCCTCCGTAAAGGTCTCATTTGCATCTAGCATATAGATGATCAGGATATACTCAGACGTAACACCTTCTGGGTCTAGTTTGAGTGGTGGACCAGAATACCATCAAAACTAGCTCGAAACTTCAGGTCGAGGTAATGTCAAGTTCTCCCAAGATCATTCATCTTATAGTCCGATATGCGAGTTAATTTTCTCAACTTTAGCAATTTCGGATTTTATACACGCAGGGGCATATATCCCTAACTGATCAAATATTCACTTAGACGGGTATACCACATCTGCCCGGATAGTTCTGCATCCGTAAAGTGAAGGCCGCTTGAGAATCAAGAGGATGTTCTTGTGGTCTAGAACTATTTGAATCAGTACATGTAAGTCCTTTGGAAACTCCATGTAGGTTCATATCACGATCCCAGAGATACTACAACCACGTTTGTAATGCTGCGATCAATCACATGGCGTATGAGAGAAACCTTGCGCCACAAGGCTTCATATTGCACTATTTCATTCATCTCATTCGTCATAGATTGATTCTTTTAGTTGACCAATCAATTCTACGTTGATATTAATCAACGGAACGCGGTTCGTTATCGTCGCTTTTCATTTATGTCGATACCATATAAATGAAACATCATTTATGATAATCTCATTCCAATTCCATATCTCATCCAAACTAGTATACTGGACCAAGAATTTCAGGTCTCGGGAGTTATCCGGATTTAATCTCATGAGATGAAAAGGTCTGAGACAGCGATCGAGGGGCGGATTCATTCGTGCCACGTTCCTCCTCTTTTGGGGAGGTGAATCCTCGAACCGAGTGATCTACCATGCTTCTGGCATAAGATAGATTGATTGGCTAGCCGTTAATGTACGAGGGTCGGCCACAATTGTGGCTTTCCTACTTTCAGGACAAAGGTCCGAAGTACATTTGGTACACATCTTTGCAGGCACATTTGCAGCTGGTATATGTGATCTCGTCACTTTTACTAGATCAGAGGAAGTGTCTGGTTAAACTCTGACGATCTAGATTGGGATCGATATGAGACATAGTGGGGACGTCCACGATAATTCACGTCGTTCTTTAGGAACGGTGACATTCTTATCTCCCCCTAACGACGGGAATACTGTCTCATAAAAGTGACAATCCGCAAAATGAGCGGTAAAGAGATTGCCTGTCAAAGGTTATTTAGTAACGAATATTAGAAGGAGAATCATAACCGACATAGATTTCCATCCTTCCCTGAGGACCCCTTTGTTTTTGTGTACGTAAGGGCGGCGCAAAATGGCACATAGACCGCACAACCAAAGACGCGTAGATGCGATATGTCGGGTTCGTATCTGGTAACCAACTGACACGCGCTTTATAAGGTTGGGTCGTGACGGGCCTCAGGCAGACCAACATGGTTGCTTGCAATATTGCATGGCCCCAAGCAGAGGTCGGGAACTGTGGTACGTATGACCAGTCAACCACGCAATCATTTGAAGGCGTTTAATGAATACTTCTGCTGGGTCGTTCTGGGTATGAACATGGGACTGGATGTTCAACTTTCAAAAAACCCAACCGACATGCAATATCCATCGAGATTTAAATTGTTCGATGTAAATGTCGATGTAAATTCTCCAACTTATCCAATCAAATAAATTTGATCAGATAATCAGGGTGGTGAGCCCTGAGCTTGTTAATCTGAGCTACCAGTGTGGAGAATGCAACTTGTGGACAACAACCACACGTGTGACAAACGTGTAGAAGCATCAACCAATACTATAGAATATTTAAATGGTCCGTAGGGTGGTTGAATCTATCCACAAATGTCCCATTTGAATCCTTTGTAAAAAGATGGAGGGTGCTAAGGTATAATACATGTCCAGGTATGATTTCTTTACTTCTGGTAAAAGGATGCCCAAAACGGCGCATCACGAATCATCCTAGATATCCCAAACGTACATCCATAGCGAAAATTCCTTAGGAATCGCGGGCTTCTGGCCGGCCACATAGTGGACTTGAATGGATGTAATCCATTCGTTAAGCGTTCCATCTTCTCTAGAATATACATTTAACTATATTCGTAAGAAGTGCAAAATGGTAATATGCCAAGGAATTTTACTCCATTTTTCTACATTGGTTTCAATATGGTAATAATACTCTCGAATATCCTTAAAGCTCAAAAATGCGTTCTTCCGGAACGAAGTGAGTATAAGGCTTCCCTTTATGGTAAAGTTAATACCATTGGACAATATAGGGCAGTGCCATGCCCCACAATCAGGTTGGATAAGCCTGAAAGGTTGTCGGGGGATGATTAGGTATGAAGTTAGCATAGAACCAGACAGCTAACTTCCCCACAAAACATACCTAAGCATGAGTTAATTGTAGTCACATGTGGTAATCTTCGTTAATTAACTCTTTTATTCGAGAATAATGGTGACATCCAAACACTAATCTTAAATCCGAGAACAAAATAAATTATTCACAAAATAAACCAAAAAAAACAATGGGGTTCGGCCAATAGGCCGTCCATGTCAAATTTCGCTCTTCCAAATGTATTAGGTGGAGCAAAATGAGTCTCACAAATGGACTACGAGAATTGTACCTATTCATGGACGTAACAGTTTCAATCATGTTTTGCTTCAGGCAAAAATTCATCTTTGCATGATTTGAAACAGTCCATAACGGATTTGAAGAGTCATAGAGTCCTCAGCAGAGAGTACTTCCATTGGATATGCTTCAGGCATAATTCTTCGAATAAGGATCATGACGGATGCTTATTCACGTCTTGTATCCACATAAAGTAGTTTACTATTCGAAACTTCCAAATCAGTGAAATCGAACTTGTTACGGTTCGACAATACGCTGAATGGAGGAAACAAGAATGTGATTGGTGTTTTAGGAAATAAAATTTCCATAAACAACAAATTTAGAACATTCAGGTTCTAAGACATGGTTTGGTTTAAACGGATTTAAGCATGGAGAACTTCGGGTCTCAACATGAGTGTTGCGCATTAAGAAACTTCAGGTTCATATGGCACTTTTCCGAAACTTCGGGTTCGGAAGTATGAATTTTAAGTTCATAATATCTGCAGGCAAACACAAATATATATGCAAGCAAATATGCAACAAGTATGTGCAAAAATATAACTTTTAGGTGGATAATTATAATTGAATTAATTTATTTGGACTTCGGGCCAAATTAAAATGTGGGTGAAAAAATATAAAACCCATTGGGCCTAAAATAATTAGGCGAATAAAATTCGGGACCCAAAACAAAAACTAAGCCACGGGTGGCTTTAAAAAAATTTGTGCCGTGTATCCCAGGCCCAAGAATTGGGTTGGGGGTCTCGGGCAGGGCTACAGGCCCACGGAAAGGATTGGGGCAGGGATTGGGCTGCTGCAGGCAGACCCAAGAAGCTGAAAACAAATGTTTTTTTTCTTTCTTTTTCCTTTTTGCAGGCCGAGAAACAAATAGGCCTAAGCAGGGGTTTTGGGTCACTTCAGGTGAGCCCAAGGCGGAAAAAAACCGGGCCGAGAGTCAGAGCCCAAATGGGGCTCGGGGAAAGTCCAAAAACATCCCAGCCGTAGTTGGGTGTGTTCATCGGGGAAGAAGACCGAGTTTTGATCGACGATGCCATGTGAGGCGGTGGGCTTGTGGACAATGATGCTTTGATCGAGTCCGTGGGTCGTCGAAAACCTCAAATAGGAATGGAGAATCGAAAAAATCTCGACATTCATTGTGAAAACCCTAGAATTTCGAATCGGGTTTTTAAAAAAAAATCCGATGAGATTTATGCGAATCTCGGTCAATTGATGTTGAGGACGAGCTTCAGGCCGTCAAACATGGTGACCCGATGTGTGAGGGTGGTCTGCAGGCCAACCTATGATGGTGGTGGATGCTGGGATTGGCGTTAAGGTTTCCTGGGTTTCTCGGCTTTTGTTGGGGAATTGGATGCAGGCTGCAGGCCTGGCTAAGGGACGGGCTGGGCCATCACAGGCTGCGGGCCTGGTGGCTTGCGGCCTTGCGACCTTGCATGGTGCAAAGGCATGGGTTCGAATAGAACCCTAATTCCCCAATTCCAATCTTGTTCAAATCAATTATATGCATATATAATTCAATGAATCACATATTTACTTTGATGCATATGCAAATAATAGTTTCAATGCATGTACATATGTAAGATTCTATTCATGGAAAATATCAAATTCACATAATTGCAGCAATTTTGGTTATGAGGCATACACAATTTATGTAGAATCTAAAATACGTTAAACGTAAAGTTGGGTCATGCATCATGGTGAATGTTCATGCTATCAGGGCTTCAAAAATATCGAGTTAAAAGCCGTTGTTTTAGAAGAACCTGATTGCGTGATGATATGAATGAACTGGTTTGATGCAGAAAAATTATTTCTTCAATTTCGGCTTTCATCTTCAAGCTTGTATCACGTTCAACATAAGAAGAAAAATAAATTGAATCAATAACAATATATGAATTCAATAAAATCAAGATTTAATCAATTAAAAATAATTGAAACGTAATACTCCCCTGATTGTAGACGAATAAATTCTCTTTAAATTCTTCTAAGCACAGCGTGAAGAGCGTGCTGATAACGTGTTGTGGCCTATATTTTACAGAGATGTGCAGCAAAGAGAAGAAGAGAGATTGGAGAATAGACTTGAGGAATTGTTTGTTAATTCCCCAGTCCTTGTGCCTTTATTTATAGTAATTAGGAGGAGAGAAACTTGCTCTCCAAGTAATACAAAGTATATTAGGAAAGATCTTCTAGATCCCAAAGGATTCCTATTTTATCTCTACTTAGGATTTACACAATCACATATTGATAAGAACATATGTCACAACAACAAACAAATAATACTAATGAAATTATTAGGTCACAAATAAATAATACAAACAAATAATATTAATGAAATTAGGTCACAAATAAATAATACAAACAAATAATAATAATGAAATTAGGTAACAAATAAATATTACAAACAAATAATTATAATCAAATTAGGTAACAAGATAATAATACAAACAAATAATTATAATATATTCTTACCTCATCCGCATAATTTGCCCCACTTCGAACATTACTATTAGCTTGTGTCAAGGCATCTCTCCACGTACTAAAGGAATGGCAAAGTATTTTCCAATAATTGGACATCGATTCTTTGATTCTTTTCCCACCTATTTGCTCAAGAAATTTGGTATGAATTAATCTCCACATTTCTCGCAACTGCATCTCATTACCAGTAAGGGAATTATGAGTAACTTCAACCCAGCTAGTGCACAACACAACATCTTCAAGAAGCGACCAATTCGTACCTGCATCAGTAGTCATTTTGTGGAAAAAATTGGATTGAAATTTTGAGAGAAATATAGGAATTTGATTGAAAGTAGTTGAGAAAATATGAAATTGTAGTGTAAGGTAGATGGAGAAGAAGTGGTATTTATATAAAAGTAAAAACAATTATTTACAAATTTTTTTTCAGATTTTTTACAATTTTTTAGGATTTTTTTTTAAATTTCTATTTAAATAATTAATCTCTGCCGTTGGATTTTAAAAATTTTGAATTCCAACACTCCAGATTGTGCCACGTGTCATAACGGTAACTTTTCTTAATTTTAAAACTATTTTTTCTTTTCTTTTTTTAATTTATAAAGGCGATTAATATCAACCGTTGATCTTAGATCGAACGGTTGATATAAAATCAGTTTTTTTATTTATTACTGTTGCAAATCGGACGGCTCGTATTAAAGAGCCGTTGGGATCGAACAGACTGTGGGAAGCCACGTGGCTTCCAACTGGGCACGCGGCCCACTTGCCTGAAATCCTGTCAGGCGACGCACCCCACTCACAAGTGAGGGGCACGCGCTTGACACAAAAAAAATAAAAAAATAGCCCGGACCCAGGCCTGACGTCACGGGCCTCGGGCCACAGGCCTATCAATTGCCAACCCCCGGCCCTCGGGCTCCCACCCTCACTCGGGCTCTCCATGGCTGGAGAAGAACCAACCGGCCCTCGAGCCCTTTCCTGCAGCCCGTCCCCCCAGCTACATGCAAGGCTGGACTTGCTCTAAACCCCTCTCTCCTCTTTCCAAGTACTATGGCCGGTGAAAGGGAAGAAAAAATCAAAGCAACTGCGGCTCAGCCTCCTAGAGGCCTACCACTAAATTGGCTGCTGTGGCCATTGTTGGTGGCGATCTGCGTTCTAAGTGTTCTTTTGGTCGCATGGCGGACAGAAACGTATGGCCCCGATTTCCGAGTCCAATCGGCCATCGTGTCCCAACTCAACGCGACTCAATCCCAGTTAACCGCCACCTGGGACCTGTCCGTGGTGGCCACAAACCGCAACCCCGGCAAACTTCAGGACATGTACATCAAGAGACTGATGGCGTACATCTTCTACGGGGACAAAGAGAGGATGATGATGCTGGCAGTGAAGCCGGTGGGTATACGGCCGCGTCTCTTGTTGTCAGGCAAGAGGAACCAGGCCACAGCCAGTTTCCAACTCCAAGCGGTGGAGATGTACGTGGGACAAAATGTGTCCCAGGAAATATTGCAAGGGCTTAGCGCCCCTGGCTCTGCCTCTGGCTCTCTGGTGAGATTTGGTCTCAAGCTCGAGGTTTGGTATAAGCATATCGGCATGGAGTCGGATTTTACAGCGCTCTTCTGCGACGGAGTGGTCGATTTTGGGGTTTCGCCGGTCAATTATGTTAATAATGGGACTGGGATTTCGACAGTTAAGGAGGGTCAGTCGACGGAATGCTATTATTACGAGGCAAAGGATTTTTATTACTAAGAATAACTTGTAGACGTTTTTTTTTTTTTTTTTTTTTTTTTTGTTAAGAAACTAGCAGTTACTAGTCTCGTATGGAGGAAGTTGATTTCTGTAGGTTGAATTGGAAATGTTGGCATTGCAATGCTGCGGTTTGTTGTTCTTTTGTTGAATGAGTAGGTTGCACTAGTGTCGTATGGGAGTTGCTGTGTGTGACTGGAATTGGAAATGTTGCATTGCAATCCTGTTTGTTGTTCTTTTGTTGAATGACTAGTTTTTATTTATTTATTTTTGTTTACTTCCGTTCGATTTTTCTGCAGAAAATAAGTAGATGAGCTTCAGGAACTAAATGACAGCTCTTTCTGGAACTAAAAGTGATCTGGTTGAGAATGCTGTCTAACTCTTTCTGTGGGTTGAATTGGAAGTGTTGGCATTGCAATGCTGCGATTTGTTGTTCTTTTGTTGAATGAGTAGGTTTTACTAGTCTCGTGAAATGTTGCTTTGCTATCCTGTTTGTTGTTCTTTTGTCAATCAAGGGACCAACTGCGTCCAAGGATTAGGAACAATTTGTGTCTTTACATTGCTACTAGTGTTGTCCTAGCCAGGAAGCACTGTTAATAGACTCTTGAATAGTTGATCATGTTCATATTATTGCATCTGACATTCAGTCATACGGATAGGAGGATACTGTGTTTAACCTATATTTTTATACACAGCACAATTGCTTTCGGTGACCTTCTTGGATTCAAGATAGAACTCGTTAACAGTAAGCCCTCCTACGTCTCACTGCAAAGCTCATAAAACGCACCATCCTAACCATCCATTAATCAAAGCAAAAGATTGACTGAAAAACCCATAAAGAAAGAACACGAGAAACAATAAACACATTTATCATTTACCTCAAGAGTCGAAGACAGAGTCGGATACGGTGGTGGCTACTGTTTGATAAGGTAAAATCTTGAAAAACAAAGGTGTATAGGTTTTAAAGGTAAGTAAGCAACTTTGAACTTAAAAAACGGAGAGAAAGGGTTTGTCTTTGTACCTGGCAAGTCGAAGAAGGTGGCCGCAGGTGCGCCTGTCTAATGGAAATTGAGCAATTTTGTTTAGTGGCTAAGAATTCAGTAGTTTTATGTTGTTTAGTGGATAAAAATTCAGTGGTTATAATTTCTAAACAAAAGTGATTTAAAAAAAGTTCCTTGAGTAGAACAAGTTATATATTGACTTTAACTCAATTTATATTGACTTTAACTCAATTTATATTGGTGTGACAAGTTTCAATTACTTTTCAACTCACAATACAAAAAAAAAAAAAAGTTACATTAAATCTATCAACTTCAGAACCCTGTCTATATATAACTCGAAAGCCCTGGGTACCCAAAACCCAGAAAACAAGTTAAGACTAAAGAGCAACCCATAAATCATTGGGTCCAAGCCAACTCTGATTTTCATAGATCATTGTGGAATGTGTTCATGTTTCACGATCGTTTCAAATATCTTATTTTATTTTAAGCGTACCTAATTGGCAGAAAACAACGAAAGCCTTTGAATTTGTAGAAGATCATTATCAGAAAGCTAGAATTTCATCTCAAATGTGTCGTATCACGTTCAACACAGAAAAAATTAAATTGAATCAATAACAAGTAGATCAATTCAATAAAATAATTTAATGAATAATTATGGAGCCCAGAGAGAGGGAAAGTGCGGCAATAGTAGAGAGAAAGAGAGATGTGTAATTATGTGATGTGTTTGATTCATTCTCATTGTGCCTTTATTTATAGTAGTAGGATAGGTAAAAATCTTTATCTTTAGAATTACAACATTTAATAGATAATCAACTCCTAATAAGAATATAAGTTACATTTCCATATCTACTAAAATTTACACAATCACATTTACATTCTAAGGGTGTGTTTGTTTGGCCTCATTAAGTGTGACTGGACTGGACTGGACTACTTCCTAGTGTAGTCCCATGTTTGGTCCGTGCTGGGACTAAGTTAAATGAGATTAAAGGGGATTCGCTAAGTTAAATGAGATTAAAGGGGATTCGCGTGGACTATCGGCCTCGCTAGAAGTTCTTGGCGAGACCCTCCCCCAACCATGGGACTCGCTAAGACCATCTTTGCTTCGCTCTTTCCGCTTGGCGCTTGGTCCCTTCCCCTTCGCCCCTCCCATCTACTTCTTCTTCCCTACTCTTATCTACTTCTTCTTCCCCACAGCTTGCATACAGACAAAGAGAGAGAAAGAGAAGAAGGAGAAGAAGAAGAGCTGCAGAAAGAGGGCAAAGGGGAAAAGGTTTTGTTATGGGCTACTGGGTGAGAAGAAGATGGAGGTTTGATTCTCCAATTTTCCTGTTTTTTATTTTATTTATGGGATTAATATGTTTGAATTCTGAGAAATCGTTCAACCCTTTTCGCTAAGGTTCTAATCCTCTGTTTGTTTACACCCATTTGAAATTGTAGAATCTAGGGCAAGCAAGGACAGCGGTCATCGATGGATCTAAAGTCGAACTGGGTGACCTCGAAGATAACTTCATGGGTATGTTTAATTTTTGTTTTGGTGAAATGGGTATGTTTTGAATAGTTGTTTTCATGTTTGATTACTGTTTTTTCAGTGTTTTATGCATTTTGGTTGTCAGATTTTTGGTAGTTGATGAATCCAATGTTAGGAAATCGAAAGTGAACTGTGTTCGCCTATTTCTCCAAGAATTGCTTAAATTTAGCTTTGTATCTCGATTTTTCGATTGTGTTCTACCACAAAGATTGTCAATTTTGTGTGTAATGTTTTGTCAGTTTTGTCTGTAATTTTAGTTTTCTTCAGTCAGTAGTGGCTAAGTGGTACGAGCGGGTGGTAGGTGATTAGCGTCGTTGAAATTGTTTATGTACTTTGCAATGGCATTAGTCTGGTGTATTAAGCTGCAAATTTTGATTAGAAAAGTAGTATGAAAGACAGAATTGTGTGTCTCAGCATGCTCATCTATTTCCTATCAAGTGTTCTTCCTAATGTTATTACTTTGTGAAATGATCAAATGAGGATTACTTCCTAGTCTGAGCAAACACCAAATTGGTGTACAGTACTGTTTTCATTATCCTGCTTCTTAGTTTGACATTGCACCAAACGCTTCACTAAGCTAGTCTAAGCCAGTCCAGCTTAGTCCCTACAGCTAGTCCAGTCCGAAACAGTCTAATGCAACAAACGCACCCTAATAGTACTGCAATAGTTGTATTAATTTTGCTTCAATAACATGATTGGTAGGGGTGGGTTCAAAAAACCGAAAATCAAAAACCGAACCGAACTGAAACTGAAAAAATCGAACCGAACCGAATTCTTTTGGTTCGGTTTCGGTTTTAGTGGTTTAAAAACTGAACCGAATCGAATTAATTAAATTATTTTTTTTTATTTTTTTAATTTAATTATCTATTTTGGGTATTATTTTCTAAACCCAATTTGTAAGCCCAATGTGTTGCCAAACTTTAAATCCAAAATATTAAAAATAAAGCCTTTAGAAACTCGAAACCCAAACTTTAAGCTCAAAATATTGTTTCTTTACCCATATCCAGATTAAAAAAAAAAAAAAACAAGATGAAACATGAAAACAAGAGTAAACTGTACTATATGCATGCCACATTTCAAATATTATTTTGCATTGGATATGTATTTCTCTATGTATAGCAAACCTGCAGCAAATAACAATCATTAGGATGATAATAGGCATATATTCCTTTCCCATCTCATTGATCTCCTATGCAATATATAACCCAACCACCCACGGATAATGCAAGGAAAGCCATAAGCTTCTCGGAGAGAATTTATAAATCACAGGTTGATGAGTGTTCTCCGCTTGGATGGACGTCATTCCATGATGATGGTTTTTCTTGCATACACGGAATAAGAGCCTATTGTTCCAGGTAGTCATGAAAACAGCTTGATTTGATATTCATTTGTTCTAGTAGGTAGGTTTTAGTAATATAATTTATCACCATATTTATCAAGTTTAAGGTCTAAACGTTATTATGTTTTTTTGGAATGATTTTAGGGCAGCTAAATAACATGCTAATATCTAGATTTAAAAAAAAAAAAATCATGAAAAAAACCAAACCGAATAAAAAAAAATCGAACCGAAAAAAACAAAAAAAAAAAATCGAACTGAACCAAACGGAAATTTCGATTTGATTTCGGTTTTGGCAAAAAACCGAACCGATTTGAACCGAACCCAACCTAATGATTGGTCGGTCGGGTACCCCAATTTAGATGAGCCGGGCATTTTTCAACTTTTCATTCTTCCCCTTTTCTCAATTTATAGGTCAATTGTGGCAAATCGTCTCCCCATTTGATGTTGTTGATTTCCATTCCCTTTCCCTTCTCAACTTTGTGAAACTGATAATTCTTCCCCTTTGATCTATCTGCAAGCGAAGGCTTTCTCTTTAAACACCTCTCTCCTCTTTCCAAGTACTATGGCCGGTGAAGGGGAAGAAAAAATCAAAGCAACTGCGGCTCAGCCTCCTAGAGGCCTACCACTAAATTGCCTGCTGTGGCCAAATTGGCTGCTGTGGCCATTGTTGGTGGCGATCGGCGCTCTAACTGTTCTTTTGGTCGCATGGCGGACAAAAACGTATGGCCCCGATTTCCGAGTCCAATCGGCCATCGTGTCCCAACTCAACGCGACTCAGTCCCAGTTAACCGCCACCTGGGACCTGTCCGTGGTGGCCACAAACCGCAACCCCGGAAAAGTTCAGGACATGTACATCAAGAGACTGATGGCGTACATCTTCTACGGGGACAAAGAGAGGATGATGATGCTGGCAGTGAAGCCGGTGGGTATACGGCCGCGTCTCTTGTTGTCAGGCAAGAGGAACCAGGCCACAGCCAGTTTCCAACTCCAAGCGGTGGAGATGTACGTGGGACAAAATGTGTCCCAGGAAATATTGCAAGGGCTTAGTGCCCCTGGCTCTGCCTCTGGCTCTCTGGTGAGATTTGGTCTCAAGCTCGAGGTTTGGTATAAGGGTATCGGCATGGAGTCGGATTTTAGAGCGCTCTTCTGTGACCGAGTGGTCGATTTTGGGGTTTCTCCGGTCAATTATGTTAATGATGGGACTGGGATTTCGACAGTGAAGGAGGGTCAGTCGACGGAATGTTATTATTACGAGGCAAAGGATTTTTATTACTAAGAAATAACTTGTAGATGTTTTTTTGGTTTACAAACTCGCAGTTACTAGTCTCGTATGGAAGTTGATTTCTTTAGGTTGAATTGGAAATGTTGGCATTGCAATGCTGCGGTTTGTTGTTCTTTTGTTGAATGAGTAGGTTTTACTAGTCTCGTAAGGGAGTTGCTTCGTGTGACTTGAATTGGAAATGTTGCTTAGACTCTTGAACAGTTGATCATGTTCATACTATTGCATCTGACTTTCCGTCATACGGATAGGAGGATGCTGTGTTTAACCTATATTTTTATACACAAAGCACTATTGCTTTCGGTGAACTTGTTGGATTCAAGATAGAGCTCGTTAACAGCAAGCCCTCCCATGTCTCACTATACCTTAGCTTTATTCTTTCTTTGTAGGTGAACTGCGTTAGCTTAACAAAGTTTGTAATCCCTTTGCACTGCCTACCAACGAGGAGTGGTTTTGCCCTTCCAGCCCATTTTACGTCGGCATAATTAGTCATGACTCATGAATTATGTTAGTCTCAGAAATTACGACCTTGGTTTTTGTTAAATTTGTTCTCTATCTTCCTTTCTATTACTGCCACCCCATCTGTCTCTGTGTGTTGAGTTTTTTCTTCGTTTTTGTTTCACCTGTTCAGGAGATATCCGCAACTTATCAAGGAACTCATCGCACCAGAACCAGGCACCGACCATCCATTTCCATTTCATCTCTTCCCTTGTATGTGAATCATGTGTGAAGATATAAGTTAGAAATCGATTGCGTCATTTTCTTGATTAGGTTGGAAAATCAATTTATTAGACATTGGTGGTGTGGCAAATTGAGGACAACGATTATTGATAAGTTTGATGCATGGCTCTTTAGCTCCAGTAAACTAAAGGTGTACAGAATCTTGTCCTACTAACATTAAGAAAGAATTATGTTTTCTATACAGTTAGATTAGGAATCCTAGAAGCTGAATTGGAATAAGAATAAAATTATGCTCTCCTATCCCATATAGAATTGGAGCCTTAATCAGAAATAGGGTTGTAAACCGCACCCTTTTTTTTTTTTTGTACAATTAGATTAGTAATCCTAGAAACATAATTGGAATAAGATATCTCCGTAGAAACTCGGTTGAATTCAGTATCCCATTAGAGGTTGCTCAATTTACCATCTTTCGTATTAAAAATAGTCATCTTTACCTTGCGTCCATTGTCCCGATTGGAAGATAGGTAAGTCCCTTATTCCAATTGTTGTTATTATTTACTTAAATCCGTTTATTTTGTTTAAGAAAATATACAAAGAAGTGAATATAATGGGTGGGAGCACAGTTTCTTTCTTGTCAACTGCTAAATGTTTGGAATCCCTCCTGACCTTGTTACTGCTGACTCTGAAATTGTATTTTAACCTCAATTTACTCGATTCGTTTCATTTTATCCTTTGAAATTGTCATATAATCGACCCCATTTTTGTCCATTCTCATGAATATAAAGGAATTGACAGTTTGAACATTTCATACCAAGTCGGCAAAGATGAGCAATATTTTGGTTGGCGATTACTATGAAATTTTCATATTGCCAAGTTTCTACTAGTGTGAACGTAATGGGTGAAAAGAAACATTTTTAATAGTTTTAGATGATAAAATGAGACAAATTCTAAAAAGCATCCATCCCTTGTATCCAAATGTCTGACTAAAAAATCATTTAGTACTACTGTCTAGTGGTATTCCTCTTCATTTGTAAGTGAGAGGTCTTAGGTTCCATTCTCTCCAAAAGCAAATTTGAACCACATTATTGCTAGTTCATTGTGAGGCTAAGCCCAACCTCTTGTAGAAAATATCACTAGTTAATAAAATTTAAAAAAAAAAAAAAAGTGTGACTAAAGAATATACCGATAAAAATTTGGCCACCCAACACAGGTTTCGTTTCCCTTTCATAAAAAAGCAAAATTTTTTGTTCTGTTAAATTTGACCACCCTTAGAACTATTTAGAAAATAGGTTATTTGGTCAACCTGTAGTAAACTAACCACTTGATATAAATTTAGCACCACATTCTGGAAAAACTAATCTTTTATAGTAACGTTTTATATTTGGACTTTCTTATTCTATTTTTTTTTTACTATTCTTTTATCTTGTAATGTTGCACAATATCTGAACTATCTATTTTTAGGATACTCTTATTGATCATCTTTATAAAAAGATCTAACTAAATTAGAAATTGTTTAGTCATCTAAAGATTACTTATAAAATAGACAAAACCATGTTTCTCACTTAACTTAAATTTCGACAATGTGAACCGACGGTCAAATAATTTTTATTTTGATTGATTTTTGCAGAGTTGAAGTTTACTAATGTATCTAAAACTTATATAGTTCCTATCATCAAGCACGATTAAAAAGAAAGCTAAAAAAGTAAACGAGAAAATTCAAGTGAAAAGTAATGAGAAAATTCGAGTGAAAAGGTTATTAGAATTCCATCTTTCTTTAATACCTCAAAGACCTTGTAACCTATTTAGACACTCGAGCAAGTTTTTAGAGGTTATTCGAGCGATACTCCAACTCATCTTGCATGGTTAAATTTTAAACTCCTTAAAAACTCAGTAATCAGTAATATGTCTAAAATTTAGCTACTTTAAAATAAATAAATAAATTCAATCAAGAGACGTATGATAGGATATCAACATATACTGGTGGCTGCACTTGTACATTTCATGACGCGAACATGCACGGAGCAATAAGGGCGAAGCAAAGTAGATTAATGAAAGAAAAACCATCAAAGATTGTGAAGGTTCGTAAAAAAATGCTTTAAAAGTTCATCTCAAGGACTAATTTTTCACGTTCCCTGTATCTAGCAGCTAGCGATCTATTAATAGTACGTTTGATAGAGATGATTGACTTGAATATAACTATTACTACTAAGTCTCTCACTAAATGTTAATTTAATTGTAGTAGGGATAACAATTTGAACCGTTAAATCCCATAATCGTAGATAATTGTCGAATTGAACAGATTTGGGTATGGAAGTTTGGGTATATTTTGGTTATTGGGAAAAACCGTTTATGTTATTCAATTATGGTTTTAAATATGGTTACAAGGGTCCCCAAACCATATCCGTAACAGGATCCGACCAGAATAGTAAATAATTTAATTTATATATAATATAATATAATATATATATATATATATATATATATATATATATATATATATATATCCATTATTCACCAAACCATGACCTTGAGAATACAAAAGTTGCATTTTCTAAGAAAGTAAAGTTTTGAATCAAAATCAATGCAAACTCAATGGTGATTATGGGGAATATCAAAGACAAGCCAACATCATCAGTATTTTAATTTTTATACTCAACATGATCCATTCATTGGATCTTTTTATACATCAAATGTTTAATCGCAAAATTAATATCTACTAACTTATAATGTCTCAACTGAATGAATATATTTTTTTTATTGACGAAGATTGATATAACCGTCAACCGATGAACAATCCGTTACCTAGTGGATATGGTTATGGATAATACCCGATGATTAATTTACGATTATGGATATGGTTAATTTTCGTGGTTATAGAGATAGATATAGCATTTTCATCCCCAAACCGAACCATTGCTATCCCTAAATTGTAGCTACGTAGTTACGTACATTAACTTTTTAACAGTTATAAAATTGGGCTTCACGAATCCCCGTCCTGTGCACTACAATTGTACTGGATATAATCCAACTACAATTGATACCTAGTTACGGTCCAAACTTGTAAACAGCCTGCCATGTAGACTATATCATAGGATTTCGAGTTCAGTTATTTTAACCTAAAAGAGATTCTATCCGGATCTCTCTCTTCAAAATCCAAAGATTAAGTGATCCGGACCTTTGAAATTTGATCTAACGACTAAAAACAGAAAAGTTAGTAAATATTTTTAAAAATTATAATATTTTTTAACCGTTGGATCAAAAATACTGAAAACTTAAAAATTAGATAAGTACATCAATGAGTTTTGTAAGATCATCTATGTTGAAAACGTCTAGAACTAAATTTATTAAAGTAACTGATATATTGTGATAGAGCATGAGAAAAACAACATAAATACAAATTGGATATAATAAGGTATAATTGTTTGGTGACGTAAAAAAAAGTATTGGTTGATTCTAAAGAAAGTGAAATATGTTAAAATTAAAGTAATTGAAAAGGAAGTGTCATTGAATGAAACTGAAAATGTAGTAAACTTGATACATTTTTTAGTTCAAAATTTGATGTCATTGTTAAGGTATTTTGGTGTAAATGGTAGAATTCAATCTAACAGGTTTAAAAGTGATATGATACGCGAAAAAAGATGGATCAGATATATCTAGTTCGGTGGCTCTTAATTAAAACAAACAGTAGCATAGTTCACCAATGTGACAGTGCACTGTGTGTGCAAGATTAGGGATGTGCGTAGACGTACTTACGCTACCAAAAAATCTAAGCAAAATTGATTACTGACTTTAACAACTAAAATCAAATACAACTTTTCAAAAATAAATCAAGACCATGGGCACAATTTGTCAATGAAATGATTCTAAGTGATACGTTTACAGGTAGGAGATGACAGTTATTTGTATTGCATATCTTAGCAAAATAAGTGGATATCAAGGAGAATTAGATTTATTCAATTTCGATACAAAGAAAATGAATTAATGCAGGAACAACATTTGTGCACATTGAGAATGAAATTAACTAATTAACTTACTAGCCCCTACTGTAAATTTCACACCTATGCTCAAAACAGATTTTGTAACCAATATCCCAAAAAAGGGGCAAAAGGAAAGAAAAAAAACCTTTGTATGGTATACTGCAGCATTATCTGTGTAACCGAACTCAACCCAACAACCTCCTTGTACACTTGGAAATCTGTAACAGATTTTATGGCTGCAGAAGAAAATATATCCTGCAGCATTAATGAAGACTCAAGTATTTTTCCCAAGTGAATACACATGAAAAGTATCAAAGAGAGAAGAAAAAAGTATCAAAATAAGAACTACACCCGTGTCCCATAATTTGGGCAGACATGTATTTTGCTACCAAGGCAAAATTCTCAATAACCCAAGCATCAGCCTATCAGATTAAGAAATATTCATAAGGGAAAAAGTAAGCTTAAACATGATTTCATATGTATGAACTCACTTTTTAAGATTAATTATTCATCCTATTACCAAATAGTTATTGGAAATGGTTTGAGTTATAAAACCTGACTCTTATCAAATGGCCGGGATCAAATCTCAAGAAAATTCATTCCCAGAAACCATTTCTACGCAAGAGTTGTTTCCATGCTTTTTCACCTAGATTTTCATTTTGAGTTCAATTTTTTAAGTAAAAATTTATACCACCCGCATCTACAATGCTAAAAACTGAGAAGGTAGGCACACATCTGAATTTATAGTCTAAATCAGCATCGCACTATTAAATCACGTTATTAAGTCGGAATAGAAACATTGAAAAACATATGAACTGATGCCCAACTCTGATTAATCCATTAATCCAACATTAGTAGCTGCCTAATTCAATATTAAGAGTTGATACGAGAGTATATAAATCCCAAATCACAAATGCCCCAAATTTGAACAAAGCAAAGACGCCAGATATGGAACCCAAAGAACTCATCAGGAAGCCCTGGCTTTCATGGGTAAGAAATTCTTCAAATCAAAGCAAAAAAACTAAAGATGGTTACCTGAATTCAATAAAAATTAAGATATAATTACTCTTCAGCATGCATGCTTTTTTTCAGGAATCATAAAAACTTGAAAATATCCCAAACAGTTCCTTACACCTCATGTATTCAACAGAACTTGAATTTCTAAAGGGAAAACTTGAAATCATATATGTAAGAGACAGAGCTTTCCAAAATCCTAATAATTTTACATATTATCAATTTTCCAACAAAATACATAGGTTCCAGCACTAACAGCATAAAAACTTTTAAAATTGCAATCTAAACTAATGTTTTCTCTCTTCCTCTCCCGTCCGTATTCCGTCTGACACATAAAAGACATAAACACAAAGCTTTCTAAAATTCCAAGGACTCCTCTCATTTCTTCCAAAAAAATACAAATCCATTTTCATCCAACAATTGTCAGTACATCCCCAAACTGGAAAAAAGCAGGACATAAAACGTACCCAAAATATAACAGCAGCGTCACAGGTGCTTCGAATATTTTCTCAATTTATTTATGGGTGTGTAAGTTAGAGACTCAGCACAAAAGTTCATCCATAAATTCAAAAACTCTTTATTTAAAAAAAAATATATTAGTACATGTTTTTTTTGTTTGTTATTTTTTAATTAAATATATAAAAGTGAGAGGCAGAAGACAGTCTGTAGGCTTGTAATTTTCAATTAAATATATAAAGTGCAAGGTAGAAGGTAGTGTGTAGGCAAAAAATGCTTTTGTTTCTCAGCCACATGCATCCACGACACCCTGCAGGCAGTGGAGGCCGACCTAGGCAGGAAAAGAAACAACCCTTTTTTTCTTTTGGTTTTTGATTATTCTCTATTGTATCATTATGTACTTGCTAGGTATTTCATGGATAACCAAGGACCTGGTAATCCGGCAGCCAAACGACGGGCTCGGTGCATACTGTGGCACTGTTTCTTGCATTCACATTTGGGCTGATTGTTCACTTTAATAAGGCTAAGGGTACTGTTAAGAAGGGATATTGGGACTACATTGTGTTTATATTTTACTGTTGTAACTTAACAACAGTAGGATATGGAGACTACGTTCCCAATACAGGTACTTCGAATTGGTTCACAGTATTAGTCTCAATGGTTCTGGCAAATCCAAGTATGTGTACCATCAATACAATAATAGGTAAGCTCATATCTTGGATTGTTTCCAAGAGTAGATTTTATCAGAGGCCTAGGTAGCATCAGATCGGTTCGGCAACATTTTGTATGTTTCTCCTGGTGGTAATCATAGGGCTTGCAGTAATACACCTATGGGAGGCGAAGCAGACGACTTCGAATAACAAGAATACAAAAAATATGAATTATGCAAAGGGTATATTACTTTAACGTTATATCGTTGATGACGATTGGGTACAACGATTTTGTGTTCAAGTCTACTGGTGGACAGCTTTTCACTTCATTTTATCTGCTAATTGGAACACTGATGGTCGTCTAATATTTAGACTTCCTAGTTGGCTCTTTTCCCCAACAGTGGACCGGGTAATTAAATTTAGTTTATTTTCGTATACCATATGTTATGTTTGTGTGACTCTTTGAAGTAAAGTTTATAATTTTTCTTGATATGTAGACCAAATTTAGAACAACAGTTATATGACGCCAGGGTAGCTATAGCAGTTGATCAAAGCTCTTCCCTGGCGTCGTATAACTGGTGTTCTAAGTTTGGTCTGCGTATCAAGAAAAATTATAAACTTTACTTCAAAGAATAACATAAGGTATATGTAAATAAAGTAAATTTAATTACCCCATCCATTGTCCAAGAAAAGGGCCAACTAGGAAGTCCAAATATCGGACTACCAGCAATGGTCCTATTAGCAGAAGAAACGAAGTGAAAAGCTGTCCACTGGTAGACTTGAATGGAAAATCGCCGTACCCAACCGTCATCAACGATATAACGTTAAAGTAACATACGTCTGCATAATTCATATTTTATGTATCCTTGTTATCCGCAGTTGTCTGCTTCGCCTCCAATAGGCGTATTACTGCAAGCCCTATGATTACCACGAGGAGAAACATACAAAATGTTGCCGAACCGATTTGATGATGCCTAGGCCTCTGATAAAATCTAGGGGTATTTAGATTTTAGGACCTATATAAGATAATTTTTAGATTATAACCTTAATGGGTTTCAAAATCTTATTTTAGTCCCTAATTTAATATTCACCGCCACATCATATTATAAGATACCTCTATTACCTACCATATTTACAAACTTTGCCATTTAAATTGTCAACCTATTCTATAATTAAGGCTTAAATATATTCCGTTAATAAACCATTCGTCAATAAGATAAATCCAACTAAGGTAAATTATACTAATTTATACTTGCTGACAAACAAATTAAGTCTATAGTAATTTTAGGTCAGTCACCTTAAGAAGTTGAAGATGAAAAAATCAACTACAAAAACAATAGGTTAAAAAAATTAAATAATAACCCTATATATATATCACAAAAAAAAAAAGTATAACAACTCCTTATTGTCTATATATAGGAATTGGATAAGTGTCGGTACATATGTGTAGGTACATACATGCACATAGGTACGGAAGTATCGGTATGGAAGTGTCAGTACATACGTACACATAGGTACATACATACATATAGGTACGCAAATATTGATACGTTAGCATCGGTACGAAAGCATCGGTAGATTCGATGTATGAGAAGGTAAAAATAAATCATCAACACTAGAAAAAAATGATAAAAGTAAATCATGCACTATTAGATGCATAAGAAGAAGAAATATTAGATGTGGATGGTGGCCCTAGCCCTCTCTTCTTACACGGTTGAAGATAATTTTTTGGGTTGGACAAAAAGTTTCATTTGTAAGGAGAATCATTTATGTTAGCAATAAAAATGAAAAGTTATAAATAAAATAAATATAAGACATTATAATTCACTCAAGGATAATATAGGAAGAAAAAAAATTACATCAAAGGAATTAACTCTGACATTAAATATAAATGCTGATTTGGACATAAGTCAAAGGACTATAATTAGTTTTTTATCTTGGTTAAGGTTTTAGTCTAAAGATAATCTTTTTCAAGGATTAATATCTAGTTTCCTATAAAAGTCTACTCTTGGAAACAATCCACGATAGGAGCTTACTATGATTTTATCAATGGTACACATACTTGGATTTGCTAGAACAACCATAACTAATATTGTGAACCACTTCGATGTACCCAAGTTGGGAATGTAGTCTACATACCCTACAATTGTTATAGTAACAACCGTAAAATACAGAGGCTCTATGGAAACCCTCGAATCCCTTCTTAACACTACCCTCATCCTGATTAAGGTGAACACTCATCCCAAATGTGAATGCAAGAACCAGTACCATAGCATGCACCACACCCATACACCACGGTTCTGCTGTGGCGTCGACTGCCGGATTACCAAATCCTTGGTTATCCATGAAAAACCTAGTAAGACATCACGATAGAACAAAATGATCAAAAACCAAAAGAAAAAATGGTTGTTTCTTTTCCTCCCTAGGTCGGCCTCTACCGGAGTGTGGTGGATGCATGTGGAGGTGTGGCTGAGAAACAAAAGCATTTTTCGCCTACACACTGCCTTCTGTCTTTCACTTTTACATTTTTTTTTTTTTTTGTTAACAAACTAGCAGTTACTAGTCTCATATGGAAGTTGATTTCTGTAGGTTGAATTGGAAATGTTGGCATTGCAATGCTGCGGTTTGTTGTTCTTTTGTTGAATGAGTAGGTTTCAATAGTCTCGAATGGGAGTTGTTGTGTGTGACTGGAATTGCAAATGTTGCATTGCAATCCTGTTTGTTGTTCTTTTGTTGAATGACTAGTTTTTGTTTATTTTTATTTGTTTATTTCCGTTCGACTTTTGTGCGGAAAATAAGTCGATCAGATTCAGGAACTAAATGACAGCTCTTTCTGGAACTAAAAGTGATCTAATTGAGAATGATGTCTAACTCTTTCTGTGGGTTGTTTTGGAAGTGTTGGCATTGCAATGCTGCGGTTTGTTGTTCTTTTGTTGAATGAGTAGCTTTTACTAGTCTTGTATGGGGGTTGCTTCGTGTGACTTGAGCTGGAAATGTTGCTTTGCTATCCTGGTTGTTGTTCTTTTGTCAAATGACTACTTTTGTCAATAAAGGGAACAAGGAACAATTTGTGTCTTTACATTGCTAATAGTGTTGTCCTAGCCAGGAAGCACTGTTAATAGACTCTTGAATGGTTGATCATGTTCATACTATTGCATCTGACTTTCAGTCATACGGATAGGAGAATGCTGTGTTTAACCTATACACAAAGCACAATTGCTTTCGGTGAACGTCTTGGATTCAAGATAGAACTCGTTAACAGTAAGCCCTCCTATGTCTCACTGCAAAACTCATAAAACTCACCATCCTAACCATCCATTAAGCAAAGCAAAAGATTGACTGAAAAACCCATAAAGAAAGAACACGAGAAAAAATCTTGAAAAAAAATTTTGAAAAAAATTTGTTTAGCGGTTAAGAATTCAGTAATTTTATGTTGTTTAGTGGATAAAAACTCAGCGGTTATAATTTCTAAATGAAAGTCCTAGGATGGGTACTAATTTAATCTAGTAATATAAATAAACTTCAACTTAACACTAATTCAATTTATGGTTTAAATTAATCAGATGTGCAAACTTAATCCTACACAAATATTCAGCACAAATATAAAGAGTACGCACATGATGTAGGATTTAACGAGGCAAAACCCACCACTGGGAAAATCCTCGGGCTACCAAGCCAGGAAGCACTAAGAAAGAAAGAATACATAAAGACTTACAAGAACTCTTCAACTAGACACACATACTAGTTGGCAGCTTTGTCTTCGCGCTTTGCTACTCGATCTTTCGTCAGTCTTCGAGTTGAAGTGGCACGGCACTAACGCAGCCGTCAATCACCTTTTCCTCGAACTTTGCAAGATACTAACTCGATCATGCAGAATGATTATATGATGAAGTGTTTGTTTGAAAAACAATCAATTACGAAAATCACAAGGCACATTTTCATAATTGATATTCAATTTAAAACCCAAATGAAATCAGCATGAAAACAATATTTTCTCTTTTAAAAATGCATGCTGTTGAAACCACAAGATAGCAGCAATAAGAATAATTCTTTCTGCTCAAAAAAAGCAAGGCTGCTGCCTTTAGATGCTTTTATCTAAGAACCCCAATATTCAAGCATATGCGGCTCATGAAATTTTCTATCTGTTTAATGCATTGCTGCTAGTGTTTATACCATACGGAAAAGCCTAAATGCATATGCAGCAGCAGCAGGAAAAAAACCTAAACTGATCTAAAGCATGCGGCAACCAAAACATAAAAACATATTCTGATGCACTCTGTGCTAATGCTCTGTTAAACTAGCGGCTCCACTCAACCAGGTAACTAGGATTTTTATTTATATGTGCAGCAGCTAGACTCTCTTATCCCTATCAAATACGCATGAGCCACAAGCCTAATAAGACCTAATCACTTATCAGTTAAGATATAATGAGATAACTAGATGAAGAGATATAGATGCAAAACCAAAGACATTAACAGCAAGTTAAATACTTAAAGGCAAAACAAGGTCATGCGGCAAGACTAGGATCCTAAAGGTACATATGTGTATAAATGCTAGGGTTTTAAGCTGACTTAAAATGATGGGCTTTAGCATGCTTAATTATACAAACAAACCCAATACTCTTTTATTAATGAACAATACGATTCAACATTTTAGCCAAAATTAAATAGCCCACTGAACATAAATCCAGACTGTATGAATGCATATGTAAGCCGAACTTACTTGAGTGATATCTCTGAAACGCTTGTCATTTTTGTGATCGAGAGCACTGAGACAAACTTAGACTAAAACAATTACAACTGAAAATATGTACTAGTCTAAGATTACAGACTCAGACGTTTTGTTTAGGAATGGCCAATTTTACCCTAACACTAAACAAAAGTGATTAAAAAAAATTCCTTGAGTAGAACAAGTTATATATTAACTTTAACTCATTTTATATATTGGTGTGACGAGTTTCAATTACTTTTCAACTCACAGTACAGAAAGAAAAGTTAACATTAAATCTATCAACTTCAGAACCCTGTCTATATATAACTCGAAAGCCCTGGGGACCCAAAACCCAGAAAACAAGTTAAGACTAGAGCAACCCATAAATCATTGGATCCAAACCAACTTTGATCTTCATAGATCATTGTGGAAAGTAAATAATTTTGAATAAACCATTACATAATCTTGTTTATCTTGAATTAGTGCATATGGTAAACCCAAAGTCATCCAAACCTCATAAAACTCATCATCCCAACCGTCCATTAAGCAAAGCAAAAGATTGACAAAAAAACCCATAGAGCAAAGAAAACGATGAACAAGAAACAATAAACATATTTATAATGTACCTGAGGAGACGAAGACAAAGTCAGAGATAGTGGTGGCTACCGTCTGTGAAGGTAAAACCTTGAAAAAAAAAGGTAAGTGAGTATGGGCTTTAAAGGTAAGCAAGCAACTTTGAGCTAAAAAAAGGGAGAAAAAGGCTTTGCGTTTGTACCTGAGAAGTCGGAGAAGGTGGCTGCAGGTGGAGTGAGTGCGTCCGTTTGAGATTGGAGCGACTGCGTTTGTGTGAACAAGGAACGGAAATAATATGCTGGATGAAGATTTGAGTGCTTATTAATAAGCTGGAGGATCCATGCTAGTTTCAAAGGCAGACAGGGAGGTTTGGACAAAGTTACAATAAAATAAACTTAAAGCTGCAGTACCTACACTCATCATCCAAGGCCAAACCCCTCTATGCAAAAATGAAAAACAATTAATGTCTTTCCACATTCGTATGGACCGGTGGTTCTTTAGGTACCGTTTGGTACGTGAGACGGGATTGGCACGTTTGATGCGCCTAAAAACTGTGGAACGGGTTGTCCCATGGAACGAAATTTGGCTGATTTTTCGTTCCATCTCTTTCTCCTGGAACGACCCGTTCCACATCCGTGGAACACAAATTTATAACATTTTATGACAAAATTTCTCCTTATCTTTTTCAATATTTACTTCATCTATTCCGTCTCGTCTCATCTGCGTACCAAACGGTACCTTAGTGTCCTCCATGCTCGGATCTTTCTATCACAACTTTCTATCACAACGCATAAGGTAGTTATGTCACTTTGGTTTGTGGTGAAATGTAAAAAAGAAGTTGGAAAGAAAATGGCTCTTTAGCATGATGAATTAATGTGATAGCACTAAGGACAATCAAATCTCAAACGTGTACGACCAAAATGGAGGATTCTCATTTTTTTTTTCTTCTTTTTTCTCTAAAATGGAGGATTCGTTGCTAATTCCTTCAAGATATGATTGAATTTGAATTCACAATGTATGCGAATTTTTCTATTTAACAGTTCCCGTCTTATCTCTATTTTTATTTAAAAATTTAAATTAAGCACAAAACAACAACTTTTTCGAAATTTATATCGTGCTCAAGTGTAAACATAACATAGCATGTAGCCCACATGGATTATTTTTTTGCCTCAAAGTTTAGAAATGCATTTTTTGTATATATATATATATATATATATATATATATATATATATATATATTTGGCTTACGAACAAAAACTCCACCTACTAAGTTAAAATTATTATGGATATCTTTGTTTTTTATTATTGAGAAAAGAAAAAACAACGGCAAAAACTCCACCTACACTATCATCATCCAAGGCCAAACTCCTCTAATGCAAAAATGAAAAACAATCAATGTTTTTCCACATTGTAAAAACTCAAGATTTAAAAACGATGAAGAATGATTTTGAGTTAGTTTGAATTTGATGTATGAATTAGAATGGATGTAGTGTTTATATGGACAAAAAAAAGGATAAGGTTCTGGATAATGTCACGTGTCATTACGTGATCGGTTAAAAATCTTATCGAAATCTTGGCTAAATTATTGTAAACAGATGGTAACACGTGATTCATTGGAATTGGTTGAAAATCTTATCGAAATCTTGGCTAAATTATTGTAAACAAATAGTGACACGTGGCGCGTTGAGATTGGTTGAAAATCTTATCGAAAATCTATCTACAAAATAGTACTTTCGGATAATGACACGTAGCGTGATAAAATTGGTTAAAAATCCTATCCGAAATTAAAACTATATTTTATTTTATTTTATAAAAAAATTAATAATACTTTAATACGAATTGACTAGATTTTATGCCAGCGCATTCTTTAGGGGTAGACATGTATTTAGCTAATCACAATTCATTGGAATCAATTACTATTCATTTAAGTAAATTAAATGTATTGAATGTTAGCATATTTTTAAGGATGGACTTGATGTGTCCTCCATGCTCGGATCTTCTATCACAACACATAAAGGCATGTTTGGTATTCTACTTGAATTCAACTTTTTTTACTCAAAAACAATTTTCAAGTTTTAGACCTTAAAAACTTGTTTGGTATGACTAGTTTCAAAAACTGAACTCAAGACTAACTAAAAAATATAGTCTATTTTCTAAAAATATAAAAAGTGAGTTTTTAGAATTTTTAAACTTAAACTTACTCATTTCTTTTCTCTCCCTCTTCCCCTCTCACTCCAAATCTCTCTCTTTTCTTCTTTCTCTTTCTTTTTTTTTTTTTACATTTTTCGTCTCTCCTCCAACCCCGCCCTCTTCATTTTCTTGGTTCTTTCTCTCACATTTTTTCCTCTCTATCTCGTCCAATCCTCTCTCTTCTTTCTCTTTCCTTCAATCATCTCTTATTTTATTTTCTCCTCTCTCCTCTTTCTCCTTCTCTTGTGACTCCCTCTTTTTAGATTTCTTTGTCTAGTTTAAGTTGTAAGATTTAAAAATTTTAAATCACAAACCAATCAAGTTTTTGAATCTTAAATAAAATTGTTTTTAAGAAATGTTCTTAAGAAATATTTTGAGAAATGATAAGAATTTTCAAATAGGATACCACACAGGCCCAAAGTATTTATGTCACTTTGATTTGTGGTGAAATTTAAAAAAAAAAATGAAAAAACTGAAGAGGGAATTACTATTTACAGCTGTGTCGACATGACAACTCAATTCCAACAGTGCCAGCGCCAACTCTTCTACAGCTATTACTACTAGCCCCTTGAGAAATTGCCGGATGCTTTCGTTATACTCCTAGCCTACCAAGTTTTGGCCTTCGTTTTGACGGATTCTCCTTTTAACTTAATTCTAATGACTTTATCTCACTAAAATCATCTCTAATTTTTGAATTAAAATTTAAAAATTTAGGTTGTAATTTAAAAATAGTTATTCTACTTCAACATTTCTAGACTAAATTTTTAGTCCGAAATTATAAAATAATGAATTTAGGCTAACTTTTTTTTAACTTAAAAATAATAATTATGTAGATTAGTCTAATTTAATTTTATGAACATTTTAATCTATAAATATTTACATTCCAATAAATATTAAAAAATCGTTAAACGGATACAATCAAACTCATGGTACACTAAGAAAAAAATATGAAACACATGAAAAAATACGAAACGCATGATAAAGAGGTATAACACACGAAACATATGAAAATTAGCTGTAGGATTTAATTTTGGATCTTTACATCTTTTTTTTTTTTTTTTTTTTACCTCTAGATTAGATTATAATAGATTAGATCATATTAAACTCATGGTACACTATGAAAAGAATATGAAATACATGAAAAAAATATGAAACATGTTGATGCACAAAATCCGGAGGATCTTGGACCAACGTAAATCAGACCATGAATCACACAAACGCACAAGAACATAAAGTCATTAGAATAAAGAATATGCATTTAAGGAACGTGTTCAGAGCATACGACTAATTAGAATACTAAAAGAAATAATATAAAATTGAATGAATAAAAGAATGGGTCCCACACCAAGAGGACTCGAAGATGCCGCTGCGGAAGTGCCTTGATGCTGGAATTGTATGCCTCAATTCTAAGTCCTGAAGGGGCGCAAAACAAACATGAGTGAACCAAATTGATATATATATATATATATATAATAAAACAGTTATCAACGTACTAACCCCCAAGTTTTATGAAAACACATATATAATGTTAAACATAGGTTTTCCGAAACCTAGCATGCCGTGCAATGTCTCAAATCATAACTCATATATAATAATCACTAGTGAATTGTCCGATAACCCCCAGGCCCCATGCCGGCTCCCCGTCTCTGAGTAGACAGTCAAAGGAAAATACACTTCAGGCCCCATGCCGGCTCCCCGTCCCTGTGCTAAATAGCCAGAGGAAACACACTCCAGGCCCTATGCCAACACCAAACCGTCGCCCGGGACGGACTGGAATCTATCCATACGTCCCGTAGCGGAAATGACCATTAGGTAAGTACAAAACCATTGAACATATATATATTGAAAAACAACTTCATAGTATAAAGTCATCCATCATCTATACTATAAAGAGGTGTTCGAAACATGTTCTAAATATCATATCGTCATCCATCAGATATTCTATAAGAACACGGGTTATAGAAAAAATAGTAATAATTCAAAGTAGTCTCGGTAAGCATGTTATCTCACAAAACGTTTCATAAAACGTAATCATCAAATCATGCTTTTCATGTATGCATTTCTACTATAAAACATGCATTTTAGAAGGGGTCCACTCACAGTACTTAGCCGCTGAAGAGCCACGCAAACTAACGAACAAGAAAACGTCACCAATAATTGCCCCTAAGCACATAAAGGGTCTAATTAATAAAACTCTATTTTAACAATTGAAGAGTCCCGGATAAATTCTGTAAAAGTCAATAGAATATTCTGTAAAAGTCAATAGAATATTCCTAGAATATTCCCTAATAGAATATTCCACATAAAGAGTTTGAGCCGATTAGGGTTTAGGGTTTAAAGGATTTTAGGAACCTAGAGTTTTTGGGTTAAAGGGTATTAGGGTGAGAATTGGGGTTTGGGCTTTAGCCCAAACACATACACACACACACACGGCATGCATGTGCATGCATAACACACACACACACACACACGCCTAAACACACACACACTTACTACAAAGGCCCTAAGGCCTTAATAAAGAACAGGGCTTTAAGCCCTTTAAAAGGAACAGGCCCAAGGCCAAATATATATAAGACCCGAGGCCTTATGGGATTTTAAAAACAAATGAACTAAAAATAAAAAGAAATGGGCTGGGGTTTTTGGGCTGAGGCCTAATGGGCTTAAGGCCCGAGGGGGAAAAGGGAAGGCTAGATGGCCTGGTGCCGAGAAAGAATAAGGTCGGAGCTGCTACAGCTCCGGTCACCGGAAAACATGGGTTTTGGGCTCTGATCTAAGTACAACCATGAAGAACAGGGAGAAAGGAAGAGGTTTCTACCTTCCAAACACCATAACTCGGTCGGAGGTGACCGGAAAAGCCCTCGGAGTGCACTGGTTCGCCGGAAAATGGGTGTGCTCCACCCAACACGATCCCGAGGCAAAACCTACGTAAAAATGGAAGGATCAAGCTCCTAAAACACAACCAAGCATCATGCTAGGTACGAGAACGAGGGATTCGAGACTTACCCGACGGGAAAAAGGAAAGAAATCTCGCCGGAGCTTTGCTCCGTGCCGTCGAGTTCACAGGGCAGGGATCCTAGGTTTGTTGCGAGTCTCTCCTGTTGGTGATATGATCTTCGTGAGTCTAGAGGGAGAGAGATGCAAGAGGTTGAGGGGGGGAGAGATACACGGGAGAGTTGAGAGAGAGAGAAAGAAAGCTACGGGGGAGAGAGACGAATGAGAAGGAAGAGGTATCGGGGGGTGGGGAGACAGAGAGAGGGAAAAGAGATGGAGGTTAAATGGTTGACACGTGGCAGCTGGGGTGGAAATAACAAATACTACAATTATTTGGGGGTGGTTGTAACACGATGTTCGTTGCGAGGTCGCTCGGCTAGAGGCTATGCACGCGACGAGGTGGTTGCTCGGTCGAAAGCAATGCTCATTGCGAGGCTGCTCGGCTAGAGGCTATGCTCACTACGAAGCGGCTCGGCTCGTGGTGTTCCTCATTGCAAATATGTACTTTATGTCAACATGCACTCAGTATGAGTTGATTCTCGACATGATTCAAGTTCGCTTGTCGGGTTCGCATATTGGGTCTATATGTCGGATCCGCGAATCAGGTCCGCAAGTCGAGTCTTTAAGTCGGGGCCATACATAGGGTCATCGAGTCGGGGCTATCTATAGGGTCTTTAAGTTGGGTCCAGACACATAGGTGTCTAAATAAGCGAGTGTCCGAGCAAGTGAGTGTTCGGTCAGACAAGACGTCACCGTTCAGACTGAATCTTTGTCACCATGAGTACGTGGCTCATCAGTCTATAAGTTGGTCAATGGTGTTGGTAGGCTTCTTTAATCAGCAACAATGTTAATCAACAAAGTTCGTGCCATAAACCACCAAAGTTATGTCACCCTAACATTCAAATAATAAAAGGTGTAATTTGGTCAGACTTGCCACATGTTATGGAAAATAGTCATGTGATAAATCATTAATAATAATGTAAAACATATTATTATAACATGTCACCCCGTTCGCTTAGGCAGTAATGCAATTTATATAACAGTAAAATAATGATAGTAGTAATGATGTGTATGCGTCGTGGCCCGGCATAATAAGCTATATGGTGGAAAAGCAGATATTGTGAGGTGCCGCACTATCAGATCATATATATATATATATATATATATATATATATATATATATATATATATATATACACATAAATACATACATACATATATATTTATCGTGAGGTGCCGCATTATATGCACACATATCATGAAAGCAAATAATATATTGCTAACTGTGCACTAAAATATAAGTGTGATAGAAATGATGTGGTATCCTCAAAGAATATGCATACTGTAAAGCATCCACCAATACAAAATATTAATAAACTATTAAATAAACAAATGATAATTTTAAACAAATCAGCCCAAAGATAAAGTGCTTATCTTTTTCCATGTTGGTGGTCGATAGTTGCAGGTTGTTGGTGCGCACTGCGCCTACTTGAGAGTTTTACTTCTTTTTTTCTTTTAGCAGATGGCAAACAAGGGAATGACAGGCAAATGCGAAGATTCCTCTTTGTAAAACGAGGAGTCGAGCACCGACAGGACTCGGTTGCAACTCGACTATGCTGTGAAGTAGCTTATCTCACCTCTCCAACAAGCTCCTCCCTTTTTTGTACTCCTCCGCCTTCCACTTCTCCATGTCGGCTTGTGACAAGGTGTTATTGCTAATGCTGCTATTTGACATGGTGGTGGAATATTCGTCTTCCGCCCGATGAAACACCTTTTCCTCCATGGGAGCAATCTCAACCGTTGGTTTCTTGATGTTTTTGGAAAATCGATTCGTTGCCGTTTGGTCTGGTCTTCTTGAACTGATTTTAGGCGACTACACTGGAGACACTCTCTTATGCTCCACCAAATCATTCCCTATCTGCTGCGTTTCGATCGATGATGATCCTCCTCTCTTACTCGGACTCCTCACACCGCCCTTGCGCGCAGCAGGACTCCTCCCTTTGGTCTAGCTCCGTACATTCTTCTGCAAGTTGCGCCTCGGGCTCACCGCCGATGACACCTCACCGTTCCGGCAAACTTCGACCCTATACATGAACCCCGAACTCAGCAACGGTGACTCGTTTCTGAATCTGGCCGCATGATGAGTTGAGCTCGACGATCTGAACGGCTTCATTACAACAATCAGCGATTTGAAGCTCTGATCATAAACGAAGTTTTTTGAATTAATCTGATTGGAAGCTTTCTTGGAGTGCAGGAGGCCTTTGAGCTGCAAAGCTTCGAGGATTTGCTTCAACGTCTCCAAATCTTTCGACGGCTCGTCGATTCCTCGCATCTTCAACCTCTTCTCAATCTCGTTGTATACAAAGACGCTCTGCGAAGGTTTTCTAGAAAAGTCCAAGGAGGGAGGTTTGGGTTCTTGGGTTGTGCTGATTCACGGTGGATATTGTGGTGAGGTTTCTCGATGGTGAGATGAAAAAATGAAAGAGAACCGACATAGCTTTTCATGTCGTTTCCTATAGACGGTGCCAAATATTGATGCACAATGTCGGAGGATCTTGGACCAACGAAAATCCGACCGTGAATCACAAAAACACACAAGAACACAAAGATGTATCGTGGTTCACCTCAATGTTTGGGCTACGTCCACACTGATGTTGATTCGATATCACCGTATGGATGTATGGATTACAATAGATCGGCAATGGAGCTCTCTATGGATGCAACCCTTGCCATTTTGCTCTTTGTTTGGCTGAGAGGGTATTGCCTCTATTGTTGTGAGGGATGTGAGGCTCTGTCCCTTTTTTAGTGAATGTGAGGCCCCCTTTTATAGAGTAAGGGTTCCCTCCATTTTTACATAAATCATGGGTTTAGAGATGAGACCCAAAGACGAGGCCCAATATATGGTACCAACAAAATATATGATAGAGATGTATAACACACAAAACACATGAAAATTAGCTGTTAAATTTAATTTTTGGTCTTTAGATTTTTTTTTTACCATTTTAGATTAGATCATATTAGATCTTAGCAATTAAATTAAATGAATTCATAAATATAAAATTAAAATTAAGTTATTTGAATCTATACCTTTAGCTGATCCAACAGTTCAAAGATCCAGGCCGCTGGATTAAATAAGCGAGCTGTTGGGCTCATAAAGCAAGCCAACATGCCCACGTGCGTGGGAACAAGGCCTGTCTGATTTGCATCAAAAATGAATTTTATGTTAAAACTTAATTTTGATAAAAGAATTTAACCAAGCTGAAGTGGATTTAGAACCTAAAATTTAAATTTTACTTCAAAATTTGAAAGAGGTCTAATGAATGTTTATCATTTCGTTGTAAATTCAACTAAGGTTAATTCTAGTGTTTTAAATTAAAGTATCCCAGCGTTCAAAGCAGTATGTCATGTTAGACATGTTACTTTTCTTTTCTCCTACATTTTCTGATCTACTATTTGCCATGTGGACATCATGTTATTGCAGCTGCAGCTTGCTTTGGTAAATTTTTAGTAGTTCTCGAAATTTTTTAAATCAATAACTCTCCGGTGAAGTTTAAGAGGTGAAACTGGAGCATGATTTTGCACTGTGAAGTACAAATTAGGTCTTGATGTAGGCTTTCAAGACTACTGTTAAATGAATGTGGCTAGTTTTTTCATACTACTCTAAAAATAATACTTTTCAAGGATTTTGGATTTTGGATTTTGAATGAAGTTTTCCGTTATTTTGCCATGGCGAAAGAAAAGTTAGAATGAAGGTTGGTTGCTTGTAATTAGAGCAACTCCACCCTTGGAGTCCTTCCCCCTGGCAATTCACTATTGAATCCACCTATTGAACAGTAACTGCCTTTAATGAATAGTAACTACCATTAATGAACAGTAATTACCTTTTGCATCTCCACCCTTGGAGCCCTCCTCCTGGCAATATGTAATAAAATATTAGTTTTTTTGTTTTTTTAAATAATATAAAATAAAATAAAACATTGGAAATGGGGCTGCAGGCCCTTGGGCTGACACAAAAAAAATTAAATAATGCCTGGTCCTCGAGCTGCAGGCTGGTGGATTCCTCACGAGCCTTGTGCTCGGGCTCCCACCCTCACTCGGGCTCTCCATGGCTAGAGCACTGTCCACCGGGCCTCAGGCCCTTTCTTCTCCCCTGTCCCCCGAGCAATCCACATGGGTGGAGTTGCTCTTATAGTGCAACTTGGTATTTGTGTCACTTTGATATGTGGTGAATTAAAAAAGAAAAGGAAAAAAAATACAAGAGGGAGAAAAAAATGCTGTTTGGCTTGATGAATGAATGTGACAGAGGACGATCAAATCCCAAATGTGTAAGAGTAAAATGGTTGATTTGTGTCATACTCATTATTTTAAAAGATTATGTCGTGTTAAATTTGTTAACTTAACGAATTTTTAACATATGATCCAATAATGACTCAACTCATTGAAAATTGAAAATTTGTTATTTTCATGTCATTTCGTATTGAGTTAATGAGTCGTATAAAAAATTATTAGATCTAAATACTAGCCCTCCTACCCTCTACCCCTGGTGCTGCCTTTTGTCTGCTGCTGCCATCACACAAGAAGGAAAACAGAAAACGCTTTCTAGTTTCCCTTTCTTCCAAACAATTTTATTTTTTTATTTTATTTTTTTTATGAAACAAAAATCGTGAAGAAATTGGCAAGTTTTTGCTGCTTTTGCCATGTAAACGCAAAAGCAGCTATAAATTCATATTTTTAATCGCCAATATATTATGACAATCATGCAATGATCTTTGAATAAAAAATTTATGAGTATTGATCAATAAACTTAATACAAATTTATAATATAGAATAATAAAAGGTCTAACAGAATTGGTCAAAATGTCTCTTCACATAATGAATTCAGAAACTAAAACTCACTTTTTAATTCAAGATCAAAGCTCAAATTTGGCCAAATTTCAAGAATCATTACTCCACCTTTTTTTCAAAGTTTCGGACCTCTTCCCTTTTCTTTGTGATTCTCTAGGATGATTGAGTGTAAAATGAAGAGTCTGGTGACTTGTCAAACAAAACTCCCAAAAAAGATTGACATGACATGTTTGTCATTAGGTCGGAGAGTCCGGTGACTTGTCTCTTCTGTCTGGCCCTATTCTGTGCATGCAGAGTTCAGTAAAAGAGCAACCGGCTAGAATTGAGGTGGTGATGGCTTAAGCTAAATTCAGTAAAAGCAACCGGCTAAAATGGCTTCATTACTTTGGAGCCATCCAATTTGCTTCTGTTTTTTTTTTTTTTTTTGAGAACTAATTTTGAGTAAATACTGTATTGTTTGGGGTTGGGGGGGGGGGGGGGGGGGCAATACATGTTAAGGATATCCAGTAATTTTGAGTGATGCTATTTCCACCTCATCTCACCCTCACAGTCTCACTCACCTGTTTTTTCTCATTCTTTCAATGTCTTTAATGAGAAATTAGATTCTCAATCTTTTTTCTTTTATTGTATTGATTAAATTTTTTTTTTATCAAAGTTTCTAATTTTTAATGAGCGTCATTATTTCAATTATAAATTATTTACATACCAACATAATTAAATTTTATTTCTAAAATATATTTATTTAGTGTTAGAATTGTTATATTTGGTATATCTATATTTATGGTTAAACTTTGTATTATATATTTCTATTTTTAGTTTGTACCATTTTTAGTTTGCAACCTTTTTTTAATTTGTGCCAATTTTCTTTTTAGTTTTAATTTGTACCCACATATTAATTTCATTTTGTGCCCATATTTTTAAAAGTTTTATTTATTTATAATGTACCCATTTTTCTTTATAAATGTACCACTTTATTATATGTAAAATGTACCCTTTTTTTTATGTAAAATGTACTCTTTTTTTAATGTAAAATCTATTTATTTTTTATTTATAATGTATACATCATATTACAAAAATGGTTGCACCAAATAACTTTTCCTAGTGAAAACTCGTGAGGAAATAACCTTTTGTCAACTAGTACAAGATTATAAACACATCATTGTCACTTATATACAAGACAAAAGAAGGGCCATGCATGCTCCAATATCTCTTAATTTGAATCCAATCAAATCTTAATTAAATTCACGAACAGTATATGAATTTATGAATCACTTCGTGTATACTACATTAAGCATATGTAAAAACACAATAATAAGTTAATAACACATATATTGTTGGCATGTTCTTTGAAACAATACATGTATGAATGCAAAACATGTTGTCTACAACCTGATCATGCACTTACTAAATTAACAATCAAAACGAATATGGAAAACCCAAGTATGCAATCATGCAAAACAAGAAGTGTTAAAACCCGTCTCTAAGTTACTATATTTTATTTTTTGAAAATTGTGAAATGTTCAAAATACTTCTAAAGGAGAATTTGTTGATTTTTGTTGACCATTAAACTCGTGACACGTATGTCTTTGCACATGTTCGTGGTACTCATTGATATGAGCGCATGAGCACGAGTGGAGAGGAAATTAGAGCTAGAATGAAGATTTTACGAAACACAAATGTTAAAGGTGTTCTTGTAATTCTAAATTTAAAGAGTAAAACTAATAATAATATAAAATATTAACTAAAGTAAAGCAAAGGGGGAAAAAGGAGGCATCTCGAAGGGGGAGGAAGAGAGAAGAAAAAAAGGTGGGAGATGGCGTTGGCCAATGGATGGGGGGGGGGGATTACAAGGAATCCCACGGCCCCAAAACTATTAATCAGAAAAGGGGGAGAGAGCAGAAAAAAGAAAAGGGGGACAAGGATAGAAACTATGAATCTTTGAGAGAAGTCGAAGGAAATATGGAAGACACCAGGAGAAGCAAAGAGAAAATAAGGAATTAAAATGTTTACTAGAAACTGAGAGAAAAGTTGTACAACCATGTCGTTTGAACCATAACAGAAATGTGATTGCTTTTGTCGACCGCAGCCTAGGTAACGATTCACATCTCTCTTTATTCCTTCCATAGCTGCTTTGTATCAATCTTTCGTATTATTTTCAGTTTTATACTTTGGGTGTTGTAATCAAATATCTTGTTCTAGGGTTTGGATTAAAAGGTCAAGTCTTGTTAATTGTTGAATATAATTGAAATCGAAGTTATAAACATGAATTCTGAAATGTGTGGAAGCATTCTGAAAATGTAATTTGCATTATAAGAGTATAGGTTCTAAATTGCAAGAAATTTATTAATTCTTCACAGAAAAACTATGTTTCAAGTAGCCTATTTTGGCTCTTAATTTCTATGCCTTTATGGATTCCTTTTGAGCCACTATTACGTGGTTTAAAACTAGACATGTCCATGATCAATAGCCATCTGATTTCACTTAATTCCATTGAGTATTGATATGTCAAAATCATATTCAAACTTGAGTCCCGAAGCTGCCAGACAGCAGCAAATACTGGGTTTCCAGTTTCGGTACTCTATTTTGTAACTTGCATAACTTTCAACTTAGAACCCCGTTTTCTACAAATCTTTTATGCTTTTGAAGTACACAAAACAAGCTTCGAAACCCATGTAAGTTTGCATCAACTAGTTAGGTATGAGTGTTCAAAATCAGGTTAATATTGGTTGACTTAAACTGCAGCGTTTGTGGAGAAGAGGTTGCTGCTTTGCAATGTTCTTTCTTCTCTAAATTTTAATTCTAATTTACTTATCAATATTGAGTTTATTAAATCACTTTATATGGTTATGTATTGGGTTTCAAAGAACCATTTTCTGATACAATTATAAGCTCAATGACTTAATGTATTGGTGCACTTATGCCTATTGAAACAGATAATCACTTATAGTCCAGAATTATTTCCATTCAAACGTATTGGCAGTGATGAAGCTCTATTAGGTCAACCAAAATGGGGACTGTTAAATTAGTATTCCAAGTACTTTGACTAGGATTAAAGTTCATCTAATGCATTTAGTAATGTCTTATATTGTGAAAATGGATTTGGCCATGTTGGTGGATCCTTGTATTAGTAACTGAGAGCAATGCTTAGGAATCCATGTATAGGAAATACAACAAACATTTTTGGAGTTTGATTATACTAAACTTCGTGGAATGTTATCTTATTATTTATCTCATTGGTTGATTACTTGTGTACATAATTAGATTACATGAATGGTAATCGAATTAATGCTTTTGTTGGATGTCTATTGGTGTGATTATGGCTTGCTTTGATATAAGATGGAATTCTTATCAGACTTTGTAATAACGTGAGATATGTTAGGGAATTACAAATGGCTTGATCCTGTCTTAGGGTACGTAGGCAGTCTGACATAGAGGTTAGATGCAACCATATGATAAAAGAAAAATTACTACTATTGGCACAATGATTCGGGTGAAAGTGTATGTGATGACGTCACGTGTGGATCCTAGACCTATCTTGGGATCTGGACGTGACAAGAAGTAATTATGAATTACCACTTATGTAATGCCAATTTGGAACTGATGACAAAATTATAGCAACCAAATCTAAACTTGTCTTAAGATTGTTGGGAAAATACGATCTAATTGCTATATTAAATCACATAAAAAATTAAGAAATAATTTATGCAATTATATATCAAAGTAATGCATGCACATGATTAACTAATGTTAAACGAGCATGACATAATGGATTAGAAAAACCTAGAAGTACAGTCGAGGCAAGTGTTGGACACTCTGTCCTTAAGATAAGTTTACGCCCCACTACGATGTTCATGGTTGGTTGACGCTTGTCACTCGGGATACAACGACCACGTCCTTGTAATAGTAGCACTCCAAATCACAAGGCTCCAAAGAATCATGATTGTGTTGAAAACACTCTCATATAGACTCAATGATACTATCTAATTTTTAGTGCATTATATGTATGAATATGTATATTGATTTTATGATTATAAGAGGCTTCCTTATTTATAGATTTGAGATATTTTTTTGGAAAACATGTGACCATTTATCAAGAGTCAAAAGTTACTATTCATTATGTTAGAGGTATATTTCCACCAAAAGACATAACTTCTAATTTCCATTTAATTATTTAATTTAATATAATATTAAAAGTTCCAACAATGCTCTTAGAAATGGGGCGCCTATTGAGCTTATTATGAATGGCCCAAAGAATAATATATTACTCTCTAAGTACCAACCATAGACACTTAAGCCTATTTTTAACCAAAAAGGCTAAATATAGCCCTGTAATTTTTTTTTTAAATAAACAGTATCAGACTATACTTATACACCATCTTCAACCAACCGAAGGTGATAAACATAGCCCCTCAATAATTTATTAGTTTTATGTTTATACTTTAAATTTATGGTTAATTTAATTAAACTACTTTTGAATGTTTTCAAATCTAACCGTTGAGTTTCAATCAATTATTGCAATTGAAGAGCTGGATCTCAAAAAAGGTTAAGAAGAAGACCACGTTTGGCTAGCCTGATGCCCCATTGGCCTTTGATTGGAGATGAATTTTCGACCAAATTAGGCTATTTTCTAGCTTTTAACCTTCTAAATGCTTAACATTATCTTTCCCTCGACCCGTATTGTTCATCTTTTCTCCCACTGCCATTGATCGATCCACATAGCTCATAGTCATGAAGCCATCGGTGTTCATTCCCAATATTTATTCAACAATGAGGACATATTATAACCAGCAGCCCGTCCTAGTGCTCTTATTGTGGTCTTCATCCTCGTCTAATGTAGGGCTTACTCACCTTTTCCGGAACCATTGGAAGTAAGTGTTGAGTCAGTTACTGTTTCTTGACTCAGCGCGGCTGGGCCCGAGTGAACCGTCAAATGGGAGCTGAAGCTCGTAGTCACAAACCCCAACAGCAAGCATTGATTTGATCTCTACATTGAAGATCATCTACAGGCCACGCTCTTCCTGTACGATCGCTGGCTTGCGGCAGCTTTATGGTGACTACCAAGTCATCACCTCCTCCCTTGCTTTTAACCAGCAAGACCAACCAAACGGCCACCTTAAGTTTTCAAATGCAAACTGACCGTGCCTACTTAGGTGAAGAGCTTATCAAGGAAATCTCCAGAATAATAATCCAAGTCCACCTGAATGTGATGGCTCGATATCGGCTCATGCCCACCACTTCAAAGCCTGAAGGATTTCGTGTGTTGTGGCTCTCCTGCCCTGGCATGAGGCTGTGCGAGTTCGAATCTACCCGTAGCAGGGAAATCGTTTGACTCTTTATTAAATGTGTTGATAAATATAGTTGCTTGCAATAGACGAACTGGTGTTATGTAATTGGAGATAAATTGATTCTACTTAATTCCAAATTAATCTGGTGATGTCTTTACTTATCGGATTTGATTACACATTACATACATTACTGTTGAGAAATTCAGGATTTGGGCTCGATGAAGAAGAATGTTACGTAATCGATTTAATGAGATAAAAACATTAAATTAGGTAATCAATTTAATGAGCTCAAACCCTGCATTTCCCAACAACAATGTATGTAATGCGCAATCAAATCCAATAAGAAAAGACATCACTGGATTAATTTGGAATTAAGTAAAATCAATTTATCTCCAATTACATAACACCAGTCTGTCTACTGCAAGCAATTACATTTACCAACACATTTAATAACGAGTTAAACGATTTCCCTACTACGGGTAGAATTGAACTTGCACAGCCCCATGTCGGGGCAGAAGAGTCGCAACATATGGAATCCCTCAAGCTTCGAAGTTGTGGGCATGAGCCGAAATCGAGCCATCACATTCAAGTGGACTTGGATTATCCCTCTGGAGATTTCCTCGATGAGTTCTTCACCGAAGTAGGCATGATCAGTTTGCTTTTGAAACTCAAGGTGGTCGTCTGGTTGGTCTCGCTGGTTAAAAGCAAGGGAGAAGGCAATGACTTGGTAGTCACCATAAAGCTGCTGCCAAACCAGTGATCGTACATGAAGAGTGTGGCCTGCAGACGATCTCCAATGTAGAGATCGAAGCCGTATTTGCTGTTAGGGTTTGTGAGTACGAGCTCTAGCTCCCTTTGATGGTACACACGGGCTCGGCCGTGTTAAGTTAGGAAACGGTAACTGACTCTACACTTAGTAATTAGGTCCGAATGTACATGTTTGGAGGACTTAAACGTAAGAAAACAACTACTCGCAAATAAAATCAATTTTCATGCATGGATGAAATTTGTGATGGTCATACATTAAAGAGATAGTCAACCTAGTGGATCCAATAATTAAGGTTTAACTAGAGAGTAAGTTGTATCATTGAGGGGAATGAGTTAAAAGCCTGTAATTGGAGTAGTCATAGTGGAAACCCAACCTAGTTGACTGGAGATCCCAAGATCTAGGTTTAAAAAGGACAACTAAATTATGACAACTCGGAATAGCATTGAGGAGATAAATTCTCTTTCTGCCCATGCAAGACGAGTTGGAGTATCGCTCGGAAAACCTCTAGAAACTTGCTTGAGAGGCTAAATAGGTTACATGGTCTTTAATGTATTAAAAAAGGATGGAATTCTAATAACCTTTCCACTCGATTCTTGCTACTTTTTACGTGAATTTTCTCATTTACCCTTTCAACTTTCTTCTTACTCATGTTTAATAATCAAAACTATGTAATTTTTAGATCACTATGTAAACTTCAACTCTGCAAAATTAACAAAATTAGAAATTATTTAAGCGTCAATTCACATTGTCGATATTTTAATTAGTTAAGTGAAGAACATGATTTGTCTATTTTTAGATGACTAAATAATTTTCAATTTAGTTATTTGTTTATAAATTGATCATTAAGAGTAACTTAAAAATAGATAGTTTGGATATTGTGCAACATTACAAGAAAAAAGAAGAGTAAAAAAAGTAAGCTAATTAGTTTTGACATATTAGCTATCGAAATTATATATACATTGAAGAAACAAATTTAGAGATTGAGGTTTATCTATTAGAGGTTGTGAAAACATAGGTGGTGGACACGGTTAGAACTCAGCTAATTAGTTTTGACATATTAGCTAACCAAATTATATTTCTAGCTAGTTGCTCCCTATCCAATCATCAAATAGGTAATACCAACCGAATTGGTGTGCAAAAAGATAATATAGAGATTTGCCAATCTCTGTCAAACACGGAGGCATGTATTAATGTGGTAATGGTACCACACAGTACTAGGGTTTGGAGGTTATAAAACACGGTGGTGCATTTGGTGAGTTCTTCTGTTCTTAGGAGTCAAGTAGCGGGAGCTAAGTCGGAGCTTTGCAGGTTTTGGAACTCCCGCATACATATCATCTCTGCCTCTGTGTGTGATAGAGAGTTTAAGCTGTATTTATCAAAGCCATGTAAAAATATGAATTTTAAAGCTGCCTATCCCTTCACGTGAAAAGCAGCAAAACCTTGCTAATTTCTTGATAATTTTTGTTTGGGAGAAAGGGAAGCTATAAAGCGTTTAGCAATTAGAGCTAAACGGAGAGAAAGGCTTTGCCTCTGTACCTGAGGAGTCGGAGAAGGTGGTGGCCTTGGATGGAGTGAGTGCATTCGTTGATAGAGAGAGGGCTTAATATGCCAGATAGTGAGGAGAGGAGGTTGCCTATTGAGTCTAGACAAAATTATAGCAAGACAAATTTTAAGCTACTACCTTGGTACCTATACTATGTAAAGGATCCCTTCCACCTAATTCTCCTCATCAAACAATCCAGACTCTTGAAATTTGATCAAACGGCTAAAGTTATTATAACTTTTAGAGTGGATCACTATTTGTAGCCGTTTGTTTAAACTTCAAGGGTCCGAATTGTTTGATAAGGAGGATTAGGTAGAAGGGATCCGGAGAGAATCTCTTTCCATAGTATAGGTACCAAGGTAGTAGCTTAAAATTTGTCTTGCTATAATTTTGTCTAGACTCAATAGGCAACCTCCTCTCCTCAGTATCTAGCTTATTAAGCCTCCCTCTCTTTCTCCCTCTCTCTCTCTACATTAAGGCCACCACCTTCTCTAATTCCTCAGGTACAAAGGCAAAGTCTTTCTCTCCGTTTAGCTCTAAGTTGCTTGCTTACCTTTAGAACACGTATTCATTTATCTTCTTCTTTTTTTTCAAGGTTTTACTTTCACACACGGCAGCCACCGCCATCTCCGATTCCGTCTTCGACTCCTCAGGTACATAGTAAATGTGTTTATTGTTCATCGTTTGATTCTTTATGTTTGGACCCAATGATTTATATTATCAGCACAAAATCATGTAATGGTTTACTCAAACTTGTTTTCTGGGTCCTCGGCATCTTCGGGTTATATATATATATATATATGGATGAGTTTGATTGAATATTTTCTCAATTTATTTATGGGTGTGTAAGTTAGAGACTCAGCACAAAAGTTCATCCCCAAATTCAAACTCTATTTTTTTTTAAATTATTAGTACATGTTTTTTTTAATTAAATATATAAAAGTGAGAGGCAGAAGGCAGTCTGTAGGCTTGTAATTTTCAATTAAATATATAAAGTGCAAGGTAGAAGGTAGGCGGAAAATGCTTTTGTTTCTCAGCCACACGCATCCACGACACCCTGTAGGCGGTGGAGGCCGACCTAGGGAGGAAAAGAAACAACCCTTTTTTTCTTTTGGTTTTTTATCATTCTTTGTTGTATCGTTATGTACTTACTAGGTATTTCATGGATAACCAAGGACATGGTAATCCAGCAGCCGATGCCACAACCAAACGATGGTAGATGGGCTCGGTGTGTGCTGTGGTACTGTTTCTTGCATTCACATTTGGGCTGATTGTTCACTTTAATAAGGCTAAGGGTACTATTAAGAATGGATACTGGGACTACATAGTGTCTATATTTAACTGTTGTAACATAACAACAATAGGATATGAAGACTACGTTCCCAATAAGGGTACCTCAAAGTGGTTCACAGTATTAGTCACAATGGTTCTGGCAAATCCAAGTATGTGTACCATCCATACAATCATAGGTAAGCTCATATCTTGGATTGTTTCCAAGAGTAGATTTTATCAGAGGGCTAGGCAGCATCAGATCGGTTCATCAACATTTTGTATGTTTCTCCTGGTGTTAATCATAGGGCTTGCAGTAATACACCTATGGGAGGTGAAGCAAACGACTTCGGATAACAAGAATACAAAAAATATGAATTATGCAAAGTTATATTACTTTAACGTTATATCGTTGATTATGATTGGGTAAAACGATTTTGCATTCAAGTCTACCAGTGGACAACTTTTCGCTTCGTTTTATCTGCTAATTGGACCACTGTTGGTCGTCTGATATTTGGACTTCGTAGTTGGCTCTTTTCTCCAATAGTGGACGGAGTAATTAAATTTACTTTATTTTTGTATACCTTATGTTATGTTTGTGTGAATCTTTGAAGTAAAGTTTATAATTTTTCTTGATATGTAGACCAAATTTAGAACAGTTATATGACACCAGGGCAACTATAGTAGTTGATCAAGCTCTTCCCTAGCATCGTATAACTGGTGTTCTAAGTTTGGTCTGCATATCAAGAAAAATAATAAACTTTACTTCAAACAGTCACAAAAACATAACATAAGGTATAAGTAAATTTAATTACTTTGTCCACTGTCCAAGAAAAGAGCCAAGTAGGAAGTCCAAATATCGGACTACCAGCAATGGTCCAATTAGCAGATGAAACGAAGCTAAAAGCTGTCCACTGGTACACTTGAACGCAAAATCGATGTACCCAACCGTCATCAACGATATAACATTAAAGTAATATACGTCTATATAATTCATATTTTTTGTATTCTTGTTATCCGGAGTTGTCTACTTCGCCTCCAATAGGCGTATTACTACAGGCCCTATGATTACCACGAGGAGAAACATACAAAATGTTGCCGAACCGATTTGATGATGCCTAGGCCTCTGATAAAATCTACTCTTGGAAACAATCCAAGATATGATTTTATCGATGGTACACATGGATTTTCCAAAACCACTATGACTAATATTGTGAACCACTTCGATGTACCCGTGTTGGGAACGACGTAGTCTCCATATCCTACAGTTGTTATAGTAACAACCGTAAAATATAGAGCCTCTACGAAACCCTAGAATCCCTTCTTAACACTACCCTCAGCCTGATTAAGGTGAACACTCATCCCAAATATGCATGCAAGAACCAGTACCATAGCACACACCATGCCCATACACCACAGTTCTGCTGTGGCATCGGCTACCAGATTACCGCATCGTTGGTTATCCATGAAAAACCTAGTAAGACATCGTGATACAATAGAATGATCAAAAACCAAAAGAAAAAAGGGTTGTTTCTTTTCCTCCCTAGGTTGGCCTCTACCGGAATGTGGTTGATGCATGTGGAGGTATGGCTGAGAAACAAAAGCATTTTTCGCCTACGTGCCTTCTGCCTTTCACTTTTACAAATTTTTTTTTGTTAACAAACTAGCAGTTACTAGTCTCGTATGGAAATTGATTTATGTAGGTTGAATTGGAAATGTTGGCATTGCAATGCTGGGGTTTGTTGTTCTTTTGTTGAATGAGTAGGTTTCAATAATCTCGAAAGGGAGATGTGTGTGACTGGAATTGGAAATGTTGCATTGCAATCCTGTTTGTTGGTTTTTTGTTGAATGACTAGTTTTTATTTGTTTATTTCCGTTCGACTTTTCTGCAGAAAATAAGTCGATCAGATTCAGGAACTAAATGACAGCTCTTTCTGGAACTAAAAGTGATCTAATTGAGAATGATGTCTCACTCTTTCTGTGGGTTGTTTTGGAAGTGTTGGCATTGTAATGCTGCGGTTTGTTGCTCTTTTGTTGAATGAGTAGGTTTTACTAGTCTCGTATGGGAATTGCTTCGTGTGACTTGAGTTGGAAATGTTGCTTTTGCTATCCTGGTTGTTGTTCTTTTGTCAAATGACTACCAACTGCGTCCAAGGATTAGGAACAATTTGTGTCTTTACATTGCTACTAGTGTTGTCCTAGCCAGGAAGCACTGTTAATAGACTCTTGAATGGTTGATCATGTTCATACTATTGCATCTGACTTTCAGTCATACGGATAGGAGGATACTGTGTTTAACCTATATTTTTATACACTAAGCACAATTGCTTTCGGTGAACTTCTTGGCTTCAAGATAGAACTCGTTAACATAGGGTATATTTAGAAAAAATATATTTCCTGAAAATTTAGTCATAAATATAAATATATTCTATGTAATATTTCTAAAAATATATATTTAGAAAAAAAAAATTATTATTCAAATAATTAATACCGTTTATTAAATCTTAAAAACTTTGATAAAAAAATTGAAAAGGAGTAAGATTTTAATTAATAACAAAGGATGGGAACCTAACTTCTATATATATATATATATATATATATATATATATATTTATTTATTTATTTATTTATCCGAAAAGGCTGAAGATGCCGACTACCCAAAACCCAGAAAACAAGTTTGAGTAAACCATTACAGTATTTTGTGTTGAAATTATAAATCATTGGACCCAAACATAAAGAATCAAACTCGAAAAAATAAAAAAAAAACATCCAACTCTGTGTTCGTAATATTAATCATTAAGGAAAGTAAACAAGTTAGAGAAAACCATTAAATAATTTTGTTCATCTTGAAGTAGTGCATCCATATTGCAAACTCAAAATCACTCAAGGCTTATAAAACTGACCATCAAAACCATCTATTAAGCAAGCAAACGATGAACGAGAAACAATAAACAGATTTACTATGTACCTGAGCAGTCGAAGACGGAGACGGAGTTGGGAGACGGAGTCCAAGACGGAATCGAAGATGGTGGCGGCTGCCGTTTGTGAAAGTAAAACCTTGAAACAAAAAAGATAAATGAGCACATGTTTTAAAGGTAAGCAAACTTTTGAGCTAAAAACGAGAAGAAGGCTTTTGCCTTTGTACCTGAGGAGTCGGAGAAGGTGGTGGCTTAGGTGGAGTGAGTCCGTTCGTCGATAGAGAGAGAGAGCTTAATATGTGAGATACTGAGGAGAGGAGACTGCCAATCTGGACAAAATTATAAGAAGATAAATTTTAGGCTACACTACCTAGCTAGTACCTACACTATAATGAAAAACAACTGATGTTTTTCCATAACTGTTAACAGATAGGGAGATGTAGGTTGTCGCGATTGGTTGAAAATCTTATCGGAAATTTATCCACAAATTAGTACTTTTGGATAATGATACATGTAACAAAATTGGTTGAAAATCTTATCAGAAATCTATCTACAAATTAATACTTTCGGATAATGCCACGTGTCGTGACAAGATTGGTTGAAAATCTTATCAATCAAAATCTTGGCTAAAAGATTGTAAACAGATAGTGACACATGGCGCGTCATGATTGGTCGAAAATCTTATTGTAAATATATCTACAAAATGGTACTTTCAGATAATGATATGTGACATGACAATATTGATTAAAAAACGAAATTAAAACTCTTTTTTTTATTTTATAAAAATAATAATAATATTTTAATACGAATTGACTAAATTTTGTACCAGCATATTTTTTAGAAATGAGGATGCATTTGGTTAATTATTATTCATTAGGATCAATTACCATTCATTTAAATGAATTCAAAGGATTGGGTGTCATCGCATTTTTATGGATGTGACCATCCAAGGCCAAACTCCCCCATACAAAAATGAAAAACAACTGATGTTTTTCCAGGTTCGTATGAACCGGCGGTCCTTTCGTGTCCTCCATGCATGAACCTTTATTAACCACACAAAAGAAAGGTTGGCCGCTTATAATTGTAGTGCAACTTTAAGGGTATATATGTCAATCTGATATGTGGTGAAATTCAAAAAAAATAAAAAAGGAAAGAAGGGGGAAAGAAAATGTTATTTAGCTTTGATGAATGAATGTGATAGCAGCAAGGACGATCGAATCCCAAATGTGTAAGATCAACATGGAGGATTCGTTGCTAATTCATCCATGGTACGATTGAATGCACATAATCAGGTATCGTTTGATATGTAGACGGGATGAGATGGAACATAATGGGACAGGACGAGATAGGATGGAAGGGGGATGGAACGGAATGAGATTGGACGGGACGGGACGAAACGAAGAGAGAGCAAAGAAGCCCTCAGATGGAAACAAGGAGGAAGAAGAAGGAGACGGAGAGGTTATAATTTTGTGTTCCACGGATGTGGAACGAGTCGTTCCAAGGGGTAAGGCGGAACGAAAATTCACCCAAAATTCGTCCCGTGAAACAGCACGTTCCAACTGTTTTAGGCGCACCAAACGTGGGACAGAACGCCTCATCCCACTTTGTTCCGTCCCGTCCCACGTACCAAACTGTACCTCATCGAATTCGTCCGTTTTTCTCCATTTTGGTTTAAGCCTTCAAGTACAAAGCAATGACAACTTTTTTTAAAATTCTATCGTGCTCCGGTGTGAGCATGGTGTTGGAAAAAGCCTAGACACAACTCTAACAAAAGTGTTGTAGAGACAACACAAGTAAACAAATTACTTGTATTACACACACAAAATATTACAACACACAAACTCTCAAGGACACTCTTTAGAAGTTATGACACTCACTCTTTCTAGAGACACACTCTAGACCACTCACACTCCTACAAGACTACTCTTGCTTCTCACTCTCACTTGATTGCCTACTTGCTTTTTGGCTACTTGATTGATTACTTTCTTCTTAATTGATTTATTGTTGATACAAATGGTGTGGATGCCTTCTCCTTTTATAGGCATGGATGGAACCTTGGAGAAGCATGGAAACATCATGCTAGAGATATCTAAATAATTCCACTACCTTCCTAAACTAGAATTATCTACACTAATCTTGCATGTTGGTAGAAACCTCACCATTCTTCTAGATTCTTCCACCAACTTAAGAAACAACCTTCTAGTCCTTTCTACAAATGACTACTTTAACTTCGATAATCTAGCTAACCAAGTTTAGTGAATGTTCTACAATTCTTTATTCTAGATTTGTGTAGGTCTTTCAATGAGATGGGGTTGATTTCTTTAACACTCCCTCTCAACACCATCTCATTCTTCTCTCTACGTTGGGTTGACAACGCTTTATCTTGAACACTCATTTGCATGATATGGGTTTCGCATCTCTTGGCCTTGCTATTGGATCCCAAGGTTGATTTCTCTTTAGCACAGCATCCTCTTCGCCCAGATGTATGCCACTCGGACTTATGTGATGCTTCTTTATGCATCTCAGCTTCAACTTCTTCTACTATGGTTGAGTTGGCGTATTTGGGATTTGGCTTCAGTATTCATGTTGACCTCTTTAGTTGTGATCGTGGAGTTGATACTTCCACTTCACTAAGTCTAAATTCTCTTGGTGGTTGATACACACCAGTTTGCCAAGGACTCTTAGGTATTTCTTGCTTGACATCATCTCTAGCAAGCAAATCTTAAGGTTCATCTGGACTCGATTGGACTTGGGCAGCTTGGTCTCCCATTTTCTCCTGCAACATGTCTTCAATCTCTCTTGAGTCAGGCAACACTTCATTTTCTGAGCACCACCAAGAAGATGCGTCAGCGTCCCACTCTCCCTCCATAGCTAGATATACGGCGTCCTAATCATCTTCATTTTTCTTTTCTAAGTTGGCGACGTTACTTTCTGCAGGCTTTTTGAACCAGCAATCATTCGCCATATGGCCCTTCTTTCCATAATTGTAGCATTTGCCCTCAAATCTTTTATTATTTTGGGACTAACCACGGTTGCCGTGATACTTCGGAGCTCCCCCTGGTTGAGAACTCCCTCCTCCTTGATGACCTTTTTCCTTGTCACCACTTCTTTTAGATCCACCACCAGCATGCTGCTTAACGCTGCCTTTACTTTTGGTGTAGAGCGTTTCCTCGTTACCTCCTAACGAGACCCCTCCCATTTGCTTTGTCAAAGCTTCTTAATCGGCAAGTAAATTCGCAATCTCAACAAGTGATGGTTGGGTCGGCCATCCTTGTACAACGACATCGAAGACTCAATATTCGGGTCTCAATCCATGGATAATTATTCTTTTTATCCTGGATTCTACAATGGCAACACTAGGATCTAACTCAGAATTTTCACGGCAAATAGACTTTACCTTGTGGAAATATTGGGCAATCGTCATGTCTCGTTGGGCCAACGATAACAACTCGTTCTCGAAAAGCTGCAGTCTTGTATCATTCCTCTTTGAAAAGAGTGTGGCGAAGGTGTCCCACACTTCTTTTGGTGTCTTGGCCTTTCGTATGTGCTCCAACATATCCTCTTCAACTGTGGGTTTTAAGGCAAACATGGCCTTACCTGCCTTGATCTTCCATTTTCCTCAAAGTGACGCTGGTGTCTTCTTCCGGCTGCGTAACTTCATTACAGCCAATGACATCCCAAAGATCTTGGCCTTGTAGGTAAGATTCCTTACATGTCGCCCATGTGTTATAATTTTTGTTGTTCAACTTCTTGATTGCTTCAACAACTTGAAGATCTCCCATCGTGTCGGCATAGCTTCAATAAGCCGAACAAGACTAGTCAACAATGTTGCGAAGTACTAAACTTCTCACGATTCTCGGAAGCTTCACTAAAGACGGTCCTTGATCATACCACTCTGATACCAATTGTTGGAAAAAAAACTAGAGTACACAAATCTAACATAAGTGTTGGAGCTTGTATTACACACATAAAATATTACAACACATAAACTCTCAAGGACACTCTTTAGAAGTTATGACACTCACTCTTTCTAGAGACACACTCTAGACCACTCACACTCCTACAAGACTACTCTTGCTTCTTATTCTCACTTGATTGCCTACTTGCTTTTTGGTTACTTGATTGATTACTTTCTTCTTAATTGATTTATTGTTGATACAAATGGTGGGGATGCCTTCTCCTTTTATAGGCATGGTTGGAACCTTGGAGAAGCATGGAACCATCATGCAAGAGATATCTAGATAATTCCACTACCTTCCTAAGCTAGAATTATCTACACTAATCTTGCATGTTGGTGGAAACCTCACCATTCTTCTAGACTCTTCCACCAACTTAAGAAACAACCTTCCAGTCCTTTCTACAAATGACTACCTTAACTTGTGTAGGTCTTTCTACAAATGTTTTAGAATTCTTTATTCTAGATTTGTGTAGGTCTTTCAATGAGATGGGGTTGATTTCTTTAACACATGGTATGCAGCTGACATACAATATTGAGGGTCAAAGATATTATTTTATTTTATTTTTGCAATACGGACACTCGAAAACTCTGGTGCATTATAGACAAGCCCCAAGTTTCATATTGGGTTCCAATATCGTGATCATTTTTATTGGTGACACATCATTTAACTAACAAATTATGTCTCCTAGCATTACCCTTTTTGATAAATTTATAGATACTATAAACTACTTTAATTAGCAATTAGAACAAGTTTAAACTTGAGTGCGAGAGAACAAAGATATATCGTCTAGATCAATTAGTCGTAGTCCACATGTGTCATTTTTGGCTCTATAAACTTTTGAAATGTCTTTTTGTATATTTATGTTTGCCTTACGAACCACCAACTAAATTATCATGGATACCATTGTTTTTTTTATTATTAGAGAAAAGACAAAACAACAGTTCTAGTCCTTCCCTTACGAACCAGGATCCTCTCATGAGCAGTTCCCTAGGGATCCCGCAATTTTGTCCGTTCATTTTATATCATGCGGTCAGTTTTTGTTAAGTATTATTCATATTTGAATTTTAAATAATTTATGACCGCACGATATACAATGAACGGACATAATTGCGGGATCCCTAGGATCCCTAGGGAACTGCTCAGGAGAGGATCCTGGTCCTTCCCTTACCCTCTACCCCTTATGCTGCCTTCTCTTCTGTTCCTGCCCATCACAGAAGGAAAAATAGAAAACGCTTTCTAGCTTCCCTTTCTCCCAAACAAAAATTATCAAAGAAATTAGCAAGTTTTTGCTGCTTTTCACGTGAAGGTGAAGGCATATTTAAATTCATATTTTTACATGGCTTTGATAAATATAGCTGAAACTCTCTATCACACTGTTTGGACCCAAAATAACGTTTTTGGGCCGAGTCTATAATTACTTTCGGTCCAGTAAAAACATCAAGAATATTCTTACCAAGGGCCTGGCCCTGTAGAATTCGGCTGAATCTTATTAGGAAGTTGTTTCATTTAGATAAGGAAGAGTGGCCGAATCCTAGTATAACAAGGAAGGAATCCTCAGAGGCTAATTCTGTTTTGAATAAGAAAAGATGCTGAGGGATTTAATAACTGAATCTAGGTGATAAAAGAGCTTGATTCGAAGCCCTACATGAACCAGGATTGGCCGAGACCTATTCGGATTTGGTTGAAGAATTCTAGTTCGAATAGAACTCTACCTTGGCCATGAGGAAATTGCTACTATAAATAGAGATGGGTGTGCAATTCAAGCCCCTCCAATCAACACACAAAATTGTCCTGTGCAAGCTCTCACTCTACGCGAAACCTCTCAAACATCTTGAGATTTTTATTTTCTTTTTTCTAGTCAGGACATCTTCAGTTTGAATAAACAACAATGTGGTAGCAACCGACAACATCTTTAGTTTGGATAAACAACTCTGGAGCCAAAGAATTAGTTGACCAAGGTGCTTCAGTTTGGATAAACAACACTGCTTCGAGACCGACTGATTATCTATCCAAGTATCGATCAACAAGAATTTCCGAGTCCTTATTGGAAGAGGTCATCTTATTAGCCTTCTCGAAGAAAAAAGGTGTTATCAAGTTACTTAATATTCGGCACACTAAAAGCTGAATTTGATATTGAACTTTGCAAAACTAGCAGTCTTGTCTTCAGGCTCTAGAACCCAAAGGCCGAGTAGTGTTTCTTCCTGGGCCGCAGCTGTAAGATTGAGAAGTCAGCATGTCCAACGCCACATAAATATTCATTTTACTCCCCAACAGAGCTTGGCCGACGAGTTGGCACATCCCGCATTCAACCAAACGACGTAGTTAGTTTATTAGCTATTCGGCCTAAGCACCACTTAGGCTAAGTAGTTTTTAAGATCAACACATACACAGAAGTAGAGAAGATATGAATGAGTTCCAAAACCTGCAAAGCTCCGACTTAGCTCCAGCAACTTGACTTCTAAGACAACCAGGATAACAGAAGAACCCACCAAATACACCTCGATTAATTGAAGCCCAATTTCCTTGGCACCGTGTTTTACAATCTGCATGCCCCGATTATTTAATTACATGCGAGTACTGTGTGATACCATTACCACATTAATACATGCCTCCGTGTTTAACAGAGATTGACCAATCTTTATATTTTTCTTTTTACAACGTTTAACAGTCGCACACCAATTTGGTTGGTATTACCTATCAAATTATTGGATAGGGAGCAACTAGAAATATAATTTGGTTAGCTAATATGTCAAAGCTAATTGGCTTAGTTCTAACCGGGTCCACCACCTATGTTTCCCCTTGGATCCTCTCCTGAGCCCAAGGATCTAACGGCTACAAACACGGGAGTCTCTTTAAAGTTATAATAATTATAGTCGTTGAATTTTCATTCAACAGCCCACAACTCTTAGTCAGAAGGATCCTCTCCTTGGGCTTAGGAGATGATCCAAATCCCTCTAATAGATAAACCTCAATCTATAAATTTGTTTCTTCAATGTATAAAATGTGGGAAAAGACTTGGCTGCTAAAAGATCCAGCAGCACCTCCTGCTGCCAACCAATCACGGTTGGACACGTGTCCAAGTTGTGATTAAAAAATTCACAACTTGGATACGTGTTCAGCCGTGATTGGTTGGCAGCAAGAGGTGCTGGTGAATCTTCAGCAGCCAAGTCTCGTTCTAAAATGTGAGGTTCATAAGCTCTGGGGAATAAATAAAAGAAGAACCAATACAAGCAACTTGATTAGGAGGTAGCATGTCCATCATCATTTTCTCACGTGAGTCCTCTCTATGACTACAATTAGAATTCGAACTTTTTTTTTTCTACAGAAGAATATGGAAATTTGGATAATAGGCAAGTAAAACATAGGAAACTTAAAAACCACCTCAGATACTAGTCTCTTCCTTGTAGTAAGAATTTGATAGTTCTCCAATAAGTTCTGCGTGCTTTCTCCTGCACACATATTGGATTCTTCTGTAGTAAAAGAAATATCGGGAAATGTAGCATATTATTGCTAACTCATTGTGAGACTAAGCATCCATCTCTTGTATCCAAATATGCGACTAAAAAGCCATTTGGTACTACCGTCTCTAGTAGTATTTTTTTTTATTTGTAAGTGAAAAGTCATAGGTTCAATTCTCGTCAAAGGCGAATTTGAACCACATTATTGCTAGCTCATTATGAGATTAAACCTAACCTCCTCCGTCTTAGTATAGAAAATATCACTGATTCAGAAAAAAAAGAAAAAAAGTGTGACTAAAGAATACACCGATAAAAATTTGGTCACCCAACACAGGTTTCGTTTCCCTTTCATAAAAAAGCAAAATTTTTTGTTCTGTTAAATTTGACCACCCTTGAAATATTTAGAAAATAGGATTATTTGGTCAACCAGTAGTAAACTAACCACTTGGTCTAAATTTAGCACTACATTCTGGAAAAACTAATCTTTTATAGTAACGTTTTTTGTTTGGACTTTCTTATTCTACTTTTTTTTATGGGCAAAAGACTGTTTACTACCCTCATGTTTCGTGGTTTTCAACATTTAGTACATCAATTTTTTTTCATCCTAGAGTCATACCTAAAGTGTAAATTTTGGGACAGTCTCATACATCCGTTAGTCAAACTGTTAAGTTTCCAGTTAAGTGATGACATGGCGCCTATGTGGACAATGACTGGGCGCCACGTGGATCCACGTGGATTTTTTCTTTTAGGGGTTCAAAAAAACATTTTCCCGCCCAAAATTTTTTCCCACACCCATGTACCTACATTTTTTCACGCCAAAAGTTTTTGAAAAAAAAATCATCTGCTTTTTTTTTTTTTCTTCTTCTTCCTCGAGGGGACGAACTGGGTATCAGGGAAAGGAAGGGTGTCGGTGGGTAGGGGTGGAGGGGATGGAGGAGTGGAGCCGTGGAGGGGGTGGAGGGTGGGGAAGACGAAGGGGAACTAGGAGGGTGGGATTTGGGGAAGACGAAGGGGTGGGTGATGGGAGGGTGGGATTTGGGAAAAACGTTGAATAGCACTAGCCTTATCGTTGTTCTTAGCATCTAGTTTCCATATCCAAAATCCAGAATTCCAAATTAGAAGACAGAGGGTAGTAACAGTCTTTTGCCCTTAAAAAAAATAAAAATTACAAAATAAAAAAAAAAAAAAAACCCCTTCATCTTCCCCAAAAAGCAACCTTCTCAGAAGAATTAGGCCCCCTCTTCTTCCCGAATCCAACAACTTCAAATCCAATCAAAATTACAATCAGAGCCATCCAAATTATCAACCCTTTTGTTCCCAAATCCAAAGAACCCTAATTCACAAAACCCAATTCCATATTCAAATCAAACACGCAAAACTCACAAAATCCAAAAAAAATGAAGCAGAAACAACCCACTAAGAACGGGATCGTGTTCACCAGCTTCTTCATCAACGACGTCTCTGTGGTTTTGTCCAGAGTCTCTACCACGGCGACCCAGACAAGCCGGTTCGCACTGAGTCGGCGGTGTGAGAGGCGAGAAGTGGATGGCGATGACGACGAAGATGTAGATTTCAGGCCGGCGAAAGAGGGGAGCGTGAGGGTGGCGGAGAGGGAGACCTAGTCGAAGGTGGAGTTGGAGCCATAGGGGGAAATGGCTCGGGCTAGGAGGGCCTGGGACAGAGCCACGGAAGTAGACGAAGTCATGGATTCTGCTGCTGCTCTGTGGTAGAAGGAAGTGTTAACCCAGACCTTCTAACCTCTTCTCTCTCTGTGTGGCTTCAATTCCCATAAATTCCATTCCTTAAAAATCAAAGGGAAATGAAATCGAAAGCCCAGAAAATGCAAGAAAACCAGTGGGACGTCGAGAGGTAAAATTGAATTTCTCCTTAATCAAAATTGAAAATCTTCAAATCCGAAACGATTGATAAGTTTTTGGGAAAAAATTGGGTTTTTAAATTGACTCTGACTCGGAGCCGTTGGAGAAACAAATTTGGAAGGTTGGAGAGAGAATAAGATGAGAGAGAAAGAAGAAGAAGGAGGATGAACTTACACAGCGAGACGAAGATGGATCGGTTGAGAGAGGTCGGGCGGTCGAATGAGAATCGTATGGACTGGGCAGAGAGGGTCGTGGCCGTGACGTTAAAGTGCAGGGGGGGGGGAAGCGAGCGGAGAAGCTGGAAGTGGGGGAGGCGAGGGCGCGTGGGATCTGGGTTGGGTGGTTCTGCTTTTATTTTAGATGTTGGGTCAACTGGGATTTAGAGAATAGAGGGAGAAGAATAAGATGTTCGAAAGAGAAGAAGAGCGTTTTCTTTTTTTTTTTAATTTTTAATTTTAAATATCTACGTGGAACCTTTATTGACACGTGGCGCCTAGTCATTATCCACGTAGGCACCACATCATCATTTAACGGAAGACTTAACAGTTTGACTAACGGATGTATGAGACTGTCCCAAAATTTACACTTTAGGTATGACTCTGGGACGAAAAAAACTTAATGTACTAAATGTTGAAAACCACGAAACATGAGAGTAGTAAACAGTCTTTTGCCCTTTTTTTATTATTCTTTTATCTTGTAATGTTGCATAAACTATCTATTTTTAGGATACTCTTATTGATCATCTTTATGAAAAGATCTAACTAAATTAGAAATTGTTTAGTCATCTAAAGATTACTTATAAAATAGACAAAATCATGTTTCTCACTTAACTAAAATTTCGACAATATGAACCGACGGTCAAGTTATTTTTATTTTGATTGATTTTTGTAGAGTTGAAGGTTACTTATTTATCTAAAAATTACATAGTTCCTAGCATCAAGCACGATTAAAAAGAAAGCTGAAAAAGTAAACGAGAAAATTCAAGTGAAAAGTAACGAGAAAATTCGAATGAAAAGGTTATTAAAATTCCATCTTTCTTTAATACATCGAAGACCTTGTAACCTATTTAGCCACTCAAGCAAGTTTCTAAGGTTTTTCGAGCGATACTCCAACTCGTCTTACATTGTTAAATTCTAAACTCATTACTCCAACTCGTCTTGCATGGTTAAATTCAAAACTATAAAAACTCAGTAATCAGTAATATGTCTAAAATTTAGATACTTTAAAAATAATAATAAAAAAATTCAATCAAGAGACGTATGATAGGATATCAATTGGTGGCTACACTTATACATTTCATGACGCGAACATACACGAAGCAGTAAGGGCGAAGAAAAGTAGATTAATGAAAGAAAAACTATCAAAGATTGTGAAGGTTCGTAAAAAAAGCTTAAAAAGTTCATCTCGAGGACAAATTTTTCCCGTTCCTTGTATCTAGCAGCTAGCGATCTATTAATAGTACGTTTGATAAAGATGATTGACTTGGATATAACTATTACTGCTAACTAAGTCTCATTAAATATTAATTTAATTGTAGTAGGGATGACAATTCTACCTGTTAAACTTGATAATCGTAGATAACCGTCGAATTGAACGGATTTGGGTATGGAAGTTTGGGTATATTTTGGTTATGGGGAAAAACCGTTTATATTATTCACTTATGGTTTTAAATATGGTTACAGGGGTCCTCAAATCGTATCTGTAACCGAATCCAACCCGAATAGTAAATCATTTAATTTATATATAATATATTATAATCTATAAATATATATATATATATATAATATATGTATATATATCCATTATTCACCGAACCATTACCTTGAGAATACAAAAGTTGTATTTTGTAAGAAAGTAAAGTTTTGAATCAAAATCAATGTAAACTCAATGGTGATTATGGGGGATATCAAAGACAAGCCAACATCATCAGTATTTTAATTTTTATACTAAAAAAGATTCATTCATTGGATCTTTTTATACATCAAATGTTTAATCGCAAAATTAATATCTACTAACTTATAATGTCTCAACTGAACGAATATATATTTTTTTGTATTAACGAAGATCGATATAACCGTCAACCGATGGACAATCCGTTACCTAGTGGGTATGGTTATAGATAATACCCCATGATTAATTTACGATTATAGATATGGTTAATTTTCGTGGTTATGGAGATAAATATAGTATTTTCATCCCAAATTGAACAGTTGCTATCCCTAAAATGCAGCTATGTAGTTACGTACATTAACTTTTTTAGTTATAAAATTGGGCTTCATGAATCCCCGTCCTGTGCACTACAATTGTACTGGATATAATCCAACTACAATTGATACCTAGTTGCGGTCCAAACTTGTAAACAGCCTGCCATGTAGACTATATCATAGGATTTCGAGTTTGGTTATTTTTACCTAAAAGAGATCATTTCCGGATCTCTCTCTTCAAAGTTCAGAGATTAAGTGATTATGGTTTTTGAAATTTGATCAAACGGCTAAAAACAGAAAAGTTAGTAAAAATGTTTAAAAGCTATAATAATTTTTAGTCATTTAATCAAATTTCAAAGACTCGGATCACTCGATCCATGGACTTTGGAGGGAGAGATCTAGAGATGATCTCTTTCCATTTTTACCCTACATGCCATTCTCCCAAACAGCAACTACAGTTTATCAATTCCGATATTCATGCCGTCAAGTTGATCGTTCTCTTCAAAAATAAAAGTACTAATAGATCAATCACATTGTTTATTTTTTCATTAACGTTACGTGATAATTTCACCGATCATAAAATTTATAATAAATCTAAAACTATCTTCCCACCCATCATTATTCCCTAACTATCCCTACTAGCTTAAGTTGTAAAAAGTAAAAACAAAAAGATTGAAATACCAAAAATACAAGGCAACAGCCACAACGCCACCCATCCCAACCGACGACAATAATAAATCAGGCACAACCCCTACTGGCGGCACCTTTTCTTTAATTTATTGCCCTTGTTTTCTTCCTCTCTTTTATTTCCCCTTTATCTCCCTATCTCTCTATCTGTCGCCCGCACCAAAACTATATTTAACACAATAAACATCAAAATTGAAATTTCTTACCACATATCTTGATGTAATTGAAAATTAGAAAGAGAAAAAGGTATGGAGAGAGTTTGTGGGAGAGGGGGATGGAGTAGAGATATATGGAAAGAAGGGGGAAGAGAGAATTAGGGTTGGGGTAGGAAGACAGAGGAAGGAGGGGGAGGAAGAGAGAGAAACGGGCTGGGCTCTTCATCCCATTTTTTAGCTTTTTTATTTTTATTTCTGTTTTATTTCTTATTGTTAGAAATATATTGAATTAGTTTTAAACAGGGGTTTTTAAGTATTTTGACAAATAGTTAAATATGTCATTAAAGTTTTTATTAACAGGTGAGGGGGAAAATTGGACATATGGGTGACTTTATCAGCACTAAAAAATAATTTGGTGGAGTTTATCAATTACTTAAAAATGCACGCAAGATTTTTTTCTCGATGTAAGATTGATAGTCTCAACACGTTAAGTGTAATGAATTTTTAAAATTTAACACGTGGACAATACAAATCGGCTGACGTGGACCATAAAATGAAGATTAAACCAATTACTTATAAACACATGCAATTTTTTTTTCTCGATACGAGATTAATAGTCTCAACAATAACTCACGTTGGATTCGAATGGTGATTCCAGTTATATAGTTTGCAAATGTCAAATTACTTACGTTCCATGCATCTTTCTTCATCCGTTGGGAAGATGCGGCATGTTGCTGTTGGTTTGGAAAATCTTCAGAATCTGCTGAGCTGGTATGCATGTGCACGACCAAAGAGATGGACGATTCTAATGGGGACACCAATTTGAAGCACAATACCAGATTGCTGCAGAATTTTTAGTATTATAATGCAAATAATGACTCAAAACTTAAAGAAAATTAAAGTCAAAATGTATAAAATTAAGGAAAATTACATTCATCCCATTACTTTCAAAAGCTTAGGGTATAAATGTCATTTCAAAATATAAAAAATGTAGACTTAAAAATAGAATGACTCATCATCATACAAAAGGAGAGTTGTTTAGTTGCATCAAAATCTATGGACCTCAATAATAAACAAAATATTGAGAATTAAATCTAATAATTAAGTGTGTAATGATCCTATATCTAATTATCTCTACAAAATTTCTTGCATCAATTCATCGTTTAAGTAGATGTTAACGAAACTAATGGTATAATAAAATAAAAATGTTTTGTTCACTAACCATGTGTAAGCATGGACTCTTTCATTATCATTCTTAATTTTTTGAATACATTCGATATCGTCTCTTCTTAATTTTTTCGAAAGATAAAAATTGAGCCAAGTGAACGGTGAAATTGCTGACATTCTTGAACCTGATGCAGCCTAACTCGGAGAGTAAAAGAGCCAAGAGAGCACTGGTAGTAGTAGAGTTGTAATTGGTCCATGCCACTGTGATCTTTCACTATATGCCAAGTACGAGTCTTTGTAACGCAGACAAGTTTTACGTCTCTGTGCATATCATGCATGAACGTGTTGCTTCTTGATTGGCCTGATTACATCAATCTCTCTCGATTCTCTCTCCCATCTTTCTAGAAAGGGGTGTGCTATCTACACACTTATTTTTACTTCATACACATCCTCTTAATTTGCAAATATCAACTGAATTAAAAAAGATCAAATGATAAAAATTAACAAGTTATATGAGAAGTGAAAAAAAAATGTCAATAGCACATCCAAAAACCCAAACCAAATCATCCCATCTCTACGAGTTGTCCAAGCCATAGCCATATTACTTCATAGTTTGTGAGCCCACCTTCCACAAATCTATATTTATTAGCCTTCTTCGTTAGATCTGTCTTTGAATTATTCTTTCTTGGGGTTTCAAGAACAATCTTGGTCTTTCGACATCCAGTTAATTTGATGCGATTACAATGCATGCTGATGAGAATAATGAGCCCAAACCCATCACTTTTTGGTATGTTATTGGTATTTTTGTGTATTATTTTTTTCCGTAATTTTGATGGGCATTCTCATCTGTCTTTTAATTCAACTGATATATATTTTTTTGTCAATTTTTCAAAGTTGCAACTTTGTAAAATTGGAAGCCATAAATTAATTTTTCAAATTGGGTTATTGGTGTTAAACCCAATTTCTAAGCCATAACTAATGCAATTGATAAGGTGTTGAGGTGTTTTCAATCTGACGGATTGTTATGGGTTTAGGTAAAAGATTTAAGAATTTGGAGACTGATACCTAAGCTTTAATCAGGTTATGGCATTACTAGGATAAAAGGTGGAGCAGCTTAATTTGGTACAACAAGAATTTTTAGATAATTCATGATTTCATCATATATTTGATTATTTCCTCTTTGATCTCAATTGTATTTCTTAATTAATCTATTATGCTGATGCAGTTTTTTCTGTTGATCAAGCCTTTTCAACCACTTGCATTGCTTTGTTTGTATCTCTTTAGTTGATTTGTTATGACAATGTTTCTGCTCAAATTATAAACATGGTTTGAGTAGATTTTCGGCTTTAATTTGAAAATACATGCATCAAACTTGCCACATGGTTTTTGTCTCGATAAAAAAGAAATTTTTATATTTTGGTTAGAGTAATGCTAAGGAAATTAAATTTTATAAACTAAATGATATGGAAGTTGATGATTGGATTATTGCTTAACGTGCTCATTTTCTATTAATGACACATCATTTAGTTTGCAAATTTAGTCCACAAATTTAATTTCTCTAGCATACTCTTTTGGTTACTTTGCTGCTTCTATGTGTTTCATTGAAAACTACGAAGCTGTGAGACAGTCTTGACAATAATGCATATGCTTCTTATCCCTGTAATGGATACTACCAATCCCCCTGTGTTTATGATTTACAATTACCAGGCTTGATAAAGTGAAGGGTAGTCTGCCTAGTCGAGAAGATGAATTGGCCAAGGCCATACAAAAGAAGATTCCAAGGAAGAATATGACCGAAAGCAAACCAGTTAAAAATGCAAGTAGTTCCAAGAAGACTTGCATATGCGCTCCCACGAAACACGCGGCCACGTTTAGGTGCCACATCCATCAAACAAGCTTAGTAGCACAAGAAACAAATAGTCAGATTTGAAAGCCAAGAATGGTCATCGTGATGTGGTTGACAAACAGGCAAAACTATCGAGATTCGGCAGGGCTAACTCTGCAAAAACTTTCCATGGAAACCTTCCTTTCACAATGGCTGAGCAAGTGACTAATTAGTGACGAAGTTTTGTTGTTCCTTCAGTAGTACTTTGTAAATGACGATGGTAGACACGTTTTGCAAATAGTCTTTCATGCTTGTTTTTTCCTCTTCTTATGATTAGTTAGTAGAGTTTGAACTAAATAGAATAATCTCAAAGGCTTCCACCAGAAATGTTGTTAAGTTTGGTCGAGAACCTCTGCATGGGAGAACAATTAAAGTTTTCATAATCCTGTTCTCGAATGACCAAATGAACTAAGTATATGGTTTTGAAGATGCCATTGAGTGAGGGAAATTGGCAGTTAAAGTCGGTGATAAAGGACTTGGGGAATAGGACCCTATTTTTGGGTGATTATATATAGTCCTCCATTTTTTTGTCCAAAAAAATATATAGTCATTCTCTGTTGAGGGCTCAGACTGCTCTGGAAGTCTGGAGACCGGATGCAAAGCTAATTGCATATGCTCTTTTCCATACCTATCTTACGACCGGAATAATGGACTCAGGATAAAGATGACATTTTTAATATGAAAGGGGGTAAAATGAGCAACCCTCTAATGGGATAACTCAACCGACTTTCTACGGGATATCTTGATTCTTTGGCAGCTACCAGAAAAAGTTATAAGATTTATTTTATCACGTGATAAATGTTTATTAGACGTATATAGTCACTTTTTGAACACATAACAAACATTTAATGAATAGATGATGTCACTAGAATGATGCATTTGTTGCTAGAAGTTTCTCCCCTGACTATGGGATATAGGACCTACCAATACACCCTGGCTGCATAAATTTCTTTTCCTATCCAAACCTAAAAAGGACTAGAAAAACCTAAAGATCATCTCCAACCCAAACGTTCTAAAAGCTAATATTTGCGACCCCCAAACAACATTTGTCACGTTAGAGATCTAGCTAGAAAAATTTGAGGAGCATACATGTTCAGTCCTTATAAGTTATAGTATACTTGTAGTACAATGAAAACTATTCAATGTACTTAACCCCATGTGCTTCTGTATTGCGTTTTTGTGTACAATAAGTATAGCACACATAAGAAATTCATATTCAGAGAGAGAAACACAATTGGAAGCACGGTTTTTTACACAAGGGAAAGATATTTCATTCCGCTCGTCCTAAAATCGTCAACTATAGTTGATATAAAAAAAAGGGATTCCTTAACATTTTTTTTGACTAAAATCATAATGGTAGTCAAAGTTTGATCAAAGTCTCTTGACTTTGTACACCTCATTAGATTACAATTAATATTTATATTTTTATAGTTTTGACATTAATTGTTTGATATTTTATGAGATTTATAATCCTATAAATTTAAAATCCCTCATTATAATACTATTAGAAACAGTTACAATAAAAAAATTCAAACATTTTGATTGAATAAATGGATAAAAACTATGTAAAAATAAGAAATAATAAATGGCAAAAAAATGTATCCATAGTGTTAAAAAAATTGGTGCATTTCACATATAACAAAGTGGTACATTAATAAAAAAGAATGGGTACATTATACATAAATTAGGGTACATATAAAAGATTAAAAAATTATGAGTACCAATGAATTTTAAAAAAATATAGGTGCTAAAAGAAATTAATACATGGGTACAAAATAAAACTAAAAAGAAAATACTACAAATTTAAAAAAATGTTGCAAATTAAAAGTGGGCACAAACTAAAAATATAAATATATGATACAAAGTTTAGGCATAAAACATAAATATACCATATGTAATTTTTCTATCATTGATTAAATATACAATGTCACGTGACGGTATACACATGGGTACAAACACAAATAAAACTTTAAAAAATATGGGCACAAAAAGAAGCTAATATATGGGTACAAATTAAAAATGAAAAAAATGGTACAAATTAAAAATAGGTACAAAGTAAAAATAAAAATATATGATAAAAATTTAGCCATAAATATAAATATACTAATTCTAACATTTTTAACACTAAAGGAATATATTTAAAAATAAAAATATTTTATTATTCAAATAATTAATGATGTTATTAATACCCAAATGCCTTAATTAAAAATTGAAAATGAATAGGATTTTAATCAATGAAGTAGCAAAAAGAAGGATGCGAACCTAATTTCTCCTAAAAAAGAATCATCAACTATAGTATGAAAAAAATCATCAACTATAACAATGCAACGACAAAAAAACTATTGGAAAGATTTGACCATGGTTATGGCTAAAGTTGCATAATATTTTCCTAAGAGTAATGCTAGTAAACTAAATTTGTAAACTAAATGATATGTCACAAATAAAAAATAAACACGTTAATCAACACTTAAGTAATAATCAAATAGTTAACTTCTATGTTATTTAGTTTACAAAATTTCGTCTACAAATTTAGTCTCTCTAACATTATCCTTTGTCTAATTCTACCGGTTACCAATGAGCAACCCCCTCTCATGAGTCATGACATTTTAGCCCAAACCTTACATGTCTCAGCAACAACGTATGTAATACTGAATTACATTTGATATCAGTAATGTGATGGAAGAAAAAGCAGAAGTATGATTCTCTCCCATGCTATTACTATTCCCTCATCTCACACTCTTTTTTTTTTTATCTTATTTTCTATATAAAAAAAATTCAAAACAAGATGTAGATGTAGCGTAATCGCAACCGTTTAAATAGGAGGGGGTGAAAGGAGAGAATCCTACTCCGGAAAAAAAAAATCACAAGATTAATTTGAAGTTAAGACAATCAATAATTACATAAAACTAGTCCATTGCAATTACATTTATCAACATATTCAATTAAGAGTCAAATAATGTCCCTTCTATGGCTAGACTTTGGCCTGGTTTGGTAATGAGGTGATTATGAAAAAAGCTGGTATCAAAAAAAGCTGGGAGCTTTTTTATGTTTGGTAAACATTCAGCTTCAGCTTTTTTCCACAGTTTTTGGTGAAAAAAGCTAAAAACAAGAAGCTTCAAGACCCAGCTTTGAAAAACCAGCCTTTTTTCACATCTGTTTTACATAAAAGTTTACCAAACATTATAATACTGTTTTTTTTTTCAAAAGCATTTTTACAAAAAAATTTACCAAACACTCTACAGCTTTATTTCACAGCCACTTATTCTCACAACACAGTAGAAGCAGTTTTTTTTCAAAGCACAACAATACCAAACCAGCCATTTGTCTTGCATAACCTCAGGAGACTGGCAACACATTCAATCCGTCAATTTGCCAAGTCGCAGGGATGAACCTATACTGAGCCATTACCATGACGCCAAATCCAGATGTTCATCCGGAGATTTCCTTGATCAGGTCTTGCATAAGTATGCTGTTTCTGTTTCCATTCCGAAACTCAAAGTGATTGTTTGGTTTGTCTCTTTATTTAAGGGAAGAGAGGAGGCAATGACTTGGTCGCCACCATCAAGTTGTCATAGTACAAGAGCGTGGCAAGCAAACGATCACAGAAATAGACGTCGATGTCGTTCTTGTCATTCGGGTTTGTGACTATGAGCGTCAGCTCCCACTCAATGGTTAACTCGAGCCTCGTCACTTTGAGCTGGGAAATGGTGTGGCTGACTCCACTCTGACTTTCAATCTTCTAGAGGTAGTTTGTAATGCCACAAGATCAAGGCCATTGCGTGCAATATCCTAGACAATCGGCACGAATCGTTGCGCTACAACCCCCCTCTAAGGCCTTCTAAGGTACAAGTTCGTGGTTAATATTGATTTGGACGGGTAGGGTTTTTTTATTTTTTTTAACAAACGATATATTATCTATATTAATAGGGCAGATAATTGAGTTAAACCTTACAATATGGTAGTAATATGGTTCAAATTCGTCTTTGTGAGAATCGAACCTAAGACCTTTCACTTACAAGTGAAGAGAAATACTACTAGACCGTAGTATTAAGTGGCATGGGCAGGTGTTTGTTGGGTGTTCATTCTCATTAATTATTGATTTGGAACCTAATGGATTGGGATTGAGAAAAGAAATATATGTCTAAATTATAAATTATTGCATTTAGTGGGCTTAGTATTTCTGGCAATTGCAATGGCTTCTTTATCTCTTTATGTTTAGGGAAAAAAAAAACCAGTTCTTTAGATGCAACTAACCTTCCCTTTCAAACAAATTGAAATGACAGAAGTATTTCTATTTGGAATCATCATAGGTCTAATTTCTATTACTTTGGCTAAATCATCTTAGGTCTAATTCATATTACTTTGGCTGGATTATTCGTAACTGCCTATTTAAAATACAAACTTGGTGATTAGTTGGATCTTTTTAAGTCGATGCTGGAAAAGCTATTGCATCTATCTTCTACTTATCGAACCTATTCTTGTTGTGAAATATGTCCATTACTTGCCTTGCTATTTGTCTAACAATAGGTCACTTTTTAATTTTATTTTATGGACCGAGTCTTTCTGTAATGATCATTTATAAGTGATTTCCTGATATATTGCTACGCTTTCTTACGGATCACTAAACGCGCAAGTTCAATTCGGGATCTTTGTGGTTGTGTTGACCCTAAGAACTACCAAGCCTACGTGGCGCGCATGCCAAGTAATCTATGAGCTAACTACGTCCTTTGGGTTGAATGCGGGGCGTGCCAACTCGTCGGCCGAAGAGTAAAATATGTTGATGTTGCATTGGGTGCGCGACTGACTTCTACGTCTTGCGATTGCGACCGAAGAAGGAACACGTCTCAGCCTCCTGGATTCTCAAACCTGAAGACAAGGCTACTATTCTTACGAAGTTCACAAATTGTCGACGTCAGATTCGGTCACTGTGATGGTATTCGTCAGAGTAAACTCACGCCGAATCGACACCAAAGTGTAAGGGCACAAATGCTCAAAGCGGATATAAGTCTTAACAGTAAATGTGGTTCGGTCGTCGAAGTGCCGAACTCTAAATCCCACTTGAGAGTATCCAATCACAAAATAACTTGGCATGCTATGTGCCGAGCCCAATAAACTGTAACACCTCACTTCGCCGAGAAGGCTAATGAGATGACCTCGACCAACAAGGATTCAGAAATCCTTCTCGACCGAGACTTGGATAGATAACCAGTTGCCATCGACGCAGTGCTGTCTATGCCGACTGAAGATGCTGCGAGATCGGCTGGTTTTACGACAACAATGATGTTTATGCCAACTGAAGATATCACCGATTGCCTTCATAGTGCTGTTTATGCCAACTGAAAATGTGTCAGCGAAAAAGAAAAGAAAAAATCTCAAGGTTGTTGAGAGAATTTGCGCAGGGCAGTTGTGTGTTGAATTTGAGGGGCTTTGAATGATGCACAACCTCATCTATTTATAGCATCAGGTCCTCTCTAGATCGAGTTAAAACCCTACTCGGATTAGGACTTCTTATCCTAATCAAACACTATCTTGACCAGTCCTATTTTCACTATGACTTTGAACCCAGTCCTTTATCAAGCCGCATTCACTTCCTCATTATCAATATCTATATCTTGCCGAGACTCCTTATTGTTCCAGGATTCAATTACTCGTCTCGCAGCACAACTTGGTTGACCTAGGTTAGGAAGCCCATTAACTAGACGATCCACGATAACCTTTTCGTAAGACCTTCTGGACCGAGAATAAAACTCGGCCCAAACCAATATTTTGGGCCCAAACAGGTTGCTTATGAGTTATGACAGTGGCTATTGCCTTTATTTGGTAAAGCCACTTTTTACAATCGTCCGCCCCTCCAGAGTGAGTTGAAAGCATTATATAGATGTCTCCTACCATACTATTGTTACAATAACCAGGGCCGGTCCAGAGATTTTTGAGGCTCGGGGCGTCGTAAAAAAAAGTGCCCTAATTTCATGTAAGAAAATTATTTATTTTCACACGTAAGACATCGATAAAATTATATTTAGAAAAACACTTAAAACTCAATAATTTAGAAACATAAAAACACTACTTTATTTTGTATTGAGAGAGGGAAACAAAAAAACTTCAGGCTTACAAGTAGATAGATGATGAGTTTTGTTTTCCATATGAACTTTGAATGTGTTTTTGAATAAATCGTGAGGTGTTTTTTTTCTTATTTACTAACCTTGTCAATATGAGATTAAAAAATAATGATGTTTTCGAGTCTTTAATTGATATGTATTATCAATGAATGGGTACTAAATTAAACATTTTGATAACACGTCATATAATTTGCAAATTTGGTCTACGTATTATTCTTTGTTGAAGATTAGACTTGAATTAAAACGAATATTTAAAAATAACAACCCACATAGCTACTAGATAGTAACTAAAAGTAAATTAACAACCAAACAAAAATTTGTAAAAATTGAAAAGAATAAACATGCACATAGCATTTCGAACTTAAGACCTCTTGTTAATTTTAAACATAAAAAAGGATTGTTTAAAATTAAACTTCTTGATCCTTTAACCAAATTTTATAAATTTATACTCTTATGAAAAGAAATTTGTAAAAAATGGAAAGTAAATAAACACATATGGTGTTTTGAACCCAAGACCTCCTCATTATTTTCAAATGACAAACCGCCACTTCTAATTAAATTTCTATATCTTTGAACCAAATTTTATAAATTTATACTTTTATAAAAACATATATAAATATACCACCCTAATAATTTTGGTGTCCCTAATTTCTTTGAGCCCCGACGGTTGCCCTGCTTGCACTGGGTCTGGGCCGGCCCTGACCATAACAACAATGAGATTCGGAGATTTGACGCCCAACACCAATTCATCCGAGTTCGTGACATGCATGGTTGTTCTGGTTTACTCAAGTATAATTATGGGTGTTGTCGAGAGAGTTATCGATTGGCCTCTATTTATGTTGCATTCCTTAGTGCATTTTATTAAGCTTCTGAAGTCTGAGCCACGTGCATATTTGAGGAAACCTAATGCATTACCCAAGAGAAAATGAGGACAATGATATTTTGTACTCTCACTAATGATTGTGTTAGCTTCTATGTATTTTTATCTACTCACCTCATCAATTGTCGTTGTGGAATATTTTTAAATTTCTCTTGGTACCATTGGAGGATTGGGTTATTTATTTTCTGTACATCTATCTCATGTTTTGTGGCTGTCTTAGAAGTTTATAACTTCTCTTCCCTTTGTATGTAGAACGCCTATTGATGAACGAGTGCATTGAACAATGATCGCCCTGGCTATGGAGAGAGTTATTGCAATGACAACAACACAAAGGGTTGATCGCACGAGTTATTAAAAGGACAAGATCCCAAGGGTATGTATATGCACATAGAAAAGCAAGCAAAGTGCTTAAGCACATTTAAGGCTGTTAAGCGTTGTTGTTGAAGCAGTTAGGAAAATGGAAGCACAACTTAAAGAGAGAGACTGCCTAATTGTTGAAAGAAGGACAGAAAGGCCCAAGTTGCATCTGCAACTCTCCAGCTGTGTTGAGTTGCAGCTGCCACTTTAGTTGCTTGTAACTAGGACAAATCAATCAATCTATCTTGTAAATTACATCTAGGGCTAGCTGTTTTATCCGTTGGTTTCTGCAACTCTCCAGCTGTGTTAAGTTGCAGCTGCCACTTTAGTTGCTTGTAAGTTGTAACTAGGACAAATCAATCAATCTATCTTGTAACTTACATCTAGGGCTAGCTGTTTTATCTGTTCTAGGGCTAGCTGTTTTATCCGTTGGTTTCTTCAGCGGCATGTTGCCCTAGTTTGTCCAAAGGCTTTCAGTACTAATACATATAAAAAAGTTTAAGCAAGATTTCAATACTAATACAACAAAAAGAGTATAGTTAGAGTAAGAAATTATGGATCTTAGTGTATGGTGGAGTTTGATTAGAGTTCCAAATAAAATTAAACGAAATAATATTTGTTTTAAAATCCCATTTTAAAATTTGAAGTTATACGTGAAATGCTCTTTAAAGATGTTGAAGAGAGGTGGTAGAGGTGGCAGGGCCATTAAAGCCTGGCAAGATTTAAAATTTAATTGTATGAGAAAATATCTTCTACCTTTAAGCACTACAAGACATCAACTTATCCACCACGACAATTTTACCACGGACTTTATAAGCTCGTTATAAAAAGTACAAATTTACCACAAGTATAATAAGCATGTGGTGAATAACATTTTTTACCATGAACAAATCTTAGTCCGTTATAAATTAAAAGTGAATGATCACGTGCAAAGTTCCACGTTGTTAATATAATAAGCCACCACAGGCAAAGCTCGTGGTCATTATTGTTAGACTACTCAAAATCTGTAAATATTAGTTGAAAAAAAAATCTGTAAATATTATTAATGAAACACTACTTATCATCTAAAATCCCATAAATTTACGGTTATAACTCTCTACAAATAACAAATAAAAATATAAATTATTAAACCCCGGATAAACATGTCAAACACTAAAAAGTGAAAAACACAAATTAAAAAAAGAAAGAAAGAAAAGATAAACACAAAAAAGTTGAAAAACACAAATTAAAAAAAAAAGAAAGAAAGAAAAGATAAACACAAACCCACGTTTATCCTCTTAATCTTCTCTTTGCAGTAGACGTGGGATTCAAATTCAAACCTAAAATCTACACGTTTCTACGGTGTTTTCCCTCGCCCAGTAACTTCCCACTCAATAAACCCGAGTCAGTTGTGATTATTTGCATATGAAAAAGAAAACTAAAATCTCCAAGCTCCAAACATTCCAAAAGTTTTAAAAGTCGACAATATGAAGTGAAGAACCGAGGTGAGTTTTTCTCTAATTTCTTTTCATTTTATTGATGAATGTTCTGTATGAATTTTTTTTGCGCTTTGTTGTTTTTTTTTTTTTTTTTGTATCACTAACTTCCAGCTTTTCCCTTGCACCGGTTATGGTGATCCTCTAACTGGTGTTCAGGTAATTTCTATTCTTAAATTTATTCTGAAAAAAATAAAATTATAGACGTCATGAAAAAGAAAGAAGGCTTACATGTTTATATGAATTTGCACTATCATAATTTTGTGTATATTTGAGTGTATCCACTTGGTTTGTACCACATGATTATCTTTTCTTTCCGTATTTACTTCTCTTACTTGAGATCAAATTAGTATATTCCCACCCAAGAAGTAAAAGATTTTATTTTATTTTTCTTTGTGCTTATGTCTATGCAGATAGAAGTAGACATATAGAAGATGCAGTTAGTGAGGTTCGAGCATTAAGGGCAGGATGTCACTCGTGAAGGACTTTTTTGTGGAGGTGTTCAAGGAAAAGTAAACTTCTAAGCTGACTATTTCCCAGTAAATGGAGGCGTACTTCATACTTGATACATAGTTTCGTGTTTCTTTTTTTTTTCTTTTTTTGTCAAAATAGTTTCATATTTCTTACTATAAGACATTGGCTTTATACCTGATTTTGTTGTAGTTTAGTGTAATGCTTGTAATTTTTTTTAATAATTGATTAATTAAGAAATTATTGTATTACAGTAAATTTGCAATTGTGTGATTATATATTTATTTTTTATTTTTTTAATTAAATAATATTTTTTTTTTTTGAAAATCTTATTACAACAGGCATTGACTGTGGTCAATTAGTGATCCACAATGATCATAGCGCGTGATGCTAGATTCCAATTTACCACGGGTTAGATCCGTGATTATTATTTAATTAATAACGCGCTTTGACTGTGGTAGAAGTTCAAACTTTTCATCACGTCCAGATTACTAACGGACACAATGTCCGTGGTAAATTGTAATCAACCACGGACATTTACCGTGATAGATGTGGGTTTTTCTTCTAGTGAAGGCGTTGCAGAAGATCAAAGTAAGTTCCTTCCTCCACCAGTGGTGGACCACCGCTAATGCAATTGATTGAATATTTGATGCTTCCTACGTATAGAAGGTAAACTGTCATTTGACTATTTAAATTATTATTTTAGTTAAAATTGATCTTCTTTACAGCTACCTTCACCTTCACGTGATAAAGGCAGCAGAAACTGGCTAATTTGTTGATCATTTTTTTTGGGAGAAAGGGAAGCTAGAAAGCGTTTTATGTGATGGGCAGCAGGGGCAGAGGGTAGGAGGACTTTTACCGTTGTTTTGTCTTTTCTCAATAATAAAAACAAAGGTCTCCATAATAATTTTAACTTAGTCAATGAAGTTTTTGTTCATAAGCCATATATCTATTTATTTATTTATTTGTATATGTACACACAAAAACAGCATTTCAAAACTTTGAGGCAAAAATAACCCATGTCAGCTACATGCTATGTCATGTTTACACTTGAACACGATATAATTTTCGAGAAAGTCGTCATTGTTTTGTGCTTAATTTAAAATTTTAAATAAAAATGGAGATAAATGAAGAACCGTTAAATAGAAAAATTTACATACCGTATGTATTCAAATTCAATCATATCTTGAAGGAATTAGCAACGAAGCCTCCATTTTAGAGAAAAAAAAAAAGAAAAAGAAGAGAATGCTCCATTTTGGTCGTACACATTTGATATTTGATTGTCCTTGGTGCTATCACATTAACTCATATTGCTAAATCCTAGAAAAAGAAACGATAAAATAAACAAAAGAAACGAGAACAGAAACAAAAACAAAACTACTAAATCCTAGAAAAATGGAGATGTAAAACACTAATGCACACTTCGGGGATTCGAACGCAGGACCTGGTAATTGGGAACTTGTGAAGACGCGCTAACCAACACTTACAAGCCCCACGTGTGTCAAATTCTGGGAACAATTGCAATATAAGCGGAAGCAGCAGCTGCATTTGTCAATTGAAAAACCCGAGCACGCATAGGATTCCCTTTTCACTAGCCTCGATCATAGAGCCAAACGGCTCTCTTCTGTCCAGTCCTATCGTCTTGTCAGACGGAGAGGGATAATAATGTGATTTGCAAACTCCGAAGGCTCTCGTTCTCTCTAGAAAGATGAGAGACATCTCTCATGGCTTTCATTTCAAACCCATCCATCCATGCTCTCTCTCTTCTGCATGAATCTGAAAAAACGCAAGAGCTTTCTGTCTCGTTAAGCACATTTTTCTCTCATGTCCTCACCTCTCTTCACCCTCAGCCGCCCAACCACACAGCAGCACCAACCTTGCACCATGAACCACACAACGATACTCACTCTTCTCGGCAAGAACCCCAAACCAACGCCTCTGTCATGGAAATGGTAGCACATTTGATGCTCAAATCTTCCCACAAAAGGTAATCTTCGTCCGTGTCCCCCTTTTTTTTTTTTTTTTTTGGTTTTTTTTTGTAGTCTCTGAGTAACTGGTTGAACACCATGGTTCTGTGATTGATGCATGTTGGTCTCAGGTCTGTGTATAGTATGAATGTGCAAATGTCCATGACCTGAAAGCTCTGCAACGGCAATGAAAAGGAACAACAACAAAGACTGCAGATCCGGTTCCTGCAAAGGAAAAAATCTGTTACTCCGTTCACGATGGGTTCCATTGCGTGAGACCGTTGCTTCATTATGCCTGCATGTAATTAGACTGGAGTGGTATTTTGTGCAGAACACTCAGATCCGTGACAGATCTGAGAGAAAGAAATCTCAATTGAAAATCCACTGGACAGAAAGCATGGCGCGCACATCTTAAAAGTCGTGATCTATTGATTCTGAAGGTATAAACTCAGCCCTGCTTTGATTTAAATGTCATGATTAATTTCGTCCATGGATCTGGGAAAAATGTTAACAAAAACCCCATATATATGCGGGTTTGAACATGAATCGAACTAACAACATACGGACTACCATGTATATGAGGAAAGTGGACTTCAAATGCGTGAGACTTAACGAAAACTAAATGACCACAAAAAAAATATATGGACCCTAAAACGTAAAGGACCCCAGACCTGATGAACAAATAACAAAATGAATAAGACCTGCAGACCTAGAATGAATTTCACAATGTTGTGTGTTTTAAGTGATACATATAGCCTGGATCAAAAAGTCATAATGTCCACAATCTCTGTCTCCATCTTCTACTCCTCAGGTACATGGTAGATGTGTTTATTGTTTCTCGTTGATCATTTGCTTTCTTAATGGTTCTGTTTTAGTCTATCCTTTACTTTGTTAATGTATGGTTGGGATGATTGGTTTTATGGGCTTTGGGTAATTCTGGGTTTGCCACATGCATTACTTCTAGATGATCAAAATTATGTAATAGTTTATTCAAACATTTTTACTCTCGTAAATGATTTATATTATGAACTCAAAGTTGGATGCTCCCACCGATTTACGAACTCAAGTTGTCTGATCTTTTTCTCATTTTTTGAGTTTGATTGAATATGTTCTCTATTTATTTATGAGCGTGTAAGTTAGAGACCCAACATCCGTTCATTACAAACTCAAAAACTCTTTTATTTTTTAATTTTTTTTAATTTTGTAGTTATCAATTTTTTAATTTTGTAATTTTAATTAAGTACATAAATTGGAAACTGTACAGAGGCAAGGTGATATTTGTCGGAAAGGGATCCTCTCCGGAACCTTCCACCAAATTCACCAAGTTCCCAAATCCGGATATTTGAAATTTGATGCAACGGTTATAGTTATTATAATTTTAAAGTAGCCTTGTTTATAGCGGTTGGATTAAATTTTAAGTGCTTGGATTGGTGTGCTTAGCGGATTTGATGAAAGGGATCTGGAGAGAATCTCTTTCCGTATGTATAGGCCAAAAAGGCTTTGATTTCGCAGCCGCACCTCCACATCCACCACACCATGCAGGCGATGGAGGCCGCCTAGTCGCCTAGGAAGGAAAAGCTTTGTTAAGTTCTACCAAAAAGAAACTACCCCTTATTAATTTCAACCAAAAAGAAACTACCCTTTTTCTATTTTGTTGAGTTTAATTGAATATTTTCTCAATTTATTTATGGGTGTGTAAGTCAGAGACCCCCAGCACAAAATTTCATCCCTAATTTAGAAACCCAGTTTTTTAATTTTTTAAATTTATAGTTAAATATACAATACTGGATGTAAGGCACTGTGTGAGGGCGAAAAAGCTTTTGCTTGGCAGACACCTCCAGATCCACCGCACCATGCAGGTGGTATAGGACGCCCTAGGGAGGAATAGCTTCATTATTTTCAACCGAAAAAGAGACGAACCTTTTCTTTTGGTGTTTGAGCATTCTAGCTGTTCTTTCATGATGTGCTTGCTAGGCTTTTTATGGATAGGCGGTAATCTAGCGTTCAAAGCTGAAGCCGAGTGTGGTGGTTGCTCCAGCTGTGGTAATTCTGGCACGCTTCTCAGCAATGTCATTTCAAGATCTCCATTCACTGCTATAGGTGCGCTTACATTGTATAACTGTTCAATATTTTATTATTATTTGTATATCAATAAAAGTTATAAATTTATTTCAAATATAGCTATAAAAACATAACAACATGAGATTTATATGCAACAAATTAATTAATTACTTCATCTAACAATTGAGAAAAAAAAACCAAGTGAGAAGTTGAGATACGGGACGACAAGAAGCGGTCCGGTAAATAGATACACACATTGATATCACTCCCTATGTTAGTCAAACTTAATGCAGTATTAAAATGGGACACGAGTTTTTATAGAGGCATTTTATTTTCAGTTGTTATTATAATTACAGTAAAATGTAAAAACTGTGTAACAAACATGAGTTAATAACATTTTTTTAAAAATCCAATTATGTATACCATTGAAAATTATTGATTAATTTCTTAATTTGGACGGGTTCCAAGATACAAGACTATCTATGAATGACTATGAACACAATTGGATTTGCAAAGAGCCTTACAAGTATTATCTTGAATTATTTTAAGTCACTCGTGTTGGGAAAGCAATTTCAGATTGCTATTGTTATGATAACAACGGTGAAATAGATTTCCTCTATGAAGCCATAGCATCCTTTTCAATACTGTCCTCAGTTCTATTGATTTAGGCCCGCCCTAATATCAAATTTGCATAACTTATTGTATTGTTTCTTGTCGTCCGATAACTCAATGTCTTACTCTTCTTTTATTCTCCATTGTTGCATAAAGTAAGTTGAGAGATCATTTATCTAATTGGGTTAAAGTTGAGTGATCATTTATAGTTTTGTCATTTAGTTTCCCATATTTGCCATTTGATTCTGAATTTCCGTGCGTGTCACGTGACTCATTTGATGGAAGCCATCGATTGTCCCAATGACACTGTACTCAAATTCACAAGTTCAATCTCAATGAATGTGAGCATGTTTTCATGATTTTTTTAGCCATACAGTCTGATCAAATTTTAACTTTTCTCTCGTTCATATTAGTTAGAAAAATCAGTATCGTTTATTTTCTAAAGAGGTCAGTAGTTAAAAATACATGAAAAATCTCTGAAGCTAATGAAACTCAGTCATACAAATAAAATCACTTAAAGTTGATAGATTATTGTTTAGAAATTCTAAGCCATTGAATTCTCGGCCACGAAACAAAACTAATTAATAAATGCATAGCCACTAAACAAAACTAATTGATGAATTGTTAGTCTCAACAAAACTAATTAATGAATTCTTGGCTAGAAAACAAAATTAATTGGCCACTAAAAAAACAGTGATATTGTTCTAAAGAATTTAGTTGACAACTGCACTTTCTTGGTTATGATCTTGCCTCCTTCATCAAATCAAACACAAGAAAAAAAAAATCCTAAATGGTAAACGTATTACAAAAAAATTGTTGTAAACAACTTGAAGTGGATGGATGATAAATGGTAAACGTATTACAAAAAAATTGTTGTAAACAACTTGAAGTGGATGGATGATTTTGTTAATTAGCGGTATTTCATTCCTGAAGAGAGTAATGACGCTCAAGTGTTAATAAGGCCTTGAAGCCGATCTTGTAGTCGTCCTATTGCATTTTAAATTTCATTAGCAACATTCTCTAATTCTCTTTCGGAGTTTTTCACCAATAATCACTCCGTCTTCTCTCTTTGTAGTCATTTCATGAGGTTTCTCCAATCTCAAAGTGGTTCTTGTATGATATTATTGTTCAGGTAAGTTTAGGCTGCATAAATAATAAAATTCACTATAAGACAAACCAAAATAATAAAATTGACTTGTAAGACAAACAAAAATAGATAACATAAAATATATGTCCTTATAAAATTAATTAATTACCTGATCTTCTAGTGTTGTCACGTGCTATTTAAGAAATTGTTATAGCGAGCCATGCAATGCGATAAACACATACAATGAAGCGAAAACTTGATCATCAAGGATGTGAAAGAAAAATTGCGGTAGTCAACGGTCAATACAATGATTATATTAAAGTATCATACATCTAAATTGTGGAACTTCTTACCCTCCAATATAGGTATTAATGAAATAACTGAGCCTATCAGCAATAAAAGCATCAGGATTGTTGTAGAAACAGTCTGAATATAGCTAGTCCTATGGTTGAATCCCGTCCATTGGGTTGCTTGAAATAAAACCAACCAACGGCTGCATTGTTGACAACTGTAGCCCTAGGTGCCAAAAGAATTGTAAGTAGTAAATTGATGAACATTGAAATACCCAGGTTTGGGACTGTGAAATTCAAAGATTAGGCTAAGCCGTTGGATCCATTTGCGATACTTTTCTCGTCGTTCATCGTATGTTTGCTAATGAATAGTTGAGAATTTTGGGATAATCAATTTTATGAGCATTAGGTTTTGCCATATGCACTACTTAACGAACACAATTATGTAATTGTTTACTTAAAGTGGGTTACTTTCCTTAAAGATTTATATTATAAGCTCAAAGTTGGATGCTTTTTTATTTTATTGTAGGAGTTTAATTGTTCAAATTGGACCTGATATATTCTGTCCTATTGTGATGCACTTGTTAGATAACCAAGAGGTGATATATCTAACAAGTACATCATAATAAAACAGAATATATCATTATCCAAACATGAACAAACAAACTCCAAAAATAAATAATAATAAAAAAAGCCAATTTTAAGCTCATAATATAAATCATAAAGAAAAGTAAAAATCTTTGAATAAACAATTATATAATTTTTGTTGATCTTTAAATAGTGCATATGGCAAACCCAAAATCACCCAATCCTCATCAAATTGACCATCCCAAGATTCTTAACTATTTATTAGCAAGCTTTATTTACTAAAACACATCAACCAAGCAAATGATAACGATGAGGAGAGTTTTGCAAAAGGATGTGACGGTTTTGTCAAATATTTGAAATTCACATTACCGAACATGGGTATTTCAATGTTGATCACATCACTACTTACGATTTTTTTTTGCGTCTAGGGCTACAACTGCCATCAATGCAGCCATTGATTGACTTCTATTTCAAGCAACTCATGGACGGGGCTTAACCATAAGACTAACTATATTCAGATTGTTTCTGCTATTATGTTGCTTTTATTGCTGATAGACTTAGTTATTTCATTAATACCTATATTTGAGGGTAAGAAGTTCCACAATTTAGATGTGTGGTACTTTAATATAATCATTGTAATGATTGTTGGCTACGACGATTTTTCTTTCACGTCCTCCAAATGTCAAGTTTTCGCTTCATTCGAAGTGTTCATCACGTGCTTGCTTTATCAATTTCTTAAATAGCTCATGTCAACATTGGAGGATCATGTAATTAAATTTATGAGTGCTTATATTTCATGTTATCTATTTTTGTTTGTGTTAAATTTTATTATTTATGCAGCTTAAACTCAACTGAGCAATAGTATTATACAAGAATCAATTTGGGATTGGAGAGAGCTCATGAAATGACGACAAGGAGAAAGACAGAGAGTGATTATTGGTGGAAAACTCCCAAAGGGAATTAAAGAATGTTGCTCATGAATTCAAAATGGAATAGAATGACTACAAGATTGGCTTAAATTCTTCAATAATACTTGAGCATTATTTATTCTCTTCTGGAATTAAATACCGTTAATTAACGACATTATCCATCCGCTCATGTAGTTTACAACAATTTATTATAATACGATTACCATTAGGAATTTAATTTTTTTTTTCTTGTGTTTGATTCAATGAAGGAGGCAAGACCAGAGAACTAAGAAGATACAGTTGTCAACTAAATTCTCCAGAATAATATACTGTTTTTTGTTTAGTGGCCAATTAGTTTTGTTTTTTAGTCAATAACTTGTTAATTAGTTACACACAAATAAGTAGGGAGAATATATATGCACGCTTTATGAACTCAACAAAGCTCTGACGTGTAGTTGGCATGATGTTTTACAAAAGGTAGTTAACTAAACCAAAACATGCGCCAGAAGGCAGGCAGTTACCGCATTTTTCTTACGATGCTCGAGTGTCACCTCTTCAACTGCAGCAGAGAGTTACATTTATTTTCTCATTTCATCAATGGCTGCCAAACAAAGGCAAATATAAATCAATTTGTACAGGAGGCTAGAAAGATGCAATAGCATTGTGTATTCAAAAGATATCATAGTGAAAAAGCTATAATTAAAAAGTTGCCCTTAATTAATTAAGGAGAGAAAAAAAAAGAAAAAAGAAGGGGAAGAGAACTCTAGAAGCTGCGGGATGGCAGCAGGGGAGATGGAGAAAAGAAAGATGCGGGAAAGAAGATCGAGGAGGGGAGAAGGGGTCGGCTCTGATTTCAGCGTTTCAAGGAGAACTTCTTCCACGGGAGGCTCAGCCGATGGAATGGGCGATGAGGTTGCGAGTGGCTTTGTAATTTGCGCAAGCTTTAGAGTATTGCAGCAGTAAAGGGCTGGCATTGTACCATGATCTGAATGCTTATAGAGTCCTCTTTGGTAAGGATGCGAATCCCAGACTCGGATTCATACTGTTATCAAATCAAATCCCCAAATCCAAACTCAATTCGATAATTTTGGGAATTTTTATTTGTTTTAGATTGGTTTGTTTCCTAAACCCTTTGTTTCCTCTATAATACCCACATCTCAAATTGTGATTTTATGTGATTTTTGATGGGTTTGGAAGTTGATTTTTTTAACAAGAGTATGAATGTAGTATGCTACTATAGTTTTCGTAGGGAATAAAGGTCTAATGAAAATTCATGTGGTGGTATGGTATTATGGAATTGAGTTGCATTTTGTTATTATGGTATTATGGATCTTGAGATGCATTTTGTTATGAAAAATAGTATGTGAATTTAATGCCCATGTTATTGGGTAAAGGTTACATCTTGCGTCTAGTTGGACTTTAAAAACATAGCTCCCATTTCTTACTTCCAAAAACTGATGCGCAACTCAGACGAAAGCCATACCCAACTGCTGGAAGTTCAGTAGCATTTATTGCTTCAGTAATGTATGCAAACTTGAAGCTCAATCATTCGTATTCATAAAATCTTGCACAGTTTTAACAGAGGAACTGTTGTATGTATTATGATCGGTTCCTTCCCTGCAGCTGGCTGTCCTACCTGATATTGAAGAATTCGCATACAAAAACGTGAATACATCTTACCAATTCAAGTAAGTATATTTTTGACAACACTGATTATATGTTTTGGGCTTCCTGGTGAAATGAGCTCTTGCTGATGTCAAATTGAAGAAAGTTATTTACTATGAAGTACATTCTGTTCCAGTGGATGCATTATTAGAGAAATTGGTTGCAGTTTGAATTTGCACCGTTGCTATAAAATTTTATTGCTTTGCCAGCACTCCTTATGCTTTTATCATTTTAAAATGATACATTGACTGTTGTGCTTATCGCAGGGTGCTATTTTCTTTCTTGACCATTTCATTGCTTCTTTTGTTTGGGCTAAAGACAAGACTTAATTGATTGTGCTTGATATATAATATGTTCAGGAATTAATTCTTAGCCTTAGGAAGTGTATGTATGATTAGAATGGTGATATCGTATGCCCAGAAGGCTATGAATGAATGTATCATGTATTCTTTGTAAATTTGTTCGGATCTTATGTTCCGAAACTTTGTTTGGATGTCTCATCTTAATCAAAATAAATGAAGCCTCCAAGAAGCACTACGGGAAATTAAGTGTAGTCTAGTAGATCTACATTGGTTAGAGAATGACTTGAATTTGGGTGATATGATTATCACCCTAATTGCTTATATCATTATCATATGTATATGTGCGTTGGACTTATAAATATGATTTCTATTGAAATGCGATTTTTCATATATTTAGCCAATGACATGGTTATTAAACATGATTTGGCTTATGTATGATGATTGTGATATATAGGTGTTTAGTTATCTTTTTAGTAATGTGAATGATAAGTAAGATAAATGTTACGACAATGTGATCCTAGAATCCTATTAGAAGTATGTTGTAACACTTATATGCTTGCGTAACATATTAGTTGGTGGCCATGAGAAGTGAATATGGTAGGTGACTACGTTGTGGTTATAGAGATGATGAGGTTTAGATATACCTGGTACATTCAGTAGGTACCATATACATATACATTCAGTATGTACCATATAGATTCCGTTGAGTGATGGTCCAGAATCCTTTCTACTCTGCGATTCCGTTGAGTGATGGTCCAAAATTGTATCCCTTGACTTGTTGGTTTCTTGGATTTTGTTATCAGCTTAAAAAATGTAGGCTTGGCTTAACTGTGTCACTCTAGCCTTAGTTAATATAATTGTGAGCTTTAGAGAATCTTGTGAATTTAATTAGAAAAGTTGTTGGACGTCTGGGTGACTCCTTTAGGATTTTTTTTATGATTTGATTATGATTTCATAAGTATGAATTTAGAAGATATGGTTATGGTTATTATTTTGGGCAAATGACTTAATTAATGTGGCTAGAGAATGGTATTGTGCTTCGTCGGTTCTTGATATGATATATGTTGTGAAGTGCGGTATCATGTTGCGATATAATGAATTATATAAAAGATGGAAGGAAAATTATGATTTTCGGGTGGGTTTGTTATGTAACCTTGAGTCTAGTAATTTCTATGCTTGTCAAGTTCTATTGATTGACTGAGAAATGTTATGCATTTCGGCTTAAACGGACTGTGATTTATGTCGAGTTATAGCGAAGAAGACAAACTACGAATGACTTGATCCCTAATGAAGGTACGTAGGCAGTCTAACGAGGAGGTTAGATGCAGCCATAAAGTATACGGAAAATTATTATGCGATTCGATTCTTGAGTTGTGATTTATACGGGTATTTGGTGACGTCACGTGTTGATCCTGAACATATGTCGGGATCGAGGCGTGATAGTACTACAAAATCAGAATATTATTAAATAAATACGAATGCCAAAACGGTTACAAAATTCCATGAGACTTTATTGTGACATGCTTGTTCTAGAGTGAATTAATGCCAGGCAACGACCCTATAATAATGATTACAAAGGAACATCAACAGGCCATGATAGTGGACGAAAGGAAAAAGAGACTGAAGGGTTTAAGCATGCAACTGTAAGCAAGGTTTCGCAAATAAGCTGGAGCATAATACCACCCAGTTCAGAGCAACTGAGCATGATAGTATTACGATGTGGTGTTATAACTTAAAGTTTTGAGGTGTTATAACTTAAAGTTTTGAATACATTTAGAATCATCCAACGGTAAGAGAGAATATTTGATGGAGGTGAAGGAGAAATGAATTTTAGATGTCTACATAGAGAGAGATACCAACGGCCTTTTGTTGCTGATAGGTAGGCATGCACGTCTGATTCAGTAACTTTAAGCAAGGAGTATGATCCGAGCATATTTTTCTTTTCCAACCGACAAGGCATTTTTAAGAACTGATGCCTTGCAAGCTGATTAACAAGATGATTTATAAACTGTCAAGACAATTGAATAAGAAAATGTTAGACCAGAAGATCAGGAATCTTTGTGATACGAACTCATTGCTCTTTCGATTGATAATTAGACAATTAGTAGCTAACAATACCGCTTTCTGCCGGTTAATGTAATATTCTTGTCGCATGACCTTTAAAGTCATAATCACCTACAAATTGATAATTCAGATCACATTAGCTACAAACTTTTTGAGCCATGCAAGGCAAATAATCTGATATTTTTTCATCTTACAGTTGGTTTAGTTACTAATAATACCTTGCACTATGTATGTGTCTTGGAGTTGAGCCAGCCCCCAACAAAGACCCGGAATAGTCTGAGAAAGGAATACACAGTACGTCAAACACTATAACTCAAACTAAATCAAGGATATGAAAGTGTTTTGAAGGCAGAAATAAGCATACAGAAAAATCTTGTAAGAGTATCAATGTATGCGCCACCCCCAAGCCCCAAGAAAAACAAATTAAAAGAGAAAACCACAGAAGATAAATGAAAGTATAAATACAAGCAACATGATCGGGCATAGCGCCGCTGGCTCTGCCTCTGGCGCTCTGGCGAGATTTGGACTCAAGCTGAAGGTTTGTTATAAAGGTATCGGCATAAAATCGGATTTTTCCGGGCGCTTCTGCTACCGGGTGGTCGATTTGGGGTTTCTCCGATAAACTATGTTAACAGTGGGACTGAGATTTCGACAATTAAGAAGGGCTAGTCAACGGAATGCTATTATTATAAGGCAAAGAACTTTCATTACTGAGAAATAAGTTGGAGATGGTTGGTTTGTTCATAAACTAGCAATTACTAATCTCGTATGGAAGTTGATATCTATGGGTTGAATTGGAAATGTTGGCATTGCAATGCTGCGGCTTGTTCTTTTGTTGAATGAGTAGGTTTCACTAGTTTGGTATGCAGTTTGTTGTTCTTTTCATCTTCTCTTGATATGTAAGTCAGAATTGTTTAAGGAAATTGTTAGTGCTGCAAATAATCAAGCCAAACAAGCAATGGTTTTGCCCTTCCAGCCCATTTCCCTTTGCTTTTAACTATGCTAGTTACTATGCAGATATACATGAAGATTTATATCAAAAGAAACCAAAAAAAGAATTGGAATGTGATGTTTCAATTCGTTTTCTTTAAAGTTGAAATGTTTACTTAAAGCCTTTTTAGTTTTGGTTTAGGGTTTTCGTTGACATAATTAATCATGACTCCTGCCATGGTGGCCAGACACAGATGAGGCTGTGGGTGTGGACACATGTTTATGTTATTATCAGTATGCCCGTTTGCTTTCTGCTTGGCTTCTTAGTAGAGAACTTGCATCGCGTCTATGCATTCTAGTTACTTGTTTTGCTCTAATTACTTCACTTGGCAACAAAATTACCCGTATGAAATCAATATCCGGTTTCAAATTTCATCATGTCTTGTATGCGTACATTAAGAGAGGGGGGCAGACTTAAGAGTGTTTAGTCTAATGGTCAGGCCCTTGGTTTGTTACCAAGAGGTCTGGGGTTCGACACCTCTCAAGGTACCCACCTAGCAATTGCTAGAGTTTCTTGCCTACCAAATGTTGTGGGGTCAGGCGGGTGGCCTAGTGAGTAGTCGGGTCAAAGACCCGGAGAAACTAGATTAAAAAAAAAAAGAAAAAAAAAAAAAAAAAAAAAAGAAAAAAAGAAGAGAGGGGCAGACGATTCTCAACCACAAAATAGTCAGTGCTCACTTTCAAAAACCACTGTAACTTCGTATCATTGTCTGGTAACAAATCATGCATATTATACTGCAGCTGATGCTCAACTTCAAGGTTGAATTCAAAGTGTGTCCATCCATCTTGTTGGGCAATCGAAAATCTCTCAACTTAAAGCAGAAACCGCATCTTCCTAGTCTACTTTCACCTGAAAACAACACACGGGCAATGGTATTGGGCACTACGTGCACATCAGCAATGTTAAAAGTTTGTTCCCGTACTAGCTGTAGATTGCAAATATGGCTTACCAGTTCGAGATGGCTCAGCAAAGCTCCACATAATAAATTCTTGAGCTTGTTACATTCATCTACCATGTGGCCCGAACTGATCAATTCCTCAAGTTGGCACCACAGACGCTGAATTCCTGTGTATGGAAACCAGACTCCAAGTGGTCTTTTACGCTTGATTATGTCAGCCGGCCTCTGTGGAAGAGAACATGTTAAGTTAAACAACCAGCAGAGCAGAAATCAACATGATATAAGAAGGCGTACCGTCCCTACAATACTAATGACACGAAACTAAGATACACTGCTTTTGCATCAGTTCGTTTGTCCCATATTTCATCTAAGGTACATCAACAACTCGAGTATTTTATTTAACCTCCATATACATGAATAATTAATTCTAATGTTCCAAAAATTCCAGAATTACGCACGAGAGGCACTTACATTTTGATTAAGGAGGCACTATTACATTAAAGAGGAATGCTATTCAGACTCGATCAAAGTAGTCTAAAAAGGTTCTTCCTTACATTCGTCACTTTGATCAAAATAGTCTAAAAGGGACAACAATACATAAAATAAAATAAAAATATCGCCAACTACTGTTTTTTGGAGAAAAAACGTCACCCCACTACCTCATCAATAGCCATTCTACTACATTTCTACCCCTCTATGAAGCCCCGCCCATCCCCCTAATTCCATGGCTCCCATCATTCCAACCCCATTCCCTACTCCCTCATCGCTCACACTTCCACCTTCAAACCAAACTCCACCATAAACCCACCATCTTAAGTCCATATGAAATTTTGATATTAAACCAAACTCCGCCATAGAAAGCACAAAATGGCATGAACTTTTGTAATGCAAAGTTAATATCATGGGCAACCCTTAGCCAAAGCAGCAGAAGCTTAAGATAGAAAAGAACAAGCTGCAATTTCTGCAATTTACCATTGATGCAAACAATCCTATGTACTCGAGCAAAAAAATTGTAGCTTCTCTGTATCGACCGTAATCAACATATAGTTGGAATAATAATGCTGGATTTGATCCTTGGCCGGTCATGCCCCAAGTCTTGTCCTTTCTACCATCCTGTCAAAACCCTAAGGCTTGGTTGTTGTTTTTTGTACAGAAAAGGATAAACTAAATAACATAGGATATCAGATGCATCATTAACGAAGAAGGATAAACTAATAAGATGGAGAGAGAGAGAGAGAGAGAGAGAGAGAGAGAGAGAGAGAGAGAGAGAGAGAGAGGATTTGTTCAATTACACAAAAATATAGATGCTGTAAAACGTGGCTTCCTCTTTTATTTACAAACCACCTAGAGAGTTACCTTGAACATCTTTACCAGCCAAAGAGGCAATTCAATTTGAGGATCCGTACGAAGAAGAGTTTCAGCAACAATTAGTGGTAAACTGGCATGGAACACTTTATACTTGTCCTGCATATTTTGAATACATCAAAAGGGAAGGATAAGATGAAATTGCTTAAATGGAGCAAAGAGACAAAGGATGGGGAGACGTAAAGAGTGAACAAAACTCAAGGTGGCTTGTAAATTACGAGTATACATACTCCTGACTTCCTTAAACATATTTATAAGAACATACTTGACTATGAAAAAGGTAGAAGCACCAGCAAAGGCTGCCTCACCTACATTTGTGTTGATAAATTATAAAGAGAATGAAATGAATTCATCAAAATTTGATAGCCTAAGAGAATTTAAACAGAACTATTAGAATTATAGGAAGATAAAACACTTAATTTAGGAAGCTAGATCACTAAACACGGTAGGAACCAAATATTATTATATATCAGAATCCTAATTACAATAAACTTCTATTGACCTGGCCTATTCCTAACCCATTCCCCCAGCAACACTCACTCCAGACATGGGGCAACCCAAAAGCTCAGTTAAAATATAGTTCGATGTAGTCTATCATCAATAAATTACTTGTTTTAAAATTTTTTAAAAAAAAAATTGCATACTTGTGGTTTTATTTTTTTTCAGTGAACAGCATATATACTTGCATTGAACAAATTTAAAACAAAAAGATAATATCTGAGGCACTTGACCAGATTCAGCATAGGATTATAGTAAAGGATTATGAACATAAATAGGCACTTAATTCTTCGAGATATTCATACGAAACAGAGCCATTCAAAATAATTTTGTAGTATTCAAATATTCAAGTAAAAGAGGAGGGGGAGGACGTCAGGTAGTCGACAGCCGGCACTCCATGATCACGTCGAATCCTTATGAAAATTCAAATATTCAGGCAAAGCTTCCATATATGCCAGCTTCCTTAGTTGAATAAAACCTCAACAGTACTTTCAAACAATTTATTTCCTGTTCCTTCTCATTTGAAACCTTAAGAGAAATAATAACACTAGGCTGTCTAAAATTAAATATGGGCGGTACTAATTATCTCTTAAAACCCTCCAAAATCCTAAATCTAGAGACTATTTTTTTCTTATTCAATAATGTAAACATGGAATCTATTCCTTCTTCCATAAATCATATTTAAAATGTTTCCTTCTAATATTTGATAAAAGCACATAGATGTTTAAGAAGCTCAAAAAGATTGACGACACCGAATATACATACAAGGTAAAGCTCAAGAGTTCCCCAGTGACTGATTCCCTTAAATTGTTCATTTGTAGAACCCACATCAGGTGAACCATGAACAGCCACATCAGCCATTGATGAAGTCAACAGAAGACCACGTGATCTGTGTTCATTCCTGAAAAATATCACATAATTCAGATTCAGTTACAAAGAAATTACTACAAGATCAGGATCGTACACTTTTTAAAGTATTTAAGCCAAATGCAGGAAAATATTTATCTTACCTAACCCATGAAGAATCAACTCTATGTGAACAGCATCTCAGTGACATGGCAGAGAAAACTCGTTCCATTCCCCTGAACAAAGACAGCTCCAGGTTTTATGCATTACAAAGGAAACACTATGGAGATAATATTATAATATAGACCTATACCTCTTCAACTCTGAACCTTTTAAGAATCTTAGAAGAACTGTAAATGCCATATCATATAAATTTGTCTGCATAAGGAGATCAACAACCTCTAGTGGTGCTTTCTGGGTTCCTGAAACAAATCACGGATATGCCAACAATAAAAATAAACACGGAAAAGAAAAGGGATAAAGGGTGAAGAGCAGAAAACAAAATCAAACACTTCCAACAATTCTTCCAATCCAACCATGAGACAAACATGGGACGGCCTGGATATAGCGAGTCCAAATCTTCTGCACCTAAAAATCCCTGCGGCCTTTCTGTGCCTTTGTTAATTTGGTTTATTTTTTATTATTTTAATTATTATCAAATTAACATTAATTATGTTTGGTTCAATTAACAAAGGCACAGAGATGCCACATGAGTTTTTGGGTGCAGAAGATTTGGACTCGGATATAGTGGGATACATTGACCTTCTCACGAAAAAAGAAAAAAAAAAGTTGATTAATATAAAGGAGTAAATTGTACAAATGGTCCCTCAACTTTAATCAAATTGGAGCAATGGTTCCTCAACTAAAAATCCATTACCTTTGGTCCCTCAACTTATCAAAACGTGCAGCTATGGTCCCTCAACTAAAAATCCATTACCATTGGTCCCTGAACTTTAATTCAAGTGGAGAAATGGTCCTTTAACTTTAACCCAATTGTAGCAATGGTCCTTCAAATATAACTCGTTTTGACAAATTTTTGACATAGTTGACGAAAAGAACCATAATTATACACTTTGATGAGTTAAGGGACCCTAATTATATAAATGGTCATTCCAACATAGCTTATTTTGACAAAATTTTGACAAAATTGATGAAAAGGACTATAGCTACACATTTTGATAAGTTGAGGGACCAATGGTAATGGATTTTTAGTTGAGGGACCATTGCTCCAATTTGATTAAAGTTGAGGGACCATTTGTACAATTTACTCTAATATAAAGGGTTTGTGAGAGGTGTTTAAAGGCGAAGTGTTACAAATATTCAAGAAAAAAATGTCATAAGTAACTTTTGGAAACAAGAGTGAAACATTGGAATTTGGATGCAAATAAATGGCAAAGAAAAGAAAATTCATGATTGCTTCTGAATGTGTCATGAATAGAATGTGAGTGTCATGAATAGAATGTGACCACTACTGACAATGGCAAGGAATAAAGGCCAATTGACTCCCACTGAACCTTCACCCTTAGTGAAACACAATTAACAATTACTGAAGAGACTTAGTACGTATGCACATCATTTTACAAAACAATATTTCCATGCACATTAGAATTAACTTAAACTTAAAAAATTAAAATATCAAGATAACAACAAATTCTGGCTAAATGTGACTGTTACAAATTTAAATACAAAGCCTTGAGATAACTAATTAATATTTTCCAGATTAAGGTAGCTAACTTATCCCTAAATTTCATATTTTCAACACGAACATCGTCAATTAGTATAATCCTTGGGAAGGAATATATATATATATATATATATATATATATATATATATATATAATTTTTTTTTTTGAAACTAGTGTATCCGAGTCTTTGACCCAACTAACTAGGTCCCCTGCCTGATCCCACAACATTTGAGGAGCGAGAAACTCTAGCATTTGCTAGGTGGTACTGTGGGAGAGAGTCGAACCCCAGACTAGTTGGGAGCAAACCAAGGACCTGATTGCTAGACCAACAACTCTTTAGGTATAATCCTTGGGAATACCACACAAAAAATTGGAATTATGTCAAGGGTTGCTAACCAATGTTAATTTATTGGGAAATCTAACACAAACAAATTAAGTTAAAATAGCACTTTACCACTAGATGCAGGTTTGATATGTGCCAACGAAAGCAAATATTCTGCTGAAGTAAGCATAAACTCGTCCTCAATCTTCTCAATATCAATATAAGATTTCCCTGTTTGAGGATAAGCATTGTTGCTGGCAGCTGCAATAAAAATAAAATTTGTGACTGCCTCAAAACAGAACAGTATATAATGCAAATGTGGACAAAGCAAATATTATATTAGACAGTTCTAAATGAGGTATATATAAATGTAATTGAATGTATATGGGATTTCAAAATCATCCAGAAAATTACATAATGGGATTTCAAAATCAGCCTGTATGTATGTGCGTTCATTGCTTTTAAAAAAATTGTTGGTCTGCAAGAAAAATTTTCACATAGGTAGGTAGCAGGTAAAAGTTATGGGCATTCAATCTATCAGATACATATGGTAGTCGTGACTCGTGACAACAATTAAAGATGTAGACACAATTAAAACAAACTTTTGGTTGTTGCATTATTTGCTCTGTTCATCTATTGTAATTCTAGCCTTTTCACTTGGATAGTGCTCGTTTTGAAGAAGAGAATTACTCCAGAGTAGAGGATCAATCCAAGCGTTGGCCGGATGAACAAGATGAAGTGCATTGATAGCAGCAGAGAGCCCATTCAGAATCTCCTTTAGTGCCAATGACGTGTGCTGGTAATCTCTCAGAGCTGTTTCTTTTCTCAAACGAGCGGAATATAGGTACATGTAGCTTGCTGCTCTTCTCCAGTTATGTTGATGCATTTCAAATGCATAAAGCAACTTATATAAGTCTGGCTTTGCTAATATACCTGAACAATCTGCCTGCATGTTTAAGATAGAGGAAAATCACCAGGACATAAAAATTGAAAATTTGAAATACAGTATCCAATCGGCCCTACATTTAGATCATACCTTCCTGGCAAGCTCGTGCTCTACCTTCTTTGTAAGACCAACAAACGGTAGCTGACCACCACAAAGAATCTGCAACAAATGACGACGAAAGAAATCTAGTAATAAAAAAACCTTCATCGGAGAGTTAGCCTCACTAGGACAATCTCACACAGAATAACTGAAATAAGTTCCTACCACACGCATTACAGGAAACATAATATTCAAATATTTTGCTAATAAAAGTCTATAAAGAAGCACCTAATCAGTAGAAATCGCTGAAGCTAAGAAAAAAAGGGTACTGACATAAAATCAATACATTATCGACAATATAGATGGAACGAACATCGTGCAAAGAGAATTTCTTGTGGGTATATACTTTGCAACTTAGTAAAGACAAAAACTGGAAAGGAATGTCAAAAGCAAACAAGGGTTAGTTTCAAGTTTGAATAAAAACCTTTATGGCTCCACGCTCGTAAAGAACAATTATCAGACGCCTCAAGCAGATGTACTTGCTCTCCTCATCTGGGTTTGAAATTACTGCACAATATGCATCACAATAGAGATAATGATCTAAAGTAAACTTGAAGACATTTGTCCAAAGTCGTCCTTTGATGGTAGATACTGACTCATTGACTGAGTCTCGTCCATTCAGCTCCTCTTTTACACTAGCTTCCTCTACCTGCTCAAGCGCAGCGAGAGCAAACTGACAAGCGCCTTCGCTAATATTATATTGCTCAAATATCTGCATAGCCCATTGGTAATAATGCAGTCTCCATGCGGAAGCTGATATATCACCAGCTAAAAGGAAAGGTAAAATGAAAGAGTTAATAAAAACAGAAAAGCAAAAGGCACAATCAACCGTTTAAGATATAAAAGTCAAACAAACTCACTGAAACCAAGATTTGGAGACCCCGGTTCCTGAAGCAAACTCCGTAAAGCCTGGGATGTTCCTTTTCCAGACGAAGCTCTGAATAGAAAAATTAGATATCAATTTTCACTAGGGAAAACAATGAGCTATTCCTAAGTGCAAATGATACAATTATGAGTGACAATTATGGGCAATTCCCAAGTATAAATATCAGTCTTCAAAAGAATGCACATCATTCATACTAAACATCTGGACACTACATAAGCCAGAAGTGTACAATGTATTGTTCACTAATATTTGTAATAAAGCTGTAAAGGTGAATGCTAGTTTATTCCATATTGGCCCATTCAAATACAGAGTAATAGAATAGAGAATGTGAAAGAAAATTTTAAATGCAAACACCAAGCAGCTGAGTGTATCATATTAAAAATTTTGACTCTTCGGTTGCGTGTAAAGGATGATACATTCCTGATCTCTTGGGATTGTTTCCTGTTTCATCATGATTTCCAGATTTCCCTGTTTTATTAAAACATTCCCTTTATGTATTCTTTGTAGATTAATTATACTTGTAAATCAAGTCATTGTACACTATTTAAATCAATGATAATGCACCCTCTAAAGTATCGAGGGATTGAGCCAAAATACCTTCTTTTACTTTTGCTGTCTTGTCTGCAATTCCTCCTTTGAGTTATCTTTTATGGTATCAGAGCCTGTGACTAACGTCTTTTTTTTTTCGGATTCATACTACTCTTCTCCATGGCTGCCTCAACCAGTTCGACTACTCCTTCCTCCGACATCTTCCCTTCTGTTTCTCATGCGATCTCCATCAAACTTGACTCTTCCAATTATCCTCTTTGGTTGGCTCAGTTGCTACCTGTTCTTCGCAGTCGTCAATTGTTGGCTTTTGTTGATGGTACTTCCATCTGCCCCTCGGCGTTCTTGTCCGACGCTACCGGCAACGCCTCTCCCAAGCCCAACCCCGCGTATGCTGACTGGGTTCAGAAGGACCAGCTTGTTCTTTCTTGGATCAATGGCTCTCTTGGTCACCAGGCCCTCGCCGCCACTGCTCGTCATTCCACTGCCCGTGATGTTTGGGTTGCTCTTCAGCAGCGTTTTGCTTCTACCAACCAAAGTCGCATTCTTCAGCTTCGTACTGCTTTCTTCCAGACCAAACGAGGTGATTCTTCAATTTCTGACTTTCTTGATAAGATCAATGGTATTGCAGATCAATTGGCTCTTGCCGGGGCACCTGTTTCTCCTGATGACATGGTGCCGGTCGTCATGTCTAATGTCGGCCCCAAATTTGAGAACACTGTTGCTGCTGCTCAGGCCCGTGACAAGCCCATCTCCCTTCCTGATCTTGAGGCTCTTCTTCTCGCTGCTGAACTTCGCCTTGCTGATCCTCTTGCTCCGCCGGACTCCAGCGTCTCGGCCCTGGTAGCCTCCCGCGGCTCTTCTGCCTCTCGTGGCCGCTTCTCTTCTGATCGCGGCGGCGATCGTGGCTCTGGCCGTTTCTCACGTGGGGGTGGTCGTCCTCAACATGATGGGTCTCGCAACAATGGTGGTGACGGCTATCGTGGCTATCGCGGTGCTGGTGGTTTCCATGACCGTCCGTTTCGCGATCGTGGTGGTAGTCGTCCTCAGCACGACGGCTCTCGCTTCCGTGGCTCCAACAATACTTCTGGGGTTCTTGGTCCAGCCCCATCTCACGGTTCCTCCCGTCCTCGCTGCCAGATTTGCAATACTTTTGGACATGGTGCTCTTGACTGTGCTCAACGCCTTAATTTGGCTTATGAAGGTCGTCCTCCTTCTTCACGTCTCACTGCCTTGACTGCTCAGCACTCCCAGCCTTGGCTTCTTGATTCCGGGGCCAACTCGCATATCACCAATGATCTCAATACTTTGTCTCAGTCCCGCGATTATCGTGGTGGTGATTCTGTCGGTGGTGTCGTTGGAGGTACAGGTTTGCCCATTAACCGTATTGGCTCCTCCACTCTCTCTCATAATAATATTTCTTTCAAGCTTAATGATGTTCTTCATTGTCCGGATGCTTCTACTTCTGTGTTGTCTGCTAATCGGTTTATGTTGGATAACAATTGTTATATTACATTGTTTCCTTCTTGTTTCTATATTCAGGATATGGAGACGGGGACGATTCTTTTTTCGGGCAAGAGTAGCAATGGCTTTTATCCCTTTTCCTCTTCATCACCGACTGCTCATGGTCGTGCTGCTTTTCTTGGTGTTCGTGTTAGTAGTGATGTCTGGCACTCTCGTTTAGGCCATCCATCTTCTTCCATTTTAAAATTTCTTTTTTCTAGGCATTCGAATAAGTTGCCTGTTTCTGGCAACCTCAATCTCAATACTTTTATGTGTCATTCTTGTCCCTTAGGCAAAAGTGTTAAGTTACCTTTTTCTGCATCCTTGTCTGTTACTCACGCTCCTCTTGAGCTTATTCACTCCGACGTGTGGAGTGCGTCCAATAAGTCTGTTAGTGGTTTCCAATATTATGTTCTTTTTGTTGATAATTTCTCTCGTTATTCTTGGATTTATCCCATGAAATTAAAATCTGAAGTTTTTCATATTTTTCCTCACTTTAAGACCTTGGTTGAAAATCAATTCTCCACTAAAATTAAGATGTTTCAGTCTGATGGTGGGGGCGAATACACTAGTCATCAATTCAAGCATTTTTTTCTTCACCATGGTATTCATCATCGTCTCTCATGCCCTCACCATCCCGAACAAAATGGTTTGGCGGAACGCAAGCACCGTCACATTGTCGACACTGGACTTACTTTAATGGCCCATGCGTCGATGCCTCCTGCCTACTGGGCTGAGGCCATGCACACAGCAGTTTATCTTCTCAATCGCCTCCCCTCTAAAGTACTTGGTTTTATGTCTCCTTATCAAAAGTTGTTTCTTAAAGAACCTGATTATAGTTTTTTAAAGACCTTTGGGTGTGCATGTTTTCCCTACCTACGACCCTATAATAATAATAAACTCCAATTTCGTTCTACTAAATGTGTTTTTCTTGGTTACTCTCTCAATCATCAAGGTTATCGGTGCTTAGACATCTCTACTAATCGCATCTTTTTATCACGCCATGTTGTGTTTGATGAAGGTAATTTTCCTTTCAAGGCCATCTCTGGCTCTCTTGCCCCGTCCTCTCCGGCCTCGTCTCCTCCTCCTGTTTTAGAAATCACTGGGCCTCTTCCGCGTGCCCCCCGACTGTCTAGCAGCCAACCGGTGGTTGTGTCCCCCTCTTTGGAGACTCATCAATCCCGTCCATCATCCGACCCACCACAGCCGGCCCTCCAGGTTTACTCCCGTGACCCTCACAGGCGGGTTCTTTCTTTTGCACAAGCAGCCACCCCCTCTGCCGTTCACTCTAATGCGCCTCCAGAGGCTCCCTCTGCTGCTGTACCACCTGCCGTGCCCTCTCCTTCCCATGGTATGCTCACCAGGTCCAAAACGGCTTCTCTTAAGCCTCCTAAATATGTTTTTTCTGCTGCCATTTCTTCTACCGGTCCTATTGAGCCTACTTGCTTTAGTCAGGCCAACACTTTTCCCGAATGGCGTACTGCGATGGCCGATGAATTTAATGCACTTCAACGTGCTGGTACTTGGACTCTTGTTCCTCGTACTGCTTCTATGAATATTTTGCCAAACAAATGGGTGTTTCGTATTAAACAGAATTCTGATGGGTCTATTCAGCGGTATAAGGCTCGTTTGGTAGCCAATGGTTTTCATCAGCAACCCGGCCTTGATTATGGTGAAACTTTTAGTCCTGTTGTCAATCACTCTACTATTCGCTTAATTTTGGCTCTTTCAGTTCAGTTTCAATGGCCTGTTCGTCAGTTGGATGTTCAGAATGCTTTTCTTCATGGCTCTTTGTCTGAGGAGGTCTATATGCACCAACCTCGTGGCTTTGTTGATCCACAGTTCCCTCATCATGTGTGCCGCCTTCGTCGTTCTTTATATGGGCTCAAGCAGGCGCCCCGTGCATGGTTCCAATGTTTTTCCACTCATTTGGAAGATTTGGGTTTTCGTCCCTCTACCGCGGATCACTCGCTTTTTACCTATATTCATGGCTCAACTCGTATTTATCTCTTAATTTATGTTGATGATATTTTGGTCACCGGGAATAATCCCTCTCATATTGTCACCCTCATTAAGAATTTGGGCATCCGTTTCTCTATGAAGGACCTTGGACCGGTTCATTATTTCTTAGGCATGGAGGTGGTCCGCACTCCATCAGGTCTCTCTCTTTCCCAACAGAAGTATGCCACTGACCTCCTTCACCGCACCAAAATGCATGGTGCCAAGCCGGTTCCTACTCCTGCCGTTAGTGGGCGACGGCTCAGTCTTCAGGATGGTGACCCTCTGCCGGATCCTACTGAATACCGAAGTGTTGTCGGCGCCCTTCAATACTTGACTCTCACTCGCCCCGACATCAACTTCGCCGTCAACCAAGTCTGCCAATTTCTTCACCAGCCGACTTCTACTCATTGGGCCGCCGTCAAACGCATTCTTCGTTACCTTGTCGGCACTACTTCTCACGGTCTTATCTACAAGCCTGGTTCATTTCGTCTTACGGCATTTTCCGATGCCGATTATGCCGGGGATCCTGATGATCGGCGTTCCACCGGGGGCTATTGCTTGTATCTGGGTTCCAATCTTGTCTCATGGAGTGCCAAGAAACAAAATGGGGTCTCTCGGTCCAGCACTGAAGCCGAGTATCGTCAACTTGCAATCACCGCTGCCACTCTTTCATGGTTTCGTATGCTGTTCCGTGACCTCCAGTTTCCTCTCCATTGTCCTACACTGTTCTGTGACAATATCAGTGCTATATCCCTTGCTTCCAACCCGGTGTTTCATGCCCGCACTCGGCATGTTGAGGTAGATTACCATTATGTTCGTGAAAAGGTTGTTCGCAAGGAGCTTGATGTTCGTTATCTTTCTACTCATGATCAGCTTGCTGACATCTTCACCAAGGGCCTTTCTCTTCCTCGTTTTCGACTTCTGGTTTCCAAGCTTCCTGTACTTGATTGTACTGTCAGCTTGCGGGGGCGTAAAGGATGATACATTCCTGATCTCTTGGGATTGTTTCCTGTTTCATCATGATTTCCAGATTTCCCTGTTTTATTAAAACATTCCCTTTATGTATTCTTTGTAGATTAATTATACTTGTAAATCAAGTCATTGTACACTATTTAAATCAATGATAATGCACCCTCTAAAGTATCGAGGGATTGAGCCAAAATACCTTCTTTTACTTTTGCTGTCTTGTCTGCAATTCCTCCTTTGAGTTATCTTTTAGCGTGCGTTACATCAAAATCCATCAATTTATTGGGTTCACTTTGTGCTTCAAATCAACATATTAAATACTTGAGTATTGGGGAGATTTTTTTGCATGAGTCTATCATATGTGCCTCATTCAGTACACGTAACATGTAATACTCAATTACACATTATTCAATACAACTTGTCTATCGTAAATCTTAATTCAAGCTATCCACTAGTTCAATTATATTGGTACGAGCTGGTACTCCAACGAACTTTTTCTTGGTACAATGGGAATCTCCTTAGAAGAATAATTTTGAAAAAATAGAAATATCTTCAGGAAAAAAGAGATTGAAAAAAACTTAACTTGAAGTTAAAGTTGGAGATAACTTTCTTCAAGAAGTCAGATTCAATGCCCTACAGGAGTTACCTATACAGGATAGCCGATCAACAAAAGATTTAGAAGACAGAATACCTGAAGAAACAACGAACAGCTTCAGTGACTTTCCTCTCTTTCAGCACTCCATGCAACCCACGGCGTACCTGAGCAAGGAAGCAGCACCCTAAAAGATGATGAAGTATGCACCATCCTCCCTCTGTATCTTGGATACTATAAGATGTCTTCTCCTTTTGTAAATGTGCCTCCACCATAGTGAGTAGGTGCTTTATAGAGTACAGAAAAGTAACAATAAGTAATCTCAATGAAGTAAAATTTAAGGGATATTAGGAAAACTGTAGGTAGAGAAACAACCTCAACCGCATCATACTGCCCATGCCTTAGAAGGATCAAAGCAAGATCTGTTGCACGTTTGAGGAAGGCAAAGGATTCTGCAGTGTGGCCCCAGATGATCCAGCTAACAAAGTCCCGCATTGAAATACTAATGTCCTTCACGCCTGGTATGCTTCTCAAGGCAATACAGACCTGGTCTCCGGAGGAAGTTCGAATGCTTGGTAAGAATAAAAAAGCCAGAGTGAACTCACACTTTCCAAGCTTCTCAGTCCTTGATCTTCTTCCCATGTTTTCATCTGAACCACGGACAGGGATATTCATCAGAAAATACTATATCAGCAAAATTACAAACTAAGGCCCCAGACAAAGCATAATCCTACCAATATGTAACACTGAAAGCTGAGAGCTAAAATCTTCAATTTCAGCTGATTCAGATGGCGTGGTGGCACAGAAATGTATAAGAAGCCACTCAGAAATGATTTTTTCAATCCTTGGAATCAAGTCAAGTTGAATTTTGGATACATCATCATGCAGCATCTGGATCTGCGTGCAGATCCAAAGAAATTTTGACATATTAATTGATTAAATTCCAGGAAAATGAAGACCCTTATCATGGAATAAGGAGTTATATAAAAATGATAAAGACTGAAAAAGCAAATGCTTTGGTAAAAAACGAAAGTACGTATACTGTAAAGTTGTTGAAGTGCATTGGAGTAGTTTCCTATAAACTGAAATTAAGACCAGAAGCATGTGTAGAAACCAATGATAAAGGATGTGAATAATGAATATTAAAGATGCAGTGAAATCATGTATTCGATATATAGAACTAAAGATGAAGGATATTAATATTAAAGCTGCAGTGGAAAGTATGTACTTGAAATTTAGAATACAGCTCAATAGCAGAAAAGATCACGTACAAGGGTTTGTGAAAAAGTTAGAGCAGTGAATCCAACCCAACTTTGTTATTTATTCGTTGTTTCCTTTATAAGAACAATGGGTGATTTAGTTGAGTTGCGTGTTGTATCTAAGTAATATAAAGTCCTGTTCAAGAAAGAAACCAAATTCTCACTTCTATTTTCCATTAGTTCTGGAGGAGAAAACAAAAATTTTATTTCCATGCATTTATGAGTACATAGCAATAGATTCCATTCTAACAGAGTACAGAGCCAATTTCTCATATTTTGAATTAGGAAACAAGCAACTCCCTTTCTTCTGGTTTATTACTAACTTGATTTTGTATAAAAGATAACTTCAAGGCATGAACTAAACATTTATTTAATGGAAAATTAGTTTTGGGGTTCTTTTGCTAAGAAACATGTTAAGGATCTATATTGAACATTTTACAGGTTTACGTATCTAAAGCTGGCAAGTGAGAAGCAAGCTAACCAATAGTCCAGATTCAGAGTCCAGCAACATGACATGCTTACTTATTATGATAAGTAACGTTTTGGTTTGATATACTCTGCTCTGTTTTTTGTAGTCTGGTTGCTGGACTTATTTACCAATGCAATAGTGCTATGTGTTATTTCTTTTGCATAAAACAAAATCAGTCTTTTCAAAATAAATAAATAATTCACAATAATGCATACAGCTGCAGAGACCCAATACATGCGACGTGCAAACAGGGAGCAGAGATATAAGCATCAAAACAAAATAATCAAAAGCTTGTTTCGATGACCAAAAAACAATGAGAAACCTTGCTTCTTAATAAAAGAATTACAAAAAATATACATATATAATTGATTTTGTTACACTGAAAACACTCATAGGAGGTCTTGCTAACCAGAAGTGAAACCACAAAATCAAAGTAAAACAAATAAAAATTATAAAAAATAAAAAGAAACTGACCTGCCCACTGATGCTCACTACATAGCTTAGAAACAGAAGAATGTCAAAGGCAGACTCATACATAACCTTCGCAACTTGAGAAGTAGCCTGGACCAAAATGGAAGCGCTAATATCCAACGATATTTCAGCATCAGATTTTTGTATAATTTTCCGAGGTTTAAGAATTTTTAGATAAACCTCAATCACTTTTAAAATTCGACTCCATGTGCCAGATTCTTTGTGCAAGGCATGAAGAGATAACAGCATGCCAATAGAAAATTTCCTCAATTTTTTTTTATCAGCCAGGTTTCTCTCCAAAGCAACATCAGGTCCATGCTCTGATACATGAAGCATTGCTACCGTTGAACCATATCCAGATTCTAAATTCTTCAAAAGGCGATGAGTAATTTCCTCAGCTGAGATAACGAGTGGTGCACTAACTAATGATTCATAAAATATAGCAGAAGCTGTTTTTCCCAATTGTTGGCTGACATTAACAACACATCTAAGCATTTTAACGAGCACCTCTAATTGAAGAATTAAACCTGCCTCCATGGTAACAAGATGGATGAGATCATCAGAAGTACCTATCAAATATGAATGTGAGAATTCCAAAATAAAAGGGACAAGCATTAAAAATAAGAAATAATTCGTCCTAAAACAAAAAAATGGAAAGGTTCAGCTAAAGCAACAATACCTGAGATACCATTAATAAGCCGCTCAATATTCTCCGAACAACGAAAAAGAGATACTGAGTTCTTTCTGATCAATCCAAAAGTGCCCCTGTGGGAATCCAAAAGCAAGCCACATAGTGCATTGCTCTTGCACCAATTTTGGAAGTAGCGAGAACAAAATTTTTTCCAACAGCAAAATATTGACGTTGAATTATCACTGACACCCTAAAACAATATACAACATACATTGGTTATCTGTTAGCTAGCAACCCCAGGTCATTCCTACCCCCTCCACGGTGTCATATGAGTGTGTGAGAGAGAAACAATAAAAACTCCAACGCAAACCTCATGTTCAATCAGGGAAAGAATTTCCTTCTTCAACATATCGGCGGTTAGAGAATGGAAATCTGAATCACTCCAGTGCCTGTTATAATCCAGCAAGGTTGAGCGCAAAGCAATATTATGATGAACCCCAGGAAGAAGCAGCCTGCGTAAGAAAATCGAGGATACAACTGGTACAATATGATCCTGCAGAATTTTCACAAGCGAAACATCATAAGCAGCTTATTTAATATATAATAGCTTCTAGACTGGCTATAATGAACATCTTACATAAATTTGCATTCTTGTTCAGTTTATAAATATTTTCTACTAACGTTTATACTCAACCCATACACACAGTTAACCCACTAATCCCAAATATTGGGTATTATATAAACTAGCCTCCGTGCACGCGCTCACGCGCATGTAGCAGATATTTTTTGAATCACGACGCGTTATGTCTGACTTACACGTTTTAAATGTATATATATGTGTAAATTGACAAAAGGAAAGTCAAATATTTGAAGTAAATGAATAGTCTTAGATCATGCTAGAAGAAACCCCTCATAAACCAATTAAAGCAACTGAATTCACATGATAAAATTGGTTTCTATAAAATTTACATTAAGAATAAAGAAAATAATATTTAATAAACAATTGATTGAATCACATTTTTGCTAGCCCATTGTGAGGCTAAACCCACCCTCCCCCTTAGTGTAGATAATATCGTTTGTTAAAAAAAACAAACATTTAACAACTAATTTAATCACATTATTATCCGCGTGCGAAAAACTTTTTTTATAACTGGCATTACACGCCTCTTAAGATGTTTTGAACGTTTTTAAAACAGAGAAAATAATATTTAATAAACAACTAATTGAATCACATTGCTGCTAGCCTATTGTGAGGCTAAACCCACCTCTCTCCCCCTTAGTATAGATAATATCGTTTGTTACAAAAAAAAAAAACAATAATTTGACAACTAATCTAATCACATTATTATCCGCGTGTGAATGATCGTTTCTATAACCAGCATTACACACCTCTTAAGATGTTTTGAGCATGTTTAGAAATAGATAAATTAAATCAAATTATTGTTAGCCTATTGTGAGGTACTAATTAAAAAAACCACAAAATAATTTAATTATTAAAAAATACTATTAAAATGACGAAAATGCTCATACCTTATTTGATGCATTATTTTGGGATGCTTTTGAAGTTTTTTGTTTTCGGGGCATTTTTGTCCAATTTTTTTTGTTGAAGCTTGGTGACACCAGAACACTATTGACCTTTTCTTGTCTCTTTATACGTAATAGATGTACACGAATTCTTGTTCAAGGTAAAGTGAACATCCTTTCAAGAAAAGTACTAAATATTGAGATACGAAGCGAAATCTGAGCTTCAAGACTAAAGCTAAGCACCCACTCAATAGACATTGTGTATAGATTAGACTTATCATGTTAGTACTTGGAATCCAGGTGGGGAATTATGTAAGGATCCTTTATTAAAATTTGTGATTTGATATGGGACCTTATTGATTGAATAACATAGTAATTGTAGATATCATGCATCTTTGATTTTAGGATGGATTAAGTAGAATGATTGCGGAATGATGTGGGATATGATTGTTATTATTATGATTAGTCTTGTTGCTCAAAGTGGCTTGAGAATAATATTGTACTTTGTTGGTTCTCAGATATGTTACATGTGGTGGATTAAGGTTTCATGTTGAAAACATAGTGATTTATATGATGGAGGAAGTGGAAATGTTGTTTGTCATATTGGATTGTTATGTAGCCCTGAATCTAGTACTTCCATACTTGTCAAGTTCTAATGATTGATTGAAGAATGTTATATCTTTCGGCTTGAACGTACTATGGTAAATGTAGGGAATGGTGAACTACGAATGGCTTGATCCCTATTTAGGGTACATATGCAGTCTAACGAGGAAGTTAGATGCAGCCATAAATTGTATGAAAAATACTATGCAATTTGAATATTGATCTATGCTTTGTACATATCCCGGAGGCAGGGTATGTTAGATATATGGTTATTTGATGTCATCACGTGTCGATCCTGGACATACGTCGGGATCGGGGCGTGACAGGTACTTTGTTAGAATTCGCGTCCGTTTGGCATAAAAGTATCAGAGCCCCGGTTTCGGCTTAGGCTTTGCTTGCCAGTCACTATGAAGCCTTATGTGTCGTCGGTGAAAGTTAATATAGAAAAGTTCGATGACAGCAATTTTGGTATTTGGCAATTGAAGATGTGTGCTTTGTTAATTCAACAAGGGCTTTTGAAAACACTAAAGGGTGTGAAGGCTTTGCCGAATTCGTGGACTGATGAGGAAAAGGAAGACGTTATGGAGCGAGCACTTGGAGCAATCATGTTGACTTTATCTAATGAAGTCTTGCGTGAAGTTGGTAACGTCAAATCTACACCAGAGTTGTGGATCAAATTGGAGAGCTTGTATATGACCAAATCTCTTGCTAAACAGTTATGTTTGAAGAAAAGTTTGCATTTTGCATACTATTCGTATGGATGAAGGTACGTCAATTCATAAGCATGTTGATGAATTCAATAAACTTATGATGGATTTGAAAAGTGTGGACAACCAAATTAGTGATGAGGATTATGCAATAACTTTGCTGTGTTCTTTATCTCCTTCGTATGAACACTTTGTTGATACCATGCTATTTGGTAGAGAAAGTCTTAGTTTGGAAGATGTTAAAGTCGCCTTGAATTCTAAAGAGTTAAAGAATAAAGTGTCTAACACACAAGATAAAGCTTTGGTAGTTCAAGGAAAGAATAAGGAAATGGGCAAACTTGGAAAGAACACTTGTAGCTATTGTTATAAGAAGGGTCATTGGAAAGTAGATTGTCCTAAACTCAAGGGCAAAAAGAAGTCATTTGATAAGTCTTTTGCTAGAGTTGAGTCAAACATTGTAGAAGATCGTTGTTCTGAACTCCTCTAAAGGTTATGTGAAGAGTGGAGCTTGGTACTCAAGCTCTTTGGGTGGAGTGCAATTCGCACTTTTTGTTCGTATGTTTAAGCTATTGCTTGGATTTTGTTTCATATTTGCTAGTTTATGTAATGGAATTTGTTGGAGAAGGCATTGGAGGAAATTTCAAGTTTGAAGACTTTTGGATTTTTTTTATTCTAGGTGGAGATCAATTTTGAAAGAATTTGGTGCACGTTTGCGTTTGTATTTTGGTATCCCAGATTTGAAGTTTGTATTTAATTTGCAAGTTTGCTAATTTATCGCCAAGGTGGAGATTGTTGGGTTTTACAGCTCATAATTAGGATGATGGAAAAATTAGATTAGTGTCGAAAGAATTTGGTGCACGTTTGCGTTTTTATTTTGGTATCCCAGATTTGAAGTTTGTATTTGATTTGGAAGTTTGCTAATTTCTCGCCGAGATAGAGATTGTTGGGTTTTACAGCTCAAAATTAAGATGATGCAAAAAATTAGGCTTGTGTTCCCTATTTGGTTTTGGTGTCCTTTTTGGGTTTGGATTTTGACTTCTTAGTTGGTTTCCTTGGTGGAGAGATTTTGTTAATTACCTATTTGATTAGGATTTAGATTTCCTTCCTATTAGGATTTTTATTGTAACCTAAGTCATATGCACTATAAATCGGACCTTAGGGTTAGTGTATTTTGTGTGGCTCATTCGTGTGGTAATTTTGTGAGAGTCAGTTTGTGAGTTAGAGAGCAATTTGGGAGAATCTTCTCCGTTAGTTTGAGTTCTCTACTCGTTTGGTTTAGGGTTTGTAATTTGTGGGATTTGGGTTGTGAGAGTTTAAACACTCTTTTGTAATCTCCGTTTGTTTAGTGAAATTCATCGCATGCTTCACCCGAAAACGTAGGTTTTACGCCGAACCACGTAAATTTCTTGTGTTAGTTTGAAATTGTTTGTTTTAGCTTTCACCTATGACGTTAATATTGGTACTTTGTTAGAATCCGCTTCCGTTTGCACGTAAAAGTACAACACTGGTGGAATTGAATCCATCCAAATAAAATTGTGACAGCATTTCCAATTGCATTTCGTACATGGCAGAATATTTTCTAGTTCTTTGTAATATTGTCATACAGTAACCTGACAATCCTTAAGAAAAAAAAATGAAAAAAAGAAGCATTGTCTAATAACAATAAAATTTAACTGATATACCCATCATACCTTCGAAGATGAGAATACTGAATGTGTAATCAAAAGGAGGTCATCGGAAGAATGTTCAGAACTTTGAAACAATTGATCTGCAACAAAGTCCTCCTGCAAAGCGTAAGAGCATGCATCTTCCCTGGAGCTTTAGGGTTTAGGCAAATGAAAGAAAAAAGAAGTTAAGTCAATCATATACATTGAAAAGAAAAGCATTTACTGTTGACCAAAAAAGATATGGGTTGGAACTATACATCCCTACACCAGCAAGAGTTTATATTTAGAACAAATAAAATAAAACCTCAAACAATAATGTCATGAAAAGAAAGGCACATAATGTGGATGAATAAAGTCAAGGGCATCAGCTGTCCCTTCCAACTTCATAAACTGAAATCAGAACTAATTATATAGTATTAGATGGTATGTACATATACTTAAATACCTGCACGAAGTGCCACCGTCATGAAACCATCAGCTAATTAGCTCAAACTAATTATGTGATTAAGTTTATTGCAGTTCTAAGAATAGAGAACTCTCTTTCACAAGATAATATCTTCCCAGTTCATCTTTTCACTCCCCTATAGGAATTTATATACAAACAATATAGAGGCGTGCCCTAGCACAAAGGAAGCATTCAAGAGAGGTCAATGAAAGGGAGAAGAAATAAAATGCCACGGAGTCAAATAAATATTAACAGAAACGAATTCACTTACGTCATGACATTCGTAAACAAGTTGTGAAGCACTAATCCCTTTGTTGTCAATATGCATATCTTTTTAGACGTAAGTTTGACGTCAAAACATCCAGCCTATGAAAACCAAATTAATAGTATATATATTTGGTGTAACAAATATAACTTAGGAAAAAAAAGAGAAAGTAAGGCAGTGGGATTGACCAAAAAAATTTTGTGTACCTCCTCCAAAGGAATATTTTGTGCTGAAGATTCCAGCATTCTAACTGATCCGTACTCCAAATTACAACGGAAACTATATACACAGATAGTATTTGAGCAGATTCCCTTCAAGAGCGGCCCAAAGAATCCTTCAGTACAATAGAAAAAGAAGCAAACACAATCCTAGGATCGTGCCACTAATTGTATATGGAAGAAACCTCAAGTCATGCTACAGAAAATATTTCTAAACTTATAACTGCAGACTAAGAAGCATATTTTTCTATTATTTTTTTTAATAGGAAACATTAGTTATTTTCTTCATAATTAGTTTTCTATAGCTTTTTCATAAATTGCAAAAAGAGTCAATGCCCCTATATCTTTCTTATATCTTTTTGGAAAAATCCAAGCATAGCAAGGGGAACTTTTACTCAAACCCAACTTTTAACTTCCAAGTTCAAATCACTTAAACAGATTACCTGGTTCTTACATTTTCGTAGTTTACCCTTAACCAAGGGTCACATAGAAAACTCTTAAATAGCAAAAATAAGTAGAATTATATGCATACACAAATAGATGACACCGAAATTCAGATTCATAGCACTCGTTTCAAATTACGTACTGAAGTTTGCCTGTACAAGATTGCCAAAGGAATCATGTTTGAACGACTGCCAACTTGACCAATCCATAACCTTTCCAATGTTGCTCCTGGAATTAGATTCTTTGTTAAGGAGAAATAATTATATGTTCTGCCAAATCAGAGAACAAAAAGTTGGATAAAAAAAACATGTTTTTATATATAGATGAAATATTTTGTTAAAAAAAGAGGAATTATATTTTCTGGTAAATAATGTGCATACATAAAACAACCATGTCCTCATCAGAGAAATCTTCCGTCTCTATCAATAAATTCTAGATTTAGCAGAAATGTTCCTCCTTGTCCTCTGGTGTTGTTTACTCTATCTCTTGTTATTAACTTTGTGTTTGTTACACCCGAAAAAAAAAAGAACATCGCTCAAGTAAATTTTCTATATACAAATGGAATTAGATTAACTTTTAGAAGTTCAACCACCAAGAATAAAGTAACACTCGGAAATATGTCCTATAAATAGAGATTTTTGTGTTAATATGTGGTAACTACTCAAGATGGACAACATAAAGTAGGTAGTAACAATCACAAAGTGAATAGGGAAAACCGATACTTACCTGCCAGTGTCCAACTATTCATGTTTTTACTAAAGATTCTGCTATGACATGCAAGATCCCATACTTGTAACATCCCATCAGAATGAAGCACAAATACAAGTGACTTTCCACGAAAGATGCATATCACCAAGTCTTGCACAGCCGCTATCCTCCTTTATAGAATGACATTTCCAGGTGATAGAGAAGAGTAATTAACACATAGCAAAATGTAAAACTTTATAGTTCAAGAAAGAAAACTAAAGCGATCCATTGTGTTTTTGAGTAATCTTTTAGTCACTTATCAGAAAAATGATGCACAACACAACTAACATTATATACACAATGTAACAAAAGATCCTACTTCTAATTCAAACAGGAGTGGACAAGGTAACCCATAGTATTACCGCTTCATAGTTCATTTAACCTACAACACTCCAAATATGAAAACAGTAATAAACAGATCAAAAAATAAAAAAGATGATCACATTTTGGCATTTTCAAAAATGGTTAATTCAATTTATTCGTCTTTGGCAACAACCTGAGATCCAATTCTCATAGACCAGAAGGATCATCAGCAAGTAAGACTCCGCTAATTGTTTAAAACAACTCGCTAACAAGTAGCAAAAAAGACAAATAGGTAAGCAAACTAAATGTTTTTTTCATTTACATTTTTCTGGTAATGTAGTTAACAAGCACCTTGACATTTGACCCCACAAACGACCAAATCCGAAATCATCCAGCAGCTCCAGCGTAAAACCTATGAGAAAGGAAGAAACAAATTGGAAATTGGGGTTTAGAATATGAACAATTCTAACACATCACGACATTGTCAGAAGGCAAAACCGGGGCTGAAGGAAATCATGCTTAAAATAATTGAATGGTTACAAGGGCACAAAATACAAGAAGCAAACGGCAAGAGGAGTTTTATAATACCCGGAGGAGTGGGATCAAGTCTGCCCAGTTGGAAACCAGCAAGGGATCCATCATCCCGCCCAACAACCAGGCACCCGGATGATGTTCCTGCAGCACTTGTTACTGGTACAGAGGGGTTCATATTAAACACCACAACCTCATTCTCCCGGAAAACAGAGCGGGATGCATAAGTAGAGATGGGTCTAAGTCTGAAAAGGTAAGCGACCCCCGAGACGGTCAATGCATAAACCAAGTAGGGGTGGCTCATAGAACCCATATCAATCTGCAATGTACATATCAATGTATGAATCACTGACTAATTTTTACAAATAAACAGTAAACCAAGGTAGAGTAGAGTAAGAAATTAAGGATACCTTATTTATACAAATAGGAACAAGGGGAGAGAGGGCATCTGGAAAAGTGATTCGAAGTCCAACTTTGGGGAAGTCTTTGGTAATACTGAGCTCAAATAACTCAAGATGATGAGGATGGTTGTTATGAATTCTCCTGTTACAATAGCCATAACAAATGAACAATATATAGTGAAAATGCACAAATTTTTGAAATAGATATAGATACATCTAGAGAGAGAACCGTATGAGATGTATACGACTGCTAGGGTCTCCAATGCCGACGGAAGAGGCAATATCGTGGGTGAGAGGAATGACACAAGTAGTAGTAGAAATATCAGCGGCAGGAGCAGGGATCTCAATCCAATTCAATGAATCACTGCCGATGATTGGGACCTCCATGCCTGCCAATGCCGACCTACTTCCCATCTTCTCGTATCAATAACCCCAAAACCCTAAAACCCTATTTCGGAAATTTCTCCAAATCAATAGAAATTAAAGAGTTGGACTTCTCGGAAGAGGCCAATTCAGGCAGCCCAGAAGCCCGACGAAGTATAACGGGATTTTAAGATGGTGGTGGCGACTCAGCAGCAAAGGACGCCATAGTGTAGAAGTGCAGCCAAGGTAGCAACACTGATGCAGGTTTGCAGCCGGCAAACGTAGAAAACTAATGCAGAGATCTTTGTGGCAGTGATAATTTTCCATTCCATGGATTAAGGTATAAATATACAAGTATATCAAGTGAACAAAGAGTCCTAAAGGGATTACAAAACTCCCAAGATAAGCCGATAATAACAACAGAAATATTTAAACAGAATTATTCAACAACCTAAGATAAGGTTGTTGAGGACTTGGAGGACTCTTCGCTAACACCCCCGCAAACTGTGCATGGCAGGATGTACGAGTTTGGACCGCAGCAAGGAATGACGCGCTTTGAGCAGTCCTTTGTTAACAAGTCTGCAGGTTGATCAACGGAGGGGAGAAACCGAACTTGGTGGCTGCCCAGCGCCACTCATTCCCGTACAAAATGGTAGTCTTTCGATGTGACTTCTTCGAGCATGGAACACAGGATTGGCCGCCATGTATGTTGCGCTTCGGTTGTCACAATGAAGATAAACTGGCAAATGGATGAAGACGCGAAGTTCATGAAACAAATAGGTGAGCCAAGATGTTTCTGCACAGGCATGAGACAAAGCTCGATACTTGGATACGGCGCTTGACGGAGAGACGATGGGCTGCTTTTTGGAACACCAAGAAACTTAAGTTGGTTCCATGGTAAATCAAATAATCGGTGGTGGAGCGACGGGTGTCAACACACCCGGCCCAGTCCGCGTTGAGTATCAGGGCGTGTCAATGTTAAATATTGTAAGCAACCCACTAACATTCGGTATTCTGTTGGAGAAGACAAGGGCACACCATCATGGGCAGACAACGTGAGTTTTGCAGCAACTGGAGTGGAACTTGGTTTGCATTCTAGCATATTTGCCCTTTTTAATAAATCATGGGCATATACCACTTGTGAAAGATGCGTACCAGTAGCATTGTTGTTGACCTGGAGACCCAAAAAATAATTTACGGGTCCTAACTCCTTAAATTCGAATTGATGACCCAACGCCGTGATGAAGTGCTGCGATAGTGAAGGATTATTGCCAGTCAAAACAATATCATCAACATATAATAGTAACCACATACGGTAAGGCCCTCGGTGATAAATTATGTAATGGTTTACTCACACTTGTTTACTTGCCTTAATGATATTATATTATGAAAACACAAAGTTGGATGCTTTTATGTATTTTTCGAGTTTGATTATTTATGTAACGACCCGTCCTAAAAAATTATGGTTTTTATCATTTTAAAACGTGAATTAACGAAAATGCCCTTCGAGGCAAATACGTTGACTTTTGTTGACCGCCTTGTCATGTCACATAAGATCAGTTTTCTTGATGTATCTTCGTAGTACTCGTCGATACAAACATGTGGGTGCAAACAGAACGTAATTTGAAGTTATAACGAATGAGTTATTAACGAACTAAATAGAGGGCAAAATGGTCATTTGACCATCATCTAGAAGGCTCCAGAATTTCTAGAGCAGTGAGATGATGCCACATGTGTGGCCAAGATGGAAGGATGTATGGATGAGAAAGAAGAGAAGAGGAGAGAAAGGAAGGAAGGGTGATGCCCAATCAGGAGAGGGGAGAGGGGAGAGGAGAGAGTGACTAATCAGAGAGGAGAGAAAGGAGGGGAAAGAAGAGTGGAGAAGCACCGGATCACCCTTGATTACATTCCACTAAAGGTGATGAATTATGGATTTACATATATGAATTATATGGCTTTCGATTATTTTTTATATTATGGATTCATGAGCTGACACTTTGATTTTGATGAGCTCTGGATTTGGTATGAGATTTTGAGGTATGTTTTCGATACTTATCTAGTGGGTTATCATACAACCCATCTACACAACACAAGTATATAGATGTCAATGGCTATAGGACACAATTGAGGATATTTGTGTTGATGTGATGTATGATAACCCACTAGATAAGTATAAAAAAACATACCTCAAAATCTCATATCAAATCCAGAGCTCATCAAAATTGAAGTGTCAGCTCATGAATCCATAATATAAATAATAATCAAAAGCCATATAATTCATATATGTAAATCCATAATTCATCACCTTTAGTGGAATGTAATCAAGGGTGATCCGATGCTCCTCCACTATCTCATTTCCCCTCCTTTCTCTCCTCTATGATTGGTCTCTCTCCTCTCCCCTCTCCCGATTCCTAATCACCCCCTTCCTTTCTCTCCTCTTCTCTTCTTTCACATTCGTACATCTCTCTCATCCTTCCATCCTGACCACACAGGTGCAATCATCTCACAGCTCTAGAAATTCTCAATTTTAGGCCGACGGATCAAATGAATATAAGAAGATCAATAACAGAATTAACAAGAGACGTGTGAGAAGTAAAAAAATGTATGTGTATATCACACTTCCCCCCCCCCCCCTTAACAATCCCATTATATAATCACATGAGAATTGACACTTTTCAAACCCTAACCCTCCTCTTGTTCTTCTTATGTTGCTTGTTTGTTTTATAGAGATTAGAAAAAATAGTTTGTGGGTGTGAGAAAAATAGTTTAAGGGCCTAATGGTCATGGATTTTTAGTTAAGGGATCATTGCTCAAATTAGGTTAAAATTGAGGAACCATTGCCACAATTTTCTCTATGCTTTTATCTTTCATGCAATTTTCATCTTCGATTTAGGTTGATGCTTTTATTCGTGGGGTAAAGAATCCCAACTACTATTTTTAGATATGATCGAAACTAATAATCCCAACTGCAGTTGTACTATGATTTCTCTCCCTCCCCCATGAGGAGTGTGTTATACACACCCTATTTTACTTTTCACACCTCAGTTTTAGGCTGTCGGATCGAATGAATCAAAGAAGATCAAATGACAGAATTAACAAGAGTTGTGTGAGAAGTAAAAAGAGGTGTGCGGATATCACACCCCCCTCACAATCCCATTATATAATCACATGGGAAATGACACTTTTCAAACCCTAACCCTCCTCTTGTTCTTCTTCGGCTGCTTGTTTGTTTTATAGAGATAAGAGAAAATAGTTTATTTAATAGAGATAGAAGAAAACGAATATGGAAAACCTAAGTATGCAATCATGCAAAACAAGTGTTACAACCCGTCTATAAGTTACTTTATTTTATTTTCTGAAAATTGTGAAATGTCCAAAAATACTTCTAGAGGAGAAAATGGTGACTTTTGTTGACCATTAAACTTGTGAGACTTATGTTTTAGCACATGTTCGTGGTACTCATCGATATGACCGCATGAGCGCAAGTGGAGAAGAAATTAGAGCTAGAATGAAGATTTAATGAAACACAAATGTTAAGGGTATTCTTGTAATTCTAAATTTAAAGAGTAAAACTAATAATAAGAAAATTTTAATTAAAGTAAAGCAAAGGGGAAAAAAGAGGCATCTGGAAGGGGGAGGAAGAGAGAAGCGAAAAAGGGGGGAGATGGCGTTGGCCAATGGATGGGGGGGGGGGATTACGAGGAATCCCATGGCCCCGAAACTATGAATCAAAAAAGGAAGATTTTTCAATGCGATCGGTACACGGGTGGTATACCACGTGTAACTAAACAAATGGTGGAATATGTGTGCTAAAAGGTTAATAACTTAAAAAATAAAATTTCTCATCATTTCTATTAAAACACGTGGTGTACCACTTGTATTCCCGTCACAACTAAAAATTTCTCCAGAAAAAGGGGGAGAGAGCAGAAAAAAGAAAAGGGGGACAAGGATAGAAACCATGAATCTTTGAGAGAAGAATATAGAAGACACAGGGGAAGCCAAAAGAAAATAAGGAATTAAAATGTTTACTAGAAACTGAGAGAAAAGGTGTACAACCATGTCGTTTGAAACATAACAGAAATGTGATTGCTTTTGTCGACCGCAGCATAGGTAACGATTCCCATCTCTCTTTACTCCTTCCATAGCTGCTTTGTATCAATCTTTCGTATTATTTTCAATTTTATACTTTGGATGTTGTAGTCAAATATCTTGTTCTAGGGTTTGGATTAAAAGGTCAAGTCTTGTTAATTGTTGAATATAATTGAAATCAAAGTTATAAACATGAATTTTGAAATGCGTGGAAGCATTCTGAAAATTTAATTTGGATTATAAGAGTATAGTTCTAAATTGCAGGAAATTTATTAATTCTTCACAGAAATACTATGTTTCTAGTAGCCTATTTTGGCTCTTGATCTCTATGTCTTTATGGATTCCTTTTGAGCCAATATTACGTGGTTTAAAACTAGACATGTCCATGATCAATACTCATCTGATTTCACTTAATTCCATTGAGTATTGATATGTCAAAATCATATTCAAACTTGAGTCCTGAAGCTGCCGGACAGCAGCAAATACTGGGTTTCCAGTTTCGGGACTCTATTTTGTAACTTGCATAACTTTCAACTTAGAACCCCGTTTTCTAAAAATCTTTTATGCTTTTGAAGTACACAAAACAAGCTTCGAAACCCATGTAAGTTTGCATCAACCGGTATAGGTATGAGTGTTCAAAATCAGGTTAATCTTGGTTGACTTAAACTGCTTTTATGCAGCTTTTGTGGAGAAGAGGTTGCTGCTTTGCAATGTTCTTTCTTCTCTAAATTTTAATTATAATTTACTTATCGATATTGAGTTTATTAAATCACTTTATATGGTATGTTGGTTATGTATTGGGTTTCAAAGAACCATTTTCTGATACAATTATAAGCTCAATGACTTAATGTATTGGTGCACTTATGCCTATTGAAACACATAATCACTTATAGTCCAGAATTATTTCCATTCAAACGTATTGGCAGTGATGAAGCTATATTAGGTCAACCAAAATGGCATTTGAATTGGGGACTGTTAAATTAGTATTCCAAGTACTTTGACTAGGATTAAAGTTCATCTCATGCATTTAGTAATGTCTTATATTGTGAAAATGGATTTGGCCATGTTGGTGGATCCTTGTATTAGTAACTGAGAGCAATGCTTAGGAATCCATGTAGAGGAAATACAAAAGACATTTTCGAAGTTTGATTATACTAAACTTCGTGGAATGTTATCTTATTATTTATCTCATTGGTTGATTACTTGTGTACATAATTGGATTACATGTATGGTAATCGAATTAATGCTTTTGTTGGATGTCTATTGGTGTGATTATGGCTTGCTTTGGTATGAGATGGAATTCTTATCAGACTTTGTAATAACGTGAGATATGTTAGGGAACTATGAATGGCTAGATCATGTCTTAGGGTATGTAGGTAGTCTAACACAGAGATTAGATGCAACCATATGATAAAAGAAAAATTACTACTATTGACACAATGATTTGGGTGAAAGGGTATGTAATGACGTCACGTGTGGATCCTAGACCTATCTTGGGATTGGGGTGTGACAAGAAGTAACTATGAATTACCACTTATGTAATGCCAATTGGGAACTAATGACAAAATTATAGCAACCAAATCTAAACTTGTCTTAAGGTTGTCAGGAAAATAGGATCTAATTGCTATATTAAATCACATAAAAATTTAAGAAATAATTTATGCAATTATATATCAAAGTAATGCATGCACATGATTAACCAATGTTAAACGAACATAATGGATCAGAAAAACTTAGAAATACAGTCAAGGCAAGTGTTGGACACTCTGTCCTTAAGATAAGTTTACGCCTCACTACGGTGTTCATGGTTGGTTGACGCTTGTCACTTTGGATACAATGACCACGTCCTTGTAATAGTAGCACTTCAAATCATAAGGCTCCGATGAATCATGATTGTGTTGAAAACACTGTCATATAGACTCAATGATACTATCTATTTTTTAGTGCACTATATGTATGAATATGAATATTGATTTTATGATTATAGGCGGCTTCCTTATTTATAGATTTGAGATATTTTTTTGAAAAACATGTGACCATTCATCAAGAGTCAAAAGTTACTATTCATTATGTTAAACGTATATTTCCACCAAAATACAAAATTTCTAATTTCCATTTAATTATTTAAATTAATATAATAATATTAAAAGTTCCAACAATGCTCTTGGAAATGGGGCGCCTATTGAGCTTATTATGAATGGCCCAAAGAATAAAATATTACTCTCTAAGTACCAACCATAGACACTTAAGCCCATTTTTAACCGAAATGGCTAAATATAGTCCTATTCAAAATTATAACCTTGTAAAATATTATTTTTTAAATAAATAGTATCAAACTATACTCATATACCGTCTTCAACCAACTGAAGGCGCAAAACATAGTCCGTCAATAATTTATTAGTTTTATGTTTATACTTACGGTTAATTTAATTAAACTACTTTTGGAAATTTTCAAATCTAACCATTGAGTTTCAATCAATTATTGCTATTGAAGAGTTGGATCTCAAAAAAGGTTAAGAAGAAGACCACATTTGACTTGCCTGATGCCCCTTTGGAGATGAATTTTCGAGCAAATTAGGCCATTTTCTAGCTTTTAACCTTTGAGATGACCTAATATTATCTTTCCCTCAGCCCGTATTGTTCATCTTTTCTCCCACTGCCATTGATCGATCCACATAGCTCATCATCATGAAGCCAACAATGTTCGTTCTCAATATTTATTCAACAATGAGGACATATTATAACCGGCAGCCCGTCATAGTAGCAGTGTAGTTGCTCTTATTGTGGTCTTCATCCTCGTCTAATATAGGGCTTACTCGCCTTTTCCAAAACCATTGGAAGGAAGTGCCGAGTCAATTACCGTTTCCTGACTCAGTGCGGCCGAGCCCAAGTGTATCGTCAAATGGGAGCTGAAGCTCGTAGTCACAAACCGCAACAGCAAGCACGGCTTCGATCTCTACATCAGAGATCATCTACAGGCCACACTCTTCTTGTACGATCACTGGCTTGGCAGCAGCTTTATGGTGACTACCAAGTCATTACATCCTCCCTTGCTTTTAACCAGCAAGACCAACCAGACAGCCACCTTAAGTTTCAAAATGCAAACTAATCGTGCCTACTTAAGTGAAGAGCTTATTGAGGAAATCTCCATAAGGATAATCCAAGTCCAACTGAATGTGATGGCTTGATATCGACTCATGCCCACCACTTCGAAGCCTGAGGGATTCCGTGTGTTGTGGCTCTCCTGCCCTGGCATGGGGCTGTGCGAGTTCTATTCTAACTGTAGCAAGGAAATCGTTTGACTCGTTTATTAAATGTGTTGGTAAATGTAGTTGCTTGCAATAGACAGACTGATGTTATGTAATTGGAGATAAATTGATTCTACTTAATCCCAAATTAATCCAGTGATGTCTTTACTTATCAAATTTGATTGCGCATTACATACATTGTTGTTGAGAAATTCAGGGTTTGGGCTCTTTAAACTAGCTACGTAATTTAATGATTTTCTCTCATTAAATCGATTACGTAATCAGTTTAATGAGATAAAAATATTAAATTAGGTAATCAGTTTAATGAGCCTAAACCCTGCATTTCCCAACAGCAATGTATGTAATGCGCAATCAAATCCGATAAGAAAAGACATCACTGGATTAATTTGGAATTAAGTAGAATCAATTTATCTCTAATTACATAACATCAGTCTGTCTACTGCAAGCAATTACATTTACCAACACATTTAAGAAAGAGTTAAACGATTTCCATGCTATGGGTAGAATCGAACTCGCACAGCCCCATGTCAGGGCAAGAGAGTCGCAACACACAGAATCCCTCAAGCTTTAAAGTCGTGGGCATGAGCCCAAATCGAGCCATCACCTGGTTTATCCCTCTAGAGATTTTCTCAATGAGTTCTTCACCGAAATAGGCATGATCAGTTTGCATTTTGAAACTCAAGGTGGCCGTCTGGTTGGTCTCGTTGGTTAAAAGCAAGGGAGGAGGCAATGACTTGGTAGCCACCATAAAGCTGCCGCTAAGCCAGCGATTGTTCAAGAAGAGCGTGGCCTGCAAATGATCTCCGATGTAGATATCGAAGTCATGCTTGCTTTTGGTGTTTGTGACTACAAGCTTCAGCTCCCATTTGACGGTACACTCGGGCCCGACCTCGCCAAGTAGGAAACGGTAACTGACTCGACACTTACTTCCAATGGTTCCGAAAAAGGTAAGTAAGCCCTGTATCAGATGAGGATGAAGACCACACTACTCACAATAAGAGCAGCTACACTGCTCATGACTAGGACGGGTTGTTGGCTATAATTTGTCCTCATTGTTGAATAAATATTGAGAACGAACACCGATGGCTATAATCTATCCTTTTTGTAATATGATGTTTTCTTTACTTACTTTGGTTTTTTTGTATTAGATTAGTCACCGACGAAGTTTGAACCTGCACCTTTATACAAAAGCTCAACTCATTTTCACCACTGTGGTAAATGGCTACTTGTCACTACTTACATTAGAATTCTTGTGAATGCATATGAGATGTGATTTGTTTTTTTTGTTGTAAATAATTAACGTTTTGTCTGAGAAAATTAGTTATATTTTGTACAACCCTCTGCAAACCTCATGAAGAGTTGCGACCCTTCATGAAAAGCTGATATCCAAACAAAGAAGAAAACGGTTTCTATATGGAAAGTAACATTCCTTGGCTGGAAAGACCAAGCCGTGCACAATGCTTAGTTTTCTGCATGCAAATATTGATACTTTCATTTCATGGAAGCAAATGGCAGAGTCATCACGGGTTTGGTTGGAGGATGGAAACACTCGGTTTGTTTAGCATCTATTGGTGAAAGATGGCTTGAGATATATACGTGTGTGTGTATTTCAGAAGTTACAATGTGTGGTTTTCCTATTTCTAAGTATGATGAAATAGTATATAATGGCATTAAAACAAATAAAAAGGTAATTTGCTTGTGAAAAGAGTAATTTTAAGATATTGAAATGTTAGAGATCTTCTCGCAAATACCTTGAAGGTGGGGGAGTTTACCAAAGTGTTAGTAAACTACTTAGTAATTAGGTCCGGTTACATATGTTTGGAGGACTTAAACGAAAGAAAACAACTGCTCGCAAATAAAATCAATTTTCATGCATGGATGAAATTTGTGACGGTCATACATTAAAGAGATAGTCAACCTAGTGGATCCAATTGTTAAGGTTTGACTAGAGAGTAAGTTGTATCATCGAGGGGAACGTTAAAAGCCCGTATTTGGACTAGTCATAGTGGAAACCCAACCTAGTTGATTGGAGATCCCAAGATCTAGGTTTAAAAAGGACAACTAAATTATGACAACTCAGGGTAGCATTGCGGAGATATATTCTCTTTCTGCCCATGCAAGACGAGTTGGAGTATTGCTCGGAAAACCTCTAGAAACTTGCTCGAGTGGCTAAATAGGTTACAAGGTCTTTAATGTATTAAAGAAGGATGGAATTCTAATAACCTTTCCACTCGATTCTCGTTATTTTTTACTTGAATTTCTCGTTTACCCTTTCAACTTTCTTCTTACTCATGATTAATAATCAAAACTATGTAATTTTTAGATCACTATGTAAACTTCAACTCTACAAAATTAACAAAATTGTCGATATTTTAATTAGTTAAGTGAAGAACATGATTTGTCTATTTTATAAATAACCGTTAGATGACTAAATAATTTTCAATTTAGTTATTTTTTTATAAATTGATGATCATTAAGAGTAACTTAAAAATAGATAGTTTGGATATTGTGCAACATTACAAGATAAAAGAAGAGTAAAAAAAGTAAGCTAATTGGTTTTGACATATTAGCTAACCAAATTATATATACATTGAAGAAACAAATTTAGAGATTGAGGTTATCTATTAGAGGTTGTGAAAACATATGTGGTGGACACGGTTAGAACTAAGCTAATTAGTTAATTTTGACATATTAGCTAACCAAATTATATTTCTAGCTAGTTGCTCCCTATCCAATCATTAGATAGGTAATACCAACCGAATTGGTGTGCAACTGTTAAACGTTGCAAAAAGAAAATATAGAGATTTGCCAATCTCTGTCAAACACGGAGGCATGTATTAATGTGGTAATGGTATCACACAGTACTAGGGTTTGCAGGTTGTAAAACACGGTGGTGCGTTTCTGTTATCCTGGTTGTCTTAGGAGTCAAGTTGCGGGAGCTAAGTCGGAGCTTTGCAGGTTTTGGAACTCTTGTACTAGAGATAGTTTAAGCTGTATTTATCAAAGCCATGTAAAAATATGAATTTTAAAGCTGCCTTCACCTTCACGTGAAAAGCAGCAAAAACTTGCTAATTTCTTGATAATTTTTGTTTGGAAGACGGGGAAGCTAGAAAGCGTTTTCTGTTTTTCCTTCTTCTGTGATGGTCAGCTGCAGAAGGAGAAGGCAGCACAAGGGGAGGACTTGTACCGTTGTTTTGTTTTTCTCTAATAATAAAAAACAAAGGTATCCATGATAACTTTTTTTTTTTTTTTGGAAACTAGTATCCATGATAATTTAGTTGGTAGACTTTTTGTTCATAAGGCTAATATATATCTCTATATATATACAAAAAGGCATTTCAAAAGTTTTAAGGAGCCAAAAATGACACATGTGAACTACAACTAATTGATCGAGACGATGTATCTTTATTCTCTTGCACGCAAGTTCGAACTTGTCCTAGTTGCCTCTTTGGAAAATATAAGCGATACTGATTTTTCTTACTAATACGAACGAGAGGAAAGGTAACGTTTGAACAAACTATATGGATAAAAAAAATCATAAAAACGCCATTGGCTTTAATAAATACAGTAACTGAGCTCAACCTCTCTCTACTACAAGCAGGGACAATATACATGTGCACGCGTTATGAAACCTGCAAAGCTCTGATGCGCAATTAGCTCCCAACGGAATTGGATGACAATGAAGACATTTTGGCTTGGTGGTTTCAGGGAAAATGAAAGAGGTAAAACCATTTATTTTGTGTGGATCAACATGTTTATTTTCTTCGATTCCTCATTTACAAAGACAACGCCTTTCTCTCCGCTTTCGAGCACATTTACCTTCTTGGATCTCGATAGATTTTGGCTCACTTTTCTGAGACGGTAGTGCAGGCGACGGTCTTGGGGCTCTCCTATCTGATTTCTGACCATGGATTTGTTCATATGATGACGGTCTCAGCTGGTATATGCGATGAATCTGGAGGCGGAGCATGAAGTTGCAAGCTGTCAAGGGGTTCGCGGCTGGCGAGAGAGAGAATGGGTGAGCGATCTTAGGGAAATTACAGAGTGAGAAAAGGGAGGGATGGGGGGATTTGATGGATGTTTACAGAGGGTCGGGGAGAAAAAGAGGGAATGAAAAAGGGGATGGAAAGAGACGGATAAACAGTCGAAGCTGAGCAATCCACAATGATTGACGAGTAGGCGCTCTTCCATTGTGCAAAGCGGTGGCAATTTCGTAAATAAATAGAAATTCCAATCTGAACATCAGTGAGGGCGGTGGCAATTTCATAAATAAAGTGATATTCGGTCCAAAACAACTGTTCATTTGAACAGTGCAATTGAAAACCCTTCTTTAGACTAAAGTAATGTTTCGATCGTAAGATCAATCAAGATATAATTAAGGGAAATTTTATTTAAACTCATTTAACCTCTTTTAACACTCAACTTAAATTTTAAATGTTAATTGTCTATTTCATCATATTGCATAATTACTATTAAGTACAAAATGAAATTAATAATAAAACTCAAATTTATCAATAAATCCAAACACTATAATTAAATTAAACCCTACAATCACTTTTTGTTTATCCTAAATTAAACCCAAACACTATTGCTCTGATATTTATCTTATTCGTATTACTTGGAAGGCTAATTTTCTCTTTACTCGTGAAGATGTTGAAGACAAATATATTTCTGGAGGCACAACCAATGGAACTCTAACAGAAAAGAATGAAACTAAAAGCACGAAGGTAAAAACTTTGAAGCTTAAACTTTTCTCTGCAATATTTTAGGCACTAACTTCTGTGACATTCCCAGGTTTCTGTTGCTGATAATGTTCGTTGGAAGGAACTCGGAGCTCTTGTAGCAGTCTGGCTTGTAATACTTGCAATGCAGATTGCTAAGGTTTTTATCTAGTGTCATACGTAGTCGGTTTTCCTTACACCGAATCTTTCCATTTGGAGTCTCCTTCACTTCTTTGTATTAAGAAATCAAATTAACGTGAATCTTACTTGTCGGTGCAGACTTATGTGAAGAAATGTTCCGGAACATATTGGTTGATAGAACTCTTGTAGTTACGTACATCTTCCATGCTTCTTGTACTAGGAAAAGAAAAACTTCTTTGTGCCTGCAGATAGCCAGAAATATGACCAAGATGAGACTCCTATTGATGGAATTTTTTCTTGTCGTATAAATTAGATTCCGGTGGCTATTGGAGTAACTTCATATCGGGCAGTTAATCTGTACAAAGGGCGCAGAGTAATTGCATCGAAGGAAGAAGCAAGCACAAAGTGGCCAGTTTACAAGCTTATTGCTTATTGCTTATTGCGCTGGTGGCATAGCAGCTGGTATCCTTGGTGGATTGCTTGGCCTCGGCGGAGCATTCATGTTAGGTCCCATTTTTTTAGAGATGGGAAAACAAGTGGGAGCAAAGATAAATTCACATATTGAATTGGGTTTATGGGGATATATTAGGTACTAAACTTGGGTTTAAAGAGATATTAATAGTTTCGTTAAAAATTAAATGGATGAAAAGAGTAAGTTGGGTGTAGAAATAGGTTAGATGGGCTTAAATAAAATTTTCCTATAATTAATCTTTGTTGTTAAATGACTTGCTAGGCTTTTGATGGATAACCAAGGAGGTGGTAATCCAGCGTCCAATGCCGCAGACCAACCAGTTGGCTTGGGCTGCAATTTGTGATAGTGATTCTTGCATTCCTAATTGTCATATGGGCATACTACATGCGTGACGAGTCTGCAATAAAAAAGCCGTTAAAAAAATAGGAACTAAAATCACAAGGAGGAACTAAAATCACCTTATAAAATTGAATAAAGTTATAAAGATGTAGAAAGTAGAACTTCTACCACTGGCACTGCCATTAAATACACATGCACAGACATGGAGTCAAGTGTTATCGTATATTTGTACTTTTGTCTTAGCCCACATCCAACGCATCCACTAACACCTCATCAGTCTAATTTATGCATCTATCTTCCAGTTATCCAGTCACACTTCTCTAATACTTTCAGAATCATTTATGTGCTTAGTCTAAGACTTCATATATGATGGGTGCACATCATGGTTCTCAATGGATGTGTAGGCACATGAGAAATGATAGGATTAAGATATCTGAGGTAAAATAGGAGTGACCTGAATTGAAGATAAGATGGGAGGAAATCGATTAAGGTGTTGGGCACATGAACTGAAAACCTTCAAATGCTTCAGTTAGAAAATGTGACTATGAGAAGGAGACTCAAGACAAAATGGGTAGATAAAGACCTAGGAAAGAGACTATAAGAAAAGATATGGAGTACTTTGAGCTAACAGAAGACTTGATGCAAAGTCATTCCAGTTACATTACAGGATTCATACAGCCGATCTCACTTAGTGAGATAAGATTTAGTTGTTTGGTATTTTCATTTTTGGATTTCAACATATATCAGTGTGACATAAATACTCTTAAAGTTGCCTTACAATTACAAGCAACCAACCTTCCTTTTGTGTGGTCGAGCAAGGTTCATGCATGGAGGATATTAAAGGACCGCCGGTTCATACGAATGTGGAAAATCATCAGCTGTTTTTCATTTTTGCAGAAAGAGTTTGGCCATGGATGATAGTGTAGGTAATAGGTGGTGCAACCTCAATCAATGGTCCATATAATGGAAACATAGACACACCATATTAGCCACATTCTAATCATGTACATTTTTATGTTTCCACACTAGTCTTGAAAGCCTACACCAAGATCCGATTTGTGCTTCACAGTGCAAAATCATTCTCCAGTTTCACCTTTTAAACTTCACAGTGCAAGATCCGATTTGTGCTTCAAAGCTAAAGGTTTTTTATTTTATTTTAGTTACTCATAGAATTATCATTTACATGTTAACCACGATGAATTATCACTATATGAAAGCTTATATTCTTTGTGTTGTCTATATTACTTGGATAATAGCTTGCCTCAACAACTTATACAGATTGTTAAGGATAGTACTTTCATCAAAAAAAAAAAAAAAAAAAAAAAAAAAGAAAGCTAAAGGATAGTAATTACTTACAAAAGAATAGAGAAACCCTAACCCTAACCCTAGCAGCTGACTGTGCAAGAATCCCTATGACTATGAGCCATGGCTTGATTATATAGCTGAGCCTGAGCATGGTTATCATCATGCGGGCACTGCCTCTGATCCAGGTTATGCTTTTATCTTTCATGCGGTTTTTGTCTTCGAATTAGAGTAGATTTTTTTCTCTTCCTATTCTCATTCCCTTACCTCCCATTTCTCACAAATTACTTTTTATCTTATTGTCTCTATAAAAAAAAATCAAAATAAGATATTGACATGGTTTAACCGTAACCGTTCAAGTAGGAGGAGATGGAAGATGAGAGAGATTAGGAGGGAAGATAACCTTCATCCCTTCGAATTAGGTTGATGCTTTTATTCGTGGAGTAAAGAATCCCAACTACTATTTTCAGATCCAATCGAAACTAATAATCCCAACTACTATTGTACTAATCCCAACTAACTATGTTCTCTTTCCCTCCCCGCACAATCCCATTATATAATCACATGAGAATTGACACTTTTCAAAACCTAACCCTCCTCTTGTTCTTCTCCTGCTGCTTGTTTGTTTTATAGAGATAAGAGAATATAGTTTGTGGGTGGGAGAAAAATCTATCCGAGAACAACTCCTGCTTACTTTGTTTGTTACATGCTTACTTTGCTTGTTACATAGAGTGTAGGTGTGAAAAAAGTTTGTGAGAGAAAATAAAATACAAGGTAGGAAAGGGAAAGGGAACACAATACAATATATGCTCTGATTTAAGGTATGGAAAATTATCAACTTGTTAAACTTATAATGTGCTGCTTGGGGCAAAAAAAAAAAAAATAATACTCACAGTGTTGCTGCCCTACCGGGGAATACTAAAATTTTCCTATTGTTTTTCATTTAACAGATTGTTGCTACCTCCGGAATGGAGTCCCCAACTGAATCGGATGACGATGAAGACCCTCAAATTGCTTGTCACACAATTTTGGCTTTGGTGGTTTTAGGGAAAATGAAATAGGTAACCCTTTATTTTGTGTGAATCAACATATGTTTATTTTCTTCGAGCTCCTCATGTACAAATACAACGTCTTTTTCTCCACTTTCTAGTTCGAAGCTCATACACGTTCACATTCTTTTTTATTTCAAGGTTTACTTTGACAAACACTGACCACAACATTCTACCTGTCTTTGACTCCTTAGATACATAGTAAATATGTTTATTGTTTCTCGTTCATTGTTTGCTTGCTTGATGGGTTTTAGTCAATCTTTTGCTTATTAATGGATGGTTGAGGATCTTGGGATGGTCAGTTTTATGAGCATTGGGTGATTTGGGTTAGCCATATGCACTGCTTAAAGATGAACAAAATTATGTAGTTGTTTACTTTCCTTAATGATTTATATTATGAGCTCAAAGTTGAATTTATTTTTATTTTTATTTTTTGGAGTTTGATTGTTCATGTTTGGACCCAATGATATATTTTGTTCTATTGTGATGTACTTTCTAGATATGACCGGTGGAACGGAAGACAAAATTGAAGTGATTATGCTTCCAGCTCAGCCATCGTGTCTCCAGCACTCTAACTGATCCGTACTCTAAATTACAACGAAAACTATATACGTAGATCATATTTTAGCAGATTCCCTTCATGATTGGCCCAAGGAATCCATCAGAACAACAGCAAAAGAAGCAAACACAATCCCTGGATTGTGTCACTAATTGGAAGAACCCTCAAGTCATGCTACAGAAAATATTTCTAAACTTATAACTGCAAACTAAGAACCATATTTTTCTATTCTTTTTTAAATAGGAAACCTTAGTTATTTTCTTCATTATTAGTTTCCTATAACTTTTTCTTAAATTGTCAAAAGAGTCAATGCTCCTATAACTTTCTTATATCTTTTTGGAAAAATTCAAGCATAGAAAGGAGAAGAAAGGGAACTTTTCCTCAAACCCAACTTTGAAATTCCAAGTTCAAATCACTTATACATATTACCTTGTTCTTACATTTTCGTAGTTTACCCTTAACTAGGGGTCACATAGAAACCCTTAAGTAGCAAAAATAAGAAGAAATATATGCATATACAAAAAGATGATACCAATATTCAGATTCATATCTCTCGTTTCAAATTACTTACTGAAGTTTGCCTGTACAAGATTGCCAAAGGAATCATGTTTGAATGACTGCCAACTTGACCAATCCATAACCTTTCCAATGTTGCTCCTGGAATTAGATTCTTTGTTAAGGAGAAATAATTATATGTTCTGCCAAATTAGAGAACAAAAGGTTGGATAAGAAAACATGTTTTTATATATAGATGAAATATTTTGTTAAAAAAAGGGAATTATATCTTCTGATAAATAATGTGCATACATAAAACAACCATGTGCTCATCAGAGAAATCTTCCGTCTCTGTCAATAAATTCTAAATTTAGCTGAAATATTCCTCTTTGTCCTCTGGTGTTGTTTACTCTATCTCTTGTTACTAACTTTGTGTTTGTTACGCCAAAAAAAAGAGCATCGCTAAAGTGAATTTTCTGTATACAAATGAAGTAGATAAAATTTTAGAAATGCAACTACCAAGAATAAAGTAACACTCGGGAAATATGTCTTATAAATAGAGATTTTTGGTTGGGGAGTTTTTGTGTTAATATGTGGTGACTACTCAATGATAAACAACACAAAGTAGGTAGTAACAATCACAAAGTGAATAGGGATAGTTACCTGCCAGTGTCGAATTCGAAGTATTCCTATTTTTACTAAAGATCATGCTATGACATGAAAGATTCCATACTTGTAACATCCCATCAGAATGAAGCACAAATGCAAGTGCGTTTCCACGAAAGATGCATATCACCAAGTCTTGCACAGCCCCTATCCTCCTTCCCCTGCATTATAAGTTCATTTTCCAGGGTATAAAAGAGTAATTAACACGGCAATTTAAAACTCTACAGTTCAAGAAAGAAAACTAAAGTGATCCATCGTGTTTTTGAGTAAAATCTTTTAGTTACTTATCAAAAAAATGATGCATAACACAACTAACATTATATACATAATGTAACAAAAGATCCTACTTCTATTCAAACAGGAGTGGACAAGGTAACCCACAGTATTCTCTCTTCATAATTCATTTAACCTTCTTGATCTTCTTCTGTGGCTTGTTTGTTTTATAGAGATAAGAGAAAATAGTTTGTGGGTGTGAGAAAAATAGTTTAAGGGACTAATGGTAATAGTCATGGATTTTTAGTTAAGAGATCGTTGCTCCAATTAGGTTAAAGTTAGGGGACCATTGCTACAATTTTCTCTATGCTTTTATCTTTCATTGTTTTTCGCCTTCGAATTAGGTTGATGCTTTTATTCGTGGAGTAAAAAATCCCAGCTACTATTTTCAGATCCGATCAAAACTAATAATCCCAACTAGTTTTGTACTATGATCTCTTTCCCTCCCCCACAAGGGGTGTGCTATCCACTCACATTTTTTACTTCTCACACATCTTCTTAGTTTTAGGTCGTCGGATCGAATGAATCAAAGAAGATTAAATAACATAATTAACAAGAGGTGTGTGAAAAGTAAAAGGATGTGCGTGGATATCACAACCTCTCCCAACAATCCCATTATATAATCACATGAGAATTGACATTTTCAAACCCTAACCCTCCTCTTGTTCTTCTGCTGCTGCTTGTTTGTTTTATAGAGATAAGAGAAAATAGTTTGTGGGTGTGAGAAAAATAGTTTAAGAGACTAATAGTCATGGATTTTTAATTAAGGGAACATTGTTCCAATTAGGTTAAAGTTGAGGGACAATTGCTATTTTCTCTATGTTGTTATCTTTCATGCAGTTTTCGTCTTCGAATTAGGTTAATGCTTTTATTCGTGGAGTAAAGAATCTCAGCTAATATTTTCAAACCGATCAAAACCAATAATCCCAACTACTATTGTACAATGATCTCTTTCCCTCCCCACAAGGGGTGTGCTATCCACACACCATTTTTTTACTTATTATACACTTTCTCAGTTTTAGACCATCAAATCGAATGAATCAAAGAAAATCAAATGACATAATTAACAAGACGTGTGCAGATATCACCCCCCCCACCCGAAAAAAAAATCCATTATATAATCACATGAGAATTGACACTTTTCAAACCCTAACCCTCCTCTTGTTCTTCTGCTTGTTTGTTTTATAGAGATAAGAGAAAATAGTGTGTGGGTGTGAGTAAAATAGTTTAAGGAACTAATGGTCATGAATTTTTAGTTGAGGGATCATTGCTCCAATTAGGTTAAAATTGAGGGATCACTGCTACAAATTTCTCTATGCTTTTATCTTTCATGCGGTTTTCGTCTTCGAATTAGATTGATGCTTTTATTCGTGGAGTAAAGAATCTCAACTACTATTTTCAGATCCGATCAAAACTAATAACCCTAACTACTATCGTACTATGATCTCTTTCCCTCCCTCCCCCCCCCCCCCCCCACCACCATTATTTAGTTCACACACACCTTCAATTTTAGACCGTTGGATTGAATGAATCAAAGAAAATCAAATGACAGAATTAACAAGAGGTGTGTGAATATCACACCCGCCCACAATCCCATTATATAATCACATGAGATTGATCAAAAAAATAATAATCACATGAGAATTGACACTTTTCAAACCCTAACCCTCCTTTTGTTCTTCTTCTGCTGCTTGTTTGTCTTATAGAGACTAGCATTTGCCTACACACTTTGTGTGTATGAACATAATTTTTTAGAAAATAAGAAGGAAAGAGGGAGAGAGAACATGGGGAGTGGGAGGTTTTTGTTTTTGGTTTTCTTTTCTTTTGGTTTTTTTTTTTTAATATTGGAAGTATTTTAACATCACCTATAGGTGAGACTTCAATAAAAATTGTAAAATTTGGACCAACGAAATTACATTTTTGCCTATCATTTTGTGTGATAGAAGACTAATTTGTCTTTTCACCTTCTTTTGATTGACAAAGAAGGTAGAGATAAGAGAAAATAGTTTGTGGGTGTGAGGATAATCTCTCCGAGAAAAACTCCTGCTTACTTTGTTTGTTTTATAGAGGGTAGCTGTGAGAAAAGTTTGTGAGAGAAAATAAAATACAAAGGAAGAAAAGGAACACCATACAATATATGCTCTGATTTAAGGTATGGAAAATTCCCAACTTGTTCAACTCATACTCACAATGTTGTTTGGAGCCAAAAAGGAAAATACTCACAGTGATGCTGTCCTATTCGGGAATACTAAGGGCCTGTTTGGTATCATATTTGAAATTTTTTATCATTTTTCAAAATATTTCTTAAGAATATTTCTTGAAAACAATTTTCTTTAAAACTCAAAAACTTGATTGGTTTGCGATTTAAAATTTTTGAATCTTACGACTTAAACTAAACAAAGAGATCTAAAAAGATGGGGTCGCATGAGAGGGAGAAAGAGGAGAGGGTAGGAAAGAAAGTAAGAGATGATTGAAGGAAAAAGAAAGAAGAGAGAGGATCAGACGAGATAGAGAGGAAGAGGAGTGAGAGAAAAAACCGAGAGAATGAAGAGAGGAGATTGGAGGAGAGACAAAAAAGGTATAAAAAAAAAGAGGAGAGAGAGAAATTTGGAGTGAGAGGGAAGGAGGGAGAGAAGTAATAAGTGATGAGCTTAAGTTTTAAAACTCTAAAAACTCACTTTTTATGTTTTTAGATAATAAACTATATTTTTGAGTTAGTCTTAAGTTCAATTTTTGAAAACAGTGTTACCAAACAAGTTTTTAAGACATAAAATTTGAAAACTGTTTTTTAGTTTATAAAATTGGATTCAAGTAGAGTATCAAACATGCGCTAAGATTTTACTATTGTTTTTCATTTAACAGATTGTTACTACCTCCGGAATCGAGTTCCCAACCGAATTGGATGACGACGTAGACCCCCCCTCCCCCGGCGAATTGCTTGTCACACAATTTTGGCTTTTTTAGGGAAAATGAAAAAGGTAAAACCTTTTATTTTGTATGGATTAATATGTTTATTTTCTCCGACTCCTATGTACAAAGACAACGCCTTTCTTTCTGCTTTCTAGCTCGAAACCCGTACACATTCACCTTCTTTTTTTCCAAGGTGTACTTTGACAAACTCCGACCAAGTTTTACTTTCCTTAATGATTTATATTAAGAGCTCAATGTTGGATGTTTTTTTTTTAATTTTTGGAGTTTGATTGTTCATGTTTGGACCCAATGATATATTCTGTTCTATTGTAATGTACTTGCTAGGTAACCAAGTAATCCTGCAGCCAATGCCGCAACTCGATTGTGGTACTATGGACGGTGGAACGGAAGACAAAATTGAAGTGATTATGGCTCCGGCTCTAGAGGCCAACTAACTTGGCTCAAGATCATGTTGTGGCCACTACCAGTCGCGATTGTAATTGGCATATGGGCATATTACATGCATGAAGAGGAGAGTATCGCAAAGGGATCCGACGGTTTTTTCGAATCTTTGTATCTCACTGTCCCGAATACTGGTGTTTTGATGTTGATACATTACTTTTTTTTTTTTTTTTGGCGCCTGGGGTTGGTTGTCTTCAATCTCAAACAACTCAAGGACTGGTTTAACCAGAGGTCTAGCTATATCCAGCTTGTTTCTGCAACAATTATGTTGCTTTTATTGCTGATAGGCTTAGGTATTTCATTAGTATATGTATTGGAGGGTGAGAAGTTCTACAATTTAGATGTGTGGTACTTTAATATAATCACTATAATGAGAGTTGACAACGGGGATTTTTCTTTCACGTCCCCCGAAGCTCAAGTTTTCGCTTCCGTCTATGTATTTATAGCATCGCTACTTGTGGAAAACTCTGAAGGGGAATTAGACAATGTTGCTGATGAAATTCAAAATGCAATAGGATGACTACAAGGTTGGATTCAAGTCTTTAATAACACGCGTAGAACTTCGAGCCTCATTCACTCTCTTTAGGAATGAAATATCGCCAATTAATGACATCATCCATCCGTTTCAGATAGTTTACAACAATTTATTCTAATACGTTTTCCATTTGGGATTTAAATTTTTTTTTTCTTCTGACAAGCGTAATTGATTCAATGAAGGAGACAAGACCAGAGAACCAAGAAGGTGCAGTTGTCAACTGAATTCTCTAGAATAATATCATTGTTTTTATTTAGTGGCCAATTAGTTTTGTTTTCTAGCAAAAAAATTCATTAATTAGTTTTGTTTAGTGGCCAAGAATTCAACGGCTTAGAATTTCTAAATAAGAATCTATCGACTTTTAAGTCATTTTATTGGTGGGACTGAATTTTATTTACTTTTAACCTACAATATTGAACAAAAAGTTACAATAAATCTATCAGCTTCAGAGATTCTTCATGTATTTTTAACTACTAGCCTCTTTGGAAAATAAGCGATACTAATTTTTCTAACTGGTACGAACGAGAGGAAAGGTAACGTTTGAACAAACTATACGAATAAAAAATCATGAAAACAGGATCACATTCATTGAGATTGAACTTTGAATTTGAGTAGAGAGTCATTGCGACCATCCATGGCTTTGATAAATACAGTAACTGAGCTCAACCCCTCTCTCCTACAAACACAACAAGGACAATATATGCACGCGTTATGAAACCTGCAAAGCTCTGACACGCGCAGTTAGCTCCCGAACTTGACTCCTAAGACGATCAGGATTACAAAAGAACTCAACAAAGACACCTCGTTGAAGCCCAATTTCCTTGGCATGATGTTTTACAATCTGCATGCCATACATATTTCCAATATTTATAACACGATTATGGTCCAGAAAGTAGTTAACTAAACCAATATATGCGCAAGAAAGCAGTTACCTCATTTTTCTTACGATGCTCCAGTGTCACCTATTCAACTGCAGCAGAGAGTTTTGCATTTATTTTCTCCATTTCATCAAGATCTTTCATCAATGGCTTTTAAACAAAGACAAAGATAAATGTACAGGAACAGATGCGAGAATGTACTAAATAATTACCGGAACAAGCTGCAATAACATTGTGTTCAAATGGCCCAATAGCGGATCAGAAAATGTAGAAGGAAAGTAACATGTCTAACATGAAACTATGATTTCAACGCTAGGATACATTAGGACAACTAAAGGTTTTTTTCGTTCTTTTAGTTGTTCGTATAACTATCATTTTAAAAGGAAACATAAAATGTTAACCACGGTGAGTTTATCGCTATATTATGAACAATACTTGTATTCGGTCTTTCAACCAAATTTAGATATCAAACTTATCGCACACGAAAAACATCAATTTCAAAGCAAGTTAAAACATAGAACTGACCAAGGTTGAAAAAATATCTCAACAAGACACGATTCTCCTAGTTCAGATCTTCTACTTTGTGACTTTTAGGTGCACACAATGCATAGAATACCATACAGGGGAAAAATGAATACCGGTAAAAATGGAAACAAACGAAGCAATAAGAAATGAAGGTTTAACAGTGATGTCATACCCGTGGGGTCAGTATAGGTTGTGCTGTTGTCGAAGAGGCAAATAGCAATTGCTGCAAACTTTGAATTAAAGTGCACCTGATACAATTATCAAGTTAGAAGTTTTCCCACAAAATGAAAAGGCGATGAGACACAAATTCATTGTAGATATTTTTATGCAGAAGAGATGACCAAATCAGCGTCCTTGAGAAGGCATCTTTATTCGTGTTAAAGATAGGGAAGACATGCTAGACCACTACCATAAAGTCTATCCAATGCCAGACAGGCCCATGATGCCAAATTACATCAAATTCTACCATCAACCATGCATATTTTACATTTTGTTGCTGATAGGTAAGTTTGCACCTCTGATTCAATAACTTTAAGCAAGGAGTATGCTCCGAGCATATTTTTCTTTTCCAACTGACAAGCCATTTTCAAGAACTGATGCCTTGCAAGCTGATTAAGAAGATGACTTATAAACTGCCAAGACAATTGAATAAGAAAATGTTAGACCAGAAGATCAGGAATCTTTGTGATATGAACTCATTGCCCTTTTGATTGATAATTAGACAATTAGTAGCTAACAATACCGCTTTCTGCCGGTTAATGTAATATTCTTGTCGCATGACCTTTAAGTCATAATCACCTACAAATTGATAATTCAGATCACATTAGCTACAAGCTTTTTGAGCCATGCAAGGCAAATAATCTGATGTTGCTTCATCCTACAGTTCTAGATTGGTTTAGTTACGTTGCAATATGTACGTGTCTTGGAGTTGAGCCAACTCCCAACAAGGACCCAGAATAGTCTGAGAAAGGAATACACAGTAAATCAAACAGTATAACTCAAACTAAATCAATGATATGAATTTGTTTTGAAGGCAGAAATAAGCATACAAAAAAATCTTGTAAGAGTCTCACAGTCTGCACCACCCCCAAGAAAAACAATTTAAAGAGAAAACCCCAGAAGATAAATGAAAGTATAAATACAAGCAAAATGATTAGCAGGTAGCATGTCCATGATCCTTTCCCCATGAGGGTCCTCTCTATGACTACAACTTGAACTAGAATCCAACTTTTTCTCGGGGAAGATTTTGGAAATTTGGATATAACAGGTAAACGTAGGAAACTTAAAACCCAAGAACACATTCAAACCTCAAATAATAATTTCTCTTCCTTGGGATAAGAATTAGATAGTTCTCCAACAAGTTCTGCATGGTTTCTCCTGTACACATATTAGATTCCCTTTCATCAAAAGATACTGTCAAATGTAGCAGATATGGAAAAATTGAAGTCTACCACTATACAAAGCATAATGAATTGACATGTAAAAATGCATTGTACCTACGGGAATGAAGATCAAGATGGATGTGAGCTTCATCTGATGATACTTGAGATTTAAGTGCCATTAGAATTGCTTGCTGCATAGCATTCTCAACTTGGGTTTCCACCCATTGTCTTTCACTTGTCCCAAAACTGCACAATATTTAGCAGTAACAGAGTCAGCAGGGATTCCAAATTTACAAACAACAAAAAATGCCAGCATGGAAGTTGACAAGAAAAAGGTTAACCAGCCACAGATATAGAAGTACCACATCTATTTGAGTACCAGAAATAGATAAATCATCTAAACAACAAACGTATGGTTGAATCATTAAAATACCACATCATTTCAAAGAATGTGTTTGTGTGATACACAAGCATGTGTGGAGAGAGAGAGAGATTGATGATGAAGAAGATATAACAGAATACAAACAAATAAAAAGGAAATTTTCTGTACCTCTCAAGTGTCAGAGAAGTAAAATAATTAATATACCCTCTCACTTTGATTACACAAAAGGAATACATCCTCTAATTTCCATCATACCATAAATCAAAATATCAACATTTTTGGACCTTCTTTGGGGACTTTCATAAAGGCTATCAACCTTTTGTACCTTCTTTGTAGATTCTTAAAAGAAATAAAACGATTGAAGTAAATAATAACAGCAATTGTTCTGGTTTCTTAAAGAGGATGTCGTGATCTGAAATCTGAAAAAATAAGTAGGCATCATATCATTTTATACAAGTTAAAATTTCGTAAATAGGGGGAAAAGTTACATACATAGAACAAAGTCGTTGCAACTCAGAGACACGCTGATGATGAGATTTTTCTAAATCTGCTGCAATCAAAAGACCAAGTAAAAGGAGTCAATATTTGCTACTCTATATAAGTTAAAACAGCTTAAGATATCCAAATACCTAGGCAACTCTAGATTATGGATATTCGTTTATGCAAATAATCAACATTTGCATCAAAGTGATCATGACATGAATGCACATGGATGGCACATACTTTCTGGATTGAGAAAAGCAAAACTACAATGGTACAAATGAAACCATATCCCTATTTTTCATTTTTCAGTGACATATGAGCAGAAAAACAAGAAGAAAATTATTTGTGGCAGGCATAGTATGCTTCTGTACATGACTAAAGCTGTGCATATTTAAAAAGATCCATTTGATTCAATTTACGAATTAGCCGGAATTAATATTTTCAAAACGAAAATAGCATCTGGTATTAGCTGAGGCATCAAATTATATATATATATTTTCAAAGTTACAAGCATCCAGCATGCACATGTAATCTCGACTCTATTACATCAACAAAGTGGATAAGCAACATATTGGAAAAGCAAAAACAATCTGGAGATATTAATCTTGAAAACTTAACGGGGAGAGAGAGGAAAATACAAGAGTGAAAAATAAGCAATAAAAGCCATAGGACGGGTTACCTCTTACTATGACGTTTGAGATATCTTCAAGACTCACCCATGAACACTTCGATTTGCCCTCTTCAACAACTAAACGAAAAGGACCCTGTTCATATCACTTAGTAAGGCCTTCATTTTCCTTTTAATAACCTAGTAAATTCTTAAAAGGTGCAACTCTAGTACATGAAGTATACAATAGAGAAACTGGCAAGAAGCAAAAAAGATACAATGGAATAGATAGGTCCACAAGAAATTTACAAGAGATGAGAGGAAAAACATGATTTCAAGAACTTATCCAGAAGATTTTCAATACTAACAAGATAGAATTTTCTGAGATGAACTTGTGAAATATGAATACTAGAAATCCGAATTTTGCTAAATTTTCTTTTGATAAATAGCAATCTTGAAATTATTCCCAAAAAAATACACAATTGGAACAGAGTATTACAATTTAATTTCAATGCAGAGGATCTAGAAATAAAGCTGGCAGCCTGCCACGAAGTTTTGATGGATAAGTTGCAGCAATACTGGCTAAATTTCCGTCCTAAGTGAAAGCAACACTGATGCACGACCAATTAAATTAGCAATATTAAAACTGGAAAGAAAAGGATGATCGTTCATACACAATCAGTAAATAAATAAGATTAACAATGCTGAGAGGGTTTTTTTTTTTTTTTTTTTTGGGGGGGGGGGGGGGCGGGGGGGTGTGCTATTATATACATACTGTGTCTAACTGCTTGGCTCCTTGATAAAAGATGAATCTCCAATTAAGTATGCATGAAAGTCTGAGTAGATGCCATCCCCTGCAAGTTTAGTGCTAAAAATTCATAAATATGAAAAGCAGAAATAGTGAGCTTGATTGTTGAATTCGCAAGCAGAAAAGTGATATCGCATTCCTCCATCAGTTGTGCATAAATCACATAATAATTCTCATATTAAAATGCAGAACATATACTGGCCGTTAAATAACAAAGATAGTTGTAAAATGTCCAAATAGTCAACAAAAGTACTGAAAGGTAAAAGAGTATAATACCATCCCCAGAATGATAATGGGCCAACTCTTGTGCTGTAGAAGCCATCCTTCCAAGAACTGCATTCATCTAGATTACAAAGAAAAAAATTACGAATCTTATGAAATTTTAGGTAGAAATAAACTTCTAAAGCTACTTTTCTCATCAAAAAATCGATCAAAAACCCTATACACATAGTTGTTTGTACAAAGGCAGGTTGAACTGCGAGTTTTTGTTTGCAGACAAGTCACTGAGTATCCAAATGCTCATTCACATGGTTGCAGACAACATAGTATACATATTATATGGAAAACCAAACCCAATCAAACATATTACTAATACAAAAAACCTAAATGGATCAAACTTATCTATTATCATTGTCCTCAATTTGCTCCACCACCAATGTCTGAGAAATTGATTTTCAACTTAGTCAAGAAAATGACTAAATCCATTTCAAAATTGATCACCAATGCACAGAATATATCTCAGTGATTGTAGCCATTCTAGTAAGGGAGCCTTCTTTTTACCAATATACCTGCAAATTTCTTGCAGAGAGGCTATTGTCTATAGTTGTAAGATGTCCATTGACAGTAGATGTTGCAGCAACTCATGCCCGTCTCCCTTGGATCAGAGTAGAAGCCTGATCAGTAAGCATGTCGAATTGGGAATGCAGATGCCTAAGCTGTCTCTGCAACTGTAAAGCTTCAGCTTTATAGGCCAAAGTTGCATCCCTAAGGAAGAAAAGAAGTCCATAAGTACTGGGAACAGGATTCCACAATGCATCACCAAGTAGGTAGAATATGCAATTACCAAGCATAGCTTTTCGTTATCCAAACTACTAAGAATTTATAGGCACACTAGTCCGCCACCTATTTCTGTAAATTATCCTTTCATTACCATCCTCCCTTCTCGCCATGATTTACCGCAAGAAAAATGAAACAAACAAATCAAATAAGCAATACACCCACACCAAGAAAATTCCTATGCTGCCAAAATCTCTTCTCGATCCTCAGGTACAGGCCAGAACACAAAAATATGGATGAACTAATGCATCACTAGAGGAAAAATAACTAAAAGAGTATAAAAAATGTAAAAAGTATGGTAACGGATATCTTTGAGTCCCTCCTCGGCTGCAAAAACCGCCTCCTGGTTGTCTGGCCTGGAAGCAAAGGCCGAAATGCTATCGTAAGCAAAGTACAAATCCTCTCCCTGCACAATCAACATTTTTATCAAATTATCAATACATAAACAGTTTGAAGTTCGAACAGAGTATATAAAACTCAACAATTATGACTGCTAACAACAAAAACGAGAATTTTACCTCTAATAGCTTCCCCTCCTGTACAAATTGCTCATATCTACACACACAAAAAAAACAATAATTTCAGAATTATATACAAATTTTCAAAATTCAACCGACAATGAATTATGGGGGAGAGAGAGAGAGAGAGAGAGTAACTGGGAGAGTACGGGGAGAGAAAGGACGTTGGAGGGGCGGAGGCTCGAGCAGATCCAGTCGAGGATGGGTCGAGCGTCGTCGTATTGGAAGGGCCATTCGAAGCTGTCAGGGTCCAATGCACAGCGTCGCCCCGCTCATTCCCCGGTCGTTTTTTTGTCTCCCTTCTCTTACTCAGTCGTGAACGGCGGTGCCTCGGGACCAGATGTTGCGATTTTTCTGCTTTCAATTTCAAATATTTGCCAGCGACAGAGTGAGAGTGAATTTTTGGGCCGTTTTGGCGCCGGCCTTGACAAATTGACGTCGTCTATTTTTTTTCATGCTTCGGTTAGTTGTACGTTGAGGACATTCTTGCCCTTTTCTCTTCGGATAGAGGATATTTTTGCCGAGTTCGGGGCCTTCTGGCATCCTATCGTTTTCAATTGAACTCGAAAGTTTAAACGGCCGGCTAGCTAAAAACAACTTCTTTTTTTTTTTTTTTTTTTTTTTTTAAATATAGGAGGTATTCAAGTCTTGATACCACACGATTCAACAAAACATTTGGCTTCTATTTAAATGGTACGGTGATCGTAAAAAGTTCGAACTCACATTAGACCAATTTTTAGTGTTAAAACCTTACTAAATAAAGTTAAAATGATACATAAATAGGTTTTCACGAATCTTGTTTAAAATAAACATTAATAGATCAAGTTGGTTAAGTTTTCATACATGTCGTCGTTATTTTTCTGTCAAAATTAATCACAATGCTACTTCAATATAATCAAATGTACATTTAAAGTTTTGAGATCGTTCCGAATCATTTAGCTGCAAAGATAAGAGCACACTATTATAGGTACATTAGGAGTTTGTCGTCAAGTTATGATTTTGCTCATGTAGTTTTTGGTTCAAGTGATACTGAGAAAAAAGATAAGAAGATTCAAACACGAGACTTCAATTACAAAATTTAGTTAAACCCAATATGGGGCCAAATTGCATTTTTGTTCCTTGTAGTTTAAGGGTAGGAGTAATGTCAACCGATTGAGCTATCCCTTCTATTTTATTCTTGTAGTTTGAGTAGATTTGCACTTTAATCCATTTAGTTTGATTTGTCGCCAATTATTCAAGAATAACAAATAGTAATTAGTAACAACACAAACTGCATAAATCATAATTTGGCTAATACGTATACAATATGCAATTCTGATGGGATTAAAATATCAAAACTCCTATGCATTTTCAAAGAGCCATATCAATCGATTCAAACCTGCCAACCGCTACAAGAACAAGCTGCCTGTTGTGGGTAGTAGTACAGATACCAGAAGTCATCACAGTGACAGTCGAGGAAGAGATGAAAAGGAAATGCTGCGCCTTTCCAAGCCTCTTGTCGTGTACATACATAAGTGCATAGACCATTAGAAGTTCTTCTTCACTCTCTTTCAGAATCCGAGAAGTATCTCTGGGCATCAAATGGCTGTCTCCGGGAGTTCATATCATGTAAGTCAGGCTGCCTCGGGGAATTCATATCATGGAAGTTAGAAGGAGCTTCTCCAGACATGGGTGCAAATGCTGCAGCTCGAATACATAAAACTAATGAGAAATACACACTTGAGACAATTTTTCTACTGACAATAATATATCAGGAACAGAAAATTGTGCATACGAAACAAAATAACTTAACTAGCGCATATGCGGATGACAATTTCAAAAACGACCATCCTAATAAACAGTTTGGAAATGATGATATTCTTAATGTTTTTTTTTTTTTTGAATTCTTAGATGTTTTTGCCCCGTAGTGCAAGTTTGTTCGTCTGAGGATCTTTTTCAATTTGCAAGAAATAGATATTTCGGAATCACTTGGGGCTTTGTAATATGAGGTCAGCTCTCTAGCGGCAACAATAACAGGATGAATCAAAGTCAATATATGGGAACTGTAGCGCACTTAATCATTAGTCCACAGAATTTTGGAAGTCCTATAGCCTATAAAATCTAGGAATTTACAAAAGACATACAACCTTGGACTACCCAACGAATGAACACCAAATAATCAAACCACTGCTCAATGTACAATCAAGGATATTGGTGGAAGAACATTCTTCACCTAATTGTGTACGAGGGGCCATTATTCCAGAAACCAAATCACAAAAGCAGAAGTTCACAACATAAAACTGTTAGATTGTGAGTATGAAGCATGTTTGAGGATTAGCTATAATATTGGATGAATTCTTGAATGGAAAAGTCTTGATAAGGTGTTCGTATGAATCCTATTTCTTGTAGGATTATGAGTGCTTTTAGTGTTCCTTTGTGAAAAGGTTTTGGATCCTACACTAATTGATCTTGTACACTCATTGTGTGAGAGTTCAACACTAATTCTAATAGGAGAATGAGTTGGATTAATGTTGTATATAACCTCAATCACTGCTCTTGCAAAGACACGGCTCATCTTGTATTGAATACCTATTATTCAGAGAGTTCTCTAGTTTTGCTAAAGAGGAGAAGATTGATTGGTTGTGAAGCTGCTATGGCTTCTTCGAGTTCAAGTTCTGCAGGTATGTTTTCAACTGGTTTTATATTTGAGTTTATAGTTCTGTCATTCTGTTTGATTGTTGAAGTGTTGGTGATTTATTGGCATATCAATGATCTGTGATATAGTTCTTACAAAAACTTCTCAAAATACATTCAACTAACCTTTCTCTCTCATTCTCCTTTCTCTGTCATACTCAAATTTATCCCGAATCTGGTTGACCTTTTCCCAGGTATCCCCTTGCCTACTTCCAAAACCATTGTCCTGCAACAAAATAAAGCCCGTTCAATGTATAGCGGGATACTATGAATAAAGAGGTATCACATCTTACACTATAAAAACATTCAGGTGGCAAATCAAAGCTTGATGACAAAATCCCATTTACTTCGGTTACAAAAGCTCGATGACAGTATCTGATTTACTTCGGTTATATGACCATTGGAGAGAGCGAGAAATAATTGCATTCACAATAATACAAAGGACCGGCTTTGAAGATTAAACAACTATTAGGCGTGGACGTCTACTCATGACTATATATATCTGCAAGGCTACAACATAATCCACCAAGTCCAATTAATTGCATCAAATTCGTACCTTATATGGCTCAGGATGGAACCGCTTGTTCCAGAAGTTCACAACAAAAGGCACTCAACACACGTAAATGATAACTTCAGGTTTTGGGAAATTGAGCAAGAATTAAAATTATAGGTCAATTTTACAATGTTAGTCCACATAGTTTATTAACATTCTCAATTTTGTTCTTGTAAAATTTTTTTCTTGCATTTTCTTCTTTGTTTTTCTTTTTATTCTCACTTTTAGTTCAGTCCATTGGAGTTGATTTTTCCATCTAATTTTATTTTAGATTCTTTTGAAAAATTCAACTTGGAAGTACTTTCGGCTTATATAACAGGCAGACAGTGCTAACATAATGAATTGCAAAGAAAAACAAAGGCAATAGAAACGCAAAAGTGAAAATCGAGATAAACGACGGGGACTACCATTAGCATAAATTAATCGATATTATATGATGGAGAGATTTTAGATGTGGTGTTGTTTTGTATGGATATCGATAGATTAGATAGGCGTGATATCCTCTCATTATGGTTGCCTTATAACCCTCCACTTTCTTTTTGTTTACTAAAGTAGGATGCATGTGGGGGTAGGGAACTAAAGGGGATTAAGGTGTTCAAATTCTAAAAAGCATCCATCCCTTGTATGCAAATGTGTGACTATAAAAATATACAGATAAAATCATAAAAATTTGGCAACACAGGTTTCGTTTCCCTTTCATAAAAAGCTAAATTTTTTGTTCTGTTAAATTTGACCACCCTTGAACTAATTAGAAAATAGGATTATTTGGTCGAACCTGTAGTAAACTAACCACTTGGTATAAATTTTGCACTACATTCTGGAAAAATTAATCTTTTTTAACAACTTTTTCATTTGGACTTTCTTATTTTACTCTTCTCTTATCTTGTAATGTTGCACAATATCCAAACGACCTATTTTTAGGTTACTCTTAATGATCATCTTTATTAAAAAATAATTAAATTGAAAATTATTTAGTCATCTAACGATTATTTATAGAATAGACAAACCATGTTCTTCATTTAACTAAAATATCAACAATGTGAACTGGCGGTCAAATAATTTCTAATTTTTTTTATTTTGTAGAGTTGAAGTTTACTGAGCGATCTAAAAATTATATAGTTTTGATCTCCAAGAATGAATAAGAAGAAAGCAGAAAGGGTAAACGAGAAAATTCAAGTAAAAAGTAATGAGAATCGAGTGGAAAGGTTATTAGAATTCCATCTTTCTTTAATACGTTAAAGACCTTGTAACCTATTTAGTCACTTGTATTCGGATTTTGTCTAATTTCTGAAACCAATAGTAATTGTGTAGGGAGAAAAAAAAATTATATATATACGTATATTATATATGTATGTGTGTGTATAAATATATGTGTCTCTGTCTATATATATAGGCCCTTTTATGCAAAGGGATTTCTATTTTTTTTTTCAAAAAATGGGGATTAGGTGTGGAGCTCACTCCACATCGAACTTCAACGATCCGAACTGTCTATTTTGTAAGTCTCGATTCATAGATCATCCTTGCAAAAATTCAATTTAATCCGAAATCATTTGCCTATTCAATTATCAAAATAAAATTTCATTATTTCTTATATAATAAAATATTTGTTTAGATGTCTTAAACATTTCCGATTTGGCCGATATTTTGCAAAGATGATCTATGAGGTGTAACTTGAAAAAAGATGGTTCATATCGTTAAAGTTTGATGTAGTGTGAATCCCACAACTAATCTTTATTTTTATAAAAAAAATGGGGATCCCTTCCCTTAAAGATTGCCTATATCTATATATAAATAAACTGAGTGTTTTCATCCTCCAACCAAACCAGTGATGACTCTGCCATTTGATTTCATAAAATGAAAGTATCTATATTTGCGTGCAGAAAACTAAGCATCGTGCACGGCTTGGTCTTTCCAGGCAAGGAATAGTGTTATTTTCCATATAGAAACCGTTTTCTTCCTTGTTTGCATATCACCTTTTCATGAAGGTTCGCATCTTCATGAGGTTTGCAGAAAATATAACTAATTTTCTCGGACAAAACGTTAATTCTTTACCAAAAAATAAAAATAAAAAAAATATCACATCTCATATTCACAAGAATTGTAAACTTTCCAACCAATGTAAGTAGAGGCAAGTGGTTCTTTACCACAATGATGAAATGAAGTTGAACCTTTTTTTCATGACAGTGTGAATTTAAACTACGTCGGTAGTTAATCTAACACAAAAAACCAATGTAAGTAGAGAAAACATCATATTACAAAAATGGCTGCACCGAATAACTTTTCTTGGTGAAAACTCGTGAGGAAATAACCTTTTGTCAACTAGTACAAGATTATAAACACATCATTGTCACTTATATACAAGACAAAAGAACTGCTATGCATGCTTCGATATCTCTTAATTTGAATCCAATCAAATCTTAATTAAATTCACAAACAATATATGAATTTATGACTTACTTCGTGTATGCTACATTAAGCATATGTAAAAACACATATATTGTTGGCATGTTCTTCGAAACAATACATGTATGAATACAAAACATGTTGTCTACAACCTGATCATGCACTTATTAAATTAACAATCAAGACGAATATGGAAAACCCAAGTATGCAATCATGCAAAACAAGAAGTGTTGCAACCCGTCTATAAGTTACTATATTTTATTTTCTGAAAATTGTGAAATGTCCAAAATACTTTTAGAGAAGAAAGTGTTGACTTTTGTTGACAATTAAACTCGTGACACGTATGTCCTAGCACATGTTCGTTGTACTCATTGATATGAGTGCACGAGAGCAAGTGAAGAGGAAATTAGAGCTAAAATGAAGATTTTACGAAACACAAATGTTAAGTTAATTCTTATAATTCTAAATTTAAAGAGTAAAACTAATAATAATATAAAATGTTAACTAAAGTAAAGCAAAGGGATCTGGAAGTGGGAGGAAGAGAGAAGAAAAAAAGGGGGAGATGGCGTTGGCCAAAGGATGGGGGGGGATTACAAGGAATCCCACGGCCTGAAACTATGAATCGGAAAGGGGGGGGGGGTGGAGAGCGGAAAAAAGAAAGGGGGGACAAGATAGAAACTATGAATCTTTGAGAGAAGTCGAAGGAAATATAGAAGACACCAGGAGGAGCAAAGAGAAAATAAGGAATTAAAATGTTTGCTAGAACTGAGAGAAAAGGTGTACAACCATGTCGTTTGAACCATAACAGAAATGTGATTGCTTTTGTCGACCGCAGCATAGGTAACGATTCCCATCTCTCTTTATTCCTTCAATAGCTGCTTTGTATCAATCTTTCGTATTATTTTCAATTTTATACTTTGGGTGTTGTAATCAAATATCTTGTTCTAGGGTTTGGATTAAAAGGTCAAGTCTTGTTAATTGTTGAATATAATTGAAATCGAAGTTATAAACATGAATTCTGAAATGTGTGGAAGCATTCTGAAAATGTAATTTGGATTATAAGAGTATAGGTTCTAAATTGCAGGAAATTTATTAATTCTTCACAGAAAAACTATGTTTCAAGTAGCCTATTTTGGCTCTTGATTTCTATGTCTTTATGGATTCCTTTTGAGCCAATATTATGTGGTTTAAAACTAGACATGCCCATGATCAATACCCATCTGATATCACTTAATTCCATTGAGTATTGATATGTCAAAATCATATTCAAACTTGAGTCCCGAAGCTGCCAGACAGCAGCAAATACTGGGTTTCCAGTTTCGGGACTCTATTTTGTAAATTGCAGAACTTTCAACTTAGAACCCCATTTTCTACAAATCTTTTATGCTTTTGAAGTACACAAAACAAGCTTCGAAACCCATGTAAGTTTGCATCAACCGGTATAGGTATGAGTGTTCAAAATCAGGTTAATCTTGGTTGACTTAAACTGCTTTTCTGCAGCTTTTGTGGAGAAGAGGTTGCTGCTTTGCAATGTTCTTTCTTCTCTAAATTTTAATTCTAATTTACTTATCGATATTGAGTTTATTAAATCACTTTATATGGTTATGTATTGGGTTTCAAAGAACCATTTTCTAATACAATTATAAGCTCAATGATTTAATGTATTGGTGCACTTATGCCTATTGAAACACAGAATCACTTATAGTCCAGAATTATTTCCATTCAAACGTATTGGTAGTGATGAAGCTATATTAGGTCAACCAAAATGGCATTTGAATTGGGGACTGTTAAATTAGTATTCCAAGTACTTTGACTAGGATTAAAGTTCATCTCATGCATTTAGTAATGTCTTATATTGTGAAAATGGATTTGGCCATGTTGGTGGATCCTTGTATTAGTAACTGAGAGCAATGCTTAGGAATCCATGTAGAGGAAATACAACAGACATTTTCAGAGTTTGATTATACTAAACTTCGTGGAATGTTATCTTATTATGTATCTCATAGGTTGATTACTTGTGTACATAATTGGATTACATGTATGGTAATCGAATTAATGCTTTTGTTGGATGTCTATTAGTGTGATTATGGCTTGCTTTGATATGAGATGGAATTCTTAGCAGACTTTGTAATAACGTGAGATATGTTAGGGAACTACGAATGGCTAGATACCGTCTTAGGGTACGTAGGCAATCTAACACAGAGGTTAGATGCAACCATATGTAAAAGAAAAATTACTACTATTGACACAATGATTCGGGTGAAAGGGTATGTGATGACGTCACGTGTGGATCCTAGACCTATCTTGGGATCGGGGCGTGACAAGAAGTAATTATGAATTACCACTTATGTAATGCCAATTCAGAACTGATGACAAAATTAAAGCAACCAAATCTAAACTTATCTTAAGGTTGTTGGGAAAATAGGGTCTAATTGCTATATTAAATCACATAAAAATTAAGAAATAATTTATGCAATTATATATCAAAGTAATTAATGCATGCACATGATTAATCAATGTTAAACGAACATGATATAATGGATTAGAAAAACCTAGAAATACAGTCGAGGCAAGTGATGGACACTCTGTCTTTAAGATAAGTTTATGCCTTACTACGGTGTTCATGGTTGGTTGACGCTTGTCACTCGGGATACAACGACCACGCCCTTGTAATAGTAGCACTCCAAATCATAAGGCGCCAATGAATCATGATTCTCATATAGACTCAATGGTACTATCTAATTTTTAGTGCACTATATGTATGAATATGAATATTGATTTTATGATTATAGGATGCTTCCCTATTTATAGATTTGAGATATTTTTTTTTGAAAAATATGTGACCATTCATCAAGAGTCAAAAGTTACTATTCATTATGTTAAACGTGTATTTCCACCAAAATACATAACTTCTAATTTCCATTTAATTATTTAATTTAATATAATAATATTAAAAGTTCCAACAATGCTATTAGAAATGGGGCGCCTACACTTAAGCCCATTTTTAACTGAAATGGCTAAATATAGTCCTGTTCAAAATTATAACCCTGTAAAATTTTTTTTTTTTAAATAAACAGTATCAGACTATACTCATATACCATCTTCAACCAACCGAATGCGCTAAGCATAGCCCCTTAATAATTTATTAGTTTTATATTTATACTTTAAATTTATGGTTAATTAAACTACTTTCGGATGTTTTCGAACCTAACCGTTGAGTTTCAATCAATTATTGCAATTGGAAGAGTAGGATCTCAAAAAAGGTTAAGAAGAAGACCACATTTGGCTAGCTTGATGCCCCTTTGGAGATGAATTTTTTAGCAAATTAGGCTATTTTCTAGTTTTTAATCGTTAGCCTTTGGGATGACCTAACATTATCTTTCCCTCGGCCTGTATTGTTCATCTCTTCTCCCACTGCCATTGATTGATCCACATAGCTCATCGTCATGAAGCCATCGGTGTTTGTTCTCAATATTTATTCAATAATGAGCATAGATTATAACCGACAGCCCATCCTAGTCGTGAGCAGTGTAGCTACTCTTATTGTGGTCTTCATCCTCGTCTGATATAGGGCTTCCTCGCCTTTTCCGGAACCATTGGAAGTAAGTGTCGAGTCAGTTACTGTTTCCCGACTCAGCGCGGCCGGGCCCGAGTGTACCGTTAAATAGGAGCTAAAGCTCGTAGTCACAAACCCCAACAGCAATCACGACTTCGATCTCTACATTGGAGATCATCTGCAGGCCACACTCTTCTTGTACAATCGCTGGCTTATCGGCAGTTTTATGGTGACTACCAAGTCATTACATCCTCCCTTGCTTTTAACCAGCGAGACCAACTAGACGACCACCTTAAGTTTCAAAATGCAAACTGATCGTGCCTACTTTGGTGAAAAGTTCATCGAGGAAATCTTCAGAAGGATAATCCAAGTCCACCTGAATGTGATGGCTTGATATCGGCTCATGCCCACCACTTCGAAGCCTGAGGGATTCCATGTGTTATGGCTCTCCTGCCTTGGCATGGGGCTGTGCGAGTTCGATTCTACCCGTAGCAAGGAAATCGTTTGACTCTTTATTAATTGTGTTGGTAAATGTAGTTGCTTGCAATAGACAGATTGATGTTATGTAATTGGAGATAAATTGATTCTACTTAATTCCAAATTAATCCAGTGATGTCTTTACTTATCGGATTTGTTTGCGCATTACATACATTGCTGTTGGGAAATTCAGGGTTTGGGCTTGTTAAACTGACTACATAATTTAAAGATTTTATCTCATTAAACTGATTACGTAATCAATTTAATGAGATAAAAACATTAAATTAGGTAATCAATTTAATGAGCCCGAACCTTGCATTTCCCAACAACAATGTATGTAATGCGCAATCAAATCTGATAAGAGAAGACATCATTGGATTAATTTGGAATTAAGTAGAATCAATTTATCTCCAATTACATAACACCAGTCTGTCTACTGCAAGCAACTACATTTACCAACACATTTAATAAAGAGTTAAACGATTTCCATGCTACGGGTAGAATCGAACTCGCATAGCCCCATGTTGGGGCAGGAGAGTCGCAACACACGGAATCCCTCAAGCTTCAAAGTCATGGGCATGAGCCGAAACCGAGCCATCACATTCAGGTAGACTTGGATTATCCTTCTGGAGATTTACTCAATGAGCTCTTCACTTAAGTAGGCACAATCAGTTTGCATTTTGAAACTTAAGGTGGCCGTTTGGTTGGTCTTGTTGGTTAAAAGCATGGGAGGATGTAATGACTTGGTAGTCACTATAAAGCTGCCGCCAAGCCAACGATCGTACAAGAAGAGCGTGGCCTGCAGACGATCTCCAATGTAGAGATTGAAGCCGTGCTTGCTGTTGGGGTTTGTGACTACGAGCTTTAGCTCCCATTTGACGGTACACTCGGGCCCGGCCGCGCTAAGTCGGGAAACGGTAACTAATTCGACACTTACTTCCAATGGTTTTGAAAAAGGAGAGTAAGCCCTATATCAGACGAGGATGAAGACCACAATAAGAGCAGCTACACTGCTCACGACTAGGACGGGCTGCTAGCTATAATATGTCCTCATTGTTGAATAAATATTGAGAATGAACACCGATGGCTTCATGATGATGAGTTATGTGGACCAATGGTTATAATTTGTCCTTTTTGAAATATGATGTTTTCTTTACTTACATTGGTTTTTTTGTATTAGATTAGTCACCGACGAAGTTTGAACCGCGCCTTTATACAAAGGCTCAACTCATTTTCACTACTGTGGTAAAATGCTACTTGCCTCTACTTACATTGGTTGAAAAGTTTATAATTCTTGTGAATGCATATGAGATGTGATTTGTACAACCCTATGCAAAAAATAACGTTTTGTCTGAGAAAATTAGTTATATTTTGTACAAACCTCATGAAGAGTTGCGACCCTTCATGAAAAGGTGATATCCAAACAAAGAAGAAAACGGTTTCTATATGGAAAGTAACATTCCTTGCCTAGAAAGACCAAGCCGTGCACAATGCTTAGTTTTCTGCATGCATATTGATACTTTCAATTCATGGAAGCAAATGGCAGAGTCATCACGGGTTTGGTTGGAGGATAGAAACACTCGGTTTGTTTAGCATCTATTGGTGAAAGATGGCTTGATAATATATATATGTGTGTATTTCAGAAATTACAATGTGTGGTTTTCCTATTTCTAAGTATGATGAAATAGTATATAATGGCATTAAAAAAAAAATTTTGCTTCTGAAAAGAGATAAAGATTATCTTTTACAATGGTAATTTTAAGATATTGAAAGGTTAGAAATCTTCTGGCAAATACCTTAAAGGTGGGGGAGTTTACCAAAGTGTTAGTAAACTACTTAGTAATTAGGTTTGGATATATATGTTTGGAGGACTTAAACGTAAGAAAACAACTACTCGCAAACAAAATCAATTTTCATGCATGGATGAAATTTGTGATGGTCATAAATTAAATAGATAGTCAACCTAGTGGATCCAATTATTAAGGTTTGACTAGAGAGTAAGTTGTATCATCGAGGGGAATGCGTTAAAAGCCCGTATTTAGAGTAGTCATAGTAGAAACCCAACCTAGTTGACTGGAGATCCCAAGATCTAGGTTTTAAAAGGACAACTAAATTATGACAACTCGGAGTAGCATTGCGGAGATATATTCTCTTTTTGCCCATGCAAGACGAGTTGGAGTATCGCTCGGAAAACCTCTAGAAACTTGCTCAAGTGGCTAAATAGATTACAAGGTCTTTAATGTGTTAAGGTGGGATGGAATTCTAATAACCTTTCCACTCGATTCTCTTAACTTTTTACTTGAATTTTCTCGTTTACCCTTTCAACTTTCTTCTTACTCATGCTTAATAATCAAAACTATGTAATATTTAGATCACTATGTAAACTTCAACTCTGCAAAGTTAACAAAATTAGAAATTATTTAAGCATCAATTCACATTGTCGATATTTTAATTAGTTAAGTGAAGAACATGATTTGTCTATTTTATAAATAACCGTTAGATGACTACGTAATTTTCAATTTAGTTATTTTTTTATTTATAAATTGATGATCATTAAGAGTAACTTAAAAATAGATAGTTTGGATATTGTGCAATGTTACAAGATAAAAGAAGAGTAAAAAGAGTAAGCTAATTAGTTTTGACATATTAGCTAACCAAATTATATATACATTGAATAAACAAATTTAGAGATTGAGGCTTATCTATTAGAAGTTGTGAAAACATAGGTGGTGGATACGGTTAGAACTAAGCTAATTAGTTTTGACATATTAGCTAACCAAATTATATTTCTAGCTAGTTGCTCCCTATACAATCATCAGATAGGTAATACCAACCGAATTGGTGTGCAACTGTTAAACGTTGCAAAAAGAAAATATAGAGATTTGCCAATCTCTGTCAAACACGGAGGCATGTATTAATGTTGTAATGGTATCACACAGTACTAGGGTTTGCAGGTTGTAAAACACGGTGGTGCATTTGGTGAGTTCTTCTGTTATCCTGGTTGTCTTAGGAGTCAAGTTGCGGGAGCTAAGTCGGAGCTTTGCAGGTTTTGGAACTCTTGCATACATATCGTCTCTGCCTCTGTGTGTGTGATAGAGAGAGTTTAAGCTGTATTTATGAAAGCCATGTAAAAATATGAATTTTAAAGCTGCCTTCACCTTCACGTGAAAAGCAGCAAAACCTTGCTAATTTCTTGATAATTTTTGTTTGGGAGAAAGGGAAGCTAGAAAGCGTTTTCTGTTTTTACTTCTTCTATAATGGGCAGCTGCAGAAGAAGGCAGCACAAGGGGAGGACTTGTACAGTTGTTTTGTCTTTCTCTAATAATAAAAACCAAAGGTATCCATGATAATTTAGTTGGTAGACTTTTTGTTCATAAGCCAAATATATATCTCTATATATACAAAAAGGCATTTCAAAAGTTTTAAGGAGCCAAAAATGACACATGTGAACTACGACTAATTGATCGAGACAATGTATCTTTATTCTCTTGCACTCAAGTTCGAACTCGTCCTAGTTGCTAATTAAAGTAGTTTATCGTATCTATATATTTATCAAAAAAGATAATACTAGGGAAACAAAATTTGCAAATTAAATGATGTGCCACTAATACGTCTGACTGTGATCTTAAAGCCCAATGTGGAAACTCGGTGGCTTTTCTATAATGCACCAAAGTTTTCTAATCCATTATGTCATGTTTATTTAATATTAGTTAGTCATGTGCATGCATTACTTTGATATATAATTGCATGAATCATTTCTTATTTTTCTATGTTATTTAATATAGCAATTAGAGCTAAACGGAGAGAAAGGCTGTGCCTTTGTACTTGAGGAGTTGGAGAAGGTGGTGGCCTTAGATGGAGTGAGTGAGTTCGTTGATAGAGAGAGAGGGAGAAAGGGCTTAATGTGCCAGATACTGAGGAGAGGAGGTTGCCTATTGAGTCTAGACAAAATTATAGCAAGACAAATTTTAAGCTACTACCTTAGTACCTATACTATGGAAAGGGATCCTCTCCGGATCCCTTTCACCTAATTCTCCTCATCAAACAATTCAAACCCATGAAATTTGATCAAACGGCTAAAATTATTATAACTTTTAGAGTGAACCCTTGTTTGTAGCCGTTTAAATAAATTTCAAGGGTTTAGATTGTTTGATGATGAGGATTAGATAGAAAGGATTTGGAGAGAATCTCTTTCCATAGTATAGGTACTAAGGTAGTAGCTTAAAATTTGTCTTTGCTATAATTTTGTCCAGACTCAATAGGCAACCTCTCTCCTTAGTATCTGGCATATTAAGGCCCCTCTCTCTTTATCAACGAACGCACTCACTCCATCTAAGGCCACCACCTTCTCTGACTCCTCAGGTACAAAGGCAAAGCTTTTCTCTCCTTTTAGCTCTAAGTTGCTTGCTTACCTTTAAAACATGTATTCATTTATCTTCTTTTTTTTCTTTCAAGGTTTTACTTTCACACAGGGCAGCCACCACTATCTCCTATTCCGACTTCGACTCCTTAGGTACATAGTAAATGTGTTTATTCTTCATCGTTTGATTCTTTATGTTTGGACCCAATGATTTATATTATCAACACAAAATCATGTAATGGTTTACTCAAACTTGTTTTCTGGGTCCTTGGGTTATATATATATATATATATGGATGAGTTTGATTGAATATTTTCTCAATTTATTTGTGAGTGTGTAAGTTAGAGACTCAGCACAAAAGTTCATCCCCAAATTCAAAAAATCTTTATTTTTTTTTTTAATTATTAGTAAATGTTTTTTTTTAAATTAAATATATAAAAGTGGGAGGCAGAAGGCAGTCTTTAGGCTTGTAATTTTAAATTAAATATATAAAGTGCAAGGTAGAGAAGGTAGTGTGCAGTCGAAAAATGCTTTTGTTTCTCAGCCACACGCATTCACGACACCCTGCAGGCGGTGGAGGCCGACCTAGAGAGGAAAAGAAATAACCCTTTTTTCTTTTGGTTTTTGATCATTCTATGTTGTATCGTTATGTACTTGCTAGGTATTTCATGGATAACCAAGGACATGGTAATTCGATGCCACAGTTGAACGATGGTAGATGGGCTCGGTGCATGTTGTGGTACTGTTTCTTGCTTTCACATTTGGGTTGATTGTTCACTTTAATAAGCTAAGGGTACTGTTAAGAAGGGATTCCCAATACGGGTACCTCGAAATGGTTCACAGTATTAGTCGCAGTGGTTATGGCAAATCCAAGTATGTGTACCATCGATACAATCATAGGTAAGCTCATATCTTGGATTGTTTCCAAGAGTAGATTTTATCAAAGGCCTAGGCAGCATCAGATCGGTTTGGCAACATTTTGTATATTTCTCCTAGTGGTAATCATAGGGCTTGCAGTAATACGCCTACGGGAGGCGAAGCAGACGACTTCAAATAACAAGAATGCAAAAAATATGAATTATGCAGAGGTATATTACTTTAACGTTATATTGTTGATGACGATTAGGTACAATGATTTTGCGTTCAAGTCTACCGATGGACAACTTTTCGCTTCGTTTTATCTGCTAATTGGACCATTGCTGGTCGTCTGATATTTGAACTTCGTAGTTGGCTCTTTTCTCCAACAGTGGACGGGGTAATTAAATTTACTTTATTTTCGTATACCTATTGTTATGTTTGTGTGACTCTTTGAAGTAAAACTTATATTATGTTTGTGTGACTCTTTGAAGTAAAACTTATATTTTTTCTTGATATGTAGACCAAATTTAGAACAATAGTTATATGACGCCAGGGCAGCTATAGTAGTTGATCAAGCTCTTCCCTAGCGTCGTATAACTGGTGTTCTAAGTTTGGTCTGCATATCAAGAAAAATTATAAACTTAATTCAAAGAGTCACAGAAACATAACATAAGGTATATGTAAATAAAGTAAATGTAATTACCCTGTCCACTGTCCAAGAAAAGAGCCAACTAGGAAGTCCAAATATCGGACCACCAGTAGTGGTCCAATTAGCAGATGAAACGAAGCGAAAAGCTGTCCACTGGTACACTTGAACGCAAATTCGCCGTACCCAACCGTCATCAACAATATAACATTAAAGTAATATACATCTGCATAATTCATATTTTTTGTATTCTTATTATTTGCAGTTGTCTACTTCGCCTTCAATAGGCGTATTACTGCAGGCCCTATGATTACCACGAGGAGAAACATACAAAATGTTGCCGAACCAATTTGATGATGCCTAGGCCTCTGATAAAATATACTCTTGGAAACAATCCAAGATATGAGCTTACCTATGATTTTATCAATGGTACACATACTTGGATTTGCCAGAACCACTACGACTAATACTGTGAACCATTTCTATGTACCGTGTTGGGAACGTAGTCTCCATATCCTACAATTGTTATAGTAACAACCGTAAAATACAGAGCCTCTACGAATCCCTTCTTAACACTACCCTCAGCCTGATTAAGGTGAATACTCATCCCAAATGTGAATGCAAGAACTAATACCATAGCACGCCCATACACCACAGTTTTGCTGTGGCATCGGCTGCCAGATTACCCCATCCTTGGTTATCCATGGAAAACCTAGTAAGACATCACGATACAACAGAATGATAAAAAACCAAAAGAAAAAAGGGTTGTTTCTTTTCCTCCCTAGGTCGACCTCTACTGGAGTGTGGTGGATGCATGTGGAGGTGTGGTTGAGAAACAAAAGCATTTTTCGCCTACACACTGCCTTTCACTTTTACACATTTTTTTTTTTTGTTGACAAACTAGCAATTACTAGTCTCGTATGGAAGTTGATTTCTGTAGGTTGAATTGGAAATGTTGGCATAGCAATGCTGCGGTTTGTTGTTCTTTTGTTTAGTGGCCAAAAATTAAGCAATTTTGTTTAGTGGCTAAGAATTCAGTAGTGTTATGTTATTTAGTGGATAAAAATTCAGCGGTTGTAATTTCTAAACAAGTCGTCGTACCCAGTGCACAAGGCTCCCGCTTTACGCTGGGTCTGGGAGAGGTGAATGTCGGCTAGCCTTACCCCCATTTATGGAAAGGTGAATTTAGAATAAGTTATATAATGACTTTTAACTCATTTTATATTGGTGTGATTAGTTTCAATTACTTTTCAACTAACAATACAGAAAGAAAAGTTACATTAAATCTATCAACTTCAGAACCCTGTCTATATATAACTCGGAAGCCCTGGGGACCCAAAACCCAGAAAACAAGTTAAGACTAAGAGCAACCCATAAATCATTGGGTCCAAACCAACTTTAATTTTCATAGATCATTGTGGAAAGTAAATAATTTTGAATAAACCATTAAATAATCTTGTTTATCTTGAATGAGTGCATATGGTAAACCCAAAGTCATCCAAACCTCATAAAGCTCATCATCCCAACCGTCCATTATGCAAACCAAAAGATTGACAAAAAAACCCATAAAGCAAAGAAAACGATGAACGATGAACGAGAAACAATAAACATATTTATAATGTACCTGAGGAGTCGAAGACAAAGTCGGAGATAGTGGTGGCTACCGTCTGTGAAGGTAAAACCTTGAAAAAAAAAAGGTTAGTTAGTATGGGCTTTAAAGGTAAGCAAGCAACTTTGAGCTAAAAAAGGGGAGAAAAAGGCTTTACGTTTGTACCTGAGAAGTCGGAGAAGGTGGCCGCAGGTGGAGTGAGTGCATCCGTTTGAAGGAGTTAAGGATTGGAGCAACTACGTTTGTGTGAACAAGGAACGGAAATACTATGCTGGATGAAGATTTGAGTGCTTATTAATAAGCTGGAGGATCCATGCTCGTTTCAAAGGCAGACATGGAAGTTTGGACAAAGTTATAATAAAACAAACTTCAAGCTGCAGTAACTGCACTATCATCATCCAAAGGCCAAACTCTAATGCAAAAATGAAAAACAATCAATGTTTTTTCACATTGTAAAAACTCAAGATTTAAAAACAATGAAGAAGGATTTAGAGTTAGTTTGAATTTGATGTATGAATTAGAATGGATGTAGTCTTTATATGGACAAAAAAAAAGAAAGTATGAGGTTCTGGATAATGTCACGTGTCATTACGTGATCGGTTGAAAATCTTATCGAAATCTTGGCTAAATTATTGTAAACAGATAGTAACACGTGGCTTATCGGGATTGGTTGAAAATCTTATCCCTCCGCAAAATAGTACTTTCGGATAATAACACGTGGCGTGATAAGATTGGTTGAAAATCTTATCGAAATCTTGACTAAATTATTGTAAACAAATAGTGACACGTGGCGCGTCGGGATTGTTTGAAAATTTTATCGGAAATCTATATACAAAATAGTACTTTTGGATAATGACATGTGACGTGATAAAATTGGTTAAAAATCATATCCAAATTTTTTTATTTTTTATTTTATAAAAAAATTAATAATATTTTAATACGAATTGACTAGACTTTGTGTCAACGCATTCATTAGGGGTAGACATGTATTTAGTTAATTACAGTTCATTAGATCAATTACTATTCATTTAAGTGTATTAAATGAACCGGATGTTAGCACATTTTTAAGGATGAACTTGCTGTTAGTGTCCTCCATGCCCGGATCTTCTATCACAACACATAAGGTATTTATGTCACTTTGATATGTGGTGAAATTTAAAAAAAAAAATGAAAAAACTGAAGAGGGAATTACTATTTACAGTTGTGTCGACATGACAACTCAATTCCAGCAGTGCCCAACATGACAACTCAATCCCAACAGTACCAGCGCCAACTCTTCTACAGCTATTACTACTAGCCTTCCACGTTGCCGAATGCTTTCATTATATTCCCAGCCTACCTAGTTTTGGTCTTCGTTTTGACAGATTCTCCTTTTAACTTAATTCTAATAACTTTATCTCACTAAAATCATCTCCAAAAATATTTAAAAAAAACTAACTTAAAAAATTTAGATTGTAACTTAAAAATAGTTTTTTCTGCTTTGTATTAAGTAAACCTTGAAATAAAAAAGAATGTGAATGTGTATGAGTTTTGAATTAGAAAGTGGAGAGAAAGACGTTGTATTTGTACATGAGAAGCTCGAAGAAAATAAACATATGTTGATTCACACAAAATAAAAGGTTTTACCTATTTCATTTTCCCTAAAACCACCAAAGCCAAAATTGTGTGACAAGCAATTTGAGGGTCTTCATCGTCATCCGATTCAGTTGGGGACTCCATTCCGGAGGTAGTAACAATCTGTTAAATGAAAAACAATAGGAAAATTTTAGTATTCCCGAGTAGGGCAGCAACACTGAGTTTTTTTTTGCTCCAAGCAGCACATTATAAGTAGAACAAGTTGAGAATTTTCCATACCTTAAATCAGAGCATATATTGTATTGTGTTCCCTTTCCCTTTCCTACTTTGTATTTTATTTTCTCTCACAAACTTTTTTCACACCTACACAAACAAAGTAAGCAGGAGTTGTTCTCGGATAGATTTTTCTCCCACCCACAAACTATATTCTTTTATCTTTATAAAACAAACAAGCAGCAGGAGAAGAACAAGAGGAGGGTTAGGTTTTGAAAAGTGTCAATTCTCATGTGATTATATAATGGGATTGTGCGGGGAGGGAAAGAGAACATAGTACAATAGTAGTTGGGATTATTAGTTTCGATCGGATCTGAAAATAGTAGTTGGGATTCTTTACTCCACGAATAAAATCATCAACGTAATTCGAAGGGACGAGGATTCTCTTCCCTCCTTATCTTTCTCCTCATCCATCTCCTCCTACTTGAACAGTTACGGTTAAACCATGTCAATATCTTATTTTGATTTTTTTTATAAAGACAATAAGACAAAAAACAATTTGTGAGAACATGGGAGGTAAGAGGATGAAAATAGGAGGAGAAAAAAATCTACTCCAATTCGAAGACAAGAACCGCATGAAAGATAAAAGCATAACCTGGATCAGAGGCAGTGCCTGCATGATAATAACCACATGCTCAGGCTCAGCTATATAATCAAACCATGGCTCATAGTCATAGGGATTCTTGCACAGTCAGCTGCTAGGGTTAGGGTTAGGGTTTCTCTATTCTTTTGTAAGTAATTACTATCCTTTAGCTTTTTTTTTTTTTTTTTTTTGGTGAAAGTACTATCCTTAAAAATCTGTAAGTTGTTGAGGCAAGCTATTATCCAAGTAATATAGACAACACAAAGAATATAAGCTTTCATATAGTGATAATTCATCGTGGTTAACATGTAAATGATAATTATATGAGTAACTAAAATAAAATAAATAAATAAAACCTTTAGCTTTGAGTTCATTATGTCATGTTAGACATACCTCTTTTCTTTTGTTCTACTCTCCGCTGAAGTTTAAAAGGTGAAACTGGAGAATGATTTTGCAATGTGAAGCACAAATCGGATCTTGGTGTAGGCTTTCAAGACTAGTGTGGAAACATAAAAACGTACATGATTAGAATGTGGCTAATATGGTGTGTTTATGTTTCCATTATATGGACCATTGATTGAGGTTGCACCACCTATTACCTACACTATCATCCAAGGCCAAACTCTTTCTGCAAAAATGAAAAACAGCTGATGATTTTCCACATTCGTATGAACCGGCGGTCCTTTAATATCCTCCATGCATGAACCTTGCTCGACCACACAAAAGGAAGGTTGGTTGCTTGTAATTGTAAGGCAACTTTAAGAGTATTTATGTCACACTGATATATGTTGAAATCCAAAAATGAAAATACCAAACAACAACTAAATCTTATCTCACTAAGTGGGATCGGCTGTATGAATCCTATAATGTAACTGAGCACGACTTTGCATCAAGTCTTCTGTTAGCTCAAAGTATTCCATATCTTTTCTTATAGTCTATTTCCTAGGTCTTTATCTACCCATTTTGTCTTGAGTCTCCTTCTCATAGTCACATTTTCTAACTGGAGCATCTGAAGGTTTTCAGTTCACGTGCCCAAATCATTTTAACCAATTTCCTCTCATCTTATCTTCAATTCAGGTCACTCCTATTTTACCTCAAATATCTTAATCCTATCATTTCTCATGTGCCTACACATCCATCGAGAACCATGATGTGCACCCATCATATATGAAGTCTTAGACTAAGCACATCAATGATTCTGAAAGTATTAGAGAAGTGTGACTGGATTACTGGAAGATAGATACATAAATTAGACTGAGGAGGTGTGTTAGTGGATGCGTTGGATGTGGGCTAACAAAAGTACAAATATACGATAACACTTGACTGCACTGTATATATATCCATGTCTGTGCATGTGTATTTAATGGCAGTGCCAGTGGTAGAAGTTCTACTTTCTACATCTTTATAACTTTATTCAATTTTATAAGGTGATTTTAGTTCCTCCTTGTGATTTTAGTTCCTATTTTTTTAACGGCTTTTTATTGCATACTCGTCACGCATGTAGTATGCCCATATGCCAATTAGGAATGCAAGAATCACTATCACAAATTGCAGCCCAAGCCAACACCGTGGTTGGTCTGCGCCATTGGCTGCTGAATTACCACCTCCTTGGTTATCCATCAAAAGCCTAGCAGGTCATTTAACAACAAAGATTAATTATATCTTGATTGATCTTACGATCGAAACATTACTTTAGTCTAAAGAAGGGTTTTCAATTGCACTGTTCAAATGAACAGTTGTTTTGGACCGAATTTCACTTTATTTACAAAATTGCCACCGCTTTGCACAATGGAAGAGCGCCCACTCGTCAATCATCGTGGATTGCTCAGCTTCGACTATTTATCCGTCTGTTTCCATCCCCTTTTTCATTCCCTCTTTTTCTCCCCGACTCTCTGTAAACATCCATCAAATCCCCCCATCCCTCCCTTTTCTCACTCTCTAATTTCCCTAAGATCGCTCACCCATTCTCAGTCTCGCCAGCCGCGAACCCCTTGACAGCTTGCAACTCCATGCTCCGCCTCCAGATTCGTCGCATATACCAGCTGAGACCGTCATCATATGAACAAATCCATGATCAGAAATCAGATAGGAGAGCCCCAAGACCGTCGCCTGCACTACCGTCTCAGAAAAGTGAGCCAAAATCTATCGAGATCCAAGAAGGTAAATGTGTACGCTTTCGAGCTAGAAAGCGGAGAGAAAGGCGTTGTCTTTGTACATGAGGAATCGAAGAAAATAAACATGTTGATCCACACAAAATAAATGGTTTTACCTCTTTCATTTTTCCCTGAAACCACCAAAGCCAAAATGTCTTCATTGTCATCCAATTCGGTTGGGAGCTAATTGCGCATCAGTTACTGTATTTATTAAAGCCAATGGTCCCAATGACTCTACTCAAATTCACAAGTTCAATAATATGATCACGGTTTTATGATTTTTTTTATCCGTATAGTTTGTTCAAACGTTACATTTCCTCTCGTTCGTATTAGTTAGAAAAATCAGTATCGCTTATATTTTCCAAAGAGGCTAGTAGTTAAAAATACATGAAGAATCTCTGAAGCTGATAGTACTCAGTCATACTAATAAAATGACTTAAAAGTTGATAAATTCTTATTTAGAAATTCTAAGCTGTTAAATTCTTGGCCACTAAACAAAACTAATTAATGAATTCTTGGACACTAAACAAAACTAATTAATGAATTCTTGACTAGAAAACAAAAATAATTGGCTATTATACAAAAAACAGTGATATTATATATCATGGAGAATTTGGTTAACAACTGTACCTTCTTGCCCCCTTCATTGAATCAAACACAAGAAAAAAAATTAAGTCCCAAATGTATTATAATAAATTGTTGTAAACTACCTAAAGCGGATGGATGATGTCGTTAATTAGCGGTATTTCATTCCTGAATAGAGTGAATGTAAACTACCTAAAGCGGATGGATGATGTCGTTAATTAGCGGTATTTCATTCCTGAATAGAGTGAATGACGCTTGAGTGTTATTGAAGTCTTGAAGCCAATTTTGAATTTCATCAACAACATTCTCTAATTCCCTTTCGAAGTTTTCCACCAATAATATCATTCTTTGTCTTCTCTCTGTACTCATATGATCTCTCTTCAATCCCAAGGTGGTTCTTGTATGATACCATTGCTTAGTCAAGTTTAGGCTGCATATATAATAAAATTCACTTATAAAATAAACAAAAATAGATAATATGAAATATATGTGTTCATAAAATTAATTAATTACCTGATCCTCCAATGTTGCCATGAGATATTCAAGAATTTGATATAGCAAGACACATGATGCGGTAAACACATAGAATGAAGCGAAAACTTTGGAGGACGTGAAAGAAAAATCAACGTAGCCAATGGTCATTATATTAAAGTACCACATATCTAAATTGTAGAACTTCTTACCCTCCAATATAGGATGTTAATTAGCAACAAAAGCAACAAAATTGTTGCAGAAACAATCTGAATATAGCTATTGCTTTGGTTAAACCCCGTCCATTACGTCGCTTGAAATAGAAGCCAACCAATGGCTGCATTGATGATAGTTGTAGCCCCAGGCGCAAAAAAAAAAATCATGAAGTAGTGATGTGATCAACATCGAAATAACCGTGTATTTCGATATTGATCACATCACTACTTACGATTTTTTTTTGCGCCTAGGGCTACAATTGCCATCAATGCAATCATTGTTTTGCTTATATTTTGAGCAACTCGAATGGATGAGGTTTAACCACAAAACTAGCTATTTTTAGATTGTTTCTGCAACAATTATGTTGCTTTATTTGCTCATATCTATATTGGAGGGTAAGAAGTTCCACAATTTAGATGTGTAGTACTTTAATATAATCACTGTAATGGTGTTGGCTACAAGGATTTTTCTTTCATATCCCCCGAAGGTTAAGTTCTTGTTTCATTCTATGTGTTTATCACATCGCGTGGCTCACCATATCAACTTCTTGAATAGCTCATGGCAACACTGGAGGATCAGGTAATTAATTAATTTTATGAGCACATATATTTTATGTTATCTATTTTTGTTTGTCTTATAACTGAATTTTATTATTTATGCAATCTAAACTTGACTGAGCAACAATATCATACAAAAACCACTTTGGGATTGGAGAGAGCTCATGAAATGACTACAAAGAGAAGACAAAGAGTGATATTATTGGTGGAAAACTCCGAAAGGGAATTAGAGAATGTTGCTGATGAAATTCAAAATACAATAGCACGACTATAAGATTGGCTTCAAGTCTTCAATAACACTCTAGCAAAACATCGAGCGTGATTCACTCTTTTCAGGAATGAAATACCGCTAAGTAACGACATCATCCATCCACTTTAGGTAGTTTATAACAATTTATTATAATACATTTGGCATTTGGGATTTAATTTAATTTTCTTGTGTTTGATTCTAATGACTTTATCTCACTAAAATCATCTCTAATTTTTGAATTAAAATTTAAAAATTTAGGTTGTTATTTAAAAATAGTTTTTCTATTTCAACCTTTCTAGATTAATTTTTTAGTCTGAGATTATAAAATAATGAATTTAGGCTATTTTTTTTAAAGTAACTTAAAAAAAAGGAGAAATTAGGTTTTCATCCCTCATTTTGCTATTCCATTGATTAAAACCTTATTCTTTTTCAATTTTTTATCAAGGTCCTTGGATATTAATAACATCATTAATTATTTCAATAATAAAATATTTTTTATTTCTAAATATATTCATGTAGTGTTAAAAATGTTACAATTAATATATTTATATTTATGGCTAAATTTTTTATCATATATTTTTATTTTTAGTTTGTACCCATTTTTAATTTGCAACCCTTTTTTAATTTGTACCAATTTTCTTTTCAGTTTTAATTTGTACCCATATATTAATTTCTTTTTGTGCCATATTTTTTAAAGTTTTATTTGTATTTGTACCCATGCTAATTATATGTATCCATTCATATAATTTTTTCAAAATTTTATTAAAATTTACTCATTCTTAAATATACCAATTTATTATATGTAAAATGTAAATTTTATTTTATATAAAATCTATTCAATTTTTAAACTTATATGGGTACATTATTTTTTTCTTTAATTTGAAAATGTATCCATGTCAAGTTTAATTGAAGAAATTTACTAATGTTATTAAGCCTAATATTTTTTTTTGTGATTTTGAAGAATGTACCTATGTTTTGGTAATAATTTTTTGGTTAATGTACCCATGTTTACACATACACACACACAATAGTATATTTATATTTTAATATTTTTAATCCCACAAATTATGGTTTTTTATTTAAAATCTCATTAATATAAACAACTATAACTTTCAATTTTTAATTTAAAAAAATAGTAACATACATAGAAATAAATTATCACATTAATTTCAAGGACTTCGATCAAAAATTGAAAATCAACAAGGTATTCATAACTAGAGACCGCATCCAAAGTCTCCCAAAAAAAAATTATGTAGATTATTTTAATTTAATTTTATGTACATTTTAATCTATAAATATTTACATTCCGATAAATATTAAAAAATTGTTAAACTGACACAATCAAACTCATGGTACACTATGAAAAAAAGATGAAACACATGATAAAGAGGTATAACACACGAAACATATGAAAATTAGCCATAGAATTTAATTTTAGATCTTTACATCTTTTTTTTTTTTTACCTCTAGATTAGATTATAATAGATTAGATCATATTAAACTCATGGTACACTATGAAAAGAATATGAAACACATGAAAATATATGATAGATTAGATCATATTAAACTCACCCTCTACCCCTTGTGCTGCCTTCTGTTCTGCTGCTGCCATCACAGAAGAAGGAAAACAGAAAAGGCTTTCTAGCTTCCCTTTCTTCCAAACTTTTTTATTTTTTATTTTTTATTTTTATGAAACAAAAATTATGAAGAAATTGGCAAGTTTTTGCTGCTTTTGTCTCATAAACGCGAAGGCATCTATAAATTCATATTTTTAATCGCCAATATATTATGAGAATCATGTAATGGTTTTTGAATAAAAAAATTATGAGTATTGATCAATAAACTTAATACAAGTTTATAATATGGAGTAATAAAAGTTCTAATCAAAATGTATCTTACTCCACATAATGAATTCAGAAACTAAGACTCACTTTTTAATTCAAGATCAAAGCTCCAAGAATCAGCGGGCGGTGCCTGCGTCTGGCGGGGACTTGGAAACTCGCTGGTCCCTGCCACCTGCTCCTTTTGTAAAAATAAATGTGGATGCAGTTGGGTTGAGTCTTCACGTTCGGGGTTTGTGGGTTTGGTGGCGCGGGATAGTACAGGGAAGTTTTTGGCTGCTAGTGGGCAGGCTATTGCGGCTTTGTGTGTTAGTCAAGCTGAGGCCTTGGCTCTTTTGCTTGGTTGTGAACTGGGTATCTCACAAGGGTTTAGTTGTATAATTCTTGAATCGAATTTGTTGGAATCGGTTTCTTGTTTGAATGGCAGTTGGAGGGCGTATCCCATTTTGGCAAGTCCAGAAGTATCGGGATTCCTTTCAGGATTGCCGCTGATCTTGGAGACCTAGATCAGTCAACAAGGCTGCAGATTTGTTAGCGTCGCAGAAGTCTAAGAAGATGGACGATGTTTTGTGGGTTGACCGACCCCCATCCTCCTTGGTTTTCGTCTTAAACTTCGATGGATTGCCTTGTCCCCATTAGGTGTTCTTGGCTTTGCGGGGAGTGACGCTTTGGCTTCTAGTGCCGCGTCAGTCTTTCTTGTAGCTTCCTGCAAAGTTTGTTTCCAGTGTTCTGTTGATGTTTGCCTGGTTTGGCCTTCTGTTTGTGTTGCTTCTTAGCCCTGGGATTGTTTTTCCAGTGTTCCAAAAAAAAAAAAAAAAAAACTCCCATAAAAGATTGACATGACATGTTTGGGAGTCTGGTGACTTGTCTCCCCTATGCTGTGCATGCAGAGTTCATTATAAAAAATTAAAAAGAAAAAAAGAAAAAAAAAAGAAATTATGTTCTCAATCTTTTTTTTAGGGATGTGATATCCACACACCCTATTTTACTTCTCACACACCTTTTTAATTTTTGGCCGTCGGATCGGATGAATTGAAAAAGATCAACGGACAGAAATCATCCAGGGGTGTGTGAGAAGTAAAATGAGGTGTGTGGATAGCACACCCTTTTTTTTATTGCATTGATTAAAATTTTAATTTTTTTATTTTTTTATCAAAGTTTACTTTTAATGAATGTCATTATTTTAATTATAAATTATTTACATACCAGCATAATGGAAATCTTTAAAGAAATATATTTCCATTTTTCTAATAAAAATGAGAATTAGTTGTGAGGTTTATACTACATCGAATTTTAACGATCCAAACAATCTATTTTTCAAGTTACATCTCATAGATCATCCTTGCAAAATATTAGCCGAATAAAAAATATTTAAGATATCTAATTGGGTTCAAAGAAATTAATGAATACTTTGTTATATTAGAAATAATGAAATTTTATTTTGATAATTAAATAAGCAAATAGTTTATGATTAAATTAAATTTTTGTAAAGATGATCTATGAATTGAAACTTACAAAATAGACAAATATATATAGAATGAGTAGATAAAAATATATATATAGAAGCCTAAGCTCTTCCGCCCCCTCCGACTTGAAACTAAATAATCGTCGTAACCCACTGTCATTAGTGAGATGATGTTCGAGTACAAAATATCGTTGTCCTCATTTTTTCTTCGGTAATGCATTAGGTTTCCTCAAATATGCACGTGGCTCAGACTTCTGATGCTTAAAAAAATGCACTAAGGAATGCAACATAAATAGACGCCAGTCGATAACTCTCTCCACAACACGTATAATTATGCTTGAGTATACCAGAACCATGCACGTCACGAACTCTGATGAATTGGTGTTGGGCGTCAAATCACCGAATCTCATTATTGTTATGGTATTGTATGGTAGGAGACATCTATACGATGCTTTCAACTCACTTTGGAGTTTGGAGGGGCGGAAGATCGTAAAAAATGGCTTTACTAAATAAAGGCAATAGTCACTGTCATGAGCGGAAAATGATCATTGCCCGATCAATTTTTCTGGAAATTTTATGAATTCCGTGATTGGAATCGTTCATCGTATATCATGCGGTCAATTTTCATTAGATACTATTTATATTTAATTTTAAAATGATTTATAACCACACGATATACGATGGACAATCTCGATCATAGAATCTCCAGAAAAAGAACGGGTCCTTTTCCAGTCATAAGCAACCACAAAGATCCCGAATTGGCTACCATACTTGCGCATCGTTATTGATACGTAAGAAAGCGTAGCAATATATTAGAGAAATCACATGAAAATGATCATGACAGAAAGACTCGGTCCATAAAATAAAATTAAAAAGTGACCTAGGTTCGATAAGTAGAAGATAGATGCAATAGCTTTTCCAGTATCTTAAAAATTGAAATCACTGTACTCGACAATTATCAATGAGATGACATTAAAATAGTAGACATCACCCTTTCCCATTCTCTTATTCTGACTGAGCCCGTCGTATGTTTTTCCTCGAATTACTGTGTGAATACGCCTGAAAAAAAACAACCACGGATTGCAACATGATATGGGAAGACCTATCACATTCATTATTAAAATTCATCACACAAAGCCAGATTTACAAAAAAAAAAAAAAACACAAATGTTGGGATTTATTGATGATTTGGCACAAAAGAAAGTTGCTTGGCAATGGCATTGCTAGCACGTAGACGTGTTTTACATGATTGGACATTGTTGGAAGCAGTGTGGTGAATATGAAAGATTCAAGTAAATTCGGGTATAAATTTGAAAAAAAATAAATAAAAGTTGAGGACCAAATGTTAATTAATCAAAGATCCAACTGATCACCAAGTCTGTAATGTAAATAGGCAGTTAACAAATATTCTAGCCAAAGTAATAGGAATTAGACCTAAGATGATTCCAAATAGAAAAAACTTTAGTCATTTCAGTTTGTTTGAAAGGGAGAAGGGAGAGGTAATTTTTTGTTGTATCTAAAAACCTTTATTTTATTTTATTTTATTTTATAACACAAAGAGATAAAGAAGTCATTGCAATTGCCGGAAATACTAAGCCCACTAAACGCAATAATTTATAATTTAGGCATATATTTCTTTCTCAATCCTAATCCATTAGGTTTCAAATCAATAATTAACGAGAATGAACACCCAACAAACACATGCCCGTGCCACTTAATATTACGGTCTAGTGGTGTTCCTCTGCACTTGTAAGTGAGAGGTCTTAGATTCGATTATCGCCAAAGACGAATTAGAACCATATTGCTAGCTCATTGTAAGGTTTAACTTAGTCCTCCATTCCTATTAATATTAGATAATATATCATTTGTTAAAATTTAAAAAAAAATCCCCTACCCCTCCAAATCAATATTAACCACCAACCTGTACCTTATGAGGCCTGAGAGGGGTTGTAGCGCAACGATTCATGGCGATTGTCTAGGATATTGCATGCAATGGCCTTGATCTTGTCGTATTACAAACTACCTCTAGAAGATTGAAAGTCAGAGTGGAGTCAGCCACCATTTCCCAGCTCAACATGACGAGTTTCGAGTTAACCATTGAGTGGGAGCTGATGCTCATAGTCACAATAAACCCGAATGACAAGAACGGCATCGACGTCTATTTCCGTGATCGTGATCGTTTGCTTGCCACGCTCTTGTACTATGACAACTTGATGGTGGCGACCAAGTCATTGCCTCCTCACTTCCCTTAAATAAAGAGACAAACCAAACAGTCACTTTGAGTTTCGAAATGGGAGCAGAAATAGCATACTTATGCAAGACCTGATCAAGGAAATCTCCGGCGGAACATCTGGATTGGCGTCATGGTATTGGCTCAGTATATGTTCATCCCTGCGGCTTGGTAAACTGAGGGATTGAATATGTTGCAAGTCTCCTGAGGTTATGCAAGACAAGGTCTAGCCATAGAAGGGACATTGTTTGACTCTTAATTGAATGTGTTGATAAATGTAATTACAATGGACTAGTGTTATGTAATTATTGATTGTCTTAACTTCAAATTAATCTTGTGATTTTTTTTTTCTTCCATCACATTACTGATATCAAATGTAATTCAGTATTACATACATTGTTGTTGAGACATGTAAGGTTTGGGCTCAAATGCCTTGAGAGGGGGTTGCTCATTGGTAACCGGTAGAATTAGGCAAAAGATAATGCTAGAGAGACTAAATTTGTAAACAAAATTTTGTAAACTAAATAACATGGAAGTTAACGATTTGATTATTACTTAAGTGTTGATTAACGTGCTTATTTTTTATTTGTGACATATCATTTAGTTTATCAACACTACTCTTACGAAAATATTATGCAACTTTAGCCATAACCATGCTCAAATCTTTCCAATAGTTTTTTTGTCCTTGTAATGTTATAGTTGATGATTTTTTTATATCAACTATAGTTGACGATTTTAGGATGAGTGGAATGAAATTTCTTTCCCTTGTGTAAAAAATTGTGCTTGCAATTCTGTTTCTCTTTGAATATGAATTTCTTATGTGTGCTATACTTATTGTACACAAAAACACAATACAGAAGCACACGGGGTTAAGTACATTGAATAGTTTTCGTTGTACTACAAGTACAAGTATACTTTAAGGACTGAACATGTATGCTCTTCAAATTTTTCTAGCTAGATCTCTAAGGCCATCTCCAACCGAAGGCTAGCTAGATGACTCGTTTTAGCCATCTAGCCCTCCAAGATATTAATATTTTAATAAACAGTACATGGCCATATTTGCCTTCATCTCCAACCGAGGGCCAAAAGGCCATAGGGTTTGTTTTAGCCCTGTCACAAAAAAAAGTCTCTAACCGAGGGCCAAACATAATTTATTATTTAAATTTAATGTTGTTTCACGTTACTTAATTTAATTTAATGTTGTATAATAGCTTAGGAAGTTATAGAAAAAAAAAAGAATTTAATAATAATAATAATAAAAATTGTAAAAAGAAAAAAAAAAGGGCCTACTATTCTTGTCGGATATAACCTACAGGAATAAGTGCAATGCTGTCGGTTATATCCGACATGAATAATGAAAATCCAGCCCGGCCCGTGGCTAGCTGGATTGGGCCAGCCATTTGACCTTTTCAGATTTCATGGGGCCCACGAGCCCTTTGGCCTAGCCCTCGCTTGGAGATGGTTTTTGGACTATTTTTGGCCCTCTGGCCCTTTGGACCCTTTGGTTGAAGATGGCCTAACATGACAAATGTTGTTTGCGGGTCACCAATATGAGCCTTTAGCACATTTGTGTTGGAGATGATCTTAGGTTTTTCTAGTCCTTTTTTGGGTTTGGATAGGAAAAGAAATTTACGCAGCCAGGGTGTCTTGGTAGGTCCTATCCCATAGCGAGGGGAGAAACTTTTAGCAACAAATGCATTATCCTAGTGACATCACCTATTCAGTAAACGTTTGTTATGTGTTCAAAAAGTGACAATATACGTCTAATAAACATTTATCATGTGATAGATAAAATACATCTTATAACTTTTTCTGGTAGCTGCCACATAATCAAGATATCCCGTAGAAACTCGGTTGAGCTATACCATTTGGGGGTTGCTCATTTTACTACCTTTCATATTAAAAATAGTCATCTTTATCCTGAGTCCATTATTCCGGTCGTATGATAGGTATGGAACCAATAGGATCCTCTCCGTATCCTTTTGGTGAGGATTATGGGGATCCGTGAATTATGTCCGTTCATTGTACATCGTACAGTCAATTTTTGTCAAGTACTATTTAAAATGATTTCTGATCACACGATATATGATGAATGGACATGATTCACGGATCCTCAAGATCCTTACAAAGAGGATCCAGACTCGGTATATGGAAAAGAGCATATGCAATTAACCTTGCATCCAGACTTCCAGAGGAGCCTTGAGCCCTCAACAGAGAACGAAGGACTATATATTTATTTTTGGAAACGAAGGACTATATATTTTTTTGGACAAAAAACGAAGGACAATATATAATCATCCAGAAATAGGGTCTTATTCCCCAAGTCCTTTATCTCCGACTCTAACTGCCAATTTCCCTCACTCAATGGCATCTTCAAAACCTTAAACCTAGTTCATTTGGTCACTAGAGAACAGGATTATGAAACTTTAATTGTTCTCCCATGCAGAGGTTGCCGACCAAACTTACAACTTTTTCTGGTGGAAGCATTTGAGGTTATTCTATTTAGTTCAAACTCTACTAACTAATCATAAGAAGAGGAAAAAACAAGCATGAAAGACTATTGCAAAACGTTTCTACTATCGTCATTTACAAAATACTACTGAAGGAACAACAAAACTTCGTCACTAATTAGTTCACTTGCTCAGCCATTGTGAAAGAAGGTTTCCATGGCAAGTTTTTGCAGAGGCAGCCCTGCCAAATCTCGATAATTTTGCCTGTTGTGTCAACCACATCACGGTGACCATTCTTGGCATTCAAGTCTGACTTTTTGTTTTTTGTGCTACTAAGCTTGTTTGATGGATGTGGCACCTAAACGAGGCGTGTTCCGTGGGAGCGCATATGCAAGTCTTCTTGGAACTACTTGTATTTTTAACTGGTTTGCTTTCGGTCATATTCTTCCTTGGAATCTTCTTTCGTATGGCCTTGGCTAATTCATCTTCTCGACTAGGCAGACTACCCGTCACTTTATCAAGCCTGGTAATTGTAAATCATAAACACAGGGGGATTGGGAGTATCCATTACAAGGATAAGAAGCATATGCATTATTGTTATACTATCGCACAGCTTCGTAGTTTTCAATGAAACACATAGAAGCAGCAAAGTAACCAAAAAGTAATGCTAGAAAAACTAAATTTGTAGACTAAATTTACAAACTAAATAATGTGTCACTAATAGAAAATGAACACGTTTATCAACGTTTAAGCAATAATTCAATCATCAACTTTCATATCATTTTGTTTATAAAATTTATTCTTCCTAATGTTACTCTAACCAAAATATAAAAATTTTTTTTATCGAGACAAAAACCACGTGGCAAGTTGGATGCATGTATTCTCAAATTAAGGCCGAAAATCTACTCAAACCATGTTTATACTTTGAGCAGAAACATCGTCATAACAAATCAACTAAAGAGATTTACAAAGCAATGCAAGTGGTTGAAAGGGCTTGATCAACAGAAAAAACTGCATCAGCAAAATAGATTAATTAAGAAATACAATTGAGATCCAAGAGTAAATAATCAAATATATGATGAAATCATGAATTATCTAAAAACTCTTGTTTTACCAAATTAAGCTGCTCCACCATTTATCCTAGTAATGCTATAACCTGATTAAAGCTTAATTATCAGTCTCCAAATTCTTAAATCTTTTACCTAAACCCATAACAATCCGTCAGATTGTAAACACCTCAACACCTTATCAATTGCATTAGTTAGGGCTTAGAAATTGGGTTTAACACCAATAACCCAATTTGAAAAATTAATTTATGGCTTCCAATTTTACAAAGTTGCAACTTTGAAAAATTGATAAAAATATATCAGTTGAATTAAGAGATAGATGAGAATACCCATCAAAATTACGGAAAAATTTAATACACAAAAATACCAATAACATACCAAAGAGTGATGGGTTTGGGCTCATATTCTCATCAGCCGGCATTGTCATCGTATCAAATTAACTGGATGTCGAAAGATCAAGATTGTTCTTGAAACCCCAAGAAAGAATAAAGACAGATCTTACGAATAAGGCGAATAAATATAGATTTTTGGAAGGTGGGCTCACAAACTATGAAGTAATATGGCTATTGCTTGGACAACTCGTAGAGATGGGATGTATTGGATGATTTGGTTTGGGTTTCTGGGTGTGTTATCCATACATTTTTTTTTACTTTGTACACATATTTGTTAATTTCTTTTATTTGATATTCTTTAATTCAATCGATTCGACGGTTGCAAATTAAGATGGTGTGTATAAAATAAAAATAAGTATGTGAATTGAACATCCCTTTCTAGAAAGAGGAGAGAGAGAATCGATAGAGTCATTGTAATCAGGCCAATCAAGAAGCAACACGTTCATGCATGCAATGCAGAGAGACGTAACACTTGTCTGCGTTACAAAGATTCGTATATACTTGGCATATAGTGAAAGATCACAGTGATATGGATCAATAACGACTCTACTACTACCAATGCTCTCTTGGCTCTTATACTCTCCGAGTTAGGCTGCATCAGGATTCAAATAATGTCAGCAACTTCACTGTTCACTTGGCTCAATTTTTATCTTTCGACAAAATTAAGAAGAGATGATATCGAAAGTATTCAAAAAATTAAGACTGACAATAAAAGAGTCCATACTTACACATAGTTAGTGAGCAAAACATTTTTATTTTATTATACCATTAGTTTCGTTAACATCTACTTCAACGATTAATTGATGCAAGAAATTTTGTAGAGATAATTAGATATAGGATCATTACACACTTAATTATTAGATTTAATTCTCAAGATTTTGTTTATTATTGAGGTCCATAGATTTTGATCCAACTTAACAACTCTCCTTTTGTATGATGATGAGTCATTCTATTTTTAAGTCTACATTTTTTATATTTTTTAAATGACATTTATACCCTAATCTTTTGAACGTAATGGGATGAATGTAATTTTCCTTAATTTTATACATTTTGACTTTAATTTTCTTTCTTTATTAAGTTTTGAGTCATTATTTGCATTATAATACTAAAAATTCTGCAGCAAACTGGTATTGTGCTTCAAATCGGTGTCGTGCACTTTTATCTTTGTTTGATTTTTTTTTGTTTGTTGTATTCTTTTGAGGGAGTCGCATGTTCATCAAACTACATATATATCAGGTTTATTAGATCTGACCATCATGTTCATATGCACCAAACTATCAGTTTCATTCAACCTGCATATCAGGTTTATTACAACCAAACTACCATGTTTGCTACACCTGCATATTAGATTTATTAAACTACATATCAGGTTCATTTTGAAAAAACCTACAGGTTCATTCAGTCTAAACATATGGTTCATTATCCTAGGACCTAAAGAGAAAAATGATCCTCTTCTCAAATATTTAGCTTCAAATACAAATTCCTATTGATTGAAAATTGTCGAAAGTATATGGGTTCATGCATACCAGCAACTTACCCCATCTTCCCAATGGATGAAGAAAGATGTATGGAACGGTAAGTAATTTGACATTTGCAGACTATATAACTGGAATCACCATTCGAATCCAACGTGAGTTATTGTTGAGACTATTAATCTCATATCGAGAAAAAAAGAAATTTTGTATGTGCTTATAAATAAGAGTGGTGATATTTCCACCCCGGTGTCTTATTTCCCCACCCACCATTTAATGAAAATGTTAATAACATATTTATCCTTTTAAAAGAAGACTCTTCAACCCCTATTTAATTCAATACTAAAATTTTGAAAAGACAAAAAATAATTTAAAATAATAAATAAATAATGGTGGGTGGGGTGTGATATCTTTGGGGGAAAGAGGTTGGGAAAGATTGGGGTTAGAATTGACGGAAAGGTTGGTGGAAGAAACGAGCGTGTGCTGGACGAAGGCGAGAAACTTCAATGGAGAAAAAAGAGAATTGAGTGTGAGATATGCGGTTTTGACAAAAAATGAAGAAGAATAGTGGTTTGGGGGTCCGGGGTCTCTGTAGGACGGCGATAAGTGTGAAGGAGATGATAAATGTCTAGGTCTTAGGTCTTGCATTTTCTTTCATTTTTTCTATTTTTATTTATTTAATTATAATATTATTTAAAGATATATTAGAGTTATTTAAAAAAAAATATTATGGTTATTTTGGGAATAATGGTGGGTGGGGAAATAACATTTTACTCTTTTAATTTTGGTCTCACACACCCTTTTAATTTTCGGCCGTCGGATCGGATGAATTGAAGAAGATCAACGGACATAAATTAACAAGGGGTGTGTGGGAAGTAATTTGGGGTTTGTGGATAGCACACCCCTTAATTTTTTATGGTGGGTGAGATTAACATGTGGGTGGAAAAATAGGACATTGGGGTGGGTCTAGTAGCACTCATAAATAATTAGTTTAATCTTCATTTTATGGTCCATGTCAGCGATTTGTGTTATCCACGTGTTAAACCTTAAAAATTCATTACACATAATGTGTTGAGACAATCGACAAAAATATCTTGCATGTGTTTCTAAGTAATTGATAAACTCAACCAAATTACATATGTCCAATTTTATCACTCACCTGTTAATAAAAACTTTAATGACATATATTAACCATTTGTCAAAAGACTTTAAAACCCCTGTTTAAAACTAATTCAATATATTTCGAACAAAAAGAAAAAAACACAAATAAAAATAAAAAAGCTAAAAAATGGGATGAAGAGCCCAGCCCGTTTCTCTCTCTTCCTCCCCCTCCTTCCCCTGTCTTCCTACCCCAACCCTAATTCTCTCTTCCCCCTTCTCTCCCATTTATCTCTCCTCCATCCCCCTCTCCCACAAACTCTGTCCATACCTTTTTCTCTTTCTAATTTTCAATTGCATCAGGAAATGTGGTAAGAAATTTCAATTTTGATGTTTATTGTGTTAAATATAGTTTTGGTGCGGGCGACAGATAGAGAGATAGGAAGATAAAGCGTAAATAAAAGAGATGAAGAAAACAAGGGCAATATATAAAAGAAAAGGTGCCGCCAGCAGGGGTTGTGCCTGATTTATTGTCGTCGGTTGGGGTGGGTTGCGTTGTGGCTGTTGCCTTGTATTTTTGGTATTTCAGTCTTTTTGTTTTTACTTTTTACAACTTCAGCTAGTAGGGATGGTTAGGGAATAATGGTGGGCGGGAAGATAGTTTTAAATTTATTATAAATTTTATTTTTTGATAGAAAATTTATTATAAATTTTATAATCAGTGAAATTATAACGTAACGTGGGTAAAAATATAAACAATTTGGTGAGTCTATTAGGATTCTTATTTTTAAAGAGAACGATCAACTTGACGGCATGAATATCGGAATTGACAAACTGTAGTTGCTGTTTGGGAGAATGGCATGTAGGGTAAAAATAACCAAACTTGAAATCCTATGATATAGTCTACATGGCAGTCTGTTTACAAGTTTGGACCGCAACTACGTATCAATTGTAGTTGGATTATATCCTGTACAATTGTAGTGCACAAGACGGAGATTCATGAAGCCCAATTTTATAACTGTAAAAAAGTTAATGTACGTAATTACATCGCTACAATTAAATTAACGTTTAGTGAGACTTAGTGGTAATAGTTATATTCAAGTCAATCATCTCTATCAAACGTACTATTAATAGATCGCTAGCTGCTAGATACATGGAACGTGAAAAATTAGTCCTTGAGATGAACTTTTTAATCATTTTTTGACGAACCGTCACAATCTTTGACAGTTTTTCTTTCATTAATCTACTTTGCTTTGCCCTTATTGCTCCGTGTATGTTCGCGTCATGAAATGTATAAGTGCAGCCACCAGAATATGTTGATATCCTATCATACGTCTCTTGATTGAATTTTTTTTAAAGTAGCTAATTTTAGACATTACTTATTACTGAGTTTTTTAAGGAGTTTAGAATTTAACCATGCAAGACGAGTTGGAGTATCGCTCGAACAACCACTAGAAACTTGCTCGAGTGGCTAAATAGGTTACAAGATCTTTTGATGTATTAAAGAAAGATGGAATTCTAATAACCTTTTCACTCGAATTTTCTCGTTACTTTTCACTTGAATTTTCTCGTTTACTTTTTCAGCTTTCTTTTTAATCGTGCTTGATGATAGGAACTATGTAATTTTTAGATAAATCAGTAAAATTCAACTCTACAAAAATCAATCAAAATGGAAATTATTTGACCATCAGTTCACATTGTCGAAATTTTAGTTAAGAGAGAAACATGGTTTTGTTTATTAGTAACATTTAGATGACTAAACAATTTCTAATTTAGTTAGATCTTTTTATAAAGATGATCAATAAGAATATCCTAAAAATAGATAGTTTTGATATTGTGCAACATTACAAGATAAAAGAATAGTAAAAAAAAATAGAATAGTAAAAAAAAATAGAATGAGTCAAAATAAAAAAAATTGCTAAAAAAGATAAGGTTTTTTAGAATGTAGTGCTAAATTTATACCAAGTGGTTAGTTTACCACAGGTTTGACCAAATAATCCTGTTTTCTAAATAGTTCAAGGGTGGTCAAATTTAACAGAACAAAAAATTTTGCTTTTTATGAAAGGGAAACGAAACCTGTGTTGGGTGGCCAAATTTTTAAATAGGTTAAATTATTATATTTTAAATGTATAAAAAATTATTTTTTTTGTCACGTGGCACAAATTTGGTAGTCACGTCAGCACAAATGTGGATCTCATATTTGCCACATCATTACTTAACAGATTTCTAATAGATGTATGAAATTGAAATAAAATGATAAGTAAATGTATGAAATTGAAATGTTTTAAAGATGTAATAAAAAATTGCAATCGACTCCAAACCTAAGAGAGTAAAATGTAATTTATCCATACACGCGCGCGCGCGCGCACACACACACACATATATATATATATATATATATTCATAAAATAGTGCCAAGTACAAAAGCTACCCAATCTTTTTTGGGTGATTCTAGATTAGTGCAGGGGGAGAGGGGAGAGGGGAAAGAAAGGGGGAGAGGGGAAAAAGAAGGGGGTCGAATCGAAGAAGGGTGTGGACGAGTGCAGGGGGCTGCGGTCTTCTACTCTCTTCCTATTTTCCTACCTAAACTCAACTTCTCCAACCACTATCATTTTCGATCTGCTTGTTTTGTTCACTGATAAGGTGATAGTGATACCCCCATCATTTATCAAGTCTCAGCCTTGGGTTTTTGGTTTCAAAGAGAAGCCAAACGAGTTCTTGATCCAGCTTCAGCAGCATGGTATCTAAAGTTTCTAGCTTTCTGAGTTCAGATTATTGGGATAAGGTATTCCACTTTGGTTTCTTGTCATCTGTTGGATTTGGATTGTTTTGGTTATGTTATTTTGATTTTTTTTGCTTTCAATGAGTTTTGTTATTTCAAATTGACATGCTTTAGTATGGATGAGAAGCAGTTTTTGAATTAAAGAATTAGAATTCCAATAATTAAGTAAAGATTGGAAAGTGTATTTCTTGAGATACTCTATATATCTGCAGAATTAGGATTATTAATTTACTGTGAGAGCATACATTTGGTTGAAATGTTTTGGTTGATTATTGTGCTATCTTGGGGAGATTAGTGAAGCAATAAGGGAGGTGCTCTCTATTTAGTTGTCACCAGATCACAATGTCTTTATAGATTATAGAATTTGAGAGACATGAGCTGCAGTCTTTGCACCGAGCCCTAGTGGCTATAAATACTTGTGTTATGTGGTAATCTAATAGTACATTAATGCATGCTGGAAAGTTCCTTATAGTTTTAGTTTAACTATACTTCTATATTTCCAACCCTCAAAGATGTCTATTGGTCTTGCTTATGTTTTCCGGATGACTTCAATTTTGGTACGTTAGCTAGCTATTCTATAAGTCATGTGGGATTAAAAGTGGGATCAAGTTTTATTCTCATGCTTCTTCCAAGGTTGTCTTGCCTTCTTGAAATTGCTAGGCAAGAATGTGCTACAAATAATATGGATTTTTTTTTTTTATGATCTAGCTGCTATTAATGAAGTCCAAACATTTATGTTTAAGAAAATGTTGTGTAGTTGGCATGGTTTCACATCTCAGTGATAGCTCTGATGGATCAGTACTTATATCATGATATATATTGTTCCACAAAGGAACAAGATGTGTGATTACCAATTGGTGGCATTTTACCATTTATCAAGACAAACTCCGTGCACAACATTTGGTTATTTCTAGTTTTGAAATGTTACCTAGTAGATGGTTTGATTTGATACAGGTTTACCATTTCTGTTATTGACTTTAAGTGATATTGGTGATTCCCTGTTTTCGTAATTATTATCCTATTTGGATATAATTTGGTTTTATAAATATGGTTTCTATTGAATTGTTATTTTATTTTTATTGCTATCGATTTACGTTCATGAAATGTAATTTGATAGTGGATTGAAAACACTTATGAAATGTGATTTGACATGCATAATTGAAATGTGGTTTGATTTGCATAGTGATTGGTATGATGTAGTGAAATGTGATTTGACTTGTGTATTGGAAATGGTTGTGACATGTGATTGAAATGCATATTGAATTGCTTGGGAGATGTGAGGTCCAGTAATGGACCGATAACCCATTGTGATGGGGATTTGTTGCTCGATATTGTTTCGTTTCGTTGAGTCTTCGTGAATTGAGTAACTTGAACCATGTCTTGTTCCTTCGAGCCGTAGTTATGTTTCTTGGACTTCCGTTCGATTCCGTTGAGTAATGGTCCGAAATCCCTTCTACTCCGCGATTTCGTTGAGTGATGGCCCAAAATCGTATCACTTGACTTGTTGGTTTCTTGGATTTGATATCAGCTTCAGAAATGTAGGCTTGACTTAACTGTGTCACTCTAGCCTTATTTTTAATATAATTGTGAGCAATGGTTTCGAGAATCTTGTGAATTAAATTAGAAAAGCTGTTGGACGTCTAAGTGACTCCTTCAGGATTTTCTATGATTCGATTATGATTTCATAAGTATGAATTTAGAAAATATGGTTATGGTTGTTATTATTATGGACAATTGACTTAATTAATGTGGCTAGAGAATGGTATTGTGCTTCGTCGGTTCTTGATATGATATATGTTGTGAATTGCGGTATCATGTTGCGATATAATGACTTATATAAAAGATGGAAGGAAATTCATGATTTTCGGGTGGGTTTGTTATGTAACCTTGAGTCTAGTAATTTCATGCTTGTCAAGTTCTATTGATTGACTGAGAAATGTTATGCCTTTCGGCTTAAACGGACTGTGATTTATGTCGAGTTATAGCGAAGACGAACTACGAATGGCTTGATCCCTAATGAGGGTACGTAGGCAGTCTAACGAGGAGGTTAGATGTAGCCATAAAGTGTACGAAAAATTATCATGCATCTGGATCTTGAATTATTCTTGGTACATATGATAAAGGCGGGGTATGTTGAGTTACGGGCATTTAGTGACGTCACGTGTCGATCTTGAACGTATGTCGGGATCGGGGCGTGACAAATAGTTAGTGTTCAATGTTTATAATTGATAATTTTGTTTACTTGGGGAAATCTATGAAAATATTGGAGCTTTACGAGTAAATCTACAAGACCATTGTTTTATCCGTCAAGAGTCAAGACCCCACTGACAAATCTACAAAGACTCACAAACTGAAAATGAAATTGGGATAATTTCCAATGGAAGTGGCTCCTGCATTCTAGGAAAATGGGTTCTAAGTGGTAAGCAAAATTAAGAGTGGAAATTGATCAACGAAAGAATCTAAACCACCTAATTACAAAAAAGTAATAAAATAATAACAATAATAAAAAATAATAATAAAAGAAATTGGGGAAGCAATTGCTCCCATTTTCTTTAAACGTGCAAAATGGTGTGAGGAGGTGGCCACTCTCTTTCACCCACGTTGAGTTTTACCTCCCTTTCAGGAAGAAGGAGGACGACAAGAAGAAAACAAGAAAAAAAAAAACAGAAAGCAAAACCTGGAGAGAGAACGAACTGCCAAAAGAAAAAAGAAAGAAAAGGAACTGGCTGACATAATGACATACTTATAAATAAAGAGAAGTTTATTTCTAACAGAATAAACATACTTAGGGGTAAAGGTGAAAAAAAAAATCATTTCGTTTTGGGCTCTTAGTTCAGCCCATGTGTGTTAAATGTTTACAAATCTGATATAGATTAGTTTTGTCTTTCTGATTAAATATAAAGTTCTTCTGATTAAATATTAGGATGATTTTTTTATTAAATTAAACTTAGCTTAATCTCTTTTCGCTCCCATATTTGAAATTGAAAGCTGAAAAATCGCAAGATCTGATCCCGAGGCACCGCCGTTCACGACGGAGCAAGAGAAGGGAGACAAGAAAACGACCGGGGAATGAGCGGGGCGACGCTGTGCACTCTGTTGGGTGAACTAGGGTACGAAGGGGCGGACGCATTAGACCCTGACAGCTTCGAATGGCCCTTCCAATACGACGACGCTCGACCCATCCTCGACTGGATCTGCTCCAGCCTCCGCCCCTCCAACGTCCTCTCTCTCCCCGAACTCTCCTAGTTACTCTCTCTCTCTCCCCTATTTCATTGTCATTTGGTTGAATTTTGAACATTTGTATATAATTCTGAAATTATTGTGTTTTGGTGTAGATATGAGCAATTTGTACAGGAGGGGAAGCTATTACAGGTAAAATTCTCGTTTTTGATGTTTGCAGTCATAATTGTTGAGTTTTTATATGCTGTGTTCGAACTTCAAACTGTTTATGTATTGGTAATTTGATATAAATGTTGATTGTGCAGGGAGAAGATTTGGACTTTACTTACGATAGCATTTCGGCCTTTGCTTCCAGGCGGTTTTGGCAGCCGAGGAGGGACTCAAAGATATCCGGTACCATACTTTTTACTACATACTTTTTACTTTCTTTTATACTCTTTTAGTTATTTTTCCTCTAGTGATACATTAGTTCATCCATATTTTTGAGTTCTGGCCTGTACATGAGGATCAAGAAGAGATTTTGGCAGCATAGGAAATGTCTTGGTGTGGGTATTGCTTATTTGATTTGTTTGTTTCATTTTTCTTGCAGTAAATCATGGCGAGGAGGGAGGATGTTAATGAAGGGATAATGTACAGAAATAGGTGGAGGACTAGTATGCCTATAAATTCTTAGTAGTTTGGATAACGAAAAGCTATGCTTGGTAATTGCATATTCTACCTACTTGGTGATGCATTGTGGAATCCTGTTCCCAGTACTTATGGACTTCTTTTCTTCCTTAGGGATGCAACTTTGGCCTATAAAGCTGAAGCTTTACAGTTGCAGAGACAGCTTAGGCATCTGCATTCCCAATTCGACATGCTTACTGATTAGGCTTTTACTCTGATCCAAGGGAGACGGGCACGAGTTGCTGCAACGTCTACTGTCAATGGACATCTTACAACTATAGACGATAGCCTCTCTGCAAGAAATTTGCAGGTATATTGGTAAAAAGAAGGCTCCCTTACTAGAATAGCTACAATCACTGAGATATATTCTGCACATTGGTGATCAATTTTGAAATGGATTTAGTCATTTTCTTGACTAAGTTGAAAATCAATTTCTCAGACATTGGTGGTGGTGCAAATTGAGGACAATGATAATTGATGAGTTTGATCCATTTAGGTTTTTTGTGATAGTAATATGTTTGATTGGGTTTGGTTTTCCATATAATATGTATACTATGTTGTCTGCAACCATGTGAATGAGCATTTGGATACTCAGGGACTTGTCTGCAAACAAAAACCGGCAGTTCAACCTGCCTTTGCACCAACAACTATGTGTATAGGGTTTTTGATCGATTTTTTGATGAGAAAAGTACCATTAGAAGTTTATTTCTACTTAAAATTTCATAAGATTCGTAATTTCTTCATTGTAATCTAGATGAATGCAGTTCTTGGAAGGATGGCTTCTACAGCACAAGAGTTGGCCCATTATCATTCTGGGGATGGTATTATACTCTTTTACCTTTCAGTACTTTTGTTGACTATTTGGACATTTTACAACTATCTTTGTTATTTAATGGCCAGTATACGTTCTGCATTTTAATATGAGAATTATTATGTGATTTGTGCACAACTGATGGAGGAATGCGAGATCACTTTTCTGCTTACGAATTCAACAATCAAGCTCACTATTTATGCTTTTCATATTTATGAATTTTTAGCACTAAACTTGCAGGGGATGGCATCTATTTAGCTTACTCAGACTTTCGTCCATACTTAATTGGAGATTCATCTTGTATGAAGGAGCTAAATCTGTGGTTTGCCAAGCAGTTAGAGACAGTATGTATATAATCGCACCCCCCCCCCAAAAAAAAAAAAAAACCCTCTCAGCATTGTTAATAATCTTATTTATTTACTGATTGTGTATGAATGATCATCCTTTTCTTTTCCAGTTTTAATATTGCTAATTTAATTGGTCGTGCTTCAGTGTTGCTTTCACTTAGGATGGAAATTTAGCCAGTATCGCTGCAACTTACTTTTCAGAAATCCATCAAAACTTCGTGGCAGGCTGCCAGCTTTTATTTCTAGATCCTCTGCATTGAAAGTAAATTTCCAATTTGGGAATAATTTCAAGATCGCTATTTATCAAAAGAAAAATTTAGCAAAATTCAGATTTCTAGTATTCATATTTCACAAGTTCATCTCAGAAAATTCTTATCTTGTTAGTATTGAAAATCTTCTGGATAAGTTATTGAAATCATGTTTTTCCTCTCATCTCTTGTAAATTTCTTGCGGACCTATCTATTCTACTGTATCTTTTTTGCTTCTTGCCAGTTTCTCTATTGTATACTTCATGTACTAGAGTTGCACCTTTTAAGAATTTACTAGGTTATTAAAAGGAAAATGAAGGCCTTACTAAGTGATATGAACAGGGTCCTTTTTCGTTTAGTTGTTGAAGAGGGCAAATCTAAGTGTTCATGGGTGAGTCTTGAAGACATCTCAAACATCATAGTAAGAGGTAACCCGTCCTATGGCTTTTATTGCTTATTTTTCACTCTTGTATTTTCCTCTCTCTCCCCATTAAGTTTTCAAGATTAATATCTCCAGGTTGTTTTTGCTATTCCAATATGTTGCTTATTCACTTTGTTGGTGTAATAGAGTCGAGATTACATGTGCATGCTGGATGCTTGTAACTTTGAAAGAAAAAAAAATTATTTGATGCCTCAGCTGATACCAGATGCTATTTTCGTTTTGAAAATATTAATTCCGGCTAATTCATAAATTGAATCAAATGAATCTTTTTAAATATGTACAGAAGCATAATATGCCTGCCACAAATAATTTTCTTCTTGTTTTTCTGCCCATACGTCCCTGAAAAATGAAAAATAGGGATATGTTTTCATTTGTAACGTTGTAGTTTTGCTTTTCTCAATCCAGAAAGTATGTGCCATCAATGTGTATTCATGTCATTATCACTTTGATGCAAATGTTGATTATTTGCATAAGCGAATATCTATAATCTAGAGTTACCTAGGTATTTGGATATCTTAAGCTGTTTTAACTTATATAGAGTAGCAAATATTGACTCCTTGGTCTTTTGATTGCAGCAGATTTAGAAAAATCTCATCATCAGCGTGTCTCTGAGTTGCAATGACTTCGTTCTATGTATGTAACTTTTCCCCCCATTTACAAAGTTTTAACTTATATAAAATGATATGATGCCTACTTATTTTTTCAGATTTCAGATCACGACATCCTCTTTAAGAAACCAGAACAATTGCTGTTATTATTTACTTCAATCATTTGATTTCTTTTAAGAATCTACAAAAAAGGTACACAAGGTTGATAGCCTTTATGAAAGTCCACAAAGAAGGTCCAAAAATGTTGATATTTTGATTTATGGTATGATGGAAATTAGAGGATGTATTCCTTTTGTGTAATCAGAGTGAGAGGGTATATTAATTATTTTACTTCTCTGACACTTGGGAGGTACAGAAAGTTTCCTTTTTATTTGTTTGTATTCTGTTATATCTTCTTCATCATCAATCTCTCTCTCTCTCTACACACATGCTTGCGTATCACACACAAACACATTCTTTGAAATGATGTGGTATTTTAATGATTCAACCATACGTTTGTTGTTTAGATGATTTATCTATTTCTGGTACTCGAATAGATGTGGTATTTCTATATCTGTGGCTGGTTAACCTTTTTCTTGTCAACTTTCATGCTGGCATTTTTTGTTGTTCGTAAATTTGGAATCCCTGCTGACTCTGTTGCTGCTAAATATTGTGCAGTTTTGGGACAAGTGAAAGACAATGGGTGGAAGCCCAAGTTGAGAATGCTAAGCAGCAAGCAATTCTAATGGCACATAAATCTCAAGTATCATCAGATGAAACTCACATCCATCTTGATCTTCATTCCCTTAGGTACAATGCATTTTTACATGTCAATTCATTATGCTTTGTATAGTGGTAGACTTCAATTTTTCCATATCTACTACATTTGACAGTATCTTTTGACGAAAGGGTATCTAATATGTGTACAGGTGAAAGCATGCAGAACTTGTTGGAGAACTATCAAATTCTTATCCCAAGGAAGATAAATTATTATTTGAGGTTTGAATGTGTTCTTGGTTTAAGTTTCCTATGTTTACCTGTTATATCCAAATTTCCAAAATCTTCCTCAGAAAAAAAGTTGGATTCTAGTTCAAGTTGTAGTCATAGAGAGGACCCCCATGGGAAAAGGATCATGGACATGCTACCTGCTAATCATTTTGCTTGTATTTATACTTTCATTTATCTTCTGGGGTTTTCTCTTTAAATTGTTTTTCTTGGGGGTGGCGCAGACTGTGATACTCTTACAAGATTTTTTTGTATGCTTATTTCTGCCTTCAAAACAAATTCATATCATTGATTTAGTTTGAGTTATACTGTTTGATTTACTGTGTATTCCTTTCTCAGACTATTCCGGGTCTTTGTTGGGAGCTGGCTCAACTCCAAGACACGTACATATTGCAAGGTACTTTTAGTAACTAAACCAATCTAGAACTGTAAGATGAAACAACATCAGATTATTTTCCTTGCATGGCTCAAAAAGCTTGTAGCTAATGTGATCTGAATTATCAATTTGTAGGTGATTATGACTTAATGGTCATGTGACAACAATATTACATTAACCGGCAGAAAGTGGTATTGTTAGCTACTAATTGTCTAATTATCAATCAAAAGAGCAATGAGTTCATATCACAAAGATTCCTGATCTTCTGGTCTAACATTTTCTTATTCAATTGTTTTGGCAGTTTATAAATCATCTTCTTAATCAGCTTGCAAGGCAGCAGTTCTTGAAAATGGCTTGTCAGTTGGAAAAGAAAAATATGCTCGGAGCATACTCCTTGCTTGAAGTTATTGAATCAGAGGTGCAACCTTACCTATCAGCAACAAAAGGCCGTGTGGTATCTCTCTCTCTCTCTCTCTCTCTCTCTCTCTCTCTCTCTCTCTCTCTCTCTCTCTCTCTCTCTCTCTCTCTCTATGTAGACATCTAAAATCCATTTCTCCTTCACCCCCATCAAATATTTTTTCTTACTGTTGGATGATTCTAAATGTATTCAAAACTTGGAAGTCATAACACATCACATTTTAATACTATTATGCTCAGTTGCTCAGAACTGGGTAGTATTATGCTCCAGATTATTTGGGAAGCCTTGCTTACAGTTGCATGCTTAAACCCTACATTCTCTTTTTCCTTTCGTCCACTATCATGGCGTGATGATGTTCCTTTGTAATCATTATAGGGTCGTTGCCTGGCATTAATTCAAGCGGCATCTGATGTACAAGAACAAGGAGTGGATGATCAGGATCACTTTTTGCATGGTGTTAGAGATCTTTTAAGTATCCATTCAAGTAATGACAATGCATTCTTCTTCAATAAACATAAATGTTGATAAGATTTTTTATTAATAACATTATTTCCTCTCTTTTTTCAAGTATTAAATTTATGTGCTCTTGCATTAGATGCTCAAGTTGGGCTATCAACATATGTATCAGCTCCAGGTATTGTGCAGCAGATATCGAGTCTTCATTCAGACTTGATGACCCTTCAGTCTGATCTTGAGAACTCACTTCCAGAGGACAGAAATCGATCCGTAAATGAGTTGTGAGTTATCCTTCTTTTTCTTAACCATTGAGGTTATTACGCTTACAATTTTTTACTTAACCTATAAATAGCCTTGTGCAAATTATGTAATATACCTTGTGCATGTTGGTTATTGCAATCATGCAAGTTAGCACTCTTAGTTTTTTTCCTACTCATTGCAATGATAGGATTTCAACATACGACAAATAAGTTAATGAAATTACACCCCAGAATTAAAGAATATACATTGCTTACTTCATATATACTATTGATGGGATACTGACCCTCTTGATGATCATTGTAACCATCATCACATGGTACAAGCCTTGCTCTGCATTGTATTCTTTTTTTCATCCATATGGACAACAATGGCACATAGTCACCTGCTCTTTGATATCTTTTTGCCCATTCACTTTGAAAATTCGATGGCTGAATGGATTGCTTGTTCGAAAACCGAAGAGGCACCACTTTCCCAACTTCAAGAGCCGGATCTCCTTGGATAAAGCTTGTCTGTAATCTTTACACGCAACATCAGCTTTCCAGATACCACAGACCACTTTTTCAAAGTGCTCTGACAGAGTTAAAACATGTGAAGCTGGCAGCTCCCACTACCGTGTTATGACCAAGCAGGGTAAAGGAATAGCATTACTACTTGTTGTTAGGGAGACTCCTATATATGTTGACCTCCATCCCCAACAGACAGGCAGACCTGCAAAAATGCTCAACCCTTCCTCATATCTGAGAGGGCACTCCCAAAGAAGCCTTTCGAAATATTCAGCTTTCTTTGCCCCCGATAATACCTCTGCAAACAAGCTATACTAGAGCAAGAATATCTCATATCATCAGGGTTAAAAGCAAGAGTATCCCATATCATGTTTTTTTCCTGTCTTTTCCTTTGGCCTTGTTCTTACCTGCAAGACAAGGAGAAAGAGAGCAATCAGTCAACACTTGGAATCAAGCTTCCAGTCAGGAACTGACTGCCTGGAACCCTTACTTGATTACTTACCTGACATTGCTCTCGAGTACTCATCTTCAACATCTTATGCTTCCAGGGAAGATACCGCATCTGCCTGAGGAACATATAGGGCAAGTGAGAAGGATACAAGGAAGCATGTGGAGACAAGCGTAACAGCATACGTGCCGATACATCCACTACTCTGTCAAAAGCAAAAGTATCCCATATCAGCAGGTTCGAACGTACTATAGATTTGATGGACTTGTTTTGACCCTCAAATTCTTCAGTCAGCCTTATACTCTGGAGGAAACCAGAAAACCCTCCAGCCCAGTTCAAGAATAAGCCTGTGGAAAGTTACTTCTTCAAAAGCAAAAGTATCCCATATCATCTCTTCTCATTTTTCTTCTCTTTATCCTTCATGCTGCCTGCAAGATAGGGAGAATGTGAACAATCAGCTGGAACTCGAAATCAAAGTTCTGATCTGGGACTAATTGCTTGGAGCTCTGATTGCTTACCTTGTCTGTCACCTCTTTCAGCAGATCCCCTAGCTCAGCGACTTGGAGGACTCCTACTACATGGTTTGTATCGCGCTTGACCAAGCCTGAAACTACAAATAAGCTTCAAGTGAAATTGATACATTACCTTGTGCATCTCCACCAGTTAAAGATACCACCCCTGGATGGAGGAAGAGTACTTCCAGAGAAGATGCCACATCTACCTACGAGACAGATAAGGCAAGTCAAGACGATACCACACTCCGGAACTTAGAAGTTTCGTGATTACGAGATCATTCTCCCACAATATTTCCTAATGTCATTTGTATTAAATCATTCACTTGTACTCACTAAAAGAGAGCTTGAACCTATGTACTTGTGTAAACCCTTCACAATTAATGAGAACTCCTCTATTTCGTGGACGTAGCCAATATGGGTGAACCACGTACATCTGGTGTTTGCTTTCCTATCTCTATCCATTTATATACTTATCCACACTAATGACCGGAGCAATCTAGCGAAGATCACAAAAAGCGACCGTTTTCGCTACCTAGGATCTATCTTGCAAAAGAACGGAAAATTAGATGGAGATCTCAACCATAGAATACAAGCTGGATGAATGAAGTGTAAGAGTGCATCCGGCGTGTTGTGTGACCGTCGTAGGTCACTGAAGCTCAAGGAAAATTTTTATAGGACAACAATAAGGCCAGCGATGTTGTATGGCACAGAATGTTGGGCGGTGAAGCATCAACACGTACACAAAATGGGTGTAGCGGAGATAAGGATGCTTCGTGGGATGTGTGGGCACACGAGAAATGATAAGATTGTGAATGAGGATATCCGAGGTAAAGTAGGAGTAGCCGAAGTTGAAGGAAAGATGAGAGAAAATCGGTTACGGTGGTTTGGACATGTGCAAAGAAGGCCTACTGACGCTCCGGTTCGAAGATGTGACTACGGAACAGAGGTTCGGGGCCGAAGGGGTAGAGGAAGACCTAGGAAAACTTTGGAAGAGATCCTAAGAAAAGACTTAGAGTATTTGGATCTAACGGAGGACATGACACAAAACCGAGCGCAATGGCGTTCTAGGATTCATATAGCCGACCCCACTTAGTGGGAAAAGGCTTTGTTGTTGTTGTTGTTTTAAAAACGTTCAAAACATCTTAAAAGGCGTGTAATGCCAGTTATAAAAAAAGTTTTCGCACGCGGATAATAATGTGATATGTGATTAAATTAGTTGTTAAATGTTTGTTTTTTTTAACAAACGATATTATCTACACTAAGGGAGAGAGGGTGGGTTTAGCCTCACAATGAGCTAGCAATAATGTGATTCAATCAATTGTTTATTAAATATTATTTTCTCTATTCTTAATGTAAATTTTATTGAAATCGATTTTAGCATGTGAATTCAGTTGCTTTAATTGGTTTATGAGGGGTTTCTTCTAGCATGATCTAAGATTATTCATTTACTTCAAATATTTGACTTTCCGTTTGTCAATTTACACATATATATACATTTAAAACGTGTAAGTCAGAATAACATGTCGTGATTCAAAAATATCTGCTACATGCGCGTGAGCGCGTGCACGGAGGCTAGTTTATATAATACCCAATATTTGGGATTAGTGGGTTAACTGTGCACTGGGTACGACCTTTTAGTGGGTTAACTGTGTGTATGGGTTGAGTATAAACGTTAGTAGAAAATATTTATAAACTGAACAAGAATGCAAATTTATGTAAGATGTTCATTATAGCCAGTCTAGAAGCTATTATATATTAAATAAGCTGCTTATGATGTTTCGCTTGATGAAAATTCTGCAGGATCTTATTGTACCAGTTGTATCCTCAATTTTCTTACGCAGGCTGCTTCTTCCTGGGGTTCATCATAATATTGCTTTGCGCTCAACCTTGCTGGATTATAACAGGCACTGGAGTGATTCAGATTTCCATTCTCTAACCGCCGATATGTTGAAGAAGGAAATTCTTTCCCTGATTGAACATGAGGTTTGCGTTGGAGTTTTTATTGTTTCTCTCTCACACACTCATATGACACCGTGGAGGGGATAGGAATGACCTGGGGTTGCTAGCTAACAGATAACCAATGTATGTTGTATATTGTTTTAGGGTGTCAGTGATAATTCAACGTCAATATTTTGCTGTTGGAAAAAATTCTGTTCTCGCTACTTCCAAAATTGGTGCAAGAGCAATGCACTATGTGGCTTGCTTTTGGATTCCTACAGGGGCACTTTTGGATTGATCAGAAAGAACTCAGTATCTCTTTTTCGTTGTTCGGAGAATATTGAGCGGCTTATTAATGGTATCTCAGGTATTGTTGCTTTAGCTGAACCTTTCCATTTTTTGTTTTAGGACGAATTATTTCTTATTTTTAATGCTTGTCCCTTTTATTTTGGAATTCTCACATTCATATTTGATAGGTACTTCTGATGATCTCATCTATCTTGTTACCATCGAGGCGGGTTTAATTCTTCAATTAGAGGTGCTCGTTAAAATGCTTAGATGTGTTGTTAATGTCAGCCAACAATTGGGAAAAACAGCTTCTGCTATATTTTATGAATCATTAGTTAGTGCACCACTCGTTATCTCAGCTGAGGAAATTACTCATCGCCTTTTGAAGAATTTAGAATCTGGATATAGTTCAACGGTAGCAATGCTTCATGTATCAGAGCATGGACCTGATGTTGCTTTGGAGAGAAACCTGGCTGATAAAAAAAAAAATTGAGGAAATTTTCTGTTGGCATGCTGTTATCTCTTCATGCCTTGCACAAAGAATCTGGCACATGGAGTCGAATTTTAAAAGTGATTGAGGTTTATCTAAAAATTCTTAAACCTCGGAAAATTATACAAAAATCTGATGCTGAAATATCGTTGGATATTAGCGCTTCCATTTTGGTCCAGGCTACTTCTCAAGTTGCGAAGGTTATGTATGAGTCTGCCTTTGACATTCTTCTGTTTCTAAGCTATGTAGTGAGCATCAGTGGGCAGGTCAGTTTCTTTTTATTTTTTATAATTTTTATTTGTTTTACTTTGATTTTGTGGTTTCACTTCGGGTTAGCAAGATCTCCTATGAGTGTTTTCAGTATAACAAAATCAATTATATATGTATATTTTTAGTAATTCTTTTATTAAGAAGCAAGGTTTCTCATTGTTTTTCGGTCATCGAAACAAGATTTTGATTATTTTGTTTTGATGCTTATATCTCTGCTCCCTGTTTGCACGTCACATGTATTGGGTCTCTGCAGCTGTATGCATTATTGTGAATTATTTATTTATTTTGAAAAGACTGATTTTATTTTATGCAAAAGAAATAACACATAGTACTATTGCATTGGCAAATACGTCCAGCAACCAGACTACAAAAAACAGAGCAGAGTATATCAAACCAAAACGTTATTTATCATAATAAGTAAGCATGTTAGTTTGCTTCTCACTTGTCAGCTTTAGATACGTAAACCTGTAAAATGTTCAATATAGATCCTTAACATTTTTCTTAGCAAAAGAACCCCAAAACTAATTTTCCATTAAATAAATGTTTAGTTCATGCCTTGAAGTTATCTTTTATACAAAATCAAGGTAGTAATAAACCAGAAGAAAGGGAGTTGCTTGTTTCCTAATTCAAAATATGAGAAATTGGCTCTGTACTCTGTTAGAATGGAATCTATTGCTATGTACTCATAAATGCATGGAAATAAATTTTTTGTTTTCTCCTCCAGAACTAATGGAAAATAGAAGTGAGAATTTGGTTTCTTTCTTGAACAGGACTTTATATTACTTAGATACAACACGCAACAACAACAACAACAACAAAGCCTTTTCCCACTAAGTGGGGTCGGCTATATGAATCCTAGAACGCCATTGCGCTCGGTTTTGTGTCATGTCCTCCGTTAGATCCAAGTACTCTAAGTCTTTTCTTAGAGTCTCTTCCAAAGTTTTCCTAGGTCTTCCTCTACCCCTTCGGCCCTGAACCTCTGTCCCGTAGTCACATCTTCGAACCGGAGCGTCAGTCGGCCTTCTTTGCACATGTCCAAATCACCGGAGCCGATTTTCTCTCATCTTTCCTACAATTTCGGCTACTCCTACTTTACCTCGGATATCCTCATTCCCAATCTTATCCTTTCTCGTGTGCCCACACATCCCACGAAGCATCCTCATCTCCGCTACACCCATTTTGTGTACGTGTTGATGCTTCACCACCCAACATTCTGTGCCATACAACATCGTTAGCCTTATTGCCGTCCTATAAAATTTTCCCTTGAGCTTCAGTGGCCTACGACGGTCACACAACACGCCGGATGCACTCTTTCCATCCAGCTCGTATTCTATGGTTGAGATCTCCATCTAATTCTCCGTTCTCTTGCAAGATAGATCCTAGGTAGCGAAAACGGTTGCTTTTTGTGATCTTCGCTAGATTGCTCCGGTCATTAGTGTGGATAAGTATATAAATGGATAGAGATAGGAAAGCAAACACAAGATGTACGTGGTTCACCCAGATTGGCTACGTCCACGGAATAGAAGAGTTCTCATTAATTGTGAAGGGTTTACACAAGTACATAGGTTCAAGCTCTCCTTTAGTGAGTACAAGTGAATGATTTAGTACAAATGACATTAGGAAATATTGTGGGAGAATGATCTCGTAATCACGAAACTTCTAAGTATCGGAGTGTGGTGTCGTCTTGACTTGCCTTATCTGTCTCATAGGTAGATGTGGCATCTTCTCTGGAAGTACTCTTCCTCCATCAGGGGTGGTATCTTTAACTGGTGGAGATGCACAAGGTAATGTATCAATTTCACTTGAAGCTTACTTGTAGTTTCAGGCTTGGTCAAGCGCGATACAAACCATGTAGTAGGAGTCTCCCAAGTCGCCGAGCTAGGGGGTCTGCTGAAAGAGGTGACAGACAAGGTAAGCAATCAGAGCTCCGACTGATTGTTCACCTTCTCCCCATCTTGCAGCAGCATGAAGGATAAAGAGAAGAAAAATGAGAAGAGATGATATGAGATACTTTTGCTTTTGAAGAAGTAATTTTCCACAGGCTTATTCTTGAACTGAGCTGGAGGGTTTTCTGGTTTCCTCCAGAGTATAAGGCCGACTGAAGAATTTGAGGGTCAAAACAAGTCCATCAAATCTAGAGTACGTTCCACCCTGCTGATATGGGATACTTTTGCTTTTGACAGAGTAATGGATGTATCGGCACGTGTGCTGTTACGCTTGTCTCCACATGCTTCCTTGTATCCTTCGCACTTGCCCTATCTGTTCCTCAAGCAGATGCGGAATCTTCCCTAGAAACATAAGATGTTGAAGATGAGTACTCGAGAGCAATGCCAGGTAAGTAATCAGGTAAGGGGTTCCAGGCAGTCACTTCCTGGCTGGAAGCTTGATTCCAAGTGCTGACTGATTGCTCTCTTTCTCCTTGTCTTGCAGGTAAAAACAAGGCCAAAAGAAAAGACAGGGAAAAAGCATGATATGGGATACTCTTGCTTTTAACCCTGATGATATGAGATATTCTTGCTCTAGTATAGCTTGTTTGCAGAGGTATTATCGGGGGGAAAGAAAGCTGAATATTTCGAAAGGCTTCGTTGGGAGTGCCCTCTCAGATATGATGAAGGGTTGAGCATTTTTGCAGGTCTGCCTGTCCGTTGGGGATGGAGGTCGACATATATAGGAGTCTCCCTAACAACAAGTAGTAATGCTATTCCTTTACCCTGCTTGGTCATAGCACGGTAGTGGGAGCTGCCAGTTTCACATGTTTTAACTCTGTCAGAGCACTTTGAAAAAGTGGTCTGTGGTATCTGGCTCTCGAGATTCGGAGAACGATGCCTCTTCGATTTTTGAGAAAGCAATCATGATGGGGGTCTGACTCTCGAGATTCGGAGAGCAGTGTCTCTTCGATTTTTGAGGAAGTAATCATGTTGGGAGTCTGGCTCTCAAGATTCGGAGGGCGGTGCCTCTTCGATTTTGGAGCAATCAACCTTGTTGGGAGTGTTGTCTCGAATGTGAGTAAAGGTTGGACATGTTTGCTAGTCTACCTTGCCACGAAGCACAAAGGTTGACACACAGGGACTTTCCAATTATCCAGCAATGGTACTGTTCCTTTACCCTCTCTTCGATTTTGAGAAAGTAGTCATGTTGGGAGTCTGGCTCTCGAGATTCGGAGGACGGTGCCTCTTCGATTTTGGAGCAAGCAATCTTGTTGGGAGTGTTTTCTCGAATGTGAGTAAAGGTTGGGCATGTTTGCTAGTCTACCTTGCCACGAAGCACAGAGGTTGACACACAGGGACTTTCCAATTATCCGTACTGTTCCTTTACCCTTGTGGGTAATAATATGGTAGCTAGACCTTCAAAATTTATGTGTCTAAACTTTGTTAGTGCTGTTTCTTTGCTATTCTTTTACCTTTCTTGGTCAGAGCGATGTAGTGGGAGCTGCAAGCTTCACGTGCTCAACTTTGGCAGAGAACTTTGGCAAAGTTATCTATGGTACCCATGAGTTATTGTTGCGTGTGGGAAGTGGGTGATTGAACAGTAAGATTCATGTGCTTTCTACTTCACCAGAAGTCTTCGACAAAATGCCCATAATTTCTGCAAAGCTGAGTGTGCGTGTGACAGGTGATGACAAGGCTAGAAAAGTAGGTGCCTCTTCGATTTCTGAGATCGGCCCTCGTGGTCTCTGAGCAGCCCAGCTTTTGAGAAAGCGAGCGCCTCTTCAATTGATTCGGAGAACGATGCCTCATCGATTTTTGAGAAAGCAATCATGCTGGGGGTCTGGCTCTTGAGATTCGGGGAGCAGTGTCTCTTCGATTTTTGAGAAAGTAATCATGTTGGGAGAGTGGCTCTCGAGATTCGAAGGGCGGTGCCTCTTCGATTTTGGAGCAAGCAATCTTGTTGGGAGTGTTTTCTCGAATGTGAGTAAAGGTTGGGCATGTTTGCTAGTCTACCTTGCCACGAAGCACAGAGGTTGACACACAGGGACTTTCCAATTATCCAACAGTGGTACTGTTCCTTTACCCTTGTGGGTAATAATATGGTAGCTAGACCTTCAAAATTTATGGGTCTAAACTTTGTTAGTGCTGTTTCTTTGCTATTCTTTTACCCTTCTTGGTCAGAGCGGTGTAGTGGGAGCTGCAAGCTTCACGTGCTCAACTTTGGCAGAGAACTTTGGCAAAGTTATCTGTGGTACCCATGAGCTATTGTTGCGTGTGGGACTACTTCCCCAGAAGTCTTTGACAGAATGCCCATAATTTCCGCAAAGCTGAGTGTGCGTGTGACAGGTGCTGACAAGGCTGGAAAAGTAGGTGCCTCTTCGATTTCTGAGATCGGCCCTCGTGGTCTCTGGGGAGCCCAACTTTTGAGAAAGCGAACGCCTCTTCGATTTCTGAGATCGGCCTTCGTGGTCTTTGAGCAGCCCAACTTTTGAGAAAGCAAACGCCTCTTCGATTTCTGAGATCAACCCTCGTGATCTCTAAGCAGCCCAACTTTTGAGAAAGCAAACGCCTCTTCGATTTCTGAGCAGGCGCCTCTTCGATTTCTGAAGCTCCGTCGAGTGCAGATTTTTAAAGGGCTGGCATTAAGTTCCAAAGCACACTTGAATCTCCACCAGTAGAAGCTTCATTCTTGCACTTCTAAGATCTTGATTTGTCCGACCTCTTCTCTCTTCAACACCTTTGAAAATGTCTGGCCCCTCCGACCGTCGTTTTGACTTGAACCTTGTTGAAGAGGCAGCCCCGCCTTCTCCAGACAACATATGGCGCCCATCCTTCGTCTCCCCAACTGGTCCTCTTACCGTTGGGGATTCCGTGATGAAGAATGATATGACCGCTGCGGTGGTGGCCAGGAACCTTCTCACTCCCAAAGATAACAGACTACTTTCCAAACGGTCTGATGAGTTAGCTGTTAAGGATTCGCTGGCTCTCAGTGTTCAGTGTGCAGGTTCTGTGTCTAATATGGCCCAACGCCTATTTGCTCGAACCCGCCAAGTTGAATCATTGGCGGCTGAAGTGATGAGTCTCAAACAGGAGATTAGAGGGCTCAAGCATGAGAATAAACAGTTGCACCGGCTCGCACATGACTATGCTACAAACATGAAGAGGAAGCTTGACCAGATGAAGGAAACTGATGGTCAGGTTTTACTTGATCATCAGAGATTTGTGGGTTTGTTCCAAAGGCATTTATTGCCTTCGTCTTCTGGGGCTGTACCGCGTAATGAAGCTCCAAATGATCAACCTCTGATGCCTCCTCCTTCTAGGGTTCTGTCCAGTACTGAGGCTCCAAATGATCCCCCTCCGGTGCCTTCTCTTTCTGGGGCTCTACCGACTGCTGAGACTTCTCCTAAGCAACCTTTGTGAAGGCTCCCTCTTGTGTGTTTATTTTGACTCATGTATATGTACATATTTGTAGCTTATCGAGGATATCAATAAATAAGCTTTCCTTCATTTCAACGTATTGTGTTAAATACACCAAAGCCTTCTTCGCTAAGTTCTTTGAATTTTCTTTTGTTGAAGCTTGTATGTTGAAGCTTTCTGAGTGGAGCATGTAGGTTAGGGTAGTGTTCCCTTAATTTCCCGAGTGAGGAAAACTTCTCGGTTGGAGACTTGGAAAGTCCAAGTCACTGAGTGGGATCGGCTATATGAATCTTAGAACGCCATTGTGCTCGATCCTGTGTCATGTCCTTCGTTAGATCCAAGTACTCTAAGTCTTTTCTTAGAGTCTCTTCCAAAGTTTTCCTAGGTCTTCCTCTACCCCTTCGGCCCTGAACCTCTGTCCCATAGTCGCATCTTCTAATCGGAGCGTCAGTAGGCCTTCTTTGCACATGTCCAAACCACCGTAACCGATTTTCTCTCATCTTTCCTTCAATTTCGGCTACTCCTACTTTACCCCGGATATCCTCATTCCTAATCTTATCCTTTCTCGTGTGCCCACACATCCAACGAAGCATCCTCATCTCCGCTACACCCATTTTGTGTACGTGTTGATGTTTCACCGCCCAACATTCTGTGCCATACAGCATCGCCGGCCTTATTGCCGTCCTATAAAATTTTCCCTTGAGCTTCAGTGGCATACGGCGGTCACACAACACGCCGGATGCACTCTTCCACTTCATCCATCCAGCTTGTATTCTATGGTTGAGATCTCCATCTAATTCTCCGTTCTTTTGCAAGATAGATCCTAGGTAACGAAAACGGTCGCTCTTTGGTATTTCTTGATCTCCAATCCTCACCCCTAACTCGTTTTGGCCTCCATTTGCACTGAACTTGCACTCCATATATTCTGTCTTTGATCGGCTTAGGCGAAGACCTTTAGATTCCAACACTTCTCTCCAAAGGTTAAGCTTTGCATTTACCCCTTCCTGAGTTTCATCTATCAACACTATATCGTCTGCGAAAAGCATACACCAAGGAATATCATCTTGAATATGTCCTGTTAACTCATCCATTACCAACGCAAAAAGGTAAGGACTTAAGGATGAGCCTTGATGTAATCCTACAGTTATGGGAAAGCTTTCGGTTTGTCCTTCATGAGTTCTTACGGCAGTCTTTGCTCCTTCATACATATCCTTTATAGCTTGGATATATGCTACTCGTACTCCTTTCTTCTCTAAAATCCTCCAAAGAATGTCTCTTGGGACCCTATCATACGCTTTTTCCAAATCTATAAAGACCATGTGTAAATCCTTTTTCCCATCTCTATATCTTTCCATCAATCTTCGTAAGAGATAGATTGCCTCCATGGTTGAGCGCCCTGGCATGAACCCGAATTGGTTGTCCGAAACATGTGTCTCTTGCCTCAATCTATGCTCAATGACTCTCTCCCAGAGCTTCATTGTATGGCTCATTAGCTTAATACCCCTATAGTTCATGCAATTTTGTACGTCGCCCTTATTCTTGTAAATAGGCACCAAAGTGCTCGTTCGCCACTCATTTGGCATCTTCTTCGTTTTCAAAATCCTATTGAAAAGGTCAGTGAGCCATGTTATACCTGTCTCTCCCAAAAGTTTCCACACTTCGATTGGTATATCGTCTGGGCCTATTGCTTTTTTATGCTTCATCTTCTTCAAAGCTACAACCACTTCTTCCTTCCGGATTCGACGATAAAAAGAGTAGTTTCTACACTCTTCTGAGTTACTCAACTCCCCTAAAGAAGCACTCATTTCATGTCCTTCATTGAAAAGATTATGAAAATAACCTCTCCATCTGTCTTTAACCGCGTTCTCTGTAGCAAGAACCTTTCCATCCTCATCCTTGATGCACCTCACTTGGTTTAGGTCCCTTGTCTTCTTTTCCCTTGCTCTAGATAGTTTATAGATATCCAACTCTCATTCTTTGGTATCTAGTCGTTTATACATATCGTCGTAAGCCGCTAACTTAGCTTCTCTGACAGCTTTCTTCGCCTCTTGCTTCGCTTTTCTATACCTTTCACCATTTTCATCGGTCCTCTCCTTGTATAAGGCTTTACAACATTCCTTCTTAACCTTCACCTTTGTTTGTACCTCCTCATTCCACCACCAAGATTCCTTTTGGTGTGGGGCAAAGCCCTTGGACTCTCCTAATACCTCTTTTGCTACTCTAAGACAAAAAGTTCTTGTCCTATTACAATCTTGATTGCCATGATTCTATCTCCTACCCTCTTGACATCTACAACATCTTGTACCAAGGTCTTGTCCACGATGATGCCAACACCGTTTCTCGTTCTATTTGTGCCCGAATACCAAAGTTTAAACCCTGAGTTTTCTAGATCCTTTGCCTTACTACCAACCCACTTAGTTTCTTGTAGGCACATAATATTTATCCTTCTCCTCACCATAACTTCCACTACTTCCATAGATTTTCCCGTTAAGGTTCCTATATTCCACGTTCCTAAACTTAGATACAACACGCAACTCAACTAAATCACCCATTGTTCTTATAAAAGAAACAACGAATAAATAACAAAGTTGGGTTGGATTCACTGCTCTAACTTTTTCACAAACCCTTGTACGTGATCTTTTCTGCTATTGAGCTGTATTCTAAATTTCAAGTACATACTTTCCACTGCAGCTTTAATATTAATATCCTTCATCATTAGTTCTATATATCGAATACATGATTTCACTGCATCTTTAATATTCATTATTCACATCCTTTATCATTGGTTTCTACACATGCTTCTGGTCTTAATTTCAGTTTATAGGAAACTACTCCAATGCACTTCAACAACTTTACAGTATACGTACTTTCGTTTTTTACCAAAGCATTTGCTTTTTCAGTCTTTATCATTTTTATATAACTCCTTATTCCATGATAAGGGTCTTCATTTTCCTGGAATTTAATCAATTAATATGTCAAAATTTCTTTGGGTCTGCACGCAGATCCAGATGCTGCATGATGATGTATCCAAAATTCAACTTGACTTGATTCCAAGGATTGAAAAAATCATTTCTGAGTGGCTTCTTATACATTTCTGTGCCACCACGCCATCTGAATCAGCTGAAATTGAAGATTTTAGCTCTCAGCTTTCAGTGTTACATATTGGTAGGATTATGCTTTGTCTGGGGCCTTAGTTTGTAATTTTGCTGATATAGTATTTTCTGATGAATATCCCTGTCCATGGTTCAGATAGAAACATGGGAAGAAGATCAAGGACTGAGAAGCTTGGAAAGTGTGAGTTCACTCTGGCTTTTTTATTCTTACCAAGCATTCGAACTTCCTCTGGACACCAGGTCTGTATTGCCTTGAGAAGCATACCAGACGTGAAGGACATTAGTATTTCAATGCGGGACTTTGTTAGCTGGATCATCTGGGGCCACACTGCAGAATCCTTTACCTTCCTCAAACGTGCAACAGATCTTGCTTTGATCCTTCTAAGGCATGGACAGTATGATGAGGTTGAGGTTGTTTCTCTACCTACAGTTTTCCTAATATCCCTTAAATTTTACTTCATTGAGATTACTTATTGTTACTTTTCTGTACTCTATAAAGCACCTACTCACTATGGTGGAGGCACATTTACAAAAGGAGAAGACATCTTATAGTATCCAAGATACAGAGGGAGGATGGTGCATACTTCATCATCTTTTAGGGTGTTGCTTCCTTACTCAGGTACGCCGTGGGTTGCATGGAGTGCTGAAAGAGAGGAAAGTCACTGAAGCTGTTCGTTATCTGTCTTCTAAATCTTTTGCTGATCGCCTATCCTGTAGGGCATTGAATCTGACTTCTTGAAGAAAGTTATCTCCAACTTTAACTTCAAGTTAAGTTTTTTTAATCTCTTTTTTCCTGAAGATATTTCTATTTTTTCAAAATTATTCTTCTAAGGAGATTCCCATTGTACCAAGAAAAAGTTCGTTGGAGTACCAGCTCGTACCAATATAATTGAACTAGTGGATAGCTTGAATTAAGATTTACGATAGACAAGTTGTATTGAATAATGTGTAATTGAGTATTACATGTTACGTGTGCTGAATGAGGCACATATGATAGACTCATGCAAAAAAATCTCCCCAATACTCAAGTATTTAATGTGTTGATTTGAAGCACAAAGTGAACCCAATAAATTGATGGATTTTGATGTAACGCACGCAACCGAAGAGTCAGAATTTTTAATATGATACACTCAGCTGCTTGGTGTTTGCATTTAAAATTTTCTTTCACATTCTCTATTCTGTTACTCTGTATTTGAATGGGCCAATATGGAATAAACTAGCATTCACCTTTACAGCTTTATTACAAATATTAGTGAACAATACATTGTACACTTCTGGCTTATGTAGTGTCCAGATGCTTAGTATGAATGATGTGCATTCTTTTGAAGACTGATATTTATACTTGGGAATTGCCCATAATTGTCACTCATAATTGTATCATTTGCACTTAGGAATAGCTCATTGTTTTCCCTAGTGAAAATTGATATCTAATTTTTCTATTCAGAGCTTCGTCTGGAAAAGGAACATCCCAGGCTTTACGGAGTTTGCTTCAGGAACCGGGGTCTCCAAATCTTGGTTTCAGTGAGTTTGTTTGACTTTTATATCTTAAACGGTTGATTGTGCCTTTTGCTTTTCTGTTTTTATTAACTCTTTCATTTTACCTTTCCTTTTAGCTGGTGATATATCAGCTTCCTCATGGAGACTGCATTATTACCAATGGGCTATGCAGATCTTTGAGCAATATAATATTAGCGAAGGCGCTTGTCAGTTTGCTCTCGCTGCGCTTGAGGAGGTAGAGGAAGCTAGTGTTAAAGATGAGCTGAATGGACAAGACTCGGTCAATGAGTCAGTATCTACCATCAAAGGACGACTTTGGGCAAATGTCTTCAAGTTTACTTTAGATCATAATCTCTATTGTGATGCATATTCTGCAGTAATTTCAAACCCAGATGAGGAGAGCAAGTACATCTGCTTGAGGCGTCTGATAATTGTTCTTTACGAGCGTGGTGCCATAAAGGTTTTTATTCAAACTTGAAACTAACTTTTGTTTGCTTTTGACATTCCTTTCCAGTTTTTGTCTTTATTAAGTTCCAAAGTATATACCCACAAGAAATTCTCTTTGCATGATGTTCATTCCATCTATATTGTCGATAATGTATTGATTTTATGTCAGTACCCTTTTTTTCTTAGCTTCAGTGATTTCTACTGATTAGGTACTTCTTTATAGACTTTTTTAGCAAAATATTTGAATATTATGTTTCCTGTATGGAACTTATTTCAGTTATTCTGTGTGGGATTGTCCTAGTGAGGCATATTCTCCGATGAAGGTTTTTTTATTACTAGATTTCTTTCATCGTCATTTGTTGCAGATTCTTTGTGGTGGTCAGCTACCTTTTGTTGGTCTTACAAAGAAGGTAGAGTACGAGCTTGCCAGGAAGGTATGATCTAAATGTAGGGCCGATTGGATACTGTATTTCAAATTTTCAATTTTTATGTCCTGGTGATTTTCCTCTATCTTAAACATGCAGGCAGATTGTTCAGGTATATTAGCAAAGCCAGACTTATATAAGTTGCTTTATGCATTTGAAATGCATCAACATAACTGGAGAAGAGCAGCATGCTACATGTACCTATATTCTGCTCGTTTGAGAAAAGAAACAGCTCTGAGAGATTACCAGCACACGTCATTGGCACTAAAGGAGATTCTGAATTGGCTCTCTGCTGCTATCAATGCACTTCATCTTGTTCATCCGGCCAACGCTTGGATTGATCCTCTACTCTGGAGAATTCTCTTCAAAACGAGCACTATCCAAGTGAAAAGGCTAGAATTACAATAGATGAACAGAGCAAATAATGCAACAACCAAAAGTTTGTTTTAATTGTGTGTACATCTTTAATTGTTGTCACGAGTCACAACTACCATATGTATCTGATAGATTGAATACCCATAACTTTTACCTGCTACCTACCTATGTGAAAAAATTTCTTGCAGACCAACAATTTTTTCAAAAGCAATGAACGCACATACATACAGGCTGATTTTGAAATCCCATATATATACAATTACATTTATATGTATCTCATTTAGAACTGTCTAATATAATATTTGCTTTGTCCACATTTGCATTATATACTGTTCTGTTTTGAGGCAGTCACAAGTTTTATTTTTATTGCAGCTGCCAGCAACAATGCTCATCCTCAGACAGGGAAATCTTATATTGATATTGAGAAGATTGAGGATGAGTTTATGCTTACTTCAGCAGAATATTTGCTTTCGTTGGCAAATATCAAACCTGCATCTAGTGGTAAAGTGCTATTTTAACTTAATTTGTTTGTGTTAGATTTCCCAATAAATTAACATTGGTTAGCAACCCTTGACATAATTCCAATTTTGTGTGTGGTATTCCCAAGGATTATACCTAAAGAGTTGTTGGTCTAGCAATCAGGTCCTTGGCTTGCTCCCAACTAGTCTGGGGTTTGACCTTCACCAACGGTACCAACCTAGCAAATGCTAGAGTTTCTCGCTCCTCAAATGTTGTGGGGTCAGGCAGGGGCCTAGTTAGTTGGGTCAAAGACTCGAATACACTAGTTTCAAATTTTGTTTCCTGCCCTTTACTTTTAACATTGCTGATGTGTACGTAGTGCCCAATACCATTGCCGGTGTGTTGTTTTCAGATGAAAGTAGACGAGGAAGATGCGGTTTCTGCTTTAAGTTGAGAGATTTTCGGTTGTCCAACAAGATGGATGGACACACTTTGAATTCAACCCTGAAGTTGAGCATCAGCTGCAGTATGATATGCATGACTTGTTAACAGACAATGCTATCAAGTTACAGTGGTTATTGAAAGTGAGCGGTGACTATTTTGTGGTTGAGAATCGTCCGCCCCCCACCCCCGCTCTCTTAATGTACGCATACAAGACATGATGAAATTTGAAACCGGATATTAATTTCGTACGGGTAATTGTGTTGCCAAGTGAAGTAATTAGAGCAAAACAAGTAACTAGAATGCATAGAGGCGATGCAAGTTCTCTACTAAGAAGCCAAGCAGAAAGCAGACGGCCATACTGATTATGTCAACGAAAACCTAAACTTAAAAGGCTTTAAATAAACACTTCAACTTTAAAGAAAATGAATTGAAACATCACATTCCATTTCTTTTTTTGGTTTCCTTTGATGTAAATCTTCATTTATATCTGCAGAGTAACTCGCATAGTTAAAAGCAAAGTGAAATGGGCTGGAAGGGCAAAACCATTGCTTGTTTGGCGTGATTATTTGCAGCACTATCAACAGAAGATGAAAAGAACAACAAACCGCATACGAAACTAGTGAAACCTACTCATTCAACAAAAGAACAACAAGCCGCAGCATTCCAATGCCAACATTTCCAATTCAACCCATAGATATCAACCTCCATACAGATTAGTAATTGCTAGTTTATGAACAAACCAACCATCTCCAACTTATTTCTCAGTAAAAAAAATTCTTTGCCTTATAATAATAGCATTCCGTTGACTGGCCCTTCTTAATTGTCGAAATCTCAGTCCCACCGTTAAACATAGTTGATCGGAGAAACCCCAGAATGGACCACCCGGTCGCGGAAGAGCCCGGAAAAATCCGACTTTATGCCGATACCTTTATACCAAACCTTCAGCTTGAGTCCAAATCTCGCCAGAGCGCCAGAGGCAGAGCCATCGGCCCTAAGCCCGATCATGTTGCTTGTATTTATACTTTCATTTATCTTCTAGGGTTTTCTCTTCTAATTTGTTTTTCTTGGGGGTGACTCATACATTGATACTCTTACAAGATTTTTCTGTATGCTTATTTCTGCCTTCAAAACACTTTCATATCTTTGATTTAGCTTGAGTTATAGTGTTTGACGTACTGTGTATTCCTTTCTCAGACTATTCCGGGTCTTTGTTGGGAGCTGGCTCAACTCCAAGACACATACATACTGCAAGGTATTATTAGTAACTAAACCAACTGTAAGATGAAACAACGTCAGATTATATACCTTTCATGGCTCAAAAAGTTTGTAGCTAATGTGATCTGAATTATCAATTTGTAGGTGATTATGACTTAAGGGTCATGCGACAAGAATATTACATTAACTGGCAGAAAGCGGTATTGTTAGCTACTAATTGTCTAATTGTCAATCGAAAGAGCAATGAGTTCATATCACAAAGATTCCTGATCTTCTGGTCTAACATTTTCTTATTCAATTGTCTTGACAGTTTATAAACCATCTTGTTAATCAGCTTGCAAGGCATCAGTTCTTAAAATGGCTTGTCAGTTGGAAAAGAAAAACATGCTCGGATCATACTCCTTGCTTAAAGTTATTGAATCTGAGGTGCATGCCTACCTATCAGCAACAAAAGGCCGTGTTGGTATCTCTCTCTCTCTCTCTCTCTCTCTCTCTCTGTGTGTAGACATCTAAATCCCTTTCTCCTTCACCTCCATCAAATATTCTCTCTTACTGTTGGATGATTCTAAATGTATTCAAAACTTTAAGTCATAACACCACATTGTAATACTATTATACTCAGTTGCTCAGAACTGGGTAGTATTATGCTCCAGATTATTTGGGAAACCTTGCTTACAGTTGCATGCTTAAACCCTTCATTCTCTTTTTCCCTTCGTCCACTATCATGGCGTGTTGATGTTCCTTTGTAATCATTATAGGGTCGTTGCCCGGCATTAATTCAAGCGACATCTGATGTAAGGAGGAGTGGATGATCAGGATCACTTTTTGCATGGTGTTAGTGTTGGAAAGTAATAAGTTTAGGATTTGGACTCGGCCTGTTAGAATTAGGTTTTGTTAGAGATTAGGGTTTAGTTTATTATAAATAGGATGCATGTTATTCACTTTAGAACAAACATGTCACAATGTAGTCTCGTGGAGTTTTGTAGCCGTTTTGGCATTCTTATTTATTTAATAATATTCTGATTTTGTAGTCTAGTACTATGATATTCAACGATAGAGATCTTTTAAGTATCCATTCAAGTAATGACAATACATTCTTCTTCAATAGACATAAATGTTGATAAGATTTTTTTATTAATACCATTATTTCCTCTCTTTTTTCAATTATTAAATTTATGCGTTCTTGCATTAGATGCTCAAGTTGGGCTATCAACATATGTATCAGCTCCGGGTATTTTGCAGCAGATATCTAGTCTTCCTTCAGACTTGATGACCCTTCAGTCTGATCTTGAGAATTCACGTCCAGAGGACAGAAATAGTTGTGTAAATGAGTTGTGAGTTACTCTTCTTTTTCTTATCCATTGAGGTTATTAGGCTAACAACTTTTTACTGGCCTATAAACAGCCGTGTGCAAATTAAGTTATACACCTTGTGCATGTTGGTTATTGCAATCATGCAAGTTAGTACTCTTCGTTTTTTTTCCTACTCATTGCAATGATAGGATTGTTGGATTTATCCAATATAAATCAACCTTTAAGTGGTCTACTACATGTAATAGGAATGTAATATTGGAAAATAATGATTGTGATTTGATCTCTTAAAGATATCAATTCTATATAAGGTGTCTTATATTGGAAATAGGATTGATGGAACCCTTAATAATATATGATTATGATATTTTACTTGAGAGCCAAGAAAGGAGAGTTTTAGCTTTCCCTTATGGATGGAATCTAAGACTTTTTGGCTAATATATAAACACCGGTCTCTGCTAACCCTAGACACGACAACTAAGGCTTCCCATAGAGCATTTGTCATAAAGCTAGGAGTTTACAGAAGAGTTGGTGTTTTCTGTTTGTCATGGCAAACATAAAGATTGGAGTTTTATCGATCACGTCTTGCTTGCATGGCTGTTGCATCTTCGACAACTGCCATTGGAATCAGGTCAGTCACTCCTTCGTTTGTGTTTTAATTGTATAACCTTGTAAGGCTAACAATTGGTATCAGAGCCACTGGTTATATGATTAAAACCTATTAGGTTTGAAGTTTGATTATATAATATCTTTTCTTTTGGACTGCGGTTAAATTTTTTAATCCAAATTGTGATTGCATTCAGCAACATCACCATGTTGGACCTGCTTGAAAACTGCATAGTACGGTTCCGCATATAATTGTATATACTTGGCATATTAGTATGATATGCACGGCACATGTTTTACATCAATTCCTATTTGGTCTTAGAGACCGAAATTATCAGTTAAATTAAACGATTACATAATTGGATAATCTGTTTCTGCGAGTGGTGCCTGTTGAGTTCAAGTTTTCTTCCACCGCCATCACCCTTCAATTCCAAACGTGGGCTTTTATAATTGAAGCACTTAATGATGATATTGAATCAACTATAATAAAGGAAGATTAAAATAGTTGGTTCATTAATTTATAGAATTGTATAATTGGAATTACCATGGTGCTTAACGTTTTCTATTTCAATGTTCATATTAATATTTGGGTTCAATTGAAATAGTCATCGGTTCTAACCTTGCACTGGAGAATTTTGAGATATATCACTCATAAATTGGTAAACTAATAATTGTTGAATGGTAGGTTTTCAAGCACTTCAAGCTTCCTTTCTTGTATTCAGTTCTCATAAAGAAAGATTGGAACAGTTTGCTTTGCTCATCTTTACTGAATTAATTATGACTGGAAGAAGATGGCATGCTTTAAGCTGTCTTTCGATATTCATGCCAATGTTTTGGTTGAATTAATTTAGTGGAAGATACAACTTTTTGGCTAACGTTGTTGTCAATTTTGTAAGCATATAGAAATATGTACTTCTGTACTAATCTTGCCAAGGAAGACTATGAAGCATCTCAAGTCAACAAGCTCGGTAAAGTCTCCTATCAAAGCAAACAATATTGATCATTATATGTGTCAATTGCGAATTAATTAGTTGATCATGCATATGGTTAGTTTTGACTATTAAGTTTTAAACTTGGTTATCAAAACAAAGAGAAAATATATGTTTTGAACATGATTAATTCTTATATGCATATAAGTGGCATACAGAACGAGGGAAAAGTAGATTTTTTAAGATATGCCAAGATGCATGCATATAAAAGTGCATATATATCTTGCTTGTTCGTGGCTTTTCGTTAGTAATGTGCATGAGTGAGCCTATTGGCTGGTCCCAGCAGCTCCAGTCACTGCTTCCAGGGTGGAAAGGCAACAAGGGGACACTAAGCACCCCTCAAAATATAATTACATACCTTATAAGGTTTTTGGAATTACTTCTTAAACTCCAAATCTTTATTGCCTCTGTTATCCATTTGAATAAGGACTAATATTGTTTGCCATGAATTGCAATTGCATAAGTGCCAGCAATTGTTTGATCAAGCTAAGTATACGTAATTTTCTAAAGCCAATTATGTATCTAGAAGTTCACATTGCATGTGTAAAATTATCATGACACCAGTATCTAAATGGTATGTATATGGTAGACATACGGAGAAGCATATGTAAAAATGCATAAATTATTTTATTGTTTGAGACTATATTTTGTACAAATAGTCTGGGTGTTTCGGCATTAGTACAAGAGTAAGTCTATTGCTCTGTTTTTCATGGGTAATAACCAAAATGGACATATGGCATGTTTTATTAAAGGGATTGGGTTGTCCTAACACAAATGTGTTGATTAGTAATGCAGTATACTAGCACTTAAGTATGATGGGGGATTAATTCAAGTACGGTTTATAATGATATTAACTCCATGCGGAATTTGCATGACTAATCAAATTAGTTTTGTCTACAATTTTGCTTTCCTATCTCAGTATAGTCATTTAATTGTACATGACTAATGCATAACTTATGGATTGACTGAGAAGGACAGAAAGCATCCAATGACAAGAATAAGGGTATAATACAAGTGAATAAGGTTTGTAGTAATTATGTGACAATTCTCATTTGTATTTTAACTATTTATTTGAGAATTGTGGTTGGTCATGTGATTATAAATATGTTTATAAAGAAGTGGTGAACATATGAAGGCGTAAGGTATGTATTTCATTCAGAGCATGTGACTAAATTGATAAGCATAAGTCTTCAAACTTGTATATAGTTTATTAGTTTTTCCCATGCCTAAAGAATTTAAACAATGCTTTAATCAGTCAATTTTTATGTGCCATAAAGGGAGAAGAAAAGAAATTATTCAAGGCTAATGTATGACATGTATTGGAGATGTTTCTTTTGGAAGAAAAGAATTTTGGTAGTTCCTTTATTTAATTTGGTATTTACAAGGCTAATGCCCGATTTTGATGCTAATGTTTTAGAAGCCTTGTACTACGGAAAGAAAGGTACAAAAGAAAAGGAACCCGTTTGACTTAAGAAAACATTTGAGCAATTTAGTTTTTATATTAAAGGAATGTATTGTTCTTTTGCATTACATAAAGTATTTCTATTTCAAGCAATTGACTCCATAATGATAAGTATTGACATTCTTGTGGTGGAATAAAATTTGTTCTATATGTGATTAATCTCTTTCAAGTATGCTGTCAGGTTTCTTGAGATTAATTTAATGTCAAAGGGAGTCATGAAGGAATTAGTGCCATTTGTTGGCAAGACTCAAAGCTCGAATCAGGTTATCATAATTTTGTCACTTACAATTAATTAATCCATGTGACTTCTTGTATCTTCAGGGTGGAGTTGATCAATGCCCTTTCAACTATGCAAGCCGCAACGGCTTAGTTGACGATGAAACTGTGTTTTTGAGTTACTTCGGTCAACTTTGCATCCTAATTAGAATAAAAGGGATAATCTTCTTGCCTACAGGTGTGGATTACTTCTTTTAGTTTAATTAAGATGGCATAGTATGGGTTTTATTTCACATAAGTTGTGAAAATCTTCATCTTGCCTACAGGTGTTGAAGTTTTTCATGAAGGTACTTTTGTGACATAAAATCTAGTACTAGAAACTAGTTAATTTTCTTGCCTACAGGTGTAAATTAACTTAGTTTCATGAAGTTTATTGGGATAAAGTCCATGCCATTAGTGACAAATATTTCCACAATGAGCCCCATAAAAGGTTGTGGTTTGAAGGCATGGAAATCGGTTGCATCATGATGTATTTTGTATCTCTTCATGAGACTTGTTGATGCAAAGTATTGGACCCATGAAGGTTAATCAAGGATTGCTAAGGTACACATTGTTTAAATCTTATGCTTGTAAATCTTTTCAATTGGAACTATGATGTCGGTGAAATTTGACTACTAAAGTTTCCTTTGGACATCGAAATTGAAATGATATGAAATTGATTTTGTTATGGATGCATAAAGTCATGGTAGATGCACATAATTGTTTCTGGCAGAATGCGTGTCTTGATTTAAATCGAGTGAATGACACGTCTAATGGTCGCCAAATGACCTGAATTTTGGACATGTTCAACATATAGATGTCTACTATGAGTCTGCAAATTTTCGTAATTTTCTGCCATGTATTTTAATTATGGTGATTTTACCAGTAACCCATGCTCGTATAGACAGTTTTACTGGCAGATTGTGTTGGTCTTTTTGAGACGTCACCTTAGACTACTTTTTGATCCAAAACGGCTCTATATTTTTATTTTATGAAGATTAGTATGTCTATTTTGATCTGTCTAATTTTGGTAGCAATCAAGCTTATAGATTTATCATGATAAATTCCAAAGTAAGTGTAACTCGTTACTGAAATTCTGTTTGACAACTTTCTGTTGGTTGTGATGTCTATATTATGTCTAAAATATAAAGCAATTTTATTTAGGTACATTTTTTAAAGAGTGTTTGCCCAAGTGGGAGAATTAGTGAACGAAAATTGGGCTTCACACTCATTAACTTATTTGCAAGTATAAACTCCGAGAACTTAGTGGGAGTTATTCTAAAATTGTGAGCATTAAGTGGACTTGCATGAATCTATTAAAGCATTATTCTATCTTCCATGAATTTGGGTTACTCGAATATCTATAATATGTTTAAGTTGCATGCGTACTTTTTCTGTTACTTGCAATCATTTGGTTTTCTCGGTTGATCATTTGTTTTGGGGCTCATAAGGACTTAGCATGAATGTGAACTTATTAAAACATATAAGATGGTTGTTGGATGCATGTTTTGTGTAACAGCGGTGAATGCTTCCATTCTTAGTTGTACCTTTCATTGAGGTAATATGTATTCATTGACTGAGTAAGGCTATTCCCAAAGGCATATTTTCAAAAATATGATTTAAGTATTGATTTGCAAATTAAGTAATGATGTTGCAGATCAGTGGGAGTTTGAGTTTAGTAATGCCTTACATTTGCAGATGACCTATAAGGTATGTGTAGAATCCATGTATTCATTTTAATCTCCAGTTGGATTCATTAAGTCACATTTTTCGTGTGCTAGTCAATTATCTGATAAAATATATATCGGATATCAAGTTGTTATCAAATTGCATATTAAATGGCATGGCATGGTTTGTGCACTGCCTCAGTTGTGAGGATTTCCATCTTGCCCACAGGTGTTGGAAATCACTATGAAAGTAACTGGTATGGTGCATAGATCAATGTCAAAAAAAAAAAAAAAAAAAAAAAAATGTCGTACCCAGTGCACAAGGCTCCCGCTTTACGCAGGGTCTGGGAGAGGTGAATGTCGGCTAGCCTTACCCCCATTTATGGAGAGACTGCTCCCAAGCATAGATCAATGTCAAAAACATATTAATTCATCTTGCTCACAAGTGTTGAATTAATTTGTTTTATGAAGTTTTGGGATATTTTACTTGGACATGTGCCTATTTGGTATTTTCAGTTGTGTCCGTTTGCTACAAACATTGTTTGTATTGTTACTTATCTAATGAAAGTAATGCATGACTGTTTTGGAGATGTATTCACACCTGCAGGTTATGGTCGTTTCATTAGATGAAGGATATTTGCATTGGCAAACTAAAGGCTTTGAAGAAGCATAAAGTGTAACTTGTGTGTTACAATAAAGTGGACCTGAGATGATATAAAGTAAGACTTTTTGGTTAATTTAAAGTTTAATTTAAAGTTTCATCTCTTGATCATAATTTGTGTTTCATGTAAATGTGGATCTTAGCATGAGTGATTATGAAGGTTCTGGGTTGTGTCAACCCTACAACCTTGTTAATTCCATGTTAAGAAATGCATTTGACAGAAGCTGCATTAAGGACGAGATGTAATCACTGTTACATGGCCACTAAAGTGACATTAGTCTCCAATCTCAAGTATAAACGTGAATATTACATTTTGTAGACCAAGTGGGAGAATGTTGGATTTATCCAATATAAATCAACCTTTAAGTGGTCTACTACATGTAATAGGAATGTAATATTGGAGAATAATGATTGTGATTTGATCTCTTAAAGATATCAATTCTATATAAGGTGTCTTATATTGGAAATAGGATTGATGGAACCCTTAATAATATATGATTATGATATTTTACTTGAGAGCCAAGAAAGGAGAGTTTTAGCTTTCCCTTATGGATGGAATCTAAGACTTTTTGGCTAATATATAAACACCGGTCCCTGCTAACCCTAGACACGACAACTAAGGCTTCCCATAGAGCATTGTCATAAAGCTAGGAGTTTACAGAAGAGTTGGTGTTTTCTGTTTGTCACGGCAAACATAAAGATTGGAGTTTTATCGATCACGTCTTGCTTGCATGGCTGTTGCATCTTCGACAACTGCCATTGGAATCAGGTCAGTCACTCCTTCGTTTGTGTTTTAATTGTATAACCTTGTAAGGCTAACAAGGATTTCAACATACGACAAATTAGTTAATGAAATTACACCCCAGAATTAAAGAATATACATTGCTTACTTTATTTATTCTATTGATGGGATACTGACCCTATTGATGATCGTTGTAGCCATCATCACATAGTACCGGCCTTTGCTCTGCATGGTATTCTCTTTTTCATCCACATCCATGGTACACTAAATATGTTAGAAACAGTCCTGCTGGAACACTGATAGCCTGATATGACAAGCAATTCTATACAATATGACGTTCAGAACCTCAATGAAACCAACTATATAATTATCTAATCTTTGGCATCTGTTCCTGTATTTCTGTTACAAAATGTAAAATATGCATGGTTCATGGTAGAATTTGATGTAATTTGGCATCATGGGCCTCTCTGGTATTGGTAGACTTTATGGTATAGTGGTCTAGCGTGCGTTCCCTATCTTTAACACGAATAAACATGTCTTCTCAATAACACTGATTTGGTCATCTCTTCTGCATAAAAGTATCTACAATGAATTTGCGTCTTTTCACCTTTTCATTTTGTGTGAAAACTAACTTGTTAATTGTATCAGGTGCACTTTAATTCAAATTTGCAGTAATTGCTATTTGCGTCTTCGACAACCGCACAACCTTATACTGACCGCACGGGTATGACCTCACTATTAAACCTTCATTTCTTATTGCTTCGTTTGTTTCCATTTTTACTGGTATTCATTTTTCCCTTGTATGGTATTCTTGCATCATGTGCACGTTAAAGTCACAAAGTAGAAGATCTGAACATGGAGAATCCTGTCTTGTTGAGATCTTTTTTCAACCTTGAAAAGTTCTATGTTTTAACTTGCTTTGTAATTGATGTTTTTCGTGTGGATAAGTTTGATATCTAAATTTGGTTGAAAGACATAATACAAGTATTGTTTACAATATAGCGATAAACTCACGGTGGTTAACATTTTATGTTTCATTTTAAAATCATAGTTATGCGAACAACTAAAAGAATGAAAAATCATTTAGTTGTCCGAATGTGTCCTAGCGTTGAAATCATAGTTTTATGTTAGACATGTTGCTTTTCATTTCTTCTAGATTTTCTGATCGGCTATTGGCCATTTGAACACAATGTTATTGCGGCTTGTTGCCGTAATTTTTTAGTACTTTCTCGCCTCTGTTCCTGTACAAATTGATTTATCTTTGCCTTTGTTTGGCAGCCATTGCTGAAAGAGCTTGATGAAATGGAGAAAATAAATGCGAATCTCTCTGCTGCAGTTGAAGAGGTGACATTGGAGCATCGTAAGAAAAATGAGGTAACTGCTTTCTGGCGCATATATTGGTTTAGTTAACTACTTTCTGGACCTTAATCGTGTTATAAATATTGGAAAAATGTATGGCATGCAAATTGTAAAACATCATGCCAAGGAAATTGAGCTTCAACGAGGTGTCTTTGTTGAGTTCTTTTGTAATCCTGATCGTCTGAGGAGTCAAGTTTGGGAGCTAACTACGCGCGTCAGAGCTTTGCAGGTTTCATAACTTATGCATATATATTGTCCCGGCTTATTTGTGTGTGCAGTAAAGAGAGAGGTTGAGCTCAGTCACTGTATTTATCAAAGCCATGGATGGTCTTTTTACTCAAATTCAAAAGTTCAATCTCAATAATTGTGATTCTATTTTCATGATTTTTTATCTGTATAGTTTGTTCAAACGTTACCTTTCCTCTCATTCGTACAAGTTAGAAAAATCAGTATTGCTTATTTTTCATTGAGATTGAACTTGTGAATTTGAATTGGGACCATCGATGTCTTCCGTCAAATGAGTCACGTGCCGTGCACGGGAGTTCAGAATCAAATGACAAATATGGAAAACTAAATGACAAAATTGTAAATGATCACTCAACTTTAACCTAGTTAAAGAAATTATCTCTCAACTTACTTCATGTAACAATGGAGAAAAAAGCAAAGTAAGACATTGAGTTATCGGAAGACAAGAAACGATACAATAAGATATGCAAATTTGATATTAGGGCCTAAATCAATAGCACCGAGGACAGTATTGAAAAAGGATGCTAAGGCTTCATAGGAGGAATCTATTTCACCGTTGTTATCATAACAATAGCAATCTGAAGATTACGTTCCCAGCACGAGTGACTCAAAAAAATTCGAGATAATACTTGTAAGGCTCTTTGCAAATCCAACCGTGTTCAAATTCATAGATAATCTTATATGTTGGAAGCCATCCAAAATAAGAAATTAATCAATAATTGTCGATGGTACATATAATTGGATTTACAAAATAAAACAAATGTCTATAAAACCCATCGCATTTTAATACTTATATTAAGTCTGATTGACATGGGGAGTCATATCAACATGTATATCTACTTATTTGGACTGCTTCTTGTCGTCTCGTATCTCAACTTCTCACTTGGTTTTTTTTTTCTCAATTGTTAGATGAAGTAATTAATTAATTTGTTGCATATAAATCTCATGTTGTTATGTTTTTATAGCTGTATTTGAAATAAATTTATAACTTTTATTGATATACAAATAATAAAAAAAAAAAGCTAAACACTTAAACAATGTAAGCGCACCCTATAGCAGTGAATGAGAATCTTCAACGACATTGCTGAAAAACGTACCAGAAGTACCGCAAGATCGCTTTTAACACGGAACACGAGTAACCACTACACTCGGCTTCAGCTTGGCTGCTGGATTACCGCCTCCATGGTTATCCATAAAAAGCCTAGCAAGCACATCATGAACAGAATGCTCAAACACCAAAAGAAAAAGGCTCGTCTCTTTTTCAGTTGAAAATAATGAAGCTATTCCTCCATAGGCCGTCCTACACCGCCTGTATGGTGTGGTGGGTGTGGAGGTGTGTCTGCGAAGCAAAAACCTTTTCCGCCCTCACACAGTGCCTTATTTTCGGTATTGTATGTTTAATTATAAATTAAAAAAATAGGTTTTTAAATTTGGGATGAACTTTTGTGCTGGGTCTCTGACTTACACACCCATATATAAAGGTTTTTTATATTAGCACTCCACAAACTGTTGAATACACTCATATTAAAATTTAATATTAAATAACTTATTTACCTTACTATGCAATGGCAATTTTGACCTTATTAGGTTAAAAAAAAAAATTTATATACACCCCAAATCACTTTTAACATATTATTTATCTTCTTCAACTATTAAACCCTCTCCGACCCTCCATTGTTGAACAAAACCCTAACCAATGAAACTACAAACATGTTGATTGAGAAAAAAAAAATTGACGAATAAAACAGGAAATCGATGTTTCGGAAGCTTCACATGAGGTAAGACTTCATATTTTTTATTGTTTTAGTGATTTTGATTACATCGATAATTATTTAATCTTGCTTTTGATGCGTTATTCAAGCTTCTATGTTCGTATTCATCTTTTAGGGATTACATGAAGAATTAAACACCTTAAATTACCATCAAATATTAAAAACAGACGACACGAGTTTTAATTATGGAATTGAAAACAACCCACATATGCTTTAAATCTCATGCGGCATCTTTTGTCAAAATTCTAGTTGGCATGTTTTGTCCAAATTAAAAGCTTCTTAAGATTTGAGAAATGTAGGGTGTATAGAAAATATAGGATGCATGTAGAAAATGTAATGTGTATATTAAGAATGTGGGGTGTGAGGGTATTATGAGGAAATATGTGGGATGCATTAAGATAATTTTTAGGGAGACTTTGGATGCGGTCCCTAACTACGAATATTCTTTGACTGAAACCTTATTGATTTTCAATTTTTGATCCAAGTCCCTGAAATTAATGTGATTTTTTATTTCTATGTACGTTACTATATATTTTTTAAAATTAAAAATTGAAATTTATAGTTGTTTATATTAATTAGATTTTAAATAAAAAACCATAATTTGTGGGATTAAAAATATTAAAATATAAATATACTATTGTGTATGTGTGTGTAAACATGGGTACATTCATCAAAATTAACCAAAAAACTATTGTATCAAAACATGGGTACATTCTTCAAAATCACAAAAACAAAAAAAAGAAAGATATTAGGCTTAATAAAATTAGTAAATTTCTTCGATTAAACTTAACATGGATACATTCTCGAATAAAAAAAAAAAGAATGTACCCATATAAGTTTAAAAATGGATTAGAAAAAAAATTGAATAGATTTTATATAAAAAAAAGGTACATTTTACATATAACAAATTGGTATATTTAAGAATGAGTACATTTTAAGATTAAAAATTTGAAAAAAAATTACATGAATGGTACATATAATTAGCATGGGTACATTTAGCAAAATTAAAAATGGGTACAAATAAAAAAAATATATGGGTACAAATACAAATAAAACTTTATAAAATATGGGCACAAAAAGAAATTAATATATGGGTAAAAATTAAAACTGAAAAGAAAATTGGTACATGTCACAGCCCGTCCCGGAATTTTAATTCCGAGGACATGAAAAGACGAAAATGCCCTTAAACGGGACTAAGGGGCGAAAATTTAACAATTTGGATTGAGTTGGACACGTGGGATCCCCACATCCCTCAAAACCTTCCCCAATTCCCGTACCTTGTCTCTCTATCTCTCTTCCCTCACGACTCTCTCTCACTTTCAGTTCTCTCTCTTCCTCTCCGACGCTCAACCTCACCCAAAACCACCTAAAACATAAACAAACGTCCAAGATAAGACCACATTTGGACTCCTGGAACTTCCACGATCACGTAGACATCAATTTCAGGTAAGTTCTACTTCGGAAAACCCTAGTTTTCAAAGTACCCGTGAAATGGCACTGTTCATAAACTCTTAAATGGTGGTGTTTTAGCTTAAAACAAGATCACAGTGAGCTTTAGGATGTCCCAAGGAAGCTCGGAGTGCTTCGTTGGAAGTTTTTGGACGTAAGAACACGGAGATCGACAAGTTCAAAGTTTGGCCGGAGCTTTCGAGGCGTTTTCCGGCAAATCCCCGGCGAGTTAGGAGTCGAGGTAGGTATCAATCTCTTCGTCTCGTCAAGTAATACAACTTTCCTTTTTGTTTCACTCAATTTCGTTGAGTATTGAAGAAGTTATACTCATTTGAAAAATACCCAGTTTCCGGCGACCTCCGAGGCTTTCGAGGCAGTTTCCGGCCAAACCACGGCGAACTAGGTGTTGTGCAAGGTACCATTCTCTTTGTCTCTTCAAGGGCTACAACTTTCGTTTTTGAATCACTTGATTTCGTTGAGAAATGACAAAGTTATGGCAATTTGAAAAACTGCCCAGAAAACGGCCGCCGGAAAAACCAGTCCGGCGACCCAAGGAAGAAGAAGGTGCTACAGTAAAAATAAAAAAAATAAAAATAAAATTATTTTAAAAATACGAGAGGTGGATCTGGCTGACGCATGAGAAATTGGTGAGTTATAGGCTCGGCCGTACCGACCACGCGGAGTGGATCCGGCCGACGTATTATTGAGATAAGAGTTGAATCAGCCGTATTGGTCATTCTAGTTGACTTCGGCTGATATATTTCTTATTATGTATGTTATTACCTAGAGAGTAGTAAATAAATGTAGTTGAGACGAGTGTATGTATTTTGCATTGAGTGACAAAATAGTATTATTATATCTTTGAGAATGGTTGCCTACTTATCGAGACAACGATGATTTATCAGTATTGCGGGCTGCAGACCGTAATATTAATAACTCATTCGTGGATTCGTTAAGCAAGCAAACCGGTAGGTTATTTTATGTTAGAATGCTTAGTAGTAATAGAGTATGTATTGGGTCAGTTAATTTTATTCCATTAGATTGATTGTTTATAATTGTGACTAGATGGATTATTACGGGAAACCAGTCACTTTCCATCGATCTGGATGATCAGAGGGTACCTTAATGAGTGGGCATGCAAAGTGAAGTGAGTTCAGCCATTATTTATGTTGTGAAAGCAAAGAGATTGTTTTGAAAGGCTGTCAAAAATACTTAGCTCATGTGGTGCTAAATGATGTTGTTTGGAGTAGTGTGAATAATGTCGAAAGGGTTAGACTTTTCTTGATGTCTTCCCTGAAAGTATACCTGGATTGTCTTCAGGCAGAGATATGAGGTTCATTATTGATTTGTTGCCAGGTATAAATTTATATTGGAGATTGGTTCATGATGAGTTAAGGGAATTGGAAATTTAGTTGAAAGAATTGGTTGATAAAAGTTTCATTCAACCTAGTACAACACCTTTGAGGAGCACCAGTTTGTTGGTGAGAAAGAAAATGGACTTAGAGATTGTTCATTGATTATAGACAATGGAATTGGTAACGATCGAGAACCGTTATCCATGATAGTGTACTGATGTTTATTTAACCAGCTCTGAAGTAATTGCGAAGATTCAAAGATTGAACTGAGATCTGGTTACTACCAATTGAATATTATAAGTGACGTTGATCATAAGATGGTTTTCTGGACTTGTTATGGTCCTTATGAAGTTTTGTGATGCTATGTGGATACTCATGCGGTTTTATGAGTTGATGGATGAAGTATTCCAATAATGCCTTGATAAATTGATATCATTTTCATTGAAGATATTCTGGCATATTCTGAGCCAGAGCAGAGCATGTAAACGTATTAAGTCGGTGGAACAAAGATTGGAAGAATGTCGATTGTATGCTAAGTTTAGCAAATGCGAATGTTGGATGAATCAAGTGGCATTCTGAGATTGGTTATATCTGCTTAAGGTATTCAAATGAATTTTTAAAAGGCAGCATAATTGAGAATTTGGAACAACCACGAGTCGTAATTGAGATTTGGAATTTCTTAACTTACCAGGCTATCTTGGATGGTTGTGAAAGAATTTTTAGTCATTGCTTTGTCATTGACGAGACTGTTGAGAAAAGAGGTTATGTATGAGTGGGAAGGAAATTGTGAGCAAAGGATTCAACAACTGAAGTATTTCCTCACTCATGCACGTATTTTGGTATTCCCAGAGAATAGTGGTAATCATAAATTTTAGTGATGTTTCTTGAATGGTATTGGAGGCATGTTGATGCAAATGTTAGGGTGATTGCATACGTTTCACGATAAATGGAATCTCATCAGATGAATTACCCTACGGGTGACTTGGACGTGCTGGCCGTCACGTGAGCGTGACGTAACCATAACGCAAGCGGAAACGATTTAATAATAAAATACGAGTCAACGAAAACCACTAATTGCAGTTATTTACAACCTAGCATTCTATGTGCATAAGAGTGTACTAAACACACATAAACAGAGCATAAGCGTCTAGGTGCAGTCAAGTAGGACCATAACTATTTTACAACACCCTCGGGTGAAATCCTACATTTATTTAGTCTGTCAGAACACCGAAGCAGTCCTCGTAGGCCACCAACGCCTCAACTATCAACTAGAACCTGGAGGGGCGAAAAACAGAAAACGTGAGTGGGCGAAAATAAAGCTTTTCCAAATCATTTCATAAATCCACAATTATAACCCCTTTTTGGAAAACCTGTATACTTTCCCAGAAAAATAGTATATAGCATATATATCTCAACTGTCTCGATCATCAATCTTATAACAGATTCAATAAAGAATGTACCATGCCAATTTCAACAGTTTAGTATGAATGCATTAACATAATATAATCAGGTAAAAGAAATAATCAATCGGAGGCCCTCTAATAGCCCTGAACGATTGAACCTAGAGCTCAACATCTATCAATCTCACTCTGCCGGAGTCACTCCGCGTGACCTGTCCGGCCTTCTGCACATAAGTCGGAACCACCTAATGTAGTCTGAACGACTCATGGTAATATTCGCTCTAGTGCTTCTCTCATCAATCATCTGTATACAATAACCTAAGGTCACCCACCAGTCATAATCTCACTAACACTCTACGACTGGCCCGTCGTACCCACTCCGCGTGGACTGTACGACCAGCATCTACTTGGATCCAAGGCGAGCGTGCGATGCGGTGAATACTATAAGCACTAAACCATGGTGCAGGATATGAGCTCAATATATCATCATCATCAACATAACAGTAATTAAATACTTACCTGTGCGTCCACAGCACCACCTTACATATATGCATCATACGACAGTTCATAATATTCATAACATTCTATGCATGGCAATCAAATCATATTTCATTTCATTTCACTATACTTTTCATTTAAATTTGATTTCTGGGGAAATCGAGTATATAGGTATATATATAAAAACAAATGCCCACTCACTGGTATGTCGCCGGGTCGTAACCCCCTTGACGCCCCTGGATGTGCTCGTCCTCGTTATAAGTCCCACCTAGAAGTGAAATAACTAAAAACGTCATTTAACGCACTATTAACGCACCTAAACCAAACTAGGTAATTAATTCTTCATACGATGCTCAAATTGGGTATATGAATATACCACCGTGACCTACACAACCTCAGGATCATCCCCATATTTTTAAAATAATTTTTAGAGGTCTCACGCGCCCCCACGCGCCTGACGTGGCACGGACCTACGCGCCCCCCACGCGCGGCCACGTGACATGCACACTGACGGCTACAGTGAACGGCGTTAGGGAATATTCCGTCAAATCCTAGTATATTCCGTTAAAACCTAACCATTCCGTTAACGGCGTCAGGAATATTCCGTTAGAACTAACGGAATATTCCTGCTTCTTCTCCGATGGACTCTCGCCGGACTCCGGTCACCGGAAAACTGGGAAAATTTTCTAATTAACTATTCTCACTCGTTTTTCGTCCATTTTCTTCGAATTTTATACCAAAATGAAGCATTTAACATGTACTATCACGTTGGAAGGTTTTTAAGGTCCAAAAACAACAAGATCATACCTTTCTAAAATTCCTCAAATTCGGCCAAACTCGAACCCAACGATCTCGACGTCCATTTTGTTCAAACGAGGCACTCCGAGCCTCCTCGTGACCTCCTTAAGCTCACTGTGAGCTTTGTTTAACCTAAAACACGGCCATATTAAAGTTTGTGAACAGTGCAAATCCACGGGGTGTTTTGAAACTGGGGTTTTTGAAATAGAACTCACCTGAAACTTGTACCCCCGTGCTCGTGAAGTTCCCAAGATCTCGATCAGAAATAATATTCACTGGGACACCATGATACTTTACAATATTCGATATGAATAACTGAGCCAACTTATTTAAAGGATACTTCTCCCTTACTGGAATAAAATGTGCTGATTTGGTAAGTCGATCTACGACCACCCAAATGCCATCAAAACCATTTTGTGTACGTGGCAGCTTATACACAAAATCCATCGTTATATTCTCCCATTTCCACTGGGGAACGGGAAGTGGTTGCAATCTCCCAAACGGCTTCTTTCTTTCAGCCTTAACCTGCTGGCAGACAATACACCTACTTACATACTCCGCAATCTCCCTCTTCATACCCGGCCAATAGTAGAATGGTCGAATGGTATGATACATTTTAGTTCCTCCTGGGTGCATAGCATAAGCCGAACAATGTGCTTCATCCAAGATTTCTTTCTTCAGTTCCTCATTATTAGGCACATACATCCTGTTCTCTTGCATAAGCATACCATCTGATCCTCGGATCCTGAGATCTTTCTTCTTCCCTTCATTTCTTAAACTGATCAATTCTTGAATTTCTTCATCCAACGATTGAGCTGCAAGCACCCGATCAATTAAAATTGGCTTGACTTGAAAATTGGCAAGAAAAGCTTCACTTTGCTCTTCCCATTCTAACTCTACTCCAGTAGATCTCAACTCTGCCAGAAGAGGAACACGACTGGCATACAAAGCATTAAGTCGCCCTTGAGGTTTTCTACTCAGAGCATCAGCTACCACATTTGCACGACCCGGATGGTACTCAATCGTGCAATCATAATCACTTAACAATTCCAACCATCTTCTCTGACGAAGATTAAGATCATGCTGAGTGAAAAGATACTGAAGGCTTTTATGATCGGTAAAGATCTTACATTTCTCGCCATAGAGATAATGTCTCCAAATCTTCAAAGCAAACACAATAGCTGCCAATTCAAGATCGTGAGTCGGATAGTTTCTTTCATGAGTCTTCAACTGCCTAGAAGCATAGGCAATCACTCTACTATGCTGCATCAAAACACAACCCAAACCATTCAAAGAAGCATCACTGTAGATTTCGAAGTTACCATCATCATCAGGAAGTACTAACACCGGTGCATGAGTAAGGCAATATTTCAATTGCTGGAAACTTTGCTCACAACTTCCATCCCATTCAAACTTAACATCTTTCCTGGTTAACTTCGTTAATGGCAAGGCAATCATAGAAAAGTCTTGAACAAACCGTCTATAATAACCTGCCAAACCAAGAAAACTCCGCACCTCAGTGACCGTTCGAGGTTGTTCCCAACTTTCCACTGCTTCTATCTTTTGAGGATCCACTTGAATTCCCTGAGCTGATACCACATGTCCCAAAAATGCCACTTGATCCAGCCAAAATTGACATTTACTAAATTTGGCATATAACCGGTGTTCCCTCAATTTCCTTAACACCAAGTTAAGATGTCGAATATGGTCTGATTTCGACTTAGAATATACCAGGATATCATCAATAAAAACAATAACAAACCTGTCTAAATATTCCTGGAATACTTCATTCATCAATCTCATAAAAGCTGCAGGAGCGTTCGTTAATCCAAATGGCATCACCAAAAACTCATAATGCCCATAACGAGTCCTGAAAGCTGTTTTATGAACATCCTCATCTTTAATCTTTAATTGATAATACCCAGACCTCAAATCGATCTTAGAAAACACACAGGCACCTTTGAGCTGATCAAACAAATCATCTATACGAGGCAAGGGATAACGGTTTTTAATCGTCACCCGATTCAATTGCCTGTAATCAATACACAATCTCAAAGTTCCATCCTTCTTTCTTACAAACAACATTGGAGCTCCCCAAGGTGAAGAACTAGGCTGAATGAAACCTTTATCAATTAACTCTTGCAATTGAATTTTTAACTCTCTTAATTCCGCTGGTGCCATTCTATAAGGAGTCAAAGAGATAGGGTTCGTACCTGGAAGCAAATCAATCGAAAACTCCACATCTCTATCTGGAGGCAATACAGGCAAATCATCTGGAAATACATCAGGATAGTGTCTGACTACTCCGACTTCCTCCACACTACCGGAATCAACATCATTCAACACCACATGTGCCAAGTATCCCTGACAACCCTTGGATAACAACTTCTTTGCCCTTATGGCTGAAATAACACCATGCCTCACCCCACTTCTTTCACCCACAAATGTAACCTCGGGTAGTCCAGGATGAAGAAAAGTAACTGATTTCCCGTAACAATCTATATGGGCGCGATTATAATGCAACCAATCCGCCCCTAAAATCACATCAAAATCCACGATGTCTAACGGGATAAGATTAGCAGGCATAATGACATTATCTACCATCACTGGACACCCAGAGTAAAAACTATCAACATAACATTTATCCCCTCTAGGCATAGCAAACTCTAAATCAAACCCTAGAGGTGAAGGATGAGGTCGTGTCATTTGAGCAAATGTATGAGAAATCACAGAGTGTGTAGCACCACAATCAATCAAAACTCTAGCAAAATGACCAAGAACATTCAACGTACCCATAATCAAGTCTGGATGGTTCTGAGCATCTTGCAGCGATATGTGGTTAACACGTCCATGAGCTGGCTGTCGTCCTCCACGACCTCTGCCACTCTGGTTACCTCGTCCCTGATGAGTACGTCCTTGACCTGCCTGGGCAGGCGGCCTAAACGACCCTGCACTACTAGCAGCAACTCCGCTCTGTTGGGGCTGACCCCCCTGATACCACTGAGATCCGCTAGCTGGCATAGACGGATATGAAGTATAACCTCCCTGATCCTGAGAATATCCACTCTGAAAATAAGGATCCTGGGAATAATGATACTGTCCCGGAGCATAAGGAGCAGCATCACCCTGATAGTGATAAGCACCACCACGACCACCTTGGCCATAACTGCCTGAATTAAAGTTCTGTTGAGTCGGTGCTGATGTTGGCATAACAGGTTGCTGGGGCCTCTGCTGATTCTGGGGACAATACATAGCTTTATGTCCTGTCTGACCACATGTAAAGCATGCACCACTGCTTCTCCTACATTCCCCATGATGTCGGAAATTACAACGGCGACATAACGGAGGACCCGAACTACCAGTACCACCAAAGCCTCTCTGACCAGAAAATCTAGGTCCATTACCAAACCTACCACCTCCTCTCCTCGGACCTGTGGCACTAAATCCACCACTGGAAGAACTCGAACTCATTCCATTTTTCTTGAAATTTTGCGTCTGACGAGGTCCTGGAATGGAAACACCTTTACCTTTCTCATTTTTCTTCTGACCATTACCCTTATCCTCATCATCCTCACTGTCCGGAAGATTATCAGAGTCTTCCATCCGGACCAGAATCTCAAAATACTCATGATAATCGGCACAGGGAAGTGCATTGGCAAACGTTCTGTACTTCTTCTTAGATCCCAACTTGAAACGACGAAGCATTTCTGCTTGATTACCCGCTAAATCAGAATCATAACGGGATAAATCAGTAAACTTCCTGTAGTACTCATGTGCGGACATATTTCTCTGCTTCAGACTGGTGAATTCCTGTTTCTTGCGATCTATATATTCCGGAGGAACAAATCTCTTCATAAAATTTTCCTTAAATACCTCCCATTCGGCTGCCCTTTCAGGTGTCAGTTTGGTATCAGAGCATAGGTTGCAGTCCTGTATAACTAATGAGTTCTTCTATTGATTTTTTGGATGTTTTCTGTCAGAATTATGCCGCCTCGTAGAGATCCTCGCCGTGCTGCTGAGCCTAATTTCCCCGATATAACTCAGTTAGGGGCAGAAATGGCTCAAGCTTTTCAAGCTAATATCCGTCCTCCTCAGAGAACGCCTGTAGAGACGATGTATAATCTGAAATTGGAAACCTTTGAGGGAAATGAAGGTTATGAAGGGGCAGAAAAGTGGTTGGATCGGATTGAGCAGACCTTTCAAGTGATGCAAAGTCAGGGAAACCTGCCAGCTAATAGATGGGTGGAGACCACCACCTGGTTTTTGGGCCGTGAGCCAGCGGCGTGGTGGATAAATCAGTCGAGGCACATGACACCTGAAAGGGCAGCCGAATGGGAGGTATTTAAGGAAAATTTTATGAAGAGATTTGTTCCTCCGGAATATATAGATCGCAAGAAACAGGAATTCACCAGTCTGAAGCAGAGAAATATGTCCGCACATGAGTACTACAGGAAGTTTACTGATTTATCCCGTTATGATTCTGATTTAGCGGGTAATCAAGCAGAAATGCTTCGTCGTTTCAAGTTGGGATCTAAGAAGAAGTACAGAACGTTTGCCAATGCACTTCCCTGTGCCGATTATCATGAGTATTTTGAGATTCTGGTCCGGATGGAAGACTCTGATAATCTTCCGGACAGTGAGGATGATGAGGATAAGGGTAATGGTCAGAAGAAAAATGAGAAAGGTAAAGGTGTTTCCATTCCAGGACCTCGTCAGACGCAAAATTTCAAGAAAAATGGAATGAGTTCGAGTTCTTCCAGTGGTGGATTTAGTGCCACAGGTCCGAGGAGAGGAGGTGGTAGGTTTGGTAATGGACCTAGATTTTCTGGTCAGAGAGGCTTTGGTGGTACTGGTAGTTCGGGTCCTCCGTTATGTCGCCGTTGTAATTTCCGACATCATGGGGAATGTAGGAGAAGCAGTGGTGCATGCTTTACATGTGGTCAGACAGGACATAAAGCTATGTATTGTCCCCAGAATCAGCAGAGGCCCCAGCAACCTGTTATGCCAACATCAGCACCGACTCAACAGAACTTTAATTCAGGCAGTTATGGCCAAGGTGGTCGTGGTGGTGCTTATCACTATCAGGGTGATGCTGCTCCTTATGCTCCGGGACAGTATCATTATTCCCAGGATCCTTATTTTCAGAGTGGATATTCTCAGGATCAGGGAGGTTATACTTCATATCCGTCTATGCCAGCTAGCGGATCTCAGTGGTATCAGGGGGGTCAGCCCCAACAGAGCGGAGTTGCTGCTAGTAGTGCAGGGTCGTTTAGGCCGCCTGCCCAGGCAGGTCAAGGACGTACTCATCAGGGACGAGGTAACCAGAGTGGCAGAGGTCGTGGAGGACGACAGCCAGCTCAGGGACGTGTTAACCACATATCGCTGCAAGATGCTCAGAACCATCCAGACTTGATTATGGGTACGTTGAATGTTCTTGGTCATTTTGCTAGAGTTTTGATTGATTGTGGTGCTACACACTCTGTGATTTCTCATACATTTGCTCAAATGACACGACCTCATCCTTCACGACTTTGGATTGGAAAAAGAAGTTTCGGATTATGCAAGTCAAAGGAATCTTCCTTCTGACAGGGGGTCGAGACGACTACCTGGTTTTGGGTATGAATTTGTATCCTGGTGGAAACAGGATTGTTAATTGTTGTCACCAGAGGAATCAGCCGATTTAAAATTGTTTAAGGACTTGTTTAAGGAAAAGTTTATCCCTCCGACATTTATCGATGGTAGTAAACAAGAGTTTACAAATATGAGACAAGGAAGGTGATGATCGAGGGATATTATAGAAAGTTTTCAGACTTGTCTCGTTTCATCCAGATATTGTTGTTAATTTGGTGGAGGTGTTATGTTGTTTTAAGCTGGGTGGCAAAAAGGGAAGTGGTATTTTGGGTGACCACTATCCATTGTACTTCTTACCAGGAATATACGAGATGCTGTTGAGTCTTGAGGACTCTGAGAGCATGATCAACGAGAGTAAAGAGGAATAAGAAATGAATGGGAATCAAAAGAAGACGATAAAGTTAATGATTCGTCATATCAAGGAGATAGAAAGATTCAGAGCTTCGAAAGAAGTGAAGCTAGAGTTAATTCTTCCAGCTGAAGTTTTAATGTCGCTGGTCAGAGTAAAAGTGATGGATATACTGGTAATCCCAGATATTTGAGACAAGGTGTCTCGAGTAAAGGAAATGTACTTTGTGATGCAGGTACAAAAATTAACACTTTGGGAAGTGTGAAATTAATGAATGTGTTTATGTGAATAGAGGGGACACATAATTGTGAATCGTCCCTAGAATCAGTTGTACCCAACAGTTTTCTTTGATATCATAGTGTCGATTCAGCAGAGTTATGGATTTAGTAGTTTGGTCGGATTGACCGTGGGTACAGAGAGATTTGATGAGTTATATGTTCAGCCGTTCAGGCCACGAGAGGTGGATCTGGCTGACGCATGAGAAATTGGTGAGTTATAGGCTCGGCCGTACCGACCACGCGGAGTGGATCCGGCCGACGTATTATTGAGATAAGAGTTGAATCAGCCGTATTGGTCATTCTAGTTGACTTCGGCTGATATATTTCTTATTATGTATGTTATTACCTAGAGAGTAGTAAATAAATGTAGTTGAGACGAGTGTATGTATTTTGCATTGAGTGACAAAATAGTATTATTATATCTTTGAGAATGGTTGCCTACTTATCGAGACAACGATGATTTATCAGTATTGCGGGCTGCAGACCGTAATATTAATAACTCATTCGTGGATTCGTTAAGCAAGCAAACCGGTAGGTTATTTTATGTTAGAATGTTCAGTAATAATAAAGTATGTATTGGGTCAGTTAATTTTATTCCATTAGTTTGATTGTTTATAATTGTGACTAGATGGATTATTACGGGAAACCAGTCACTTTCCATCGATCTGGATGATCAGAGGTTACCTTAGTGAGTGGGCATTTGTTTTTATATATATACCTATATACTCGATTTCCCCAGAAATCAAATTTAAATGAAAAGTATAGTGAAATGAAATGAAATATGATTTGATTGCCATGCATAGAATGTTATGAATATTATGAACTGTCGTATGATGCATATATGTAAGGTGGTGCTGTGGACGCACAGGTAAGTATTTAATTACTGTTATGTTGATGATGATGATATATTGAGCTCATATCCTGCACCATGGTTTAGTGCTTATAGTATTCACCGCATCGCACGCTCGCCTTGGATCCAAGTAGATGCTGGTCGTACAGTCCACGCGGAGTGGGTACGACGGGCCAGTCGTAGAGTGTTAGTGAGATTATGACTGGTGGGTGACCTTAGGTTATTGTATACAGATGATTGATGAGAGAAGCACTAGAGCGAATATTACCATGAGTCGTTCAGACTACATTAGGTGGTTCCGACTTATGTGCAGAAGGCCGGACAGGTCACGCGGAGTGACTCCGGCAGAGTGAGATTGATAGATGTTGAGCTCTAGGTTCAATCGTTCAGGGCTATTAGAGGGCCTCCGATTGATTATTTCTTTTACCTGATTATATTATGTTAATGCATTCATACTAAACTGTTGAAATTGGCATGGTACATTCTTTATTGAATCTGTTATAAGATTGATGATCGAGACAGTTGAGATATATATGCTATATACTATTTTTCTGGGAAAGTATACAGGTTTTCCAAAAAGGGGTTATAATTGTGGATTTATGAAATGATTTGGAAAAACTTTATTTTCGCCCACTCACGTTTTCTGTTTTTGCGCCCCTCCAGGTTCAGGAATCACAAAGGTGTGGTGACTACGAGGAATTCGACGGTGTTCTGACAGATTGGACAAAATTAGGACTCACCTTCGGGTGTATCAACTTATAAATTGTATCTTAAAGCTTCCGTACTGTGCAAATGGTTACGTCACTCTCACGTGACGGCCAGCATGCCCTCCTTCGGGACGGGGAGCCCCAGTTCGTTGGTGAGGAAGAAAATAGATTTTAAGGCTATCCATTGATTATAGATAATGGAATTGGGCAACGAATGAGAATCGTTATCCATTGTGGTGTATTGACGCTCATTTGATCAGTTCAAAGGTGCTTGTATATTTTCAAAGATTGACTTGAAGTCTGTTTACTATCAATTGAAAATTATGAGTAACGTTGTTCCTAAGATTGTTTTTCTGGACTCGTTATAGTCTTTATGAAGTTTGGTGATGCTATATGGATACTCATGCTGTTTTATGAGTTGATGGATGAAGTATTCCAATAATGCCTTGATAAATTGATATCATTATCATTGAAGATATTCTGGCATATTCTGAGCCAGAGCAGAGCATGTAAACGTATTAAGTCGATGAAGCAAAGATTGAGAGAACGTTGGTTGTATGCTAAGTTTAGCAAAGGCTAAAGTTAAATGAATCAAGTGGCATTCTAAGAGCTTAAGGTATTCAAGTGAATCCTTAAAAGATAGCAGAAATTGAGAATTTGGAACAACCACGAGTCGTAATTGAGATTTGGAATTTCTTAACTTACCAGGCTATCTTGGATGATTGTGAAAGAGTTTTTAGTCATTGCTTTGTCATTGACGAGACTGTTGAGAAAAGAGGTTATGTATGAGTGGGAAGGAAATTGTGAGCAAATGATTCAACAACTGAAGTATTTCCTCACTCATGCACGTATTTTAGTAATCCCAGAGAATAGTGGTAATCATAAATTTTTAGTGATGTTTCTTGAATGGTATTGGATGCATGTTGATGCAAATGTTAGGGTGATTGCATACGTTTCACGACAAATGGAATCTCATGAGATGAATTACCCTACGGGTGACTTGGAAGTCATGATTACCATTCTTGCTGTGAAGTTATGGAGACATTATATTTTAGTGGGAATGCAAGATTTTTTTTTTACGAATCCAAAAAGTCTTCAATATCCATTACTTGGAAGGATTTGGATATGAGGCAGCGAAAGTGAATTGTATTGCTTAATGAACATGATTGTACGATCAGGGTGATCGTAAAGTTTGTTCTAGCTGAAGCACTTGGTGAGAAGACTACAGTAAGATTAATATCTGGCACGTTTGCCAAGAGTATCATCTTGTGGATTGAAAACCAACGAAAGAAAAATTAAGAATGGAAGATCGAGAAGAAGTTATACTTGTTAAGTACCAAGTTAGTACAATTACTCCAGTGCTGAGTAATAACTTTTTCCCAGACAGGGCAACGGTACTTAATGTATTTTGTGTTCGATGCGTTGTCACTAGGTGGCAGAGTCGTCTCATGGAATTATGGTGCAACTATTGAGAATTAAATTGGATTCGACTTGATAAGGAACCAAGGACGACTTTGGATTGGGAAAAGAAGGTCCTGAGAATTAAGACAGAGTAAGTAGTAAAAGCTTTGTGAAGGAAATCATTCAGTAGAAAAGTATGTGGGAGAAAGAGAATCGGATGAGAAAGATTTACCCGAAGCTATTGTTGGAGTATGGTTGATTTAGTTGGTTGCTGGAATTTCGGGGACGAAATTCTATAAGGAGGGAAGATTGTCACAGCCCGTCCCGGAATTTTAATTCCGAGGACATGAAAAGATGAAAATGCCCTTAAACGGGACTAAGGGGCGAAAATTTAACAATTTGGATTGAGTTGTACACGTGGGATCCCCACATCCCTCAAAACCTTCCCCAATTCCCGTACCTTGTCTCTCTATCTCTCTTCCCTCACGACTCTCTCTCACTTTCAGTTCTCTCTCTTCCTCTCCGACGCTCAACCTCACCCAAAACCACCTAAAACATAAACAAACGTCCAAGATAAGACCACATTTGGACTCCTGGAACTTCCACGATCACGTAGACATCAATTTCAGGTAAGTTCTACTTCGGAAAACCCTAGTTTTCAAAGTACCCGTGAAATGGCACTGTTCATAAACTCTTAAATGGTGGTGTTTTAGCTTAAAACAAGATCACAGTGAGCTTTAGGATGTCCTAAGGAAGCTCGGAGTGCTTCGTTGGAAGTTTTTGGACGTAAGAACACGGAGATCGACAAGTTCAAAGTTTGGCCGGAGCTTTCGAGGCGTGTTCCGGCAAATCCCCGGCGAGTTAGGAGTCGAGGTAGGTATCAATCTCTTCGTCTCGTCAAGTACTACAACTTTCCTTTTTGTTTCACTCAATTTCGTTGAGTATTGAAGAAGTTATACTCATTTGAAAAATACCCAGTTTCCGGCGACCTCCGAGGCTTTCGAGGCAGTTTCCGGCCAAACCACGGCGAACTAGGTGTTGTGCAAGGTACCATTCTCTTTGTCTCTTCAAGGGCTACAACTTTCGTTTTTGAATCACTTGATTTCGTTGAGAAATGACAAAGTTATGGCAATTTGAAAAACTGCCCAGAAAACGGCCGCCGGAAAAACCAGTCCGGCGACCCAAGGAAGAAGAAGGTGCTACAGTAAAAATAAAAAAAATAAAAATAAAATTATTTTAAAAATATGTCGACGTCCGTGACGTCGAGTAGATCACTGTGGTATATTCATATACCTAAATTGAACACCGTATGAGAAAGTTATTGAGGATTGTTGGTTAGGTGTTCGAATAACGTTTTATAGTTTTCACATTAGGTGAAAATGTGAATTGATGATCCGACCGTTGGATCATCACCAAACTTTGATACGTTGTAATACGTAATATTTGAGGATTATTGGAACTTACGGATTGGGAATCCGAGTTACGGATCTTCCGGAATTGGAATTGTAAGTCCATAATATAAAATGTTAACCGTCACTTAGTTTTGGAAATTGACGGAGATCCGACCGTTGGATGGTAATGAAATTTTAGGATGTTGTACTAGAGGTATAATGTGGACCTCTGGAAGTTATGGATTTAAAATATGAGTGGTGGATCTTCCGGATCGATCTACGTAGTGACGTATTTTATATAAGTTATATATTCTATCGATATGAATTCTGAGGTTGGATTTGATTACTGTTCTAGGCGTCGATCGTCATGACGCCTTGATGTGTGGTGCTAGGGAGTTGTTGGACGAACTCCAGGTGAGTGGGCAGTTTTGTTTTCCGTATATATATATACTTGACGTTTCCCAGAAATTGAATTGAAATGAAAATATGTTTAAAATGAAATGCATATGAGTTATGTGGAAAAACGGGAAGTGAAATACCATGCATAGAATTGATATGAAAAGTATATAGAAATGTGAGTTGAAATGCCATGCATGAATTAATATATGATGCATATGTATGAATTGGTGCGGTGGATGCACAGGTAAGAATTGATTTATGATGCATATGTATGAATTGGTGCGGTGGACACACAGGTAAGAATTGATTTATGATGCATATGTATGAAATGGTGCGGTGGACGCACATGTGAGTATTTATTTCTGTTATGATGATGTTGATGTATATTGAGCTCAAATCCTGCACCATAGTTTAGTGCTTATAGTATTCACCGCATCGCACGCTCGTCTTGGATCCAAGTAGATGCTAGTCGTACAGTCCACGCGGAGTGGGTACGACAGGCCAGTCGCGAGAGTGTTAGTGAGATTCCGACTGGTGGGTGACCTTAGATTATGTGCACAGATGATTATGAGAAGCACTAGAGCGTAACTTATGTGCAGAAAGCCGTACAGGTCACGCGGAGTGACTCCGGCAGAGTGTGAGAGTGATAGATTTTGAGCTCTAGGTTCAACCGTACAGGGCTATTAGAGGGCCTACGGTTGATTACTTTCTTGCACCTGATATGATTATTGTTGATGCATCCATACTTAACTGTTGAATTAGACATGGCATGGCATGATTGATAAAGAGATAATGTTGAGATAGTAAAAATGAAGTTTTGAGAATATATATGTATATTTATATTTTACATTTCTGGGAAAGTATACAGGTTTTACGGAGAGGGGTTACAACGTTTTGAGAAATGTTTGGATTTGGAAAAGAATTGTTTTACTGACCCACTCAATTTTGGTTTTGCGCCCCTCCAGGTTCAGGAATCACGAAGGTGTGGTGACTACGAGGAATTCGACGGTGTTCTGACAGATTGGACAAAATTAGGACTCACCTTCGGGTGTATCAACTTATAAATTGTATAATTAAAGCTTCCGTACTGTGCAAATGGTTACGTCACTCTCACGTGACGGCCAGCATGCCCTCCTTCGGGACGGGGTGTGTCAGTACATATTAAAAAAGGGTTGCAAATTAAAAATGGGTACAAACTAAAAATAAAAATATATGATAAAAAAATTAGCCATAAATATAAATATACTAATTGTAACATTTTTAACATTAAATGAATATATTAGAAATAAATAATATTTTATTATTGAAATAATTAATGATGTTATTAATACTAAGGACCTTGATCAAAAAATGAAAAATAATAGGGTTTTTATCAAATGAGTAGCAAAAAGAATGATGAGAACCTAATTTCTCCTAATTTTTAATTGAAAACAAAATGTGAGGTGTATTAAGTATGTATGATTTATTCAACAATTTGGGTGGTGTTAATATAATAAGCGTATATAAATTGAGAAAATATTCAATTAAACTCAAAAAGATAGAAAAAGAAAACATACAACCTTGAATTCTTAAATCATTGAGAGCATCCAACTTTGAGTTAATGATATAAATCATTAAGAAAAATAAACAACTTTAAGTAACCATTACATAATTTTGAAGCCCCATCATTCTTGTTTCATAAACAACTTCAATACTTTTCGTAAAAATTTTAAAGCCCCATCATTCTTATTTCATAAATTTTCCATGCCAATAATAATAATAAAAAAACTCTTAAAATGTTCTCCAATTAATTATTTGCTACATTTAATTAGTCTAATTTCTTTTGTATGTTTTAAAGACCCCCATGAGAAGGATTTCTAGCTCCGTTGCTCTTAAGAGCTGCCTCAACAACCTATACAAGTATGTAAGACCATCTCCTCCAAAGGAGATGTCAAATCTTAAGTGGAATGTCATGTAATCAAATTTAAAGGTAGGAGCAAGCTCCAACCGATATGTCAATCCTATGTGGATTGACATATGAGTTTTCATATGTCAAATTTGACATATGAGACCATCTCCAAATGAAATGTCAAATTATAAGAGTCAAATTACAATTGATGGCTGATGTGGCAATCTGAAACCTTATGTCAAATTTTATAATTCTCCAACCAAATTGTCAAATGTTATTTTATTATTTAAATAGAGTTTTAAATGATTGTAATTATTAAAAAATGTTGAAATAAAATTTTTATTGGTTGAAATGTTAGTGGAATAAGGGACCCACTATTAAAATGAATTAAAAATAAATATGACATTGATGTCAAATTTAGCATCAAATCACTAACCCTTCAAATCCAGTCAGCAAATAACATACGATTTTGACATCTCATTTATTTTAATTGATTTCTTTTTAAAATGAGTCCTACAAATATTATTTATAACAAAAAAAACATATTGGTTGGAAAAAGAGAAAATCTGACATTGCCAAATTAGCCATCAAATTAACATTTGACATTTATCTTTTGACATCTTATTTGAAGATGCTCTAAAGATAGCACTTTCACACACACCAAAAAAAAAAAAAAAGCTGTTAAGGATAGTAATAAGGGAGTTTTAATGAAAAGTTCACGGTACTTTTCACTTTAACGAAAACCCACATTTTACACTAAAAGGTCAAATCTGGTACTATTCACTTTACCATTTATTTTGTTCTTATCGTTAAAAGTCAAAGTTTTCAAGTTTTTTTCATTAGTTTTTCTTAGTAATTATATACAAAAAAATAAAGAAACCCTAACCTAGCAGCAGACAAGTTGCATCGTTCTCATCATGCGAGCTCTGCCTTTGGTCCAGCTTATGCTTTTATTTTTCATGCACTTCTCGTGTGCTACTCAAACTAACAATGTCTTAGTTCAATATTTAGCGTACACAAAAATTTTATGAGAGCATTGACCACTATTTATAATAGATTAATCCTAATTGATTCTCCTATTAGAATCACCATAGGATACCAACTATGAATTCAAATCATATCTGAATTACAATCCAGCAAGAATTGGGATAGTTTTAAGCTTTCTGGCAAGACTTTTCTATGTCAATTGAAACACTTCAACCGGCTATAATATTCAATTTCATACTCATATTCTAACACTTAATTCTTATCCCCTAAACAAAACTGCTTAATTCTTTGCCACTAAACAGAAAGACTATTGGAGAATTCAGTGATTGCTTCACATTATATCAAACTTCTTGGCCACGAACTCAATCGTTAGCTGCATTACCTTCTTTCGTTTTCTGGTCTTGCGTCTTTCATTGAATGAAACACACTTATAAGAAAAAATCAAATTCCAAATGTCAAAATATTATTATAAAGTGTAGTGAACTATTTGAAGCTGATGGGTGAGTTTGTTAATTAATTCTCTTTCATTATTAAAGGCATCGACTAACACTTGATGTGCTTCTCGGGTGTTCTTCAAGACTTGAAGCAAGCATATAATTGTTCTCATGCATTCTGAATTCTATGAACAGCATTAGCTAATTTAGTTTGGGCATTTTGCACTAATATCAGTCTTTATCTTCGGTTGCTTGTAATGAGTCCTCTCCAAGCCTAAGGTTGTCCTTGTATAGTATTGTTGTTTAATCAAGTCTGATTTATATAAGTTACAAAATTTACGGACAAAACAGTCACAAATAAATACCATCTTTTAATAATGAGGTATTCATCAATTTCCCCCCTCAACTTGTGACTATTGACCAATTTCCCCCCTCAACTTTAATTTTGGCCAATTTCCCCCCTCAACTCTCATAATTAGTTAGTTTCCCCCCTCAACTTTAATTTGGCCAATTTCCCCCTCAGCTCTTATAATTAGTCAATTTGCACCGTACTGTTAATTTTTTAATTTGATCATAATTAAACAAGTGTGTGTAAGAAACTAAATAAGATGTATGTTAATCATTTTCCTATGTCTTTATCCTATTACAAATAGATTAAAATTTAGAATTTTACAATTGATCATAGATAGTATTATTAGTCATAATAAATCAGTATGGAGTAATTATATTTGATTTTTTACTATACAAAATTGATAACAAAAAGGATTTATGTGTACATTTTTGTATGTGAATACAATTTTCTTTATAAAAGTGAAAGCTAAGTTCAAGTAAATTGCGAAGAATCGAGCTTTAGTGCAAAAATGGCTAGTCAATTCATAATTTTCGACTCCTTATTAAGAATAACCCATTTTATTGAAATAGGTTTGATCCATGAGTTTAGGATTATTATTTCTTCTTCTACATGCTTTAAACCCGATTCATAACTTTTTCTTATAATCAACCCATATCACATACTAATTGTATTATGTTTTTGTACATTTTACCCTATATTATGCAGGTGAGTTTATGTTAATTTTAGTACTTTGTTGGAAGTTATTAGAAAGATTGAAAGAAAAAAAAAGAATAGATGGAAAATTAAAAAAAATTAACAGTCGGGTGCAAATTGACTAATTATGAGAGTTGAGGGGGGAAATTGGCCAAATTAAATTTGAGGGGAGAAATTGACTAATTATGAGAGTTGGGGGGGGAAATTGACCAAAATTAAAGTTGTGGGGGGAAATTGGCTAATAGTCACAAGTTCAGGGGGAATTGATGAATATCTCTTTAATAATTGAATCTCCGGTATTTGCAAAAATCTCTCCAGATTCACATCTTTTAATAAGTGGATCGAACCTTCCTTATAAGCACTAAAAACCCCATCTCTCATTTGATTCTCCAAAATTTGTTTTCTGCTCATTATTCAAAAGAGAATGGAGTTATTGTGAGGCCTGCCATACGTTATCATGGTTCTTGTGACGTGAATCTGATCACCTTAATGCAGGCCTAATTGCAAGTAATGTGAGTTGGGACTTGGCAGATATACGGGAGGAAGTTAAGTGAGAATTCAGAGCAACATGTAAGCATAGCTTTCTGGTTACTTTAAAGTTGTGTATACAAATGAGGGTCGTGTCAAGTGTCGACATGACAACTCAATTCCAACAGTACCAGGCTTGACTACTCAAAGATGAGTAGGAACTTTTACTCAAAACTTTTCGTGTTCGAATCACGGAGTTTTGTACTTATGATCAGAACCGTTCATATTATAAATCACTTTGTAAAGATCATCTCTGCAAAACATGAATTAAAACTAAGGTCGTTTAGTTCATCTATTGTAGCAATTATGTAGATGGTTCGTAATGCTTTTATAAATTCTGTTCATTTGTTTTTATACAATTCGATGACTAAATGACCTTAGTTTTAATTGATTTTTTGCAGAGGTGATCATTACAGAGTGATTTATAATATGAACGGTTCCGATCATAAACATGAAATTCTATGAATCGACAACGAACAATTTTGAGTAGCTAAGTATTGTTCAGTACTTACTATTCTGTTGCTGCTACTACTAGCCCTTTGACAAAATTTCTACCTTGCCCAATGCATGCATTATGTTCCAGCCTACCTACTTTCGGTTTTCGATTTAGTTAAGGTTAATTGTAATGACATTATCTCACTAATAAATGTTTGTCATTATGTAATAAATTCAATTAAGGTTAATTCTAGTGTCCTAAATTTAATGTATCCTAGCGTTGAAATCATATGTTATTGCAGCTTGTTGTTGTACCTGTTTAATTAGTATATCTCGCATTTTTATAACTGCAGAATTCTCCACTGCAGTTTAAGAGGTGAAACTGAAGAATGATTTTGCACTGTGAAGCACAAATCAGGTCTTGATGTAGGCTTTGAAGACTTCTGTTAAATGTTGTGAAAACATATAAAACATACATGAGTAGGATGTGGCTGATTTTGCATGCTACTCTAAAAATGATATTTTCCAATGATTTAGAATGATGTTTTCTATTTCTCTGCCATGGCTAAAGAAATTTTGGATTCTCCTTGTTCTTGGGGATAGATTGCTGTAGTTGTAACTCCATTATATGGATCCTTGATTGAGGAGGTAAAAGCTTAGTTTTATCTTTTTCACTCAATAACCTGTCAATATGCATCAACGGATTGTAATCGCGTAACATATCTAGCAAAAAATGTTAGGAGTTTTAACGAAAAGTCAACGGTACTGTTCACTTTAACGAAAAACCACATTTTTACACTAAAAAGTCAATCATGATACTATTCACTTTATCCTTTATTTTGTCATTATCGTTAAAACTCAAAGTTTTCAAGTCATTTTCATTAGTTTTCCTAATAATATTTTGTTACCTTTGAGATCATTTCTATAAAAATTAATTAAGAATAGGATTGTTTGGTTAATTAATTTAGCAAATATTGTCACATCCCGACCTGGGCTGGACCACTTCCCGGGCTCGACTTCGTCATATCACGATATTGTCTGCTTTGGGCCCCGACCACACCCTCACGGTTTTGTTTCTGGGAACTCACACATCCGAAGCCAGTGAGTTCCCAAAATGCCTCGTGCTAATTGGAGGTGGGAATATACATATAAGGCTTACAAGATCCTCACCCCTGGGCGATGTGGGATCTCACAATCCACCCCTTAGGGGCCCGACGTCCTCGTCGACACACTTCCGGCCAGGTATTGGCTCTGATACCAAATTGTCACATCCCGACCCGGGTTGGACCACTTCCCTGGCTCGACTCCGCCATAGCACGATATTGTCCGCTTTGGGCCTCGACCACGCCCTCACGGTTTTGTTTCTGGGAACTCACACGAGAACTTCCCAGTGGGTTACCCATCCTGGGATTGCTCTCGCGCAATCTCGCTTAACTTCGGAGTTCATACGGAATCCGAAGTCAGTGAACTCCCAAAATACCTCGTGCTAATTGGAGGTGGGAATATACATATAATGCTTACAGGATCCTCACCCCTGGACGATGTGGGACCTCACAAATATAGTTAATTAATTTAGCAAATATACAGACAATTTTAAATGTTTTTACTAAATATGTCCACCTTTTCAATACAATTTAAGAACTAAACGATCCTATATTTGATTTATTTTTTGAATAAATAATTTTTTTTAAAGTGCTTTACAATATGAGTAATTTTAATTATAAAAATAAAATTTTGTAAATCAATCACTTAATGAATTGAGGGAAAACATTTTCTTGAGGAAAGCAAAGTTAATTCCCAACGGTAATTCAAGAAACTTGAGCCTATTATTTAAAAACAAAGGTAGTCGGTGCCTCTATGGTGGGTGAGATCATAATACGATCATAATACAATACCAGTCGGGATTTATTAGTTCCAATGGAATAAAAGGGTTCAATTAAAAGCATTTTTCTTTACCGCACGAATAAAAGCATCAACAACGAGAAGCGCACGAAAAATAAAAGCATAAGCTGGACCAGAGGCAGAGCTCGCATGATGAGAACGATGCAAGTTGTCGGCTGCTAGGTTAGCGTTTCTTTATTCTTTTGTATATAATTACTATCCTTAACAGCTTTTTTTTTTTTAGGTGTGTGTGAAAGTGCTATCTTTAGAGTATCTTCAAATGAGATGTCAAAAAGATAAATGTTAAATGTTAATTTGACGGCTGATTTGGTAATGTCAGATTTTTTTTTTCCAACCAATATGTTTTTTTTTGTTATAAATAATATTTGTAGGATCCATTTTAAGAAGAAATCAATTAAAATAAATTTTCAAGAATTATTTGACATCACCTTTTCTCAGAGTCAAAATCCTAGGTGGAATGCCACTATGCATATTTGACATCAAAAGTCTCTCCAACCAAAGTGTTATTTGCTAACTGGATTTGAAGGCTTAGTGATTTAATGTCAAATTTATTTTTAATTCATTTTAATAGTGGGTCTCTTATTCCACTAACATTTCAAATAATAAAAATTTTACTTCAACATTTTTTTAATAATTACAATCATTTAAAACTCTATTTAAATAATAAAATAACATCTGACAATTCGGTTGGAGAATTATAAAATTTGACATAAGGTTTCAGATTGTCAAATCAGCCATCAATTGTAATTTGACTCTTATAATTTGACATTTCCTTTGGAGATGGTCTCATATGTCAAATTTGACATATGAAAACAAATATGTCAATCCACATAGGATTGACATATCTGTTGGAGCTTGCTCCTACCTTTAAATTTGATTATATGACATTCCACTTAAGATTTGACATCTCATTTGGAGATGGTCTTACAAACTTGTATAGGTTGTTGAGGCAGCTGTTAAGAGTGACGGAGCTAGAAATCCTTCTCATGAGGGGTCTTTAAAACATACAAAAGAAATTAGACTAATTAAATATAGCAAATAATTAATTGGAGAAAATTTTAAGAGTTTTTTTATTTTTTTATTATTGGCATGGAAAATTTATGAAACAAGAATGATGGGGCTTCAAAATTTTTACGAAAAGTATTGATGATTTTATCATAAGGTCCTCTATTACCATGAGATATTAATTTCATTATAATTAATTGAATTTTACTTTAACTTGTATAGAACTTGTCTGATACGAAGAGTCTTAAAAAAGGAATTAGATTTTAAAAGCCCTTTGTGCAAAGGGATTCCCATTTTTTCAAAAAATGGGATTAGGTGTGGGACCCACTCCATATCGAACTTCAACGATTCGAACCATCTATTTTGTAAGTCTCAATTCATAGATCATCCTTACAAAAATTCAATTCAATCCGAAATCATTTGCATATTTAATTATCAAGATAAAATTTCATTGTTTCTTATATAACAAAGTATTCGTTAATTTCTTTGAATCCAATTAGATGTCTTAAATATTTTCGATTTGGCTAATTTTTTAGAATGATGATCTATGAGGTGCAACTTGAAAAATAGACGGTTCGAATCATTAAAACTCGATGTGATGTGGATTCCACAACTAATCCTCATTTTTATAAAAAAAAAAAAAAAAAAAAAAATAAGGATCCCTTCCCTTAAAGGCTTCATAGATTTTATATGGTGAAACAAAAGGCTAATTATAAGGTTTAGTTTCAAAATTTTTACGAAAAGTATTTGATGATTACATCATAAGGACAAAACCTTTTTACTAGCTTTAATATAAAAAAAATAAAATAAAAAACAAGATTCCAATAAAAATATAAGGTCATAACTTAAAACTATTACCATGAGATATTAATTTCAACATAATTAATTGAATTTTTTTTTAACTTGTATAGATATTGTCTTTATATGAAGAGACTTAAGAAAGGAATTAGATTTTATACGGTGAAAGAAAAAGCTAATTATAAGGTTTAGTTTAAAAAACAAAAAGTTGTTGACTACTTTCCCATTGGATGGTAGAACTATCAAATTTTGATTGATATATGGGGTTTAATTTGCTGAACATTTAATTTGTTCTTGTCATAAGATTCAAATTTTGATTGGACCCTGCAAATGGTTAGGGTTTCACTGAGTTGTTGTTCGGTTTGAGGGGTTCAGAGGAGATTGCCCAAGAAAGAAGGACAGTTTACCAATCAGTATGCTTTACGTTTTATTGGTCTTTAGTTGAAACTAACCACACATTCATTCAATCCTGAAGGAAATCAGATAGCTTAGTGTCTTCTAACTGCAGATTTACACAGTGCTATTGTTTCAGGTTTATTTCTTTGTTGTTACTAGGTACCCATTCTTGTCCTGAATGTAAACGTTTTGCATACTGCTTGTCCATCGTTCACCTCTGATCATCCTTCAAGCCGTATATTATGAATTCTTATGACACCAGATGGATCACATGACCATAACTTGTTGTAATTCCAACATGTTCAAACATCCGAAAATTGTGAACTTTAATTTTCTATTGTTTCGTCGATCAAAATTGGGAATTATTTAGGGCTTGAATTCTGCTCCTTGAAGTTATTTCGTTCTCTCTCTTATATGAATGACTCAAGGATTCTGTATCAAGTACTGAACTTATCCCTTGCCCTGTTGAAATTCACGTACAGTGCTTGGCAGTGTCAAACAAGCCCTCCCCTTCCCTCCCCCCCCCCAAAAAAAAAAAAACTCTCTCTCTCTGAACTTACTGTTGTTCCCTGTGTATGTACTGATTTGTGAAACATCAGAAACATTTGGATTATTACGCAGGATGATAAATTCAGAGGTAATGCTGATTCGAACCTTAAATCTATTTAAATGTTCTTTGTACAACTCTTGCGTTGACAACACTTAGCACCACACTTAAACATGTATGTGTGCATATGCTGATTCAAACCTTAAATTTATTTAACCTTGAACTGCAGCACCATATGCAACAGCCTCATCAGGAATGAACGCCTTGCTTGGCTCTTTCCTATTGAAGTAGTCCTTCAACATCTGTCGCACAAATTTGGGTTCTCTGTCACACACGGATGCTTATATTGATTTAGTTAACTACTTTTTGGACCTTAATCGTGTTATTGGAAAATATATATAGCATGCAGATTGTGAAACATCATGCCAAGCAAAGTCGGTTTCAACGACAACTAGGTGTTTGCTGATTTCTTTTGTAATCCTGATCGTCCGAGAATTCATGTTCGGGAGCTAACTGCTCTGACACTGTCAAGTTCGGGAGATGAATTATTGTATTTACCAAAGGTGTAGGGTCCTAAAGGTTCTGTACTCAAATTTATAAAATTAAATCTCAATTAATGTGATTGTTTTCAATTATTATATTTATCAAAGCCGTGGTTCAAACTTTAACGCAGTACCATTTCTCTCGTTCATACCAGTTCAGTTTTACTTATTATCCAAAGGCTAGTAGTTAGATAGGTAGAACAAGCACTGAGGTTTACATTTGCGCGTTTGCATCTAGCCTGATTGAAAATGCTATTTGGATTGAACCGTGTTCATATCCATCGATTACAAGGATAAGAAGCATGCACTGCTATTACAGTACTACTATTAGTATTAGACTGTCGTCTACAGCACCGATGAATCGACAACATATAGAAGAAGCAAAGTAACAACACATTCCCAATTTAGGGTTGAAAATCCACTCATATTAAAATCTGGAACGAGAAAAGTTATGGTGAACATTCTAATGATCCACCGGTTTACATAGAAGAATACTTCCACATCCTCGGATCTCTACCGCGGATTATCCCCTTGTTGAGCATACTGCATTAAATCAAATGCACTAGTAAGAAAGAAATCAAAAGATATCAGACATATTACGATCAATAGCGTTGAAATACCTGAAGCTCATCCACGAGGGCCCTCGCGAACCGTTCACGATCATTGTAGGCAGCAAGTAGTTCTTGTTGTGCCTCTTGGGCGCATTGCAATGCTTGCAACGATTCTTCTAGGGATGCCACACTTGCTTCAGTAACTTGCCTTAATCTTAAAAGGGCATCTTCCGGTAATCTCGGTTCGTTTCTTTGCTGCAATGCCGCTAGAAGAGCTTCATTCACCCTTGCATTGTACAAGGGTTCTGCTAAGTTTGGTCTGCATATCAAGAAAAGTCATAAACTTCAATTCCATTCAAACACGGACAAAAAAACATAACACAAGATGATAATTACCTATTCCACCACCATTGAAGAAAGGAGAGAAGCAAGAACTCGAGAAATCGGACGACGTGAAGCAGTAGAATACAACGAACAAATAAAGGAAAAATTTGCCCATTGGTAGACTTCAAATTGTATCCCACCCCAAGAGCGTGTAGCACAGTACGCAGCACGAGGAACCACCACGGTTTGACTAGTGCATTGCCCGCTGGATTACCGCCTCTTTGGTTATCCATCAAAAGCCTAACAAGAACATCACAATATAACAGAATGATAAAAAACCAAAAGAAAAAAGGTAGTTTCTTTTTGGTTGAAATTAATAAAGCTTTTCCTTCCTAGGCGGCCTCCACCGCCTGCATGGTGTGGTGGATATGGAGGTTTGGCAGCGAAATAAAAACCCTTTTCGCCGACATTCTGCCTCTGTGCAGTTTCCAATTTATATACTTAATTAAAATTACAAAATAAAAAATATTAATACTATAAAATTTTATAAAAAAGGAGTTTTTGAGTTTGGAATGAACTTTGGTGCTGGATCTCTAACTTACACACCCATAAATAAATAAATAGAGAACATATTCAATCAAACTCAAAAAATGAGAAAAAGAATACAACTTGAGTTCGTAAATCAGTGGGAGCATCCAACTTCGAGTTCATAATATAAATCATTTAGGAAAGTAAAAAAGTTTGAATACATCATTACATAATTTTGATCATCTAGAAATAATGCATATGACAAACCCAGAATTACCCAAAGCCCATAAAACCGATCATCCCAACCGTCCATTATCAAAGCAAAGGATAGACTAAAACAGGACCATTAAGAAAGTAAATGATGAACGAGAAACAATAAACACATTTACTATGTACCTGAGGAGTCGAAGGTGGAGACAGAGATGGTGGTGGCTGTTTGTCTAAGTAAAACCTTGAAGAAAAAAAAGTAGATGAGTATGGGAGGTAAGTAAGCAAATTTTTGTTAAAAACGAAGAGAAAGGCAAAGCCTTTGTACCTGAGGATCAGGGAAGGTCACCAACAAGTAAGGCAAATGAGGAGAAAGCTTTTTAATATGCTTGTTGAAGATATGAGATACTGATGGAGGAGCTTGCTTATTTATAGAAGTCTAATTTCAAAGGCAGATATAGAAATCCGAACAAAGTTATAACATGACAAACATTAATTAAGCTGCTGCCTAGTACCTACACTATCATCATCCAAGGACAAAATCCTCTCTGCAAAAATGGAAAACAATTGATAATTTTCCACATTCGTATGAACAGGCAGTCCTTTGGTGTCCTCCATGCATGGACCTTCCTCGACCACAGTAAAGGAAGGTTGGTTGCCTGTAATTGTTGGGCAACTTAAGTGTATTTGTCACTTTGATATATGGTGAAATTTAAAAAAGAAGAGGAAAAGAAAATGCTATTTAGCATGATGAATTAATGTGATAGCACCAAGGACAATCAAATCTCGTACGACCAAAATGGAGGATTCTTTTTGTTTTTCGTTTTTTTCCTTCTAAAATGAAGAATTCGTTGCTAATTCCTTCAAGATATGATTGAATTTGAATACACACACTATGTGAATTTTTCTATTTAACGGTTCCCGTTTTATCTTCATTTTTATTTAAAAATTTAAATTAAGCACAATACAACGACGATTTTCTCTAAAATTATATCGTGCTCAAGTCTAAACATGACATAGCATGTAGCCACATGGGTTATTTTTGCCTCAAAAGTTTTGAAATGCATTTTTTGTGTGTACATGTATTATTGAGAAAAGACAAAACAAAGGTAAAAGTCCTCCTACCCTCTGCCCCTGCCGCTGCCCTGCGTCCTGCGTGCTGCTGCTGCACTGCATTCTGCTGCTGCCCTGCAGTCTGCTGCTGCCGATCACAGAAGTAGGAAAACATAAAATGCTTTCTAGCTTCCCTTTCTCCCAAACAAAAATTGTCAAGAAATTAGCAAGTTTGTACTGCTTTTATCACATGAAGGTGAAGGCAGCTGAAAATTCATATTTTTAATCATCAATATATTATGGGAATCTAATTTTACATATAAATCTTAGTGCCTTTTATAATAATTTTCTCAATCAATAGTGTTCATTCTTGACATTTAGGAAGTTCATTGATAGGAGAAGGAACATTTAGCCTTGTGAAGCTTTGCTGTTCGACAAAAAAATGTTTATATAACTACTAACCTATGGGTAACAAGTGAGTGATTTTCAAACTGGAATGAACGAAAGAAAAGGTGCATCGTTAATGTTTGAACAAACACAAAAGAAAATATGAAAACACAATCACATTCATGGAGATTGAATTTAAAGATTTGAGTACACATAAATGCAATTATCCAGCTTAAAACTCTCTCTATCACACGAACACACAGGCAGAAACGATATGCATACAAGAGTTCCAAAACCTGCAACTTGACTCCTAACAGAAGAACTGAACTAAGACACCTCCACTGAACCCCAATTTCCTTGCCACCATGTTTTACAATCTGCATGGCACGTATATTGCATTACCTGTGAGTACTGTGTAATACCATTGATTAACACATATATTAATATATGCCTCCCGTGTTTGACAGAGATTGCCCAATCTGTATATTTTTTTGAAACGTTTAACAGACACAAACCAATTACGTTAGCTTATATGCCAAAACAAATTAGTTTAATTCTAATCATGTCCACCTTCTATGTTTTCAGAACACCTAATAGATAAACCTCGACCTCTAAATTCTTTTCTTCAATGTATATAACGTGATACTTTCACCAAAAAGAACCAAGTAGGTATAATATGCAAAGACCAAGCAAATGCTGAGAATATATAGACATAACATGACACATACTAGTTAGTTCTCTGGCTGGCCTCCAAGGAAGCAAATGCTGAAATACTATCCCCATAATACAATTACAATACACATGAAAACTCAAAAACCTATAGTTAGTTATTACGAATACTAATAAGTAGTAGCCTAATAGCTACGCCTCCTGTACAAACTGCCCCTTCCTGAACAAGAACAAGCAGCATAAAATTAAAAAACGTTAATTCAAATTTCCTCTCAAAGTTAATTTAATTTGTCAAATTTCAAGCAAATGGCAAAAAAAGTTTCAAAGTTCAAGCAAAGCTTAAAATCATGAGCTTGAGTTTTGGTGCTCCCAAGCAACCCAAAATATTCCACAATTCTAAATTCATATAGGCTCGATAAATTTTCATAACCATTCACACCACGACCCACTCGGCAAGCCCTGTTATGTGGCTTGGGCCCAATTAAGCGTGTCGTTTAACGTATTAATATTATTATATGGCTTGACACGATAAATATGCATAATTTGTATGAGTTTGTCATGATTTATAAATGTTCAATTTATAAACTATTATTGGTGTGGCGTGATCGTAAGCTCGCATACCCCACATCTCGCACTTTATGCATGAATTTAAGTTTAGCTTGTGACTTGCATGCAATGATTGGGCTTTGACATATTATTAGGCTTATAGGGGAAATTATTGGGCCCTAACATAAATATCGATTTTTAAGAAATACCAACTGATCAATTATCAGCAAATATTTCGATTTAGACAAATATTTTGCAATGAAATAATAAGATGAGGTATGACATTGTCAACTTTAAAAGATGAGGTATGAAAGTGTAATGACACCAATAGTTGAGGTAGTTTTTTGTCATTTACCCTAAAAAAATAAACACCAAGAGCCAAAAAAATAAACGCATGGATGATGGATATGTTACTCGAGGGAGATCACGGCGTAAAGTTCAAAGAATCACAAACTTCCATTATTATCATGTGGAGCTCTTTGTTGCTATCGTTGATAAGCAACTTGTGGAATTAATTTATTAAATAGTCGCTTAGATGAGGTAAATACAGAGTTGTTTCTTTGTTTAGCAAGTTTGAGCCCGAATGATTTATTCTCGGCTTTTGATGAACAAAAGCTAATTTGTTTTGCTCATTTTATCCGAATGAATTTACTACTTGTCAACTCTTGGCGCTTGAAGATCAAATTGGGCATTATATTATTGATATGCGTTCAAGTAGTGAATTTTCTCAATTGAAAGGAATTGGTAGCCTTGCAAAAAAAAAAGGTGGAGACGGGGAGGAATATAGTATATAATCATGTGTATTTGCTAATTACATTGGCTTTGGTTCTACCAATCGCCACTACTTCAGTGAAGAGAGCTTTTTCCGCTATGAATATTGTGAAAACTCTATTGCGTAACCGAATGGGAGATCAATGGTTGAGTGATAGCATGATGGTTTATATAGAGAGCACTATTTTTTCTTCCATTGACAATGAAGTTATAATGCAATGTTTTCAAAATATGAAAACGCGTTGGGGACTATTGTAACTTGTATTGTAATTTGTTCTATAAGTTATCAATGATGGAACTATGGTTTGATTTTTAAATTTATTATATATCTAAAAAGTGTTTGTAAACTTTTACATGTGATCCCCCGAAAATATTTTTCCTGGATCCGCCACTGGCCCAACCTCACCTCAATCCCCTGTTCACAACCATACCTTTCGTTCCTCCAAACTCGGAACTAAAACTTGACAACCCCGAATAGTCACTCCTGAACTTTTCGACGAGCTTTCTGTCATTTTTCCAATAAAGGTAAGGTAGGTTTCTAGAAACAGTCGTTAAAGATATGAACAACTTCTTCAACAACGAAAAATCATTCGAAGGTTGGCCCAAAAAACCGTTTAGCGGTAAAATTCTAATAAACACAAGCATAAAATGTGTAGATGATTGTAAATTACGTTACTATCCATTTCCGATGTAAATGCCTTCCAGTATAGGGGTGGGCACGGTTTGGTTCGACCCTCTCAATTCGGAATCGAAAAATATCAACGGTTCGGTTCTGTGACATTTTGCTCAAATTTATTATTAAATCGGTATAGTTCGGTTCACGACGGTTCTAGTTCGGTTCATACCAATTTACAGTTCTCCCCTAGCTAGTTTTACTCCACCCCAATACCGAGCTAGAGCATGCCATACATACATAAATCTGTGCCAGCAATAAATATAAATTCAACTAATGGCTAACAATACTACTTCCTGCAACACTCTTAAATAAACCATTAGTACACATCAATCATAGGTTACAAGAAAGAAAACCTATGTTTGGGGTATTATGAGATGGAGGCTACCTGTTGGAATAATGGATGAGGAGATCCAAAGAAAAAAAAAATGAAGAAGAGGACCGAAGAAAATGGAAAAGTGGTGAGGCACAAAAGAAGAAGAGAGGAAGAGATGAGGAAAAGAAAAAAAATGCCAGCTTTAAACATTAGGGTTTACGTATGGCTTTTAGGCTTAGGACTTATTAAATTTCATTTGGGTGTATATATAAAATGGGCTAAGTGAACTAGATATTTATAAATAAAAAATAAATAAATTGTTCGGTCCGGTTCTGATGGTTCTACAAGATGAAAACAGGAGCCGGTATGAACATTCGGCCCGATTCATGAACTTAAGTTGATTTTTTCTGTCAACACGGTTTTTTATGCCCGCCCCTACCTGTGCACCCATATAATGACCCGGATTTGCTACCCAACCCGATTGTACGAGTCATGTGTCATATAGCCCATGATAACCTGGGGACCCATTAACAAGTAAGCCGATAATAAGAAGCAAAGCCCATTGTTCTCAAACTATATGTCTCTGGTTCGCCACCACTGGCATTACCCCTCTGCTTCTCCCGCTCTCCTCAAGTTGAACTGCGGCGTCGTTTGCTGCCGAGTCGCGACCACCATCTTAAAAACCCAAAAACCCGGTACACCTCGTCATGCTTCTGGGCCGCCTGAAATGGCCTCTCTCCAACTCTTTAATTTTTATTGATTTGGAGAATTTTCCCAAATAGGGTTTTGAGGGTTTAAGGGTTTCGAGGGTTTAAGGGTTTTGGGGTTTAAGAGTTTTGGGGTTATTGATACGAGAAGATGGAAGTAGGTCGGCATTGACAGGCATGGAGGTTCCAATCATCGGCAGCGATTCATTGAAATGGATTGAGATCCCTGCTCCTGCTGCTGATATTTCTACTACTACTACCTGTGTCATTCCTCTCACCCACGATATTGATTCTTCCCTCGTCATTGGAAACCCTAGCAGTTGTATACATCTCATACGGTTCTCTCTCTAGAGGTATCTATATCTATTTCAAATTTGTGTATTTTCACTATATATTGTTCATTTGTTACGGCTCTTGTAACAAGAGAAATCATAACGACATTTCTCATCATCTTGAGTTATTTGTGCTCAGTATTACCAAAGACTTCCCCAAATTGGACATCGAATCACTTTTCCAGATGTCTTATTTATACAAATAGGGACAAGGGGAGAGAGGACATTTGGAAAAGTATACTGAGCTCAAATAACTCAAGATGATGAGAAAGGTCTTTATGATTTCTCTTGTTACAAGCCGTAACAAATGAACAATATATAGTGAAAATGCACAAATCTGAAATAGATATAGATACATCTAGAGAGAGAACCGTATGAGATGTATACGACTGTTACGTTTCCAATGATGAGAGAAGAAGCAATATCGTGGGTGAGAGGAATGACATAGTAGTAGTAGTAGAAATATCAGCAGCAGGAGCAGGGATCTCAATCAGGGGTCGCTTACCTTTTTCAGACTTGGACCCATCTCTACTTATGCATCCCCGCTCTGTTTTCCGGCGCTCTGTTTTCCGGGAGGATGAGGTTGTGATGCTTAATATGAACCCCTCTGTACCAGTAACAAGTGCTGCAGGAACATCATCTGGGTACCTGGTAATTGGGCGGGATGATGGATCCTTGCTTGTTTCCAACTGGGCAAACTTGATCCCACTGCTCCGGGTATTATAAAACTCCTCTTGCCGTCTGGTTCTTGTATTTTGTGCCCTTGTAACCATTCAATTATTTTAAGCATGATTTCCTTCAGCTCCATCAATCTAGTGATTTTGCCCTAGACAATGTCGTGATGTATTAAAATTGTTCCTATTCGAAACCCCAATTTCCAATTTGTTTCTTCCTTTCTCATAGGTTTTGCACTGGAGGTGCAGGATGATTTGGGATTTCGCCATTTGTGGGGTTTCATGTCAAGGTGCTTGTTAACTACATTACTAGAAAATGTACATGAAAATAACATTTAGTTTTCTTACCTATTTGTCTTTTTTGCTACTTGTTAGCAAGTTGTTTTAAACAATTAGCAGTCTTACTTGCTGATGATCCTTCTGGTCTATGAGAATTGGATCTCAGGTTGTTGCCAAAGACGATTAAATTGAATTAACCATATTTGAATGCAAAATGTGATCATCCTTTTATTTTTTGATATGTTTATTACTGTTTTCATGTTTGGAATGTTGTAGGTTAAATGAACTATGAAGAGGTAATAGTATGGGTTGCCTTGTCCACTCCTGTTTGAATTAGAAGTAGGATCTTTTGTTTCATTCTGTATAATGCTAGTTGTGTTATGCATCATTTTTCTGATAAGTGACTAAAAGATTTTACTCAAAAACATGATGGATCACTTTAGTTTTCTTTCTTGAACTATAGAGTTTTAAATTGCTCTATGTGTTAATTACTCTTCTATCGCCTGGAAATGTGATTCAATAAATGATAACTGAACTTATAATGCATGGGAAGGAGGATAGGGCCTGTGCAAGACTTGGTGATATGCAACTTTAATGGAAAACCACTTGTCTTTGTGCTTCATTCCGATGGGATGTTATGAGTATGGGATCTTTCATGTCATAGCAGGATCTTTAGTAAAAACATGAATAGTTCTTCAATGGCAGGTAAGAATCGGTTTTCCTTATTCACTTTGTGATTGTTTCTACCTACTTCATGTTGTCCATTATTGAGTAGTTACCACATAATACCACAAAAACTCCCCAACTAAATCTCTATTTATAAGACATATTTCCGAGTGTTACTTTATTTTTGGTGGTTCAACTTCTAAAATTTAATCTGCTTCCATTTGTATATAGAAAATTTACTTGAGCGATGTTCTTTTTTTTTGGGGGGTAGCAAACACAAAATTCATAACAAGAGATGGAGTAAACAACACCAGAGGACAAGGAGGAACGTTTATGCGAAATCTAGAGTTTACTGACAGAGAAGGAAGATTTCTCTGATGAGCACATGGTTGTTTTATGTATGCACATTATTTACCAGAAGATATAATTCCTTTTTTTTAATAAAATATTTCATCTATATATAGTTATATACAAACATGTTTTCTTATCCAGCTTTTTGTTCTCTAATTTGGCAGTACATATAATTATTTCTCCTTAACAAAGAATCTAATTGCAGGAGCAACATTGGAAAGGTTATGGATTGGTGAAGTTGGCCGTCATTCAAACATGATTCCTTTGCCAATCTTGTACAGGCAGACTTCAGTACGTAATTTGAAATGAGTGCTATGAATCTGAATTTCGGTGTCATCTTTTTGTGTATGCATATATTTCTACTTATTTTTGCTTCTTATGAGTTTTCTATGTGACTCTTGGTTAAGGGTAAACTTACGAAAATGTAAGAACACGGTAATCTGTTTAAGTGATTTGAACTTGGAAGTTAAAAGTTGGGTTTGAGGAAAAGTTCCCCTTTCTTCTCCTTTCTATGCTTGGATTTTTCCAAAAAGATAAAAGAAAATTTTAGGGGCATTTACACTTTTTGCAATTTAAGAAAAAGTTATAGAAAACTAATTATGAAGAAAAGAACTAATGTTTCCTATGGTTCTTAGTCTGCAGTTATAAGATAGAAATATTTTCTGTAGCATGACTTGAGGTTTCTTCCATACACAATTAGTGACACAATCCAAGGATTATGTTTGCTACTTTTGCTGTTGTTCTGATGGATTCCTTGGGCCAATCATGATGGGAATCTGCTCGAAGATGATCTATGTATATAGTTTTCGTTGTCATTTGGAGTACGGATTAGTTACAATGCAGGAACCTTCAGCACAAAATATTCCTTTGGAGGAGGTAACCCCCAACCTCACCCTTTCTCCTTACTCAACAAGGAGGAGAATCCTGTATTTCGTCGACTCTGATTCCAGCCTCTCAAGGACAACGTCTTCTTCCGCATGAGTTATTCTAACATAACCCATCTCTCAATTTTGTAATTCTGCGATTCTTTTTCATGGTATTGAATTTTGATGATGACTCAACAGCGTTTGAATCCTACTGGATCAAATCAAATCAAATTCGTTTCCAAAAAAAAAAAAAAAAATCAAATCAAATTGCCTATCAGAACCCCAATTTATTTGATAATTTTGTGATTTTGTTTCTTGGCATTAGGTTGATTTGTTTCCTCTCAAGTACCCATATCTCAATTTTGTGATTGTGTGTGATTTGTGTTGGGTTTGGAAGCTGAATGTTTGAATAAGAGTAGGAATGGTGGGTATGCTACTTTATGGGAAAATGTTTTGCCCCAAAAAAGTTCTAATGAAATTCATGTGGTGGTAAGTGTTTTGTGTAAATGTACAAACTGGAGAGAAGCTGGCTGTTAAGCTGGTAGGTAATTTTCGATCCTCGAATCGCAGATTATTCAGTTTTGATGTTTAGTTTGGTGCTAAATCCAAATGTTCTTGAGCATTCTGTAGTTTTGTGCCTAAAACATGGCTTCTGGTAGGGCAGCAGAAGCAGATGGCCATTTTTTCGTTAACATAGCTTCTGGTAATTTGCTACTTTTGGTTCTCAAAAGCAGTATGATTTATCCAGTATCTGCTTATGTTGTGTCGAACTATTCTTTATTCACTAGAGAAGTCAAAGAACAAAGCCACGCAACAGAGCATGGGTTTAACAGTCAGTTTAATACCCCACTAATACAAAAAAGTGGTCCTTCTCTCGTACCTTGCTCATCTTTTCTCTGTTCTGACACGGAAGAAAGGGCAGTAGAGGCAAGAGGAGAGCCCTAACCTTGAGTAGGCCAACCGTAGGAATGAGGTAGATGAATAAGAGTAGGAATGGTAGTATGGTATTATGGGTTGTGTGGGGTGCATTTTATCTATTTATTTATGGAATTTGTGAAATTTGATAACTCTGTCAAACTAGAATTTTTGGCCCAAGGTTGCGGTTTTATTTGTTGGTTGTGCTTAAGTTGATGTGTCATGCTTGAAACATTCGGAATGTGCATGTTTTGATTCTAATGGTGGCAGCCTCTGTCCAAAAGACTAAGAAGGTGTGTCATGTTGTCTCTGAAAATTTTGTTCGGATCTTGTGTCTTCAAACTTCATTTGGTTATTGTATTTGAGTCAAGAGACACAAAGGCTCATAGAAGCAAATTCCAAAACTTGGGAGGCTAACTTCCCATAAATGCTGAAAATTTATAGGAAAAATTCAGCTTAGGAATATAGTGTGTAATCGGTGTGGTGTATTCGTGCCACTGTGACTTTGCTTTTACTGAAGATCCCTTTTGTTCTTCTTAGTTCTTTTTCCTTTGTGTTGATTTTTCAGCTTGTTATTTTGAAATACATTTTTTTCTGATTTTAAATTGCTATTGCATGATTCAGTAGGATACTGTGATCATCTTCAAGTGGTGGAAACGAAAGAAAATGGAGGACAAGGGCAAAGGAAGCGAAAGATGGAACGGAGCCATAGGCAATTTGACAGAAATGGCTTTCAATTTGGAGTCACTCCAGAAGCTACTTCTTAAAAAGGCTGTCTTTGTTGAAGAAGAGACCTTTGCCAAAGCCTCACTTTGTTCCGAACAAGCTCGAACCATCAAGGTTCTTGAACAAAGGGTAGAAACTTTGGAAGGAGAACTTGATGCTGCCATTACAGCTGCTGCTCGTGCTCGGGTAGAAAAACGACAGGCTGGGGCAGCAGAAAAGGCTGCTGAGTTGCATGCGCAAGAAGTTACAAAAGAGCTCGAGAACACCTCAAAGGTATTTGAGCTGCACATGGAAGAGTTGCGTGCCAAACAAGAAGAGATCGCCAAGCGTGATAAGGAAATCAAACTTTTGGAAGCTATAATTCAGACACTTGGGGGAAAAGAATCGTCCTCGCATTCAAAAAGAAGCTAGAATATCTATGTTGTGAAATTTTTTGTGTCAAGTTGGTTCTTTTTCTTTTTCTTGTAAATTTACATAGGAACAATTCAATGTGTCCACTTTCAAACATAAAAAAAGTGTTTAATTCGACTGGCTAAGACAACGTGTCTGTTCCGTTGCAAGTTCTCATGCCCTTACTCATACACAGATCAGTCTAGGATATACTCTAGATTTACAAAAAGTAGTCCAAAGCTCATTTAGCCGGAAAGCCCAATCCAAATATTTTGGAGCTGTGTGGAAATTATTGGCATGGTATGGTGTCCTACAATACTTTAGTCTATTGGAATGGACAATTCTAATGGATTAGCTCTTTAGTCTTACAATACATTTTCTTTCAGGAGCAATTTTTGGGGTTCGCTACTCCAAGTAGGAAAATCGCATCTTCAGTAGAGGTTGCAATTTAATTAGCAAATTAAGTAACAACTGATTTTGTGTATTTACAAGGTCAATTGCTACTTGTTCAACATAACAATTGAGTCCCACGGTACATTCTAATAGAAAGTATTGTTTAATAAAGTATTAGTAAAATAAAACCGAACCCCACAAAAATAAGGCATACTTTAGATTATATTTTAAGATGAAGAATAAGATATGAAGAGTTGGTTGAAGAGCGAGTTGGAGTAAAAAAAAAATTAGAGAAGCATATAAGTGTCAAAGCTGAGAATCGGGGATCAAAAGAGGGAATGAAAAAGGGAATGGAAACAGACGGATAAATAGTCAAAGCTGAGCAATCAACGATGATGGACGAGTGGGCGCTCTTCCATTGTGCAAAGCGATGGTAATTTCGTAAATAAATAGAACTTCCATTCTGAACATCATTGAAGGGGTGGTGGCAATTTTGTAAATAAAGCAAAATTTGGTCCAAAACAACTGTTCATTTGAACAGTGCAATTGAAAACCCTTCTTTAAACTTAAGGAAAATCATCAGCTGTTTTTCATTTTTGCAGAAAGAGTTTGGCCTTGGATGATAGTGTAGGTAATAGGTAGTGCAACCTCAATCAATGGTCCATGTAATGGAAACATAAACACACCATATTAGCCACATTCTAATCATGTACGTTTTTATGTTTCCACACTAGTCTTGAAAGCCTACACCAAGATCCGATTTGTGCTTCACGGTGCAAAATCATTCTCCAGTTTCACCTTTTAAACTTCAGCGGAGAGTAGAACAAAAGAAAAGAGGTATGTCTAACATGACATAATGAACTCAAAGCTAAAGGTTTTTTTATTTTATTTATTTTAGTTACTCATATAATTATCATTTACATGTTAACCAGATGAATTATCACTATATGAAAGCTTATATTCTTTGTGTTGTCTATATTACTTGGATAATAGCTTACCTCAACAACTTATACAGGTTGTTAATTATCATTCAGATGGGATGACATGAATGAAGCACAAATGCAAGTGTGTTTCCACGAAAGATGCATATCACCAAGTCTTGCACAGCCCCTATCCTCCTTCCCCTGCATTATAAGTTCATTTTCCAGGGTATAGAAGAGTAATTAACACAGAGCAATTTAAAACTCTATAGTTCAAGAAAGAAAACTAAGGTGATCCATCGTGTTTTTGAGTAAAATTTATTAGTCACTTATCAGAAAAATGATGCATAACACAACTAACATTATATACACAATGTAACAAAAGATCCTACTTCTATTCAAACAGGAGTGGACAAGGTAACCCACAGTATTCTCTCTTCATAATTCACTTAACCTTCTTGATCTTCTTTTGCGGCTTGTTTATTTTATAGAGATAAGAGAAAATAGTTAATGGGTGTGAGAAAAATAGTTTAAGGGACTAATGGTAATGGTCATGAATTTTTAATTAAGAGACAATTACTATAATTTTCTCTATGTTTTGATCTTTCAATCCCAACTAGTTTTGTATTATGATCTCTTTCCCTCCCCCACAAGAGGTGTGCTATCCACACACATTTTTTACTTCTCACACACCTTCTCAGTTTTAGGTCGTCGGATCAAATGAATCAGAGAAGATTAAATAACATAATTAACAAGAGGTGTGTGAAAAGTAAAAAGATATGCCGGATCGAATGAATCAGAGAAGATTAAATAACATAATTAACAAGAGGTGTGTGAAAAGTAAAAAGATATGCGTGGCTATCACAACCTCTCCCAACAATCCCATTATATAATCACATGAGAATTGACATTTTCAAACCCTAACCCGCCTCTTGTTCTTCTGTTGCTTGTTTGTTTTATAGAGATAAGAGAAAATAGTTTGTGGGTGTGAGAATAATAGTTTAAGAGACTCATAGTCAAGGATTTTTATTTGAGGGAACATTGCTCCAATTAGATTAAAGTTAAGGGACTATTGCTATTTTCTCTATGCTGTTATCTTTCATGCGGTTTTCGTCTTCAAATTAGGTTAATGCTTTTATTCGTGGAGTAAAGTATCTCAACTACTATTTTCAAATCTGATCAAAACTAATAATCCCAACTACTATTGTACAATGATCTCTTTCCCTCTCCCACAAGGGGTGTGCTATCCACACATCGTTTTTTACTTATCATACACTTCCTCAGTTTTAGACCATCAAATCGAATGAATAAAAAAAGATCAAATGACATAATTAACAAGACGTGTGCAGATATCACACCCCTCCAACAATCCATTATATAATCACATGAGAATTGACCCTTTTCAAACCCTAACCCTCCTCTTGTTCTTCTTTTGCTTGTTTGTTTTATAGAGATAAGAGAAAATAGTTTGTGGGTGTGAGAGTAAAATAGTTTAAGGGACTAATGGTCATGAATTTTTAGTTGAGGATCATTGCTCCAATTAGGTTAAAGTTGAGAGATCACTGCTACAATTTTATCTATGCTTTTATCTTTCATGCGGTTTTTGTCTTCGAATTAGGTTGATGCTTTTATTCGTGGACAAGGATTGTCTGTCCTCATTGTTCCCGTGCCCTCCCATGCCCTTCTGTTTGTATGGTCACGGTTAAGCCACGTCAACATTTTATATTACTATTTATTTTTGTCTTATTATCTCTATAAAAAAATATATAAAATGTTGACGTGACTTAACCGTGACCACACAAAAAAGGAGGTCATGGGATAGAGAAAGAACCGAGAGAATGAAGAGAACGGATTGGAAGAGAGACAAAAAAGGTAAAAAAAAAAAAGAATAGAGGAGAGAGAAATTTGGAGTGAGAGAGGAGGAGGAAGAGAAAAGAAAATAGTGAGTTTAAGTTAAAAAACTCTAAAAACTCACTTTTTATGTTTTTAGATAATAGACTACATTTTTTTAGTTAGTCTTGAGTTCAGTTTTTGAAAATAGTCCTATCAAATAAGTTTTTAAGGTATAAAACTTGAAAATTATTTTTGAGTTTAAAATGTTGGATTCAAGTAGAGTACCAATCAGACTATAAAATTTTACTATTGTTTTTCATTTAACCGGTTGTTACTACCTCCGGAATGGAGTTCCCAACCAAATTGGATGACAACGAAGGCCCCCCAAATTGCTTGTCACACAATTTTGGCTTTTGGTGGTTTTAGAGAAAATGAAAGAGGTAAAACCTTTTATTTTGTGTGGATTAACATGTTTATTTTCTCCGACTCCTATGTACAAAGACAACGCCTTTCTTTCCGCTTTCTAGCTCGAAACCCGTACACATTCACCTTCTTTTTTTCCAAGGTGTACTTTGACAAACTCCGACCAAAGTTTTACTTTCCTTAATGATTTATATTAAGAGCTCAATGTTGGATGCTTTTTTTTTAATTTTTGGAGTTTGATTGTTCATGTTTGGACCCAATGATATATTCTATTGTAATGTACTTGCTAACCAAGTAATCCTGCAGCCAATGCCGCAACTCGACTGTGGTACTATGGCCGGTGGAACTGAAAACAAAATTGCAGTGATTATGGCTCCGGCTCCTAGAGGCCGACAACTAACTTGGCTCAAGATCATGTTGTGGCCACTACCAGTCGCGATTGTAATTGGCATATGGGCTTATTACATGCGTGACGAGAAGAGTATCATAAAGGGATCTGACGGCTTGTCCGAATCTTTGTATCTCACTCAGTGGTGGAGCCAAGATTTCTTGTGAGAAGGGGCCTCACACAAGTATAGAAAAAGAAAAAAAACAAATAGTGGTTATAAAATTACGAATGAAAAAACATCATAAAAATATCCAAATAATTAAGTAGTCAAAATTAACATATGAATACATAATTTTATCTATTTATAGTAATCATAATTATTCTCAACGAATTTCATATTTTAAAACCATTGCATGATGTCATCTATACTACCGAAAGAATTATTAAAATCAATGGAGAGAATTACTAAAAATTTTGCAAACCCTAAAACTCAAGTAAGGTAGGATAGAATAGAAACAAATATTTTATAGAGAATAATAGAGTTTTACAAACCTTATTTGTTCTTTATTCAATAAGTTTGGGATTTGGAATGACTAAATATATGAAATTCAAGAATAATATGGGGAATAGCTCTGCCAGTGCATGAGTGGAGGACAATTGTATTAGTTAAAAGCGAATGATGGGTTTTAATTTAAAAGTTTTATTGATTTGTAATAAATGATGATTTGAAATATTATTCTTAATCTTAGGATAGGATTTGGATGAAAAGATAGATAAACAATTAGATAAGTTTTGAGAAGAGTTGCAAAGCAATAGAAATAGGTGTAATACTAATCTTGTTTTTTCAAGTTAGGGTAGGCCTAGGACTACTCTAGTCCTCATGTGCCTCCGCCAATGATCTCACTGTCCCGAATACTGGTGTTTCAATGTTGATACATTACTATTAATTTTTTTTTTTTTTGCGCCTTGGGTTGGTTGTCTTCTATCTCAAACAACTCAAGGGACGTTTTTAACCAGAGGTCTAGCTATATTCAGCATGTTTCTGCAACAATTATGTTGCTTTTATTGCTAATAGGCTTAAGTATTTCATTAATATATGTATTGGAGGGTTACAATTTAGATGTGTGGTACTTTAATATAATCACTATAATGACCTTTGGCAACGGGGATTTTTCTTTCACGTCCCCCGAAGCTCAAGTTTTCGCTTCCGTCTATGTATTTATAGCATCGCTACTTGTGGAAAACTCTGAAAGGGAATTAGACAATGTTGCTGATGAAATTCAGAATGCAATATGATGACTACAAGGTTGGATTCAAGTCTTTAATAACACCCGCAGAACATCGAGCGTCATTCACTCTCTTTAGGAATGAAATACTGCCAATTAACGACATCATCCATCCGTATTCAAATAGTTTACAACAATTTATTATAATACGTTTTCCATTTGGGATTTAAATTTTTTTTTTCTTCTGACAATCGTATTTGATTCAATGAAGGAGACAAGACCAAAGAACCAAGAAGGTGCAGTTGCCAACTGAATTCTCTAGATTAATATCATTGTTTTTATTTAGAGGCCAATTAGTTTTGTTTTCTAGCAAAAAAATCATTAATTAGTTTTGTTTAGAGGCCAAGAATTCAACGGCTTAGAATGTCTAAATAAGAATCTATCGACTTTTAAGTTATTTTATTGTTGGGACTGAATTTTATTTACTTTTAACCAACAATATTGAACAAAAAGTTACACTAAATCTATTAGCTTCAGAGATTCTTCATGTATTTTTAACTACTAGCCTCTTTGGAAAATAAACGATACTAATTTTTCTAACTGGTACGAACCAGAGGATAGGTAACGTTTGAACAAACTATACGAATAAAAAATCATGAAAACGCATATCATATATGTACATAAAATATTCACATATGTATGTTCTTCTATAAGAAATATCATATTAGTCAATAATTATTTACATTTGATATAATAAATTTATATAATATATACGAAATTTATCTAAATCCGCTTAAACCGTTTAAGCGCCTAAACGCTAAGCGCTAAGCGCTAGACCGTCGCCCCGACTAGCATATAACCTTGGTAGTTTTGCGAGAATAGCATTTGGGAAGCAGTGTTTCCGAGTTGGTGCAGTAGAGTGTGCTGTGTGGATTTTGCTGCCGCTAGAAGACCCCGCCAACTTTATCGAAGGCTTAACCGGTTCGAACCGGTTGCATTTGTTTGTTATTTTGTTTTTGTTCCGTACACGTGTCGGTATCAGGGCATTGACATCTGGAAATCGAGGAAACTACCAGGGATGGACGAACTCGAATCTCAAGCCAGTTAAAATCAAACGGTCACCAAGAGTCCTGTACGGGCAGAAAGTCCCACCGCATTCGCTCGATTCCCGCCCTTTGTTCAGTTGCTTCGAGTGTTGTATCGAGATGTGTGGAAGGGCTCGCTGTACTCTCAGAGCCGATGACGTCACTAGGGCTTGCCACCGCACCCACGCCCCCGTCCGCACCGTTAACATGGACCGGTGAGCAAACGTCAACGAAATACTCTTTCCCCTCTTTTATTTATTATTATTTTTTTTGGTAATTTTCTCTCGTTTTCCTAGCAACCAAACAGGTCTTATGGTCTCTTTAATTACTTGCTCTTACTGATTGAGACGAATTTTTTTTGTGTATAATATGAATTAGGTATCGTCCGTCGTACAATGTGTCGCCTGGATCGAATTTGCCTGTTGTTCGGAGAGAAGACGGGGCCGATGGCGACGGCGTCGTTCTTCAATGTATGAAATGGGGGCTAATTCCTAGTTTCACCAAGAAAACCGAAAAGCCCGATTTCTACAGGATGGTAATAGCTTTAGCATTAGCATTAGCAGCCACTGTTTTGATTAATAGATTGTTTATATTAATTTAATGAGATTTGCAAGGATGTTATGGAAATGAGTGGTGATTTAAACTTCAATCTATATGATGTGTCTCAAGTTTCAATTTTTCATGACCGACACGAGAAAGATTGGTTTTTTATGAATGAATGGTAAAATTAAACAGTTTTTGTTGGATGATTACATGATTTGGTTTGTGCTAAATTTTGCAGTTTAATGCTCGGTCTGAGTCCATTTGTGAAAAGGCTTCTTTTCGTCGTTTGGTTCCTAAAAGCCGCTGCATTGTTGCGGTTGAAGGGTATGTATGATTCAATTTACTATGCTTTTTATCGTTTGCGACATTTTTTTCAATGTTGGTTGTATTGAAGGGACTCCATGTGTCTTTCCCTTTCATAATTGCTGTTTGATTAGTATCATATAGTGGTTTCTTATTTCATGTTTTAATTTTCATCCTCCAGTTTTTATGAATGGAAAAAAGATGGTTCTAAAAAGCAGCCTTACTATGTCCATTTCAAGGACGGCAGGCCTCTTCTGTTTGCTGCTCTTTATGATTCTTGGGAGAACTCTGAAGGTAGTTAATGACAACTGTTTTGTTTGAAAAATCCCCTCCCCATGACCACCGCCTTTGTTAATATGTTTTGCTATTATGTCTGTTTGTTTTGGTCTAGGCGATGATAATTTGTTTTCAAAACTGACTTTATCTGAAATTTCTTTGTCAGTAGTTGTCAAGTTTAAAGTAAGTTTGTTTCTAGGTGCTGATATCTCCAATGTACGTTATCCTGCAGGAGAGAAACTTTACACATTCACTATCATAACAACTTCTTCATCATCAGCTTTAGGGTGGCTGCATGGTGAGTCCTGCTCATGTTCGTTGATTTTTACTACATTTCAAATACCATAATAAGTGTGGATAGTTCTAAGTTATGAATTACTGCGTGACTATTTAGCTTATGCTGATGTGATTAACTTGGAGTGATTTCTTATTTTTACTACATATACATATACATATACACAGTAATTTTCTAGTTACAGTTTCTTGGCTCAGCTCTGTATTTACTATTTAGTCCTTGTTGTGTGAAGTCCCTTCCTTTTACTCCCACTAGTTAATTGTCGCAGTGATTCTTACTGTGGCACTCTTTGCCAAAGTTGAGTAGCATTTCTCTACTATTTTGGTTAATTTATCATTATAGACAGGATGCCTGTTATCTTGGGTGATAAAGAATCAACTGACACATGGCTAGATGGTTCTTCATCATCCAATTTTGATTCATTACTTAAACCATTTGAAGGTCCAGATTTGGTAAGTGGTTGTTGAATTTAGAAAGGAGAAACATAACATTTACTATTCAAAGATCTGGGTATGAAACGTTGAAAGTACATTTTATTGACTGCTAAAATTTTTATTCACCAGGTATGGTACCCGGTGACATCGGCAATGGGTAAGGTGTCTTTTGATGGGCCAGAGTGCATCAATGAGGTGAGGCAGTTTCATGTTTTCTTTTATGTACATGATGCTTATATTTGAAAAATATGAAGGGGGACTTAAAGGCAATAATCTTCACTTTAATCTCTACGACACAGCAAAATTGGAAATTTTGACTGCCAGCTTTTTTCTTTTAGAGAAACACTGCCAGCTTGAATCAGACAAAATGATTCTTGCACTTGCGTAATCCTTTAGCTGGTGTTCCGATAGAAGGTAAACTTTGTAGAAGTGACAAGATAAAGGTGTTAAGGTGGTGGTCTCATGGACAATTTGCCTAACAAGAGAATCATGATGTAGCATTCCCCACCCAAGTTTTAAAGACTGGCTTTTTCATTACATTTTCCCCTTCATATCATGTGTTGCATGATTTGATAGACAAAACAGTGACACTGCTTTCTTTGGGGCATATCGAGTTTTCATGGTTTGGTGATTGTGCCTTGGTTTCCACTTCGGAGATTGGAATCTTGTTTTCATTAAGATTTAACAGGACTGGTTACAGGTTGTATTATTTTCTGCAGATACAGTTGAAGACCGAGAGGAATAATTCCATCACAAAGTTTTTTTCGGCGAAGGGAACCAAAAAAGAAGAATTAAACCCAAAGGACACAAGTTCTGATGACACGTCTGCAAAGAAAGATTTGTCAAAAATGGTGAAAGAAGAACCTGAAAGCAAAGAGGACACAGAACAGCCGTACTCTACTCAACAATGTGAAGATGAATCAAAATGTAATGTGTCTACATTGTCTCAAGAAGGTGTATCTAAGGGCCAAGCAAAGCGAGACTATGAAGAATTTTCAGCTGATTCTAAGCCAGTTGCTTATGTAACGAATAAGAAATCTGCTAGTCTGGCGAAGAAGAAAGTTAACCCGAAGAGTTCTCTAGACAAGCAACCTACCCTATTTTCGTACTTCGGTAAAAGCTAGTTGTGCATGCAGTGAACTTCAGATATCGTTAGAACATGCTCCATTCGTATATGGACACAGGTTGATAATTTTGTGTTGTACAAATTCGTTTCTGCTTCATCAGCCTAACATCATCGTTTGCTAGGTTTCCCTCCTCTATTTTGGCTAGGCAAGATAGTTATCCTTTGTGTTGTATCTGTAGTCTTGTATTTTAATTTCTGGTTTACTGAAATCAGAGATTTAGCATGTTTGTCAAACATGTTGGTCTCTCTGCAGTTGGTTTTTGCGAAGTTTCTTGTAAACTTGAAGATCTCCATGTAACATCTGCTCGATTTTCGCTTAATGTTAGAAGCCTGATTCGATTTAGCTTGTGTCAATTTTAAACAGAATACTTTTTTTCAATTGAGAGGTTTTGTTATGAACCTCCTTACAGATTTCAACAAGAAATGAAAAACAAGCCAAAAGAAGTTGCAGAACTAACAAAGAGGAAACATTTGGGGACGTAAAATCGGCAGAGACCAGTTGTAAGCGTCTATCCACCCTTCATTAGGCACCATCTTCATGAACATCTTCCTTATCATCCAAATAGAGCCGGCCACATCCTCCAGTTGTAAAACCAGCCGAGACCCTAGGCTGAACCGTCGGCGCTTGTTCCCTAGCCACACGGTGCAGCCTCTCCGTCTTCTCAGCTGCCTCCGTGGCTGGCACCAGCCGACCAACACGGTGGCATTTGACAACATAGATATGGTGACACTACCTCTCCTCAACATCCCTATTGTTGTTATGTAATTTTAAGCTTAGTGATTTTGTGATGCTCATTCCTAATTACTTATATAGTGTGGATTAAAGATGAAATGATGGTGTTAACAATGATGATTAGTCATGATGGCAGCAATCATGATTTTTGATGGCCTGATGCCAGTGTGGAATAAACAAGTGTACCTTAGAAGGAACTTTATTCTAATTATGTTTAGGGTTATGGTAAGCATGATCAGAGGAACGCTTTCTGATCAAAAGACAGTCAGCTTATGATCAAAAGACAATCCCTTTAGTGAACTTGTAGTGAGGCGTGTTACTAACGGGACGTCACGAGTTTGAAGTCCAATTGTTCATGTCTTACTCATCACGTATAAACACGTCGCAAGTAAGTTCCACTCGTCGATGTGGAGATTAAACATCTTTTTTGCTCACAAATCTACATCTCTGGTTTTAAGTTTATGAAGGCAACTTTAATTAACTAGATTATTGATCTGTCCGCCGCTTCGACATGCGGCATGAAAATGTTCTGAAATCTCTTGATCAGAAAGATGGCTTAGATCAATGATTTGATTTGAGTACAACATGCAGGCCGGTAGTTGTAATCAGCTTTATGCGGCATGCGCCTGAGAGGGATCGGTACATGTTTTTATTTGCACACAGGGATGTTCTAAAGACTTGGGAATTTCTATTAGTATTACGATGAAGTGATATTTCTTTTTTTGTAAATATGAGGTTTTAAATTTGATTTCGTGAATGGTGAGTTTAATGTCCAGTTATAACTAGCTCATCGGTTGATTTATTCCAGAACTTGCTTGATTTTAGGGATTGTACATTTCTCCTGTGGACTATTTTATGTAGATATAAAATGCATACAGTTTTACATTGTTTTTTTTTTCTTTCAATGAAAAAGATATTTTATGAAAATGGTTTGAAAACTTTGAGTTTTAACGATAAGGACAAAATAAAGAGTAAAGTGAATAGTACAAGAATTGACTTTTTAGTGTAAAAATATGATTTTTCGTTAAAATGAACAATACCATGAGCTTTTCGTTAAAATTCCCTACTATAAAACCCAAACACGACTGTCCAAAACTAAAATTGCATTTGAAAAAGATACCGACTAAAATAGTATGCCACAACAGTACACTAACATAAAAAAAATAAAAAAATAAAAAAACAAATCTCATGGGATGGGTAAAGGTTGGCAAATTTAAGGACAAGGCTCAGTTTTTGTTCATTTTCAAGACATAGCAAAAATATGTTTTTAAAGAACCACGTATTATAAACCGTTTATTTATTTGTTACAGTTGATTAATTAAACGATTTTAATTTTAAAAGATATATTTACAAAGTGACTTATAAAATGAATCATTTTGATCATAAACACAAAATTCTATAAATAAATAAAAAATCATTAGTAAATTAATGGGTTAAAATAAGAGGAAAGGGATCCTCTGGATCTCTTCCTCCAATTTCACCAAATCAGTAGATCCGTACCATTGAAATTTGATCAAACGACTACAAATAGAGACCCACTTTAAAAGTTATAAAAACTTCAGTCATTAAATCAACTTTCAAAGACACGGATTTACTGATTTGGTGGATTGAAAAGAAAGGATCCGGAGAGGTCCGAGAGGATCCCTTTCCAAAATAAGATATACAACTGAAATGACGTGGACTAAAGTGGAACCTGAAGTAAATTAGTGGGACCAAAAGTGAATTCCGCCCCCTTGGATCTCAAAACCCCCAACCTCACCCTTTCTCCCTACTCAACAAGGAGGAGAATCCTGTATTTCGTCGACTCTGATTCCAGCCTCTCAAGGAGAACGTCTTCTTCCGCGTGAGTTCTTCTAACATAACCCATCTCTCAATTTTGTAATTCTGCGATTCTTTTTCATGGTATTGAATTTTGATGATGACTCAACAGCGTTTGAATCCTACTGGATCAAATCAAATCAAATTCGTTTCCAAAAAAAACAAATCAAATCAAATTCCCGATCAGAACCCCAATTTATTTGATAATTTTGTGATTTTGTTTCTTGGCATTAGGTTGATTTGTTTCCTCTCAAGTACCCATATCTCAATTTTGTGATTGTGTGTGATTTGTGTTGGGTTTGGAAGCTGAATGTTTGAATAAGAGTAGGAATGGTGGGTATGCTACTTTATGGGAAAATGTTTTGCCCCAAAAAAGTTCTAATGAAATTCATGTGGTGGTAAGTGTTTTGTGTAAATGTACAAACTGGAGAGAAGCTGGCTGTTTAGGTGGTAGGTAATTTTCGATCCTCGAATCGCAGATTATTCAGTTTTGATGTTTAGTTTGGTGCTAAATCCAAATGTTCTTGAGCATTCTGTAGTTTTGTGCCTAAAACATGGCTTCTGGTAGGGCAGCAGAAGCAGATGGCCATTTTTTCGTTAACATAGCTTCTGGTAATTTGCTACTTTTGGTTCTCAAAAGCAGTATGATTTATCCAGTATCTGCTAAACAAAATTATGTTGTGTCGAACTATTCTTTATTCACTAGAGAAGTCAAAGAACAAAATCACGGAACAGAGCGTGGGTTTAACAGTCAGTTTACTACCCCGCCAATACAAAAAAGTGGTCCTTCTCTCGTACTTGCTCATCTTTTCTCTGTTCTGACACGGAAGAAAGGGCAGTAGAGGCAAGCGGAGAGCCCTAACCTTGAGTAGACCAACCGTAGGAATGAGGTAGATGAATAAGAGTAGGAATGGTAGTATGGTATTATGGGTTGTGTGGGATGCATGTTATCTATTTATTTATGGAATTTGTGAAATTTGATTACTCTGTCAAACTACTATTTTTGACCCAAGGTTACAGTTTTATTTGTTGGTTGCGCTTAAGTTGATGCGTCATGCTTGAAATATTCAGAATGTGCATGTTTTGATTCTAATGGTGACTCCAAAAGACTAAGAAGGTGTGTCATGTTGTCTCTGAAAATTTTGTTCGGATCTTATGTCTTGAAACTTCATTTGGTTATTGTATTTGAGTCAAGAGACACGAAGGCTCATAGGAGCAAATTCCAAAACTTAGGAGGCTAACTTCCCATAAATGCTGAAAAAATTCAGCTTAGGAATATAGTGTGTAATCGGTGTGGTGTATTCGTGCCACTGTGACTTTGCTTTTACTGAATATCCCTTTTGTTCTTCTTAGTTCTTTTTCCTTTGTGTTGATTTTTCAGCTTGTTATTTTGAAATACATTTTTTTCTGATTTTAAATTGCTATTGCATGATTCAGTAGGATACTGTGATCATCTTCAAGCAGTGGAAACGAAAGAAAATGGAGGACAAGGGCAAAGGAAGCGAAAGATGGAACGGAGCCATAGGCAATTTGACAGAAATGGCTTTCAATTTGGAGTCACTCCAGAAGCTACTTCTTAAAAAGGCTGTCTTTGTTGAAGAAGAGACCTTTGCCAAAGCCTCACTTTGTTCCGAACAAGCTCGAACCATCAAGGTTCTTGAACAAAGGGTAGAAACTTTGGAAAGAGAACTTGATGCTGCCATTACAGCTGCTGCTCGTGCTCGGGCAGAAAAACGACAGGCTGAGGCAGCAGAAAAGGCTGCTGAGTTGCATGCGCAAGAAGTTACAAAAGAGCTCGAGAACACCTCAAAGGTATTTGAGCTGCACATGGAAGAGTTGCGTGCCAAACAAGAAGAGATCGCCAAGCGTGATAAGGAAATCAAACTTTTGGAAGCTATAATTCAGACACTTGGGGGAAAAGAATCGTCCTCGCATTCAAAAAGAGGCTAGAACATCTGTGTTGTGAAATGTTTCTGTCAAGTTGATTCTTTTTCTTTTTCTTGTAAATTTACATAGGAAGAAACAATTCAATGTGTCCACTTTCAAACATAAAAAAGTGTTGAATTCGACTGGCTAAGACAGCGTGTCTGTTCCGTTGCAAGTTCCCATGCCCTTGCTCCTACAACAGAAATGTCTAGGATATACTCTTTGATTTACAAAAAGTAGTCCAAAAGCTCATTTATCGGGAAAGCCCAATCCAAATATTTTGGAGCTGTGTGGAATAAATTATTGGCATGGTCCTAAAGAAGTAAAGCAGAACTTGAAGCCCATATCTCCTTAGGATTCACCAATGGCAATGGACAATTCTAATGGATTAGCTCTTAGTCTTACTATACTTTTTCTTTCAGGAGCAATTTATGGGGTGGTAGCAATTGAGTAGAAAAATTAATTCGCTACTCCAAGTAGGAAAAAAGCATCTTCAGTGGAGGTAGCAATTTAATTAGCAAATTAAGTAACAACTGATTTTGTGTATTTACAAGGTCAATTGCTACTTCTTCAACATAACAAATCGAGTCCCACGGTATATTTTAATAGAAAGTATTGTTTAATAAAGTATTAGTAAAATAAAACCAAACCCACGGCATACTTTAGATTATATTTTAAGATGAAGAATAAGATCTGAAGAATTGGTTGAAGAGCGAGTTGGAGTAAAAAAAAAGAAAAAAAAAATTAGAGTAGCATATAAGTGTCACATAGGTAAACAAAGGACACTTTTAGAAGATAATTTGCTAACTCCCTTGGACATGCTCAATATTGAAAGATGTCTAAAGTCGATCTTTCCTCTGTTGAGTAAAAGAAAAAAAGAAACACACACGATTATTTTATACAACTACCCTCTTATATCCAATATTTTAGACGCCCAACAGGTGATTTGTTGTTTTGAATAATTACTTTAAAAATTTCTCCAAGAGATCTATTTTTCGTACCTTTACCAATATTGACTCTAGGGTCGTGACAACGATTTATGATGCACAATTACTCTAACCCACGTTTCGCTGCTGGATGTGTGATGTATGCCATACAATCACTCTTCTTTTGTGAATGTTGACCAATAATTTCCATACGCCCAACTACCTTGAGGTTGAAGTACCTGTGATTGTGATAACACAGTCGGTGAAAGGGAAAGGAGGTGCCAAAGTTTGGTCCAATTTCTCTTAAGTACTTACATACACTCAATAGCAACATATATTTGACTGCTAAATTTAACAAATTGCTTAAACTGAGTGATAGTTTATGTTGGATCAAATCTAGTGGCCAAATAAGCGTCGGCTATAAGTGTCTGCATTAAACCTCGTTGATTTCTTGCGTTGAGTAACATTCACTTCACTTGAGCTGCTTCTTTCAGTTTAGGCTTTACCATATGTCTATATCCATATATGACTTGTATCATGCTCTCAGCTATCCATGCTGCACTTTCACCGTTTCTCAAGTCACGTTGTTATATTTTTCTAATTGATTCACGTTTTCGTTGTTTTATCGAATTGAATTTAGCAAAGTTAATTACAACAACATGCTTCATATTCCTAGTTCACCTAGTTCGATTGATCACGATACACTATCCCGTTATTGCCGAATTGTACGGCAACGTAATACAAAATCGTAGATACAACACATTCAAATAGGAATCAATTCGATGAATGTTTCAAATTCGAGTTACTAACTGTGTTGTTGAATTGTTTGATCGGATGGACATAAAGTAAATCAAAATTTTAACAACTCATTAGCCTGTCGACATGAATAACTTCATCAGGAAATACGAACCCGGATCGATCTTTTTTGTGAGGATCTCAAAAATCCGTCAATCCTATTTATTCATCGTGCGAGGATCCATTTTGTGAGAATTTCAAGAATCTAATAATCATATTCGTTCATCGTGTATCGTGCCGTTAAAATTATTTTAAATATTTTTATTTAAAATTAAATATAAAAACTGACCGTACAATGTTCGATAAATAGACACGATTCACATATCCCCAAAATCCTCAGAAAATGATCCTGTTGGAGAAAATACCACGTAACTTGTGAACAACTTCCAGTGTCCAAGGCATGGAACTATTTAAAAAGTAGGTAAAATCCCATCAATAGATTTGACCATTGCACTTGCGTGAAGGTGATTTTCGCACGTTAATTCATTTTCTTTTTTAACTATTCATCTTTCGTCTTCAAATTGAATAAATACAAACAAATCAAATCGACAAAGAGTGTCCAGAAGGAAAAAAGATGGATAAACAGGAAATTCTAGCATATGTTATGAAGGAAAATATACACAATACCATCAAACATATATATCAGATTTGTCAGAGAGATTCCATTCAGTGAACCAGTACTGCCAAAACAGTAAGAAAATATCTGAGAATCGATACACAAAATCTCTGACTCATGCAATGAAAGGTTGGAAACCATCCCTAAATAAGCTCCCTATCCTAAGCCCCAACCCCACACACTCCCCCCAAAACACACCAAATATAGTATTGACAGCTCGGCAAAAGTAAAACTTTTGGTTGGTGTTTGGAAGCCAAGAAAATTTCACTCAGAAAATTAACCCATCTGTGCAATTTCCTCATTGGTGGCAGTGGCGGTGGTTGTGGTTGTTTGGCTCTGTTTCTGTGAAACAGGATACTTAATGGAATTGAGTTCGACCTTGCGCAGGGCAGCTTTGCCAAGATCAACACCACAAATGTCAGAGAGCCTGACCAGATAAAGCAGCACATCAGAAAGCTCTTCCCCCAGGTGCTGCTTTTCCTCCTCTTTCCAATCTGGCAGCCCCTTTGGAACCTCCCCTTTCCATTGAAATATCTCAGACAGCTCTCCCACTTCGCACACCTGAGATTTCATCAAAAAGGCCAGACCTTTGCATCAATTTATGAACAACATCCTTCTGGTTGTTTGAACAAAAAGTACAAGGCCAATAAGCACTTTTGGGAAAAGGGTAACATAGAAAGTGGGGCACTTGAAGATTTTGACATGACAAAAACGAAAAATAGAAAACATCTCTTTCCAAATTGCATAGAAAGTCAAATTTGAACATTTCGCACTCACCGCTTAACAAGTTCGAATTTCCTTTCTCCTAAGTAGATTAGATTGATTAGATTAATTAGAATATTGCTCTAATACGAACAAAGTCACAAACTTTAAGAAAAACTTAATTTGGGTGTCACAAACTTTAAGAAAAACTGAATTTGGGTTTTGATAAGAGAGTGAAAAGGAATTGGAAACAAACAAAAATAAGAACCGACTTGAAGGCAAGAAGCGCGTGCAAAATAGAAAAAATAAGCCAGAAACCACAAAACCCCAATTTGTTTATTATCAAATATGCAAAAACCAAAATACAGTGAGTCAGCTGTGGTTAAATTTGGTCAAATCTTTCACAATCCCATGATGAAAGTGAATGCAAAAATATGAAAAAAAATGAACAAAAATAGCAAACCAATCAAATTTTTATTAATTTGGTTTCTCCCCATTTCATGGATTACCCAAATTATTAAACAAACACATATCAAACAGTTAATGGACATGAAAAATGGCATGAGAAATTATCAACCAAAATAAAAAAAGCAGAAGAAATATTTATGGGGTTGGAAAGATGAACAAACCAGAGCTAGGAGAAGGTTTCTGGGGCTGTGGAACTGATCCCAGTTTCTCGCTTTGGCAAACTCAGCCATTTTGTTCTTGAGAAGATCAAGGGTGACATTTTCTCCTTCTGCAAAACCAGTCATCTTTTCTCTATCTCTCTCTTTCTCTCTCTCTAGAAACAAAGGGAAATATGGAGAGTGATCACACGGAAAGGGAAGGGATTTAAAGAGGGAGGGAGCAGGAAAGATAAGACGGAGAGCGAGACAGCTAAGCTCTCTGCCCTCTCTGCAATTACTCCTCGTCAGGCGATTCACGGTATTTTATTATTTTAATATATAGAGTTCATGGTGAGAAAATATTTACATTTTCTTTTTGGGATTCTCGTATATACCGCTGTTTGTTTTTAAAATAATTCTTAATTTACTATTGTAAAGTTTCGTAAAATTTTATATTTAAAATTTTTTCATTCTCTTTTTATATTTAAACTTTAAATTTTGTGATATTTTTATTCTTTTATTTCTGTTTAGAACTCAATTAATTGATAACGTGATATGTTATTAGACAAAGATTATGCAAAAACATGAAACTATAGGCCCATATGAACATATAAAACAATTAATTATTAGAGTTTTCTCACTATTTTTAAGTGATAGTAACGCTCATCATTTTATTTATTAATTATATTTTATTATTTAATTGAGTCCACTTGGCATAATATGGCCAAATCAATAAGCCGCGATGCACAAAGTTGGCGAGTCATCTTCCCACATAATTTGTTAATTGAACAATTGACAAAAATGTTAAGGATAGAATAATTGACAAAAATGTTGAGGACAGAATGAAAGTGACACAAAAATAAAACTTTTGGTATGAAAATAAAATAAAATAAATTTAGTTATGAAAAATGAAATTCCACAATATATGAGGATAGTGAAGTAAGAATTACTTTTATTTTTATCTGTTTGTTTCAATCGGATGATACACAAAAAGAAACATTTAGTACATGTGTATAAAAAATGTAATGTGTAACTAAATATTGAATTTGAATTTGGTGAGTTTTTACTAAACTTTTTGTTAAAATAGCCGAACAAACTCATTTAGTTAAGGTATTTTATTTTATTTTATTTAAAAAAATAACAACTGGTACTAAACCACGGTTATTCACTCTTTTCAGGAGTTGGAAGACTCACAGAGGCATTTCAGCATTTTCCTAACCACAAATCTGACTTTCACATCAACGACAAATTTCGAATACAAAACCTCAAGTTTTTAGATCCTCTATGTGGCTGAACAACGGGGGTATGAATCCTTCTTCTTCCCTCTTCTTTACATTAACAACAAAAAAACAAACATACTTGGAAAATAAGGCGTTACTTTGGAAGGGGGTATAAGAAATTTTTATGGGTGCAAATTACGTGGCATATCTCTCTTTCCTGTAAAAGCAAGCGGTCGACACAAATACAACTGTCATTGTAATATTTCGAGGGACAAACATTGTTTGCCCTTTACTTTCGGTGTCCTGTGCCTATCTGTTTGTGTGGTCACAGTTAAGTCACGTCAATATTTTATATTACTATTCATTTTTATCTTATTATATGTATAAAAAAAATAATGTAAAATATTAATATGACTTAACCGTAACCACACAAAACAAAAAAGCACAAGATAAACACCAGAAGTGGAGGGCAGCCAACCCTTATCCTATTTCGAGATGTTAATACAAATATTATGTAGATAAAAGTGGACATGTAAGTTTCGGAGCAGGTACGACACAATCATTGTACGAGTGATATGTAAGTTCACCTCTAATTATAAAGTATATTAGTACATAAAAGATTCAAATATTTAAAGAATATTATTTGACTACTTAAATATGAGTAAAAATTCTTACTCAAAACTCTTAGTATTTGAATTACAGAATTTTGTATTTATGATCAAAATCGTTCATATTATCATCTCAACAAAAAATTAATTAAAACTAAGATCGTTTAATAAATTTATTTTAGTAAATACATAGACTATTTATAATACTTTTATCAATTTCGTTCATTTGTTTTCTATACAGTTCAATGACTAAACGACCTTACCTTTAATTGATTTTTTGTAGATAGGATCTTTACAAGGTGATTTATAATATGAACAGTTCTAATTACAAAATCGAAATTCTATAAAGTAACAAAAAACAATTTTGAGTAGGAATTTCTACTCATTATTTGAGTAGCCAAGAATTGTTCATATTTAAATTGGAGTGAAATAGTAACGTGATTTACCTATTTAATGGAATATAGTTTCATTGGTGTTATAGTGACGTCACCTGTTACATAACTGTTTTCGCCTATACGAAAAATTGATAAAGAAATAGAGAAGCCGTTGTTCATATATAACGGGCACTGACTACTGGCAGTTGTGTTGTACGGAATGGACACGTGTCGGTTGGCATGATTCTCCGCTTGGGAAAGGGATCCGTAGAACCAAATCTACCCAATAAATCAATTTGGACTCTTAAATTTTATCCAACGGTTAAAAACAGATGACCCTTTTAAAAATTATAATAACTTTAGCCGTTGAATTAAATTTCAAGGATCTAAATTGATTGATTTGATGAATTTGGTAGAAATGATCCATAAAGGATCTCATTCCCTCGGCTTGGTACGTGGTGAGCCACATGTGCTATGTAAGGACCCATGTGTTCTGCATCTTCGAACTCTCATTGGAAATTGGCCCGATCCCCTTGTGAACACGGAAAATTCCTGAAACGAAAGAGACAAGAACAACGTGCACAAAATAATATTTGTGTTTGATGATTTTGGGTTACAATCTCTCTCAAATTTGATCCTCTGATTCGATCTCCGTAAGGTGTTGATTTGTGGATGTTTCGTTGATCCAAGGGCCGTCGAGGCTTGATCTTGGATGAACTGTTGGAAGTTTCTTCAAGGGGCCGTGGGCTTGATCTTTGAAGGTGGATTTGAGCGGATCTTCAAGGAGCCGTTGGGGTTTAATCTTGATGATGAGTGTTTCTTCAAGGGTCGTTAAGGCTTGATCTTGAATAACGGTGATGAACGGATCTTCAAGGGCTTTTGGGCTTGATCTTGAAGAACGGTTGAATGTGTGTATTTGTTGATGTTTGTTGATCCAAGGGCCGTCGGGGCTTGATCTTGGATGAACGGATGATGAACGATGGTGCTTTCTTCAAGGGCTGTCGGGGCTTGATCTTGAATTGGTGGAAGTTCTTCAAGGGCCGTTGGGGCTTGATCTTGGAGGAGGAATTTCTTCAAGGGCCGTTGGGGCTTGATCTTGAAGGAGGATTTGACGAAGAACGAAGAGGGCTTTCTTGATCCTTCGTGATTTGCTTGAATTTGGGAGGTTGGATGCTTGAAAGCTTTAGAGTTTCAAAGCTTCAAGGATTTTGGATGTGTGGGGAGTATTCTCTTCCATTTTGGGAGTAGAGAAATGTATTTGTGAATTGGTTTCTTGATTCTTTGATGGAGGAGCCTATTTATAGGCTTTGGGAACGAATCACCACCATCCATTTGTTTTGGTGGATGTTGTAGGTGAATTTTGGTGGATGTTGTAGGTGAAACTTGGTGGATGTTTGTAGGTGAAACTTGGTGGATGTTGTAGGTGAACTTAGTGTATGATGTAGGTGAAGTGAATGAAGGTTGTAATTTTAATACAATGGTCAACATTTATTTCACCAAAATTTCAATGTTTACAAATGTAATCTTAATGCAATGGCTAACATTTATGCCACCGAAATTTCAATGTCTACACCCCTCATATATGGTTCTCACACAATGTCCAACTGTTGTTGCATGAGACTTCTAAGCCTGCCATGTCACCTTTCAAGAGTTTGAGTGTCAATCTACAAGTTCAGCACAGTACCAGAGAGACTTTTTATATTAAAAGGGTGTTTGTTTGCCCTCACTAAAGTGTACTGGATTGGACAGGACTAAGAGTTAGTCTAGTCCCATGTTTGTTCTCGACAGAGACTAGGTTTAATGAGACTAAGTCTCACTTGCTCCGACAAAAACGCTCGCTAGGGGGTCTTCCCTTCACCCTTCCTCGCTTTGCCCCATCTCCGCTTCGCTTCACCCTTCCCCACTTCGCCTTCCTTCCCTTCCCATATCCCAATTGAGCTTCGTCGTATTTCCTTTCCCAGAAAAGTTAGAAACGTCTATCAAAGAGATAAAAAGAGAGAACAATGGAGTTGCTATGGCTTTGCTGATGAGAGGAGCATCAAAAATCGGGTACGAGATTTCGGTTCAGTTGGGCAAACATGGAACTTCGATTGTCGTCAGGCATTTCTGTAAATTTCTCACTATTAAATTTAATCCCTATTTTTTAACTACAATTTGCTCCAATATATGATCATCTCAGTATTTGTTAGTATCTTGTGTTTGTGTTGTTTGTTGTTGATTTTGTTTTATGGGTTTTATTCGGTGATGCTTGTTTTATGAATTTTGTTTTTTGTGTGCAAAAAACATGTATAATAGATTGTTGTATTTGTTGCAGGCTATCATATTTGAGGTCGATATGCGAATTTATATATATATTTTTTATGATTAGAAAATTAAAAAAGCAACAATGCTAGAAATTGTAGGATTTGAGGGCTTGGATTTGTGAATTGTCTTTGAAATCTCAAATTATAGGATTTTTTTGCTCAATGATTTCCGCAATCATGGTTTAGGGTTCTAGAGGCTTGGGTTTTGTTGGGTTTAGCTTTCAATGATTTTCCATAATCGATTTTTGTGTGTTTTTTTAAATAGTTGAGGTTGATGCATTACTTGAGCATGAGTTTGTTCTTATGTATGCTTGTTATAATGAGGTTTAGCCAAAGTCATAAAAGGTCGTCGTAGGAGTGAAAAGGGAGACTGAGAAGATCAATGTGATGATAATTTAGGTCATTGAAAAGAAGATAGTGAAGAATACAAGTACCACAAAGGAAGGATCAAAATCCTATATGGAAAAATATTGATACAAGAGGGGACGCATTGATGAACTAATAGGTAACACCCATAATAAAAAAAGAGAGATAATGATGTAAATAAAAAATGATTCTCTTTCTATCTTTGGCATCCCTTATGTGCAATAAGATCGCTTCTGTTAAGCAATATGAGACTTGTTTCTTTTTTCTTGTGTGAGGTATATCCTAATTATGTTTCCATTGATTTGTTGTGTTTGTTTTTGCTATTAGGTTTTTGTTGGTGTTTCTCTTGGATGAGATTTAATTGATATATGCATTTGACTAGCTATGTTGCAACTCTGCATAAAATCATTTCTTGATTTGCAGTTTCTCATGGCTGCTGAAGTCCATTTGAATAGGATAATTGTAAATGTATTGCTGAGAGCGTATCCCATCACCTGAATTAGTTTGCATGATTTGTTGATGCCATTTGATGATCATAGTGATGACTGGATTTGGTTGGTGCAAACTTTTCACAGAAAGAGTTTGTAGTTTAATTTTGTGCTGAAATTTGCAAGTGAAACCATTGTTTAAAGAATTGGCCAGGATTGATGGACCATTTGGGTTGGTATGTTTCAACTCATTAAAAGTGATTGCTGGTTATTGTGCTATTAATTTATATATAGATAAAAATCGCAAAAAAAGCCTGCTCAAGGTGAGCAAATACGTTTTAAATAAAGAGAGGCAGTCAACCAAGTGCTGAAGCCATATTTACAATTACATATCGGTTTCTTATTCAGTCCCAGTCACAGAAACAAATGGTAAGGGTTCTTGCTAACAAAAAGAAGTAAAGAAAGTAGTGACTTGATTCATCAACAATTCTGCTTCTCTGTTGAATCAGTTCCAAGTGAGCCATAAGTAGTCATCGGTGTTCCTAGTTCTTTTGGTAATGCTTCTCCAGAAGACATTGATGTTCCAAGTTTTCTCAGAAGTGCTTCTTCAGTAAACATTGGTTTTCTAAGTTCATTTAGGAGTGCTTCTTCAAAAGACATCGGTTGATCGGGTATGCTGCTTGAGAAGACATTGACTTTCCAAATTCTTTTTGCAGTGCTTCTTCAGAAGACACCAAATTTCCTAGTTCTTTGGGTAGTTCTTCAGAAAACATTGGTTGATAGGGTAATGCTGCTTGAGAATACATCGAATTTCCAAATTCTTTTTGCAGATGTCTTCTGTTTTTTTACACTAAACTAGCAATTTTTACAATGTCTACTTGCAGGCAAGTGGTTTACTGTGGACATGCTCAAAGCTTTGTACACTTTGCTTTGTTGCTGGAATTGTTGTTGGTTATACGCTGAAGCGACATGTCTGAAGTTGGGCTTCCAAACTTCTCAAGAAGATTAGAAATGATTGATTGCAACTGGATCACATTTATACTGATCCATGTAATGCGTTGTTCTCCATAGAAGAATGATTCTCCAACAATAGTTGTTTTCTCTAGAGGGTGCAATTTTGATTAGCTTTCTGCAATTATAGTAACACTGCTTCTGACGATTCTGACCTGATCAACATATATTGTTACCAACCTTTGTTTTTTATTATGTTAATGATAAATTTTACAAGCTAACCATCAGTAGTGCCTCTGTTCCTATACTTTGGAATTGTTGCAGCTGCTGATTTAGCCTCGCTTGCATGATCAATGTGATTTAAGTCGGATGAATTCTGAATATCAAGTCGGAAAGGTATCTCTTTTGCTTGTATTGTCTGCCATGAATACTTGTTCATACTCTCCAGGCTAGGTTCTTGTCCTTTTCTTGTTTTTCCATCGAAATTTCAATATGTTGGGTGCATATTCACTTGAATTTGTTTCGTCGTTGTAGATTCTTATTTTCGTCATTGTCAATACGACCAGGTCATCTTTCTTCCCATGTTTTACGGAAAGTTTGTATTATATTGGATATGTATGAAAAACAGTTGCATTTACATCTTTCTAAGCTACTATCATTATACATCTATATTTATCTTTCTCTACGGATACTCCATATGATTAGAAAAATATAGCTACTTGGTACTTTGCCGATGGTGGTCTTCTAGTTTTAGAAATACTCTGAATTCAAACTGTGTCGTTGTCTTGTGACTGAGTTCATGTGATAGCACCTTTGGCTCCTTTGCCAACATTGGCATCCCATAGTAGAATACCCCTACAAATTAGCTGATTCGTTTAATCTCTCGGTTCTTTGTTTCGTTGCTCTACTAGATGCATGATTAGGGTTTCGTTGCTCTACTAGATGCATCAAGTTTGGACCAATGCTACTTTTGAATAATGTATGTTTCTTTCGTTGGCAAGAAAATTCGGTTTTTGTATTTTTATTGAGTCTCACTCTCATCCTATATTATTAATTTTAATAATATCTTTAATTAAAATAAAACAATAATGTAGTCCTAGTCTGAGAAAACACCAAACTGGTGATAGTATTGTTTTCATTATCCTGCTTCTTAGTCTGACACTGCACCAAACGCTTCACTAAGCTAGTCCAGCTTAGTCTAGTTTAAGCCAGTCCAGCTTAGTCCCTAAAGCTAATTCAGTCTGAGACAATCTGGTGCCACAAACGCACTCTAAAGGGCCAGTTTTGAATTTTCAATTCAAGGCAGAAATTTGTGTACTCTACGTTAGCCAAAAGACGGTTATTTACGAAAGTATTGTGTTTGGATTTTTGAGGTTGAGAACGAGTAGGAAAAATGCATTGATGTTATAAAAATGTAAAAGTTATAGAGAGATAACCTTTATTCGGGACAGGAACGAAGCAGTTGTAGAGTATTATACCAACACAAGCTGTTGCAGAGGAAGTAATGTATATTATTACTATTAGATATTTTTCTCTTCCTTTTCTCTCTGCTTTGTTGAACATTCGTAAAGCTCTATTTATAGAGCATCACCATGGAAACAAACAAAAACACTGTTAAACATATGACATGTTCACTGTATGCATGTGGGCATACATATTATACTATTTACAACACTCCCCCTTGGATGCCCACATATCAACATCAGTTGCCTCATTAAAACCTTGCTTGGAAAAACCCTGTGGGAAAAAAAACATAGCGAAGGAAAAAGAGTACAACTTTATCCGGATGGTGTTGAGCATGCTTATGTTGCCTCGTTAAAACCTTGATAGGAAAAACCCAGTGGGAAAAATCCTAAGCGAAAGAAAAAGAGTACAACATGCATGTATCATGGATGCTCCCCCTGAATTGGATCTCCCCCTGATTCTGCATTCTTCAAATTTGTAAGCCGACGTAATCCGATTCCCTGCACCAGCTTCTGAAATATGCACTTTGGTAGAGATTTGGTGAACAAGTCTGCTAAATTTTCATTGGAACGAATTTGTCTGACTTCAATAACTTTAGCCTTCAGAAGTTCATGTGCGCTGAAAAATCTTGGAGATATGTGTTTAGTCTTATCACCTTTGATAAATCCTTCCTTCATCTGGGCGACACAGGTTGCATTATCTTCATGGATGACAGTTGGAGTGTCTGTCTTTGAAGGTAGACCACATGAATTCCGGATGTGATGGATCATTGATCTTAACCAAGAGCATTCACGACTTGCTTCATGTAGAGCAATTATTTCCGAATGATTGGAAGATGTTGCAACTAACGTTTGCTTCGTTGATCGCCATGAAATTGCAGTATCTCCATTAGTGAACACATATCCATTTTGTGAGCGGGCTTTATGCGGATCGGAGAGAAAACCAGCATCTGCGTATCCAACAAGGATTTGTTCATTTGTGGGCTTGTCTGAGTAGAAGAGACTCATATCTGTTGTCCCACGAAGGTATCGTAGAACATCTTTGACTCCCTTCCAATGACGAATTGTTGGAGCAGAGCTGTACCTGGCTAACAAGTTAACTGAAAAAGCTAAATCTGGTCTAGTACATTGTGCTAAATACAATAAAGCACCTATTACGCTCAAATATGGTACTTCTGGACCAAGGACCAGTTCATCATCTTCCTTTGGACGGAATGGATCTTTCTTAATGTCTAAAGAACGAACGACCATTGGGGTGCTAAGTGGATAAGCCTTGTCCATGCCAAATCGCTTCAATATTTTTTCAATGTAAGCTGATTGATGGACCAAAATTCCACTAACACAATGCTCGATCTGCAGGCCTAGACAATATTTGGTTTTCCCAAGGTCTTTCATTTCAAATTCGCTTTTCAGATATTCAGCAGTTTTATGGAGCTCTTCAGGAGTCCCAACTAAGTTCATATCATCAACATATACTGCCACTATAGCAAATCCAGAGTTGGATTTCTTAATGAACACACAAGGGCAGATGACATTGTTGATATATCTTTCTTTAATCAAATACTCACTGAGACGATTATACCACATTCGCCCAGATTGTTTCAGCCCATATAGTGATCTCCTTAACTTGATTGAGTACATACCCCGTGGCTTGTTTGTTGCTTCAGGCAACTTAAGTCATTCTGGGACTTTCATATATATGTCAGTATCTAATTCCCCATATAGATACGTGGTGATGACATCCATAAGGCGCATGTCAAGTTTTTCTGAAATCACCAAACTTATTAAGTAACGGAACGTAATTGTGTCCATTACAGGAGAGTATGTCTCCTCATAATCAATTCCAGGTCTTTGTGAAAAGCCTTGTGTAACGAGTCGTGCTTTGTATCTAGCAATCTCGTTTTTCTCATTGCGTTTCCTTGTAAATACCCATTTGTAACCTACGGGGTTTACATCAGTTGGGGTTTGGACTACTGGTCCAAAAACACTTCGCCTTTCCAAGGAATTTAATTCTGCCTGGATTGCATCTTTCCACTTAGGCCAATCTTGTCTTTGTTTGCATTCATCAATAGAGCGGGGCTCAATATCATCACTTAATATGATTTCAGTGGCTACTGCGAATGCAAACATATCGTCAATGATTATTTCATTCCGATCCCACAATTCATTAGTACATGCATAATTTATGGAGATTTCTTTGCTTTCATGTACTTCTGTCTCTTCATGGCCATTTTCTTCTTCTGGAAGTCCAGAGTCATGAATTGTGGATTTGTCATTTACTCTCTCTTCCTGAATGATTTCATTTGGATTCAGTTGTGCCCTCGTCTTTCTTTTCCGAGGGGCTGAATCTTTTGAACCTGGTGGTCTACCACGCTTCAGGCGTGCACCAGATGAATCATTCGCTGCCACTTTATTTTGTCCAACAGGGACATCAATTTTGGCAGGTGCATTTGCAGCTGGTATATGCGATTTTGTCACTTTCATAGCGTCATTAAATGCATCTGGCATTTGATTGGCAATGCTTTGAAAATGACGATCATTTTCACTTCATTTTCACATTGAAGGGTTCGAGGATCAAAATGAGACAAGGTGGGAACAACCCATGTCAGCTCTTTCCGTTCTTCTGGAACGGTCTTTTCTCCCCCTAACGATGGGAAGACTGTCTCATCAAAATGACAATCAGCAAAACAAGCTGTAAACATATCACCTGTCAAGGGTTCCAAATATCCAATAATATATGGTGAATCAAAACCCACATAAATTCCCAGTCTACGCTGAGGTCCCATTTTAGTGCGTTGCGGGGGTGCAATAGGCACATAAACATCACAACCAAAAACTCGTAAATGTGAAATGTTTGGCTGATGTCCAAACACGAGTTGTATTGAGGAGTATTGGTGGTTGGCTATAGGTCTCAATCGAACCAATGATGCAGCATGTAGAATGGCATGTCCCCATGCAGAAACTGGCAATTTGGTTTTCATAAGCAGAGTGCGGGCTATTAACTGAAGCCGCTTGATCAATGCTTCTGCTAAACCATTTTGAGTATGGACATGAGGAACAGGGTGTTCAACATCAATGCCCAATGTCATGCAGTAATCATCAAAGGTTTGAGACGTAAATTCACCAGCGTTATCAAGTCGGATTGATTTAATGGGATAATCTGGGAATTGTGATCGTAACTTAGTTATCTGAGCAAGAAGTCTCGCAAAAGCTACATTCCGAGTAGACAAGAGACAAACATGTGACCATCTGGTGGATGCATCAACCAAAACCATAAAATATCGAAATGGTCCACAAGATGGTTGAATAGGTCCACAGATATCCCCTTGAATTCTTTGTAGAAATGATGGGGATTCAGCATCAACCTTTAGTTGTGATGGTCTAATTACCAACTTCCCTTGAGAACAAGCCTTGCAAGGGTTATCATTTGAGATAGCAATGTCTCTGCTCAATAATGGATGTCCATTAGAGTTGGTAATGATCCTACGCATCATGGTGGATCCTGGATGACCCAGACGGTCATGCCAAAGCATGTAAACCTTTGAATCAATGAACTTCTGGTTCATGATAGTATGTGATTCAACTGTCCTTATGTATGTATATTATAATCCACTCGAAAAACCACGCAACTTCTCCAATATACGCTTATGGGTATCATTGGAGGTAATGCATAGATACTCCACATTTTTTGCACTTTTCGTTTCAATGTGGTATCCATTTAGACGTATGTCTTTGAAACTCAACAAATTTCTAGTAGATCGAGTAGCATACAATGCATTTTGTATGGACAATATTGTTCCATTTGGTAACATAATCTGGGCTTTCCCTGAGCCTTCAATCACATCTGAAGGTCCTGATATTGTTGTTACCCCTATTTTTGTAAGCATTAAGCTTGAGAAATACTTTCGATCACGAAGTATTGTATGTGTGGTTGCACTGTCTGCAAGACAAATATCTCCACCATTTCTCATGTTCTGAGAATAACCACAGTTTTTATGCATGCTTTCTGAGTAAATGGAATCACAGTTAACAAACAATTTATAACAGGAAATTTACATGCCATTTTTATTGAATTTGAAAAACTAGTTTTAGACAACAAGTTCAGCATAATAAAAGTACATCAAACATAAACGATTTAGTCGGACCGATATACTTCATTCCCCCTTTCCATAATGAAGTCTGAAACATCTAGGTGAGTTGCGTCAAATTGCCCTGATAAATCAAACACTGGATCAGGTATATCCATTGGTTTAGCCTGGTCGAGAAAATTGGTCTCGACACCCTTCTTCTTGAGGGAGGCTTGATACAACTCCACCAGATGTTTTGGGGTACGACAAGTTCGCACCCAATGCCCATTGCCACCACACCTATGGCAGGCTCCTTCAGAGTTCCTGGGAGCATTGGTCATGTTAGCTTTGCCTTTGTGACGATTCACATGTTTGAAGCTCGGGCCAGAATTATGCCTCTGAACCTGGTTGTGAAACTGACCACCATGGTTCTTGCCTTTCCTATTCCATCGACCTCGTTGTGGCCACGTCCTTGTTTATAATAATTACCACCAGAGGATGTGGCGTTCACTTCGAGGGAAGCATCATTTACTTCTGGGAATGGTGCAGATCCAGTAGGTCGGGAATTATGGTTTTTCATCAGGAGCTCATTGTTCTGTTCAGCTACCAGGAGTACAGATATCAGCTGGTTGTATTCAGTGTAGCCTCGCGCTCTATACTGCTGCTGCAGGAGCACGTTATTGGCATGAAATGTGCCGTAAGTCTTTTCCAGCAATATTTCATCAGTAATGGTATCCCCACAGAGCTTCATCTGAGAGGTAATCCTGAACAACGCAGAATTGTACTCCACCACTGATTTGAAATCCTGAATTCTCAGGTGAGACCACTCATAGCGAGCTTTTGGAAGAATCACCGTTGTCTGGTGATTGTATCTGCTTCGCAAGGCCTCCCAGAGAGCTAACGGATCTTCAACCGTTAAGTACTCACTCTTTAGTGCCTCATCAAGATGGCGCGAATAAAGATCATAGCCTTCGCCCGATTTTGAGAAGATGAGCTGCTTTCTTCCCTGATGGTATCTCCAAGATTCCCTGCTTCCAGATGGATCTTGGTATCAAGTACCCAAGTAAGGTAATTCTTCCCGGTAATGTCCAGGGTAGCATATTCCAGCTTAGCCAAGTTCGTCATTTTCTTTTCTGAAAGAAAATGAGATGTGTAAGAACTTGCAGTAATAAGTATTCCTAGAGGAATGTGATGTTAGAACTTCTGGTTCTTACAAATTTTTCATTTTGATCTTCAGGCCAAAATGATAAGCACTCGAAACTTCTGGCTCGAGATTTTCAGGGTGAATAAGAAGGGCGATTGTACCGCACCATTCTCATTGAAAGAATGTAACATGGAATGGGCGATTAGCCCGCACCACTCAAGTAGCAAGAAAATTGAAATACGCAGAGCAGGGTGGGCGATTATACCGCACCACCTAAAATTGCAATGAAATTAAATAACAGGTAAATTTAAATTTGGAGAGCAAGGAGGGCGATTATACCGCACCACCTAAAATTGCAATGAAATTAAATAACATGTAAATTTAAATTTGGAGAGCAAGGAGGGCGATTATACCGCACCACCTAAAATTGCAATGAAATTAAATAACAGGTAAATTTAAATTTGGAGAGCAATGAGGGCGATTATACCGCTCCACCTGAAATTTGCAATAAAAGTAGATCTGCAGTCCAAGATAGGCGATGATACCGCACCATCTTGGATCGCAGTAAGATGAAATTTACAGTTCAAGATGAGCGATTGTACCGCACCATTTTGGATTGCAGTAAAATGAATATAAATACTATGTTAGTAATCAATATCCAAACCAAACAAGTAATCAAAGATGTATGTAACCGCTAGTTGGAGAACTACGAGCAGGCATGGAGCAAATAGTTCGTCGCGAGGATATACCGCGCAGTTGAGGCAGATGAAGAAGATGAACAGGAAAAACCTTAGAGGAAACTTTTTTTTTTTTTTTCGTTCGGCGGAGAGAAATGAGAGAATGATTTCCTTTATTGTTTAGTGAATGTAAATGAGACATGGTTATACTTAGAAACTCATGCTGATAACGTGTTATAAAAATGTAAAAGTTATAGAGAGATAACCTTTATTCGGGACAGGAACGAAGCAGTTGTAGAGTATTATACCAACACAAGCTGTTGCAGAGGAAGTAATGTATATTATTACTATTAGATATTTTTCTCTTCCTTTTCTCTCTGCTTTGTTGAACATTCGTAAAGCTCTATTTATTGAGCATCACCATGGAAACAAACAAAAACACTGTTAAACATATGACATGTTCACTTTTATGCATGTGGGCATACATATTATACTATTTACAACAATTGAGTCAATATTAGAGTTGTTAAAATGATTCTTGAATACGGGTCAGCAACTATCACGATTCGTTAAAGATTCAACATTATATCACTTCGATTTCTTAAAGAAAAGAAATTGGGTAAATTATCTAGAGTTTGACTTTTGGTCTCAAATTTTGATAAACCAACAACATTTTTCAAATACTCAACCAATATGCTGATAAAGATCGGAGATGACGTAAAAAGTTAACAGCAAGTTAATGGAATTTATGATTCAGCATTTGGACGAGTGCGTACTTGAATCTTTTCATGAGCAAATTGTGTTGGTCTTGTTGATGTGGATTTCATATTAATGTATGTCTTGTGATGTCCCAATCAAAATGTGTAACTTTGACTCATTTTATTGTGACAGGAACACGGATGATACACTATGTATTTTTACGTAAGTAGTGAAATTTTTTATTTTTTAAGTTATTAATTTTTTAACAAACATATCTCATCATTTGTATAATGACACATGATGTATCACTCCGTGTACTGATCACATTGAAAAATCTCTCGTGGATAAGATGTGAAGTCACCAAACCTGAAGACAAATGTGATGCGACTCAAGCACATATTTGTTGCATGGGAAAATCAAAAGAAAATGCATGTGAAGGGATAAATCTCTCTAGGCTTGACTTTGACGAATGGCTTGCATGGAACTTCATTCCACACAACTTTCCTTGTACAAACACGTTAGGCAAGATACATGCCCAAAGGTTTGAGTGTATGTGTACATGAAGATTAGGCAAGCCATGATAGGTGCAATTGTAGTCAAAACTGAGAAATAACAAATTACCTTAACCAATGAGCAATTGTAGTCAAAACTAAGACAATAAAATTACGTGACATGTTGATTGACGTTGCAAGTTACATATGCATGAAAATTTACTTCATTCGTTGGATCTTTTTTTTTTTTTTTTGGAAACTCATTCGTTGGATCTTTATGTCATGTTGCTTGAGCTATTATTTGGTAACTCATTCGTTGGACTTTAAGTCATGTTGCTTGAGCTATTATTTGGTTAATTGCAAGAGAAATCAAAAGCTAAAAGATTTACCATATTAGCTCTTCTACATACAAAAGTATTGTGTGTGAGACCTCTTGTGACATTCACTGCACCAATATACAAGGTTCTGTATAAGATTGGAATCCGCCATACCCAAAAACAGTCAAAAAAGGGGAAAAGAAAATTGAAAGACAATTACATCACTAAAACAATAATCATTGTGGTCTAGTACTCCTGTGGATGTTTATATGGTGAGAGAGGCAGCAAAGTGCATATCTAATTTAGTCGCAACTAAATCTACAGATCATGTAAGCAGATCTTTATTATAATACTTTAGATTGTTTATCCTCATCATAAGAATATATATAAACCCTAGCTAGAATATATTATATGGGTAATATTCATATATGCACCTCACATATATTATAATGGAACACTTTGGATGCGGTCCTTAGCTATCAATATTCTTTGATTGAAACCTTGTTAGTTTTTAGTTTTTGATTGAGGTCCCTGACATTAATGTAATAATGTAAGTTACTATATTTTTAAAATTAAAAATTAAAAATTGAAATTTGTAATTGTTTATATTAATGAGATTTTAAATAAAAACCATAATTTATAGGATTAAAAATAATAAAATATAAATGATACTCTCTATTATATTGTGTGTGTGTGTACATATATGTATGGGTACATTAACCAAAATTAACAAAAAAAGTTATTGTACCAAAACATGGATACATTCTCAAATCAACGAAAAAGAATGTACCCATATAAGTTTAAACATGGATTAAAAAATTTGAAAGGGTTTTATATTAAAAAAAGGGTACATTTTACATATAACAAATTTTTGATATATTTGAGAATGGGTACATTTAAGATTAAAAAAATTTAAAAATTATATGAATGGGTACATTTAAGATTAAAAATTTGAGAATCTTTTTATATATAAAAAAAAAAACTAATAGGTACAAACTTAATTTAATTTAATTTTTTTTATTATTTTGGAAATGTTTGAATTGAAAATTAATTAGAAGTTTAATAGAGGTGTGAGTATTAAACCCTAAATTAATTACTAATTTTTATATTAAAAAATTATATAATAAACATGTAAATTCATTATCACATTAATGCTAGGGACTTGAATCAAAATTTGAGAACTAATAAGGTCTTAGTCAATGAACAGTAAGAACTAGGGACCAGATACTAATTTTTCCTATTATAATATATATATAACCCTAGAATATATTAGATATGTGACATTCATATATGCATGATAATGTTTTGCTATAGAATATTATGCAGCAGTTTTATAGTTTCTGCGAGGGGTGAGAGGGACCTGGGAAATAAGGCAACGCATTAATATCTTATATCTTACGTTTTGTGTTCAGAAAAAATGGGAGATTAAAAAATAGAATTGTGTACCAACTAGTAATACGGTATAATATATTTTTCTCTATATGAGTTCGATGTCTTATTTTCGACTTTCATAAATGATTCTTCGTGTTGTATTTGATATATTATTTTAGTTATATAACTGTCATTTGTGGTTTAATAAAACAGTCTTCCACTCTTCAGAAGAAAAAAATGGAATCGCGTTTCAAATAAGACTGTATATTATAATCTGTTATGCTGCTTCCAATTATGACTATGCACTAAAAAACGAGGATAGCTAGTTGGGCACACGAAGTGTCATTTTCCCCAAACTCTCAAGACCAATTGGGTTGCATGTAATCTGATCTCTCTCTCTCTCTCTCTCTCTCTCTATCTGTTTCTGGGGATCATTAATCAAATTAGTCCACGCGTATTAGGCATGCTAAGCCCCACTTAGAGGCAATGATCATCTTTTCTTGGTAACAAAGTGGAGTAAAGGCTCTATTACAGCACTATAAACACACCAATCTATGTCCATCCCCAGCTACCAGGCCAATGGTAATCTTTTCATGTTGCTAACTTGCTATACATTCCTCACCTTAGAAATGAAATCACTATGACGTAGCCACGGACACATGATACAAAATGGAGTAGGCTGAACTTTTAAGTTAATTATTCCAGGATGGAAATTTTATTAGTGTTATATGTGTTTATGACATTTCCAAAATTAACTTTTACGTGTTAAACCTACATCCTCATCTCATAAAGAATCATATGAAAACGTAAATTGACCATAAATAATTCTATTAAAACAAAACAACGATAAGAAGAGAAGCAGCAGGTGAAATGGTGAGGTATGGTGGTTCTGAGGCAGTATCGGGTGAGTCGCGAGTCTTGAATTCACTGTTTAGTAATTGAAAAGACTTTTAAATATATCATGTACACATTTTTAATCATGTTTGGTATAAAAGTTGGAAGTGCTTGAAGTGTTTCTTTTGAAGAAGCACATGTTGTGTAAAAGTATTTTTATTGAAAATACTTCTGAACATAAGTTATGTTAAAATAAACAATTTCAAACGAGTCAGTGATCTAACTATTGCACGTTACCGTTATCTTCATTTTTTTTTAACTTATGCAAGAGATGCAAGTGAAGAAGTTGTCAAGTTGTCATATCGTGATACTAGTAGAAAGTTAATAGAAGATCAACCAATCAAAAAAAGAAAGTGAATAGAAAAGGTCCGGGGACCAATACTTGTCTGACACTCATCCCAGTTACCTCCCATTTGTTTATGTTCATAGCTTCCTGGTTTCATGGGCACGGGAAGCTTCTCAGAACCAGTGAGAGTCAAAGTGATCATATAACTCCCAAAAGCAACAGATCAATCATGCATTCATGTTAGATTTGAATATACACACACAGAGAAGGGATTTTTTTTTTTGGCATAAAAAAAGTGAATATATTATGGAGAGAGAAGGATTATTCACATGCTCATGAAAGATCAGAAGATACCTCAAAAACCCTAATTATATAGAGCCCTTTGACAAATTACTGGTCTCTCTTCACTCTCTATAGACTTTCCACAAAGTCTGGGGTTTTTTTTCAGTCATAGTCGTAGTCTTTAGGGCAAAATATAAAACTTTGTGTCACCATCCAAATTTTAGATGGACAAAAAATTGCCATGGACCGAAAGCAAACATCTTTTAACCGAATTGTGTTATCATCATCACAAGTTTTCAAAGATTAGGATTGGAATTTGGTGTAGCCAATTTTTCTGCTTTGTAACAAAGTAGCAGTTACAAAGGAGATTTTGACCCTCACAGATTTTTAGGTGGACGCTTGTGAAGCCACAGTAGTAAGACTACTAAAATTGTCCGGAGGGTACATGTGAATTTGTGATCATGCAGCTAAGATTTTTTTTTTGTTTAACCTTTTCTCGTCGACTAATTGACATTTTTATCTTACAAGATCGAATGAATTGTTGCTCAGTCTTTTTAAATGATTGTTAATTGTTGACCGATAAGATTTTATTGTGTGTACTGTATGATCAATTAAAAGTCGATTAAAAGGCTAACGTCATCTGGATGTTTGCAAATTCGGGAAGTAATTTCCAGACTCCACTTTCTTCCCCGGCATTACTTCCTTTCTACTCTTACAAATTTTTTTTAGTACAATGTTGTATTTTACACTGAGGGAAGAGGAAAGTTCGACTAAGCCACACAATGGGCAACCTAATTTGGTATCAAATTCGCCATTGACAAGATTCGAATCTAAGACCTCTCACTTACAAGTGAAGAGTGTTGGAAAATATTAGTATTTATATTTATTTTAGTATTTGGATTTTCTTTGTTAGTTTAGGAATTGGGCTTAGCCCATCCGAGTTAAGGTTTCTTAGGTTTAGTTCTCTATAAATATTGTTTGTAATTTAGTTTGAGAAAGAAGTTAGTCACAATGTAGCCTCTTAGGGTTTTATAGCCGTTTCGGCATTCTCAGTTTGTTTAATAATATTCTTATTATTTTATAGTTTTGTTCGTTGCGCGCTCTGATATTAAGAGGAATACTACAGATCCTAGTACTGAGTGACATTTTTACTCTTACAATTGTATTGAACACTTGTACTGAATAAATCAAAAGTGAATCGATAATAGAAACAAAGGAATGAGTGCACCAAAATAACGAAAATTTGAAATTACTATCCTACAAATAATTATCTATTCTTGGCCCAATCAACTGCATTGGACCCCCTCTTTATGTAAGAAGAATCAGGGTCCAATACACATTCTAAAGCCTAAAGCCTGAAGTGATGATTTTTCAACTAGGCTCAAAGTCATGACATTTTAATCTTTGAAATTTCAAAAGGGTCTAAACCCTAGCATGTGTCTGTTCATTCATTCTGTACCACCTGAGATCCATGAAGCGCCAACATTGTCGTTCACTCAAGTTCTAATGCGTGGGTTAGTAACATCATATAATTGCACACTTGAAAAATTCCTCCGCTCTCCATGCGCATACAATATTTTAGCCGAACAGCACGCGAAAAAGGGAATTTGATGGAAACATGCCAAAAAAAGAAGAAACTGCAGTAAGAGTAGGAAGGCCAAGTGCATGAAAAGCTGTTTTCAGCCGAACAGCACGCGAAAAAGGGAATTTGATGAAAACATGCTAAGTAAAGAAGAAACTGCAGTAAGAGTAAGAAGGCCAAGTGCATGAAAAGCTTTTATCGACTGGTGTTGCATGCTTGTTTGTACACACTGCAAAATGGGTCCTCATTTTCTGCCTTTATCGTTTTCAGTTTTGTTATTTTGTGCGGGTTAAAAGGATCGTACCAGATTGCCCATGTGAACCTTTGTTTACTTATGGCCCAATTCTAGGACCACACTCCACTTTCATTTCATATCTGCATTTTCTATCTTGTAGAGAGTTGAAAGCCTCACTACTTGTTCTTAGTCACTTGGATTCAAAACCTAAGTTCTTAGTTTGTTTCCATTCTAGTATCTTGGGAAGGAGATGGAAGACCGAAAGTCGAATTGTTGTTAAATTGATAATGGTAAGCACTCTATCATTAAAGCTAAGATTTGTACGAGTTGTCGAAATTAAAGCAGATGACGCTAATTTACCGTAGTGGTGGAAAACAATCATGTTTATGTACCCTAATGTGAGTTTGATCCTCACTGGTCTCCCTACCCCCTAACAACTAACAATAAAAGCTTTCTTTTGAAAATATGACCTAGCCCATAAAACTCAATTTTCTTTACAAACAATCCAACATAATTTTTTTTTACATGAATAAAATTCGGTGACTAGACTCCACATAAGCAAATTAATTAATTCTATTTGACTTTACACATTTTGTATCTTTCGGATGCCTAAAATATCATTATAGTTTTAATGTAAATAGTTAATTGTATGCGGATTTGAAATGATATAGTAATGATTCTCCAAAGAAAAATACATTACTTATTGCGAAATTTTATTTAAACTCATATTACCTCATTCTAAATCTAACGTAAACTTTAAATGTGAATTGTCTTTTTATCTAATTGCATAGCGGATTTGAGTTTTTGTTGAAAGTTTAAACATAGTGAATTTTTGTCTGAAAAATATAAGTTGTAAGGGCCTATATTTAAACAACAGACAAAAATTTTACTTCAAAATCCCATAGAGTGAGGAGAATATAAAGTGGGAGTTTTTGTGATAACATGGTAATTTAAATTTACTTGTGGCATCAACAAATGGGAAACACAAATTATCAACTACGAAATGGAAAGCAAAATTACGTGTTCCTATTCTCCTAGATACTTTTGGCATCCTACGTTTTTATGAGAATGTGAGTTTCTAACTCAAAATCAATCGGCAGTAAGTTGAGATGCGCAAAATTATTTAATTTATCATGTTAAAGCTTTAATTTTTCGGGAGGATCACTTGACCCTTCTCACTTCCAAGTTTTTGTTACATGATTGTTCGTATTTGGTTTATTATATCAATTTTTTTAAGGTTTTGACCCTTCTCGTCTATTGAAAGTATGATAATTTGATTCTTTGACTTGTATCCTTAGAGATGTAGCTCGTGAATGAAATTTACCATTTTGTACTTTTTTTCCTCTAGTGTGTCAACGATTAATGATTAGCTAATCACATAACCCTGATTATACAGTTTAAGTCTAATCATGTCACATTAGAAATGTAAAAGTTAATATACATAATACATTTAAAATCGTCATCAACGAGCTTTCAAACTATGATTTTGTGTTATTATATAAACTTTTCGTAATTTTTTTTCTTTTTCACTTTAAGCTTCTACATATTAATTAAGGTTGACCCCTCATGGTGGAATTTCAGGTTTTGCCACTGCACACTCAACATCTCTGAGTTCTGAATTTGGCAAATAACAAATAGAGAAATACAGTGGAAAAAACATGACTTGGTAAACCAAAAATTGATGCACTTTCCTTCATTAAAAAAATCCAGAGTAGATAACAACAGCCAATTTAGGACAACCCCATTGAACTTAATTCTGCTACACCAGCAAAAATGGGACTTTTGTTTTTTCCTTGAAAGGTTGGAAATTTTGGATTCTGATGGACGATTGAATCTACTTTGAAACAAAGTCCCAACTCATCTCTCAAACCCACAAATGTGAAGTACTAATATTTTACCTATGACAAACACATCTGTAGTGGTATGCACTATGGATGGGGTCATTTCCCTCCACAGGGACTTGCTCAGCTCTGCACTTGTACTTGCACCCTCTGCATTCGTTGTAAGTGCATGTTGGTGCTGTGGATCCAATCATCAGTCTCCTTGCATAATTCATCCTTTCCTTGCTTCTCTATATCCTCAAAATTATAAAGAATCATTGTCAGCAAAATATATCAGAAAATTTATGCTCCTTTTATTTTGATTTATTTATTTGTTTTATATGCCTGTCTATATTCATCACCTGATTTGATTTTTCTTCTTGTGATGTAGAGAAATCATTGACCCTTTGATTGTGTGGAAGTTCTGCTACTTGAGTTCTGGACCCTGCAGCAACAATGAAACCATAAAATCAAAATGATGAACACAAAAAACAAACTTCGCAGAAGTAATGCTATCAATGCTTGGAAATTTGGTGGCTGGGAGCAAGGAAGAAAAAAAAAGGAGGAGAATTTTGGGCAACTAACACCCATTTAGACCAGGTGGCTAGGTGAGTGTGCCCGCCCATGTACCTAAGTTGAAATCCTCGTTCCCGTATTACAATAGTTTAGACTATCGTTTTTATAAAAATACAATATTTGAAAAAACCAAGAAGCTGGAGTCAAACATTGGGCAACAACCAATTTGGAAAGAGGCAGAACTTTTAATTTTAATTTTAATTTTATGAAAGAAACAATTTAGATAACAAAAGGGAAAGAAGGAAAGAGTTTAATTAGCAATGGATAACCTTGTACAACATAAGCTGCAAAGAGTAAAAGTGTTGTGAAGAATGGTAAGAGTAGTTCAAGTCTTGTGGATTTGGCCATCTTTTTCCTTTTCCCTTTGAATGAGAGATGAAATATTTGTGGTCGATATACTGGAAGGATAAGAAGTGAAGGAGAAGGAGAGGGAGAGGTGTGTCGCAATAAGCTAAGCTGCTGAACCAGTGAAGAGATAGGGTGGCAAAAATCTGTGCAGTACTCGGACTCGGAGGGAGGCACGCATGCACCTACAAGTTAAGGACCCCTTGGGACTATATAACCTAGAAATTATGCCTCTTCGCTCAGAACCCTGGGGACCATATAAGGGAATCTTTGGTGTGAATTGACTGTAATTCCCATAGCTTATGATGTCATGCTAGGGATGGCAATGGGACGGGGTGAGGATGGAGTGTTCATAACCATATTTTTTAAAGAAAACTAACGAAAAGTTAAAAAAAAAAAAAAAATTTACTTTTAATGAAAAATGAAAAATAAAGATGTAGTGAAAAGTACCAAAAAAATGTAAAAATATGATTTTTCGTTAAAAATGAATAGTACCGAAAATGTTTCGTTAAAATTCCATTTTTAAATAGGAATTTACCCGCCTCCACAGAGGTTAGTACCTCCAAACCTGCACTAGTCAACTAGCTTATCTTGAAATTTTATTTAATTAGTGTATTTTCTACTCATATGTATATATAAACAAGAAATTCTATATATACTAAAACCCAAACAGGGGAACACTATTCATGAATAGTGAAAGTAACAGTGATCTGACGAAAGTGCCCCTGCTTAGTCTGTTTAATTTCAATTGCGCCATGTTTTACACGTGTTTGTCATCGGTGAAATGGAAGCAGGTTGAGAAATCTGGGGTGTTCCACCTGCTTCCTTGCTGTTCTTTTCCTCTTCTGGACTCTTCTTTTCCCATCGACTTCTCTATCACTATCTCGCAACCAACTACAACACCAATTCACCCTCCATTTCTCCCACTTAGCAAAAGAAAATCAAAGGGGTTCACCTCCTTGGGTTCCGTAAGATGCTTCTCTCTTTCTTCTTCTCTTCTTCTCTTCTTCCATCTTTTCGTTCGCCGAAGCAACTAAAAATAAAAAACCTACTCGCAGCTTCTTCCTCCTGATTTCGGAGCTTCTCTCTCTTCCTCTCTCTCTATCTATCTCTCTCTCCTCCATTGAAGCACCTCCATACACAGGTATCGTTTCTCCCGTAATTATATATTTAATTATTTGAAAGTTAGTTCTTCTGTGTAAAATTCTTGAGCGTTTGATTACTTGCAATTTTCAATTTTCTACGATATAGGATTTTTGGATAATTTTTTCGATTCTCTCTCTCGCCATTCTCAGTTTTTGCTATTATGAACCCTAGCTTTCTTTGTCTCGAAACGGCGGTTTGTCTCTGTAGACATCGAAATTTCGGTAAATAAATGTTGACCGATAAATCAAAGTTTCAGCGCTCATGTATTACATAAATTTTACACGTAGCGTGTGTCTACAAAAAATCGAGAATCATCGGAAAAGTCATCAAACAGGACACGTGTCAACACCTGGCAGAAACGACTTATTTCATCTGGAATATTATATTCAAAATTAGGCCTTGGAAAATTCTATAAATAGAAGCCAATTTCATTCATTTGGGGGAGGAATTCATATTACACCTTGAAGCTCTGAAGCTCTGAAACTCCGAAGCTCTCAAGCAAATCCCTAAGGATCAAGAAAGCCCTTTTCGTTCTTCATCAAATCCTCCTTCAAGATCAAGCCCCGACGACCCTTGAAGAAAGTCGTTCTTCGTTCTTCGTTCTTCGTTCATCATTATTCCAAGATCAAGCCCCGACGGCCCCTTGGATCAACAATCATCCACCTTCAAGATCAAGCCTCGACGGCCCCTTGAAGAACTTCCACCAAATTCAAGATCAAGCCCCGACGGCCATTGAAGAAAGTGTTCTTCGTTCTTCGTTCATCATTCTTCCAAGATCAAGCCCCGACGGCCCCTTGAAGAACTTCCACCAAATTCAAGATCAAGCCCCGACGGCCCTTGAAGAAAGTGTTCTTCGTTCATCGTTCTTCTAAGATCAAGCCCCGACGGCCCCTTGGATCAACAACATCAACAAATCCACACGTCCAACCGTTCTTCAAGATCAAGCCCAAAAGCCCTTGGAGATCCGTTCATCATTGTTCTTCAAAGATCAAGCCCAAAAGCCCCTTTGAAGATCCGCTCAAATCCACCTTCAAGATCAAGTCCACGGCCCTTGAAGAACGTTCATCCTTAGATCAAGCCCAACGACCTTTTGGATCAATCGCACATCCACAAATCAACACCTTACGGAGATTGAATCAGAGGATCAAATTTAAGAGAGATTGTAACCCAAAATCATCAAATACAAATATTTGTTTGTGCACGTTGTTCTTGTCGCTTTCGTTTCAGGAAATTTTTGTGTTCATAAATTGGCACACCCAGTGGGACAATCTTTACCTCTCATCTCTTTCCCTGTTTAAAAAATTTAAGCACATTTCCAAAAGTAATGGCATCAAGGAAGGCTCAAACTGTTCCCGCAACCGGCGCAAAGAACAAGAGCGTCCTCATCACAAGTGGTGTCACTTTGGGCATCACGACTCGAAGCAAGACAAGAGCTACTTCTGCCGCCTCCTTCACCTCTGCATCTACTCTGCCAAGGGAACAAGAGCACTCAAGGTACGAGCCTGTAATCACCTTAGCCTCACTAAGGGCACCAGGGGAGGAGAGCCCAAGGAAGTACTCTAAATCCATGCTCTCTGATGCTGACTCAAGCGGTAGTTCAACCATGCAAGTTATGACCATTGGAGCAACTTCAATCGATGAGCAGCTGGCTCAGATGAATGAAGCAATCGCAAGGCTAACCCGAACTGTGGAAGAAAAAGACTTGCAAATTGCAGCACTTGTCAACCGACTAGAGGCGCAGGACGGCGAGAAACCCAACCCGAGGATTGATCCTCTAAAGAAGGAAGACGATGAAGAAGATGAGCCTATAGTGGAGAAAGCTGAAGAAAAGCTGAAACTCGACCCAACAACAACGCTCATGGGATTTCTCTCCATCAAGCAGTTGTAGGAGATGATCGCCACCACCGTCAAGGTGCAGTACGAAGGGAGCTCACATGCCTCCATGTTGTACTCGAAGCCTTACTCCAGGAAGATCGACGACTTAAGGATGCCGATGGGCTATCAACCGTCGAAGTTTATGCAATTTGACGGAAAGGGAAACCCGAAGCAACATGTCGCACATTTCATCGAAACCTGCAACAATGCAGGGATGAAGGGAGATTACCTCGCCAAGCAGTTTGTGCGCTCGTTAAAAGGAAACGCCTTTGAGTGGTACACGGACCTGGAGCCTGAGTCCATCAACAGTTGGGAACAGTTGGAAAGGGAATTCCTCAACCGCTTTTACAGTACCCGCCACACTGTGAGCATGCTAGAGCTGACGAGCACAAAGCAATGGAGGGAGGAACCAGTCATGGACTACATCAACCGATGGCGTAATCTAAGCCTCGATTGTAAGGACAGGCTCTCCGAGATTTCTTCAATTGTGATGTGCATCCAGGGCATGCAATGGGGTTTACAATACATCCTTCAAGGTATCAAACCACGAACTTTTGAAGAATTAGCCACCCGTGCCCACGACATGGAACTGAGCATCGCCCACCATGGAAAGAATGAGCCAATCACCGATTTCAAAAGGGATAAGGTGTTTACTTCAAGAGCAGACAATCATGGGAAAAAGCCCGCCAATGAAGCTTTTACCACCAATACCACCCCTATCAAGACCTCGTCCGCACCCGTCAAAATCTCCTTCAATAACAAAGCAAAGGAGATAAAAAGAAGTGAGCATTCCCACACCCAAGATAGGTACAAAAACACTTTAAGGGAACTGGAGCAGAAGGTATACCCTTTTCCGGACTCCGACATGGACGCAATGCTGGACGACTTGCTGGAGAAGAAGGTGATTGAGTTGCCTGAATGCAAACGCCCTGAAGAGATGAATCGTACCAACGATCCCAAGTACTGCAAGTACCATCGTATCGTGGGTCATCATGTGGGCAAATGTTTCATCCTAAAAGAACTCATCATGAAGTTGGCACAGCAAGGGCGGATTAAGCTCGACCTAGAAGACACAACCGCAACGCATACCACTATGATCGTGTTCGGATCCTTTGATCCCGTGCCTCTTCAAGAAATACCCGACCATTCCTATCAATGCACAAGCTACACGGAACTTTCTGCACAACCATCATTGGGGGCAAACGATCAGGATGCACCTATCGATGATGAAGAATGGTGGACATTGGTGACCTATAAGAAAACGAAGAAGCCAAGACCACAAGCTATAAAGCCAAAGGGGGAGCAAGCGAGAAAGCACCGCCGCCGCAACAATAGGAAGCCTAAAAAAAGCATAAGAGCTGCTAAGCCAACATATACTGGGGAACCTATGGAGCAAGAGCCACGTATTCCCGTCTCCTTGCACGAATACTTCCCGGAGGACTTCTTCCAACAGTGCACTATCACTGCATGTCACATGGTCGAAGTAGAAATGGAAGAACCCTTAAAAGGCAAAGTTGTCATCACTGAGGGGGAAAAGACTCTTACAACTGAAGAAGGTCTGCCAACACACTTTAGCATCGAGGAAGCGCTCCAGTTGCCAAAAAAGATGCGAAAAGCACTGGCAGCAGTCTTGGCAAGTTCCGACGACCATGAACTACAAGAAAGCAAGAACGAAAGCTTGAAGCTTCGACCACGTGAATGTGCCACATGATGTGATGCCGATGACGCAATCCACTTCACTGACGAAGACTTGCTGCTAGGATCCAAGCCTCACAACCGACCTCTCTTCATTTCTGGTTACGTAAGGGAGCATAAAGTTAGCCGCATGCTTATGGATGACGGATCAGCCATAAATATCATGCCAAAGTCAACAATGACCACAATCGGCATCAAGGTTGATGAACTATCCCTAAGCCGTCTACTAATCCAAGGTTTTAACCAAGGAGGACAAAGAGCGATGGGCATGATCCGAGTAGAGATGACCATTGGTGAACTCAAATCAAGCACAATATTCCACGTGATTGATGCAAGAAATTCCTACAGTTTGCTCTTAGGAAGGCATTGGAGCCGAATCATATTTCGCGGACGCCAAGTTCTACATGGATGAAGACATGGTGCCCGAAACTCTTCCAAAAGAGATCAAATTCATGGGCAAAGCAACACCTAAAAAATAGGAGTGGCAAGCCGTGCCCAAGAAGCAAGAAAAAGAAGCTATGCCATCTTCAAGCAAAAACGACGATGAGCTTGCTAAACCTGCAACAACCAGAGGGAATAGGACGCCCTCAAATGGACCAAACATACCCGTTTTCTGATACATCCCAACGTCGAGAAGAAAGAATGGTCAATCCCCGTTTGAAACTGCAGCAAGCAAAGCCGATGCACAGCGGCACATGGATAATGTAAAGTTGCTCAAAACAAATGCAGTTTTGCCTCTGACACAGCTAAGCGACATTAAGGTGGCAAAACCATCACAAGGCTTCATAAAAGGCCTGCCAAAGGGGGTAGAACCAAGCTTTCTCCCAACCAAGAGGACCGAAGAAGGTTTTGATCCAAACGCCTACAAACTCATGTCGAAAGCTGGGTACAACTTCACCTCCTCTGCAAATTTGGGAAAGAAGGATTTGAACACCATCAAAGACAACGAACGTGATCTTACTAAAACTCAGAAGAAGTTGGAGGAGCATGGTTACGGGGTCAACAATAACAAAGCTGGACTTGGCTTCACACCAAATGCACCGGTGAAGATCTTCAGCAAGGCAAAAAATGCTAGCGCTCAACACATCAGCGTGAGCATTATACAAGATAAAGAGGAGCCTCGACCTACCCCCTAGATGTCAGTATTCGATAGAATGAAATTTCAAGGACCAGAGTTTCGGCACCTAAACTCATTGGCGGTCAAAACAGAACTTCAATCTTCAAAAGGCTTAACACGTCAGTATCTCGAAGCTCTGTTTTCAAAAGGTTATCAAAACCTAATAAGCAAAGCAATACGACTAGCTTTCCTCCACGACAGTCAGTTATGGAAAGACTTGGAGAAGCCAAAGAGCCTTCCAAAAGGAGAAAGACGACACCAGAAGTAGAAAAGATCGATCGCCTGGCAAAAAAGGATGACGTTCGAAGTTCCATTCCTTCAAGAATGAAGCGCCAAGCAATTTTGGAGGTTAACACAGTTGGATCACTGAAAGTGAAAAGGTGCACCATCATCCACACTGGACAATCTTCATGCCAACAAGCTCGAAAGGTCAACACTGAAGAAGAGGCCCAAGACGTCTTCCACATCACAATCCAAGAAGGTGAAGAAGATGAAATCCTTGAGGAAGATGTCATTGCAGCACCGTCACAACTCGAAGATGGGGGGCAAGCCACAGTTGACGATCTCAAAGAACTCAACTTAGGCACAAGTGAGGAACCAAAGCCTATCTTCGTAAGTGCATTACTAAGTGCAGACGAGATAGAGAAGTATTACCAGCTGCTATTAAAATACAAGGACGTCTTTGCTTGGACCTACAAGGAAATGCCCGGCCTCGACCCTATCATCGTTGTGCATCATCTTGCAGTCAAACCTAGAACGCGACCAATAAAGCAAACTCAAAGATGCTATCGATCCGAGCTCATCCCACAAATCGAGGCTGAGATTGACAAGTTGATCGAAGCAGGCTTCATTCGAGAGGTGCAATACCCTAAGTGGATCTCCAACATCGTCATAGTTCTTAAGAAATCTGGACAAATACGTGTTTGCGTAGACTTCCGAGACCTCAATGATGCTTGCCCAAAGGATGACTTCCCATTGCCAATCATTGAAATCATGGTGGACGCGACCACTGGCCATGAGGCACTATCATTCATGGACGGCTCTTCTGGATACAATCAAATTCGTATGGCTCTTGAAGATGAGGAACTAACAACCTTTCGCACTTCAAAAGGTATCTACTGCTACAAGGTGATGCCCTTTGGCCTGAAGAATGCTGGAGCTACATATCAACGCGTAATGCAGAAGATCTTCAATGACATGCTACACAAGAATGTAGAATGTTATGTAAACGATGTGGTGGTCAAGACAAAGAAAAGACCAGATCACTTGAAGGATTTGAGAGTAGTGTTCGAAAGGTTACGAAAATACAACCTCAAGATGAACCCGTTAAAATGTGCATTTGGCGTCACATCTGGAAAGTTCCTCGGCTTCATTGTCAAGCTTCGTGGCATTGAAGTGGATCAATCAAAGATCAAGGCCATTCAAAGCATGCCCGAGCCAAGAAACCTGCATGAGTTGAAAAGTCTACAAGGACGACTAGCCTTCATCAGACGCTTCATCTCCAACCTTGCAGGGCGTTGTTAACCGTTCAGTCGACTCATGAAGAAAGATGTTCCATTCGTATGGGACAAAGCATGCAACAATGCTTTAGAAAGCATAAAGAAGTATTTATCAAGTCCACCTGTCCTGAGGGCACCTGTACCAGGGAAACCGCTCATATTGTACATTGCTGCTCAGGAAAGTTCAGTTGGAGCACTCTTGGCACAGGAAAACGAATCCCAGAAAGAATGAGCGCTCTACTACCTTAGTCGAACGCTCACCGGCGCTGAGTTGAACTACTCCCCAATAGAAAAAATGTGCCTTGCCTTGATGTTTGCCATCCAGAAACTCAGACATTACATGCATGCTTACACCATCCACTTGGTTGCTAAAGCTGACCCGGTCAAATATGTCATGTCTAAGCCAGTTTTGACAGGACGACTAGCTAAATGGGCATTGCTTCTCAATCAATACGAGATCATCTACGTCCCAGTTAAAGCCGTCAAGGGACAAGCACTAGCAGACTTCCTTGCCGACCATCCAATCCCAGCCGATTGGAAAATCTCAAACGACTTGCCTGACGAAGAGGTGTTCTACATCGACATATTCCCGACATGGACGATGTTCTTCGACGGATCTGCACGAGCAGACGGAGCGGGGGCAGGAGTAGTATTCATGTCGCCACAAAGGCAAATACTACCTTATTCATTCCAACTAAGCGAATTATGCTCCAACAACGTCGCTGAGTACCAAGCACTGATCATCGGGCTCCAAATGGCAATCAACATGGAAATCACAGCCCTTGAGATATATGGCGACTCCAAGCTCAAAATCAATCAACTCTTGACTAAATATGAGGTTAGGAAAGATGATCTCGTCCCATACTTCCAGCTGGCAACACAATTACTACAAAGATTTGAGGCCGTAACACTAGAACACGTGCCAAGAAAAGAGAATAAAATGGCAGACGCTTTCGCCAACCTAGCCTCGAGCATAACGTTAGGAGAAGACGAAGCTACAAACGTGCCAGTCTGCCAAAGATGGGTAATCCCGCCAGTCACTGAAATGGTACTAAGTGATACAAACATTATTTCCATACTTCCGGTCAACGTTGAAGAATGGAGACAGCCGCTGATCAACTTCTTGGAGCATGGAATACTTCCAGATGATCCAAAACACCGCTCTGAAGTACGTCGACGAGCGCTTCGCTTCCTCTATTACAAAGGGACACTCTACCAGCGATCTTTTGAAGGAGTACTTCTGAGATGCTTAGGCGAGGAAGAAGCCAATCAAGCCATGGAAGAAGCACACTCAGGAATATGTGGAGCTCATCAGTCTGGACCGAAGCTTCATTTCCAGCTCAAAAGAATGGGTTACTACTGGCCAAGCATGGTAAAGGACTGCCTAGAACACGCCAAAAGGTGCCAAGCCTGCCAATTTCATGCCAACTTCATACATCAACCGCCTGAACCATTACACCCTACAGCTACTTCATGGCCATTCGATGCATGGGGATTAGACGTACTAGGACCAATTGCGCCAATGTCATCTGCAGGAAAAGATTACATCCTGGCTGCAACAGATTACTTCTCCAAGTGGGCTGAAGCCATACCCCTGAAGGAAGTCAAGAAGGAAACTGTCGTCCGTTTCATGAAGGAACATATCATCCACCGATATGGTGTGCCTCGCTACATTGTCACTAACAACGGAAAACAGTTCTCCAACCGACTCGTGGACGAGCTCTGCGAGAAATACAAGTTCAAGCAGCACAAATCCTCCATGTATCATGCTCCGGCCAACGGTCTTGCAGAAGCATTTAACAAGACATTGTGCAACCTCCTGAAGAGGGTAATCGGCAGAACAAAGAAAGACTGGCATGAAAGAATAGGCGAAGCACTTTGGGCATATAGGACGACATATAGAACGCCTACCCAAGCTACACCTTATTCTCTCATATATGGCGTGGAAGCTGTTCTACCGCTCGAAAATCAAATCCCCTCGCTAAGGATGGCTATACAAGAAGGCTTGACTGACGAAGAGAATGCAAAGTTGCGCCTTCAAGAGCTGGAAGCACTGGATGAGAAAAGACTCGAAGCCCAGCAACACTTGGAATGTTATCAAGCACGACTCTCCAAAGCCTTCAACAAGAAAGTTTTCCCTCGTTCTTTTCAAATGGGAGATCTCGCCCTTTCATTGCGTAGACCTATCATCACAACTCACAAGACAAAGAGCAAGTTCACGTCAAAATGGGATGGACCATACGTAATACAAGAAGTCTACACCAATGGCGCCTACTTAATCATGGCGGAAGGCGGCTTGAAGATTGGCCTTATCAATGGCAGATTCTTGAAACGCTACTACCCCTGAAAGGCGACAACTCATGCTCTTTGTTCGCACGAGCCTAAACTGCATGAACCAAAGCTCCTGGCCTGCAAGAGCATAAACTTTGTACGGTAAAATCATCATCGAAATCATCATCAAAATCATCATCAAAATCATCATTAAAATCATCATCAAAATCACTGTTAAATTCATCACTCATTTGAACTACGTTATGACTTGATCCCTCCTCAACAGAGGGTACATAGGCAACTTGAAGCATCAAAACTTCAAGTACAGTCACACCATTTAAAAAATATATATATATAACACTTTGAAGATTGAAGAGCAAATTCAAGAACATAAGTGCTTTATTTCTTTAGAAGAAGGAGTCGGCTCCAAAGCCTTATTAAAAAAAAAAAAACATAAGGCACTACTTGAAAACTATGTCCTTAAAACTACGAAGGCGCTCTTCAAGCGAGCCTTCCAAAGTCTTCAAAGTCTTCAAAGTCTCTACCTCGGTGGGAGACAAGATGGGCAACTCCATAGCCATGCCTTTCTCTCGTTCTAGGCACGAAATCTCCTATTGGTACTGAGAAAGTGCAGTTCCCTGCTCCGCAAGAACACTTTCAAGTTGTGATGCTTCGATTACCAACTGCTCCCGCTGTCGCACCAATGCATCTAGACGCCCCTGGATAGAAGTTAAAGAAGCCTCCGTGACTTGATAATTTCCTGAAACAGCTTGCTGAAAAGACCGGACTTGAGCCAGTGACGAGTTTATCGTTGCTAGCTAATGAGCTCTAACATCTGGACTAAACTTCTCCAAGAAAATAGCACGCAAGGAAGAATACTCAGTCGAGGCAGCCATAAGTTCGGCAATCTTGATCTTCAAGGATGAGGAATCAACGTTAAGGTTGTCAATCACAGAAACAAACTTCAACAAATCCTCATTGAGCAACGTAAGGTCTTCCAGTGGACACTTAGAAATCCTCGCTTCAATATGGCCATTGATCTCCATTGCCGCACCAAGACTGATGCGATGGATGAGTCGCTCAGTACCGCTAAGGTTCGGCCCTCTTAAAGAGATCTCAGAGCTAGCTGGCAAAGATGTTGGATGCATGATAGGTTCTTGCATACCTCCACCTACACATGGCAAACTCGAGAAGTTCGGCGGATTTGGAACAAGCTCTGCACCAGGCGGATCCCCGATCTCCCTGTCTGTAGGTAGGTCGCCTACAAATAGCATCTCCGTATAGGAATAAACATCTGCAGTTGCCAAATCAAAATGACGGGAAGGCCCAACCTAAAGACAACAAAGAAAGATGTTAGAAACAAAAGCCAAAATCATAAAAGCAGAAGAAATCATGAGAGAAAATAAAGTACATACATCTCTCTCAAATGGCGTACGGTCATCGAATTAATGAGGTCTAAACACTTCTTTCTTCTTATGACGAAAATTGACATCACTGTCAGCCTGAGCATCCTCAAGTGGTCGCTTGTTTGAAACTTGTTGATGCTGCTGCAAAATAAATCCATCTTCGTGCGAGTCACCTTCATCTCCTGCCTCTTCAGAAGCATCCGAATGTCGAGAAGACAAGCATGGGCGTTGAGGAGCTAAAGCTACAGGTCTATCTCGCAAATGAGTGACATTCGCACAATCAAAAGGTACCAACTGCGTAGGAACCACAGAATAACCCTCTTTTAACGCATCATGATGTGAATGGGAAGAATTGGTACCACTTGTCGTCCCTAAATTCTCATAATATACCTTTGACCACCAACGTACGTAAACACGGGTTACTGGATTACTCTTGAACTCGTCCTTAGTCGGCAGAGTGATAGAAGCATTTGTACATGCACGGGTACACGACTCCCAATGCATATACACGACTTGCAAGGATTCTGATCGAGCTTTCTCCCTCAACGTGCCTGGCACATTTTGGACAAAACCAAATTGCCTACTAAAGCGGTGAGGACTGTACGGCTGAATAATACATCGGTCTTCTTGCCGCAAAGAAACATACCCTGAGCGGAGACTTATAAGGTAAGACAAGTCTGAAAAGTGGATATGTGAATCATCTATGATGTCTCGCCGCACCGTGCCAAACCTCGCCAGGCGATCCATCTTCAATCCTTCACAACTTCTAAATAATGTTTGCGCCTGCTGATCGTCGAGACTCTTCGCAGAAAACACGCCAGAATACTTCGTCATCAAAGGTCCCAGCTTGACTACGGAAGGCCCAGACTTGTCTAAAGTTGACGAAAAAAATGAGTACCAAAGTACTCACCCAACCAACCGTACACATAATGGTAAGGAAGTACCGCATCACGATCTTCAGTGCTTGCCAAGTCCGAAACAACTCTTAAGCCGTCATAAATATTGGCTAAGACCGGTATAGCAAGGCTAAAAGATTCGCCTGCAGCCATCTTGCTAGCAACTTTGAAGACTCCGGGACGAATCAAGTTGACATCGTCTTTAGGGAAGACAAACTTACAAAGCCAACAAGCTAAGAATGCAGCTAAGTAAGATTCTTCCAAGTGCTCTAACGCCACGTCGAGATCCTCAAATGTCCTTAACTCGTTAGGGGTACGGCGCCCAGCTAGACTAATGATGCTTGACAGATCAGAATCTCCCTTAGGCCTGGTTGTTTTGTTACGACCATTTTTTTTCGAAGGCCTCTTGTACTTCACAGCAACCCAATACCAAAACCGGATCCACGAAGAAATCTTCACGCCTGACTTACCGGGGGCCTCTTGGAAAAGCTTATGGTACGCCCAGAACAAATAACGGCAGCTCGCAGGCAATCCTCGACTGTTGCGACAAGAAAACTCCTCCACACTAGGAACAACCTCGTCATAAAATTTTCCCTGGATGGGCAGACCCCCTAGCTTGTGGAGATCCCTAAGTGAAATCGACATCTCCCCTCGAGCCGTGTGAAGCGTGTTGGTCGCTGAACACCAATGCTCAAAGAATGCACGAATGACGGAAGGATTGCGATCATAACTAAACAAAGATGCGTATACAGCATGATAAAGGCCTGTGTTGGTAAGTACATCTTTGGAGCGGCTCAAGACATCTTCAAGCCATTCCCAATAAAACTCAACGAAGGCGGCTCCTCCAGTAGTCGACAGAGTGCTATTCCAAGCTATAGCTCCGCTACGAATACGATCACCAAGAAGCTTAGACTTAACCAAAGGGTTGGCACGATCATGGTGCGAAGAGTTCAAGATAAGAACCCTTGATCTGCACACCTTCCTCTTTGTAGTTGGTCGAACGGAGTCTACCAGCTCCCAAGATACCTCAGAAGACCACGACTTAATATGCATGAAGTTGTCTTTTATGGGGAAAACAAGTGCCTTAGGGCCAGTCAGTGGCGCATAAAGCTTCAATGTCGTTCCACTATCTTGTGGATCGCCTTCCTTCGCAAGAATGGTGATGGTGTTGTTTTTAAAGCACTTAAGAAACACCATGACTGCAACGGAAAAGTCAGCCACAAAGCTTGAATAGGCACGGCAAAGTGGGCAGTTACAAGACGATCATTCAAAGCACGTTACAGTAGCAAAGAAACCAAAATGCCACACAATCGCACTACGCAACCGCGCAGTGACTACGCAAACAATTTCCTACACCGCACGGCGACGTCATCGCCAAAAGAAAACTGTGACCAAAAGGAATTACACAGCGAAGCCCCGCTGCAGTCTCTTGCACAGCACCACACGGCAGCGCACCACCGAGGGAAAACTGTAATCAAAAGGCACTACACAGCGAAACTCCATTGCAGTCTCTGGCACAAGCACTAGGCAACCTACTCACTCCGCCACCAACAATCACACCTCTGAAAGCTTCATGAGGGTCCCAGCATAATGCTCTGCCTTTTTTAAAAAAACTTAAGGATTCCCGGCATCCCAGCAAAGAAATCCATCAGTGAGGGCACAAACACACTGTGCATAAAAATAGACACATGATATGGTATTATATGTGTGTGCGTATATGGGTGTGTGTGCATATATATATATATATATATATATATATATATATAAGACATGGCAACCAAGTTCCATATACAAATATATATAATGTGTACACAATAATGGTGACGGGACGTTCAAAACTTCCACATACATACATATATATATATATATGGCTTGAAAAGACGCAAATAGTGATGGTGATGGGACGATTGAAGGAATATATATATATATTCTGGCATCATAAACAGATTATATATATATATATGAGGTCCAAAAAAAAAAAAAAAAAAAAACATACCTAAAAGCTTGTTGTTGCTGCACCACGATGTCAACCATCTGCATCCTCCCTCTGCTTCCGCTCATTGCCAAAGCACCATATAGGGGTATATATAGAAAAAAAAAAGAGAAGGTGTTGGCCAAAAAAAAAGGGGGGGGGGGGGGTTTCAGGAATGGTGCGGATTGCACCATATGAAAAAATAATATAAGAAATAATGGGTGGGATGGTGCGGATTGCACCATATGAAAAAGAATAAAAAATAATATATAAATAATAGGTGGGATGGTGCGGATTGCACCAAATGAAAAAGAATAAAAAAAGAATATATAAATAATAGGTGGGATGGTGCGGATTGCACCATCTGAAAAGAAAAAAAAAATATATATATATATATATAAAATAGTGGGTGGTGCATGATTTAATAAAAAATAATAATAAATATAAAAAAAGGGGGATGGTGCGGATTGCACCATCTGAAAAGAAAAAATATAACAAAAAATAATATAGTAGGTGGTGCATAAAAAAAAATAAATAAAATAAAATGCATTGAGAGAAGTAAAATCCATTTTATTTATTTCTCTGGAAAGATTACATAAAATTGCATTCTACATGTAAACAAAAAAAAAATTTACAAATGTGCAAGCAGCAAATATGAGGGGGCCTTCATTGATCAGATGGCGCCTTATCACTCGGCGGAACTCCGGGAAGAAGAGGAGTCGGAGGTTGATCATTGGGAGCTTCATTACGCGGTACAGCCCTAGAAGATGAAGGCAAATGCTGTTGGAACAAACCCACAAACCTCTGATGATCAAGTAAAATCTGACCATCGAATTTTTGCATCTGGTCAATCTTCCTCTTCATGTTTGTAGCATAGTTATGTGCAAGCCTGTGTAATTGTTTATTCTCATGCTTGAGCCCTCTAATCTCCTGTTTGAGACTCATCACTTCAGCCGCCAATGATTCAACTTGACGAGTTCGAGCAAATAGGCGTTGGGCCATATTAGACACAGAACCTGCACACTGCACACTGAGAGCCAGAGAATCCTTAACAGCCAACTCATCAGACCGTTTGGAAAGCAGTTTGTTAACTTTGGGAGTGACAAGGTTCTGGGCCACCACCGCAGCGGTCATATCATTCTTCATCACCGAGTCCCCGACGATAAGAGGACCAGTAGGGGATATGAAGGATGGGCGCCATATGTTGTCTGGAGAAGGCGGGACTGCCTCTTCACCAAGATTCAAGTAAAAACGACGGTCGGAGGGTCCATACATTTTCAAAGTGTTGAAGAAGTACAAGAAGGGAGTCTCTACAAGCAAAAAAAAATTCAAATGTGCTTTGAAACGAACTACATGCCTCTATAAAAAATCAGCACTCGACGGGATTTCAGAGATCGAAGAGGCGAGCTCAGAATTCGAAGAGGCCAATTCAAAAATCGAAGAGGCAAGCTCAGAAATCGGAGAGGCATCTTGCTTTTCCAGACGCATGCACCCGTCACACGCAAACTCAGCTTTGCAAAAATCACGGGCAATTTTTCGAAGCGCCGATCCCAGATATCGAAATGGCGCCAGTCTTTTTCAGCCTCGTGAACACATGTCACATGCACACTCAGCTTGGCGAAAATTATGGACAATTTGTCGAAGATTTCTGATAAAGAAGAAAGCACGTGAAGCCATACTGATCAATCACTCAATGGTTGCCGACACGAGTGAAAGAATAGTACCTCTATAGGGATTAAAGAACTTCTTATAACTGTCCACCTTCACCCTTCATAGCAAGGCAGACATACAGAACCTTTCTTCATCTAAAAAAAAATGCTTTCCCAACGAAGCCTCTCGAGTCACTCAGTGTTCCTTATTCCTTGGGGTACCTCTGCAAGCAAATGACTCCAAAGCAAAAGTATCTCATATCACTAGGGTAGAAAGTAAGAGTATCTCATATCATACTTTTTCCCTGTCCTTTCCTTTGTCCTTGTTCTTACCTACAAAGATAAGGATAAAGAAAACAATATGCCGGAACCTCCACTCAAACTCGGGTAAGGAACCGACTGCTTGGAACCCTTCCCTGATTGCCTACCTAGCACTGCTCTCGAGTACTCATCTCCCACTGCTGCTGTACTTCCAAAGAAGCTGCCACATCTGCCTGAAGAACAGATAAGGCAAGTGAAAATGATACCTTGCAGCACGTGGAGACAACGTGCAGAAGAAACAAGCAGAGAAGAATGCAGCCTGCACAGTCAACTCAGCAGAAGGAGTCTGAGATGAGGAACTTGAGAAGATGCCACATATTCCTGAGGAACAGATAAAGGAAATGAAAATGATACCTTGAAGCATGTGGAGACAAGTGCAACAAAACACATGCTGATTCATCCGCTCCTTCTTCAAAATCAAAAGTATCTCATATCATCAGGGTTGCAATCACTCTGGGTAGTGGACTCGTTTTGACCCTCAAATTCTTGGGTCGACTCGCTAGGCGTTATGGGCTGCACGTGCCGATTCACCACCCTTGAATCAAATCCTTAAAGATCAAGTCACCAACTGGAAGAAGAGCCCATCAATCTTGAAGATCATACCGTTGATCAAACTGCTCAGGTGTGAATTAGAAAGATTGAACGAGGCAACATGTCGTCACCTTCACCTCGTGCCTGCTTGCCATGTGTTCGAGTCAACCTTCAAGAATCAAGCCTCGACGGCCCTTGAAGAAGCTTCCAGCCAAATTCAAGATCAAGCCTCGACGGCCCTTGAGAAAATCACAAGTCCGATTCAAGATCAAGCGTCCACCATATTTGAATCAAATCCAGTTCAAGAATAAGCTGTGGAAAACCAACAATTGGAGGAATCCAGAAAATCCTCCAACCCAGTTCAAGATCAAAGCTGTGGAAAGTCAACAAGCGCAACAAAATACGTGCCGATTCATCCACTACCAAAGCCAAAGATCATCTACCACATGAAGCTCCTTGTGGTCCAAATTTCAACCTTCAAGATCAAGTCTCGACGGCCCTTGAAGAAATCTCCAACCCAATTCAAGATCAAGCATCAACAGCCATTGAAGAAATTTCCACCCCAATTCAAGATCAAGCCCCAACGGCCCTTGGATCGACATCTACAATAAGGGACTTCAAAACACATCTCCTACACATGACAAGCACATGTATACGACGCGCCTTGAAGTGGGGGCATTTGTAGACATCGAAATTTCGGTAAATAAATGTTGACCGATAAATCAAAGTTTCAGCGCTCATGTATTACATAAATTTTACACGTAGCGTGTGTCTAAACAAAAAATCGAGAATCATCAGAAAAGTCATCAAACAGGACACGTGTCAACACCTGGCAGAAACGACTTATTTCATCTGGAATATTATATTCAAAATTAGGCCTTGGAAAATTCTATAAATAGAAGCCAATTTCATTCATTTGGGGGAGGAATTCATATTACACCTTGAAGCTCTGAAGCTCTGAAACTCCGAAGCTCTCAAGCAAATCCCGAAGGATCAAGAAAGCCATTTTCGTTCTTCATCAAATCTTCCTTCAAGATCAAGCCCCGACGGCCCCTTGGATCAACAATCATCCACCTTCAAGATCAAGCCCCGACGGCCCCTTGAAGAACTTCCACCAAATTCAAGATCAAGCCCCGACGGCCCTTGAAGAAAGTGTTCTTCGTTCTTCGTTCATCGTTCTTCTAAGATCAAGCCCCGACGGCCCCTTGGATCAACAACATCAACAAATCCACACGTCCAACCGTTCTTCAAGATCAAGCCCAAAAGCCCTTAGAGATCCGTTCATCACTGTTCTTCAAAGATCAAGCCCAAAAACCCCTTTGAAGATCCGCTCAAATCCACCTTCAAGATCAAGTCCACGACCCTTGAAGAACGTTCATCCTTAGATCAAGCCCAACGGCCCTTTGGATCAATCGCACATCCACAAATCAACACCTTACGGAGATTGAATCAGAGGATCAAATTTAAGAAAGATTGTAACCCAAAATCATCAAATACAAATATTTGTTTGTGCACGTTGTTCTTGTCGCTTTCGTTTCAGGAAATTTTCGTGTTCACAGTCTCGCTCTTCAACCTTGCCGTCTCTCTCATAAATTATCAACAACGGTGTTCTCTTGCCGGAAAAAGCACTCTGCAGCTAGAACTTTTTTTCGATTTTTCATTCGAATCGATTCAATTTTTTACCCAGAAAAGTTAGCGTTTACTGGTCAGTTTTTTCCGCCTTTCTCAGTATGGGTGTTTTGAATTTTTTTTTTTTTTTTTTTGGTGGTTTAGGATTTGCAGTTGGGTTTTGTGTTTAAGTTTGCTTTTTGTGATTTTGTTTGTAGGCTCGGATCCTCATCTTCTTCTTCTTCATCCAAACCAGTAGCTCCACCTTCGATTATTAACGACGGAAACACGACGGATTAAGGTGCAGCACCAATATGTAACACGTGTAAGAAAAGAGCTCCATACTCGCAAAGGTATTCTTTTTTTCTTTTTCTTTTTTTTTTTTGTTCTGGGCTTTGAGCTGTTTAGATGTTGAGAATAAGTTTTTCATTTTTTTTTTCGTTACTTTGTTACTGGGTTCGCTCCAATTAAGACAATTAGGAAATGGTTTTAGTGTGAATTTAAATTATGGGATATCCCTTCAGGAAAATCTTAGAATTTTTTTATTTTTGTGAATATATTTGTATTGAATCACTGACCTCTTTTTTATTTAGTAGGGAAAAGGGGAGTGATGCGATTGAATAAGCCAATATGGATGAATTTCTTTAGTTCTTGCCATGATAATCTATTATTTTACTCTTTCACTTTATTCTACAGATTCGTTCGAACACTTGCAGTTGCATGAAGAAATAATGAGGCGGTTGAAGTGTAGAACGAAGGTTTACTTTGATGTCAAGGTTATGAAAAAAGAGTTTGTACAGTAGCTAAGTACATATACGTATATATCTCTGCGTATGTGTTTGTATCATTTGTTTTGATTGCGATTCTTGGTTTTGCGATTAGGATTTTTGGAAGGAGGCTTCGATTCAATTGTTGGAACAGATAATATTTATCGAAACTTCAATGCGTCAGTAGAAGCTGGCTGCTTGCAAAGACAAGAACATCAATATATATGCATTGGAATTTGTTGCGCTGTAAGTAGCTTTATAGGCATTCTATGCCATTGTCAATACATCAGTTTATATAGCAGCAAAATTGTTTCTTATTAACTACTTTTTTGTCCCTTTTTTTGCTGAGGCTTTGTATCATGTGGACTTCAATTGGTGAGTATCACTTCGATGTTGATATAGTTTATTTTGTTGCAGAGGATATGAAGAAGTGGAAAGGTCCCTGATAGAATGGGAGTTTTGCTGCTTAAGACAAAGAATGGTAACTTAGTTATTTCGTTTGCTTTTTAGCTGTTTCATTTGCTTCGTACAATGCATTTCAGTTTTTTCAACTCCTTGCAAAAGGTGAAACTGAATATATACAACAATTTTCTATTTGTGCATCAATAGATTATTGTGACTAATTTAAAGAAATTGTTGCAATTTGGTATCAATTGTGTTCAGTTGTTTGGAAGCATGACTATGTCTGCAAGAGATTTACTGAGGATCCAGATTGCATCATGTTCTTAATGAGCTTGAAAGAGGAGTTGCTCTTCACCTGACAATTGCATCGCATGTGAGTAATGTCTTCTGTTACATTTTTTAAATTGTGTTTTCATGTCTAAATTATTGAGAATTAAGTTATACAGAAGGGGATTAAGTGATTTAAAGACGTTGCATTTTAGAATAGGTTTTCTTAATCGACCCGTGGTGGAACCTAGCTGTTGAGAGGCAACCATAAGATAGAATCCACCGGATAGGGCAGTACAAACAGATCAAGTACACATTTTTCTTCAGTTATACAAAGTTTTCTCAACTATACATTCCAAAAAATCTATGTTAATATCTCTAATATTTTCTTCTCCATTGCAGATTTATGAGATTGGTTTGGAATTTGATTATTTCAATTCTTTTTTTTCTAGATTATATTTCAAGGTTAGTCGCTAAACTCTCTCCTTTTTTATTGGTTTTTGTTATTAGATTATTCTTTGTTGCTTTGGATTTAAGCTATTGTTCAATGTCTTTTCGTATGAGTTCTGCTTTTTGCATCGTTCTTTTTTGTTATTAATGTTGGATTGTTGGCTTATAAATTTAGAGTGGGTTGCTTTAGATTTTACTTTAAGTGGCTTTCGAATTGATTGCTGGGTTTTAATTTAGAGCACTATCTAATCAAATGAAAGGCCAAGAGTTTCTATTTGAATGATGGTCCTAGATCATTTCATTCGTTCCAGAAATGTTAATGAATTTGAAGACTTAAAATCCAAACTAAAGAGTAGCATTATCTTGGATTGCCTATCTTAGCATGATGATTTTAAATTACAACTTTGAAATTTACATTTGGAGTGTATTTTCATGTACAGGACAAGGTGTGGATTAGATAGCAGTATCTGGTTGGAAGACAAGATTTTGTAAAAGAAAGGGTAAGAAAATGCTGATGAATTGTCTTTGTTGATCTGTGCATGTAAGAGCTCTTACTGATTATTTTGTTTTCTTTTGGCCATGTAAAAGCTCTGTACATAGAGTTCACAATACGTGCATAGTTTTTCATTGTTCTAAAATTTTTAAGTTCCTATAAATCTTTTCCTGCATTTATGAATTCTAAATAAATGCAAATCATACAAATAATCAGAGTGGATAAAATTATTGGCTTATATGCATTTTTGCAGCTGGAAATTTTTGGTAAATACTTAACCTCTTAATCAAAGCCTATATATGCCAATTGGTTTTGTAAGTAGCATCAAATAATTAATTGTTTTTTTCTTGGTAAGTGCCTAAATGTTTACACTTTTAGTTTAACAGAAAATGATAAATTGAGACAAAGTTGGAACCTAATAAATCAATATTAGCAAACCCATGAACTTATTTCGTGATTATCACGATATTGTTTCAATATTCTACTTTTGCTTGCAATTCTGTTCTCTCTAGGACATTAAGGTGCATTTTTGGTTTTTAAGTTTCTCCGCCACATAACAGCTGTTTGATTGTGATTTCTTTGTGAGATTGGATATATGATTTAAAAATTTGTTAACAAATTTTAATTGTGATTCAATTGTTTTTTCAATCATGTAAGAAGATGCAATCTAAGCGACTATAAAAGATGTTGACTATGCTTTGGTTGATCAAAAAATAGAAACATCACGTCTGTATTGTGAAGAGGAAATGGAGAGCAATCTGTCTCAGTTTTGGAATGTACTGGAATCAAAGAAGCTAACTCAAGGTGCTAACTTTGAATTTCCCCGAAATATCTTTTTTTTTATTAATTATTTAGACGTAGAAATTCTCCATGTTATTTTTATTAATTATTTATTTGGGAGTGAAGTGAAAATCTGTAAATGCGGATTTGTGTTTGTTTGCCCAACTGCTATTTCAAAGCTGGAGGAGGCATTGTTGATTAATCCTAGGAAATATGATGCTCTATGGTGCTGAGAAATGCTTAAACTGCTTGCACATTATGCACTATGGACCAGAATGAGGCCAAGGTTCCAAAAAGTGTTGTACTGCTTCCAGAAGGCTTTCAATGAGGTACTGCCACTTACAAATTTGTTATTCTTGGAATTTGATGTATACCTTAATATATATTCGAGTTGCTCCATTTCTTTCAAAGTTTATTTCCTTAAAGGTGTATGAAACAGCAAGTTATTATGGTTCTGATGCTTCTAAAATTTATGAATACATGTTTCATTTGGCTGTTTGTTTTGCAGGTTTCATTTTTGCACAGTAAAGGACATATGCAACACCTTCCACAATTTTAGAACACTTGAAGGTGGGACCTAAGAAATAAAATAGCGGTTTGAAACGTTGTGATGGCATTTTAATTTCCTTTTTTGTGAACTGATTTTAAAGCATATTTACCTATTTATTTTTCCATATTTTGTTTACATTTGATTTATGATAGATTACGCACATACTTAACGAGTTTGCATAAATTTAATGCCTTAAGCTTGCACCTTAACAAATGCCTATGAAATCTGCAGTATTATCTAATTGAATTGGTTAGTTTTGATTTGCATTTTGTTAATTTATATATTTGTAATAGTTGACTCTGTTGAAATTTTAGTGTATCACTTTCTGTCAACACTCTACTTCTTTTTCTTATTACGTTTTGTGTTTAAATAGCATGAACATGCTAAAAACCTGTTAATTACAAACTATCCATTACAAGTTTGTACTACCTGTTTTCTTCTTTTACGTCCAGTAGTTTTAAGACCCGCAACAATGCGCGGGCATTATAGCTAGTTAGTCATTATATAAGTATGTAACAAGAAAAGCTAATAAAAGGTTTGTTTGGAAATGCTTTGAAAATGAATGAAAGTGCTTTTGAAAAAGATGATTTTGGGTTCCAAAAGGACTTGAAATGCTTCATACAAGATGTACCATTTATGTACTTCATGCAAGAAGCATTTCAAGTACTCTTCCAAGATTCACTTGCCTTATTACTAAGGATTAGTACCAGAAATATTTTCACCAAAAGCTTTAGCCATTTTAAAAGCTAATAAAAGATGGTTTGTTTGGAAATGCTTTTAAAATAATTGAAAGGGCTTTAAAAAAAATGTATTTGGGCTCTAAAAGCACTTGAAATGTTTCATGCAAGAAGTGCTTTTCTAATATCATCACTTGCATTTTTGCTAAAGGATTAGTAACAAAATATTTTCACCAAAAGCTTTAGCTATTTTAAAAGTTCTTCCAAATAATCTCATAGTTAATAACATTAAAAAACTTCCATATGACAAAAAAAAAAAAAATTCCACAATTGTAATAGCTTAGCAACCTCTAATCTGTTGAATCTTTATCCTTCCATGTCGTAGCATAAAAACCTCGATCAGGTCGGATGATAGTAAACCATAACCGCTCCATATTTGCCTTGGGGTATAAAAAAAATAAGAAAAAACTAACGGAAAGTTCAGAAACATATTAGTTTTAATGAAGAATGACAAATAAATGTGTAGTGAATGGTATTTGGGAAAAGTAAAAATGTTGTTTTTCGTTAAAAATAAATAATACCTGGAGTGTTTTGTTAAAATTTCCTGAAAAAAAATCTCAAACCCGCCCCATACCCATTTACACTCCTCCATAACTGCCCCATTGGTATCACTACAAGACAAAAGCTCATGTACCACGTTTGATGCCCATGGTAGATTGCAAGCTACCACAGACACTGTGTCCATTAGGAATCTAGATGTGATAAAAAGTCTCATTTCTTTAACACATAAAATGCCAATTATTATATACTATGTAACCATGGGTTGTGTTTGTGATAGATTGAGATCTAACACCACGTGCTATGGTTGTTGTAGATGACTAATTGACCACGGCCGTCGGCCAATGCCCGTCATAAAAAAAGTTCCACAAATAAAAAAAACTATTTAAGAAAAAAAATATTTAAATATAAAATATAAAATAATCAATAAACTTGCACATTTTATAATAATATAATAATCACATAAAAAATCACAGATTCAAATATCACAAGTTGTATATTAAAGTTAACAACAAATTTAAAACCAATGAGTTATACTAAGAAATACCAAATTATCCATGAAGTACCAAATAGGCCTCCAGTAACAAGGACACTCTCACTTAAAGGCTTCACATTTATGTGGATACCTCCAACCAAAGGACTTTGAGACTAAAATAATGCCCCAAATGCTTGAGCTTCAGAAATTGATGAATTCTCCTTCCCTTACCTCATCAAAAACCAAATGATGTTCCTGGAGTTTTGCATCGAATGACGTTCTTGTTAACTACATTGGAGAAGTAGCAGAGATGAACAATTATAAAACCAAGAAATGAAGTTTTACAAAGAGAAGAGAAATGTGAGAAAGAATGAATGAAGATTTTGTATTGAACTCGATGAATTAAACTTAACAATCTGTTTACAATAGCTATATATAGCTTACTAGAGGACTAGCTCATAAGCTTTGAGTAACCTTTCAACTAACTATTACATCATCCAATCCTTTGCAACTGTTTTGATGAGCTGGGAGTGATGAGTTGGTAGTGATATATTCAACATACCCCCTCAATCTTAACTGGATATCCCTGTTTGAGATTGCATGAGTGCTTTGAGAAATGCAGAATTATGAAAGAGAGAAATCGCAGCAAAATCTCAAATACCAAACATTGAAATATGGACAAATGGACTCACTGCAGGGTGTTCTTGTTCCATTAAAATCTTGCATAGGTACTGGAATGAGGAAGGAACATATGAGAAAGAGAGAAATCGCATCTTTGGTGATACTTTTTGATTGAAAAAGGTTTTTGTGCCATGAGATTGCAACAATTTAAGCTTGCTTTGGCTCCTCATTTTCTTCTCAACTGCGGTCTTCCAGATGTCAGACCCCAAACCAACCTCGTGGCCAAAGTTCTGCTCATTGTTAACACTTGGTGATAAAATGTATAGATGCTACTTGCTCATAGTTAAAAAACAGAAGTTCTAGAAAATTGAACCCATAAACATGAAAGCTACATGAGCTTGAAGAGGTACCACCCAGAAATTCACTAAACTGATAGGTATCCAGAACCTAAATCCATACTCAAGAACGGTGCAATTTCATATTGGTTCTTCCCAAAGAATTTCAGCCCTTCAAACTGATGTCTACACCTCTATAGCTATTGCAAACCAAATAGAAATTTGCACCCCTTGTAGATACAATCTTCTTTGCCTCTCACAAGAGCTTCAATCAAAGAACAACCTCTTATAAAGTTGTAACACCCTCATGCCGGTTATAACAATTTCTTGGGGGATTACCCTTCGTGAGATTTACCATCAACAACTTCATTTAACATTGGTTTTGGCCTTTAAAACAGAAAATTAGCAAACTATAGTGTGGCATTGGCCTTAACTATAGTATCACGGGATCACCCTTTGTAGATTTTACCAAAAACAACTACTCTTAACAAAGGCATCGGCCTTCACAATTTCAACAACAAAAAATCAACATCTATGTAGGATTACCTACTCACATCACGAAATTACCCTTTCATGGGATTTACAACTTCTTCTACCCTTCATGGGATTTACATACTCACATCACGGAATTACCCTTCGTGGGATTTAACATTAACAACTTCTTCAAACTTCATCATATAACCGGACTTACAGTAGATACATGCTAACAATTGAGCTGGTTAGACTCGATATTGTAGGCTATAATAAGGAAAATATTGCACCACTCCTCAGTTAGCTCCTGAACAATCTTCTCAGACATTACACTTGTCATTTTGGTACAAACCATAAACTTGTATATGCCAGAATGCAAGATTTCACACCCATTTCTCCAAACATATCATGAGTTGTAAAAAAATCAAACCCAACAAAAGAAACAGAGCAGAATTTCAGTGAAGTAGAGAAACAAGAATAAAAACCCATCTTCAAAACCATCAAAACCCATCGCACCTTTCATTCACATTTCACTACAATTCACCTTGTAGAACCGTAATTCTTAACCAGCAACAAAAAACTTGAAAAACCCAAAAAATATCCATTCTAATTGTTCAAGTAATATCCATTCTAATTGTTCAAGTATTCAGAGAAAATGGACTGAAAACATAACCTTCAAATGAAACTTTTAACCTGGCTCAGATACCATGTTAACTACATTGGAGAAATAGCAGAGATGAACAATTATAAAACCAATAAATGAAGTTTTACAGAGAGAAGAGAAATGTGAGAAAGAATGAATGAAGATTTTGTATTGAACTCAATGATCTAAACTTTACAATCTGTTTACAATAGCTATATATAGCTGACTAGATGACTAGTTCATAAGTTTTGAGTAACAAACTCTTTCAACTAACACATTATCCAATCCTTCACAACTGTTTTGATGAGCTGGCAGTGATGAGTTGGTAGTGATATATTAATCAATAGTTATGAGAACGTGCTTTTACGTTTCGATTGATCCATATTAAGGCTCTTTATAGAGCTCTTCATGTTTCTCCCTCGCCCTCCTCCTTTGTGCACTACAAAGAAACTGTAAATGACGGGAGTTGACAACTTTTTTGGAAACGAAGAGAATAGCGTCCTCCACAGCTTCCCCTAGCAACATGATACTGACGCGGGTTGCAGTGGGAGAAAAGGGTATTGTGATTTATAATTTTTAATTTTAACTAGTAACTATAACATATGCGATGCATGTGCAATCAAATTTACTTTTTAATTTCAAAAGTATCGTCACATCCACAAAACTACAACACAATTTATAAAGAAAGAAAAAAGAGGATTTTTTTTTTTTTTGGAGAGGAAGAGGAGAGAAGTGAGATTAACGTAAAAATCAATAAATTTTGGGTTTATGTAATTACTAAATGCCCATTATTTTTATTTTTGTTCAGTTTTGATTTGAGGGTTAAAATGTTATTTTTTTGAAATTTTGGTTGACAATCAAGGCTCTATTAACATGTAATTTAGATTAGGTATGGTATTTGATTAATTTGTCCCTAAATTATTTGATCAATTGTTCAGTGAATTTTCAATAAGCAGAGACATTTTAGGGAATTCAAAATTTTAACCTCGAGCAGTTAAGTTTTGCCATGCTCCCTTTATATTTATAGAATAAACTAACCTCTTGTTGCAAGCTTACACGTATAGCAATTGACTTTTCTTTTTGTTTAATTGTATTTATTTTTGATATTATTGTTTTTTATTAAAGTAAATTTTGAAAAATAATAAACTTACTAATCACCTTACATATGTTTATAACTTTTTTTTTTAAATTTTAATGGGAAAAGGGCAATTTGAGTATCATGAAAGTTTATTTTTTGCCTTGTCGTTATATATATATATATATACATCCGACTGGTTGAACTAAAAATTAAATTGCAACTATAATACTTACAGCCCGTGATAGATTTAGAAACGTGCTGCAAGTAAAATTCTTGCAATAGCATGCTTGGCTCGTGGTAGTATTAGCCAACTACAACGGACTTACGTGCGCGTGGTTAATTTGACTTGTTCTACCACAGGCCAGTTTGTGCCCATTATTAAACAGTTAATTTATAACGGACTTCGAATGTCTGTGGTGAAACTGAACCTTCTACAACCGGTTTTACGCTCGTGATAAATCAATCGTGGTTGATTAGGTGCTGTCTTGTCGTTATCAGGTATCTGCGGCGAACCAAACTCGTTGGACTTTTTGCCATCCTATATGTCAGACATTGTTCCAGTTTTATATTTTGAAAGGAATGAGATTTTGAGTTTGCAAATCAGAAGCGTGGTGACAAATCTTCACCCTAGAGAGCAATTCTGCAGTGTACACAAATTGTGTGGTTTACACAAAAAGAATTTACCCTACAATACCAGCATCAGGGTTTCCAGGTCCCAGCACCATTAGAAATCCTCCACACAAATATAAATAAATAAATAAAAAGGTTCAGACTTGGCAAATGACGCTTCTGGATTTTGCTTCTTGCATAAACTTTTTTTCTCATGAATAAAAAAATAGTCATTTGTAAGTGTAAACTCTTAGATTTACTCTCGTATAAATGATGAGTTTGATACTAAATTGTCATTGAATAAATTGTGTGGTTTAACCCAACCTCAATATTAATGTTGTGTATCAAAAACAACAACATCCCTATTTTTTTGTTGTCCCATTTTAGAAGCCACATTTTTGCTAGTTTGTTGGTTCATTCACCAAGTAACGTGGTATCTATTATCTGTAATATATAGGTATTAATGTTGTGCATAAGAGAGAATCTTGTCTGGAAAAAAAAAAGAAATGAGAATAGTATGAAAACTTTCTCTTGTCAAAACAAAGTACAATGAAGAATCGAACCAAAATGTGTTATGCACAGTAAATTGAGCACCCGACAAATGGAAATTTATTGACGCGAAAGGATTGCAAAACAGTATAATTGACACCACAAAGTACATGTATGCATGTAGCATTACATCACTTTGCATCATCATGCATGGGAGGTAGATATCTACATAGCTTTTGGAAGATGAGACCTTTCATTATTTCGGGTGTTTATCATGTAACTTTCGAAATAGACACTTTGGATGCGGTCCCTATCTATCAATATTCTTTGATTGAAATCTTGTTAGTTTTTAGTTTTTTATTGAGGTCCCTGATATTAATGTAATAATGTAAGTTACTATATTTTTTTAATTAAAAATTAAAAATTGAAAATTTTAATTGTTTATATTAATGAGATTTTAAATAAAACCCATAATTTATGGGATTAAAAATAATAAAATATAAATTATTCTCTCTATTATATTGTGTGTGTGTATACATATATGTATGGGTACATTAACCAAAATTAACAAAAAAAGTTATTGTACCAAAACATGGATACATTCTCAAATCAACGAAAAAGAATGTACCCATATAAGTTTAAACATGGATTAAAAAATTTGAATGGATTTTATATTAAAAAAGGGTACATTTTACATATAACAAATTGATATATTTGAGAATGGGTACATTTAAGATTAAAAAAATTGAAAAATTATATGAATGGGTACATTTAAGATTAAAAAATTGAGAATCTTTTTATATATAAAAAAAAACTAATAGGTACAAACTTAATTTAATTTAATTTTTTATTATTTTGGAAATGTTTGAATTGAAAATTAATTAGAAGTTTAATAGAGATGTGAGTATTAAACCCTAAATTAATTACTAATTTTTATATTAAAAAAATTATATAATAAACATGTAAATTCATTATCACATTAATGCTAAGGACTTGAATCAAAATTTGAAAACTAATAAGGTGTTAGTCAATGAACAATAAAAACTAGGGACCAGATACTAATTTTTCCCTTTCGAAAATCTCAAATAATGATAATAATAAGGATATGATTATTTGGTCTAGTAACACTTAGTTTTCATTTAATTAAAGTAAATTTTGAATTCAAATATCTTGAATGACATTTCTTAATAGAAACTATTAAAAATGAGAAAATCATATAGCTTAGATATTAGGTTAAATCTTGTGGCATTAGGAATCAAATAAACAGATGTGCCTTTCAACATAGGTTTCCTTTTCCAACAAGAGACCAAAAATTTGGAAAAACGGCTAAAGTCGGTTATATCAGGCTTGAAAATTCCCGCGAATGCCCAACTTTGAAGAATACCAAACCTTGCCTCCCACACCTATCCAATGTCTTCTGAACAAAAACTTCCCAGAAACAATCCCTTTCCTTCATCCCAACATCTCCCAAAACCCGAAATCTCAGACTCTCTCCTATCCCAAGCAAAGCATTTAACCCTCTTATATCAACCCAGCAAACAATGTCCCAATCACATCTTCACCATTATTCTAATCTTATTTCATTCTTCAACTCTCGTTTCTCCATCTCGAAATGGAATCCAAACAAACAGCGGCAGCAGCTAGTACCACCCGATTGAGCCCCTTCAAGTACTCGAAACGGGTGCTCTTGAAAACCATCTTGGAGAGAAGGGATGGTGGTTTGGAGTTAATTGGTGAGAGGGTTGTGATTGGAGGGTGGGTGAAGTCCTCCAAGGAGGTCAGGAAAGAGCCTGTGCCACGTATAGATGGTGATCATGTGCCGGGTGAACCCGAACCAAGGTCAGACGTCAGCTGCGTCGAAATTCTTCAGTCTCGGATACCTTTTTTACGAACAATTGTCAAGGTTTTGGGAGGAGGAAGTGGTGGCAATTATCCTCTTAAGGACAAGTTGGAGGCGGCGCTTCATAAGCCTCCGCCACCTTCCACTGTCTTCTTGAAAGTTGGGGATGGTTCTTGCGTTGCAAGCCTTCAGGTAAATACGAGCACTACTATTTATACCATCTCAACTGATGATATTTTGTACCATATGCGACACACAAATTTAGAGATGGTACAAATAATTTTGTTACTTGGAGTAATTATCCAAGTTTTTAAATGAATTTTTATAGGCAATGATGAAAGTTGTATTTGATGTTTCTCAGGTTGTCGTTGAATCCTCCCTGGCTCCCCCAGGCCAGCTCTTGCATACTGGAACTTGCGTCATAGTGGAAGGCTTGCTGCAGAAACCTTCGGTACTACAGGGCAAACATGTTATCGAGCTGAAAGTGGATCATGTCCATCACATCGGAATAGTAGAATATAGCACGTATCCATTATCCAAAAAACGTGTGCCTCTAGATAAACTAAGGGAATTTTGCCACATTAGGCAGCGGACAACTACGGTAATTTGCATCTCCCATTGTTATTTGGTTGCGCTTCTTCAACTTTTTTATATCTGTTGTGAAATTAAGTGTTTGACATAATGCAATTAAATTTTGATCATGACAAAGGGTGCATATGATTGATGTACACTCTGGTTTATTTCCTAACAGCTTACGTTTTTTACGTCTAGTGATTCCTTAATACGATATTACATATTCTACTTACTTATTTAGGTGCAATCTGTTATGCGAATCCGCAATGCCTTGGAGTTTGCAGCTCACACATTTTGTCAAAACAATGGTTTTCTTTCGGTGCAAGTACCCATTATAACAACTACAGACGGCAAAGGATCCAGCGAAAAGTTCCATGTCACTAGCCTTTTCACCGAAGCAGGTGAAAAGGAGGAGCCTAAGAAAGCTGTTGCTGAAATTGATGGTGTTAGTCTAGATGTTATCAAGGCTGCAGTAAAAGAGAAAAGTAACTTACTAGAGGAACTCAAGAGGACAGACAGCAATAAGGAAGCAGTAGCTGCTGCAATGCAGGACTTAAACAAAACAAATGAGTTAGCATCACAACTGGAAGCAAGAGAGAAATCAAAGCCGAAAACTTCTCAGAAGGTTGACAATGTTAAATCTTCTGAGGGTTACTTCTCTAGCCCAACTTATCTAACCGCTTCTGGCCGGATGCATCTGGAGAGCTACGCTTGTGCCCTTGGAAATGTGTACTCATTTGGGCCAAGATTTCGAGCAGAGAAAGGAGAGTCCCCAAAACATGCTGCAGAAATGTGGATGCTTGAAGTTGAATTGGCCTTTTCAGAATTAGAGGTATAAGTTTATGTTTTTGGCATGAGTAGGTGTGTTATCTCTTTCTTTGTCACATCTAACAATTACCTTCTCGAGCTTTCAGGAAGCAATCAATTGTGCTGATGACTTTTTCAAGTTCCTCTGCAAATGGGTAGTGGAAAATTGTTCCGAAGATATGAAATTTGTTTCTCAACGAATCGACAAAACCAGAATTGATCGCCTTCAGTCGATCATTTCAAGTTCATTTGAAAGAGTTTCCTACAGTGAAGCATTAGATGCATTAAAGAAGGTTTTACTATATAACATTGTCCTTGAGTATAATTCTGACAATCATTTCTTTCTCCAGCTATATTATTTACGAAAGTTAATCGATTTTAAATTGCCAGGTTACAGACAAGAAAATTGAGACAAAAATTGAGTGGGGTGCTTCACTAACTGAAGCAGATCTAAGGTATGCAAATGAACATTGTGGTAATAACTAAATTAACCAGTATCTCAGTTGAGGTTCTTAACATTTTTTTTTTTCATGCATTACAGTTATTTGGCTGATGAGATATACAAGAAGCCTGTAATTATATACAATTATCCAAAAGAAACCAAGCCATTTTATGTCCGGTTGAACGATGATGGAAAAACAGTTGCAGCATTTGATATGGTTGTTCCAAAGGTAAGCTCATACTTGCACTTTAAGAAACCATGAGAAACATTTTATCAAAGCTTCCCCATCCCTACAAAAGTGCAAATTAATTGAAAACTACTGAAAAATGCTTATTTTTCTCAGGCTGGGAGATTATTTTCTGGTAGCCAAAATGAGGAGCGCATCAACATTCTAACTGCAAGGTACTCACTTGCATTAATAATCTTATATAATAGCCAAAAACTCAAAAGGTTGTTCTTTCTTTCTTGTGACCAATGAAACTAATAAATAAATCTCAAATTTTGGTGTTTCTTGTTTGCAGGATTAAGGAGTTGGGATTGGCAGCGCAGCAGTATGAATGGTACTTGGATCTTCGCCGGCATGGAACGGTTAAGCACTCGGGATTCAATCTTGAGTTTGATCATATCGTTCTGTTTGCTACTGGCCTGAATGATGTAAGGGATGTCATCCCCTTTCCCAGAAGCCATGGCAAAGCCAACTACTAGTCTACTTTGGGTACAAATTAACATGTAAAGGGCCTAATGGGTGAAAAATTGTGTACATACATTGATGGAAAACATATGATTTCATACATGTGAACGAATAAGGAGATTTGTGATTGGGATGCAAACCTTGTAAATTTGTTTGTAATTGGGGATGCAAGCCTTGTAAAAATTTGTCCGTTCTTTCTTTGAAATTTGAATCATTTGGCACCAAAATATGGAATTCCATTAGCTTTAAGGACAACTTAACAAACAGATAATAAAACACGGTTCAGTGCCCCTCTTTATTGCACTTTGTACATCTTCTTTTCGGAATATCGTATACTAGACGTACAAATTTTATGGATAAGCTATAGCCATTACATTATTATCATCCACGGCATGCAGGGTATTGTTTGAATCAAGAGGGTAGAAAAATGGATAGAGCTCATATCTAACGTAGCAGCTACTATACAAAACTCTACATCCCTTTCTGTTGTTACAAAAAGTTGGGAAATTTCCCACTGCAATAGCTAGGCACTGAGAGCAGCCTAGCTTAGACAAGTCCCTTGTGCACTGCACCAAAGCATAGAGTGTCACAAATGGTGATAGCTTTGTCTCACCTTTCCCGAGCCCTCCACTCTCCGGCACAACAGCTTGTTTCCTAATCTTATCTGTCAGAGCTCCTAATTCCTCATTAAACTTCTCGGGGTCGGTCACATTGTAAACATTATAGTAAAATATACCATATGATGTGTCAACTTCCCCAATGAAGCTCTTGTCACTGTACCTCAAGAAGCAATAGTCATACCAAATTCGCGCGTCTGCTTGGTTCGGACAGCGCTGGCGGATTTGCTTCGCAGCGTCTTGGATGCAACTTGAGCAGTCTTTGGTGCCCACAACGTCACCTCTGCACTGAGCCAGGCCATAAACTTGGTCTTGCTTTTCCCCATAGGTGGTAGCCAAAAAGCCGGTTGAGGCAGTTTTCGGAACCAATTCAGCCAACAAGCTATCAATATTTTGTGATATTTGAGTGCCATTACTTATTTTAGTGCTATCTTTGTTGCAGAAATCTCCCAAAGGATCTTGAGATTCTGCACTGCAATTGCTTAAAACTAGCAAATAGAGAAGAATGTGGTATGAAAAGTTCATAATCTTCATATTTTGACTCACTTCAAAGCATAGCTGAAGATAGATTTTGTGAGGTGGTTGTTTATATGACAAGCAGTGAAGTGGAGATGGAAGTGGAAGTGGGGAAGCCATTACAAATTAAGCACACATTTTTGACTTTGTTGGCTCACTACATTATATCACCAAAGACTGGAAAAAGGAAAGTAAAGGCTTCCAGTAGGAGATTAGATTCCTTGGCTCCCCTCTTGTTCAAGTCAACAGATTCAAACCTAGAGTAAAATTGGCCATTCCAGAACGATTTGAGTTTGTAATATCTTAGGCTAGTGCTTCTTTTAATCATAACTACTTTAGTCTAAGCTTATCTCTCGTGCTTTCTATCACTAAAGCAGTAAGCGTTTCAGAAAAAAAAAACTCATTCAAGTAAGTTTGGCACACATATACATTCATATAATCTAAGTTTGTGTTTAATGGCCTAATTTGGATTAGTTTATTAATATTTAAAAAACCATGATTTAGTACTGACTTGGTACTGATGTACTTTTATAAAAAGTGGGTATAAAAAAAACTGAACTAAAAAATGTGTTTGGTAAATACTTAAAAACAGCTTATTTTCATAGTTTTTGATGAAAAAAATCTGAAAACGTGAAGCAGCAAAAATAAGCTTATTCTCACAGCACAGCAGAAGCAATTTTTTTTCAAAACACAACAATACCAAATCAATCGGCATAAAAACCCTAGCATATACGGTATCGGTCCTCACCGCATGATTGATAATATCTAGTGGGTTTTCACCCTCATCAATAAACATGGTTATATCATAACGCAATTGTTTTCGTGATTAGGATTTATCTTAAATTAACCCACCTTTTTTATTGTTTTTTTCTTTGCATGCTTATCTAATGTAACTTTATATAAACTTAGGTTTTTATCACAAATAGTTCTTGAAATTGACTCTCACCATCAAGATGATCCTTAAAATTGAAAATCAATCAATGTAGTCCTTGAAAATAGGTGTCACAAATCAATGTGGTCCTTCTGTCACAATTCTGTTAAAAATTTCGTTAAGTAACAATGTGGCACATAAATGGGTTTCATAAGTCCTATTTTCTCACAAATTGTTTTTGAAATTGACCCGCGATATCAAAATGGTCCATGAAATTGACCTGTGACATCAAAATGGTCCTTGAAATTAACATGTGACATCAAAGTGATCCCTGAAATTAAAATTTGATCAATGTAGTCCCGTAAATAAGGGTCCCCAATCAATGTAGTCATTCCATCACAATTATGTCAAAAATTCTGTTATGTGCTGATGTGACACAGAAATGGATCACACAAGCCTAACTAAATTAAAAAAAAATTACAAATAGGCTTAATAATTTAATTGTTAATAAAAAATTGTGAACCCAAAAACCCAGTCCTACAATCACCTCTAATCCCAATCCACATTCCTCTACCTTCTTCGCTGTCTATTCTCTAAAAAAACCTCAATACATCCAACTTTACACACTTCGACACCTTCACCAAATTGAACCTGGATCAAGATCACCTTTGATGACGACTTGGCTGATTGGCAACGACTTTTGGGACATCACCGTTAACATTTAGGTGATCAATATCTTCACAACATTAATATTGGAGAGCTTGTTCGGCGCTTCTGTAACGACCCATCCCTAAATATTATGGTTTTTATAATTTTAAAATGAGATATTACGAAAATGCCCTTTGAGGCAAAAACGTTAATTTTTGTTGACCACCTTGTCGTGTCACATAAGATTCATTTTCTTGGCATATCCTTGTAGCACTCGTCACTACGAGGGTGTGGGCGCAAGCGGAATCGAAATTGGAGTTATGATGAACGTTTTATGGAGCTATGAAGTTAAGGGGTAAAATAGTCATTTCACTATTCTAGATATTTTTGTTAATTTATAAAAATCTGTCACTTAGGGCTACACCCCACTTCCCCTTGTGCCACATGTCTTCCCCTCCCCCAATCTCTGGGACTCTCTCGATCTCTCTCTCCCTCATTTTTCTATCACCCTTCCCCTCCCCCCCCCCACCCCCCCCCCCCCCCCCCCCCCCCCCCCCGGAGCACACCCACGGACCCCTTACTCACCATTTTCACCTCAAACCAACCACCACCTCGCCACCCTTCCTTCGGCAAACCGCCCAGACCACCATCACTTCCCCTAACTTGCTTTGGTCGCCAGGTGGATGGTTCGAAACGCACAGTGGCCATTGCCACTATTCTTGATTTTCCTGGCGATTCCTCGATTTTCCGATGATGATGAGTCTCGGGACTTCCTTAATCTTCCTTATCTAGATATCCTAACTTTAATTGTTAGGTTAGACATGCATATTTATGAAATTCTGGTGCAGATCAATTGGAGGAAAAATTCCCCAAATTTCGGCGAATATCCGACGGCTTCGAACCCTTTTTCGGCCAACTCCAACCACAGCTGAGGAAACCAAAGGTATAATCTTCTTCGTTGTTCCTTGGGCTTCATTTTGGTATGTAGAAGGACTAGGTTTAGTTGAGATTCGAGGTTGATCAAAGCTTTGGAACCTCCAACTTTCTTTTTCGTGGAGTCCACCCAACCTACGATGTGGAATCGGGTTGACTCGACCTGCAACTCAAAACCAGGCACAAACCTTTGGGCCATGTATCAAGCCCAACTCATTGACCCTAACATATTTATCTTAACCCAGGCCCAACCCACTTACCGTAACCCGGATCCAATCCAATGACCAGGACCCCATCTCAGTTCCATGGTCTGCGTGTGGGTGTGCGTCATGGCCGATGCACGTCTCTACTGGAGGTACTGTGCTGTAATATCCTCAAAATTTTAGGTAATGATTAAGAGTGAATTGCTTGCGGCCATTAAAAGTTCTCTTACTTTTGAGACCAAGCTTTGGCTTGAAAAGAGAAGAACTAAAAGAAAAGAATTCATGTAAAATTAAAAAAAAAAGGGAAAAGGGGATGGGGTTTCTAGAAAACCCCCTCATATTGCTGTTTTCCCTTTCAGCCGAAAGGAATGAAAGGATTTATCCCTTTTATCCCTTAAATTGTCAAAACAAAAATTGAAGGAGGAGGAAATTAGCTTTCCTTTCCTCTATTTGTAAAGATTAGAACAAGTGAGGATCTTTCCTTTGTCTCCATTTAAGGTATCTATTTCTTACCCTTGGAATCTAATTGTTATTTGGTTTGATAACCCATGAATTAGTTTGGGTGGGAGTAGGAAACAGGAAAGTATCATAGTTCATGCTATAGTTTTAGAGTTGAGCATCAAGTGTTTGATTAAAGCCCCCAATTAATCTTGAATTAGGGTTCGTTGTCTGATATTTTGTATAAGTGGTGTGTGATGATTTTTCTTTTTATAGATAAGGAGGAGAAGACCAAGGTGACTATGGAACAAGTTGACGAACACCCTGGGAGTTGAATATCAAGAAATTGTGTTGAGGTAGGGGAGTTTTAATCAAAAAGAAATATTTTGGATTTTCATTTTTACTTGATCAAGGATTGTTGGCATTTGAGCACTATTTGAAGCTTACCTAAAGTGTTTTTCTTTTTTCGATTATATGAAAGAAGTGAAGAAAATATTTCTCTATGGTTTGATCTTAATGATTCGAATTCCGTTGCTACAACTTTGGTGAGTTTAAAATGATTGAAATGATTTTTCAAGATTTTGTTTTGATGTGCATGCCTCTTATTTTACTCAATATCGAATTTTGAAGCATTTTGATACGAATGTTCAAATTGTGAAAGAATATGGAAAGTAGTATAATACCTGTGCACAATGACTCGTGATGTTGTTGATTATGGGCACAATGACCCAATGTTCCCCGGGAAGAGCTCCATGTATGGAATGTGAGAATGAGTTATCAAAGTGATAAATACGTGTGATATGTAAATTGGCCAGTTATTACTATTGTTCGTTCCAATCTGCTAGTCACTTGTTTGGGATAATAGAAAATCTTTGAGATTAGTTGTGTTTGTGTTTCTTTAAATGATAATGGCTTTATTATTCTTATGACAAAGGAAGTGACTTCTGAACCAGTGTGTTGTACCGTTGTTAACAAAGCTACTAATGTTCTAAAACTTTGGTTTTTCTGTCATATGTTACCTCCAAGCATTTTTGGAGCATATTTAAGATTGTTGGATTTTGTGGTAATGAATATAAATGTTTTCGAATTACTTTTATTATTTTCTGGCATGCACCATAAATTTTAAATGACTACAGACTTACTGAAAGCCCCCTACTGGGCATTTTATGCTCACCCGTTTTTCTAAACATGTACTTTCAAGTGTGTAGAGTCGGCTAGCTAATTTTCAAGTGGCAGCTCTAGTGTGGGATAGTAGAAGGGAGTCCAGACGTACACTTCCTTTGGGTGAGCTGCCAAAGTGTTTGTATAGTTAGTCTCTATCTGTAAATGATCCTTTTGTGCGTAGTAGACTAAAATGATGTCGACCTCGGTGGGTTTAAGTTTCTACTTACCTGGGCTATGAAAACCATGTATATGTAATTACTCGTCTTTTGGCTTATATAGTTTTGCACATGTACATTTTCCTCAAATGGCCTGAATATGTTTCCTTGTAAGAAGCCTTGAAAGCCTTTTGTGAACTCATTATAATCTATAAGGTTTTATGAATGACTTTTGAAGAACCACTATGAACTTGGTTATGTTTAAAACTGAGGGTGTGTTTCTACTACCTAAGTGGTATTTTGCAAAATTTCAGATTTTTGTTCTTTGGAATATAGACAGTTTATTTACAAAGTAATTTGGTGCTGCTGAAATTGTTTTTACAGGAAAACAGCAGCATGCCTGTTTTAGATTTAAATTTTCCTATAATTCTCGAACTCGAAAATCAATGAAATTTTGACACAACTTAGATTCATGTGTCTACTTTGGATCTGGAAATTTTCACTCGTTTTGGTTGAACGAGCTATTTTCGGTGAATTTTACGGTTCAGGTCGTTTTTGTAGTTTGTATATTATCATGAGATCTTTAATTTTTTTTCTCAAAAATTGACTTTTGTAGTTTGATTTAATGGAATTGTGGAATTTAAATTTTCGTTGAGATAATCTTAAAATGAGATATGTTTTACACCCTTGAACAACCACTTTGTCTAGTTATTCTCTTAATCTCACACCTCGAGTTTTGGGATGTGGCATGTGCTCTACTGCAGTGGACGGTGGTGACCACGGCGGCGCCGGCGACCTTTCTGGCGACCCACATCAACATGTGGCCTTCCAGGCCACCGCCTTGTGGCAGCGTATGGAAGAACCCGAGGTCCCTCCTAGGTTTTTCGACTTGCCGAATCCGAATCAGCTATCCGTTTTCTGAAATTCGATCGTTTTAATAGAGTTTTACTAAATGACCTCTATATGTGGTTAGGTGCATCAGTTGGAAGTGATACCACCTCGCTAGTTCGAGTGGCTCTCGGGCAATGAAATACTTGTGAGTGGACCCCTTCTTAATTGCATGTTTTTATAAAATATTAGGTTTGCATGCATTTCATATTTCATGATTTGAGTATGTTTTATATTATATTTTTACGGATTTCTATAATTATGACTTGAGGAGAATTTATGAATTATTTAAATTGTAAGGAAATATTAATGATTTATTGAATTGACATTTTACTAACGGTTATGAATATTTGGATTTACGTATTTGAAATTCTCTGGATTTACGGATATGAATTATCATGGATTTTTATGTTGAGACTTTGAGCTTTTGAGCTCTGGTGATTGCATATGAGTTTTGAGGTATGTTTTCGGTGCTTATCTAGCGGGTATTGATGATATACCCGGTATGTAGACGTCTATGGTCATAGGATACAGTTTATGATATTGATGATATGCCCCCAGCTTCACTAGCCCGGGGTTAGTGTCGGTATGATATGTTATATGTATAGGTTTCTTCTCCGGTGTAACCTGGAGTCGTACAACTTCACCTTCGAGTGATAGAGCCCCCATTTCTTCTCTGGCATAACTTGGAGTTGTACAGCTTCACCTTCGGGTGATGGACCCACTGCATATACATATATATGTTATATCCTCTTTTCTGGCGCAACCCAGAGTCGTACAAATTCACCTTTGGGTGATGGACCATGGTTTCTTCACTGGCGTAACCTAGTGTCATATAGCTTCACCTCTAGTGATGGTTATGCCTTCGGGCCACTATGATACCCCTAGTGAGTACAATATTGATGAGATTTACAGATTTGCCCTCGGGCAGCTATAGCACCATTATTGAGCATTGTTTTACATGTACATGTTTTACGAACGTTTTCATGGCATGCTACAGTTTTCAGAAAACCTATTATGTAGTATTATATGTGTTTTCAAAACAGGAGATTAATATGTTCATAAAAAATGGTTTTCTTAGTATTAGTACTATTATTATAAACATTGGTCCACTCACTCTTTTGGTTTTACGCCCCCTTAAGGATTTAGATTCGAGGCACACGATCCCGGCGTCACGGCACTTCTGCTTAAGCATCTTCGAGTCTACTTTGTGTATGATCCATTCCTCAGTTCGTATCTTTTTATAATAATTCTTTCACATTATTCTTGATTAGTTATATGCTCTGACCACGGTTCTGCTTTAGTATATTGTTTCTAATCACATATTTCATCTGTATGCATGTTTAAAATGGCTTCGTCACACTCGGGTGTTGGCATCACATGTCTATCCTGGTATTTGGGGATATTAGGATCGGGGCATGTCATTTCCCTGGTGATCTGGTGACTCAAAGAATGGCGAGGTCTACCTTGAGATAATGAGGTTATAATTGAGGTGCATCAATTTTTTGTTGAAAACTATTTCCAAACCCCCTCTTAGACCTTGGTTAAGTCTTGTGCCTTTGAGAATTTATGTAAGGGATCTCTCTTCGGAGTAGGTCCTACTATAAGAAAAAAATTCTATTGTGCAAAAAGGTATCTAGACAACTTTTTAATTAATTATTGTACCCACATCAGCACATAACAAATTTTTTACAGAATTGTGGCGAAATGATCATATTGATTTGCAACACTTATTTTCAAGGACTACATTCATCGATTTTCAATTTTAGGGACCATCTTGATGGTGTGGGTCAATTTCAGGGATAATCTTGATGGTGTGAGTCAATTTCAAGGACCATTTGTGATAAAAACCCGTAAATCTTGTGGGGCCTATTTATGTGCCACATCAACATTTAACAGAATTTTTAACAGAATTGTGACGGAATGATCATATTGATTTGCGACACTTATTTCCAGGGACTACATTAATTGGTTTTCAATTTCAAGGACCATCTTGATGGTGAGAGTCAGTTTTAGAAACCATTTGTGATAAAAACCCTATAAACTCTATAAATAAATTATGCATTAGAATATGGTTTGTCCTTTAAAGAAGAAAGGAAAAAGGCTGCGGCTGCTACCATTAGTTTTGAAATACAAAAAGGGGTACCAAAAACCACCTCAATTATAGGTCCAACCATAATCTCATACCTCATGTTTGAAAAATTACAATGTCATACCTTATCCTACAAATTCGTTTCAATGTCAGACATCCGTTAGTTTTTCTGTTAAATGATGACGTGGCTTGAGATTGGCCCTACTCTTTAGTCCAAATGCATTAAAAAATTAAATCATAAATTTATTTAAATATTTTTATTAACAAAGTGGGACCCACCCCTACAAACTCATCAACCTCACCAAATTAATCTTTGAAACCAAACTCCCCCATAATCTTCCTCTTCTTCATCTCCACTTTACACTTTTCTGTTTCCTTTCTCATCTCCACTCTACACCATCGTCGTCCGCCACCGCCTCTCTCCCTCTCTTTAACTGATGTTGCCGCCAGTCCTTACAAAAACGAGGCATTTTCGAAAAATCTCTCCATCTCTTCTTCTTCTTGCTGATGTGGCATCTCCTCCATGGGCATAGCAAAGATGGGCATGGCTCGAGGCGCTCTGGTTCTCTGGTTCTCAAAGAAAGGCCACCCATAATTAGTTCTCTGTCTGAGGCACTTTTTCACAGCGCGGTGTCTCTACAAGAAATTCTTCATCTTGCGGCGACATTGCATGTGGATTTCGATGACTCGCCGAACTCGTAGTTGCACCTGGTCGCCACGATCACCACCAACTCTTTCCACTGACTCGAGTTCTGATGGCCCCTCCTTGGCTGCACCGTCTCCTCTTAGGTTCACGGCAATGGCTGGGGCTTCCTAGTAGAGGTTGTGGGCGACGACAATGATGGTGCAGACATTGATGTGGGGGTGATTAGGGCTAACAATTTGAAATTAGGGTTAGGGTTTGGGTTTGGGGGAAATTAGGGTTTTTTTGTTTGAAATTGGCATGGAGATTGTGGGTGTTTGGTTACAGATAAATTTGGTGAGAGTGGGTCCCACTTATTTTATAAAAATATTAAATTAATTTGTTATTTAATTAATTTTTTAATCTAGTTGGACTAGGGAGTGAAGCCCACGTTAGCATTTAACAGAAAAATTAATAGAAAAATTGACGAATGTTTGACTTTGCAACAAATTTGAAAGATGAGGTATGACATTGTAATTTTTCAAACATAAGGTATGAGATTATAGTTCAATCCATAATTGAGGTAATTTTTTGTAATTTACTCTAAAAAAATAACGCCGCTTCCGTTGCATTTTAGTGCGTAGCAAATTTAATCACCGGTTTTCAACGAATGTTTTTGCAAGAGTTTTTCTTTTTGAAAAATGAATGTCAGATTGTCCAAGGCTTATTATATTAACACCCCACAAATTGTTGAATAAACCCCACATACTTAATACATCCCACATTTACTTTTTCACTTAAAAATTATCTTAATACACCCCACATACTTTTCCATAATACCCTCATACCCCACATTCTCAATATACACCTTATATTTTGTACATACACCCCACATCTTCTATACACCCCACACTCAACCTCCAATTTCCATTCATCTCCTTCTCCAACATTGACTCCTTTCAACATAAATGGACATCCGCATTTTTTAGTACCAATATTCCTGGGTTCTTTTTTCTTCTTATTATTTGCATCAGAATTTTGGTCATTAATATCAGACTTCCTCAATATGGATCGATACTCACCATGTCTCTCACAAGCAAATGTTATTCGAGCTCTCTTCCTCCTTCGGTCAACCCCTCCCGCATTATACCTCTTAATGACAATAACCATATTATTCTTTTTTCCTTGTGCGCGAGTCCAATCAAGCAAATCATTTTTACTTTTGAACACCTGTACATACAAGATCATTGCCATTTTCCACTAACAAAATGTTTGTAGACATGCTAAGATTCCAACCCATATGTTATTCCCTATTATGAACCTAATGCACTGTGCTGCATAAAAGAATGCAAGAGTTTCCATGAAAGTCACAGATGCACATTCAATATACTAAAAATAGTTACCTTGTCAGTTTTAAATGCGTTTGTGTAATCAACAACGCTCGTTGTTGCAACCTCACTATCCCCTATAGAGGTATTGCCTTGTATGCTATCCTATTTAAATACACCAAAAATTATTATCAAATCCTCATTTATTTACTAAGAATCATACACCTCAATTATTTGTTAAGAACCATACAACTCAATATCAATAGGCAGAGTGGTACATGCCAACAAACTTGTGATGCATTTTTAGGTCCAACCTCCAAAATATTTTGTCGCTTTCCAATGTTCATTTCAAGGGACATAACCAAACCTTCTCTAAGAGGATCACTGGCTGGATTTGTAACCTGCAAAGAAGAAAATGAATAACCAATGGAAGAAAAAAAAAAGGAATATGAAATTAACCAAACCACCGATGAAACATAGTTGAGGCCATAAGGGATATGAAAAAGGCATATGAAGTCTTACCTCATGTGAAGGTTCCGAATTTTTTTTCTCAATCAACATGTTTATAGTTTCATTGATTAGGGTTTTGTTCAACAATGGAGGGTGGGAGGGTTTTGATAGTTGAGAAGATAAATAATAGGGTTTAGTGATTTGGGGTGTATTTTGAGATTTTTATTTCATTTTTTTAAAACCTAATAAGGTCAAAATTGTCATTGCATAGTGGGGTAAATAAGTCATTTAATATTAAATTTTAATGTGAGGTGCATTCAACATTTTGTGGGGTGCTAATAAAAAAAGCATTGTCTAAATATTATTTTTGAAAGCAAGTTTGACGGCAGCCGTCAAACGGAGTTGGTTGGTCTTTAAAAATTATATTATTTTATATATTTGCATGATCATGTTATTTGAAGAAAATTAAGGTTCCACCATAAAATAAATTGGTCATATAAGGAGTAGTCCAACGTCTTATAAGCCTTTACAAAGTTTCTCTTTTCACCAATGTGGGACTATTTTACCTTCATATTCTCACACGCTTTCTCACGCATGGTGAATTTTCAAGCCAAACATGTGGACAACACGAATTGGGTGAAGAAAGTTGACCTTCCACCATAAAAGAAATTGGCAATATGGGAGTAGCCCAACCTCTTATAAGCCCTTGCAAGGTTTTTCCTTTCATTATTATCCTATAGAGTTCGGGAAGAATGTGACTAACAACCACGTTAGTATCTTGCAAAGTTTAAAAAGAAAGTTATTAACGACCACGTTAGTGTCGTGCCACTTTCACTCAAATGCTGAAGAGGGATCGAGTTGTTGAAATATCCCATATCGACCATATCTCTGAGAAAAGAAGGGTTTAAATGTCCTAACATCGCTCCAACTAATACCGAGGTCTTTTATGACAAATGTTAAAATCCCACATCGGCTAGAGAAAGAAAGAAAGAAAGAAAAGTTTAAATATCATAATCCCACTCCAACTAATAACGAGGCATTTTGTGATAAAACTGCACACCTAACGAATTTTGCAGGTGGTATTACCAAGTTGGGGACAGTATCAGTGTTGTTGGTAATGAGCCTTTTGCCTGTCTCTCTAATAATTCTACATGGTATCAGAACCAGGGAGCGGGCCAGTATTGTATTGTCACATGATGGGTGGGTTCCCTTCGCCCCGCATGTAAGCTGAGTCCTATTGACTTCACGTGGTTGCCGATGTGTGGATCTTCTATGTGTGACCCACTAATTAGGTCTCACGTGAGGAGATGTGTTGAAATCCCACATCAGCTAGAGAAAGAAAAAAGAGTTTAAATATCTTAAACCCACTACAACTAATACCGAGGTTTTTTGTGATAAAACCTCACACATGATGGATTGTGCAGGTGGTAATTACCAAGTTGGGAACAATATCAATGTTGTTGGTAATGAGTCCTTGGCCCATCTCTCTGATAATTTTATAATAAAACCCCACACCTGACAGATTATGTAAGTGATAATTACCAAAGTAGAGACAATATCAGTGTTGTTGGAAGTTGGCTTATGACCCGCCTCTTTGATAATTCTACATGAGTAGCAAAGCGTGAAGACAAAACTGCCTACTAATAGGTGTGTCTAGTTGAATGAGTTTTGTAAGTCTTTCTATACTCATTTCTCTTAGCGTGTGTATTGGCTTGGGAGCCGAGGAATTTCTCAGTAGTGGGTTTTGCCTCGTTAAATCCTACATACTATGTGAATATTTTATTTATCTTTTTTACTGCATATGTGTATGATAAGTTGATATGTATTGTTAATGTGAAAATTAAATTGAAAATTGATTTTGAATTTTTAAGTTGTAACCTATTCATCCTTCCAGATTAACCTAGTACCCATCTGAGAACTTTTACTTACTACACATATAGTAGGCTTAATCCCCCTTAACTTAAGCATGGCATATTTTCTTACTACAAATGGAGGTTTTGTAGGGAAGGACTCCTTCAGAGAATTGATTCTTTTTTTTCTTTTTCTTTTTTCCTTCTGGTTTTTTATTTATTTTTGGACTAAGGTCTGTTGAGAGGACTGAAATTTGGACTTGGGCTTAAGGAAGTTAACGGAATGGGCTGACGGAGAAATACTTTTGTCAGGGGCACATGTTGGAATTAAAGTAATTGGTGCACTCTGGGCCTTTTATTCTGCGTGCTGGGCTTTAGTTTCTAAGCCTAGCTCCCGTTAATTTTGTCCTTATCATTACTAAAAAGTGATTTAACTATTTTTTTTATTATAAAAAATAATAATACTGAAGTACTCACTTGTGTACCATAACAAAATGCGAAACAAGAAAACTAGCATAAGCATGGTAGAGCATGCTTTATGGGAACGCATGCCGTCATGTGGTGTGTTTATAAACTCATCAATTACTATATACGAATTTGAAACGTCGCGTGACGATTTAATTGTAACATTCATGTCATGATTGAAATGGTGATCGATGTTCTTGTTATCATCAAATGAAACCACATGCTATCATAACGTCCAAATAATTTTTTTTTTCCAATAAATATTGTCACAAATCGCTGTCCGGCTTGCTTTCAATATGAGTACCCACTTAACCGACACAACCATATCGATTAATTATAGCTTAATTTGTATCTGCATGCAAATAAAAGCCATTTATGGTCACCACACACCCATAAAGGGTAGGATATACTTTGTGTTAATGAATTTCGTTATTTTTCTTTTAAAAAAATATTATAATTGGAGAATTCTATTTTCTTAATAATTATTTAAAAATACTTTAACAAAAAATTAATTAAATTAGATATTTGTAGCAATTAATATGTAAAGAATACATGGATGGTTTTTCTTGAGGATTTTTGTAATTAAAATTGTTGATTAGTTCAATAAATGGCTAAATGGTTATGCAAATGAACAATTACGATTATAAAAAAAATGAACAATTACGATTATGATTTTTATTTTAATAGTGAAAAAACATTAATTATAACTGAATGGACAAAATGTGCGCTTAATGATGAACACAGTTATTGTCTCAAGAAACATTCACGTGAGTGAGATACTACGGTGACGACACCTAAATTTATTAACGCGTTTTTATATGAATAAATTGAGACACATACCACTATGTAATTGATTTGTAATTGTGCTTGTGATGGACAAAAGCATGTCATTAGAATTAAGTGTGGTTTCCTTAATATCCCACTCGCAAGTCAAAGGCCAAACCCCAAAACTCAACGGATAAAAAAGTATATATAACAACAAAAAGAAATATTAAGAAAATCACCAAAATTTGATTAACCCGCCAATTACGCAGCATTGTCCTAAGCTAATTTCAATCTCTACAAAACTAACCCGAACTTCCTCGCATGCACACACACGCGCACAAAACGCCTTTCCTTTCCATAAAAAGTCCAAGCAAGTCAGTGTCTCGAAGAAAACTCACGGAGAGAAACCGAGAGAGAGAGAGAGAGAGAGAGAGAGACCCAATGGAGGAAGGGCTCGGAGGAGAGGAGTACTTGTTCAAGGTGGTGCTAATAGGCGACTCGGCGGTGGGCAAGTCCAACCTCCTCTCGCGGTTCGCCCGCAACGAGTTCGACCCCAACAACAAGGCCACAATCGGGGTCGAGTTTCTGACCCAAGAATTGGAAATCGACGGCAAAATGATCAAAGCCCAGATCTGGGACACCGCCGGCCAAGAGCGCTTCAGGGCCGTCACCTCTGCTTACTACAGAGGCGCTGTTGGCGCCCTGATTGTCTACGATATCAGTAGGAAGACCACCTTCGAGAGCGTCAAGCGCTGGCTCGATGAGCTTACCAGTAAGTTTTTGCATGATCCTTTTGTTAAAGATTGGTTTTTTCTGTTTGGTTGGTGAGAAAATGCGGGAAAATGAAGAATTTTTGTGGGTTTTGGATGATATCAAGTTTTGGTTAGCAGAGGGTGATTGTTTTAGCTGTATTTTTCTTTACCAGTAAGTTTTTGCCTACCCAGATTGATTTTTCCGTTTGGTTTGTGAGAAAATGTAGGAACAATGAAGAGATTATTTGGTTAATGAAATTAGGGGTGGTTCGGTATGAGATTCCAAATCGAAAATGGAATCTCAAATCGCAAACCGAAAATTTTCAGGACGGGAATTTGAAGACTATTCCTAAACCAAAATTTTGGTATTCCTAATTTTTGGAATTCTTGAATTATTTTCGGTATTTTAGGATGGTTTGGTATTCATAAATTTATACAAATTGAAATAGCAATCATTCGTACAAGTTAAATTAACATGTAACCCAAATAAAATAAGTAATAAAATCCAAAAGCAAAAAAATAAGTTACAAACCTAATATGTTAAAAAACTAACAACACAATTTTTTTATTCGTATCGGCAAATGTGGTGATAAATGGTTATGGTTACTACTTGTAGACCATACAAATTATATTGCTACTAGTAGTTAGCAACCGTTCGAATGTATAAGATATATATATAAAATGGAATCTTTAAGGGAATGGATATTCATTTTTTTATAAAAATAAGAATTAGTTGTAGGGTTCACACTACATCGACTATTAACGATTTGAACCGTTTATTTTTCAATTGTACCTCATAGATCATCTTTGCAAAATATTAGCTAAATTGGAAATGTTTAAGACATCTAATTGGGTTCAAAGAAATTAAAAAATACTTTGTTATATAAGAAATAATGAAATTTTATCTTGATAATTAAATAGGTTTTGCTTATAGTTTTCCTTTCGTTTCCAATGGTATATGGTTTTGCTTATGTTTCTAAATTCCTCAAATTGTGCAATGTGCTTGACATGATTTAGTGAAAGCGTAAGAAATTGATCGTGAATGCTTATTATATTCTGTTCCGCAGCCGAAGTTTCTTCCAGAAATATCCCGTCTAACAAATACGAACCTTAGTATTTTTGTGTGTTTACAAATAGCTGCAACTTAGAGTAATTCAGTGGCTAATACTTTGGATTCATTAAGATGCTTATAGAACTTGTTGGTATTACCCCTTAATTAGTTTGCAGGTTTTGTTTTAACTTTCTGATCATTTTGACATTCATATTCGTATTTCTAATTTATCGAGGGTCAGACAGTTAACGCTTAATTGAATGATTACGCAGCTCATTGTGAAACAACGGTAGCACGGATGCTGGTAGGAAACAAGTGTGATTTGGAGGACATTAGGGCTGTGAGCTTGGAAGAAGGCAAAAACCTTGCTGAGGAAGAAGGGCTATTCTTCATGGAGACTTCTGCACTGAATTCCACCAACGTTCAAACGGCTTTTGAGATAGTAATCCGGGAGATTTACAACAACGTCAGCCGCAAAGTCCTAAATTCTGATTCCTACAAGGCCGAGTTGTCTGTGAACCGAGTAAGCCTGATGAAAAACGGGGCAGACTCGAAAAGCCGGATGAATCTCTCTTGTTGCGGTGGATGATCCCTATTCCTTGGGTTTTACGTTTCCATTCAGAGTGTTCCTTCACCCCCAGCAGTCATTCATAAATCTTTAATTGCACATCCACAATCTGATTTTGAACAGTTTTGAATTCTTTGGAGGTTTTATTTTCAGCTTTGGTTGGGTTTTATTATTAATTATTTGGAAATTAAACTTTTTTAGTTGCAAACAAGAGTGCAGAATAGAAAAATCATTATCGGGGGAGTGAGAATTCGAACTCGAGATATCTGGTGCATAGGTAAATGTTCTTAAGCAGCTAAATTACAAACCCTTTCAACTTTTTTTGGACCAACAAAGCCTTACAATTGATCAATGATTTTTTGGTATAAGAAACAAAGGTGCACAAGGATACATTAACTATGTATCTATCAAAATAAATTTATATGTACAGTAAATTAAAAATTATTCGGAAGAACATTTACCATTACAAGAAGACCTATTTTGTTAACTCAAATCACTTTTAAGAGCAACAAAAATGAAAAAATGGCCTGTAACTACAACTACGAACATGAAACAACTGCTGATTGCGCCGCATAAATTACGGAGATGTGAGTTCTCTAAGGCTTCCTCAAGGCGGATGCTGCACCCATGACAACAGCCAAGACAATGCCAAGACCGGCTCCGAGGGAAGCACCCACAGCTGCAGAAGTAAGAGAATTTGACTTGGCTTGAGAATCACGTCCCATGGCGATTGCACGCTCTCTTGCCACTTCCACCAACAGCCTATCTCTTGCAAGTTCCTTCAAATCGAAAAACATTTAGAAGACGTGAATAATTTTGGTAGATAAAATGGTATTTATACCACTACCACCCCCGTCGACAAGCATATATGACAGTGAAACAGTAAGCAACAAATCTTGAGAGCAGAAAAACCCTATTGCAACATAAGATCTATGAAACATTTGTTCACCTGCAACGCAGCTTCCTCATGGCTCCGCAGTACATGATGGACTACTTGACGAAGAGAGTTGACACCCTCAACTGGGAGAATAATTTCTTTCTTCTGGAAAGGCCGCTTAACAAAATTGATGGGAGCAAAAAATAAGCTTTGAGCACCCATCCTTCCATCAGCATCTCCGGTGGTTGCACCCCATGACAAATTAGTGCTTGCAGCACTTGGCGTGACATATGGACAGGAATTGATAACGCCAGTGGTCCTTGGAGATGCTTGGTATGACTGGACAACAGCATCAATTGCTGCCTTCTGCTGATGAGCACTTACAGAAAATTTGTTTGTTACGGCAAGGACCCAAGGAATTCCCAAAGATTTCGCCTCATCCAGCAGAAGTGTAAGGGCTGGCTTTTGTTGCGATCCATTTGAGTGATTGAAGTGTGGTATTCTATGAGACAGGTTATGAACAAGAACAATCAAGTCGGTCTTCCGATTAAGATCACGAATTCCTGTCCATAGTTCATCTCTGAAACGAGTAGCCTCCAAATTCAGCTCCTGCAACAAAAATTCGAGAAATATGACAATAAATCATGAGAAAGTATAAAATAATCCATGCCAACAGGGACATTCTTTATCATGGAAGGAGGAAATACCTGCAAATTTACCCCTGCTGAATCACAGAAGCATACACCAAGGGAAATACCTTCTTGGGCGTCAGTTTCTGGAAGCAGATTCTCAATATTTGTAATATGGGTAATTCTGCCTTGGGATAGTATTGCCTTAAAAAGGGAAGTCTTTCCGGCTCCCTACATGGGCAATAAATCATGTGAGTAACTACATGAAATAAAATATATAAGACAAGTTTTTATTACCAAGAATTCAAGCATCAATACCTCAAGACCGAGTAACCGCACCCTACGAGTTCTCACATGCACCTCTTTAGAAACTGTGGTGAAGTCACTGGTACAAAATATGAAAAATTCACTTAACCCTTCAGGACGCATGGACTTTTCCTCATGAAATGGTCCTGAAGTGTGCTCCCTATTAAGATTAGCTGTGTTGGAATCAATAGCAGAATACACATGCATCATTGAATCTGCTTCCATCTGATGCTTTGGTGGCTGTTTCAATGGGGCTCCAATTAAGACTCGCATTTTTTGTAGTTCCAGATTTTCTCCATAATTTGAAGAATAAGCTGGGGTTGAAGGAAACGATTCTACTGTTGTTGAACACCTAATTGAAGATACAATGTTAAAATAATTGACTGCATATAGAGTAGAATCATTGGTGAAGGTTGTAATACAGTTGCACAGAACAGTACCAGTTACCATTCACTTGGGCATGCACAAGTGTACAAAGATGCAGTCCATAACCAGTGATATCAACTTTTACAGGATCTCCGTTCTTCTCACCAGGTATGCCATTCCACCCAAGAGGAGCAACTGAAGTAGCTGTCCGAATAACTGGAGACTCAACAATATGCCCAAGCTCCACAGTTCCTGCAACTGCAAGACCAAGCCACTGCTGTAGATGTGGAAACTGCTGTAGTTGTTCTATGGCTGAAAAAGGTGACGTATCATCTTTCATGCACAGGTCATAGATTCTGCAGAGGCAACAAGGTCCCGTCAAGTAAGAAATGGAAGAAAAGTTACAACAAGGTCCAAATGAAGACATGAGATTGCATTTTCCAACTACATACCGAATTCCAGGTACAAGGTGCAAGAAATTCAAATTAGATGCCCTAACTAGATTACACTGCACCTTGTCTCATTCCTGGATATAGATTTAGATCATCCGTTGTATTCATATGTTAAATGCTTGGTCACTGACATAGGTCCAAATGTGATTTGATATTTGTAAAGATTATTTGTAAGGAAAACAGGATGAAAAGAAAGCAACAAATAAGATAAACCAAAAGGCAAACATAGTCCTTCAAAACAGTGTCACACCAATTTGGGAAGAAAGGATATTGCAGCAGGTCAACAAATAATCGGATAAACAGGAGATATATTTTTGTAAGGTAGAATCATTATTACCTCTGGAAGCGAAACCTATATGACTTCATTGAATGTGATTGAAATCGTTCCCTCAGCTCCGCAATCACAGACCTGACCTGAAAATGCCTTTGCCAGAAGAAAGCAAATAAAATGAGATATTCCAGACACTATGACAACTAATAACTACGTGTAAACAAGAAAAAATGTCAACAAAAACCCTTAAACAGCAGAACTAATATTTTTTTTTTGAGAAGAAACAGCAGAACTAATATAATCCAAAAGAAAAAAGAAAAAGAAATAACTGATGGTCAAGCAAAGGAAGTGCCTACCGATGTCAACTTTGAGTACTCTGCATCTGATAGTGACTTCACTGACGAATTGTCCAAGAGATAAAGCTGGCACAACATAAAAGAATTTCAGACGAGTTCAGTTGACAACTGTAAACCAAGTTAAAAATTAGCATTTTAGGCATACAAAAGCACCAAGATAAAATCACAATGTCATCAGCAAAGAGAGCAAATAATGCCTTCATGCCGGAAACAAAAAAAATTAAATAAAGCATAACAAAAATCACTTTGAAGTACAAAGCAAGAAGGCATCAAATATGTTTCCTAACAGGTAAACCGAGACGGTATTTGCTAAAAATGTTTTATCCAAGCATATAGGTTGGGTAACGGCATAGAAGACAAATCTTGTTGACTAAATCAAGAATGCATAGCTACTGAGGACTGGCAATTAAGTACTTTAGCTTACAGCTCATTGCAGACAAACGGAAAATGTACAAAATACCATAAGCAACTTAACAATTGCAACGCCAATCTAAGATTATAGAGATCTCAGGGAGTAGAAGACACAACAAGAAAAATACTGATAGCAACCATCACACATTCAATAGTTTGGACTACTTTACAAGCCCACATACATGCACCTAAGCTTGAAGAAGATTATACAAGGGCTTCCAGTTTGTAATATAATACCTCCCCAAATGGTACATATGAAGGTAAATAAGGGACTCTGCGCCATGTGCGGCTATCCCCATTTTTTGTGGAGCTTTTTTTAGCTAACTTCCCACTTGGTGCTACACCCGGTGGCTCTTTACCAGTTTCTGAGATAGGCTTAAGAGAGATACCATCAGAACCTTCTTGTATTTCAAGAGACTGTGGTTCTACCATGTCATCATCTACTACAGTTGTCGCAACAGAATCTGATTGAGAAGATGTCTCCACAGAATCAACTTTCTTTCCTCTGTATTTGTTAAATTGTCTTCTTATGCCTTCTAAGGGAACAAGCTTCGAAAGTCTCCACATAGAAGTCTGCACAGGTCCCAAACCCAGAACCAACTGTTCGCCACCATTCTCTTTGCGTTGTCCTACTACTTCCTCGCTTTTTAACATGGATATCCTGGTAGTTCCGGTTTCAGCAGGCACTGAAGGAGATTGTGCGTTATAATGATGAAAATAAGCAGGAGACAGGATGCGAGGCACCAGATCTTCAGGAATGCAGTAACTCTTGAAGTAATGCTGCCATCCCTCTCTACTAACATAACTACAAGAAAATAGATGATAAAAAACGGAGATTTAGTTACGCTGGAATAAGAGAATAGAGACATGAATAATCTTTGCTAACTATGAAATACCAGAAAAAGACAGTTGAAAAGGGGCAAGAAACCTACTCTCTTAAAGCTGCATTCCCAACAGGGGGCTGGGAAAATGTGATGCATTTGACTTTAACATTTCCGTTCTCCTTTAATGAAGAAGAAGAAGAAGCGACCACCCTCAAAATAGCAAGGGTAGCTAATACTGCTACCTACATCGTCCAAAGAGCGAAGATAGTATGAGTTCGAACCAATAACAAGCAAAGCGATCACTAACAAGTAAACTGTCAAGCAAAACAGCTAACGGACTTACTGCTCCACCAAGTGAGTGACCACATAACACAAGGTTCCGTTTTTTCTTTTGAGCAAGCCTGTACAACTCCAACGCAGGTATCCCTTTAGCACGAGCCAAGAACCCCTAAAGATAACATTTTGAAAAGATAGCATGTTAGAAAATCATATTGGCGCATTACACAAGAGCGCGTGATTTCGTGGGTGGGACTGCAATGATACCCGATGTGCGGCAGGTTTAGCTTTATTTGCTTTTGATTCAAGAGGATTCCACAAATTTTCTCCATTTCCCTTTCCTTTTTCAGGTGGATTACATTTAGTAGTTTCAGTCCCATTAGTATCCTCCACTACATCCTCATGAAATATAGCACCTTGAAATATGTTTGCATCCGCCATCACATCCCTTCGCCAAATAACAAACAAACAAATAAACAATAATTATCGACGTAACAAATAGAAATTCTGGATGAATTAATCGAATTCAAATGATTCTTACTTGTACTGCTTGGTTCCAATGAAAGAAGCAAACAATGTATCACCGGATTCCGCCAACAAATAACTGCATACACCCAAACGCAAAACAGCTAAAACAATCGACCCCAAGAAGCAAACTTTCAAATCAAACAATCCAAGCAACGAAAAAAATCAAACACCTGTGAGGAACGTGATCCGAAGAAGGTTGAACACGCTCGAGAGAAACAATTTGTCCTCCGAAGTCGGACTTAAACTTATTCACAGCCCAAACCAAGTCCGAAGCAGGTCTCTATCCGAAGCATTGCATCAAAACATTAAGATTGCACACAAGGTGTTTGAATCTTTGATCAAATGCGAGAGAGAGGGAGAGAGAGGGAGAGAGAGAGAGAGAGAGAGATTGAAAGCTTTTCACTTTTTTCACTGACCTTGTAAACGCACTCGGAGAGAACCATGCAGCAGAGGATGTCCTGGAGGTCGGAGACGGAGTCGGCCTTGACGGCGGCGCAGAGATCGTGGAGCTGCTTGCGGCGGCGCTCGTACTCCTGGTGGATCCTGCGGCGGTGCTCACGGCCGCCCTCCTTGCCGAGCCAGGGCCACTTCATCCTCCACTGCAGAGGGCCCCAGGAGACCTTGAGGAGCTTGGCTCGCTGCTCCTTGATCCATGCCTCCACTCTGCTTTGTATCGACTCCATTGGCGATTTGCTAATTTGTTGGTTCGGGATAAACGCCGGCGAAGATCACGAAGCGCGGCGACAGGGATTGTTCCTGTTCGCCTGCCTTGAGTTTTATTTTCAAATTTTATAATTTAATTTTAATTACCAAAATTAGAGATTGAGATAAAAGAGAGGGAATCGTGTGCGGGTTGTAAAGGCATATGCCAGGGAATCGGATGCATCGAATTAGTAACGTAGCATCGTTGCTCTGCTCGTTATAAATATCTTCTCATTCTTATGAAAGTGAATCCAACTAAAAACATTTTCCAACTAAATGAAAGATTGAATATTGTCGTACCAATTAATCACCAACAAGCTTTTACTTACTCAATTTTGAGTCATCAAACCGCCAAAATTTTATTTTAAATGGTCAAATCTAGATAAACACATCTTTGACAGATTTTATAAAAGACTATTATAGTAAAATGAATAGTCACTCTTTAATTTACAGATCAACTGTTCATCTGTTGACTATTAAAAAAATGTAACAGTAGATCATTGAACAAGGAGAAAAGAAAGAGAATGTTGTTTTAGAAAATGAGTGGGTTGAGTTTGGATTGTTAATAATAGAGTATTGAAAAATTGTTAAAACAAAATGTCCGTTTGGAGATAAAAAGTGAAACTGAGTAATTAAAAGGGAACTGTTATTAGCACTCCAAAAATCTCAATATACACTCCTCACAAATGTATATTTCTTTCTAAGTTTGACGCACTTCACGTATAACTTTCATAATATTGTTCATTGTTCATTGTTTCATTCTTCCAACAAAAAACACTTCAACTTTAATAGTTTAAAATGGGCCTGCAGGTTTATTCCATATCAAACCGGGCACGGATAAATAGGCCTATCTTTTGGTCCTACAATTCACCGTCTCATTCTCCTTTCGGGCCTAAAATTCACCATCTCATTTTCCTTTGGATCTCATTTTGGACCTCGAAAGTACACATTCAAAACATTTAACGATAGTATTGATATCGCAGATGCTTTACAACAATAACAGAAAACAAGCATGCTTATGCGCTTTGGTGAAGGTTTGATCTCCACCGATCACCTTCTAATCATCCTCTTCTCAAACAACTAATAATTTAACCCATTGACGCTATTGTTTGTAATAAATAAATAAAATAACACTAAAATATCAATATTGATGCATTAACAAATACTCTCAATGAGAATGATACTTTATTGGTATTCTTCTCTACTTTTAAGGAAATCTTAAGTTCGACTCTTGTTGATAGCGAATTTGATACCAAATTCTTATAGCATATTCATTATGTGACTTGGCACAATTCCTTCACTGTAAATATATCGTTGTAAACTTATCAAAGTGTTATTCAACTTGCGAAGTATATTGGACCAGCTAATACATAGACATGATTTTAGGTGGATTTAGTCAACCAAGTTTGTAATAATAGTAATTTGCACTTCTTACGCATTGCTCGAAATGTCAGGTGCGAGTGTTCTCCAGCCCACTCCAAATTAGAATTCTTTTTTATCAAATAGCCAAAGCTCTATCTCACTCTGCTCCCAAACAAGATGGCTCAGTCTATCCCAATTTTAACGACTGCATCCGTTTAAAATAAACCCAAAAGTTTCTCTAATTGAAAGTAATTGCATATTACAAATTTGAATTATGTCTGTTTGTACCATACTTAGAGCCTCCGTATTTAGATCTCGTATAAATACTCGGGGGACTCAAATATAATTATGTAATTAATGAAGGAGTAAATATGTAATAAGTAATGAGTCATTCTTCTATATAAGGGGGCCAAGTTTTAGGCCAAGATTGAGGCCAAGGCTTAGGCCACAGAAAATAAGCTAGAGAGCACACTGTCTTTAGCCTTCTTGTATATTCACCATTCAGAGTGAAACGATATCAACATCAGTGTGGACGTAGCCCAAACATTTGGGTGAACCACGATACATCTTGTGTTCTTTACTTTCTTGCAGATTCACGGTCGAATTTACGTTGTTTCAAGACCTTCCGGTTTTGTGCATCAACAATATCAGTTGACTAGAACAATGTATCTGCTCTCTTACATCAAGTTCGTATCCTCGTCCACATAAAGGCTTTGTATATCTTTGTATGGGTTCTCTCTGCCAGCCGTGAAGTTAAGGGCCAAGGTTGTTTGTACATAGGAAAGATGTGCCAAAATGCATGCGCTAGGCTGTGGCATGGGTTGAAAGATATGTATGCACTGTATACCATTTAGTGGCACGAGCACACCTACAAGTCCCATTCTTAGAAAGCCCCACTAAACAATTTGTGAAGGGACCATTGTATCCAAAAGAGATTTTCACAAACCTCATCTGAAAGAGATTTTCACGATTACTCGGTTTGAAGAGAATCTACCTTACAATTAGAGAATTTATTATGGGACAAAAGATTTTTTTTTTTTTATTAATCATTTACGGCTTGTGATGAATACAATTCTAAATAATAAACATAATAATAACACTTATCTTAACAAAAACATAAATCGCTCCACTAATTACACACAACAATCATATACTCGATGACACATCAGATTTTCTCGTCCGCTCAAGTAATAACATTTAACTCGCTTCGTATATAAATTCTATTACACTCTATTCAATAGTTGTGTTAAATGACAAATTGAGATGGAGTACAAATTCAACAACCGATAATCACATATTTGTACCGAAGCAAGAACCACAATGTAAAAGGTGCCTACGAAAAAACTATTTTATTATTTGGATTCATAAACTCTACTAAACTGTATATTCAATATTATACTAAAAATACCCATCTTTTGCAGGTTAGCAGCTCACTGACATCTTGAAAGAAGTTGTATAGTTTTTCTCTTTATTTTAATTTTTAATTTTTCTATTTATAATCAGCATTGCATCACTATGACATGGCCCATGCAGAATTGACCACTTTTCCACAATTGCTAGATTTGAATATTAGGTGGTCGGCAGTCCAGATGACGAAGGTGAGGTGACTGATATTTAAATCGCCAGATAGCTTCGAATTTTCTTCAACTGGAAATATAAATCTCAGTGAAAGCGAAACATGTCAATCACATTACTATTAATTTATTACGAGTTTAACTACATTTTTTTCATTTTTAATATAAATAATAGTGTTTTTTTTTAAAGATATATATATATATATATATATATTGTTTGGGTTAAGAAATCTTTGCCTGAACATATATAACAAAATGTTATTGGCGTTTAAAAAAAAGTTGCATGCATTTCGTTATGTGCTTAATAAAATTCTCGCGTTCTTATAAAATGGAAAGGGTCGGATCCCCTTCACCAAATCTTCCTTCTCAAACAATTCGGATTCTTGGAATTTGATCGAACAGCTAAAGTTATTATAATTTTTAAAGTGGGTTCCTGTTTGTAGTCGTTTGATCAAATTTCAAGGATATTAGTTGATGAGCAGGATTTGGTGGAAAGGATCCGGAGAGGATCCCTTTCCTTATAAAATGAATGTTTGATCATTTTTGTTTGGGTGTTAATAAATTGTAGCAATGGTCCCTCAATTTTAATCAAATTAGAGCAATGGTCCCTCAACTAAAAATTCATTACCATTGATTCCTCATCTCATCAAAATGTGTAGATATGACTCTTTTTGTCAACTTCGTCAGAATTTTGTGAGAATAAGAATAAGTTACGTTAGAATAACTATTGCTACAACTATGTATATCACTCGATAGTATAATTTTAATACAAAATTTAACCGTTACAAATAGGATTTAACTACTAATTTTTTGAAAGATTTTTATCACAAATGGTCCATGAGATTGACCAAACTCATCATTTTAGTCTCTCACTTTCAAAATCAATCAATGTCGTCCCTAACATTCACCACCTCACATCAATTTGGTCATTCCGTTAAGATTCTGTCAACAATTCTATTAGTTTGTATGTACAACCCACAAATCCAATCAAATGGTGACACGTGGATTACACAAAATAAGGGTTTTTATCGCTAATGGTTCCTGACATTGATCCAACTCCTTATTTTAGTCTCTAAGTTTCAAAAATCGATAAATTTTGTCCCTGACTTTCACTACTGTGCATCAATTTATTCACTCCGTTAATATGGTCCCACTAATCCAATTATATAGCTCAACGTGGATTAACTATAAGAAACTATTTTTTCAAGAGTAACCAAAACAAGAGTATTCCACGTTGACATTTTTCTCGCATCCCACAACCCCAATTGGAAAAAAAAAATCAATCTAAATTCGATAAAATCAAATCCAAATTCAATTCAAATTTATTAGGATTAAGGATTATAACCAACTAGAGAGATGAAGAGTAAGTTTAGGAGGCCAAGTACTTTAGTAATGTCATAGTGCCTTCCTTTTCCTTTTGAGCGTACCCTGATGAAGACGACGATGACTTTGTTTTCTTTTAGTTTTGGTTTTTAGTATCTTATTTTACTTTTAGTTTTAAATCTTAAAAAAAAAAATTCTTATAGTTAATTCATGTGATGCCATATGATTTGATTAGTGGGAGAAATTTTTTTGACAAAATGTTAACGGAATGATTAAATTGATTTGCAGTATTGAAAGTCAAAGACCAAATTTATCAATTTTTGAAACTAAGGGACCAAAATGAGGAGTTGGATTAATGTCAGAGACAATTTGCGATAAAAACTGTTATTTTGTGTAATCTACGTGTCACAGTTTCATTGGATTTGTGGGGCCCACATATAAACTAACAGAATAGTTGACGAAATATTAACAGAATGACCAAATTGATGTGTGGTAGTAAATGTTAGGGATAAAATTGATTGATTTTGAAAGTGAGGGATCAAAATGATGAGTTTGATCAATCTTAAAGACTGTGATAAAAACTTTTTTTGGAATTACTCAATGTTACGTACTATTTGATAATTGTTTATCTAAGGCTGATGGTTTCACAATAGGACAAGGATTGTCTGGCCTCCACTTTCGGTGCCCTCCTGTTTGTGTGATCACAGTTAAGCCACGTTAACATTTTATATTATTTTTTTATAGATATAATAATATAAAAATAATATAAAATATTAACGTGGCTTAACAGTGACCACACAAAATAAAATGGCATGGAAAGAACACCGAAAATGAAGGGCAGACAATCCTTATCCTTCACAATATCCTTCTATTGTACAATATCCTTCTCTTGTACACCTGCTCATTGACTCTGTGTAAAGACTTTGAGACGTGTCATGTGTGGGTCGCTGGTCATCACTAAAGATTGCTTTTGAGAAAAAGCTCAAAAGCAGGAAAAGCACTTTTGCGTTGCAGTTGCTTTATCTACGACTAGCCAGAGGCCTAGCGTGGTGGAAGTAGTAGCTACGTTTCTTTTTACTTTTCTATTTTTTTTTTAACGAGAAAATTAATGACAAGCTATGATTATTCTTTTTTTTTTTAATTTAAAGAGATTAAGAAAAATTTTACTCTGTTTATAGCCACTGTCAAATAAACTTACCAATTTGAAACCTCAAACTTAAAGATAAATCCTATTCCTACCTACCTTTCACCTTGCTTGTGGATCTTGAGTGTTAACTGCCTTTCTAAAACCACAATGATAGTCCTTTTTATTATATAATATTGTGAAAATATATTAAACCTTTTAGTTTGTAGTTCTTTGGCGTTTATATTCAAGAGACAATAAAAATGAAAATGGGTTTACTACACATGTATTTTTTGAGGTTTCTCGAGTTTTCATAGAGTCTTCTCATGTTTTAAAAGTAAAACAAGCATTCTTTTTGACGTTTCAAAATCATTTCACAACTCCCCTTCATGACAAAAAAATACCTACGTGAAAGAAGTGGTGAAAATACCAAAAAAAACCTTTATGGTCGTAAAAAGAGTGTTTGGCTACAAGTTTTAGTTAGCCCTATGGTCCTTGGTTACAAACTTACAAGTGGGATGTCCTATTTCCAATAGGGATCGCTATATGGTTACTTTTGTCATATTAAAATTATTTATCACTAAGTTTCCAAAAAAAAAAAAAAAATTATCGTAAATGTCAACATAAAATTACTAAAACCCTAGAAGAGGGAGGGGAGGGCGAGGGGGAAATGATTTTGAAACATCAAAGGATGTTTTTGTTACTTTCACAACCTAAGAGATTTTTGTGAAAACTCAAAAATTCCAAAAAAGTGTTGTGTAATTAAATTAACCAGATAAAAGTATGAATATACACAACTACTAAAACTTTTCGGAGAAAAAAAAACTTAATTTGTAAAGACACAACAAAAGCCCCAATAAACTTCCATTAATAGCTTTAATAAATCCTTTTTTAAGCTCATGTTCAATTCTCTTAATAATGCCTTTTTGATACAATACACACATCACAATTAAATCTTTCTTCTCTCTTGTTGCCGCCAGCCTCTCTCCCTCTTTAGTCTTAGGTCATCTCCAACCGAAGGGTCCAAAGGGCCAGATGGCCGAAAATAGCCCTAAAACCGTCTCCAACCGAGGGCTAGGTCAGAGGGCTCTGGAATCTGGGAGGGCTCCATTTAAACTTCTTTTTTTTTTTTTTTTTAATGAATGTAAACTTCTTTTTTTCTCCTTTTTTTTCCTTTTCATATGAATCAAATTTTGTTTCATATTTTTTTCCTATAACTTTTATTTCACAAAATTTGTTTTATAGTTTTTTTCAATTCTATTTTTTTCGTATAACTTCCTAGGCCATTTATACAACATTAAATTGTAGTTTTTAAATAATAAATTATGTTTGGCCTTATGGCCCTTTGGCCCTCGGTTGGAGACGGTTTTTTGTGACAGGGCTAAAACAAGCCCTTTGGCCCTCTGGCCCTCGGTTGGAGACGGAGGCAAATATGACCTTGTACTGTTCATTAAAATATTAATATCTTGGGGAATCTTGGAGGGCTAGAGGGCTCAAACGAGCCATCTGGCCAGCCTTCGGTTGGAGATGGCCTTAAATACAGTTCGGTCAAATAGTCCTACAACACTTTTGAATTTATCTCATCTCCTTCCTAAAATAAATTCCACATATCTTTCACCTTGCTTAAAATTATGATAGTATAAAATTGATTACTTTTAAAACTTTCTCCGACACAGCTTAAATCTGTTTAAACCTGTAGAAACTCGAAAAAAACCCTTTCACTAATGACTTTAATAAAACATATTTTTAATCCACTTTTTAATTCTCATAATAATGTCTAGTTAGTGAGGAGACAACTGTCCCTGCAAAAGGTTGGCATCTCATCTCCTTCCAAGTAGTGAGGGAGAGATAAAGAACCCATGCATCACATGGGAATCAATCAAATACACAAAGTAAAAACATGCATTAGAGAGCAAATTAGCGTGTAGTGTTATCTACACATATATTTTTATCTTTCTTATACATTCTGTTCATTTATGTCATTCGATCCTCTACAATTTATTTGATTCAACGACCAAAAATTAAAAAAAATGTGTGAAAAATATAAATAAGTGTTTGAATAGCACCGCCCACAAATTAAAGCAAAGATTAATAATTGAGGTGATGAATCAGTAGGAACTAGTAGCTGTACTGCATGGGGTGGGGGGCCTAGATAAAGTCAAGTAGATAATTGATAATTTGATTCCCAATTGAAATTAGCTTTCGTTTGCTTTGGTGAATATTGAATAATGCATTGAGACTGACATGGTGACTTTAATCCTCAATTGTTAATTGTTAAATAAAAAGATTAATCTAGCTAATCAGCTAGTCCCACATCTAATAGCTATCCGACAAGATTGAGAAATTTCCTACTAATAAGTTGGCAATTTACATCACGTAAGTGTTCCTTCCGTTGTTTGTTTCCTATCTCAGATCTGATAAAATACAATTATTATCAAGCACTCTAGAGACTAGGGTGATTAGTCATCTAAGCATGATCAGCTATTACATTATGGAAGTCTTTATCAAGGAAGGTATTAGGCGTCCGAAACTGTGTCTACGTGTCGAGCAACTTAGGTGATCAAAATTTTTAATATTAGTAACACTACGTGAAAATGACGGTCATACAAAAAAAACCTTTTCAGGATGATTAGCTGCACTTGTTAAGTTCATATTTTCAAACGATACGGCCTCAGTTAGGAATCTAGAAGAGATGTGCAGAAGGTGAATGCAATTAGGGGTTTTAGATGAATGAGAAAAGTAGGAGTCTGAAGAGCACTAACATAAGAGACAATAAATCAACAAACCGGGGAGGTCAACACTCTTAACACGCTGTATGTATATACTATACAAGAAACCTAAATAAATCTCTACATTATACAAGCAAGAGAAGAAAGAGGATGTGAGGGCTGCTCTGATATTACAAAATCAGTATCTGGCATGGGAGAATCTGCCGCAGTTTGGTATGATTATACGTCAAGGCGCGCTGCGCGCCGCGTATCAGCCTTGTCCGTTGTTCAATCCATCATACGGCTTGGTGGCCTTTCTTGACTTTCTCTTCAAGACTACAATCCAAGTGATTGCTTCCAATAACAATGCAAGTGCACCCAACGTAATAATCACAATTATGTAAGTAGATCTCCAATGCTTAGCAGGATTTAGTATGTCTAAGCCCTTAAACACATTTATAATGCCGAGGACAAGAATCGTGTATCCGAGAGTGTGGTGGTAGATGTTCCAGTAGAACCTGAACTTGTGCTCCTTCTTTGGCCTCAAGAACAATGCGAATATCTGTAAGTTCAGAGAAGGAAATTCCAATTAGATGAAAACAGTCCAAAATTAAGTACCACAAACATATTAATCAGCCTTGATTCGACAAAATGCTGCCTTCAGCAGCTGTGAACACAGACTAATCTATGCGAAATTGAGTTAAGATTGCATCAGAAAACCGAGATGTTCTAAATCCAAATCTTCAATGGTAGTTTACATACATAACATGGATTCATGGAAGGTAGGGGAATGCATAAAATCGAAAAATGCCAGTTACCCTTTATCACTTAGCACTTAAACAGCATTATAAATTTGTAAACTAAGTTGTATGAACTACATTAAGTTAGTGTAGGTAAAATTAGAATGGAATTTGCAGACATAGGCGCAACCACATTGGCAAGAGTAGATGTACTCCCCTACATATCAGAGTTCCGATCTCCTTCTCGCAGTTTATATTAGTTTAGAGTAACATATCGCTTGTATCAGAAGAAAACAAAGAATGGATCTTACCTGCAGAGTTGCTAAGGCAAACAGGACAATTCCAATGTTGCGATGATTAGTGTAAACCACCCCTTTGGACTCACTTCCGAGCTTAATTCCGGTAGCCCAGCCGGCGACACCAATGGCATAACCAGATACCTGGCAGAATATATGAAGATAAAACCAAGCTGGATCCGCAGACGGAAAAGACCTCAAGTATCTTGCTACGATGATTCCAATTGGAAACATCAATCCCCAACTCACAGCATTCAAAATTCCATGTATCTGAATCACACAAAAACACAAAAAAGGATTTAACTTTATCAACTTTGATCAAAACCCATCTCAAATCTAGCTCAGATTTCTACAACTTGCCAAAATTAAAGCCAAATCTTCATTAGAGCACAATTTCCCTTTACTCAAAGTTTCAAGCTTTATGCACTCCAAATAAAGCAACTTTCTTTTCCTTCTAAAAATTTACAACTTATTTTTACCGTTTGCGATTCAAATGGTTAAGAGAGTTTACTCTACGCGTGAGTGATTAACAACGTTTAACAATATCTACGAGTGGTTAAGAGTGTTTATCCTGCAAGTAAAATCCCCACTCTAAATCATCTTCTTATTAAAGTTTGTATAAAAATAGTAACAAAAGAATCCCAAAACATTAAAATGGAAATTTAGAGAGATTCAACTCACATTTCTCTTCTTCATCTTGGACCCCCCGCTAGCGGTGGTGGTGGTGGTGCCGCCGGTCAAGCTCAGTGTCCCTTTCGAGTTAAGATTCGGCGTCAGGAAGTCGTGTTTAGCCGGAAACCCATCGGAAACAGATGGCCCCACCTGCCAAACCTGGTTCACCGTCTCCTTCTCCACCTTCAACTTCGCAAACAGCCTAAAAACGCCGCCGGACGACTCGGCCGCAGTGTCCCACACGTCGAACGACAGCTTCGACTCAAGAATATCCTTGTACGAGCTGATGTTGAAGGTTTTAACGGCCATTGAGCCGTCGGCCTTCTTGTAGGCGAGGAGGGTCTGGGACCCAGGCATCCCGGTGGACGTCGGGTTGATGGCCCAGGCGATCCAGCCGTCGGATTTGGAGGGTGGCGAGATGAAGGCGATAGAGAGAGTGGAGTTGGCGGGGTCGTAGGTCCAGTGGAGGAAGGAGCTGAGGACGGGGAGGTCGGCGCATTTCGAGTAGAGCTTGTTGTTGGCGAAGGTTTGGGAGGTGCAGGTGAGGGAAAGCGCGGGTGAGATAAGCAAAAGGAGGGTGAGCGGTAGAAATATTGAGAGAGAAGAGGAGGAGGAAGAAGAAGCCATGGATGAGTAAACTGCTAATGGTGGTTGATGAATAAAGGCTTACTACTAATTTTGGCAGAATTTATAGTGACAGTTACGACAGTGAGAAATCCTCTATGGGGAAATTTTTTATTTTGACGGGACATGGATGGTAAATCACGTATTTTATGTAAGTGGTAAGAAATTTTACTTTTTAAGTGTGACCAATATACGAGGTAGTATACCACATGTCATTATACAAATGGTGAAATGTGTGTGTTAAAATGTTAATAACTTAAAAAGTAAAATTTTCTACCACTTACATAAAAACACGTAATTACTACCCATGTTCCTGTCATAATAAAAAATTTCTCCCCTGTGATGCTTTCAAAAAAATGAAAACAACCACCTGAAAGTCGACACGTGGGCAAAACTGAATAAATAGTTATTTAGAAAATTGGCCAAAATAATGGTATTTCAAATTTCGATACCCTAGCTGAAATGATCAAATTTTCAATATGTTGTATATATATGATTGTTGTATCATCACCCTCTGTTCTTTATGCTGTCCAATATGTTGTATATATATGATTGTTGTATCATCACCCTTTGTTCTTTATGCTGTCGATATTTAAATTTGGTCAGTCCAACAATTTATAATTTGATTTTGATTCATTTTAGCTAATTTTATTTATTATTTATTTGGATTTTCACCTTTTTTTCTTCGATTTAGTTCATATATTTTCATTTAGTATTGCCAGTCTAATATGGCAAAATTTCGGCCACGTTGGCTTTTCGAATGAGAGCGTAATGAATAGGAAAATCAACTTAGCTGAATGGAGTAGCTCAAGTAAAAACATGACGAAATTATAAGGACGAAATTGAAATTCAGATAAATTTATCGGGAATATTGTTGAAATTTAACAAAGAATAAATAGGAAGCATGTGTGCGATGCTTGAAAGTTGAAACAGAACTAATGTCCTTAAAAAAATAGTGAGGGGAATGAGAGAGCCAAATAACAATTAACGTAAACTTGTACGAACCTAATTAATTAAATAAAGATCCAAGAATCCTGCTTTTCTTCTTCTCTTTTCTGTCTTTTTTGTTTTAAATTGCTGAAATCAATGGATTCTGTTTTAGACGTCGCTTAAATTCAGTAAGAGAAATGCTAATGATACTCTCTCAAAAGTGAGATTCTTTATGAACTCTTCGTCATCTTATATTTTTTACACAAAAAATTGTGTCAAAAATGTGAGATGGTAAAGAGTCCATAAAATCCTACTTTAAAAGTGTCTATTTAGCCTTTCTCATTCAGCAAACTTGTCAACTCTTCAATGTGCATTAATTTTGTGGTGAGTGTAAGAGGAAAATAATTTATTTGTAATGGATAATAGAGTAAAATTAGGGGAATAAATAAACCCAAAAATGAAGAGAACCAACTTTATGGAGTAAAGGAGAATGGACTGTAGCGTCAAGCAACTGCATTTTTGAACATTTTGTTTTATTATTAGAAAAGAATCTGGTCTATTTAATTGGGAATTTTGGGATTATATGCCAACTACTTTAGCGATTTTTAGCCTACCAGATGTGACTGTGAGCTGATGCAAGGTTTAGGTCATGGTGATATCAATATTCCTCTATATTTCACATATTTTTAGGAAAATCCAAGTTGTATATAAGAAAATAAGATTGTGATATTTCTTTTTATTTTTCCCATACAAATTGTTCTAGGAGTTGTGGTGAATAACAAATTAAAATTATTTGGCTAGTAGATCGGGGGCATCAGGAACGTAGATGTTTTTCTTTCGAAGGTAAGAAAATTCGCTCCGAAGTAGACTTCTCAGAGACATTTTGGGCTGTAGCTCGCAGGGGGCACATATTTTCAGAGTTGCACAATTTCTGGCAAAGCTTTCCCCCTAATGGTCAATCATTGCCTTTGGCGCCACTGTATGGAAGAGATGCACAAACTTGAATAACTGTAAAAGAATAAACGATCGTATGACCACCTTGTATTGTATCGTTGGGGTACCGGCCAAAGACTCACTAACCGTCAAGTTAGTAAGCAATTTATGAGACTCAAACAGTATGCAAGAAAATAGAGTATGCGATAATTGCGTTAACCCTAGCAAGGTGTATTAATATTTAATACTAGTCGAGAGAGAGTCCTTTCAGGATATAAAATCAGCATTAAACCAAGAGAATGCTAAAGGATATCTAGAAGTAAATATTGCATCATCTTAAAAGTGAGAAATTTTTAGTTATGACGGGAACACAAGTGGTACATCACGTGTTTTAATAGGAGTGGTGAAAAATTTTATTTTTTAAGTTATTAACTTTTTAGCACACATATCCCATCATTTGTATAGTGACACATGGTGTTGTACCGATCACATTGAAAAATCTCTCCTTAAAAGTATGATTACTTACCGCGCACATCAATCATTTGACAATAAAAAATTAAGCAATTGAATGGTTTCAATTTACTAGACAACAAATTGTCCAAGTCCAACGATCTACAAAAACGATAACTCTATAGCTACAAAAACAAAACCAGTAGAAAAAAGAAATGAAGAAAGACAACGAACCTTGATGCCTGCAAGGTTGTTCCTGTGATTCGATGATCTAGGCTTCATAATAATCTAAGGGTGTGTTTGTTTGGCCTTACTAACTTTCACTAGACTAGATTGGATTAGCTAATAGTGAAATTCCGTGTTTGTTGCGTGCACAGACTAAAGTTAATGAAACTAAAGGGGATTTGCTCCAACTATCTCCCTCGCTACAAGGTCTTAGCGAGAGCCCCCCAAGCGCATGGGACTGCTAAGCCCTTCATTTGGTATGTCCTTGTCTCCTCTCATCCACTATTTGTTCTTTGTTTTCTTGAGCACCGACAACCACCATGACACCACCACTTCCAACTTTAGTGAGATACACCGCTAGCCTAACACCACTTTCTCTCTCTCACCTCGAACCCAGAATTTCGAACGAGGAAAATCCCGCTCTAGCAGTCCTCCGATTCACCTTCGAGGAATATCTCACTCTAGCACTCCTTGATTCAATTCCTCCGAGTTTCTAGAGGTTAATCCCTTGATTTCCTGTAAAAAAAAAAAAAAAATTGGGGGGGGGGGGGTGGTTAATTTTGTTTGGTTAGTAGGAAAGCTGAGAAATTGGTTTCTATCGAGATCCAAGGAAAGCAAGCATCCTTGGCAATTTTTGGTAGAATTGTAGATGAAGAAGAAACAAAACGAAAAGGCTTGAATTTGTTGCAAGCATTGATGGACAAAAAGGGAAAATTGGTGGTCTGGGATTTATTTAGGGAAATATGGAGATCATGCAGTTTATGGAACTCTCTAGATAGAGCCCGTGAAAATATCTGAATCAAAAGTAATAAAATAATTAAAAAGTAGTAAAAAAATATTTAGATTCTAAAAATAATTTAGTCCGTGACTTGGTTCGACATTGCACCAAACGTTTCACTATTCTTGTCCTGCTTAGTCCATGCCAAGCCAGTCCAGCTTAATTCCTTAAGCTAGTCCAGTTCGAAATAGTCCATTGCAACAAATGCACCCTAAAAGATAATTTTTAATTCTTTGTAGGGCTTTTAAACCTCGTGCGGAATGCAAAGAAATTATATATTGGATGTTGGAATCCCGAAAATTAAATAAAAACTAAAAACTACTGATTAAAGCATATTAGGGAAAGGAAAGAAGAGAGCCACTTAAGGACTAGGATGGGCATGGCCCGTCCTGATTTTTTTTTTTAAAATTGATTCACATATAACCAGATGGAGAGTACCAATTGGTAACTTGATCTTCCAATGATTATCACTGACCCTCTAACAATTGCATGTCATGATTGATCAATTTTTAGTTGTGACGGGCAGGGGCGAAGCTAGGATTTCTCGGGGGAGGGGCAAACCTAAAAGAGTGAAAGGTTAAAGAAAAATGGAAACAACTAAATCTTTTTATATGGTAATATCTTCCATAATTAATCAAAATGTTTGAAGAAGGATTTAAGCATTGTTTCTTATAGTATCGTTCCATTACGTAACTGTAAAATGGAAAGAAAAAAAAATCTTAGAATCTTAATCCTAGAGTACACTATACTAATATGCATAATAACTAGTCCAACTAACTATTCAACCAATCCAACCAATTGCATAAACTCCAAATAATTAACCCTAATATGCATAATAACTAATCCAACCAACAATTCAATTAATCAATACCAATAACTCAATAAGCATACAAATTATTCAATAAATAAAAATTCAATTCAACTAAACATATGAATAAGAATAATTGTATACATTATGGAATAATTCAATTAATTAATTAAGAATCAAGAATTCAAATTTTAATTTTCACCCTAAAAAATAATTTCATATCAATAATCATAGAATCATATCAATAATCAATAATCAATAACCAATAACCATATTATTAGTGCATTACCATATGATTTTATACGAATTAAAACTCATTTGTATTAAATAATTAATTAGGGTTAGGGATTATAAATTTAGGAATTAAAAAATTTACCTAAAGAATGGCTTTAATGCTGCAAGCCGCGGCTGGAGATTGACTGGAGTGGCTGGCTGCGGCTGGTTTTCCGTCCATTGGCTGCCAAATTGTTGCGCAACTGCTGGGAATTTGGGGGCAAGCTTTGTTCTCTGATTGACAAGGGCAAAGTTGAAAAAGAAAAGGGGGATAAGCACGGGTCTGAGGAGAGAAGAGGGACACGCGGTCCCTCCATATTTTTTTTCTTTTTCAAACTTATCAAAACGACGCCGTTTGGTTTTTTTTTATTTTTTTTAACCAGGTCTAAAACAACGTCGTTTTGGCCTAAACCAGCCCTTCAGGATGGGCTAAACCAGTTGAGTTTCCGACAAGATGATGGGCTAAACCAGCCCTTCAGGCTTATTTTTCCGGCGATGGCAGTGGCGGCAACCACTCATCGCCCCCACGTGGCTTCACCACTGGTGACAGGAACACAAGTGGTACACCACGTGTTTCAATAAAAGTGGTGGGAGATTTTATTTTTTAAGTTATTAACTTTTTAGCACACATATCCCATCATTTGTGTCACATCCCGACCCGGACTCGACTCCGCTGTAGCACGATATTGTCTACTTTGGGCCTCGACCACGCCCTCACGGTTTTGTTTCTAGGAACTCACGCGAGTAGAATTTCCCAGTGGGTCACCCATACTAGGATGTTCTGGCCCATTCTCGCTTAATTTCAGAGTTCCTATGGAACCCTAAGCCAGTGAGCTCCCAAAAAGCCTCATGTTATATGAAGCTAAACATGTACATATAAGACATAGAGGATCCACTCCCTGGGCGATGTGGGATCTCACAATCCACCCCCTTAGGGGCCCGACGTCCTCATTAGCACACTTCCGGCCAAGGATTGGCTCTGATACCAAATCGTCACATCCTGTCCTGGGCTTCACTACATCCTGGGATCGACTTCTCTGTAGCACAATATTGTCCGCTTTGGGCTTTGACCACGCCCTCACAGTTTTGTTTTTGGGAACTCACATTAGCAGAATTTCCTAGTGGGTCACCCATCTTGGGATGCTCAAGCCCATTCTCGCTTAACTTCGGAGTTCCTACGAAACCCAAAGCCAGTGAACTCCCAAAAGACCTTGTTCTATATGGAGGTGGACATGTACATATAAGGCATAGAGGATCCACTCCCCTGGGCAATATGGGATCTTATATCGATCAACGGAGAGGGGGTGATGTGCCTTATATGTACATGCCCACCTCCATATAGCACGAGACCTTTTAGGAACTCACTGGCTTCAGATTCTATTGGAACTCCGAAGTTAAGCGAGTTTAGGTGATAGCATTCCCAGGATAGAAGACCCACTGGGAAGTTCTCATGTGAGTTCTCAGAAACAAAATCGTGACGACATGGTTGGGGCCCAAAGCGGACAAATCGTGCTACAGCGGAGCCGGTCTGGGATGTGACAGAATGGTATCAGAGCCACTTTGCCGTGTGGTGCGAGTGTGCTGACGAGGACGTCGAGCCCCTAAAGGGGGTGGATTGTAACATCCCACATCGACCAACAGAAAGGGGGTGATGTGCCTTATATGTACATGCCCACCTCCATATAGCACAAGGCCTTTTGGGAACTCACTGGCTTCGGATTCTATTGGAACTCTGAAGTTAAGCGAGTTCGGGTGAGAGCACTCCCAGGATGGGTGATCCACTGGGAAGTTCTCGTGTGAGTTCCCAGAAACAAAATCGTGAAGGCGTGGTCGAGGCCCAAAGCGGACAATATTGTGTTACGACGGAGCCGGTCTGGGATGTGACATGACACGTGGTGTACCACCTCGTGTACTGATCACACTGAAAAATTTCTCGTCATGATGTCCCAAATAGGAGAATTTTTTTTTTTGTGATTAGAATACGGGTGGTATACCACGTGTTTTTATGTAAGTTGTGAGAAATTTTATTTTTTAAGTTCTTAACTTTTTAACACACATATGCCACTATTTATAGAGTGACACGTAATGTATCATCCCATGTTTTAGTCACATTGAAAAATCTCTCCTGGAGTGCCGTGCATCTTTCTTTCTCATGTCGTTATTCTATTTAAAAAGTCTTGTCTGGTTTGGCCTGTAATTGTTGTTACCTATAGCATTTATTGGATTCGTGGAGTTCGATATCCCAAATAGAACTCTCAGTTTAGCTAAGTAATATGGATGAACCAAATCACTCAAAGACTAGTCACTTCCACAATTTTGTTCAAACATGTTGGACATCAATCTTCCCTCCCTTCTCTGTATTTTTTTCTAATTTTCATTCATCAGTAATTTTTAGGCTCATGAATCTAGAACTAAAATAGATATATATTGTTCCAATGAGCAAAAACAAAATCAAAACATTTTTCTCTCGCTTCTAAGACCCACTACTAAGAGAGGGAAGATAAAGTTTACTTATTAGGTTTACTTTTTTTCATTATGTCGCCATTTTGTTGTCAATAAATGCCTACCGAGAAGAAGAAAGCATTGAAATTGATTGTGTTAAATTGAAGTTATTATGAACTGTGAAATTGTAAAGAATTCTTCATTTTACTCCGAGACCTTTATTTTTAACTCATCGAAACTCAAAAAACTAGGAGATCAATCAGAAGGGTATGGAATTCATCTTCGGTTTGGTAGGCGATGGCTTTGCCGTCATGGCAACGGACACGTTGCCCGTGCACGGCATACAGAATCATGGTGCTCTCCCACAAGCTTATTGAAGCCAGCGCGTGCCTGGCGACAGGGTTCAGTTCAAGGAGTACATACAGAATAACGTGGCTTTGTATCAGTTCCGTAATGGGATCCCATTGACCACCGGTGCTGCTGCGTGCTGCTGCCAATTTCACGTGGCAAGCTCGCCACTGCCCTGCGAAAGAACCCATGCATGGTGAACATCTTGATGGCTGGTTTCGAAAAGGAGGCGGGGGCAACCCTTTACTACGTCGACTACATTGCCTCACTTCACAAGGTTGAGAAGGGAGCGTTGGGTCATATAAATTTTGCACCCTCATTAATGGATGGGCACTACCACAGTGGCATGCCTGTGGAGAAAGCAATTGACTCGATCGACAAGTGCATTGTTTAAGGTCCGGTCACAGCTGGTGGTTGCTCTGCCAAACTTTGTCATCAAGATAGTTGACAAGGATGGGGCGAGGGAGCAGAGGGGGACCGACTTAGGGGCAAGGGGGTCAGCTGACCCTTCAACTGCTTTATAAAATGCGTTAGAAATGTGTTGCATCTTTACAGTCTAGTCCTCATATTATTTACCTTTGACTTGTTTGTTGGTTGTGATTACAATTGCAGGCAGAAAAAATGAACCAAGTAAAAAACTATCCAGAAATGCAAAGTAAATGAAATAATGATCTCAGATAATAACAAAACATCATCATTCTTGGACAAACATATTAATGAGATGTAATGATATTAAACATTGTTAGTGTGTTTAAGATAAGTGTGTTTCTTTGTTAAGCATTCATATGGGAGCAGTCTTGGAATATGTTAGTTACCCACGCAAATGAGGCATTAACAAGTGTGCAGTATGCATTTCCAAATGACTTCAGGCCTACTCGATGAAATGACAATATGCATGCTATTTCAGTTAAAAAAAAATTTGCACTCTGCGCACGCTATTCTTACTAACCCCTTAATATTATTTCCTGAATCCACTACCGACTGAGAGTATGCGTGGCGGGAATCCATTAGGGATGCCGGTGTTGTTACTGGTGCTGCATGCTTTAGTAATTAATTAATTTTATGTAATACTGGATTATTCATTTTATAAGTGGACACTGTTTTCTGAAAAAAAAACAAACAGAGAGAAAATAAAATGTTGTTTTGGTGCGTTCCAGTTGTTATATACGAAAGGGGCCAAGAACTAGTGGCACTAGCTATCCGACTTCCAACTAGAGGTCGCCTCGTTTATTTGATACGGTAAATAGTGTGGGGTACGTGAAGGACACAAAAGCAAAAGCAATGGGACTAGTGGACGACCCCGGACAAGTCCTTATTAATGATCCAAAACACTTTACTGTTATTTTATACTAATTTATACTAAGCCAGCTGAGGAAGAGTGTGAACCCTAGAAACTTCACATTATGACCATTAGGTCATTTGAAATGTATGTAAACCCTAGCATTCTCACATTACGACCATGTAATATATAAACATTGCATCCAACATGTGATAAATTGGTTATGTTCTTTTTTCACTTCTCACGCGAATGTCTAGCTACTTCTAGTTCATTTTTCTTTAACTGATTGACTAAATAAAATAAGTATTATTAGTTGGTTTTAAAAAAACATATACCTTAGCATATCCTCACATTGTGACTGTGGTATGTAGACTTTCGGGTCGAACGTGTGGTAATTGGCCATGTTCCTTTCTCGCTCGTCAAGCGATTATCTCGTTCTGATTATACACATTTACCTTTCACTTTCAGATTCAATTGACCCTTTTCGTTTGCTAAATGTCGTTATCTTATTTCTTCAAAGAGTGAAGCTAGTACAAGCCGCTAAAATTGAAAATATAGGAAAAATCTAAACCTAAAGATCACCACATATTAAAATAGCAGCATAAACTAAATCAAGCAGCATCTCTCTACTCACAAACTACCGATTTTAATTAATGTTCTGTTCTCTCATCGATCCAGAAAAAAATACAGATAAGGAGCAGATAATTCAATCAAAGTGGGATTCATAAATATCATGGAATATAATAACAAATATTCTTCCACCTAAATAAGTGCGAAAAGCCTGAAACCTCCATCTCTTCTTCGATCGATACAATCAACCCCAATGATTTCAATCAAGTTAATATTAAGCACGGAAAGAGGGGGGGAAAAAAACTAAATTTACCAAATTTAGAAAGCAATGAGAGCTCCAAGAACCAAAAGCGAAATGGAAAACAAACCCATGTTTCCTCCACTCCCAGTCCTCAAAGCCCCACTACCGCCGCCAGTGGTGTTAGTGGTGGAGCCACCGCCCGTGGTGGTGTTGGTAGTGGAATTAGCTACCAAGGGCAAGGTCTCATAGGACCTGAGATTGGCGGGGGAGAAGTCATGCTTTTCAGGGAAACCGGTGGTGGTGTTGACTCCGGGGCCCACCTGCCAGACGTGGTTGACGGACACGGCGTCTTTTTTGACCTTGACGGTGGCGAAGATCATGAAGGTGCCGCTGGAGAACTCGGCGCTGACGTCCCAGACGTCGAACGAGAGCTTTCCGGGAATGATGGAGGCGTAGGAGCTGATGTTGTAGGTTGTGACGGTCGGGGTGCCGTTAGCAGTTAGGTGGGCCAGTAGGGCCTGGGACCCGGCCATTCTTTCGGCTGTGGGGTTGATGGCCCAGGCGACCCAGCCGTCGGTCTTGGCGGGGGCGGCGACGAAGGCAATGGAGAGGGAGGAGTTGGAGCGGTCGTACGTCCAGTGGAGGTAGGAGCTGAGGACGGGGAGGTCGGAGCAGTTGGAGTATAACTTGTTTTTGAATGTCTGTGAGTTGCAGGTGGCTGCTTGTACGGCCGGCGAGATTAGCAGAGCCAATAGGAGGGAAATGCATGAAATCTGGAGGAGAGAGAGAGGGAGAGAGGAAGCCATTGGAGAGAGATGAGGGCTTTGTGGAAAGAAAGAAAAAAGAGGGAGAGAGAGTGTGATTGTGTGTGTGCTATGCCGAATGCAAAGCTTGTGGGGATTTATATTGGTAAAAGATTGTTAGAAGTGCATCCGATACATCACGTGACATACTGAAGATATGCATACAAGATTATTTATCTTTGTATTTGAGGGGAAGATACTAGTGGAGTGAGATGTGGGGTGTGGCGTACTTCGGTAGGGTGCTTCGAACTAATTCACTTGTATATATTGACTTTGATTCCAAGATTATTGACCTTGAGATAATAAAATCTTGTGTAATCTAAACAGGACACAACTGGTGATAGATAAGTTTTTACTAAAGAGAAATATTATTTATATCATGTTTTTGTACTACATTTTCATATCACCTTAGGTGACATTTGATGTGATAGCCACATCATTTGAATTAATCAGATTTTTAAATTTAGTTCATTATTTAATAAACTAATAATTAAGAAAAACTAGTTAATCAAATGATGATTGTGGTATACGAGGAATCTTTCTCCTTCATTTCCTTGGGTTTTGCAAAATTTTCAAATGATGTGACTGTCTACATCAAATGCCACCTAAAATGATATGGAAATGTGGTATAAAAACATGGTATGAATAACATTACTCTTTGCTAAATGATGATTAAAATTTGAAATTGAAAATAAAAAAATGTGAGTAGCACGTGGGCAACTTGGACCATGCAACGGGTGCCGTTAGATGGCCGCTAACCATGGAGCTGTGAGTGAATGTGAACTGCACATATGGTCCTCTTTTTCTTTTAGGTTGGTGAATGGGGATTGGAGAATTTGTGAAATGAACGACTTTACTGAGTCTTCTCGCTTTGTTTCCACTTTGTGCTTTACATCCATGAAGACAAAAAAGAAGGCTTGGAATTGGAATTTGATTCCTTTCCCTTTGTGAAATTTTCACTGGCCACACATCGCTGGAGGTTTTCTGAGAAAAGGGGTGGCACGGTCGGATTCGGTATGGTTTTGGAGTGAAATCCAAATTTATTTTGGTTTAAATTGATGCTGTTTTGAAGTTTGAATCGAAATGAAACTAAACCATTTGATTTTGATTCGGTTCGTTTGAAACGTTTTGGTTTCATTTATGCCTCGCTTGTAGGCCTGTTAAAAATGTGGCACTAATACAAGTATTCAACATTCAAATAAACTCAAAAGTTTAAAACCTAACATTTGCAAACTAAATGCTTTATAATACAACTATTTGATTGTGTAAATTAGAAGTTTGAGATTGCCTTAGAGCTTATTGTTGCGGTTGTGGATTAATAAGAAGAGATGCGATGCTTGAATTGAATTGACAATACGAAGAGGAAGGATTCACGATTTGTAGTGGATTAATAAGAAGAGATGCGATGCTTGAATTGAATTGACAATATGAAGAGGAAGGATTCACGATTTGTAGTGTGAAAATCATGTCAACAGAGTGTAAAAGTCAAAGAGGAGACTCGATGTTAGTATGTTACAATTTAGCAAATGCCATTCTATGGTGTGATGTATGGACTCAACCAAATAATCAAATAACCAATTAGAACTCAACACCTAATATTGGGCATTAACTTAAATATGTTCTTAATTTATGCAGTGCAGTTTGATTTCAGTTCAGTCCAAGAAGTTCAAAACCAAAATAAAACATTTTTTTAGCTTACGGTTCGTTTTCAAACCAAAACCATTTCAAAATCACAAAAACAGAACCATTCGGTGTGGTCAATTTAATTCATGTTTCAATTTCGATTTTCAGTTAAAAGTGCCTACCCCTATGTCACAGTCCCAACTCCTAAAGAATGGAATGGAATGAACAAATGTTGTGGCAAATAATTATGATATGTCCTAAGTTTAAAATTTATTATAGAAATCGAAGCTTTTCTCAAGCGATTCTTACTTATGTGTTATATGCTCTTGCCTTTTTGTTCTTTAAATTGTTGAAAATGTGACATCATACGGATTATTCCGATGAATGTCATTTACGTGCTGAGCTTTCATTTTTTTTTTAAGAAAGTGCAATATTCTGTTAATTAAATAAAAGGAAAACTAACGAAAAGTAAAAAAAAAAAATTTAATGAAAAAATACAAATAAATGGTCAATGAATAGTACCAAGAAATGGTAAAAATATGGATTTTCGTTAAAAATGAACAGTATTGAAAGTGTTTCATTAAAACTCTCTTAAATAAAAGCATTATAAATACATATTATGAATAACTCAACTTCAAAAGAGTCATTTCAAACCAAATCTAAAATTATTATAATAAAACATCACCAGTCACAAAACAATGAGTAGACATTATGTTTTATATTTTCATTTTTTTTCTTTTGAAAGTGAGAGTAATCATTTATCTCAAACGAATAGTTTTAGAGCTTATTTGGAAGTGATTTTAAAATGGCTGAGCCTTCGATAAAAGTACATTTGAAATCAATTCTTAGTAAAAATGTAAGTAAATCTTGAAAGACACCTAAAGTGCACTATGGAAGAAGCACATAATTGGTGTTTATTGTAGAAAACACTTATGTAATTTTAGAATCTAAAAATATTTTCTCTAAAAACGGGTTCAGTTTTTTGTACTTGATATATATTCCGATCTATTGGTGTTGAATTGACTAATACCAAATGCATAATGCTAGGGAGACTATAGACAACATTTGGCAAATTAAATAACATGAAAGTTGATGATTGAATTATAATTTAAGTGTTGGTAAACGTACTTATTTATATTAATGATATTTTATTTAGTTTGTAAATTTTATCTCTTTATCATTACTCTAATAAAAAATATCACATTCAAATAACTTACCCAAGTTTGGTACGCGTATTCCAAAACTAGCCTTACACCACGTGTATCTCAAGTCGTGTATTTTATTTTCACCTACTCCCACTATCGCTTGTATTGACGCCGACAAAGGCGAGTAGTTAGGGTCTCCTAGCCTTTTTAATACGTTTTTTAACTTGATTTCTGCATTTTCAACTGTTTTTGTTCCGACTCTTCTTTTTGTTCGGTTCAAATAAACAGAGTATAATTTTTTCCTTTTTTTTTTCTCTCTTATTTGAACGATCAAGGTTTAGTTATGTTAATATCTTATATTAATTTTTTATATAAAAAAACAAAATAGAAAATATAAGAGAAGATGATGGAAATAAATGAAAAGAGAAGATAAAAGAATTCTAATCCCAAATAAACTATCTTCCTTTTTGTCCAAAAAAACTATCTTCCTTAATTTCTTCAATTTTTTTTTTTTAAATTCAAGTAATTTAGTACGTTATGGTCAAAACAACAGTAATTAAGTTACTAAAACTAGCCTGCGCGGCAGGCCAAGAAGCTTCTGTTTTAATTTTATGATATGACTTTGCACGTTTTTAAGGAAAGGCCAAGTCAAAGCAGATTATATTACGATCATATGTTTAGTCGTTAAATGCTCCACCAACAGTACAAGATAGTCTAACGTGTTATTTTACATATACAAATTTAAGTCATATAATACGTAAATTCGTATTTGAGTATGTAGTTTAATAATTTGTTAAAAAATTGTGAAGATTGTATCTTTATGAGATTTAAACTTAAAATACCTGGTAAACCTAATAATTAAGTGCATTATTCGAATTTATTTTACTCTCTAAACAATTAGAATCGATTTTGTAAACAATACAACATCGAATTAATGCTAGGATCCTAGCTAGAGTACGGACAATAGAAACATAATCAAAGTTTATGAAGAAAACAGAAGAGCAAGAAGACAGCATACGAAAGCCCAGGTAGCATACTTAATTCATGCATATTTTCGAGGAGGAGACATTTTCCGGGATTACGGTGTTTAACACTTAATTAACAAACACATCACCTTCAATGCTCTTAAAGACCCACAACAGCCACTTTGATTAGAACTAATGATGTTGACACACTAACCCCTAAACACATTTCGAATGTCGACACAAGCATGCTATCCAATTGAAACATCGTGACCAAGATTGAGAATTTCATCATGAAGAAAAATGGTGGAGGCCCGTTGAACTGTGGTTTCATACAATATTAGTAAAGTTCATAATGTGACGGTTCATTACAGTATTATCGGTTAATTATAATTTGTTACAACAAAATACTATAGTACGAAAAATACTTGTCATTTATATGTAAGTACTCATTCCTCATTGCATAGTGTCACAGTTTGACATGTGCAGTTGCATGTAAGAAAGAACCGCGTTCCACTAATACTTCATAGCCCATCATTGAGAGTGTTGAGAATGCGTAGAGTGTATAAAACAGATCCAAACGTGAATGGTTCCCATCAGCTCCTCCAAGCCACTCTTTACCAAATTTTCCACTCACTGAATTTGCTATGGACACCAGAAATGAGCTTAAAAAGTACCCCATTGATGTTGAGCACCATGACAACGAAGTGGACATGCTTCTCATGCTATCCGGTGCTTCCGAGTAAAAGAACTCAAGCATTCCTCCAAGGATGAGGATGTCTGAGACTCCAAGGATGAGGTATTGCCAGCCAAGCCGGAAGAAAGACAATGTGGCATTTTTATGAGCTGCCTCGCGTCTCTTACCTTCGACTAGGGCAGCTACGGCCATTGATGCAGATGCTAGTGCCAGCCCTAGCCCAATCCTCCAAAGTGGTTGGAAGGTGTGACTTTTTGCTGGGCTTTTGGATGCTAAGATTCTTTGGAATCGTTCGTATAAGGGAATAGAAGCAAGCAAAACGGAGAGGGGGAGTATGCCCAATGACTGAACTGGGATTTCGAAATTGTTTATTTTTCGGTTCATTGTGGTCCCTTGTACCACTGAGTATGTCTGAAGTTGGGCTAGGCAGCAATTCATCATGATTGTGCTTGCAAAGATGGGTAGAAGGCCTATAAAAGCTCTTGTTTCCTTAACTTGAGCGGCACTAATTGTGCTATCAATTAATGCTTTGTCTAAAAAATCTGAGAAATTAGAGTGTCTCTTAGACCAAAAGTAAATGAAAAAAAATTGTATGCAGAGTTTAAATACTGGCTCCATTTCTTCCCACTCAAAATTTGATGGGTCACATATTTGTGCTGAAGTATGACACTATAATTTAATCCCGCTCTAAGTTTAAAGAATTATAGTATATATGTCCATGTTACCATCTCCTAACTAAGAAAAAATTGAGAAGAGGGGAAACAACTTACTTGTTTGTACCATACTTAGGGCCTCCGTATTTAGACCTCGTATAAATACTTAGGGGACTCAAATGTAATTATGTAATAAATGATGGGGCAAATATGTAATAAGTGAGAAGCCCTTATTCTATAAAATGACTCCTCACTCTCCTCATTAGATAGGCCAAGATTGAGGGCAAGGCTTAGGCCATAGAAAATGGGCTAGAGAGAAAATAGGCTAGAGAGCACACTGACTCTAGTCTTTTTGTATATTCACCATTCAGAGTGAAACAATATCAACATCAGTATGGACGTAGCCCAAACATTGGGGTGAACCACGATACATCTTGTGTTCTTTACTTTCTTACAGATTCAAGGTCAGATTTAAGTTGTTCCAAGACCTCCCAATTTTGTGCATCAACATTTGACGCCGTCTGTGGGAATCGACACGAAAAGCTATGTCGTTTCTTTTTCATTTTTTCATCTCACCACCGTGAGACCTTACCACACTTCATCGTGAATCTGCAGAAACCTAAGAACCTTTTTATGGTCGCCCGCTTCTCTCTCTCAATTTTTTCAACTCTCCCAGTCTCCCTCTTTATGGTCGCCGTCTTCTCTCTCTCATTTGGTGTTGAATTCAAAACAAAACAACGACTTTAAAGAGATTTATCCTCAAAGCATATTGTTCACCATTTTCCTCTACAAATACGAACAGTTTACGCTTCAAAGCCGGAGCCTTTCGCTTTAGCTTTCTGGGTTTTACCGGAGTTTAACAAGTCCCGGTCACCGAAGATGGCTTCCGAGCGAAAACCCATCACTTGGGCTCTCTTCTTTTTTCTACCTCTTGTTGGTCTTCACCCAATTCATTGTGGCACGCAAAACCCCCAAAATCAAAGGGCCTATCAAAATGGTGGTGGTCGTCGTCATGGAAAACCGCTCATTTGACCACATCTTTGGTTGGCTCAAGTCGACCCGACCCGACATCGACGGCATGAATGGGAACGAATTGAACTCGATTTTTGTCTCACAACCTGGCTCCGCTCGAGTTCGCGTCTCAAACGACACATTTTTCGTCAACTCTAACCTAGGCCACTCGTTTCAGGCGATTCGGGAACAGATATTCGGGTCGAACGAGAGCTCCGAGAACCCGGCACCGATGAACGAGTTCGCTCAGCAGGCGAAGAGTATAGGCGAGGGGATGGCGAGGACAGTGATGAAGGGTTCAAGCCGGAAGTCCTCCCAGTCTACATCGGGTTAGCAAATGAGTTCGTCGTGTTCGACCGGTGGTTCGCGTCCGTACCGACGTCGACTCAGCCGAACCGATTCTACTCTTACTCGGCCACATCACACGACGCTATAAGCAACGTCCGTGAGGACCTCATCCACAGCTTCCCTCAGAAAACGATATTCGACTCTCTGGATGAAAATGGCCTCAACTTCGACATTTATTACCAGAACATCCCCGCCACGCTCTGGGAAATGAACGACATGTCTCCGATAGTGAAGGAAGGGTCGGATGAGAGACGGCTAAGGAAGATTGAGGCGGGTAATCGTAAAGCCAGAGAGAGGGAAAGGATCCTGAGATCGGCACACTCCGGTTCTCTGCCGCCCCATCTCTCCGATCCGTCTCATAGTCACGTTTCTGAGTTCTGCACCTAAAGAGAAATGGGCTACAGCAGACTCCAGCTGTCGGACCCTGTAGGCTCCCCAGTCTCTACGTGGCGGAAAACCCATCTCTTTTCATACCTATGAGTGGTCCATTATATGCTAACTGCAGGCCTGATAGCATTTTCCGGCCAATTCAAGCTCCAACAGCAGGGTAAGAAGCGGTGGAACCTACAGGAGAAAGTTTCCTTCTACCAATGCAACAACTGAGAATGAATAGACGGGTGAAAACTATGTGGGTAAAAATGAACGCTTGCTGAGATCTGGCCAACTGGAGCAAGATCGCGGAGGAAGAAGATGCCCACTTTCTAAAAGTACAGAAGGGTCACTTTTTACAGGAGAACATGCAAGAAATGAAGTGGGAAACAAAAGCAAAAACAAAGCAGAAAAAACTAAGAAAAAACAGAAAGCAAAAGCAAGGAATAAATGGAGGAAAAGAATAGAAAAAGGAAAAGGATGAGGCTCACGAAAGGAGCCTGAATACTGATCATAATGTCTGCAACAGTTGATGCCAAAGGGCTTTCCAAATATTTTTATCATTGTGGAATCTTTTATGTATTGGAGCAGGGAGATCAAGAAAAGCAAATGGGTGATGAAAGAAAGGTTTTCACTTTGGCTCAAATCTTCAAGCGCCTTGCCCCCCGCAACAGCCAACTACACATGCTATCCCACTATCTAACCATCTGCCATACCCACATTCTGCAGCAGTTTTTTTGAATCATGTGATTTACTTTTCTTATCTTTTGGAGACATCTGTATAAACCCACCAGAGGGTAATCATAAATAAAGAAAGAAGGCGGCATGCCAAAAAAAAAAAAAAACGGGCAAGCCCAAAATAATGGGCTGGAATGTTATGTGGAGGGCGAATGCCCATATGCCAAAAGAGCCAGACCCTCTATTATCACCAACCAAGTGATCAAAAGTACGTCCAGTACTCCAAAATTATTCGACAGCCTGCCGCTATTATCACCAACTAGGTGATCAAACGTATGTCCAGTACTCCAAAATTATTCGGCAGCCTGTCACTATTATCACTAACCAGGTGATCAAAAGTACGTCCATTACTCCAAAATTATTCGACAGTTTGCCGCTATTATCACCAACGAGGTGTTCAAAAGTACGTCTAGTACTCCAAAATTATTCGATAGTCTGCCGCTATTATCACCAAACAGGTGATCAAAAGTACGTCCAGTACTCCAAAAATTATTCGGCAGCCTGCCGCTAATATCACCAACCAGGTGATCAAAAGTACGTACAGTACTCCAAAATTATACATGAGCATCACTCATGTCAATCATATATAAACATTCATGAGCATCACTCATGTCAATCTTACATAAACATTCATGAGCATCACTCATGTCAATCAGCTTCGAAAGTTTCAGAGCTCCAGCTTCAAAAGCTTCATTTACAAAGCACAAACTTCAAAGGTTCACTTGCAAAGGTTCACTTTCAAAGCTTCAGTGCAGGGTATACAAAGACCGCCTCCGAACAACCGTCACTTCGGCCCATACATGGATTCAATTTAAAGTTTCCAGCCAACAACCTCTATTGACTGAAGACTTGGGGGACTACACTATGTACCATATATTGGGCTTCCACAACTGGGCCTCATGAAAAATACTTGGGGGATTTAGCCCATTATTTATGTACTGAGGAGCGAATCCTTATTCTATAAAAGGGACTCCCTCACTTTCATTAGAGAACACCCATCACTTATGTATTGAGGAGCGAACCCTTATTCTATAAAAGGGACTCTCTCACCATTATTAGAGAGCATAGCCGCCTGTTGAACAACCGCCTCGCCGCGAGCATTAACTTTAACCCATCACTTATGTATTGAGGAGCGAGCCCTTATTTTATAAAATGGACTCCCTTACCATCATTAGAGAGCATCGCCGCCTGCTGAGCAACCGCCTCGCCGCGGGCATCAACTCTAGCCCATCATTTATGTATTGAGGAGTGAGCCCTTATTTTATAAAAGGGACTCCCTCACCTTCAACGCCACAAACCGAGCCAACCAAGGCAACATAAGCCATAAGCCGAGCAGCCTCGCAACATGTGCTACTTCTACTTGAGCATCATTTCACATTGAGGACCGCCTCATATCAAGTATCAGTTCTAGACGATATCTAGTTACTTCGGCCCATACATGGACTGAATTTCAAGTCTCCAGCCAAAAGACTCTCTTGATTGAAGACTTGGGGGACTATTGTTTGTACCATACTTAGGGCCTCCGTATTTAGACCTCGTATAAATACTTGGGGGACTCAAATGTAATTATATAATAAATGAAGGGGCAAATATGTAATAAGTAAGGAGCCCTTATTCTATAAAAGGACTCCTCACTCTCCTCATTAAAGAAGCCAAGATTGAGGGCAAGGCTTTGGCCATAGAAAATGGGCTAGAGAGAAAATAAGCTAGAGAGCACACTGCCTCTAGCCTTCTTGTATATTCACCATTTAGAGTGAAACAATATCAACATCAGTGTGGATGTAGCCCAAACATTGGGGTGAACCACGATACATCTTGTGTTCCTTACTTTCTTGCAGATTCACGGTCAGATTTACGTTGTTCCAAGACCTCCCTGTTTTGTGCATCAACTCCGTCCGAATTGATTGCAGATACTACATACTGGTTCTCTATAACTTTTTTCTGGTGAGGCCTTCTAGTTCCGAACTGCAGAAGCAAGAACCTTTGACACCACAGAAAAAAATTGAATAAATTCCGAATACAACAGTCTATTCGATAGTATTTTTTTAGAGTTGCTATTAGCGCATGCTGTAAAGAACTACTCTGCAATCTTAAGAAAATAGTGCGTAATGATTATTTTGAAGTGGTGATAAATAATGGATCTTTTCTAAATGTACATTTACCTTAAAGATTCTTGTCAATGCGCTTCCGCAAGGACATTTGTGTCGATAAAATAGACTCCCACCGATGAAAATTGAAGGTGCCAAACTCAAGGCTATAATTGTTATAGTGAAGTTCCAATTCCAGCCTTTGTTTTCTTCCACCCAAATCATAGTACAGCTTAGGAGGCCTCCCAGGCATAGGGAAAAGAAAAACCAGTTGAAGTAGGAAGAGATAAGTCTCTGGTTCATGTGATCAAGCTGATCAGCACCGTGTGCAGGTAAGGAGGCATTGATTCCACCTACATCGGCAGCAATGACATCTGAATGGCTGCTTGAGACCGAGAAGGCCTAGCACCCGATGCTGGTCCAAATTGTGGGTACTGAGCTTGGATCCTCAGTAAAATTTATCCCCACATGGTACAAGTTTCTTGTTCCATTTAACGTCGCATACAAATATATACGTCTTCATGTCAATTTTTCTTGAATCTTTAAGTTCATCACATTTTCTATTAGCTTACCCTATTAAATAGACTAAAATTACTCACAATTTAAAAATTCTTTTTGATATATTTGACAGCAAAGACAAATTAATACGTTTAAGAAAATTAGGGGCTCATAACTAAATTAAAAGTCCGTGGCGGCAATGGGAAAAATAAAATTTTTTACTCCCAAGAAAAAGGGGGACAAATAAAACCAGCAACTCTTTGGTAGAAAAGATGATGAAGGTTGTGAATCTTGTGAAAGAGTGAAATTGGTCACCATATTTGCTGCTGTAGCATCTGGGTAATGCATTGACAACAAGAAGTATCCAACGAAGTTACTGGCATTGGCTAAGAACACCATGTTTGTCAACACCTCCACAACTGCACACGAAAATTCATTCCCAAAATTACTCCAATATCATACAACATTTACCCTCTTGCATATCAAACTTAGATCTTATTTTTTGTATAAAAAAATTATGAATACAGCTAAATTACTTCATATTCATTAATTTCAAAAAGAAAAATTGGATTAGAAAAAGGGTAATATTAGGGAGACCAAATTTCGTAAACAAATGATGTGGGCGATGTTGTTAATTATTTAACATGCTTATTACCTATTGGTAACATATCATTTGATTTGTAAATTTGGTTTAAAAATTTAGTCTCACTACCATTATTCTTAGAAAAATACCAAACAACCCCTTAATTGTAATGACACACCCCGATCGAGATCGAGACATGCTGGCTGTTACATGAGAGTGATGTAGCCATGTGCACAGTGCAGAAGAAATAATGATAGCAGAGAATACGAATAAATGAAAACTAACTCATAAGAGTACTAGTTAAGATAAGTGCTGGAATATGTGTGAATACACAATCAGAGCGTAAGTAGCCTAAGTTCAGTCCAGAAAACAAGTGCTAATTAAACGACACCCAAAGATGGCCTACATTTGTGATAGTCTGTCAGAACCTCCACTAATCCTCGTGAGCCACCAACGAACAAGTTTATCTAAATTCTGGAGGGGCGCAAAACAGAAAGTGTGAGTGGGCAAAAATAAAGCTTTTCAAAACCATTTCATTTATCAAATACTCTAACCTCTTGTCGTAAAACATGTATAACTTTCCCAGAAATGGAATATAAACATATATATATATATATATATATATATATATATATATATATTCAAATCATGCTTCACATATCCATATTCATAAGTATACCATGCCAAAATATAAAACAGAATAAGTAACTTAAGTGAAAATAAATTCATGGAAAAATAACATATTAGCCGAAACCCCTGTAGAGGTTTGTACGGCTGAATTCATAGCTCATGAGTCAATCTAACCGGAGTCACTGTAAGTGACCTATACGGCATTACACTGCACATGAGTCGGAACCACTGCAAGGGTCTGTACGACAAGACTGGGTGTAATATAGTTACGCTCAATGCTATGCTCTCATGATAGCTGTGCGATAAGTCGCTAGTCACCTATGAGTTGGAATCACCTATGATGGTCTGTATGACAAGATTGTGCATCTAAATTGGATCCAATGTGAGCATATGGTGTGGGAGGTGACATTATATACAGGCTTGTGCCATATCTCTGGCTAAATCACTAACATCGGGGTGCAGGTTTATGAGCTCAATGTTTCTCAATTAATCACAACCATTATCCACATTCACAATTCATAAACTCACCTGGGGCTTACCTGAGTGTCCACAACACCACAATTATATATATATATATATGCAAATGTCATATGCATATTCTAAATATAAAATATTTGGCATGGCAATTTAAATCATACTCATTTAAATGCATTTTCTGAGAAAGATACCAAGCATATACATATATACTTAAAACCAAAAGCCTACTCACTGGTATGTCGAAGGGTCGTAGCCCCCGAGTTGCCATTGACTGCGCTCGTCCTCGGGATAGATCTCACCTATATGCGAAATAACTGAATAAACGTTATTTAAAGCACATAACCAATAATAGCTAATAATTTCTCATACATCGCTCAAATGAGGTATGTAAATATACCATCGTGACCTACACAACTCCACGAACACACCCAAATTTTTAAAATAATTTTTAGAGCCCTCATGCGCCGTCACGTGCCGGCAAGGGCATGGCTCTACTCGCGGCCACGCGCAGGGAATCCTAACGGAATCCCTAACTGCCGTTAGGAATATTTCTTTAAAAAGCAACAAAAATCGTTAAATCTACCTGACGGCGTTAGAATATTCCGTCAAGTTTGATGGAATATTCTCTGTTTTCTACCTTCGAACTCCGGCGACCGTCGTCGTCTCCTGAAACTAGAAAAATCCTAAAATCCTTATAACTTCGTCATTTTTGCACCAAAACTCATGAAACTTACACCAAATTGAAGCTTACAACGAGTAGAACACATTCTTACCAATTTCAAGCTCCAAGAATCACGAAATCTTGCCGGAGAAGGCACGATAATTCCGGCCAAATTTCAAACTCGCCAAACTCGACTTCCCGACGTCCAATTTGCTTGGTTTTTTTTCTTTGAGCTTCGTAAAAATGTCCTAAAGCTTCCTATGAGCTTAAAATCCCTTGAAACATCCATAATTATGACCACATGAACAATACTCAAATCGGGGGTGATGGTTTCTTGGGGTTTTTGAGGGTTTCACGATCTAAAAATGGCATATATGAACTCAGAGACTTGCAAGGAGTTCGAATCTTACATTCTTGACGTCGATCCGTGTGTGTATGGTTGGTTCCAAAGTTCGTCCGTACAATTGTACGAATTTTCAAAAAAATACGTGAGGGAGGAGAGAGAGTGCACTGGAGAATGAGTGAGTGTGTGTGTGGTACACGTGAGTCACTAACCAAAACCAAAGAAAATACCATCTAAGTCCTAATTGGTTCCAAAATAATAGGACCTAGCACTAATTGGTCCAAATTCTAACCTACCACAATACCACACAAAACGTCCAAGGGTATATTTGACATTTCACGCCTAAAAATTAATATTTTGGGACGGGTTGTGACATGTAACATCCCACATCGCTCAGGGGATGGGATCCTGTAAGCTTAATATGTATATTCTCATCTTTACCTTGCACAAGGCCTTTTGGGAGCTCACTGACTTCGGATTCCATTAGAACTCCGAAGTTAAGCGAGTTCGGGCGAGATCAGTTCCTTGATGGGTTACTAGGAAGTTCTCGTGTGAGTTCCCAAAAACAAAATCATGAGGGCGTGGTTGGGGCCCAAAGCAGACAATATATAATGAAAAAAAGGTTTTTCTTTTCTGCAGAAGAGAAGAGTTGATTATAGTATACAATTTGGGTTGTGTTAGGTCACCATGATCTGCACACGAAATTTTGTGAATTCATGAACTTACCGATGTTAGGAAAAATTACCAAAACAATGAAAATTTGGGGACAGATAAATGAGAAGAAAAACTAATAGGGTAGTTTAGAGAGGTTTGGTGAAAATTTAAATTAATTGGCATGTGTGGGGATGAGGCTAAAGGCTATGCAGTCACTTGTATCCCAATCCTGCATGAGTAATGTTACATTGCATGGAAAATTAATTAAAGTTTTGTCAAAGGCAGTTAGAGAGAACCGAATTCCTGAGAATTGTGCATTCAATGCCTGAACATCGGTTTGCTTGACATCTTGAATGTCAAAGGTTTAGCTTGAAAAGAGCTAGGCATTTGCACTGAAGAGTTTGGACCCAGCTTCTCTGCCCTCCCACTTTTCATACACTTTCATCCTCTCCTATTTTATGCGGTTATGGTTAAGCTACGTCAACATTTTATATAAGAAGTGGGAGGGCAGAGAAGCCACGTCCGAAGAGTTTTTGGGGTACTTTTGTTGCATTTGACACATACTAAGTTTTGGGGGTAATTTTAATGGAGAAATCCAAAAGAATGTGCTTTTCAATTTTACAAGATACAACATATTGCATGTGATCCAATATTCTAGTGGATAGGGTGTTGGGTTTTTACTCATTCGTCTTAGGTTCAGAACTCCACACTCTTCTAAATTATTGTTATATTTTCGAACCCTTTCCTCTCTCTTCGTAATAATAATTTTCTAAAAAAAAGATAACAATTTATTCAAAATGATTGAATTTTTATGGATTTAATGGGTTTATAAATCCATGGATTTTTATGGAGTTAAATTTATTTGAGAGATTTTAATGGGTTTATAAATCCATGAATTTTTATGGAGTTAAATTTATTTGTAAAGATTCCATATAAAATTTTGATTCAATTCCCTCAAAATGTCACGGGGAGGGGTGTGATTTGGGGATGCTTATAATACACTACGAAATTTCTCCAATTCCCTCTAAATTCTAAACTTTTTCATATCTTTTAAAATCAAATTCTAATTGAATACACCTAGAATGTTATAAACTTCTTTAAAATCATAATTGAATACCCCTTGATTTCTAGCGATTTTAATAAACTATCTTAAAATCCTGATTGAATATACGTTGAATTTTAGTGAATCCCTTAAAATTCTAATAAAATACCCCTAGATTCATTAAAAGAATTAAAGTCTATTAAAATCCCGATTGAATAGATCCCTTAATGCTATAGTTTTGGAATGATCATGTACAATGAGTTAATCGTTTGAAATCATGTACGGTGAGTCCTTTTTCTTGTAAGCTTTTCTTACATAAATGCAAACCATTGACTTACATTGACTTTGAATCAATTCTGATACAATTATTATATATCTTATTTGAGACAATACTAATAGTCTTGTAACGTTTTTATAAAACCATTTTGTTTGGAAGGAAAATGATTTTCGTATATCTCTTTTTTACCTTGTATATATGTACAAGTATGTTTATTTTTTGTTTATAAATTAAATAAATCAAAAGAGAATTAAAGGATAAAAATAAATAGTGGTAGCATGTGGCGGATTGTTTTGGTATTTAGGGTCTTCATCTTCAACCATAGACGGAGCCACCTTGGGCCCAGCCGTGGTGAATGCCCCCACTTAGTTTTTTTGGTTGAGAAAAAAAAAAAGCACTCTTTCAATTGCTTATGATATTAGTATTAACTTTTTCATGTGCTACTACCATTGTTGAAAAAACACTTCTAGTCATGAAATTTATGAAGATATATTGAGAAATTGGATGAGATATCAATGAATGAATGATAACATGATTATTTTTATAGATAGAGGTATTTGATGGTATTGGTAATGAAGTTGTCATGCAACGCTTTCAGTAAATGAAAACGCGTCGAGAGATATTGTAATATGTTGTATGAAAAACCTTATGAATTAAGAGCGCGTTTACTAATCCGTAATCAGATTGAGAGAAATTGAATTGAGAAGGAATTGGAATGAGGTGGAAGTAGAATTAGATTCCTATTGAAGTTGTTTGCTAAAACTGTTTGAATCGGAGATGAATGATGTTGGTTCTATATAAGTTGTTTACTAATTCACTGGAATAGGAATTAAAACTAGCTTGATTACTAAATTGCCCTTATATAAATAAATTATTTTTATACTAATTAATCAAACTAATTTATTGTTCAAAACAAAAATCAAACTAATTTTATATACAAAATTTATCTATATAAAAAATAATTAAAGAGGTTTCTTTTTGTTAGAAGATGATTATTTCCATTTGCCCCCCCCCACCACCCAAAATCCCTTGTGTCTGTCTTCCCCACACCGCCCCTTTCATCCTGAAGGCTTTATTTTCCCAGCCGCAATAGCCCTCCCCTATCCCCGCCTTTCCTTGCTCCACCCCACTTACCCTTATAGCCACCGCCCCTAGCCCCAATTTATGAAACCCTCCATCTCTCTCCTCTATGCCCTCCCTCTCCGCTTTCTCGGTTACTCTGGCCATGGTTCGCAACGCCATTCAATCCAACGTGTTTGTGAAAGCCGATGAGTGGGTCGAAGTTCAGAGATCTCATATATGCTTCCTGAGCCGGTCGCCTACTATCGATCATAGTGGGTATGATGCTTGGCTGATGGGTTCTTTTTGTTTTCTTTTCATTTTCTCTAAATTTGAAATTTTGATTGTTGAAGTCGAGGATGGGTGTGATAATTCTACATATGGAGGCTGTTATATTTGTGGTGGTTTTAGGAGGGGTTGTGATAGGCATGGTGGGTACGGTTGTTATTGTGTATGTTCATGGTGGTAGATTTGGGAAAGACAGAAGATTGAGAGGGTGGTCTAGGGTTGAAGAGGAGTTGGAAGGTAAAACTACAAGGAGCGTTTCGGAATTAGAAAAAAAACTATGGTGGTAATATTGGTACAAAAGGTGGATTCCTAATAGGCTTCATTTCGAGGAATTCAATTACCACCTCAATGTCGAGAATTGAATTCTGGGAGTTTGGGGAGTCTGATTCCCTCTATTAAGTGGGTCCCACACACTCTTTTCATTCCCAAGTGTTACTAAACGGAGGAATGATCAGGAATAGGGAATGACTCACATTCCGCCATATCCATTCCCTATATGTAAACACGCCCTAATATATAAGTGTTTTGTTTAGTACATTTTTGAAAATTTTAATTTGTGACTTTGCTGTTTGAGGCCCCCATCCATGCAGATCTCTGGCTTTGTTTATTTCTTCAACCCACTGCGTTTCGAGTTCAAACTCTTCTCTCCTCCTGTGGTAAATTAATGTAGAATATCGCTTATAATAAAAATAAATAAACAATATCATGCATAGAGAGAAATCAAATGTGTAAATCATTTTTATTTTTTAAAACTTCTTTAAAGATGAGTACAAGATAATGATTTTTCGGTTTTAAGATATGATGAGAATACGTTTGGCAGTATAATTCTAAAACAGTTCTCTAGAACAAGAACAGTACATGTTTGTCACTAAAATAAAAATAAAAGGATACACAACAAAAAAAATTCATATAGAAGTAAGATTTGACAAATTATTCTTTTCAATTTAAATAAGGAGTTTGCAGTAGAATTTCATCACCATCTTATATATATATGTAAATCAATTTTTCATATAGGATATTAATGATAAGCCATGTAAAAGTGATTAACAGTCTAGCACCAACAACAAAAATGATGATTGATAGTTCACGTATCAACAACAACAACAACAAAGCCTTTTCCCACTAAGTGGGGTCGGCTATATGAATCCTAGAACGCCATTGCGCTCATTTGTGTCATGTCCTCCGTTAGATCCAAGTACTCAAGTCTTTTCTTAGGGTCTCTTCCAAAGTTTTCCTAGGTCTTCCTCTACTCCTTCGGCCCCGAACCTCTGTCCCGTAGTCACATTTTCGAACCGGAGCGTCAGTAGGCCTTCTTTGCACATGTCCAAACCACCGGAACCGATTTTCTCTCATATTTCCTTCAATTTTGGCTACTCCTACTTTACCTCGGATATCCTAATTCCCAATCTTATCCTTTCTCGTGTGCCCATACATCCCACGAAGCATCCTCATCTCCGCTACACCCATTTTGTGTACGTTGATGCTTCACCGCCCAACATTCTGTGCCATACATCGCTGGCCTTATTGTCGTCCTATAAAATTTTGCCTTGAGCTTCAGTGGCCTACGACGGTCACACAACACGCCGGATGCACTCTTACACCTCATCCATTCAGCTTGAATTCTATGGTTGAGATCTCCATCTAATTCTCCGTTCTCTTGCAGGATAGATCCTAGGTAGCGAAAACGGTCACTTTTTGTGATCTTCGCTAGATTGCTCCGGTCATTAGTGTGGATAAGTATATAAATGGATAGAGATAGGAAAGCAAACACAAGATGTACGTGGTTCACCCAGATTGGCTACGTCCACGGAATAGAGGAGTTCTCATTAATTGTGAAGGGTTTACACAAGTACATAGGTTCAAGCTCTCCTTTAGTGAGTACAAGTGAATGATTTAGTACAAATGACATTAGGAAATATTGTGGGAGAATGATCTCGTAGCCACGAAACTTCTAAGTACCGGAGTGTGGTATCGTCTTGACTTGCCTTATCTGTCTCATAGGTAGATGTGGCATCTTCTCTGGAAGTACTCTTCCTCCATCCAGGGGTGGTATCTGTAACTGGTGGAGATGCACAAGGTAACGTATCAATTTCACTTGAAGCTTACTTGTAGTTTCATGCTTGGTCAAGCGAGATACAAACCATGTAGTAGGAGTCCCCCAAGTCGCCGAGCTGGGGGATCTGCTGAAAGAGGTGACAGACAAGGTAAGCAATCAGAGCTCCGGCTGATTGTTCACATTCTCCCTATCTTGCAGGCAGCATGAAGGATAAAGAGAAGAAAAATGAGGAGAGATGATATGGGATACTTTTGCTTTTGAAGAAGTAACTTTCCACAGGCTTATTCTTGAACTGGGCTGGAGGGTTTTTTGGTTTCCTCCAGAGTATAAGGCCGACTGAAGAATTTGAGGGTCAAAACAAGTCCATCAAATCTAGAGTACGTTCGACCCTGCTGATATGGGATACTTTTGCTTTTGATAGAGTAGTGGATGTATCGGCACGTGTGCTGTTACGCTTGTCTCCACATGCTTCCTTGTATCTTTCTCACTTGCCCTATCTGTTCCTCAGGCAGATGCGGTATCTTCCCTGGAAGCATAAGATGTTGAAGATGAGTACTCGAGAGCAATGCCAGGTAAGTAATCAGGTAAGGGGTTCCAGGCAGTCAGTTCCTGGCTGGAAGCTTGATTCCAAGTGCTGACTGATTGCTCTCTTTCTCCTTGTCTTGCAGGTAAGAACAAGGCCAAAGGAAAAGACAGGGAAAAAGCATGATATGGGATACTCTTGCTTTTAACCCTGATGATATGAGATATTCTTGCTCTAGTATAGCTTGTTTACAGAGGTATTATCGGGGGGAAAGAAAGCTGAATATTTCGAAAGGCTTTGTTGGGAGTGCCCTCTCAGATAAGAGAAAGGGTTGAGCATTTTTGCAGGTCTGCCTGTCCGTTAGGGATGGAAGTCGACATATATAGGAGTCTCCCTAACATCAAGTAATAATGCTATTCCTTTACCCTGCTTGGTTATAGCACGGTAGTGGGAGCTGCCAGCTTCACATGTTTTAACTCTGTCAGAGCACTTTGAAAAAGTGGTTTGTGGTATCTGGAAAGCTGATGTTGCGTGTGAAGATTACAGACCTGTTGGGGGTCTGGCTCTCGAGATTCGGAGAACGATGCCTCTTCGATTTTTGAGAAAGCAATCCTGCTGGGGGTCTGGCTCTCGAGATTCGGATAGCGGTGTCTCTTCGATTTTTGAGAAAGTAATCATGTTGGGAGTCTGGCTCTCGAGATTCGGAGGGCCGTGCCTCTTCGATTTTGGAGCAAGCAATCTTGTTGGGAGTGTTTTCTCGAAAGTGAGTAAAGGTTGGGCATGTTTGCTAGTCTACCTTGCCACGAAGCACAGAGGTTGACACACAGGAACTTTCCAATTATCCAGCAGTGGTACTGTTCCTTTACCCTCTCTTCGATTTTGAGAAAGTAATCATGTTGGGAGTCTGGCTCTCGAGATTCGGAGGGCGGTGCCTCTTCGATTTTGGAGCAAGCAATCTTGTTGGGAGTGTTTTCTCGAATGTGAGTAAAGGTTGGGCATGTTTGCTAGTCTACCTTGCCACGAAGCACAAAGGTTGACACACAGGGACTTTCCAATTATCCAGCAGTGGTACTGTTCCTTTACCCTCTCTTCGATTTTTGAGAAAGTAATCATGTTGGGAGTCTGGCTCTCGCGATTCGGAGGGCGGTGCCTCTTCGATTTTGGAGCAAGCAATCTTGTTAGGAGTGTTTTCTCGAATGTGAGTAAAGGTTGGGCATGTTTGCTAGTCTACCTTGCCACGAAGCACAGAGGTTGACACACCGGGACTTTCCAATTATCCAGCAGTGGTACTGTTATTTCCTTTACCCTTGTGGGTAATAATATGATAGCTAGACCTTCAAAATTTATGTGTCTAAACTTTGTTAGTGTTGTTTCTTTGCAATTCTTTTACCCTTCTTGGTCAGAGCGATGTAGTGGGAGCTGCAAGCTTCACGTGTCTCAACTTTGTCAGAGAACTTTGGCAAAGTTATCTGTGGTACCCATGAGCTACTGTTGCGTGTGGGAAGTGGGTGATTGAACAGTACGATTCATGTGCTTTCTACTTCGCCAGAAATCTTCGACAGAATGCCCATAATTTCCGCAAAGCTGAGTGTGCGTGTGACAGGTACTGACAAGGCTGGAAAAGTAGGTGCCTCTTCGATTTCTGAAATCGACCCTCGTGGTCTCTGAGCAGCCCAGCTTTTGAGAAAGCAAGCCTCTTCGATTTCTGAGATCGGCCTTTGTGGTCTTTGAGCAGCCCAGCTTTTGAGAAAGCAAACACCTCTTCGATTTCTGAGATCGACCCTCGTGGTCTCTGAGCAGCCCAGCTTTTGAGAAACAAACGCCTCTTCGATTTCTGAGCAGGCGCCTCTTCGATTTCTGAAGCTTCGTCGAGTGCAGATTTTTATAGGGGCTGACATTAAGTTCCAAAGCACACTTGAATATCCACTAGTAGAAGCTCCATTCTTGCACTTCTAAGATCTTGATTTGTCCGACCTCTTCTCTCTTCAACACCTTGGAAAATGTCTGGCCCCTCCGACCGTCGTTTTGACTTGAACCTTGTTGAAGAGGCAGCCCCGCCTTCTCCAGAAAACATATGGCGCCCATCCTTCGTCTCCCCTACTGGTCCTCTTACCGTTGGGGATTCCGTGATGAAGAATGATATGACCGCTGCGGTAGTGGCCAGGAACCTTCTCACTCCCAAAGATAACAGACTACTTTCCAAACGGTCTGATGAGTTGTCTGTTAAGGATTCTCTGGCTCTCAGTGTTCAGTGTGCAGGTTCTGTGTCTAATATGGCCCAACGCCTATTTGCTCGAACCCGCCAAGTTGAATCATTGGCGGCTGAAGTGATGAGTCTCAAACAGGAGATTAGAGGGCTCAAGCATGAGAATAAACAGTTGCACCGGCTCGCACATGACTATGCTACAAACATGAAGAGGAAGCTTGACCAGATGAAGGAATCTGATGGTCAGGTTTTACTTGATCATCAGAGATTTGTGGGTTTGTTCCAAAGGCATTTATTGCCTTCGTCTTCTGGGGCTGTACCGCGTAATGAAGCTCCAAATGATCAATCTCTGATGCCTCCTCCTTCTAGGGTTTTGTCCAGTACTGAAGCTCCGAATGATCCCCCTCCGGTGCCTTCTCTTTCTAGGGCTCTACCGACTGCTGAGACTTCTCCTAAGCAACCTTTGTGAAGGCTCCCTCTTATTTGTTTATTTTGACTCAAGTATATGTACATATTTGTAACTTATCGGGGATATCAATAAATAAGCTTTCCTTCATTTCAACGTATTGTGTTAAAAACACCAAAGCCTTCTTCGCTAAGTTCTTTGAATTTTCTTTTGTTGAAGCTTGTATGTTGAAGCTTTGTGAGTGGAGCATATAGGTTGAGGTAGTGTTCCCTTAATTTCCCGAGTGAGGAAAACTTCTCGATTGGAGACTTGGAAAATCCAAGTCACTGAGTGGGATCGGCTATATGAATCTTAGAACGCCATTGTGTTCTGTCCTGTGTCATGTCCTCCGTTAGATCCAAGTACTCTAAGTCTTTTCTTAGGGTCTCTTCCAAAGTTTTCCTAGGTCTTCCTCTGCCCCTTCGGCCCTGAACCTCTGTCCCATAGTCGCATCTTCTAATCGGAGCGTCAGTAGGCCTTCTTTGCACATGTCCAAACCACCGTAACCGATTTTCTCTCATCTTTCCTTCAATTTCGGCTACTCCTACTTTACCCCGGATATCCTCATTCCTAATCTTATCCTTTCTCGTGTGCCCACACATCCAACGAAGCATCCTCATCTCCGCAACCCCCATTTTGTGTACGTGTTGATGCTTCACCGCCCAACAGTCTGTGCCATACAGCATCGCCGGCCTTATTGCCGTCCTATAAAATTTTCCCTTGAGCTTCAGTGGCATACGGCGGTCACACAACACGCCGGATGCACTCTTCCACTTCATCCATCCAGCTTGTATTCTATGGTTGAGATCTCCATCTAATTCTCCGTTCTTTTGCAAGATAGATCCTAGGTAACGAAAACGGTCGCTCTTTGGTATTTCTTGATCTCCGATCCTCACCCCTAACTCGTTTTGGCCTCCATTTGCACTGAACTTGCACTCCATATATTCTGTCTTTGATCGGCTTAGGCGAAGACCTTTAGATTCCAACACTTCTCTCCAAAGGTTAAGCTTTGCATTTACCCCTTCCTGAGTTTCATCTATCAACACTATATCGTCTGCGAAAAGCATACACCAAGGAATATCACCTTGAATATGTCCTGTTAACTCATCCATTACCAACGCAAAAAGGTAAGGACTTAAGGATGAGCCTTGATGTAATCCTACAGTTATAGGAAAGCTTTCGGTTTGTCCTTCATGAGTTCTTACGGCAGTCTTTGCTCCTTCATACATATCCTGTATAGCTTGGATATATGCTACTCGTACTCCTTTCTTCTCTAAAATCCTCCAAAGAATGTCTCTTGGGACCCTATCATACGCTTTTTCCAAATCTATAAAGACCATGTGTAAATCCTTTTTCCCATCTCTATATCTTTCCATCAATCTTCGTAAGAGATAGATTGCCTCCATGGTTGAGCGCCCTGGCATGAACCCGAATTGGTTGTCTGAAACCCGTGTCTCTTGCCTCAATCTATGCTCAATGACTCTCTCCCAGAGCTTCATTGTATGACTCATTAGCTTAATTCCCCTATAGTTCATGCAATTTTGTACATCGCCCTTATTCTTGTAGATAGGCACCAAAGTGCTCATTCGCCACTCATTCGGCATCTTCTTCGTTTTCAAAATCCTATTGAAAAGGTCAGTGAGCCATGTTATACCTGTCTCTCCCAAAACTTTCCACACTTCGATTGGTATATCGTCTGGGCCTACTGCTTTTCTATGCTTCATCTTCTTCAAAGCTACACCCACTTCTTCCTTCCGGATTCTACGATAAAAAGAGTAGTTTCTACACTCTTCTGAGTTACTCAACTCCCCTAAAGAAGCACTCCTTTCATGTCCTTCATTGAAAAGATTATGAAAATAACCTTTCCATCTGTCTTTAACCGCGTTCTCTGTAGCAAGAACCTTTCCATCCTCATCCTTGATGCACCTCACTTGGTTTAGGTCCTTTGTCTTCTTTTCCCTTACTCTAGCTAGTTTATAGATATCCAACTCTCCTTCTTTGGTATCTAGTCGCTTATACATATCGTCATAAGCCGCTAACTTAGCTTCTCTCACAGCTTTCTTCGCCTCTTGCTTCGCTTTTCTATACCTTTCACCATTTTCATCGGTCCTATCCTTGTATAAGGCTTTACAACATTCCTTCTTAGCCTTCACCTTTGCTTGTACCTCCTCATTCCACCACCAAGATTCCTTTTGGTTCACGTATGTGAAAGTTATATATATAATTGTAAATTTGATGAGCTCTCGAACCAAATTAAAATTCTTAATTTGATTAATGGTCCATGTAGAAGCAGTACAAACCATGCATGGTGATAAAAGAAAATAGTAGAAAAGTTACTCAACTACAATAAGCCAGAATGTTGGATCGAGAAACTCTAGCGGATGCTCTGAACAAGCTTGAAAGAGACGCAAATGGAAGACCTAGCAGAGTAAAACTCTCCCTCATACCTTCGAAGTTTTTTCTTTAAAGACCTAGCAATGACAGAAGGCGGGTTGGGTAGACGGCGGGAGGATTATTTGTGGAGGTGAGGAGGAGTTGAGAATGTTGTGAGGAAGAAGGTGGGTAATTCTATGATCTTTTTGCGGCTGAGTTTTTAAACTAGTAAAATCCTTAGCGTTTTTTCGTTTCTGCAAAAACAGAAACCGCGTGGAAAAGCAGTATATGTCGAACGGGCGGTAAGAGTTTCTTTCCTTTTAGTAGAGAATGAACTTTCTCAATTAAATGATAGTGGTCTAGAAACTCTTATTTCTGGACAACACCAAAACGTTTATGATTCATATCACATCATTTCCTCCTAGCCATTCTTTTACCAAACTTATCCACTCACTGAATTTGATAAATATACCGGCCACTGAGCTTTAGGAAGTACCCCGCTGATACTGAGCACCATTAATTCATGGTAATTAAAGTTTAGAAATTTTGATCTATAAACAGAATAGGTCAGTCTCACTCGAAAGATAAGACTTTATTAAAATTAAGTACGAACGGTTACATTTACATCTTGTGCTAAAATATGTCGAATGACTCAATCTTAATGTTGAAACTTGAAAATATTATATATAACTTTTTTTTTTTATACAACATGATATATTTACACTAAGGGAGTGAGAATAATAAATTAAGGTATGCATTGAGCTTATAATTTAAAAAGGGGAAGAGATCTCTCCGGATTTCTTCCTCCAAAGCCATCAAGTGATCCGGACCCTTGAAATTTAATTCAACGGCCACAAATTGTACTTTTAAAAGTTTTTATTAACTTATATGTTTTTAGCCGTTTGATCAAATTTCAAAGGTTCGAATCACTTGATCCTTGGACTTTGGAGGGAGAGATCCAAAGAGGATCTCTTTCCTTTAACAACCACCTCCACTCAGATGTTGTGTAACGTTCAGTCCTCGTTGACCAGAAATGGCCTTGTCAACTCGGTCGCTCTCTACTGAATCTTTTGCTGTTGGTTCGGTCGTCACAATACAACCGAATATTCGTAGTCTATTTGTACGTTGTCTTCCAAACGATGTGAGTCCGAATGATCCTTGATCCTACCAAGAAAAGATATACAGGAAGAAATGTCAAAACTATGATGCAAATCCATTTTTAAGGGTTGATATGGCAAATCGATATATTCTAAAACTCCACTAGTGTGAAATGAGTCCAAAATAAAGAGTGAAATGTGCAAAACATTTGGATTCTAAAAAAGTCTTATTGTCTTACATACAAGATACATAAGAGTTTCGCAATGTCTAGAAACTCTCCACACAAACTCTAAGCATTCTTATTTTTAGAGTCTCCCTTATCCCTCAATACCTTTTAGCCCAATACATGTAATTAAGAAAATTGACGGTACTAAGAATGGCAAGAAGTGTGCAAAACAAATCCGAGCGCAAAAGATTCAAATCATCTCCTCCAAAGACATTCTCTACCAAATTTTCCACTCACTGAATTTGCTATGGACACCAGAACTGAGCTTAAAAAGTACCCCAAAGATATTGAACACCATGACAATGCAGTGCACATACTCCTCATGGTACTTGGCGTCTGAGTAAAAGAACTCGAACATTCCTCCAAAAGTAGGCACGTCACAAACTCCTAACAAGAGGAATTGCCATCCTAGCCAAAACACAGGCAATATGACATCATTGTGAGCCGCTTCGCACCTCTTAGCTTCAACTAGGGCAGCTATAGACATTGACCCAGAAGCCAGTGTTAGCCCCAGTCCGATCCTCCAAAGGGGTTGGAACATGTGACTTTTGTGATGGAACCGTTCGCATAGGGAATTGAAGCAAGCATGATGGAGAGTGGGCGTACGTTTAAGGACTCAGTGGTGAATTCAAAGTTGTGTAAATTTCTGTTCATTTTGCTCCCTTGTACCACTGAGAATGATTCAACTTGGGCTAGGCAGCAATTCATCATGATTGTGCTTGCAAAGATGGGAACCTGAGAAATTATTATGTACTAATAATAGGACTGTCCATCTGCTTTGTTCGGATTGATTGATACTGCACGCTGGTTCCCCACTCTTTTGTTCGATGAAGCTTTCCAGTTTCGAGCTGCATAAGTAAGTACCTTTCACAATTCACACATCCAAAAAAAAAAAAAAAAATTCCAGTGGCATCTGTCTGCTTGATAATTGATACTACTATGTCTTCAAAAGTACTTTGTCTAATTTCAGTTTTACCTTGATGATTCGTGTTAATGAGTTCCCTGCAGTGGGACTTTGTGCCTATAAAACGGAGTCCCAATGATGAAAATGACTAGTGACAAACTCAAGGCTATAACTGTTATAAAAAAAGCTCCAATTCCAGCCTATGTGATCTTCCACCCAAACCATAACAGTGGAGCTTATGAGTCCCCCAAGGCATATGTCAAAGTTAAACCAATTGAAGAAGGCAGGGATGAGCCTCACATCGTTGTGATCAAGCTGATTAGCACCATGTGCACGTAAGGCAACATTGAATCCAGCTATACCAGCAGCAAATACATAGAGGCCAACTTATAGAATGGTTGTTTGAGACAGAGAAGGCTTCACTTTCACAGCTGGTTGTAAATGTGGGAATTGAGCTTGGATTGCCAGCAAGATTACTCCCTATAATTGGTACCGAAAAGCTCATTCAATTTCGTATTACATGCCTAGATGAAAACATGCCATGAAACATATAAATAGTTGAAAGAAAAGCATACCGCTAAGTTTATTGCACAGAAGATGATGAAGGTTGTGAAGCTTGTGAGGAGTGAGTCACAAATAAATCCTCCCACGATGGAGAGCAGAAAAGAGGTTCCCATGAAATTGGTCACCATATTTGCTGATGTAGCAGGTGAGTAATGCATTGACAACCAGAAGTATGAGACGAAGTCAATGGCATTGGATAAGAAAACCATGTTGATCAGCACCCCAACAACTGCAAACAAAAAACTAAGAACAAACTTCCTCATCATAGAACTACTTCTTACACCCTTACAAATCAAAGTTTCGTGGGATTTACAAATACCCACATTGTAAAGAAAGTTGAGGTTCCATCCTAACAATCTTTAGTTGTTGAAGATAAAAGTCATGCATTAAGTTCTTAAAAGATCTTGGATTGCATTTGTTGAAGAAAATGAGAATCCCACATCGGAAAATTGACAAGACTAAATATGACATATTGAGTACGTTCCACCTTTTATTACACTGAGGCATTTTGTAACAAATTCTCACACATGTCTACTATGTAGGTGGTAATATGCAAGTTAAGAGACGATAATAGTGTGCTTAGTAGTGACTGATGAGTCAATGACCAACTTTACCATTATTTTTGAGTTAAAATAATCATTGTCTATTAGTTTTGAGTTGGATGTTCACATTCGAAGAGATTACTAATGTAGTTCATAAAAATTTAAACTTTACGTAGAGGGTTGGATAGGACTGAGATAAAGTACTCAATCTAATCTTTACTATTCTGATAAATTAAGGTCTCCGCAACTTGGTAAATTTAGAACTTACCACATGTAAGAGCAGCAGCTCTAATTCCTAAATATTTTTTGGGATTTGCCTCCTTTCCTCTCCAGTCAACAAACTGATCATCACTTTTTTTGTGAAAATCACTTCAGGAAAAATCTTTATTTATGCTTACGCAAAAACAAATAATCAAGTATACAAAAGAAAAAAAAAGCTGCACACATATCAAACTATGATTATCAAGATTGTAAAAATATCTTATTTCGAAATGAATGAGCCGAGGTACTTTCCTTACAAATTATTTTAAAGTCCTACGATCGTAAAATATAGATAACCCTAACATAACCAAACCAAGTAGATGTACAAAATAATAGATCTCGAGTCTCTACATTTAGCTATTGTGCATTTATCCGCATTCTGCTCTATCTCGATCATTCTAATAATCTAACAAGTTAAAATATGACACATCATCTATCATTAAATTTAATTAGTTTATTTTATTTTCTATTTTTCTATTTTTCTAAACAGACGTTAACCTAGTTCTACCGTTAATTTTTTGGGGACAATTAAAACAATAACCTTTGTCAATTAATGAAAAAAATTATGACTACCAAAAATCACATAAACTGATCCGAAGAATCATATCAAGCAAAACCCCAAAAAACGATATCTCTCTCTTTCTCTCTCTTTCTCTTAAGGATTAAGTTTGGATTATCTACCATTTTTTTTTTTTGGGTTTGAATATTCGGTTTGTGCTACCTCGGCTTTTTATACGTTTCCCAAAACTTTCGTGGGATTACATAACATGCAGTACAATCATAGTAGAACCTCAAACCAATCAAACCATTTTTTTGGGTTTTTCTTTTATGAGATTTGTAAGCTTTGTGACATATTTGCTAGGATGTTGAATCTCTTTTATTCTCGTAGTAAGTTTTAATGGATCTGTTGCAAATAGCAGCCAGCATGGTTTTGATGGTCTGCAATGTTAGGATTCAAGAGAGAGGATGATTGAAACTTCTGGAGAGAAAAAACTTAACACAGTTAGAAAAATAATTAGAGTCCAAAAATAGAACAAAACTTCGTAAATTCTCTATTAACTTATGTATCACTTTATAAGTTATTAGATTATTTAAATGGTCGAAATATAATAAAATACGGTACATGTACAAATCATAAATAGAGAGATTCAGAATCTCAAAATAATATAGTCGGGACTTGCTCATCAAGGCAGTCGAACTGCCTTTGGTGCACGTAAAACTCGGATCATAATCAAATAATTGATGATGATTCTTGGAGGTAGTAAACATAAATAATTTATTGTTCAAAGAATCAAAGTATATATTTTGAGTTAAAACCAAATCTATTACAAATAATTGGAAAGTACTATGCTTCCTTCCTGAGTACCAAATATCTGTGTAAATACTAATTAACACAATTAAAGTGGTGAAGGCAAATGTGCATATAAAACGCAGATCAAGATGATCAGAAACCCTAAACAAGGGAGCTGGATTTTTTTTTAAACAAATCTGAAACCAAAAGTTTTCGATTTGGTATTAGACAATCGATGAGATATGATGAACCCTAGCTACAAGGTACTAGGTCTCAGTGCTCGTGCAACCAAAGAACAAATCAAACAAGCATACAGAAAATTGGCATTGAAGTATCACCCGGACAAACACACCAACTCCCCCCAAAACATGAAAGACGATGCCACCCTCAAGTTCAAAGAGGCCACTACGGCCTATGAGAACCTCATGAACAACAACAACTATAGCCCAGACCACCACAGCAACGATGACATTGACAACAATGACCAACACTGCGACAAAGAGAACGACAATGAAAAAAGTGACTGTAATCACCATCACTATGACGATGGTTACAACTATAGCCATCAACACTACTATAGTGACTATAGTGGCAGTGGTTATAACTACCATCGCTCTGATGACGATGACGGCTACATCAACAAGTATTACCATCCGTATGCCGACGATTTTGACTATAAACACCACTGTAGCAGCAATTACTATAGCCACGACCAAGACCACGGTTACAACTACAACCACCACCACTATATCATCCACGAGTATTATGATTACATCTTTAGCGGCCATCACTCTCGCTCCCATTGTCCTGATTACAGTTACTACAACAATAATGACAGTGGTAAATATTGTAACAAGACCAATATTGAAATCCTTGGACCCGAATTTTGGGGCGTTGATGTAGACCCTAAGCCTGCAAGCGGTATTGTGGTTTTCATAAAGTAGGGTTACTCTTCCACTTCCTAAATTTCTCCTTTGATCTTCTCAAGTTTTTTCTTCTGTTATTAAAATTTATTTGATGAATATTAACGTATATTCATTTTGAATAGATATTAACATTTTAAATTCAGTCTGAAATTGTTTCATTTTAATTTGTAGTTTTGTATAATGCAGTATGCTTATTACTGGGTTTCAGCGGACTGCATCATGGGTGCAGAAATGTTGGGTATGTTTCAGAATTTCTACTTTCGATCCTCTTCTCTTTCATCTTCGTATAAGAGATTTATGTTAAATTCTGAATCTATACCATCAATTATGCATGTGTTCATTTTTTTATTTTTTATTTTTTTTATTACATATGCATGTGTTCTTGTTACTTCACGAAAATATAATGATCTCTTTGTTTGGCAAGAGAACATTATGCATATTATACAAATCAAAACCTTAAACTGCACATAAACCATAAATATGGGACTGACACGTATAATTGGACTTATGTTGCTTATATGATGTGATTGAAAATAATATGCCTACATTGCCGATTTATGTCTAGTGCATACATGTAGTATTGCATCTGCAATTCTTTTTAATACGAACGATAGTGGTGTGGGAGAAAACGAACCTAGGACCTCATGTACATAGATGAATACTCTTAACCACTTGAGCTACGAGATTTTTGTTGATTTTCTTATTCTTTGGTTGGCATTTAGGGGTTCATTTGTATGACACTAGTCGCCAATGTTATAAGAGATTTCTATTTTGATCAAAATATATAACAGTCAATAGAAGAGATTTCAAGTCCGATAAAACAAACAGTAATTTTGTTAATTAACTCTAACTATCTTCAGACTTTCAATCTAACTAGCTAGATGAGTTTGTAATGCATAATGTAAGGCTTTCCATAATTTTCATGTTCTTTAAATTTTCTTAGCTAGTGTACTCTTGCGTTTTACCCGTTCGTCGTCACATTTGCAATTTACTTTCCACAATTCTAGTATTCTATCATATTTATCAGATTTCTTATTACTAATGATCGTTTATTGCTTGTTTGTTTTAGTAAAAAATCATACAGAGAAGCTCAGAAGTCACGCATGAACACACAGATTGAATTGAATCATTATCCAATCAAAACTGAACTTTGTTGGATTCGATCATATTTCTCTGTTTTTTTTTTTGGCAATGCGATATTCAAAACTGTTCTAATCTATTAGAAGAAGGATTCGAACTCATGTGCATGGAAGATTCAAACTTGGATTGGATAACCTTGTATCTTCTCTTTTTTTTTTTTTTTTGGCAATGCGATATTCAAAACTGTTCTAATCTATTAGAAGAAGGATTCGAACTCATGTGCATGGAAGATTCAAACTTGGATTGGATAACCTTGTAGGCTTGTATCTTCTCAGTTTTATTTTTTATTTATTTATTTATTTTCATGAACACACAGTTTGATTCTAATTTTAAGTATCATAATACTTATTCAAAGTATTAGACTATTAGTTGCTCGTGGCAGTTTGCCGATTGATCTAACCTACAATATATGCGGATAACCCTGAATCTAATGTAAATGCGCTTTGTTTTGTTTTGTTTTGATCTCTATGTTTAGATTCAGAAGTGTGAAAAATCAATTGTAGGCATTATATGTTGGATATTTTCTTTGGAGTTTCTATTACCACTAAAAAAATTATCATGCACGAAGGAAAACTAGCAGTCTTATCCCTCCATCTCTAGCCACTTTATCTTTAGTTCCATTGATTTCAATTTTTCTTATGTTAGGTGGCTGTTGATCAAGCGAGAAGATGGTTCTTTTTCTTCTTTTCACTATTCATTTATTTCAGGAGAAAATTTGGCATATACTCATTACAATTCATTTGTTTTGAATGCAAGTGACTCTATTTACCACAGTGGTGGAAATGAGTTGAGCCATTGCATGGCGATGTGGGTTCGAATTCCGTCAGTGGTTAATCTAACATCTAATCTAACAAAATAAATTGAATGACCAAAAAAAAAATTATAAATTTTGAATAGATAAACTTATTTTTAAAAAAAATTAGAAACAAGGCAATGGAAAACAAATTTTGAGTTTTAAGGAGTAAAGTGGCGGGTTTTGAATTTCAAGGAGTAAAGTGGGATCAAAACCAAGTTTTAGGAAGTAAAGTGACGACTTTAAATTGTAATGACCCGTCCCTAATTTTACGATTTTATTAATTCTAAAAGAGTGAATTGATGAAAATGCCCATAGGGGTGAGATTGTTGACTTTCGTTGACCGTCAGTTAGTGACGTGTATGAACTATAATTTTATTGTATTCTCGAAATACTCAATGGTACGAACACGTAGGCGTAAGCAGAATCGAAATCGGAATTATGACGAAAATTTTACGAAACTACAAACGTGAAAGGCAATTTGGTAAGTTTACATTGTGTGGGAGATATTTTCTGTTTTTCTTTGTGGCTTTGTTTTGTGAGCCAGTGGGGCCCACACCCCACTCTTTCCCTCTCTCCTGGGTTTCCCTATCCCTCGGAACTCTCTCATTTTGTTATTTCTTTCTTCAACTCTCTCATCTCTCTCACTGCCACCTCACCTCTCTTACTCTCTCAGCCATCACCATAACTCTATTCTTCTCAAACTCTCTCTATCACTCTCATTCTCTGCAAGTGTAAAGTCGCCGAAGTACCATGACACATATCAGCAACACGACAGATCACCACTCATCTGTGAAGCCAGAATTGAGGGAACAGAGCCTCAAGCTCACTCATCCCTCTCTCTCTCTCTCGTCTCTGCACTCTTTGTGAACTGTAATCCTGAACCACCATCATTCGCCGGCTCCGGCGAGCCAAACCATCAAACCACCACCACGCCTTGTTATTCCCCATCTTTGTTAAGCTTAGATTGTGAACATTTAACCCAGACTTGAGACACTACACCTCATTGTAGCACCGCCATTGTTCAAGGGGTTTTCCGACAAGCTTCACCGTTTCTAACAAAGGTAAGCTTCAGGATTCCCTCAAACCTTCATTATAGATTGATCTAGTCCCATTTATGATCTTAAATGTTGTCGTGGTGAAGCTGGGAACGCATGAACATCAAGGAGGAGATTTCTCAGTTTTCTGGGAAGTGAGATCATGGCCACCGAGCCATTTTCAGACAATTTTTCCGGCCTGAACGAACACAACTCGGTCCCATTTTAGTACGGTTTTGTTCTCCATATTCCTAACTTTGATTTGACTCTTGAATAAAATTGGTTGAGATTTAAACTAGAAAATAGCTCTAGAAGTTAGCTCAAAAATCTGGAAATCGCGATGAAGGTGCATGGGCGCACATGGTGGCCGGTGCATGCAGCATGTGGATGCTTATGTAGCCACCTTGTGGCGATGCGTGTGGCTGCGCATGGAGGAACCCGAGGTCCATCCTTAGGTTTCTTGACATGCCGAATTCGAATCAGTCGTCCATTTTTCGAAATTCGACCATTTTAAAATAGATCCTTTATTAGCCATACTTTGTATGAATACACGAATTTACTGTAATACGTTATATATTTACATAAATGGTTATGCATTGCAAAGATCTTCGATGCCCACGAGACGGGTTCAACTTGACGACATGATTTGTGAGTGAGCCTTTGCGTTTAAATATTATATATTTATTTGGTTTCCATTTATATATTTATGAAGAATTTTCTACTTTACGTCTGGATTAGATTACAGTTTATAAGAATTAACGAAATGATGGAATTTACAGAATTATGCGAAATCCTCTGGGATGCATAAATATGCGAATTATTATGGGATTTATTTACAGCCATGACTGATATTTTATTGAATAGTAGTATGTCGACTAGAACTATCGATTTACCATTACATGATCATATTTACGTTATTTGCTCATCGTGTGCTACATTGGTGTTAGAAATCGCCTGGGCCAGGGCCATTCTTCACGTGTATGTTCACATTGCACCGTACGCTCACTTTGGATCCATTTTAGGTGGCAGTCCTGTCCTAGATTTCTATAGGCAATTAGGACTCGTATGTGATGCGCAAAACGCCAATCTTCACGTGATTGTAGTATTAGAGCGTATTTTTACACCCAGTCATGTTCATGTCAGAATACCTCTGCATGAACTCGTATGTCAGCATATGTTGATGAGCCTTCAATATGATATGTTCGTTTATGTGAGATATTATCGAGTATTATATGTTTTATATACGGAAATATTGAGAATGATTGCACTTTGAGATATTACTGTTTACGGTAAGTATTTTCATACTATATGTAGCATATATATTTGGAAACTATACTTTTTTTACGGCGAGAGGTTATACGTTTTTGAAAAGGCTTTTACAAAACTTTATTTTTATGCTCACTCACCCTTGTTTTTCGCCTCTCTAGCTTTCTGGAGCAGAGCTTCTGTGTCGACGAGGATTCTTGACAAATGTTGGTATAGAAGAGTACATTTGATGGCATAATTCTTATCCTACTTTTTCTTTATTGATGTTCTGACATCACGTGTGAATTGGGTTCAATCCTGCTCACATGTGCACTGCATTTAGGCACTTTTAGGTTTAAATTTACTCATATTTCCACATCATTACACTTTATGATTTCATCACCTTCCTAATTTCGGTCATCACAGCTAGATTTGGAATTTAGGTGAATATTCCGAATCAAAGTGTGTCATAATTTTCAAAAAACAAAGTGAAATCGTAATTGAGTTCCAAGAAACGTATAAATTAAGGGCCCTATACTTTTAATTTATGAACGAGGGTAATTGCAGACCAACACCACTAATAAATTGATTGGGCCTAGGCTTCTCTTACAGCCCAAAAACAATAATAACCTTAAGGTGCGGTACCCATGCAGCAGATTACAGCTATTCCGTATATATTCCCTCACTTAAAACCCTAGCTCTCTCTGTGCCTCTCTCTCGACTCCCAAGCACCATACTGTTCCTCTTCTCAATCAGGTTCGAAACCCTAATCTCTGATCCGAAAAATCGAAGCTTTTCTTTCCCTAATATCTGCAACAATGGTTATTTGCGCTTTCCCCCAAATTTAATTTTACTGAACGCGTGATTTTGCTGATGTTATTTTGAGTGACAGGAAAAATGGCAGTCCCTTTGCTGAAGAAGCAAATTGTGAAGAAGCGTAAGACCCACTTCAAGAGGCCCCAGAGTGACAGGAAGCACTGCGTCAAGGTATGAGTGTCTGGGTCATTTCATTTCTCTTCGTTTTTTTTTAAATTAATCGAATCATTGGAGTTTTGATGCTTCTAATGTATTGGAAATTGTTTAGTTTTGGATATGAAATTTTAATTGGGTTATTTGAGTAGGATTATTAAATTCTTAACCAATTAAGTATTGAGCAAAGTGGGCTTAATCGAAACTTGGATTATCTGGTGATATCTGCAAGTTAAGGATGGAAATATTAGTTAGCACACATGTATTTGCTTGTGATGACTTGGGTTCAATAAAGTTGAAAGTTAAACTTAAATCTTAAATGCGAGGTGTCTAAAACTATTTTTACTGTATCGGTGCTATATTGTTTTAGTGATGTTGTGTGTGGTAGTTGTAAAATGTGTTTCTCCCAACCTTCAAGCTTTTTGTTTTCGCTGCACTTACCAGAAGTTGGGTTGATCCATAGCATTGTTTGCAGTTTGGAATTCTTTTATCTAGGTGGCTGAAATTTGAATTAGAATGTGAGAAAGATTGAAAAATGACTTGCCATGAGGTGATGAATCTCATTGTGCATCTTTTGCCTAATTGGTGATGAAATTGTTATTCAACTGTTCTGTGTTTAGGGTAGATAGTATGGCCTGTTAAGCAACCGTGTTGCTGCCTCCATGTGCTTCGATAGTCAGATGCATGTAGGGTGATCAAGTGGTTCGATATCGTTGTTTTAGGAGATGCATACTTCTTTGTGCATGTCTGCTTCCTGGAGCCTTGGTGTTAAGTTGCTCTGTTTTAATGTATGTACTTTACTTATGGCAGGAAAGCTGGAGAAGGCCCAAGGGTATTGATTCACGTGTCAGGCGAAAGTTCAAGGGATGTGCGTTGATGCCCAACATTGGCTATGGGTCAGACAAGAAGACTCGTCACTATCTGCCTAACAAGTTCAAGAAATTTGTTGTGCACAATGTGAAAGAGGTTGAACTTCTAATGATGCACAACAGGTATGAAACCATTCTTTTAAATTTCTAGTCTATTCTCCACTTATCCTGTACGCATTAGAATTTTCTCACCCTCTGTTTCTCTAATGTAACTGCAGGACCTACTGTGCTGAGATAGCACACAACATTTCCACCAGGAAGAGAAAGGAGATCGTCGAGCGTGCAGCCCAGTTGGATGTTGTTGTTACCAACAAACTTGCCAGGTTGCGCAGCCAGGAGGATGAGTAAACCTTGCAGCTGTTATGGTTTATTTTGCTATGTGTGTTTCCTACTGTGCTAGTTTTCAGAATTTTGGGGAAATCTTATTCAGTTTGTTTTCGATTCGGTAGTGTTGAATCTAGACTATTTTACTAATCTAGTCATGTTAGATGACATGAAGTTCTACCAATCTGTTTGATTTTGCCATATTTCTACTAGTTGCTCGAGTATATTCAGTTTTTTGGCTTCACCTTTACTGTCTATCTAGTCTCTCTTCTGAAGAAGCATATTCTGCTAAATGCGAACTTTTTACCCTTTGAAGATGATTTGAATCGAGTCTCTCTTATTTTTATGTTTCATTTTGCGGTCTTTTTAATCTGCTTTTTTCTAAACTTATCTTCAAGCAAAGGGCCGTTGTGTCAAAGCATAGGCATTGTGACTTTCGTGATGTATTTTTGGGTTATTTCCACTTTGTATCTTTTGTATCATGGACCCGAAACCCTCATCACCGGCCCACAAGACCAAAGCAATTCAAATTATTCTCTCTTTATTTCCATGGACAGGTACATCGGAAAATTTCGTGCTTACGTTGCCAAGATTAGTTTGATTAAGAAATCAATGTGTTTGTTGAATTTAATTAATAAATGATAAATCAATGTGTTTGTTTTCAATAAACACAGATCGACGAGTAGGTTGGAATTTTCTTTGCAAAACTTCTTATTTATTGTGTTTAATGCATTTGTAGAAGTTAAACGGACAAAAAGCCAAAAGTATAATCTAACAAATTCTATTGGTTTCCTAATCTAACAAATTTATCGTTTGACAAGAAGAAAAAAAAAAAAGCTTTGGAACTTTTTTATTTTTTATTTTTATTTTTTTTAGAACTTTGAAACTTTGTTATCGTCCAATTTTTAGAGTACAAAAACCAACTAGTCTAAAAATACATGAGAGTATAATTTGTTCTTATACATATTTTATGGGGAATTTCACACGTATTTAAAGCAAAAGTCTACAACAAACGAAAGTACCCATTTTAATTGGAGAAGATGATGTGTGAAATCCTTATATTCGTGTTGAATAAATTTGCTGACCATCTTCAACGATGCTCATAACTCAATTTATCATCCTTGAATGAATTTTAAAATTTCGACGGTGATAAATAGGACGGTACACATTACCACCGCTTGAAAGTAATGAGCAAAAATGTACCCTTAAAATAATGAGCATGTTTAACCAAATTCGGGCTATTACACACACACACACACACACACAAAAGGGTAAGTAAAGATGCCTTTTTTTTCTTCCGAAAAAGAAGAATCAAAAGTTTTTGGAGATATAGTTCATCACAATTCTAAGGGAGTGTCGGGTAGGATTAGAATAAGTTTAGAACTCGGTTTTCTTTAACGTAACAAAAATCAAAATCAAAATATATGAAACCATGGTACTCTGTTGTGTGTATGTTCCTGTGGTGCGTTATGGTTGGTTTAATTACTAGATTGCTCCTGAGATATTAGATTATATGTATAACTTTGAATTTCGTTGTTGTTGTGTATGTGAATGGTAAAGTGTACAGTATATGAAAAGCATAAAATATCTGTCAACCAAAAACACACAGGGAGATGGTTTGTGTTGCAACTTCGTTAATAGGTCACCCTTTTTCCTGCACTTGACGTGCTTTTGACATGAACTTGTGAAGCAAGTCATTGTCCAGAAGTGTGCACGATGTTCCCTTCTTTCTTTTTTCTTAATTAATATATGAATTTAATAAGGATTAACTGGGTCAAACAAGTGCCAAAAAGTCATTATTCTTTAGGTCATTTCACAACAATATTATTTAATCTTGACGTTTTTGTCAACAACAATGGCTAATTGTCGTTGCAGATACTTTAGGTCATTAAGCCACTCTGGTAACCACTCGAGTAATTTTAATAGATGTTTATGTTTCTAGCTTAAATAGTCAATAAACAATATGTAACTTAACAAACTGTAAGACCGATTTCAAATAGTTTATAAACATTTCTTGATGCACATGCAAAAGACTTTTGAAAACTCAACGATTACATTTTTTTTTTGTCAAATTTTAATTGGTTTTGCAAATTTCTATAAATAAAAAAATCATTGAATTTATTTTTGTGTAACTTTCGCCGGACCATAAGGCATAAGGTTCTCAAATTTAATGCAAGAAAATTTGGAGATCTTTATGTCTGACTGAAAAATAAAAATTAAAAACAAAATAATTATCAATGACATAATTTTCATGCTCTTCTTTCTTCCAGGTTCCAGGACAATTCGAGTTTTCCATAATTTTCGAGAGGGTAATCAAGTGGCGGATTCTTTGGCTAATTATGGTGTTGACCATCCGGATACTTTTTGATGGGATTGTTGTCCTCCTTGTGCCGCTGATGCTTATTTCTGCAACGTTTCTCACCTTCTGACTTATCAGTTTTGTTGGTATTGGTTGTCTTTTTCATGTTGTATAAGGTTAAATTTGGGTTTTCATGGTCCATGAATTTTGGGGAGGGGGAAGGGGATGGGGTAGGTTGCATTCCAGGTCTTGGTGACCGGCCCATGGCTTTTTTTTTTGTTTTTTTGTTTTTTTTTTGACAGTAAGAAGGTGGACCGTGGTAATATAGTCAAACCCAATGAAGGTGGTGTTGCACCGGCTAAAGCCGCTGGTGGTGGTGGCAACGGGGGTAATAAGAAGAAAAACAAGGGGAAAAAAGTGAATGGCAATGCTGATGAGGATGAAGGTGAACAATGTGATGATGCTCCTCCACCAAGTAGTGAGTCACCAATTTAGGATAATAAGTTAAGAGAGAGGGGAGTGTGATTAGGCTCACAATGAGCTAACAATAATGTAGTTCAAATTCGTCTTTAACAACAATCGAACTTAAGACCTCTCACTTACAAGTGAAGAAAAATACTACTAGACTGTAGTACTAAGTGGCGACCGGCTCATAGTTTAAAAATAAAGAATGAATACATGACTAAACAAATGGCAATACTGATTCAAAGCTTATAAATATTTCCTTAATAACGTCTTAGTTTTGATGATGCAGATGTAATCGAACCACTTGATTATTGGTGTATTTTTCCTCACGACTCATCTCGTGATTCAAGAGAAAATAATCTGATTCACAATGAACTTCCGAGCCAGGAAGTAAGGGCAGGTTTGGCTAAAGTGAAAGAGATGAAATAATATATGAAATGAAAATATTAGAAAGCGAAAAAACTCAAAACAAAAACTTTGAAAAACAACCTAAAATATCTTATTATTTAAATTGTTATTCTTAGCATAATTTCGTGTACGTTGTACGTAGTTCTTTTACTTGTAGTTTTCACTCTACTGTCATATCTTTCCTTCTCCGCAGCCTTTAATTAGAAAAAACCAAACACAATATGAACAGAAAGTCACCAAACAGCCAGCCCTGAATTGAATTCAAAGACTCTCAAAGCACGTAAATATACTTGTCACCTAGGTAGCTAGCGGTGCGGCTCATTACTACGTACTTTCATTGCATGTTTCTTCTGAAACCAAAGCTGTCAAAATTTCTTACCCTAAAAACCCTAAATTTCCAAATCGAACCTATCTCCGGTCACGATCACAACACAAGGTCCACATTCATGTCTTTCCCTTCCAGTTTGAAGGACATCGTGTGGCCAAGAACATACATACATATGTGAATTTCACCAAATTGAGGGGCCGAAGCCATAAATGTATGATCCTTTTGCTGCTGAAGGATTTCGATATTTAATTTTATCGGTTGGGGATTACTGGTGGAAAATACACGATTTTTGCTAACCATGCATGGTAGATAAGTAGTGCAACCAATAATTATACGTATTTGTAGGTGCGATATTGCAATTAATGGAAAAAAGAGTGGTCCATTACCTAAATATTGGATATGCACATGCACGGCATGCATTATTGCAAGCAAGCCAGCTGCGATCGAAAGTTTGATGATAAAATTGAGTTTTCCTTTTTCGTTACATATTTTTGGATTTGGATTTTATTTGCCAACTCCTAATTGAGTGATGCTTTAGAGTAGATGGACCATCTTAAATTATCATTCAAGAACATGTTTATTTAATAACACGTGCCTCATCGTCTCTGTAATTTCCTGTCTTTGTTTCTGTTGCAATTTCTTCATATCAATACTAAAGTTGCTTTTAAATCTTTAACTTTTTTTAATATTTATATTTCTTTCCTGTTTTTGTTTCTGGTATAGTTTATGGTGCAACTTCTAAATTAGTATTGCCAGTTTCGTGTCTCGATCGAACCCGAAATCAAGGAGCATATTTGACTTGGAATTCTACTGCTTTTTTATTGGACTATTTGTTGTGGTTGTATGTTTACATTAAAGCGTGAGGTATTTAGGTTAACTCACACACAATAAAAATAGAATAACGATAATAATTTAGTATCAAACGTATCGTTTACAAGGAGTTGAACCTAGATAACAGTACTGAGTGACAAATATGCACATTTAATTAGAAAAAAAAAATACAAAAAGAGAGATTTTTGGAAGAAAAAGTGACCCAAAAGAAACATTATGAAGCGAGAGTGAAATTTGTCTTTCAATTTATTCAGTCTTTGAGGTAGAAAGACTGATAAAAAATCAGTCTTGCAAAAGTAAATAACAACACAATACAATGAGCTCAAATTTATTCAGTCTCCCATTAATAATGTGCTCACAACACAATACGAGACTAATTTTGTGATCTAGACTATTTTTTTTATAATCCAAAAGTAAATAACAAATAAACTGCTGAGAATTATCGATTAAAATTATTAGATTTTAAATTTTTTATTGGCATCATGAGTTTGGAAGGGTGTTGAGAAATAGAAAAGAAAATAATTTTAAGATATTTGAACTAGAAATTTGATTTTAATGCTAAATTATTACTTTAAGCTCTAGAAATTTTGACTCAATCAAAAGTGTACCCAACATGTGAAAGCATTTGGCACCACATTATCCAACATGTGAGATTGTTAAATCCTAAGATTATCTTATTGGGACAAAAGTGGATCCTGCTGTATCACGCACGAGTAGTGTTATGAAACTCATAGTAATCTTGTGGTCTAATCGGATAAACGATTCTCGTTGCGATAAGGTAATCGGAAGATAGTTCCGTGGTAATCAAATTATGTACTCAAGCAGATGATGATCTTCTGATTCTCTCAAAACTTTGAACCAAGTTGACAAAGCAACTGTGTGTCTTTGCAGTCTGATCAGGTCTTATATGGTAAAGAAAAGGTAGCAAGATTATAATTTCGTATCTCAGAGTTAAGCGTGTTTATTTTTCGTTTGAACAGTTTACAACCATATGTTGGGCTGCGGTCTTTCAACAACAAGATTATTATAAACAAAAACTGCGGTATCTTTGATTTCGGGGTCATCCAAAGATTCCCTATACCAAAACAATAGTCTCTTCTCATCAAACTTTCATTATTGCAGCAGTTGGTTACTTCAATTCTTTAAAGGTCTGTCAAACGCGGGAAGATTGAAAATGAATCAAACCTCATTAAGCTCAATGTTATCTGAGTGAGATACCTGCTGAGTCAAACCTTATATAAATTACAGACAGAGTGCAAATACGAGGAAGAAGAAGGTGCACGGTAAGTTTTCATCACGAGCACCGTTTATCTGATAAGCCCTAATCTTATGGTTAAATTACTTTTTGTAATACTCTTATGATTACTTTATTTCCGCGAGAGGCCTAATCTTATGGTTAGACTATTTTTTGTAATACTTGGCTATCAATACGAGAACAGTTTATTTGATAAGGCCCTATCTTATGGTTATTATTATTATTGTTTTAAACAAACAATATTATCCACACAAAAGGATGGGGTGACCTAAGCCTAGTAAGAACGTGGTCCAAATTCAGTTTTGGCGAAAATCGAATCTAAGAATTCTCACTCTAATACTATACCATTGTACTAAGTGGTATGTTTAATCTATAGTTTGTAATACTTTTTAGAGTCTTATGATATCCTACCAAAAACCCATTGTACCAAAACAAATATAACTGGGGAAATATCAAATAATTATTCGTTAAATTAAGGTTTAGGTAACTTAATTACAGTATCTAAATACAGAAATAAAGAAATAAAAGAATAGTTAGAAAACCAAAAATGCATCGCCACCTTGGGTGGGATTGTTATTCAATCCTTCCACCCACACCCTTTTATTTACTTTCTCCTCCTCATTCCCTCCCTTCTCATTATTATTATTCCTATTTTTGTTATTCTCCTCGTTATCCTCGCCTTTATCCTCCTCCTCCCCACCACCACCACCACCTTCTCCTCCGAATATTCCCTTCACCACCGTCTCCACATCTATTTTCTTTTCTATTCCCTCCGTACCCTCCGCCGTTGCAATAACGGGGATGTACGGCGGCCTCAACAGTCCCAAAACCGAATCCCACTCCACCGCTTTAAAGAAATCGTGGCCCTTGATTTCGCCCGACCCGATTCTCTGCTTCGGATCCTTCTCAAGCAACTTTTTTATCAGGTCCCTCAACGCCGTCGTTTCGCCCGTCAGTTCTGGAGTTTTTGTCAGTATCCGATAAAACGTCTCCTTTCTGTTGATCCCCTTGAACGGCGTGGTACCGTACAGCATTTCGTAAAGAAGAATCCCGAGGGACCACCAATCGACGCCGAAATCGTGTCCCTGGCCCGATACGATTTCGGGCGCCACGTACTCCTCCGTCCCAACGAACGAGTTGGACTTCTCGGAGTTTTCCAAGTTGACGACGCCAGCTTCAGGCAGCGCCACCGTGTCGTCGGGCGAAATCCCCGAGTTACAGAAGCGGTGGAACGGCGAGCGCCTCTTCTTGTGCACCGGGTTCGATTTCGCTACTGAATTTGATCTGATCGGAGCCGATTGAGGTGATCGAGGAGAAGTCTTTACGGGAGAAAGCTCGGTGGAGAGATCGAAATCCACGAGCATAATGTGACCATTTTCTTGGATCATGATGTTCTCCGGCTTCAAATCTCTGTAAGCAACTCCTAATCCGTGCAAATAATCCAATACCAGAACCAATTCCGCCGCGTAAAATCTGAAAAACCAAAAAGAAAATCAGAATTTAATTTTCTGAGCAGCCAAACAGAATTTAATACCTTAACTTGAGAGATTTTGACATTTAATTTACCTGATGACCTCATCGGAGAACATCCGCTCGGTTTGTCGTTTCCTGAGGCAATTGAGATCGCGCCCGGGGCAGTATTCAATGGCGTAGCCGACGAACTTCTCAGTGTCGAGAACGCCATGCAATTTAGGCAAGAGCGGGTGCTCGAAACGACGTATTACTTGCTGCTCGAAGCTGACTCTGCGGTACTCGCTGCCGTCGCTCTTCGCGTCTTTACTCCTCCGCTCGATTAAGTCCTTGGAAATCACCTTCAAGGCCATTAGCCCCTCCGCCGCCGTCTCTTCTCCCTTCACCAGAAACACCACGCCCTTGGCTCCTCTGCCCAGCGCCGAGATCACACTCAGCCGCCGGAAATCCAAGCTGGGAACCGCGACGCCGTCGTTCTGATCGTCCATGCTTGAAAGCTCTGTTTCCTTTGGCAGCTGTGCAGAGAGCCAGATACCGAAATTTATACAAGTCTTAGTGAGGAAGGGTTCAATTCAAAAGGTGGGGCCCATACATTGCATGCTGTTGTTGGTGGAAGAGGATCCGGTCTGGATCTCTCCCATTAAAGGGGCAAGATCAAGTGATCTAAATCGTTGAATTTTAATTCGACGGTTACAATTATTATAATTTTTATAAAATCAAATATTTTTAACCGTTGAATCAAAATTCAATGATCCGGATCACTTGACTCCAGATCTTTGATGAAAGCGATCCGGACCATATCCTCTTCCATTGTTGGTGTGAGTGGTGCGGCCACGTGGCTGGTGTGTGCTGACGTGGCGTGATCATGCGGTGGTTCGAAGCGCAGGCAATTTTCCTGGTTGTTGCAGAGAACGACGTCATCACTGATTCCATGGTTTGGGAGGTTTTTAATTTTTAATTTGGTTGTTAATTGGGAGAGCAAGAAAATGGGGGAAAGTGAATGTGATTCACGTGCTTACGTGAGATCACTTGATTCTAGAAGGCGTGCGGTGCAGGGAATGTTTTGGTTCAAATCCGGCGGTGAGCGGAAAAATTTATTTATTGCGCTTACTTGACTATTACCATATCTTAAAACGAAAGTTCTCATTAGTTCGTTGGGAGACGTTAGGTCATATAGCATAATTACGCAAAAATTATCGTGTGGTATTGAATTATTTTATAATATGATAGTGGCGATTGACGAGACAAATAGTAAATTTAAAATTCAACAATATTATTCGTAAATAAAAATTTTACAATAATTTGTATCATAAATGTTGTTGATGTTGTGTTTGACCTTTATATCTTGATCATTAGGTCTTTAATCGATGGTTTAATAACCAAAACTTTAGATCTATAAGATATTTCAGAACTAAAACATATTATACCATGACACGTAACAATGTTATGGTGCCATGAAATGGAAGTTTTTGTGTGGGCAATGACCTCAAGGGGGGAATGCAGTTGGAAGTTGATAGTGTGTTGAGCCAAACACACTACATAATAAATAGGTGAAGTGAATTTTGTTTGCTGATGGGGTTTTCTGCTTCGGTCTTAGGTTTGGTTTGAGCTTCAAACTTTGGGATCCATGTCTTATGGGTCTTTTCTGGTTCAAAATATGGACACTCATACCCATCCTCAGTACTAAACCGAACCTAAAGTTTATTTTTATTTGTTTTTTTGGTCTTTCTATTTATCCAAAATTTTAAATACACATGATTTTACATGCTTGATCTGAGTAATATCACATTTTTTTGGTAGTACTCTTCAAAAATATCAGGTTTGATTCACATGAATTACGAGAATCTAGTATATTTGTGTTAAGTTATATATTTTTGTTTTGGAACAACGATGGAATTTTATTCAATTAGGCATATAACCACAAGACAAAGGGATGGGAGTTACAACAGGCGCAACCAAAGCTACCTCCCTACCCCAAAGAATCATCCAACAGACCAATCACTTCTAGTGGTTCCTCAAACCACGACCGAGTATGATTCTTATTAGACCTGGCATTTCAAACCCAACCCGTTAATCCGATCTGACCCTTTAAAATGAGTATTTGGATGAGTGTTTAACGGGTCATTTTGGGTGAACCAGCGAAACTCGTTAACACCTGTTATTGAGGGTTTTTGTGTAATTTCAATAGTCAATAATGAAACCCTCACTCTGTCTCTGAGAAGTTTTTGGTGGGGAAATGAGATGAAATGCAGAATGTGCTCTCTAGGTGTTTGATGAAATGACCTTGTGAAGATGGAAGGTAATGTCGTCGACTTCGATGACAATGTTGCTTTGTAATCCAGTGGTGCAGAATTTGCAAAGACGAGATTTTGAAGCGAGTTTTGGCGAATTGGTGCATTGTTTTCAAATGGGTCTCCGGCAGAAAAATCGAAAAGGTGAGGTTTTTAAATTGAATTTGACCATTGAACTCACCATGCTTGGCCTTTGGAGCTTGATTTCGCAGCTGCCCCCGTCGCTGATGCTGCCATTTTGTTGACCAGGTAATGTCTCTGTGTATTAACAGGTTGGGTTCGGATGACCCTTATGACCCGTTAAATTAACGGGTCGGGTTGAATCCAACCCAAACTCAATAAATCTGATCCGTTTACAGATCTACTTCCCATGGACTGCAACGCTTGTTAAGCGATGACCGACTGTTTAATCGACGACTCCCATGGGCAAAAGAAGCTTAAGTGATCTGTAGCAGTAAGACCTTCACATCCTCCACTTGTGTCCAATTGGAGGCAAGTGGATGTCATGGTCTTATGCAATGAATCACTCTCTAAAATGAGGTTGTGAATCCCCTTTTCTACCGCCAAAGCCACCCCTTCCCTATCCGCTAACTCTTTTAATTTGTGCAGCATAGATGATGTTATCAAATTTTCAACATTGTGTTAAGTTCGATACCTTATTATTTAATGACAGCTCTATTGTATAATATTGCCAAATCTCCTGTAGACTAGAATATTATTGTATAAAAAATCTAGCTAAATTACAATTTCCCAATAGAAAAACAAAAACAAAAATATAATTTCTCATAAAAGAAACTAATTTCAATTTTATTAGCTTGAGTTTGAATATATCACCACTAGTTTCAACCGATTTTAAACAAATGTCAAGGTCGGAAATGTTGACTCTTGGGGATAAGCGACAAACATGACCCCTTCAATTTATTTAAAAAAATATATAATTATTTTGGTTTCTCTGTCTTCCCGGTTTCCGAAACGTTTCGCAAACATGGCGAGCGCAAGCTAGCTCTGCTTCTGCTTGAAAAATGGAGGCCCGAAGGCTCGCCATGATCTGCTCCCATATCCGACCCGGTTTGGTTCCGGCTACGACCCGATTAGCTCCCGTTGCTAGGTCCAATTGCCATTCCTGTTTGAACAGTAAGCAGTGGCCCAGTGGCTCCGACGAGGGGAATAGCCAAAACGGCTGCGTTTTCTGTAAAATTATTCGCGGCGAGTCACCGGCTTTTAAGGTTTCTATTTTTTCTAGTTAAACTGCATTTTATTTAATTATTTATGAGTATTCCATTTAATTATTTGTGAAATTCTGTACTTTTGCAGCTCTACGAAGATGATGTTTGCTTGTGCATATTGGATACGAATCCGCTGAGTCGTGGGTAAGGTATCATTAATCCAATATTTAATTTTTCAATTATTATTTTCTCAATTTCTAGCTTTTCTCTTTTTCTTTGTGCTGTTATGGTAAATTTGAATGAGTTCATTCCATTTGTTTTACAAGACGATATTCTAAATTGCTTTAATTTACGGCGAGTTGGATTCGAACTTGGGTGTACGGTCTCGGAAGCCTCATGTTTTTGGCACAATTTCCGTGTCAATATCACAAAACATTGTGCCAAAAACACAAGGGGCGAAGAGTCCACAGTGAGTCATACTTTAGAGAGTCTCATTAGTGTTTCTCTACCATTTATAGATCAGCAGGGCAATATTAATGGATGCTTTTAATTCTGTACAGTAGAAATGCAAGTGTTTGTGTCAATTTTGCCAATATTTCCTTTGTATTGTAAGTAAACAGTGCATAAAAGTGAGAAAGAATTGCAACTATATCATCTTTATATGAATTTCTTTTAACTATGTTTTCGTTTCCACTTGCTAAAGTTCCGTACTTTTGCTTGCGCAGGCATTCTCTGGTTATCCCCAAATCGCATTTTTCTTCGTTGAAAGCCACACCTCCGGATGTAAGTATGTCTCACTTTCATATGTTATGTACTAGATGAAATGATGGGATGAATTTCTCGATGCGTATATGGCAACTTTGAGTATGTGTAAAAGATAGAAGTGGTAGAAGGGTATTCTCAATCATTAGGATTAATAAGCAACAGGTCGGTGAGCACATTATTGATTGGTTGGACTGTAATTTTCTCTACGTATCTCCGATAAGTTGCTTGCTTATACTGTAGTTTTTTTCTGCAAATAATATGCACGCGCTTCTTTATTTGTTGTGTGACGTTGTAATGTTTCATGAGTCCGAATGAACTTGCTCTGCAGGTGGTAGCTGCAATGTGTTCAAAAGTGCCCTTTATCAGCAGCGCAATCATGAAAGCCACTGGTTCTGGTATGTCTTCAAAGTCATTTTCCGGTGTCACCATATTGCATTTTCATTTTGTTGTTCTCAGGTTAAGTACTCAATTAGTAATTAGGATGTGCTGAAATGGCCCTTATACTTCAATGATATTTTCATTGACATCCTTGTTTTCAATTGCACATATTCGGTCATACCTACCTAAGCTTTGCTATGTTACACACTTAATGCAGATTCGTTCAACTTGTTAGTTAACAACGGCACAGCTGCAGGCCAAGTTATATTTCATGTGAGTCATCGTAATTTCCCTTTTGATTTTCTTTTGGTTAAGCTTATACTTTACAGCAGCAGATACAATTGAAATGATGCATCCTCCATTGAAAATCTGTAAATCGTATTGCGACTGAGCAAGGCGAACTAGATGCATATCTCATCCGATCCACGTTGTTTAACTTGAGGAATGTGATAAGCTTTTGCTAATCTTGCTATGTAACATGGCAATTTCAGACTCATATTCACATAATACCGCGCAAGGCCCTTGATAGCCTCTGGGCTTCTGAGGTATGTACCATTCACATTTTTGCCTCTTTATATGTGAAAATTGTAGAGTCTTGAGGATATAAGCTTGATATATGTATAAATGAACTCCATAGGGTTTGCGGAGGTGGCCCCTGAACGTAGATCGGGAAGCATCTCGACTTGCAGATCTTGTTCGAGAGCAATTGTCATTATCAGAAAACTCCAGAAACAGCAAAGGTGAAGGATCTAGCCTTACCGAAAACTAGGTGCATATTTCATCCGATCACGATGTAATTTTCAGTGTACAATTATGTGCGATATACATACTTTAGTTCTTCTAAACGTTTAGTATGTGGAAGCGTAATCTCAATTAATTAACAACTAGAGTTGCATAACGATACGGCAAACTTAAATCCTTCCTCTTGTGAAACTTGCTTCTACGTCACTCATACAAGTCCCGCACCAAAGGTGATCTTGGTGCTCCAATCAAACTTCAAAAATTCTCCATGGACCTGATTTTCCACCTTCAATCAAATTGCCATAACTTTCTAGGCGAATCAGGGTTCTAGTAGTATGCGAACTTCCTCTGGTGCAAGAAGCTCTGGGATGAACTTTAGATCCCAGAAGAAGTGTGAGAGAGGATGTGATGGTTTCGGCTTACTCCAACCTACAAGCCAATGCATCTTTCCGTATGAAAGAGAGGATGGTGCATCTTTCGGACTTTATTAATTGAATGAAACTTAGTAGTACGTTTTAGTGGAATGTGTCTTTCCAAACATTGAATAGAATGCAATAAATATTAGAGAGACTCATTGAGTGTATGAGTATATGAGAGAGTTTTCAATACAGTTGTAGTTCATTAGAAACTTGTGATTTGGATTGCTATTATTATAAGAATGTGGTCATTGTATTCTAGGAGACGAGCACCGATCAACTATGAGAGCATAAACTTGTGTTAAAGGCAGAATGTCTAACATTTACCTCAACCGCATTTCCAGGTTCTTCTAATCCATTTTCTTGTGCATTAACATTGTGATGTGTCTATTAGTATGCATTAAATTGTGTTTTGATGTGTCTATTAGTATGCATTAAATTGTGTTTTACTTGCATTAATTATTCCTTAATACAAAGATTTGAGATTTTTGTGTACAATCTAGTAAGTAGAGACGTGATATTTTTTTGTTGGTGATATTTTCTTTTATACAAACGATACTCTAGATTGGGCCCATTTTGGAATAGTCATTAACTAAGTATTGAACTCAACACAAATATAATACGCCATTGTCATCTATGTGAGTTCGATATGAGACATCTTATTTACAAATGAAGATAAATACCACTATAGTATAGTACTACTTGTTAGATAAGCGATATTAGGAATACGATTTTTTTTTTAAGAAGATATTAATTTTAACAATGGATAAAAAAGAGTTAAATGATCCTACTCTATATTATTTTAGGGCGTTTCGCCAAATATATCTTCTGCTTTTTTTTTTTTTTTTTTTTTTGTAACAAAAAGTTGGGGGAGGGATCCTTCTTCATTCTAGGATCAGGGCATACCACAGCCTCTTTGATAACTCACAGAGGGCGCCATAGCCCTCTTTTTTAGTTTTTTTACAGACTACCCACTAAGAAGGATTGCCGACAATGAAACAAGAACTTAGGTCTTGATCTAGCAAAGAGAATGATCATTACTAACTCAATCCACCCTTGTTGGCCTTCCAATTAAACCATACATACATGTGTTTCCCTTCCTTTTATTCATTGGAAGTTGAAAGGTAGAACTAAAGGATAATACTTCCCCCTTGGAGGGACGAGCTCATTCTCCCTCCATAACGCATCTTTACCGTAGAATTTTCATTATAAGAACGATGTAATCTCTTAATCTTCATTTGAAGATCATCCACACAAAAAAATCATTTGAATAAGAAATCGTTTAGTTTCCTAAATGTATCAAATAAATTAACGGTGTAAGTACTAAGTAGCATATTTATGATGAACCGTTGATTTATTTGATACATTTAAATGGTTAAAGTGATCTCCAGTTCAAATGAATTTTTTGATCTTCAAATGAAAATTAAGACATCGAACAATTTCGATTATGAAATTTCAATGGTAACGATACGTTATTTGCAAGTGGAAAAAAAATGAGTCCATCCCCAAAAGGGGAATGCAGGCATTATCCAAAATTAAATTGAAGGAAAGTGTAGTGTCAAAACTTTCCAAGTTGGAATTTGGTTCGGGAAAAAGTAGTTTTGTTTTCCACGAAACGATATTTACAAAGATTTGTTCAGAGCATGTAACTTACGTGGTTAAGAGTTTATTTTTGGTATTATTTAACAAAAAAAACAGTATTGACACATTTACATTGCCCCAACAATGACACAATTAAAACCATGACATTCAAAATATAGTTGGGCTTAGTCAAGTTTATTAGAGCAATATTCTCTACAATTGACTCGCATTTGAGATCTCTTTTAATTAAATGTTGTGAATAACGGAATTGGATCCTCTCCTGAGCTCAGGATGAGGATTCTCTTGAGCAGCGCATTTGGGCCGTTGAAATTTGATCCAACGGCTGCAAACAGGTGGTCTTTCTAAAGTTATAATAATTGCAACCGTTGGATCAAGTTTGAACGACCCGGATGTGCTACTCATGAGGATTACCATCTGAGCTTAGGAGAGGATCCAGTTCCATGAATAACCACCAATAAATCAATTTCACATTGACGTCCTATTTTTGGGATCAATCCCATTGACCGACTTTTATAATCCAGAGAGGTGTTGAAAATTTTGGGTAAAAATAAATTATGAAAGAGTAAAGGCATTGGCCATTCACCAACAGGATTCCTTCGGACTCTTTTGGTGAGAATTCTGGAGATTGGTGAATCATGTTTGTTCATCGTATATTATGCGGTCAGTTTTTATCAAGTACTGTTTATGTTTAATTTTAAATAAAAAATTTAAAATGACTTTTGACAGCACGATATAAAATGTACGGACACGATTTACGGATCTCCAGGATCCTCACAAAGAAGATCCGATGAAGATCCAGACTTGGCTATTCACACCAACCCAAATCTTTTTTTTATTCTGGCAATTTTAAAACTATAAGTGAGAGGTCTAGGTTTGACTTTCGTTAAAAACGAAATTAAATCACATTATTGCTAATTCATTATGAGGCTAAGCTCACTTTCTTCTTCTTAGTGTAGATAATATTGTTTAAAAAAAAAAAAAAAGTAAAATTCACCTATGAAAAATAGATTAAATAAATAATCAAAATTAACAAAAAGGGACAACTTCCAATTAAAATTGAACTTATAGGGGAAGTCCCAAATCCAAAAGCAAAATAGATTAAATAAATAAATAATCAAAATTAACAAAAAGAGACAACTTCCAATTAAAATTGAACTTACAGGGGAAGGCCCAAATCCAAAAGCAAATTTTCTAAGGAAATTAATATTGTCAGTCTAAAGTTTTCATTTTTGCATTTTAAATTTTTTATAATATGCTTGTGAGTTGTTTAAAATTATATTATTACAGTGCTAATATAGTTCATTAAATTATTACTTAAATATCAATTAATGAATTTATTTTTTAATAGTGACATATCACAAAATTTACAAATGTAATGTACAAAATCAGTATAACTAGAATTAAAAAAAGTGATGTTAGCAAGACTACATTTGTGGATAAAATTTTGAAAACTAAAAGACATAAAAGTTGGTGATTAGTTTATTATTTAAACGTTGATAAACGTATTCATTTCTATTCATAACATATCATTTAATTTTTAAATTTTATCACCTTAACATTATTATTAAAAAAAGAAAAAGAAAAAATGTCACAAGTCTTTGTCCTCTCAATTCTCAAACCCCGCAATGGGAAACGTCTCTGACTCCCCTTTTGAGGGTTTGCCTTTGCCTCGCTCATCGTCTTGGTCTCCTCCATTTCGCGCTTTCCCTTTTATTTCCCTCACCCTTTCGCTTTCGCCCACCACTTCCTACTCCTCCTATCTCTGCCGCTTAAACGTCTATTTTTGGACGCCCGCATCCGCAGAAAACACCATAGGAAACAATCAATTTGGGTAGAGGAAGCAGAAGACGGATATGGCGCCGAGTCTCGCATCATCGACGGCGGAGAAACTCAAGAAGGACGGCAACACCTACTTCAAGAAAGAGCGATTCGCGGCCGCCATCGATGCGTATACTGAGGTATTGTTGTTTTGTTTCTGCAATTCGTTGCCCTCGTGTACTTTGCCTGTGTGGAAAATTTAAATGGTAAAGGTTTGATCTTTGTGATTGATGATTTTGTGGTGTTGTTTTTTGGCATTTGGGTTTTGAAGGCAATCACTCTGTGCCCTAATGTTCCTGTTTATTTTACGAATCGCGCTCTCTGCCATCTCAAGCGTAAGTATGTATGATCCACCCCTCTCTCTAGTTTCAAATTTCGTTTTCCTTTTTGTTTGTTGGATTTCATTAATGGGTTTTGAGTAATGCAGTGATTGGAAGAAAGTCGAAGAGGATTCTCGGAGAGCTATTCAGCTTGATCATAACTCAGTTAAGGTAAAATTCTTATGTTTTGGTTTTGATTTTGTTCTTTTTTTCTTTCTATAAATGTGTTTCTACGATGTTATCTGTGACATGAAAATAGAGCGGTGAGATGTTTGGAAGAGTGATATTTTGGTATATTGATATATCTTTTTGTGTATCGGCTCGAGATGTTGTCGTGGTGCTGCAGGGGGTTGTATTCATTGTTGAATTGTGATAAATTGAATGTCAGCGTTTTAACGCATGGAGGTCGGGTCAGAAATCGTTGGCCTACATTACACGCACGGGGACTTTGTCCGTTTGTTTCCTTTTCTAACAAGCCATCAGTTTATGAGTTAGATGCTATTTATACAATTTGAGCACATTCAAGTGGCAAAAGACGTTTAATACCAGTTTTGTTGGCACCCAGATGCATAATATGAATTTTCACGTAGATGATAGCTTGAAAGCGGGTTCCTTCTATGTGCTATGTGCTCTTGACTTTTCTATTTGAGATTATGTTCTGACTTCTGAGAACCTGTGCTTTCTTTTCATTTTTCGCCTGCTTGCAAGTGGATATTCTGTACTTTACACTTTTAAACAAGTATTGGATGGGTGGAAGTTTGTATATTAATGTTGCATATCTTGTATGTTTCCCTGTACACTTCTCTGAGTCTTGCACATTAACCCATTGTCATCTGGCCATTTTCCTTTTTTCTAGAATCATCATCTTGCCGCATAGTTCATTGAAAATTTTATGCGTGACAGGGTAACTATATATTGGGGCTTGCTTTACTACAGAAGCAAGAGTATGGCGAGGGAGTTAAGGCACTGGAGAGGGTAAGGAGTGCTTTCTGTCTCTTATCATGAGCGTTGAGAAAACATCTCTTAGTATGCCTCTTTTCAGTTTATGATTATGGTAGAAGAACAAAATGGAGGTCAATCAAACTCACAAAATTTCTGCTAAAAACTAATTATATCTAGTGAAATTATGAAAGTTGTATAAACCATTCAGAAAAAAGAAAGAAAAAGAAAATACAACTGAGGATACTTTAGAAAGATTATGGCTTTTTTGATCTTATTTGAAAGTTGCATAATCTCATAGAACAAAGAGGGTTGTGAGAGGCTGTATTATAGTTGCATCACAATGATGCAATTGATATTCACCACTTGCTTAGAAGGCCTTGCTCGACATGCTTGTATATGATGTATGGAAAATTTGAAAACAGGGGGGAAATCAGGTGTATTACAGAAGCTTAAACAGTCAAATGGTACTAGTATTGTATAATCTCCTGCCTGTTTTTATCATAATACTTTTATTATTTCATAGTCCTTTCATACTATTATTTCATAGTCTTCATACTGCTTTTAAAAACTGTTTGTTGGATATAGTTGCTTACAACGTGGATAAAATATTTGAATTCTACTGAAGTTTGTTTGAACTTCCTGTACAGGCTTTGGATCTTGGGAGGGGTGCCAATCTGAAAGATTATATGGTAGAGGAGATCTGGCAGGAGCTTTCAAAAGCAAAGTACATGGAGTGGGAGGAGACATCGAGCAAACGATCATGGGAATTGCAAAATTTGAAGTATGTCTTCCTTGGGTTCAGGCGTATGATGTCTGAAAATGTTATCAATATTGAATAACTGTTGATGTTCGTTTAAAGGGAGCTGGTTCATAAAACTTGTTTCATGTCTCAGAGAAGCTTGCGAGACTGCTCTCAAAGAGAAACATGACTCTTGTCAAATGGAAGGGTTTTTGGATGAAGCTGCTACCACACATAAGAAACAGTTAGAGGCATTAGGAAGAGTGTTCGAGAAAGCTGCAGAAGCTGACACGCCTAGTGAGGTCAGTACATGGTTTTGGTTTTCTTTGTCTTCCATTCTCAGTTACTTTTGTTGTGACATTGTTAAAAAAACTTCAGGTGCCGGATTACCTATGTTGCAAAATCACTCTTGACATATTTCGTGATCCTGTGATTACTCCAAGTGGGGCTACATATGAGAGATCAGTGATCCTTCACCATCTTGAGAAGGTAGATATTGTTGTCATATTTCATCTACTAATACAAATGCCTTCTCTGCACTGGTGTATATAATCACATTATATACACATTGATCTCTGGCCTGTTTTTTTTTGGCACTATATACCAGGTTGGCAAGTTCGATCCAATCACTCGAGAGCCGCTTGATCAATCAGAGCTAATACCAAACTTTGCCTTAAAAGAAGCAGTTCAAGCATATTTACAAGAGCATGGTTGGGCCTACAGAGCATAGTGAAGGTTGAATTTTATCGGAAACTTATAGAGTCGATAATTGTGTTAAAACATGTACCGAATTACCTGAGGCAGACTGCAGTGACCTCTTGTGTTTTTGATATTTGGTGATGTGCCCTAGAATCATATTGAAGGTCCTATCCTTTCAGAAAATGTATATAGATTACAATGAAAACCAGTTACGCACTCAATGCCGGTGTAGATTCGTGTTACTTAAGATTGTTGTGGTTTACTAATTCGGTCTCTCTTTGGGTCCTCAAAACGAGTTTTTCTGCTTCATATCGATGTATACGTTCAAATGCCGGGCTCGATTTGAATGTTTTAAATCGAACCGTTATATCTGATGGTGTAAAGGATCTCACATCACAATGTATATGCAACCCATTGATGCATTGTAGAATTTTCGCTCCAAAGTTTTCCATCTGTTTTCCCAACTAAACTTTGATCCACCTGTTTTTCATTTAGATCTGTTCATCCTATGATTGTTAGGAGGCAGTGAGCTCAATAGGCAAATCCTCCAAACCACTTAAAAAGAAAAGGGATGAGGATTATCTCCGGATCCTCTTTGTGAAAATTTTAGAGATCAATTCATCTTAGTCGTTCATCGTACATCGTGCAGTCAGTTTTTGTTAAGTATTTGTTTGTGTTCATTTTTAAATAAAAAATTCAAAATAATTTTTAGCCACAAGATGACTGAAGAATGATATGATGCACTGATCCATAGGATCCTTACAAAGAGGATTCAGATAGGATTCTATTACCCACCCTCTAGCAAGCCTTTATTTTATTATTATACATTTTTTTTCAATTAATCTTGTTGATGCACAAAATCGGTGAAGACTTCAGAACAACTTAAAGTGTCAAGTTTGTGACCTTTGCTCGGTTGCTCCGGTCACCTATTGATGATGATGTGTTAAGAGATAGAGATAGGGAAGCAAACACAAGATGTACATGATTCACCCTAAGTTTGGCTACGTCCATGGAGTAGATGAATTCTCATTAATAGTGAAGGGTTTACACAAATATATAAGTTCAAGCATTAGAACTCTCATTTGCAAGTTTCCCTCATCTCTTGGAAGTAAGGGAGTTTGGTCAATTAATTTTAAATCAGTTAATGAATATTTTTACATATATTTGTAATAAGACACGGACATAAAGTAATAAAATTGTATGAATCACAGTAATATTGATTCTCTCTCGATTGTTTGGACTGTAGGTGCGATGATTTACTTTACAGACGAGGTCTCTAGTTCAAGTCCATGATGATCCAGCTGCACCAACGAAAAGAATAGAGGAAGCATTTGACTCCTTCATGCATGCTCCACTTGGCTCGGGGATATAGCTCAGTTGGTAGAGCTCCGCCTTTGCAATTGTGTAGTTACTCTATTGTTTTTTATACAATGCCACTGTTGTTAATTGAAATGATTTTTCGAAGCAAAAACAAGGTTCACATATGTGATTTTGCCTGCGAATTAGGTCAGTTAATCCTATTACTAATTACTGTAAATTAGAGTAAAGTTTTTTTTTATATTTTTTTATTATTTAAAAAAAAATTACATCTTGTTGAAAACATTTTAATTTTCGTAGGGTTTTCGCTTCCACTCTCCCATATATAAAGCGAACAAACTCGCCCCACAGTAATCCCGAAAAAGGACAAAAACTCTTCACATCCTCGTTCGCTCTCTCTCGCTCACAAAACCTCCCGGCGGGACTCTAGGGTTTTCAGAGACCTCATCTCTCTCGGTCGATCGCAACCATGGCGACCACCACCGCCGCGGCTCCGCGTCAGCTCTCTCAGAAGGAGGCTGACATCCAGATGATGTTGGCCGCCGAAGTCCACCTCGGTACCAAAAACTGTGATTTCCAGATGGAAAGATACGTCTTCAAGCGCCGCAATGATGGTACACTCTCATCTCTTTCCATTTTTTTCAGATATAGTTTTGATTTTTGGTTTTTGTTTCTGCTTTTGCAATTGTATCGATGCTGGGAAAATGCATATTTATCAAAATAAATATCAGATTTTTTATTTTGTTTGTATTTCAAATGATGGGCAATTTATATTTGTTTTGCAAGATCTGTTATTTGTATAATTTCGCTCTAGGGTTATTTGTTTTATGAGGTGCATTTTGTTTTTGTAATTTTTCTTTCAAATTAATATGCATTTGTGACTATTTGAACTGATTCATTTGGTTCAATTTACTTGGGTTTAGAAAATTAGATGGTTTTAATATCATTTGATTGTGTCTCGGGACTGTCTGTGCAAGAAGCTCTATAATTTGGCATGTGTGTGATAAAGCGGTTGTGAAGCGCATTAGTATGCGGTTGTGGAGCGCAATATTGTGCTAATCTGTGTTATTGTTCGTCGTATTGTTTCATTAGCTGTTGATTCGTTTCAGGACTAGCTTTCAGTTAACGAATTGGCATTTTAGTGATTAGATTTGGTTGTTCTTAGGGATTTACATTATCAATCTTGGAAAAACTTGGGACAAGCTTCAGATGGCTGCCAGGGTGATTGTTGCGATTGAGAATCCCAAGGATATCATTGTACAATCAGCAAGGCCCTATGGTCAGAGGGCTGTCCTGAAATTCGCTCAGCACACTGGCGCTAATGCTATTGCTGGAAGGCACACGCCAGGTACTTTCACAAATCAGCTCCAGACGTCGTTCAATGAGCCCCGTCTCCTCATTCTGACTGACCCACGAACTGACGCTCAGGTGATGATCATCTTCTATTTCTAGTGGCATTGTATGTTCCTTCTTTGTTGCCATATTTAAGTTGATGATATTATCCAGGGCTTGTGTATGTGTTAATATATAATTCTCTTAGTTATTTCCCAATTTTGATCTGCTTGTTTTCTTAGCGTGTTCTGATAATCGTTATGTGCCTGCAGCCAATTAAGGAGGCTGCTTTGGGAAACATACCAACCATTGCTTTCTGTGATACTGATTCCCCTATGCGTTATGTTGATATTGGCATCCCTGCCAATAACAAGGGTAAGCACAGCATTGGATGTCTTTTCTGGCTCCTAGCAAGGATGGTTTTGCAGATGCGTGGCTCTCTCCGTCCTGGGCATAAGTGGGATGTCATGGTAAGCCAGAACACCACTAGTAAAAAATTATTATGTTTCCTTTGAATTTGAAATTGTATGCCTTGGCTTTTGGGCCTTATTTGTAAGTTACTTGAGGGGTCTGTTAAGATATAGTCCGTAAACTTCTAATCATCGTCCAAATTTCTTTTTGCAGGTTGATCTTTTCTTCTACAGAGACCCCGAGGAGGCCAAGGAAAAGGAAGATGAAGATGTTCCTCAAATCCCAGATTATGGAACTGCAGATTATGTTGCACCTGGTATTGTCGGGGCTGATCAATGGCCTTCCCAAGTTTCTGATGCTCCTTGGCCAGCAGATGCCACTACAACTATCCCGGCTCCCGTTGTTGGCTGGACCGCAGAACCAGGTTTCACTTGTCAACTTTTTAGTGTTGTAAATTTTGTGGTAGAATCATCACATTTTAATTGTAATATCCTTCTTGGAGTCTACAGGCTTTTAGAAACATTTATGCTCAATCACATTATATGTTATCAAGTATGCATCTGTTTTCAATCGGGTACCTATTCTGACACAAATTTGTTTCTTCCCTATCTCGTTTATGTTTGAGTGCAGGCGCAGTAGGGGCAGAGTGGGATTCGATTCCTCCAACACAAATCCCTGCTTCCGCGGTTGAAGGTGTCGTTCCTCCTCCTAGTGGCTGGGAATTATGAAATTTTGAAGGGTGCTTGTCACAATGTCGTTGAATCTGTTGTAGTCGGCCAGATTTTCTTTTCTCTTTTGGGATTTTCCAAAAGGATTATGATACCATTTCGAAAAAATGAATTGTTTTTGAAGCCGTTGAGTTTAGATTTGAGTTACTCTGCGAGGCCTAGACAATGTTATCCTTGAATGATTTCTTTTTATTATTTTATCGTAATTTACCAAAAGAATTACATCTTTAATAGTCATTCAAATTATTATTTTTAATTGAAAAAGATGTGTTATTACGTACATAGAATAGCACAAACTATCTAAACACAAACATGAATATCATGAACTATGACTGCGTCTTTGTAAAACAGACCTACCATGGACTATCAATATTTCTTTACTAAATTCGAAAAATGTCACAAAAAGGATCGACTATCAATATTCCTTGCAAAAATACACAACAATGTCAAGGAGAAATACAATGCAACAGACTAGGTGTGTACATTATCGACGTGATCCTCGGTGCAAAATTTTTAGCAAAAAACTTAAGGTGAGCAAAAAGAGCGTCACACAAGCCTCTAAATCAAGTCAAATCAAATGGCATTTAAGGAAACCTAAACACCTTCATACGATTACACCTAAAACTCTTGTAATATTCTGTGCTGGAGTTCAAAGTTGGAGGGGATTGGCAAATGAGTAGTCGTATAATACAAATGGTATTACTCTAAACAAATTCCGAGTAGCATTTGACACTGGCTTATTTACTGTGATTTGTTTTATGAGAGTTTTAACGAAACACTCCTGGTACTGTTTACTTTTAACGAAAATGACATTTTTACTCTAAAAAGTCACTCATGGTACTATTCACTTACAACACCTTTTTTGTTCTTTTGATTAAAACCTAAAGTTTTCAAGTCATTTTCGTTAGTTTTCCTTTGTTTTATCCAATCAGATATTACCTTTTACTAAAATTGCATCATAATTAATAAACTAGGATAAACATTTAACCTTTGGAATCTCGAGTCTCTACATTTAACCTTTGTGCATTTACCCGTATTTCGCTAAATCTCGACCATCATAATAATCGATCCATGACATGACAAATGGAACAACATCAACTCCTCGCTTTCAGCCCTTGACATCTAACTTGATGATGTTTAATCAACAACTAATTTTTCTTTTCAGCATGTAGTAAGAAAGAGACCAAATCCTAAAATTTCAAAAATTTGTGTGCCTTATATTGTTGTTGCAAGACAATATTGATGACATGAAAAGTTGAATAGGTCTTCCTCATGAGATCTTGTTCAATCAAGTTCTCTTTACAGAACTTGAAAAGTGATCGGATTCGACAAACTTTAGAATTGTATTCACAAATTTAAAGTCTTGAAAGCGTAAATAAAGCCAGTCGTGTTCATGCAATAAGATATCACTTTGATGATCAAAGCGCTCTTCCAAAGCGAGTCATAAAGCTCTTGGATCCTTTTTAGCGAGGTACTCGGTCTGCAGTGCATCATGCATATGCCTTCGTATGAAGATCATAGCGGTTGCTTTGTCAGCTTTGCCAACCAAGTTATCCTTCTCAGCTTCAATGTTGACCCTAAGACTCTTTGCAATGAGGTGGAGCTTCACATCTTAGACCCACTTAAAGTAGTTTTTTCTAGAGACTTCCAAAGCGGTAAAGTTGAGTTTGTTCAAAGTCGACATGTCGCTATAACGAAGAGAATAAGATTGTGGTTAGTGCAATGGACAAAATGGTCCATACACAAGCAGTAGAAAATTCAGGTTCCATTGAACGTGTTTTGGATCAAATTTATCATGTATTTACATAATCATAGAACGTTAAATATTAATTACAACAAAATCAACTAAAATGATGATTTTTTAAATTTCAAATTATTGAAAAGTTCATGTTTTGAATATGTCATTGATATTTATTAATTTAATTTGTTCAACAATTTATATTTGATTTATGATCTTTACAAGTGATACTTACCAGGGAGAATTGAACTTCAGAAGTGACATGTTTGAATCAAGCAATCACCAACTCTTCTGGTGCCTCTTTTTTTTGTGTTTGTAACTTTGTCCCATGCATTGGACAATACATACTTTTTCCACACACGAGTTATTCCTTGATATCCATCCCATGTTTTGTAGGGTTGGCTTGAATAGACCAAACCTCAATTATTCAGGGACATACAAGACACTTTCTTTACGCGTATTTGCTTATAATTTGGTATGAGTATGCAATAACACCTTTTCAAACGTGATCAATCAGATTCATAGTTACCTGTCGAACATGTATTGCAGGTGTTCCAACAGACTGGGTCGGATCGGATTCGATATGAAGGCAGTTTGCTCGTTCTTTTGCTCAAATTCTCCTTCCATAAATTAGAATAATTTAAGATATCGTTAAGATCTTAGTAAGTAATTTGATGCTTGTCTTCTTGATTAATTACAAGTTTAAAGGGACAGATAGACTTCTCATCCTAATAACACTTCTCTTGTCAAAAGATGACCTCGCATTTGCTCAAGATGAACTTTTTATATGTACAATAAGTGGCCACTGGACATAATGGGTCATGGTCTCTTACGTTAGAATTTCTCCCATAAATGACATTTTCAACAAACTTGTGACCTTCACTCATGCATAAGCCATGACTCTTGGGGCCCTACGGAAAATTATTTCCTGATCAATTCCTTTCACCATGTACACATATATAGCTACACAAAGCTAAAGCCTATATAAAAAAGAAAATTAGGGTTTGTACTATTTAAAGGTAAAAACAGCTTTTGTTCTTCATCATTTTGAATCGGACAAAGAATAAGAGTCCCCATGACTTTGACTAGGAAAGAGTAGGTGCAAAGCAATAATCAAAAGCAGAAGAATCTCACAAAAGGTGACAATGAACGATGGAGGGAGGCCAAGAGGAGATATTTATACATTAAAATGTTGTAGCACAAGATGAGGTGTGTACATGCACAATTGTATAAGTTGCCAAAATCAATAGTAAGTTAGTATTTTGACGCAGAACTTTAGAAATAAGCGTTCTTACATTCACGTGATCATAGTTTGTTATGTGTGCATAAAATTTTCTTTGTGTTTTTTTTTCAAGTTATTTGTACATGCTGTGATTTACAAAAACGAAAAATGACTCGTTTCCTAAACGATTTTCCTTTTTCACCATTAGCCCTTGATACTATATAACTGCTGTGCTCTCTCCTCCAATGAATACTTTCACAAAAAGAGGGGCATCTTCAATGGACCACAACCCTAGTTGTAAATTGCCACCGCACCCATTCAATATGGTCACATTCTTCTCGTTTTTGCATTTTCCGTTCTTTTGATCATCAAAACAAGACTGTCTGCAGCCATTCATTCATTATTTGGAACCATTCGTTATTGGTAATTGTTTTCTGCTTTATTTCAAGGTCAAAAGTGAGTAAAGGAGCTCATTGGATTGTAGCTGTTGATTATTGGGTTTGTAATTTTTGTGTAGTTGCAGAAACAAGGGTTCTGTGCAGGGTGGCATTATTACATGTAATCGGGATTATATAACTCACTTATCACGTGATGAGTTTGATAGAGAGATGATGCGAGTCAGATCCAGAGATGGAGATATATATGTGATTACACTCTAGTTTTACTATTGTGCAGGCCACTTCTCTCCTGCATTATTGTGTAATGCAAAATTATCAAGTAGCATTTTTGGAGAACCATCTGCTACAACCATTCAACAAAACAAAACAAAGAATTTTTTTTTTTTTTTTATGTATAAGATATATAAAGCTTGATTTTTGTTTCTTCTTCGTGGCTAGCTCCTGAACTTGAAATCGAAACTTTGTAAGCTAAAACGAGAACATACAAAACGGGGATTGAGAATGAACACATGATGCTTGGAGTTGCTTGAGTTGTACACTATACTAACAAGTAACAACTAGAGCTCTGGAAATAGGTTAAGAATTTACAAATATGGTATTGGATTCACCATCATGCAGTATGTGTGATTTACAGCTCTGTTCACACTTAGCCCTTGAAGTTCCATTCTATGCGAGCTTGGATATCGTTCCATATGTGTTCTCTTCTTCCCTAATTTCCTTCCACTTGGTTCGGTCATTCAAACAGATTGTGTGAAGGACAGCAATGCAATTCTCCTTGTTGCGTGCGCAATTGGTCTGTCTGATAACACGGAGCAAGCAAGAAACACCTCCAAGCCCTCTGATTTCCTCCACAGCTAGCTCCTGAACGAACATAAATGAAATTCTATGGAAGATCTCCCATTGAAGAAAACCGATAGATGCAGATCATGGAATCGTATGATCAAAAGTTCTGTTGTCGTTCACATCCACCTGATCAGACGGCAGCTGCGCAATCCAATTCGACAACCCCAACCATATCGTTCAACTCCTACTAGGTATAGTCCTGCTTCCGAGCTTTTCATGTTGTACTGGGACAACCCTACGTCATCGACATTGAGTGAGTACACCAAACATATGAATCCATTCCCATGTCCCAATACTTGCTTGAAAGACAAACTAGACGTAGGCACGATTACTACGAGGTACGGATGTGATCTGAACTCGTAACGAGATCGTTTGCCTTACTTCCTGTGGCAGTCATTAATAATTCGCAAACTACGATATGCCAAATTCGCATTCGAATGACTATAAAGTTTTGAGAATTGTGACAAGTACGTACTCATCTTACAAAGTATATTGTACAAATCGCAAAATAAATGCATTCTGTCATTTGATATGTTGAAGGAACTATTTGGCGAGGTAACAATACAACACCCCAAGCTCTGCAAGCAAAAAAAAATGCGGCATTAATATTACAAGGTACAACGAGTCTCTTGCTTTTTTGAGCATCGTTATTAATTTTCTCATCTTAATTTGTGGGTGGTGAAAGAGTACAGTATTCCTTGAGTCCACCACATACTTCTCGTTTGGATAAACAGATCCTCTAATTTCTCCCCCACATTTGAGTTATTCCTTGATTTCCATCCCATGTTTTGTAGGGTTGGCTTGAATAGACCAAACCTCAATTATTCAGAGACATACAAGACTCTTTATCCTTATTTGCTTATATTTTGGTATGAGGGTGAAATAACACCTTATCAAACGTGATCAATCAGATTCATAGTTACCTTTTCAACATGCATTGGATTTGGAGGTGTTAGAGTCGGAGTCGATATAAAGGAAGTTTGCTCGTTCTTTTGCACTCCACGCTCGAATTCTCCTCCCACAAATTAGAACAATTTAAGATCTTGGTAAGTAATTTGATGCTTCTCTCCTTGATTAACTACAAGTTTAAAGGGACAAATAGACATCTCATTGTAATAACACTTCTCTTGTCAAAAGACCTGTCATTTGCTCAAGATGAACTTTTTATATGTACAACAAGTGTCCATATATAACAAGGTTTTAAAAGACGCTAGACACTAGTAGGGCGGCGAGCTGGGGCTTAGCGCTTAGGCGGATTTAAGTAAATTTATATATCGTATAAATAAGTCTTTACTTATACATAAAGCATACATAAATTGCAAAATAGAATGACATAGATTATAAAGTATTAGAACATAATGAAAATACAGAGAACAAGCATATAATGTGTATTCAGCAAGTATCCTACAATTTATTAAAAAAAATAAAACGTAAATAAAAGTTATCTATTTTCTGGGTAAGAAAGTCACAAGCTAGGCTGGTTTGGACGGGCTAGGCAGACATCTTGGCGGTCAGGGTGGGTGCCTAAGCAAGTTTTCACACCCTTTCTTAATTTTCAAACAACTATAGATTAATCGGGGCGGTGAACAACCGCCTAGCGCCTAGACGGAGCCTAAGCAAAGCAGGTTTTTAGAACAATGATCCATAAAAAGAGGTTCTTGTGTGCGGCCACAATACATGGTGAGCCGTGATCTAATACGTTAGAATTTCTCCCGTAAATGACATTTTCAACACACATGTGGCCTTCACTGAGTATAAGCCACGACTCTTGGGGCCCCAGGGAAAATTATTTCCTGATCAATTTCTTTTCACTATGTACACATAGCTACACAAAGCTAAAGCCTACATATAAAAAAAGTAGGGTTTGCACTATATAAAGCTAAAAACAGCTTTTGTTCTTCATCATTATAAATCGGACAAAAATTGGAAGCATATATGGATTGAAATATATTTTATGTTGGTTATTCATTATTTTCAAGGCTTTTAATGCGGTCTCTTGATTTCTTATGATGGATTGGAAAAATTGTCTTTGGCAATTTTGTCAAATGCGGTTTATATGTACAAATATTTATCGAGAAGGAAATCAAGTTGTTGATTCTTTAGCTTCATTTGGGGTAGATAGTTACGCTTATCGCTGGTGGTCCTCGGTTCCAAATTTTGTTGCATCTGCCCATACTCGTGACATTTCATTTTGCCCTTATTGTTGGTTTCATTGATCATTTGGCCATTGCAGGTTTTGGCATAGTCCCCCCTCTTGTATTTTTCATTTTTCTTTCCTTCATATTTATTAATAAAATGGTGGAGGAGGGACAGACGGGGGGTTCTCTAGGTGTACTGGTCCTCACCCCTACGGAAGAGGATAGAATAGATGCCTCGCATGCGACTATTGCCCAAGAGCTAATCTCGCCTAATCTTTTTCCACTAAACTTCTAAAAAAACATGGGACAAAGAATAAGAGTCCCCATGACTTTGACTGGGAAAGAGTAAGTGCAAAGGAAGAATCAAAAGCAAAAGAATCTCACGAAAGATGAAAATGAACGATGGAGGGAGGTCAAGAGGAGATATCTAGATATGAAAATGTTGTAGCACAAGATAAGGTGCGTTTATATGCACAATTGTATATGTTTGCCAAAATCAAAAGTTAATTAGTATTTTGAAGCGAAACCTTAAATAAGTGTTCCTACATCCACGCCGAACATAGTTTGTTATGTTTGCATAGTTTTTATTTTTTGTGTTTTTTCAAATTATTTACACATACGTTGAACTGTAATTTGCAAAAACAAAAAATGACGTATTTCTGTAACGAGTTTCCTTTTTGTTTGATACTACAGAACCGCTGTGCATTCTCCTCCAATGAATACTTTCAAAAAAAGAGAGGCATCTTCCATGGACCACAACCCTAGTTGTACAGTTGCCACGGCACCCATTCAATATGGTCACATTCTTCTCGTTTATGCATTTTCAGTTCTTTTGATCATCAAAACAAGACTGTCTGCAGCCATTCATTCGTTATTGGTATTTGTTTTCTGCTTTATTTCAAGGTCAAAAGTGAGTAAAGGAGCTCATTGGTTTTGGTTTGTAGTGAAACAATCCATCGGCAATAGCTGTTGATTATGGACTTGGATTATTGGGTTTGTAAATTGTCAAACGTTCATGGTTTTGGTTTTTGTGTAGTTAAGAAACAAGGGTTCTGTGCAGGTTGGCATTATTACATGTAACCGGGAATATATATATATATATATATATATATATATATATATATATATATATATATCCCTTATCACGTGATGAGTTACATAGAGAGATGATGTGAGTCAGATCAAGAGATGGAGATATATCCGTGATTACACCCTAGTTTTTCTCTTGTGCAGGCCACTTCTCTCCTGCATTGTTGTGCAATGCAAAATTACCAAGTAGCATTTTTTGAGAACCATCTGCTAGAACCATTCAACAAAATAAAACAAAGAATTTTTATGTATAAGATATATAAAGCTTGATTTTTCTTCTTCATGGCTAGCTCTTGAACTTGAAATCGAAACTCTGGAAGATAAAACGAGAACATACAAAACGGTGATTGAGAATGAACACATGATGCTTGGAGTTGCTTGAGTAGTACACCACTAACAAGTAACAACCAGAGCTCTGGAAATGGGTGAAGAATTTACAAATATGGTGGAAAACGAGGATTCACCATCATGCAGTATGTGTGAGATTTACAGCTCTGTTCAGTCTATCAAGAATGCCACTAGCTTTCCTCTTAGCCCTTGAAGTTCCATTATTTGCAAGCTCAGATATCGTTCCATAAGCGTTCTCTTCTTCCCTAATTTCCTTCCACTTGGTTCGGTCATTCAAACAGATTGTGTGAAGGACTGCAATGCAATTCTCCTTGTTGCGTGAGCAATTGGTCTCCCTGATAACACCGAGCAAGCAAGAAACACCTCCAAGCTCTCCCATTTCCTCCACAGCCTTAGGATGGCTTGAGATCATTGCAAGGATGGCCAACAACTCATCAACATGCATACCATTCGCTATCTTTTTCAGAATCGTCCTCACTGCCCCGTCTCTCACAGCTCTTGCCTTGTTCTCATGAGTAATGCATAGATTGAAAATTGCAGAGGCGACATCTTTCATAGCTAATGGATGTCCCTCCTCTAGGAGGGCAATGAGTGGCTTTAGGGCGCCTGATTTTCCAATAAGTGCCTTGTTGGAATCAAGAGCTGACAAAGTGAAAAGAGCTGCAGCTGCATTGCTCCTTGTTTGAATAGTCCCCGATTGCAATGCTTCCATAAGTAAAGGAATTACCATTAAAGTTTCAGCGACAAGCTTCTTGTTGTTGTCGTGGATTGACAAATTCAATAGCGTTGTGATAATATCTTCTTGGAGTTCCGGATCAATACCATCTTCAAACTTGCCTTCAGATAGAGGACTGAGCAATTGAGGAATGGCATGTATAGACTCGCTAAAAAGCGCCCGGAAAGAAGGCATCCTCTTTGTCAACATCCGAAGCTCCTTCGCAGCTTCTTTCTGCTCAGGGAATGTCGAAGACATCTTCCGAAGCAAAGAGAGAAAATGGTCTCGATCAGATTCTGTTATACCATCCTCATTGACATGGAGAACGGGATCCGACAATTCAATCCCTCGATTCTTACACCATTGCGATATCATTTCACGAACCAAGTGATTCGGAGTAAGGACAGTGTGTGTGAGCACTTGTTGCGTTCGAGGGCATATCCTGTTACCCGCTTTCAGTCCTTTTTCGATGAATGCCCTATCATATGTCTGCCAATACAAAGAGTGAAAAATCCGATCTAATTAAGAAGCCATCGAGCAACTTCAATCATGAATTACAAAATAGTGTCCAAATGATATTATAAAAGTTGGCAGAAAATTAGCAGAATATTGTCAACATTTATAACAAATCTCAAAACTCCATCCAATCAAGCAATTACTGCTATAAATTCAAGTTTCTGAATCAGTACAGACACATACAGAAAATTAAAATTACCACAAACAGTAACCTAAGGAAGAAGACAATAAATCACCTTCCTTTTACGTGCCACACAAAATAAATCCTCAGAGCTCCGTGTTTGGTTGCTGAGAAAGTGAAAAGGAAAAACAAAATAAAAAATTCTTTTCTTTTCCTTGCCGACATTTTCTCAGCCCCAAAAGACAGAGGATGAAGCCAAAATTGCAGAAGTTCAAAGCACTGTCAAAAAGCTTCAAAATTGAAATAATAAAAAAAAAAAACAAGAAAAACAGAGCAAACTAAAAAAACCCAATTCTCAAAAATCGAAGCCAACCTCGCCTGTGGAGACAATCACAGGGTCTCTCATCAGCTCTTTCGAAAGAGGGCACCGGAACTCTTCGGGGCAGGAGAGAACATCCTTGAGCTTGAGAGAGAGCGATCTTTTCTTGAGCTTCAATTCTTTCAGAGCAGAGAGTGTGTCTCTGGCCTGATCGATTGTCTGGGTGGTGAAATCCTCGTCGTCGACAATTGCTTTCACCAGCCTCTGCAGCTCCTTCTTCAACTCCGCCGCCTTGGCTACCGCCGTCGGATCAGAGTCGAAAACGCCCGTCTTCGCCATTCGGGTGGATTTTGGTTGGGTTTTTGATTCCGCTGGATTGGAAATGGTCAGATGCAATTTTGGTTACTGGGAATGGTGAAGCAGCAGAGGAGGATTGTGGTGTATGCCATTGTTGTCTATGTTCTTCTGTTTTCTTCTATTCACAGTAAAAAAGCAGGAGAATGAGTATGAAACTGGAAAAAAACTGAAGGAAGCCACAAATAGTCAAATGCCCAAACCAGACACACAACCCACACGCATCCCACTCTCCCTCCCTCTCCCTCCCTCTCTAAAAGTTATGAACTTGAAGTTTTTGTTCCTTCTTATAAATAATCTGATCTCAACTCTTTAATCTAAAGTGAATAAGATGATGTTGCCTTCGTCAAGTTTTAAGTATAAATTTAAATTTAATAGTTTATGTAGCAGTTTGATAATTTTTAAAATTTTGTTATTTATCCGATGTATCAAATTAAAATATTACTCTATTATATTAAATTATTATAATAAACATTTTTATAAAAACAATAATAAATAAGCAAAATGTCTTTAATCTCTACTAATTAATAAAACACTCATTGTCAACCAAAATCTTATGAAATTACCAATTTAACATTCTAATTAAAACATAACATGAATAAGAAATATGGGGCAGAAATGTAATTTCACACAACCAAATTTTGTTGTTTCTTTTCAAAGCCTCACCTACATGTAATCCTAACATATCTTTAATTAGAAAAAAAAAAAAAAACTTCCCACTCCATTCTCTATCACTCTCTTCCTCTCTCATTCTATTTCAAAAACAAAAATAAAAATCTTTCTCACACATTTTGTGTGTGCCCATATGCTAGTAATTAATTAAAAAGATTGAAGCTGCTGTGAATTTTGGGCTAACAATCTATGTTATACCACATCTGTGACAACCTGTCCCAAATTTTATTATTTTATAAATTTTAAAATGTGAAATTACGAATATGCCCTAAAGGCGAAGGTTTTGACTTTCATTGACCAACGTGTTGTGAGACGTATTAGATATTCTTTTAGCGTATTCTTGAAGTGCTCGACGATACAAACGAGTATGCGCAAGCATAAGTGAATTTGGAGTGACGAATCAAAAGTATTTTGAAGAAATAACTATTCTAATTATATTATATTATTGTTGTATATTAATTAAAAGGACGTGTGTATGTGGAGGGGGGGTGTGTGGGTGACGGAAAGGAAGAAAAAGAAAGAAAAACAAAAGGGCATTGGCTGCCCAATCTGTGAAGGAGATGAGGAACGAACCAAGAGAAGAGGGAGGAGAGTCTAGCCAATCACGGGGAAGAACAAGGAGAGAAAGAAGAGGGGTGAGGAGCACCCAAATCGGACCTGTGCACCACACACCTGACCCCGTTTTGAACCGATGAAATTCCGACCAAATTCCCACCATTTTTCTGACGAAACATAACCATTTATCATTTGCAACCTCTTCCATAACCTCTCCTCTACTCTCTTTACCCAAAATTAGGAAAAGTTTAGTTGAAATTTGGTGGAAAACCACCATGGGTGCTGCGGGTATCCTTAGCCGAAATCCATCAATTGTGAAATGTTTTTCTCCAATTACCACCACTAGAACACTCCCCTAAAACCCAGGAATAAAGCCCAGGCAGTGATGGAGGCGTTGGAACAAGTTTGGAGGTTGAATCGAATACACTCAAAATATAGGGTTCCAGCAGATTTGAGCAAAATTGGAGCTTTTGGCGGCTGGTGCGGCGACACTTGGCTAGAGGGCTGTCGATGTTATTCTTAGGCTAATTAGATGCCTTGACTTCAGTTTTGAGAATTGAATGACGTAGATTGATCATTAGAACCAAAAAAATTCTCTAAGATACGTTAATAGGCCATTATATGAATCGACGATTCGACTGTTAGATCGTCATCAAACTTTAATAGGTTATTATTCATAATATTTGAGGAATATAGGAACTTACGGATTGGAAATCCACGTATGGATCTTCTCGAATTGAATTTGTAAGTTCATAAAATAAAATGTTAACCACCACTTGGTTTTGGCAATTGGTGGAGATTCGACCGTTGGATCGTTCCGAAACTTTAGTATGTTATTCTAGAAGCATAATGTGTATCCTTGGAAGTTATGGATTAGAGATATGATTTGTAGATCTTCTGGACCGAATTACGTAGACTTATGTGCGATGTAAGTTATGTATTGTATCGACGAGAATTCTGAGATATGGTTTGATAATTGGTCAAAGGCGCCGATCGTTCGTGACGCCTCGATGTTTGTACTAGGAAGTTGTAGCGCGGACTCCAGGTGAGTGGATCTTTCCTTGCTTGTCATATTTTTTCGTGATTGATAATTCTATAAATGCTTTTAAATAAAACTGAGAAATTTATGCCATGATATATATATATATATATATATTTATATGTTATAAAATACTATGAGATGGTTGAGTTTAGATTTTATCATGATATATCCATATGCGTATTACCATAAATAATTATTGTGAACTACGAATGGCTTGATCCCTGCTTAGGGTACGTAGGCAGTCTAACGAGACGTTAGATGCAGCCATATAATAAATGAGAACGAATAATCGAGACAATAGTCTAGTTTGGGAAATTCAGTAGTTTGAGGGACATTGGTGGAAAGATTATAAGATTTGACCCTATGTTTTAGTGGTTAAACGTTGATCATAAATCATTGCGTGAATAATCAAGAAATTGAAGTAAGGAAAGGGAATTAATTGATAGTTAATTTAACTAGTGTTTAATTAGGCTTATCATTGATGATTACTCTCAAAAGTAAATAGTTTGGGAATGGGGCATTACAGTTTATGTATTCTAGACCATTTGTTTATATATTTATATATCTGGAAATATTATGATATGGTTAAAGTTTAGACTTACATCCTGGTATACCCATATGTATATTCCTTGCACATAATGATTGTAAATGCTCTAAAGTGCAAAGGTGAACGCAGGACACACATGTAAGTTTAGGTAAGTATACGGTATTAGTTGAATTGATGGGGTTATGGTATGACTACATTTATGTTTTAAGCAACTCCGACACTGTCATACAAGTTGCAATAGTAGGCAACTCCGGCATTGTCGTACAGGTTGCTTATGAGTTGTACATGTCGTATTAAATGCATTTAAAGCTCATAAACATGCACCCCGGTTTTAGTTCTTTTGCCCGTGGCCAGGGCACAATCCTTCACGTAATGTTCACCTCCCGCACCATACGCTCACCTTGAATCCAAGGTAGGTGTATAGGCTTGTCGTACAAACCACTATAGGTGGTTCCGACTTGTAGGTGACTATTCACGTGATCGTAGCACTTGAGTGTATTCATTTACATCTAGTATTATCGTACAGACCATTACTGTGGTTCCGACTCGTGTGCAGGCGTAGTGCCGTATAGGTCACTAAAGGTGATTCCGGCTTATGTGCTAGCAATGATTAATAAGATATGAGTACAGTCGTATAAGTCACTAGAGGTGACTTCGGCTTATATGCTAGCAATGATTAATGAGATATGAGTACAGTCGTATAGGTCACTAGACGTGACTCCGGCTTATGTGCTAAGAATGATTAATGAGATATGAGTACAGTCGTATAGGTCACTAGAGGTGACTTCAACTTATGTGCTAGCAATGATTAATGAGATATGAGTGCAGTCGTACAGGTCACTATGAGTGACTCCGACTTATATACTAGCCATGATTGATGAGATATGTGATGAGATATGGATAAGTCGTACAAGTCACTATAGGTGACTTCGACTTACGAGTTAGTATATGTAATGAATATGTGACGAGTTAGCATATGTGATGAATATGTTATGAGCTAGCATATATGATGAATATGTTATGAGCTAGCATATATGATGAATATGTGATGAGCTAGCTTATGTGAAGAAATATGTGATGAACTAGTATATGTGATGAGATATGGGTAAGTCGTACAAGTCACCCTAGGTGACTCCGACTTGCGTACTAGCATGAGTTATTAATCGCATGATTATTTAATATTATTGATGAGATGCTGTGTCGTGGTATATTATGATTTTTCTGGAAATTATACAGGTGTTGTAGAGAGGGATTATAATGTTTTATATGGCTTATATTAAAATATTACTTATTGGGCCACTCACCCTTGTCTTGTCTTCACCCTCCAGGTCTTATTAGTTGAGATTTCTTATCGTTGATGATTTGTGGCGATTCTTAGTACTGAAGATCATTTCGAGGGTATGATTCCCAATTCACCCTTCTGTACTTACTTATGCTCTAACATCACGTGTAGTGGGTTTATTCTCGCTCACCAGTACACTCTGGTGTTTAGGCACTCTTAGGTTTAAATTTATTCACAATTTTTCCACATCATCACACTTTATGGCTTCGTCACCTTCCAGGTGTCGGCCAGCACAACTCGATTTGGAGTCCTAGTGGACATTCCGGGTCGGGATGTGTCAACATCAAATTTAATTTTTTGATTAAAAAAATATTGTTACTGCTTTTTATGACTATTAGTGCTGATTTGGACATTTTTTTTCGAGATGCTTTAACATTAGAAAATTAAACTTGAGCACCTTTGAAAAACGTAAATTCCAAAAATCATTTTCTTAAAATTTATAAGATTTGTCACTTGATATTACAATATAGTTAAATTTATCTTCACTTGTGATTGGTAAGCCTTATGTTCCCTTTAATACTAAAATATAATGATATTTATCTTCACTTGTGACTAATAAGTCTTAGGTTTAAAACTCACAAATAATAATGAGTTCATTTTAGAAGACTTTTTGTGGTTTTGTTGGGTTTTTGGTGGTAGATTTTGGAAGACTTGTAAATAAATAAATGGTATTTATTCTTCCACAGTTTTCTCACTGACCAAGCAATAAATATAAGGCATCTGAATTTTAATTTGGGTCCAATGCTTCTTTTGTTTTTTTGTTTTTTGGAGTAATGGGTCCAATGCTATTTGCCAATAAGCTTAGTTGGCAATATGCTTAGTTGGAGGAAGCGATTAGGTTCGATTTATAAATATTTATGGTGAATTTGATTTGATTTCCTCAACCAACCATGCAACAAGCCAGAATATGTATGCACCTACAAAAATATTCAAAGAAATGAATGCAGTGTTTCATCATCCCGTGTATCACTAAATAAATAAAATATACACAATACTTTATTAAGCATGATTTCATCAAATCAAATTTCATCACATTTTTTGTATTATAATGAAATTAATCCACTGTATAACACAATGTTGGTAGTCTCTTAACAGCAACCAATGTCCAACTTTGGTTGAAGACTTTTGAACAGACACGCTAAGATTGAAGACTAGTCTCATACCACGCTATAATTTACATAATTACAAAAGGAAACATCTTTATTTTTTTTAAATCCATATTACAATGATATAAGCTACACTAATTAAAACAAGAAGACGAAGAAAGTTTGAATCCGAGAATCGATTGTTAAATCTCTTAATATTTAGATTCACGAAATTTTTTCTCTTTAATGTATTTTGCCTATTTAAAAGCATTTTACTATTTGTAAGCAATATTAATATTTATAATTTTTTTTACTATTTTATCACTTTAAGTTTGGTAAACCATTTTACTATTTATAATACTTCTTCTCTGCATTAGCCATTCCTTTTTGGATTCTCCATTGCCCCATTCTTTTAGTTCTACTTTCAATTGGTTATTATTATATACTCTATCTTTCAATACCACAACCACATTTTGTGCACATGATACGTTTGAAAATACTTCCTTCAAACTTAGTGTCGATCACTTTCAAATATTCAAGTAAAACATAAGGGGATGCAAAATGTTGAGTTGAGCGCAATCAAAGATTTGGAAAGTTGTAGGTAGAAGTTAGGGAATTGAAACTGGTACTTTATTAAATTGTATCTATGTAGAAGTGATTTTTAATGATATGCAAATTGATCAGTTCGGGGGATATCAGATATTCGAATGTATTTATAGGGTAGTGCTAATCACACATCTCTTTTTACTTCCGACACTCTATTCTTAAATTGTGTCTATTGATTTTCTTCAATTGATTCTGTTCGACTACCAAAAATTAAGAAAAAATGTGAGAAATAAAAATGAGTATGTTGATAATACCGCTCTATTAATATTGCAGTTGTATCTAGTTTTAATCGCATGCTTCATGTCCTAACACAGTTTTTTCTAAGTTTTATTTTTTTGCTATTCCATTGTTTAATTAGTCGGGGGCAAGGAGGGGGCCAAGGCTGCTAAGTGAATTTGCATCATTGCATGTGGGAGGGAGTAAGGACGACATGTGTGATGTGATGAGGGTGTTCAACACGTGTTATTCCATTTCCTTACCCTACACACACATCATGATTCATAACGCAGAATAGAAATGAAATGGACCAACATCGATTACTTTGTTTATGGAGGATAAACGCAAAGCCAAAAACACAAACTAAGCAATCATGCCAATCCCTAATTCCCGCCGTTCACTCGTGTAAAATTTATGTATCAAACGTGTTGGATGGTCTTAATTGTTCTATAAAATATTATTGAATATAATGATGCCATTTGGTTAACATGTGATGTGATATGAGATGGTGGAACACATATTGAATGAGATGATGTGATTTGGTAATTAAACGTGTGTTATATTGTTTGTAAAAGCTATCAAATAAAAATACGAGGGTGAAGGAACGAGTCCATATGATTTTTGACATTCAGGCATTTGATAACGGATTTTAACAAGAACTAACACTTTTATGATATTATGTGTTAGTAAATACATGAATAAAGTTAAGTAAATGATTCTCATACTCATTTTTTTTAGCAAAAGCTCCATAACAAAATGATTCAAATTTCTATATATTTCTTCTTAATAAACATGCCCGCCATGTTCTCAATTAGTATTTTTATTGTAGCAATGGACAATATCGACTACATATTCTACTTTATATGTTGTAACTATATGAGACTAGCTAATTGCTATGGATAATGAGATAATATATCAACAACACATTGTGATTATCGATATAATGAAACCATTTGCTACACTAATGATGTTATTTAGAGTATTTCCTTATATTAGTATATTACCAAACAAAATATTATACTCATGAGTCATGAATCCATCAAAATCGCCAATCAAATATTATATTCACGAATCCATCCAATTTGCTTGCCACTAATTAAGTAAGTTAAAAACTATTGTTCACCTAACATATAATCTAGTCAATTTTTGGACGTAGACACGTGTCTAAGTATATATGATTTTGATTTTCAATTTAAAACACACGTTACTGCATTAGCATACTTGGTCCCAACGAATCGTATTATAAATCATGTACATATGTCATGAAGTTGAAGGAGAAAGTAGGTCATTATCATGTATACAAACCTAGTTAAGAAACAAACTCAAAAGCTAATTGTACTCCGATCCGAAAAAACTTGTAACGCATGAAAACTAGAAAATGATATTGCTTTTATATACTTATGCACAAATGAACTCCGCCTATGTCTTACATGGCCGGTCCCAAGCCCGGATAAAGGAGGAGGGGGAGGGCGTCAGGTAGTCGACAGCCGGCACTCCATGATCACGTCGAATCCTTATGAAAATGAATCCAGAACAAAATCGCGCTAAAGCTAGGGCGTCACCCGTAAGTGGCGCGCTGTGTGGCCTGAGCACAGTGATAAGTGAGCAAGGGTCGCTGTATCTCCATCGGCACCCGGATGCAGTGTTAAATGAGCAAGGGGGCCATAGAAACTTCTTTTCGAACGACTCCACTCAAAGTTGTTTGGGAGCATATGCTCCTATCAACTTTACCCGGGACACACAAAAGAAATACTTTGATCCTATTAGACGGGGGAGGGTGAAGAAGCTAGGACAGAAGGGTAGAGTTCAAGAGAGCAAAATGCGTTTAGGAACGTGGAATATAGGAACCTTAACGGGAAAATCTATGGAAGTAGTGGAAGTTATGGTGAGGAGAAGGATAAATATTATGTGCCTACAAGAAACTAAATGGGTTGGTAGTAAGGCAAAGGATCTAGAAAACTCAGGGTTTAAACTTTGGTATTCGGGCACAAATAGAACGAGAAACGGTGTTGGCATCATCGTGGACAAGACCTTGGTACAAGATGTTGTAGATGTCAAGAGGGTAGGAGATAGAATCATGGCAATCAAGATTGTAATAGGACAAGAACTTATCAATGTGATTAGTGCGTACGCACCTCAAGTAGGGTTGGATACGAGTTCGAAGGAGAAATTTTGGGAAGATCTTGGAGACTTGGTGCAAGGAATTGCTCAGACGGAGAAGTTATTTATAGGAGGAGATTTAAATGGACATGTGGGCAGGGAGACAGGCAACTATGGAGGTTTTCATGGTGGCCATGGTTTTGGGGAGAGAAACGAGGATGGGGAAGCTATCTTGGATTTTGCAATGGCATATGATCTCTTCTTAGCCAACACCTTCTTTAAGAAGAGAGAAGAACATGTGATCACCTACAAGAGTGGGTCGTCAAAAACACAAATAGATTTTCTTCTAATGAGGAAAGGGGATCGTATAACTTGTAAGGATTGCAAAGTTATACCAGGAGAGAGCGTGGCTAATCAACATCGCTTGTTGGTGATGGATGTACATATCAAAAGAGTAAGACAAAAGAACAAGACTTGGAAGTGCCCAAGGACTAGATGGTGGAATCTAAAAGAAGAAAAACAAGCCATTTTCAAAGAGAAGGTAATCACCCAATGTGTGTGGGATAGAGAGGGGGAAGCTAGCCAAATGTGGGATTCCATGGCTAGTTGTATCCGAAAAGTAGCAAAAGAGGTATTAGGAGAGTCCAAGGGCTTTGCCCCACACCAAAAGGAATCTTGGTGGTGGAATGAGGAGGTACAAACAAAGGTGAAGGCTAAGAAGGAATGTTGTAAAGCCTTATACAAGGAGAGGACTGATGAAAATGGTGAAAGGTATAGAAAAGCGAAGCAAGAGGCGAAGAAAGCTGTCAGAGAAGCTAAGTTAGCGGCTTACGACGATATGTATAAACGACTAGATACCAAAGAAGGAGAGTTGGATATCTATAAACTATCTAGAGCAAGGGAAAAGAAGACAAGGGACCTAAACTAAGTGAGGTGCATCAAGGATGAGGATGGAAAGGTTCTTGCTACAGAGAACGCGGTTAAAGACAGATGGAGAGGTTATTTTCATAATCTTTTCAATGAAGGACATGAAATGAGTGCTTCTTTAGGGGAGTTGAGTAACTCAGAAGAGTGTAGAAACTACTCTTTTTATCGTCGAATCCGGAAGGAAGAAGTGGTTGTAGCTTTGAAGAAGATGAAGCATAAAAAAGCAATAGGCCCAGACGATATACCAATCGAAGTGTGGAAACTTTTGGGAGAGACAGGTATAACATGGCTCACTGACCTTTTCAATAGGATTTTGAAAACGAAGAAGATGCCAAATGAGTGGCGAATGAGCACTTTGGTGCCTATCTACAAGAATAAGGGCGACGTACAAAATTGCATGAACTATAGGGGTATTAAGCTAATGAGTCATACAATGAAGCTCTGGGAGAGAGTCATTGAGCATAGATTGAGGCAAGAGACACGGGTTTCGGACAACCAATTCGGGTTCATGCCAGGGCGCTCAACCATGGAGGCAATCTATCTCTTACGAAGATTGATGGAAAGATATAGAGATGGGAAAAAGGATTTACACATGGTCTTTATAGATTTGGAAAAAGCGTATGATAGGGTCCCAAGAGACATTCTTTGGAGGATTTTAGAGAAGAAAGGAGTACGAGTAGCATATATCCAAGCTATAAAGGATATGTATGAAGGAGCAAAGACTGCCGTAAGAACTCATGAAGGACAAACCGAAAGCTTTCCCATAACTGTAGGATTACATCAAGGCTCATCCTTAAGTCCTTACCTTTTTGCGTTGGTAATGGATGAGTTAACACGACATATTCAAGATGATATTCCTTGGTGTTGTAGACATTGAAATTTCGTTGAAATAAATGTTAGCCATCGCATTAAAATTACATTTGTAAACATTGAAATTTTAGTGAATTAAATGTTGACCATTGCATTAAAACTACAACCTTCACCCAAATTCACCTACAACATACACCCAAATTCACCTACAACAATCCATCCAAATTCACCTACAACCTCCACCCAAATTCACCTACTCAAATTCACCTACAACCTCCACCCAAATTCACCTACCCAAATTCACCTACAACATACACCCAAATTCACCTACAACAATCCATCCAAATTCACCTACAACCTCCACCCAAATTCACCTACAACAATCCACCAATTCACCTACAACATCCACCAAAACAAATGGATGGTGGTGGTTCATTCCCAAAGCCTATAAATAGGCTCCTCCATCAAAGAATCAAGGGAGGATTTTAGATACACTTTCTCTACTCCCAAATTGGAAGAGAAATCACACCACACCAAAGCCTTGAAGCCTCGAAACTCTGAAGCTCTCAAGCAAATCCCGAAGGATCAAGAAAGCCCTATATGTTCTTCGTGAAATCCTCCTTCAAGATCAAGCTCCAACGCCCCTTGAAGAACTTCCACCCATTCAAGATCAAGCCCCGACGGCCCTTGAAGAAGGTGTTCATCATTCATCAACTGTTCGTCCAAGATCAAGCCTCGACGGCCCTTGGATCAACAACACTACATCTACACGTTTCAAAGATAGAATCAGAGGATAAATTTGTAGAAGAGATTGTAACCCCTAAATCATTAATACAAATATTATTTTGGACACGTGTTCTTGTCTCTTTCGTTTCAGGAATTTCCGTGTTTACAAATTTGGCACGCCCAGTGGGACAGTCTCTACCTCTCATCTCTATCTTTGAATCCGCAACAAGCACAAATGGCGTCAAGGAAGGCCCAAGTTGTTCTCGCTGCCAATGCAAGAAACAAGAGCGTCATCACGACAGGGGGCATCACTTCAGGCATCATAACTCGAAGTAAGGCAAAAGCTCTTTCCGCCGCCTCTTCCGCCCCTTCATCAACTCCGCCGAAGGCACAAGAGCACCCGAGGTTCGAACCGGTGATCACCCTGGCCTCGCTCAGGGCGCCAAGAGAGGAAAGCCAGAGGAAGTACTCTGAATCCTTACTTTCCGATGCCGACTCGAGCAGCGGCATAGCTATGCAAGTCATGGTTACCGGAACAACTTCAATTGAGGAGCAGCTGGCTCAGATGAACGAAGCAATCGCAAAGCTCACAAGGACTGTGGAGGAAAAAGACCTGCAAATCGCAGCACTTGTTAACCAACTAGATGCAAAGCCCGATGAGAAAGCCAGGCAAGGGGATAATCCGGTAAAGAAGGAAAACGACGAGGATGAGGAACCTCCAGTGGAGAACGTCGAAGAGACGCTGAAGCTAGACCAAGCGGCGACACTCATGGGGTCTCTCTCTATCCAGCAGCTGCAGGAGATGATCGCCAACACCATCAAGGCGCAGTATGAAGGAAGCTCACATGATTCCGTACTATACTCAAAGCCCTACTCCAAGAAGATTGACGCTTTGAAGATGCCAAAGGGCTATCAACCACCAAAGTTTATGCAGTTCGATGGAAAGGGGAACCCGAAGCAACATATCGCCCACTTCATTGAAACCTGCAGCAATGCTGGAACAGAGGGAGACTACCTCGTCAAGCAGTTCGTGCGCTCGCTGAAAAGCAACGCCTTTGACTGGTACACCGACCTCGAGCCCGAGTCTATCAGCAGTTGGGATCAGCTAGAAAAGGAATTCCTCAACCGTTTCTACAGCACGCGCCGCACCGTAAGCATGCTGGAGCTGACCAGTACGAAACAGTGGAAGGAGGAACCCGTCGTCGACTACATCAATAGATGGCGTTCATTAAGTCTGGATTGCAAAGATCGGCTCTCTGAAACCTCTGCCATTGAGATGTGTGTTCAAGGCATGCACTGGGGGTTACATTACATTCTCCAAGGCATAAAACCAAGAACGTTTGAGGAGCTGGCAACGCGCTCCCACGACATGGAGCTGAGTATCGCCAATCACGGAAAGAATGAGCCGATCACCCACTTCAAGAAGGATAAGGTGTTCGCCCCGAGTGTGGACAAGACCGGAAAAAAGCCTGCAAAGGAAACTTTTACTGTCAACACTACCCCCATCAAAACCCCATCCGCGCCTATCAAGACCACCTATGCACCTATCAAGATTTCCTCCAAGACCAAGGCAAAGGAGACAAAAAGAAGTGAGCCTCCTCGCACCCAAGACAAGTATAAAAACACCTTGAGAGAGTTGGAGCAAAAGACGTACCCTTTTCCTGACTCAGACGTGGATGCAATGTTAGATGACTTGCTGGAAAAGAAGGTAATTGAGTTACCAGAGTGCAAGCGCCCTGAAGAAATGAATCGAACGAACGATCCTAGGTACTGCAAGTACCATCGTATCGTAAGCCATCATGTGGGCAAATGCTTCGTCCTCAAAGAACTCATTATGAAGCTAGCGCAACAAGGGAGAATCGAGCTAGACCTTGAGGACACAGCCGCAACACATACTACTACAGTGGCGTTCGGATCCTTCGATCCCGTGCCTCTCCAAACGACACCCAACCATTCCTATCAATGTGCAAGCTACACGGCGCCTTCTACACAACCATCGCCGGGGGCAAACGAACAAGATGCGTATACCGATGATGATGAAGGATGGACATTGGTGACCTACAAAAAAACAAAGAAACCAAAACCACAAGCCACAAGACCAAAGGTGGAACAAGTGAGAAAACACCGTCGCCGCAACAGTAGGAAGCCTAAAAGAAACGTAAAAGTCGATAAGCCAACGTATGCTGGGGAACCCGTGGAGCAAGAGCCACGCATTCCTGTCTCCTTGCGCGAGTACTTCCCGAATGACTTCTTCCAACAGTGCACCATCGCTGCATGCCATATGGTCGAAGTAGAAACGGAAGAACCTTCAAAAAGCAAAGATACCACCACTGAGGGAGAAAAAACTCTCACGCTCGAAGAAGGTCTGCCAACACACTTTAGCATTGAGGAAGCGCTACGATTACCAAAGAAGATGCGAATAGCATTAGCAGCGGCCTTGGAAAGTCCCAATGAACATGAAGTGCAAGAAAGCAAGAACGAAGACTTGAAGCTTCGGCCACATGAATGTGCCACATGTTGTGCCATAGAGGACGCAATCCATTTCACCGACGAAGACTTGCTGCTAGGATCCAAGCCTCACAACCGTCCTCTCTTCGTCTCTGGGTATGTAAAGGAGCACAAAGTCAACCGCATGCTTGTGGATGGTGGATCAGCCATAAACATCATGCCAAAGTCGACAATGATTACAATCGGCATCAAGGCGGATGAACTGTCCCTAAGTCGTCTACTAATCCAAGGTTTTAATCAAGGAGGACAAAGAGCGATGGGCATGATCCGAGTGGAGATGACTATTGGCGAACTCAAGTCGAGCACGATATTCCACGTGATTGATGCAAGAACTTCCTACGGCTTACTCTTAGGAAGGCCTTGGATCCATGCGAATGGAGTAGTACCGTCCACCCTTCACCAATGCTTAAAATTCTACCGAGAAGGAGTGAAGGTGATCTATGGCGACACCAAACCATTCACTGAAGCCGAATCACATTTCGCAGACGCCAAGTTCTACATGGATGAAGACATGGTGCCCGAAGCTCTTCCAAAAGAGATCAAATCCACGGGCAAAGCAACACCTAAAAAGCAGGAACGACAAGCCATGCCCAAGAAGCAAGAAGAAGAAGTTACGCCGTCTTCAAGCAAGAACGATAATGAGCCGGCTAAACGTGCAACAACAAAGGAGAGTAAGACGCCCTCAAATGGACCAAACACACCCGTCTTCCGATACATCCCGATGTCGAGAAGAAAGAATGGTCAATCCCCGTTCGAAACTGGAGCAAACAAAGCCGATGCACAGAGGTATATGGATAATGTAAAGTTGCTCAAGACGAATGCAGTTTTACCTCTGACACAGCTAGGCGGCACTAAGGTCGCAAGACTACCACAAGGCTTCATAAAAGCTCTACCAAAGGGGGTGGAACCAAGCTTTCTCCCAACCCAGAGGACCGAAGAAGGTTTTGATCCAAACGCCTATAAACTCATGTCGAAAGCTGGCTACGACTTTGCTTCTTCTTCGAATCATGGAAAGAAGGTTTCAAACACCGTTAACAATAAAGAACGTGACCTCACCGAGACTCAAAGGAAGTTGAAGAAGCACGGTTACGGAGTTGATAACAACAAAGCTGGACTAGGCTTCACACCAAACGCACCCGTGAAGATTTCAAGCAAAGCGAAAAATGCTAGCACTCAACACATCAGCGTGAGTATTGAACAAGATCATGATGAGCCTAAATCCACCCCTTGGACGTCAGTCTTCGATAGGATGAATCGTTCAAAACCCAGAATGTCAGCATTTAACCGCATTGGTGGTCAAAACCGAACCTCCGTCTTCAAGAGACTTAACATGCTAGCATCCCAAAGCTCTGTTTTTGAAAGGTTGTCAAAACCTAAGAAGCAAAGCAACACGACTAGCTCTCTTCCTCGTCAGTCAGCTTTGGAAAGACTTGAAGACAACAAGAAGTTTTCTAGAAATAGGAAGACCACGTCAAAGGAAGAAAAGCTCGTCATGATAGCAGAAAAATGTGATATTCGAAGCTCAATTCCTTCAAGGATGAAGCGCCAAGCAATCTTGGAGGTGGACACAAATGGACCACTAAAAGTAAGAAGGCGCACCATCATCCACACTGGACAATCTTCATGCCGACCAGCCCAAGAGGACGACACCGAAGAGGAATTCCAAGATGTCTTCCACATCACGATCCAAGAAAGCGAAGAAGATGAGATCCCCGAAGAAGGTGTCACTGCTGCGCCACCACAACTGGAGGATGGGGGGCAATCCACAGTCGATGATCTCAAGGAACTCAACTTAGGCACAAAAGAGGAGCAGAGACCTATCTTCGTGAGTGCGTTGCTAAGTGCGGACGAGGTAGACGAGTATTACCAACTGTTATCAGAGTACAAAGACGTCTTTGCTTGGACTTACAAGGAAATGCCCGGCCTTGACCCTGTCATCGCTGTACATCATCTTGCAGTTAAGCCCGGAACGAGACCAATAAAGCAAACTCAAAGGCGCTATCGATCCGAGCTCATTCCACAAATTGAGGTAGAGATTGACAAGCTAATCGAAGCAGGCTTCATTCGAGAGGTGCAATACCCTAAGTGGATCTCCAACATCGTCATCGTCCTTAAGAAATCTGGACAAATACGTGTTTGTGTAGACTTTCGGGACCTCAATGACGCTTGCCCGAAAGATGACTTTCCCTTGCCGATCATCGAAATCATGGTGGACGCGACCACTGGCCATGAGGCACTGTCATTTATGGACGGCTCTTCTGGATACAATCAAATTCGTATGGCTCTCGAAGATGAGGAACTAACAGCATTCCGCACTCCAAAAGGTATCTACTGCTACAAGGTGATGCCCTTTGGTCTAAAGAACGCTGGAGCCACATATCAGCGAGCAATGCAGAAAATCTTCAATGACATGCTACACAAAAACGTAGAATGTTATGTAGACGATGTGGTGGTCAAAACAAAGAAAAGATCAGATCACTTGAAGGATTTGCGAGTAGTGTTCGAAAGGCTGCGAAAATACAACCTCAAGATGAACCCGTTAAAATGTGCATTTGGCGTCACCTCAGGAAAGTTTCTCGGCTTCGTTGTCAAGCACCGTGGCATTGAAGTGGACCAATCAAAGATCAAGGCCATTCGAAACATGCCCGAGCCAAGAAACCTGCACGAGCTGAAAAGTCTACAAGGACGACTAGCCTTCATCAGACGCTTCATCTCCAACCTTGCAGGGCGTTGTCAACCGTTTAGTCGACTCATGAAAAAGGATGTCCCGTTCGTATGGGACGAAGGGTGCCACAACGCTTTTGAAAGCATAAAAAAATATTTATCAAGTCCACCTGTCCTGGGGGCGCCTGTGCCCGGGAAACCACTCATATTGTACATCGCCGCTCAGGAAAGTTCAGTGGGAGCACTCTTGGCACAGGAAAATGAATTCCAGAAAGAAGGAGCGCTTTACTACTTGAGTCGAACACTCACCGGCGCTGAGTTGAACTACTCCCCAATAGAAAAAATGTGCCTTGCCTTGGTGTTTGCCATCTAGAAGCTTAGACATTACATGCATGCTTACACCATCCACTTGGTTGCTAAAGCTGACCCGGTTAAATACGTCATGTCCAAGCCAGTTTTGACAGGGCGACTAGCTAAATGGGCGTTGATTCTCAATCAATACGAGATCATTTACGTCCCAGCTAAAGCCGTCAAGGGACAAGCATTAGCAGACTTCCTTGCCGATCATCCAATCCCAGCCGATTGGAAAATCTCAGACGACTTGCCTGACGAGGAGGTATTCTACATTGACATATTCCCGAGATGGACGATGTTCTTCGACGGATCTGCACGAGCAGACGGAGCGGGGGCAGGAGTAGTATTCATGTCGCCACAAAGGCAAATACTACCTTATTCATTCCAACTAAGCGAATTGTGCTCCAACAACGTCGCTGAGTACCAAGCACTAATCATCGGGCTCCAAATGGCGATCAACATGGAAATCACAACCCTCGAGGTATATGGCGACTCCAAGCTCATAATTAGTCAACTCTTGACTGAATATGAGGTGAGAAAAGACGATCTCGTCCCGTACTTCCGACTGGCAACTCAGCTGCTACAAAAGTTCGAGGCCGTAACACTAGAACATGTGCCGAGAAAAGAAAATCAAATGGCAGACGCTCTCGCTAACCTAGCCTCGAGTATGACACTAGGAGAAGACGAAGCGGCAGACGTGCCAGTTTGCCAAAGATGGGTCATCCCCCTCGCCACCGAAATGCTACTAGATGATACAAATGTCATCTCGGTACTTCCAGTCGATGTTGAAGAATGGAGACAACCATTGATTGACTACTTAGAGTATGGAAAACTTCCAAATGATCCTAGACACCGCTCTGAAATACGTCGACGAGCACCTCGCTTCCTCTACTACAAAGAAACACTCTACCGGCGCTCTTTCGAAGGAGTACTTCTGAGATGCCTAGGTGAGGAAGAAGCCAATCAAGCCATGGAAGAAGCGCACTCAGGCGTGTGCGGGGCGCATCAATCTGGACCAAAGCTACATTTCCAGCTCAAAAGAATGGGTTACTACTGGCCAAGTATGGTGAAGGATTGCCTGGAACATGCCAAAAGGTGCCAAGCTTGCCAATTCCACGCCAACTTCATACATCAACCACCTGAACCATTACACCCTACAACTGCTTCGTGGCCATTCGATGCATGGGGACTGGACGTCGTGGGACCAATTACTCCAAAGTCATCTGCAGGAGAAGCCTACATCCTAGCTGCAACAGATTACTTTTCCAAGTGGGCTGAAGCCATACCCCTAAGGGAAGTAAAAAAGGAAACTGTTGTCCGTTTCATCAAAGAACATATCATCCACAGATATGGTGTGCCTCGTTACATTATCATGGACAATGGAAAACAGTTCTCCAACCGACTTGTAGACGAGCTCTGTGAGAAATACAAGTTCAAGCAGCATAAGTCTTCCATGTATCATGCTCCGGCCAACGGTCTAGCGGAAGCATTCAACAAAACATTGTGCAACCTCTTAAAGAAGGTGATCGGCCGAACAAAGAGGGACTGGCATGAAAGAATAAGCGAAGCACTTTGGGCATATAGGACGACGCATAGGACTCCTACCCAAGCTACCCCTTATTCTCTCGTATATGGCGTGGAAGCTGTTTTACCGCTAGAAAGTCAAATCCCCTCACTTAGGATGGCTATACAAGAAGGTTTGACTGATGAAGAGAATGCAAAGTTGCGCCTTCAAGAGTTGGAATCACTTGACGAAAGAAGGCTCGAAGCTCAACAACACCTGGAATGCTACCAAGCACGGCTATCCAAGGCATTCAACAAGAAGGTCCGCCCAAGGTCTTTCCAAACTGGAGATCTCGTCCTTGCATTACGAAGGCCTATCATCACAACTCACAAGACAAAAAGCAAGTTCACATCAAAGTGGGATGGACCGTACGTAATACAAGAGGTCTACACGAACGGCGCCTACTTAATCATGGCAGAAGACGGCTTGAAGATCGGTCCCATCAATGGTAGATTCTTGAAGCGTTACTACCCCTAAAAAGGCGACGACCAGACTCCTTGCCTGTATGAGCCTAAACTACACACGGCACAAAGCTCCTGGCCCGCAAGAGCATAAACTGTGTACGGCAAAATCATCATCAAAATCACTATAAAAAAAAAAAAAAAAAAAAAATCATCGTTCATTTGAACTACGTTATGACTTGATCCCTCATCAACCGGGGGTACGTAGGCAACTTGAAACTTCAAAACTTCAAGTACAGTCACATCACCAACAAAAACACAAACACTTTGAAGAATAAATAGCAAGTCAAGATATGAATATTTTATTTCTTTAAAGAAATGATTTGGTTACAAAGCCATATTACAAAGGTGAGCACTACGCCAACGTCACCACCAAGGGAAAACTGTGACCAAAAGGCATTACGCAGCAAAACCCCACCTGCAACACATGGTGCGCACACCCGAAGCAAGTGGACCTCCAAGTCAGCCACGCGACCTCGTCTGCAAACACCTTCTTTTCCGCTGACTCTTCTCCTTCCTCTTCTCCATTGGTGGAAACATTTGCAGCGCCATCGAAGACGATAAACGGAAGCCCAAGCGGTTGTAGCAACCATGTTGCAGTCCTTCATCCTTCCGTCCTCATACTCTCCTGCAACTCTCCCTGAAGCTTGCAGGATAATGAAGTTTGTTGTTGCTGCCCTAATTTTGATGATGGTGAGCTTTTCCTCTGCCGCAGTGAAGACTTCGGATGAACACGATGAACATAGACGTAACCGACTGCAGGGCGATGGGGTTGAAGAAGCTGCACCACCTTTTTTGTCCAACACCAAGCTCACCACACGGCAGACGAGAAGAGCACGTCACAGCAAAGAAACACGACAGTGCAGTTAAGATTCAGGGCAGTAAGCTGGTGCAGTGTCTATGTAAAGACTACGCAATGCCCTATGTATGTATGCATGTGTGTATGAATGCGTGTGTATATATATATTGGTCTCAACAGGCTGCAAATAAAACCGGTTTGCATGTAGTGCAGTGACTGTGCAAACAGTGATCCGCATGCGATGCAGTGACTGTGTAAAAAGCAATCCGCATCCAATGAAGATTGTGATAAGGTGATTGTGCAAGTGAAAAGATGGTCCGCATGCGAGAAGAACGCAATGTAGTGAGGAAGGCCACGAAAAAAACCAACTGTGCTATCGTCAAGCCACTCACGAGTGTGTATTACTATTCGCAAAGTCAATAATGGAAAAGGAAATGGGTGGTGATGACAAAATGATGCTTCCAGTCACCATCTAAAAAGAAATGGGTGCACTAGTCACCATCTAAAAGGAAGTGGGTGCATAGGGAAGTAATGCATCTTAGTCAGATATGCGTTTTATTTGCGTTTCAACACAACATACTGAATAAAATAAGGCATGTCCATTAATATCTCCGAGAAATTACACAAAAAAAAAAAAAAAAGAGCCTTCACGAATGTCACTTGTGTGAAGCCTCAGTACTTGGAGCCTTGGTACTCGGTGGAACCCTAAAGGAGGGAGGCACTGAAGATAGCTTATTCGGAGCCTCAATACTTGGTCGAATTCCAGATGACGAAGGCAAAAAGTGCCTCTGGAATACATCCACAAACTTCCGATGGTCACTTTGAATTCGACCTTCGGAGTCCATCAGCTGATCAAGCTTCCTCTTCATGCTCGTCGAATAACTATTTGCAAGCACATGCAACTCTCTATTCTCACGCTTGAGCTGCCTAATCTCTTGACTAAGAGCCGTCACCTCGGCTGTCAATGATTCAACCTGGCGAGTTCGAGCAAGTAAGCGTTGGCCCATGTTGGAAACAGAGTTCGCACACTGGACACTGAGAGCCTGGGACTCTTGAACAGCTAACTCATCGGACCGTCGTGAAAGTATCCTATTATCTTTAGGAGTGATGAGGTTTCTAGCTACAACCGTAGCCGTGGTTGCATCCCTCATCACAGAGTCCTCAACTGTAAGAGGGCCATTAGAAGAAAAAAAAGACGGGCGCCATACATTACCCTGACGCGGTGCACCTGTGTCACTGCTAAGACTCAAATCTAAGCAAATGTTAAAAGGGGAAGCCATTTTCAAAAAAATACTAAAAGAAAAAGGTTGGATGAAGCAAAGAGTAGCAGAGATAATTTTTCACGGGCAGGCAACCTTCAAATTGTGCGTGTTGAATACAATTGACACCTCTTTAAAATGAGAGGCAGCACAACCATTCGTTCATAAATCGAAGAGACACCACTCTCCGAATTTCAAAACCCGGATTTTCCTGCGTAAAGTCCGTCGACACTTGTCAGACACAATCTCAGCTTTCGGCTATCACGTGTAACTTTGTCAGATATCACTGACAAAGTTGAAAACGCGTGAGGTCCATTATGCCAACTACCGCACTTCTGACGACAAGCGTGGTTGACAAGGCCACGCTCACCCTGCCACTTGATGTTGAGAGCTCACCATATAATTCGACCTCCATCCTATAGTAAGACACACATCCAGCCTGACCCCTCTCCCTTGCCTAAGGCATCTGCAACCAAAACTCAGTTTTCTTCCTCCCTGAAAACACATCCAGCCTGACCTTTCTTCCTTGCCGAAGACATCTGCAACCAAAACTCAGTTTTCTTCCTCCCTGAAAACACATCCAACCTGACCTTTCTTCCTCGCCGAGGGCATCTGCAACCAAAACTCAGTTTTCTTCCTCCCTGGAAACGCCTCTTCAACCAAGCCATGCCAGAGTAAAGGTATCTCATATCATTGAGGTTGAGAGCAAGAGTATCTCATAGCATGCTTTCTCCCTATCATTTTCTTTGTCCTCCCTCTTCACTGCGAAGACAAGGATAAAGAAAGCAATATGTCGGAACCTCCACTCAAGCTCCTGGTAAGGAACCGACTGCTTGGAACCTTGCCTGATTGCTCACCTAGCCGTGCTCTCGGATACTCATCCTCAACATCTTTTGCTTCCTATTCGTCTACCACGTCTGCCTGGAAAACAGATGATGCAGGTGAAGATGATGCAGATGAAGATGATGCATCGAAGCATATGGAGACAAGCACGACGAATGCATGTGCTGATCGTCCGCTACTTCTTCAAAAGCAAAAGTATCTCATATCACTGGGGTCGAAAGCAAAGGTATCTCATATCATGCTCTTCCCCCATCTTTTCCTTTGCCCTTGCTCTTGCCTGCTGAACAAGGAGAAAGGATGCAATCAGTCGGAACCTGAAATTAAATGTCCGACCAGGAACTGATTGCCCGGAACCTTTGCCTGGTTACTTACCTAGCGTTGCTCTCGAGTGCTCATCTTCAACTGCTGATATGTCTCGAATTCCCTCAGCAAATGCTTCAGGAGTGTGGATCTGTTAACATCGGCGCTTTGCACTGAAGCTGCCAAGCATGGGTGAGTCGCTGAGAGATGGTGCTCCGAAGAACCATTTAAAGGCAAAAGGTTGCACACCGCTTTAGCTATGCAAAAGAAACAAGCAGAGAAGAATGCAATACAATGAGCTGGAACAAATCATGAAACATGAAGCCCTTCCCTGCATAACCACACAATCCAGACGGAGGAGTTCAAGTAAAGATCCAAGCTGGACAGCGTTGCTCTAACCAAAAGGCTCGATAAGCTTTAACAACCCTTCGCTGGCACCGTCACCGAAGAGCAAAGCCTCGATAATCCTTAAAGATCAAGTCACCAACTGGAAGAAGAACCCATCAATCTTGAAGATCATACTGTTGACCAAACTGCTCAGGGTTCATATGAAAATGCTGCGAACTTCCTTGATCTTTCAAAGCATGCATGTCCTGAAACCGCTCGTGGTCATGTTTAAATTCGAAATCAAGCCTCAACGACCCTGACTCAAGATCAAGTGTCCACCACCCTTGAGTCAAATCCAGTTCAAGATTAAGTCTGTGGAAAGTCCTTTGGAGGAAACCAGAAAACTCCTCCAGCCTAGTTCAAGATCAAAGCTGTGGAAAGTCAACAAGCACAACAAAATACGTGCCGATTCATCCATTATCAAAGCCAAGGATCGTCTACTACGTGAAGCTCTTTGTGGTCCAATTTCATCCAAGATCAAGCCTCAACGGCCCTTGAAGAAATTTCAAACAAAATTCAAGAACAAGCCTTAACGGCACTTGAAGAAACTCCCAGACCAGTTCAAGATCAAGCCTCAACGGCCCTTGGATCGACATCTACATTAAGGGACTTCAAAACGCATCTTCTACACGTGACAAGCACATGTATACTACGCGCCTTGAAGTGGGGGCATTTGTAGACATTGAAATTTCGTTGAAATAAATGTTAGCCATCGCATTAAAATTACATTTGTAAACATTGAAATTTTAGTGAATTAAATGTTGACCATTGCATTAAAACTACAACCTTCACCCAAATTCACCTACAACATACACCCAAATTCACCTACAACAATCCATCCAAATTCACCTACAACCTCCACCCAAATTCACCTACTCAAATTCACCTACAACCTCCACCCAAATTCACCTACCCAAATTCACCTACAACATACACCCAAATTCACCTACAACAATCCATCCAAATTCACCTACAACCTCCACCCAAATTCACCTACAACAATCCACCAATTCACCTACAACATCCACCAAAACAAATGGATGGTGGTGGTTCATTCCCAAAGCCTATAAATAGGCTCCTCCATCAAAGAATCAAGGGAGGATTTTAGATACACTTTCTCTACTCCCAAATTGGAAGAGAAATCACACCACACCAAAGCCTTGAAGCCTCGAAACTCTGAAGCTCTCAAGCAAATCCCGAAGGATCAAGAAAGCCCTATCTGTTCTTCGTGAAATCCTCCTTCAAGATCAAGCTCCAACGCCCCTTGAAGAACTTCCACCCATTCAAGATCAAGCCCCGACGGCCCTTGAAGAAGGTGTTCATCATTCATCAACTGTTCGTCCAAGATCAAGCCTCGACGGCCCTTGGATCAACAACACTACATCTACACGTTTCAAAGATAGAATCAGAGGATAAATTTGTAGAAGAGATTGTAACCCCTAAATCATTAATACAAATATTATTTTGGACACGTGTTCTTGTCTCTTTCGTTTCAGGAATTTCCGTGTTTACAGGTGTATGCTTTTCGCAGACGATATAGTGTTGATAGATGAAACTCAGGAAGGGGTAAATGCAAAGCTTAACCTTTGGAGAGAAGTGTTGGAATATAAAGGTCTTCGCCTAAGCCGATCAAAGACAGAATATATGGAGTGCAAGTTCAGTGCAAATGGAGGCCAAAACGAGTTAGGGGTGAGGATCGGAGATCAAGAAATACCAAAGAGCGACCGTTTTCGTTACCTAGGATCTATCTTGCAAAAGAACGGAGAATTAGATGGAGATCTCAACCATAGAATACAAGCTGGATGGATGAAGTGGAAGAGTGCATCCGGCGTGTTGTGTGACCGCCGTATGCCACTGAAGCTCAAGGGAAAATTTTATAGGACGGCAATAAGGCCGGCGATGCTGTATGGCACAGAATGTTGGGCGGTGAAACATCAACACGTACACAAAATGGGTGTAGCGGAGATGAGGATGCTTCGTTGGATGTGTGGGCACACGAGAAAGGATAAGATTAGGAATGAGGATATCCGGGGTAAAGTAGGAGTAGCCGAAATTGAAGGAAAGATGAGAGAAAATCGGTTACGGTGGTTTGGACATGTGCAAAGAAGGCCTACTGACGTTCCGATTAGAAGATGCGACTATGGGACAGAGGTTCAGGGCCGAAGGGGTAGAGGAAGACCTAGGAAAACTTTGGAAGAGACTCTAAGAAAAGACCTAGAGTACTTAGATCTAACGAAGGACATGACACAGGATCGAGCACAATGGCGTTCTAAGATTCATATAGCCGATCCCACTCAGTGACTTGGATTTTCCAAGTCTCCAACTGAGAAGTTTTCCTCACTCGGGAAATTAAGGGAACACTACCCCAACCTACATGCTCCACTCAGAAAGCTTCAACATACAAGCTTTAACAAAAGAAAATTCAAAGAACTTAGCGAAGAAGGCTTTGGTGTATTTAACACAATACGTTGAAATGAAGGAAAGCTTATTTATTGATATCCCCGATAAGCTACAAATATGTACATATACATGAGTCAAAATAAGCACACAAGAGGGAGCCTTCACAAAGGTTGCTTTGGAGAAGTCTCAGCAGTCGGTAGAGCCCCAGAAAGAGAAGGCACCGGAGGGGGATCATTTGGAGCCTCAGTACTGGACAGAACCCTAGAAGGAGGAGGCATCAGAGGTTGATCATTTGGAGCTTCATTACGCGGTACAGCCCCAGAAGACGAAGGCAATAAATGCCTTTGGAACAAACCCACAAATCTCTGATGATCAAGTAAAACCTGACCATCAGTTTCCTTCATCTGGTCAAGCTTCCTCTTCATGTTTGTAGCATAGTCATGTGCGAGCCGGTGCAACTGTTTATTCTCATGCTTGAGCCCTCTAATCTCCTGTTTGAGACTCATCACTTCAGCCGTCAATGATTCAACTTGGCGGGTTCGAGCAAATAGGCGTTGGGCCATATTAGACACAGAACCTGCACACTGAACACTGAGAGCCAGCGAATCCTTAACAGTTAACTCATCAGACCGTTTGGAAAGTAGTCTGTTATCTTTGGGAGTGAGAAGGTTCCTGGCCACCACCGCAGCGGTCATATCATTCTTCATCACGGAATCCCCAACGGTAAGAGGACCAGTAGGGGAGACGAAGGATGGGCGCCATATGTTGTCTGGAGAAGGCGGGGCTGCCTCTTCAACAAGGTTCAAGTCAAAACGACGGTCGGAGGGGCCAGACATTTTCAAAGGTGTTGAAGAGAGAAGAGGTCGGACAAATCAAGATCTTAGAAGTGCAAGAATGAAGCTTCTACTGGTGGAGATTCAAGTGTGCTTTGGAACTTAATGCCAGCCCCTATAAAAATCTGCACTCGACGAAGCTTCAGAAATCGAAGAGGCGCCTGCTCAGAAATCGAAGAGGCGTTTGCTTTCTCAAAAGCTGGGCTGCTTAGAGATCACGAGGGTTGATCTCAGAAATCGAAGAGGCGTTTGCTTTCTCAAAAGTTGGGCTGCTCAAAGACCACGAAGGCCGATCTCAAAAATCGAAGAGGCGCTCGCTTTCTCAAAAGCTGGGCTCCCCAGAGACCACGAGGGCCGATCTCAGAAATCGAAGAGGCATCTACTTTTCAAGCCTTTTCCAGCCTTGTCAGCACCTGTCACACGCACACTCAGTTTTGCGGAAATTATGGGCATTCTGTTAAAGACTTCTGGGGAAGTAGAAAACACATGAATCTTACTGTTCAATCACCCACTTCCCACACGCAACAATAGCTCATGGGTACCACAGATAACTTTGCCAAAGTTCTCTGCCAAAGTTGAGCACGTGAAGCTTGCAGCTCCCACTACATCGCTCTGACCAAGAAGGGTAAAAGAATAGCAAAGAAACAGCACTAACAAAGTTTAGACCCATAAATTTTGAAGGTCTAGCTACCATATTATTACCCACAAGGGTAAAGGAACAGTACCACTGCTGGATAATTGGAAAGTCCCTGTGTGTCAACCTCTGTGCTTCGTGGCAAGGTAGACTAGCAAACATGCCCAACCTTTACTCACATTCGAGAAAACACTCCCAATAAGATTGCTTGCTCCAAAATCGAAGAGGCACCGTCCTCCGAATCTCGAGAGCCAGACTCCCAACATGACTACTTTCTTAAAAATCGAAGAGAGGGTAAAGGAACAGTACCATTGCTGGATAATTGGAAAGTCCCTGTGTGTCAACCTCTGTGCTTCGTGGCAAGGTAGACTAGCAAACATGCCCAACCTTTACTCACATTCGAGAAAACACTCCCAACAAGATTGCTTACTCCAAAATCGAAGAGGCACCGCCCTCCGAATCTCGAGAGCCAGACTCCCAACATGATTACTTTCTCAAAAATCGAAGAGACACTGCTCCCCGAATCTCGAGAGCCAGACCCCCAGCATGATTGCTTTCTCAAAAATCGATGAGGCATCGTTCTCCGAATCAATCGAAGAGGCGCTCGCTTTCTCAAAAGCTGGGCTGCTCAGAGACCACGAGGGCCGATCTCAGAAATCGAAGAGGCACCTACTTTTCTAGCCTTGTCAGCACCTGTCACACGCACACTCAGCTTTGCAGAAATTATGGGCATTCTGTCGAAGACTTCTGGTGAAGTAGAAAGCACATGAATCTTACTGTTCAATCACCCACTTCCCACACGCAACAATAACTCATGGGTACCACAAATAACTTTGCCAAAGTTCTCTGCCAAAGTTGAGCACGTGAAGCTTGCAGCTCCCACTACATCGCTCTGACCAAGAAAGGTAAAAGAATAGCAAAGAAACAGCACTAACAAAAGTTTAGACACATAAATTTTGAAGGTCTAGCTACCATATTATTACCCACAACTGTAAAGGAACAGTACCACTGCTGGATAATTGGAAAGTCCCTGTGTGTCAACCTCTGTGCTTCGTGGCAAGGTAGACTAGCAAACATGCCCAACCTTTACTCACATTCGAGAAAACACTCCCAATAAGATTGCTTGCTCCAAAATCGAAGAGGCACCGTCCTCCGAATCTCGAGAGCCAGACTCCCAACATGACTACTTTCTCAAAATCGAAGAGAGGGTAAAAGAACAGTACCATTGCTGGATAATTGGAAAGTCCCTGTGTGTCAACCTTTGTGCTTCGTGGCAAGGTAGACTAGCAAACATGCCCAACCTTTACTCACATTCGAGACAACACTCCCAACAAGATTGCTTGCTCCAAAATCGAAGAGGCACCGCCCTCCGAATCTCGAGAGCCAGACTCCCAACATGATTACTTCCTCAAAAATCGAAGAGACACTGCTCTCCGAATCTCGAGAGTCATACCCCCAGCATGATTGCTTTCTCAAAAATCGAAGAGGCATCGTTCTCCGAATCTCGAGAACCAGATACCACAGACCACTTTTTCAAAGTGCTCTGACAGAGTTAAAACATGTGAAACTGGCAGCTCCCACTACTGTGTTATGACCAAGCAGGGTAAATGAATAGCATTACTACTTGTTGTTAGGGAGACTCCTATATATGTCGACCTCCATCCCCAACGGACAGGCAGACCTGCAAAAATGCTCAACCCTTCATCATATCTGAGAGGGCACTCCCAACGAAGCCTTTCGAAATATTCAGCTTTCTTTCCCCCCGATAATACCTCTGCAAACAAGCTATACTAGAGCAAGAATATCTCATATCATCAGGGTTAAAAGCAAGAGTATCCCATATCATGCTTTTTCCCTGTCTTTTCTTTTGGCCTTGTTTTTACCTGCAAGACAAGGAGAAAGAGAGCAATCAGTCAGCACTTGGAATCAAGCTTCCAGCCAGGAACTGACTGCCTGGAACCCCTTACCTGATTACTTACCTGGCATTGCTCTCGAGTACTCATCTTCAACATCTTATGTTTCCAGGGAAGATTCCGCATCTGCTTGAGGAACAGATAGGGCAAGTGCGAAGGATACAAGGAAGCATGTGGAGACAAGCGTAACAGCACACGTGCCGATACATTCATTACTCTGTCAAAAGCAAAAGTATCCCATATCAGCAGGGTGGAACGTACTCTAGATTTGATGGACTTGTTTTGACCCTCAAATTCTTCAGTCGGCCTTATACTCTGGAGGAAACCAGAAAACCCTCCAGCTCAGTTCAAGAATAAGCCTGTGGAAAGTTACTTCTTCAAAAGCAAAAGTATCTCATATCATCTCTTCTCATTTTTCTTCTCTTTATCCTTCATGCTGCTGCAAGATGGGGAGAATGTGAACAATCAGTCGGAGCTCTGATTGCTTACCTTGTCTGTCACCTCTTTCAGCAGACCCCCTAGCTCGGCGACTTGGGGGACTCCTACTACATGGTTTGTATCGCGCTTGACCAAGCCTGAAACTACAAGTAAGCTTCAAGTGAAATTGATACATTACCTTGTGCATCTCCACCAGTTAAAGATACCACCCCTGGATGGAGGAAGAGTACTTCCAGAGAAGATGCCACATCTACCTATGAGACAGATAAGGCAAGTCAAGACGACACCACACTCCGATACTTAGAAGTTTCGTGACTACGAGATCATTCTCCCACAATATTTCCTAATGTCATTTGTACTAAATCATTCACTTGTACTCACTAAATGAGAGCTTGAACCTATGTACTTGTGTAAACCCTTCACAATTAATGAGAACTCTTCTATTCCGTGGACGTAGCCAATCTGGGTGAACCACGTACATCTTGTGTTTGCTTTCCTATCTCTATCCATTTATATACTTATCCACACTAATGACCGGAGCAATCTAGCGAAGATCACAAAAAGCAATCGTTTTCGCTACCTAGGATCTATCTTGCAAGAGAACGGAGAATTAGATGGAGATCTCAACCATAGAATACGAGCTGGATGGAAAGAGTGCATCCGGCGTGTTGTGTGACCGTCGTAGGCCACCGAAGCTCAAGGGAAAATTTTATAGGACGGCAATAAGGCTAGCGATGTTGTATGGCACAGAATGTTGGGTGGTGAAGCATCAACACGTACACAAAATGGGTGTAGCGGAGATGAGGATGCTTCGTGGGATGTGTGGGCACACGAGAAAGGATAAGATTGGGAATGAGGATATCCGAGGTAAAGTAGGAGTAGCCGAAATTGTAGGAAATATGAGAGAAAATCGGCTCCGGTGATTTTGAACATGTGCAAAGAAGGCCGACTGACGCTCCGGTTCGAAGATGTGACTACGGGACAGAGGTTCAGGGCCGAAGGGGTAGAGGAAGACCTAGGACAACTTTGGAAGAGACTCTAAGAAAAGACTTAGAGTACTTGGATCTAACGGAGGACATGACACAAAACCGAGCGCAATGGCGTTCTAGGATTCATATAGCCGACCCCACTTAGTGGGAAAAGGCTTTGTTGTTGTTGTTGTTGTTGTATACTTATGCACAAATGAGGTATGAAGTAAATGTGAACTGCTGATAATTTCGAATATTTGCACACAGTAAAGTTGCTGTAAGCTACAGCATTAGTGCATGTTTACGAAACTTTGTGTGATGGACCCCTTGATTTTATGCAAACCATTAGAAAAGGTGAACAGTAAGCGAAACGAGTTTGGTGGGTCTTTGTCAAAATTAGGCAGAGAGAGGAGAGGCCTTATTCACCTTCCTAGCTACAAGGTTTTTCAAGGTCGAGGAGCACCCGATTCATGACTTACAACTCATGGCTCTGCCATCTGGTGCAGGAAACTAGGGGAGGGACCAAATAAACCAGAGAAAATACACCTAGGTTTAGCTTCATTGCTGACTAACAATATATTGAAAATTTTGTTACGTTTCAATTACGAACGGAGAGAAACTTATTTCGAAAGGATGTTACTGTGACGGTATTTTCAAACTAATCATGTAGTATTATATGTTTTGACGTTCTTATGTAATGTACATAACAATACACAATACGACACTACAACAAGCATAACTGTTTCCTAGCAGTCCTTCTCCATCAATTGATAATTTGATATCACATCATCTGGATGACAGTCTCTTATTTTCTTAATAATTAGCGAATAAAATGAGATTAAACATAAACTAACAAAGAACTACTCAAGTAACAAGTATTTTATTTACACAGAAAGAACAAGTATTTCATACATTCATTAAAAGAGTCTAGAGGAACTGATGAAGGCTCCACATCCACATCAAAGTCAAGTCCACCATTTATGATGAGCAATCACAGTTCTATACCTATTTAAATCACTCTTCTATTTTGTGTAGGGTTCCATTCCTTTATTTGTTATTTTTCCATTTGCTTGATTTGTGTCTTCTTGTACTTTATCCAGCAGTTTAGTTTGGGGTCAGGCTTTGTCCTATCATTTTTTGCCAGCCTAAACAGTGTCGACAACCCTTCACTCAAGTCAATTGAGGACCTACACCAATAATGTTTGTATGGTGAAATATATAGTATTACACATTTACGCTATCACAATCTCCTCTTAATGCACATGCATAAAACATATTATCATTTTTGTCCCTCCAAGTTCTTCAACTTAACCTATTTTAATTTTTAATCCATTTCAACAAGTACATAACTCGTTTTTAAACTATGATCTAGAACAATTGGATCAGTTGGGACCAATGGCAAGAGTTAGGCCAATATGCCAAAAGCAGTAAAAGTTACGATGATGCCGATTTGTGTTGGGGGCATCAACTTAAGAATATAGATTTCAATAACTCTACATTCAACCTTCCAAAGCTTATGAACGATGAACTCCCCATCTAGAGAATAGACTTGAGGGTTCTTGTACAATACGAATTTATACTTCATGCAAACGCGATTGTTACTCTTAGAATGACGAGTTTGTCGTTCTGTACATAGGGTATAGATTGGTCGTAGTTTGTTATTATCTCGATGTTGTAGTTGACATAAGGTTTGAAAACGCCAAGAGAAAGAGAATTGTAGCATAATTGGTATGGGAACAGAAACGAGAGTTTGGTACCACCATTATCATCTCACATCAATCACTCTCAATGCCTCAAAGGTATGAAGCACATATGGGGTCCTCTAGTCCTCTTCTCCTCACAGCGATTTGCCAAACAAAAGGCTCGACGTCCCTACTTGGTTTCAGCCGAGCCCCTTCCCTCTTTACATGTGTCTTTGTTTTGTAATGCCACCATATCCCCAAGAGTCCAACACCACCTTTGTCATTTTTCAATCACACACGAAACGCACAACAGTGACAAATGGGAAGCTTGACGTCAATCATTTCCTCCACCGAAAACAGGGAAATGAGGCTCCAACCAATTGTCCATTAGCATTGCTATTATGCTTGTTATGGATTGCCGACATGTGTGTGAGAGCGGCGAGATTGACTCTATCGCTGCTCGAATATAAATGTTTTTAAAAGAAATGTGAAACAATCAACAAAGGAGTTTATTGTCTTTAACATTACGATATAATGGTATTTTTGGGATGATAATTGTTATTAGCACTTTAAAAATCTTATTTGGTATTTTAAATTTTCTATAATTAGAAACAAAAATACACTAGTGAGGAGTGTATAATAAAATTGTTGAAGTGCTAATAACAGTTCCTTCTTGAATTTGTAAGTGGAAAGTTTTACATTTAATTTACATGACGAGTTTGATACTTAATTAATTATTATGACTATCTTATTGTGTTGTTTAATTTAAACACGCACATAGAATTTTAGAATACAATATTGATATAACAAAAAACAAAAAATCTATATTTTACACCTCAAGTCTAATTTGGGGGTGGTTTTCAAATCAACATACATTGTGGGCGTATCATATAACAGAGTGTCAATTTTATATTTTTGAATAACATTGTCTTACAACCATTATCATAATATGATGCATTTCTCCTCACTACTTGTATGGGAGTGATTTTAGATTTGACTCATGTGAGTGACGAATTTGATGCCAAATTATTCTGACAAACTCATTATAAGACTTATTTTAAATCTTTTCACCTATTACGTAAAAATATCATTTTATATCAAAAAATAGCACTATTAAAAAAATATATATATCAACTTTTGACAAAAAATTATATATCACTTACCGTGAGCCCGTGTAGTTCAAAGAGAAGACATACGATATGGGCTAAGAACATAATGGATCATTTTCACCACAGAATCAAAGACCATCCCAAACTTCTAAAAGCACCCAAACTTCACACAACCACCGGAGACAAACAAGTAACGGTGGAAGATGTGAAATCCTGTTCCTGGATTTCACTATTATAATCTACGTATTCGTATTATTGAGATTTTATATTATTTCTCGAGAATTTGTTTGAATTTGTTTGAATTTAGATTTTAATTAAACTACTTATGAAGTTTGAAGATTGGAAATCAATTATTTGAAATCCGTAAACCTTTGGAGGTCACAATTTATATTTTTGAATAGATCTTGAAACCACAAACGTATAGGCAAAAGTCGTTTGCGAGTCTAGATTATAACGATATAGTTACGGACATTTGAAGTTGTTTTACTAACTATAGATTTTAAATCATTTAAACTTCCACCAGGAAGAAGCCTAATTAGATTTAAGCAAAAATAAGAGGACCAATCAGTTAGAAGGAGAAGGACGAATCAAATTAAAAAGGGGAGGGCTTCAAAAAAAAAAAAAAAAAAAAAGGAAAGAAAAAGAAAAAGAAAAAGAAAAGGCAGAGGGGTCTGATTCTGACCCGTTTTAGGGTGAATTAGACCCTTTAACCCGCAAACTTGATCTGCTCATATCTCATTCATCTGATCTCCGTTTTAGGTGATCTTGGTGTCCATGGAAAGCTCTTGACGAGCCCTACATATCTGCAGTATTAGATTTCCCATTTTCTTATCCATTTTCCAGTTTGAGGCAGAAAAGTTCTGTGAGTTTTCGACGATTTTGTCATTTTTTCGGTGATTTTGGCAACCATTTCTTTCGAGTGAGGTATTAAACTTCATCTACTCTTCATAATCTTCAAATTGGTATGCTTGGCTTGTGCTTTCGTATTCGTTTTAGAGTTGGGTGTTTAGAACCCTAGAAACCTGGTTTTCCCTGATGAATTTGGATGGTTTCTGGTTAGAATTTATCGTTGGCCTAGTTGTAAAGAATGTTTCCCTTGTTGAGCTCTAGTTACCACGTAAATTTGAGTCTTTTTGGTTAAGGTTGAAAATTTGGTTTTTCAAACCTTCACCATGGCTACCCTCGCGTGTGGCGGTGCGTGGGACCGTCCACGAGTGTTGTCTAAGTACCAAATATCTTCTAGTGACCCTATGAACCTATTTCTAGCTCGGTTTCCCGAAATTCAATTGTTTGGTCTGGTGATCAAATTGGACCACCATTTGTTTGTGTGATTGATGACAATCCGATCATTGGATCATCGTACAATTTTGTGAGCACCATAGTTATCAGTTGTTGGACATTTGAGAACTTACGGATCGGAAATCCGATGTGCGGGTCTTCCGGATTGAATAACGTTAGATTGTTGACCTTAATGGACCTACCTTATTGACGATTGACGTTCTAGTCAACGTGCTCTACTCTAGAGTGTTGTTTATCTCTAGTTTGTTGTTGAGGCTTGATGGAGCTTAGTTGGCTCATCACGATGACGTGTCGTTCCCAGTTGACGTGTGTCTCAATATATGTATTAGTGGCACCATATCGAGTTATACTTGTTTATTAAATGTGCTTTCTATTGAATTGTTATTTTTATTTTTAGCATTGATCTATGTTTATTAATTGTGAATCGACTGTAGCTTGGAAAAGTTTATGAAATGTGGTTAGATATGTATGATTAGTATGATGTGTATGATTGTTTTTATGACGATGTGAACCCAAAATCTTATGAGAAGTATTATATAGAACTTTTATGCTTGTATGATAAGATAGTGATCATGAGAAGTTGATAGTGCAAGTGATTACGATGTAAATCATAGCGGATGAGATAAGGGTAAGTGGTTTGTGTGTTGATCTAACTGCTCCATGTAGCAGTGGTACATGAATGGTCCTGCTCGGTTAATTTGTGTTGGGGGACCATACTATTTATGGATCACGCTTGGTTAATCCGCGTTGGGCGATCCTAATGGCCATTTATACTTAGGGGTGATCATGCTTGGTTAATCAGTATTGGGTGATCACTGCCTAACAGTTATGTAGGTGTGACGCTGCTTGGTTAATCTGCATTTGGGGGTCACTACCTACTTGGTTATCTTGACCCTGCTTGGTTAATCCGCATTGGGGGGTCACTAGTGGTCTTGCTTGGTTAATCAGTGTTGGGGGACCATACTATATATGGATCGTGCTTGGTTAATCCGCGTTAGGCGATCCTTATGGCCATGTATGCTTAGGAGTGATCATGCTTGGTTAATCCGCGTTGGGTGATCACTTCCTAACAGCTGTAGGAGTGACTCTGCTTGGTTAATCCACGTTGGGGGGTCACTACCTACTTGGTTACTTTCGCAGGGGTGGCTCTGCTTGGTTAATTAGCTTTGGGGGGCCACTTCCTGTTTGGTTACTTATGTAGGCTTTGGCCGAACTGTGTTACTCTAGCCTTAGTTTATAATTTACATATGAATGATGGTTTTGAGAATCTTGTGGTTTGAATTAGAAAAGCCGTTGGATGTCTACGTGACTCATTCGGAGTTTGCAACGACTTGATTATGATTTCATAAAGCATGATTCTATACTCGATGTTTATAGATTGTGATCGATGGTCTATTTTTACTAAATATCACATACTTTTATTATTGTCACTCACCCAAGCCTCGGAGTTTATCTAAGTGTCTGATTGGCTGGAAGTACCATTTCCATGATGTAGGCATTGATTTTACACGTGACAGATTTGGGTAGATTATGAGAAACCGCTTGATATTTTGGATTCCGTTGAGTGGTCCGAAATTGTATCCTGGTTTGGATTTCGTTGAGTGGTACGAAATCCCTAATCTTACTAATTTCCATAAGTTAGACTAGAACCTTGGATTCGAGTGAATGGGAATTACCCACAATAGACCTGGTGAATATAAATTAGAATTATCAAGTTATTACTCGAAATCCAGGCAAGGAATTATGTTGAATTCCTTTATTAAATGTTAATATCGTGTCTCCTTGATTCATGGAATGGGTTAATTGAGGTGATTGTGGACTGATGTTGAATATGATTGTTATTAATACGATTAGATCAATGATCAATGCGACTAGAGGATACTATTATGCTTTGTTGATGCTTTGAGATATTACATACTATGAATTGCGATTTTATGTTGAAACATAATGGTTTATATGATGGATGAAATAGAAACCTTGATTGTCATGTGGGTTCGTTATGTAGCTTGAATCGAATAATTCATGCTTGTCAAGTCCAAATGTTTGAATGAGGAATGTTATGCCTTTCGGCTTGAACAGATTGTTATATATGTCGAGTTGAAGGACGAACTACGAATGGCTTGATCCCTGTTGAGGGTACGTAGGCAGTCTAACGACGAGGTTAGATGCAGCCATAAAATATACAGAAATTACTATGCAATTTGAACCTTGAGTGGTGCTTTATTCATATCCCGAAGGCAAGGTATGTTAGATATACGAGTATTTGGTGGCGTCACGTGTTAATCATGGATGTATGTCGGGAATGAAGTGTGACAGAAGAACTCCAATTGGGAATATTTTTGCTCGTTATTTTGAAGTGATAGTGATGCTTAACATTGATAACATATCAATGGTGCTACCATTGATGAATGCAAGAAAAACAGATATTACAAAAACCTATGATTGAAGAAATGAAGAGAGAGATAGAGAGAGAGGAGTTTTTGATCTATAATATCTTTTGTATTTGTCCAGATTGAATTTATACAATGAGCATTACAATCTTATATAGTAGCTAAACAAACTTAGGCCTTAAAGCTAGCTAACATTTACTAACAACCTACCTGAGGTGGCATAACAATCTAGCTGAGATGGCATATGATGTGGCATTATCTTCAACATCACCCTTCAATCTCAACTGGGGTTCCCAAGTTGAAGATTGTAGCAATGACGATTGAATGCTGGATTGTGCAACCCTTTTGTTAATACATTAGTTGTTTGATCTTCAGTGGGAATATACACTACTTCCAAATCTTTCTTTTGTACTATTTCCCTAACAAAATGTTAGTCTGTGTCTAGGTGCTTGTTTCGAGAATGAAACACTGGATTTGCACTCAAGGCTGTTACAATGAATGACTAGAGGTGCATACAAGTTAACTATTAAATCTTTCAAAATCTTCCTCACCCATGCAATGTCAGCTGCAGTGTGTGCAAGGGCCTTATATTCAGCTTCAGTTGAGCTTCTGGAGACTGAATTTTGTTTCTTTGCTTGCCAAGATATTGGATTGTGTCCCAAGAACACAACATAACCAATCACTGATCTTTTGGTATTAAGATCTGTAGCCCAGTTTGAGTTTGAGAATGCACTAAGACTAAACAAATGTATCTGCAGTATAATTGATTCCAGTGGGAATTGTACCCTTCAAATATCTGATAATTCGCTTCACTGTTCCAAAATGCAATTCTATTGGTGCATTCATGAATTGACAAACCGAATTAACTGCAAAAGCAATGTCTGGTTGTGTGAAAGTTAGGTATTGTAATGATCCAACCTAGCTTCTGTATAGAGATAGATCTACCATTGTAGTTCCTTTTGCACCAAGCAATTGACTATGAGGTTTACAAGGTGTAGCTGCAGGCTTGCATGAATCCATTCCTACCTTGTGAATCAAATCTGTAATGTACTTCGATTAATTGGCAAATATATCACCATTTGCCTTATACTGAATTTGTAAACCTAAGAAATAGGTCAGCTTCCCTATATCTTTCAATTCAAACACCTCAAATAGTTATGTAACAACATTTTGAACCTTGGATGGATTTGATCATGTGACGATAATGTCATCCACATATGGTAGTAACACAATTGGGTCAATACCATCTTACTTAACAAATAAACTTGTATCAAAAGGAGATGCAATGAAATTCAGTGCAACTAAGTAGCTTGTGAACTTGGAATTCCATGCCCTGAGAGCTTGCTTTAAACCATATAGTGACTTTATCAATTTACAAACATGGTTTGGTTTAGCAGGATTAACAAAACCTAAAGGTTGTTTCATATAAAAATTTTCCAGTAAATCACCATGTAAAAATGTATTTGTAATGTTCAATTGCCTTAGATCCCAATGATTCACTGCAGAAACTGCTAAAATTATCCTCACTATTGTGTGTCTTACCACAGGACTGAAAGTATCCAAGTAATCAATTCCATGCTCTTGATAAAAGCCTTGAACTACTAATCTGGCTTTGTACCTTGATACACTTCCATCTGGATTTTTCTTAATTTTGCAAACCTATTTACTTCCAACTATTGATCTGTCATGTGGTGGGAATACCAACATCCATGTGCACTGTGCACTGAGGGAATCATATTCTTCTTGCATTGCCAATTGCCACTGCGACATACTAACTGCTTTTCGAAATGTTGGTTCTGTAACATCACTGATCTCAGAGATTAATGAACACCCTCTAGTAAATAATTCATCTTCATTTAACTGGAGTGATTGCAATTCAGGAAATGAAGCAATCATAGCTATATAGTTCTTTCTTTCAATAACTCAACTTCTTAGTCTAGTCATAACATAATGAGAAGAACTATTAGGACAAAAATTAGATTCTGGTTCTGAGTGTATAGGAAGAATTACCTCAAGCTGTGATGGGGAATGGACATGCACAATTTGATTTATACCTGAGCGATGATGACTTGGAGATTGATGCTAACTTTGAGATACATATTCCATAGCAATTGAAATACTGTCATTAGGCTCACTATGACTTATATTGGTACTAATATCTGTCACTGACTCAATATTAGTCTATACCCTTGTTTCTTCATTAACCACTTGTCTATCAATACATTCATATCCTTGCCCTCGACCCTATTCACATATTTTAGGTAATTGAATCACAACATGTGATAAAGTTGGCTTAGACACCTCTCTTGTATTACATGAAAATGTACGCTTCTTATTCTTGAAAGGGTAAATGTCCTCATCTTGAATAACATGTCTGGACAATATGAAATTTCTGGACTTCATCTCAAAACATATAACCCCTTTGTATCCTTGAGTAAATCCAAGAAAGACACACTGAACTGACCTTGGTTGCAACTTATTCTCATTGAAAGGCCTGAGTAGAGGATAAACTGCAGTGCTAAATATTTTTAAACTGTGAATGTCAGGATCTTGATTAAACAACACCTGATATGGAGATTTCATCCCAAGTACTCCATAATGCATCCTGTTTCTAAAAAATGCAGCATGTGAACATGCATGGTACCAAAATGACACAGGGACTTATGTTTCAATCACCATTGTCAAAGCTGTTTTTAGTAAGTGTCTATGTTTCATTTCTGCAATACCATTCTGCTGTGGCGTATGTGGACATGATAATTGATGAACAATGCCCTTATTCTGTAGAAATTCCTTAAACACTTTACTTACATACTCTCCTTCACCATCAGATTGAAGACACTTAGTAGCTTGATTAAATTGAGTAGTCACAGAAGCATAAAATTTGACAAATATTGGAAATGCATCTGATTTATTTACCATAGGGAAGATCCATACAAACCTATAATAGTCATCTATAAAGCTGATATAATACCTATAGCCTTCAACTGACATTTGAGGTCATAGATCCCAAACATTAGTGTGAATCTTATCAAACACAGCTTTGGATCTTTCTGATCTTACATTAAATGGTAATTTGTTCATTTTACCTTGAATACAGGCTATACACAATGAAGAGCATTCATCTACATTAACTGGTAACTGATTATTCTGTAACATAGACTTCAATATTTCTTTAGATGGATGTCCCAATCGTTTGTGCCATATAATAACTTTAACCTTTCTTCCCAAAAACACAGCACATCTTCCCAATCTTGCAGCAAATAATTTTGAAAAACACTCACTGGAATATTAAACAGTTCTCCATCATCACTCTTTCCTTGGTACAAAATCAGATGCGTTGCCTTGTCCTATATAAAGAAAATCAAATCATCGTAGATAAACCAACAACCATTGTCTCTACATAACTTCTTTACAAATAACAGATTCATAGTTATCTTTGGCACATGTAATACATTATGTAAAATGAGAGAATTAGAAGATGTTTTAATGACAGATGAACCAATACCTTCACTAATTCCAACAGTGATTTTAGCATCACTAGTATATGGAGTTACTTGACTATATATCTAGATTGGCAATTATGTGGTGGGTGGCACTTGTGTCAACCACCCAAGTGTCTGCAGCTGAAAAATCATGAACAATTGGATTTAGATTGAAACCTGCAAAGATTACTAGAAGTTGTCCTGGATTAAATATATCTTTCTGAACCAATAAGTTGTGCTCGAAAATCTTTTAATGAAATACTAGAATCCCTTGCCAAGATTACTGTTTTAATGACTTCAAACTCTGGTGGCAACCTAGATATTGCATCAATTATGAAATCATTATCAGTGATCTTTTCTCCAGCAGAAACAAGTTGATCTCTAATTCCTTTCACCTTCAACAAGTACTTATCCACCGAATCTGTGCCTTTTTGTATAGTGTGAAACTCAGACTTCAATTGATTCACTTGAACAACAAAGACCGATGCAAATCTTTCTTGAAGACAAACCCAAGCCTCCTGAGATGTTTTACAACCAACAATGTGATCCATCGCCTCATCAGAGAGTGTAGCAATTAGCAAGCTCAACAATGCCAAATCTTTCTTCTCCCATTCTTTGTATTCAACTGTTATTTCCTTTGTAACCCCAGTTTCTGTGCTCATAGAATACTTTGGTGGACATTGAGACTCACCAGTAAAGAACTCAAAAAGATCATAACCTCGTAACACAAATTGAAACTGATAGCTCCACTTTGTAAAATTGTCATCTTGAAGCTTCACAGTTATCATTCCTAAAAGACCTTGAATCTTGACTGAGTTTGCTGCCATTATATCCAATTTTGAAAAATTTTCTCACCAAGATTCCTTAATTCTTCTTCAAATTAACAACTTTTTAGATAGAATTCACAACCAAATAACAACTAAGACAACTTGTATCAATCTTGAAGATAATACTTTTCACCTTTTGGCATTGGCCTTCAACAAGTGTAAAACAAGAAACACAATTATATCAATCCAATCACACTTTGGCATTGGCCTTTAACAAGTGGATAGAAAAAAACTACTTCACAATTCTATCAATTTTGCCAATAACGGCTTCGACCTTGTATTGATCAATCACATAGAAAACTGGCATTTACACAAACACATACAGTGCAATAACTTCAAACATACCCTAAAATCGCCATGAATCTTTAATCGTAGACCCCGGATAGCACATTGCAGACTCCATATCCGTATCAGAAAACCCTGATCCCATAGAACACTTCGCAAGAAACATCAGCAGAAGAAACCACCAAAGATCATCCATTCGAACTACCTTCAGTACTTGCAAGAAACACCAACGGAAGAAATCACCAACGATCATCCTGGGTGATGGATACCATGATAACATATCAATTGTTCTGCCATTGATGAATGCAAGAAAAACAGATATTGCAGAAACCTATGATTGAAGAAATGAAGAGAGTGAGGAGGAATTTTCGATCTCTAATATCTTTTGTATTTGTTTAGAATGAATTGATACAATGAACATTACAATCTTATATAGTAGCTAAACAAACTTAGGCCTTAAGCTAGCTAACAATTACTAACTACCTAGCTAACAACCTATTTGAGGTGGCATAACAAACTAGTTGAGATGGTATGATGTGGCATTATCTTCAACAAACACTTTATTTATCACTATTAAATGAATTTAAATTTCTAGATATGTCTAGTACTAGACATAAATCTCAAAATTTAAATACGTATGGTAGTGAGCCACCACTTGAAGGTGGTAAGACCCTAACCATAACACATATGAAATTCTCTATCTTTGAAGGGTAATTCTAGGGAGATCAAAATTTAAACCAAATTTGTTAACCAAATTATGTGTTACCAATAAGAAATAAACACGTTAATTAACACTTAAATAATAATCCAATCATCAACAACCACATTCACAAAATTTGAATTACCCATCTTTGGATTCTAATGTGTTTCGAAACAGTGGAATTCTATCATCTCGACCCACAGTTCACAAAATTTGACTTCAAAATAGGATCCGAGCAGGGAACCCTCAGTCAAAGGCACCTCGTCTCCGTCGCCTCTCAACTCCATTCCCTTGACACCGTTCTGAGATGATTCTTCGGCAAGAAATATTACTTTTTGAACCGTGCCCTCCAAGCATCTTAAGTTTACTTACCTACTGGGCTCCATCAATGATTTCGTATTTGTATCTGTTAATGGTTACTGTGACTTGTATCTCTGGAGCCCATCAACAATATCTGTACGCAAAATACCGAACTCCAGTTTTATGGAAAGATAAAAAAACTCTACGAATGCAAGTTCCAATTTCGGGTTTGGATTATGTGTCAGCTATACTGATGACTACAGCTTTTATTAGTAGCTAATCTTACTAGGAATTTTGAGACTGGTTTGTATATGGAGATGTTCTCATTGAGAGCGAACTCTTGGATAGGATTTCATGTCCCTGACCAAGAGAGTGATGAATATAGCTTTGTAGATCTCGTCAGTCTTTTCGAATTCATATACAACGAGTCCAAAACATGCATGCCAAATCACAGTTGCCTCAATCCGGACATCACAAAAAAGTCAAAAAATTTACTTTCGAGATATGACTACAGCAAATAATCTTTTAATCCTTAAATTGCCAATACTCCAATCACTCTTCTTCATTAAATGTCGCTTCCTCCGTTTAGTTTATTGCATGTAAAATAACTAAATTTCTGTCCTACATAAGAGGGTTCAAGTTCTTTAAGGAGAATGCTTATGTGTATCGTTTTGTAGGAGAGAATGAATGGAATTTTGGGTCATGAAAGAGTATGAGGTGCGTGAATCTTTTTTTTGTTAAACAATAGATTTGTTAGGTTAGATGTTAGATTAGTCACCGATGGAGTTTGAACACATCCCGTCATGCAAGGGCTCGACTCCTTTCCACCATTGTGATAAAAGGTCCACTCGCAGGTGTGTGAATCTTGGACTATTTGCTGACGTACATGTGCTGACCCATCGGAAATGGAATTTATACGGTGATAAACCCATCTTCATTACTGAAAACGTATTTGTCATAAGCGGATTTCAAAAGGAAATTGATCAGGTTGAATGTGTTAAAAAAGAGAAGCCTGTTTGCAGTCGCTCCTATAGCCTGAATGAGGTGCCGTTAAGTATATTATCTCTGACGCGGTTTGAATTCATCACCCTATGTGTTAGTGTATTTTTGTAAGGAGTTTAGTTTCATTTGTTTCTAACTACCTTGCTTTATGTAGATTTGGTTGTCTTTCTATTCCTGCAATTCTGTTATGAAGACTTCAATTATCCCAATCCTATTTCTTAATTCTACATCCACATCTTTGATCCGATCGAAATAGTATTTGGTTTGTTTATATTTATTTCAATGGTTAGTAATTTTAATTTCACCAGGTGGTTTGCTACTCCCCCGTTTTGGGTGGGGCATACCTTATTAACCTGAGAGCTTAAGGCGTGCTTAATTTGACCTAGAGGTGACAATGAATCAGTCATCCATCGCATAACCAATTACTTTAATGTCTTGTTTAGTTACAAGTCGACGTACTAGAAGTATTTCAGTATATTTTGCTGCAACAGATAACTTGGATTCCAGATGATTAGAAAATCTGCGCTACATATTTAGACCTAGATAGCGCACCTAGCATAAGGTTGCTTGTAAACATTTGGTAGTTTAGGGATTTTGGAGCTTGGATCAAGAATGCTTTAAGACACAAGAAATTCAAAATGGGATCGCATTTCAGCAACTCATCTTTCTTGTCGCCAATAGCTAAGGAGGTGTCGTATGGTGGCTTTTACAGAATCACCTTGTAGAGTTCCAGTAGCAATACCCGAAAATATTGAATCTCATTTTCCACTTGGGTATATAGCTTCGAGAGTTGTAACCCAAGTTCATATTGACAGTATCTTACAGAATTTCATTTGTGGGCAGTGAGTCAAATCTTCATGGTGTTAGATTTGAAGAGTGTTCTTTTAGTTCTTTAGTGCATTTTTTATAAGACCGTTTTATTATTGCCGTTCCTTCTGTTATAAATCGAACAACTGAATTGCTAGCTGACAGTAAAACTAATGTATAACAAATGGCCAAATGGATTGGATGAAATAGACCTAAGCAATACAAAAGGACGCAGTAGTAATTTACAAATTAGGCGTCTGAGTTCCGTTTTGGGCCCATGATACATTATCGAAAAAAGTATGGTGCCCAGTTTAAACTCACTGGTTTGCTATGATATATGATGAATTTTAGCTCCGTTTCGGCTTCCAAAACTACATTTTAAATTTTGTAATAAAAATTGGATCCTTCTATTTAAGTCCGATTAATCTTGTTCTCATTCCCAAAACCCTTGAGCCTTTCTGAGGTTGTTTTTAAGTCTATTTATGCCATTTGGCTCCCAATGTAATGCATCACTTCAGAAATAATCAAGACAACCTCTCGATTTATCCCAATCTCTAGTGGATTCCACAAACCTTTATTCTTGAAGATTTACATTTGTAGTCCTTCTATGCTCGTGCTGCATCAAAGACTGTTTGGCTGATTCGAAATAAAATGGAAGCCACATATAGAATTGTGTTATTTGGGGGTTTCCTCTGCTTGTTTTCAAGGGGTGTTGGTGTAAAAATTAGGAAAAGTGATTTCTACACACATCTTTTCTCACCTTACATATGCCCTTGTATTTCTAATCTTGGGAAAATAATTCCGCACGCGCATTTCTCCTTCTGCAATCCTTGTTTATATATGGTCCCTTGATTCTCCTATATTTTTTTTTTGGTTGAAAAACGGGGCTAAAAGCAAAAGCCCAAACAAACATACTCAATAATAAATCTAGACCTGGACATCCCAAGTTGATTCTCACAGATGAAACTAATTGAACAATAAAGAGGAGTATCAAAATAAAAATGATCTAAATCTAAATCAAGACTATAGGTCGCTAAACTGTCTGCCACAAAGTTCTTTTCTCTATAGACACATCTTTTCTCACCTTACATATGCCCTTGTATTTCTAAAGATACTCTGTTCTTGTGTCTTATGTATAGAGCTTCAACTAACTTTAGGAACGTTAAGTTCTCATAAAAAGTTGAAGAAAATGGCAGATGAGCAAAACCAGATTATGGGAATGTGTACTTAAACTTTAACAGGGGTGGTGTACTTAAACTTTAACAGGGGTGTTACAGTTTTACACTGCAATCTGTTTGAAATAACTCGAGTTACTATCCTTTTGGATCCAACTAATATAGCTAAATTACTTCATACTCATTAGTTTCATAAACAAAAAAATTGGATCCAAGATGGATACCAAACAACCGTTCCTTCAGTTATTCTGAGATAGCCGTGGAGCTTGGCTTAGATTCCTGAGGGCTTTGTCATAGGATATGAACCCCATGAACCAGAATTCATGACCATCCCTTGTGACAATCTGTATATATTTTTCTGAAGGGTTCCATCTGTTTGCTGAAGGATTTACTGTTCTTAACTGATCAAGTGGCACCACCACCTACGTGAGATTAACTAACTTGTTAAACGAATGAAAAACTTAAGAATTCGAATTTTATGTCCACTAGAATATCTACCTTGTAATGCATGAGAGTTGGATTTCCTGGGCACAAATAGTAAGAGAAATCGCTGCAGAAGGCTATTCGTTTATCGGAGATGTACATCATCCCAATCACAGGTCCATGAGAAGTTGATAGATGGCAAGCATATGAATGTAAGAGCTTTTCTCCTGTCACTCTTTCAAATGTCTGCTGAAACACTTTTTCTTCTCCTCCGGCAGTAAGCACCTTTGTTCCGGTACTTAGCCTTGCCATCATTGCTTCTGTGAAACTCGGGCACATTCTCACTGTCATGAGAAAATTCCAAAATTTGTTTGATATAGGCTACTCGTATGATATACGAAACGAAGATCGATTAAGATCAATTAATTCAAAATTTCTGTAGGCTCTACCAAGAAAGAAAACTTAACAAATTGGCATTTTTCTTCTATTGAACTTTATAGCAAGGGAGAAATTAACATAGGAATTCATTTAGAGAGAAACTCACGGTGGTTCCAGACATTGTCCGCCTTGGCCTCTGCTCTTTTGGTGGCAACTTCAACCCTTTTACCGCACTGGCACAATGCCTCAACCATATTTGCCAACGGATCTGCAACAGAAAGTAATAAAAAATAAAAATAAAAACGATCATCCGAACATATCTGCCTGAGACTAAATGAAATAACGTAAATACAAAAAAAAATTATCCCCCCATATATCAAACTATAATTGAAAAGGTTTTTACATGTAAGAAGTCAAGTAGCATCTAAATTTAAAATTTAGTACTTTTATAAGCATGGATAAAACTAGAGCACAAAAGTTTCCCACAAGAAATTTCTTTAACAGTTAAATTAAGGCTAACTAATGATCATTATTATAATCGAAGGATTGATTCTTAAGAGAACTGCGTAAAGAAACAAGGGAACAACGGAAACACTAACGCTGGGTAGAAGAATTCGATGTGGCCGGAGCAGGAGAATAATGGACATAAGGATTGTTTGCCTGGGCTGTGCCTTGAGTTTCAGAGGGACGACTATCCATGTCCGTTGTTGCAAGAGTAGAGAGTAGAAAATGGCGGACTCGATCAGGTTTATATTTATCTGGTTTTTTTTTTTTTTTTTTTGGTTTATATGATAAGGGTCTGTCTCGGTGTACAAGAAGAAAAAAGAGAGAAAAGAAATGCCGATGAATGGTTAGGAAAAGGTGATGAAGACCTCTAGACGCCGTCGCACTTAAAAGCAACAAATCATATACCAACATATGTCTAGCAAAGGTTGGATATTGTTTCATATATTCTTTTCCGTTTTCGTTTATGATAGACGCACTCCAAATATATAAATTTGTTGAGATTCTTCAAAAGTCTATATATTACATTTATCGAGAAGTAAATATGGATGTAGATGAATTTGCAAAAATTAAGCAAATAAAATGGCTTAAATTAATCCTACCGATCTAATAATAATAATCCTTTTGTTGAGCATGCTGTGAACACGGAAAATTCCTGAAACGAAAGAGACAGGAACACGGAAAATTCCTGAAACGAAAGAGACAAGAACAACGTGCACAAACAAATATTTGTATTTTTGATGATTTTGGGTTACAATCTCTCTCTATTTTGATCCTCTGATTCGATCTCCGTAAAGTGTGTATTTGTGGATGTGTGATTGATCCAAAGGGCCGTTGGGCTTGATCTAAGAATGAACGTTCTTCAAGGGCCGTGGACTTGATCTTGAAGGTGGATTTGAGCGGATCTTCAAAGGGGCTTTTGGGCTTGATCTTTGAAGAACAGTGATGAACGGATCTCCAAGGACTTTTGGGCTTGATCTTGAAGAACAGTGATGAACGGATCTTCAAGGGCTTTTGTGCTTGATCTTGAAGAACGGTTGGATGTGTGGATTTTTCGACGTTGTTGATCCAAAGGGCCGTTGGGGCTTGATCTTGGATGAACGGATGATGAACGATGGTGCTTTCTTCAAGGGCCGTCGGGGTTTGATCTTGAATTGGTGGATGGTTGATCCAAGGGCCGTTGGGGCTTGATCTTGGAAGAACAATGAACGAAGAACGAAGAACGAAGAACACTTTCTTCAAGGGCCGTCGGGGCTTGATCTTGAATTGGTGGATGATTGTTGATCCAAAGGGCCGTTGGGGCTTGATCTTAGGATGAACGATGAACGAAGAACGCTTTCTTGATTCTTCGGGAACCTGGATGCTTGAGAGCTTCGGAGTTTCAGAGCTTCAGAGCTTCAAGGTGTAATATGAATTGGTTTCCCAAATGAATGAAATGGGCTTGTATTTATAGAATTTTCCAAGGCCTAATTTTGAATATAATATTCCAGATGAAATAAGTCGTTTCTGCCAGGTGTTGACACGTGTCCTATTTGATGACTTTTCCAACTCATTTCAATTTTCGTTGAGTCACACGCTACGTGTAAAATTTATGTAATACATGAGCGTTGACACTTTGATTTACCGGTCAACATTTATTTACCGAAATTTCGATGTCTACAAATGCCCCCACTTCAAGGCACGTCGTATACATGTGCTTGTCACGTGTAGGAGATGCGTTTTGAAGTCCCTTACTGTAGATGTCGATCCAAGGGCCGTCGAGGCTTGATCTTGAATTGGGCTGGAGATTTCTTCAAGGGCCGTTGAGACTTGATCTTGATTTGGGCTTGAGATTTCTTCAAGGGCCGTTGAGGCTTGTTCTTGAACTTTTGTTTGAAATTTCTTCAAGGGCCGTCGAGACTTGATCTTGAAGGTTGAAATTGGACCACAAGGAGCTTCATGTGGTAGATGATCTTTGGCTTTGGTAGTGGGTGAATCGGCACGTATTTTGTTGCGCTTGTTGACTTTCCACAGCTTTGATCTTGAACTGGGTTGAAGGATTTTCTGGATTCCTCCAATTGTTGATTTTCCACAGCTTATTCTTGAACTAGGTTTTGATTCAAGGGTGGTAGACACTTAATCTTGAATCGGACTTGTGATTTCCTCAAGGGCCGTCGAGGCTTGATTCTTGAAGGTTGACTCGAACACATGGCAAGCAGGCACGAGGTAAAGGTGACAACCTGTTTCTTTGTTCAATCTTTCTAATTCACACCTGAGCAGTTTGGTCAACGGCATGATCTTCAAGATTGATGAACTCTTCTTCCAGTTGGTGACTTGATCTTTAAGGATTCGATTCAAGGGTGGTGAATCAGCACGTGCAGCTCACAACGCCTAGTAAGCCGTTTGAGGGTCAAAACAAGCTCACCGTCCTCAGGCAGATGAGGCATCTTCTCGAGTTCTTCATCTCAGACTCTTTCTGCTGAGTTGACTGTGCATGCTGCATTCTTCTCTGCTTGTTTCTTCAGGCAGATGTGGCAGCTTCTCGAGTTCCTCAGTTCGGACTCCTTCTGCTGAGTTGATTGTGCAGACTGCATTCTTCTCTGCTTGTTCCTTCCGCACCTTGTCTCCACATGCTGCAAGGTATCATTTTCACTTGCCTTATCTGTTCCCCAAGCAGATGTGGCAGCTTCTTTGAAAGTACAGCAGCATTGGAAGGCGAGTACTCGAGAGCAGTGCTAGGTAGGCAATCAGGGAAGGGTTCCAAGCAGTCGGTTCCTTACCCGAGTTTGAGTGGAAGTTCCGGCATATTATTTTCTTTATCCTTGTCTTTGTAGGTAAGAACAAGGACAAAGGAAAGGACAGGGAGAGCGCATGATATGAGATACTCTTGCTTTCTACCCTGGTGATATGAGATACTTTTGCTTTGGAGTCATTGGCTTGCAGAGGTACCCCAAGGAATAAGGAACATTGAATGACTCGAGAGGCTTCGTAGGGAAAGCATTTTTTGGAGATGAAGAAAGGCTCTGTATGTCTGCCTTGCTATGGAAGGCGAAGGTAGACAATTATAGGAAGTTCTTTGATACTTGTAGAGGTACTATTCTTTCACTCGTGTCGGCAACCAATGCGTGATTGATCTATGTGGCTTCACGTGCTTTCTTCTTTATCAGAAATCTTCGACAAATTGTCCGTAATTTCCGCCAACCTGAGTGTGCATGTGACAGCTGTTGACGCGGCTGAAGAAGACTGGCGCTTCTTCGATAACTGGGATCGGCGCTTCGACAAATTACCTGTGATTTCCGCAAAGCTGAGTTTGCGTGTGATGGGTGCTGACGTGTCTGGAAAAGACTGGCGTCTCTTCGATATCTGGGATTGTCTCTTCGATTTTTTGAATTGGCCTCTTCGAATTCTGAGCTTGCCTCTTCGATCTCTGAAATCCCGTTGAATGCTGATTTTTATAGAGGCACGCAGTTCGTTTCAAAGCACACTTGAATTTTCGCTTGCAGAAACTCCCTTCTTGCACTTCTAAGATCTTGATCTGTCTGACCTCTTCTTTCTTCAACACCTTTGAAAATGTCTGGACCCTCTGACCGTCGTTTTGACTTGAATCTTGGTGAAGAGGCAGTCCCGTCTTTTCCAGATAACATATGGCGTCCATCCTTCATATCCCCTACTGTTGGGGATTCGGTGATGAAGAATGATATGACCGCTGCGGTGGTGGCCCGGAACCTTGCCACCCCTAAAGATAACAGACTAATTTCCAGGCGGTCTGATGAGTTGGCTGTTAAGGAGTCTCTGGCTCTCAGTGTGCAGTGTGCAGGTTCTGTGTCTAATATGGCCCAACGCCTATTTGCTCGAACCCGTCAAGTTGAATCTTTGGCGGCTGAAGTGATGAGTCTCAAACAGGAGATCAGAGGGCTCAAGCATGAGAATAAACAGTTGCACAAGCTTGCACACAACTATGCCACAAACATGAAGAGGAAAATTGACCAGATGCAGGAATCTGATGGTCAGATTTTACTTGATCATCGGAGGTTTGTGGGTTTGTTCCAGCAGCATTTACCTTCGTCTTCTGGGGCTGTACCGACTACTGAGGCTTCAAACAGCCAACCTCCGACGCCTTCTCTTCCTAGAGCTCTGCCGAGTTGTGAGGCACCACCTGATCGTCCTTGAATATCCCCTCTTGTAAATTTGATTTGATTTGATTTTTTTTTAATTTATGTATAATGCAAATTTATGTAAAATTTCCAGAAAAATAAATAAAATGACCTTCTATTTCTCTCTATGCATTTGTTTTTTTTTTTTTTTTTCCTTTTCTTTGTTTTTTTCTTTTTCTTTTGGTGATGGATGCACCAAGTTCCATCATTTTTTTTATTATTTATCAACACCAGAAACTTTTGATCTGCCATGGGGCTGTACCCCATCTTTGATCCACCATTCCTCTTTTTTCACGTGGTGCCAGATGCACCACCACCTCTTTTTTTTTTTTTTTTTTTTTTTTTTTTAATTGTATTTCTTTCTGTATAAATTAGGATGCTTGGCGGAGGGATTTGTAGGGAAGGAGCAAGGAGGACGGAGAAGATGAGCCACTGCAACCTGCAGTTCTTTCCGGTTCTTTTCAGACATGCGTACGAGCGAGGGAGTTCCACCACCGCATCTTCCAACTCTTCTGTAGTACTGAAGCTCCAGCAAGATCCGCAAGGCTCAGACAAGATCCACACAAGCCTTGATTTTTAACGGTGGTGACAGCACCTTGCTCTCTCTCCAATCAAAATCCTCAGGCAAAGTCGAGAGACATGGAGCCTCGGTTACGTCGGCGGGCAGTTTCAAATGCTGCTTTCTTTATATCTTCAAACTGACCACTGCTGCCATTCTCTTGTTTCGAGCCTCCTCAAATTTGATGATGGTCTGTACTGGCGCGCCCTACTGCATCGCCTGGTTCATTGCCTCGGGATCGCGGATTGCGCTGCCCTTGGGCTGGAGGATTGATGGAGACAACGGAATGAAGAAGACGAGGTGCTGACTGCTGAGTTCTTGTTGAGCAGAGAGAGAAGGTTGAGATCAAATATTCATCCATTGAACCCATTATATGCACCTGCCTTCCTTTTCGTCCCCCAAGTACCGATCTTTCCGTCCAGATGAGCGCGGTAGAGGAGGACGATGATGATCGAGGCGGCGTTGTCGCTGTCGCGTAGCAGGAGGTTGCACAGGTGTGAGGTTGGGTAAGGGATCAGGCGCCGGTGAGGGAAGTGACGGAGGTGAGGATTGCTTCGGCGAAGAGGTTGTAGCTGAGGTCGAGCGTTCTGAGTTTGCTGAACTGGTCCAGACTTGCCGGAATCTGACCGGAGATGAAGTTACGGCTGACGACGAGGAACCAGAGGCTCTTTAGCTGGGAGATTGACTGGGGCAGAGCGCCGAAGATCCGACCCGGAACGATTGATAGCTCGGCCGGTGCAGAAAGCCTGCCGATTGTGTAGTTCCTTCACGGGCCATGATTGCTCTATGAGCAGGCTGCACATTATATTTAGATCTCACCTGTTCTGGTTCAAACTGAGATGGGTTATTGTCATTTTTTCTCATGGCGCATTCCGAGCGGTACTTCAATAGCCTTAGACAAAAAATCTGCAAGTTCTGCCAAGATGTGTGCATCCGAGTCCCATAGTCCAGGACCACATGATCTTTAGCAATACCAGTCACTCCGAGCTTCAGTCCACATTGTGGGTTTGTATGGTTTGTTGGGAGAAAAATAATCGCAATAAAAACCATTGCAAGTGTTTATCACTGGATCAGGGGCATCATCTTCCTTGCATTCATGTGTTTTGGGAACTATGTATCCCTTGCTATGTAAGCTATGGTCCTCATGAGTTTCAGGTTCCAGACGATTGGTTGTCTCATGAAATGAAATTGTGCAATGATCATTATCAGAACTCTTGAACCTTATATCCAATTGCTTTGAAGTTTCTCCAGCGAAATCAACTGAACCATTCTGGTCAACAATAGTAACTTTCTCCTCTGCACGTTTGCTCCCCTCAAGTAGCAATGGCCTTGAATCATTAAAATTGGACAATCTTTTCCCCGCAAGTCCTTTAGAGCTTCAACCTTGATTCTCCCCACACTATTAAAGCACAATAGATGTTCATGTTCTATTTTCCTTTTGAGTGCGAAAATGGTGGCGTTGGGGTCGATGGTGACGGCGATGTAGGTGCCGAGGTTGGTGTCGACGAACACCGTGGCCTCCACCGCATCGGAGACCAAACTCGAGTTCTGCTTCCCCATTGATTTCGACCCAGTAACTTCCTATGAGTTAAACTTTGAAAACGCAGGAAACCCACATACCAGTTTGTCTACATAGGTATTTCAATGGCGACAACAGAAGGTGAGTGGAGGACATGGCAGCTTGGCTTTAGAGAGCAAATCAGGTGGGTAGTTCTGACGGAACTGTATCGTCGACGATGGAGACTCGGCGGCAGCTGCGGCCGCGGAAGCACCCATTGGGAAAAAAGGACTTGATGGTGTCTGCAATGGCGTCCGAGTCGAGCGACGGTGGGAGGAAAGTCGAGTTGCTATTTGGGTTCTGAGCAAATTGCTGCTCCGAAACTCCACTCCCCACCATTGTTCTTCGATTAGCAGACCCAATTACGTCCACTGCATCGAAGCAGTGGATGTCGGTGGCGGACGGGTTCTGTGTCTCCATGGCTGGAGCAGCCGCGGTCGTTACAGCGACAGGTCTGTGGAGCGTATGGTAGAGGTTGCTGCTGAGCTGCAGTTGCGTCGCGGGGGAAGATGATGGCTGACAAGAGAAGACGAGAGCAGATCTACCATTTTCTCTGAAGCTTTGCAAATCTATTTGATCCCAGCACCTTTGAACCCTAATCCTGAACCATTGCATCTGAAGGCTTTGTGGAGCTCCGACCGAGAGAAGACGAGAGTATGCGGCGGAACGGTGGAGAAGGAAGGACGATTGTCGAGACCATCGATTCGCTCGGTTTCACATTCCCCGCAGCCATTTTAGCAGAGAGAGTGAGACTTGTGAAGATGGGCTTTGAGAGCTGGGCCCGGTTTTGTAATTGGTGGACAAGGAAGGAGATGGGCTTGGTTTGATTTGGGTTTCTTCTTCTTGGGGGCTGGATTTGGACAATAGGCTTTGGGCTTGGCCAACCTCTTTTTGATGGGCTTACTGCTGCTAGATAGAAGACATATATATATATATGTATAAGGAATTTTTTTTTTTGTAAATACATAAACATATGTATTCATCATTTTTTTTAATAAAATTGACTTTCTTTAATAAAACATTTATTTATATTTTGATGTGACTGAACTCGAAATTTTGAATGCTCGAGCTGCCTACGTACCCTTCCAAAGAAAGAGATCAAGTCAAAACGTAGTTCAAATAGAGAGATTTTTTTTGTTATTTTCTTTTTGTGCCGTTTGTAGTTTCAACTCGTGCAGGCAAAGAGCGTTGGCGTCGTTTGCAGTTTCAACTCGTGCAGACAAAGAGCATTTGGTGCCGTGTTGCAGTTTCAGCTCGTGCAGGCAAGGAGCTTTGGGTTGTCGCATTTTATGCTCGTGCAGACCAGGAGCGTTGGTGTTGCCTTTTATGCTCGTGCAGACCAGGAGCATTGTGCCATGCAGTTTAGGCTCGTGCAGGCGAGGAGCATTTGTGAATTTTGTCAAGCAATCCGGGAGAGGCGTTCCTCACAATTTTCATAGCAAGGAGCTTTGACCGCGTGATTGAAGAAGTCTTCGGGCAAGAAGTTGCGCATTGTGATGGCAACGGACGATTTTTGTGTCGCAATTTCATCATCTTCAACACGTTCACGTTGCTTTGAAGGTTGACAAGAGCTGCTTTGCCCCCTTTCCGATTGGCGGACTTGTGGAGGAGACGTATGCTTCTTGTGAAATTTCTTAGGAGTGACTTGAGTCCATCCTTCTACTTTGCTTGTCTTGGAGGATGCCCCCAGCGGTTGAGGTGAAAACTTTGAGTCGGAAGAGCCAGAAGTGAAGGTGGTACAGTTTGACTCCCCCACATCGTCAAGATCTAGCTCGATGATTCCTTTCTGAGCCATCTTCATTATGAGATCTTTCAGCACAAAACACTTTTCTGTCGGATGACTGATGAAGCGGTGGAATTTACAGTATCTTGGACTGTCAGTACGATTCATCTCTTCCGGATGTCTGCACTCAGGCAAACTGATCACCTTCTTGTCCAACAGGTCATCTAGCATGGCAACCACATCAGAGTCGGGGAATGGATAAGTCTTCTCCTCAAGCTCCTTCAAAGTGCGTCTACGCGTCTCTTGATCACGAAAGGCTTCGGTTTGAATCGCCTTGCCTCGTGTGGATATTTTGACGGGAGATGTGTTGATCGTCATCGCTTCCTTGGTGGGTTTCCATGCAGCCTTTTCCACCTTTGTCCCAAGAGCTTTGTCGTTCTTGTAGTCGGCGATCGGTTCTTTCTTCCCATGATGGGCGATGCTCAACTCCATGTCATGGGCGCGAGTGGCCAATTCCTCGAAGGTCCGCGGTTTAATGCCTTGAAGGATGTATTGCAAACCCCATTGCATGCCTTGGATGCACATCTCGATTGAAGAGGTTTCCGAGAGCCTGTCTTTACAGTCGAGGCTTAGAGTGCGCCATCTGTTGATGTAGTCAATGACTGGCTTATCCTTCCACTGCTTTGTGCTCGTTAGCTCTAGCATGCTCACAGTGCGGCGGGTGCTGTAGAAGCGGTTGAGAAATTCCAGCTCCAATTGCTCCCAGCTGTTGATGGACTCAGGCTCTAGGTCCGTGTACCACTCAAAGGCGTTCCCTTTCAGCGAGCGCACAAACTGCTTGGCAAGGTAGTCCCTTTCGGTTCCTGCGTTGTTGCAAGTTTCAACAAAGTGGGCAACGTGTTGTTTCGGGTTTCCCTTTCCATCGAATTGCATGAACTTTGGCGGTTGATAACCCCTCAGCATCCTTAAGGCGTCGATCTTCTTTGAATACGGCTTTGAGTACAACCCGGAGGTATTTGAGCTCCCTTCGTACTGTGCCTTGATGGTGTTGGTGATCATCTCTTGCAGCTGCTGGATAGAAAGAGATCCCATGAGTGCCGCTGCTTGTTCTGGCTCCGGCTTCATATCGATATTCTCCACCGGAGGCTCCTCTTCTGGGTTAGGGTTATCGCCGTCCTGTGGCTCCAGTCGGCTGACAAATGCAGCGATTTGCAAGTCTTTTTCTTCCACAGTTCGGGTTAGCCTTGCGATTGCTTCATTCATTTGAGCCAGCTGCTCATCGATTGAAGTTGCTCCAATGGTCATGACTTGCATGGCTGAACTGTCGCTTGAATCGGCATCGGAGAGCATGGATTCAGAGTCTTTCCTTGGGCTTTCCCCCCTTGGTGCCCTTAGTGAGGCTAAGGTGATCAAAGGCTCGTGCCTTGGGTGTTTTTGTTCCCTTGGCAGAGTTGATGCAGAGGTGAAAGAGGCTGCAGAAGTAGCCCTTGCCATGCTTCGAGTCGTGATGCCCAAAGTGACACCAGTTGTGACGAGGACGCTTTTGTTCTTTGCGCCGGTTGCAGGAACAGTTTGAGCCCTCCTTGATGCCATTAATTTTTTTGAAGTGCGCTTGAATTTCTTGAACGGAGAAAGAGATGAGAGGCAGAGATTGTCCCACTGGGCGTGCCAATTTGTGAACACGGAAAATTCCTGAAACGAAAGAGACAAGAACAACGTGCACAAACAAATATTTGTATTTTTGATGATTTTGGGTTACAATCTCTCTCTATTTTGATCATCTGATTCGATCTCCGTAAAGTGTGTATTTGTGGATGTGTGATTGATCCAAAGGGCCGTTGGGCTTGATCTAAGGATGAACGTTCTTCAAGGGCCGTGGACTTGATCTTGAAGGTGGATTTGAGCGGATCTTCAAAGGGGCTTTTGGGCTTGATCTTTGAAGAACAGTGATGAACGGATCTCCAAGGGCTTTTGGGCTTGATCTTGAAGAACAGTGATGAACGGATCTTCAAGGGCTTTTGGGCTTGATCTTGAAGAACGGTTAGATGTGTGGATTTGTCGACGTTGTTGATCCAAAGGGCCGTTAGGGCTTGATCTTGGATGAACGGATGATGAACGATGGTGCTTTCTTCAAGGGCCGTCGGGGCTTGATCTTGAATTGGTGGATGGTTGATCCAAGGGCCGTCAGGGCTTGATCTTGGAAGAACAATGAACGAAGAACGAAGAACGAAGAATACTTTCTTCAAGGGCCGTCGGGGCTTGATCTTGAATTGGTGGATGATTGTTGATCTAAAGGGCCGTTGGGGCTTGATCTTAGGATGAACGATGAACGAAGAACGCTTTCTTGATTCTTCGGGAACCTGGATGCTTGAGAGCTTCGGAGTTTCAGAGCTTCAGAGCTTCAAGGTGTAATATGAATTGGTTTCCCAAATGAATGAAATGGGCTTGTATTTATAGAATTTTCCAAGGCCTAATTTTGAATATAATATTCCAGATGAAATAAGTCGTTTCTGCCAGGTGTTGACACGTGTCCTATTTGATGACTTTTCCAACTCATTTCAATTTTCGTTGAGTCACACGCTACGTGTAAAATTTATGTAATACATGAGCGTTGACACTTTGATTTACCGGTCAACATTTATTTACCGAAATTTCGATGTCTACACATGCTTCACTTTGTGTCATGTTCTAGAAAGGAGGAGCAGGTTTCGGTTCAAAACAAATTAAACTAGAATAGGTTTGGTGTTTTGCATCCAATGCGATGTGTTCGTCTCTCTTTGCGATAGTTTTGCAATGTTTTCAATAAATTGTAATACTTTATAATTTATTTATATTCATATTTTGCATTTTAAGTTTCTCCATTACAAGTATAGTTTGTTTATTTATTTATTTATTTTAAGTATCAACATGAACCTATTTATAGGTCATTTAATATATTTAATAAAGGTAAAAAAAAAAACAAAAAAAACCCTAGTCCAACAGCTAGGAACCTAACCGTTGAATGTTAGGTTTGAATGTTATACCCACAACCCCTAGGTTGGATAAACTTTCTGGAGGTCGAACGAGGCACTGGACTTCCGGGTAAGGGATCCATGTCCCCACGTCCGTAGGCCGCCTATCGTAACTGCGGTTAATAGGGCACGAGCCTCCCAAGCTGCTAATTGAACATAACGAAATGGGCCAAAAGATACTCCTCAATTACTATCAACTTGAATTTTTTAGATTCTTCTAACATCATATATATTGATAAGTAAATATGGATGGAGATGAATTTGTCAAAAAAAAAAAAAAAAACAAACAAACAAACAAATGAAATGGCTAAACTAATCCTTGCAATGGAATTAAAAAAAAACTTTTCATAAGCATGCATCACTTTTGGTTATGTTGGACCTTCCATAAAGGATGAGTTGGTTCATTAAACTAGAATAGGTTTGGTGGTTTGCATCTAGTGTATTATTAGTTAGTACGTAAGAGAAAAAACAAAAACTAAAGGACCAGAAAACTAAACACGTCAAAAGAAATGGGTTTCTTTACCTTCCGTGCTCCAAAATTTAGTCCCATACCCCCTCCTGGGTTGTTTATAAAATGATCTCCATTCACCATTGCTTAAACCAAACAAATAATTTATAATCACTTTACCATCAATTTAAGAAACATACACCTTGAGCAATGGACTCCTCAATCGGATATGCAACTTTCATTGCATCCTTGCTCTTATGTGTCTCATCGTCTCCAACACCATTTGCAAATGCAAGAGTGTCTTCATTAATTAGAAGTGTTTGCAAGCAAACCCAAGACCAATTCGGCTACAACTACAAGCAATGCGTAAAATTTCTTTGGAAAGATATTCCAACTTGATCAGCATCTAATCTCAAAGATCTTGACACAACCATTCTTAAATTAGCACTAACAAAAGCATAACAAAGCAAAGCTTACTTTGTCAATGAGCGCAACACCACCGGCAACAATATTGTTAAGGGCTCCGTAGCAATAAAACTATGTGCAGATGCATATGATTTTGTGATAGACGGTTTCGCTTTCTCAGTGTGAGGGGTCAAAGATAATGACAAATCGGTCTCCCAAATACCCACATAAGTACAAGACGAAATGGTTTGTTGCGAAAAAGCATTGATCTCTACCAAAATTGAACTTCCTTATTCAGTATCTTCGACAAACTTCTTGACCATGTTATACAGGGATGTTGCATTCCTCATTACTTCCCAGTTATTCCATATCTAGAAAAAATACGTGAACAATGTATTAAATTCATTATGCATTACTTAAATACTAAATAATATACATATAATTACTATATATTTAATTATTACAAGAAGAGAAAAGAATGAAAAATTAATGTAAGAAAACAAAAAGCTGTTTTAATATTGAATCCTTCTGTTTTGCTATTTTGGTTGTCCATACTACACATATACCCAGTTATACTACACGTTGAATTCTTAAGAACACAATATGCTATGCACGTTTAATCTTGACAGCATCAGTGGAAACTTTCGAACTATAATTCTTTGTTGATTATTCAATTTTGAAAAGATGAAGGAAGGAACGCATGGCAGTGTGCATATATAACCAGGATAGCATTTCAAATGACCGCAGTCACATTGATAATAATACAATTACACTTTTGACTTTTGAGGTTTGGATTTTCTTTTGCCCACTTTTCTACCGCTTTCAGCTTTTAATGAGTTATGGGTATACAATCACACAAAGAAAAAGCCAATTGGCAAGAAAGAGATCTAAAGTCTACTTCGTCGTGCACCCTTCCGTTGATAGGATACATGGGTCAAAGGGAAGACTTGAGTTCAAAGATGAAGTTGGCTAGGTAATTGAATTGCCGCGGTGCTGTGGTGATCTTGACCTTCATCTCTATCCATGCAAGGGAGACAAAATTTGTTATTGGAAATTTCAACAACTCAAAAAAAAGGACCGTGCACCACCACACCACTTTTAACTCAAGGTCCGGTGCCAATATGCTGACTCTTCTACAAGCAAAGGGTAGTACTTTCCACCATTGGAAAATTGGTGGTTGCATTCCAGCAAGTCGTATTCCACTTTTAGATACTAGTAAAACCTTAATATCAATCACATTGGTTGTAGCAAAAACAAATTGATAACTTTCAATATGGGCGTCGACTTCAATCGTGGAATACATTAGGTTTCTATAAGCCCTCACTACAGTTTGTACAAAATTAAAACTTAAGAGCTAGTTGATAACCAATTCGTTTTAAGTTTTTAATTTTATTTTTAATTATATAGATTGATGAAAAATATGTGATCTGTAGGTCAATGAAGATAGGCGAAGGATAGATGGTGAAAGCAATGTGAATCGATGTTCTAAAAAACGGTCTAGACAGCTTGCCAACATCATGATTAATTACCAGACGATTAGAAAATCAGATATTGCATCTACGTGGGTTGAGGTGGAATATGGGTTTCTTTAGTGTTTTTTTATTGACTTTGAGTCATGACTCACCCTTTCCCAGACAGAGAAAAGGAAACCAAGAATACGATGTGGTCGTCTCTCTTTGCGATAATTCTTTGATGATTTCAATAAATTGTAGTACTTTATAATTTATTTATATTTTGCATTTTAAGTTTCCCTATTACAAGTATATTTTTATTTATTTTTTTAAATATATAATATACATTTATTTATATGTCATATAATAAATTTAATTAAGATAAAAAAAAATCCTAGGCCACCAATTAGGACCCTACCCGCCACTCGATAACTACCTAGCGATGTTTAAAACATTGGTGTGAATGGAGTATGTCTAGGAATCAAACAATAAATTTCTTGATTATGCTCCCTCAACTGATTTCCAGATTGCCCTTTTGATTATTCCTTCGAATGGTGTAAAGCCCAGGGTTGAATATGTTATAACTAACAACCCTTAGATTGGATAAACTTTTTGGAGGCCAGACGAGGCACTGGACTTCCGGGTCAGGGGTCCATGTCCCCACGCTCGTAGGCCGCTTATCGTAACCTTGCTTAATAGGTCTCGGTCCTCCTAAGCTGCTAACTGAACACGATGAAATGGGCTAAAAAAATCTCCTCTAATACTATCAATTTGAATTTTTTAGATTCTTCTAGCATTATATATATTGATAAATAAATATGGATGTAACTGAATTTGTAAAAAAAACAAATGAAATGACTTAAATAAATTTTTGCGATCTAATAAAAAAAATCCTTTTGATAAGCATGCATCACTTTTGGTTATGTTGGAGTTTCTATATAAATGAGGAGTTGGTTAATTAAACTAGAATAGGTTAGGTGGTTTGCATCCAGTGTGTTATCAATAAGTACATTAGACGAAAAACAAAAACTAAGGAACAGAAAACTAAACATGTCAAAAGAAATGGGTTTTTTTTACCTCCTGCGCTCCTAAATTTAGACCCATACCCCCTCCTTGCGTTGTTTATAATATGATCTCCGTTCACCCATTGCTTAAACCAAACATATAATTTACAATCACTTTAGCATCAATTTAAGAAACATACACCTTGAGCAATGGACTTCTCAATCGGATATGCAACTTTCATTGCATCCTTGCTCTTATGTGTCTCATCGTCTCCAACACCATTTGCAAATGCAAGAGCGTCTTCATTAATTAGAAGTGTTTGCAAGCAAACCCAAGACCAATTTGGCTACAACTACAAGCGATGCGTAAAATCTCTTTGGAAAGATATCCCAACTCGATCAGCATCTAATCTCAAAGATCTTGACACAACCATTCTTAAATTAGCACTAACAAATGCACAAGAAAGCAAAGCTTACTTTGTCAATGCGCGCAACACCACCGGCAACAATATTTTTAAGAGCTCCGGAGCAGTAAAACAATGTGCAGATTCATATGATTTTGCGGTAGATGGTTTCACTTTCTCAATGCGAGGGATAAAAGATAATGACAAATCGGTCTCCCAAATACTCACACAAGTACAAGATGAAATAGTTCGTTGCGAAAAAGCATTGACCTCTACCGAAATTGAAATTCCTTATTTAGTATCTTCAACAAACTTCTTGACCATGTTATATAGGGATGTTGCGTTCCTCATTACTTCCCAACTATTCCATATCTAGAAAAGATAAGTGATCAATGTATTAAATTCAGTATGGATTACTTAAATAATAAATAATATACATATAATTACTGTATATTTAATTTGTAAAAGTAAAGAAAAGAATGAAAAATTAATGTAAGAAAACAAAAAACTGCTTTAATATTGAATCCTTCTGTGTTGCTATTTTGGTTGTCCATACTACACACATACATAGATATACTACACTTGAATTCTTAAGAACACAATATGCTATGCATGTTTAATCTTGACAACATCATTGGAAACTTTCAAACTATAATTCTTTGTTGATTATTCAAATTTGAAAAGATGAAGAAAAGAACGCATGGTAATGTGGATATATAACCCGAATAGAATTTCAAATGACCGCACAACATGGCAATGTGGATATATAACCAGAATAGCATTTCAAAAGATGAAGAAAATAACGCATGGCAATGTGAATCAGTGCTCTAAAAAGCAGTCTAGACAGTTGCCAACACCACGATTAATAACTAGACGGTTGAAAAATCAGGTATGGCATCTACGTGAGTCTAGGCGGCATAGGTGTTTCCTTCGTTTTTTTTTTAATTGACTTTGAGTCTTGACTCACCCTTTCCTTGACAGAAAAAAGGAAAACTTGCGGTCGTCTCTGTTTGCGATAGTTCTTTGATGCTTTCAATAAATTGTAGAACTTTATAATTTATTTATATTTTGCATTTTAAGTTTCCCCGTCCCAAGTGTGTGTGTGTGTATATATATATATGCACACACACTTTTGTATGTCATATAATAAATTTAATTAAGATTTAAAAAAAAATCCTAGGCCACCAGTTAAGACCCTACCAACCACTTGATAACGACCTAGCGATGTTTAAAACATTGGTGTGAACGAAGTATGTTTGGAAATCAAAAACAAAATTTCTTGATTATGCTCCCTTAGCTGATTTACGGATCGCCCTTTTGATTATTTCTTCGAATGGTGTAAAGCCCAGGTTTCAATGTTATAACCCACAACCCTTAGGTTGGATAAACTTTCCTAAGGCTGGACGAGGGGCTGGATCTCAGTCCACCTAAGCTGCTAACCGAACACCACGGATCTCAGCTGGATCAATGGGTTGGGAAGCTGGGTCATCACTATTACCAGGTGTATCTCCTGGAAACTACGGAACAACCAAATAGTGTAAAACATTTAAGTCATCCCCAACAATTGCGTAAAAATAAAATCATCCGATTCTTAGTAAGTAGGATCAACAAACCCACCTCAACTCTTTGTCTCAGTACAAGATATCTTCCATGCATTCTTTTGCCTCCAACATGAACAATCATATCACATTGCAAACAGAGGGAACTTCCATCTATCTCGCAATAAAAGAAAGCTACACGTAGTTTCCAAGAAGATAGAATGAGCGTCGTTATTTTTCTTTTCTTTCTTTCCAACAACATTAAGAAATTTATCAGCAGGGAATAGATAGAATCGAAAAATAGCCCTGCATACCAGGTGCATTTTCACAAATGAGACTCCTCTAATACTATCAATTTGAATTTTTTAGATTCTTCTAACTACATATATATTGATAAATAAATATGGATGTAAATGACTTTGTAAAAAAACAAAAGAAATGGCTTCAACTAATCCTTGCGATTTAATAAAAAAATTCCTTTTGATAAGCATGCATCACTTTTGGTTATGTTGGGGTTTCTAGAAATGAGGAGTTGTTAATTAGACTAGAATAGGTAGGTGGTTTGCATCCAGTGTGTTATTAGTTAGTACGTTGAAGAAAGAAAACAAACTAAAGGACCATCAAACTAAACACGTCAAAAGAAATGGGTTTCTTTCCCTCCAACACTCCTTAATTTAGACCCACACCCCCTCCTTGAGTTGTTTATAATATGATCTCCGTTCATCCATTGCTTCTACCAAACAAATAATTTATAATCACTTTAGCATCAATTTAAGAAACCTACACCTTGAGCAATGGACTCCTCAATCGGATATGCAACTTTCATTGCATCCTTGCTCTTATGTTTCTCATCGTCTCCAACACCATTTGCAAATGCAAGAGCGTCTTCATTAATTAGAAGTGTTTGCAAGCAAACCCAAGACCAATTCGGCTACAACTACAAGCGATGAGTAAAATCTCTTTGGAAAGATATCCCAACTCAATCAGCATCTAATCTCTAAGATCTTGACACAACCATTCTTAAATTAGCACTAACAAATGCACAAGAAAGCAAATCTTTCTTTGTCAATGCGCTCAACACCACCGGCTACAATATTGTTAAGGGCTCCGAAGCAGTAAAACAATGTGCAGATTCATATGATTTTGCGGTAGACGGTTTCGCTTTCGCAGTGCGCGGGATCAAAGATAATGACAAATCAGTCTCCCAAATACTCACACAAGTACAAGACAAAATTGTTCGTTGCGAAAAAGCATTGACCTCTACCGAAATTGAACTTCCTTATTTAGTATCTTCGACAAATTTCTTGACCATGTTAAATAGGGATGTTGCATTCCTCATTACTTCCTAGCTATTCCATATCTAGAAAAGATACGTGAAAATGTATTAAATTCAGAATGCAATACTTAAATACTAAATAATATACATATAATTACTGTATATTTAATTTGTAAAACGAAAGAAAAGAATGAAACATTAATGTAAGAAAACAAAAAGTTGTTTTGATAATGAATCCTTCCGTGTTGCTATTTTGGTTGTCCATACTATACACATACCCAAATATACTACACGTTGAATTCTTAAGAACACAATATGCTATGCATGTTTAATCTTGACAACATCAGTGGAAACTTTCAAACTATAATTCTTTGTTGATTATTCAAATTTGAAAAAAATGAATAAAAGAACGAATGGCAATGTACATATATAACTAAATAGCATTTCAAACGACCAAACAACATGGAGTCACATTGATACTGATACAATTACACTTTCGAGTTTTGAGGTTTGGATTTTCTTTTTGTACACCTTTCTACTGCTTTTCACTTTCAATGAGTTTTAGGTATACAATCACACGAAGAAAAGGCCAATTGGCAAGAAAGAGATCTAAAGTCTGCTTCGTTGTACACCCTTCCGTTGATAGGTCAAAGGGAAGACTTAAGTTCAGATACAAAGTTGGCTCGGTAATTGAATTGTCGCGGTGCTGTGGGAATCTTGTCCTTCATCTTTATCCGTGCAAAAAAGAGGGAATTTGTTGATGGGGTTTTGAACAACTAAAAAAAAAAAAAAGGGACTGCGCACCACCATACCACTTCCAACTCAAGGTCCGATGCCAATATACTTACTTTTCTAGAAGCAAAGGGTAGTACTTTCCACGATTGGAAAATTGGTGGGTGCATTCCAGCAAGTCGTGTTCCACTTTTAGAGACTAGTGAAACCTTAATATCAATCACATCCGTTGCAGAAAAAACAAATTGATAACCTTCAATATGGGCTTCAACTTCGACAGTGGAATACATTAGGTTTCTATAAGCCCTCACTACATTTGGGTACAGAATTGAAACTTAAGAGCTAGTTTGATAACCAATTCATTTCAATTTTTTTTTTAATTATATAGATGGATGAAAAATATGTAATCTGAAGATCAATGAAGATAGGCGAAGGATAGATGGTGAAAACAGTGTGAATCAGTGTCCTAAAAAGTGGTCTATACAACTGACCAACACCATGATTAATAACTAGATGGTTGGAAAATCAGGTATGGCAACTACGTGAGTCTAGGAGGAATAGGTGTTTCCTTTGTTTTTTTAATTGACTTTGAGTCTTGACTCACCCTTTCACTGACAGAAAAAAAGGAAACGAAGAATACGAAGTGGTCGTCTCTCTTTGCGATAGTTCTTTGATGTTTTCAATAAATTGTAGAACTTTATAATTTATTTATATTCTGCATTTTAAGTTTGCCCATTCCAAGTGTATATATATATATATATATACACACACACACACTTATTTGTATTGTATATAATAAATTTAATTAAGATAAAATCAAAAATCCTAGGCCACCAATTAAGACCCTACCCACCACTCAATAACAACCTAGCGATGTTTAAAACATTGGTGTGAAAGGATTATGTCTGGAAATCAAAAATAAAATTTCTTGATTATGCTCCCTCAGCTGATTCATGGGTTGCCCTTTTGATTATTCCTTTGAATGGTGTAAAGCCCAAGTTAGAATGTTATAACCCACAACCCTTAGCTTGGATAAACTTTCCGAAGGCTGGACGAGGCACTGGACTTTTGGGTTAGGGGTCTATGTCCCCACGCCCGTAGGCCGCTTATCATAATCTCACTTAATAGGGCTCAGTCCACCTAAGCTGCTAACCGAACATGACGGAATAGGCTAAAAGAGACTCCTCTAATACTATCAATTTGAAATTTTTAGATTCTTGTAACATCGTATATATTGATAAATAAATATGGATGAAAAGGACTTTGTAAAAAAAACAAATGAAATGACTTAAATTAATCCTTGCGATCTAATAAAAAAAATCCTTTCGATAAGCATGCATCACTTTTGGTTATGTTGGTGTTTCTAGAAATGAGGAGTTAGTTAATTAAACAAGAATAGGTAGGTGGTTTGCATCCAGTGTGTTATCAGTTAGTATGTTGAAGAAAGAAAAAAAACTAAAGGACCAGAAAACTATACACGTCAAAAGAAATGGGTTTATTTGCCTCCAACGCTCCTTAATTTAGACCCATACCCCTCCTTGAGTTGTTTATAATATGATCTCCGTTCATCCATTGCTTATACCAAACAAATATTTTATAATCACTTTAACAACAATTTACGAAACACTCACCTTGAGCAATGGACTCCTCAATCGGATATGCAACTTTCATTGCATCCTTGCTCTTATGTCTCTCATCGTCTCCAACACCATTTGCAAATGCAAGAGCGTCTTCATTAATTAGAAGTGTTTGCAAGCAAACCCAAGACCAATTCGGCTACAACTACAAGCGATGTGTAAAATCTCTTTGGAAAGATATCCCAACTCGATCAGCATCTAATCTCAAAGATCTTGACACTACCATTCTTAAATTAGCACTAACAAATGCACAACAAAGCAAAGCTTTCTTTGTCAATGCACTCAACACCACCGGCAACAATATTGTTAAGGGCTCTGGAGCAGTAAAACAATGTGCAAATTCATATGATTTTGCGGTAGATGGTTTTGCTTTCTCAGTGCGAGGGATCAAAGATAATGACAAATCGGTCTCCCAAATACTCACACAAGTGCAAGACGAAATTGTTCGTTGCGAAAAAGCATTGACCTCTACCGAAATTGAACTTCCTTATTTAGTATCTTCGACGAACTTCTTGACCATGTTATATAGGGATGTTGCATTCCTCATTACTTCCCAGCTATTCCATATCTAGAAAAGATACGTGAACTATTAAATTCAGTATGCAATACTTAAATACAAAAAAATAGACATATCATTGCTGTATATTTAATTTGTAAAAGAAAAGAAAAGAATGAAAACTTAATGTAAGAAAACAAAAAGCTGTTTTAAAATTGAATCCTTCTGTGTTGATATTTTGGTTGTGTATACTACACACATACCCATATATACTACACGCTGAATTCTTAAGAACACAATATGTTATGCATGTTTAATCTTGACAGCATCAGTGGAAACTTTCAAACTATAATTCTTTGTTAATTATTCAAATTTGAAAAAATGAATAAAAGAACGTATGGCAATGTGCATATATAACCAAAATAATATTTCAAATGACCACACAACATGGAGTCACATTGATACTGATACAATTACACTTTTGAGTTTTGAGGTTTGGATTTTCTTTTTCTGCACTTTTCTACTGCTTTTCGCTTTCAATGAGTTTTAGGTATACAATCACACGAAGAAAAAGCCAATTGGCAAGAAAGAGATCCAAAGTCTGGTTCGTTATGCACCCTTCCGTTGATAGGATACAAGGGTCAAAAGGAAGGCTTGAGTTCAGAGACAAAGTTGGCTCGGTAATTGAATTGTCATGGTGCTGTGGGAGTCTTGTCCTTCATCTTTATCTATGCAAAAAAGAGAGAATTTGTTGATTGGATTTTGAACAACTCACAAAAAAAAAAAAAAAAAGAAGGACCGTGCACCAACATACCAGTTCCAACTCAAGGTTCGATGCCAATATGTTAACTCTTCTAGGAGCAAAGGGTAGTACTTTCCACTTGGAAATTTGGTGGGTGCATTCCAGCAAGTCGTGTTCCACTTTTAGAGACTAGTGAAACCTGAATATCTTTCACATCCGTTGTAGCAAAAACAAATTGATAACCTTCAATATGGGCTTCGACTTTGACTGTGGAATACATTTTGGTACAAAATTAAATCTTAAGAGCTAGTTTGACAACCGATTCATTTTACGTTTTTAATTTTATTTTTAATTATATAGATGGATGAAAAATATGTGATATGAAGATCAATGAAGATAGGTGAAGGATAGATGGTGAAAACAATGTGAATCGGTGTTCTAAAAAGTGGTCTAGACAACTGACTAATAACTAGACGGTTGGAAAATCTGGTATGGCATCTACGTGAGTCTAGGCGGAATAGGTGTTTCCTTTATTTTTTTAATTGACTTTGAGTCTTGACTCACCCTTTCCCAGACAGAAAAAAGGAAACGAAGAATACGATGTGGTCTTCTCTCTTTGCGATAATTCTTTGATGTTTTCAATAAATTGTAGAACTTTAGAACTTATTTATATTTTGCATTTTAAGTTTCTGCATTACAAGTATAGATTTTTATTTTTAAATATATATACATATATATACACACACACACACTTATTTGTATGTCATATAATAAATTTAATTAAGATAAAAAAAATACTAGGCCACCAATTAAGACCCTACCTACCGCTCGATAACGACCTAGCGATATTTAAAACATTGGTGTGAATGGATTATGTCTAGAAATCAAAAACAAAATTTCTTGATTATGCTCCCTCAACTGATTTACGGATTGCCCTTTTGATTATTCCTTTGAATGGTGTAAAGCCTCAGTTAGAATGTTATAACCCACAGCCCTTAGGTTGGATAAACTTTCCAAAGGCCGGACGAGGCGCTGGACTTCTGCGTCCCCACACCCGTAGGACGCTTATCGTAACCTCGCTTAATAGGGCTCAGTCCACCTAAGCTACTTACCGAACATGACGGAATAGGCTAAAAGAGACTCCTCTAATACTATCAATTTGAATTTTGTAGATTCTTGTAACATCGTATATATTGATAAATAAATATGGATGAAAAGGACTTTGTAAAAAAACAAATGAAATGACTTAAATTAATCCTAGCGATCTAATAAAAAAAAATCCTTTTGATAACCATCCATCACTTTTGGTTATGTTGGGGTTTCTAGAAATGAGGAGTTGGTTAATTAAACTAGAATAGGTAGTTGGTTTGAATCCAGTGTGTTATCAGTTAGTACGTTGAAGAAAGAAAAAAACCTAAAGGACCAGAAAACTAAACACGTCAAAAGAAATGGGTTACTTTGCCACCAATGCTCCTTAATTTAGACCCATACCCACTCCTTGAGTTGTTAATAATATGATCTCCATTCATCCATTGCTTATACCAAATAAATAATTTATAATCACTTTAGCATCAATTTAAGAAACATACACCTTGAGCAATGGACTCCTCAATCGGATATGCAACTTTCATTGCATCCTTGCTCTTATGTCTCTCATCGTCTCCAACACCATTTGCAAATGCAATAGCGTCTTCATTAATTAGAAGTGTTTGCAAGCAAACCCAAGACCAATTCGGCTACAACTACAAGCGATGTGTAAAATCTCTTTGGAAAGATATCCCAACTTGATCGGCATTTAATCTCAAAGATCTTGACACAACCATTCTTAAATTAGCACTAACAAATGCACAAGAAAGCAAAGCTTTCTTTGTCAATGCGCGCAACACCACCGGCAACAATATTGTTAAGGACTCCGGAGCAGTAAAATAATGTGCAGATTTATATGATTTTGCGGTAGACGGTTTTGCTTTCTCAGTGCGAGGGATCAAAGATAATGACAAATCAGTCTCCCAAATACTCTTACAAGTACAAGACGAAATTGTTCGTTGCGAAAAAAAATTGACCTCTACTGAAATTGAACTTCCTTATTTAGTATCTTCGACAAATTTCTTGACCATGTTATATAGGGATGTTGCATTCCTCATTACTTCCCAGCTATTCCATATCTCGAAAAGATATGTGAACAATGTGTTAAATTCAGTATGCATTACTTAAATACTAAATAATATACATATAATTACTGTAGATTTAATTTGTAAAAGGAAAGAAAATAATGAAAAATTAATGTAAGAAAACAGAAGGCTGTTTTAATATTGAATCCTTCCGTGTTCCTATTTTGTTTGTCCCTACTACAAACATACCCAGATTAACTACATGTTGAATTCTTAAGAACACAATATGCTATGCATGTTTAATCTTGACAACATCAGTGGAAACTTTCAAACTATAATTCTTTGTTGATTATTCAAATTTGAAAAAAAAATGAATAAAAGAACGTATGGCAATGTGCATATAATCCTCACCTTAATATCTATCACATCCGTTGGAGCAAAAACAAATTGATAACTTTCAATATGGGCTTCAACTTCTACCCTGGAATACATTAGGTTTCTATAATCCTCAATACTTTTTGGTACAAAATTAGAACTTAAGAGCTAGTTTGATAACCAATTCATTTCAAGTCTTTAATTTTATTTTTACTTATATAGATGGATGAAAAATATGTGATCTGAAGATCAATGAAGATAGGCGAAGGATAGATGGTGAAATCAATGTGAATTGGTGTTATAAAAAGTGGTCTAGACAGCTAACCAACATCACAATTAATAACTAGACGGTTGGAAAATCTGGTATGGCATCTACGTGAGTCTAGGCATAATAGGTGTCATATAATCAATTTAATTAAGAAGAAAAAAAAATCCTAGACCACAAATTAAGACCCTACACGCCGCTTGATAACGACCTAGCATTGTTTAAAACAATGGTGTGAATGGAGTATGTCTGGAAATCAAAAGCAAAATTTCTTGATTATGCTCCCTCAGCTGGTTTACGGATCACCCTCTTGATTATTCCTTCGAATGGTGTAAAACCCAGGTTTGAATGTTATTACCCACAGCCCTTAGGTTGGATAAACTTTCCTGAGGCCGGACGAGGCGTTGGACTTGTGGGTCAGGGGTCCATGTCCCCACGCCCGTAGGCCGCTTATCGTAACCTTGCTTAATAGGGCTTAGTCCACCTAAGCTGTTAACCGAACACGATAAAATAGGCTAAAAGAGACTCCTCTAATACTATCAATTTGAATCTTTTAGATTCTTCTAACACCATATATATTGATAAATAAATATGGATGTAAATGACTTTGTAAAAAAACAAACGAAATGACTTAAATTAATCCTTTCGATCTAATAAAAAAATCATTTTGATAAGCATGCATCACTTTTGGTTATGTTGGGGTTTCTAGAAATGAGGAGTTGGTTAATTAAACTAGAATAGGTAAGTGGTTTGCATCCAGTGTGTTATCAGTTAGTATGTTGAAGAAAGAAAAAAAAACTAAAGGACCAGAAAACTATACACGTCAAAAGAAATGGGTTTATTTGCCTCCAACGCTCCTTAATTTAGACCCATACCCCTCCTTGAGTTGTTTATAATATGATCTCCGTTCATCCATTGCTTATACCAAACAAATATTTTATAATCACTTTAACAACAATTTACGAAACACACACCTTGAGCAATGGACTCCTCAATCGGATATGCAACTTTCATTGCATCCTTGCTCTTATGTCTCTCATCGTCTCCAACACCATTTGCAAATGCAAGAGCGTCTTCATTAATTAGAAGTGTTTGCAAGCAAACCCAAGACCAATTCGGCTACAACTACAAGCGATGTGTAAAATCTCTTTGGAAAGATATCCCAACTCGATCAGCATCTAATCTCAAAGATCTTGACACTACCATTCTTAAATTAGCACTAACAAATGCACAACAAAGCAAAGCTTTCTTTGTCAATGCACTCAACACCACCGGCAACAATATTGTTAAGGGCTCTGGAGCAGTAAAACAATGTGCAAATTCATATGATTTTGCGGTAGATGGTTTTGCTTTCTCAGTGCGAGGGATCAAAGATAATGACAAATCGGTCTCCTAAATACTCACACAAGTGCAAGACGAAATTGTTCGTTGCGAAAAAGCATTGACCTCTACCGAAATTGAACTTCCTTATTTAGTATCTTCGACGAACTTCTTGACCATGTTATATAGGGATGTTGCATTCCTCATTACTTCCCAGCTATTTCATATCTAGATAAGATGCGGAACAATGTATAAAATTCAGTATGCATTACTTAAATACTACATAATATACATATAATTACAGTATATTTAATTTGTAAAATGAAAGAAAAGAATGAAAAATTAATGTAAGAAAACAAAAAGCTGTTTTAATATTGAATCCTTTCGTGTTGCTATTTTGGTTGTCCATACTACACACATAGCCAGATATACTAAGAAAAGGGTTCTATCACCATAAGAACATAAAGGATTCAATTGAGTAGAAGACTTTCCCTTGGACGATTATTGCAGACTAGGGTTTTCTCGTTCATCCAACTCAATGTCGTCTTCAGTATCCTCAAAAGCTTTACATGATTGTATAGCATTAACCTTGTACATATATATACATATAATGACGCAATGGTATGTGGTTAACACGACACACATATACATATTGACCAAAAATGAAATAAAAAAAGTACAACAAAAGCTTATCCAGAATATCAAACTATTGTCTCTTTTCTTTCTTATCTGCTCTTCCCTTCCACAGTTTGTATAATTTACACATGATTTGGATTGTTAAACGACTCCACGCTCTAAATAACATTTCGGACCACCCACAAGAGTCAAACTTAAGATCTCCCACTTATTAAGTGTAGGAAAGTATTTTACTAAAAAGTGATGCTAAGTGTCAACAATTGAAATAGTTAAATCTTTTGAATTTTAAATGTTTACAGTACTTATGTAAGTGCATGGTGTTACACCAAATCCTATCGTGTAAAAATGCATAATCTTCTTGCCAATTATTCCTTGTGTTATTGTTGTTCGTGGTTTTCAAAGCGTTGGACTTTCTAGAAAGGAGGTGGGTTTCAATTCAAACAAACTAATTGGAAGAATAGGTCAGAAAACTAATACAAAAGGAACATAAAACAAAACACGTCAAAAGAAATAGTTTTCCCCACATTCTCCACGCCTAAATTTAGACCCATACGATCCTCGAATTATTTATAAATATGATCTCCATTCTTCCATAGTTTAAACCAAGCAAATAACTTGTAATCACTTTAACATCAACTTAAAAAACATACACCTTGAGCAATGGACTCCTAAGTCGGTTATGTAGCGCTCATTACATCCTTGCTCTTATGTCTCTCATTGTCTCCAACAACATTTGCAAATGCAAAAGCATCTTCATCAATTAGAAGTGTTTGCAAGCAAACCCAAGATCAATTCGGCTACAACTACAATCAATGCGTTAAATCTCCTTGGAAAGATATTCCAACTTTATCAGCATCTAATCTCAAAGATCTTGATACATCCATTCTTAAATTAGCACAAATAAATGCACAACAAAGCAAAACTTTCTTTGTCAATGCACTCAACACCACCAGCAACAATATTGTTAAGGGCTCCGGAGCAGTAAAACAATATGTGCAGATTCATAAGATTTTGCTAACACACCACAACCCGAAATGTCCACCTAGACTCTGAATCGAGCTGTGTTGGCCAACACCAAGATGGTGATGAAGTCATAAAGTGCAGTGATGTGGAAAATGTGAATAAATTTAAACCTACATGTGATATCAGAGCATAAGTAAAATACAGTAAAGTAGGATGAGAATTATACCATTGAAGGTAATCTCCAATACCAAGATTTGCCAAGAATTCTTGTCGACACGAAAGCTCGGCACTAAACCTGGAAGGGTGAAAAATAAAGGGTAGTGGGCCTAAAAATAAAGTTCTATAAAAACCTTTTTGAAAACATTATAACCCCTTGCCGTAAAACAAGTATAGTTTCCAAAATATACATACTATGTATACTATGAAAATACTTACCATAGCCTACAATATCTCAATAATTCAATACATCACAAAATTCATAAATAGGCATATAACTTCCAGTAATCACTATATCTCGCAGAAATAAACATATCACATCGAGTGCTCATCGACATATGCTGACATACAAGTTCATGAGAGATATTTTGATATGAACATGACTGGGTGTAATAATGATTTACACTCTAGTACTACAATTACATGAAGAATGGCGCTATGTGCAACACATACGAGTCCTAATTGCCTATGGCAATCTAGGATAGGACTGCACCTACAATGGATCCAAAGTGAGTGTACGGTGCGATGTGAACATACATGTGAAAGACTAGCCCTGGCCCGGGCGAGCACTAACACCAGTTTAGCATACGATAAGCAGATAACGTAAATAGAATCATACAACAGTAAATCGATAATTCATGTCACCATAATACTATTCATGGCCATATTAAGGCATCACGTCAAAGTATGCATAAATGTGCACCCTGTAGAATTTATGGAAATTTCATAAATTTCGTTAATACTCTGATTCTTCAAAACATTAGTCTAAACTAAGCGCATTTTAGAATTTTTTTTATCAATTACGTAAATGGAAACTAAATAAATATATAATATTAAAGAAACAAAGACTCACTCACAAATCATGTCGTCAAGTCGAACCTGCCTCGTGACATCGAGAGTCCTCGCGTTGTGTTTCACCTAGAAACAAAATTATTTACCTAAATATGTAACATACTAATGTATAAACGTGTTTTTGTACAAAGTACGGCTAATAAAGGAACTATTTTAAAATGGCTGAATTTCGAAAAACGGATGGTAGATTCGAGTTCGACACGTCGAGAAACCTAAGAAGGGACCTCGAGTTCCTCCACGCGCCACTGTATGCGCTGCCACAAGATGGTTGCACTAACAGCCACGCACTGCACGCGCCACTCGCAATGGCTACCCACGCGCTTAATGCACCTTCTTTAAGAAATCTGCAGTTTTTGCAGATTGCAGGGCTGACTTCCATAGCTCATTTTAAGCTTGATTTTCAACCAAATTTGATGATTTAAAAATCAATGTGAAGCTAGAAATGTAGGGAACAAAACCATACCAAAGTGAGGCCAAGTTGACATTATTGTTGGCCAGAAAAATGGCCTAAAGGTGGCTGGTTAGTCATCGAAAAACTAGGGAAAAATCCTCCCAGTCGTGTTCTGCATTAAATTGTCCCCCAAACTCAATTTTAAGGTTACAACAATATAGGAGATTCAAAATAAGAAGGTGTTTGGGCCCAAAATATCAGTTTGGGTCGAGTATAGAATTATTCTTGGCCCATAAGGCCTTACGACAGGGTTATCAGGGATCGTTTAGTTCTGGATCGGTTAGGTCGTGGGCTTCCAAACCTGGGTCGGTTAAGTCATGCTGCAAAACGAGTCGAATCCTGGTGCAATGAGGAGTCTCGGCAAGATTAATAACCCGAAAGTGAATCCGGCTCAATAAAGGACTAGGTTCACAATTATAGTGAAAATAGGACTGGTCGAGTTAGTGTTTGATCAGGAGAAGAAGTCCTAATCCGGGTAGGTTTTTAACTCGACCTTGAAGGTATCTGGTGCTATAAATAGAGGAGGTTGTACATCGTTCGAAGCCCCTCCAATTCAACACACAACTGCCCTACGCAAACTCTCTCAATTACTTTGAGATTTTTATTTTCTCTTTTCGCTGACACATCTTCCGTTGGCATCAACAGCACTGTGAAAGCAACCGGTGATATCTTAAGTCGGCATAGATAGCTCTATCGCCGTAGAATCAGCCGATCTCGCAACATCTTCCGTTGGCATCAACAACACTGCGGCGAGGACGGTTGGTTACCTATCCAAGTCTCGGTCGAGAAGGATTTCCGAATCCTTATTGATTGAGGTCATCTCATTAGCCTTCTCGGCGAAGTGAGGTGTTACAATTTACTGAGCTCGGCGCATTGCATGCCAAGTTATTTTATGATTGGATACTCTCAAGTGGGATTTAGAGTTCGGCATTCAGACGGCTGAACCACGTTCACTATTAAGACTTATATTCGCTTTGAGTATTTGTGCCCTTACACTTTGGCGTCGATTCGGCTTAGTTTACTCTGACGAATAACATCACTGTGACCGAATTCGACGACGACGATTCGTGAACTTCGTAAGAATAGTAGCATTGTCTTCAGGTTCGAGAACCCAAGAGGTCGATACGTGTTCCTTCCTCGGTCGCAATCGCAAGACGTAGAAGTTAGCTGTGCACCCAACGCAACATCAATAAATTTACTCCTTGGCCGAGCTTGGTCGACGAGTTGGCACGCCCGGCATTCATCGAATGACGTAGTTAGCTTATAGATTACTCGGCCTGCGCGCCATGTAGGCTTGGTAGTTTTTAGGGTTAACAGAAGGATTTGAGGGTCTCAAGGCTCACCATGGTCGGAGAAATAAGTGAATAGTGATAAAAGTCACTATGCAGGTCCATTTTTCCACTTGGGTGTTCTGAGCAAACTGGGTACAAGAGTGGTGGTCTTTCGCGAGGTTGATGGTGATGATATGGTTGTGGTTTAGTCGTAAGGTTCGCCGAAGTACGGTGAAGTGGTGGTGGTGTTGCTCGGCTCCATTGTTTTTACAGAGAGAAGAAAGGGATACTTTGAGGGAAAGAGAGAAGAGAGAGAGAGAGAGAAATGAGAATTGAAAAAGAGAGAGGTCCAGGAGATTAGGGGACACGGGATGGGGAGAGAATGGGAAATTACCAAAATGCTCTTCACGTTCATAGTTCCGTAAAATTTTAACTGTAACTCCAAATTCGCTTCCGTTTGCACCTACGCGTTGGTACCGTTGAGTAATTTAAGAATACGATAAAATAATAGCTCATATGCGTCACTAAAAGATGGTCAACTAAAGTCAACAATCTCGCCTCTAGGGCATTTTCGTCAATTCATTATTTTAAAATTAATAAATTCGTAAAACTAGAGACAAGTTGTCACATTTGTGGTAGACAGTTTCGCTTTCTCAATGTGAGGGATCAAAGATAATGATCAATCAGTCTCCTAAATACTCACATAAGTACAAGATGAAATTGTTTGTTGCTAAAAAAGCATTGACCTCCACCAAAATTGAAGTTCCTTATTTAGTATCTTTGACAAACTTTTGACCATGTTGTGTAGGGATGTTGCATTCCAAATTACTTCTCAATTATGAAATATTTGGAAAATAATACGTGAAATTATATTAAACTTAGAATTATCTACGTACTGAATAATACACACACATATATATATATATAATTTGTAAAAGAAAAGAAATGAATGTAAGAAATCTAAAAGGTGTTTTAATATCTTATCCTTCTGTGTGTTTGCCCTTTTGGCACATACCTAGATAAAAACACGTCGAATTTTGAGCTCTTGACAGCATCATCATATACAGATGTATGAAGCTACCAGGTGTTTCACCGCAAGGCGTCAAGGACACCGTGGAGTCAGGGACTCTGAATGATACTGGCACGATTGCACTTTTTAGTTTCGGTTGCCTTTTTATCCACTTTTTCTTGGACTTTATGTTTTTTTGGGTTTTTTTTTTTTTTTTAGAAGAGGAATGACATTCCAAGGCAGAAGCCGAAAAAAAAAAAAATTGGCAAACTAACCTTTTAATATACGATTCAACTTCAGGCGGTAGAAGTAGAACACTTTAGTTTTCTCCAAGGCCTCAACAACTTGTGATACAAAATTTAAAATTAAGGTTTTGTTTGGTAACATTTCATTATAGTTTTTAGTTTTAATTTGTTAAGTTATAGATTCGAAAGAAGTATATATTTTCTCTAGTGAAGAATGAAGAAGGGCGAATGACAAATAATAGAAGAATTGTGAACGAAATTGTATGAAAATGACACACAAAATAAACAAAAACTAAGAACCAAAAAAATAAAAACTTTTAAAATTTGTGATCACTTTCAAGCTTTTTGTTTTTTTGATATTCTCCGTCACTTCTTCCTCATCCTTCCACAGATGTAAGAACTTGGGTGTATCTTTTTCAAAGTTACGATCATTAGTTGATGAAAACTTCAAAAAACCAAATCTACGTGCTTCTTGTTTGGACGGAGATTGATGCATTGACTTTGCAACTTGAACATATGCAAGGTCTAAAATATCGATAATATCCTAATATTTCTATCGAAATTTCTGTGTTTTTGGACTACCAATATTTCCGATATTATCGATATTTTATACCTTGAATATATGTCAATGGTTTCACCAACTTCATAAGCCCCACATAGGAGTGAGAAATAGTTTGCCTTATCTATTTCCTTTCCAAAAATCAATTAAAAATTAAAAATCTTATCCAAATGTTGTCTCGACTAAGCATTTTAGACGAAATTATTTGAACGTTTCTGTTTAATAATAAATTAATTATAATACTCAACTTTTTCTCTGCATAATACATTATTAATTTATACAACAGGCATAATTAAATAAAAACATCAAAATAGAAGTTAATTCATTCTTTTTTATAAGTTGATTTTGTTGTCTCCCTTCAAATTTTTAATCGTCACTCGTAATTCACGTAAATTTGCTGCACCACTCCACGCTGGCAATTGCATTTCAGGCCAACTGTCCCAACAATCTCCAAATGTTATCCTCACCCGCAGGCCGTCACCATCACCTCTCGCGAAAACGACTTGTGCCACCTGCCATCCTCATCACATCAATTATCCTTTCTGGATAAAATTCCAGTCAAAATAATCACCCCCTCAAACCTCCACTACTTACAGTGCGTCCTCATCCCACAACCGTTGGATTTAACGACAAATTATAAACATGGAAACCAACCGTCTAGATTTGTTCGAATTTACGAAGTTGGTTGTACATCCAAGATGCGGCGTCAAGTACAGTTTGTGCATTTGCCGCGTTTTACAATGCAAAACAAAAGTAAAATAAAATCTCATTATATATAATTTAATTTATTAACCCGATGATTTGATCTAATTATTCCAAAATCGTCAAATTAAGTACGCACATAGAGCCGGCCGTTCACGGTGGAGTCGGAAACCGCGTCGTCAAACCCAACACAGCGGCATTTGGCGCCAGACACTGGAGCAAAAATGGCCGAGTCTGTCGAGAAGGTTCTCTCCGTCAATGGATTGACGGTCCGTTTGTACGGACCGAACCACTTGTTCTGCACATAACGGTTCTTCCGCCACGGAGGCACGGAGAGATCTGTGCTCTTCAACGATCTCTTTGCCGCGTCGCACGTGACCCGAACTATACGCTTCAGGTCCTCCGAGCTGCCAACGAAGTTTCTGGGCAGAAGTTGCAGCAGCCGCGAGTACTGGCTCGACGGCCGAGCGATTTCGAACTGGGCGGCGAAGTCGAGGTCCACGAAGTACCGGCTCTGCCACATGGAGGAGCCCGATTGGACAGGAACGACGTCGATGAACTCGTAGCTCCCGGAGGTGATGTTGCCGGAGGAGGTCCATTTCGTCTTGCAGATCGCCGCATTGTGTCCCAATCCCCTCAGAAACGACATCACGCTCCGCCGCAGAGCCGACTTGCTGCTGCCGCCGCCGTTGGATCTCAAACACGCGAACGCCTCCTCCGCCTGGGAGACGTGAGAACGGAGCAGCTTCAGGTACGGGTCCGCATTTCCCGAAACGGCCACGGACCTAAGGACGGAGTCGATCGCGTCCGCGTCGGAGGCCGAGTCGACTCGGTCCGAGTCGGACTCGTTGTCGGGAAAACCAGCGGTGGACGACTCGTCGTCTTGGAGGAAGCGGTGGACGAGCTCGGAGAGGCAGGGGGAGTTGTAGTGGCCGGAGTGCTCGCTTCCGCTGCTGACATCACTGAGTCCGGAGCTGTATCCGCCGACTAGTCGCGCTTTCACCCGATCGTCGAGCGGGTAAGTGACCCTCTTCGATCTGGTTCTAACAAAACCAGCCATTATTGATTAAACAGTTAATCGAACTCGAAACCTCGGAAGAGCGATTAACTTGCTATCGAAAAGTATGAGCAGGGGAGTTCGGGAGAAACTGAATAGGTGGGACGAATTTATAGGGGTGGAAAAATGGGAAGCGTTTGGAAGGAATAAAAATGGGATATTCGGTTTTAAAGTGGTTGGTAACTTAGTGTTGGGGAGAGAGAGAGAGGATATCCGAGGGGGAGTGGTACAGGTGGCGGCATATCCAGTGGCACCTAGGGTGGTTTATTCGAGTGTGTGACGCGGAGGGTGTAGCCGCTGAAACTAGTGACCGCCTTGTGGTTAAGGATGGTTATGGTGGGGTAGGGGGTTGTCGCCCACGAGACTGGCACGTGATTGAATGGGTGTCTGGAGTTAACTACTCCTCTTGGTTCGTGTTTGGAATGTGGGATTCTGGATGGATAAGTATTAGAAAGATGCCAAAGGATCATCTCTCTAACATTTCATATATGTTGGTCTGGGTCCAAGTCATTTATTGAGGTTTGAACTAGAGAGGACGCGTTCCATGCTAAATTAGTGTACTTAATACATTACAGGTTTGGCTTACAATTTTTACTTTTTAATGTAATATATCGTTGTATAAAATAATTATTATTTTATACATTGGAACGTAAGTTACGTTAGCACAATTTTAAGAATAAGTAAACACTAAAAGAATACACACTTGTAAATGTCTGATGCTGTGTAGTTGTAAACAAACAACCCATATTTAGATTGCATTACGCTAGTCTCCAAATGTGTGTGTCTGTGTGTGTGTGTAGTCTGTTTACGAAAGAGTAGAACAAATGTGTTTGAAGCCGGGAATCAAATTACCAGGCCCATAGATCGCTCTGTCCCTCATTCCTTAATAAGTCATATATGCTCAAAGTTTGATGACTTGACATGATGAAATTGGGATACTAAACCGGACAATTTCAATTCCAAAATATCACCGATAACAAATCTCCATTTGTTTAAGGGAGTTTCTATGAATTTAGATAAACTGAGTTTCAATCACTGATGTTTTGTTTAAACAATGTTGTTATTTCTATTTTTCTTATCACGTAACTCAATGTAACGATATTGTAAAGTAGGTGCTATTTAGTGAAGCAATTGGTGGGAAGGGTGGGAGTGAAGTAGGTAGTGAGATATATTTATGGGTTGGGGTTTTATATTTTAAATATTTTCAATTGGATTATGATAAAACAAAACTATTAGCTACATGATCCCAATAAAACTAGGTGTGTGTGTATTTATATATATTTTACAATTCTTAGGGCTGGTTTGGTATTGCTGTGCTTTGAAAAAAAACTGCTGTGTGAATAAACGGCTATACTGTAAGAATAAGCGGCTGTGAAATAAATCAGCAGAGTGTTTGGTAAACTTTTTTGTAAATGTGCTTTTGGAAAAAAAAAAAGGAGTCTGATAGTGGGTCTTTTCATTAAAGGAGCACTGTAGCTCCGTGTGCTTTGAAAAAAAACCAGTTTTCCAAAGCTGCAAATAGCAGCTTCAGCTTTTTCCTTTTATTTTAGCTTATTCTCACAGCAGCTTCCAAAATAAGCCTTTTTTTTTTCAGTTTACCAAACACCTAAAACCCTCACAGTTTTTTTTCATGAGTGCTTTTTTTTTAAGCACCTCACTCCCAAACCACCCCTTACTCTCTTGTGGTTGTGGGGCATTGGAATTATTCCAAGGGTTTAAACCATTATATTCTTTGTGGCTAAGCTCAGGAAATTGAAAATTCGGACCCGTATGTCTCATCCAACCTAATTCTTAATATTATCAGTTTATCTGAAATTCGAGCTTGGTGTGGATTACTTTTGAAGGACGAATCATGTCGACATAAACGTTGTGTCAATCTTCTTCTTAAACATAAATTATGTCTCTTGGTGAGTGGAAAGGGTAAGAATTTAGATCATGAGTTTAATAATTCAATTGGTCATCTTGAACCAACCTTTTTCTGTGGGAACTTTCCTCGACCTCCAAGTAACAGTTTTGCTTGACTGGTTGAGGAAAATGTATTCACAGTTCAATCCATTAGGATAAGGGCTTAAGGCTAATAAAGTTGATTAACTAGCAAATTTTTTATCAAAATTAGTTAGCAACTAAATAATTGTTTACCCCATCAAGAAAATGCTATTTACAGCATATTCCCAAACGCTATGAAAATGCCAACATTGATATCATTTCAGGAATGCTATGACACGTTCACTTCTATTTTGCCCTGGACTGACATATATAGTCTTTTTTTTTTAGTACATCGATATTTTTACATTAAGAAGAGGAGGAGTTCGGCTAAGCCACACAATGGGTAGCCTAATTGGGTATCAAATTCACCATGCAAGAGATTCGAACCTAAGACCTTTCACTTCCAAGTGAAAAGGAATACCAACAAACCGTAGTACTGAGTGACAATTGACATAGCTTTTTAGTGCTATTATATCAACACAATATTATTTATACTCAAAATTAATAATTTGGACTAAATCACACAATGTATATCAAGATAGTCCATTCATCGTAAATTAAGTACAACTATTATAACATGTTCAAACGCTATCTACGTGACATTGTGGTGTATAGTACTATAGTGCCAATTGAAACAGATTGATGCTAGCGAGAACAAACCATATTTTGTACATGCTGTGGTAGTTGATAGCTGAATTCCTTACTCAGTCATTAAAAAATGAGCTTAACCATCAACTACCGTATTATGTTATTTAAAAATAAAAAATAAAAAAAAATCTAAATCTAATCTCATTAGCATTTTCTATTAAAATAGGGTTCCATTCTATAAAGGATCTGCATGCATTAAAAAAACAGTATAGCGTTGGCATTTTGCATTTCGCGCCGGAATATTCTACGAGAAATAAAGATCACTGTGAATTTGTTGGCCCCACATTAAAAAAAGTACTGTAGTACATGTACAGTTTTGTCCAAAATATGTCGACATGATTTCGACACCATTGCTTAAAACCTTAATTCTCATGGAGTGAAGAAATAAGTTACTCTTGCTTCTACGCGTGCGTGCTTCCAATGCACAATCTCAATGTGAAAAAAAATAACAAAAAACCAACTTTCTTTAGTATTTACAAGTACTTAGAATTCATTGGAAAGAATTTTTAAAAAGATTGGAAGCATTTTAGAGAAAATAATTTTGGATTTTAAAAGAACTCGAAGTGTTTTTTTACAAGAAACAATAGTTATGTGATTTTTACAAGAAGCATTTAAGTGTTTTTTTGAGGATTTAATTATATTGTAATTAAGAATTGGTTTAAAAAATATTTTCACGAAAAACAGTTTCAACCATTCTAAAAATACTTCAAGCGAGCCTTAGTGTCAATATATATATAGTCATAGTCATTAGATTTGATATGTAATCTTTGATCACTTAGTTTAAGCCTTTAAATAAATTTCAAAGTGAAATAAGTACATGTAGATACTAAAACAAAAAGGGTAACGCTAAGGAAACTAAATTTGTACATAAAATTTTTAAATTAAATGATGTGTCACCTATAGGTATGAGCACATTTGTCGACGCTTAAGTAATAATCCAATAATAACAACCACATCATTTTATTTGCAAATTTTATTTAAAAAATTTGATCACCTTAACATTATCCAAACAAAAATCGTGCTTTCACTTATCATAAAGCGCAAAGCCTAATTTTTGCACCAATTTTTTTTTCTTACATAGTTGTAGCACTTAGTTTAACAAGTTCATGTTTCTCTATTAGGTTAAAGACTAATGGCATTGTTTGATTCGATTACATATAAAATAAAAAGTGAAGTCATAGTGTTGAGGAAGCCAGTCTATGCATGAGGTCGAAAAAAGCTTGGAAGTGTAGTGACATGATGAAGGATGATTGTGTCGGGATTCCCTCCTTATAGTGGAGTCCTTTGGCTATGTGTAGCGACTTTCCGATGTTTCCATATCTGAAAAGATAAAGTGAAGAGACATGTATTATGTTTCATCTACTAAACTTACTTTTACTATTATATAATACCTTTTACAAAATTATTATTCACACTTTAAAATTTAGGATAACGTTCATTTTACTATTTTAAAGTATCGTGGTTTTCAAATTTTTATATATTAAGTTTTTATTTTTTATCCCAGTCTATACCTAAAGTTATATTTTCTCCTAGAACAAATTTCTGTTAGGTTGACCGTTAGTAACTCCGTTAAAGTGTGATGTGATTTTCACGTGGATGATGATTGTGCATCCACATGTTAATGTGGCTCCACGTGGTTACAAAAATTAATTGTTGTAAGTACTGTAAAATGGAGAGAGTGAAATGTGAATGTGTCACTGCTTCAATGTATCAAATCAACAATGGAGAGTCAAATGAATGGTTATGGACAGCTTCTCTTGGGGATGTGTTTGGGCCCAAAGTAATTTAGCTAAGTTTGAATTGATGAGGTACGCTTGAAGGCCAAGGGTGGATTCGGCTAAGTCTTGGTTCAATAAGGAGTCTTAAAAGTTAAAGATGGCATAAGAATGTTCATAATATTATGAGGAACAAGGGACAAATTGTATGCCAAAAGATGGATAGGTTTAGAATCCCAGGTCTGGTAGGAGTAATTGAGTTAATCCAGACAAGAAGATAATTCGTTCAAAATATGTCGAGGAGCTTTAGTTCGAGTGGACTCTACCTCGGCACTAGGTAAAAGCTGCCACTATAAATAGAAGATGATGTGCAACGTTCAGACCCTCTTCAAATCAACACACAAATCGGCCCTACGCAAACTCTCACTGTATGTGAAACCATCTCATCTTTGAGAAAAACACAGACCTTTCTAACTTTGTCAAGCACATCTTCAGTTAGGTTTAACAACACTTTGGTTGGCAACCGCCGACACTTGAGTTAGGACTAACAGCACGGGAGCCGTAAAATCAGGCGACCGAGGAACACCTTTAGTTAAGTTTAACAACACTGCTTTGAGACTGACTGGTTATTTATCCAAGTCTCAGTCAACAAGGAATCTTAGAGTCCTTGTTGGGATAGGTCACTTCATTAAAAGCTAAAACTATGAGTGGATATTCACAAGTATATTTCAGAGTTCGGTATTTTGACTGCTGAACCACATTTACAATCAAGACACTTATCTCTTTTGAGTACTTGTGTTTGCATGGTCTGGTACTGATTCGACGCACTTATATGTTGAAAGTATGCCCACAAAACCACTCATTTGATGTAATAACTTTTGGAATACTTATTGTATTAAACTTTTATAAGTTTAATAAAGGGCGAATCTTATTGTTAATCACTATTTATTGTATTATGTGTTTAAGCAATAAGGGAATCCAAGGAATGTATTTGATATAAGAGATAAGTGATTTAAGTAAGTTAGATTATCGAGACCTTTCTCTTATGTTCATTCCTAAAACGTTCCTAGCCATATGATTGCCAATTGGGCATTGACAATCCGTTAAGGCTAGTATGTGTTATGTCGACTCAAGCGTGAGTATGACTAGTCTCAAGTCATTTAGTGTTGGACACTAAGACAAACACATAGGTGCTTGAAAGAGTAATCAAGTACACTGAGCAACGATCAAAAGAGAGTTCGAACATACATGTCATGTAAGAACTCAATAGTTGCAATATGCAAAGTAGTCATTTGACCTGAGGCATCATAGATGTCTAATGGTTAGGTCCTTGATCTTTGATCATGTCAAAGGCATTCCATTGGAGTGTCCACGACATTGTTGGGGTCAAGCTATCTAGTCATGTAGGCATATGAATGCACAACAAGGGATCTCTAACCTTCCATGGTGGTAGGAGAATACTCTAAGATATGATTCGAGAGTCTTTGGCCAAAGCATATGAATATGACTTAGGAAGTTTGTTCCAAATCTTATTCAATTGAATTATATAGAGAAGTATCACATTGGATAGTAGTCATGAAACAAACTATCACTCAAACAATGTGATTAAGAGTATTGTATTAGAGAAGGACCGTATTGCATTGTAGTTGTAACTGGATAGGTTCTCCAACCACTTCTACTTAGCTTGGGTAACCATGACATGCTGCTAGGTGTCACTCATGGTTTGTGGAAGCCCTAAAGATTAGCAAACACTAATTTTGAGGGAGAATTGAAATGTGGTTTCAATTCACAATCGATCGTTAAGAGTAACAATCGCCCACTACCTCGCTAAATGGAACCTAATGGATCGTACACCGAGTAAGGATGAAAGTGAAGAAATCAAATGAAATGGATATGCAATTAAGTGGTTTAATTGAAAAATGGTCAAAGTTAATTAAATAGTTAATTAATTATATGAAATGTTCGTATTGGGCTTTTAAGTTGGTTTTGGGCTTCGGGGCCCAAAAGCGTTTTGGTCCACAAGGCCCATTATGTTTAAGTTGTATGACAACCAAAACAAAATGGGCAATTAGCCCAATAACAAAGGGAAGGCCGGCCATTAGGGTGAATGATGCAAACTTGGATTAATTACAAGTTTGCCACTCACTTGTAATGAAGTATAAAAGCAACTTTATAGCTTTATGTTCATTAGGGTTTTCTTGATGGAAAAGAGGTGAAATTTTTTCTCTCTTTTTATCTATAGAGGCCGGCCACTTAGAGGAGTTTTAGCTAGCAATCTATTCTTCTCTAAGTCATCCATTTCATCTTCACACTACATCCTTGGTGTGGAGACTTAGAGACATCAAGCTTTTGGTGTTTTGGAGATTCTATCCTCAAATCCTCAAAGGAAGATCCAAGAAGCAAGGAGGTGACTTGAAGGCCCTCCACTTGGGTGAATCCCTTGTGTAATCAAGGATGAGCTTCAAGGGTAAAGAAACTCTAAATTTTTCCTTCTCTTTAATGTTGTTAAAGAGTTTATTGGTTCACCATATACTAGGCTTTGAAAGTCATGGGTTTTATGAATTGTTTTTTAATGCATGCCTACTTTAATGTGTTAATAGTTTGCATATGTATTCAAATGTTCTTACTTATTCTTAGTTAGGACAAAATTTTTCCTTCATTATATTTGCATAAATATAATTATAGTAGCCAAGCCTGGTGCCGACGATTCATGAACTTCGAAGAAACTAGCAACCTTGTCTTCAGGCTCTAGAACCCAGAGGCCGATACGAGTTCCTTCTTGGGCCGCAGTCCCAAGACACAAAAGTCAGCAACGCGTTTGATATCACCACCACATTCGTTCACTCACTGACCGAGCTCATGTTGTGCTATGATAGCACCAAGCCTTATGGAACCAACTCAAGCTAACCCACAAGAAATATATCAAATGGAATGCAAGAACAAAATATAAAAGACACCAAGATTTTAACGAGGCCCTTCAACAGTCAGTGTAACTGGAGTACGTCCTCGGAGCAGTAGGAGCTCACCCAATAATCCACTGTCAACCAAATGGGAGTTTACAAAGTGTTGGCAAGCTTACAACCCAAAAACCCCAATACAACCAATAGCTCTCACACACCAAAGAAACAAATAGAGAAAGAAATATTGTGAATAGTTTCTTCTCTGTACAAAGCTCAAAGCTATTATAACAACAACTACCTTGGTGGGTGATTACTAACCAAAGAGAAGAGCACCTTCTTCTTTTTTTCTGCTCTCAGTTTTCTGTTTTCTACAGCTGCCTTTGCTCTCTCAAAGATGGGCTTCTAAAACAGAAAATGGTGTACTCTACCTCTCTCACTTCCGTATGCTCACATTCATCCATCATAAGACACCCAATAAACAAAACCAATAATAAGGCTACTTGCTAGCCTTTACCTCTTTTTCTACAAACATCATCATAACCTTTTTTTTCTTTTCAACAAACATAATGATGTTGTCTTCCTTATTTTGTTTATTTTATTTAGCCAAAAGTTGGCCACTTGGCCACTAATTCAACAATTCAGTCGTCGAGTTGTCATGCCCCACATTCAACCGAATGATGTAATTAGTTCAATAGCTATTCAGCATGCGCACCATGTAGGTTAAGTAGTTTTTAGAATCAACAGGATGACAAAATAATTTGTTGCTCGAGATAATTGAGGACCTACAACAATAACGTTTATATATATATATATGAACACAAGCTATACACTCAACTACATATAACTTCGAAACCTTCGCGTCTGAATACAAAGTTCTTTCATAGGAAAACTTGTTCGATCGAAGCGTGTCTGCACACCATTTTTAAGCATGATTTTGCTCTCCAAAGATGATACCCCAGCGTGCTGGATATCAGGTAATCAGGTTATGGACAATGTCTTTGCTTTTAAAACCTGTTCTTTGGAATTAAGTAGCTTGTCATCGTTGTTGATAAAAAGTTCAGATTCTATAGAAATTTGTTCGAACTTCCTTGTACGAGATTTGGATATTGGGAGAGGTTTCCAATCTGAAAGGTTCATTAAGTTGGTTCTCACCGTTGCTGCAAGAAGGACTGTAATGTTCGCAGGGCATAAAGGGGGAGGTCATAAGTGTCTATACAGTAAAATTTGATTTTCGATGACTATAATCTCGTGGAATCGTCTTGCCCGCCTTTAGTTGTGATGTCACAACGACGATACCTTTCCTTTGGGCGAATAATTAATGATATTCGCTCATTCCTCCAAGCTTTTTTTCTCAACCCAAACTCAGTCTTGTTCGACGAGAAGCAAATTAGGCAGCACATAAAATTGCAAGAGCAGGACTTGGGGTGCAATAGGAGGTGGCTTAGTTTGAGGAATCACCGGATACAGTAGCAGAAATCTTGATTGAGGATAGTTCTATTGAATTATTACATTTATCTACTATGATGTAATGGTGGCCTCTTTTTCCTTGAGTCCAGTTTGAGAGTCCGGAGAATGGTTTTTTTTTTTTTTAGGGGTTCACTCCTTTAACATTCTATCCTCTTGTACATTTTATCGATATTTCTAGGGTGGGAAAAAAATATTCCAAATTACCCGAACTTGACCGAAAAATCTCGAAAAGTTTGGTAACCCACCGAAAAAATCTCAATATTTTCGGTATGGGAATTGGGAGCTGGTTGCCAAAGTGTTTGGTAATCCCGAACCAATATATATGTATGTGTGTGTGTCTATATATATATGTTGCAGTCATATTTAGAATAGGAATGTGATTGTGTAAATCTTAGTAGATCTAGGAATATCTCTTATATTCCTATTAGGAGTTGATTACCTATTAAAAGTTGTAATCATAAAAGGTTAAGGTTTTTACCTATCATACTACTATAAATAAAGGCACAATGGGGTGATACAACACACACCTCACAATTAAATCTCTCTTCTCCCTCTTGCTACCATTGGCCCCTTCTCTCTCTAATCCCTTAGATAGCTCAGTTAAATAGGCCTACAACACATTATCAGCACGCTCTTGCCAAAAGCTGAGGAATTGACGGATCGTAGGAGGAGACTATCTTCCACAAAATTCAAAGGCTCTTCTTTGTTTTCTGCTAATCAGGTACGCTTAAAATAAAGGAAGATATTTGAAATGTCCACGAAGCATGAAAACATTCCCCAAAAAGCATGAACCCCTCTATGTTTATATTTTGCTTTCCTAAACCCTATATATATATATATATATATATGTTTCATGCATTGCGTTGGGCACTGTGTGACACCACCATTACACTGTTGGGTTTTTTGGCTCAAAATTAGGATGATGCAATAAATTAGGTTTGTGTTACCTATTTGGTTTTGGTATCCTATTTGGGTTTGGTTTTGACTTCTTAGTTAGTTTCCTTGGTGGAGAGATTTTGTTAATTACCTATTTGTGGGTTTGGATTTATTTCCTATTAGGATTCCTATTGTAACCTAAGTCATATGCACTATAAATAGGACCTTAGGGTTAGTGTATTTAGTGTGGCTCATTCGTGTGGCAATTTGGTGAGAGTCAATTTGTGAATTTGTGAGTTAGAGAGCAATTTGGGAGAATCTTCTCCGTTAGGTTTGGGTTCTCTACTCGTTTGGTTTAGGGTTTGTAATTTGTGGGATTTGGGTTGTGAGAGTTTAAACACTTTTTTGTAATCTCCGTTTGTTTAGTGAAATTCCTCATCGTGCTTTGCATGTGGAGTAGGCTTTACGCTGAACCACGTAAATCTCTTGTGTCAGTTTGAGATTGTTTGTTTTAGCTTTCACCTACTACGTTGATATTTGGTACTTTGTTATAATTCGCTTCCGTTTGCGCATAAAAGTACAACAAGTGGTATCAGAGCCCAGGTTTCGGCTTGGGCTTTGTTTGGCAGTCACTATGAAGCCTTCTGTGTCATCGGTGAAAGTTGATATTGAAAAGTTCGACGGCAATGACTTTGGTATTTGGCAATTGAAGATGCATGCTTTATTAGTTCAACAAGGGCTTTTGAAAACGCTAAAGGGTGTGAAGGCTTTGCCGGATTCGTGGACTGATGAAGAAAAAGAAGACGTTATGGAACGGGCACTTGGAGCAATCTTCCTGACTTTATCGAATGAAGTCTTGCGTGAAGTTGGTAGCATCAAATCTGCACCGGAGTTGTGGATAAAATTGGAGAGCTTGTATATGAACAAATCCCTTGCTAAACGGTTGTATTTGAAGAAAAGTTTGCATACTCTTCGTATGGATGAAGGTACGTCAATTAATAAGCATGTTGATGAATTCAATAAACTTATGATGGATTTGAAAAGTGTGGACAACCAAATTAGTGATGAGGATTATGCGATAACTTTGTTGTGTTCTTTATCTCCTTCGTATGAACACTTTGTCGATACCATGCTATTTGGTAGAGAAAGTCTTAGTTTGGAAGATGTTAAAGTCCCTTTGAATTCTAAAGAGCTAAAGAATAAAATGTCTGACACACAAGATGGAGCTTTGGTAGTTCAAGGAAGGAATAAGGAAAGGAGCAAACTTGGAAAGAACACTTGTAGCTATTGTTATAAGGATGGTAATTGGAAAGTAGATTGCCCTAAACTCAAGGGCAAAAATAAGTTGTTTGATAAATCTTTTGCTAGTGTTGATGCAAACATTGCAGAAGATCGTTGTTCTGAACTCCTCTCAAGGTTATGTGAAGAGGTGGAGCTTGGTACTCAAGCTCTTTGGGTGGAGTGCAATTCGCACTTTTTGTTCGTATGTTCAAGCTTTTACTTGGATTTTGTTTTGTATTTGTTAGTTTCCATAATGGAATTTGTTGGAGAAGGCGTTGGAGGAAATTTCAAGTTTGAAGACTTTTGGATTTTTTGAGTCTAGGTGGAGATCAGTTTTGAAAGAATTTGGTGCACGTTTGCGTTTGTATTTTGGTATCCCAAAATTTGGAAGTTTGCTAATTTCTCGCCGAGGTGGAGATTGTTGGGTTTTTTGGCTCAAAATTAGGATGATGCAATAAATTAGGTTTGTGTTACCTATTTGGTTTTGGTATCCTATTTGGGTTTGGTTTTGACTTCTTAGTTAGTTTCCTTGGTGGAGAGATTTTGTTAATTACCTATTTGTGGGTTTGGATTTATTTCCTATTAGGATTCCTATTGTAACCTAAGTCCTATGCACTATAAATAGGACCTTAGGGTTAGTGTATTTAGTGTGGCTCATTCGTGTGGCAATTTGGTGAGAGTCAATTTGTGAATTTGTGAGTTAGAGAGCAATTTGGGAGAATCTTCTCCGTTAGGTTTGGGTTCTCTACTCGTTTGGTTTAGGGTTTGTAATTTGTGGGATTTGGGTTGTGAGAGTTTAAACACTTTTTTGTAATCTCCGTTTGTTTAGTGAAATTCCTCATCGTGTTTCGCCTGTGGAGTAGGCTTTACGCCGAACCACGTAAATCTCTTGTGTCAGTTTGAGATTGTTTGTTTTAGCTTTCACCTACGACGTTGATATTTGGTACTTTGTTATAATTCGCTTCCGTTTGCGCATAAAAGTACAACATACACCCCTACCGTGGCACCATCGAACCATCACTGACCTAAAGCCCAATCATATGGACCACATGGCATCAGCTTTTTGGCTTGCTGCACTAACGCAGACATCCTGTAATACCCTAATAAATTTAAAATATATGAAAATGTAGAAAAATTTATCGATAAGTGGAAAATGCCCCTCGTTGATTAAATGTAATTTTACGAGGACATATTTTATCGTATTTCTTGACATATATGGATAGAGTTCGATCCTAAGAGAGTATAGGAAAAAATCGTTCGTGAAATGGAGTTATAACGAAGAAGTTATAAATGAGCAAAGTCAGGGGTGAAATGGTAATTTGACCATAATATGGATTTCTCCAGATAATTTTGGTGAAGCCACGTGGAGGGCTGGGAGAGAAAGGAATGGGCATTGCCCAATTAGAAACCAAGCTAGGGAGGGAAAGGACAGAACCAGAAAAAAAAAAAAAAAAAGGAAGGGAACCGGGTTTCCTCAACTCGCGTGACCCGACCCAATATTCAAAATCCCGACACCGATTCTGGCATCCTTCTAGTGAACTGGGCATCGCCATGACCACCAAACGACTCCACGTCGTCCTAGCTTCCAATTCCACCCAAGCTGGATGGCGGTGGGTGACCATTTCACGATGAACCAACCCCGTCTTCTCCAGCGAGTTCAAGGGCACCCACAGCGTTTTCTGCCATTTCTGAAGCCAACTCCAACCACCACCACTATCAATGGACTCCTTGTGAACCCAGGATTATGTCCCAAGCTTTGGTTGGGACGTTGGAGCTTAGAAATTGTCGAATCGAAAAGAACCCATTTCAAGGGTTTCCGATGATCCCTACCGAATTTGAGGTGTTTCCCGGCCAAATTGGATTTCGACCTAGGTATGAAAATTACTCCCCTTGTTAAGATCTTCATTTTTATAAATTTTAAGAATTTTTAGAAGTAGTTGAAAGTCGGGACGGTTGACTGCGACGCACGGCGGCGGGTGGCTAGATGACTGTCAATACTATTTTTGGGCTAAATTAAATGTCCTGAGTTCAATTTTGATATTCGTATGATGTAAGTTGATCATTTGAACCTAAATTCACTACGATAGGTTTCTTGGTCAATATATGAATCGACGATCTAACCGTTGGATCGTCACCAAACTTTGATACATTAAAATACATAATATTTGAGTTCTCACTTTTCTCCTTAGTCTATGAGTTTTTCCCCATGCCTTGGATTTTACCATAGCAAGGTTTGTGAGTTTTACTACCAATGCATACTTTTTTTTATATTTGAGACTCGCGTTCACCCGTTGTGCCGATGACTTCATCAACTATTCTACCTTATCTGTTGAAGATATGATGCAATGGTTTGTTTGAGTATTTATACACTCAAGGGGGAGTGTTACAATCATATTTAGAATAGGAATGTGACTGTGTAAATCCTAGTAGATCTAGGAATATCTCTTATATTCCTATTAGGAGTTGATTACCTATTAAGAGTTGTAATCCTAAAAGGGTAAGGTTTTTACCTATCCTACTATTATAAATAAAGGCACAATGGGGTGATACAACACACACCTCACAATTAAATATCTCTCTTCTCCCTCTTGCTAACGTCGCCTCCTCTCTTTCTAATCCCTTAGATAGCTTAGTTAAATAGGCCTATAACAATATTATATTTATTAGCATAAATAAGCATTGATTCGATTGATTAAATCTCAACCGTTGGTAAACAACTCACTCTCTCTCATCACTCAAATTAGGTCTGTAGACTCTGCACGCTGTCTCTCTCTCACTTAGACCCCTTGAATCTCTCTGCACTCTCTCATTTCCTCCTCCGCTATGTCATAAGTCAACAGACTTAATACTCTCTCCAATCTCTTAAATTGTCTCCACACTCTCTACTATCCCCCTCCATCAATAAATTCAACACATCAGCTGTCGAGTCATCGACCACCACACCTCCATGAGTCCTCCATATTCCAGATCTAAACTTCCATAGTTCCACCTCCATCTCCCACCACAACCTCTAATGAAGGCTTATTTGATCTGAACGGTACCAAGATTCACAAAATTATTGTACCTTGATTTGGATTTGGATTTGGATTATGAAATTGTGAGTTAAGGTTTTGAACTTTCAATTTGGGGATTTAGAATTAAAATTAGGATTACTTCTTGGTATCTTTGTATTTGGTTTCAATTTTTCTACTTTTGAATTTTGATTGAGGTCTTTCTTCAATCTCTGTATTGTTGACTCTTTGGTTTTTTAGGGGTTGTCTACAAATTTGGGATTTGGGGACTATAAATTTGTTATTTGGGGATGAATTCATATGATTTCTGTGGATTGCATTCTTTCCCGATCTCGAACCGAAAAAATTAAACAACTTCGGGAATACCGAAAGTTCAGTTCGGTTTTGGGTTTTGGAATCTCATCCCAAAAAGGATCAGTTTGGAATTCGGGATTTGGGTTTTGGTTCTGAATCCTGACCCGAACCAACCCTGGACATTTCAATGAATATTGTACTTTTTCATATAAAAAAATTAAAGTAAAAGACAAATTAGATTTGAACGCTTAAACTTTACAAAATAAAAGACCAACTTTCCATATGTATTTTTGTAAGATAAATTAAAATATAAAAAATAATTACCCATTCCTATGAGCCCGTTACAAGTTCCAATTACGCACTCCGAAGGCCTATTGAAACCTGTTCTACCGTAACCTACGAATGGACTTAAGCCCAATCCAATCTGTCAACCTCGATCAATTCTGTACCATCCAAACAGCCGGACTCAAAGCCAATCCAATCAATCAAACTCTAATCCCATACAGCCCACAAAACGGACCCTTACAAGTCCTACCCTAAGCTTTTGAAGGCTTTTCTTAGGCCATATTCATTGAAATACGAAAGGAAACGCTACGGGAGAGCCGATAAGGGTTTAAGTCATGGCGACACTCACTTCAAGCGTCATGGGTTCCTTAGTAGTGATTTGTTTTAATACATATAATATTATCTGCCACTTAATTCTACGGTCTAGTGACATTTCTTTTCACTTATAATAGAGAGGTCTTAGGTTCGATTCTTGCCAAAAGAGAATTTAAACCACATTATTGTTAATTCATTGTGAGGCTAAACCCTCCCCCTCATCTTAGTGAAGATAATATCGTTTGTTCACAAAAAAAAAAAAAAAACATACAATATTATCTATACTATGGTATGAGGACAATGTGTTAAGTCTCATAATGGGTTAGCCATAATAATTTGTTTCGAATTCGCTTTTGTTGAGAATTGAAACTAAGATCTCTTTTATAAGTAAAGAGGAATACTACTAAACAGTAGTACTAAGTGGTCCTTAAGCAGTGATTTCATCCTTCAGATGTAGTGTCAGCGTGTCAGGTTTATAGACGATGTCCGTACCGTCTTTACTTTTAGGGCACGTTTGTTTGACAGGATTCGCTGGGACTGGACTGGACTAGACTATAGTCCAGTGTTTGGTGGGTACCGGGATTAGCTTTAATGAGCTTAGGTGGGATTCGCTAGGACTAAGGGGGGGCTTAGCCGTTCTTCACGAGGGATCCCAAATTCGGGCGGACTCGTAAGCCAGAGAAACCGCGTCTTCCCACATCTCACATCCCACATCGTCCTCATCTCTGCGTCTGCCCTCGTCGTCGTCCTTGCCGTGCTCCCACATCGTCCTCACGCTCATCGTCGTCCTTGCATCTGGTCGCTGTCATCTGCCTCTAGTCGGTAAGCTTCGAATCTTGGATTTTTTTTCGTCGATTTGTGTGGATTTGTTTGTGATATTAACTGAGGTTTATTTGATTTTGTTGTTTTGGGTTTGAGAAATTCATAATATACAAGTGGATTTGCAATTGAACAAATTAGGGTTTTGTTATTTAGGTGAAATTGAGATTAGAATTTGGGGTTTTCATAAGATGAAATTGAGATTAGTCTCAGGTGTGTGCTCTCTGTGTGTGTGTTTGTGTGTACTGAAAAAAAATTTGTCTGTGTGTTTGTGTGTGTGTGAGTGTGTTTGTGTGTGTGTGTGTGTATGTAATCTGTGTAACCTGTGTAATATCTGTGTGTGTGTGAGTTGTGTGTGTAAAATGTGTGTGTAATCTATCCGTGTGTGTGTGTGTAACCTGTGTTATTTGCAGTGTGTGTGTGAGTTGTGTGTGTAAAATGTGTGTGTAATATGTCCGTGTGTGTGTGTGTAATCTGTTTTTGTGTGTATGTGTGTGTAAAATGTGTGTGTGAGTTGTGTGTGTGAGTGTGAGTGTGAGTGTAAGTGTTTGTGTGTGTGTGTGTGTGTTTGTGTGTGAGTGTGAGTGTAAGTGTGAGTGTGAGTGTGTGTGCAGTGTGTGTGTGTATCCAGTGTGTGTGTGTGTGTGCAGTGTGTGTGTGAGTGTGTATGCAGTTTGTGTGTGTGTGTGTGCAGTGTGTGTGTGAGTGTGTATGCAGTGTGTGAGTGTGAGTGTGTGTGAGTGTGAGTGTGTGTGCAGTGTGTGTGTGTATGTAGTGTGTGTGTGTGTGCAGTTTGTGTGTGTGTGCAGTTTGTGTGTGTATGCAGTGTGTGTGTGTGTGCAGTTTGTGTGTGTGTGCAATTTGTGTGTGTATGCAGTGTGTGTGTGCAGTTTGTGTGTGTGTGTATGTGTGTGTCCAGTGTGTGTGTGTGTGTGTGACTGTGTTCAGTGTGTATGCAGTGTGTGTGTGCAGTTTGTGTGTGTGTGTGTATGTATGTAGTATGTATGCAGTGTGTGTGTGTATGTATGCAGTATGTATGCAGTGTGTGTGTAAGTGTGAGTGTGAGTGTGAGTGTGAGTGTGAGTGTAAGTGTGCAGTGTGTGTGTGTGTGTTTGTGTGTGAGTGTAAGTGTAAGTGTGAGTGTGAGTGTGTGTGAGTGTGAGTGTGTGTGCAGTGTGTGTGTGTATGCAGTGTGTGTGTGTGTGTGTGCAGTGTGTGTGTGAGTGTGTATGCAGTTTGTGTGTGTGTGTGCAGTGTGTGTGTGAGTGTGTATGCAGTGTGTGCAGTGTGTGTGTGTCTATGCAGTGTGTGCAGTGTGTGTGTGTGTGTATGTATGCAGTATGTATGCAGTGTGTGTGTGTGTGTGTGCGTGTGTGTGTGTGTGAGTGTGAGTGTGTGTGCAGTGTGTGTGTGTGTATGTAGTGTGTGTGTGTGTGCAGTTTGTGTGTGTGTGCAGTTTGTGTGTGTATGCAGTGTGTGTGTGTGCAGTTTGTGTGTGTGTGCAATTTGTGTGTGTATGCAGTGTGTGTGTGCAGTTTGTGTGTGTGTGTATATATGCAGTGTGTGTATGTGTGTGTCCAGTGTGTGTGTGTGTGTGACTGTGTTTAGTGTGTGAGTGTGAGTGTGTGTGTGTGTATGCAGTGTGTGTGTGTGTGCAGTGTGTGTGTGAGTGTGTATGCAGTTTGTGTGTGTGTGTGCAGTTTGTGTGTGAGTGTGTATGCAGTGTGTGTGTGTCTATGCAGTGTGTGCAGTGTGTGTGTGTCTATGCAGTGTGTGCAGTGTGTGTGTGTGTGCGCAGTGTGTGTGTGTGTATATATGCAGTGTGTGAGTGTGAGTGTGTGTGTGTGCAGTGTGTGTGTAAGTGTGAGTGTGTGTGTATGTATGCAGTGTGTGTGTGTATGTATGTAGTATGTATGCAGTGTATGTGTATGTATGCAGTATGTATGCAGTGTGTGTAAGTGTGAGTGTGTGTGTATGTATGCAGTGTGTGTGTATATATGCAGTGTGTGTGTGTGTATGCAGCATGTATGCAGTGTGTGTGTGTGTGTGCAGTGTGTGAGTGTGAGTGTGTGTGTGTGCAGTGTGTATGCAGGGTGTGTGTGTAGTGTATGCAGTGTGTGTGTAAGTGTAGTGTATGTAGTGTGTGTGTGTGTTTGTGTACTGTGTATGCAGTGTGTATGTATGCAGGGTGTATGCAGGGTGTATGCAGTGTGTGTATGTATGTATGCACTGTGTGTGTACTTGCAGGGTGTGTGTGTAGTGTATGCAGTGTATGTGTGTAGTGTATGTAGTGTGTGTAGTGTATGCAGTGTATGTAGTGTGTGTATGTATGTACTGTGTTTGCAGTGTGTATGTATGTACTGTGTATACAATGTGAATGTTTTGTATTGTGTGGGGTTGATGCTGAATTGCAATTTGTTGTGGTTGTTGGTTGCAGAGAAGAGGAGCATAAACGGAAGGCTAAGGCTAAGGCTACTGCATTACAGGTGTCCTTTAATTTCCCTTTTCACATGCAATGCCTAGCAATGATAGCAATCCTCATACTAGTGTTCTTAGACACATGTTTATAGATGTATAAGAGTAGAACATTTTGAATATGATGCCTCGGGTTAATGAAAACTTTTTTTTTTCAACGCCATATGTATATTTGTTGCCTCGGGTTAATGATTTAGTTAATTTGTTTTTTTTTTTTTTTTTGTTTGGATAGATATGGATCGAAGGAAGCTTTTATTGATCTTATTGTTAGAGATGTCTTATTTGGAAACAATTTGTATTTGTACGATTCTTGTGGTGATGATGCTACGTGGCAAACAGAGACATGTTGAACGACCCACATTGACTAACCGTTCACTTATTAGACGAGAGATTAGTTTGTGTTATCTGAATGGTATAATAGGGAATACTGATACTGAATGTGTTAACGAATTGAGAATGGATAGAAGGACTTTTGGCATATTATGCGACTTACTTCGTCAAGATGGGAGGGTAAAAACTGATGGTTTGGTGTCTGTAGAGGAACAGGTGTGTATGACTTTACAAATATTAGCACATCATACTAAGAATCGTAGTGTTGGCGGTAGATTTTATAGGTCGGGAGAGACTATAAGTAGGTATTTCAATAGCGTATTGCAAGGAATTTTGCGATTACAAGGTTTCCTACTAAAAGTCCCACAGCCTGTGCCTATTGATTCTACAGATGCTAGGTGGCGATGTTTTAAGGTATGATGAGAAATATTTTTCATTTTCCTTAAGCTTTAACTCTTCATTCCCTTTGTATAAATTAACAAAAAGTTTTTTATTTTTTATTTTTAAGAATTGCTGGGGAGCATTGGATGGAACACACATTGATGTGCATGTACCTGAAATTGACAAACCAAGATACCGAACAAGAAAGGGTCGAGTCGCAACTAATGTGTTAGGTGTGTGTTCAGGAGATATGCAGTTCATATATGTGTTTCCGGGGTGGGAGGGTTCCGCATCAGACTCTAGAGTGCTACATGATGCAATTAGTAGGCCTAATGGTTTTAAGGTACCAGCGGGTAAGATTATTACTTAGTCTCAACTTTCTAAGTTAGGTTTAGTTCTGTTTGTCAACTACAAAACACTAATAAGGTCTGTTTTTTTTTTTCATTAGGTTGTTATTACCTTGTAGATGGTGGTTATACAAATGGTGAAGGATTCCTTGCACCCTATAGAGGAATACCTTATCATTTATCTGAATGGGAGGGACGAACACCTTCTAATAAGGAAGAATATTTTAACATGAAGCATTCTAAGGCAAGGAATGTAATTGAACGCTGTTTTGGCTTGCTAAAAGGAAGGTGGTCGATACTAAGGAGTCCATCTTTCTATCCGATAAGGACACAAGGTCGAATAATTACCGCTTGTTGCCTACTACACAATCTTATTAGGCAAGAGATGTTAGTAGATCCAATGGAGAATTTGCCAATAATAGAAGATGGACAAAATACAGAAGAAGGTGAATATGTTGGTAGTGTTCAATCATCGGACCAGTGGACTGCAATGAGGAATGATATGGCTGAGGAAATGTATAATGAGTGGAGAGCAATTAGGAACCAGCAACCGAACTAGCTATATGTTTTAATGATAACATTTTATTTTAGTATTCCTTTTTATCATGCATTTGTTAGATATTAGCACAATGATTGGATGGTATGCAAATTAATTGGATATTATGCAAGTTGATTGGATATTATGCAAGTTGATTGGATATTATGCAAATTGATTATTTGTATGGTATTTTCCTTCATTAAAATATTTTTTGTTTAGGTATGGATAACGAAAATATTTTGAATGCTACTCAAGAGCCAAAAGGAAGAAGGCGTAAATGGGAAGCATTTGAGGAAGAAGTATTACTAGGAGTTCTTGAGGATTTTGTTGCTCGGAAGCAACGGTGTGACACCGGTGCTTTCAAACAAGGTACTTTGGTTGAAATAGCAAAAGCTGTCAATGTTTTATGTCCTCATTCAAATATAAAGGCAAATCCACATATTGAGTCCAAGTTGAAGAAATGGAAAAAAACATATAGTATGGTCGTTGACATGATAAACACAAGTGGATTTGCATGGAATGATGTCAAAAAGTGCGTTGAAGTTGACAGTGATGACGCATGGCAAACTTATGTGCAGGTTCATATCCTATTTTATTTATGCATTAGTTATATTCTTGCTCCTATATTTGTTACGCATGCTAAATTTTAGTTTTGCTATGTTGATATAATCTTAGAGAAATAAAGAAGCCGATGGATGGAGAAGCAAACCTTTTCCACTGTTTGATAGATTTGCATATATATTTGGAAAAGATCGGGCTACGGGTAATGTAGCCGAAACCCCTGCTCAAATGGTGGAGGAACAAAGTCATGATCATGTTGGTGAAAGTGATATTGGAGGTGATAATTTTGTTTCTTCAATGAACCAACAAAGCCAACAAAGCACCCCATCTGAAAATAGCCAAAGAAAGAGGAAAAGAGCTGTGGGAAGTTCAAGTGATGGAACCGAGGCAATTATCAGTGGACTGAAAGATTTTTATGTTGAAAGTGGGAAGAAGATGCAAATGGTAACTGAAGCTTTAGTTCAAGGTACTGCAGATCATACTGACATAGCTAATGAACTTGAAGCAATGGGTCTCTCTCCTATGGATCAAATTGATGCATTGTCTCTTATTTTGGATAAACCAAAAAATGTGGGAGTGTTCAGGGCAATCAAACCGGAACTCAAGAAAGTGTTCGTCCAAAGACTTTTAAGAGACAACGCAAGCGGATGAGGATTTTGGCTAATGTTAACATGGATGTATTTTATTAACGTTAACATGGATGTATTTTATTAATCATACAGTCTTATGTTATGACTTATAACTTAGCTTTGCACTAGTATTTTGGCTTATGTTTACTAGCCATTTTGTAAATTATGGAGATCTATTTTGGCTAATGTTAACTAATGTTAACTAGGATTTTCTAAATTATGGAGATCTTATGTACTTGTATTTGTTGAAGTTGCATGTATTGGCCACTATTATTTTTCTTCTGTTGGGTGATAGAGTTTAAATCAAGCTACATTTGCAAATTAAACCCAATTCTATTAGCAGGTAATAGAAACAAAACAATTGTCAATTTTTTTTAAGATTCATAATATACATGGCAAAAATATGCTCCAATTAACCCATATCATGAGATTTGTAGCATTACTCTATTACACAATGACAAAAATTTGTAGTCCTAGTCTAAGCAAACACAAATCTGGTGAACAGTACTGTTTTTCTTATCCTGCTTCTTAGTCCGAGACTGCACCAAACGCTTCACTAAGTTAGTCCAGTCTAAGCCAGTCCAGCTTAGTCCCGGCAGCTAGTCCAGTCCGAGACAGTCCGGCGCAACAAACGCACCCTTAAGGGTAAGACTTCGGCACTACGTAGCATTGGAGTGGATGCTATGACTTTTTTTGGTTAAATTGGCATGTTGAAGATTGTCCACGCTCCCACGAGCTCCTCCGCTTCGCCATCTACGAGCTCCAGCGCTCGTGGTGACGAATTGGTCAGTACTTTGCTTTTGGATACCAATCGGAATTATGCCCCAAGTTTCAACCCCCGTTTGAAGAATCCGACTCCAAGCCCTAATTCGTCGTGTAGTTGTTTAATTAGGCCATCAAATTTCGTGATTTCATGGTGGGTCTGAAAAAATGAAGCAAAACAATCTTCTTTACTTTCTTCAGCGGTTAGATTAAACCTAATTGATCCTACCCATCCATACTACGTTGTTTTTAAAGCTACGTAGTATTGAAGAATTTTAGTTTTCAAAGCTTTTGTCCTTTGGGAATTAAATTACAGTTGTGATCGTTGTTGATAAGTGCTTCGGAATCTGTAGATATTCATTCGAACTTCCAAAAACTCTCTGTCACCGGCCCCTGCTTTATAATTATTGGTCTCTTTCGTCTCTCCTTTATGTTTACTTTGTTTTGGTGTATAGTTATTGTCGTGAAACGTTGTAATAGTCATGATAGTCGTCATGTTTTTGGCTCATGCACACAATAAACACAAGATTTTAGATTAATTATCACCTTCATTATGGGCTGGGTTGAAGCTAGAAGCCATGGAAGATGTCGGATTTCGTTAGAATCAAGTTTAGCCAGTAGGACACTATGAGTTTAGCTTGTGTGGTGCTATGGCTTTCGGATGTCCAAAAGATATGGAGCAATGACATGATTTCTATTATTTGTTTTTGTTTAATAATTTTCAGGAATTGTCATGGAGTTTGGTTTTAATTTGTCTCTTTAGGAGAGTTTGCTAGTTTGATTGCCCTTTATAGGAGAGTTGCTTATTACAATCTTCATTTTGGTGTGTTACGTCTCTTATGGATCTATGTGTGACGAGTGGAGCTGTTTGATTTGCTTAGACCCATGAGCATCGTATTCCTTGTCCCAATATGATTTAAGATTTTTAATCTCACACATGATCACCGTCTATCACGAGGTTTAACGGTTTTATTGATCTGTGTAACCTTACGGTTCTCGATGAACTCGCCTTTCGACGAGTACTTGTAGTCTACTCATTACTTTGTGATTGGTGATACTTTATTGTAAGAACTTTAAATCTAGTTTGCAAGGGCCTTGTTAGGGTCAAGTTCTTCATTATATGTATTTTTAATGCAATTTTTCAATGAATGAAATACCATACTGTTCTTAAAAAAAAAGGATTACAAATCACATGATGATACGGTCGATCATGGGTTTATTGAATTTATTCAATCATCGAATAATTTCATGTTAGATCGTGTTGTGATAGAGTCAAATTCGAATGAGAAATTATCCAAGTCATCCCATGGGAATGGTATCAAGAAAATAAAATAAAAATCATTCGTTAATTTCAAATATCTTTAAATAATAAAACATATATAAGTGAAAGTCAGCGCTAATTCAAATCAAATCCAAACCTGTTCTTGCATTTAGTCTGAAAAACTATTGGGTTGATCAAGTAACACAAGGCTCTCCACAAAAGAATCCATGAAGAAGTAGCTGCGGTGCCTATCAATTTGAAAAGCATTAATTTGTTTGGTCATAGGATTCACCGATCTCATTCCCCAGTACGTTGAGAGCACTACTTCACCGTTCTTTCTAAAACCCACTGACCTATAAATAGTTCCTTCCAAACATATACTAAATAAGTTAGTTCATGATTCCAGGACACCATACTCTTTCATCACCCACAGACTAACAGTACTGCAATCTAGTTGAAGATCATTCACAAAAAGGGCAAGATACACCTTGTATCTTGAAATAAATTGACTGCTGTGTTGCACAACTTCGGGTAGTATTATTACACCAAAAAATTCACTGCACATATCAAATGACAGGATGAAATGGTTCATATTTTTCTGTAACTGACTCCAATGCAAAGCATCATTGACCAAAGCAGGTGGCCAGCCACAAGGCGAAAAGACAACGGAAAATCGAGGCAACACGCTTGGATGAAAAATACTAATATCAGCACTAAGGCTTCTCCAAGAAGCCCTGACTAGTGACCAAATCTCCATTCCACGTGAAGTCAGACCAGTCATCACACTTCTCAAAAGCTTATAGTCATTTGAATGCGAATCATACCCAAACGCATAATATGTTCGATTATAACGCGAAAAGGGAATAGTGGGTTTAGGCACAACCAAAAGCTTTCTAATGGAAGGGTTCCATATTACTATGTTAGAGCCTGACGATGTCGCTGGATTCAATGCATATGAGCCCGTTACAAGTTCCGAGCACCTTATATGGAATGCCGTTACCATGAGTATGTATGTTTTTGTAACCTATGGATTCATAAGTTCGGTATACGTACTCAGTGCATATGATGTAGGCACAGCGAGTAAAGGGTGGGATCATAACTCTGTACAATAAGAAGTCCACCTTCGTTGGGGTTTTCGTTGTTGAGTTGGATTGCGCGTCTGCAGCTGATCAGATGGTTGTAAATGAAGGCAGAGCTCTTGGTCCTGAAACTCCATGATTTGCATACTACGCTGAATCTCATTAAAGATTTGACTGGCAACCTTAAGAGGATTTGGTGTACGATTTCTTCGGGATAGTAGTGCAGTGACTTTGATTGATCAAATCTTTTTTGTTTTTTTTTCTTTCCAATGGGAGAGTGAAGAGTTAAGAGTCTGCAGCAACCACGATTCGATCTTTTGAAAGCAATTAGAGAAAACCCTTGGAGGAATATATATTATAAGAGCGGACAACACATGCATCATGGCCAAAGATCGATTTGTCTCCGGTGCTTGATTGAGCCATATACGAAAATTGTTGGATTCGAGCTTGATCCTAATCGCAAGAGAAATGTTTTGGGAAGCATCAGAAGGGCTGGTGGTAGTAGACGGAGCCATTGAAACAAGCTTGGAAACGCAGGAAAGTGATTTACCCTCGTTGAATTCTATAGGATCTGTAGGACCTGTATTTATATACTGAGTGAGGATAATTACATGATTGTTATCTTATCGTCTATCACGGCTAGCCAATCCCTTAAACATGGTTGACTTCACAATTAGACGACTTCCAAAACAATCATATACGTTAGCTCATTGGAGGGGAAGGGGGAGGTGGAGTGAGCCCAATACGCAAATCCTCGATCGTGAGTAGCACGTGCAACTAGCAAAGCCCATTCATCTTCACTTGTAAATTGAAAGTCAAGTTCGACTTACTTAAATCACCAGCTCAGTGTCTTCATTGAATGCAAGTGATTTGTAACTCAGTTGGTTAAGAGTATCGTCTATGCATTAGAGGTTCTATGTTCGAATCTCTTTCCACGCAACCTTCTCTCCCCTCTGCTATTCCGTTTTTCCCACCCCTCCACGATTTCGTTTCTCTTCCCCACTCGATGGCTCTCAACGCTTCTTTCTTTCTTCCTTTCTCAACTCCTCCCTCCGCCATTTTGTGAGCAGACATGGGCATGGCTTTGGAACCTCCCACCCAGATTCGGTCCCTTGCCTCATCCCGAAGTCAGGCTTGATTCATAATTTTGGGTGGAACTCGTGGTTGTTGGTGGGTCGAATCTATCTCCATCCGCTTGATTTCATGGTGGCGACATCTCTCCCTGACCTACTGTGTGGCTAAGCTACCTTAAGCGCCCAGATATGTGGCGGCTCTGCTTACTTGCCTCATGGAAGCTACGAATCTCACTAGTGTGGTGAAGTTGCAGGTGGTCTTGCCTAGAGTGTCCTAGTCCTCCACTGAGTTTAGGGGATCAGTGGATTTTATTCTCGGAACAGTGTAGATTTTGTTTGTGCCGCGTTTGGCCGGATGATATGGTCTCGCCCTTGAGCGATAGCTTGATATGGTCTTGTCTTCGAGCGATGATTTTGTGGTCTCGTCTTTCAACAATGACTTTATGTAATCTCACTCTTCATCGATGGCGTTGTGTGACCTCCCTCATCAGCGAAGGTCGGTGTGTGCACTGGTATAGGTTTATTTCGTCTATCCTTCTTGCGAAAAATTTGTAGTAGTCTTCTTGGTGTTTTTAATTAATTGCTTGTTTGTGCAAATTCATTCTACATCAATGTGTTTGTCACTTGAGCAATGTACCCAATTGACACCCTTGTATTAATTTGTTTGTGATGATCAATAAATACCACTATCGTTTCTTGTCAAGATACAAAATGTGTCCAGTTCAGATTGATGAATGAGGTTCTTTTCTTCAATTGAGCTCTTGAAATATTTCGTTCTTACAAAATTTATAATTGTAGAGATGTTCTTTCTAATTTACTAAAAAAAAAGGGGGGATATAACTATTTTTGTTTTTAGCAGGTAAGCACTATTGAAATTTGGAGTGTCCCAATGGGCAATTGCTTGACTTGGCTTGATAATTAAATTTAAAAACTGATAAGTTGATTCATTTTGTCCTGATTTTGGCTTGACATCGAACAAAGCCAGCCCATGCTTACCTTACCATATCATAAAGTCACCAACTGATCTGAATTATAAAGACGAAATAATAAAGGGAAATTTTATTTAAACCTAAATAACATCTCTCTATACCCAACTTAAACTTTAAATGTGAATTGTCATTTTTACTCTATTGCATAATTACCATAAAGTATAAGATGAAGTTAACAATAAAACTAAAATTTATGAATAAACAAACCCACACCCTATAATTAAACCCTGTCATCACTCCTTATTTATCCTACATTCATTCCCACAAAACCCCTAATAGCTCTTATAATAAAAACAAAGCTTTAAGAAAAAGATCAAATTAGGAAATCTTTCTACTTCACTGGTCTCTGCTGGGTTGGGTTTTCAAAAATCCATTTAGAAATTTGAAACTTTAGGAAAAAGATCGAATAAAAATTCATTGAAGCAATTGATAGAAAGAAAAAAAAAATTTAAAAAGAAAGAAAAAAAAAAAAAGCAGAAATCTCTATTTTTAAAGAGCTAAAAATTCAAAGAAATTTTAAACCCATAGAACCGTAGATCTTCCAGCTCTCAAAATGACATTAAGTTGTAAGAATTCAAAATTTTAAAGGAGGACCTTTTGAAGTTTTGTTGTGGGTTTGATTTCTGAAATAATTTGGGGTTGCCTTGCCTGTACATATAGATATTGGGCATGAGGCAGTGCTACATTGATAGGTTGTGCAAAATTGAAGGCAGAGGTTTTGCATTGTAGATAAATGGGTGTATAGCTAAATTTACAAATTGAATTGGATTTGTGAGGATAGTTTAGGTAATAAATTTGGGTTTAAAGAGATATTGGTATCTTAATTAAAAGTAATATGGGTGTAAAAAGTAAGTTGAGTGTAGAAAAAGGTTATATTTGTTCAAATAAAATTTCCCAATTGTATATGCTAAGCTTAAAATAAATATGAAAAGAAAAGATTTTATATAATTATAGTAGAGAATATTAAATTTACCGGGTAAAGCTAGGTGATGCCAGCCTCGAGTGTATATATATTACCAAATGGAGCGGAGCGACTATCTACTGATGATGGTAGAAATTATGAGGACAACAATCAAGACTATAATCATTGTGATCATTGGGAGTGCAAATATCATACCATAAGTTATAAACAGATAAGAAGAAGATAAAAGATTGATCGGTATTTACATTGAATTTGAGATATTCAATGAACTGACTGTGATTAAGAATTTTATGTCATTCAAAATCAATGGTTATGAAAATATTCTTCATAATGAAAATAATGAATTAAAATTAATGATGCAGATATATTTTGAAAATAAGTTTATTAAACTTTGAAATGGAGACTTACAATTTGCCTACTGGCAATTACAGTTAATGAAAATGGGGATGGAGCTCGCATGCATCCTTGACATGATAATTAAAAGTGTTTACAAATTTGAGCTGAGATAATGTGAGTGTTGAATATTGTCTTCTGTTCTGTTGTATGAGAATACGTAGAAGTTTCAGCCTCCTGAGAATGGGTTTTGAATTGTGATGATATAGGCTGGAGATGGATGGAATGATTGAGCTCGAGAATCTTGTTGTCTTTGGAGACGATTGAAGCTGAAGCGGGAATCCCAGTTGTGCATGTGGTCTGAGCTGTAAAAGTTGGAGAAATGATTTTCTTTTTATTGTGGAATCATGAGGCTGCTTCTGAAATGATGGATGAATAGTAAAAGTGGTTTTACTATTCATGAATAGTAACTTGTCTGAATGATTGCTGCTATTGCAGATGCTGTCTTCTGTGAAGGATCACATGGCTGATATTGTAGAATTTACATGGGTAAAAAACTTGAAATGATTACAGATCATTACATATTTGAATTCTACAATTCGAACAGGTCTTGGGAATCCTGATAATCCGCCCATTTGGCCTTCTACTTACTGGCAGGTTGTTGAGAGGATGCGTCTGAAGATTCGGAATCTAAGTCTTCAGTATGGAGCATGGCTGCTTTTGCTAGTAATTGTTGGGCAAGGTCCTTGAATTGGGACAATTTTCTTTCTTTTTCGAACTCGACTTGGATGACTTAAAAGTGCCTTTAAGAGATGAAGAGGGACTAATGTCTGAAAATGATTGTTCTGGAACTGTTGGCAATGCCATTTTTTGCTAGACTGGTTGTGTCAGAATGGCTTGAACTTGAGTTTGAATGACGGGAAATTCAGAGAGAACGAGGTTGATGATCTTCTGGTGATTGAACTTGTCCCACCACTTGATTGCTCTTTGTTGATAGACTTTGCCAGTTTCAACTTCATAATTCCACTTCATTATCTACGGGATTTTGTATTTGGCCATGAACAAAGGAAGAAGGGTGATGTAGAGGTTGAATCTGCTTCTATCAAATTTCTTTTAGAAATTATCCAATAAAACTTGCATAAGATCCTCGGGAAGGAGGCTGGCCGTTGGGCCATGAGATGACCATCATCTAGGAAACCATGCTGGGAAATTCAATGTGAAACTTTTACCCCATTCTGTTTTTGTAAGGAATTTTTCAATGTGAAGGGAATGGTAGAGAATTTTATTAGCATAAGTTGTACTAAAAATTGGCTTAATAGCAATGGATTCAATCTCACTGAGAATGGCTTGATAATATTTGAGGGTTTTATGTGGTGCATTTGGAAGGTAATGGAAATTGGCCGGGAATACCGTTTTGGCTATTTTGGCTGGTGTTTGTTCTTGGGAGATATTGGGAGGTATGCTGAAAAGGTATTCCTTGGGTGATTTATTGACGTATGGAGATGTTTTAGTATAACTAATTGATAGGCTTGATGATGATGGGTAGTGGGATGAATAAGGATCATATTGACTGACTAATGCCGTTTGGTAGTTTGGGCTTGGTGTTTGGTAGTTTGGTCGGAAACTTCCTAATGTAGATCCTAAAGGAGTGAATCGGTTGGTCATGGCTAAGGCCGATGAAGAATCTGGGTTGGATTCTTGTTTTGGTGGTGATAAGGTAGATGGAAGCCTTCTTTGATTAGGCTTTTGTCCTGACATTCTTCTCCTGCAAAAATTCTCTGTTTAGGAAATTAGGAATGCAATTATGGCTACCTTGAATGTATTCAATATCAAAATAAAAAATACTTAGTCTGGCTTGCCATCGTGCAAAAATCTGTTTTGATGCAATGTTTTGAACATCTTTTTGTAAAACGTGTTTTGCAGATTTGCAATTAACTCGGACTAAAAATTATGGATTTAGTAAATCATCTTAAAATTTGCTAATGCATAATACAATAGATAGTATTTCTTTCTTAATAGCACTATAATTATTTTATGTGGGATTCCATACTCCTGAATGGAAACGAACAATTTGTTCAAAAGATCTGGAGGAAATTAACTGTTTGAGGATACCTCCATAACCAATATCAGATGCATCGGTTTCAACTATTTGAAATGAGTTGGGAGTTGGAATGCCAAGACAAGGCAATGTCTTAACATGTGAATTGATTTGTTTAACAATTGATTTGTTTAACATGTGAATAAGGATCATATTGACTGACTAATGCCAAAAACATGATTTCATGTCAAATTTGGAAAAGAAAACTGCTTGAGAAAGCTTTTTTATCAAATCTCTTTTGTTGGGAATGGGATACCGAATCCATTCTAAAACTTCATTCAAAGGTTTGTAGTTAATAACTAATCAGGGAGTCCCTCTTTTGAATTTTGGGTTTTTCTGAACATAAAATGCAAGGCATGACCATGGTGATTTACTTTTTCTAATTATTCCTTTATGAAGAAGTTATTGGATCTCTGTTTTGCAGAATTCCATGACTTCTTGACTCATTTAGATGGGTCTGGCTTTAGTTGAAATTTTTTATTCATTAAACTCCTTTATGTAAGGAAGTTTAACAATGTGTTGTTTACAATGTCAAAATGCATTGGGAATATTAGAACATATATCATTAATAAGTTTCTTTTGAAAATTATTAATAGTTTCTAACAAAGATTTATTTGTTAGCTGTTCTTCAATTCGTTTGTGATTAATTTCTTCTTTTAAGAAATTAATATGTGGTTATTTATTAGTAATTATACTAATGGTTTTTGAAATATTATTTTTCTGTAAATGTCTTAATTTTTTTAGATCTGTTTCCAGGCAGAACTTAAATGTGACTTTATGTCCTAAAACTCTGGTGGTAATCCTATTATGATGAACCTTAAAAGGATATATAAGTGCTATGAAAGGGAGACCTAATATGACTGGATCTGAAATGTTTTTTATTAAAACAAATGGGGTTTTAAAACAAATATTGTTTTGACAAACTTGTGCTTTAGGTATTTCATATTATAATTGCATTAGTGATTGGTTAGCAGCACTAAGTATTTCTGTTGACTTATCAAAATACTTAGTAGGAATTAATCCTTACTGAATACAATTCAAGTCAGCACCAGAATCAATCAAAGCAATTGTTTATAAATGAAAATCTTCAATTATTATTTTAATTTTAGAATACCATTTTTGGATTCTTATCTTGTCTAAAAGACTAAGTCTTGTGTGGAATGTTTACTCGACTGAGTATCTGAAGAGGAATTGCTACTGCATTCTTCTTCTTCAAGTATAGCTTGTGTTCGGATTTCACTAAGGTGGGTACAAACTTCTAAATTTTCAAATTTTAAAAATCTAATTTCATCTTTAATTTTATTAATTTCTCTTTGGAGGTCTTTGACCGTGATTTATTTCTTAGACTTATTAAACATTTCTAAGGTTGTGCTAAGAGAGATTTTTGGAATTTTTTGAGATTGGCTATGCCAGGTTCTTCAAGAGAAACTAATTTCTTTAGTTTCTAGAGGTAAAAGGATTTTAATTCTAGGTCATCGACCTTGCTAATTAATTCAATAAGAAGATTCTCTTGTTCTTCTTGTTTATTAAGTACTGAAATCTTGTTATTACAGTAAGTATCAGTACAACCTATTTTAATATCGGGTGATGAAAGACCACTAGATGAATTCTTTTCTGAAGAAGAAGATTGTAAATCATCCTCTGATTGACTATAGTTTGTGTCTCTAAGTTCTAAAACTTGGATTAATTGAAGTTTCTCTTCATCAAACATCTTCAACTGAATAATTGTTTTCTTGACTTGACATTTGTTGGCATAATGGCCAAATTTGCCACATTTGTAGCATTTTCCTTTTTGCTCTTTAGGGAAAAATTTCCCTAATGGTTTTCTCTTTGACTTATCAGTCTTGGGTTTTTCATAAAACTTGTTAGTTTCAAAGTTTCTATTTTTGGATTTATATTTATTATATTTGGGGTATTGCTTACTTGAGTACTTGTTGGAGTACTTATTGTAGACTTGTGATTTTCTCTTTTTATTTTATGGAGCAATTGGAGGTAGTCTATATTGTTCACAGAACGTTCCTAATTCATACTTAGCGATGAATTTATCTTTCTTAACTTGTTTTGAAATTTTCATATCTATACACATTTTCAAGCCGTCATTCTGGATAATATTAATTATATTTCCATAAATAAGGGTATGATATAGTATGACACATTTTTCATTAACTAAGACATTTCTAATTTTATGAATAAAGAGGTTTGGTAATCCATTAATAAATTTTTCTTTCCAAAATGGTTGATTACTATCTTCTCTAAGCATGACTCTAGACATGAAAACATCTTTATACCATCTGAAGTCACTTAAGGTTGGACATATTAAGTTACTTAGTTGGTCATGGATCCCAGAGGTGACATTATTATGTGTTCCTATGAAATGTTCTATGATTGTGAAGAGTAAGGTGTTGAGTGCATCAGGGACGCCTTGTCCTATTTGTTCACCAAAGATGGGTATTCCTTCTTCATCTCTTTTGACTGCATGTTTTATTTCATTTTTGGATTGTTCAGTGAGATGTTTCTCTCACCATGAATGAAGCATTCCTGTAAATCCAGTGACCACGATGTCGACAACTTGTGATTGGCTGAGATTATGATTGATGATATAGCTATTAGCAACCATAGAAATATTTTGGAGTTTGTTTAAGAGTTCTTGTTCTAATAAACCATTTATATTCCATTCATAGAGTTTATTAGAAGAGACAGAAAATTGATTTTGGATATTTCGTTCTTCGAACTAAATGTCCGGAGGTGTAGGTCTGGGATACCAGTTTCTTGTGAGGGATGTCGGATTAACATGTTTATTGGTAATCCTTTTAAGTTCAAGATTTTGAGAAGCTTGTTCTACTTTCCTTATAGAATCTGTATCGGTTTTGTTTTCTGAATCCCATATTGTAGAAATTGTTTCTACATGAGACTCATCTTGATTTTGTAAAACATCGACTATTTTTTCTTGTTTTAGTTGTTGTAATATTTGGTCTATTTTTTAACTTGTGGATATTTCCTTCAAAGTGATTGTGCTAGAAGAAGACTCTGGGAAGTCAATTAATGGTTTTTCTTTGTGTGTTGGTTTTGATTGAGAAATTTTATCTATCTTTGTTTCAATTTTATCTAACTTCTTTCCTATGATGTGAAGACTCTGATTAGTGAAATTATTATGTTCAATGACTGGTTTAACTCCTGCATCTTCCTTGGGAAGCTTAAAAGGAGTAGCTGGAATTTGCGTATTGGCAGTTATGATGAGAATTATTTCTTGTGGGGGATGACTAGAAGTGACAATGGTTTTGTCTTCTTTAAGCCAATTTTCTTTGGTTATTACCTCTAATTTCTTTGTAGGCTCATAGTACTTTTCAACATAATCGAAGAAAAATACCTTAAACCTACGGGTTTCTATGTAACTAGTCCATTCTTTGTAAATTTCCAATTTTTGTTTTGTAGTATATTTGTTTCTGAAAACATTTCTTCTAGGAATATATTTTGTGGCTTCAATATCAACATTGAGCATTTTTTTGTTCCATTTGAAAGGCTTGTTTAGAACTAAAAGTTGATGATTAATCTGACTAGCTTCGAAATCAGATTCTGTTGGAGAAGTTTGTTCTCATTGTTCCTGTGTATGAGGTTGGTATCTTGGATGTTTGACTTGTGAGGTTGTTTCTACTGATTTTAATTTGATATTAATCAAATCATTGATTAATTCTTGTTGGGTGACAGATGAACTAGCATTTACCGTTTTAAATTTCCTATTGGCTAATGAATTGATTAATTCTTGATCTTGACCCATCCTATCGGTTGGTATGGATCCAGAAAAAGAATTTTTGCTATGAGCAAATGATTTATGTGAGTGAATAGACTCACAAGATCTTCTAGTTGGATGATCAAAGTTAATTTTGAAAGTCCTGTCAAAATATTGTTCAATATTGTCTAGGTTGACTAGACTGTTTTGGATGGCAACTGGTTTACTTTTATTTATTAAACACCAGTCTGAAGGTAGACTAATATCTGACCACCTAATGGTTTTGGGAACTTTGATGTTCGCATTTTCTTGGTTTGTTTGGATTAAAAGTGTATGATCACTAGGACTTTTGGTTAAAGCCTGGAAATTCATATTTGTGTCAGTGACTTTATAATAAACTCTGTAAATTAACGACAATGGTTGTGTTCCTTCAAGGACTTGGTATCCTGAAGTTTTGATGTTTAGTGTGAGTGCTTTCAGCATATAAGGATCTGAAAGACTTATGGTAAAGTCTGGGAAACAATCAAAATGGATAGGTCCATTATAAAGAATGGATTCAATCATTCCAAGTATACTATCACTAAAGTTAGTGAATCTAGCATCTCAGAGACATAACAAAAAGTGTTTAGGCATCTACATGTTAAAAGGTTTTACGGCTATCTGAACTAAGCCTGTTATGACCATCTTTTCTGTGTGCTTTAATTTGTTCAGAAGAAAACAATTGACAAGTTTCATGTTCTTTACTAAGAGCATAAGCTTTTTCAACTGTTTTAACATGATGTTTACTTCTAAATGAGGCTACTGACCATTTCTTTTTGTAAATATTTTTATTTGAAACCTTGGGGATATTCCAATCTCCAAAGTCAACACTGTCATCAGTTTGAAAATCAAATTTTGTTCTTCATTTACAATATCAGGAATTGTGCCTAGACTGGATCTAGAGCTAGTGTTGGCCATTGAATTAGATCTAAATAAATTACTCATAAAGTTCACAATGCAAGCAAACAAAATACAAAAAACTTAAATGCGCCACCTTCCTCGCGTACTAGCTAAACTCCTTGCCCACTCATGCCTCTCCTGGGACTTATTGTTTGGAACATGCCTTACTGTTTGGTTGGGAAGTCGAACAAACACGCTTAGAAAATTAACAGATAAGATAGATTGTAGATTGAAAGATTGAAATGGAACCTGACTTGCAGATATAGTGTATATGTATACACACACACACACACACACACACACAAACTTTGAACCTAGCGTAAAAATAAAAAAATAAGAAAAACAAAAACATGAAAATACTGTAACCTCCATCTGCCTCCCTGCAATGCCTGGGATGAAATCTTCTCTTTCATTTTATAAAAAAATGAACCCTAAAAAGTAACAAAAAGGAATGATTTAAAAAAAAAGGTGATACCAGTGGAAACGAAACTACTATAATAAAAAAGAATTGAAAGCACAGACAAATGAAATCAAGTTGTTTGTTTGATTCGAAAAGCTAAAAAAAGGAAAAATCATCAAAGACCTAAATCGACAAAACTAAATTTTTTTGCAAAACCTAATTTAATCACCCTACATATATGAACAATAATATACGGTTTAGGGTTTTGTACGTTTTGCTTACGTAATGAAGATTCAATAGACTAATAGCTTGATTCATTGTAAAAGGTATCAAAATTTCATATCAATCCTATGAAAGTTGCATACCTCATCGGCAAAGAGGGGGATGGAGGTTAAAATACTTCGAATCAATGGAGTTCTACCTTCTTTCTTGTTTGCACGCTTAAAACTAGAGTTTCTTCCTTTTTAATTTTATTTTTAATTACCTTCCATATTTAATGCTTTTTGAATTTTATTTTTATGTTTAATACTAGTTAAAATCCACTTAAGCATCCATGTCATTTAATGAATGAATATGAACCTTTGGATGTTTTGTAATCTAAAGGTTTAAAAAAAGTGTAAAAATATTTGTCAAAATGTTTGTCCATTGATCCTATCCCATATATATGTATATATATATATATAGGGATAGGATCAAGGGACATATTTTGACAAATATTGTTACACTTCCGAACCTTTAGATCTAGTTTAATCTAGTGGTCCCTAAGTAAAACTTAAATTGTTCTCGTTGACATGGCAGTGACATGGAAATAGATAAATAAACTAATTTAAGTAATTTTATTTTTACCAAAAAATGAAAAAGAATCATGTAAAGAGAAAAAACTCAACAATCTTTCTTCTTCCCCTTCTTCTTTCAATTTCCATATTTCTGAAACCCCATATGCCATAGATTATAGTTGATATATATATGCGCAATGAAACCAATAGATTTTTCTTAAGAAAAATGTATGAGTAGAATTTAATTATAGAAGTGCTTGTGGTTTTAACTCTTGAATTGCAAGAGCACCATCCAAAAATTACTGAGGATATAACTTGTTCATCAAAACCTAATCCCAATGTCATGATAAACAAGTTTCCAACTCCTTCACTAAATGCTACTTTAGTTCGATTCATACAATATTCTGAAGCACACAAAGCATATCAAGCTATCACTCGATCTCTTGAATCTTTTGTTAAATAAACAAAATTAAACCCTAAATTAAGTCTTCATTCTTAGCATCTTTGGGTGAGAATTGGGTTATGGTAAAACTTTGATATCTTCAATTTTAGATAGTTCTTAAGTTGTAATTATCACTCTTTATTCCTTTTGGTCAAATTGTCACGAAGAAAGACCAAATTTGGTTGTTCTGGGCAATCACGAAATCCATGGAGGTCTTCATCCCTCCCTCCTACGTTTTGCAGATTTTATTTATTTATGATTATTTTTATTGATTCAAATCCTCCACATAACTTTTGAAGGGACAAATATTTTTACAAATACATTTACATTCTTTTTAAGCCTTTTGATTACATGACATCAAATGGTTCTTATTTATTCATTAAATGACATGGATGCTTATGTGGATTTTAAGTAATATTAAAGATAAAATAAAATTGAAAAAAAAAACATATAATCTGGAAAATTAAAACTAAAATTAAAAAAAAAAGGAAGAAACCCTAGTTGCGTCTCCCCCTTCGCTGATTTCGATTAGCACGGTCGTGGAACATCAGAAACAAGAAGAAACGCCGAACAAAACACATTTGTCATAAACGACGACAACATACTAGTCACACAACATATTCTCCAGAGTAAATTGCCCAATTTCAACAAAATTCCAACACCAGATTGCACAGGTTAACTATACAACTTGGTAAAATCAGAGTTAATACTATTTAAAAACTTTGACAAGAAAGAAAACAGGTAATATCCATGAGTTTTACTAGCAGAGAGATTATTTAGACATAGCTGTCAATCAATAATTTCCTCAATAGCACTAGGTTGAGCTTCCCTCAACTTGAAAACACTTTCAATAACCGAGAGTTCTGTGGCAATGGTGTCTAGCCCACAGAATGCTGTCCAGTCGTTCACTATCATCCGAGAGTTTTGTTGAAATTGGGCAATTTACTTTGGAAAATATGTTGTGCGATTAGTATGTTGTCGTCGTTTATGACAAATGTGTTTTGTTCGGTGTTTCTTCTTGTTTATGATGTTCACGACCGTGCTAATTGAAATCAGCAAAGGGGGAGACGGAGGACTGCGTACAACTAAGGTTTCTTCCTTTTTTTTTATTTTAGTTTTAATTTTTCAGATTTTATGTTTATTTTATCTTAATATATTTACATACAGGCCTTTATGCAAATCGATCTCCATTTTTTTTTAAATAGGGATTAGGTGCAGGGCCCACTCTACATTCAATTTCAACGATCCGAACTGTCTATTTTGTAAGTCTCGATTCATAGATCATCCTTGCAAAAATTCAATTCAATCTAAAACCATTTGCCTATTTAATTATTAAGATCAAATTTCATTGTTTCTTGTATAACAAAATATTCGTTTATTTTTTTTAATCCAATTAGATGTCTTAAGTATTTCCGATTTGGTTAATATTTTACAATGAATATATATATAGGAAGCCTTTAAGAGAATGGATTTCTATGTTTGTCCAAAACCAGAAGTCGTGAAACTAGCCGTGTAAAACATCCAACCACTACCAATATATATAGGGATATTTTGGATGCGGTCCCTAATCCTTAACATTCTTTGATTAAAACCTTAATAATATTCAAAATTTGATCAAGGTCCCTTGACTTTGTACACCTCATTATATTACTATTAATATTTATAGTTTTATAGTTTTGACATTAATTGTTTGATATTTTATAAGATTTATAATCATATAAATCTAAAATCTCTCATTATAATACTATTAGAAACGGTTACAATAAAAAAATCCAAACATTTTAACATTTTGATTGAATAAATGGATAAAAACTATGTAAAAATAAGAAATAATAAATGGCAAAAGAGTGTATCCATAGTGTTAAAAAAATTGGTACATTTTACAAAACAATTGGTACATTTCACATATAACAAAGTGATACATTAATAAAGAAAAATGGATACATTAGAAATAAATTAGGGTACAGATAAAAGATTAAAAATTATGAATACAAATGAATTTTTAAAAATATAGGCGCTAAAAGAAATTAATACATGGGTACAAAATAAAACTAAGAAGAAAATACTATAAATTTAAAAAAAAATGTTGCAAATTAAAAGTGAGTACAAACTAAAAATATAAATATATGATACAAAGTTTAGGCATAAAACATAAATACACCATATGTAATTTTTCTATCATTGATTAAATATACAATGTCATGTGAGGGTATATGTGGATGCAAATTTCTTCCTCCTTGATCTTGGACAATTTTGCACCTACAAAACAATTAACACCTTTGGTTAAGGCCAAGAGCCTCACGTGCCCACTATGAATGGGGGGGCTTTGGCCGAAGAACCTCCGATGCCAAAGTTAGAATTTAGAGAGAAAGAGTGTTTAGAGAATTTTGGAACTTTTGCCAAAGTGTTGGCATGAATATTTGGTGAAAATAGGAGCCTATTTATAGGGCTAGGTTGGTTCACTTTAGAGAGGAACGTGGCCGGCCACTTAGTAGGCTTTTTAGGTTTTGTTTTGGTTTAATTAGGCAATTAATTGGCTAATTAAACATAAAAGGAAATGTTTTGGTGGTTATGGAATTTATTGGCTAATAAAAAGGAAGGAATGGTGAAAAAGGTAGAAAAAAAGTGATGGATTAGGTTTTGAAATGGGGATAGCCGGCCCTTTAGTGACTTTTAGGTTTGAATGGGTGTTTCAATTTGATAATTAAGGGATTGATTAGGTAATTAATCCCTTAATTAGTCAATTTTTAGGAAATTTGAAAGGAATATATTATTTAGCTAATTGATTAGCTAAATAATGGAATATAAAACATATTAAATAAATTAGGTTTTGGGAATTACCTTATAGAAAGGATTTGATGAAATAGGCTTTAAATTGTTACCTATTTTGGGCACTTTTGACTTGGTTGAAAGATGATTGCCCACTGCTCGTGCGTAGGAATCCCGGTATGCCTCAAGGGTATTTTTGTCCTCTTTTGTCCAAAAAACCACGTGGCGCCTAGTGAATATTTTTGGCTCCACAAATGCCCCCACACCTGTTGGGCTGCTCGTAGAAAAGGGTAGCAGGTGTAGAGATCTTCTTGCTTTAGGAAACTTAGGACTGCTTTCTATTTTGATGTAGATTCTCTCTTTAATAGGAAATTAGATCCTTATAGGAAAGGGAAATAAATTTCTCTCAAAGCCTGTTTAAGTCCACCTTAAGTGGGTTATTAAATCAACTTTGGAGAGCGATTTATTCTACCCTACAAGAGAGAGATAGCTTAGAGGATATTTGTTCCCCATCCTCAGCAATCTTCTACATCTTGCCTATGCAAATGACTGTCTTTCGTTGCTTTCTTCATCTTTTTCGTGCCGCACTGAGGTAAGAAAAAAATTAATTTTCCTTGTCTTCTTTTTGAATGGTGCTACTGCGGGGCAGCCGTCGGAGTGGTGCGGCATGTCAACTGGCATGGGCCGATGAGGTATTGTGGCAGGGACCATTGCTTTAAGCTGCTCAACTTGGCTAGAACCAAGGGTAGCTTGTGTGGCTGGGGCCGCGAATTGTGGCGCTGGGGCGCAGTACTAGGCGAGTCGCATGGCTCATGTCCTTTTAGGCTTTTGGACATGACGCGAGCTAGGCCGGTGATTGAGAGAAATGAAGAGATTGCGGGCCTCATGAGCTGCTGGAATGTTGGGTTGAACTCCCCTGCTAGGTACCACGAATGACGTTGGCAACTTTAACTCTATTCGTCAGGAGAAACGTGGGCTGCTCCCAAAAGAGGAGGTGAATAGGATCAAGGCGGATGCATTAGCTCGTCCAATCACTGTTACGGATCTTGCTGCAAGTGAAGGTGAGAAAAGGGATCTTCCTTGCCTGCTCAAGAGATGCCGGCTGAGAAAAAACCAAAGACTTCTTTCGTTCGCGCGGGTTCACCGACTGCCTCCAGGCTTGTGATTGACTTGAATTTTTCCGAGGGGACGAAAAATGAGGCTGCTAGATCTGAGTATATGGTGCCTGCCATGTCAAGAATGGCTAGTACGATTGCTGATAGGATTGTTCGGCATAAAGGTCCTGTCATGCCCCTAGTGCTGAATTTTGTACCAAGACGTCTGTTGGGAGCTAAGTCCGGTTCACCTTTGGAGAGGCTTGCTATTATGAAGAGCGATAAGGTGGATTCTGCTGCTAAAGTGGCACTAAGGCCCATTCCTTATGCTGCTGAGATTGACTCGCCTGCTGGGAATGAAGAGACTGCTCGCGTAGGCAGCCGTGAGAAATCCACTAAGCCTGCTTCTGCAGAGGCTGCTGAGATCTATGTACTTTTGAAACCAAATCTCTTGAAAACATGGACGCTTGTGCCAAGTTTGTTAATGGCGTCAGAAAGGTGTTTGCCCAAACTCGTTTGCGAAACATACGACCCAATTATAGAAGGACTGCTCTGCTTGCTATGATGCAGATATAGCAAGGCTGCTAAGGAGACGGTAAATACTATGGCAGATTCTAATCTCGTTGCTTTGAAGGGGTCTCATATGTCTGCCCCTACTTCTTTGCAGCTTGAGACTGCTCGCCAAAAGATCATTGACTTGAAGACTAAGCTTGATGCGATCCAAGTTAAGCATGAAAGTGCAGAGAAGGAGATTGGATATTACATACCTCAGATTCAAGATCTTGAGTTTGCAGTTTCTGAGCTTTGTTTCGCTGTTTATGCAAAGGATGAAAAGTTGATTGCTGCTTATAATCAAGTGATCCATTTCAAGAGAATCGTCGATAGGCTTGAACCCCAAGTGTTGGAACTTCAAGGTGTACTGAAGATCAACGAAAGTCTGAAGAAGGAAGTGGATGAGCTGCAGAGCATCCATGTTAGTCTGCTCGAGGAAGATGAGCAGCTGAAAGGTGAAAAAGCTGGGCTCGGGGTTTCGAGACCTTCTCTATTTCTCTGGAAGACTTACTTGATTTTACTTTTGAGGCTTCCATTGGTGAAGTAGTTGGAGAAGTTAGTGCCCAGGCTGGGGCAGCCGATGGATAAGCGCCGGATGAATACCGCTGTTAAGAGCGTCGCAGCTGTTGAAGGTGTGGCGACCGAGTAGTCGTGGGATGTCCAAGCTGCTATAGTCTTCTAGGTAGCCTTTAGGATTTTATTTGTTTTTCCTTGTAGCTCTTGTTTTGCTTGAACTTCTTCAGCCTTTGCTAGTTGTTTATAAACATGTTTTCTTTCGTTTTTCTTCATCTTCGCTTCTTTTGCTCATGCCCTAACCTTTAGACTTGATAGACCAGTGGCAGACATGCTACTTTTTTATAAGCAGACAAGCCCGTGTAGCCTATGCAGCCGTAGGTGTTGGTGTAGAACTTTGCAAGGTTGTTAGCCATAGGGTTGGCAGCCGGATGCCTTACTTACAGAAGCAGACAAGTCCGCGTAACCACTGGGCTGTTAACATTGGCTTTCTCCAATTCCGTAGGTTGCGTAGCAAGTATCACAACACTTTAGGACTTGGTGTAGGTTGTTCCGCGCTTGGCAGAGGTGAAGTTTATCGACTACGTAGCATGTCGGCAGTAGATAAAACTTCGTATATGCGCGCTAGCTTGTTTAACCTTTCACAAGAATGTGCGGTTGTATAAGTCTAGCGCAGTTTTACTGCTTGAAGGGCAAGCCGTAGGTAGTCTTCCAGAATTCGTAGGCTACCTTAGTGCACTCGGTAGCAACTTTAGGGTTCTAGGGCAGTCGTCTGTAGGGTGTACTGCATAATGTGCCCCCTCTGTCTCTGGGGTCCGATTCCCCACAGATTAGGCCAAGAGACCCAAAATCCTTCAGTTAGCTAAGCATTGAAAAAGACCATTGTGGCTACTTCTAGGAATCTCGGCGCAAGCCATCGTGCATCTAGTTATACTAGGGCAGCCAGGCTCATCCACGTCTGGATATTCGAAGTGTAAAGTTTATCCTCCCGTCTTGGAGAGGTGACCCATATGGGTGTCGGGGAATTGGTTTACCCTATCGCACTGGAGAGCAATTAGTTTACCCTTTTGCACTGGAGAGCATGGTTGGTCCCTCGGGGGGCGCATTCTTGCGATGAGTCCTTAAGTAGGGCACAATCTTCTTTTGAAGTGCATGAATGATCAGTTGTTGTAAGCATGCAGCCAAGCCAAGTTGTGATTACTTCTGAATTCCTCATTAAAAAAACGAGTGAAACGAACGAGAACTTGGCTGTAAGGTAGGAACTGCATAACAACTCGATAGTCCTCGACTTGTGAGGTGGTGCCCGTCGAGCTTTTTGAGTCTTCGGGTTTTGTTGTAGCTGGGGATGAGTTGTTGCTGGTAAGTTACTATTCAAGTGATGGTCTGCTCATGCTTTTCCTCTGCCAGACCTAAACTTGTGGCCATCTCCTTACCGTTCGGTTGTTCGTCTTTTGGTGGTGTGATATGCCCATAGACATCCCAAGAGTTCGTTTAGCCATTTTCCCTTCTTATTGGTGAGGGATTTCTTAAGGCAGTCGAGGATTGTCTTGTTGGATACTTCGGCCTGCCCATTGCCTTGAGGATATCTCGGCGTGGACATGTGCTGCTAGATGCCATATTCTTTAGGCACTTTTGTACTAACTCTTTAGCATCTTGGTGCATGGTAGGCCAATAGTAGCCTGCGTTAAGAGCCTTCTATGCTAAGGATTGGCCTCCAGAGTGGTTTCCACATACACATTTGTGGGTTTGATCTTAGAACTTTCAAGTCGTCGGAAGGCGCTAGGCAGCGGATATGTGATCCGGTGTGGGATCTTTGGATGAGAATGCTATGACACTTAGGTTGTTGGCTCCATCTTTATGCTTGGTTTGTCAAGATATTCCACCGGAATAGAGCGTTTTGAGTTGGTGATCGAGTGCGGAGCCTAGGCTGGTTAGTATATCTGCATGGGCATTGTCTGCCCAGGGAACTTGAGTGAGAGTTTAAGTCTAAAATGCCTCAAGCTGCTTGCGTACTTTCTCTAGGTATTACATCATCGACATGCAAATGCCAGAAATCTCCATTGAGGGAGCAGGTGCAGCTAAAGTGTACTCGGCTGCCTTCGGGGAGCTGTTGGGCCACTCTGTTGCGTTGTCAAGGCTAGGTGTGAAGGCGCGATAGGGAGCCGTGGGGCTGGGGCCATGTTACATGTAGCAGGAAATGCTCAATTTCTGGTATTGGGTCACTCTAGAGTTGAATAATAGAGCAAAGGTTGGCTAGGGCCGTGTGACGCATAGCAGAAGGTAATGCTCAACTGCCGGTACATGTTGCTTTTATGTAGAATCTTCTGGGGCAACGAGGATAAAACTTGTTTTTTAATGTTCCTTCCAGTGTTCGTCTACCCTTGGCGTGTCTTTTGGGCCTAGTTGTTACGTTCGTCAGGATTCGGTGGAATAGTGCATCATGATGATGACTACGTGCGTTTAAGGGTAAAACTTAAGCTTTTAGGTTACAACAACTATCGCCAAAGTTAGCTTTTGAATTTCTGATAACATCAATGAGAGCTTTTAAACTGTGGAATACAACTGATAGCATCGATGATAGCTTTTAAATTGTGGAATACAGGTAGTCGGGCCCCCAGCTGTTCTCGTATGATGGTAGAGCTTATTTCTGCTTCAGATGCGACTACTCGTCCAGTCAAACTTTGAATCTCCTTCAGAGTAGTGGGGAACTTCATATTCAAGATTGGTTGGATTTCCTTTAAATGGGCATCGGTGAACTTTGTCCCAAAGTGCATGCTTCTCTGCCAGAGAGAAAGAGTATTCCAGAGCTAGATCTTCTTTCATTATCAGTTTTTCGAACAGTGGGTGGTCTGCTGGAAGCCCTTTTTGGAAGGTTGCTCTAGCTATCGAGTCGTTGCATCCGACTATTTTTGCCTTCTCTACTTTGAACCTTCTCACATAGTTGCAAAGTGACTCCTTTGGGTTCTTCTTGACGTTGAACAAATGGTCAGACTTCTTTTTGATCTAGCGATAAGATGAATATTCTTTGGTGAAAACCAAAGAAAGTTTGTAGAAATTCTGGATGGATTGTGGCGGCAGGGTGTAAAACCAATCTTGCGCCTCGCCTTGTAGAGTGGTGGCGAATATCTTGCACATGAGATCATCGTTGTTTCGATAAAGGATCACTGCACTTCGGTAACGCTTTCAGTGTCTCTTCGGGTCTTCATCCCCTTTGAAAGATGTGAAATGTGGCATGTTGAACTTGCATAGAAGCTCTGCCTGCTCGATCTCGTTCGTGAAAGGTGACCTGCTTATGTTGGTCATGTTCCGTCGTAGTGCCTCGTCGGTGACCTAGTTACGTTGGAAATCGTGCAATCGCTTGGTCATGAGTTCTCTACTTCTTCTTGAATTTGCCTTTATTGGGGGTAGTAGAGCTTTCAGCTGCCCCCAGCCATGACTTACTGGTCTAGGTTGCTCTTCTATGTGTTAGGCTCGTCTATACCGTGGATGCAGTGCATGTGGTGCATTCCTAGCAGGCGAGCGAGTTCTTCGCAGATTGTTGGTTAAACTTGAGCTGGATTGAGTGACTGCTTCTATCCGTCCGTCGTGCTGCCTACTCCGATGTGAGGTGGAGGATGCTCTTTGCGAGCTTAGCCGCGAATGAACACTTTGTCTGGAAGGTTGCTCATGTTGACTATCGGAGTGTGACCCCAACCATGAATGTATGCTCATCTGTGGGCCTACTCGAGAGTGCACGCTCCTCCGCACGCTAAGACGGGAGTATACGCTATCTCGGGGGCCTAATCGGGAATGTACACTGCCCGAACGCTCGGCTCGTGGCTGGTCGAGTGGCTACTTGCCAGGACGCTGATGCGAAAATTATCTTAACACACAAATTTAACCCTCTTTTGACAATTGTAGTACAAGTATAAGTAGGGATCGTTCTGGACCGGGGATTATGAGGCTTGCTAATAACCTCTAAACTGACTCAAAAACATAAAACTAAATTTAAAAACACTTAACAAGACTCACAAGACTCAAAGCAAACTGAAAATACTCAAAACAGCTTAAAACAACTAAATAAACTTAAACTACACTAGGAATGACTTCGGACGAAAATTGACTTTTACTTGAATCAAAATATTTAAAAACACAAATTAAAACAGATTTGAAACACTTTGAAACAAGAAACTAAAAGGGGAGTTTTGATTTGGAGGAAGTTGTAACAAACAAACAAGTATGAAAAACTAGACAGATTGTAAAATAAAATTGAGAAATAAGATGATGGATGGGATAGCTAGAGGCTTTTTCTCCACACATGACATGTATGCAAATAACTTGATTTCTAGTTACTACTTCATTGAATTATGAACGACAATGCTCCAAATTAACCGTGACATCACTAGTTAACTCTCAGATTTTCCTTGTTTTATTGGATTGGATGACATCATTCGACAACCCAAAACATTCTTCAAAAATTCCCTACATGACATCATAATATAGATACAATCAAAGATCATTACGTTTAATGAAAATCATAAGCATTGACAAAGCACTTGCAACTATGACATCATGTCGCTTATGCTAGGAATTGAACTTAACGCGATCGTTTATAAGCGACCTTCACTACATGTGAATATAAGTTTGTAACGATTATGTGAAACTTCCTTATATTCTAGCAACGAATTTATGCATGCCAATTAAGTGTCGACCCTTAATTAACAAATACAAATAAGTTATCAATCAAATAGTTAAGCTAATTGCATTCACGATTCAAGAGTTCATAACTGGAATTTATCAAATTATATTGCACACATAATGATGACTTTGAAATCACCCCTAGCCAAGAGGGGTTTAGCCACTCATATTTACAACAAAACGAACGGAAATGAATTTAAACATTAGAAACAAAAGAAAGAAAACACCTGAATGCTCTAACGATCCAAGTTGGACAGCAAGCACGTCCAAGCACTTTCCTTCCCTTCCTTTGCTACAACACAAGGTGTTGGTGAGTGTTTGAAGGTTTGTTTGTATGGAGGAATGGATGTGAAGATGAATGGATGTGTTTGGATAAAGGTTGTGTTGAAATGGGAGTGAATGATCTCACAAAGTATGAACTCAATTTATGTTACACACACTTCCTTTTATAGAGGAAGTGCAAGGCAAAGCATGGGTAAAATGGAGTGGTGTTGAAATGATTGAAAGGTGAAAGTGAAGTAATGATGCAAAGCATGGGTAAAATGTAGTGGTGTTGAAATGATTCAAAGGTGAAAGTGAAGTAATGATGCAAAGCATAGGTAAAATGGAGTGGTGTTGAAATGATTGAAAGATGAAAGTGAAGTAATGATGTAAAGCATGGGTAAAATGGAGTGGTGTTGAAATGATTCAAAGGTGAAAGTGAATTGATGATTGATGCAAGAATTAAACATGGATGGAGTGCACGGCAAAGGTTTGTTATAGTACAAGGAACCCTTAATTTGTGTCTTAAAATGCATGTGAAACCTTCAATGTTGTTGGAACTTAGGGACACTTAGGATTTAGGAAAGATCAAACCAAAATAGGAAACCTTGGCTTAACTTTCCTACTTCAAGTAGGAATCCTCATCTTTAGGTCTTCAATTTCGTCCATTCCTTTAGTTCCAAGCATGTGATATTTATTCCAAGCCCAAAATTGCTCCAAAAGGCTCCAAAATGCACATTTTTGCATACTTTGTCCTTAGAACCTGAAATTGCACAAAAATGACTTTAAACACTAAAACAACTAAGGAATAACAACATAAATGCATGAGAACAAGCTAACTCAGTCGCATAAATATGCTCTTATCAGACGCTGCTGGAGAGGTTCTTTGTCTGCCCTTGTCCTACTTCGGGACACCTTGTTTGGGGCACGTTGCATCTTGGTGCGCTGCAAGAGTTGGTTCACCAAAGTCGTCTGCTGTGCAAGGTCTCGAGACAAATATTGTTCGCCACTTGGATTGGAAGAGCTTGGAAGGAATGTGCCTCCTTGGGCAATGGAATGGTGGTAAACTCCGGGCGCGAGGTTTGAGTTGGGAAATGTCAAATCCGCGAAAAAATGTGGTGAGAATGCCCCTGGCTCGATGGTAGGTCTGGATGGTTGATATAGTCTTGGGTCGACTTGGGCTGCTTGGAAAGCCACTGGAGTAAACTGGGCCGCATGAGCAAGCTAGGCCACGAGAGCAGGTTGGGCTGCGAGAGTAGGCTGCTCGGCGGGAGCAGGCTGGGCCACGAGAGCAGGTTGCTCGGCGGGAGCAGGCTGAACCATGGGAGTGGGCTGCTCGTCGGGAGCAGGCTAGGCCATGAGAGCAGGCTGGGCTGCGAGATTGGGCTGTTCGTCGGGAGCAGGTTGGACCACGGGAATGGGCTGCTCGTTGGGAGCAGGCTGCTCAGCGTGTGATGCATGCGAATGTAAGGCTTGTGCTCGGACGCGTGAAAGCTTGGATGGCACGGCTTGGGCTTGGATGTGTGCAAGCTTAGATGGCACGGCTTGGGCTGTGGCCTTGGTGCCGTGAACCTTGGATGGCACGGCTCGGGTCATGATGAATGCACCATGGACCTCGCCACGGGTGGCTACCGAGGTAGCCACCGTGGTGGTTCCCGTGGTGCAAACTCGTGGTGGTGGTGCTGCTCCACTTATTGTCGCATTTAGCCTCACGAATCTCCGCAATCCCAGTTCTTGAACATTAGAATTTTCACTTGTGGAAGTTTCTAAATTTCTAGCCATTATATTTTGCTTATACGTTTTATCAAAGAACCTTTGCAAATAAAAAATTCTAATAATAAGAACGTATGAAAAATATTCAAATGGACTAAAAAATAAAGAAAAAACCTTTTTGTGCGAGAGTCTTCTACGAGTATGGATTTCAACTCTCAATAAAAGCACTAATTTGTGGATGCAAATTTCTTCCTCCTTGATCTTGGACAATTTTGCACCTACAAAACAATTAACACCTTTGGTTAAGGCCAAGAGCCTCACGCGCCCACTATGAATGGGGGGGCTTTAGCCAAAGAACCTCCGATGTCAAAGTTAGAATTTAGAGAGAAATAGTGTTTAGAGAATTTTGGGATTTTTGCCAAAGTGTTGGCATGAATATTTGGTGAAAATAGGAGCCTATTTATAGGGCTAGGTTGGTTCACTTTAGAGAGGAATGTGGCCGGCCACTTAGTAGGCTTTTTAGGTTTTGTTTTGGTTTAATTAGACAATTAATTGGCTAATTAAACATAAAAGGAAATGTTTTGGTGGTTATGGAATTTATTGGCTAATAAAAAGGAAGAAATGGTGAAAAAGGTAGAAAAAAGTGATGGATTAGGTTTTGAAATGGGGATAGCCGGCCCTCTAGTGACTTTTAGGTTTGAATGGGTGTTTCAATTTGATAATTAAGGGATTGATTAGGTAATTAATCCCTTAATTAGTCAATTTTTAGGAAATTTGAAAGGAATATATTATTTAGCTAATTGATTAGCTAAATAATTTAATATAAAACATATTAAATAAATTAGGTTTTGGGAATTACCTTATAGAAAGGATTTGATGAAATAGGCTTTAAATTGTTACCTATTTTGGGCACTTTTGACTTGGTTGAAAGATGATTGCCCACTGTTCGCGCGTAGGAATCCCGGTATGCCTCAAGGGTATTTTTGTCCTCTTTTGTCTAAAAAACCACGTGGCGCCTAATGAATATTTTTGGCTCCACAGTATACACCACATGGGTACAAACACAAATAAAACTTTAAAAAATATGGGCACAAAAAGAAACTAATATATGGGTACAAATGAAAAATGAAAAGAAAATTGGTACAAATAAAAAAAATATTTGCAAATTAAAAATAGGTACAAACTAAAAATAAAAATATATGATAAAAAATTTAGCCATAAATATAAATATACTAATTGTAACATTTTTAACATTAAAGGAATATATTTAAAATAAAAATATTTTATTATACAAATAATTAATGATGTTATTAATACCCAAGGTCCTTGATAAAAAATTAAAAATTAATAGGATTTTAACATATATATATATATATATATATATATATATATATATATATATAGGCATTATTAGGGACATGAATTCTTCATATTTTGGTAGTGGTTTGGATGTTTTACGCCGCTAGTTTCACGACTTCTGGTTTTGGACAAACAATGAATACAAACAAAGCAAATGAATTAATATTTATCGAAGTAGTCTATGTCTAATTATAATAATAATAATTTACATTGTCTATTTTGTGCATAATAATTTACCTGTTACGCGATGTTTTAATGCAATAGTTAACAAAAATAAAAACACATATATAGCAAAGCACTCCACTAGCATCACCTGTAAACCCAATTAATTAAACTAAGAAGCTCTCTTTTTCTCACACATATGTTCTTTGATTTTCTTTCTTCAACATACTTGTTTTTTTTTTTTTTTTTTTTTTTTTTTACGAAAATGTACGATATTCATTAAAAAAATCAGAAATACATACAAACTAAGGATTGTGTCTATGATCATGGGCCTCAATAAAAACCTTGTCTGGAATTTCAACCCGGTCGAAGGTGAAAAGAGTGTCTTGCACAACAAGATGACCTATCTTCAAATGAACAATACAAGGGAAAATTACAAAACGTCTTGGAACAAAATATCCCTAAGAAAATTCGGATGCTCCTCGAACCACACAATTCTTGGGTACTACCAATTCTCACACAAGCAAGGTGATGCACTGCCAAATTACTTTCCCGATGAACATGGTTGATCAACGACTGAGGTAATTAATTTATTTTCCTTACTTTGGGGTTTGGTTTTGTATTTAGCCTACTTTTGTGGAGCCAAAAATAATTTGAAAATTTTCTGATCTGACACATGAATTTTTCTGTAACTAACGAGAATGCCCTTATTAAATTAGTGAGACCCACATTTACTTATTTTATTTATTTATTAATTGTTACTGTAAACTCCGCCTATGTCTTACATGGCCGGTCCCAAGCCCGGATAAAGGAGGAGGGGGAGGGCGTCAGGTAGTCGACAGCCGGCACTCCATGATCACGTCGAATCCTTATGAAAATGAATCCAGAACAAAATAGCGCTAAAGCTAGGGCGTCACCCGTAAGTGGCGCGCTGTGCGGCCCGAGCACAGTGATAAGTGAGCAAGGGTCGCTGTATCTCCATCGGCATCCGGATGCAGTGTTAAATGAGCAAGGGGGCCATAGAAACTTCTTTTCGAACGACTCCACTCAAAGTTGTTTGGGAGCATATGCTCCTATCAACTTTACCCGGGACACACAAAAGAAGTACTTTGATCCTATTAGACGGGGGAGGGTGAAAAAGCTAGGACAGAAGAGTAGAGTTCAAGAGAGCAAAATGCGTTTAGGAACGTGGAATATAGGAACCTTAACGGGAAAATCTATGGAAGTAGTGGAAGTTATGGTGAGGAGAAGGATAAATATTATGTGCCTACAAGAAACTAAGTGGGTTGGTAGTAAGGCAAAGGATCTAGAAAACACAGGGTTTAAACTTTGGTATTCGGGCACACATAGAACGAGAAACGGTGTTGGCATCATCGTGGACAAGACCTTGGTACAAGATGTTGTAGATGTCAAGAGGGTAGGAGATAGAATCATGGCAATCAAGATTGTAATAGGACAAGAACTTATCAATGTGATTAGTGCGTACGCACCTCAAGTAGGGTTGGATACGAGGTCGAAGGAGAAATTTTGGGAAGATCTTGGAGACTTGGTGCAAGGAATTGCTCAGACGGAGAAGTTATTTATAGGAGGAGATTTAAATGGACACGTGGGCAAGGAGACAGGCAACTATGGAGGTTTTCATGGTGGCCATGGTTTTGGGGAGAGAAACGATGATGGGGAAGCTATCTTGGATTTTGCAATGGCATTTGATCTCTTCTTAGCCAACACCTTCTTTAAGAAGAGAGAAGAACATGTGATCACCTACAAGAGTGGGTCGTCAAAAACACAAATAGATTTTCTTCTAATGAGGAAAGGGGATCGTATAACTTGTAAGGATTGCAAAGTTATACCAGGAGAGAGCGTGGCTAATCAACATCGCTTGTTGGTGATGGATGTACATATCAAAAGAGTGAGACAAAAGAACAAGACTTGGAAGTGCCCAAGGACTAGATGGTGGAATCTAAAAGAAGAAAAACAAGCCATTTTCAAAGAGAAAGTAATCACCCAGTGTGTGTGGGATAGAGAGGGGGAAGCTAGCCAAATGTGGGATTCCATGGCTAGTTGTATCCGAAAAGTAGCAAAAGAGGTATTAGGAGAGTCCAAGGGCTTTGCCCCACACCAAAAGGAATCTTGGTGGTGGAATGAGGAGGTACAAACAAAGGTGAAGGCTAAGAAGGAATGTTGTAAAGCCTTATACAAGGATAGGACTGATGAAAATGGTGAAAGGTATAGAAAAGCGAAGCAAGAGGCGAAGAAAGCTGTGAGAGAAGCTAAGTTAGCGGCTTACGACGATATGTATAAACGACTAGATACCAAAGAAGGAGAGTTGGATATCTATAAACTAGCTAGAGCAAGGGAAAAGAAGACAAGGGACCTAAACCAAGTGAGGTGCATCAAGGATGAGGATGGAAAAGTTCTTGCTACAGAGAATGCGGTTAAAGACAGATGGAGAGGTTATTTTCATAATCTTTTCAATGAAGGACATGAAAGGAGTGCTTCTTTAGGGGAGTTGAGTAACTCAGAAGAGTGTAGAAACTACTCTTTTTATCGTCGAATCCGGAAGGAAGAAGTGGTTGTAGCTTTGAAGAAGATGAAGCAAAGAAAAGCAATAGGCCCAGACGAGATACCAATCGAAGTGTGGAAAGTTTTGGGAGAGACAGGTATAACATGGCTCACTGACCTTTTCAATAGGATTTTGAAAACGAAGAAGATGCCAAATGAGTGGCGAACAAGCACTTTAGTGCCTATCTACAAGAATAAGGGCGACGTACAAAATTGCATGAACTATAGGGGTATTAAGCTAATGAGTCATACAATGAAGCTCTGGGAGAGAGTCATTGAGCATAGATTGAGGCAAGAGACACGGGTTTCGGACAACCAATTCGGGTTCATGCCAGGGCGCTCAACCATGGAGGCAATCTATCTCTTACGAAGATTGATGGAAAGATATAGAGATGGGAAAAAGGATTTACACATGGTCTTTATAGATTTGGAGAAAGCGTACGATAGGGTCCCAAGAGACATTCTTTGGAGGATTTTAGAGAAGAAAGGAGTACGAGTAGCATATATCCAAGCTATAAAGGATATGTATGAAGGAGCAAAGACTGCCGTAAGAACTCATGAAGGACAAACTGAAAGCTTTCCCATAACTGTAGGATTACATCAAGGCTCATCCTTAAGTCCTTACCTTTTTGCGTTGGTAATGGATGAGTTAACAGGACATATTCAAGATGATATTCCTTGGTGTATGCTTTTCGCAGACGATATAGTGTTGATAGATGAAACTCAGGAAGGGGTAAATGCAAAGCTTAACCTTTGGAAAGAAGTGTTGGAATCTAAAGGTCTTCGCCTAAGCCGATCAAAGACAGAATATATGGAGTGCAAGTTCAGTGCAAATGGAGGCCAAAACGAGTTAGGGGTGAGGATCGGTGATCAAGAAATACCAAAGAGCGATCGTTTTCGTTACCTAGGATCTATCTTGCAAAAGAACGGAGAATTAGATGGAGATCTCAACCATAGAATACAAGCTGGATGGATGAAGTGGAAGAGTGCATCCGGCGTGTTGTGTGACCGCCGTATGCCACTGAAGCTCAAGGGAAAATTTTATAGGACGGCAATAAGGCCGGCGATGCTGTATGGCACAGAATGTTGGGCGGTGAAGCATCAACACGTACACAAAATGGGTGTAGCGGAGATGAGGATGCTTCGTTGGATGTGTGGGCACACGAGAAAGGATAAGATTAGGAATGAGGATATCCGGGGTAAAGTAGGAGTAGCCGAAATTGAAGGAAAGATGAGAGAAAATCGGTTACGGTGGTTTGGACATGTGCAAAGAAGGCCTACTGACGCTCCGATTAGAAGATGCGACTATGGGACAGAGGTTCAGGGCCGAAGGGGTAGAGGAAGACCTAGGAAAACTTTGGAAGAGACTCTAAGAAAAGACTTAGAGTACTTGGATCTAACGAAGGACATGACACAGGACCGAGCACAATGGCGTTCTAAGATTCATGTAGCCGATCCCACTCAGTGACTTGGATTTTCCAAGTCTCCAACCGAGAAGTTTTCCTCACTCAGGAAATTAAGGGAACACTACCTCAACCTACATGCTCCACTCACAAAGCTCCAACAAAAGAAAATTCAAAGAACTTAGCGAAGAAGGCTTTGGTGTATTTAACACAATACGTTGAAATGAAGGAAAACTTATTTATTGATATCCCCGATAAGCTACAAATATGTACATATACATGAGTCAAAATAAACAAACAAGAGAGAGCCTTCACAAAGGTTGCTTAGGAGAAGTCGCAGCAGTCGGTAGAGCCCCAGAAAGAGAAGGCACCGGAGGGGGATCATTCGGAGCCTCAGTACTGGACAGAACCCTAGAAGGAGGAGGCATCAGAGGTTGATCATTTGGAGCTTCATTACGCGGTACAGCCCCAGAAGACGAAGGCAATAAATGCCTTTGGAACAAACCCACAAATCTCTGATGATCAAGTAAAACCTGACCATCAGATTCCTTCATCTGGTCCAGCTTCCTCTTCATGTTTGTAGCATAGTCATGTGCGAGACGGTGCAACTGTTTATTCTCATGCTTGAGCCCTCTAATCTCCTGTTTGAGACTCATCACTTCAGCCGCCAATGATTCAACTTGGCGGGTTCGAGCAAATAGGCGTTGGGCCATATTAGACACAGAACCTGCACACTGAACACTGAGAGCCAGAGAATCCTTAACAGCTAACTCATCAGATCGTTTGGAAAGTAGTCTGTTATCTTTGGGAGTGAGAAGGTTCCTGGCCACCACCGCAGCGGTCATATCATTCTTCATAACGGAATCCCCAACGGTAAGAGGACCAGTAGGGGAGACGAAGGATGGGCGCCATATGTTGTCTGGAGAAGGCGGGGCTGCCTCTTCAACAAGGTTCAAGTCAAAACGACGGTCGGAGGGGCCAGACATTTTCAAAGGTGTTGAAGAGAGAAGAGGTCGAACAAATCAAGATCTTAGAAGTGTAAGAATGGAGCTTGTACTGGTGGAGATTCAAGTGTGCTTTGGAACTTAATGCCAGCCCCTATAAAAATCTGCACTCGACGGAGCTTCAGAAATCGAAGAGGCGCCTGCTCAGAAATCGAAGAGGCGTTTGCTTTCTCAAAAGCTGGGCTGCTCAGAGACCACGAGGGTCGATCTCAGAAATCGAAGAGGCGTCTGCTTTCTCAAAAGTTGGGCTGCTCAAAGACCACGAAGGCCGATCTCAGAAATCGAAGAGGCGCTTGCTTTCTCAAAAGTTGGGCTGCTCAGAGACCACGAGGGCCGATCTCAAAAATCGAAGAGGCACCTACTTTTCCAGCCTTGGCAGCACCTGTCACACGCACACTCAGCTTTGCGGAAATTATGGGCATTCTGTCGAAGACTTCTGGTGAAGTAGAAAGCACATGAGTCTTACTGTTCAATCACCCACTTCCCACACGCAATAGTAGTTCATGTGTATCACAGATAACTCTGCCAAAGTTCTCTGCCAAAGTTGAGCACGTGAAGCTTGCAGCTTCCACTACATCGCTCTGACCAAGACGGGTAAAAGAATAGCAAAGAAACAGCACTAACAAAGTTTAGACACATAAATTTTGAAGGTCTAGCTACCCCATATTATTACCCACAAGGGTAAAGGAACAGTATCACTGCTGGATAATAGGAAAGTCCTTGTGTGTCAACCTCTGTGCTTCGTGGCAAGGTAGACTAGCAAACATGCCCAACCTTTACTCACATTCGAGAAAACACTCCCAACAAGATTGCTTGCTCCAAAATCGAAGAGGCACCGTCCTCCGAATCTCGAGAGCCAGACTCCCAACATGACTACTTTCTCAAAAATCGAAGAGAGGGTAAAGAAACAGTACCATTGCTGGATAATTGGAAAGTCCCTGTGTGTCAACCTCTGTGCTTCGTGGCAAGGTAGACTAGCAAACATGCCCAACCTTTACTCACATTCGAGAAAACACTCCCAACAAGATTGCTTGCTCCAAAATCGAAGAGGCACCGCCCTCCGAATCTCGAGAGCCAGACTCCCAACATGATTACTTTCTCAAAAATCGAAGAGACATCGTTCTCCGAATCTCGAGAGCCAGATCCCTGATAGGATTGCTTGTTCGAAAACCGAAGAGGCAACACTTTCCCAACTACAAGAGCCGGATCTCATTGGATAAAGCTGTCTGTAATCTTCACACGCAACATCAGCTTTCCACATACCACAGACCACTTTTTCAAAGTGCTCTGACAGGGTAAAGGAATAGCATTACTACTTGTTGTTAAGGAGACTCCTATATATGTCAACCTCCATCCCCAACGGACAGACAGACCTGCAAAAATGCTCAACCCTTCCTCATATATGAGAGGGCACTCTCAACGAAGCCTTTCGAAATATTCAGCTTTCTTTCCCCCCGATAATACCTCTGCAAACAAGTTATACTAGAGCAAGAATATCTCATATCATCAGGGTTAAAAGCAAGAGTATCCCATATCATGCTTTTTCCCTGTCTTTTCCTTTGGCCTTGTTCTTACCTGCAAGACAAGGAGAAAGAGAGCAATCAGTCAGCACTTGGAATCAAGCTTCCAGCCAGGAACTGACTGCCTGGAACTTACTTACCTGGCATTGCTCTCGAGTACTCATCTTCAACATCTTATGCTTCCAGGGAAGATACCGCATCTGCCTGAGGAACAGATAGGGCAAGTGAGAAGGATACAAGGAAGCATGTGGAGACAAGCGTAACAGCACACGTGCCGATACATCCATTACTCTGTCAAAGCAAAAGTATCCCATATCAGTAGGGTCGAACGTACTCTAGATTTGATGGACTTGTTTTGACCCTCAAATTCTTCAGTCGGCCTTATACTCTGGAGGAAACCAGAAAACCCTCCAGCTCAGTTCAAGAATAAGCCTGTGGAAAGTTACTTCTTCAAAAGCAAAAGTATCCCATATCATCTCTTCTCATTTTTCTTCTCTTTATCCTTCATGCTGCCTGCAAGATAGGGAGAATGTGAACAATCAGCCGGAGCTCTGATTGCTTACCTTGTCTGTCACCTCTTTCAGCAAATCCCCTAGCTCGGCAACTTGAGGGACTCCTACTACATGGTTTGTATCGCGCTTGACCAAGCCTGAAACTACAAGTAAGCTTCAAGTGAAATTGATACATTACCTTGTGCATCTCCACCAGTTAAAGATACCACCCCTGGATGGAGGAAGAGTACTTCCAGAGAAGATGCCACATCTACCTATGAGACAGATAAGGCAAGTCAAGACGATACCACATTCCGATACTTAGAAGTTTCGTGATTACGAGATCATTCTCCCACAATATTTCCTAATGTCATTTGTACTAAATCATTCACCTGTACTCACTAAAGGAAAGCTTGAACCTATGTACTTGTGTAAACCCTTCACAATTAATGAGAACTCCTCTATTCCGTGGACGTAGCCAATCTGGGTGAACCACGTACATCTTGTGTTTGCTTTCCTATCTATATCCATTTATATACTTATCCACACTAATGATCGGAGCAATCTAGCGAAGATCACAAAAAGCGACCGTTTTCGCTACCTAGGATATATCGTGCAAGAGAACGGAGAATTAGAGAGAGATCTCAACCATAGAATAGAAGTTGGATAGATGAAGTGTAAGAGTGCATCCGGCGGGTTGTGTGACCGTCGTAGGCCACTGAAGCTCAAGGGAAAATTTTATAGGACGGCAATAAGGCCAGCGATGTTGTATGACACAGAATGTTGGGCGGTGAAGCATCAACACGTACACAAAATGGGTGTGGCGGAGACGAGGATGCTTCGTGGGATGTGTGGGCACACAAGAAATGATAAGATTGGAAATGAGGATATTCGAGGTAAAGTAGGAGTGGCCGAAATTGAAGGAAAGATGAGAGAAAATCGGTTCCGGTGATTTGGACATGTGCAAAGAAGGCCTACTGACGCTCCGGTTCGAAGATGTGACTACGGGACAGAGGTTCAGGGCCAAAGGGGTAGAGGAAGACCTAGGAAAACTTTGGAAGAGACTCTAAGAAAAGACTTAGAGTACTTGGTTCTAACGGAGGACATGACACAAAACCGAGCGCAATGGCGTTCTAGGATTCATATAGCCGACCCCACTTAGTGGGAAAAGGCTTTGTTGTTGTTGTTGTTGTTGTTGTTAGATAAGACCTGTTATGTATACATGTTGTGAGGGTAGCCTAAAAAACAACAAAATTCATGTTGCATGTAATTATTAAATTGCCCATAATTTTTTTTTTGTTAAGTTTTTGTGAGAGTTAGAATGGTAATTTCTTGAAGTTTTGGTAGATAAAGAATGTTCTTGTTAATAAGTAGTATAAATTTTTTTGTGTTACGTAAATAGGGTGTGTATATTTGACACCCTATCAAAATAGCTGAGAAAGAATTCTCCGCAAATAATAGTATAAATAAATAAGGTGTTGGAGAGATGTGCATGCTTACCTTTTTCTAGTGCTAATTATAATTATTTACGTACATTTGTAACATTTACATATAATTATGTATGATGACCAGAGAATCACATTATAAAACTTAGTGTCTTTGCCTTGCACTTTTGCAATCAAGACTAGGCACCGGCCAATCAAAACAAAATTATTCGTGTGTTCATTCGTGCTGCATAAGTGTGCTTATAATATGGGCACAGTGTACAAATTAATGACACAAGTTTTTTATTAATCAGTAAGCAGGTCTGCCTGCACTTCCTCATTTGTTTATAAACGAAGCCTACTTCATTAATTTGAGTCATTTAACCGTACATAGAAGTTATATATTTAATTAGTTCCTTAATAAATTAGTTCAATATATATACATATATATATATATATATATATGTGTGTGTGTGTGTGTGTGTGTGTGTATATATATGTATAGGAATCATTGTATTAAAAGGCGGAGGCTTAGGCGAGGCGTTCCATGGATAACTACGCCTAGACATGAGGAGTGAGGCATGAGGCTGAACCTAATTTTTTTAGTATATATTGTCTATATATATATATATATATATAATACTTTGTATAACAATTAATCAACAATCAAACAAGCAATCAAAACCAAATTGAGATTAGAATACTAAAAGACTTAACTTGAATTTTGAAACAATTGTAGTGGTGTGGAGAATTTTGAAACAAATTGAAGTATGAGATTGGGGTAAAATTGAAATATGGGATTGGAATTGAGAATTTAGGGTTTGAGGAACTAGGGAATTGTGGAATTAGGGATGGGATTGGGTGAACTGAGATTGGGTATTTGGATGGGAAAGAAGGGGATTGGCTGGGGGATATAATTTTTTAAAAATTAAAATTAGACTTGGCCTTGAATAAAAAAATAATAAATTAAAAAAAAAAAAAAACAACAACAACAACAACAAACAAACAAACAAACAAAAAACTGGGCCAAATTGATGTCGTTTTGGGCCAAGTCATTTAGAAAAAAAAAACATTAAAAGACTTGGCCAAAACAACGCCGTTTTGAGCCAAGGCTTAAGAGAAAAGAGAGAAAAAAAAACCTTTTCTCTTCTTCACGGTCATCTTCTTCGTGAAGACGCTGCCGCTAAAACTTAAGAAAAACCAGAGGGTAGCTGTTACAACGAGCCTAGCCTTAGACTTTGAGGTCCCTAGCAATTTTCAGGTAAGTTTTCGGCCGCCTCAGAACACCCTAAGGCTCACCCCGACAACCCTAGGCGGGTTTTTCGCCGACTCTAATAAAATAGAGGCGGCAAGCCACCCACCCAGCCTCGAGGGCCGCCTAAGCGGGCCTCGAGGTGAGTATTTTAAAATATTGATAAGAATAGACATAATATGGCCTTCTCAGTAAAAAGAAAGTTACTGCATAATTTGCAATCACATAAGAATATTTGATTGTGGGTGCGAAAACTTTTAAATCCGATGCTTACTTCAGTACCATAATTAAATTAAATATTAGAATAAAGTTTCTTTTTATATAAGCGACTGTTTACACTAATGATATATTTACTTAACAAAAATGGGATAACGAATTAATCGAAATAAAAATAGGGGAAGTACCCTAGTTAATCTGATTCCTTTAGGTATTTGATTATGGATTTTAAAGAAAGCTTACAAACTTTCAATTTCAATGTTAGTAAACATATGGAAAAGTTAAACTGTAACAACCCGTCCTCAAATATTACGGTTTTTATAATTTTAAAGTATGAATTTATGAAAATGCCCTTCGAGGTAAAAATGTTGACTTTTGTTGACCACCTTGTCATGTCACATAAGATTTATTTCCTTGGCGTATCCTTGTAGTACTCAGCGTTTTGAACGCATGAGCGCAAGCAGAATCGAAATTGGAGTTACAATAAGCGTTATATAGAATTACGAAGCCTAAGGGCAATTAGTCAATTCACTATTCTAGATATTAGGCAATTAGTCAATTTTTTTGTTGACCACACTTCCCCTTCTTCCCTGTGTCCTCCCCTCTCTCAATCTCTAGGACCTTCTCGAACCTTCTCCTTCATATTTCCTTGTTTTTTCCCCCCATCTCTGCAACTCATATCCCCGAGCACAAACATGCCACACCACCACCACCACCACCACCACTCCCTGTTCTGGCGAGCAACCCCAATTCACGAACTCTCTCCCTAGCAATCGATGACGGACTTTTGAACCCAGGCCAAGCTGAGAAACCCCTTGTTTTCCTTTTTTCCCTCGCTGCACAGTGCCATCACTCTGCAAAATCGAATCCAGCAACTTCTCACCGTCTCTCCGGCGAAGGTAAGGTCTAAAATCTTCCTAAAAATTGTAGATCATGCCTAGCAGTATGTTTGGGTTGTTTTTGAGACATTTTGGTGTTGTTTGGATGTAGAAACCTCATGGGAAAAACCTCCCCAATTTTCCAGCAAAACTCTGTCACTCTGCAGGCCATTTCTGGCCAGTTAAGATCACAACTCAACCCCAGATTGGTACATTTCGATTCCTTAACTCCTGAGCTTTACTTTCGCTTTTGAATTTTTTAATTTGGTTTATAAATGAAACTGTTACAGCCTTCCAAAGTTTTCCGATTATCCTCACTGCGATTCTGGTGTTCTCATTCGCAGAGGTCGGCCGACCCACGACCTGAAACTTGGTCGACCTAACCCAAAACCCATAACCAGGCCCAATCCAATAACTTGGCCCAAACCTTTAGGCCATATAACCCAAACCCTTAGCCCATTAACCTTAACTCGGATCCAACTTAGCAACCCAAAGCCCAGATCTGACCCGACCCGGACCTAATCCCAGTTTCCATGGTCGGCGCGTGGGTGCACGTGGGTGGCTGTCATGACCGGTGCATGGAGCATACGCTCCTCCGCTGCCATCCACAACGGCGACGGTGAATTTTCCGACAACTTTTCCGACTACCCATCTAGGTGTGTAGGGTGGCGCGTGGCCACCTGAGTCGCCTCCATGGAGGAACCTGAGGTCCCTCATTAGGTTTTTCAACTTGCTGAATCTGAATCTGCTGTCCATTTTCCCAAATTCGATTGTTTTGGTATAGTTTTATTTAATGGTCTCTATTTGTGTTTAGGTGCATCCATTGGAAGTGAACTCGTCCTCCTTAGTTCGAGTGGCTACTCGGTAGCGAAATACTTATGAGTGGATCCTTTCTTAAATTGCATGTTTTTATAAAATATTAGGCTTGCATTCACAAAATTCATGATTTCATGATTTTACGTTTTATGCATTATTTATGATTTATTGAATTATATTTTATGATACATTATGAATTATTGGATTTTCGTATATGAAATTCTATGGATTTACGGACATGAATTATCATGGATTTATAAGATGAGGCTTTGAGGTTTTGAGATCCGGATTTGATATGAGATTTTTTAGATACGTTTTCGGTGCTTATCTTGTGGGTTATTATACAGCATATACACACAACCGAGTATGTAGACGTCTATGGCCTAGGACACAGTTGAGGATATTTATAACATGCTCCCAACTTCACTAGCCACGACTAGTGTCGGTGTATTATGTATATGTGCGTGTGTGTGTGTGTGTGTGTTTCTTCTCTGGCATAACCTAGAGTCGTACAACATCACCTTCAGGTGATGGACCTCTATATTTCTTTTCTAGCATAACCTAGAGTTGTACAGCTTCACCTTTAAGTGATGCACCCACTACATATATATATATATATATATATATATATATATATATATATATATATATATATATCTTTTATGGTGTAACCTAGAGTCGTACAGCTTCATCTTCGGGTGATGGACCCATTATGTCAATCTGCCCATATCCTTTAATTCAAATGATGCAGCTATATCACAGCTTGTACTTTCTGAGAGTTTGAACCAGTCAAGATTATATCATCTACATAGAGTAGTAGAATGATAACATCTTCACCATCTTGTTTAACAAACAAACTAGAATCTGATGATGAAACTGTGAAACCCATTGCTGGCAAATAACTTGTGAATTTTGAATTCCAAGCCTTTCGAGCCTGTTTTAGACCATTTAGAGACTTAATCAATCCATATACATGTGTTAGATAGCTTAGATCAACAAACCCCTGAGGCTGTTTCATGTAAACTTCCTCTTGTAAATCTCCACGTAAGAAAGCATTCTTAATATTTAATTGTCTTAATTCCTAAAGGTTGATTGCAGCTAATGCCAATAAGATCCTCACTGTTGTGTGTCTGACCACTGGGCTAAATGTTTCAGAGAAATCAACTCCTTGATCTTGAGAAAACCCTTGAGCCAACAATCTAGCATTATACCTTGATATTGATCTATCTGGATTCTTCTTGACTTTATATACCCATTTGCTACCAATTATGGACCTATCATCAGGTGGTGGAACAAACTACCATGTGCCTTGAGCTCTCAAAGAATCATATTCTTCTTGCATTGCCAACTGCCAATGTGGTATAGTTGCTGCTTTTTTGAAGGTGGATGGTTTTATATCATCACTTATGGAAGCAATAAAGGAATATCCACAAACAAAAGTTTCTTCTTCAGTAATTTGCAAACTTTGTAACTCAGGTAATGAAGCAATATATCCTTTATAGCTTTTCTATGTTATTGCCCCACTTTTGAGTCTTGTAACCATAGGATGAATAAAATTGATAGTATATGAATCATGACTTTGTGATGATAATGGAGTAGAAAGATAGGGAGAATTACCTCTAATTGTGCTTCATGATGGATAGGTAACATTGGTGATGTACCAGGAAGAGTGGCAGGGGAGTGATAAGAATAATTTGTTGATGAAGATACATGTGACCTTGATCCATTATGTGACAGAAAAATGTTCTCAGACATTGAGACAGATAAACCATCTTTAACTTGATTGGTATTCTGTATTTGTGAACTCTAAGGCATTGTTATTCTTTGTATTGGAAATTGAACCACTATTGGTGTCTAAGACTTGAACTGAGAACCTTGAATATCTCTGTCATTTAAGACTGTTTTCAACTTGTATGATAATTGAGATTCATCACAAATAAAATGTCCAAAAATTATGAACTTGCTAGTTTTAATATTGTAGCAAATCACTCCCTTGTATCTCATAGCATACCCTAGAAAAACACATTTGATCTTGGTTGCAACTTATGAGCATTATATGGTCTGAGAAAGGGATATACTACAATCCTAAATATTTTCAAGTGTTGAATGTCTGGTGCATCATTATGTAACATTTGATATGGTGATTTCATTCCCAAAACCTTACAAGGCATCCCATTGATTAAAAAAGCTGCATATGAACAAGAGTGAGACCAAAATGTAAATCGTAAATAAGCTTCTAACATGAGAGTAAGTTCAGTCTCAATTAAATGCCTATGCTTCCTCTCAGCTAGGCCATTTTGTTGGGGTGTGTAAGGGTAAGAAATCATGTGAACAATTCCTTTGGATTCCAGAAAACTAGTGAACATTTTACTCATACATTCACCCCCTCCATTTGTTTAGAGACACTTAATTGAAGTATTAAACTGAGTTGAAACAAAAAACATTGAATTTCAAAAAAGCAACAAAAGCATCAAATTTATTTACTCAAGGAAAGATCCATAAGAACCTTGAATATTCATCAATGAAACTGATGTAATATATGTATTCTTCTATTGATATCTTTGGAGAAGGCCCCAATACATTTGAATGTACCTTTTGAAACATAAAACTTGCACTACTTTGTCTAACAACAAAAGACTGTCTACACATTTTATTCTGAACATAGAAAGAACATATAGACTTATTTGAATCTATACTAACTGAGACCTTATAAGCTTTTAACATTGTTGACAAGACTTCCTCAGATGGATGCCCAAGCCTTTTCTGCCATGTTGATGTCTTCACCACTTTCCCAATCAAACCAGCTTTCAATTCTTTATTTATTCCAGCAATGGAGAAGTTTTTTGAAAATACTATCACAGGTATTGTAAACAGATCCCCATCACTCTTTCCTTGGTACAATATCACCTTTGTAACCTTGTCCTGTATGAAAAACACAAGATCTTCACATATAAACTAGCATCCATTGTCATGACATAATTTCTTAACTGATAAAAGGTTCACAATTATACTAGGAACATGTAACAAATTCTTCAAAGTTAAGAAACAATCATGAGTAAATAATACTATAGAACTAATATGTTTTACTTCCAGACCTTGACCATTCCTTATAATGATTTTCTCTTCTCCATTATAAGGCATTAGTTGGTTCAGATTTTCCAGATTTGTTGTCATACGGTGCACCAGTATTGAGCACCCATGTGTCTGCACCATTGAAATCATGAACTTGTTGTGCATCATTGCTAAGAATAAACCCTTGAGATCCTTGAGTTGTCATTGCAGTAATTGAAGCATGTGGGGGCAGAAGCTTGATATGAATAGTTATTTCTGTGATAACATTCAAGAGCAGTGTGCCATTTCTTCCCACATATTTAACAAACCATAGCTGGAACATAAACATTACCCTGAGCATTAGTAGTCAGGAAATGACAGTTTGGAGTAGTGTGCCCTCCGAGAGGAAATTTGGCATTCAGGAGACACGGATAATTTGTAGTTCATATTACCATTCCAGCTTTGCCAATTGCTGCCTTGTTTAGGACCATCAGTGGAAGTATAACCATTAAACCCATATTGGTTGAAACCATTGTTGCCTTTGTATCAATTCCCAAAATATGGCCTTGAAAAATTGTTTCCAGAAAAGTATCTGTTAAAGTTTTATGACCCCTTATTCTGAGAAGAATATGGCATTTGACTTGAACCCCCTTGATAACTACCATACCCTATGTTTGAGCTTTCCCCTTGATACCTTCCTTGACCCTCATTGCCATTTGAATTAGAACTTTCACCATGTACATACATTGCAAACATAGAATTAATTAAAGATGAAATCCTGGATTCATTTGACAACTCTACACTTAACAGTTGTGCTCTAAAGTCCTTCACTGAAATTGATGTCTCTCTTGCCAAGATCACAGTTTTTATCGTATCAAACTCTTGTGGTAATCTTGTCAATGCTGCTATAACCAAATCATTGTCTGAAACCTTTTCCCCTGCTGAAACAAGTTTATCTCTTATATATTTCAACCGCATTATAAACTTATCAATTGAATCTGCTCTTTTTTATGCAATGTAAAACTCAGTCTTTAACTGATTAATTATTGCAACAGAAACTAAAGCAAACCTATCTTGCAAGCAGCTCCAAGCTTCTTGAGAAGTTTTACAGTCAATAATGTATTCCATTGCATCATCAGACAAAGTTGCAATCAACAAACTAGGCAGTGCCATATCCTTTTTAACCCAACTTTTATATGCATCAATTATCTCCTTCGTAACACTAATCTTAGTATTGATAATAAATTTTGGTGGATAAGGATTCTCACCAGTGAAGAAATCAAACAGATCATATCCATGCAAAACAAATTGAAATTGATAAGATCCTTTTACAAAATTATCATCCTGAAGCTTCACAATCAACATTCCAATGAGCCCTTCAATTTTCACAATGTTGTCTGACATAATTACTTCACAAATCATGCAAGATTGATACTATACATTTCCAAGAACCAGACTACTTTCAAGAATCAACATAACTAAATCTTCGGAAGATCAAACAACAATCAGTAAATATACAACACACTTTCTTAACTATTGGCTTCAACTTTTGATAGCAAAACACTCAATCTTTCAATCAATATTATTGAAACAATGTTACTGGCATTGACCTTAACAACTATTCTTCAACAATTCTTTACTACTGGCATCGGCCTTTAGTAGCAACAAACTTAAACTTTCAACCAATTTCACTGAAATTAAACAATCGGCATCAGCCTTATCAAACATTATTCATCACATTCATCAAACATATTGTTTGTACCATACTTGACCAATCCCGAAACTACTAAGCATCGGTCAACGTTATACCGTCAATGACCTAGAAGAGTTTCCCTCAAACCAAGAGGTCAATCACAGCGCGACACGTGTTGACATCAAAAGCCAATCATAGCGCGACATGTGTCAACATCAAAAGCCAATCACAACACGACACGTGTCAATGTCAGAATGAAACTAGAAACTTTCTTCTATAAATAGAGATCATTCTCTCACAATATTTCCTAATGTCATTTGTACTAAATCATTCACTAGTACTCACTAAAGGAAAGATTGAACCTATGTACTTGTGTAAACCCTTCACAATTAATGAGAACTCCTTTACTCCGTGGACGTAGCCAATCTGGGTGAACCACGTACATCTTGTGTTTGCTTCCCTGTCCTTATCCATTTACATACTTGTCCACACTTGTGACTGGAGCAATCTAGTGAAGTTCACAAACTTAACACTTTCTGTTGTACCAAAGTCCTCACTGATTTTGTGCATCAACATTTGGCGCCGTCTATGGGAACGACACTTATTCCCACTCTCTTCAGGTTTTTCAAGGTTGTTTCCACCATTCGTACACTCTCTTTTGACCAGACATCCCTCTCCAACATGGGAAGCGAATGAAGCCACAACACGCAGAATGACACCCCTCTTACACCTAGTGCGAAGCAACAAAAGAAGGAAGGAAATAGGGTTGCTCTTCAAGCTAAAGTCGATGAGCTAGAAGCTCAGAACAACAAGATAGCAATGAAGAATGAGGTCCTCTAGGAGCAGTATGAGAAGCTCTTTGAGACGCTCCACGAAACTAGGCGTACTCAAACATGCGAGCTCATTGCCCCTATGGACATCAACCATCATTTGGGTGCCCCCCAACACGGAGGGTCACCTTCCTTCGACATGGGTATCCCTGATGAGGAGCAAGCTAATCATCAAAACATTGATCAACATGAGACTTCTCTCAACCCAGCCGCTTCGACCCGAAGTAGGAAAAGTGGAGGAAGACACCTCCTTGCAGAAGGGTTGGAAGGATCAAAAGCCATTTATCTTGACTACCGAGACTTCCTAAAGCAACGTCGAGAGAATCCCCTTGTTAAGAAGAATCCGACCAAGAAAATTCTCCTGCTCCAAAAGGTCTTGTGGAGAATGTGTGTCAATTACACCGACCTAAACCAAGAATGCCCGAAGGATAACTTTCCTCTTCCTCTCATAGATAGACTTATAGACTCTACGGCAGGGTGTGAACTTCTGAGCTTCATGGATGCTTACTCAGGATACAACCAAATCCTCATGAACCCTCCGGACCAAGAACACACAGCCTTCACTACTGACAGGGGACTATATTGCTATAAAGTCACGCCCTTCGGCCTAAAGAATGTAGGAGCAACTTATCAAAGACTGGTCAATTCAATGTTTGCTGAACAGATTGGGAAGAGCATGGAAGTTTACGTTGATGATATGCTAGTTAAGAGCAAACATGCTGACCAACACATCACCAACCTATCTGAAACTTTCACCATTATGAAGAGGTATCAAATGAGGTTGAACCTCAACAAATGTGCCTTCGGCGTAGGCTCTGGCAAATTCTTAGGCTTCATGATAAGCCAACGAGGCATTGAGGCTAATCTCGAGAAGATCAAAGCAATCCTCAACATGAAGGAACCGGTAACTTCAAAAGACATCCAAAGCTTTATTGGCAAGGTGGGAGCCTTAACTAGGTTCATTTCTAAGGCCACATACAAATGTGCTCATTTCTTCAAAGCACTTAAGAGAAGTAAGAAGTACATTACATGGACTGATGAATGTGCTGAGGCATTCAAGAACCTCAAATACTACATGAGTAAAGCCCATTTGCTCTTCAAACCTGAGGTTGGTGACACTCTCATTATCTATCTGTCGGTATTAGCTTCAGCAGTAAGTTCCGTTCTCATTCGAAATGATGGTAATGTCGAACAGCCTGTCTATTACGCTAACAAGGCCTTACAAGATGCGGAGACATAATACTCCAACATTGAGAAATTGGCTCTAGCATTGGTCATGTCTGCTCGAAAACTTCACTCTTACTTCCAAGCACACTGCATCATCGTGCTTACCAATCATCCTCTTCGACAGATACTTTAAAGTTCTGACACTTCTGGGCGAATGATCAAATTAGCGATAACATTGGGTGAGTTTGACATCTCGTACCAACCAAAGCCAGTTGAGAATGGCCAAGCAGTGGCAGACTTCATCGCCAACTTCACATATCCTGTTGACATTGTTTCTACGCCTAAAGAAGTGGTTTCATTACCCTCGAAAGCTTAGAAAATATAACCAACAGCCCTGGCATGGAGTCTATATGTTGATGGCTCATCCAACCAACAGGGTTGTGGAGCAGGACTAGTCCTTACGACCCTTGACAAAATGGCAATGGAGTATGCTCTTCATTTCAAATTCAAGGCGTCGAACAATGAGGCTGAATATGAAGCCCTCCTAGCAGGCTTACGTTTGGCCAAACACCTTGGGGTTAAACAAATTGATATCTTCAGTGACTCCCAATTGGTGGTTAACCAGGTCACCAACAACTTTGACGTTAAGGATAGCTTCATGGCAACATATCTGGCACAAACACAATTGTTGCTCAAGCACTTCCACTACTAGATCATCCAAATTCCTCGAGCGGTAAACAGCCATGAAGATGCTTTGGCTTGCCTCGCCTCAGCGGTGGAAGACAAGATTGGGAGAAAAATTCAGGTCGAATTGTTGGCAGCACCAAGCACCATGGTTGCGGAAGTGTGCAACTTACAATAGGGGGATAGTTGGATTACCCCGATTTATAGATTCCTTGCTCATGGCACCCTTCCAAATGACAAAGTCCAAGCTAAGCAGATTCGATACAAGGCTACCCGTTACTTGATCATTAATGACCAACTCTACAAGCAGAGTTTTAACCTACCATACCTAAGATGCCTTACGCCCGTAGAGGCATAAACTATCCTTCGGGAAATACATGAAGGAGTCTGCGAAGATCATGCTGGATCTCGATCGCTAGCATACAAGGATATTACTGGCCAACACTCCACCAAGATGCCATTAGAATATCCCGCTCATGTGATAAGTGTCAACGCTACGCAACTATTCCTCACTTCCTTCCCAAGCCGCTCACTCCTATGATTAGCCATTGGCCCTTCACCTAATAGGGACTTGATTTGATCTGCCCAATGCCTACAAGGAAGGGCAAAGTCCGTTATGCAATCGTTACAGTTGACTACTTCACAAAGTGGGCCGAAGTAGAACCCTCAGCAACCATTACTGTGGCAAAAATAGAAGACTTCGTATGGAAGAACATCCTTTGCAGATTTGGCATTCCCAATGCGATAGTCACTGACAACGGGTGATAGTTCGACAACAATAAGTTCAGGATATTCTGCTCTATGTTCAACATCAACTTATGTTTTGCTTCCCCAGCTCATCCCCAGTCTAATGGACAAGTTGAAGCCATCAACAAAATAATCAAGCGAACTTTGAAAACCAGCTTGGACAAGGCTAAAGGTTGTTGGCCATAATTTGTACCTTAAGTTCTTTGGTCATACCGCACTTCGTATCGGATATCAACAAGAGAAATCATATTCTCACTTGCCTTTGGTACAGAGGCAGTTGTCCTAGTTGAGCTTGAGCAAGCAACGTTCCGAATCTAGAACTACGTGCAAAGCGAAAATGACAAGCAACTTACCCTCAACTTAGATCTAGTCGAGGAACACAGAAACCAGGCTCACTTGAGGAATGTCGCCTATAAGCAGTGCATCTCCAATTATTATGACTCCAGGGTCAAACCTCGTTCTTTCAAAGTGGGGGACTGGGTATTGAGGAAAAGATTACTCTGTGCCAGAGTCCGAGTGAAGGAACACTTAGTCCAAACTGGGATGGACCTTTTGAAGTTGTTGGAATCAGTCGTCCTGGCTCCTACAAGCTTAGAAGCTCTGATGGCAAGACCTTTGGCCATCTATAGAACGCTAATCACTTGAAGTACTATTACAAGTAAACTCACATTGTACAAGTGTTAAGCTTCAGCCGTTCGACATCCTATGTAACGAAGACTATCTGGCATGAATTCAATAAAAAGGTGATTTAGACAACTCAGTCCTAATCCTCTTACATTCCTAGCAATGAAACACTTGAGTTCAAAGCTTCAACATGAATGCTTCCAACAGGAAATCAAGTCTAAGTATATGTCGACAAGACTATACAAATAAACAAATAGTACTAGACAAAACTAGTACATCCAAGTTATGGCTAATATCTAAACAAAGGATTTGTTCAAACATAGCCAGTCATTCATCAATGATAGTGCAAATACTTGGTAATTAACAACAAACTAGTACATCCAGAGTACATGGCACATGCCACACAAACAACAAACTAGTACATCCAGAGTACATGGCACAAGCCACACAAACAACAAACTAGTACATCCAAAGTACATGGCACATGCCATACAAACAACAAACTCGTACATCTAGAGTACATGCAGAAAAAGAGGGCACTACGAGTCATCCTCATCTGAGGTCGAACCCCTGACAATATCACTTAGCGTTTCAACCCCATCACCATCACCACCTTCCTCAGCATCTCCAGGACCATCCTTACTCTCCTGAGATTGCTCACTGATACTAGCCTCATTATCAGAGTCATCATCACTACTAGGATCAACTGCGAGGACAAAGGCTTCACCCTTTTATCGGTACTCATCCATCTCATCACGGTACTTTTGGATAATACTTCCATTGTCGTAACGCTTAAGGACGGCCATCTATTTCCTTTTCTCAAAATTAGCTGCTCGGATGCAGTGAGGTCTAAAAGCATCGTGAAAGGCCTGGGAACCTAAGAACTCCTGCACAGCAGCATCCCTCTCAGTTGGGATACTCTTCTTCAGCCTAGAAACCTCAACCAAGGTACTATCCAACTCCCCTTTAACCTTGGAAACCTCAAGGATGGTTGTCTCCAACTGTTCATTAGTCGCTTCCAATTGTTTCTTGAGCCTCACGTTCTCACCATTCTGCCTCTTCAAACTCTCAAAGTTTTCATCCGTAAGGCAGATGGCATCAGCCAAAGCTTTGCTCGTTTTTCTGGCGTTATTCACAAACTGCTTATTCTCTTTAAACTTTGCCTTGTACCACTCGACTTCTCGTAATCTGTCATCATACTCGGTCATGACCTATATGACAAGATAATTGTCACTACCAGGAAAAAGAGGGGAGAAAGCAAAGAAATGACAAAGTAACATTTACATAAGAAGATAGCCTCATCATCCGGTCACGATCTGATTCGATCTCATCTAGCGGCTCGCCAAGCTCATCAACAGTGGATCGACATCCTGCCAGGCAATTATTGACATACCTAAAACTACTTGGCTGCATGGCAACTTTCAAGTCCTTCCAATAAATGATGCCAACCTTTTCCTTGTACTGGGCCACCTTCTTGGTTAGTAGACTCCATGGTTGGAGGAAATATAAGATTGATGGTAGGAAGATGAGGCAACAGTCGTCTCTCCTCCCCTGCAACTATGGCAGCAGCACACCCGATGTTCTCAGCTTCAGCCTTCTTTGAGGTAGCAATCTTGAGGACCTCCTTTTGCGACTTAAGTTTAGGGGTTGGCCTCAGCCGGTGCTTACGAGCTCCCTTGTGAAACAAAATGTCATATACGGGAACTAACATGGGTGATTTCCCTTTCTTGGCGTTAGTCTCCCCTTTCTTGCCCACTTTCTCCACTGAATAAGAAAAATCAAAGTAAGGAATGCAACTTTGTAAAAGAAAAAAGAGGCAAAATGAAAGACACAACTTACGTGCTCGTCTCTGGCACTCCGACACTAGGGGCTGGAAACCGTACTTTCGAAATAAGGGTCGTAGCTTGCCCAAATGTCTATCCTCTTTGGGCACCCTCAACACTTTCTCTACGTCAGCTAGCTCCTATCCAGACAGCTTGATGGTCCCTCGCGTCACTACAGGAAGAAAAAATGTTAGAAGCAAGAGAAAATCACAACAAATAGTAAATAATGCAAACAATGGATACATTACAACCTACAATATGGAAGTGAGTAAGAACACGTTGCTCAGGTGTGACACCTTTAGCATACTCCTAATCATTATAAAGAAAGCACCAACGGTTTTTCCAAGTGCAGTACGCATTTTTCTTACCAAAAACAATACGCTCTCTCTCACTACGACATGCACACTCGGCATACCCAGTGCATGCTTTCACCGAGCGCATCTTATAACAGTATCGCCATTGATGAAAGAAAGGCTCACCTAACCCACATTCCATCCAAATAATATAAAACCCAATCAAGGTATCCCAAAAACCAGGGTAGAGTTGCCCAGGCGCATATCCAATGAAAGACAGCATCCATTGCAACCACGGGTGCAAAGGCAGCTTCACCCCTAAAGTTAATAATATCTGGGTATAGAACATAACATGACCCTTCGGTGGTTTAGAGGACAATTCTTCATGATGCACCAAACGCATTCCTACACTACAGAGGATACTACATGACTGCCTTAGGGCCTCAAGCTGCCTTTCGCTATCTAACAAGTTTTGCACTAAATGGTCTGATGTGAACTCAGAGCGAAATATGGGTATGGCGTCACAAACAACCCCTTTTCCCACTGACATGAAGGAGGAAGAACCAATATTGGCTAAGGCTTGGCAATTGCAAAGATCACCTAATCTTGAATTTTTTGTACAAGACTCCAACAAAGGCCCTGAAGACTCCAACATTGCAAGCTCAAACCTAGAGTTAGAGTTAGGGGAGCCCCCATCACTAGGACTTCCAAACTCTAACATCTATAACAAACAGACACAAATTCTATCACCACATGAAAGATCGAAACATAAGGAAGTTCCAAGAGCATGGAGAAAAGCTCAATCAGTTCATTATGTTCTCAACCAAATACATGAACACTCAAACAATTCAACAAGAATGAAAGCATGTGATCTAGTGAAGAAGACTACCAACCTGAAGATGGTGCAAAGCAATGTCGGAATCCCTCTCAACTATAAGAGCACTCTATCTCCAAAAATCACTACAAAATGAGCAAATGAAGACAATGAAAAGAGTGGAAACTTCTCATTCTTATAGGGTTCAACATGGCCAAAGAAATTCAAAATTCAAAATTCAAACCATGAGAAAACCCCACATGGAAAGTCCTCAAACTTCCATACAATTTAGGGAGTTTTCAAATTTCAAACTTACAGCACCCCCTCTCCCCCTCAAAAAAAAATCCGAAAAAAAAAGGAAAAAAAGAAAAAAAAAGGTGGAGGAGGTGAACACATTAGCTTCATCAATTTATGGTGTCAATAAGAGCTTCATCAATGGAGGGCAACCACAATTCTCAAAAGCTTCACACATTTTTTTATCAAGACAGTGTGAAGCAAAACCAATTTATGGTGTCAACAAGAGCTTCATCAATGGAAGGCAACCACAATTCTCAAAAGCTTTTTACACTTTTGATCAAGACAGTGTGAAGCAAAACCAATTTATGGTGCCAACAAGAGCTTCATCAAAGGAGTTCAACCATAATTCTCAAAACCTTCACACATTTTTTATCAAGACAGTGTGAAGCAAAACCAATTTATGGTGCCAACAAAAGCTTCATCAATGGAGGGCAACCACAATTCTCAAAAGCTTCACACGCTCTTGATCAAGACAATGTGAAGCAAAACCAATTTATGGTGCCAACAAGAGCTTCATCAAAAGAGTTCAACCACAACTCTCAAAAGCTTCACACATTCTTGATCAAGACAGTGTGAAGCAAAACCAATTTATGGTGCCAACAAAAGCTTCATCAATGAAGGGTAACTACAATTCTCAAAAACTTCACACACTCTTGATTAAGACAGTGTGAAGCAAAACCAATTTATGGTGCCAATAAGAGCTTCATCAATGGAGGGCAACCACAACTCTCAAAAGCTTCACACACTCTTGATCAAGACAGTGTGAAGCAAAACCAATTTATGGTGCCAACAAAAGCTTCATCAATGGAGGACAACTACAAATTCTCAAAAACTTCACACTATCTTGATCAAAATAGTGTGAAGCAAAATCAATTCATGGTACCCAAAAAAAGCTTTAACTCCAAAGCTTCACCTACAAAGCTTCAACAACAAAAGCTTCATCAATGGAGGACAACTACAAATTCTCAAAAGCTTCACACTATCTTGATGAAGATAGTGTGAAGCAAAATCAATTCATGGTACCCAACAAAAGCTTCAACTCCAAAGCTTCACCTACAAAGCTTCAACTCCAAAGCTTCACCTACAAAAGCTTTAACACAAAAGCTTCACCCACAAAAGTCTCAACACAAAAGCTTCACCAACAAAAACTTCATCAATGGAGGACAACTACAAATTCTCAAAAGCTTCACACTATCTTGATCAAGATAGTGTGAAGCAAAATTAATTCATGGTACCCAACAAAAGCTTCAACTCCAAAGCTTCACCTACAAAGCTTCAACTCCAAAGCTTCACCTACAAAAGCTTCAACACAAAAGCTTGACCCACAAAAGCTTCACCTACAAAAGTTTGACCCACAAAAGCTTAACCTACAAAAGCTTGACCTACAAAAGCTTAACCCACAAAAGCTTCACCCACAAAAGCTTCACCTATAAAGCTTCAACACAAAAGCTTCACACTATCTTGATCAAGATAGTGTGAAGCAAAATCAATTCATGGTGCCTAACAAAGCTTCACCTACAAAGCTTTAAAATATATATATATATATATATATATATATATATATATATATATATATTCAGAAATTCAAAATTTCAAAAGTTCAAAAATTCAAAAATTCAAAAATTCGGAAATTTAAAAATTCGAAAATTCGAAAAAAAAAATTTTGAAAAAAAAAAAACAAATTTCCTAGGCCTCCTCTTCTTTAGGCCTAACAACTTTCATAACAAATATATATGAAGAAGGAGTTTTGGGCTACCACTTAGAAAGGAAATGCCTCATTCGTCAACTCCCTCGACCGGAGACTTAGGGGACTCTTACCATATGCTACTGCACCTTGATACTCAGAAGTCTCACGACCACTCAGTGACTTGGATTTTTCAAGTCTCCAAACTAGAAGTTTTCCTCACTTGGGAAATTAAGGGAGCACTACCTCAACCTACATGCTTCACTCACAAAGCTTCAACACGCAAGCTTTAACAAAAGGAAAAATTCAAAGAACTTAGTGAAGAAGGTCTTGGTGTATTTAACACAATACGTTGAAATGAAGCAAAGCTTATTTATTGATATCTCCAATAAGTTACAAATATGTACATATACATGAATCAAAATAAACAAACAAGAGGGAGCCTTCACAAAGGTTGCTCATGAGAAGTCTCAGCAGTTGGCAGAGCCCTAGAAATATGAGGCACCAGAAGGTGATTATTCGAAGCCTCAGTACTAGGCAGAACCCCAGAAGGAGGAGGCACCGAAGGTTGATCATTTGGAGCTTCATTACGCGGTATAGCCCAAGAAGACGAAGGCAATAAATGCCTTTAGAACAAACCCACAAACCTCTGATGATCAAGTAAAATTTGACCATCAGATTCCTGCAACTGGTCGAGCTTCCTCTTCATGTTTGTAGCATAGTCATGTGCGAGCCTGTGCAACTGTTTATTCTCATGCTTGAGCCCTCTGATCTCTTGTTTAAGACTTATCACTTCAGCCGCCAATGATTCAACTTGGCAAGTTCGAGCAAATAAGCGTTGGGCCATATTCGACACAGAACCTGCACACTGAACACTGAGAGCCAAATAATCCTTAACAGCCAACTCATCAGACCGTTTGGAAAGTAGTATGTTATCTTTGGGAGTGAGAAGGTTCTTGGCCACCACCGCAGCGATCATATCATTCTTCATCACAGAGTCCCCAATGGTAAGAGGACCAGTAAGGGATAAGAAGGATGGGCGCCATATGTTGTCTTGAAAAGGCATGGCTGCCTCTTCACCAAAGTTTAAGTTAAAACGACGGTCGGATGGGCCAGACATTCTAAAAAATGATGAAGGAGAAATGAGGTGCAATAAATCTCTAAAGTAAGGGGAAAATTCCTACAAGCAATAACTCTCTGAATGTACTTCTTGCACACAATTGGTGCCCTTATAAAAGAAAGGGCAACAGGGCCGTTGGTTTAAAAATCGAAGAGGCACCACTCTCCGAATTCCAAAGAGGCACCACTTTTCAGACGCAACATCAGCTCCTCGGGTACCTCATATAACTTTGCCAAAGATCTCTGACAAAGTTTATACACATAAATTTTGAAGGTCCAGCTACCATACTATTACCCACAAAGGTAAAGGAACAGCACCACTGCTTGATAACTAGAAAGTCCCAATGTGTGTCAACCTCCATGCTCTGTGGCAAGGTAGACTGGCAAAAATGCCCAACCTTTACTTACATTTGAGAAAAAAACTCCCAACAAGATTACTTGCTCAAAAATCGAAGAGGCACCGCTCTCCGAATCTCGAGAACCGGACTCCCAATAGGATTACGTGCTCAAAAATCGAAGAGGCACCGCCCTCCGAATCTCAAGAACCAAACTCCCAACAGGATTACTTTCTCAAAAATCGAAAAAACACTGCTCTCAAATCTCAAAGGTCAGACTCCCAACAGGATTGCTTTCTCAAAAATCGAAGAGGCACCGCTCTCCGAATCTCAAGAGCCAGACTTCCAACAGGATTACGTGCTTAAAAATCGAAGAGGCACTGCCCTCCGAATCTCGAGAGCCAGACTCCCAACAAGATTACTTTCCCAAAAAGCGAAGAGACACTGCTCTCCGAATCTCAAGAGTCAGACTCCCAACAGGATTGCTTTATCAAAAATCAAAGAGGCACCATTCTCTGAATCTCGAGAGCCAGATCCCCGATAAGATTGCTTGTTCGAAAATCGAAGAGGCACCGCTCTCCGAACTTCGAGAGCCAAATTTCCTTGGATAAAGCTTGTCTGCAATCTTCACACATAACATCAGCTTTCCAGATACCACAAACTACTTTTTTCAAAGTGCTCTAACAAAGTTAAAACACGTGAAGCTTGCAACTCCCACTACATTGCTATGACCAAGAAGGGTAAAAGAATAGCACTACTACTTGTTGTTAGGGAGACTCCTATATATGTCGACCTCCATCCTCCACAGCCAAGCAGACCTGCAAATAAATAAAAATGCTCAACTTTTCTTCACATCCGAGAGGGCACTCTCAGCAAAGTCTCTCGAAATACTCAACTTCTTTTCCTCCTGATAATACCTCTGCAAACAAGCCACACCAGAGCAAGAGTATCTCATATCATCAGGGTTAAAAGTAAGAGTGTCTCATATCATGCTTTTTCCCTGTCTTTTCCTTTGGCCTTGTTCTTACCTGCAAAACAAGGAGAAAGAAAGCAATCAGTTAGCACTTGGAATCAAGCTTCCAGTCAGGAACTGACTGCCTGGAACCCCTTGCCTGATTACTTACCTGGCATTGCTCTCGAGTACTCATCTTCAACATCTTATGCTTCCAGAGAAGATACCACATCTGCCTGAGGAACAGATAGGGCAAGTGAGAAGGATACAAGGAAGCATGTGGAGACAAGCGTAATAGAACATGTGCCGATACATCCACTACTTTGTCAACAACAAAAGTATCCCATATCATTAGGGTTGAACGTACTCTAGATTTGACGGACTTGTTTTGACCCTCAAATTCTTGAGTTGGCCTTATACTCTGGAGGAAACTAGAAAACCCTCTAGCCCAGTTCAAGAATAAGCCTGTGGAAAGTTACTTCTTTAAAAGTAAAAGTATCTCATATCATCTCTTCTCCATTTGCTTCTCTTTATTCTTGTTGCTGTTTATGACACAAGGAGAATGAGAACAATCAACCGCAAGCTGAAGTCGAACCTCTGATCCAGGTTGTTTGCTTGGAAATCTGATTGTTTACCTTGTCTGTTACCTCCTTCGGCAAATCTCCTAGCTCGGCAACTTGAGAGACTCCTACTACATGGTTTGTATCGCACTTGACCAAGCCTGAAACTACAAGTAAGCTTTAAGTAAAATTGATACATTACCTTGTGCATCTCCACCGGTTAACGATACCACCCCTGGATGGAGGAAGAGTACTTCCAGAGAAGATGCCACATCTATCTATAAGATAGATAAGGCAAGTGAAAGCGATACCACACTTCGGTACTTAGAAGTTTCATGATTACTCAGCGGCTTGGATCTTGCAAGTCCCCAACCGAGGAGCTTCTCTCACTCGGGAACTTAGGAAAGCACTGTTTGTACCATACTTGACCAATCCTGAAACTACTGAGCACCGGTCAACGTTATACCGTTAAAGATCCAGAAAAGTTTCCTTCCAACCAGGAGGCCAATCACAGCGCGACACGTGTCGACATCAGAAGCCAATCATAACGCGACACGTGTCAACATCAGAAGCCAATCACAACACGACACATGTCAATGTCAGAATGAAACTAGAAACTCTCTTCTATAAATAGAGATCATTCTCTCACAATATTTCCTAATGTCATTTGTACTAAATCATTCACTAGTACTCACTAAATAAAGGAGAGCTTGAACCTATGTACTTGTGTAAACCCTTCACAATTAATGAGAACTCCTCTACTCCGTGGACATAGCCAATCTGGGTGAACCACGTACATCTTGTGTTTGCTTCCGTGTCCCTATCCATTTACATACTTATCCACACTAGTGACCATAGCAATCTAGCGAAGGTCACAAACTTAACACTTTCTATTGTACCAAAGTCCTCACTGATTTTGTGCATCAACACATATCATATCATGGCAAGAAATGGCATCGGCCTTCAAACAATTATCCTTGAAAATCTTATCAAACTTTACTCAGACAATATCACAAACACCTTATATACGAAACAATAACATATATGAACACAGAAAGCCCGATATCCCTTTATGCCAGCAGCTCAAAAAACCACCATAGAAAACCCATCATGTGCAGAAGAAAACAGTGGAAGATTCACCCATTTGTTCCTCGGGGATAATACCATATTAGCTGAACTAAGAAACTGCAGAAAATGGAAGATTTGCAAGAAATTCAGAGATGTAGAAGATGAAGCTATTGAAGGTGAGAGAGAGAAGAATAGTGTTATCCATGCTCACATTTTTACTTCTCACATATCCCTCTCAATTTTCTGTTATCGGATCGAATAAATTGAAGATGATCAATCGCAAAAAAATAATAAGGGTGTGTTAGAGGTAAAAACAGGTGTGTGAACAACACAATTCTTTTGTAAACTCATGCTTATAGCCCACTCAATTTCAATACAGGTTATTGTTTATTGTATATTTAGTAGAGGATAGGTAGTAAATAATATGTTTTATGCTAAAATTTATAAATTAATTCTATCTCCCATCCCCCTTTTATCCTATTCGTTAAAGAAAAAAATCATTTACCCTATGCAATTTAGCCTCTGTGCTTCTTATTCAAGAAAAGAAAAATAAATTTTTTAAATCAACAATTAAATCCCTATCTTCGTAATTCCTTATTTATGTTGCAATTTTCCAATGAATGTAACCTTTGAATGTACCTTTTATACTAATTATTATATAATTTTATATAAGCAAAAAAACTAACATATGATTTTATTGTACTAATTTCAGCTAGCCCACCCAAAACAAGAATCCTGGCTCCGCCCTTGGAATGAATGAATTACATTGTGCTACCCTTGTATTTATAGACTATTGTATCTTACTCCTTACACTTGTAATCACACTAACTTCCTGTTATCTCTCTAACTTCCTCTAACTAACTTGTACTGACTTGGCAGCTGAGCTGTCCTCAGTTCCTTTCAGCCAACAAGGCCTACCTCTCCAATTAAGTTGAAAATGACAGAGAAATTATATACTACACATTTGACCCCAAACTCTTCCCCCAACAACATTATTAATGTCCAAGAACAATCTTGCGTTGAGAACTAGGACGGTGGAGTTGCCCGGTTCACCATGCCACGAAATTGATAAATAATGTAGTAGAAAACTTTTGAATACATTAACTTTGACCAGATTAATTTCAAAGTCATACATACGTAACAATTATATTACTATTTCATTAGCTAAGCTCGCTATCTTAGCTAACCTAATTATATTAGAATCATTTTCATGGTTGTTTATGTTGCAAATGTAAAACCAGGCCATGTGATATACCAGTGCTATATATTGGTGCTAATATTTTGATCCACATATAATATTCATGTGTATATGTATGTATAAATATAAATTGTTGTCTTTTTTCTATAATCTTAGCTTCAATGTCAGGGGCTAATTCAAAACTAATATGCTGCTCTCAGATGTCGGTTCACATATTAATCGAAATGGTATCCATACCTATATATGCAGTTGGATGCATCATAAATACGTTCCAATACAACGGCTAGAATGTACATCGATCGATCGGCAGGAGATTCATAAATGAGGATATATGTATGTATGTATCTGCATCTGCATATATGTATGACCCATGAGGGAAGGCCAAAAATCTCATGTGATGCATTTTTACGTGCCCTAAATTGTTTGGGGAAGTGGCCAGTGATTGCATGCAAGCCGGGTCAGACACGGTACGTGTTTCTTTGACTGGAAGATTCTAGCCACTCAAAGTCCAAAAAGGGCTTTGCTGCATGCATAAATGCTATCCAGTTATGGATATTGTGGTTTCCAACTTGAAAGTTACATGAAGAAAATAGGCATATCTAAACTCTAATGATGATTTCTTAAAATCTTAAAAAAAATGATTGAATTAATGTTCAAACTTATTAAGACAGTACTTACTTAGGCAGATCGAAATCTAAAATGTGAGCATTTTCTTTTATATTGCTCATTGAAAATGTTTTTTTTATAAGGTCATGACTTGCTCATTGATGTTATCAATATATATCATGGATTAATTAGTTATTTGGATCATAAAAGTGACATACAAATTCATAACATCTTTTGTGCATGTGGGGGGAAAAATGTGAGTCAAATAAAACCTAACATATTTGACGGATCAAAATGCAACTCAATGTGCTAGAAAAATAACACGAGATCCATAATTTGGGAATGATATATGTCCAAGCTCAACTCAAATCCAACTCATTAATAATTTTTTAGACTCATGCTCTCACAACTAATTAGTCTTACGATGGCAGTACTTTAATTTTTTTTTGTTTGATCGGGCTTCGGGTGTCCCCCTTCCTAGGGGACGACGGCAATATTTTCTCTAAAAACAAAAGAAATAAGAGGCATAAAAGATACTCCTACATTTTTTTGGCAAGAAAGCAGTAGCAATTTTAACTGTTCTTGATGATAACAATGTACAGTTTAACCTAATAGAATGCTGGTTTACTGTCTATATGACAGCCCACATAAGAGGAGTACGTAAAAGAAGTACATGGAAACATACTAACCTAATACAATGCTATGGCCAAGACAACCATGGATGTCATGAGTCTTCGTTTCAAACTCCAGGCATTCGTAAGCAAAATAAAGACTAGAGCATCCCTAGACCAAACAATCATGTATAAAGCAACAACAACTATGGTCATCAACAGCACCACCTTACCTTTTTACCACCACAAAGGAATGTATAATGGAGTATATATGGTACTATATTTTCATGAGGAAGTTCCTACGTTTGGGTGGACAGATGTGTGAAGTAATTATAAAATAGTAAGAAAAGTTTCAATCCAATGCCTCAAGGCTGGGAAACAGTTATAAATATAATAGGAAGAATTGCTTGAGCTTCTATTGTATTTCTTAGAAAGTGGGTTGATGTTGGCTTAATTCAGTCAGGCAGAGAAGTTGGCCCCGATATGTGAACCCGACCAAAGCCGGGTTAACCGCCGAGTTGCTCATTTAATTCAATCATTGACCAGCCCTAAACACGTTAAAGAATATCTTTTTAATTTTCCAGAAGATGAAAAATTGAAATTTTGGTTTAGCTTGAACTTAGACGAAATCTAAGTTAACCATCCATAAAAATAAGGGATCTTTTGATTTGGGTGTCTCACTTTCTAACTTGTTTGATAAAACATCTCTGTGTATTAGATTTTAACTATTCAATAAAAAAATAAAGTGCTTTAGTTAATCAGTCCGGCTCTCTTAAGATTCTCATTTTGATGGCTTCTGAGAACTAAATGCAAGTTAGCTACCCAATTGTATTAGTTTAGATCTAAAGATTTAAAATACTTGACAAATTAATAAAACAAAACCAACTTAAAGTCAATGAACCCTTAGAAAACTCATTTTTTTGTTTTTCTATTAAATTGTCAAATATTTTAAGTCTTTAGATCCTAATTAATACATGATTAATATGAATTTGATTCTCACAGTCCAGGGAAGAGCACGACTCGTTAGGTATTCACTTTGACTTTTAACCCAAACAATCCATTTGTTGACCCAAATGATTGCTGAATATAAATTTGGTTTCTTAAAAATTACATTATCAAAGAGAGAGGAAGTGGATGAATTAAAAAAATAGAGAATGGAGAATATCTACATTGAAATTAACCCCTTCCCCGCCAAAATTTACATTATTTTAAACTGCGTCAAATTAGCAGGTCCAACACATATGTCCCAGAATGATGAATTTTCACATTTTTAGGTACCAAAACGGCCCCCCAATCACAACCAAAGATTAAAGGAAAAAAATAAGTACAATGTTATCCACATATTCATTTTTTTTCTTTTACACTCTTTTCAATTTTCACCCGTTGGAGCGAATGAATCGAAAAAGTTCAATAAACAAAAATTAACAAGAGTATATGAGAAATAAAAAGAAATTTGTGAAAATAGCACTACCCAAGAGAAAAGTTAACTAAAATGGTCCAATTGGCAACCAGACCTGATTAGTGGGGATTCTCTTTATATATTCTGGTAATTAGATGAAGAGTGTAGTAAATTCATTTCTTTTTAATAATTCGATTAAAGAATTAGGAGACATGAAAGTCTAACATAAGAAAAACTTGAGAATTCGAGCTTGATGTTTTATTTTGTAAGGTATCGGTGCAATGTAAAAAGATATTACAATATATATTTTGAGAATTCATGTATGAAGTTTTGTCTTGAAAGATAATGGTATAATTTAAGAATACTTTCCCGATTAATATGCTTAATGTTAGACAACCATTGTATTTGACTAAGAATTCTAACATCATGAAGTCAACTTGGTTAGAGAGCAAATCATAAAAAAGCTCTGATACATTTCAACAAAGTTAGAATTCAAAAACCTAAAAAACCCTTCACAACCCAAGCCATGATGAGTTGTACCCCTCAAATGGTCCAACCCCAAAATGGTTCTCATGGTCTATGTACGTGATACATGCGTGTGTATTCTTCTACCTACCAAAAACTTTGCCTTTTACTTTATATAAAACTTTGCCTTTTTTTCCGTCATTTGAGACATCTCTAAATTTTTATTAGCTCTTCCAATTGGCGATTGTCTTCCAATTGGCGATTGCCTGATGGAAGAGTTATGCTTTATGTCCCAACATGAATATAATTCTAATTCTTCCATAAAGTTCCTTAAAAATAGAAGCAAAACCCAAAGAAAAAGAAGGAAGGCAGAGAGAGACTTTGGCAGTGGTTTCCAGGCCTTGTTCCAGGGGCAGTGGATGTGGATTTGCTTACTTCGAGAGAGGGAATTGGACAATTGGACACTTCAGGTGCTTTGACGTCCAAGGCCCGGCAACCACCGTCCTACCCGCCTTTTGCGGAGGCAGACAAAGTAAAATTACTAATCTAACCCTCTCCTTTAAAAGACATAAAACTAAACACTCTTTGCCAATTATATTAATATATATTGGTTTCACTTGTACTGTTTTAGGTTCGAATTTTATGAATAAAAATTTAATACTAATTTATTTCCCTCACTTTTTAGTGTAAATATATTATTGTAAAGAAAACACTAGAACACGTAAATTAGGAGGGCAACTTATGTAGCTCAATTACTGCTGCCATGATTTTTGTGCAAACGATACAATGTTATGTAGACAAAAAATTATACAGATATTTTAATATTGACACATGACATTGCAATGACTATATACACATATAAAGCAAATCGTTATAAACTAGAGTGATTTAGAATACTGCTTATTCTAAACACTTCCAACACAAAAACCAAATCACTAAAAGTCAAACCAACGTTTTCTTTGAGAAATGCTAGGTAGACTAACTTTTTATATAGCATCTGCAAATCATGTAACGTGTCATCAATATAAAAATATATATATATATATATATATATATATATATATATATTAATCAACACTTAAGTAGTTAATCAAATCTGCTACTTAGTACTACAGTCTAGTGATATTTATCTTCGCTTGTAAGTATGAAGTCTTAGATTCGATTCTCGCTAATAGCGAAGTTGAACCACATTATTGTGGCAAGTCCATTGTAAAGCTTAGCCCACTCCTCCACATCCTTAAGATATTATCGCTTGTTAAAAAAAAAAAAAAATTGGAAATTTTAACAAAAAGCTTCCGATATTGTTCACTCTAACGAAAAACCACATTTTTACACTAAAACGTCAATCATGGTACTATTCACTTTACCCTTTATTTTATCATTATCGTTAAAACTCAAAATTTTCAAATCATTTTCATTATTTTTCCTTTTTCTTTTTCCTCTCCCTCCCCTCTTTCCCCTATTTAACTTCTCCACCCCACAACCGACCCCCTTCCCCTTCTCCTCCTTCCTTCTCTTTTTTCTTTCTGCTTCTCTTTCTTTTTCTGTCTCTCTGCTTTTGCTTAAGCTTTTTACACACCAAACCATTCACTCATTACTCTCCTTCTCTCTTCCACAATCATATATATCCAAACCCCACATTCTTATCTCCACACCCAAATTTTTACTTCCTCTGCTTCCCTTTCCGAAACCACCTCGCCGGCTTTCTGAAAAACCTGAAAAAGAACAATCTTTTGCAGCTGCAACATTATAAAGTTCCAGTCTTTGGATACCAATTGACAAATTGACGATCATGGAGAATGATTTTTTCCTAAATGCCGGAATCCCACCTCCGCTTCACTTTGAACAAGCATCCTCAATGCCGGCATGGCGGTCTTCTTTCTCGACGGCCATAGACATCCAGTCCTCTACCGCGGACCGGAATTGCTCTTTGGAGCAGTCCCCAGACTGCTTCTACAATCCCAACTGGGTCAACAAGTCAACCAACCAGAACATCCACTTCGAATCAGCCCTGAGTCCAATGGTCTCATCTCCGGCGGCGTCCAATTCCAATATCTCGAACGAGAGCTTCATGATCAGAGAACTGATTGGAAAGCTCGGAAACATCAGAGGCACCGGCGAAATCTCGCCGCATTCCGAGTCGTTGCTGGGAATTCAAAATTCTTACATGGGTAGAAATGGAAATGCAAGTGCCAACACTTCAAGCTACAGCACTCCGTTGAACTCGCCGCCCAAACTAAGGCTCCCCGTTGCGGATCACCATTTGAAGAAAGAAAACCTACCTAGTTTGGGAAACTCCATGGCCTTGAAATCCAGCGTGGCCGAGTTCTCAGCCGACCCTGGATTCGCCGAGAGGGCAGCAAAGTTTTCGTGTTTCGGGAGCAGGAGCTTCAATGGTAGAACGCCACAGCTAGGAATGAACAATAACAACAGTACTGAACAACCGCCGTTTCGATCCCATCCCGCCGCGAAAAATGGCGGCAAGCTTCCTCGTGTTTCGAGCAGTCCGTCGCTGAAGGCACTCGGATCTCAAACGAGTATGCAGGAAAAGATGAGTGCTCTGCTGCAGGATAGGAGTGAGTTCCCCATTTCCCGAGAGGAATCGACGATTTCTGAGCAGAATCCAAATGGGGAGACCAATTCCATGGATTTGAATTCTAGGAAAAGAAAATCAGTTTCCAAGGGAAAAGCAAAGGATCCTCCTCCTCCAATATCCCCATCTCCAACTTCCACAAAGGTACATACAACCATACATACATCCCCAATTTCTATTAACTTTCACTTGACAAAATGATATTCTAAATTATGAGGTTGAAATTCGAACTCAGAGCAAAAAATTGAGCTGGGAACATTGACGTGATCAAGTGATCTAAACTTATTTTTTGGATCATTTTAATTATGATAAAGTAGTTCACTTTTTGATAATGTTAGATAGATTAAATTTTAAACCAAAGTTTGTAAATCAAATGATGTGATTTTTGATAATTGGATTATTACTTAAGTGTTGATTAACGTATTTATTTTTTATTTGGTGACTTGTGAATTTGGTTTAAAAATTTGGTCAACCTAACATTACCCTCACTTTTTTTTCTTCTATTCTCAACCCGAAAAGTGAGATTCGTACTAAGAGTGCAAAGTATGGGCGCACTGACGTGACCGATTGGCTTAAATTCAATTTTCGACTTTGAGTTTGTGCATCAATTTAGTTAAAGCAATTAACTTTTTTTTTTTCATTTGCACACAGGGGACTGAAGCTGATGAAAATTCGAATGCAAAGAGATGCAAGCCAAGTGAAAACAATGGGAATGACCAAAATGGCTCTGTGAAAGCAGAGGAGGATGCAAAGGGAAGCACTAGTTCTGATGAGAAGCAAACCAAGACTGGTCCAAAGCCACCTGAGCCTCCCAAGGATTATATTCATGTAAGAGCAAGAAGGGGTCAAGCAACTGATAGCCATAGCCTTGCTGAAAGGGTAAGAATTATGGGCTGAGTTTTAATTAAATTAATTCCCTCCATTTTAATGTCAAGCTTTGTTGTGACATGGGTTTTGTGGTGCAATTTTGATAGGTAAGAAGAGAAAAAATTAGTGAAAGAATGAAGCTTCTTCAAGATCTTGTGCCGAATTGCAACAAGGTATGCGTTAAATACTGAGTTATAATATTCTAAACCATTTTAATTGACAAAGAAATTTAATTAGGGGGCTGAGCCATAACCTTAACACACGAAAAGCTTTTAACTTTTTAAAATGCATGAATGTGCCACTTTCACTAACGTGACTTCGATTCTTTTTGGCTTTTTTTAGGTGACTGGAAAAGCACTTATGCTTGATGAGATTATTAATTATGTGCAGTCATTACAACGCCAAGTCGAGGTAAAAAATTTGACATTTTACTAATAAGAAAAGTCAACACAGATTTCAAATTGTAAATTTGCAGTTCAGAATGTAGCTTCCTTGTTATTACTCTAACCGGTTATATTTGCATGTTTTTTTTTTTTTGTGCAGTTTCTCTCCATGAAGTTGTCTTCTGTGAACACCAGGCTGGATTTCAACATGGAAACCCTAATGTCAAAAGAGGTAGGTTGTAATTTATTCTCTAAGAACATAATTAAATAAATATTTTCCAACTTTTCTAAATTTAATTTTCCTTTTCTGGTTTTAGATATTTCAGCAAAACGGTGGTTTGCCACAGCATCCAATATTCCCATCAGATTCCTCGGCACAAGCCATTTATGGACACCAACGCCAGCAAAATCCAGTACTTTCTAATGGGGCTGTGGACCCCTTGGATAATACCTCACTATACCAAAGCCTTGGGATGCAATTACCTCCTCTCAGTGGTTTTAGTAGTGAACGCATTCCTCAGGTAATTAATTTTACTGTTTTACTTCAACAATATTTTAAGTTTGTCGAGGGTTAGTTAGTTGGTTGGATCAGTGTGACCATTCTTTTACCTCAAGTTCGAAGTCCCTTTCTTATGAATTAGGGTTGTTTAAGATATATATATTATCGTCTGGTAGAAAAAGTTATCTAACTCTTTCTGGTTTACTTTTTCCAGTTTGCAGCATTTGGTGAAGATGATCTACAAACCATTGTTCAGATGGGTTTTGGCCAAAATCCAACCAGGGAATCAGAATTGCATGGTAAGGAGAAAAAAAACAAAAAATTCTACCTCATATTCCAACATATAAAATTGTAATAAATAGAAATTGCCATGGTAATTTTTTTTTTTTTTTTAACATGATGCAGGTTCAAATCAAGTATCCCACATGAAAATTGAGCTCTGACCGTCAGTCCTTCATAATGTGGACAGGGGGGATGTTGTTGTAAATACAAGATATAAAAAATGTTTGAAGATTTGCATGCACTGTGCTGATACTGAGCCTTTTATCATTTGCTTGGTACCAAACCCTTTACGTCTATTCTATTAAAGGAGAAAATATTTGGTAGGGTTGCATGATTAGAGCAACTCTCACGCTGAATGGAACCGCATGAGATTAGATGAGATTAAAATACAAGAAAATCTCATAGAGGTGCCTTAAAGGATGAAGTGGTCGGGATATCCCTACATAAGATTTTCTCCAATTGAAGAGAGCCATTATTTTTTCTTCCTTCATTTCATCTTCATTTACTCAATGTAATTTTCTTTGTTCTAATTTTTTCTCCCTTTTGGGGAGGGCCTTTTGTATCCACTGTAAAATCCCAGAAGCAATTTCTGTAAGATAACAATGCTAATTAATTAATTAGATGAGAGAGCTTTGTAATCATTTCAAGGAGAATTTTGTAATTTTCCACAAAAGTCATGTCAATTATTGATCACAGTGAAATTTGCATAATCTTTTGGATTTGATTCTGATTAAACTTGGGTTGTAACCAGCTGTATGAGTGGGGTCTCTTGCTGTCCAAGAAAGTCTAATTTGAATGATTAAGACAATTGGTTATAATCTTGAGCTGGGGTCAACCATGATTTCTGCCATCTTTTGAGCTCCGGTAATTTTCACAGATTATCCAAAAACAGAAGCTTCTGTTCTCTTTTTACTGCTCAGAATAAAAAATAAAAATAAAATAAAAAAATAAAAAAATAAAAAATAAAAAATAAAAATATGAGCAGAGAGGTTAGAGGTTAGAACCACTCCGTTAAAAATGTTTAGATTTTTAGATTTTTGTTTTTTACAGTATACAACAGTACAAAAAACATCAAAAGAATCTCAGGTTGGCAGCGGTGAGATTCTGACTTAGGCCCAATGAATCAAAGGAGCTTTACAATCTTCACCCACTTTTTAAATTTTATAGTATAATTAAGAAAATAAAGAAAAAGGGCAATGTAGTGGAGTTCAGGTTTGGAAAGATGCCCTTTAGAATTATGCTAATCTTTTTTGTCTAAGAGGTGGTTAGTAAAAATCCAAGTTTAGGGTTAAGCAAAAGATTTGTGCATTGCAGCCTTATCATTTATTTTAATTGAGGGGGTCTATTATTGGTCTGCAGATTAGTGTAATTTAAATTATAATTACCAGAAAAAAAAGATGCTTTTGGTTTGGTGGTTTGTGTGGTGCATAGCATTGTTAACAGTTGCATAACATATTATATAATTTGCAATGATAGGCGAATAAATAATTACGATTAGAAAATTGTACCCTGACAGTTTTGTCTCCATGAAATTCAAGGCCAATTACATGCAGACGTGTATGCGATTGATATTGTTTTTCTTATCTTTTTTCATTTTTCTTTGTCAGCTTCTTTGATTCTCTTTTGGATTTATTTCCTCGAATGCTTGCTTGCTTGAGGTGGTCTTTTCTGATTAATCTTTGGTTCCCCATGTTTTGCTAATGAGTCTGATCGAGATGGACAAACTCAGAAAATGACAAGGAAAAAAAGATTGTAACTTGACATGGACTTTGGCCAGTTTAGACTTCGCTGGCACCCAATTTCAGTGTTGTGACTGTTGCTATAGTTAATAAGTTAAAATTCTAAACCTTGACAATGGCTTGGTTCAATGTTTATGAAGTGTGATCCTAAGGAAAAGTCGCACTTAGTTTAATTTGTTACATGAGAAATGCTAATAACAGACTCTCATGCATGCACTTGTACATGATTAATTATCGATTTTGAATTTTTGTATTTTATAATGCACCAATTAGTAATATATTTATACATTACAGACGATTATTGCCATAACATTTCTTACATATGTAGACACAATTAATTGTCAATTGTTGATAATAGTGAGTCTCACAATACATTAACAACTAACTGCGTGTGGCTAGTGTCATTAGCATAATTCTTGTTAGGCATATGATTTTGCCACGTAAGGAGCCAAGTGTCATTAGCATGATTCTTGCTTATATACATATGCATAATTAGTTGCCATCTGTCGCTTGAAGTGAATCTCACAATGTTTGTACCAAGCGAGTTGTTGGAAAAAAAAAATCTCTGGGTGGTACGTCATAATCAAATCCTGAAATCTATGCCCTTAATGGAAGGAAAAAGTTTTAGGTCTCCGCCAGATATATCTAGCTTACCCTCTGGATTTTACAAAAACCAAGGGAAATGAGAGACCCTACCCTAGCTAACTCCTCACCTATAGTCTAGAAAGAATGTTTGGAGAGATTTCAAGTCTCAAGGACAGTGGGTGGCTTAAGGTCAATTATGCAGTAGGGTGACCCATTAGGATTAGGGTAAGTGCCCCACTAACAAAGTTATCGCTATTAAAATCACCCATTTCTCATTAGGTTTTTTTTTACCTTTAGTTGGCCATTGGTGGTTTTTGCTTTTGTTGGGGAGAAAGAAAGAAATTGACAACCATCATTTGCTTCACCAAACATTTGCATTTGCAGTATAATTTCATGCTTTCCAACTGTAAGCGTGTTTGTCTCTCTTTTTCACATGCATTATAAAGAGGTTCTTGCTTCTTGCTACAAATTACACATTAATCAACGAAACCAAAAGCATCTTATGCCATTTCCCTTTCATGAAATCTAGCGAAGAAAGTATAATATAGATTTAAGTGTCACAATCGCACCTCATTTTCTTTCACTTAGAATGATGGACATTTTTTGTCATGGGCAAAGTATTAAGCCCCAAATGTCAAACAACAAACTCATAGAAAACTTCCAACCTCTTTGCTTTTAAAAAAAAAAAAAAAAAACACACGACCCCTTTTCTTGTCCGACTTTATAAAACTTTTTTCACTTGCTTTCACTTTGTGTTTTTTAAATTATTTCTTTCCTTGGCACTTTCACAAAGTTTTTGTTGATTAATTAAGCGATATTCTAATATACTCTAATTTATGTAAAAGAGATTTCATTTTGAGGGCAACGAGACATGTACATTGTTCAAACCAACTAGCGTAACTTGTTAAAGATAAGATAAAAGAATATGAAGCGTGAAACTCCAAACAATATGTAGTGATTTAAGAAAAGAGAAAAGTTATAGTTAAACTCTTATTATGGATGCGTATCTCTGAAATCCTCACTTCTTAACACTTAATTGAAATCCAAAACAAAACCCTATATAATGATCAAGTAAAAAAAATCACTTCACTCCGAATTGAATAATTCCAACTTTAAAGTGAAGATTGTAAAAGTGGAATTCACATACTATGGGACTTATTACCTTCATTCCAGTTATGATTAGGCATTAACCAAATGAATGCAGGATTAATTGGATAAATAATCCTCATGATTATAGAGTATTCAGAATAGACTTCATGGTTAAAAATTACGAATTAAACACTTAGGCTCGTTTGGTGGGCTGGATAAGATAAGTTGTGAGCAATTAAAAAATGGATTTGAGTACAGTTCCTTGTTTTTTACGACAAAATGTGAGACAAACATGATTGGTTATGAATTTGCAATAGAGTAAGTTAACTAACCTATTCTTATACATAGGTTACAAATCTTGTCTTACAAATTCCTACCAATCTAATCCTATCCAAAAGACACAATCTCATCTAGCCCACCAAACAGGCTTTAAAGGTTGAGTCAGTTATGGATTAAGCTCACATTGGAGTCTCTGTTAAGTCTCCGTCAACATACAAGGTTAAATTAGTCAGTTAACCTCTGTTAGCCTATTTAAGATAGTGAGGTAGTAGCTGCATCAGTACCCACCCGACCTCCTGTCGTCGAGCTTTACCGGAGCACATGTCGCGTTGGAATTGCAGTGGAATTAAACAAAATGAGGCAGTCATTGCGCGAAGATGGACAATTCCGGACGCGAGTTTCATGTCTGGCAGAAAAGGCCGGCTTTTTGACTGATTTTTCCAATTCCGGGTCCGCATGTGGGTGTGCAAGAGCTTGAGTTTTCATCTTTGGGTATGGCGGCTATGGAATCTTTTTTTTTTTTTTTGAAAGCTGCGGCATATATTTCAAAAGGACAAAGTTCATGGGAACCAGTACAAAAGAGCTGGGTGTTAACACCAGCAGTGAGTTCAAAACCAAAACAAAGGGCTGGAAAAAGAAACCAGCACAAAACACCATTAATTACTACTTTCAGACAGTAGGAGATCAAGAATAACATCTGGTGGTTCCTCGAACCATGCACGATCACATGAGGATGAGAGAGCGGAACATGCAAGACGGTGAGCAGCCTCGTTTCGTTGGCAACAAGCGTGGGCAATAGAAGCTCCAGTGATCTCAGTCAACATAACCTTCGAATCTTCGACGATATGCCCAATAAGAGACATGTAGGGGAAGATCGAATTTAATGCTGATGTGATCTGGAGTGAATCAGACTCATAAAATTTTGTAATTTGGATGTGTTTAATCATCTTCAATTGGGTGATGGACAACAATCATCAACTTCAAACAATAAAATCGGTTGATAACAGTGGAATGACTAAATTAGCTTGTGCCTGACGGAGACTTTGACGAAATTTTAATCTTGAGCTCAATTGCTAACTCACTCTACCAAAATGATTTAAATTTTATCTTTTTTTGTCACGTGGTTATCATTGATGACTCTATCACCACGGAGACTAATTGTCCAATTTGGCCTCCAAATGAATAACTCTAAATAAATCAAGGTTATCATCAACTTTGAATGATAAAATGGGTTGATAAGGTTGAAATGACTAACCTAGCTTGTGCTTGAAGGAGACTTTGACAAAAAATTTAATTTTGAGCTCAATTGCTAACAAACTCTACCAAAAGGATTTAAATTCTGGCTTTTTTTGGCCACAGAGCTATCATCCGATCCGATGACGCTATCACCACAAAAAGACTATTTGTTCAATTTATCCCCCAAATGAATAACTCAAAAACAAATCAGAAGTTTGGGCCCTATCAGAAGTTGGGTTATAAGATTACAACTGGTGTCTAGTTAGGCCGAGAAACCCAATCAAGTTTGGGTTGGAGTAGTTCAGCACTGCCATAAAAGGCTTTTGGATTCATTAATCCTTAGTCTTCTACAGCCGGGCCTATTCAGATAGTTCGATTTCGGATTCAGCCCCAATTTGATCAGAGACTTGGGCATTGTAAGATCCAGGAAGAAACAAAGCTTCTGTGGGTCTTGGCCTTAGCTTAGTTACTAGTGCTTTATTGCCAATGCAGATTTTGTAAACCAAGCCGATATTCAAAACTACTATAATCACGTAGAAATGAGGCCATCGAAACCAAATCTTGATGAAGAATCGAAATAAAGATGGGAGCTCGGACCCAATGAGAGGCTTAACAAATCCACCTCCTCTTCATCGAGATGAGAGATGCATCATACTGTGCATATTCATCTCTATTCGTTTCCCGCCCTATCAAGTGGATCAATTGCTTTAGGAATTATGCCCTTCATTGCAAAGTATTCGATTCCCAACTAATCAATTCTGAACATAAGCAATCGGTTGAATGAAGCTCGTTTACAAGAGTAGGTATGACAAAATTCAAATTGGGATTGGAGGGGTTGAGCACATCCAATTCCCAACTAATCTATTTCAAGCATAAGCAATCAATCAAATGAAGCTAACTTATATAAGGAGGTCCAATAAAATTCAAATTGAAGTGCAATGAGACGGTTGCACCGTCATAACCAACTAATTTAATATGATGTTTGTGACTTGCACACGTTAAAACGGAGCCATTATTGTAAAAGAGAACAATAAAAAAACAAACACCATAGGTAAGACATAAGTTGGTAAATTAGTGAATCGAACCAAAAGGACAATTAGACAAATGACTGAAATTTTATTTTCCAACAACATCGTAAAATTTGAAAGTGAAAAAGCAGAACATGATTTCATAGTAGATAAATCATAATAACAACCACCACCAAATAAACTTGGGGGAAGACATGAACCAATAAGATTCACTACAAATGAAACTTAAATGAACCAATAAACTTGGGAGAAGACATTTTTGTACCACCTGTCCGCTACAAATGAAACTTACATGAACCAATAAGCTTCACTTAATCACTTACATTTGATAGTTGTATAAAAATGTAGTGTCACTAGCAATAAAAAGAATAGATTGTTGCAATCATATTTAGAATAGGAATGTGATTGTGTAAATCCTAGTAGATATGAGAATGTATCTTATATTCCTATTAGGAGTAGATTACCTATTAAATGTTGTAATACTAAGGGGAAAGGTTTTTACCTATCCTACTACTATAAATAAAGGCACAATGGGGTGAATCAAACACACCTCACAATTAAATCAATCTCTTTTCTCTCTAACCATAGCCGCCCCCCCCCCCCTCTCTCTCTCTCTCTAAACCCTAGATCGTTCAATCAAATAGGCCTACAACACGTTATCAGCACGCTTTTTCCAGAAGCTGAGGAATTGATGCATTGTAGGAGGATGCTATTATCCACCAAATTCAAAGGCTTATTCGTTTTCTGCTAATCATGTACGCTTAAAATAAAAGAAGATATTTGAAACGTCCACGAAGCATGAAAACATTCCCCATGATGCATGAACCCCTTTATGTTTATATTTTCCTTTCAATATATATATTGTATATGTTCATATATTTGTCAATATATATATTTGTTTCATGCATCGCACAATTAAATTTTTATGTGGAATTTGTGAGTCAAATTATATAAAATAAATTAGAAGCATATTTAGGGTTTTTCTAAACCCTTAGGGATTTTGAAAAAAAAAAAAAGGAATTGGACATGGTGCGGCACACCACCGCACCATCACTATGGAAACAGCCACCAGGCCTCGGCTTGGAATTAACCTCGATAGGGCCTGAAGTCCCATGCCCCATCTTGCTGCCTTGGCCCATAGCCATAACACTAGTTCTTTACGGCTAGGCTTCCCGCCACCTATGCCTAAACCAATGCTAGCCTTTTGCGCTAGGCTTTGTGTGCACCCCCAGCTCGCTTCTCGAGCCTAATTTGATGGGTCTGAAGCATGTTGTCGTGCCCTCCCGTCGGCCCAAACTGAAACCCAGCTGCAGCTGGGGTTTCTCCCGCACCCCCCATGGCCTGCAGTCACTCCTGTGGCCCTTTTGGGCCTTGCCTTTTACTCAAGGCACCTAACCTAAGCCCAATTATTTTTGGGGCAATATTTTTCTACCCAACTGCTATTATTTTAGCATTCTAAATAATTTTAACTCGTATGTTAATATTATTTTGCTTCTACAATCGACCCTGGATGGCCCGATTTATTGAATTAATTAAAAGCGACTGGCAGTCCATCAATCTGATAATGAATCCAAAATTATTGACCTGAAGATCACTTTTGGCTATTAATGATTCAATAATTTATTTTTATACTTTGAACCGTCACATACTTTCGTAGTAACAAAGCTCTCACACTTGAGTTCCCGAAGAACCTCAAATCCACTATATTCAAATTAGTATATTGCATTCGATGTTTCTTGTAGGAACCTCTTATTATGAACTAATTGTTTATAAAACTAAATTGAACCTGTAGTTTCAAATTTAGTGCCTTTGAAACCCGAAGTTTTCATTCAAAACATACCATATGAAACTTGTAGTTTTCATGCATAAATTAAACCAATACATGTTTATAGAATTTGTATGTTCTACGATATATGTCTATGGCTTACCATATTACTACTCACGTCTTTCCCTCCATTTAGGGACATGTCGAACTTAAACAAGCTCGATTTCTTTGCTCTAGAAGTCTCTGGAAGAAACTATCTGCAGTGGGTTCAAGATGTGAAGCTCCATCTGATTGCAAAGGGCATTAGAGCCACTATTTTGACACCTATCGCCGACAAACCTGTTGACGAAGCTCAGAAGGCTACTGCAATGACCTTCATAGGAAGACACATCCATGATGCACTGCAGACTGAGTATCTCGCTGAGAAGGACCCATGCACCATCTCCCTTGCTCTGGCCAACCGTTTCAATCACCAGAAAGACATATACATGCCTGAAGCAAGACACATCTGGCTCTGTGAATGAATACAACTCTGAAGTTTGTAGAATCCGTTCATTGTTGAAATTTTGCAAAGTGGAACTAACTGAATTAGATCTCTTGGAGAAGACCTATTTGACCTTCCATGCCACCAATATTGTCTTGCAGCAACAATATAGGGCACATAAATTCACCAAGTTTTCGGATTTGATCTCTATTTTACTTCTCGCTGAAAAGCAGAACCTGCTTTTGATGAAGAATCATGAAGCTCGACCCATTGGCTCAAACGCCGTGCTTAAAGTGCATGCGACCAATTCTAGCAGCCATAAACGACGAAAAAATCGTTGTGACCGTGGGAATGGGCGGCATGCCCAACCACGGGCCCAAGGTTAACATAATGCCGTACCTAAGGGAAGAAATGTGACCCAGCAACATCCACCACTCGCCTCTAAGGTCCCAAACTTCAAGAATAAGGGCAAAGTTCCTGTTCAGCCCGTTTCTACTGAATTGGACATGTGATATCGTTGTGGATCAAGGGATCATTAGTCACGCGTATGCCGAGCTTCCCCTGAGGCTATGGCCAAGTATCATTCCCATGGTGAGTCTAACTTTGCACATGTGGATCATTTGGAAGATGCAACTACATCAATGGAGATATCAGATTTTCAGAAGGCGTCAACGCTTATGGATGAATAAATTAGACATTTTTAGGGTGTTTACCCCTAGTGGCCGAACCCACTAGGAGTGGCCGGCCCTACCCCCTATTTCTCTAGGTTTATGGTTTAATTTTGAACAAGTTTTCTATGTATTTGGAATAATTTGCTGGTAGATAGTGCAACCACGCACACCATCTTGCGTGAACGACACTATTTTACTAACTTAATACCCAAGAAAGCTCATTTGACAACTCTCTCAGGCTCATCCAACCTGATTGAAGGATACGAAAATGCATGTATCATGTTGTCCAATGGTACAATCTTGACCCTTAAGGAGGCACTTTATTCTCCACGTTCCGGAAGAACGTTGCTGAGTTTTAGAGATATTTGAGATAATCAATATCATATTGAAACCACTGAAGATAATGGTTCTGAATTTCTTTTGTATTACTTCATACAAATATGGCCAAAAACGTATTCACGAGAAGTTGAACGTCTGCCGAGTGGGTTGTACATCACAACCATTCGCAGCATAGAAGCCCACAATATGGCCGACCCTATGCCTGAGTTCCAAGACATTTTGTTGCTTTGGCATGACCGTTTGGGACATCTTGGACGTGACATGATGCGCCGTATCCTCAAGTCTTCACACAGGCATAAGGTACATCTGTATGTTGGACTCCCACCCTGCAAAGCGTGTTCTTTAGGGAAGTTGAATACTCAACCCTCATATACAAAGATTATTCACGACCCTCCTAAGTTTCTTTGGAGGATTCATGAGACATTTGTGGACCTATCCAACCAACATGCAGACCATTTAGATATTTTATGGTGTTGGTTGATGCATCGACAAGATGGTCACATGTTTGCTTGTTGTCCACATGCAACGCCACGTTTGCTAAACTTCTAGCTCAAATCATTAAGCTAAGGGCTCACCACCCTGATTATCCAATTAAGTCAATTCGACTGGATAACGCTGGAGAGTTTATGTCACAGACTTTTGACGATTATTGCATGTCGGTAGGGATTGATGTGGAACATCATGTACCCCATGTTCACACCCAAAGCGACATGGCAGAAGCTTTCATAAAGCGCCTTCAATTGATCATTCGGACTTTGGTTATGAGAACCAAACTGCCAGTATCTGCCTAGGGCTATGCAATATTGCACACAGCTATGTTGGTCAGCATGAGGCTCACTGCTACTCAACCACATTCACCATAACAGTTGGTCACTGGATACGAGCCTGAAGTCTCGCATTTACGAATGTTTGGGTGCACCATTTATGTGCCAATAATGCCGCCGCTACGTACCAAAATGGGTCATCGAAGAAAAATGGGAATCTATGTCGGTTATGATTCGCCATCAATTGTTCGCTACTTAGAACCCTTGACAGGAGATCTTTTTATCGCATGTTTTGTGGATTGTCACTTTGATGAGATAGTCTTCCCGTCATTAGAGGGAGATAAGCATGCTAATGTTCTTGTAGAACGTCGCAAATTGTTGTGGTATGCTCCCATTACGTCTCATTTAGATCCCCGCACTGCCCAGTCTGAAACTGAGGTACGATGAATTATAGATCTTCAGAGCATTGCTCAAAGCATGCCAGATGCTTTTAATAACCTAACAAAGGTGACAAGATCACATATACCTGCTGTAAACACATCTGCAAGGATAGATGTACCCTGTGTACGTTAACAACCCGCCTGAGAAGGCCAGACTGTCCCCGAAGGTGGGGAGGCAGCACCCTCCACACAACAAGGTACATTGGCGGCTAGTTAATAATATGTTCCAATCCTAAAGTGTGGCAGACCCCTTGGTTCAAAGGATTCACAACCCCGGAAGAGGAAAATGGCACCAACTAGTGACCCTAGTTTGAATCTGACCATCGTTTACTCATCCATTCCAACGCATGAGGCTATTTTAGATTATGGTGATGCTTCAGACGAAACATGCCGGCCTCCCGAAAATCGCGAGATTTTGTTCCATTACGCAATATTGGATGAGGTTTAGAATAAGAATGAGATGATCATCAATGATATATTCACATACTCAGTAGCTATTGACATCATGCTTAACGATGACATTAAACCACGTTTTGTCGATGAATGCTGACGTAGAACCGATTGGTCAAACTGGAAAGAAGCAATTCAGGTCGAACTCGATTCACTCGTGAAACGTAAGGTCTTTGGACCTATCATTCCTACACCACCCTGCATGAAGCCCGTTGGCTATAAGTGGGTTTTCGTGAGGAAGCGTAATGAGAAGAATGAAATAGTGCGATACAAAACACGCCTCGTAACGTAAGTCTTCTCTCAGCGCCCTGTGATTGATTACGAAGAGACGTATTCCTTCATAATGGATGTTATAACATTCCATTACCTAATCAGTTTGGTAATTTCTGAAGAAAAAAAACTGAATATGCAGCTTATGGACGTGGTAACCGCATATCTCTATGGAGATCTAGATATAGAAATTTACATGAAAGTTCCAGAATGACTTCCATTGACTGGTTCAAATAGTTTTAGACCACGAAACACTCTCTCAATTAGGTTGAGGAGGTAACTCTACGAATTAAAACAATCCGAGCGGATGTGGTATAACCATCTGAATGAATATTTGACAAGTGATGGTTACGTGAACAACAAATTATGCCCATGCGTGTTCATAAAGAAGTCACATTCCGGATTTGCAATCGTTACAGTTTATGTCGATAACATGAACCTCATTGAGACTTCCGTAGAGCTTGAGGAAATTGATGCACACTTGAAATCGGAATTTGAGATGAAGGATCTTGGAAAAACTTGATACTGTTTTGGCCTGGAGATCGAGCATTGTTCGGATGAAATTTTAGTACATCAATCGAACTACACCCAAAAGGTGTTGCGTCGTTTTAATGAGAATAAAACGAAACCTTCAAGTACACCCATGCTTGTTCGAACTTTAGAAGCTAAACGAGATCCCTTCAGTCCAAAGGAGGATGAGGAAGAGATTTTGGAACCCAAAATTCCTTACCTAAGTGCAATTAAGAGTTTATTGTACTTGGCTCAGTGCACTAGACCTGACATCTCCTTCGCTGTGAATCTTTTGGCAAGATACAGCAATATGCCCACACGCAAGCACTAGAATGGTGTTAAAGACATTTTTCCCTACCTCAAGGGTACAACGGATTTGGGCTTGTTTTATACCCACGAATCTTCGAGTGTTGCCGCCCCTTATGGTCCTCAGATTGATTTTCGCCTTGTTGGTTACGCAGATGCTGGATATCTGTCTGACCCACATAGGGCACATTCTCAAACGGGTTATGTCTTTATTGTTGGAGACACTGCGATATCTTGGAGGTCTACCAATCAAATGCTAGTTGCGACTTCGTCAAACCATGTTGAGATTCTCGCCTTGCATGAAGTATCACGTGAGTGCTTTTGGCTAAGAGAAGTTATGAGACACATTCGAAAGAAGTTATGAGACACATTCGAAGCACTAGTGGTCTTACATCAGTCATTGACCTTCCTACGACGATATTTGAAGACAATGTAGCATGTATCGAGTAGTTGAAAAATGGATACATCAAGGGAGACAATACCAAGCACATAGCACCAAAGTTTATTTACTCAAACCAGCAGTAAATCCGTTCCCAGGACAACTTGGCCGATTTTTCCACCAAGTCATTACCCAAGTCTACTTTTCAGAAGCTCGTCCAAGGAATCGGTATGTGTAAATTATTTGAGTTGAATTGCTTGTAGTTCTCTTATTTAGAAGTTATGTCTAACTTAGGGGGGTATCTAGAAGCATACTCACATGATCTTAATGTACTCTTTTTCCTATGATTATGAGCATTTTTCCCACTGGGTTTTTTCTACCTAACGATGTTTTAATGAGGCACCCATCCTGGGATGATCATACTCCGTTGAGTTCACTACTTACATCCTATTTGCAGTTTGTTTAAAGACATTATGCTTACTTTTCACTTTTCTCTTTAGTCTATGGGTTTTCCCCATGCCTTGGGTTTTACCATAGCAAGGTTTGTGAGTTTTACTACAAATGCATACTTCACTTAAATTTGAGACTCGCGATCACCCGTTGTGCCGATGATTTCATCAACTATTCTACCTTATCTGTTGAAGATCTGATGCGATGGTTTGTTGAGTATTTACACACTCAAGGGGGAGTGTTGCAGTCATATTTAGAATAGGAATGTGATTGTGTAAATCCTAGTAGATATGAGAATGTATCTTATATTCCTATTAAGAGTAGATTACCTATTAAATGTTGTAATCCTAAAGGGAAAGGTTTTTACCTATCCTACTACTATAAATAAAGACACAATGGGGTGAATCAAACACACCTCACAATTAAATCAATCTATTTTCTCTCTAACCATAGCCGACCCCCTCTCTTTTTCTAAACCCTAGATCGTTCAATCAAATAGGCCTACAACATAGATTAATAACTTATTTTTAGTTATGACACATGTACTCTTCACCAAATTTTCACATTACCCCCCATATTCTATCCTTATCATATGCATTTTTCCTTTGTGTCCTAATTTTTCCCTACACTCTATATTATCACATTTTATCACTTGCACTCATCCTTCAACAAGAAGAAGAGAAAATTGAATTTCAAGATTAAGGGGTCAATTTTTAAGTTTTTGGATCTCTTTGCAAAGTGTTGATGCACAAAACCGGAGGTCTTGGAACAACGTAAATCTGACCGTGAATCTGCAAGAAAGTAAAGAACACAAGATGTATCTTGGTTCACCCCAATGTTTGGGCTACGTCCACACTGATGTTGATATTGTTTCTCTCTAACTGTATGTATGGATTACAAGGGTGAGGGGGAGTCCCCTAGAGAAAGAGAGAGTTTGAAAGAACTATTTATTTGTGAGGATGGGAGCTTGAGGATTGTGAGGGTGAGGAGGCCCTTTTATAGAATAAGGGCTCCTCACTTATTACATATTTGCCCCTCCATTTATTACATAATTACATTTGAGTCCCCCGAGTATTTATACGAGGTCTAAATACGGAAGCCCTAAGTATGGTACAAACAGTAGTCCCCCAAGTCTTCAGTCAAGAAAGTCTTTTGGCTGGAGACTTGAAATTCAGTCCATGTGTGGGTTGAAGTAACTAGATGTCGTTTAGAACTGATACTTGATATGAGGCAGTGCTCAATCTGAAATGATGCTCAACTAGAAGTAGAACATGTTGCGAGGCTGCTCGGTTTGTGGCTTATATTGCCTTGGTTGGCTTGGCTTGTGGCGTTGAAGGTGAGGGAGTCCCTTTTATAGAATAAGGGCTCTCTCCTCAATACATAAATGATGGGCTAGAGTTGATGCTCGTGATGAGGCGGTTGCTCAGTAGGCGGCAATGATCTCTAATAATGGTGAGGGAGTCTCTTTTATAGAATAAGGACTTGCTCCTCAATACATAAATGATGGGCTAGAGTTGATGCTCGCGGCGAGGTGGTTGCTAAGCAGGCAGCCATGCACTCTAATGATGGTGAGGGAGTCATTTTTATAAATAAGGGCTCGCTCCTCAATACATGAATAATGGGTGCTCTCTAATGAAAATGAGGGAGTCCCTTTTATAGAATAAGGGTTCGCTCCTTAGTACATAAATAATGGGCTAAGTCCTCCAAGTATTTTTCATGAGGCCCAGTTGCGGAAGCCCAATATATGGTACATAGTGTAGTCCCTCAAGTCTTCAATCAAGAGAGTTTGTTGGCTGGAGACTTCAAATTCAATCCATGTATGGGCTGAAGTGGCGGTTGTTCGGAGGCGGTTTTTGTATAACATGCACTGAAACTTTGTAGGGGAAGCTTTGAAAATGAAGCTTTGAAGTTGGAGCTTTTTGTAAATGTAGCTTTTGAAGTTGGCTCTTGAAGCTGGAGCTCTGTAAATGAAGTTTTCGAAGCTGATTGACATGAGTGATGCTCATGAATGTTTATGTTGATTGACATGAGTGATGCTCATGGATGTTGATATGAGTGATGCTCATGAATGTTGACATGAATGATGGTCATGAATGTTTATGTATGATTGACATGAGTGATGCTTATGAATGTTTATGTATGATTGACATGAGTGATGCTCATGTATAATTTTGGAGTACTAGACGTACTTTTGCTCACCTAGTGGATGATAATAGCGGTAAGCTATCGAATAATTTTGGAGTACTAGGCGTACTTTTAATCACCTAGTGGGTGATAATAGCGATAGGCTGCCGAATAATTTTGGAGTACTGGGGGTACTTTTGATCACCTGGTTGGTAATAATACTGGCAGGCTACCGAATAATTTTTTGTACTACGAAACGTACTTTTGATCACCTAGTTGGTGATAGTAGAGGGCCTGGCTCTTTTGGGCATATGGATCTTTGCCCTCCACATAACATTCCAGCCCATTATTTTGGGCTTGCCGTTTTTATTTATTTATTTAATTACCCTTTGATGGGGTTTATATAGATGTCTCCGAAAGATAAGAAAAATAAATCACATGTTTTCAGCATGTTGATGGGCATCTTTTGGTCCAACAGAAAGTGGAGATGGGGAACCTTGGTGGGCATCTTCTTATCTTTAATCATGTTATCCCGTGGGATAGTGGAATAGTGGAGCATCTTCTTTTCGGTTTTTCCTTTTCTGCTTTGTTTTTGCTTTTACTTTCTCTTTTCCACCGCACCTCTCTCTGTCCACCATGTTGTTTTGTAAGGTCATCTTTTGATTTTCTTGATCTCCCCGCTCATTCTCTGTCCACTTATTCTCTATGGCCTTGGAGACCATCTGGCTTTAAGCTTTTAATTGCCACTGTAATCCTTGACTCGGGTTTCGTTGGCCCTGTCCCATTTTATCTACAACACGTACTTTTTATTGACCCACCTTTCCCTTTGGAGCAACCCTCCTTGCGCTCCATGAGCTCTGAGAAAATTTGCAGGAGGGTCCTACCGCGGTCGAGGAATGTGCAATGGTCACGGTACGCGTTGACGATCTTCACATTGATGACGAACCCAAATGGGTCCGGGATGTAGCTGAAGATGAGCTCGGAGTCGGAGTACTCTGAGTGCTGGATGGGGTTCTTCGTCTTCCCTGATGGCATGATGATTTGTTTCAGCTGGATGGAATCTCCACCTCTGGGTTCTAAGGACCCTTTAGGAAACCATTGAATTGTGGGGTAGCCGGAAACTCCATACTTGCCACAAATGCCCTTGTGCTTATCACAATCAACCTTTGCTATTAAAATCGATTTTTGTAATACCCCGAAAAATTAAATATATGAATTATATATTCATAATTATGCATATGTGGAGAAAATCGAAAATAAATCGATTTATGATTATGAAGAATTTAATCGAGAACTTTTACAGTTGTGTTTCCGGAAATTATATTAATCAACGTATTTGTATTATTGAGCTTTTATATGATTTTTCAAGAATTTATAATAATTTGTGTAAGTTTAGTTTTAAATTAAATTAGTTACGAGGTTTAAAGTTTGGACCTTAATTATTTAAAATACGTAGACCTTTCGAGGTCAAAATTTATATTTTTGAATAGAGCTCGACCTCACGAATGCGTAGGCGCAAACCGTTCGTGAAACAAAGTTAGAACGAAGAAGTTATTAACGTTTAAAGTCGGGGATAAAATGGTAAATTTATCATTTCTAGAATGCTCAAGATTTTTGGAGCCAAATCTGGAAGGCCACGTGTGTGGCCCAGATTAAAAGTAAGAAAGGTTAAGCGGTGGAGATGGAAGATAAAGGAGGGAAATGAGGGAGAGAAGGGCCAATCAGAAAAGGGGGAGAGAGAGAGTAACCAATGACAGAAGAGAGAAAGGAGGGGAAGAAAGGAGGGGAAAGGAGGGGAAAGAAGTACACAGGATCCTTCGACCCGGTTCTATATCATCAACCCGACCTGGCTTCCTCCACCTCTTCCGGTGGCTTTTCGTCGGATTTTTTGATGAATTATACTACCAAACCATCTTAAAAAGATTCCATGACCTCCCCTTGACTGATTCTATCACAAATTAGATAGATATTGGCTCTGAAAATGTGCAAAACCACACAGGGGGTACGCGAGTTCATTGTTGCGATCCATCAAATCTGAAGCAAACTCTCCCAATTTCCACCACCCATATGTTCCTTAATAACCTAGGAATAAATCCCAAACACGTTTTGGGGCATCAGAGCTGCTATAGAGTCGAATCAAGAACACCCATTTCTAGGGTTCCCGACGGATTCGAGGCAAATTGGAGCATTTCCGAGCTAAATTACCCTTGGTCATAGGTATGAAAGTTACTCTATGCATTGAGATCTTCATTCCTGTAATTTTTGGTAATTTTTAGAAATAGTTGAGTTTCCGGCGAGTCGGGGCGGCCGACCGCCAATTGCGGCGGGGGGTGCGGCGACACATGGCCAGGAAGTCGACTATTGCTCTTTATGAAAATTTTGTCATTCAAATTATGTCTTCAAGATCAAAATTGTTGTGGTTTGAATATTATTACGATTTTGGTATATGCTGGATTAAAGGAATATTTTCGGATTTGGTTTAAATTTTGAAGTTTTGAACTACGAAAGGCTTGATCCTTGTTGAGGGTACGTAGGCAATCTAACGAGACGTTAGATGCAGCCATAAAATAAATGTGTTTAAATATTCGAGAATTAGTATATAGATGGAAATTGATCCAAGAGAAGAAAAATAAATTAGCTATGTTTTTAGGTTGGGCCTACCATAATTATTTTTCCAAAATATACAAATATTTCGGGACCGGGGCGTTACAATTTTGCTTTCTTAAAACATGAACCAAGCTTCTCATACTTCGGTGCAAGCTTCTTACAGTGACCACACCAAGGAGCATAGAACTCGACGAGAGTGGCGCGATCTTGACCGACCTCCTTCTCGAAGTTGTCCTTCGTGAGCGCAACAACGTCGTCTGTGAAGGCCGACGAGGCAAGGAGCAGGGCTTGGGCTCCGAAAGCGAACAGAGTCTTCGAGCTCGCCATCGTTTGAAACCTTCTGAAGAGAGCTCACCATAATTTCAAACTTTCAAACTTTCTGCGAAGGCTAATTTTTTTGGATTGGGGAATCTCCCCTCCCCCTCCTCTGTCATGAAAAGAGTGATTGTAACTGACAAATGATGGTATAGAGAGAGAGAGAGATCTGGTCTTAAGAAAAGGAAAAAGAATAAGGACCTTAAAAAAGAAAAAAGAAAAAATCTTTGGGGCTCGTTTATGAGCAAAGACCGAGAGAGAAAGAAAGAGAGAAGAGATGACATGGTGGCTTTGTGTTTATGGGGGTTTTCTGGAAAAGCCCAAGGAGGTTCTGAGTTTCTGCATATTCACGGCGGAGGTGAAAAAATGAAAGAGAACTGACACAACTTTTCGTATCGATTCCCACAGACGGCACCAAATGTTGATGCACAAAACTGGAGGTTTTGGAACAATGTAAATTCGACCGTGAATCTGCAAGAAAGTAAAGATCACAAGATGTATCGTGGTTCACCACAATGTTTGGGCTACGTTCACACTGATGTTGATATTGTTTCTCTCTAACTGTATGTATGAATTACAAGGGTGAAGGGGAGTCCCCCAGAGAAAGAGAGAGTTTGAGAGAGCTCTCTATTTGTGAGGATGAGAGCTTGAGGATTGTGAGGGTGATGAGGCCCTTTTATAGAATAAGGGCTCCTCACTTATTATATATTTGCCTCTCCATTTATTACATAATTACATTTGAGTCCCCCGAGTATTTATACGAGGTCTAAATACGGATGCCCTAAGTATGGTACAAACACAAAGATTGTTCAAAAGACTAAAATTAACGACTATTTAACTTATTTGACGATAAAGGGTAAAGTGAATATTGAAGAAGAGTGCATGTGACATTCAGGAATCATTTGATAATAAATTGGTAAGAATAAGCCTTATATTAATTATACAACGTGACAATGTTTATGAATTAATCAGTTGATTATAAATTGGTACACATGCCACAAAAGATGCAGATATGAAAATGAAGGTGAAATGTCACTCACAACAAACTATACACTACAAAATTTTAAGGAAAACTTAGGCCTGGCAAACGGGTCATGTCTGTCGTGTTCGTGTCGTTTTTGTGTAACACCTGTTATCTTAACGGGTCGTGTTGTGTCACACCTATTATCTTAACGGGTCCTTAACAGGTCGGGTCACTTTACCCAACGGATAAAGTGACCCAACCCGTTATGACCCGTTAAGAAAAATATAAATTTTCTTAAATTTGCACATACCACACATTACCACATAAATATTACTTTAAAACATTTAAACATATTTGTCATTTAAGTACTACATCTACACTCGAAAATAAGAGCTTAATAAAAAAACAAGTTTGACGGTTGTGATCTCGAAGCATATACAAACCAGTTTGTGATTTTTGGCATATTTGATTTCGAAGCATATACAAACAAGTTTGACGGTTGGATCGTTAAAATTAGTTTCATAGAATTCGTATCCCATCAAAACGATATATTCACTAACACTTAAAGTTTATTTATACTTTCATTAAGTATAACATAAGATTTTGTGGTATCCATTTGTGTAAATATTTTAAATTGACGATCAAATTCATTCATTGTATTCGTATAGGGTCAAGGAGTGTAGTTGTAAAAAATCATCAAAATCGGAGTTAAAATAACCGTTAAATCGTGATTTTTTGTTTTATAATTGTCGAAAAGTTTTGTCTAATTACTTTATCTCTGAATGTTTGTTTTTTGTGATTTTTGGTGTATGCGATATCGAAGCATATACAAATAAGTTTGACGGTTGGATCGTTAAAATTAGTTTCATAGAATTCGTATCCCATCAAAACGATAGATTAACTAACACTTGAGTTTATTTATACTTTCATTAAGTATAACATAAGATTTTGTGGTATCAACTTGTGTAAATATTATAAATTGACAATCAAATTCATTCATTTTATTCGTATAGGTTCAATGAGTGTAGTTGTAAAAAATCATCAAAATCGGAGTTAAAATAACCATTAAATCATGATTTTTTGTTTTATAACCGTCGAAATGTTTTGTTCATTACTTGATCTCTGAATGTTTTTTTTTTGTGATTTTTGGCGTATGCGATCTCGAAGCATATACAAACAAGTTTGACGGTTGGATCGTTGAAATTAGTTTCATAGAATTCGTATCCCATCAAAACGATAGATTCACTAACACTTAGAGTTTATTTATACTTTCATCAAGTATAACATAAGATTTTGTGGCATCCACTAGTGTAAATATTTTAAATTGAAAATCGAATTCATTCATTGTATTCATATAGAGTCAAGGAGTGTAGTTGTAAAAAATCATCAAAATCGGAGTTAAAATAATCGTTAAATCGTCATTTTTTGTTTTATAACCGTTGAAAAGTTTTGTCTCATTACTAGATCTCTAAATGTTTATTTTTTGTGATTTTTAGCGTATGCGATCTCGAAGCATATACAAACGAGTTTGCCGGTTGGATTGTTAAAATTAGTTTCATAGAATTCGTATGCCATCAAAGCCATAGATTCACTAACACTTAGAGTTTATTTATACTTTCATCAATTATAACATAAGATATTGTGGTATCCATTTATGTAAATATTTTAAATTGACGATCAAATTCATTCATTGTATTCGTATAGGGTAAAGGAGTGTAGTTGTAAAAAACTTCAAAATCGGAGTTAAAATAACCGTTAAATCGTGATTTTTTGTTTTATAACCGTAAAAAAGTTTTGTCTCATTACTTAATCTCTGAATGTTTGTTTTTTGTGATTTTTGGCGTATGCGATCTTGAAATATATACAAACAAGTTTGACAGTTGGATCGTTAAAATTAGTTTCATATAATTCGTATCCCATCAAAACGATAGATTCACTAACACTTAGAGTTTATTTATACTTTCATTAAGTATAACATAAGATTTTGTGGTATCCACTTTTGTAAATATTTTAAATTGACGATCAAATTCATTCATTGTATTCGTATAGGGTAAAGGAGTGTAGTTGTAAAAAACTTCAAAATCGAAGTTAAAATAACCGTTAAATCGTGATTTTTTGTTTTATAACCGTAAAATTTTTTTGTCTCATTACTTAATCTCTGAATGTTTGTTTTTTGTGATATTTGACGTATGCGATCTCGAAATATATACAAACAAGTTTGACAGTTGGATTTTTAAAATTAGTTTCATATAATTCGTATCCCATCAAAACAATAGATTCACTAACACTTAGAGTTTATTTATACTTTCATTAAGTATAACATAAGATTTTGTGGTATCCACTTTTGTAAATATTTTAAATTGACGATCAAATTCATTCATTGTATTCATATAGGGTCATGGAGTGTAGTTGTAAAAAATCATCAAAATCGGAGTTAAAATAACCGTTAAATCGTGATTTTTTGTTTTATAACCGTCGAAAAGTTTTGTCTCATTACTTGATCTCTGAATGTTTGTTTTTTGTGATTTTTGGCGTATCCGATCTCGAAGCATATACAAACAAGTTTGACGGTTGGATCGTTGAAATTAGTTTCATAGAATTTGTATCTCATCAAAACAATAGATTCACTAACATTTAGAGTTTATTTATACTTTTATTAAGTATAACATAAGATTTTGTGGTATCCACTAGTGTAAATATTTTAAATTGAAAATCGAATTAATTCATTGTATTCATATAGGGTTAATGAGTGTAGTTGTGAAAAATCATCAAAATCGGAGTTACAATAACCGTTAAATCGTGATTTTTTGTTTTATAATCGTCGAAAAGTTTTTTCTCATTAGTTGATCTCTGAATGTTTGTTTTTTGTGATTTTTGGCATATGCGATCTCGAAGCATATACAAACAAGTTTGATGGTTGGATCGTTGAAATTAGTTTCATAGAATTCGTATTCCATCGAAACGATAGATTCACTAACACTTAAAGTTTATTTATACTTTCATTAAGTATAACATAAGATTTTGTGGTATCCACTAGTGTAAATATTTTAAATTGAAAATCGAATTCTTTCATTGTATTCATATAATGTCAAAGAGTGTAGCTGTAAAAAATCATCAAAATCGGAGTTAAAATAATCGTTAAACCGTGATTTTTTGTTTTAAAACCGTCGAAAAGTTTTGTCCCGTTACTTGATCTCTGAATGTTTTTTTTTGCCATTTTTTGCTGACGCGATCTTGAAGCATATACAAACGAGTTTAACGGTTGGATCGTTGAAATTAGTTTCGTGTATCCCATCAAGTTCAATGGTGTATATATTTATTATGTAGATTTAAATCTATTTATTTTGTACCTATAATTATTATAGTTTTTAGGGGTATAAAATTTAATTTAAAACTTAATATATATATATATATATATATATATATATATAATTATTATAGATAATATTTTGGGGGGTATAATTATTATAGTATTTTTTAGGGTTATAAAATTATTAAATTAATATTCTACTTATCGTGTATCGTGTTACCCACGTGTATACCCGAACCTACCCGTTATCTTAACAGGTGCTTACCGAGTTACCTGATAACACTCGATTTGTTATCGTGTTGACCCAAACACCTGTTAATTTCGTGTCGTGTCGTGTCGGGTTATCGAATCGTGTCAGGAATTGTCAGGCCTAGGAAAACTAACAAAAAGTCATCAAAAACTTTAGTTTTAATAAAAATGAAAAAATAAAAGTGTAAGTAAATAATATCAGAAATGACTTTTCAAAGTAAAAATATTCTTAATTTTAAAAATAAATAGTACGAAGAATGTTTCATTAAGATTCTCAAAATTTTATGCAATATAAAACACAAAAAACAAAAAGAAAAAAGGAAAGTATTAAAAAATGAAGGTGAAAAGTCACATTGGCCCACTTACAAAATTTAGCGAGAAAAAAGCCCCCGCACCTCTTTCGGCGCCACGCACAACAGGGTCGCAGTTTTACACAGAAAATTACAGAGATCTGGGAAGAAGGAGACGACGACGAACTATTTATCTATGCCAATGCCAACTATTATTTAATTAAATTAATTAAATTAATGTCTCGAGCTCAAAACCACGAGTTTCAAGAATGGTGGAACAAGCAGAGAAAGTCCAACCACGACCTCCTCCTCTCCTCCGACGAATCCAGCCACCTCCTCACCGTCGATGTCCACAGCCCCGGCCCCGATCGGACGGTGGGAAAAGACCGCTCCCGCAGCGCCCGCCAGCTGTCCTGGGTCTGCCTTCTCAAGTTCCAGCAAATCGCCGCCTCCCTCACCTCCCTCGGCAACTCCTTTCTCGTCCTCCTCCGGACCGCCAATCGCCGCGTCACCTCGCCTGATTCGCCCGCTGACTCGGCCTCCTCGCGCCTCTACCGCGCCATTAAGGTTTTTCTGATCGTCGTGCTGCTGCTGCTCTGCTTCGAGCTCGTGGCTTACTTCAAGGGATGGCATTTCAGTCCGCCGTCGGTGAGATCGGGGGAGCTGGCGGAGCTCGTGTACGCCAATTGGCTCCACGTTCGAGTCAATTACTTGGCTCCGCTGCTGCAGAGCTTCACCAATGTCTGCATTGTGCTGTTCCTGATTCAGTCGGTGGATCGCGTTGTTTTGGTGCTCGGATGCTTCTGGATCAAGTTCCGTAGAGTCAAGCCCAAGGCGGTCATGGAGTACAAAACGACATCGTCGTCTTCCTCAAACAATGTGGAGGAGGGGAATGCTGAGAATGTGAATTTGGAGGATTATCCGATGGTGCTGCTGCAGATTCCTATGTGCAATGAGAGGGAGGTAAGCTGATGTAGGTTTCTCCTCCTAACGACACCGTTTAGATGTTTCAGTTGCTCTTTAGTTATACAAGCTTCAATCTTTCATCTTTTTGGATAAAATGGTAGAATGATATTACATGAGCTTGAAATTTGAATGGCATTTCATATGTTCTAGATTTTAGTTGCCAAAACAAATGAGAAGTGATAAGTTAGAATCCGGCTTCATTCGTTATTCTTTTGGATACACTGATAGAATGATGGGTGAAAAGTGTTCCGCTTGCACTTTCTAGCTACCTCTTGTCACTCATTTGAGTGTTGATATGGGCTCGTATTGGGTGTTGAACAGGTTTACCATCAATCGATTGCCGCAGTTTGTATTCAGGACTGGCCGAAGGAGAGAATGCTTGTACAGGTTTTGGACGATTCTGATGATAGAGAGGTTCAACAACTTATTAAGGCAGAAGTAAACAAGTGGCAACAACGGGGTGTTCCCATATTGTACAGACATCGGCTGATACGCACAGGGTATAAGGCAGGGAATCTGAAATCTGCTATGAGCTGCGATTATGTTAAAAATTACGAGTTTGTAGCCATATTTGATTCAGATTTTCAGCCGGAACCTGAATTCTTGAAGAAAACTGTTCCATATTTTAAGGTAACTTTTCAATCCCTGCTAGAACACACTATTCTGGTTAAACAGCTGAATGTTTTGGATAAATATATGCTGTATAGAATGGGACCATTCATTACACTCCTGTTGTGTACGTGATATGTTCACAATACTTCAATGACTGGAAACACAATACTTCAAGGACTGGATATGTATATTTTCCGCAAACACTAAGTCATGGTTCACAAATCACAATCTTCTCTGATGATGTCTAAAGTGCGACAATTAGGAGCTCACCCTCCCTCTCAATCTCATATTTTCTTTGACATCTTGGTAAAGGTCATCCTATCCAGATTGCCTGAAAATTTCAATCACACTCATTGGCAATTTGGTATATGGATATTATATGTTTTATTATAAACTTAATTTGTATCTCGTTTTCATACACTAGAACTGTGAGCTCAAATGTCAGTTTATGTTCAACTTAGCTCTTTTCGTAATAATGTCACCAATGTGGGGCATTGGGAAATACTAACTACCTCTTGACCTGGTGTCATGTAGTTTTTCAATTTCATTGCTTGGGCTTCTTGTTTACTGGACTGAAAGTTGGTTTTATATTTTGTCTTGAAGGGGAATGATGATCTAGGCTTGGTTCAGACAAGGTGGTCTTTTGTAAACAAGGATGAGAACTTGCTTACTAGACTGCAAAACATAAACTTGTCGTTCCACTTTGAGGTTGAACAACAAGTCAATGGTGTGTTTATCAACTTCTTTGGTTTTAACGGTACAGCTGGTGTGTGGAGGATTAAGGCTCTTGAGGAATGTGGTGGTTGGTTGGAACGAACTACAGTCGAGGATATGGATGTTGCAGTTCGCGCTCATCTTTGTGGGTGGAAGTTCATATATCTGAATGATGTTAAGGTTTGTGTAGTGTCCATGGTCAGAGTTTCTTTGTACAATTTGAAACTTGTATTGTTTGCTGACTTGCTGCTTTTTGTAGTGCCTTTGTGAACTTCCAGAGTCCTATGGGGCATACAAGAAACAGCAACATCGCTGGCATTCTGGTCCAATGCAGTTATTCCGCATGTGTTTCTTTGACATACTCCGTTCAAAGGTATAGAAGTTCTTTTCTGTTCATTAAATTATTAGAACAGTATGACAAAAAGAGACTCGCGTGGTCATCTAAGCCTCAAGTCAGGAATTATTTGGCTGTTTAATATAAGGGTTCTTTCCAATTTAAGTAAACATGAATGCAACCTTTATTGTTTTCATATTCCAGGTGAGTGTGACTAAGAAAGCGAATTTGATATTTCTCTTCTTCCTCCTGCGAAAGCTCATACTGCCGTTTTATTCATTCACTCTCTTTTGCATCATTCTTCCACTGACAATGTTCCTGCCAGAAGCTCAGCTACCAGCATGGGTTGTTTGCTATGTTCCTGGAATTATGTCTGTCTTGAATATCCTTCCTGCACCACGTTCATTCCCATTTATCGTCCCCTACCTTCTGTTTGAGAATACCATGTCGGTGACCAAATTTAATGCCATGATATCAGGATTGTTTCAATTTGGGAGTTCTTATGAGTGGATAGTTACAAAGAAATTGGGAAGATCATCAGAGACAGATCTAATTGCTTTTGAAAGGGAGTCTGAGCCTCTAGTGCCAACTACCAGTCTTCATAGGTCGGCCTCAGAATCGGGCCTTGAGGAGCTGACTAAACTCGAGACAACTAAAAAAACTGGAAAAAAGAGAAGAAATCGTTTATACAGGAAGGAATTTGTAATTGCCTTTGTACTGTTGACTGCTTCAGCAAGAAGCTTGCTTTCTGCCCAAGGAATTCACTTCTACTTCCTACTATTTCAAGGGATCACCTTTCTTGTTGTTGGTCTTGATTTGATAGGAGAGCAGGTGAGCTAACCTCTGAGAAATGTTTTCGAGTAGTGTTGAGCTCTTCCCCAGAATGTTCCATGGGGAGCTGGTTATTATGACCGGAGCATTGAAGTCCATATCAGCGAACTGATGACAGAGCTGTAGTTGGCGGCCAATCCCCCTAACCAAAGCAATTCCGTTGTGCTTGGCCTGTATTTTGTATACGATAACTATGCTTCTCAGTGCAAAAATGTATGTATCATTGTTTCCGTTGCCAAGCGACATTTTGTGAAATTGTTTAGACAAGGGAAAAGGGTCCTTAGAAATAGTTTGTAGGAGGATTCATTAGTATATCCGATTTGTTTGTCCAGTATAAAACCAATGTACAACTGGGTGGCATTGTTATATCATCACATTTGTTATTCTTTATCGCTGTCATTAACGAATTGTGTATGATAAAATATACTTTGATTTTATTGTCAGTTTTAAATTTCGTTGTTGTTTGCAGAAAGCTTTTGCAATTCGATATGTTAAAAGCATCTTTGACATTGTCAAATGGATGTCAAATACTAATCGGCTTCGACCGGATGCCATGTATCACGATGAAAATGTGTCCACAGAGGTGAACTCCAGCCTAACGGTTCAGTCCACATGAATCATCACTTCCTCCAATGGCGAAGCTACAGAGGCGCAAGGAGGGCCCCCCTCTCGCCGGAAACCTGCAAGAATTCCGTGTTTGCTCTGCTGCTGCGCAGCCTCCGGTGTGCGCAGTACTTTCTTTTTTTATGAGAAATCCAAACGAAAACGACATCATTTTAGACCTTGTAAAAACAAAAAAAAAAAACAAAATCTAAGCAGCAGGTGGTCGTTCCCTCTGTCTAGTTGTGGAATATTGATCAATGATCTATGCATATTCGTCTCGGGCATCACCCCTTCACGATTCCTTAATGGTAGACATCTCCTCAGTGAATGGGTTTAGATAGTCCTCAAGGCTCTCACCATCCTTGTGCTTGGTACGAAAGAGGACCTAGACGTCCTTATTCTTCTAGTTATGTTGGACTCTAATCCAACGGTTAATAGGTCAATATAGTTAATAAGGATTGATGTGGAATGTAAGTATGATTAGGGTTTAGTTATAAGTTATAACTTGGACTCCAAGTAAAGGTATATAACCTAGTTATAATTGGAGATAAGGGCTCTTGATACTATCCTATTTGGATTGAGATTTGGTAGATTATATCCTTGTGCAATAAGGAATATTAGCATATGTTTATGGGAATGTATGCTAGGGTTGTAGTAGTATAAATATCAAGGGAAGGGGGCATGCACCATCGAAATATATACTTAGAGAACTCCCCATAGGTTCGAGTAATACAGTGGTGGTGAGTGTGCAGAAGACCATCCTTTGAAGTTCAAAAGGGTTCGAGATTGCTTGCTGCTACTGCAGTGCTTGCTGTGCAAAGGAAGATGTCTTCTCAAGGTTAGTTCAATGAGTGTTTTCTTATACATGAACGTATTAGGTTTAACAGTTGGTATCAGAGCCAACGTTTGTGTGATTAAAATCCATAAAGAACTGACATACATGAAATCATGCATGCAATATGAATGAACTGATGTTTCTGTAAATTTTCGATTCCGGTTCTTTTCCTCTGCTATGGTTAAGACTTGCATGTATAAAGGGTTGAGATACTTTCCTTGCATATCTATAAGAATCTCGACTAAGTATAAGACTGAGTAATATGCATAAGAGACTGCAAACAAGCGCCATGAGTGTTGTGCTTTCATTCACAGAAACCCTAAAACTGTCTATCATGCATAACTAGTGTAAAGAACCGTTTTTGGCCTATTAAAACTAAGAAATTGTTTGCTTTAGAAGTTCTGATTGTTAAGCATGTCTGATAAATCGAAAGCTTTAAGGTTCATAACATGCTGAAAGTTATATCATGATCAATGTTTTTTGAGATGTAATTGAATGATTGAAGCATAAAAAATTCGTTCTAATCATTCAAGAACTGCTAAAAATTCAAGTTTTGAATTGATCAACTTGTATCAGTAGCCATAACAATGAGGTTATATCCCAAAATAAAGGTGTGACTAATCAACATTGGTTCGGTTACTGATAGCTCAGCGAGAATATATAAGATGCATGAGCTGTGAAAGTTAATTGCCAAACAAAGGTGGATGGCTTTCATGTTGTACAATTACTTGTGCAACTTATATGTTTTGCACCGATACTAATTAAACTTGAAAAACCAAACAAAGGTTGAGTTGTTTCAGCTACATAGAATATAAAGTCTTGAATGCTTGTTTTTCGTTTGAAAATCTTTCAGTAATTAGCTCCCTGAATTCAATTCAAACATTCAATGGAACCAACTATTAGAAGTGGAGGCAAGATATTGAAATACCTCTAGGGCTCATGGATTTCAATTTAGCTTTAAGAGATAATGAACCAGCCAAGCCTACTGAATATACAACTGCATAAAAGAAGAATGAGTATGAAAAATGGATTAAGGCTAACATAATGGCATTACTGCTAATCAAAAGATCAATGTCTAATCTCGTTCGAGGGGCAATCAATAAATCAGATAATGCTAAGGCATACCTTGACTCCATCGAAGCAAAGTTCAAGGAATCCGAGAAAGTAGAAACATGAACACTCATGAACACTCATATAACCACTAAGTACCTTGTTGGTGATGTGAGAGCACATTTTCTCAATGGTTGATGTAGTTGCAAAGCTTAATTCACTTAACATTAAGATAGAAGACCTTTTTCTAGTTCATCTTGCCTTGAATTCCTTACCCCCTGAGTACTCTTAGTTGAAGAGTACTTACATAGCTCAGAAAGAAAAATGGCTCCTGAACAAGTTGATTGCCATTTGTGTGCATAAGGAGAAAAATATTCGACAAGATAAGGGGAAGAAGCAAGTCAATGCAGTGCAGAATGTCAACCTTGTAAATTCTCCCAATGAGAAGGATAACCCTTCATAGAAAAACAATAAAAGGGTTGCATGAAGGGTCAATAAGGGCAATAACCATCTAAGAATTCATAAGGGTGTTGGAATGAAATGTTTCTTCTACAAGAAGGTGAGACATCAGAAAAAAGAGTGCACTAGGTATAATCGTTTGAAGGAAAACAAAGAAAGTAAGAAAAACAAAGGTATGGTGCATAAAATTTCAGTTTGCTTTGAATCAAATATGGTTGAGATATCTTTTGATACCTGGTGGCTTGATACTGGTGCTACAATTCATGTAACAAACTCATTGCAGGGATACATTAGTAAGAGGGTGCCAAACAAGGATGAGGTGTCAGTGTTCGTGGGCAATGGAGCTAGACTTGCAGTAAAGTTCATTGGAATAGTTTGGCTTGAATTATTTTTTGGTTTTTTGCTAGATTTGGTTGATGTTGCTTATATACCTTCCATGAGAAGGAACTTAGTCTTAGTTAGTAGACTTGTTAAATCAAAGTTTAAGTTTGATATTAATAAGATTGGTTTTTCAATATTTCGAAGTTCCAACCTAATTGGTGATGGAGTGTTGACTGGTGACATGTTCAAGCTTAACTACAATATACCAATGAGTGTAGTTAACACAATAGGGCACACACGGACATTGACAAACGACACCTCATCCAAGTTATGGCACAAGAGATTAAGGCATATTTCAAAAGAGAGAATGCAAAGATTAACTAGAGAACAAATTATGCCATCACTGAACTATGGTCGAAATCTGCACTAACTGCATTAAGGGAAAGTTGACAAATAAGAAGAAGAAAGGTTCAACTAGAAGTAAAAAGCTACTAGAACTAATCCACACAGACATTTGTGGACCTTTCCTAACACAAACACATGATGGCTACAAGTATTTCATCACATTCACATATGACTTTTCTAGGTTTAGGTATGTATACTTGTTGACTGAGAAGTCTAGTGCATTTGTTGCTTTCAAAATTTATAAAGAAAAAGTAGAGAATCAATTAGAGTGAAAAATCAATGTGGTAAGGTCTGATAGGGGTAGAGAGTACTATGGAAAGTTCAATGAGTCTGGTCGACAGCCTAGTCCTTTTGCATTGTTTTTGCAAAGAGCATGGAATTGTTGCTCAATACACCAATCCTGGTACCCTTGAGCAAAATGGAGTTAGTGAAAGAAGAAATAGAACCTTGATTGAAATGGTAAGAAGCATGATGAGTAATTCGAAGCTGCTTACTTTTCTTTGGGGTGAAGCAATCAAAACTACAAACTACTTGTTAAATATGGTCCATAGCAAGTCTGTTCCTAAAACACCATTCGAGTTGTGGACTAATAGAAAACCAGTGCTAAATCACTAGAGAATTTGGGGATGCACTGCAGAAGCAAGAGCATACAATCCAATGGAGAAGAAGCTGGACCCTAAAACAATCACATGCTTCTTTGTAGGGTATCCAAAAAGAAATAAGGGTTACATGTTTTATTGCCCTAATCATACTTTGAGATTCATTGAAACTGGGAGAGCCAAGTTCATTGAAGAAGTTAATGATGATCAATAGGAAGAGAATCTTGACTGGAATGAAGAGACCACAACAATGCAAGAAGAAAACCTAAGTGATGCTATGACAGATGAAGTAGCTATACCAATTCCAGTGCAAAACGACCAAGTTACAGAACCAACACAAGCTGTTCAACAAGAAGAGATAATTGTAGTAGAACATGTGCAGTCGAACAATGCACCAACCCTTTCAAAAGAGAACCTTGAGCCTGTGCGCATGGAAACCAGAAGATCCACTCGCACAAGAAAACCTGCAATCTCAAATGATTTCCTTGTGTATTTGCAAGAGGCTGAGTTCAGTAGCCAAGAAGAAGATCCATTAAACTTCAAAAAGGCAATTGAGAGTCTCAATAATGCATATTGGCAAGAAGCTATGCAATCAGAATTGGATTCCATGAATAAGAACAAAGTGTAGGAGTTGGTTGAGCAACCACAAGTGTGATATCGAAAGATACAAAGCTAGGCTTGTAGCTAAGGGATATACTCAACAAGAAAGAGTTTATTACAATGAAACATTCTCTTCAGTCTCTACAAAAGACTCTTTTAGAGTGATCATGGCATTAGTGGCTCACTTCGATCTACTTCTGCATCAAATGGACGTTAAAACTGCATTCTTGAATGGAGATATTGAAGAAGAGATCTACATGAAGCAACCAGAGGGTTTCATTCAAGAAGGGAGAGATAATTTGGTCTATAAACTTAACAAGTCCATTTATGGATTGAAACAGGCATTGACACAGTAGTATTTGAAGTGTCGAAAAGAGTCCTAGTGATGAGTGTGTTTACAGGAAATGGAATGGCAACTATTTTATTTTTCTCATTCTTTACGTAGATGACATATTACTAGCATGCAATAATGCATCATTCCTGAGTGACACTAAGAAATTTTTGTCCAAACATTTTGAGATGAAATGCATAGGAAAATCAGTTTTTGTTCTTGGTATTCGGATCACAAGAGATCGAAGTAGATGACTGCTTGGTTTATCACAGAGAGCATATGTTGAAAATGTACTTAAAAGGTTCAATATGGAATACTCGAATGGTTGTGTTGTTCCCATGACAAAGGGAGAAAAGCTCAGTAAGGATTAATGCCCTAAGACTGAGTATGAGAAGAAAGAAATAGCTAGCAAGCCTTATGCTTCTCTCGTTGGGAGTCTTATGTATGCACATGTATGTACAAAACCTGATATTGCATATGCTATTAGCATATTGGGAAGATTTTTGTCTAACCATGGCAATGCACACTGGATAGTTGCCAAAGTTTTGAGATATTTGTAGAGAACAAAAGAGTATCAACTAGTATACAAGAGGGATTCAAAACTTGAGCTAGTAGGCTATAGTGACTCAGACTTTGCAGGCTACCTTGATTCATTTAAGTCAACTTCAGGTTATATATTCACGTTGGCAAATGGGGCAGTGTCATGGAAGAGCATGAAACAAGACACGGTTGCTACTTCGATCATGCAAGCTGAGTTTGTAGCTTGTTATGAAGCTACATCACAAGCTATATGGTTGAGAAACTTCATCAATAGTCTCGAGATCATGAATTCTATAGCAAAACCTGTTCAAATTTGGTGTGATAACAAAGTTGCTGTATTTTATTCTACGAATAATAAAAGGTCTCCAGGAACTAAGCACTTGAACACCAAATATGCATTGACAAGGAAGAAAGTAAAGTCTGGAGAGATCAAGGTTGATTACATTAACACTCATGCAATGCTTGCTAATCCATTTACAAAGGTATTACCAAATGTAGTTTTTCATAAGCATGCAGTCAATATGGGAGTGACTGCGACCCTAGATTTGTTGAACTAGTGAGAGTAGCGATAGTATATAGTATAATTATACATGTTAGTTATTATCGTGATAGTGAGTATTAAGTTTTGGTTTTATGATTAGCTAGTTGCTGCACTTGGTTGAATTGAATATTTAATAAAGGGATGTTGTTTTAGTAATTCATACATTGTTTCAATATAGTTCTAGTTCATATTTTATGTTGGAAATAGAGGTTGCTAAAAGATCATAAGCAACTGATGTGTATTGTTGTGAGACAATGTAGTAGCAAAAGTTATTGGCTGCAATTAGTTGTGCCAAGAGATAAATTGGCATATGAACTAAGTATTTCACAAAAATATATGTGAGCTATTCTCATAGCTTGAAAGCTTCATAGGAAGCATTAAGCAGTCATATATAAGGCTGATTAAGTGGACCTAGAAGTGATGGAGTCGATGCTTTTGACTCATGGTTTTGTGACTCACTTCTGTACCAAGTCTGTGATCGATTACTTCATGTAAGTAAGGGTCTTTGTTCAGTGATTATAAGAGCTCATGAACACTTATGTAAGTTCATAGTCTCTGATAGTTCTGAATGAGCAATCTTTACTTGACAGAAGTGTATGCAAGAGGCTTATTAGCTAACTAAATCCATTGGCCAATAAAGAATCATACTTATAGATTCATTAAAGTTCTTTCTTGAATTAACTAATTGACCTAGTGGGAGAATGTTGGATGTTGGACTCTAATCCAACGGCTAATAGGTTAATATAGTTATTAAGGATTGATGTGGAATGTAAGTATGATTAGGATTTAGTTATGAGCTATAACATGGACTCCAAGTAAAGGTATATAACCCGGTTATAATTGGAGAATAAGGGCTCTTGATACGATCCTATTTGGATTGAGATTTGGTAGATTATATCCTTGTTCAATAAGGAACCCTAGCGTATGTTTATGGGAATGTATGCTAGGGTTGTAGTAGTATAAATATCAAGGGAAGGTCTTTGCATACACCATCGAAATATATACTTAGAGAACTCCCCATAGGTTCAAGTAATATAGTGGTGGTGAGTGTGCAGAAGACCATCCTTTGAAGTTCAAAAGGGTTCGAGATTGCTTGCTGCTACTCAAGTGCTTGCTGTGCAAAGGAAGATGTCTTCTCAAGGTTAGTTCAATGAGTGTTTTATTATACATGAACATTTTAGGTTTAACAGTATTGGGATATCACATGAATGCCTTCATATATTTTGGCTTCAACTGCTTGAACCAAAGTTAGTATCACATGTTGAAGGAAGTGATTGATATGTTCAATAGGGTAAATCACACATTCAAATGACTTGAACTTTGGTCGAGGGTACTTTGCAAGTTTATTAGGGCCTATTTGGTATGCAATTTGAATATGTTATGATTTATCTCCCTCATTTCTCCTCTGCCTTTCTCTTTCTTTCTTTTCCGATCTTTTCCCTCAACTTTCTCTATCTCACTCTCAATTCTCTCTTTCATCTCTCCTTTATCCCTTTCTTTCGATATTCTCTCTTCGATCTCTCCCTTTCTTACTCCTTTAAAGGAAAATTAGTGAAAATGACTTGAAAACTTTGAGTTTTAACCAAAAACTACTTAATAATTTTATTTAATGGTTGGGACAAATCCAACAACAAAACAGCCAAACAAGTTGGCCCAAACAATAAGCTTCTAATTTTACCCCTGATGGAAATCCTTTACCCGTTTAATCTGTATCCTTTTGTCGATCTCTCTGCCGATCTCCCTTTCTAGATCTCTCCACTTCACAAAAACAAATTTCTATTTTTGGTTTTCTCGACTCAATCTCTCTCGATCTCTCTACTCAATCTCTATTTTCGTTTTCCATCGGTTAGAATTCAACCATTTTCCGAATAAAAAGGTCAGTTTGTACTCCTTTATGTGTCCAAGATTTCAGCTAAAGAGGTCAGTTTCAGATAGATTTGTTGTGGGTTTTCTAAATTTTTTGATCTGGTGTTGAATTTGACATTTATATGATACGGGACTGGTATAATTTAGTCTCAGTTTATCCGGGTTTGATGTTAATTGTGGATTTCAGATTGAATTTCTTATCTCTTATTTGATGTGAACTCATTTGGGTATTCTGTTGTTTTATAGTTGTAGCTTCTTCCTTCTTCTTCATCGGAAGATCAATGCAATCTCTTCCTTCTTCTTCATCCATTCCAAGCCTTACATAGGGGAAGAGAATGACACGACAGGACGTAGCTTTTTAGTTGATTTTCCAATCGATGTCGTCCAATACTCTTTTAAATTTGCAATACTCTTAGCAGTGCAATAGAAACCGCACTCACGTCACTATCAAACTTTGGTATTCCAAATTGGTATTGGGCAGAAAGGAAGTCTGCCATCGGACGTGTGGAATAGATTTGTGTGTCCAAGTCAACAACTTGAAAGAACTTCAAAGCTATTTATACCTCTTCCAACCCTGGGCTAAATGCCAAATTACCCCATTTATTCCCCCCCTAAACACCACCTAACCCAAGTTAAAACATTGGGCTAAAAGCCAAATACTAAAACTGGGCCAAATATCCCCCCAAAGGCATGGACTCGCCAAACTTTGGGCTAGTCTCGGCCCGCCCACTTGCTGAAGCGCCACACACGACCCGCCTCCATTTAGCTCCTGACAACGGGAGGCCTACTGTCAGGGCCCCTGTCGGCCACTTCCCCGAGCCCAACGACTCTTTTCCGCATCGAACGGCCAGCATTTAAGGACCATTGGTTGATCCAATGGTCCAGATTCAATTTTTTTTTTTAAAAATGCTATTTTAAAATACATTGAATCCAACGGCTGAATATAATCAAATCTAACGGTAAAAAAAAAAAAAAAATCTAACGGCCCAAATTTAAATCCAACTACTAAAATTATTTAACTCAAAATTCACCCAAAAACTCTATAAATACCTATGTATTTGTTCAAACATCCACACAAAACTCAATTTTCTCCTTCAATTATTCCAATTTATCTTTCTACAATTTCTTTCCATTTCCAAATTGTTCAACATGGCAAGAAAGCATATTGGAGGTCGTAATTGAACCTGTGAGGAAGATGTTGCTTTATGCTTGGCATGGGTTTTTGTTAGCGAAGATGGTGCAGTTGGCACAAATCAAAATAAAAAGGTTTTGTGGGATAAAATCATTGCAAAGTTTCAAGAAACCTACAACAACGGCGGGATCGAAGGTGGTGGTGTTTACGATCGGTGGAAGACTATCAACAAAGCATGCACCTTAGGGAAGGGAAGCTTGGAGAGAGCCGTGGTTGACATGGCTAGTAGAAGGAGCGCCACAGAAGTTGTGAGTTTTTTCTGGATATTTTATTTGTCATGTACATAATATTATTTTTGCAACTAATTGTTTCTATGTATTTTTTGCATAGGGTGACAAAATAACGGAAATTTACAAGACAAGAGTAACACCAAAAAAATCAAGTTTTTAAGTTGCAACATGCTTGGGACGTCCTCAAGGATTGTCCGAGGTGGGGAACCGATATGGACCAACAATGGGGAAGATTATTTGAATGTGAAGCCGCACTGACAAATGCCAGAGATGAAGGTGTCAATGAAGATGTCGATGAAATGACACCAACTCTTTCTTTTGCAAGGCCCCCGGGAAGAGAAAAGCAAAAGGAAGTAAAGAGAAAAGGGAAGTCCCAATATCCTTCGAGTGGACACATTGCTATCAGAATTGCAAAATTGAGCGAAACCTATAGTGCTCGCCACGAAGAAGCGGCCCGAATGCGTTTGCAAATGAAGGAAGAAGGGGATAAGGAGCAAGAGAGGTTCGAAATAAATTTGATGATGGAGGACCTCAACAAATACACTCCAGAGAGGAAGAAGTACTTACGTGGTAAGCAAAGGGAAATTTTGTAAAGGGATGCTAGAAGAAGTATATTTCAAGATGATAATTCATCTGAAGGCTATATCCCAAGTCCACCATCACAAAATCAAGATGGTGGATATCATTATTAAGTTTATGTAGTTTATGAATTTTCGATTGTATTAAGTTTATATAGTTTATGTGGTTTATTAATTGTCGTTTGTATTAAGTTTATGTACTTTATTAATTGTCATGTGTATTAATTATTGTTTCTATTAATCTAGATGCCTTCAATAATTATTGTACTTATTATTCCACACTTTGATGTAGAGTAGATGTCTTCAATAATTCAACCTCCATTCAATAATTTATCCAACGTACTACTGATAGGAGCATATTTATGCAACTTAGTTAGCTTGTTTCTTGGCATTTACTTAGTTTAATTCTAGTTATTTTAGTACTTTAGGCTATTTTCGTGTGTTTGTAGGTTCGAATAACAAAGTTAGCAACAAAGTGCTATTTGGAGCATTTTGGAGCATTTTTGGGCCAAGATTGGATAGTGCAAGCATGGAGACATGAGGATGGACGTTTTTGAAGATTTGAAGGCTAGAAATCAACATGTATGTGTGCAAGTGTGTTGGCCTACAACTACAAACATCCATCCACTACACCCATTACATCCACTCATTACCACAACACTCACCCACTACACCCATTACATCCACTCATTACCAAACATCCACCCACTACACCCATTACATCCACTCATTACCAAACATTCACCCACTACACCCATTACATCCACTTATTACCACAACATACACCACTACCACCTTAATTAGATGGTGGTCCTCTCCCTAGCCTATAAATACATCCACCCTTCACCATAACAAGGGAGAAAAAAATCCATCCAAAACACACACACATCATCTACACAATTCTCCACTCTTTGCCGCATTCAATACAACCTTCATCCAAACACATCCATTCATCTTCACATCCATTCCTCCATACAAACAAACCTTCAAACACTTACCAACAACTTGTGCCGTAGCAAAGGAAGGGAAGGAAAATGCTTGGACGTGCTTGCTGTCCAACTTGGATCGTTGGAGCGTTTAGGTGTTTTCTTTCTTTTGTTTCCAATGTTTAAATTCATTTTCTTTTGTTTTGTTGTGAATATGAGTGGCTAAACCCCTCTTGGCTAGGGGTGATTTCAAAGCCATGATTATGTGTGCAATATAATTTGATAAATTCCAGTTATGAACTCTTGAATCGTGAATGCAGTTGGCTTAACTATTTGATTGACAACTTATTTGTATTTGTTAATTAAGGGTCGACACTTAATTGGCATGCATAAATCCGTTGCTAGAATATAAGGAAGTTTCACATAATCGTTACAAACTTATATTCACATGTAGTGAATGTCGCTTATAAACGATCGCGTTAAGTTCAATTCCTAGCATGAGTGACATGATGTCATAGTTGCAAGTGCTTTGTCAATGCTTATGATTTTCATTAAATGTAATGATCTTTTATTGTATCTCTATTATGATGTCATGTAGGGAACTTTAGAAGAATGTTTTGGGTTGTCGAATGATGTCATCCAATCCAATAAAGCAAGGAAAATCTGAGAGTTAACTAGTGATGTCACGGTTAATTTGGAGCATTGTTGTTCATAATTCAATGAAGTAGTAACTGGAAATCGAGTTATTTGCATACATGTCATGTGTGGAGAAAAAGTCTCTAGCTATCCCATCCATCATCTTATTTCTCAAATTTGTTTTACAATCTATCTAGTTTTTCATACTTGTTTGTTTGTTTCAACTTCGTCCAAAACTCAATCCCCCTTTACTTTAGTGTGTCTAATTAGTTAGAATCTATTTTAATTTGTGTTTTTAAATGTTTTGATTCAAGTAAAAGTCAATTTTCGTCCAAAGTCATTCCTAGTGTCTAGTTTAAGTTTATTTAGTTGTTCTAAGCTGGTTTGAGTATTTTAAGTTTGCTTTGAGTCTTGTGAGTCGTGTGAAGTATTTTTAAGTTTAGTTTTATGTTTTTGAGTCAGTTTAGAGGTTATTAGCAAGCCCTCCTAATCCCCGGTCCAGAACGATCCCTACTTATACTTATACTACAGTTGTCAAAAGAGGGTTAAATTTGTGTGTTAAGATAATTTTCGCATCAAGTTTTTGGCGCCGTTGCCGGGGATTAGCAACTTTCCTAATCCCTTGTTATTTCTTTTTGTTTATTTTCATGTCTTTTGTTTTTAGTTACTGACTTTGTTTCTGTTTGTGTTTTTTTGTTTTGTTTTACTTTTGATATTTGATTTAGTTTTGTTTCCTTGATTTCAGGTACTAGAGAAGTAAGACATGGATTTTGCTACCATTCAAGCTCAATTGGCGGAACTTACTGCTCAATTGTCACAATATGCCGAAAGGACCACAATGCAAAATGTCCTTACATGTGGTATGTCCTATGGGCAAGGATATCCAACTCAGCAATATTCTTAATTCACTGCAAATGAAGATGCTTGGGGTTATCAAGGCCATAGCCAATCATGGGACAACATGTTTTCCACCGCTTACAATTCGGATTGGAGAGATTATTCAGATTACATAGAACCTCAACAATTCCAACAAGATGGATATTGGTAGCAAGAAGAGGAGTTCCATTCAAGACCTATGCAGCCATCACAACCTCATATACAATATGCTCAATCAAACTCAGGTTCGTCAATAGATTATGATCGAATTTTTGATGAAATAAATTCTTTGGTGCAAGGCTCACAAAATCAAACCAAGGAGGCTCAACAAGATGGATATTGGCAGCGATATGAGGAGTTTTATTTAACACCTATGTAGCCACCACAACTTCCCATACAACAATTCCAATCAAATTCAAGTATGTCCACGGATAGTGATCAAATTTTTCAATTACTAACCTCTTTAGTGCAGGGGCAGCAAAATCAAAATGAAACAATGCTCAATCAAGCTAAGGAGATGAGCGAATTGAAAAATCAACTTGGAGAGATTATGGAGTTCACGACACAAATTCAAGAGCAAAGTGAGCTCTCCAACTCAACTATTGAAAATTTGAAGGAAGATTTTGAAATCCATGATGCTATCACTTTGGGAAGTGATATGGAGGTTGGAGGTGAACCCAAGACATCCAAACCAAGCCAAAACATGGATGAACAGCTGTTGCTTGAAGAAGAGGAGAATAACAAGGCCACGGCAAGGGAATAACCACCCTTGCCGCAACCCCATATGCCCTCTATGCCGTCCATTACAACCAAGGTAAGCCTAAATTCAATTTGTCTTGACCCCGTTTCACCAAATGTCCTTATTCCTTGCAGGATCATGCAATCCAAGAAAGAAGAAGGTGAGAAAGGCATCTTCGAAACCTTTCCAAATAATCAAGAGCAAGAAGTGGATGGGGAATGTCTAGAATTCATCAAAGAAGATACACTTAAGACGAAAATTCCCAAAGAAGTTGGATTTTATGACACGGGAAAAGTCATAACTCTCAAAACACCAAATCTGGCCAAGTCCCATATCCCTAATGTGGTGTTCGTAATTGAGTTTGTGTTGGAACAAGCAAGTAAGCCATCTTCTCAAACTTCGATTTTATTATATACTAACTTGCTGATTTTGATGATTTAGGCACCTACACTAGAATTTAAACCATTGCTGGATCATGTCAAGTATCACCTTCCATTCAAGGATCAATTCCATGCTATGGGCCCTATCCAAGTTTAGAAGGGAGTTTCGTCCGGCTGGAAGACGTTAAAGCAAGCGCTTCTTGGGAGGCAACCCATATATTCAAATAAGGAAGATTTTTTAATTGCCCCACGATTGGTTTTGCGTTCCTAAAAACCTTCCATTTTCTGCAGTTTTATTTTGCCATGATTGTCATTTTGATTTGTTGCTTGTTTAATTGTTTTTGGTGTGGGTTTATTTTTGAAACATTGACAGATATGCAAGGTATTTTACATTCATTTTCATAAAAAAAGGGAATATTAAGCAGAAAAATACAAGAGAGAGCCTTCACAAAGGCTTCTTAGGAGAAGTCTCAGTAGTCGGCGGAGCCCCAAAAGGAGGAGGCATCAGAGGTTGATCATTTGGAGCTTCATTACGCGGTACAGCCCTAGAAGACGAAGGCAAATGCTGTTGGAACAAACCCACAAACCTCTGATGATCAAGTAAAATCTGACCATCAGATTCCTGCATTTGGTCAATCTTCATCTTCATGTTTGTAGCATAGTTATGTGTGAGCCTGTGCAACTGTTTATTCTCATGCTTGAGCCCTCTAATCTTCTGTTTGAGACTCATCACTTCAGCCGCCAATGATTCAACTTGACGGGTTCGAGCAAATAGGCTTTGGGCCATATTAGACACAGAACCTGCACACTGCACACTAAGAGCCAGAGAATCCTTAACAGCCAACTCATCAGACCGTTTGGAAAAGAGTTTGTTATCTTTGGGAGTGACAAGGTTCTGGGCCACCACCGCAGCGGTCATATCATTATTCATCACCGAATCCCCAACGGTAAGAGGACTAGTATGGGATATGAAGGATGGGCGTTATATGTTGTCTGGAGAAGGCATGGCTGCCTCTTCACCAAGGTTCAAGTCAAAACGATGGTCGGAGGGGCCAGACATTTTCAAAGGTGTTGAAGAAAGAAGAGGTTGGACAAGTCAAGATTGTAGAAGTGCAAGAAGGGAGTTTCTACAGGCATAAATTCAAGTGTGCTTTGAAACATACTGCGCGCCTTTATAAAAACCAGCACTCGACGAGATTTCAGAAATCGAATAGGCGAGCTCAGAAATCGAAGAGGCCAATTCAAAAATCTAAGAGGCGCTAGCTTTTTCAAAAGCTGGGCTTGCTCAGAAACCACAGGTCAATCTTTTTTTCCAGATTTGTCCGTACTTGTCACATGCAACCTCTGCACTAGACGGAGCTCAGAACTCGAAGAGGCGAGCTCAGAACTCGAAGAGGCAAGCTCAGAAATCGGAGAGGCATCTGTTTTTCGAAACGTGTTAGTGCCTGTCACATACACACTCAGCTTTACGGAAATCACGGGCAGTTTGTCGAAGCGCCGATTCCAGATATCGAAGAGGCATCAGCTTTATCCAGACCTGTTAGCATCTGTCACATACACACTCAGCCTTGCGGAAATTACGGGCAATCTATTGAAGATTTCTGGTGAAGTAGAAAACACGTGAAGTTTACTGTTCAATCGTCCAACGGTTGCCGACAAGAGTGAAAGAATAGTACCGGTTATTATTTCCTATAAATGTTGACCTTCACCCTCCATAGCAAGGAAGACATACATAACCTTCCGTCATCTCCGAGAATGCCTTCCCAATGAAGCCTCTCGAGTCACTCAGTGTTCCTTATTCCTTGGGGTACATCTGCAAACAACTCATCCAAAGCAAAAGTATTTCATATCATGAAGGTTGAAGGCAATAGTATCTCATATCATGCTTTCTTCCTGTCTTTCTCCTTATCGTTGTTTTCATCTGCGGGACAAGGAGAAAGAGAGCAATCAGCCAGTACTTGATATCAATCTTTCGATCTAGAACCGATTGCCTGGAACCCCTTCCTGATTGCTTACCTAGCCCTGCTCTCAAGTACTCATCTTCAACATCTTATGCTTCCTCTTCATCTACCACATCTGCTTGGGGAACAAATAAGGGAAATGAAAATGATACCTCGAAGCATGTGGAGGCAATATGCTAATTCATCCTTAGCTAGGGACAAGGAGAAAGAAAGCAAGAGGTGGGCACTTAGAAAGATCGAAGAAAGAAACAGACCATCACCTCTAACTCGTGCCTGTCTGTCGTGCAGAAGAAACAAGCAAAGAAGAATGCAGACTGCACAATCAAATTAACCCAGCAGAAGGAGTCTGATTTGAAACCAAGGAACTCTCGCTCGGAATTCCGAACCAGTTCGAGATCAAAGCTGTGGAAAGACAACAAGATCATCTATCTCCAAAACCAGATTTGCGTTCTTAAACTCTACTCTGTCTGGTTTTTACTTTGCCATACTTGTCATGTTTATTCGTTGTTTGTTTGATTGTTTGCTTGTGTTTTTTGAGTTTATGCTTGAAACATTGAGAACAATGTTCGATTTAAGTGTGGGGGGTAACCAAGTTATTTTGCATGAAATTCGTGGAAGTTTATCACCCATTACTTCTAGTGTTGTTCCTTGCTATTTTAAAGTGTTTTTATGTTGTTTTGGAGTGTTTTAGTGTGTTTTGACATAAAAATCCAAAAATCTCATAAAAATTTGAAAAATTGTTTTGAAAAACCCAAAAAGAGTTGTTTTTGTGTGTTTGTTTGTGTCTTAGGGTACCTTCCAACACAATGATGATGATTTGGTTTTTAATTACATGACTGTTAAAGAGAGTTATAAACATGGATGAAAATTTGATTTACTCTTTGGTGTATGCTTTGTTGTGGTTATAATTTATGAATTCACATGCAATCATAAAGGAAAAAATCAGTTTTTGTAACATGCTTGAAAGAAGGAACTCAAATGAACGCTACAACCTTGTGAGACTTGAGCCTAAACGTTTATTTGGAGAGTTAATAATCTGTGCATCATGGTTTTCTAAAGTCGTTGCATGATCTCATTATTCTTTGCTTGGTTGCTTCTTAGAAGGCGTTTCATCATTTAGTTCCAAATGCTAGAACTCATGCCTATTTCATTCAAAGCATGCTATTGATTTGCATAACACATATTCAAGATGAAGTTGTGTAGTGACCACCAAAGCCAAATTGCCATGCCCCTATTTCATTATGTGTTTAAGTTTAACCCCATTGAGCCTTGTTAAGCCTATGTTCTTTGTTAACCCACACTATCCTTACCTAGCCTAGTGTTAGGACCATCCATACCCTTGTTCTTGAAGCATAGTAAAGCATGACTTAAAATGAACTCCTTTTATATCAATGTATTGCAGAAAGTAAGTGTGGGGGAAGTGATTCTTGTGTGTGTGTGTACCAGAGTCTTTAATAAGGCATGGGTAGAGAAAAGAAAAAAAAAGTATGAAAAAGAGCTCTAAAGTGTTATTTGTTAAAAAAGGGTCCAAAACATTGAATTCAGCCCTAAGTGTTGCATGAATCTTGCCTTTGTATGTAAAAGTTGATTCTGCATTCTAAAGTGATTTCCAAGTGTCTATTTCATTGCTTTGCTTGCTATCGCTTTAAGAACATTTGTTATCCCTATCCTTTCTTTGTTAGCCATTACCCCCAAGCCCTGTTACAACCCTTGACTTCAATCTTGAGTGTTGTGTGTTTCAATTTGTGGAGTTCGAAATTGGTATGAGCATATGGTGTCACTGGTTCTCGCATCTAAGTAGTAGCATTCCATTCATGAGATCATATCTAAACATGCTTAATAACTCCAGAAAATTGCTTTCTTTGTTATAACATATGTGAGTCCTAATCTTTCGTGTTTACATCAATCTTCTCACATATACTAGTGTAAGGTGTGTAGTCAGAAAATGTGTGTGAAAATAGAGAGTATCTTGTAAGGAATTGAGCAAACTCTCTAAGGCATGTTACTACATTCAAAACATCGTTTTAATTGGTTAATTGTGAACTAGTAAGTGGTGACTGTGATTAAGTATGTGCTCAAGTGTAAGGATGACCAAAATCTGTGGGAATGATGATTTTTAACACGTCATGTTTCGTTAAAAGTCCCTGAGGCAAATGTTGGAAGGTTAGGTTGTGTTTTGTTTGTTTTGTTTCATTTTGTTTGTTTTGTTTTGCTCGAGGACTAGCAAAAGCTAAGTGTGGGGGAATTTGATAGGAGCATATTTATGCAACTTAGTTAGCTTGTTTCTTGGCATTTACTTAGTTTAATTCTAGTTATTTTAGTACTTTAAGCTATTTTCGTGTGTTTGTAGGTTCAAATAACAAAGTTAGCAACAAAGTGCTATTTGGAGCATTTTGGAGCATTTTTGGGCCAAGATTGGATAGTGCAAGCATGGAGACATGAGGATGGACGTTTTTGAAGATTTGAAGGCTAGAAATCAACATGTATGTGTGCAAGTGTGTTGACCTACAACTACAAACATCCATCCACTACACCCATTACATCCACTCATTACCAAACACTCACCCACTACACCCATTACATCCACTCATTACCACAACACTCACCCACTACACCCATTACATTCACTCATTACCAAACATCCACCCACTACATCCATTCATTACCATAACACTCACCCACTACACCCATTACATCCACTCATTACCAAACATTCACCCACTACACCCATTACATCCACTCATTACCAAACATCCATCCACTACCACCTTAATTAGATGGTGGTCCTCTTCCTAGCCTATAAATACATCCACCCTTCACCATAATAAGGGAAAAAAAATCCATCCAAAACACATACACATCATCTACACAATTCTCCACTCTTTGCCGCATTCAATACAACCTTCATCCAAATACATCCATTCATCTTCACATTCATTCCTCCATACAAACAAACCTTCAAACACTTACCAACACCTTGTGCCGTAGCAAAGGAAGGGAAGGAAAGTGCTTGGACGTGCTTGCTGTCCAACTTGGATCATTGGAGCGTTTAGGTGTTTCCTTTCTTTTGTTTCCAATGTTTAAATTCATTTTCTTTTGTTTTGTTGTGAATATGAGTGGCTAAACCCCTCTTGGCTAGGGGTGATTTCAAAGCCATGATTATGTGTGCAATATAATTTGATAAATTCCAGTTATGAACTCTTGAATCGTGAATGCAGTTGGCTTAACTATTTGATTGATAACTTATTTGTATTTGTTAATTAAGGGTCGACACTTAATTGGCATGCATAAATCCGTTGCTAGAATATAAGGAAGTTTCACATAATCGTTACAAACGTATATTTACATGTAGTGAATGTCGCTTATAAACGATTGCGTTAAGTTCAATTCCTAGCATGAGTGACATGATGTCATAGTTGCAAGTGCTTTGTCAATGCTTATGATTTTCATTAAACGTAATGATCTTTTATTGTATCTCTATTATGATGTCATGTAGGGAACTTTAGAAGAATGTTTTGGGTTGTCGAATGATGTCATCCAATCCAATAAAGCAAGGAAAATCTGAGAGTTAACTAGTGATGTCACGGTTAATTTGGAGCATTGTCATTCATAATTCAATGAAGTAGTAACTGGAAATCGAGTTATTTGCATACATGTCATGTGTGGAGAAAAAGTCTCTAGCTATCCCATCCATCATCTTATTTCTCAAATTTGTTTTACAATCTGTCTAGTTTTTCATACTTGTTTGTTTGTTTCAACTTCGTCCAAAACTCAATCCCCCTTTACTTTAGTGTGTCTAATTAGTTAGAATCTGTTTTAATTTTTGTTTTTAAATGTTTTGATTCAAGTAAAAGTCAATTTTCGTCCAAAGTCATTCCTAGTGTCTAGTTTAAGTTTATTTAGTTGTTCTAAGTTGGTTTGAGTATTTTAAGTTTGCTTTGAGTCTTGTGAGTCTTGTTAAGTATTTTTTAAGTTTAGTTTTATGTTTTTGAGTCAGTTTAGAGGTTATTAGCAAGCCCTCCTAATCCCCGGTCCAGAACGATCCCTACTTATACTTATACTACAGTTGTCAAAAGAGGGTTAAATTTGTGTGTTAAGATAATTTTCGCACCAACTACACAAAAAACTTTGCACAAGAAGACACTTAAATTTATTACTAGAAAATACGAATATAGTACACTTAACATTATTACATAAATGCTCAACCAACATCATTAATGTTTACCTTCTCGGCGCCATACATGCTCAACCAAATCCTTGCGGAGTGTGTCATGACCTTGAGGAGCTTGAATTCAATTTAAACGTCTCATTTACTTACTCAATGTGAGCCTATCATGTCGGGTCTCATATGTGGTTTCAGCGAGATATTCAACATCTCTTGCAATAGCTTTCGCATGTGTTGGTTGGTCATCATCCACATCTTCGTTTGAATCTTCTTCAATTTCGATGTACTCATCTTCCACAATCATGTTGTGCAAAATTATGCATGTCATCATGATTGAATGGAGGTCTTCGGTATGCCAAAGTCGCACATACCCTCTAACAATGGCCCATCGAGCTTGTAGGATCCTGAACGCTCTTTTCACATCCTTCCTGTAAGACTCTTACCTCTGCGAAAATAATTTCTTCTTTGCACTTTCGGGATGAGAAAAACTTTTAACAAAGGTAGACCAACTAGGATAAATACCATCAATTAGGTATTAACCTAGCTCATACCTACTACCATTTACCTTGTACCGAAATTCTAGGGCCCATCTATTAACAACATCATCGAATAGATGAGAAGACCAAAGAACGTTGATATTGTTGTTTGATCCAGGAGCGCCGAAGAATGCATGCCAAATCCATGTGTTGTAAGACGCCACAGCCTCAAGCACGATGGTTGGCTTGTTATGATGGCCCTTGAATTGGCTAGCCTAAGCAGTGGGACAATTCTTCCACTCCCAATGCATACAATCGAGACTTCCTATCATGCTATGGAAGCCTCTTTTGTTTGCCTTGCGTAGAAGCCTTTTCAAGTCTTCATGATTTGGCTTGCGGAGGTATGTGGCTCCATATATGGCTTGAATTGCCTGACATAAGCGCTTTAGGCTCTCAATAACAGTACTCTCCGTAAGTCGGCAATACTCATCAGTTGAGTCTGCAGAGCACCCATTAGCTAGCATCCGAAATGCAAAAGTGAGTTTCTGATAAGGTGATAGACTTTGTCAGCCGACGACATCTATCTTCCTTGCAAAGTAGTGGTCATGATTGACAACTACATTCAAGATGCTATCAAAAAGCTCTATCCTCATCTGAAACTGCCTCTGAAAATCATGAGCAGGAAATCTCGGACGCTCGATGAAATAATCTTTCATCATTCAGTCATGACACTTTTCTCTATCATGTTGCACAAATGAACGCCCCATGACAGAACCACGATGGCTAGATTCGACATGGTGCTCGTATTGCATAAGCGAGTTTGCAAGTTCAGCTTCGGCGTTGATCATTTTAGCATCCTCAATGTCAAGCCTTGCTTGGTATTGTGCCATCTACATTGCCTTGCAACGCCTTCTTCTATCACCCATTAATGAGATATTGAGGATTTTTAGGAAATAAAAACACTTTGAAAGTTGAAAGATTGATGAATATAAGGGATGATTGAAGGTTGAAAGATTGTGTGATCAATTGATATTGGACCTGTGTTTATATAGAGGATGAAAGTTAAAAGTTTGGTGAAAGTTGAAAGATTAGTGAAAGTTGAAGGCTTGCTTTGTGGAAAGATTTAATGATTTTTCAATATTTATCGGAATTTAAATATTTTTGGATTAAAATGTTCATAAAATTAATTTACGATGGTCTACATAATTTGTTTTTTTTTAAGTTAATGTAAGAAAAAAATTAGCCTAAGTTCATTCTTTAATAATCTCGGGCTAAAATTTTAGGCCAGAAGGGTTGGAGTAGAAAAGCTGTTTTTGGGTTAAAAGCTAAATTTTCCGGGCTAAAAAATTTAGCTTTTAGCCCAAGGGTTGGAGATGGTCTTAGGACTTATTTTTGAAATTGAACCAAAATAACCTACATTATTTCTGAAACTGAACGAAAATAATTTTACATTATTTCTGAAACTACAGCAAAATGATACATTATTTTTGAAATTGAACCAAAATAGCCCGCAATATTTCTAAAATTACAGCAACATAACGCACTCTATTTCTAAAACCGAATCAAAATAGCCCACACCTATTTCTGAAAGTGAACCAAATAAACATTATTTCTGAAATTACAGCAAAATAACCCACATTATTTCTAAAACAAAACCAAAATAACCACACTATTTCTGGAACTATAACAAAATCACACGCATTATTTTTGAAATTGAACCAAAATAATCCACACTATTTCTGGAATTACAGCAAAATAAACCATATTATTTCTGAAACTATAGCAAAATAACCACACTATTTCTCAAAGTGAACAAAGTGAACAAAATAAACACTATTTCTAAAAATACAACAAAATAAGAACAATGTTGAATGACAAACACCCAAAACAAATCCAAACAAAAATTCCTTTTCTTTCCCAAAACTAAAAGCAAAAAGAAAATTAATTACCAAATAACTGTTAATGTGCCAAATGTAGAGAGAAACAGAGATTAATTGGGAGAAATTCCATTTCTAGAAAATTGTTGCAAAAATATATATAATTTCAGAATTTAATTAATTAAAAAAGTTGGGAGGAGTTGGAGAGAAGCTTCCAGTTGTTGCCACACAAAAAGAAATAAACAGAAAAGAGAAGTATGTACAATAAAAACTCAAATCAAATTCCAAAACCTCCCCCCTCCCCGTATTTTATTGCAGGTTGTGAAACGCCCTACCAATTTATTTCGGAATTTACATTTAGTGGTAGGCCAAAAATGTCTTGGTTGTTATTAACCATACTAACATTTTTTTCTTTGACGATTTTCCACTAATATTTAATCTTGTTTATTTTATGGCTACATCTAATATCTCGTTAGACTATCTACATACCCTTTGGAGGAATAAAGCCAATCGTAGTTCACAATTCATTTTTAATTTGGGTGTACTTGATTCGACTCCAAAACAGCTTCGATGCATCAACCAATGCATGGGCTTTGTTCCAAGCCTTAAGGGGAGTCCACAGGTGGTGGTAATTGAAGGGTTTAGCTTCAGGATTTGGAGGAATCGCCACCATGAACCCCGTCGCACCAACTATGAAGATTTCACCATTTCAAGGCTAAATTTCACCAAATTTGGGGTGGAATGGGTAGAGGGGAGGTCGAGGAAGGGTTTCCAGGTGGTAGCTCAAAGAAATTTGTCGAAAAACACATGGAAGCCCAGCTAAACCTGGTCAGGTCGACGGGTTTGAGAACTAGTCCAAGGGATCTGGTGCCTTCCCACCCCCCTCCCCCCAATTTTCCTTTCCCTCCATTCCCCTTTTCTGATTAGGCTTCTCCCCCTCTCTCTTAGCCACAACCACCCACGTGGCACCTCAAATTTTTCTAAAGCTTTCCAGATTATGGTCAAATGACCATTTCACCCCTAATTTTGCTCGTTTATATCTTATTCGTTATAACTCCATTTCACGAATGCTTTTTGCCTACGCGCTCGTAGGACGGAGTTCTATCCAAATTTAACAAGAAATAATTTAATATGTATGAGTATAAAATACATCCTCATATAATTAAGTAAAACCAACTAGGACCATTTTCATATTTTTCACTTATCGATACATTTTACGACATAAATTATAATAATTTCTGGTAATAAAACTTTAAAATTTCTCAATTAAATTTTCATAATCATAAATCGATTTATTTTTTATTTTCTCCACATATTCATAATTATGAATATCAAATTCATATACTTAAATTTTTCAGGGTATTACAGGTTGGGCTTTAATTCGGCCCGCGTTTTTAATGTTTGTAGGGCTGGTATATGAATAGTTGTGTTCTTATGGTTAAATCTCAAGCCTTTTTGGTTAAATAAAAGTTTAAGGTGGTTTTTTTTATTTAAAAAAGGTTGCCCCAACCTCTTTTCATTAAAGCTCCCTTTCTTTAATTGTTAAGATTTAAAAATAATTCTTAATTTCATACCAAACAAAATTTTGAATCTTATAAAAAACTGTTCTTAAGAAATGGTTCTAAGAAATATTTTGAAAATGATGAAAAACTTTGAGTAGGATGTCAAACAAACCCATAGGATGTCCTCCATGGTGATCTACAAATAGCACTAAGCACATGCGTCATCGGGGGCGTGTAAAAGGTGTAGTGGCACATGGTCCCAAATTTTTTAGGACCTCAAAAATTTTCATCGTCCTATATATTACATTTTTTTTGTCGTACCCAGTGCACAAGGCTCCCGCTTTACGCAGGGTCTGGGAGAGGTGAATGTCGGCTAGCCTTACCCCCATTTATAGAGAGGCTGCTCCCAAGTCTCGAACCCGAGACCTACCGCTCATGGGCGAAGGCACTTGCCATCGCACCAAGTGCGACCTCTGTCCTATATATTACATATGAGTATAAATTTTTCTAACAAAAAAGTTTTTAACTGAAATGATATATCATCATCATTTTATCTATATCACAATTGATTAAGTGGAGTCTATACTTAATATATTAAATTTTCACTTTTCTCTAACAATAAAAAAAGTTGTGTATTATTTTCTTCCACTTTTCTCTAGCAATAAAAAACTAACTTGTTTATTACTTTATTCCACAAACACAAGCGTATTTCGTATCTCTCTTTCCGTCATGCTTTTTTTTTTCATGGATGAACCTTAAATCATTATTTCATGAAAATTGAAAATTATTCAATTAGTAAGAATGAGATTCTGATTTTAATTAAATTTGAATATTAATTATTGAATTATGTATGTATATACTATTGAAAAATTATTATTTTTTAAAATAAAGATGACCTTTTTAATTAAATTCAGGCCTCCGAAACGTTAGGGGCGACCCTGGCACTAACTGCTGGAACATGGTGTATTACACATAGGAATGATGCCACATATTGCTGACCAAATACAACACGCTTCCAAGGTGTTTTATGGAAAGAAACCATGAACGCTTCAAAGATTCGTAGAAAATGGGAGGGTAGTGTAATTGCAAAAATTCTTCGACGCTCAAATCAGAATACATACCTTAGGGTTTAAACTCGACTCTCATAGCATTTCACTTTCAGTTTTCTAAAGATCGATAATGCCCTCTCCATCCTCTCGTATAGTCAAGAGTCCAGTAATACACACGATTGCTGCTAGCAAGATTACATAGGAACTAATTGTGTGCAACTTTGAAATGTTTTATTTTTATTTTTATCACAAATTGGCACACGCATGATACGTACAGATGCAATCTACATGGTTTGGCTTAAGGACTTCTGGCACAATCTATGCTCATATTGGAAGTCTAAAGCCATATTTTTTTTTATTTTTCATAAATTGGCACAAGCAAGATGCAGATGCAATCTAGACGTTTTGGCTTATGGACTTGGCACTATCCATGCTCATATTGGAGATTGGATCTCAATCGTTTCAAGAGTTCACAGTCAGTCGGATTAGTATTTCACTATTACATCGATTTGGTCTCAACTTAACTATTTACACATCCCAACCGGTTCTAAGTTTTATCACAAGATGTTTTGGTACAACTAAAAGTAGAACTATTCAATATAAACTATAATTTATCGATATGAGATTGCTATCTTTAACTACTCATTATATTAAGAATTAGGAAAATGAGTATTGACATTAGACAAAATCTCTTTGAAGCTTCATCTGTTCTGTTGGTACCTTTTTAATATTAAATAAAATAATTATAATTGTCACTATTTGGTTGTTAGTGAGAATTAAGTCCGTTATGTGTAAATATTTGTTATTAGTAAAATTATAATTTCCTAAGTCTTTGATATGAGATTCAGCCACTCATTATATTAAGAATTAGGAAAATGAGTATTGACATTAGACAGAATCTCTTTGAAGCTTATCTGTTGGTGCATTTTTAATATTAAATGAAATAATTATAATTGTCATTTTTTGGTTGTTAGTGGGAATTAAGTTTGTTAATATTTGTTATTAGTGGGGAATTAAGTGCAGTTTTTCAACCTTTTACCAATCGTAACTGTTGTATCTCAAGGCTGTCACCATCGTTGTGCTTGGTACGAAAGAGGACCTAGACGTCCTTATTCTTTAGAAAACTGAAAGCAAAATGCTATGGGAGTGGTGTTTGACCCTACGGCTACGGTACGTACTCTTATTTGAGCGTCGGAAAATGTTTTGCAATTACAGCACCCTCCCATTTTGTACGAATCTTTGAAGCGTTCACATCACAATTTCTTTTCATAAAATAAAGAAAGTTTTAATAAAATACTTCCAATATTGTTTATTTATAACGAAAAACCACATTTATACCTTTATCTGTTATTATTTATTATACCTTTAAAAAAGATTTTTCATTAAAAGGGAAGTTTTTTAGGATTTTTCGTTAGTTTTCCTTAAAATAAAACACCTTGAAAGTAGATATAACAATTTCTTACACGACCCGTTACCACGACACGTAAATGACACGAAAATAACGGGTTTTGGTCAACACGTAACTAATCGGGTCACTATTGGGTTACACGATAATAACCCGTTAATAACGGGTTCTTAACAAGTTTACACGAGAGTGACACGCGAGTAACCTATTTCGACACGATAAAAAAAAATTATTTTGATAATTTTAATTTTTTAAACTACTAAAAAAAAACTTACTATATAATACAATAGATATAATGAATATGTATATATTGTTTATTAATTATTATTCTATATAAATTTTAAATTTTAAGTTTTATTTATTTATTTATTTTTATAGTATATTATAGGCAAAGATTGAGATTAAAAATCATAAAACACATTAAAAATAAAAATATCAAGTAATTTAAAAATACCAAACACATTAAAAAAATTATAATAATTAATTTACATGCGCGAAAAATATGAAAAAAATATGCAAACGCTCGTAGTCGCATCATCTACGCTTTGAGGATGGCTATATGATCGTTTGAATTCTTAAAATCATACAAACTCTCATGAATAGTATTTTAAGGGAGTTCAAAATAAACAAAATTCATAATCATTAATATATAAGTATGAAAGATGTGAAAGCATAATAAACGTTCATAATTGCATCCTCAACGCTTAGACGATGGTTACATGGTCGTTCAGATTTTTAAAACCCTCCAAATCTCATGAATAGTGTTTTTATTTGACTGCAAAATTAATAATAATTATTGTAGAAGTGTGAAAAATGTAATCACTCGTAATGAAAAACTTTACAACTTTCATAAAAGGGTCAATTCTGAAATTTAGTATTATGTTTTACATTTTTTTGGGTCAAATTATGTTTTTCATTTTCATTTTTATTGATTTAAAATATATTTTTCTTAATGGGTAACGGATCGGGTCATATTACTTGATAATATTAACGGGTTGATTTCAGGTTGAGTCATATTACCCATTTACTTTAACAGGTATTACACAACACGACCCGTTAAGCTATCGGGTATGACACGAAAAGTGGAATCATTTCTATATGTAATACATCATGTTCCAGCAATTAGCGGCTTAGGGTTAATATTAAGTCACCACGGAGGACATCCTAAAAGCTAAGGGTCCATTTGGTATTCTACTAAATTTTTTTTATCATTTTCAAAAATAATTCATAAAACCATTTATTACGAATAGTTTTTTATAAGACTCAAAAACTTGTTTGGTATAAACGAAAGGGAGAGAGAATGGAGAGAGAATTTGGAGTGAGAGAGAGAGAGAGAAAGAGAGTTAAGGGAAAGGATCAGAAAAGAGAGGAGAATCGAAGAGGAGAGAAGAGGGAGAAAAATCATAATAGATTAAAAGAGAAGCTAGAAGGAAATGATCGGATAAGAGAAAGGAGAGAAAAGACGAGAAGAGAGAAAAATCAAAACAATTAGAAAGAGCTAGATGAGAGAGAAAGAAGAAAATAGGAAGCAATAAGATAGAAAGAGAAGAGGAGAGAGAAAAATTTTAAAAATAGTCTTAGAAACAAAAATTATTCAGTTGAGACTAAAAAACTGTTTTTGAGTTAAAACAATTTAATTCAAATTGGATGCTAAACAGGCCCTAAGAAACTTGCAAATTCACTCAACCAAAGTTCAAATGAACACAAGCAGTAGCTGCTAGCAAGATTACATAGGAACTAATTGTGTCCAACTTTTGAAATGTTTTTATTTTTATTATTATCATAAATTAGGACACGCACAATACAGATGCAATCTAGACATTTTGGCCTGTGGACTTCTGGCACTATCCATGCTCATATTGGAAGTCGGATTTCAATCCTGTCAAGAGTTCACAGTCGGACCATTATTTCACTAGTAATCACATTGATATAGTCTCAACTTGACTATTTACACAATCCGACACATACTAAGTTTTATCACAAAATGTTATAGTACAACTCAAAGTAGAACCATTAAGTATAAATTATAATTTATTAAGTTTTTGATATGAGATTGCTTTCTTCAACCACTGATTATATTAAGAATTAGGAAAATGAGTACCGACATAATTTCTTTGAAGCTTCATCTGTTCCCTTTCTGTGGGTATGATGTGTGTGTGTATATATAGAAGTATATAACCAATTAATAATTACGTAAACGTCACCAGTCTACTTGTTATTTCAATGATTAATAATGATATATATAGATGCATATATATACCTTTGCAGTCAAGGACATTATCCTTTTCCTTGCCACGAAAATTCCAGATTCTTTCACGAATACACAAGTATATTATATATCCATATGTGTGTATTCGTATGTGTATATATACCATATCGTTGTGCTTCAATATTCCCATAAAACTTTGTGTTGAGTCTCCCTCCAAAATTGGAAAGAGCACGAGCTTTTCCAAGTTAGCTTGTGGTCTCTGATCGTTCATACTTAAAAGGTACGTAAATTTTGTAAAACTCACATCATATATATATATATATATGTCAGTTCTTGCTTTAATTAATTTCCCTAACTGCATGGTACTCTTGCATGGAGATAATTCTACAAGCTATATGGATTGTTTTCAAGCCAGTCCCTAGAATTTTTGCTTCGGGTCAGATTGTTAAAAATAACACTTTTAACGTTAATTTTTAAACTAGAGGAAGGTAGTACAGGATGGATATCCGATCCGATCGATCAATCATATCAGAAAATGGTTCAACAGACGTTGTAGGGTCGTCTTCAACCCATCGGGAGCAATCTTCACAAGAAATTGAAGGGAGCACTACAATTGTAAGCTTTCAAGGCTACACTTGTTCCACGAGGACACGTCGTTATCCATTACCACCACTCGTCGGAACACCAATTATAGCAATCATACCTAGTCCAGAAATATATCAACCTCCACCCCCTCCAGATAACACACCATGGGGTGATAATGATTCAGGATGTACACATATCTTCGATCAAGTAAGAAAAGAAAGGCTTGCTGCTAAAGAAACTCAAGGTAAGCGTGAAGCCATCAGTATTTCTTGCATTATTTTTATTTAATACAGGCACAACTTTTTTTTAAATTTTAATCGACTTTTTTGTTCCTTTTGCTTTTCTTTAATTTTGTAGTGTTTTTTTTTTTTTTTTTTTTTTTTTTTAAGGAGGGAGTAGTTGGCTACCGAGCAAATTTCTTGAATGGGGAAGGAGTCGAATGCATTTCAATGATGATACAGTAACACCAAATGGGAGCGTGCCAACTGAAGTTGCAGCAGCTTCCACTCCAGCAGCAGCACCTACACCGAATTCAAATACCATTTCATGTATATGTCTCCTTCCACTGCATCACATATGCCGTATATATGCATATTTTCTCTTCATTCACCACAACACAAACTGACGTTTATAGCATGCCAGAAACGCTATAATATGATAGCGTTTATTATAGTGTTTTAGAGAGTGCTATGTCAACCAACACTAACTTGTTGGAACTAACGTGAGAAGAAATTAAGTATGAAATAAGGATGATGCTATTTGGGTCGTAATTAATGATCACATTATTGATCACCTCTCTAATATAGATGAGACTCACGTACAAGGGGTGGTTCAACTCTATTAGAGAGGTACAAGATATAGTCATTGAATATAGTACAAATTATTAAAGAATGGTAACAGAACTCAAATAATGGTTCACTACTGAAGAAAAAAGGAAAAAGAAACTCACATTTCAAATTGTATATCCTAACCCATTATTTAATTAGTTACTGAATTGTTTGCTTAAATAATCTTGCCAGCGTTGCCAATTAACGCCTCCCTAGTTCCCTATGTTCAACTACATCTTGCTGCTCTCAATGGTGACTGGATTGCTGCAAACAATTTCTTGGTATCAAATCCTGAAGCTGTGAGGGCTAAGATCACAAAGGGTTCAGAAACTGCTCTCCATATTGCTGCCGGGGCCAAACATACAACATTTGTTCAGGAGCTAGTTAAATGGATGATGCCGTCTGACCTAGAACTGAAGAATGATGTGGGAAACACTGCCCTCTATTTTGCTGCTGTTTCCGGTGTCAAAAGGATTGCCGAGATAATGGTAGATAAGAATCCGAGGTTACCCCAAATCAGAGGTAGTAAAGATTCAACACCTCTTCATATGGCTACTTTGTTAGGGCACAGGGAGATGGTATGGTATCTTTACGACAAGACTGATACAATTTTGAAGGACTCCGACCGTGTGGGGCTTCTTATTGCCGCAATAGCAGCCGATCTTTATGGTAAGGACGTACGTACCTTTTCAATTTAGATCTTTATCATATGATAAACTTATGAAAGTCCCTGTAGACAAGTATAATTTGATTAGGTCCCAAAACATGATCATATATGTATAGGTCGTATACCTTAAAATAATTTATCTGTGAGAATGCATCTACGTGTATGTTTGCAAACGTAACATTTTATTATGGTCCCCTATGCCTATGCAACCGAGTTCAAATTCATCTCTCCGCATTCCTGCAGTTTAAATTAGCTTTAAGAATATCGCTCCTAAAACAAATAAGGTATATATTGTAATCAAATTGTCTAGCTAAAATTCGTCGAGATATACATATATCATGATAATTATTAACTTCATGATAATTAACTACAGATCTTGCACTGGATATAATTCAAAAGCACCCTGACATGGCTTTTGCTCGAGATGATGAAAATCGAGAGACTGCACTTCATGTGATGGCACGAAAACATTCAGCTTATTATAATGGAAGTCAACCGGGAGTTCTGCAACGATTCGTATTTTCAGGTTAGGGTTTATAACATGTTACATGTCATATTTTAACTCAACTCTTTTGCTTAACATGCAAGTTAATTTTCTGTTTTATGCAGTCCCTCGTATCAAGGTTTGCTACAACAAAAAAGTTATGCATACGCAAGCCATTGAGCTTGTGAAGCAGCTGTGGAAGAAAGTACTTACTTTAGAAAATGATTCAAAAATTAGTGATTTAATCAGAGCACCCTCTCGCTTATTGTTCAGTGCTGCTGAGTTGGGGAACATCGACTTCCTAATCATACTTATGAGAACATACCCTAATCTTATATGGAAAGTTGATGAACAAAATCGAAGCATATTTCACACTGCAGTTGTTCACCGGCAGGAGAAAGTTTTCAATCTCATATATGAATTAGGTGGACTGAAAGATATAATTGCATCTTACAAAGACGAAGACAATAATAATATGCTTCATTTGGCAGCCAAACTTGCACCGGATGATCGATTAAATATTGATACGGGGGCAGCATTGCAATTCAGAAGAGAGTTACAATGGTTTAAGGTAAGATTTTTCCCTCAATAAACACAGATTAACTGTATCTAATCTTCCTAATCTTTGTTGACTAAACTCTTTAATTGCAAAGGAATGATCTGAAATGAGGAATCTGAATTTGATTTTCTAGTGCAAAGTTTCTCAATTTAATCTGAGAGAGTAGTCATTTCTTGAGTTGTGACCTAGAGCAAATATTTTGCCATTTTCGGGTAAAGGATTCATAAGCTTGAAAAGCTAAAGGTTATAGATGTTTACTAACGAGATCATGATCCAATTTTTCTCTTCTTAATACCTCTGATGGCCAGTTGTGCGGCATGAGCGGAACATCTAAAGTTCAAATCCCCCTCTCAAGTTGATAAGAAAAAGTGTATTTTTGTTTACACATGATTTTAATTACTACTAATAATGTTTGTCATTTTACTTTGTTCAATACTTTTAGTTAGACTAATTGAGATCACACGTGCATAAAAATTTAGGAAGTGAAGAAGATCGTCCAACCATTATACAAGGAAATGAGAAACTCGGATGGAAAAACACCTCAAGTCCTATTCACTGAAGAGCACAAGGACTTGTTACGAGAAGGAGAAAAGTGGATGAAGGGCACTGCATCATCGTGCATGCTTGTGGCAACGCTCATTGCCACCGTAATGTTTGCCGTTTTCTCCACAGTACCGGGCGGAAACAACAACGACACGGGCATTCCGATTTTTCTCAACTCGAGGGCCTTCATGGTTTTTGCCATATCAGATGCACTCTCCCTCGTCTCCTCCGCCACATCAATCTTGAGTTTCCTGTCCATTCTTACATCACGCTATGCAGAAGAAGATTTCCTCCACTCGCTACCGAATCGGTTGATTGTAGGACTGGCAACCCTTTTCATCTCTATAGTTACCATGATGATCACGTTCGTAGCGTCGCTATACATCGTTCTAGGCCATGGATATCAAGGGATCAAATTTCCAATAACTTTGGCCGCGGGCGTTCCTGTTAGTTTCTATGCTCTGTTACAGTTTCCTCTTCTTGGAGATATGATCAGTCATGCTTATATTTCAAGGGTATCCTTTCGTCCCATGGGGGCACTCAACTAATTATGCAAGGCCAACTGTAAAGCTATGAAGTTTATGCTTTGTAAAATTATTATGTTTTGAAGTGGGTTGGATAAATTTTTGGGTGATTTTGTACAAAATCAATAAAAAGTTAAAGTATTAACAATATATCAACAATAGGTATGTTAATCATATATAAGTCAATCATGTATTAGGAAACATATGCATTTATAATAAACAAAATTTACAAAATATACCATTGTGGCTGGCATCCACCACAACCAACACCCCCTTTCTCATATTTTTTATATTCTGGTATAAGTCAACACGGATCAAATACTGCAATGCAGTGTTCATTTCTTGGTTTGACTTTTCCACCACTCACACATCCTACGTGTCCGTATATACTTTTAAATTCAGACACTGCAATGCAATGCCCATTTTCTGGTTATGTTTTTACTTTTGAATTCAAACGTTGCACTCCAGTGTCCACTTTCTTATTTCATTTTTTCACCACTCACATGCCTCCTAAGTGTCCAACTTTACATTTAGATTTAGATAATGCAATGTTTTATATTTTTTACATTTGGATTCAGACACTGTGTTCCATTTCCTGGTCCTGTTTTTTTCATTATTTACACACCTCCTACTCTTCACACCTCCCATAACTCTTGATCTTATACATTTGTATTCAGACAATGCAATGCAGTGTTCATTTTCTGGTCCATTTTTATTTATGTTTTGTCTCTGCAACTACAACCATAATATTGACCGACTTTAATGGAATAAGGATACTGATGCTAGTATATCCTCTTGATATTAATTAACAGATGTGAAACAACGTTTATAACCCTAATTCAAAGAATAAGAAAGATTTTTGTTTTTTTTTTGAAAAAAAAAATGGTCACTGGAAAACAAATTTGTCTTAAGGATTAAGAAGTCTTCAAACGTGGGTTGGCACTTCAGGCCCTCAAAGCTCAAGCAAACAAGAAAAGCGGCACCAATGATAGAATTTGCATGATTAATTTGAAAGAGTTAGACAAACAAACTGTACAGAATTGAAAACAAGGCAGGTTTTGAGAATGTGTTCATAGAGAGAAAGAGAGAAGGGTATAAGAGTAAAGTTCTAACTATTTATAATGAAAAAGTCTCATGTGACATTCATTTATTGATCAAATGATGTGGATATTGATGATTGAATTTTACTTAACTATTTATTAACGTGCCTATTTTCTATTAATGACACATCATTTGGTTTGCAAATTTGATTTCCCTAACATTATCCATAAAAATATATCATTGATTAAGTTCAAACCAAAAATATGTCATTGATAGATGACTAAATAGCAATGTATTAAAAGGGGAAGACACAGGTAAGGCATCCCATAGATAGCCCCGCCTAAGCATGAGGCGTGAGGCTACCTAAAATTTTAATATTACATATATATATATATATATATATATATATATATATATATATATATATATTTAAAAATATAATACTTTGTAAAACAAATATAATTATAACTAAATAAAAGATGATATCATCTGCTTCATTACTATGACTAGTTGTGCTTAGAAACTATGTCATAAAGTCTTCAAATGTTGTACCTATTTATTTTATTGTAAGCAATTATAGAGAACATCAAGATAAATAAGGGTGAGTGGCCACAATTATAGGGAATTTCAAGAAAAATAAAGGCTAAATGTCACAATTATAGGGAAATTCAAAAGAAAATAAAAGTTGAGTGAAGCAATTATAAAGAATTTAAAATGAAATAAAAGTTGAGTGGTGTTGTAGGCCTATTTGATTGAAAAATCTAGGTTTTAGAGAGAGAGGGGGCCGACCACTATTAGAGAGAAGAGAGATTGATTTAATTGTGAGGTGTGTTTGATTCACTCCATTGTGCCTTTATTTATAGTAGTAGGAAAGGTAAAACCTTTCCCTTTAGGATTACAACATTTAATAGGTAATCTAATCATAATAGGAATATAAGATACATTCCCAGATTCCTTAGGATTTACACAATCACATTCCTATTCTAAATATGACTGCAACACTCCCCCTTGAGTGTGTAAATACTCAACAAACCATCGCATCAGATCTTCAGCAAATAAGGTAGAATAGTTGATGAATTCATCAACACAACGGGTGATCGCGAGTCTCAAATTTACTTTGAACTATGCATTTGCAAAAACTCACAAAAACCTTGCTATGGTAAAACCCAAGATAGGCAAAAACTCATAGACTAAGGAGAAAAGTAAGAAAATATGCATAATGTCTAAAACACTCATCAAACTGGACGAAGGTAGTGAACTCATCAGAGTATGATCATCCCAAGGTGGGTGTCTCATTAAAACCTCGTTAGGTAGCAAAAACCCAGTGGGAAAAATGCTCATAATCGTAGGAAAAAGAGTACATTAAGATCATGTGAGTATGCTTCTAGATACTCCCCCTAAGTTAGACATAACTTCTAAATAAGATAACTACAAGTGATTCAACTCAGATAATTTACGCATACCAATTCCTTGGACAAGCTTCTGAAATATAGACTTGGGCAATGACTTGGTAAAGAGATCGGCCAGGTTGTCCTGGGAACGGATTTGCTTGACTTCAATGTTCTGATGTTGTTGTTGTTGCTTGTGTGAGTAAAAGAATTTCAGCGCTATGTGCTTAGTGTTGTCTCCCTTGATGTATCCCTTCTTCAGCTGCTCAATACATGCTGCATTGTCTTCAAAGATCGTCGTAGGAAGGTCAACGACTAATGTAAGACCACTAGTGCTTCGAATATGTTGCATAACTTCTCTCAGCCAAAAGCACTCACATGATGCTTCATTTAGGGCGAGAATCTCAGAATGGTTAGACGAAGTCGCAACTAGTGTTTGCTTGGTAGACCTCCAAGATATAGTGGTGTCTCTAACGGTAAAGACATAACTCATTTGAGAACGTGCTCTATGTGGGTCAGACAAATATCCAGCATCTGCATAACCAACAAGGTGAGAATCAATCTGAGGGCCATAGGAGGCGGTACCACTTAGAGATTCGCCGGTATAGAACAAACCCAAATTCGTAGTACCTTTGAGGTAACATAAAATGTCTTTAACATCATTCCAGTGCCTGCGTATAGGCGCATTGCTGTATCTAGCCAATAGATTCACAGCGAAGGAGATGTCAGGTCTAGTGCACTGAGCCAAGTACAATAAAGCCCCAATTGCACTTAGGTAAGGAACTTCGGGTTCCAAAATCTCTTCCTTTTCCTCATTTGGACTGAAGGGATCTCGTTTAGCATCTAGAGTTCAAACGACCATGGGTGTACTCGAAGGCTTCGCTTTATCCTCATTAAAACGTCGCAACACCTTTTTGGGTGTAGTTCGATTGATGTACTAGGATTCCATCCGAACAATGCTCGATCTCTAGGTCGAGACAGTATCGAGTTTTCCCAAGATCCTTCATCTCAAATTCCGATTTCAAGTGTGTAGCAATTTCCTCAAGCTATGTGGAAGTCCTAATGAGGTTCATGTCATCGACATAAACTGCAATGATTGCAAATCTGGAATGTGACTTCTTTATGAACACGCATGGGTATAGTTCATTGTTCACATAACTCTGACTTGTCAAATATTCACTCAAATGGTTATACCACATCCACCCGGATTGTTTTAATCCATAAAGTAACCTCTTCAACCTAATTGAAAGAGTGTTCCGTGGTCTAGAACTATTTGAGCCAGTCAATGGAAGTCCTTCTAGAACTTTCATATAAATTTCCGTTTCCAAATCCCTATAAAGATACGCAGTTACCACATATTTAGTTTTTCGAAACTACCAAACTGATTTGGTAGCGAAACGTTATAACGTCCATTACGGGGGAATACGTTTCTTCGTAATCAATCCTTGGGCGCTGAGAGAAGCCTTGCGCTACGGGGCGTGCTTTATATCGCACTATTTCATTCTTCTCATTACGCTTCCTCACAAAAACACACTTTTAGCCAACGGGCTTCACGCATGGTGGTGTAGGAACGATAGGTCCAAATACCTTACGTTTCGCGAGCGAATCGAGTTTGACCTGGATTGCTTGTTTCCAATTTGACCAATCGGTTCTACGTTAACATTCATCGACGAAACGTGGTTCAATGTCATCGCTAAGCATGATGTCAATAGCTACTAAGTACGAGAATGCATCATCGACGATCATCTCATTCGTATTCTAAACCTCATCCAATACTATGTAGTGGACCGAAATCTCACAATTCTCAGGAGGCCGGCATGTTTCATCTGAAGCATCACCGTAATCTAGAATAACCTCATGCATTGGAACGGATGAGTGAGCGATGGTCGGACTCAAACTAGGGTCATTAGTTGGTGCCATTTTCCTCTTCTGGGGTTATGAATCCTTTGATCCAAGGGGTCTGCCACGCTTCAAGGTCGGAGCAGATGATTGGCTAGCCGCCAATGTACCTTGCTGCGTGGAAGGTGTGACCTCCCCATCTTCAGGGACGGTCTGACCTTCCCAGATGGGTTGTTGACGTACACGGGTACATCTATCCTTATAGGTGTGTTTGCAGCGAGTATATGTGATCTTGTCACATTTGCTAGATCATTAAAAGCATCCAGCATGCTTTGAGCAATGCTCTGAAGATCTATAATTCGACGTACCTCAGTTTCAGACTGAGCAGTGCGGGGATCTAAATGAGACATAGTGGGAGCATACCACGACAATTTGCGGCATTCTATGGGAACGTTAGCATACTTATCTCCCCTTAACAACGGGAAGACTGTCTCATTAAAGTGACAATCCGTAAAACGTGCGGTAAAGAGATCTCCTGTCAAAGGTTCTAAGTAGCGAACAATTGATGGCGAATTATAACCGACATAGATTCTCATTTTTCTCTGAGGACCCATTTTGGTACCTAGCGGCAGCGTTATTGACATATAAATAGCACACCCAAACACCCGTAAATGCGAGACGTCAAGCTCGTATCCAGTGATCAACTGTAACAGTGAATGTGGTTGGGTAGTAGTGGGCCTCAGGCGGACCAATATAGCTGCGTGCAATATTGCATAGCCCCTGGCAGATACCGACAGTTTGGTTCTCATAACCAAAGTTCGAGCTATCAATTGAAGGCGCTTTATGAAAGCTTCTGCCAGGCCATTTTGTGTGTGAACATGGGGTACAGGATGTTCCACATTTATCCTTACTAACATGCAATAATCGTCAAAAGTCTGTGACGTAAACTCTGCAGCGTTATCCATTCGAATCGACTTGATCAGATAATCAGGGTAATGAGCCCTTAGCGTAATGATTTGAGCTAGGAGTTTAGCAAACGTGGTGTTGCGTGTGGACAACAAGTAAACATGTGACCATCGTGTCGATGCATCAACCAACATCATAAAGTATCTAAATAGTCCACAGGTTGGTTGGATAGGTCCACAAATGTCCCCTTGAATCCTCTGCAGAAATTTAGGAGGGTCGTGAATGATCTTTGTATATGAGGGTTGAGTATTTAACTTCCCTAAAGAACACACTTTGCATGGTGGGAGTCCAACATAAGGATGTAACTTATGCTCGTGTGAAGATTTGAGGATACGGTGCATCGTGTCACGTCCAGGATGTCCCAAATGATCATGCTAAAGCAACAAAGTGTTCGGGAACTCAAGCATAGGGCCGGCCACACTATGGGCTTCTATGCCACGAATGGTTGTGATGTACAACCCACTCGGCAAGTGTTCCAACTTCTCGTGAATATGCTTCTGGACATATGCATACGAAGTGATACAAGGAAATTCAAAACCATGATCTTCAGTGGTTTCAAGATGATATTGATTATCTCGAATGTCTCTAAAACTCAGCAACATTCTTCCGAAACGTGGAGAATAGAGTGCCTCTTTAATTGTCATAATTGTACCATTAGACAACATGATATGTGTATTTTCGTATCTTTCAATTAGGTTGGATGAGCCTGAGATAGTTGTTAAATGAGCTTTCTTGGGTATGAAGTTAGTAAAATAATGTCGTTCACGCAAGATGGTGTGCGTGGTTGCACTATTTGCCAGACAACTAACTTCCCCACTAGACATACCTAGAAATAAATTGATTGAATTGGTCACATGTATAAATATAAGTCCATTCAGTCAATTAAGCAATTCGAGAAAATAATATCCATTCAAATAACAATCCATAATTCTAAAACAAACCAAAACCAAACAAATTATTCCAAATACTTAGAAAAATTGTTCAAAATTAAACCATAAACCTAGCAAAATAGAGGGGTAGGGCCAACCACTCCTAGTAGGTTCCGCCACCTAGGGTAAACACCCTAAATACATGTCTATTTTATACATCCATAGGCGTTAACGCCTCCTGGAAATCCGATATCTCCATTGATGTAGTTTCATCTTCCGAATGATCCACATGTGCAAAGTTAGACTCACAACGGGAATGATACTTGGCAATAGCCTTAGGGGAAGCTCGGGATATACGTGACTAATGATCCCATGATCCACAGTGATAGCACATGTCCAGTTCAGTAGAAGCAGCCTGAACGGGAGCTTTGCCCTTGTTCTTGAAGTTGGGGACCTTAGGGGCGAGTGGTGGACGTTGCTAGGTCACATTTCTTCGTTTAGGTGCGGCACTCTGTTGACCTTGGGCCCGTGGTTGGGTTTGCAGCCCATGGCCACAGCCATGACGGTTTTTTCGTCGTGTATGGCTGCTAGAATAGGTTGCATGCGCTTCAAGCGCAGCTTTCGAGCCAATAGGTCGAGCTTGATGATTCTTCATCAAAATCTGGTTCTGTTTTTCAGCGAGAAGTAAAACAGAGATCAAATCCGAAAACTTGGTGAATTTTTGTGCCCTATATTATTGCTGCATGACAATATTGGTGGCATGGAAGGTCGAATAGGTCTTCTCCAGGAGATTTGATTCGGTTAGTTCCACTTTGCAGAATTTCAACAGAGAACGGATTCTATAAACTTCAGAGTTGTATTCATTCATGGACTTGAAGTCCTGGAAGCGAAGATGTTGCCAGTCGTGTCTTGCTTCAAGCAAGTATATGTCTTTCTAGTGATTGAAAAGGTTGGCCAGAGTAAGCCAGAGGGTGCGTGGGTCCTCCTCAGCGAGATACTCAATCTGCAGTGCATCATGAATGTGTCTTCGGATGACGATCATTGCAGTAACCTTCTAAGGTTCATCAACAGGTTTCTCAGCGATAGGTGCCTCAATGGTGGCTCTAATACCCTTTGCAGTGAGATGGAGCTTCACGTCTTGAACCCACTTCAGATAGTTTCTTCCAGAGACTTCTAGAGTGGAGAAATCAAGCTTGTTCAAGTTCAACATGTCCCTAAAACGGAGGGAGAAAATGTGATTAGTCATATGGTAAGCCATAGACATATATTGTAGAACATACAGGTTCTATAGACATGTAGTGGTTTAATTTATGCATGAAAACTACGGGCTTCATGTGGTATGTTTTGAATGAAAAATTCAGGTTTCAAAGGCACTAAATTTGAAACTACAGGTTCAATTTAGTTTTATGAACAATTAGTTCATAATGAAAGGTTCCTGCAAGAAACACCGAATGCAATATACTAATTTGAATATAGTGGATTTGAGTTTCTTCGGGAACTCAAGTGTGAGAGCTTCGTTACTATGAAAGTATGTGACGGTTCAAAGTATAAAAATAAATTATTGAATCGTTAATGTCCAAAACTGATCTTCAGGTCAATAATTTTGGATTCATTATCAGATTCATGGACTGCATTTCACTTTTAATTAATTTAATAAATCGGGCCATACGAGGTCGATTGTCGAAGCTAAATAATATTAAAATAATATTATTGGATAAAAAAAGATAGTCCCAAAATAATTTGGGCTTGGTGCCGTGGGTAAAGGCACGGGTGTGGGTGCCTTAAGCATAAGGCGAGGCCCAAAAAAAAAAACATTGGGGTGGTCTATAGGCCATGGTGAAGGGAGAAAACCCCAGCCGCAAGCTGGGTTTCAAAATTGGACCGTGAGGACGGCATGGAAACAAGCCCAGCACACGCTGGCTTATAGGCGAACACGCGGGAAGGCCCAGCGAAGGCTAGGACCTGGGTGGTAGGCACGGGAAGCTAAGCCCAGCGCATGGGCTGGCTGCTAATGATGCAGGCCGTGACACAAGGGGCCCAATAAGCTAGGCTTGCAGACTGTGGACCAGAAACTAGGCTGCAGGCCCGTGGTTGTGGAGCAGTAAGCCCTACAGGGGATGCGCAGGTAGTCCAAGGGCATCAAGGTGATGCCATCCCACGGTGAGACCAAAAACATACCCAATTTTCGAACCTAGGGTTTCAGAAAAACCCAATTTTGCTTCTAATTTAATTTTATAATTTGACTCACAAATTCCACATAACAATGTAATTGTGCGATGCATGAAACAAATATATATATATATATATATATATATATATATATATATATATATATATTGACAAATATATGAACATATACAATATATATATCGAAAGGAAAATATAAACATAGAGGGGTTCATGCATCATGGAGAATGTTTTCATGCTTCATGGACGTTTCAAATATCTTCTTTTATTTTAAGCGTACCTGATTAGTAGAAAACGAATAAGCCTTTGAATATGGTGGATGATAGCCTCCTCCAACGATGCGTTAATTCCTCAGCTTCTGGCAAGAGCGTGCTGATAACTTGTTGTAGGCATATCTGATTGAACGATCTAGGGTTTAGAGAGAGAGGGGGGGTCAGCCACTATTAGAGAGAAGAGAGATTGATTTAATTGTGAGGTATGTTTGATTTACCCCATTGTGCCTTTATTTATAGTAGTAGGAAGGGTAAAACATTTCCCTTTAGAATTACAAAATTTAATTGGTAATCTAATCCTAATAGGAATATAAGATACATTCCCAGATTCCCTAGGATTTACATAATCACATTCCTATTCTAAATATGACTGCAACAAGTGGAGCATTATAGGGAATTTAAAAGGAAATAAAGGCTTAGGGTGCAAATATTATAAGAAAATTAAATGAAAATAAAGGCTGAGTGGAGTAGTTATAGGAAATTTGAAAAGAAATAAAACTTTGCTAATCAAAATGCAGGGGCGGAATCTGAATGGGCAACAATTTAAAAAAAAATTAAGAAATAGAGATTCCCCAATATCATGCTAAGAATAGCTAGGATTTCTAGAAGAAGATGTCATTCGTTTGATGAGAAATAAAAAGGAATATAAAAAAATTCGAGTGGCTGAAGCTGAAGCAGCTATTTTCGAAGTAACAGAAAGAAAAGCAACAACTTAAGTGGGAGAGTCAGAGTCAAAAATAGGATTCCTCACTTCTTTCTCTTATTCAAAACCATGCATGAGACTTTCTTCTCGCTCGGCTCCCAAGTGATAAAAGAAAGAAGAACTCAAGAAAGAAGAACTCATCTTCTTTCTTTTTTTATTACCTTCCTCGCGTATGTATAAGACCGAATTCATTCAATTTCTAAAAAGGATTACTAATCCTTAACTTTTTGAGGAATCCTTCATCAGTGGTTGTGAATGACTCTCAATCTTTTCGACCTTGGTTCCGTAGGAGCAAGTCAGAAAGATTGAGAAATAGAACCATCTGATTTGATTCATGCTCAATAGCCATGAGATGATCATCTTTGGGTGATCCTTTTGTCGATGAATGCTCCTATTACACTTGTTTCTGAAGGATGAGAACCAATTATGTAACATCTACATCGAGAATTCAAGTACTGCATTACAATGGGATAACATAATCAATTAAAAGAGATCCTCTAATTTTAATTACGAATTCGTTAGGCCCTTTCAGAACAACCTCTCAAATTGATAATTTTTATTCATTTTACCATTTAATAACTCATAATCAGATTTCGTTAACTAAATATTTGCAACTCACCAATTTAAAAAAGACTTCTCAAGTATTTCAATATTATTTAATGGATGAAAACAAAAGAATTCTAATTTCAATATGAACACACTTTTGAATGCATTCAGTTTGAATTGGCATTTTCTCCATCATAATTATTGTGATGCAACATCCACAATAGTTAGCCTCGAACAATTAGAGTTAAACTTTGTCACGTAAAATTTGGAGAGAGAAACTCTCCTTCTTCGTTGAAACTAGAAGAGTCTCCTGCATTAGAAACAGACATGGATTTTGAAGGTAAAAAATGGCCCAAGTCAATCGCCTAGGCACCGCCTTCGTAGCCCTAGTGCGCCCCTACGCCGACCTACGCCCACCTCCACAAAACAGAAGCAAAAACCCAACTGCCCAACCTCCAAGGCCACCTAGGCACGTCTTGAGACAAGTTTTTTAAAACACTGCTAAATAGTAAAGTTGTTATTAATTTTTAGCTAAATTACCTTTAAATTCTTTTTCCTTTAGTCTATGGTTAAAAACAAACAAATTAAAATTTCATTTCCATAATCCACGTAAAGAGAAAAGCAAATCCATTACACTTCTTTGTGCCAATACCAAGTAGTCCTACAAAATAAAAGAAAAATAGGGAGTTTACTCCTTAATGACACAATTGGAAGTCAAGAGCCGATGATGCGATGCCGTCCCCCTATGCCTTGCTGTCTACGCTCATGGGTTCCGCGTCTTTATCCGTTGCTTTCTGCAAAAGCCAAAAAATTGAACCCCCAATCAAAACCAGACGATAAAAATCAAGAACGCATGAGAAAACACCAGTCTATGACCAGAAGGACGCTTACATTGTTATCGGGAGAGTCCGACTTGGTCAATTTGGCAAACATGTTGCCATAGAACTTGGCCTCCTTTTTATTGTATTCTTTCATCTTCTCCTTCAGTGTCTTGTGCTCCAGCTTCACATCCCTGTTTTAACAAAGAAACAAGTGTTAACATTTTCACTTCTCCGCGAAACTGTGCGAGCGGAAACAAGGATCCAGATAAGAAGCACAGACCTGTTGTTAGGGTCTATTTCAAGAGCTTTCTTGATGTCAAGCTCAGCTAAATCCAAATCTGCCAGCTGAATATATGCCTGAGCCCTTCTGTACAGAGCCTTCACATTTCTGCCCTCGAGTTCCAACACCTGTGTACAATTAGATGTTCGGTTATATAAAAGTAGACAATTAAAAGGGACCTATCAAGCATTTCTTAGTTCTAAATTGCAGACCTTGGAACACAATTTTTCAGCCTGTTTATAATCTTTCAGCTTCAGCTTGCAAGCTGCATCGTTAAGATTGCAGGCAACCTTCAACGCCTTGGCTTGTTTTTTCGCTTCTTCACTGAAGCTAGAGTCATAGTCGATGTACTTCACAGCCTGCATTGAAGAAGCTACGCTTCAATAAGCATAAAAGCAAAGGCCAAACCATCGGGTTTCACAAGTCCATATGTTTGTCATCCTACCTTCTCATATCTCTTGGAAGCTCTTGCATATTTACCCGCCTTAAACAAAGCATTCCCTTCTTCCTTCTTCTTACCAGCAGCTTCAATTTTTTCCTCAGTATTCATGTCCCACGATTCCTTATCCTGAGGGTCGAAACGAATTAAAAAATTGTTTGAAAACAAAACATACAATCCCACTAATTTCATACCAACGGGATACATGATGCAATGTAAACTGAGCGGCATTATTGACGCACCTTCTCAAAAGATGCAAGCTCAACCTCATAGTTGACAGTTGAGTTAGGAGGTACCACAGCCAACTCCTGCTGGGACTCCGAAGAGCCAAATGCATACTCTGGTGCAATAGTCAGGAGTGCTACCTCACCCTTCTTCATTGTCAATACAGCTCTATCAAGCCCGTCAATCACTTGCTCTGTCCAATACAAGCAATGGCTCAGCACCATTGAAGGCCAAAAACACAAAGAAACGTTAACAAAAGCGCTAGTATTATTACCTTCATCTGTTTTAAACTCGAACAGGTCTTCTCCTTCGGCATGACCTTTCTTCAAAAATTCCTTCCCATCTTGCAGCTTCCCAATCAATTTCACTGCCAGTCACAAAATCAAATAATAATTAATAACATACAAATGTGCTAAAGATTTCACAGTACTCATCCCATATTAATGAAGAAACACTTACATTTAACAACAGCCCCTTCATTTGGACGCTCATATCCCTCCCCTTCTTTCAGGATCTTCTTAATAACCTTCTTGTCATCTGTCACTTCAGATACAGTTCTCCATGATACCAACTCTAAAGTGATATGCAGAGTTGTATTTGGAGGAACTGCACCCTCGGAACCAGATGCAGGTTTGCCTTTATCCCCAAATCCATCTGCAACCACACACAAGTAGAAATACATATTTAATTATTGTTATTTTCAAATTTCATATAAAATCAGACTGGTGGCTCAAGGCAACTTACATTGTGGTTTAACCGTTAACAATACCTTCTCCCCCTTCTTCATTGTTTTAACAGCCTTTGAAATTGCAGGACAGAAGTAACCTAATTACATTAATTAGAAGATTACCAGTCCATTAAAAAGCAAAATTCTCTACAAAATTAATGAACTGATATACGACAAGCAAAAGGTTACCATCTTTGATAGTGAATTCCACATCTTGAGATTTTGCAACAAGTGTTTTATCTTCAAGCTGCGCCTCAAAATTAACTGCATAACAAACAGGGAGGGAAGGAAGTTAACAGACAAAGGTGACAGATAGTGCACAAGCAAACAATAACACACATCGAAGAGAAACTTTTACCTATAACTTCGTCGAGGTCTTTTGGGTTCTCCCATTTTTCTCCCTCTTTCAAGATCTTCTTGATTACACCACCATCCTTGGATATGTCATTGACACTGGTCCACGATAGCAATTCAACGTCGAATTGCAATGTGGCACTGGGAGGGATAGTTGGTGGCGATCCAGACTCACCATAAGCCAACGCAGGAGGAATGGTGAAAAGGGCATTCTCACCTTTCTTCATTGTTCTAATACCTTCATCCCATCCTTTAATCACTTGCCCTGCACAACCACATCACAAAACTCGCTAAGTGAGAGAGCGCTCACCCGGAAGAAAAATTTAACTACTAAAATTCCCGGTTCAGTAGCACAACAACTAATCTTAACAAGGAACATCATAATCGATATCCATGCAACTACACCAAACACAGTTCCATCTTTTTTAACATATTAAAAAAGAGACAAACTTAACCCACAACAGGGACGGCACTGTGTCAGTATCTCAAGCCAATCAGCAATGTCATGTGCTTAGCTTAGGATCCCGCCACAGTGATACTTACTAAAATTGCATTGATACACACTAACAAAGAAATTTAAATACAAAAGCACTATATTTGTGCAAAACTAGCCTACCAACTAATCCAAATCAACCAGAAACATAATCAAGTTCATTAATTTCATCAGATTGAAGCTGAAAAGGTAAAAAAAAGCCCTCACCTTGTCCAAGAGTGAACTTGAACGGAGTCCCCCCGTCGCGGCTCGAATCGAACTGAGTCCCGTCCAGCAATGTCCCAGTATAATGAACTAAAACCACGAACACCCCAATCAAATAATCAAACCTAATCCAGAACCAATCCCAAAACATCAAAAATTTCCAAACAAAAAAATGAAAAATAAAACAGAAAAAGAGCGAACCTTCAACTTCGTCGCCATTATTGGGGGTGTCCCAGCCTTCACCTTCCTTGAGGAGCTTCTTCTTCAAGCCCTGGTGGCCGATCTCCTTCTCCTCGCCGACCTTCAGCACCGGCCCCTCATCGGGGAGATCGAAGTCCTCGTTCATCTCCTCCGCCCCCGGCATATCGAAGTCCTCGTCCATTTTCTCGAAAGCGCGAGATGAAAAATTCAACGATTCGAAAGCGTATTACGAGATTCTGGAGATTGAAGAAAATTGGGGAAGAGTGAGAGTGAGGAAGACGAGGCTTTTATAGTGTTATTTTTTCGAGTTCTAGAGGCTTCTACAAGGGATTTGGGCTGCAGCGCGAGGTTTGTGACATGATTTGGTGCTTTGTCGAATTGATGTTTATCGTGCTCCGGGGTTTAACCGACGGCTCAGATTAATGATTCAGCATAATAGACGACATGTCCTTCCATTTATAGAACTTGGTACTTGGTAGGCCCGAATTGTTTCGGTTTGATTCAGTTCGTTTTTTTTTTTTTTTTTTTTTTTTTTTGAAGCAATGATTCAGTTCGTTTTAATACGGCTTAGACGTCATTTCACAAGAGGTTTATATAAAATAGATGAGAAAATAATATTTATGAGAATACTAATAACATTTTCATTTTTCTTCATGTCACGTGCACTCTATTGGCAATTAAATCTAAAATTAATTATATTAAAATTCCATCATTTTTTTCCTTTTTAAAGAGCATAAAAATGTTAGTTTGTAAATAAAAAAAGTAATTAAATTTTTTATTTTACGTGCTATTACAATATACGTGTCATGAGTAGATTGCTAGCACTATCCAAGATCTATTTAACTTTGGTATTGAGATATTTTCGATTTGAATTGCATATATGAGTTTATGTTTAGAAGAAGAAGAGAAAAAGAAAAAAAGAAAAAAAAGAAAGAGGGAGTAGTAGTAAAATCATTAGTAAAATTTTCAATAAGTGTCATGAGTACTAAAATTAATTAGTGTTGTATTAATTTGATACATAAAAAAACACATAAATTCAAAGTATCTTATAAAATCCCTTGGAGTTAATCCTATCCAAACCTTCTGCACGTCGTTTTCTTTGCGATGTTTGTGTTTTTGTCTTTTCAGGACGGATCAGGATCCTTTCCTAAGCTTAGGAGGCTGAGGTGAGCGAATCATACTTGGCTACTCAAAGATAAATAGAAACTCGTATTTAAAATTCTTAGTGTTTTAATCATAGAGCTTTATGCTTATAATCAGAACCGTTCATACTATGAATCACACTGTAAAGATCATCCATGAAAAAAAAAATTAAAATTAAGATCGTTTAGTGAATCTATTGTAGTAAATATATAGACGGTTCGTAATGCTTTTACTAATTCCGTTCATTTGTTTTTAAACAGTTTGATAACTAAATGAGCTTAGTTTTAATTTCTTTTTCTCTTTTTTTTTGCACAGCGATCTTTATAGAGTGATTTATAATATAAATGATTCTAATTATAAACACGAAGTTCTATAAATTGACAACGAACAATTTTGAAATTTTTTTAGTAAGAGTTCTTACTCATCTTTGAGTAGTCAAGTATTGTTCAGGTTGAGCCTCATGAGCAAACTCATTGGACTGTTGAAATTTGATCTAACGACTACAATTATTATAACTTTTAGAAGGGCTCCTTGTTTGTAGACGTTGGATCAAATTTCAATTGTCCGATGAGTTTGCTCAAAAGGCTCAGCCTTCTAAGCTCAGCAGAGGATCCTGATCCTTTCAGTACATGCAAAGGCTCAGTGGCTCAGTAGAAGCAGTGTGTTTTTACGTGCAGTACATCTTCTGTAGTTTTAAGGACCACTAACAGTGTTCTAAAAATCGGCCTAGGCGTTAGATGGTGAAAGCCTGTCCCGATTTTAGGCAAATCGTTTCGAAAAATCGGTCTGGAGCTAGGCGGCTGCCTAGGCAGTCCTAAGCAGCACTTATGGAAATGGTGTGCCTAATTTACAAATGATGAATTTACTACAAGTTCATCAAATAGTGAAACGAATTGGAGTACTTTTGAGGGGATACAACAAAGAAAAGAAATACGATAGATACAACAACGTTAAATAATTTAGCCTATGTCAAATTCAAAGCAAGGATCATGATTCATCTACTTCTAATTTGTGTATTGAACTTTTTTTGGATGTATATAATTTGTGTATTGAACTTTTTTGGATGTATATGCTTTGTGTATTGAACTTTTTGGATGTATATAATTTGTGTATTCTTCTACTTCTATTTTTGCATTTTATTGTTCTTTTATTATCCATACAAGTATAGTTTTTTTTAGGTGTAAATAGACACTTATTTACAAGATATATAATAAATTTACATAAATCTTCATAGGCGGCCTAGGTACCCGCCTAAATGCTAGGTCCCTACCCACCGCCCGACTAACACTTAGCGATTTTTAGGATCTTGACCAATAATACTTAATAGCACTATTTACTATGTTCCGGTTCTGGAAAATCTGTTGATTGTGTTACCATCCGCGCACACGTTTGCTTTATTCGGAAGGAAAGCCTCCCCACCAAAATAGGGCAGAGGCCATTGGTATAAATGCACCCCAAATCTATGAGGACAAAGATATTTTGTGTATGTGAAAATTGGGCGTGGCTTCAATGTTATTAGTATTTTAACAGATTTGATTTTTACAATTATTCAGATCTTCTATTTTTAGTCATTCAATCATTCATTTTTTGTGTCATTCAATGATACACAATATTGAAGAAAAATCTGTGACGATGAGAAATGAGAAAATTGAAAAGCAAACCAAGAATAATTGCGCTCATTAGCATGAAATCGTATTGGTCAAACTTGAATGCTTTTCAGTTGTGCAAAGATTTGAACCATACTGTTTGAGTTTACAATTCATTCAACATTCATACCTTTAAAACTTCGTTTGCAAGTTGTAAAAATAATATAAACTCTTTCCGCGGTTTGCACTTTCTAAAACACTTTGCAAATGAAGAAAATGGTTGTTTGAATAAAATTTAAAGGACAAAATCTCGTCTTAATTAATTCGAACTCTCCATGATGAACCGAATCATATCTCGTCTTATTTAATCCGAACTCTTCATTACATGCAGCATACCCATCACAGATCAAAGTAGATCTTTGGACGACAAATTTAAAACAAAGATAAAAGGTCGTACCCAGTGCACAAGACTCCCGCTTTATGCAGGGTCTGGGAGAGGTGAATGTCGGCTAGCCTTACCCCCATTTATGGAGAGGCTGCTCCCAAGTTTCGAACCCGAAACCCACATAACATTCTTTACAAACCCAGAATTAATTAAAGTTTGACAGGAATCGAAGCTATTAAGATCACACGGCGAACGTATTATCTTACTAAAGTACATTCAGTAAAGTATAGAATTCCGTCATAGAAAACACATCGTTAGTATACTGTCGGAAGCAGATTAAAGAGTATTTACAAGCTGAAAAACCAGTAAACTCTCATGGCCAGTGGAAACCACTATCAAATGTGATTATCTGAAATTGGTTACTTAGGCATAGGCTTAGGTATATGGGTTTGCCTGTATCCTGCTATGTATTCCAACTTTAGGAATTCAGGGAACTAAGTTTAGGTCAATAAGTAATTTCTTATTTTAGCGTAAGTCAGTGGTCATTTATTTTCTAGCATAGGTCAACAGAAATTTAGAAAATCATGTATCCCGAGCTCAAAAGATATTGGATCGCCCCTTTCAAAACTAGAATGAAATACAGTTCCATCAGTAGTTTCACCTGCAAAGGTCGAAGACGAAAACTTTTAGTCATTTCAGTCTCTTAAGGCCTTCAAGGGTGGTGTAACCAGATGCCTATTAGGTTTCGCTTCAGGTGGAATATGGGCTCCCTTCTAACCATAACATATAAAAAGACGTATAAGATATGTAAGAATATATTTTTATTTTTTATTTTTTAAAAAGAAGTCAACTAGTGGCAAGTCACGGTTATCCAGTCCTTTTAGGGGCGGGAAGACTCACAAAGGCATTTCAGCCTTCTTCTGGCCACAAGTCTCGCTTCCACATTAACAACGGGTTTTGAACCCAAAACCTCCATTTTTTAGTTTTAAAGAAGCCCCCCCCATAAGATGTAGGAATATATTTAAGAATGATGAAATAACAATTGATTTGTCGGGTTTCTTGAGCAACGCTTACATTAAAACCGGGTATGACTCATTTCCAAAGTTCATAAACTGTATTAGAAGATTTTCAGTTCAAGTAATAACCAATAAACAAAGAGTATGCTTTGTTTGGCAATCAAATTTATTTACGATATGCTTATCTGATTTTGCAAGAATATGAGCTTGAGTTCAATTTGTTTTCGTTTAATTTATTCAAATCAACAGCAAATAAAAAAACCACTTGGAATTTATGCGTTTAATTTATTTACAATATGCTTATCTGATTTTGCAAGAATACCCACTGCTGGTGTTCCTCTTCACTTGTAAGTGAGTATTCTTAGGTTCGCCAAAAGCAAATTTGAACAACATTATTGCTAGCTAATTCCTTCCCTTTTAGTGTAGATGATATCGTTTGTTAAAAAAAAAAAAAACCTGCAAATAAAAGGAACGTGTGAGAAGCTATGCAAAAACCATCTCCCTAACAATATGGCAGTGAGATATGAAAGAAAAAAACATGCCGAAGCTTGCACGAACATTAACAATTTTACACCGTATCATGACATGACAAGTGAAGCCACTATTTTTTGGTCAATGTGAAGCCACAGACAATCGACCCTGATTACAAAGTTAAAATAGTACACTAGAATATAAAGGAAAATAACGTTTTGGCTCCACTGGGTTGTGGATACAAGAAACTTCTTGAAGAAAACTAAGAACGAAATCATTGCCCACCTACAGCTCTTCATCTTCAGCTTTTGAATTTTTTCCCAGAATTTCCACCAGCTCGGTCTCGAATATCAGTGTTGCACCACCTACAACGTTCAAATAACAACCTCACTCAATTGATATTCTAATAAATTAGTACTTCTAAACATATGTCTCACGTTAAATGAGGTCTGGACACGCGGGGATTGGAATAATTTATTACCTGGGATGGTTGGTGGAGAACCTTGCTCCCCATAACCTAGTTTTGCAGGTATCTTCAACTTACGCTTCTCACCTACGCAGGTTCCCAACAATCCTTGGTCCCATCCTGCAAAGAAGAAATCCTTTAATATACTACTAAGTTTTCAGTAACAACACATATGCCCACCTCTGGAGATCTTAACCAAAATATTAAGAGTGCAGTTAAACTATATGTCTTGTTCTAGTAACAGGCTACCATGCCGTTACATGCAGCATACCCATCACACTTGACGTTTGCCAAAATTGCATGATGTAGATCTTTGGACGACAAACTTAAGATTGACAACGTGGATAGAAACAAAATGCAATGAGGGCAATCTAGTAAGCATTCCTTACAAATCCAGCATTGGTTAAAAATTGAAAGGAATCCAAGCTATTAAGACCACAAATATAATACAAAAGTACACTCAGTGAAATTTAGAAAATAGTCATAATTAACCCATCATTATTAGACGAAGCAGCTTAGAATACTGACAAGCTGAAAAAAACCATTAAACTCTTATAGCCAGTAGAAACAACTAATGAATGTAAAGTATCTGAAATTGGTTACTTATGCATAGACTTAGATATGTAGAATGATCAAATGCTTCCTATATGAACATTTGTCAAGCTATGGGTTTGCCTATAACCTGCTATGCATTCCAGCAAAAGGTATTTTTACAAGAGTAAGAAAACTACATTCGAATATGGACACGAATTAAATAGCAAACCCCAAACCTTTTATAACTTGACCAGTCCCAAGCTCAAAAGAGATTGGATCGCCTCTTTCAAAACTAGAATCAAATACAGTTCCGTCAGTGAGTTTACCCTGCAAAGGTCAGAGACAAAAAACTATTAGTCTTTTCAGTCTTCATTATAGGATGAGATATTGGCTCAAAAATCAAACTTATGGTAAGACAACTACATGAATGCAGGTAGAGTTTAGATATTGAATGAAAAAGATTGCAAGCAATTAGAAAAAGCTTCTGATGAGCTGAAACTGAAAGTTGAATGTCAGAGTGTACTATGTGACACAAAGTCTGCCAGAACCTAAACATTCTCAAGAGGTATTGCGGAGGATTCGCTGATATCAGTTGGTTATTAGTTTCTCTCAAATTCCTACATCGTATTGAAGGAACTTTTTGGGCCTAACAAGCTCACCACATATAAAAAGACGTACAAGACCAGGAGTAGCGAATACATAGGCAGCATAATTTACATAAGAATAGATCAAAGAAATGATGAAATAACAATTGCCTTGTCAGGTTGCTAAAACAACGCTTCAAATTTCATTAAAACAAGATATTACTCTCATTTTCAGCTCAAGTAATAATGTGGCAATCGAAAAGAATATGAATGCAAAGCTTGACCTTTGTTAAGAAAAACAAAACGTAAGCTATGTTTGGTAATCACATTTATTAACGAAATGCTAATCTATTTTGAGTACAAGAAAGTATTTACACGCATATACCATCACACTATCATGACATCCATCGTACATATCACTGTCAACTGTTCCATAGATTCTACTTACCCGATAGTGTACCCTGACTGTATCACCTTTACGAGCCTTAAATTCACAAGTTTCCGGCTTATACTGCAAAATAAAAGCAAGTTCCAAGTATCAATAATCAATAAAGGTGAATGACGGATGAGCTCCAAGCCTCCAACCAATTCTAGCAAACCCTCTTCGTCCAAAGTTCCATACACGACCAGAGAACAACAAAGAAATAACAACAATTTCTAAAAAAATAAAACCCAAGAGTCAAAAGCACTTCATAGCATAATGATAGCACTTCATAGCCAAATCAAAAGCACTTCATAGCATAATGATAGGAACAACCAACCCTTAAAAGAAAATGGCCCAAATCCAAAAAGCAAGCTGATCAACGAAAATAACGGGGCGCAAAAAATAACCTAAGGGTCTTAAACGAAATATACTATTCAAAAAGATCATAACTTGCATATGTGAGTTAGGCCATTTGGCCGCGCAAATCTCCGTAAATTGGAGTAGTTTAGTATACCGCTTTGTAAAGCAAAGATCATAATTCAATGAATCATAAAGTAAGAAACTTTAAACTCAACCAAGCAGTTGCCCCACGCACAAATCACAACAAATCAATCAGCTCCAGCAAATCATCCACAATTTCGACACAAACATCGTTTCAGATTACAAATTGGACTTGGAAAACAGAAAAATGAAACACAAAACGAAAAGGGTAATTTACCTTGACGCCAATCTGCAACTCTTTGACCTCCTTGTCCCCAAAAACTAGATTCAGAAAAGCAAACAAGTTAGCAAATGGAAATTGAAATTTTTGTCCAAACGGAATCGGAAATTTATATGATTCGGTGAAAGATTTGAGACCTACCGGAGCTGGAAAGGAAAAGGAAGAAGAAGAGGATGGCGACGGCCCTCATTGCAGCAGCAGCGGTGCTAATTATTTGCGATCTACCTCGCTCAGTCGGAGTGTGTCCGAGTGCTTTTTTGGTGGGTCTCGGGTTTTAAATGGGTCTGAAATCCAGGATTTCTATTGGTTATCAATACGTCGATACAATTCTTTTTTGCTTACTTGGCAGTCGATTTTGCACTTTGCTTTGCAACCCATTTTCTTTTTACAATTATTTTCAAGAGAAACAGGTGTAGCTCCCCTCTTCTTTCAAAGCAGCTCCAGCGGGAGCTCTTGCTCGGGGGACAGGGGGTGAACAGGGCCAGAGAGCCCGACGGATTTGGTCTAACGTGTGGTAGCCCGAGGGACAAACCCGGCCAGAGCGACAGGTCTGGCACGGGTTGCCAGCCCGAGAGCCCGAAGGCAACTTGACGCAAACGTCAGCCACGATTTAAAACATGGGTCACCGGAACCCTCGAGGAAGAACGCAGGATTATTTGGCAGGGATTCATCCCGATTCCGATTTCGATTTAAAACTCTATTAAAAATTATAATTTAAGCACAAAAATGATGCTAAAATGAAAATGAACAAGATTCTACCACTGTAAGTAACAACCGTGGTCAAGCTTGGTCGGAATTGGTCGCGGAGCTCACCAGATTCTGGAAAAACGAAACAGAAAGCACACAAAATATCAAAATCTGCGGTAAACCCAAAAGTCAATTACCTTGCAGTGCTCTTCTCCAGAAATTTGTAGGAAAAAACGAAATCAAATTTGGAGTTGTAAAACATAAATTTGCAGTGCTCTCTCGTTGCAGTGCAAGGAAGAAATTTCTGAAAGAAAGAAGTGGGAAGGAAGAAGAAAGAAAAATGGTAGAAGTTTCGGGAAGACCAAAAGGAAAAGATAAATTAATAATATAATATTAATTCATACAAAGTAAATAATATAATATTAATTATAAATAATAATAATAATATTTTATTGTCAATTGCCAGCACTATTCAATGTTGGGTAGAGATACAAAATACGATTACTGTTTATTAGGGGCGATTACTGTTTACTTGGTGGATAGCATAGTGGATAGCTTGGGAAGAGGGCTCCCATGGAACTGCTCTCATGGGTTTTGCCGTTTTGGAATTGGGGCTACCACCATTTTTGAAGATTATTCAACCAATTAAGCATCTCCAATTTCCAATGAAATTGGCAGCAACTTTAATTGCGATATGTCGGTTAGAGTTTCTTTTAAAGAACTTTAACGAAAAGCACCCGGTACTGTTCACTTTAACAAAAAATCACATTTTTACACTAAAAAGTCAATCCTGGTACTATTCACTTTACCCTTTATTTTGTCCTTATCATTAAAACTTAAAGTTTTGAAACCATTTTCATTAGTTTTCCTTTTCTTTTAACTTTCAAATTTGAATTGAGTGGCATTCCACTTAAGATTTAATTTTCTTTCGAGATCAAATTAATCCCTTTGGTTGTCATTGACATGCTATTAACAATAACAAAGGTACATGAACTCTTGGAACTCCAATCATTTCAACATAACTTCATTTGAACTTGTGTTCTTTTAATGTCCCCGAACCTCAAAAGAGATTCCACCATACAACCGATAGTATAGACAGCGCCGATCTTGAGATTTTGGAGGCCATGTGCGAGACTCAAAAGGATGCCCTTGCATGGTCTAAAATATTGGTTGCTCTTTTTTTCTTTATATTTTTTACTGTTTATAAATTGATATAACAAAAAAGAAAATAAATAAAAATTAAGCATGGTATGATGGCTATATACCAATCTGCATCCCTTATATTTTTTGGTTTGAAACTATTTGTTTTTTAATACAAAAAGCATGGTGTGGTGGTTATGTACCTGCCATACACTGTACAAAGATTGAAATTAATACCATTCTTGCTTGTCCAGAGTTTATATTTTAATTTTCGAAATTCTCATTTTAAATCAAATTAACCTAATGGTGATCAATGGGAGGGGGTACTTTAGGGATGTGTGGAAAGCTGCAATATGGAAGATTAAATGATTTTCAAATAGAATGAAAATTAAATAATCTTTAAATAGTGATCAAAAAATAAATAATTAAAGATTATATCTTCAAACTTTTAAGAATTTTAATTTATTATGATTTTCCTAATTATAAATTTATCAGCAAAAGTTATCTTTTGTGATGAAAGAAATTATCTACATATATTTAAAACAAGAAAAAAAATATAAAATAAAAAATGGTGTAGCTAAAATGTGCCAGAAATGCCAAAATAAAAAAGTGCCTGAATGATCGAAAAGAAATCATAATTAAAAGGCTAAATAGCCAAAATGGTTATTGAGATTTGCATTGTGAAATCTCGTTCCTGGATTTCATTGTTATAATCTACGTATTTGTATTATTGAGATTTTATATTATTTTTCGAGAATTTATATGAATTTATTTGAATTTAGATTTCAATTAAACTAGTTACGAAGAGTGAAGTTTGGAAAATTATTATTTACTCGTTGACCTTTCGAGGTCACAAGTAACGTTTTTGAATGGATCTCGAAACCACGAACGCATAGGTGAAAGCTGTTTGCAAGTCCGGATTATTACAGTATAATTACAGACGTTTGAAATCGTTTTACTAAACTATAGGTTATAAATTAATTAAAACTCTCATCATGTGGGAATGGTAACCAATCAAAGTTTAGGACCAATTAGATTAGTTGTTGATGGACCATTCCAAAAAAAAAAAGTAAGGGACCAATTAGAAAGGAAGGAGGTTTTTTAAAAGAAAAAAAAAAGGAAAAAAAAATTGGCATTGATAAGAGTTTCCCTCCTTTGTGAGAGCCCTTCTCTCTAAGTAAGGGTTATTCTCAGTGCTTATCTGAGGGTTTCGATTTTGTGCAGCTTTGGGGGCGCCTGATGCGAAAATTAACTTAACACACAAATTTAATCCTCTTTTGACAATTGTAGTATAAGTATAAGTAGGGATCGTTCTAGACCGGGGATTAGGAGGGCTTGCTAATAACCTCTAAACTAACTCAAAAACATAAAACTAAATTGAAAAACACTTAACAGGACTCACAAGACTCAAAGCAAACTTAAAATACTCAAAACAGCTTAAAACAACTAAATAAACTTAAACTAGACAATAGGAATGACTTTGGACGAAAATTGATTTTTACTTGAATCAAAACATTTAAAAACACAAATTAAAACAGATTCTAACTAATTAGACATACTAAAGTAAAGGGGGATTCAGTTTTGGATGAAGTTGAAACAAACAAACAAGTATGAAAAACTAGACAAAGTGTAAAACAAATTTGAGAAATAAGATGATGGATAGGATAGCTAGAGGCTTTTTCTCCGCACATGACATGTATGCAAATAACTTGATTTCCAGTTACTACTTCATTGAATTACGAATGACAATGCTCCAAATTAACCGTGACATCACTAGTTAACTCTCAGATTTTCCTTGTTTTATTGGATTTGATGACATAATTCGACAACCCAAAACATTCTTCTAAAGTTCCCTACATGACATCATAATAGAGATACAATCAATGATCATTACGTTTAATGAAAATCATAAGCATTGACAAAGCACTTGCAACTATGACATCATGTCACTCATGCTAGGAATTGAACTTAACGCGATCGTTTATAAGCGACCTTCATTACATGTGAATATAAGTTTGTAACGATTATGTGAAACTTCCTTATATTATAGCAACGAATTTATGCATGCCAATTAAGTGTCGACCCTTAATTAACAAATACAAATAAGTTATCAATCAAATAGTTAAGCCAATTGCATTCACGATTCAAGAATTCATAACTGGAATTTATCAAATTATATTACACACATAATCATGGCTTTGAAATCACCCCTAACCAAGAGGGGTTTAGCCACTCATATTTACAACAAAACGAAAGGAAATGAATTTAAACATTAGAAACAAAAGAAAGAAAACACCTAAATGCTCCAACGATCCAAGTTGGACAGCAAGCACGTCCAAGCACTTTCCTTCCCTTCCTTTGCTACGGCACAAGGTGTTGGTGAGTGTTTGAAGATTTGTTTGTATGGAGGAATGGCTGAATGTGTTTAGGTTGGATGGAGGTCACGGCAAGGAAAGGGAAATGAAGGTGCATGAAATTGTGTTTTTGTTGTGGGAATGTGTAGAATGGTTAAGAAGAAAAGACTCCGCCTTGTGGCAGAATGTGTCTTCCTCCCTTCTCCCTAAACTATCCCCTGAATGTGTCTTTGGATGGATATATTTATAGGCTAGGGAGAGGATGTAGTGGTAGGTGAATGTGTTGGGTGGTTGAAATGAGTGGATGTGTTGGGTGAAATGAGTGGATGTAGTGGTAGGTGAATGTGTTGGGTGGTTGTAATGAGTGGATGTGTTGGGTGAAATGAGTGTGCTAAAATGGTTATTTATAGGGAAAGGATGATGCACAAACTTCAAATTTCGTCCATTCCTTTTGCTCCAAGCATATGTTATCCATTCCATGCCAAAAAATGCTCCAAAATGCACTTCTTTGCCACATTAACCCTTTGGACCTACAAACACACGAAAATAGCTTAAAATACTAAAATAACCTTGAACTAACAACATAAATGCCAAGAAACAAGCTAACTAAGTCGCATAAATATGCTCCTATCAAATTCCCCCACACTTAGCCTTTGCTAGTCCTCGAGCAAAACAAAACAAACAAAATAAAACAAAACAAAACACAACCTAGAGCTTCCAACAATTGCCTCAGGGATTTTTAATGAAACATGATGTGTTAAAAATCATCATTCCCACAAATTTTGGTCATCCTTACACTTGAGCACATACTTAATCACAGTCACCACTTACTAGTTCACAATTAACCAATTAAAACGATGTTTTGAATGTAGTAACATGCCTTAGAGAATTTGCTCAATTCCTTACAAGATACTCTCTATTTTCACACACATTTTTTGACTACACACCCTACACTAGTATATGTGAGAAGATTGATGTAAACACGAAAGATAAGGACTCACATATGTTATAACAAAGAAAGCAATTTTCTGGAGTTATTAAGCATGTTTAGATATGATTTCATGAATGGAATGCTACTACTTAGATGCGAGAACCAGTGACACCATATGCTCATACCAATTTCGAACTCCACAAATTGAAACACACAACACTCAAGATTGAAGTCAAGGGTTGTAATAGGGCTTGGGGGTAATGGCTAACAAAGAAAGGATAGGGATAACAAACGTTCTTAAAGCGATAGCAAGCAAAGCAATGAAATAGACACTTGGAAATCACTTTAGAATGCAGAATCAACTTTTAATTACAAAGGGAAGATTTATGCAACACTTAGGGCCGAATTCAATGTTTTGAACCCTTTCTTTAACAAACAACAATTTAGAGCTCTTTTTCATACTTTTTTTTTCAATTCTTTTTTTTTCTTTTCTACCCATGCCTTATTAAGGACTTTGGCGCATGCACACACACAAGAATCACTTCCCCCACACTTGCTTTCTGCAATACATTAATAAAAAAGGAGTTCATTTTAAGTCATGCTTGACTATGCTTCAAGAACAAGGGTATGGATGGTCCTAACACTAGGCTAGGTAAGGATAGTGTGGGTTAACAAAGAACATAGGCTTAACAAGGCTCAACGGGGTTAAACTTAAACACATAATGAAATAGGGGCACGGCAATTTGGCTTTGGTGGTCACTACACAACTTCATCTTGAATATGTTTTATGTAAATCAATAGCATGCTTTGAATGAAATAGGCATGAGTTCTAGCATTTGGAACTAAATGATGAAACGCCTTCTAAGTAGCAACCAAGCAAAGAATAATGAGATCATGCAACAACTTTAGAAAACAATGATGCACAGATTATTAACTCTCCAAATAAACATTTAGGCTCAAGTCTCACAAGGTTGTAGCGTTCATTTGAGTTCCTTTTTTCAAGCATGTTACAAAAACTGATTTTTCCTTTATGATTGCATGTGAATTCATAAATTATAACCACAACCAAGCATACACCAAAGAGTAAATCAAATTTTCATCCATGTTTATAACTATCTTTAACAGTCATGTAATTAAAAACCAAATCCTCATCATTGTGTTGGAAGGTACCCTAAGACACAAACAAACACACAAAAACAACTATTTTTGGGTTTTTCAAAACAATTTTTCAAATTTTTATGTCAAAACACACTAACACTCCAAAACAGCATAAAAACTCTTAAAAACAGCAAGGAACAACATTAGAAGTAATGGGCGATAAACTTCCACGAATTTCATGCAAAACAACTTGGTTACCCCCCCACACTTAAATCGAACATTGTCCTCAATGTTTCAAGCATAAACTCACACAAACACAAGCAAACAATCAAACAAACAACGAATAAACATGACAAGTATGGCAAAGTAAAAACCAGACAGAGTAGAGTTTAAGAACGCAAATCTGGTTTTGGAGATAGATGATCTTGTTGTCTTTCCACAGCTTTGATCTCGAACTGGTTCGGAATTCTGAGCGAGAGTTCCTTGGTTTCAAATCAGACTCCTTTTGCTGGGTTGATTTGATTGTGCAGTCTGCATTCTTCTTTGCTTGTTTCTTCTGCACGGCAGGCAGGCATGAAGTAGAGGTGATGGTCTGTTTCTTTCTTCAATCTTTCCAAGTGCCCACCTCTTGCTTTCTTTCTCCTTGTCCCTAGCTGAGGATGAATTAGGACATTGTCTCCACATGCTTCGAGGTATCATTTTCACTTCCCTTATATGTTCCTCAGGCAGATGTGGTAGACGAAGAGGAAGCATAAGATGTTGAAGATGAGTTCTCGAGAGCGGGGCTAGGTAAGCAATCAGGAAGGGGTTCCAGGTAGTCAGTTCCAGATCAGAAGATTGATACCAAGTGCTAGTTGATTGCTCTCTTTCTCCTTGTCCCGCAGATGAAAACAACGACAAGGAGAAGGACAGGGAGAAAACATGATATGAGATACTCTTGCTTTCAACCTTCATGATATGAAATACTTTTGCTTTGGATGAGTTGTTTGCAGAGGTACCCCAAGGAATAAGGAACACTGAGTGACTCGAGAGGCTTCGTTGGGAAGGCATTCTCGGAGATGAAGAAATGTTATGTATGTCTGCCTTGCAATGGAGGGTGAAGGTTGACATTTATAGGAATTAATAACCGGTACTATTCTTTCACTCTTGTAGGCAACCGTTGGATGATTTAATAGTAAACTTCATGTGCATTCTACTTCACAAGAAATCTTTCACAGATTGCCCGTAATTTCCGCAAGGCTGAGTGTGCATGTGACAGGCGCTGACACATCTGGAAAAGCAAGTGCCTCTTCGATATCTGGAATTGGTGCTTCGACAAACTACCCGTGATTTCCGCAAAGTTGAGTGTGTATGTGACAGGCGTTGACACGTCTGGAAAAGCAAGTGCCTCTTCAATATCTAGAATCGACGTTTCGATAAACTGCCCGTGATTTCTGCAAAGCTGAGTGTGCATGTGACAGATGCTGACACGTCTGGAAAAGTAGATGCCTCTCCTATTTCTGAGCTTGCTTCTTCGCGTTCTGAGCTCGCCTCTTCGAGTTCTGAGCTTCGTCGAGTGCAGAGGTTGCATGTGACAAGTGTGGACAAATATAGAAAAGAAGATTGGCTCGTGGTTTCTGAGCAAGCTAAGCTTTTGAGAAAGCTAGCGCCTCTTCGATTTTTGAATTGGCCTTTTCGATTTCTGAGCTCGCCTTTTCGATCTCTGAAATCCCGTCGAGTGTTGGTTTTTATAGAGGCGCACAGTACGTTTCAAAGCACACTTGAATTTCTGCCTGTAGAAACTTCCTTCTTGCACTTCTACGATCTTGACTTGTCCGACCTCTTTTTTCTTCAACAACTTTGAAAATGTCTGGCCCTTCCGACCGTCGTTTTGACTTGAAGCTTGGTGAAGAGGCAGCCATGCCTTCTTCAGACAACATATGACGCCCATCATTCATATCCCCTACTGGTTTTCTTACCGTTGGGGATTTGGTGATGAAGAATGATATGACCGTTGCGGTGGTGGCCCGAAACCTTGTCACTCCCAAAGATAATAGACTGCTTTCCAAACGGTCTGATGAGTTGGCTGTTAAGGATTCTCTGGCTCTCAGTGTGCAGTGTGTAGGTTCTGTGTCTTATATGGCCCAACGTCTATTTGCTCGAACCCGTCAAGTTGAATCATTGGCGGCTGAAGTGATGAGTCTCAAATAGGAGATTAGAGGGCTCAAGCATGAGAATAAACAGTTGCACACAACTATGCTACAAACATGAAGAAGAAGATTGACCAGATGCAAGAATCTGATGGTCAGATTTTACTTGATCATCAGAGGTTTGTGGGTTTGTTCCAACAACATTTGTTTTCGTCTTCTGGGGCTGTACTGCGTAGTGAAGCTCCAAATGATCAACCTCCGATACCTCCTCCTTTTGTGGCTCCGCCGACTGCTAAGGCTCCGCCGACTACTGAGATTTCTCCTAAGCAGCCTTTGTGAAGGCTTTCTCTTGTATTTTTCTGCCTCTTGTTCATTTTCCATGAATTTTAATGTAAAAGTACCTTGCATATCTGTCAATGTTTCAAAATAAACCCACACCAAAAATAATTAAACAAGCAACAAATAAAAATGACAATCATGACAAAATAAAAATGTAGAAAAGGGTAGGTTTTTAGGAATGCAAAACTAATCGTTGAGCAATTCAAAGATCTTCCTTATTTGAATACATGGGTTGCCTCCCAAGAAGCCTTGCTTTAATGTCTTGCAGCCAGACGAAACTTCCTTCTAAGCTTGGATAGGGCCCATAGCATGGAATTGATCCTTGAATGGAAGGTGATACTTGACGTGATATGGCAATGGTTTAAATTCTAGTGTAGGTGCCCGAATCATCAAAATCAACAAGTTAATATAAAATAAAATGGAAATTGGAAAAAATGGCTTACTTGCTTGCTCCGACACAAACTCAATTACGAACACCACATCTTTGAAGGTTGCAGAGATATATGACTTGGCCAGATTTGGTGTTTTGAGAGTTATGACTTGTCCCGTGTCATAAAATCCAACCTCTTTGGGATTTTTCATCTCAAGTGTATCTTCTTTGATGAATTCTAGACATTCCCCCATCCACTTCTTGCTCTTGATTCTTTGGAAAGGTTTTGAAGATGCCTTTCTCACCCTCTTCTTCCTTGGATTGCTTGATCCTGCAAGGAATAAGGATATTTGGTGAAACGAGGTCAAGACGAATTGAATTTAGGCTTACCTTGGTTGTAGTGAACGGCATAGAGGGCATATGGGGCTGCGGCAAGGGTGGTTCTTCCCTCGCCGTGGCCTTGTTATTCTCCTCTTATTTGAGCATCAGCTGTTCATCCATGTTTTGGCTTGGTTTAGATGTCTTGGGTTCACCTTCAACCTCCATAGCACTTCCCAAAGTAATAGCATCATGGATTTCATAATCTTTCTTCAAATTTTCAATAGTTGAGTTGGAGAGTTCACTTTGCTCTTGAATTTGTGCCGTGAACTCCATAATCTCTCCAAGTTGATTTTTCAATTTGCTCATCTCCTTAGCTTGATTGAGCATTGTTTCATTTTGATTTTGCTGCCCCTGCACCAAAGAGGTTAGTAATTGAAAAATTTGATCACTATCCGTGGACATACTTGAATTTGATTGGAATTGTTGTAGGGGAAGCTGTGGTGGCTGCATAGGTGTTAAATAAAACTCATCAGATTGCTGCTAATATCCATCTTGTTGAGCCTCCTTGGTTTGATTTTGTGAGCCCTGCCCCAAAGAATTTATTTCATCAAAAATTCGATCATAATCTATTGACGAACCTGAGTTTGATTGAACATATTGTATATGAGGTTGTGATGGCTGCATAGGTCTTGAATGGAACTTCTCTTCTTGCTGCCAATATCCATCTTGTTGGAATTGTTGAGGTTCTATGTAATCTGAATAATTCTCTTCAATTCGAATTGTAAGCGTTGGAAAACATGTTGTCCCATGATTGGCTATGGCCTTGATAACCCCAAGCATCTTCATTCGCAGTGAATTGAGAATATTGCTGAGTTGGATATCCTTGCCCATAGGACACACCACATATAGGGACACTTTGCATTGTGGTCATTTCGGCATATTGTGACAATTGAGAAGTAAGTTCCGCCAATTGAGCTTGAATGGTAGCAAAATCCATGTCTTACTTCTTTAGTACCTGAAATCAAGGAAACAAAACTAAATCAAATATCAAAAGTAAAAAAAAAAAAAAAAAAAAAAAAAAAACACAAAAGACACGAAAATAAACAAAAAGAAATAACAAGGGATTAGCAAAGTTGCTAATCCCCAGTAACGGCACCAAAAACTTATGCGAAAATTAACTTAACACACAAATTTAATCCTCTTTTGACAATTGTAGTATAAGTATAAGTAGGGATCGTTCTGAACCCGAGATTAGGAGGGCTTGCTAATAACCTCTAATCTAACTCAAAAACATAAAACTAAATTTAAAAACACTTAACATGACTCACAAGACTCAAAGCAAACTTAAAATACTCAAAACAGCTTAAAACAACTAAATAAACTTAAGGGAGACTTTGGATGCGGTCCCTAGTTATGAATAATCTTTGATTGAAACTTTGTTGGTTTTCAATTTTTTATCCAAGTCCCTAAAATTAATTGATAATTTATTTCTATGTACGTTACTATATTTTTTAAATTAAAAATTAAAATTTATAGTTGTTTATAGTAATGAGATTTTAAATAAAAAACATAATTTGTGGGATTAAAAATATTAAAATATAAATATACTATTGTGTGTGTGTGTGTAAACATGGGTACATTCATAAAAAATAACCAAAAAATTATTGTATCAAAACATGGGTACATTCTTCAAAATGGGTACATTTAGCAAAAATAAAAATGGGTACAAATAAATAAAAAAATATGGGTACAATACAAATAAAACTTTAAAAAATATGGGCACAAAAAGAAATTAATATATGGGTACAAATTAAAATTGAAAGGAAAATTGGTACAAATTAAAAAAGGGTTGCAAATTAAAAATGGGTACAAACTAAAAATAAAAATATATGATAAAAAATTTAGCCATAAATATAAATATACTAATTGTAACATTTTTAATATTAAATGAATATATTTAGAAATAAAAAATATTTTATTATTGAAATAATTAATGATATTATTAATACAAAGGACCTTGATTAAAAATTGAAAAGTAATAAGGTTTTAATCAATAGAGTAGTAAAAATAAGGATGAAAACCTAATTACTCCTAAACTTAAACTAGACAATAGGAATGACTTTGGACGAAAATTGATTTTTACTTGAATCAAAACATTTAAAAACACAAATTAAAACAGATTCTAACTAATTAGACACACTAAAGTAAAGGGGGATTCGGTTTTGGATAAAGTTGAAACAAACAAACAAGTATGAAAAACTAGACAAAGTGTAAAACAAAATTGAGAAATAAGATGATGGATGGGATAGCTAGAGACTTTTTCTCCACACATGGCATGTATGCAAATAACTTGATTTCCAGTTACTACTTCATTGAATTACGAATGACAATGATCCAAATTAACCGTGACATCACTAGTTAACTCTTAGATTTTCCTTGTTTTATTGGATTGGATGGCATCATTCGACAACCCAAAACATTATTCTAAAGTTCCCTACATGACATCATAATAGAGATACAATCAAAGATCATTACGTTTAATGAAAATCATAAGCATTGACAAAGCACTTGCAACTATGACATCATGTCACTCATGCTAGGAATTGAACTTAACGCGATCGTTTATAAGCGACCTTCACTACATGTGAATATAAGTTTGTAACGATTATGTGAAACTTCTTTATGTTCTAGCAACGAATTTATGCATGCCAATTAAGTGTCGACCCTTAATTAACAAATACAAATAAGTTATCAATCAAATAGTTAAGCCAATTGCATTCACAATTTAAGAATTCATAACTGGAATTTATCAAATTATATTGCACACATAATCATGGCTTTGAAATCACCCCTAACCAAGAGGGGTTTAGCCACTCATATTTACAACAAAACGAAAGAAAATGAATTTAAACATTAGAAACAAAAGAAAGAAAACACCTAAACGCTCCAACGATCCAAGTTAGACAGCAAGCACGTCCAAGCACTTTCCTTCCCTTCCTTTGCTACGGCACAAGGTGTTGGTGAGTGTTTAAAGGTTTGTTTGTATGGAGGAATGGCTGAATGTGTTTAGGTTGGATGGAGGTCACGACAAAGAAAGGGAAATGAAGGTGTATGGAATTGTGTTTTTGTTGTGGGAATGTGTAGAATGGTTAAGAAGAAAAGACTCCGCCTTGCGGCAGAATGTGTCTTCCTCCCTTCTCCTTAAACTGTCCCCTTGAATGTGTCTTTGGATGGATATATTTATAGGCTAGGGAGAGGATGTAGTGGTAGGTGAATGTGTTGGGTGGTTGAAATGAGTGGATGTGTTGGGTGAAATGAGTGGATGTAGTGGTAGGTGAATGTGTTGGGTGGTTGTAATGAGTGGATGTGTTGGGTGAAATGAGTGGATGTAGTTGTAGGTGAATGGATGTGTTGGGTGAAATAAGTGTGCTAAAATGGTTATTTATAGGGAAATAATGATGCACAAACTTCAAATTTCGTCCATTCCTTTTGCTCCAAGCATATGTTATCCATTCCATGCCCAAAAATGCTCCAAAATGCAATTCTTTGCCACATTAACCCTTTGGACCTACAAACACACGAAAATAGCTTAAAATACTAAAATAACTATGAACTAACAACATAAATGCCAAGAAACAAGCTAACTAAGTCGCATAGATATGCTCCTATCAGTGCCGACCTTAGCTTCGTCTAGGGTTGGTTACCCGCTCTTCCCTTCCTTTCCTTGTCTTCTCTTTCTCCTTTCAGCAGTGGTTTCCCCATGCTCTCTGTTTCATTTTTCCTTTTTCTTCTTCTCTTGCTGACATCTCTCCTCTTTGGTCATCCTTGCTCCAATCTGCACTTTTGTTCTTTTGAGATGGTGTGTAGAGCTTCGGTGATTGCACAGGCTCGAGTGTTCCTTACACTACCACCTTCTCTTGGTCTGCCTTTGATGGCTGTGTTGCTCGTAGCTTTGCACGGGTTTCTTTCCTCAGGTAGCCAAAATTCATTTTCTGGTTGCTTGATTTCTTCATTGGTGGCTGCGTCCCAGGTGATGCTTGAGGTTGGATGCGATGATCGACGAGTCGGCGTATGGTCGGAGACGTGGATTTGGGCGACTCTTGATCGGATGTTGCGGCGGGGGCTACTACTGCATTCTTGGGTTTCTTTTTTGTTTTGGGCCCACGCTGTTGGTTGGGCTTTGCTTTGGTTTGTTGGCTGGTCCATTTTGCTTGTATATGTACTTTGGTCTGGACCTTTGTTTGTTTAGTATGTAAGTTTGTGTGCTTCTTGTATCTTTGTTGGCCTTGTAGTTTGGCTTTGCCCTGAAATAATATCCAGTTTTCCAAACAAAAAAAAAGGGGGAAGGATCGGATTCTAACCTGTTTTAGGGGGGAGAATGGACTCGGTAACCCACCAACTTGACCCGCCTATATCTCCTCCGTCCAAGCTCCGTTTTGGGTGATCTTGGTGTCCATAGAAAGCTCTAGACGAGCCCTTCATCTCTGTAGTGTTAGATTTCCCATTTTCGTTTCCATCTTTGCAATTCGAAGCCACAAAGCCCACGACTTTTCCGACGGTTTTATCATTTTTCCAGTGATTCCGCCAACCATTTCCTTTGACTGAGGTATGAAACTTCATCTACTCTTTATAATATTCAAGTTGGTATGCTTAGTTTGTGCTTTCGTATTCATTTTAGAGTTGGGTGTTTAGAACCTTAGCAATCCGGTTTTCTCCGGTGAATTTGGACGGTTTTCGGTTAGAATTTATCATTAGCTTAGTTATGAAAAGTGTTTCCCTTGTTGAGCTCTAGCCATGTAAATTTGAGCTCATTTAGTTAATGTTGAAAATTTGGGGTTTCTAAACTCTCCACCTTGGCTACCACCACGTGTGGCGGTGTGTGGAACCGTCCACGAGTGTTGTCTAAGTACCAAATACCTTCTAGTGACCCTGTGAACCTATGTCTAGCTCGGTTTCCCGAAATTCAATTGTTTGGTGTGGTGATCAAATTGGACCACCACTTGTTTGTGTGATTGACGACAATCCGACCGTTGGATCATAATGAAATTTTAGTATGTTATTCTAGAAGCATAATGTGGACTTTGGGAAGTTATGAATCAGCAATCCAATGTGCAAATCTTCAAGATCAAATTACGTAGAGTTGTGGACCCTATCGTTGACCGAGAGTTGACTTGTGGTTAACATGTCTCGAAACGTTCTAAATAATAAAATTAGTACTACGGGACTAATTGAAGTCTAGTGGGCCTATATTGGTTAGATATTGACTTGAATATATGATATATGATTATTATCTTAATTTCTTATATTGGTATCATTTGTGAATATGAATTGGTCTTATAAATATGATTTCTATTGAAATGAGATTTTTATATATTTAGCCATAGACCTATGCTTATTACATATGATTTGACTTGTGTACTGATGATGTTTGTGATATATATATGTGTTTAATTATCTTTTTAATAATGTGAATGATAATTATGATGAATGTTATGACAATTATGGGATCTAATTATTGTTTGATAATTATTTGGATATGATTGCCAACTGAATACCTATTTGAACTTGACATTACTACCTAGCATGTGATAGGGATAAAAGTTAGGAGATGAGTTAGGTACTTTATTAGATTTTTAGTAGAAATAGTAATTAGGGGAATTCCTTTTGCTGTGCTCCATATGACTAGATGTTGGTTGATATGTGGAATCAATAGCGTGTATACGTATAATTGGGTATAATGTGTGATGATGAGACCGCACAATGTAGTAGTGGTACATGGATGGTCCTGCTTGGTATATCTGCGATGGGGGACCATACATATGCTAGGAGTGATCATGCTTGGTATATCCACAATGGGTGATCACTACCTAGAGCTATATGACACAGTCCTGCTTGGTATATCCGTGATGGGGGACTATTAGAAGTGATCATGCTTGGTATATCTGCGATGGGGAACCATACGCATGCTAGGAGTGATTATGTTTGGTATATCCGCGATGGGTGATCACTACCTAGAGCTAGGATGTGGTCTTCCTTAGTATATCTGCGATGGGGGGCCATATGTATTTAGGGGTGATCATGCTTGGTATATTTGCGATGGGTGATTACTGTTTGCACGATGAGATTATGCCTATGGTTCTACTTGGTATATCTGCGATGGGGGACCATAGGCATTCTAGAGGTGATGATGATTAGTTGTACTTGGTACATTTGATAGACGATAAAGAGAGGGATATAGTTCACCCGGTTACACCCAAGAATCTGCCCAAGTTAAGGGCATCTCTTGCCAAGGCCAAGTCTCAATAAAGATTAGGCAAAAGCTTCGAGTGTTATGTATTTTATTCATAAAGGATTAAAAATTGTGATAAATTGATAACAGTACACGTGTTTGACACTATATCATTGTTAACACATACAGTCATACAAGAAAACAGAAATAAACTTACAAGCATCCTCTTCTGGGGTAAATTTATGACCAACAAATTCTTCAAGTCATGCAATATAACCCGCATATCGCGGTAGCATCAATCTGAAAGCATGGCAAGATGGAAATACTAACAGACGACTGCAAGATCACTTTCTCCAAAAATGAATTCACTCAGTTCCAACTTCTTGAAATTTGACACGTTTACCATGCACCTCCAGCATACATGTAAACTCTGCTATCCTCCAAATTACACTTTGACACCAATGTATCCTTGAAAGGCATAAATTAACTTTCTGAGCGATCCCAACTCATCCTCATTCGACACCAATGTATCTTTCCTCCTTTACCATTTTTTACACCTTTTGTTTGTGCTCGTTTGCGCATGGTTCTAGTGTTAGAGTAAACATAAACCAAGAACGAGTTATATGAACTACTATTATCAAAACACAAGTCATTGTTCATTAAACTAACGTATGGAGAAAACCATACTTACAGATGAACCCGAAGAAGCAACCATATTTGAATTCAGCAATAAGACCGCAATGTGCCTTCTCCTCTCTTCAGTAATCAAAGCTCTTAACTAATAATAGGTCTTAGTCCTGATAATAAAGCGTACAAACTGCGAGAGCAGAGATCACTATATATACAACATAATCCTAGCCAAATTCTATAAGGATTTCCCTATTAAAATCCATATAGAAAACTGATTCCAATCCAACAGTGGTTTAGTATCTCTGTTCCTTAAGCATTCCAGAACAATATGGATTACAAATCCATTCCCAATGAGACTTCCTATTAAATCTTGAATTCAAAAACTAAATACGGACTCATACCAATGCTCATATTCTTACATCTAGTTCTTGTCATGCAATGTTCTGCCATATAGAAAACATATTCTTACATAACGTGTATTACCAGTATTACAACGTGAAAAACTTAAAACACATTCAAAATGCGTTCTTAATTTGAGACAGACAGTGTTGCGTTCTCGGTCTTTATATATGTTTCTTCCCAACATGATAGCACATCATGAATGCTCACCGAAAGTGTGTTTCTGCTGCTGCATTGAGTGGACTTCAATTATGTTATTTGCCATTTCAATCCATTGGATTATCACATTGGAATTCATTCAGAGATGACGTAACATTATGATTACCACATGATCATCGCTTAATACATTTTGATTAGCATTAACCTTTAGATAATTAAATTAAAAAAAGGTAAACAATCTAGGGGTGGAAACTTGTTTTCCTTTTTGGAGCCTACGTTGAATGCCTTCCCTACATGGGCTAAATCCTTTTTCCTTGTCTTGCTTGGCCTTTTAAGTACACAAAATAGTTTTACAGACTCCAGCTTTCATAAACAAATTTGGTAGAATAAGTCGCAACAAGGCTACAAGAAAGATTCTGCCATAATATCAAAATCGGATAATATTATACCGACAACATCTGTGATTATGTTTGTTTAAAAAATTTAAACCCTGTCAGCAAAAAATCGAATCGATGGCTAGAATGTCAAGTTACTTAAATACGAATTCATAAGATAAACCTATATGAAAGGTTATGCTTTAGTCATAGATGTCCGTGCTTACTACATTACAAGAAGTAGGATGCTTTTTCTTTCAGTTTTCAAAAAGGTTTGTTATACAATACACATATTACAGCCCAAAGGTTTTCTGAAAGACCCTTATTCTCGTTATAGATATAAACAAAGTACGTGAGAGTTGCTACATAAAAATGCAAATGTTTTCCCACAATCTTCATCCATCTAAATCACTTATTACCATCCCGACACCGAAGAATTCTCGAGCAACCGCGGTTATAAGGGTTCGCGGGTTGGCGTGGACCTTCGGCGGTAGCATTACAACCTCGATGTGGCCCGCCTGGTCTTCTGCATGGGTCGAGGACTCCGGGGTCACCTTTGACTTCGGAGTTTAGCACCACCATGCTAACAAGGAGCAAGTAGAGGATGAATGATTTCATGTTTGAAATGCCCATGAGTATTATTCGTAAATGTATCTCTAATAGTTTGTATTTGTGTTCACTATTGGCAGAAGACTGTCAATTTATATCAATTTTCGCCATGGTTGAGTTAGAAACAATGGGTTTTAATGGATATTTGTGTTTGTTTTTATGGTTTTATTTGTTGTTGATCTTGAGAGGTATATGCAGCAGTTACATAACACACTGCTATATAAAGGCCATTGGTTACACATCAATGGTTGAGCATTTATCTCTGTGTCAACGATATGGTGGAAGCATGTAATACACGTCAATTACACGTAAAATCTCAATTCCGAACAAAAAAAATCTCAATTAAAGGAGGATTACAATATTGAGAAATATTTTTTTATAACTACTAATGACTTGTTAGGAAGTGCTTTTAAAATGACAAAGTGCTTTTAGAGAAAATGTTTTTAGTTTGTTACAGGAAGCACTTCAAATGTTTTTCAAGGATTCACTTTCATTTTTACAAAAAATTGGTTCCAAAAACATTTTCACCAAAAACACTTTCAGCCATTTTAAAAGCACTTCCAAACAAACCCTAAATTTATAGTAGGCTTTTCCGAACCAAACAAAGTCAAGTGTGATATCGTTCTAGAATACTGTAATTGATATCAAAACTAGATTTTTTGAGTGCCAATAACAAGTATCGAACATGAATTGAGGTAGAAATTACAATAGGCTATAATTATTAAATAAATAATAATAAAAAACACAGTCATGATTAAATAAAGATGTGTAGGATTAAAAAAAGGGAACTTTAACGAAAAGCTCCCGGTATTGTTCACTTTAACGAAAAACCATATTTTTACACTAAAAAGTCAATCCTGGTACTATTCACTTTACCCTTTATTTTGTCCTTATCATTAAAACTCAAAGTTTTCAAGCCTTTTTCATTAGTTTTCCTTTAAAAAAATGTATTTTATTATTTCTCTATTGAAAATTGGGTCAATTCCTGATATTGTCATAATACGTGTCTCCTTCTTCATGTTCAACAAATGAAGGGACTACTACGGTGTTATACCCACCTCTAATTTAAATTGTATTTTCACTAAGTTTGAGATTATCTTGCTTTTAAAATTGTTTTGGTCTTCAAGGGTGGGCCTAATCTGACACGCCCCGATCCTGATATTCCACGAACACCAGGATAGGCATGTGCTGGCCGACACCTGAAGGTGACGACAGCCATTTATTGAATGCAAATGCTGAGAATAAGGAATAAATAAGACTTATAAATATGAATGAATAATGAATATGCATTTAAGGAACGTGTTTAGAGCATACGACTAACGAGAACACTGAAAGAAATAATATAAAATTGAATGAAACAAAGGATGGATCCTATACTGAGAGGACTCGAAGACACCGATACGGAAGTGCCTGGATGCCAGGATTGTATGCCTCGATTCTAAGTCTTGAAGGGAGCGCAAAACAAACATGAGTGGACCAAGTTGATATATATACATAATAAAACAGTTATCAACATACTAACCCCTAGAGTTTATGAAAACACATATATAATGATAAACATAGGTTTTCTGAAACCTAGCATGCCGTGCAATGTCTTAAATCATAACTTGTATATAATAATCACTAGTGAATTGTCCGATAACCCCCAGGCCCCCTACCGGCTCCCCGTTTCTGAGCAGACAATCAGAGGAAAATACACTTCAGGCCCCATGCCAGCTACCCGTCCATGTGCTAAATAGCCAGAGGAAACACACTCTAGGCCCTATGCCAACACCAAACCGTCGCCCGGGATGGACCCTTGAACATATATATATTGAAAAGCAACTTCATTGTATAAAGGCATCCATCATCTATACTATAAAGAGATGTTTGAAACATGTTCTAAATATAATATCGTCATCCATCAGATATTCTATAAGAACACGAGTTAGAGGAAAAATAGTAATAATTCAAAATAGCCTTAGTAAGCATGTTATCTCACAAAACGTTTCATAGAACATAATCATTAAATCATGCTTTTCATGTATGCATTTCTATATTCAAAACATGCATTTTTAGACGGGGTCCACTCATAGATACTTAGCTGCCGAAGAACCATGCAAACTAGAAACCACGAAAACGTCACAAATATTGCACCTAAGCACATAAATTGTCCAATTCATAAAACTCTACTATAACAATTGAATTTGGAAAAACAGACGTCGGAAACGGGTTTTGGACGTCGAATTACCCTAAGAAGGGTCCCGGTTAAATTTCGTAAACGTCAATAGAATATTCCTAGAACATTCCTTGACGGAATATTCCCTCATAAAGGGTTTGGACACGTTAGGGTTAAAGGTAATGGGGTTTGAAGGATTGGTTTAGGATGCACGGGCTTAAGGCTGTAAAGGAAAATGGCCTAAAGGCCTTTTGGGTTTTTAAAAAGAAATGAGTTTAAGAGAAAATGGGTTAGGCTTTAAAATAAATGGGTTGGGGTTTTAAGGAGGACAGGGCGAAGACCCTGATTTAAAATGGCCCAAGGGCCTTTTACATTAAAACAATAAATAAAATAAATAATAAAAACTGAAATGGGTTTTGGGTTGAGCTCGGCAGGAAAGGCCCAAAGGCTTTGGGATTTCTGGGTTGCCGGATTCAAAGGAAGGAGAAGGCCTGATTTCGGCCGGAAAGCTACACCAAATTTAAACAGCCATAACTTTGTCAATACTCAATGAAATCGAGTGATTCAAAAAGGAGAGTTGTGGTACATAGGGAGACGAAGAGATTGACACCTTGCACGCTGGCCAACTCGTGGTGGTTTGGCCAAAAATTGCCTCGAAATCACCTGTCCGAGCTCGTGTATGGGGCTTCATGGTTCGACTTCCAAGATGCCAAGACTATGGTTGAGTTTGTAGCGACGAGATAAAGACGATGGTGATGTCGAAATTGTGATTTGATAATGATTTTAGGATATAGGTTATAGGTGTGGCACAGTGATGGAGAAGAAGAGAGAGAGAAAGTGAAGGAGAGAACGATGAAGCTTAGAGGATGAAGATGATGGTGAAGTCCTCGTGATGGTTGTGTGTGTATATGTATGGGTGTGTGTGTGCTCTTGTCGGAGAGAAAAGCACCGAGAGGGAGAGAGATAGAAATGAAACAGAGAGGGAACTTGGGGAGAATGAGAGTAGGGAGAGAGAGTGAGAAGACTGCCACGTGGCAGCTAAGGAGAGGGGACCAGGGAAAAAATTTCAAGGGTGGGCCCCTTGGGCACACCATTTAAAACCAAAACAATTTTAGAAGTAAGATAATCTCAAACTTAATGAAAATACAATTTAAATTAGGGGTGGTTGTAACATACGGTGGCATCTGATGCCAACATAACAAAGACATGTGTAAATTGTTTTAATCTAAATGTCTTTGTTTTACTGGCTGAGGACGTTACGTGACCGTGATATATAAGCTGTTGTCCAATGGATTGTGTGGCAAATGTGAAGAAAATCAAGAAAATAGGTAGACTTAATCATGTGAAGAAAATCAAGAAAATACTTAGACTTAATCATAGGATAATTTTTATTTTATCAAATCAAATGTTACATTTAGATTGAAATGCCCATGAGTATTATTCGTAAATGAATCTCTAATAGTTTGTATTTGTGTTCACTATTGGCAAAAGACTGTCAATTTATATCAATTTTCGCCATGGTTGAGTTAGAAACAATGGGTTTTGAATGGATATTTGTGTTTGTTTTCATGGTTTTATTTGTTGTTGATCTTGAGAGGTATATGCAGCAGTTACATAACACACTGCTATATAAAGGCCATTGGTTACACGTCAATGGTTGAGCATTTATCTCTGTGTCAACGATATGGTGGAAGCATACTATACACGTCAATTACACGTAAAATCTCAATTCCGAACAAAAAAAAATCTCAATTAAAGGACGGTTACAATATTGAAAAATATTTTTTTATAACTATTAATGACTTGTTAGGAAGGGCTTTTAAAATGACAAAGTGCTTTTAGAGAAAATGTTTTTTAGTTTTTTATAGAAAGCACTTCAAGTGTTTTTTCAAGGATTCACTTTCATTTTTACAAAAAATTGGTTCCAAAAACATTTTCACCAAAAACACTTTCAGCTATTTTAAAAGCACTTCCAAAAAAACCCTAAATTTATAGTAGGATTTTCCGAACCAAACAAAGTCAAGTGTGATATCATTCTAGAATACTGTAATTGAAATCGAAAAAGTATAAAAGGAAAGGAAATTATTGTTAGCACTCCAAGCATCGAGAAGGAATTGTGGTAGAAATTACAATAGGCTATAATTATTAAATAAATAAAAATAAAAAACACAATCATGATTAAATAAAGGTGTGTAGGATTAAAAAAATGTATTTTATTGTTTCTCTATTGAAAATTGGGTCAATTCCTGATATCGTCATAATAAGTGTCTCCTTCTTCATGTTCAACAAACGAATGGACTACTACAGTCTTACACCCACCCCTAATTTAAATTGTATTTTCACTAAGTTTGAGATTATCTTGCTTTTAAAATTGTTTTGGTCTTCAAGAGTTGGCCTAATTTGACACGCCCCGATCCTGATATTCCATGAACACCAGGATAGGCACGTGCTGGCCAACACCCGAGGGTGACGACAACCATTTATTGAATGCAAATGTTGAGAATAAGGAATAAATAAGACTTACAAATATAAATGAATAATAAATATGCATTTAAGGAACGTGTTCAGAGCATACGACTAACGAGAACACTGAAAGAAATAAAATAAAATTGAATGAAACAAAGGATGAATCCTACATCGAGAGGACTCGAAGATATCGATACGGAAGTGCCTGGATGCCAGGATTGTATGCCTTATATCTAAGTCCTGAAGGGGGAGCAAAACAAACATTAGTGGACCAAGTTGATATGTATAATAAGATAGTTATCAACATACTAACCCCCATGTTTTATGAAAACACATATATAATGATAAACATAGGTTTTCTGAAACCTAGCATGCTGTGCAATGTCTTAAATCATAACTTGTATATAATAATCACTAGTGAATTGTCCGATAAGCCTCAGGCCCCCAGCCGGCTCCCCGTCTCTGAGCAGACAGTCAGAGGAAAATACACTTCAGGCCCCATGCCAGCTCCCCGTCCCTATGCTAAATAGCCAGAGGAAACACACTCCAGGCCCTATGCCAACACCAAACCGTCGCCCAGGACAGACCAGAATCTATCCCTACGTCCCGTAGCGGAAGGGACCACTAGGTAAGTACAAAAAAATTGAACATATATATATTGAAAAACAACTTCATAGTATAAAGACATCCATCATCTATACTATAAAGAGGTGTTCGAAACATGTTCTAAATATCATATCGTCATCCATCAGATATTCTATAAGAACACGGGTTATAGGAAAAATAGTAATAATTCAAAATAGCCTCAGTAAGCATGTTATCTCACAAAACGTTTCATAGAACATAATCATTAAATCATGCTTTTCATGTATGCATTTATATATTCAAGACATGCATTTTTAGAAGGGGTCCACTCACAGATACTTAGCCGGCGAAGAGCCACGTAAACTAACAACCACGAAAACATCACAAATATTGCCCCTAAGCACATAAATGGTCCAATTAATCAAACTCTATTAAAACAATTGAATTTGGGAAAACGGACGTCGGAAACGGGTTCAAGACATCGAATTACCCTAAGAAGGGCCCCAGTTAAATTTTGTAAACGTTAATAGAATATTCCTAGAATATTCCCTGACAGAATATTCCCAAATGAAATATTTCCTAGTGGAATATTCCCCCATAAAGGGTTTGGACACGTTAGGGTTAAAGGTAATGGGGTTTAAAGGATTGGTTTAGGATGCACGGGCCTAAGGCTCTAAATAAAAATGGCCTAAAGGCCTTTTGGGTTTTTAAAAAGAAATGAGTTTAAGAGAAAATGGGTTAGGCTTTAAAATAAATGGGTTGGGGTTTTAAGGAGGACGGACCGGAGGCCCTGATTTAAAATGGCACAAGGGCCTTTTACATTAAAACAATAAATAAAATAAAGAATAAAAACTTATATGGGTTTTGGGTTGGGCTGGGCAGGAAAGGCCCAAAGGCCTTGGGATTTCTCGGTTGCCGGATTCAAAGGAAGGAGAAGGCCTGATTTTGGTCGGAAAGCAACACCAAATTTAAACGGCCATAACTTTGTCAATACTCAATGAAATCAAGTGATGCAAAAACGAAAATCATAGTTCTCGAAGAGATGAAGAGAATAGTACCTCACAAAACATCTAACTCGTTGTGATTGAACCGGAAAATGTCTCGAAAAATCGGAGGTCGCCGGAAAATAGGTAAGATTCAAATGAGTATAACTTCTTCAATACTCAACGAAATTCGGTGAAACACAAAGGAAAGTTGTAGTACTTAGTGTGATGAAGAGATTGATATCTTGCATGCCAGCCAACTCACCATGGTTTGGCCGGAAATTGCCTTGAAAGCAGTGGTTTGCATCGGAGCTCGTGTACGGGCTTCATGGTTCGACTTCCAAGATGCCAAGACTATGGTTGAGTTCATAGTGACAAGATAAAGACAATGGTGATGTCGAAATTGTGATTTGATGATGATTTTAGGATATGGGTTTTAGGTGTGGCACGGTGAAGGAGAAGAAGAGAGAGAGAGAAAGTGAGGGAGAGAAAGATGAAGCTTAGAGGATGAAGATGATGGTGAAGTCCTCATGATGACTGTGTGTATATATGTATGGGTGTGTGTGCACTCTTGTTGGAGAGAAAAACACCGAGAGGAAGAGAGATAGAAATGAAACAGAGAGGGAACTCGGGAAGAATGAGAGCAGAGAGAGAATGTGTGAGAAGATTGTCACGTGGCAGCTAAGGAGAAGGGACTGAGGGCAAAATTTCAAGGGTGGGCCCTTTGGGCACACCATTTAAGACCAAAAAAATTTTAAAAGCAAGATACTCTCAAACATAGTGAAAATACAATTTAAATTAGGGGTGAGTGTAACAATCTACCTCCTTAAAAGAATTTCATCCTCGAAATTTAAAATCACTTACAAAACTAAAATACTCAAAAATAGGAAGATGAATATATATAAATATGTATGTAACGAAGAAATCAAGTTAGAGCGGTTGAACAAAAGGGAAAATGTCATCCTGTCATGATCAGGTTGCAATGATTCTATCTTTCGTGCGTGCAGGCTCATACTTTCTTTCCCAGTCAATGTACAAGTAGGAAACATACTTTATAAAAATATAAAGTCGAAAACACAAATTGATGTAAGGTCAAAAATTGGTACGTAAAATACGATAATGTTAAAATAGGTATATACAAACATATAGGTTGAAAATTTGTGCTGAACTTAAAACTGAAAACAGAAATACTTTCCCCAAAACATTTTTTAATGTCGGAACAAAATATTGTTTAGAAAAGTAAGTTAAAATACTCATACTAAAACCAAAACTGAAAATGATAGTAGGTCTCGCCTAAGCATACGAAACGTCACACACTTCGAGAACATGAGTCTTTGGTTAAAGTCCCAAGAATAACAATATCGTGACAGCTACCGTAAACGAATCTTCTTGCCCACTTGCTTAACGAACCCAACGAATAAGTTTTTGATATCACTGTCGACCGCTCGTGATATCGATCACACATTTGTTGTCTCGGTAAACAAGCAGTAATTTCTTAAGGGTGCACAATTTCACACGTCATAAATTTGATCCTCCAAATACAAGCTCACACAACTCCTCTATCAACCAGTGTTGCTTGTAGAAAACTCTCGTACCATGTCACAAAAAGTGCCATACTCAAACCGAACAAAATAGAAACTATCGTCGTAAAACTCTATCCAGCACTAAGCATACAATCCTGCACAGTTCTTCCAAATATGACCAACTACTCCAAAGTTTTTCCAACAAAGAACCCATTTGAAATTGTATCTTGGGATTCAATAGAATTGACTACCATGTTAATAGCAAACCTAAAACCTCGAGCCAAGCAAGCAGAAAACCTGAAGTCGTCTTCCTCAACAAGCAGTATCTCTTGGGAACTGTTGTAGTGCTCAAGCCACCTCTCCATTTTGCTTAGTTGCAGATTTCTAGTCAAACAAGGCCAAAGTTGGTGGAAAGAAGAACGACTCGCAAATGGTCAACCTAAAAACAAAAGAGAGTACACACCTTTCGAGAGAATTGTAAAGATTATCCAATTCTCGCCTCGACCGTGTTGTAGTGCCATCCCAGAATGCACCAAACAGATCTACTAGAAGTGTTTCGACAACCACGTACTCACAAACAAAATAGTCTTGGAGTGAAGTAGTGAAAATACGTGTTGAGACGACCACATAACGTTGGAAAAAAACCGATGTGATGCCTATGAATTATAGTAAGATGGTGATACAATTCGCTGACCTTCTGTACTAAAACTTTCAACCAACTCGTACTAAAAGACCGCTTAAATCTCATGCCTACGTGCTCTCGAACCGAAGGATCCTAGTGAGAGGTAGTGGAAAGTTACGTTGAGGCGAACACATCACATCATCGAAAAGGTCTACCAGAGTAAGATATGATGGTTATGAATTGTAGCAAGATAAGGAGTGGTGACAATTCAATTTAGTGTGAAGATAGTGATGCAATCAGCTGATCACTTACACTACCATTTTCACCAATCTCTTACCAAAAGATGGCTTAACTTCACACCCATATGGAATTCTTTTTGGAATTCTTTTATGTTCATGTCTGAATCGATGAGAATTGGGCGCACACTTCCACCGAATCGATCGATTGTGAATTCCTCACTGATTAAGCGAGAAACCATGTCGAAGATGCTAAAAGAACACTAAAAAATTTGAGGGTCAAAATAAGTCCATTAAATCTAGGGTACAAGCTATCTAGTTGAGTAAGAAATCATGCCGAGAACAAACCATTTTTTTTTTGGTATGGCGTTCCGACATGATCCAGTTTTACATTGAGAATCAAACAAGCGAAGGAAGGTGAAAATGCAGAATAGAAATCACTGTTTATGATTATTTGGCTAATCATCACAATAAGGTTGACGGGTTTCTTAGCCAAAAGGGAAATAGGTCTAAGCTCAAAGAATAGTTAAAAAAACTGCTTATAAGATTTGACGAGGCCAAAGACATTTTCAAATTCACAATACTTTGTGAGAGCTGTTTCAAAGTTTAAAAATTAAACATAGAACCTCTGAAACAACAAAATGACAAAGAAGAAAGATACAAAACAACATGTGTATGCATGCAGTGACACGATTGGCTACCTTAAAGTGATGCCTTTAAGGAAACCAAAGTTCAATGAGTCTAGAGAAGTTCAAAGTAAAGCTCGATCTTCGTACAATGATGAATATGGTAGAACCTCAAGCCATTACACTGAAAATTACAAGGCTGAACAGTTAACGAAAAAAAGCACTAATCAGTTGGGCTGTTTCAAAGTTCGTGGACAAGGTGCTGGGGTATTACCACCGAGTATTAGACGTAGGTGAAGTTCAAGGAGTCTGTTTATCCAAACAAGATTGGATCTTCATCATCCAAGTCCAACTACCACAAATATTGCTCCTAAGCATGTAAACGTCAATAGAATATTCTTAGAATATTCCCTGACGGAATATTCCCTAGTGGAATATTCCTCATAAAGGGTTTGGACAGGTTAGGGTTAAGGGTAATGGGGTTTAAAGGGTAGGCTTAGGATGCACAGGCCTAAGGCTGTAAAGGAAAATGGCCTAAAGGCCTTTTGGGTTTTTAAAAAGAAATGGGTTTAAGGGAAAATGGGTTAGGCTTTAAAATAAATGGGTTGGGGTTTTAAGGAGGACGGGGCAAATGCCCTGATTTAAAATGGCCCTAGTGCCTTTTACATTAAAACAATAAATGAAATAAATAATAAAAACTGAAATGGGTTTTGGGTTGGGCTCGGTAGGAAAGGCCCAAAGGCCTTGGGTTTTCTAGGTTGCTGGATTTAAAGGAAGGAGAAGGCCTGATTTCGGCAGGAAAGCTACACCAAATTTAAATGGCCATAACTTTGTCAATACTCAACGAAATCGACTGATTCAAAAAGGAAAGTTGTAGTCCTTAGCGAGACGAAGAGATTGATACCTTGCACGCTGGCCAACTCGCCGTGGTTTGGTTGGAAATTACCTCGAAATCATCGGTCCGAGCTCGTGTACGGGGCTTCATGGTTCGACTTCCAAGATGCCAAGACTATAGTTGAGTTCGTAGTAACGAGATAAAGATGATGGTGATGTCGAAATTGTGATTTGATGAGGATTTTAGGATATGGGTTATAGGTGTGGCACGGTGATGGAGATGAGGAGAGAGAAAATGAGGGAGAGAAAGATGAAGCTTAGAGGATGAAGATGATGGTGAAGTCCTCGTGATGATTGTGTGTATATATGTATGGGTGTGTGTGTGCTCTTGTCGGAGTGAAGAGCACTGAGAGGGAGAGAGATAGAAATGAAACATAAAGGGAACTCAGGGAGAATGAGAGCATAGAGAGAGTGTGAGAAGACTGCCACGTGGCATCTAAGGACCAGCCCTTAAAGAATGATGCAAAGAATTAGGTTTATATTACCTATTTGGTTTTGGTGTCCTATGTCGGTTTGGATTTTGACTTCTTAGTTGGTTTCCTTGGTGGAGAGATTTTGTTAATTATCTATTTGATTAGGATTTAGATTTACTTCCTATTAGGAATATTATTGTAATCTAAGACATATGCACTATAAATTGGACCTTAGGGTTTGTGTATTTTGATGTGGCTCATTCGTGTGACATTCGGCAGTAGCATTACAACCTCGATGCGGCCCGCCTGGTCTTTTGCATGGGTCGAGGACTCCGGGGTCACCTTTGACTTCGGAGTTTAACACCACCATGCTAACGAGGAGCAAGGAAAGGATGAATGATTTCATGTTTGAAATGCCCATGAGTATTATTCGTAAATGTATCTCTAATAGTTTGTATTTGTGTTCACTATTGGCAGAAGACTGTCAATTTATATCAATTTTCGCCATGGTTGAGTTAGAAACAATGGGTTTTAGTGGATATTTGTGTTTGTTTTTATGGTTTTAATTGTTGTTGATCTTGAGAGGTATATGCAGCAGTTACATAACACACTGCTATATAAAGGCCATTGGTTACACGTCACTGGTTGAGCATTTATCTCTGTGTCAATGATATGGTGGAAGCATACAATACGCGTCAATTACACGTAAAATCTCAATTCCGAACAAAAAAAATCTCAATTAAAGGACGATTACAATATTGAGAAATATTTTTTTACAACTACTAATGACTTGTTTAGGAAGTGCTTTTAAAATGACAAAGTGCCTTTAGAGAAAATGTTTTTTAGTTTGTTACAAGAAGCACTTCAAGTGTTTTTCAAGGATTCACTTTCATTTTTACAAAAAATTGGTTCCAAAAACATTTTCAGCTATTTTAAAAGCATTTCCAAACAAACCCTAAATTTATAGTAGCATTTTCCGAACCAAAGTCAAGTGTGATATCGTTCTAGAATATTGTAATTGAAATCGAAAAAGTATAAAAGGAAAGGAAATTATTGTTAACAATCCAAAAATCTCATTCTACACTTTTCATATTTTTCTTTCTAAATAGAAAGTTTGGAGATCAAAACTAGATTTTTTGAGTGCCAATAACAAGTATCGAAAAGGAATTATGGTAGAAATTACAATAGGCTATAATTATTAAATAAATAATAATAAAAAACACAATCATGATTAAATAAAGATGTGTAGGATTAAAAAAACTGTATTTTATTATTTCTCTATTGAAAATTGGGTCAATTCCTGATATTGTCATAATACGTGTCTCCTTCTTCATGTTCAACAAATGAAGGGACTACTACGGTGTTATACCCACCTCTAATTTAAATTGCATTTTCACTAAGTATGAGATTATCTTGCTTTTAAAATTGTTTTGGTCTTCAAGGGTGGGCCTAATCTGACACGCCCCGATCCTGATATTCCACGAACACCAGGATAGGCACGTGTTGGCCGACACCTGAAGGTGACGACAACCATTTATTGAATGCAAATGCTGAGAATAAGGAATAAATAAGACTTATAAATATGAATGAATAATGAATATGCATTTAAGGAACGTGTTTAGAGCATACGACTAACGAGAACACTGAAAGAAATAATATAAAATTGAATGAAACAAAGGATGGATCCTACACTGAGATGACTCGAAGACACCGATACAAAAGTGCCTGGATGCTAGGATTGTATGCCTCGATTCTAAGTCTTGAAGGGAGCGCAAAACAAACATGAGTAGACCAAGTTGATATATATACATAATAAAACAGTTATCAACATACTAACCCCCAGAGTTTATGAAAACACATATAATGATAAACATAGGTTTTCTGAAACCTAGCATGCCGTGCAATGTCTCAAATCATAACTTGTATAAAATAATCACTAGTGTATTGTCTGATAACCCCCAGGCCCCCTGCCGGCTCCCCGTCTCTGAGCAGACAGTCAGAGGAAAATACACTTCAGGCCCTATGCCAACTCCCCGTTCCTGTGCTAAATAGCCATAGGAAACACACTCCAGGCCCTATCCCAACACCAAACCGTCGCCCAGGATGGACCAGAATCTATCTCTATGTTCCGTAGCGGAAGGGACCACTAGGTAAGTACAAAATCATTGAACATATATATATTGAAAAGCAACTTCATAGTATAAAGACATCCATCATCTATACTATAAAGAGGTGTTCGAAACATGTTCTAAATATTATATCCTCATCCATCAGATATTCTATAGGAACACGGGTTATAGGAAAAATAATAATAATTCAAAATAGCCTCAGTAAGCATGTTATCTCACAAAACGTTTCATAGAACATAATCATTAAATCATGCTTTTCATGTATGCATTTCTATATTCAAAATATGCATTTTTAGAAGGGGTCCACTCACAGATACTTAGCCGCCGAAGAGCCACGTAAACTAGCAACCACAGAAACGTCACAAATATTGCCCCGAAGCACATAAATGGTCCAATTAATAAAACTCTATTATAACATTTGAATTTGGGAAAATGGACATTGGAATTGGGTTCAGGACGTCGAATTATCCTAAGAAGGGTCCCGGTTAAATTTTGTAAACGTCAATAGAATATTTCTAGAATATTCCATGATGGAATATTCCCTAATGAAATATTGCCTAGTTGAATATTCCCCCATAAAGGGTTTGGACACGTTAGGGTTAAAGGTAATGGGGTGTAAAGGAATTGTTCAGGATGAACGGACCTAAGGCTCTAAAAGAAAATTGCCTAAAGGCCTTTTGGGTTTTTAAAAAGAAATGAGTTTAAGAGAAAATCGGTTAGGCTTTAAAATAAATGGGTTGGGGTTTTAAGGAGGATGGCCGAAGGCCCTGATTTAAAATGGCCCAAGGTCCTTTTACATTAAAAGAATAAATAAAATAAATAATAAAAACTGAAATGGGTTTTTGGTTGGGCTCGGCAGGAAAGGCCCAAAGGCCTTGGGATTTTTGGGTTGCCGGATTCAAAGGAAGGAGAAGGCCTGATTTCGGCCTGAAAGCTACACAACCTTTAAACAGTCATAACTTTGTCAATATTCAACGAAATCGAGTGATGCAAAAATGAAAATCATAGTTTTCGAAGAGATGAAGAGAATAATACCTACACCACGACTAACTCACCATGGTTTGACCGAAAATGTCTCGAAAGCCTCGGAGGTCGCCGGAAATTGGGTAAGATTCAAATGAGTATAACTTCTTCAATACTCAACGAAATTGGGTGAAACAAGAAGGAAAGTTGTAGTACTTAGCGAGATGAAGATATTGATACCTTGCATGCCAACCAACCTGCCATGGTTTGGCCGGAAATTGCCTCGAAAGTTTTGGTCTGCGTCGGAGCTTGTGTACGGGGCTTCATGGTTCGACTTCCAAGATGCCAAGGCTATGGTTGAGTTCGTAGTGACAAGATAAAGACAATGGTGATGTCAAAATTGTGATTTGATGACGATTTTAGGATATGGGTTATAGGTGTGGCGCGGTGAAGGAGAAGAAGAAGAAAGAGAGAGAAAGTGAGGGAGAGAAAGATGAAGCTTAGAGGATGAAGATGATGGTGAAGTCCTCGTGATCGCTATGTGTATATATGTATGGGTGTGTGTGTGCGCTCTTGTTGGAGAGAAAAGGACCGAGAGGGAGAGAGATAGAAATGAAACAGAGAGGGAACTCGGGGAGAATGAGAGCAGAGAGAGAAAGTGTGAGAAGACTGCCACGTGGCAGCAAAAGAGAGGGGAACGGGGACAAAATTTGAAGGGTTGGCCCCTTGGGCACACCATTTAAGACCAAAACAATTTTTAAAGCAAGTTACTTTCAACTTAGTGAAAATACAATTTAAATTAGGGGTGAGTGTAACAATCTACCCCTTTAAAAGAATTTCGTCCTCGAAATTTAAAATCACTTGCTAAACTGAAATACTAAAAAATGGGAGGATGAATATATATAAATATGTATGTAACGAAGATATCAAGTCAGAGCAATGATTCTATCTTTCGTGCCTCCAGGCTCATACTTTCTTTCCCAGTCAATGTACAAGTAGGAAACATACTTTATAAAAATATAAAGTCGAAAACACATATTGACGTAAGGTCAAAAATAGGTACGTAAAATATGATAGTGTTAAAATAGGTATATACAAACATATAGGTTGAAAATTTGTGCTGAACTTAAAACTGAAAATAGAAATACATTCCCCAAAACATTTTTTATGTCGGAACAAAATATTGTATAGAAAAGTAAGTTAAAATACTCATACTAAAACCAAAACTGAAAATGAGAGTGGGTTTCGCCTAAGCATACGAAATATCATGCATTTCGAGAACATGAGTCTTTGGTTAAAGTCCCAAGAATAACAATATCGTGACAGCTACTGTAAACGAATCTTCTTGCCCACTTGCTTAACGAACCCAACGAATAATTTTTTGATACCACAGTCGGCCGCCCGTGATATCAATCACACATTTGTTTTCTTGGTAAACAAGCAGTAATTTCTTAAGGGTGCACAATTTCACACGTCATAAATTTGATCCTCTAAATACAAGCTTGCACAACTCCTCTATCAACCAACGTTGCTTGTAGAAAACTCTCGTACCATGTCGCAAAAAGTGCCATACTCAAACCGAACAAAACTAAAATTATCGTCGTAAAACTCTATCTTGCACCAAGCATACAATCCTCTCCAGTTCTTCCAAATGTGACCAACTACTCCAAAGTTTTGCCAACAAAGAACCCATTTGAAAATTGTACCTTGGGATTCAAGAGAATTGACTACCATGTTAATAGCAAACCCAAAAGCTCAAGCCAAGCAAGCATAAAACTAGAAGTCATCTTCCTCAACAAGTAGTATCTCTTGGGTGCTCAAACCACCTCTCGATTTTGCTTAGTTGTAGATTTCTAGTTGAACAAGGTCAAAGTTGGTGGAAAGAAGAACGACTCGTAAATGGTCAACCTAAAAACAAAAGAGAGTACACACCTTTCGATAGAACTGTAAAGATTATCCAATTCTCGCCTCGACCGTGCTGTAGTGCCATCCCAGAATGCACCAAACAGATCTACTAGAAGTGTTTTGACAACCACGTACTCACAAACAAAAGAGTCTTGGAGTGAAGTAGTGAAAATATGTGTTGAGACGACCACATAACGTTGGAAAAGAACCGATGTGATGCCTATGATTTATTGTAAGATGGTGATACAATCCGCTGACCTTCTGTACTAAAATTTTCAACCAACTCTTACTAAAGACTATTTAAATCTCATGCCCACGTGCTCTCGAACAGAAGGATCCTGGTGAGAGGTAGTGGAAAGTTGCGTTGAGGCAAACACATCACATCATTGAAAAGGTCTACCAAAGTAAGATATGATCGTTATGAATTGTAGCAAGGTAATGAATGGTGACAATTCAATTCAGCGTGAAGATAGTGATGTAATCAGCTGATCACTTACACTACAATCTTCACCAATCTCTTACCAAAAGACGGCTTAGCTTCACACCCACATGGAATTCTTTTTGGTAAGCTTGTGAAAAGGTTATGCTCCTAATGTTCCTGTCTGAATCGATGAGAATTGGGTGCACACTTCTGCGGTTTCGATCGATTGTGAATTCCTCACTGATGAAGCGAGAAACCATGTCGAGGATGCTAGAAGAACACTAAAAAATTTGAGGGTCAAAATAAGTCCATTAAATCTTGAGTACATGATATATAGTTGAGTAAGAAATCATGCCAAGAACAAACCTTTTTTTTTTTTGGTGTGGCGTTCTGGCATGATCCAGTTTTACATTGAGAATCAAACAAGCGAAGGAAGGTGAAAATGAAAAAATAGAAATTATTGTTTATGATTATTTGGCTAATCATCATAATAATAAGGTTGACGGGTTTCTTAGCCAAAAGGGAAACAGGTCTAAGCCCAAAGAATAGTTAAAAAACTGCTTATAAAATTTGATGAGGCCAAAGACATTTCGAAATTCAAAATACTTTGTGAGAGCTGTTTCGAAATTCATAATTTGTAGCGCCAAGATTTTTCCGTTTCCCAAGATTTTGATGTAGAGACGACTCCGTCCGCAAATCCTAGGGAACACATGTTGTAGAGTGGCATTGCCATTTCGGATCTACAACTGATCTTGACCAAACTTCCGCAAACTGAGATTTCTAAAACACGTCGCTTCCAAGTAACACCGACTCTGCCCGTCATTCCCAAGGAATGCACGTCGTAGAGTATCAATCAGATGTTGAAAGTCATCCAACAATTCAAACATGTCACCGATGAGGCACAATCCCGACATGAATTCTTGTATTTCAACAAGAATGTGATAATTCAAACAGACAAAGATTTGCACAACTGCGCCAAAGGGCACCAAATCCGAAAGTCGTGACATCCAAATGATGTCAAAACCGACACACTACTAGAGTAAGAGAAGATCCTAAGTATGCTCTGAACAAACCTGGCTATGATACCAATTTGACATGCCCTGATCCCGATATTCCACGAACACCAGGATAGGCACATGCTGGCCGACACCCAAGGGTGACGACAACCATTTATTGAATGCAAATGCTGAGAATAAGGAATACATAAGACTTATAAATATAAATGAATAATGAATATGCATTTAAGGAACGTGTTCAGAGCGTATGACTAATGAGAACACTGAAAGAAATAATATAAAATTGAATGAAACAAAGGATGGATCCTACACCGAGATGACTCAAAGATACCGATACAGAAATGCTTGGATGCCGGGATTGTATGCCTTGATTCTAAGTTCTGAAGGGGGCGCAAAACAAACATGAGTGGACCAAGTTGATATATATATATATATATATATAATAAAACAGTTATCAACATACTAAACCCCAAGTTTTGTGAAAATACATATATAATGATAAACATAGGTTTTCTAAAACCTAGCATGTCGTGCAATGTCTCAAATCATAACTTGTATATAATAATCACTAGTGAATTGTCCGATAACCCCCAGGCCCCATGCCGACTACCCATTTCTGAGCAGACAGTAAAAGGAAAATACACTTCAGGCCCCATGCCAGCTCCCCGTCCTTGTGCTAAATAGCTAGAGGAAACACACTCCAGGCCCTATGCCAACACCAAACCATTGCCCGGGACGGACCGGAATCTATACCTACGTCTCGTAGCGGAAGGGACCACTAGGTAAGTACAAAACCATTGAACATATATATATTGAAAAGCAACTTCATAGTATAAAGTCATCCATCATCTATACTATAAAGAGGTGTTCAAAACATGTTCTAAATATCATATCATCATCCATCAGATATTCTATAAGAACACGGGTTATAGGAAAAATAATAATAATTCAAAATAGCCTCAGTATGCATGTTATCTCACAAAACGTTTCATAGAACATAATCATTAAATCATGCTTTTCATGTATGCATTTCTATATTCAAAACATGCATTTTTAGAAGGGGTCCACTCACAGATACTTAGTTGCCGAAGAGCCACGCAAACTTGCAACCACAGAAACGTCACAAATATTGCCCCTAAGCACATAAGTGGTCAAATTAATAAAATTCTATTATAACAATTGAATTTGGGAAAACGGATGTCGGAAACGGATTCAGGACGTCGAATAACCCTAAGAAGGGTCTCGATTAAATTTCGTAACCGTCAATAGAATATTCCTCGAATATTCCCTGATGGAATATTCCCTAATGAAATATTGCCTAGTGGAATATTCCCCATAAAGGGTTTGGACAAGTTAGGGTTAAGGGTAATGGGGTTTAAAGGGTTGGCTTAGGATGCACGGGCCTAAGGCTGTAAAGGAAAATGGCCTAAAGGCGTTTTGGGTTTTTAAAAAGAAATGGGTTTAAGGAAAAATGGGTTAGGCTTTAAAATAAATGGGTTGGGGTTTTAAGGAGGACGGGCTGAAGGCCCTAATTTAAAATGGCCCAAGGGCCTTTTACATTAAAACAATAAAAAAAATAAATAATAAAAACTGAAATGGGTTTTGAGTTGGGCTTGGTAGGAAAGGCCCAAAGGACTTGGGATTTCTGGGTTGCCGGATTCAAAGGAAGGAGAAGACCTGATTTCGGCCGGAAAGCTACGCCAAATTTAAACGGCCATAACTTTGTCAATACTCAACGAAATTGAGTGATTCAAAAAGGAAAGTTGTAGTACTTAGCGAGATGAAGAGATTGATACCTTGCAAGGTGGCTAACTCGCTGTGGTTTGGCCGTAAATTAGCTCGGAATCAACGGTCTGAGCTCGTGTTTGGTGCTTCATCGTTCGACTTCCAAGATGCCAAGACTATGGTTGAGTTCGTAGTGACGAGATAAAGACGGTGGTGATGTAGAAATTGTGATTTGATGATGATTTTGGGATATGGATTATAGGTGTGGCACGGTGAAGGTGAATAAGAGAGAGAGAAAGTGAGGGAGAGAAAGATGAAGCTTAGAGGATGAAGATGATGGTGAAGTCCTTGTGATGGTTGTGTGCATATATATATGTGTGTGTGTGTGTGCTCTTGTCAGAGAGAAGAACACCGAGAGGGAGAGATATAGAAATGAAACAGAGAGGTAACTCGGGGAGAATGCGAGCAGAGAAAGAGTGTGTGTGAGTAGACTGCCACGTGGCAGCTAAGGAGAGTGGACCGGGGACAAAATTTCAAGGGTGGGCCCCTTGGGCACACCATTTAAGATCAAAACAATTTTAAAAGTAAGATAATCTCAAATTTAGTGAAAATACAATTTAAATTAGGGGTGGGTGTAACATACGGTGGCATCTGATGCCAACGTACCAAAGACATGTGCATAGTTGTGTTTTATTCTGTATTGGCATGTAAGAGCCTGGCCATTTATTTGGATTATGGAATTTGCCTAGCGTTTTTTTGCTTCAACAGTTTTATTTTCTCTTTACCTTTAAGTTTTATTTGCTATGTACCTTGAGAGGCAACGTAGCAGTTACATGCGGAAAGAAGTGGAAATATGTGGGTTAATTTTCAAGTTTTAATTCAATGGCTGAGTAATTATTGTCACAATAACAGTAAAAATAGTTTCTGGTGCACTTCAGATCTCTATATATGCACTGCATTATATATCACGTTTATTGTATATGTAGAAATTATTGGAAAATGTAAAGATTTTTACAAATTATCCCCTTCGTCACCATTTTGTGGAAAATCGTTAAGTATGAACATGTTAGATACGTGTAACTCGATTGGTGAAATAATCTCTCTCCAAAAAAGCATAGTTTTTACAAAAGGCTATTAAAATTTAAGGGCCCCAAAAAAAATGAGGACGCTGTGCGGTCGCAAACTTCACATATCCTTAGGACCAGCCATTAGAGAGATAAAGATGGGATATGTTAGGTTTTACGGCTCAAAATTAGGATGATGCAAATAATTAGGTTTGTATTACCTATTTGGTTTTGGTGTCCTATTTCGGTTTAGATTTTGACTTCTTAGTTGGTTTCCTTGGTGGAGAGATTTTGTTAATTACCTATTTGATTAGGATTTAGATTTACTTCCTATTAGGAATCTTATTGTAACATGAGACCTATGCACTATAAATAGGACCTTAGGGTTAGTGTATTTTGATGTGGCTCATTCGTGTGACAATTTAGTGAGAGTCAATTTGTGAGATTGTGAGTTAAAGAGCAATTTGGGAGAATCTTCTCCATTAGTTTTGGGTTCTCTACTCGTTTGGTTTAGGGTTTGTAATTTATGGGATTTGGGTTGTGAGAGTTTAAATACTCTTTTGTAATCTCCGTTTGTTTAGTGAAATTGCTCGCCATGCTTTGCTCGTGGATTTAGGCTTTATGCCGAACCACGTAAATCTCTTGTGTTAGTTTGAGATTGCTTGTTTTAGCTTTCACCTACGACGTTGATATTGGTACTTTGTTATAATTCGCTTCCGTTTGTGCATAAAAGTACAACAAGATATAGTTCACCCGGTTACACTCAAGAATCTGCCAAAGTAAGGGCATCTCTTGCCAAGGCCAAGTCTCAATAAAGATTTGGCAAAAGCTTCGAGTGGTATATATTTTATTCATAGAGGATTAAAAATTGGGATAAGTTGATAACAATACACGTGTTTGATGAAGCACAAAGCCACTCATTTGATGTAATAGCTTTTGGAATACTTATTGTATTAAACTTTTATATGTTTAATGAAGGGCAAAGCTTATTGTTAATCACTATTTATTGTATCATGTGTTTAAGCAATAAGGGAATCCAAGGAATGTATTTGATCTAAGAGATAAGTGGTTTAAGTAAGTTAGATTAACGAGACCTTTCTCTTATGTTCATTCCTAAAACGTTCCTAGCCATAGGATTGCCAATTGGGCATTGACAATCCGCTAAGGTTAGTATGTGTTATGTCGACTCAAGCGTGAGTATGACTAGTCTCAAGTCATTTAGTGTTGGACACTAAGACAAACACATAGGTGCTCGAAAGAGTAATCGAGTACACTGAACAACGATCAAAATTGAGTTCAAACACACATGTCATGTAAGAACTCAAGATTTGCAATATGCAAAGTAGTCCTTTGACCTGAGGCATCATAGATGTCTAATGGTTAGGTCCTTGATCTTTGATTATGTCAAAGGCATTCCATTGGAGTGTCCACGGCATTGTTGTGGTCAAGCTACCTAGTCATGTAGGCATATGAATGCATAACAAGGGATCTCTAACCTTCCATGGTGGAAGGAGAATACTCTAAGATATGAATCGAGAGTCTTTGGCCAAAGCATATGAATATGACTTAGGAAGTTTGTTCCAAATCATATTCAATTGAATCATATAGATAAGTATCACATTGGATAGTAGACATGAAACAAACTATCACTTAAACAATGTGATTAAGAGTATTGTATTAGAGAAGGACCGTATTGCATTGTAGTTGTAACTGGATAGGTTCTCCAACCACTTCTACTTAGCTTGGGTAACCATGATATGCTGCTAGGTGTCACTCATGGTTTGTGGAAGCTCTAAAGATTAGCAAACACTAATTTTAAGGGAGAATTGAAATGTGGTTTCAATTCACAATCGATCGTTAAGAGTAACAATCGCCCACTACCTCGCTAAATGGAACCTAATGGATCGTACACCGAGTAAGGATGTATGTGAAGAAATTAAATGAAATGGATAAGCAATTAAATGGTTTAATTGAAGAATGGTCAAGGTTAATTAATTAGTTAATTAATTATACGAAATGTTCGTATTGGGCTTAAATGTTGGTTTTGGGTTTCGGGGCCCAAAAACGTTTTGGTCCACAAGGCCTATTATGTTTAAGTTGTATGACAACTAAAACAAAATGGGCAAATAGCCCAATAACATTAATATGGCCGGCCATTAGGGTGGATGATGCAAACTTGGATTAATTACAAGTTTGCCACTCACTTGTAATGAAGTATAAAAGCAACTTTATAGCTTTATTTTCATTAAGGGTTTTCTTGAAGAAATTGGGTGAAACATTTTCTCTCCTTTTTCTCTAAAGAGGCCGGCCACTTAGGGGAGGGACATCTAGCAATCTCTTCTTCCCTAAGTCATCCATATCATCCTCACAAGATACATCCTTGGTGAAGAGACTTAGACTTAGAGACATCAAGCTTTTGATGTTTTGGAGAACAAATCCTCATTTCCTCAAATCTTCAAAGGAGCACTAAAGGGAGGAAAACACAAGGAAGATCCAATGAGCAAGGAGGTGACTTGAAGGCCCTCCACTTGGGTGAATCCCTTGTGTAATCAAGGATGAGCTTCAAGGGTAAAGAATCTCTAAATCCTTTCTTCTCTTTAAGTTTGTTAAAGAGTTTAATGGTTCACAATATACTAGGCTTTGAAAGTCATGGGTTTTATGAATTGTTTTTGAATGCATGCCTACTTTAATGTGTTAATAGTTTGCATGTGTATTCAAATTTTCTTACTTGTTCTTAGCTAGGACAAAATTTTTCCTTCACTAAAGAGAAGGGACCGGGGACAAAATTTCTAGGGTGGGCCCTTTGGGCGCACCATTTAAGACCAAAACAATTTTAAAAGCAAGATACTCTCAAACATAGTGAAAATACAATTTAAATTAGGGGTGGGTGTAACAATCTACCCCCTTAAAAGAATTTCATCCTCGAAATTTAAAATCACTTACAAAACTAAAATACTCAAAAATAGGAAGATGAATATATATAAATATGTATGTAATGAAGAAATCAAGTTAGAGCGGTTGCACAAAAGGGAAAATGTCATCCCGTCATGATCAGGTTGCAATGATTCTATCTTTCGTGCGTGCAAGCTCATACTTTCTTTCCCAATCAATGTACAAGTAGGAAACATACTTTATAAAAATATAAAGTCGAAAACACATATTGACGTAAGGTCAAAAATAGGTACGTAAAATACGATAGTGTTAAAATAGGTATATACTAACATATAGGTCGAAAATTTGTGCTGAACTTAAAACTGAAAACAGAAATACTTTCCCCAAAACATTTTTTAATGTCAGAACAAAATATTGTATAGAAAAGTAAGTTAAAATACTCATACTAAAACCAAAACTGAAAATGATAGTACGTCTCGCCTAAGCATAAGAAACGTCACGCACTTCGAGAACATGAGTCTTTGGTTAAAGTCCCAAGAATAACAATATCGTGACAACTACCATAAACGAATCTTCTTGCCCACTTGCTTAACGAACCCAACGAATAAGTTTTTGATACCACTGTCGGCCGCCCGCGATATCGATCACACATTTGTTGTCTCGGTAAACAAGCAGTAATTTCTTAAGGGTGCACAATTTCACACGTCATAAATTTGATCCTCCAAATACAAGCTCACACAACTCCTCTATCAACCAGTGTTGCTTGTAGAAAACTCTCGTACCATGTCACAAAAAGTGCCATACTCAAACCGAACAAAATAGAAACTATCGTCGTAAAACTCTATCCAGCACTAAGCATACAATCCTACTCAGTTCTTCCAAATATGACCAACTACTCCAACGTTTTTCCAACAAAGAACCCATTTGAAATTGTATCTTGGGATTCAATAGAATTGACTACCATGTTAATAGCAAACCTAAAACCTCGAGCCAAGCAAGCAGAAAACCAGAAGTCGTCTTCCTCAACAAGCAGTATCTCTTGGGAACTGTTGTAGTGCTCAAGCCACCTCTCCATTTTGCTTAGTTGCAGATTTCTAGTCAAACAAGGCCAAAGTTGGTGGAAAGAAGAACGACTCACAAATGGTCAACCTAAAAACAAAATAGAGTACACACCTTTCGAGAGAATTGTAAAGATTATCCAATTCTCGCCTCGACCGTGTTGTAGTGCTATCCCAGAATGCACCAAACAGATCTACTAGAAGTGTTTCGACAACCACGTACTCACAAACAAAAGAGTCTTTGAGTGAAGTAGTGAAAATATGTGTTGAGACGACCACATAACGTTGGAAAAGAACCGATGTGATGCCTATAAATTATAGTAAAATGGTGATACAATTTGCTGACCTTCTGTACTAAAACTTTCAACCAACTCATACTAAAAGACCGCTTAAATCTCATGCCTACGTGCTCTCGAACCGAAGGATCCTAGTGAGAGGTAGTGGAAAGTTGCGTTGAGGCGAACACATCACATCATTGAAAAGGTCTACCAGAGTAAGATATGATGGTTATGAATTGTAGCAAGATAATGAGTGGTGACAATTCAATTTAGTGTGAAGATAGTGATGCAATCAGCTGATCACTTACACTACAATTTTCACCAATCTCTTACCAAAAGACGGCTTAACTTCACACCCACATGGAATTCTTTTTGGTAAGCTTGTGAAAAGGTTATGCTCCTAATGTTCATGTCTGAATCGATGAGAATTAGGCGCACACTTCCACCGAATCGATCGATTGTGAATTCCTCACTGATTAAGCGAGAAACCATGTCGAATATGCTAAAAGAACACTAAAAAATTTGAGGGTCAAAATAAGTCCATTAAATCTAGGGTACAAGATATCTAGTTGAGTATGAAATCATGCCGAGAACAAACCTTTTTTTTTTTTTTGGTGTGGCGTTCCGACATGATCCAGTTTTACATTGAGAATCAAACAAGCGAAGGAAGGTGAAAATGCAGAAATAGAAATCACTGTTTATGATTATTTGGCTAATCATCACAATAAGGTTGACGGGTTTCTTAGCCAAAAGGGAAACAGGTCTAAGCTCAAAGAATAGTTAAAAAAACTGCTTATAAGATTTGACGAGGCCAAAGACATTTTCAAATTCACAATACTTTGTGAGAGCTGTTTCAAAGTTCAAAAATTAAACATAGAACCTTTGAAACAACAAAATGACAAAGAAGAAAGATACAAAACAACATGTGCATGCATGCAGTGACACGATTGGCTACCTTAAAGTGATGCCTTTAAGGAAACCAAAGTTCAATGAGTCTAGAGAAGTTCAAAGTAAAGCTCGATCTTCGTACAATGATGAATATGGTAGAACCTCAAGCCATTACACTGAAAATTGCAAGGCTGAATAGTTAACGAAAAAGAGCACTAATCAGTTGGGCTACAAACAAGAGGCTAAGTTCACCTCTACCGAAAAGTTCGTGGACAAGGTGCTGGGGTAATACCACCGAGTATTAGACGTAGGTGAAGTTCAAGAAGTCTGTTTATCCAAACAAGACTGGATCTTCATCATCCAAGTCCAACTACCACAATAATAAGAATCCCAACTCCATTTTGGGAAATTATTGACAATATCGTCTGCTACCAAGGAGTTTCACAAGATTTTGATGTAGAGACGACTCCGTCCGTAAATCCTAGGGAACACATGTTGCAAAGTGGCATCGCCATTTCGGATCTACAACTGATCTTGACCAAACTTTCGCAAACTAAGATTTCTAAAACACGTCGCTTCCAAGTAACACCGACTATGCCTGTCATTCCCAGGGAACGCATGTCGTAGAGTATCGATCAGATGTTGAAAGTCGTTCAACAATTCAAACATGTCACCGATGAGGCACAATCCCAACACAAATTCTTGTATTTCAACCTGGCTTTGATACCAATCTAACACGCCCCGATCCTGATATTCCACGAACACAAGGATAGGCACGTGCTGGCCGACACCCGAGGGTGACGACAACCATTTATTGAATGTAAATGCTAAGAATAAGGAATAAATAAGACTTATAAATATAAATAAATAAGACTTATAAACATTCAGGACGTTGAATTACCCTAAGGAGGGTCTCGATTAAATTTCGTATACGTCAATAGAATATTCCTAGAATATTCCCTGAAGGAATATTCCCTAATGAAATAATCCCTAGTGGAATATTCCTCATAAAGGGTTTGGACAAGTTAGGGTTAAGGGTAATGGGGTTTAAAGGGTTGGCTTAGGATGCACAGGCCTAAGGCTGTAAAGGAAAATGGCCTAAAGGCCTTATGGGTTTTTAAAAAGAAATGGGTTTAAGGGAAAATGGGTTAGGCTTTAAAATAAATGGGTTGGGGTTTTAAGGAGGACGGGGCAAAGGCCCTGATTTAAAATGGCCCTAGCGCCTTTTACATTAAAACAATAAATAAAAGAAATAATAAAAACTGAAATGGGTTTTGGGTTGGGCTCGGTAGGAAAGGCCCAAAAGCCTTGGGATTTCTAGGTTGCCGGATTCAAAGGAAGGAGAATGCCTTATTTCGACCGGAAAGCTACACCAAATTTAAATGGCCATAACTTTGTCAATACTCAACGAAATCGAGTGATTCAAAAAGGAAAGTTGTAGTCCTTAGCGAGACGAAGAGATTGATACCTTGCACGCTGGCCAACTCGTCGTTGTTTGGTCGAAAATTACCTCGACATCATCGGTCTGAGCTCGTGTACGGGGCTTCATGGTTCGACTTCCAAGATGCTAAGACTATGGTTGAGTTCGTAGTGACGAGATAAAGACGATGGTGATGTCGAAATTATGATTTGATGAGGATTTTAGGATATGGGTTATAGGTGTGACACGGTCAAGGAGAATAAGAGAGAGAGAAAGTGAGGGAGAGAAAGATGAAGCTTAGAGGATGAAGATGATGGTGAAATCCTCGTGGTGGTTGTGTGTATATATGTATGGGTGTGTGTGTGCTCTTGTCGGAGAGAAGAGCACCGAGAGGGAGAGAGATAGAATGAAACATAAAGGGAACTCAGGGAGAATTAGAGCATAGAGAGAGTGTGAGAAGACCGCCACGTGGCAGCTAAGGACCAGCCCTTAGAAAGATAAAGAGGGGATATGTCGGGTTTAACGGCTCAAAATTAGGATGATGCAAAGAATTAGGTTTATATTACCTATTTGGTTTTGGTGTCCTATTTCGGTTTGGATTTTGACTTCTTAGTTGGTTTCCTTGGTGGAGAGATTTTGTTAATTATCTATTTGATTAGGATTTAGATTTACTTCCTATTAGGAATATTATTGTAACCTAAGACCTATGCACTATAAATTGGACCTTAGGGTTTGTGTATTTTGATGTGGCTCATTCGTGTGACAATTTAGTGAGAGTCAATTTGTGAGTTTGTGAGTTAGAGAGCAATTTGGGAGAATCTTCTCCGTTAGTTTTGGGTTCTCTACTCGTTTGGTTTAGGGTTTGTAATTAGTGGAATTTGGGTTGTGAGAGTTTAAATACTATTCTGTAATCTTCGTTTGTTTAGTGAAATTGCTCGTCGTGCTTTGCTCGTGGACTTAGGCTTTACGCCGAACCACGTAAATCTCTTGTATTAGTTTGAGATTGCTTGTTTTAGTTTTCACATACGACGTTGATATTGGTACTTTGTTATAATTCGCTTCCATTTGCGCATAAAAGTACAACAGGATATAGTTCACCTGGTTACACCTAAGAATCTGCAAAGTAAGGGCATCGCTTGCCAAGGCCAAGTTTCAATAAAGATTAGGCAAAAGCTTCGAGTGGTATGTATTTTATTCATAAAGGATTAAAAATTGTGATAAGTTGATAACAGTACACGTGTTTGACACTATATCATTGTTAACTCATCCAGTCATACAGGAAAGAAAAAATAAACTTACAAGCATCCTCTTCCGGGGTAAATTTATGACCAACAAATTCTTCAAGTCATGCAATATAACCCGCATATCACGGTAGCATCAATCTGAAAGCATGGCAAGATGGAAATACTAACAGGCGACTGCAAGATCACTTCCTCCAAAAATGAATTCACTCAGTTCCAACTTCTTGAAATTTGACACGTTTACCATGCACCTCCAGCATACATGTAAACTCTGCTATCCTCCAAATTACACTTTGACACCAACGTATCCTTGAAAGGCCTAAATTAACGTTCTAAGCGATCCCCTCATCCTCATTCGACACCAATGTATCTTTCCTCCTTTACCATTTTTTACACTTTTTGTTTGTTCTCGTTTGCCCATGGTTCTAGTGTTAGAGTAAACATAAACCAAGAACGAGTTATATGAACTACTATTATCAAAGCACAAGTCATTGTTCATTAAACTAATGTATGGAGAAAACCGTACGTACAAATGAACCCGTAGAAGCAACCATATTCGAATTCAGCAATAAGACCGCAGTGTGCCTTCTCCTCTCTTCAGTAATCAAAGCTCTTAACTAATAATAGGTCTTAGTCCTGATAATAAAGTGTACAAACTGCGAGAGCAGAGACCACTATATATACAACATAATCCTAGCCAAATTCTATAAGGATTTCCCTATTAAAATCCATATAGAAAACTGATTCCAATCCAACATTGGTTTAGTATCTCTGTTCCTTAAGCATTCCAGAACAATATGGATTACAAATCCATTCCCAATGAGACTTCCTATTAAATCTTGAATTCAAAAACTAAATACAGACTCATACCAATGCTCATATTCTTACATCTAGTTCTTGTCATGCAATGTTCTGAGTGAGCGAGAACCCATTGTAAAGAGAGAATATGCGTTATAACTTCGTTATATCTCGTTTGTGCCTACAAGACTACAATGTCCCCTTATTCACATGAGTAGTATTTTAGACACAAGATAGAACTCTAGTGACAACATATTGTCTCTGTTGTAACCGAGTCTCATCATAATTTTGTTGTATAATACTCTTATTCTATATACTCGTAATCCAATTATATTTTAACACATGTTTTCTTGTGTTAAACAATAACAAATATGTTTTTTTGTTTTTTTGTTTTTGTACTTTAAAAAACAAGTAACATGTGCCAGCTTTTGATTCGACCAAATCAGAAAATGAGTACAACTTGACTTAAATATTATGCAATTCTGTGTACACTAATATTCCAAATTCAACGAAGCACCACTATATGCCAAAATTAAAACACATAACGTGTATTATCAGTATTACAACGTGAAAAACTTAAAACACATTCAAAATGCGTTGTTGTTTTGATACAGACAGTGTTGCGTTCTCGGTCTTTATATATGTTTCTTCCCAACCAGTGGCGAAGCCACGTGAGGGCGAGGAGTGGCGGCCGCCACTCCCCTCGCCGGAAATGAAGCCCAGGAGCGAGTACCCGCCCCTCCTCTCGCCGGAAATGAAGCCATGTTTTTTGCTGCAGCTGCACAAACCCTGTGCGTGCAGCGGCGAAGCTGTTAAGGCCCGGGAGGGGTCCGCCCCTCCTCTCACAGGAAAACATGCCCAGAAATCATGGTTTTCTGCCTCATAGCACCTCTGGTTTCGCCGAATTGCAGCTCACAATTGCTACAACTGCAGCAGTTCTTCATGGCTGCGCAGGGAAGGGAAAACTTGAAAAAAAAAAATTAATATTAAAATAAGTGAAACGGTGTGTTTGGGCATTTGGGCTTAATTTGAAAAACAAATATTAAAATATGATGGGAGGACCACTTGTCCCCATTACCTCTCTCGGCTTCATCCCCCAAAGTTTTCCTTTTTTTTATGCATGTATGTATGGATGGACCTGTTGGGCAATGCCATTGGAATGGCTAAAGAGCACTTATAGTTACATCTGCCATAAAAATTTACATCTTTCTAAGTTCTCGAAGTGCTTTTTGTCAGATTATTCTTCAGGAAGTCTTTCACGAAGAAGCATTTAGATATTGAATAAACTAATGAATGCACTTTTAGGCTTTTAGCGTAAACACACTTATAAATGAGCATAACTACTTTTTACATAGTTCAATCACCAACAAGTCGTATATCGCTAGACTTATGTTGACAAATTAAATCCAAATCAAACGTTTAAAAAAGAATCAACTTAATCAATGATCTAAATTTAAATTATGACAACACATTTTTTTGTGGTTTGTTAACCCATTTTTCTCTTCTCTTTTCTTTTATTTATTTATTATTCTTGTATGTATTTTTTTCCCTTTTTTTAAAACCCCAACGTATTTATCTTAAACTCTCACATTATCTATAAATGTTGTATTAATTTTTTTAAAATAATGTAAATATCGTGTAATGCTTATTTTACAATAAAAGACATTTAAATCCATCTAGGTTCCTACCTAAATCTCGCCTAAGCGCCTAATTGGTAGGCCCCAGTCCGCTGCCTGACTAGTGCCTAATGTTTTTTAGAATCTAATTCTTACCAATTTAAGCTTCTTACATGCCTTTGATCTTACCGCTTACAACCGATTTGGTGGATAGACTGTTTTCTGTTATGAATATTGATTCAAAACTTTGCCCTCTCCAATGTGAAGACAACCGTTTTGATTGAACCTTACACTCTTTTGAATTTAGCCCCTCCCCTCGGCAAATCCTGGCTTCGCCACTGTTCCCAACATGATAGTACATCATGAATGCTCACCGAAAGTGTGTTTCTGGTGCTGCATTGAGTGGACTTCAATTATACCGCCATTTCAAATCCATTGGATTATCACATTGGAATTCATTCAGAGATGACGTAACATTATGATTACCACATGATCATCGCTTAATACATTTTAATTAGCATTAACCTTTAGATAATTAAATTAAAAAAAGTTAAACAATCTAGGGTTGGAAACTTGTTTTCCTTTTTGGAGCCTACGTTGAATGCCTTCCCTACATGGGCTAAATCCTTTTTCCTTGTCTTGCTTGGCCTTTTAAGTACACAAAATAGTTTTACAGACTTCAGCTTTCATAAACAAATTTGGTAGAATAAGTCGCAACAAGACTACAAGAAAGATTCTGCCATAATATCAAAATCGGATAATATTATACCGACAACATCCGTGATTATGTTTGTTTAAAAAATTTAACCCTGTTAGCAAAAAATCGAATCGATGGCTAGAATGTCAAGTTAATTAAATACGAATTCATAAGATAAACCTATATGAAATGTTATGCTTTAGTCATAGATGTCCGTGCTTACTACACTACAGGAAGTAGGATGCTTTTTCTTTCAGTTTTCAATAAGGTTTGTTATACAATACACATATTACAGCCCAAAGGTTTTCTGAAAGACCCTTATTCTCGTTATAGATATAAACAAAGTACGTGAGAGTTGCTACATAAAAATGTTTTGAAAGACCCTTCATCCATCTAAATCACTTATTACCATCCCGACACCGAAGAATTCTCGAGCAACCGCGGTTATAAGGGTTCGCGGGTTGGCGTGGACCTTGGGCGGTAGCATTACAACCTCGATGTGGCCCGCCTGGTCTTTTGCATGGGTCGAGGACTCCGGGGTCACCTTTGACTTCGGAGTTTAGCACCACCATGCTAACGAGGAGCAAGTAGAGGATGAATGATTTCATGTTTGAAATGCCCATCAGTATTATTCGTAAATGTATCTCTAATAGTTTGTATTTGTGTTCACTATTGGCAGAAGACTGTCAATTTATATCAATTTTCGCCATGGTTCAGTTAGAAACAATGGGTTTTAATGGATATTTGTGTTTGTTTTTATGGTTTTATTTGTTGTTGATCTTGAGAGGTATATGCAGCAGTTACATAACACACTGCTATATAATGGCCATTGGTTAAACGTCAAGGGTTGAGCATTTATCTCTGTGTCAACGATATGGTGGAAGCATACAATACACGTCAATTACACGTAAAATCTCAATTCCGAACAAAAAAAATCTCAATTAAAGGAGGATTACAATATTGAGAAATATTTTTTTATAACTACTAATGACTTGTTAGGAAGTGCTTTTAAAATGACAAAGTGCTTTTAGAGAAAATGTTTTTAGTTTGTTACAGGCAAGGAAGAAAATATCAGTAATATCGGAAATATCGGTAGTCCGAAAACACGGAAATATCGATGGAAATATCGGTAAAATATCGATATCGATAAAAATTACATGGAAACCACGGAAATTGTAAGAAAAACTTGGAAATTTTTATTGAAACTTTGTAGAATGTTTATTTAGTCAATTATCTATTAGTTTATCACAAAAAATTGGATGGAAATGCATTGCATGATGGATTTAACATTATCAAGTTGATTATATAGCGATCTGACAAACATTGTGAATGTAGAAAATATGTAGTAATTAATGAAAGAAGTCTAAACACACCATAATCATTTATATATAATGAATTAGTACATTGTGAGTATATTCATGAGGTGAGTCAGATGGGGTCACTCAACCACAGAGGCACACACACACACAGACATGCCATCACACACGCACACAACACACGCACACATATCTCACACGCATACGGCTCTCTCTCTCTCTCTCTCTCTCTCTCTCTCTCTCTCTCTCTCATTCTCGATCCTTCTCTCTTCTTCTCTGAGTCTGAGGCGTCGGACCTCTCTTCTCCCCCTTCTCCATTCGACCCACACACACACAGATCTCCCCCTTCTCGATCCTTCTCTCTTCTTCTCTGAGACCCTCGATCCTTCTCTCTTCTTCTCTGAGGCCTGACCTCTCTTTTCCCCTTTCTCCATTCGACCCACACACACACAGATCTCCCCCTTCTCCCACTCTCTCGATCCTTCGCCCACTCTCTCGATCCTTCGCTGCCGTTGATCGTGGCTCTGGCAAAGTCGGACTTGGCTCAGTCGTCTCTGGTGGTGCGCCGCTGAGCAAGGAGTTGGCCCAGTCATCGATTTTTCAGGTGAGATTCCATTGAAACCCTAAGCCCTAAACTGACATCACATATGTTGAATCGTTGATGCATGCGTGAAATTTGAAGCTTATATGTGAAATTGAAGTTAAAAATCATGTTTTTGCAAGGTTTTTGGGACGAAATCGGCTCGGGAATAGGCACACCATCTCCGGCGTTCTTCTCCGGCGTTCGATATCGGAGTCCGATTGCATCGTTCAACAAAATATCTCGATATCGATAATATCGCGATATTTTGACGAAAACCACACGGATACCTATTTAAATATCCATTCCCCGAAAATCGATATTATCGGCGATATTTCACCGATAATATCGATATTTAAATCCTTGGTTACAGGAAGCACTTCAAGTGTTTTTCAAGGATTCACTTTCATTTTTACAAAAAATTGGTTCCAAAAACATTTTCACCAAAAACACTTTCAGCCATTTTAAAAGCACTTCCAAACAAACCCTAAATTTATAGTAGGATTTTCCGAACCAAACAAAGTCAAGTGTGATATCGTTCTAGAATACTGTAATTGAAATCGAAAAAGTATAAAAGGAAAGGAAATTATTGTTAGCACTCCAAAAATCTCATTCTACACCTTTCATAAGTGTATTTTTCTTTCTAAATAAAAAGTTTGGATATCAAAACTAGATTTTTTGAGTGCCAATAACAAGTATCGAAAAGGAATTGTGGTAGAAATTACAATAGGCTATAATTATTAAATAAATAATAATAAAAAACACAATCATGATTAAATAAAGGTGTGTAGGATTAAAAAAAATGTATTTTATTATTTCTCTATTGAAAATTGGGTCAATTCCTGAAATTGTCATAATATGTGTCTCCTTCTTCATGTTCAACAAACGAAAGGACTACTACGGTGTTACACCCACCCTTAATTTAAATTGTATTTTCACTAAGTTTGAGATTATCTTGCTTTTAAAATTGTTTTGGTCTTCAAGGGTGGGTCTAATCTGACACGCCCTGATTCTGATATTCCACGAACACCAAGATAAGCACGTGCTGACGGACACCTAAGGGTGACGACAGCCATTTATTGAATGCAAATGTTGAGAATATGGAATAAATAAGACTTATAAATATGAATGAATAATGAATATGCATTTAAGGAACATGTTCAGAGCATACGACTAACGAGAATACTGAAAGAAATAATATAAAATTGAATGAAACAAAGGATGGATCTACACCGAGAGGACTCGAAGATACTGATACGGAAGTGCCTGGATGCTAGGATTGTATGTCCCGATTCTAAGTCTTGAAGGGGGTGCGAAACAAACATGAGTGGACCAAGTTGATATATATATATATATATATATAATAATAAAACATTTAGCAACATACTAACTCCCAAGTTTTATGAAAACACATATATAATGATAAACATAGGTTTTCTGAAACCTAGCATGCCGTGCAATGTCTTAAATCATAACTTGTATATAATAATTACTAGTGAATTGTCTGATAACCCCCAGGCCCCCTATTGGCTCCCCATTTTTTAGCAGACAATCAGAGGAAAATACACTTCAGGCCTCATGCCAGCTCCCCGTCCATGTGCTAAATAGCCAGAGAAAACACACTCCAGGCCCTATGCCAACACCAAAGCGTCGCCTGAGATGGACCCTTGAACATATATATATTGAAAAGCAACTTCATAGTATAAAGGCATCCATCATCTATATTATAAAGAGGTGTTCGAAACATGTTCTAAATATCATATCATCATCCATCAGATATTCTATAAGAACATGAGTTATAGGAAAAATAGTAATAATTCAAAATAGCCTCAGTAAGCATATTATCTCACAAAACGTTTCGTAGAACATAATCATTAAATCATGCTTTTCATGTATGCATTTCTATATTCAAAACATGCCTTTTTAGATGGGGTCCACTCATAGATACTTAGCCGCCGAAGAACCATGCAAACTAGCAACCACGAAAACGTCACAAATATTGCATCTAAGCACATAAATTGTCCAATTCATAAAACTCTATTATAACAATTGAATTTGGAAAAACAGACGTCGGAAACGGGTTCTGGACGTCGAATTACCCTAAGAAGGGTCTCGGTTAAATTTCATAAACGTCAATAGAATATTCCTAGAATATTCCAAGAGGGAATATTCCTTCATAAAGGGTTTGGACACGTTAGGGTTAAAGGTAATGGGGTTTAAAGGATTGGTTTAGGATGCACGGGCCTAAGGCTCTAAAGGAAAATGGCCTAAAGGCCTTTTGGGTTTTTAAAAAGAAATGAGTTTAAGAGAAAATGCGTTGGGCTTTAAAATAAATGGGTTGGGGTTTTAAAGAGGACGGGCCGAAGACCCTGATTTAAAATGGCCCAAGGGCCTTTTACATTAAAACAATAAATAAAATAAATAATAAAAACTGAAATGGGTTTTGGGTTGAGCTCGGCAGGAAAGGCCCAAAGGCCTTGGGATTTCTGGGTTGCCGGATTCAAAGGAAGGAGAATGCCTGATTTCGGCCAGAAAGCTACACCAAATTTAAACAGCCATAACTTTGTCAATACTCAACGAAATCGAGTAATTCAAAAAGGAAAGTTGTGGTACTTAGGGAGAGGAAGAGATTGATACCTTGCACGTTGGCCAACTCGCCGTGGTTTGGCAAAAAATTGCCTCAAAATCACCTGTCCGAGCTCGTGTATGGGGCTTCATGGTTCGACTTCCAAGATGCCAAGACTATGGTTGAGTTTGTAGCGACGAGATAAAGACGATGGTGATGTCGAAATTGTGATTTGATAATGATTTTAGGATATGGGTTATAGGTGTGGCACGGTGATGGAGAAGAAGAGAGAGAAAAGGTGAGGGAGAGAAAGATGAAGCTTAGAGGATGAAGATGATGGTGAAGTCCTCGTGATGGTTATGTGTGTATATGTATGGGTGTGTGTGTGCTCTTGTCGGAGAGAAGAGCACCGAGAGGGAGAGAGATAGAAATGAAACAGAGAGGGAACTTGGGGAGAATGAGAGTAGGGAGAGAGAGTGTGAGAAGACTGCCACGTGGCAGCTAAGGAGAGGGGACCAGGGACAAAATTTCAAGGGTGGGCCCTTTGGGCACACCATTTAAAACCAAAACAATTTTAAAAGTAAGTTAATCTCAAACTTAATGAAAATACAATTTAAATTAGGGGTGGGTGTAACATACGGTGGCATCTGATGCCAACATAACAAAGACATGTGTAAATTGTTTTAATCCAAATGTCTTTGTTTTACTGGCTGAGGACATTACGTGACTGTGATATATAAGCTGTTGTCCAATAGATTGTGTGGCAAATGTGAAGAAAATCAAGAAAATAGTTAGACTTAATCATGTGAAGAAAATCAAGAAAATACTTAGACTTAATCATAGGATAATTTTTATTTTATCAAATCAAATGTTACATTTAGATTTAAACCCCTTCATCATGTACCATAAAAAAAATAATAAATAATAAATAAAATAAGAACACCATCTTATTTAAGATGTCAATTTTTGTATATAAACGAAAAGATTACAATTTATTTCTGAAAGAAAGAATAAAAAGTTTTAAGGGCATGACGATTTCTTATTTCCAATGAATTCATGAAATCTGATGAAGATGGTTGTGGAATCAACTTCAAAGTATATAACTTTCAAGACTTCAAGTCACCAAAAAATTGGAGCTTCTGCAGGGAGTGGTCTTGGTACGTTCGGTCCACCTGGATTAAAATAGTGTCTAAATAACAAATACTAAAATAACGAGTGTTATATAATATGAACCAAGTGCATCAAACTCCTACGTCAAAATGCAACCAATGTTTTCCACATATAGGCTCCTTTACTAAAATTTCGTTATGTTTGCATAGCTAGCAGTAGATAACATAATTAACCTTTCTTATGACCATGGCGACACCGAAGTATTCTTGAGCAAACCGCGGGTATAGGGCCTAGCGGGTTTAGAAAGAGTAGGCTTGCCCGTATGAATAAGACAACCTTGCCCGTATGAATAGGACAACCAGGATGCCATCCTCATGGTCTTCTACAGGGGTCGAGGATTCCGATGCCGATGAATTGTTTCCTAGCTTCCACTCCGACATTGTTCATCACCACCATGCTGACAAGGAGCAAGCAGAAGATTATTGAGTTCATGCTTGAAATGCCCTTAGTTGTGTTTTATTCTGTATTGGCATGTAAGAGACTGGCCATTTGTATGGATTATGGAATTTGCCTAGGGTTTTATTTGCTTCAACAGTTTTATTTGCTCTGTTCCTTTAAGTTTTATTTGCTCTGTGTAAGAGTGTAAACAAACACAAAGATGAGAATCCAAGTGAAGAGAATTCAAGGGCCAAGATGATGACAAGTGTCACAAGATCCAAGGGAAGTTATAAGGATGTCAGAATCTGTTGGTGGTTAGAATCTGTGGTTAGTTTGTTAAGATACTAGCTTATGCAGTAAGCAATAGATATATAACTAAGGTGTAAGAAATGTAAACATTCGTAACAAAGAAATATACAAGAAAGTCTTTCTTCTTCTCTCTCTCTGCAAGTCTAAGTTTCTTAATCGTCTTCATTAAAACTACTGCTGCAATCTTCACATGGTATCATCCCCTCGCATCGACCTAGCGCTTCCGCACCTCAATCAAAGCATTTCTTTCTCTTCTTTACCCTCTAGTTTGCAATCTGTTATGTGATAAACAAAAGAATTGGCTTCTTCCGATCTCCATAAAGCTTCAAGAAATTGTTCTTCGTTTCTGCATACCAACTGTTCGATAAATTGTCTCAGTGAAAGAATTCTATACAACATCAACAATGGTAACTGATGATCAGTTAAAGATCGTTCAATCTCCAATCACTGGTCTTATTTCCACCATTTCGACATCCGTTACAGTTAAGCTTGATGATTCTAACTATCTCACATGGAGTTTTCAGATCACTCTTCTCTTTGAAAGCCATGGCATTATGGGATTTGTGGACGGCTCAAGAAAATGTCCTCCGCAGTTTGATGATGATTCTACAAGTGAAGGGATTGAGACCGATGGTTATCTCGTCTGGAAGATGCATGACCGTGCCCTCATGCAATTGATCATTGTAACCTTGTCTCCAATGGCGATGTCCTGCATCATTGGAAGCCGAAGCTCTCATGAAATGTGGGTTAATCTTGCTGAAAGATTTTCAACAGTTACAAAAGCTACGATCTTTCAGATGAAAATTGAACTCCAAAACATTAAGAAAGGTTATGAATTTGTTTCTGTATATCTGCAAAAGATCAAGGATACCAGAGATCATCTTGCAGCTGCCGGTGTTCATTTTGATGATGATGATATAATCATACTTGCTCTTAAAGGTCTTCCTGCAGAATTTAATACCTTTCGATGTGTCATAAGGGGAAGAGAGAACACTATTTCGCTAAAGGATTTCAGGTCTCAATTGTTGGTAAAAGATGCTACAATTGGTCAGGACTTTGAAACATCAACATATTGTGGCTCTGCAATGGTTGCTGGTACTGCGATTAACAAAGGGAAAGCTTTAGTTCTTGATCAAGATTCCTCCCATTCTGTTGAATTTGGTTCAAGTTCTGGAACCAATGACCAAAACTACAAGAGTAATGGTAGTGGATTACCTTCTTCTAGTCATATTTTTTAAGGTCCTTACAATAATAATGGCAGTCAATTTTTTAACAATGGTGGTCATTATCAAGGCGGTTATAAAGACAATAACTTCAGAGGCAAAGGACAAGGCAGATCATATTATTCTAGCCCCAGATTTTATCATCCTCCATCCAACACAAGTCTTGGAATTCTTGGTGCTCCAAGACCATTTCAATCTCATTGTCCTAATCATCCTTCTGAGATCCCAACATGCCAAATTTGTAACAAAAAAGGGCATGTTGCAGCTGATTGCTTTCAGAGACACAGTTCATACGTCACAAGTTCTCAGTCTCCGATTCAATGCCAAATTTGCTAGAAATTTGGTCATTCTGCAGTTCAGTGCTATCACAGAGGCAATTTTGCCTATCAAGGCAAGTCACCATCCTTAAATCTCGCAACCATGCATGTCAATCATCAACCCTCTGGACCTATGGATCAATTTTGGGTTGCAGATACTGGTGCAACCTCACATATGACCTCTGAGCTAGCCAACTTAGATCTGGCAAATCCATATCAAGGCAGTGACACAATAACCACAGCAAGTGGTGCAAGTTTGCAAATTTCTCACATTGGAACTTTAAAATTACACACTTCTACTCATAGTCATGCATTGAAGAATGTGTTATATGTTCCAAAAATATCTCAGCATCTATTATCAGTTTATCAGCTATGTAAGGATAATAGATGCAGATTCATATGTGATGATCTATGTTTTTGGGTTCAGGACAAACTCACAGGGACAATCCTTCTCAATGGGCTGTGTAGGGCTGGCTATTACCATATTCCTTTCCATACTATTCAGAAGCCATTATCTGCATCATCTCAATCACAAAAAATGCTTTCTTGCATAACCTGTTAGCACCAGTTTATGGCATCAAAGGCTAGGTCACCCATCTAATGCAATCACCTCTACAATGCTTCATCAAAATAAAGTCTCTATCTCTTTTGACACATGTAAATCAGTTTGTACATCATGCCTTGAAGGGAAATTCACCAAAATACCTTTTGTTTTTCCTACAACCAAGTCTGTACATCCACTAGAAGTCATCCATAGTGATTTATGGGGACCTGCCCCTCTCCTGTCATATGAAAGATTTCAATACAATGTAACTTTCATAGATGAATGTACAAGATTTACATGGATTTTTCCATTGAAAAATAAATCATAAGTGTTTGCTCTCTTTGTCAAATTTCATGCTTTTCTGTGCACTTAATTTTCTGTCAAAATAAAAGTTCTCCAAAGTGATGCTGGTGGAGAGTATACTAGTTCACAATTTCAATCTTTTCTAGCTACAAATGGTATTATTCATCAAAAATCCTGTCCATATACCCCTGAACAAAATGGTTTAGCTGAGAGAAAGCATAGGCACATTGTAAAGACTGCAATTACACTACTTCAAACTGCAAGATTACCAAATCTTTTCTAGTTTCATCCTTGTGCTACTTCAACATATCTCATCAATAGAATGCCATGTGCTACCTTAAAAATGCAGTCTCTCTATCAAATGTTGTATGGACAAATTCCTAGTATTACTCATCTCAAATATTTTTGTTGTGCATGTTTTCCACTCTTAAAACCATATAACACTAGTAAGTTACAACCAAAAACAACAACATGTGTTTTTCTGGGTTATGTAGGAAATTACAAAGGCTTCATATGTCTAAATATTGCTCAAAATAAACTGTATATATCTAGACATGTATTATTTGATGAATCAGTTTTTCCATGCAAACAGTTTTCAAGTTCTTCTAAATCTTCTCAAGTTCCAATCACATCTACTTCACTGAACTCTTGTCCATTTCTGCCATGCGTTACATTAACAAATCAAGTTACATCACCACCTCATTCTCATGCATCTCCATCACATATGACAAGTTTAATATCTACAAATGCATCTCGTGCTTCAGAGTCATTGACTGCATCTAGTGCCTCAGATTCTTTGCCTGCATCTCGAGCTTCAGATTCTTTGGAAACACATGCATCTGCAAACTCATTTTTCAATCTTCATCATCAAGTCCTAGTTCCAATCACTTATTTCATTCTGAAATACCAGAAAATATACCTACACACCATCCAATCCCTGTGGATCCTGATTTCCAACAAGAACAACTTCATGTGGTTCTTCCAATACCAATGAATGTGCACCCTATGGTTACAAGATCCAAGAATGGTATTATCAAAATGAGAGCTTTATCTGCCAGTGTTAGTTCTCAGTCCATTATCTCAGAACCAAAATCATTCAAAGCTGCTTCTGAAGACCACAATGGCAGAATGCAATGCAGGAAGAGGTAGATGCTCTTCATTCTCAAAATACATGGTCCCTTGTTCCCCTTCCAAGCGGTAAAAACGTAGTTGGGTGTAAATGGGTGTACATAATTAAAAAGAATGCAGATGGTACTGTGGCAAGGTATAAGGCAAGGCTTGTAGCAAAGGGCTATAGTCAGGAAGAAGGTATAGACTATGGCGAAACATTTAGTCATGTGGTTAAGCCTACAACAATTCGACTTGTTTTTGTTTTAGCAGCTCAGTTCAAATGGCAATTAAGGCAATTAGATGTGAAAAATGCCTTCTTACATGGTTTTTTATAAGAAGAAGTGTATATGGAGCAGCCTCCGGGTTTTCAAAGCCTTCAACATCCTTCAACTTATGTCTGCAAGCTTCACAAATCGCTCTATGGACTTAAACAAGCTCCAAGAGCTTGGAATGACAGATTCACCAGTTTTCTACCTACATTGGGTTTTAAGCCCTCACATAGTGATTCATCCTTATTTGTTCATCATTCTCACCACAGCATTGTCGTATTACTGCTTTATGTTGATGATGTCATATTAACTGGAAGCTCATCTCAGTTGATTTCTCAAGTCATCAAAGAACTCACTACAAAGTTTGAGATGAAAGATTTAGGCAATCTGCATTATTTTATAGGGTTGCAGATTAGTCACACAGATGAAGGATTATTTGTTTCTCAATCTAAATATATCACTGAGCTCATTGAAAAAGTGGATTTGCAGGATTGCAAACCCTGTGCTACTCCTTGTTTTCCATATCACAGACTTCTAAAAAATGATGGCAAGCCTTATCATAGCCCAGAGCAATATCACAATGTGGTTGAAGCTCTTTAGTATCGTACCTTCACAAAACCAGATACAGCATTCTCTGTCAATCAAGCATGTCAATTAATGCATAATCCTATGGAGTCTCATGTCATTGCAGTCAAAAGAATTCTCTGGTATCTTAAGGGAACATCAAATTATGGAATTCATTTTAAAGCAGGGCCAATACATCTGCAGCCCTATAGTGATGCAGACTGGGCCGGGGATCCAAATGATAGAAGATCTACCTCAGGGTTTGTAATTTTTCTAGGGTCCAATCCTATCTCTTGGGCATAGAAGAAGCAACACACTGTGTCGAGATCATCCATAGAAGCAGAATATCGAGCCTTAGCTATCACATCAGCTGAACTAGCTTAGATAAGGCAATTATTTTGTGACCTACACATTTCTATTCCTCAAGCACCGATGCTTTACTGTGACAACCTCTCAGCTATCTCTTTATCCACCAATCTTGTGTTTCATGCAAAATCTAAACATATTGAGATTGACTATCACTTTGTTCGTGAAAGGGTTACAATGGGTGATCTTCAAGTTCAACATGTCTCATCTGTAGACCAATTTGCACCTCTATTCCAGCAGTATTGTGGCAGTCTCATGCTTAGTTCCCTCGAGCATAAGATTGAGGGGGGATGTAAGAGTGTAAACAAACACAAAGATAAGAATCCAAGTGAAGAGAATTCAAGGGCCTAGATGATGACAAGTGTCATAAGATCCAAGGGAAGTTATAAGGATATTAGAATCTGTTGGTGGTTAGAATATGTGGTTAGTTTGTTAAGATATTAGCTTATGCAGTAAGCAATAGATATATAACTAAGGTGTAAGAAATGTAAACATTCATAACAAAGAAATATACAAGAAAGTCTTTCTTCTTCTCTCTCTCTACAAGTCTAAGTTTCTTAATCGTCTTCGTTAAAACTACTGCTGCAATCTTCACACTTTGTACCTTGAGAGGCAATGTAGCAGTTACATGTGGAAAGAAGTGGAAATATGAGGGTTAATTTTCAAGGTTTAATTCAATGGCTGAGTAATTATCGTCATAGTAACAGTAAAAAGAGTTTCTGGTGCACTTAGGATCTCTATATATGCACTGCATTATATATCACGTTTATTGTATATGTAGAAATTATTGGAAAATGTAAAGATTTTTACAAATTATCCCCTTCGTCACCATTTTGTGGAAAATCGTTAAGTATGAACATGTTAGATACTTGTAACTCGATTGGTGAAATAATGTCTCTCCAAAAAAGCATAGTTTTTACAAAAGGCTATTAAAATTTAAGGGCCCCAAAAAAAATGAGGATGCTCTGCGGTCACAGACTTCACACATCCTTAGGACCAGCCCTTAGAGAGAAAAAAAGAGCAGGATATGTTGGGTTTTTCGGCTCAAAATTAGGATGATGCAAAGAATTAGGTTTGTATTACCTATTTGGTTTTGGTGTCCTATTTCGATTTGGATTTTGACTTCTTAGTTGGTTTACTTGGTGGAGAGATTTTGTTAATTACCTATTTGATTAGGATTTAGATCTACTTCCTGTTAGGAATCTTATTGTAACCTAAGTCCTATGCACTATAAATAGGACCTTAGGGTTAGTGTATTTTGATGTGGCTCATTTGTGTAGCAATTTAGTGAGAGTCAATTTGTGAGTTTGTGAGTTAGAGAGCAATTTGGGAGAATCTTCTCCGTTAGTTTTGGGCTCTCTACTCGTTTGGTTTAGGGTTTGTAATTTGTGGGATTTGGGTTGTGAGAGTTTAAATACTCTTTTGTAATCTCCGTTTGTTTAGTGAAATTGCTCGCCGTGCTTTGCTCGTGGACTTAGGCTTTACGCCAAACCACTTAAATCTCTTGTGTTAGTTTGAGATTGCTTGTTTTAGCTTTCACCTACGACGTTGATATTGGTACTTTGTTATAATTCGCTTCCGTTTGCGCATAAAAGTACAATAGAATATAGTTCACCCGGTTACACCCAAGAATCTGCCAAAGTAAGGGCATCTCTTGCCAAGGCCAAGTCTCAATAAAGAATAGGCAAAAGCTTCGAGTGGTATGTATTTTATTCATAAAGGATTAAAAATTGTGATAAGTTGATAACAGTACACGTGTTTGACACTGCATCATTGTTAACTCATCCAGTCATACAGGAAAGCAGAAATAAACTTACAAGCATCCTCTTCCGGGGTAAATTTATGACCAACAAATTCTTCAAGTCATGCAATATAACCCGCAAATCATGGTAGCATCAATCTGAAAGCATGGCAAGATGGAAATACTAACAGACGACTGCTTCCTCCAAAAATGGATTCACTCAGTTCCAACTTCTTGAAATTTGACATGTTCACCATGCACCTCCAGCATACATGTAAACTCTGATATCCTCCGAATTACACTTCGACACCAATGTATCCTTGAAAGGCATAAATTAACGTTCTGAGCGATCCCAACTCATCCTCATTAGTAATGATAGAGAGCACCCAAATGCGTGGCGGAACATACATGCTATACATCTTCAGGCCGACAGTTGCGGTCACATTACTACATCCAATCAGCATCGACCATATGAGATATTGTATCTCATATATGAACCCAACAAATGAAAAAGGCATATACGTCTTAAGCTGAATTAAGAGCACAAGAATTGAATTGAACTACTCCCCATTTACAAAATGCAAAGCATTTAACAAAGTCTTGTAAGTCCTTTCATTCATCATACCAGCATCCTTCCTCCGCAAATCCTCTAGTAGATCAAATGCCTCGACACCTTTCCCATCCCTGCACAATCCTTCCAATAACGTCTTGTAAGTTAACAAATCAGGAGACATAGCATTACTCAACATATCAAGCACAACCTCAATAGCATCATCATACTTCCGTCCCATGGTGAGACTGCAAATCACATTCATACACGTACTACTGCTAGGCACCAACCCTTTTCCTCTCATTTCCTTGTAAAACCCTAAACCCTGAGCTACCCTCCCCTTCTCACACAACCCTTTAGCAATGTAACCATAAGTATAGGTGTTCGGCTCACATCCGTACAACCCCATTTCGCGAAATACCTGCATTGCATCATCAACCTGCAAACACTTGGAATACGCCTTTATGATCATTTTCAACATAAACGTATCCGGTATCACACCGCACGCCTTCATCTGCTTCGCCAAAGACCGCACGGCTCGCAAGTACACATAGCAAACATGCATATTATTAAACCTCCTAAGCAAAGAGTTGAGCAGCAATGCATAAGTTTCCAGATTCGGTTTGCAATTCTCGTAATTCAACATTTTCTTATAAACATCAAAAGCACGATTGAAAAACAGCTTTCTCCCGCAGTAAAATCTAATCATGGAATTGTAAAGGGGCATGCTAATTTCACAGGCGCCGGCGATTACCTCTTCCACCAGGGTTTCGATGTGGCGGTAGCGTCTGCCGTCTGTTAAGAACCTGCTCAACCTGTACAGTGTAGCAAGGAAGATATGGAGTGGAAGAGGTAGAAGACGAGCAAGAAGCTCGTGTGAATTTCAATTAATAATACTCAAAATATTCGTCTGAGGAGCAATGAGGCCATTGCTCCATTTAAGTAGCCTTCCCACTCAGAAATGCCAACTCAACATTCCATTACATAACCAACTCACTAAAGGACAAACCATTTTATTTAATAAACTGAAATTACAACAAAAGGAATAAAATGCATTTCCTAACATCACTCCCTCCTTAAAATCAACCTTGTCCACAAGGTTTCAGAGCTGAAATGCTGGAAATCTGGCATGAAAATCATCACAATCCTCCCAAGTAGCTGTGCTTTCTTCTTGTCCAACCCACTGTACTAACAACTGAACATCTGCCTTGTCTTCCTTCTTGTAAATTCTCCTGGCAATTATTGCCAAAAGAGCATCTGATGGATGAGAATCCCGCATCTGAGCTTCATCTGTCAGTGTTGGCAGAGCTGTTATGGGTGAATCCACATTTCCCATGTGCCTCTTGAGGCATCTGACATGAAAAACAGGATGGATTTTTGTTCCCTCAGGTAGTTTGAGTTTGTACGCAACAGGTCATATTCTCTCCAATACCTCATAAGGACCGTAGTATCGAGGGTGTAACTTGTGATAAGCATGTGAAGCCAATGTTTGCAACTGATATGGCAGTAACTTGAGATAGACTAAGTCACCAACAGAAAACTCTCTCTCAGTCATTTTCTTGTTTGCATGAACTGCCATTCAATTATGAGCCATTGCTAAGTTAGACCTTAGTATGGTAAGCAACTTATCCCTCTCAATCAACTCTTGTTCCACCGAGTCCATTTTTGCAGTACCTAACTCATAAGAAGTAACATGAGGAGAAGGATACCCATATACCAATTCAAATGGAGTAAATTTTGAAAAAGTATGATAGGAAGTATTATAGTTCCACTCTGCCCATGGTAACCATTTGACCCAATTCTTAGGTTTGTTTCCCATAAAGCACCTCAGATATGTTTCAACACACCTATTCACCACCTCAGTTTGTCCATCACTCTGAGGGTGGTACCCCGAGCTCATGCAAAGTTGTGATCCCTGCAACTTAAAGAACTCATTCCAAAAAGAGCTTAGGAACAACGGATCTCTGTCACTCACAATTGTAGATGGCATTCCATGCAGCTTAAATATGTTATCAACAAACAACTGAGCAACAATCACGACAATATAGGGATGAGCTAAAGCTAAGAAGTGAGCATACTTAGTAAGCCTATCTACTACCACCAAAATGACAGTTTTGCCTTTGCAAGATGGTAATCCCACAATGAAATCCATGCTTATATCAGTCTAAATTTTTTGAGGAATTGGCAAAGGTTGAAGTAAACCAGGAGGAGATAGAGTTTCATACTTGTTTTATTGGCAAGTATTACACTCTGAGATAAATGTCTTTATGTCGCCCTTCATACCTGGCCAATAAAAACCCATTTTTAGCCTATGATAGGTTTTCAGTACACTTTGGTGCCCTGCTGCAGATGTTGAATGATGCTCAGTTAAAAGCTTAAGCTTCCAAGTGGAATTGGGGCTGATTACTATCCTGGATTTGTACTTAAGTAAGCCATTATCAAGATGATAATTAGCTAACTTAGAACCACTGGCTGTTCCACTCCCCACGGATGTAACCTATGCCCTTTTCTGCTTGATCCAGGCATCTTCTTCATTGTATCTTCTTAATTCATCCAACCACCCAAAATAGGGGTAAGAGATAGCTTGACAACTCATGGATGAATAATTTACCCCATTAGAACACTGAGTGTCATAGTCTGTGACTTGTCTTCGAGAGAGGGCATCAGCAACTACGTTATCAACACCTTTCTTAAAATGAATTTCATAATCGAATCCCATCAATTTGGAAACCCACTTCTGTTGGAATGTTGTATGAGCCCTTTGGTTCAGAAAATATTTCAAGTTGCAGTGATCAATCTTGATTATAAAATGCCTACCCTGAAGATATGACTACCATTTCTTGACAGCATGTACAATTGCAATGAGTTCTCTCTCATAGGTGGAGAGAGCTTGATTCTTAGGTCTTAAGGCTCGACTAGTAAAGGCAATTGGTCTCCCTTGTTGCTGTAGAATTGCACCAATGCCATTATCAGAGGCATCACATTCCAACTCAAATGGCAGTGTAAAATCAGGCAAAGCAAGGACCGGTGGAGAGGTCATAGTATCCTTGAGCTTCTGGAAAGCTACTTCAGCTGCTGGTGTCCACAAAAAATCCATCCTTCATAGTCATATGATAAAGTGGTTGGCAGATTTTGCCAAAGCCAAGCACAAATTTCCTGTAATAACCTGTGAGACCAAGGAAACCTCTCAATTCTTTCATTGTAGTAGGCTTAGGCCAGTCCATGATAGCCTGAATCTTGGAGGGATCAGCCTCGACACCTTTGCTTGATATGACATGGCCCAAATATTCCATTCTACTTTGACCAAAAGCACATTTCTGCTTTTTAACATAAAGTTGGTGCTGCTGTAACTCTTCAAAGGTCATTTTAAGATGTAACAAATGGTTCTCCCAAGTCTTATTGTAGACCAATATGTCATCGAAGAACACAAGGATGAAATGCCGCAAGTGGGGTCTGAATATATCATTCATAAGGCTTTGGAATGTCGCAGGAGCATTAATGAGTCCAAAAGGCATCACTAAGAACTCATAATGACCTTCATGGGTTCTGAACGCAGTTTTTTCAATGTCTTGAGGATGCATCAATAGTTGATGATAACCGGACCTTAAATCAAGCTTAGAGAAAAACCGAGCACCATGTAGTTCATCTAAGAGATCATCAATCAGAGGAATATGGTACTTATCCTTGATTGTTATGGCATTAAGCTCCCTGTAATCCATACACATTCTCCAGGTTCCTTCTTTTTTCTTCACAAGGAGAACTGGACAAGAGAAAGGAATATGGCTTGGTCAGATAAAACCTGCCTTAAATAGTTCTTGAACTGCTTTCTCAATCTCAGTCTTTTGCAAGAGACCATAATGGTAGGGTTGGATATTAGGGGGCTTAGAACCAGGAATGAAGGGAATTTGATGATTGTGAACCCTATTAGGTGGTAGCTCAGTAGGTAAGACAAAAATGGTGTCAAACTGCCCCAACACTTCTTGTAGTTGCTTAAGTTGCAAGGGGTTTAAATCATAAGCTTCAACCATTTTATCTTCAATGGAGTAAAGGAACAAGCCCAAATTAGAGTTGAAAATCTCTTTGTCAAGCTGTTGAAGAGTCACCTCTTGAATCAGTGGAGCATGTGTGTCACTATGAATGAGTTTATACTGAGAACCATTCTTGGCAAATTCCATAGTTAGTAGCTGGAAATCCCAAAGAACCGGGCTAACTGAGGAAAGCCATTGGACCCCTAATTCTATGTCACACCCTCCTAATGGCAAGGAGTATAGATCCACACCACATTCATAACCCCCAATGGATAAAGCAGCATCAGTGCAGCAACCTGAACTACTAACCTTACCCCTATCTGCAATCATCACTTCAAATGGTTTAGTGGGTTGCGTGTGCCAATCAAATTTCTTAAGGAGTCTAGAATCCATAAAGTTATGGGTGCTTCCAGAATCTAAGAGCACTGTGACTTGTTGACCATTCACTGAACCGATTACTTTCATTGTTTTCACAGTGGTCCTAGCAAGTGTGCCATAAAACGCACATTCACTAAGTTCCATTTGTAAAAATTCAGGTGGAGGTTCTTCTAATAGTGGGGTGGTGATCTCCTCTTCAGGGTAAGCTAGATCAAGCATGAGGAGTTGCTTATTAGCACAATTATGTCCCGTGCGCCACTTTTCATCACAAAACCAGCACTCACCCTTCTCCCTTTTGCGCTGAATTTCCATAGGAGTTAACCTATTCACAGTGAAATTAGAAGGTTTAACACTAGGAGTGATGGGTGGTGTAGCAAAGGTGTGTAACACATGAGGCTGTGGAAAAGGCTTAGTATAGCCACTCTTCAAATCACACAATTTAGCATCAAGTTGTAAGGCAATTGAAATGGCATCATGCACATTAGAAGGGCGTAGAAGCTTAACATCATATTTAAGTTCACGTTTCAATCCACCCAAGAAACAATTCTTTAACAATATAGGCCCTAAATCATGGGTTCTATTTGCCAAACGCCTAAATTCAGTGATGTAATCTTTGAGAGTACCTGATTGTTTCAATTTGAAGAGCGCTTCGGCACTGTCTTCAAACTCAGAGGGCCCAAATTCTTTGCAAAATGCGTGTGTGAAATCCCCCCACTGAGGAGTGGTGCGCAAGCAATCGTGCCATCGAAACCACTGGAGTGCCTCTCCTTCCAAGTGAAACGAGACTGTTAAGACCTTCTGAAGCTCAGGAATGGAATAGTAGGTGAAAAACTGTTCCGATTTATAAATCCAAGCAAGTGGGTCTTCACCCGGAGTGAATCGGGGAAAATCGATGCAAGGTTGCCAGTTATGGCGAGGCCGATGAGGATCAAGGTCGCCGGAATCAGGAGGATCGGCGATGAGTGGTTAGGGAGGAGGATCGGTATTAGAAGTGGAACTGCCGGTCCCACAAGCACACGCTTGCTCCCGACGAAATTGTTCGAAGAACATCGCCATTTTGAAATCGATGGAGTCAGAGAATGCAGCAACAGAAGATTCCAAAGCAGCAACTCGAGCGTCCATGTGAGATAATCGAGTGTTTAGATTGGTGCGGGGCATACAAAGAGGGATCCAAGATCAAAATTGGGTGATACCAATGTTAAGAACCTGCTCAACCTGTACAGTGTAGCAAGCAAGAAATGGAGTGGAAGAGGTAGAAGACGAGCAAGAAGCTCGTGTGAATTTCAATTAATAATACTCAAAATATTCATCTGAGGAGCAATGAGGCCATTGCTCTATTAAAGTAGCCTTCCCACTCAGAAATGCCAACTCAGCATTCCATTACATAACCAACTCACTAAAGGACAAACCCTTTTATTTAATAAACTAAAATTACAACAAAAGGAATAAAATGCATTTCCTAACACCGTCGAGCAAGATTCTGATCATGGTGAGGTAATTGGCGTGGTTATGCTTGTAGTTCCGCTGCTTGGAGGTCCACCAGAAAATGTCGAGGGCGAGATCTGGGTCCGATTGGGCTTTCAGTGCTTCGTTCACTTCGGGTGCCCTGAACCCGGGTTTGAGCTTCTGAACCCATGTCTCGAATTGTTTTTCTAGCGGGGTTCGGGTTCGGAGCGGGTTTTGTTGGGATAAGGTTTCCGGTGGGTGAGGAGGAAAATAGGCGATGGTTGAGATAGAGTGACGGGAGGGAGGACGGAAAAGACAGGTGGCTGTGAACGTGGTGATAGGGGATAGGTGGGAGTGGAGGAGAGTGAGCATTGGGGTTTCTGATAGTGGCGGTGATGCCGTTGAGAAGGCGGCGTAAAGTCACCGTCATTGTCATATAGTGAGGGAGGGAGAGTGTAATGGCGGGGAGTATTCAGTGAGGTGGGAAACAAGGACCAGCTACTGGGTTGGAAAGAGTGATGTTGGTCTGGGCCAATATAATTGGAGGAGTATTGGGTTGGGTTCAATTGGACTTAGGGTCAAATTATTGACTTGGAGTTGAACCGGGCCGGTTGGTTGTAACCCGAGGTCCGAAGGGCTTGGCCCTATAGGGTTGAGACGACTTAGGGGTGGTTTGGGAGTGAGGTGCTTAAAAAAAAAAAGTACCCATGAAAAAAGCTGTGAGGGTTTTAGGTGTTTGGTAAACTGAAAAAAAAAGCTTATTTTGGAAGCTACTATGAGAATAAGCTGAAATCAAAGGAAAAAGCTGAAGCTGCTATTTGCAGCTTTGGAAAACTGATTTTTTTTCAAAGCACACGGAGCTACAGTACTCCTTTAATGAAAAGACCCACTATCAGACTGCTTTTTTTTTTTTCCAAAAGCACTTTTACAAAAAAGTTTACCAAACACTCTACTAATTTATTTCATAGCCGCTTATTCTCACAGCACAACCACTTATTCTCACAGCAGTTTTTTTTCAAAGCACAGCAATACCAAACCAGCCCTTAGTACTGGTTTGGTACTAAGGTTGTGCATATCAAAAAAATCTGAGCTAAAAAATGTATTTGGTAAACACTTAAAAACATCTTATTTTCACAGTTTTGGGTGAAAAAAAAACTGAAAATGTGAAGTAGCAAAAATGAGCTTATTCTCACAGCACAGCAGAATCAATTTTTTTTTTTCAAAGCATAGAAGTACAAAACCAGTCCTTAATCAGTTAACTTGGAGTTAGATATCCACTAGCCTAATGTCGAGAAATATTTCCATTCTCAATATTGAAAGAACTTATAGGTCTAATTATACAATAATTTTGTATTATTAGCCCGTTTAATAATTCTTGAGTTTAATATATTTTTTTCATATATTACTACCAGTCTTAATTATTGTAGTAATTCTCTTAAAGAAATACATTTGGAGCTTAGAGATGAGGACAAAACCGAAAGGGTTGTTCAATAAAAAAGTAGTCTTCATGCCATATTGGAGACCACATAATCGATTGGATTGTGATGTGTTTAACGAGAAGATAGACTTCAGGGTGGTGATGGGATTTGCACATGATGGTGTCCAGATTATGAGGGGATAAAATCTCAGCAGCATGGTGGACTTCTACAGCTCGGCAAACTTTGACATCAAGAAATTTATTCCTATAAATACGAGAGGATTGACAACATAGAGAAGGCCAACAACATAATGCACAAATCAACATTCTATTCGAAAACTCTCAAACTTTTGAGAAAAACATAAACGGCTCACTAACCCTAACCCAAATTCAATCTGGTTAGATAGGTTTGGGTTGGCATCCAACGGATGGCGGCTGTCTAGTTATACAGGTTTTCCAGAAATAACCAGCAAATGCAACTGTCTGGTTATACGACGTTAGAGTTGTAGAATTAGTTTGGCTTAGGAGTTTTGGTTGTTTTGTTAGACAGGAAGTCTCTCAAGTTAGATTGATTATTTATTTCAAGTCTCTGTTGACGAAAGAGTCAAACGAGGTCACTTCATCAACTTTCTTGGTGAAGTGAGGTATTACCCAGGTTACATCAGTTTTCAGCACACAGGCAACCAAATCATTGTTGAATTCACAATAATAGTCATAACCTTGTATTCAGATTATAGAACCCAAAGCCGAAAGTGTTCCTTCATTGCCTGAAGTTTCTCAATTCAGGAGTCAATAACGTGTATTACCAAACCACCACACTTAAAGATATTCGCCAGACTGAGCTCGATAGCGAATTGGCAAGCCCACATCAGCAAACAAGTCATCAAATGACGTAGTTAACTTCTAATTGCTTCGATCTAAGTGCTACATAGGCTATAAAAATTTTAGGACCAACAAGCTCAGATTGTTTTGTCTTATTAATCAAATAAATTTGGACTAGGAGTGTTTAGAGGCAGAATTTAGGTGTTCTTAAAGTTACCTTACTAGACCAGTTAGGTTGGACAATGGTCTATGATATACCCTAAAAATATGCCTCTAGTATGGTAATATTTTTTCTTATTACAACCTTATATTAAGTGTGATGGGAATTTGAGCTAAGTCACGCACTGGATCGGCGTTTACAGAAGTAGAAATCTTTCACTAACAACTTGGATAAAAAGAATGTCATTATATGGGAGTACCAAAACTTATAACATAAAATTAGATATTTGACTGCTATAGTACATTCGGTTACAAATCCAATGCCCAATATCGCCGTACGGGTAACATGTTCCGCATTCCCAACGCTTTGTCCCACTTTTCTCACCAACGCTATCCGTCTTTTCTAAAACAATATCTTTGATTATTTTATGTGTGTTTACCAGTCCATTGGAACCCTAAAAATTAAGTAGTAATTGGACATTGGTGACCTAAACGAGGACTCAGGGGCATTCTTCTTTTGGGTAATAGGGAAAGTATAAAAAGAAAAATAACAAGAGTTAAAAATAGTTCAATGATATTTCATTTTATTTGTAAGTGAGAAGTTTTAGATTTGATCATTGTTAAAGGTAAGTTTGAACAACATTATTGCTAACCCATTATAAAACTAAGTTCAATCTCCTTCCTTTCAGTATAGATAATATTGCTTGTTTAAGAAAAAGTTTTTTTTTTGGTCCAAAACACATTAAAATGGAACGTATTGATGGACTTGGGTTCGCTTTTCTTAATTCTTTATGTCAATTATTCTATTTCAACACTCAAAATTTATATACTTGCAAATTCTTAAATAGAAATGTGTCTTATATCATATAGGAGACTCACATAATTAGATTGTATGTCAAAAAATGTGTTAAGTTTCTGGTATTACTTTTCTTCCATTGACTAGCTATCTTGAATTTTTGAGACATAATAGGAAAAAAACTTAGGTGTAATTGGAGATTTTTTTTCCTACTATCTCTAAATAACAGGATACGAAAATAGTTTTGCTAACGATATCCACACATTAGGTAAGACTATGTAGAACTGGATGAGACTGAAATATAACAGCACTATGTAGATGGGGAACAACTTTCGTAGGCAGGGCCACTCCTCTTGCCCCGCGCTCTCTCACTCTCACAAACACACAATCTTGATTAATTGCCTCACCCATAATTATTCTCTCGACATTTCACCGTTATAAACGACAAAGTACTTACATGAAACATGTTTACCGTCTTTTGAGATTCAATCTATTTATATTTTACTTTGTTTTTGCTTTAAATTTGTCATGTAAAGCTCGATCTTATAATACATTATCACGTATAAATTTATTTCCACAAAATAAGGTATTGCTAAACTCATTTCTTGTATAAATTTTTCTTCATAGGCAGATGCTGGAAATTTACCTATGTGCAACAAGAAGGCCTCTGTGCTGGAAGTTTATGAAGATGCCGACACTCAAATGTACTTTTCGTCGGTATCTAATTAGACCCTTTCCTCCACCTTCGTGGAAACCAAGCAAACAAGCAAAGCCTCATTAGCTTGATATTAAACCCCTGAAACAGTAACACAGACAGGCCCCGCTGTTTCCTTCTCTCTGCTCTAAATATCTCAACTTTTCTTGCCCAATATGGTAACTCCAACCATCTGATCTGATCTGATATTCCGTCTCCCTACTCTCTCTCTCTCTCTCTCTCTCTCTCTCTCTCTTTTCTCTCCACCTTTTCCCTCTTTCCTTTTCTTTTTTTTCAATAAAGTTATATTCCCAATGCTCTCTCAATCCTCGAAAAACCTGCAACATCTCATATCCCTTTAAATACAGTGGTCCAATGGCAGCAGCAGCAGCTCAGTGCTCCAGTTCCTTCATTTTATATTTTTATATTTTTATATCTGATTTTTCCTCAAATATCAAATCTTTGAGCTCCAAAAGTCACACATTCAGAATGTTTCTCTCTTTTTATTCTGGTAGCTCAAAACCTACAAAAATGGAGCTGGGTCTTCTTCCCGTGCTCATCCTCTGCCTCTCCGCTTCCATTTCCAGTGAGTTTCTTCCCTAAATCTCAAAAATGGTGACATGGGTTTTGTTAATTGGTGTTTTTCTCTAAACCCGTTTGATTTTTTCAGGTGCGGAGCTCGTCGCCAAGGTGGGTGTGAACTACGGCCAGCTGGGCAACAACCTCCCCCCTCCGTCGCAGTCGGTGAAGCTCATCCAATCCCTCAATGCGAAGCGCGTCAAGCTCTACGACGCCAACCCCAAAATCCTCGCCGCCCTTCGCAACACTGACCTCCAGGTCTCCATCATGGTCCCCAACGAGCTCATCAGCAACATCTCCTCCAATCAAACTCTCGCCGATCAATGGGTCCGCACCAACGTCGTACCCTTCTACCCGGACACCCTGATTCGGTACCTCCTCGTGGGAAACGAAATCCTCAGCCAACCCAATAAGCAAATCTGGTTCAATCTCGTACCCGCAATGCGGAAAATCAAAGCTGCTCTAAAGACCCACCGGATTACAAAGGTGAAAGTCGGAACCCCATTGGCCATGGACGTCCTCGAATCGTCGTTTCCGCCTTCGAACGGCACGTTTCGGTCTGATATTTCGGGTTCGGTCATCAAACCCATGTTGAAATTCATCAACAAAACCAAGTCTTTCTTCTTCGTCGACTTGTACACGTATTTCCCCTGGTCCTCCGACCCGACCCACATCGATTTGGGCTACGCTCTCTTAGAATCCAAGAACATTACGGTCACCGACCCGGCTTCCGGCTTAACCTACCACAATCTCTTCGACCAAATGGTGGACGCTTTGATTTTCGCAATGAAAAGACTCGGGTACCCGGATACCCGCATTTGGATAGCCGAAACTGGTTGGCCCAGCGGCGGCGACTATGACCAGATTGGCGCTAACATCCGCAACGCCGCCACTTACAACCGAAACGTAGTAAAAAAATTCAACGCCAAACCACCGGTGGGGACGCCGGCCCGACCTGGTGCAGTGCTCCCGAGCTTCGTCTTTGCTCTATTCAACGAGAACACCAAACCGGGTCCCAGCACGGAGCGGAATTTCGGGTTTCTATACCCAAACGGGTCGAATGTGTACCCTATTGACTTAAGCGGGAAGACGCCCGAGTCGGAGTACGCGCCGTTGCCGGTGGCGACGAATAACGAGCCGTATAAGGGGCCGATTTGGTGCATGGTGGCGAAGGGAGCCAATCAGAGCGCGGTGGCGTCGGCGCTATCGTACGCCTGCTCGCAGGGGAATAAAACTTGTGATCCGATTCAACCCGGAGGAAAGTGCTTTAAACCGGATTCGTTGGCTTGGCACGCGAGCTATGCGTTTAGCGCGTATTGGTCTCAGTTTAGGAAGGCTGGTGGGAGTTGTTACTTTGGCGGGCTCGCTACTCAAACCATCAAGGATCCAAGTAAGTATAATTTAAATTACGGGAAGGGAGTTCCAACTTGTGTGCATAGAGGAGCATACCTTCTGCGGGATTGTTGTAGGATGTGAGTGGTCAATTGACTGCATTGTACCAATCAACCGGCCACTCACATATCGGAAAATGCAAATTTTAGGGCATATTGTTCAAGTAAGTCCTTCCAGGTGCAATTGTGTTATGCTTCTTCTTACGCGTATTCTCCTTCTCTGTTTCAGGTTACGGATCCTGCAAGTTCCCCGGTGCCAAACTATGAGCGACGAAGGATACAATGGCACCATGACGGTCTCTTTTCCGTGAATAAGCTGAATTTTTTTTTCTTGGGACAGTTGTTTTCGGTCCCCCCCTTCATTCTTGTGATCTAATCTACTCAAGATTTAGATGATTCATAGAGCGTACCATTTAGTTCTTCCCAAAGCTGTGACCTTTCAGTTAAGTAGAAGTTTTAGATCAAAAAATGGTCACCCAAGTGTGCCACGTTTGGATTCTTTTCCGTCCAACGGCTATATTTCTGTTCCTACTGTGACCGTTCTTCTATTTCCTTGTACATTCCCTTGGCATTCTTAGTATTATCGCAATTTCCTACTTTACCATTTTTTACACTTTTTGTTTGCGCTCGTTTGCGCATGGTTCTAGTGCTTGTCATGCAATGTTCTCAGCGAGCGAGAACCCATCGTAAAGAGAGAATCTGCGCTATAACTCGGATGTATTTCGTTTGTGTTTACAAGGCTACCAATGTCGCCTTACTCGCATGACTAGTGTTTTAGACACACGATAGAACTGTAGTGACACTGACAACACATTGTCTTTGTTGCAACCGAGTCTCATCATAATTTTGTGGGATAATACTCTTATTCTATATACTCATAATCCAATTATATTTTAACACATGTTTTACTGTTTAGCAAACAATAACGAATATGTTTTTTTGTTTTTCGTTTTTGGACTTTAAAAAGTGAGTACTACTTGACCTAAATATTATGCAATTCTACATTAATATTCCAAATTCAATAAGCATCGTTATATGCAAAAATTAAAACACATAACCTATATTACAACGTGAAAAACTTAAAACATGTCAAAATGCATTGTTGATTTGAGACAGACGCTATTAGTGTAGCGTGCTCGGTCTTTATGTATGTTTCTTCCCAACATGATAGCACATCATGAATGCTCACCGAAAGTGTGTTTCTGCTGCTGCATTGAGTGGACTTCAATTATGTTATTTGCCATTTCAAATCCAATGTCCCTTTGACTGCTATTTGGATTATCACATTGGAATTCATTCGGTGATGACGTAACATTATGATCACCACTTGATCATCGCTTAATACATTTTGATTAGCATTAACCTTTAGATAATTAAATTAAAAAAAGTAAACCATCTAGGGGTGGAAACTTGTTTTCCTTTTTGGAGCCTATGTTGAATGCCTTCACTACATGGGCTAAATCCTTTTTCCTTGTCTTGCTGGGCCTTTAAGTACACAAAATAGTTTTACAGACTCCAGCTTTCATAAACAAATTCCGTAGAATAAGTCGCAACAAGACTACAAGAGAGATTCTGCCCTCATATCAAAATCGGAAAATATTATCCCGACAACATCCGTGATTATGTTTGTTTAAAAAAAATTAAAACCCTCTTAGCAAAAAATCGAATCGATGGCTAGAATGTCACTTTAAATACGAATTCGTAAGACAAACCTATATGAAATGTTATGCTTTAGTCATAGATGTCCGTGGTCACTACATTACAGGAAGTAGGATATTTTTTCTTTCAGTTTTCAATAAGGTTTGTTATACAATACACATATTACAGCCCAAAGGTTTTCTGAAAGGTCCTTATTCTAGTTATAGAATATAAACAAAGTACGTGAGAGTTGCTACATAAATATACAAATGTTTTCCCACAATCTTCATCCATCTAAATCACTTCCTTTATCGTCATTAACCCTTGTGATTATGACACTAATCATGACCACCGCGACACCGAAGAATTCTTGAGCAACCTCGGTTATAGGGGTTTGCGTGGACCTTTGGATTCATAGTAACAACCTGGATGTGGCCCGCCTGGTCTTCTGCATCGGTCGAGGACTCCGGGGTCAATGCGGTTCCTTTCACCCTTGACTTCGGAGTTTAGCACCACCATGCTAACGAGGAGCAAGCAGAGGATGAATGATTTCATGTTTGAAATGCCCATGAATATTATTCGTAAATGTATCTCTAATAGTTTGTATTTGAACGTTCACTATTGTCAGAAGACTGTCAATTTATATGCGTTTTCGCCATGGTTGAGTTAGAAACAAATTTTAATATCATTGAAATAACAATATAACTACAAATCTGCAACAATCAGCGTCATATACAATCAAATTCCATGAAACAAATTTCAATCAAATCCCAAAAAATTAAATTTCAATCAAATTCCATCAAGTGCAATTCCATTTACAAATGTATTGATGCACAAAATCAGTGAGGACTTTGGTACAAAAGTGTTAAGTTTGTGACCTTCGCTAGATTGCTCCGGTCACTAGTGTGGATAAATATGTAAATGGATAGAGACAGAGAAGCAAACACAAAATGTACGTGGTTCACCCAGATTGGCTACGTCTACGGAGTAGAGGAGTTCTCATTAATTGTGAAGGGTTTACACAAGTACATAGGTTCAAGCTCTCATTTTGTGAGTACTAGTGAATGATTTAGTACAAATGACATTAGGAATTATTGTGGAAGAATAATCTCCTTTTATAGAAGAGTTTCTAGCTTTGTTTTGACATTAACACGTGTCGTGTTGTAATTGGCTTCTTATGTTGACACGTGTCGCGCTATGATTGGCTTCTGATGTCGACACGTGTCGCACTGTGATTGGCCTCCTGGTTGGAGGGAAACTCTTATGGGTCCTTAACGGTATAACGTTGACCGGTGCTTAGTAGTTTCGGGATTGGTCAAGTATGGTACAAACAGAGTGATAGGGATTTTACTACTCATGTGAACGAGTTAAAAACTCCTATTATACTTGCAAGAATCACAAGGTTGTTGTAATATAAACGGATCTCGTAAGGTCGTTCTCTACAGCGATTATTAAATAATTCTAAACTAACCAAATTCCAATTAATTATTGTAAAGTAGAAATTGAGATGATTGATTTTATAACCTACTTAAATTAAAAACAAAATTAACTATTAAAGATAAGACAATCTGCAATATTAAAACTGGGGGAAAAGGAAATCAGTTTTGGGAGAAATCAAATTAAGAAAGCACTAGGGTTCCACCATCACCTAGCAATCCTATGAACTTTTACCAATTACTTATGATCTACACATGCCACTTTGAAGGTTAGATTTTCCTAATTCATATTCTACTTGGAACCTTAAACATAGAACGTATATCTAACATGCAACCCGTCTGGACATTCAGATCAAATCTGAACATGAAAGACTCATTATGCTTTATGACAACCCTTTGAAAAACCATGCAACTCTTAAGACGTGGTATTCATCCTAAGTGAAATTACAATTATTAATCACAAAAAGCCAGTGTCAATTTCAGGGAACCTTCCGACCGAAATTGCATCAAATTACTTTTCTAAAGATCCTAATGGTGATCAGGCATTAAGACAATTAGATAGTTTTTATCCCGGTGATTAACAATTCAAAGTATGAATGCAATCAATCATAAGCAATTAAATAAAAATCACATATTCATGCTAAGGCTCAAGGCTTCGCCCTAGCAAAAGGAATTAGTTACGCATATTCATAATTGAAATCATAGAAAATATTATTAAGAAAATGATTGAAAACACCTTCAAGTAGAAAATCTCCAAAACCCTAGCACTTCTCTCTGTCTCCAATGCATAAAATAAAAGCATAGTGAAAAATGGTAGACGGCCAAGCAATATATCTGCTAAGTCCCCACACAAACCCTAAAAACAGGTCCTTTATTCCCACTAGGAAACTAAAAATACTAATAAAAAAAATAGGAAACATAACCCTAAATTAAATAGTAAAATTCGTCTAAAATCTAAATAGCCACATTTTAGACCCATAAGCTGCTCCAAAACCGGCCCAATATAGCTGGATTTAATGTTTGGAATATTCTGAACACTTCTCCAGAAGGCCACGAATCCATCCGAGGTCATCTTGGGCTCCAAAAACGTAATTTAAGCCCAAAAACGTCATTTTCCAGCACTGCGCATCGCTTATTTATTTTATCGCCAGAAAATGATTGCTTGGTGGAAAAATTCCAAATTTTTATATGATCAAGCTAAGTGACTCAAGAACGTCTTCCAATTGGAATTACTCCAAAATTCGTCCATTTGATCTTGTTTTGCTCCAGAGGAAGTCGAAAGTCCTATATTGAAAATATAATTCAAAGTATCAAAATTCTTTCAAAATATTAACCAAAATATACTAAGATTAGGGTAAAATATATAATATAAAATCTACTCATCACAGAGCTCCCCTAAGTTCCCGAATGAGGGAAGCTCTTCGGTTGGGGACTTGTAAGATCCAAGCTGCTGAGTAATCACGAAACTCCTAAGTATCGAAGTGTCGTATCGTCTTCACTTGCCTTATCTGTCTCATAGGTAGATGTGACATCTTCTCTGGAAGTACTTTTCCTCCATCCAGGTGTGGTATCTTTAACCGGTGGATATGCACAAGGTAATGTATCAATTTGACTTGAAGCTTACTTATAATTTCAGGCTTGGTCAAGCGTGATACAAACCATGTAGTAGGAGTCCCCTAAGTCGCCGAGCTAGGAGATTTGCCGAAAGAGTTGACAGACAAGGTAAGCAATCAGAGTTCCAAGCAATCAGTCCCAAATCAGAAGTTTGATTTCGAGTTCCAGCTGATTGTTCTCATTCTCCCTATCTTGCAGGCAGCAAGAAGGATAAAGAGAAGAAAAAGGAGAAGAGATGATATGAGATACTTTTGCTTTTGAAGAAGTAACTTTCCACATGCTTAGTCTTGAACTGGGTTGGAGGGTTTTCTGGTTTCCTCCAGAGTATAAGGCATACTCAAAAATTTGAGGGTCAAAACAAGTCCATCAAATCTAGAGTACGTTTGACCTTGATGATATGGGATAATTTTGTTGTTGACAAAGTAGTGGATGTATCGGCACGTGTTCTGTTACGCTTGTCTCCACATGTTTCCTTGTATCATTCTCACTTGCCCTATCTGTTCCTCATGGAAATATGGTATCTTCTTTGGAAACATAAGATGTTGAAGATGAGTACTCGAGAGCAATACCATGTAAGTAATCAGGCAAGGGGTTCCAGGCAGTCAGTTCCTGACTGGAAGCTTGATTCCAAGTGCTGACTGATTGCTCTTTTTCTCCTTGTCTTGTAGGTAAGAAAAATGCCAAAGGAAAAGACAGGGAAAAAGCATGATATGGGATACTCTTACTTTAACCCTGATGATATGAGATACTTTTGCTTTGGTGTGGCTTGTTTGTAGAGGTATTATCGGGGGGAAAAGAAGCTGAGTATTTTGAGAGACTTTGTTGAGAGTGCCCTCTTGGATGTGAAGAAAAGTTGAGCATTTTTTTTATTTGCAGGTCTACCTGGTTGTGGAGGATGAAGGTCGACATATATAGAAATTGTCCCAACAGCGAGTGGTAACGCTGTTCCTTTACCCTTCTCAGTCATAGCAATGTAGTGGGAGCTGCAAGATTCACGTGTTTAAACTTTGTCATAACACTTTGAAAAAGTGGTATGTGGTATTTGGAAAGATGATGTTGCATGTGAAGATTGCAGACAAGTTTTATCCAAGGAAGGCTCTTGAAGTTCAGAAAGCGGCGACTCTTCGGTTTTCGAACAAGCAATCCTGTCGGGATCTAGCTCTCGAGATTCAGAGAACGGTGCCTCTTCGATTTTTGAGAAAGCAATCCTATTGGAAGTCTGACTCTTGAGATTCGAAGAGTGATCCCTCTTCGATTTTTGAGCAAGTAATCTTGTTGAAAGTTTGGCTCTCAAGATTCAGAGAGTGGTGCCTCTTCGATTTTTGAGCAAGTAATCTTATTGGGAGTCTGGCTCTCGAGATTCGGAGAGCGGTGCCTCTTTAATTTTTTAGCAAGCAATCTTGTTAGGAGTCTGGCTCTCGAGATTCGGAGAGCGGTGCCTCTTCGATTTTTGAGCAAGCAATCTTGTTGGGAGTGTTTTCTCGAATGTGAGTAAAGGTTGGGCATTTTTGTCAGTCTACCTTGCCATGGAGCACGGAGGTTGACACACATAGGGACTTTCGAGTTATCAAGCAGTGGTGTTGTTCCTTTACGCTTGTGAGTAATAGTAGTGTAGCTGGACCTTCAAAATTTACGTGTCTAAACATTGTCAGAGATCTTTGGCAAAGTTATATATGGTACCTGAGGAACTGATGTTGCATGTGGGGATTGTCGACATATTTTACTTAGGAAAATCTGCTTCTCGAAATTCGGAGATTGGTGCCTCTTCGATTTTTGAACCAACGGCCCTGTTGCCCTTTCTTTTATAGGGGCACCAATTGTGTACAACAAGTACATTCAGAGAGTTATTGCTTGTAGGAATTTTCCCCTTGTTTTTGCACTTCAGAGATTTATTGCACCTCATTTCTTCTTCATCATTTATGAGAATGTCTGGCCTATCCGACCGTCGTTTTGACTTGAACTTTGGTGAAGAGGCAGTCATGCCTTCTCAAGACAATATATGGCACTCATCATTCTTATCCCCTACTAGTCCTCTTACTGTTGGGGACTCAGTGATGAGGAATGATATGACCACTGCGGTGGTGGCCAAGAACCTTCTCACTCCCAAAGATAACAGATTACTTTCCAAATGGTCTGATGAGTTGGCTGTTAAGGATTTTCTGGCTCTCAGTGCTCAGTGTGCAGGTTCTGTGTCTAATATGGCCCAACGCCTATTTGCTCGAGCCCGCCAAGTTGAATCATTGGCGGCTGAAGTGATAAGTCTCAAACAAGAGATCAGAGGGCTCAAGCATAAGAATAAACAGTTGCACAGACTTGCACATGACTATGCTACAAACATGAAGAGGAAGCTCGACCAGCTGCAGGAATCTGATGGTCAGATTTTACTTGATCATCAGAGGTTTGTGGGTTTGTTCCAAAGGCATTTATTGCCTTCTTCTTCTGGGGCTGTACCGCGTAATGAAGCTCCAAATGATCATCCTCAGGTGCCTCCTCCTTCTGGGGATCTGCCCATTACTGAGGCTCCGAATGATCACCTTTCGGTGCCTTCTCTTTCTGGGGCTTTGCCGACTGTTGAGACTTCTCCTGAGCAACTATTATGAAGGCTCCCTCTTGTTTATTTATTTTGATTCATGTATATGTACATATTTGTAACTTATCGGAGATATCAATAAATGAGCTTTGCTTCATTTCAACGTATTATGTTAAATACACCAAAGCCTTCTTCACTAAGTTCTTTAATTTTTTTCTTTTGTTGAAGCTTGTATGTTGAAGCTTTGTGAGTGAAGCATGTAGGTTGAGGTAGTGCTCCCTTAATTTCCCAAGTGAGGAAAACTTCTCGGTTGGAGACTTGAAAAAATCCAAGTCACTGAGTGGTCGTGAGACTTCCGAGTATCAAGGCGTAGTAGCATATGGTAGGAGTCTCCCAAGTCTCCGGTCAAAGGAGTTGACGAATGAGGAATTTCCTTTCTAAGTGGTAGCCCAAAACTCCTCCTTCATATATATTTATTATGAAAGTTGTTAGGCCCAAAGAAGATGAGGTCTAGGCAATTTTTTTTCAAATTGTTTTTGAATTTTTTTTTTGAATTTCCAAATATATATATATATATATATATATATATATATTAAGTTTTGTAGGTGAAGCTTTGATGTTGAAGCTTTGTAGGTAAAGCTTTGCGGTTAAAGCTTTGTTGGGTACCATGAATTGATTTTGCTTCACACTATCTTGATCAAGATAGTGTGAAGCTTTTGTGTTGAAGCTTTGTAGGTGAAGCTTTTGTGGGTGAAGGTTTTGTTGGCGAAGCTTTTATGGGTGAAGCTTTTGTTAGTGAAGCTTTTATGGGTGAATCTTTTGTGGTGGGTGAAGCTTTTATGGGTGAAGCTTTTGTAGGTGAAGCTTTTGTGGTGGGTGAAGCTTTTGTGGGTGAAGCTTTTGTGGGTGAAACTTTTGTGGTGGTGAAGCTTTTGTGGGTGAAGTTTTTGTGTTGAAGCTTTGTAGGTGAAGCTTTGGAGTTGAAGCTTTGTAGGTGAAGCTTTGGAGTTGAAGCTTTGTAGGTGAAGCTTTTGTAGGTGAAGCTTTGGAGTTGAAGCTTTTGTTGGGTACCATGAATTGATTTTGCTTCACACTATCTTGATCAAGATAGTGTGAAGCTTTTGAGAATTTGTAGTTGTCCTCCATTGATGAAGCTTTTGTGGTGAAGCTTTGTTGGGTACCATGAATTGATTTTACTTCACACTATCTTGATCAAGATAGTGTGAAGCTTTTGAGAATTTGTAGTTGTCCTCCATTGATGAAGCTTTGTTGAATTTCCCTTTTTTTTATTCTTTTTTTTTTTTTTGAAAACTAGAAACTTGTTGAATTTCCCAATTTTTTTTTTTTTTTTGGGAAACTAGAAATTTGAAAATGTGGGAGAGACAACATATACAAATTTTGCTTCCACCCTGTTGAGCAAGAGATTATGATGGGAAACTAGAAATTTGAAAATGTGGGAGAGACAACATATACAAATTTCGCTTCCATCCTATTGAGCAAGAGATTATGATGCAAGCCACACCTTGTAGTAGTAGTTGAAGGTTTGGATGAACCATATAAATTGAATTTGCTTCAAACAATCTTGATCAAGAGTGTGTGAAGCTTTCTACGAGTTATAGTTGCCCTTCATTGATGAAGCTTTTGTTGGCACCATAAATTGGTTTTGCTTCATATTGTCTTGATCAAGAGTGTGTGAAGCTTTTAAAAATTGTGGTTGAACTCCTTTGATGACGCTCTTGTTAGCACCATAAATTGGTTTTGCTTCACACTATCTTGATCAAAAGTGTGTGAAGCTTTTGAGAATTGTGGTTGCCCTCCATTGATGAAGTTTTTGTTGGCACCATAAATTGGTTTTGCTTCACACTGTCTTGATCAAGAGTGTGTGAAGCTTTTGAGAATTATGGTTGAACTCCTTTGATGAAACTCTTGTTGGCACCATAAATTGGTTTTGCTTCACACTATCTTGATCGATAGTGTGTGAAGCTTTTGAGAATTGTGATTGCCTTCCATTGATGAAGCTCTTGTTGGCACCATAAATTGGTTTTGCTTCTCGCTATCTTGATCAAGAGTGTGTGAAGCTTATGAGAATTGTTGTTGAACTCTTTTAATGAAGCTCTTATTGGCACCATAAATTGGTTTTGCTTCACAGTGTCTTGATCAAGAGTGTGTGAAGCTTTTGAGAATTGTGGTTGCCCTCCATTGATGAAGCTCTTGTTGGCACCATAAATTGGTTTTGCTTCACACTATCTTGATCAAGAGTGTGTGAAGCTTTTGAGAATTGTTGTTGAACTCCTTTGATGAAGCTCTTGTTGGCACCATAAATTGGTTTTGCTTCACAATGTCTTGATCAAGAGTGTGTGAAGCTTTTGAGAATTATGGTTGAACTCCTTTGATGAAGCTCTTGTTGGCACCATTAACTAGTTTTGCTTTACACTGTCTTGATCAAGAATGTGTGAAGCTTTTTACGAGTTGTAGTGTTTGCATTGTTACAGAGGAGAAATGTCTGAAGTAGATGCAAGAGGGATGAATAGATTGATCTTCGTATGCCATGCACTAAAGTTGTTGTTGGTTTGCAATAGACTTTGTTGGTGACTATAACTCTTGTTGGGCATAAGTGCTCTTCTAGTTGAGTTGTCAAGCTTGAGGATTTTTTATTATTTGTGAATGTTAGGAGTTCATATGTACAAGTTGTACCACTCGTCTTCTGGTAGGTGGAATAAATGGTGAGTTGCTTTCATCACTTAGTCGGTGGTACGAAGGTGAGTTCCTTTATCACCTTTCATCACATTTCATCACCTGGTTGGTGGCACGAATATGAGTTCCTTCTTCACCTGGTTGGTGGCATGAATGGCAAGTTGCCAAATGATATTAGAGTATGGGTTGTACATTTCATCACCTGGTTGGTGGCATGAAGAAGAGTACGGGTTGTACATTTCATCACCTGGTTGGTGGCATGAAGATGAGTTCCTTCTTCACCTGGTTGGTGACATGAGTGGCAAGTTGCCAAATGATATTAGAGTACGGGTTGTACATTTCATCACCTGGTTTGTGGCATGAAGAAGAGTACGGGTTGTACATTTCATCACCTGGGTAGTGGCATGAAGATGAGTTCCTTCTTCACATTTCATTACCTGGTTGGCGAGAATAAGGGCAAGGTGTCGAGGCACATTGTAGCAATTGTCGAATGACACAAAGTATGTTGAACCCTTTTGAAGCACAATTGGCTTATGTATGAATGTGATGGAATGTATGATTGAACGAATATACTGTGAAACTGTTTGTTTATTTGTATAGTCTTGTTGACATATACCTAGACTTTGTTTCATGTTGGAAACATTCATGTTGAAGCTTTGAACCCGAGTGTTTCATTGCTAGGAATGTAAGAGGATTAAGACCGAGTTGTCTAAATCACCTCTTTATTGAATTCATGCCAAATAGTCTTCGTTACATAGGATGTCGAACGGTTGAAGCTTAACACTTGTACAATGTGAGTTTACTTGTAATAGTACTTCAAGTGATCAGTGTTCCATGGATGGCCAAGGGTCTTGCCATCGGAGCTTTTAAGCTCGTATGAGCTAGGGCGACTAATGCTAACAACTTCAAACGGTCCATCCCAGTTTGGACTAAGTGTTCCTTTACTCGGGACTCTGTTGTAGAGTAATCTTTTCTTCAATACCCAGTCACCTACTTTGAAAGAACGAGATTTGACCTTTGAGTCATAGTAGTTGGAGATGCGCTACTTGTAGGCGACATTCCTCAAGTGAGCCTGGTTTCTGTGTTCCTCGACTAGATCTAAGTTGAAGGTAAGTTGTTTATCATTTTCGCTTTACACGTAGTTCTGGACTAGGAATGTTGCTTGCTCAAGCTCAACTGGAACAACTGCTTCTGTACCAAAGGCAAGTGAGAATGGGGTTTTTCCTGTTGATGTCCGATACGAAGTGCGGTATGACCAAAGAACTTGGGGTACAAATTCTGGCCAACAACCTTTAGCCTTGTCCAAGCTGGTTTTCAAAGTTCGCTTGATTATTTTGTTGATGGCTTCGACTTGTCCATTAGACTGGGAATGAGCTGGGGAGGCAAAACATAAGTTGATGTTGAACTTAGAGCAGAATATCCTGAACTTATTGTTGTCGAACTGTCGCTCGTTGTCAGTGAATCGCATTAGGAATGCCGAATCTACAAAGAATGTTCTTTCATACGAAGTCTTCTATTTTTGCCTCAGTAATGGTTGCCAAGGGTTATACTTCAGCCCACTTTGTGAAGTAGTCAACTGCAACAATTGCATAGCGGACCTTACCCTTCCTTACAGGTATTGGGCCGATCAAATCAAGTCTCCATTAGGCGAAGGAGGAAGGGTTGATCATAGGAGTGAGCAGCTCGGGAGAGAAGTGAGGAATAGTTACGTAGTGTTGACACTTATCACATAAGCGAGATAATTCTGATGGCATCTTGGTGGAGTGTTGGCTAGTAATATCCTTGGCAAAAAGCCTTGTGTGCTAGGGATCGAGATCCAGCATGATCTCCGCAGACTCCTTCATGTATTTCTCGAAAGACAATTTCCGCCACTACAGGCGTAAGGCATCTTAGGTATGGTAGGTTAAAACCCTGCTTGTAGAGTTGGTCATTAATGATCAAGTAACGGGTAGCCTTGTATCGAATCTGCTTAGCTTGGACTTTGTCATTTGGAAGGGTGCAATGAGCAAGGAATCTATAAATCGGGGTAATCCAACTATCCCCCTGTTGTAAGTTGCACACTTCCGTAGCCATGGTGCTTGGTGCTGCCAACAATTCGACTTGAATTTTTCTCCCAATCTTATCTTCCACAGCTAAAGCGAGGCGAGCCAAAGCATCTGCATGACTGTTTGCCGCTCAAGAAATTTGGGTGATCTGGTAGTGGAAGTGCTTGAGCAACAATTGTGTTTGTGCCAACTATGTTGCCATAGAGCTATCCTTAGCGTCAAAGTTGTTGGTGACCTGGTTAACCACCAATTAGGAGTCATTGAAGATATCAATTCGTTTAACCCCAAGGTGTTTGGCCAAACGTAAGCCTGCTAGGAGGGCTTCATATTCGGCCTCATTGTTCGATGCCTTGAATTTGAAACAAAGAGCATACTTCATCGCCACTTTGTCAGGGGTTGTAAAGACTAGTCCTACTCTATAACCTTGTTGGTTGGACGAGCCATCAATATATAGACTCCATGCTGGGGCTGATGGTTCTATTTTCTGAGTTTCCGAGGGTAATGAAACCACTTCTTTAGGCGTAGAAACAATGTCAACATGATATGTGAAGTCGACGATGAAGTCTGCCACTGCTTGGCCCTTCTCAGCTGGCTTTAGTTGGTAGGAGATGTCAAACTCACCCAATGCTATCGCCCATTTTATCATTCGTCCTGAAGTGTCAGGACTTTGGAGTATTTGTCGAAGATGATGATTGGTAAGCACGATGATGAAGTGTGCTTGGAAGTAAGGGTGAAGTTTTCGAGCAGACATGACCAATGCTAGAGCGAATTTCTCAATGTTGGAATATCGTGTCTCTACATCTTGTAAGGCCTTGCTAGCGTAGTATTTGAATGAGAACGGAACTTATTGCTGAAGCCGATACCGACAGATAGATAATGAGAGTGTCACCAACCTCAGGTTTGAAGAGCAGAAAGGCTTTACTCATGTAGTCTTTGAGAATCTTGAATGCCTCGGCACATTTATCAGTCCATGTAATGTACTTCTTACTTCCCTTAAGTGCTTTGAAGAAAGGAGCATATCTGTCTCTGGCTTTAGTGATGAACCTAGTTAAGGCTGCCACCTTGCTAGTAAGGCTCTGGATGTCTTTTGAAGTTACCGGTTCCTTCATGTCGAGGATTGCTTTAATCTTTTCGGGATTAGCCTCGATGCCTCATTGGCTTATCATGAAGCCTAAGAATTTGCCAAAGCCTACGCCGAAGGCACATTTGTTAGGGTTCAACCTCATTCGATACCTCTTCAGAATGGTGAAAGTTTTAGATAGGTTAGCAATGTGTTGGTCAGCATGTTTGCTCTTGACTAGCATATCATCAACGTAAACTTCCATGCTCTTCCCAATCTGTTCGGCTAACATTGAATTGACTAGTCTCTGATAAGTCGCTCCTGCATTCTTTAGGCCGAAGGGCATGGCTTTATAGCAATATAGTCCCCTGTCAGTAGTGAAGGCTGTGTGTTCTTAGTCCAGATGGTTCATGAGGATTTGGTCGTATCCTGAGTAAGCATCCATGAAGCTTAGGAGTTCACACCCTGCCATAAAGTCTATAAATCTGTCAATGAGAGGAAGAGGAAAGCTATCATTCGGGTATCCTTTGTTTAGGTCGGTGTAGCCGACATACATTCTCCACAAGACCTTTTGAAGCAAGAGACTTTCTTTGGTCGAATTCTTCTTAACAAGGACCATATTTGCTACCCATGTTGGGTAATTGACTTCGCGGACGAAGCCTATGCTTTTGAGTTTTTCAACTTCTGCTTTTATTACCTCGTACCGTTTAGCGTCATAAGATCTTCGCTTCTATCTCACAGGTTTGGTCTTAGGGTCAATACTCAAGCGATGACAGATGATATCGCGAGAGATGCTTGGCATGTCCTCGTATGACTAGATGAAGACCTCAGTGTTCTCTTGTAAAAAAGAGATCAATGCTAACCGAATGGGTGGTGACAAGGTGGTGCCAATCTTCACCATGCGATCCGGATAATCTTTTGAGATAGAGACCTTTTTCAACTCTTCAACGAGTTGTGCTTGTTGAGTGAAAGAGTCATCTCGAGGATCGTTGGGTTGACTATTGTCACCGTGAAGATCCAAGTTGGCTTCGTCTGGGCTGGTCTTTATGACTTGGTCATGTATAGAAAGGGTTTCCTTGGGCACAAGCAGGTGATGTTGCTTGACTGAAGTGTTGTAACATGGTCGTGCACTAAGTTAATCTCCTCTGATGTAACCATTGCCATAGGGGGTTGGAAATTTCATCAACAACATATGTGTGGATATCATGGCCTTGAGATCATTGATGTCTATGCGTCCGAATATGACATTGTATTCCTTTGGGCAATCAACCACTAGGAAGTTAGTGGCAATGGTAGTTGTGTAAGGGCCTGTACCAATGGTGAAAGGTAAGTGTATGCTTCCCAGAGGTTGCACGATATCACCGGAGAAACTTATCAGAGGAGAAATCGAGCGATCGAGCAAGTGTTCGGCTACATTAAGTACCCTGAAAGCTTCAGCAAACATGATATTGACCGAAGCCCCCGTGTCTACCAGGATTCGTCTTACTTCAAAGTTAGCTATGTGAGCCTCCACAATCAGTGGGTCGTTGTGAGGGTAGATGATACCTCTTTCTTCCTCAGGGTAGAAACATATTGGATCCTAGTTAGGCTTTTGATACTTGCCTCCCCTGATGTCTTCCACGTGAAACACTTGGTGGCCAGGCCTTAAAGCTCGTTTGCTGTTTTTCATGGCCCTATTGGAAGATTCAGATATGGGTATGTCGCCGCTTATGGAATATATCATATTCACTTGGCGTTGGTTACAATTATCCCTTGAAAGGTGAAGGAGGAATCAATCAATTTTTCCTTCACGCGCCAAATCTTCAATATGATCACGAATGGTGATACACTTCTCGTTGTCATGACCGTTATGCTCATGGTAGCAGCAAAATGTGCCCGTGTTCTTCGTAGGCTTGTAACCCGACTACCTTGGTATTGGCTTCGATATCAGGTGTGCTCTGCTGGGGAAAATGGCCACGTATATGGCATTCAAAGGTGTGTATCTCTCATACCTCGAGGTAAGGCCTGTCCTGACACGTGCTTAGCCCACTGTGTTGACTGCTTGGGGGCGGGCATTATCATGGCGATACCTTTGGTTATCGCGATAGTGTCCCTTACTCTTTTTACTAAAATGAGACTGGTGAGGATGGAAATCTTTCATTTTGCCCTGAGATTGATATGTCTGTTGACTTGGTGAAGTATTAAGTAAGGCAGGGGGAGGCACCGCTGCCGTTTGGAAGGTCGAGGTCTTCTCATTTGGTTGGATCTGGCTTCCACTCCCTACTTGCTGATAAGGGGTGGCTGTGGGGGGTTTCCCTTGGTATGTCATTTCCTCGGCGGAGGCATGGTTATAAGCCTGGGCCATCACCTCAGAGTAAGTCTTCCAAATGTTAGCATTGATCATGTACTTAAAGAAACAGTCACGTGGGCCTGCCGTGAAGGTTTTGAGGGCAATCTTGTCGTCTGCCTCGGCACAACGGGAATACTCATGGCTGAAGCAGCCAGCATACATACGTAATGACTCGTCTGGCTTCTAGAGAATAATGTAAAAGTCATCCGCAGAATGCAAGCAATCGGTCTGGAAAATGTGTTGAGAAACAAACAGTTTCCTCAATTCCTCAAATGAGTCTACCATCTCAGGTGGAAGACGGTAATACCAGTTTAGAGCTCCACCAGAGAAGGTAGAGGGGAAAAGAAAACATCGCTCTTCGTCGGTGTGCATCTGGTATGCCATGGTGGACTTAAAAAGGTTAAGGTGTTCAATCGGGTCCTCATTTTTAGTATAGAGTTGCAAGCCAAGCTTCTGCTTTGTCTTTGCTTGAAGGGGGTGTCGAGGATCCTCCTTGTAAGAGTGTCAAGCCTAGGTTAGTTCCAATCAGGTATATCAGCTTGTCGTTTGGCCTTCAACTTGTTTACTTCCTTAAGAAGTTGTAGGACAAGATGGTCCTAAGTGGAGTCATGTACCATTGGAGCTTTCTTTCGTAAATCTCCATCTCCTCTTGGAAGTATGAAGGTTTGATCAAGAGCATGTGATTTTTCCTTGGACTTGCCGTACTGACTTCCAAGGTATGTCTGTCGGAACATCTCTAAGTCCCTTATACCTTCGTGTTCCTCTAGAACTTGTTTCCCCTTCCCTAAATTGGTAGATTGCCTAGGACATGGGAGGGGACCGAGTCTTTCAGAGACCCTTGGGTCATTGATCTTCGAGCTTACATGGATGGGATTGTCTCGACGTTGCTTTAGGAAATCTCGACAATCGCGAAAGACGGCTTTCGATCCTTCCACTCCTTCAATAAGGAGGTGTTTTCCTCCACTTCTTCTACTTCGAGTCAAAGCAGCTGGGTTAAGAGAAGTATCATGTTGATCAATGTTTTGATGATTAGCTCGCTCTTCATCAGGGATACCCATATCGAAAGAAGGTGACCCTTTGTGTTAAAGGGCACCCAAATGATGGTTGATGTCCACAGGGGTAACGAGCTCGTATGTTTGAGTATGCCTAGTTTCGTGGAGCGTCTCAAAGAGATTCTCATACTACTCCTGGAGGACCTTATTCTTCATTGCTATCTTGTTGTTCTAAGCTTCTAGCTCATCGACTTTAGCTTGAAGAGCAACCCTTTTTCCTTCCTTCTTTCGTTGCCTCGCACCAAGTGCAAGAGGGGTGTCATTCTGCATGTTGTGGCTTCCTTCGCTCCCCATGTTAGAGAGGGATGCCTGGTCAAAAGAGAGTGTACGAATGGTGGAAACCAGCTTAACAAAGCTGAAGAGAGTAGGAATAAGTATTGTTCCCACAGACGGCGCCAAAACTTAAAATTTTTATTTTAGAAAAGCACCTAAACTGGAGGATATCCCACAAGGAGAGGATCATTAGGATCATTTTTACCTCTTGGGTTAAGGTCAATTCCGGCAGGCTTGGCCGGAAATTGGTCGGAAAACCCCCGGTCACCGTTTCTTAAATATGAAATTGCGGAAATTCGGTTATGAATTTGTAGAAATTAACTTGGGTGTTGGAAAAAGGACGGGAAAAGGGTTCTGGAGGTATAATTTGACGGTCATTGGTGACCGGCAGACGACGGCGCTGTTGCATGAAAGAGAAGAGGAATCAGAGCTACGATTAAAATTCTACTGAACTACAAATCCGAAAAGTACTTTTGTAAGGATTACTATTTATTATTTTATATATTTCTCATAATTATTATATTATTATTTTAATATTGGTTGATAGAAAAATGAGGGAAAGAACAAGAATGGATAGAGGAAATAAGAGAGAAATAAGAGGAATGAGGGGCTGTTGCCCAATCGAATGACAGAGATGAAGATGTTAGCCGAATCAGGAAAGGAGAGAGAGAAGCCTAGTGAATCAGAAACAGAAGAAATAAAGGGAAATGAGGGAGAGAGAGGGGACGAGATCAGCAGGTTGTTTTTCTTTACCGACCTGACCCGGTTTTGCTTGTCTTCTTTGACGATTTTCGTCAATTTTTCCAACGAACCATGTCACTCCACCACCTGCAACCTTTTCCACAACCTCCCTATTACCATTTCCACCCAAAATCAGAAGAAATTTAGTTGAAGTTTGGTGAAAAACCCATCATAGGTGCCGCATGAAACCTTTCCCGAGATCCTCCAATTGTGAAACGATTTCCTTCACCACCACCAAAACACTTATCTTGAGGCCTAGAACAAAGTCCAAACAATTATAGGGTGCGGCAGAGCATCGAAGGTGAAGGATCGAAGCCATTGGTTCGAGGGAAATTGGAGTTTTTCCTAGCCAAATTGGACTTGGCCACATGTATAAAACTTGCTCTACTTGTTAAGATCTTCATTCCTGTAAAATTTGAGAATTTTTAGAAATAGTTGAATTTTCTGACGAGCCGAGGCGGCACATGGGTCGAGACCTGACCTGCCCATCCTAGGCTAATTTGGATGCCCTGATTCCATATTTGACACCTGATTGATGGAATTCCATTGTTTGGGTATAATTTTTGTAAATCTAAACGTCGACCGCCACTTAATTCTAGCAATTGGCGGAGATCCGACCGTTAGATTGTTCCAAAACTTTAGGATGTTGTTCTAGAAGGTTATTGAAACCCTTGAAAAGTTACGGATCGGAAATCTATGGTTCGGATCTTCTGGATCAAGTTGTAGGGTTGTGGACCCTATCGTCGACCTTTGATGACAGTTGACTTTTGGTCAATGGGTTTCAAATCATTCTAGAACGTCCTTGGAGATGTGTTTTACTTAAGTTATGTGTTTTATCAATAATAATTCTAAGATGTGATTTGATATTTGTTCTAGGCGACGATCGTTTGTGACTTATTGATAGTTTCCATTTATGCATTTGAAAAAGAATTTCTTACATACGCCTGGATTAAACCAAAGTTTATAAGAATTAGCGAAATGACGGAATTTATGAAATATGCTACATCTTATGTGATGCACATGTATGCTTATAATCTTTGATGCCATAATTATACCTACGGCTTTGAATGTTAGTATGTTGATTAGAACTATCGAATCACTGTGGCATGCTTATATTTATGTAGTCTGCTTATCATAGCTGCACCCGGTGTTAGTGCTCGCCCAGGGCCAGGGCCAGTCTTTCACGTGTATGTTCACATCCGCATCGCACGCTCGCCTTGGATCCAAGTTGGTGCCAATCATGTCGTACAGGTTGCAATAGGCAACTCCAACATCTTGTCTTACATGTTGCATTAGGCGACTCCGACTTGTGTGCTAGCATAGATCGATGAGCACCTGTTTTACTTATTTTACTATTAAGATATTGTGATGTGGCATACTTCTGGATTTATTGTTGATTTGCATTTGATTTCATACCTATACGTAGTATGATTTTCTGGAAACTATACATGTTTTACATCAAGGGGTTATAACGCTTTCAAAATGTTTTTATCAAAAATTTATTTTCAGGCCCACTCACCCTTGTTTTTAGCCCCTCCAGGTTCTAGTAGTAGAGCTTTCATATCGACGAGAATTATTGGCAAATCTTGGTGTAGACGATTACCTTTGATGGTATAATCCTCACCTTATTCCACTGTACTGTACTTATGCTCCGACATCATGTGTGAAATGGGTTCATTTCTGCTTACATGCGCATTCTTGTATTTAGGCACTTTAGGTTTAAATTTATTCACATATTCCACCACACTACACTTTATGGCTTTGTCACCTTCCAGGTGTCGGCCAACACAACTCGATTCGGAGTCCTAGTGGACATTCTGGGTCGGGATGTGTTAGTTTGGTATCAGAGCATAAGTTTGGGTAGTATTACGTTCATCACACGCGTGATGTAAGCATTCTAGGTTCTTGAGCCTAATTTTCGAATCTTGCCACCTTTTCGAGTACGAAAAACATGTTAGGTATTCCTAAGTTTTGAGTGACTTAGACGACTTATCGACATTCTAGAACATCATTTTGGCGGACATCTCTAGATATGAATGAAGAACCTCCATGCTAAGGAAAAATCCCGAATGGAGACAAGTTGGTGGCCCTTGAAGCAGGGCTAATGAATCGATAAATTGTGTGCCACCAGAGATCTACCGATCAATCCCACTACCATTTAGTCATTTCTATCAACCCTTCCAAGTTAGGAACCAAGAATAGTTTAATTTGATTCCTTGGTAGCATCTGTAAGTATACCATTGATATCTACATAAGGACTAGGATCCTCTTGGTGGGGATCCGAAGATCAATCAATCGTGTCCATTCATCGTATATCGTGCAGTCAAATTTTTTTAGGTACTATTTATATTCAATTTTAAATTAAAATTTTAAAATAATTTTTAACCGCACGATGTACGATGAACGAACACGATTGATTGATTCTCTGGATCCCGACAAAGATGATCTGGAGAGGATCCTATTCCTCTGCATAAGACGTGTCTCCTTCTTCATGTTTAATCACCGAAGGGACTGTCATAGTGGCATCCAGTGCTAATGAAATAAAGGCATGTGCAACTTATTTTTGTCTAAATGTCTTTGTTTTATTGGCTCATGACGTCACATGACGGTGAACCCATGATATGTAAGCCGTTGTCCAATGACGAATGTGACAAATGTGAATAAAACCGAGAAAATGGTTATTTTTAATCTTAGGATAATTTTTATTCTATGAAATCAAATGTTACATTTTATATTTAAATCTTTCCATCATGTGCAAAAGAAACCATCTTATTTAAGATGACAATATAATTTCTGACAGAAAGAATAAAAAGTTTTAAGGGCATGACGATTTCTTATTTCCAACGAATTCATGAAATCTGATGATGGTGGTTTGTGGAATCAACTTCAAAGTATATAACTTTCAAGACTTCATGTCACCATAAAATTGGAGCTTTTGGAGAGAGTGGTCTTCCTACGTTCGGTCCACCTGTATCAAAGATCCTACGTCAAAATGCATGGCAATGTTTTCCACATATAGGCTCCCTTAGTAAAATTTCATTATGTTTGCATAGCCAGCACAAAGATAGAACATAATTAACCTCTCTTATGGTCATGTCGACACCGAAGTATTGTTGAGCAACCACGGGTATAGGGCCTAGAGGGTTTAGGAAGAGTAGGACAACCAGGATGCCACCCTCGTGGTCTTCTACAGGGGTCGTCAGCTCCGATGTCGATGAATTTTTTCCTAGCTTCCACTCCTTTGTTCATCACAACCATGCTGACAAGGAGCAAGCAGAAGATTATTGACTTCATGTTTGAAATGCCCTTAGTTGTGTTTCTGTATTGGCATAAGACACTGGCCATATATATGAACTTTGTCTAGGGTTTTATTTGCTCTTTACCTTGAGAGATAAGGTAGCAGTTACATAATAGGAGTTACATGTGGAAAGAAGTGAAAACATGAGGGTTAAGTTTCAAATTTTAACTTTATTAATAGTTGAGTAATTATCTCCACAGAAACAGTAAGAAGAAAACATGAGGGCTAAGTTTCAAGTTTTAATTAGGATCTCTATGCAAGCACTGCATTATGCTCTTCACCTTGAGATGTAACGTAGCAGGTACAAAATAGTAAATACATGTGGAAAGAAGTGAAAGTGTAACAGGGGTTTTGTGTAGGCAGTGTATTCGAGTTATAAAAATTGCTCTAAATCTTACAACTATAATGCCTTTTAGGTCATTTTTGTAGTTATTATTAGAGATCAACATTCTACATACTCGAAACATACTACATACTTAAAAAAAAAACATACAACATATTACAAATATAACGAAGTGTTTTTTTTTTTTTTGAAAAAAAAAAGTACGGATAAACAACATTGCAGTAGCCAACTTAGATGAATACACAAAATAAGGATAAACATTTCTTGATTAGGTGCAATTGACAAAAAACAACAATTTAAAATATAATTAATTGGTTTGGCCAATGTCAAGGGTACGATGGTGTTATAAAATCGAGTAACAAAAATTCACGTTAAATATAGATTCATACATGAAATTATCGTCGATCTCTATGGAATGTTAGGCTTCAGTCATGGATGTCCATGTTTATACTACATTATAGGAAGTAGAATACTTTTTTTTTTTTTTTCAATTTTCAATAACGTTTGTTATACAATACACGTAATAGTATTACACCCCAAGGGTTTTCTCACCAAGTAAGACCTTTATTCTCGTTATATAATAGAAACAAAGTACATAATAGTTGCTAAAACTCACCCTTCTCTCCTTTAGTGTAGATAAAAACATTTCTTTTAAAAAAAAAAAAAACCTAATAGTTGCTACATAAATTTGTAAAATAATGTTTCCCAACAATCTTCATCCACCTAACCCAGCTTCTTTATCGTCAATTAACCCTTGTGATTATGACCCTAATCATGACCACCGCGACGCCAAAAAAACTTTGAGCAACCGCGGTTATAAGGGGTTCGCGGGTTGGGGAGGACTTTTGGCGTTACCATTACAACCAGGATGTAGCCCTCCCGGTCCTTTGCATGGGCCGAGGACTCCGGGGTCAATGCGATTCCTTTCAGCTTTGACTCTAGAGTTTAGCACTACCATGCTGACGAGGAGCAAACAGATGATGAATGACTTCGTGTTTGAAATGCCCATGAGTATACTTCTTGAGGTATCTCCTACACTACTTATAATTAAAAATTACATTCCTATAATATATACTACTTTCAAAGAGAGGATTCCAGATTTAATTATTGAAGAATTATGACTCCTTGTGTTACTTTTATAAAGAGAGACAAAGAAAAGTCAGATAGAGGAAAGAGAATCTTATTCCCTTAACGTTTGGTAGATTAATTTTTTAAACTGTAAACTAAATAATGTGTCATCAATAAAAAATAAGTACGTTAATCAATATTAAGTAATAATCGCAATCATCAACTTTCCTTGTTTACAAAATTTAGTTTACACATGTAGTCTCCATAACATTACCGGTAGTTTATCTTATAATGGTGTGACGAATTACCTAGCCAAGCTAAGTTTATGTGAAATCCCGTTCCTGGATTTCACTGTTATAATCTACGTATTCGCATTATTGAGATTTTATATTATTTTTCGAGAATTTATTTTAATTTGTTTGAATCTAGATTTTTTATTAAATTACGAAAAAGTGAAGTTTGGAAATTATTTATTTAAAACTCCTAGGCATTTCAAGGTAAAAATTTATATCTTTGGATAGAGCTCGGTCTCACAAACGCGTAGGTGCAAACCGTTCGTGAAACAAAGCTATAACAAAAAAATTAGAGACGTTTTGGTATTAAAAAAAGAAAAAAATGAGGGACTGGATGCTGCAAGGTGGCAGCGGGAGAGAGAAGAAGATGAGGTTGCGGGAGAGAAAAGGAGGGGAAGAGTTACCAATGGAAATGGGGGAAAGGAAGGGAGAGGGGAGACCCGAAATGGGTCATTTTTGACCCCCGAACCCCTATTTTTGACCTAGCCATATCTCTTTCATCCGACTTCTGTTTTGGGTGATCTTGGTGTTCATGGAAAGTTCTTGACGAGTCCTACATCTATGTAGTGTTACATTTCCATTTTTCTTTTCCATTTTTCAAGGTTGAAGCCACAAAGTGCCGAGGGTTTTCTAGTGAGTTTTCTCATTTTACGGTGATTCCGACAATGATTACCGTCTATCACCACCACTAATAGACTCCCCTCAACCCCCGGAGCAAGGCGCAAGCATTGGATGTGGTGTCGGAGTTTGTTTTGGCCATGAATCGAGGAACACCCATTTCTAAGGTTTCATGCGGGTTTGGATGAAAGTGAGACACTTCCCGGCCGAATTGGACTTGGCCACAAGTATGAAAATTACTCCCCTCACTGAGATATACTTGCCTGTAAAATTTGGTAATTTTTGGAAATTGTTGAATTTTTCGACAAGTCAGGGCCGCGAACCGCCACTGGTGGCAGTGCTTTGGCTAGTGGGCCGACGATGCCTTTCTAAGTTCAATTAGATGTCCTGAATTTTTATTTGATATTTGTATGACGTGGTTTGATCGTTTGAACCTAATTTCATTATGATACATTACTTGATCAAAATATGAATAGACGGTCTGACCGTCGGATTGTGATGAAATTTTAATATGTTTTTCTAGAGGCATAATGTGGATTTTAGAAGATTACGGATCCAAAATCCGATGTGCGGATCTTTTGGATCAAATTACGTAGGGATGTGGACCCCACCGTTAATCGAAAGTTGACTTTTGGTCAATAGGTATTGACCCATTTAAATTACTAAAATTAGTATTACTAGAGACTCAATGAGGTTTTGCGAACTTGTCTTGGTGAGTGACTTTAATATATGTGATATAATTATTACCCTATTTTCTTATACTAGTATCCTTTGTGGATATGACTTGGTTTTATAAATGTGTTTTTTGTTAAAATGTGATTTTATAATTGGCCATCGATCTATTTCTATTAAATGTGATTTGATTCGTCGATTGGAAATTGTTGTTACCATATATTGGGCCTCGTCTCTGGGCCTCATTACTGAGCCCATAACCCATGTAAGAGAAGGAAACCTTTACTCTATAAAATGGATCCTCCTCACCTTCATTAATGGGAGAAAAACAAAGTCTCACATCCCTCACAACAATAGAGGGCAATACCCTCTCAGCCAAACAGAGCAAAATGGCAAGGGCTGCATCCACAGAGAGCTCCCTTGCCAATCTATTGCAATCCATACATTCATATAGTGAAATGGAATCAACATCAGTGTGGACGTAGCCCAAACATTGGGGTGAACCACGATACATCTTTGTGTTCTTGTGCATTTGTGTGATTCACTGCTGAATTTACGTTGGTCCAAGATCTGTCGGATTTTGTGCATCAACATTTCTTTGCCGTCTGTGGGAAACGACATGAAACGCTATGTCGGTTCTCTTTCATTTTTTTCATCTCACCACCGCGAATCTGCACAACCCAATAACCCAAAAAACCTCACTCTTTGGGCTTTTCCAGAAAACCTTCGCAGACTCCCTCTTTATTGATAATCTCTCTCTCTCACCTTCAATAAGTTGAACAAACAATTTCACCAAAGAAGAAAAAAAATAGCAGGAAATGGGCAAGTACATGAAAAAGTCCAAGCCCACAAGGGAAGTAGCAATCATGGAAGTCTCAGACTCCCAACCCTCTTTTGGGGTTCGTACTCGAGCCAAAACCTTAGCTCTCCAGAGGTCGTTGGCTCAACCTGTCACCTCTATCTCCTATCTTCAGCTCCATAGCCATCGACTTGAGAAGCCCCAAATTCTTATGACCAAGCGGCTCGAGCCCAAAAGGTAGAAACTGAAAAACCATCACACAATTTCAAACCCTACGCCGTTCGCGTTGTCCGCTATTTTTCTCAATTTTTCGCTTCTAGGGTTTCAGATTCAATCCCGATTCCAATATGAGTTTGCCGAATTCTAAGGGCGACAGAGGCAAGCGCAAGGCATCCAAGTCCGTCTCTTAATCTTCTAAGGCCGGCCTCCAGTTCCCCGTTGGCCGTATCTCTTGGTTTCTTAAGTCCGGCAAGTACGCCAAGTGTGTCGGCGCCGATGCCCCCGTATACCTCTTCGCCGTCCTCAAGTATCTTGCTGCTGAGACAAACCCATTTCCCTTTCAATCTATTAAGCTCAAACGACCACACAATCCTCCATTTTAATCTCTGACACAAGGAAGATAAAGTTCGTTGCTTTTTGGGTTTTGGGTTCTTATTCAGGAAACCCAGTTCGAATTTGGATCGGGAAATGAGAAAAACCTGGTTGGATCAATGTCATGCTCATCTTTATCTGGGTCGGAAGAGGACGATGAGGGCATCGACTCCTACGATGAGGGCATCGATGATTAGTTCAACGACGGCAGCTACGTGGCTCAGAAGAAGCTCGGTTGGGGTCAGTTCTCCACCGTCTGGCTCGCTTATGACACCCCCACCTCTAGAAAAAAACATTGGAGGATCTGGAACTAGTGCGCCAACTGTGAGATTAGGGATGAAAAAAGAAGATTAGAAAAAAAAAATAAGAAAGCCGAGATATGCTTTTCGAACAATGAGTCAAGTTGATATACTTGATGATGGCCTATGTCGACCACCAAAGAAGATAAGAACTTTATTATCAGGACTGATGGCTTTTGTCGACCACCAACATGGGAGAAAGATAAGCCATCATCTAAACCTAATTCCTATTAATATTTTATATTATTATTTAATAGTTTATTATTTATCTTAAATCATTCCTGATCATTACATGTGCATTCTACAGAACAACTTGTTTATTTAATCCGACATTATTATTATTAGTCACATGCGCACCATACAGAACAACCCCACAAAGGAAAAAAGAGAAAGAATCTATTGTTATTTCATTACCATCATTCATGTCTAACAGCCTACTACACCATTCGCATTATATAATTATTTTATCACCTCATCTGACCAAATTGGATATCAACAACTTGAATGAAAATATAATATATATATATATATATATATATATATATATATATATTATTCATTACCTAGTGACATAGACATATATTTAACACGAGTACATGTGCAATATTTATTCATTACCTAGTTATATATGATTGCCTTTAAACTATATCACTTATACAACATGTGACTTACCACACGACTGAATAAATTATTTATTTATAGAAGGCACATAGTACAATATTTTGCCTTAACAAACTTTGTCAATTTGATTTATTCATTATACGGTCATACTTATACTGTCTTTTATTGTTAAGAATTATTGAGCAACTAGATCCACTGATCAACATTGTTGCTGATTAAAGAAGTCTACCAACTTATAAACTGATAAGCCACGTGCTCATGGTGACAAAGATTCAGTCCGAACGGTGATCTCTTGTCTGACCGGACACCCACTTGCTCGGACACTCGCTTATTTGGACACCTATGTGCCTGGACCCAACTCAAAGACCCTACATATAGCCCCGACTCGATGACCTTACGTATGGCCCCGACTCAAAGACCCAACTTGCGGACCCGATCCGCGTACCCAATATGCGAACCCGAGAAACGGACTCAAATCATGTCGAGAATCAACTCATATTGAGTGCACGTTGACATAAAGTACATACTAATAAGGAACACCACGAGTCGAGCCGCCTCGCAGCGAGCATAACCTCTAGCCGAGTAGCCGAGTAATGAGCATCGCCTCCAACTGAGCAACCGCCTCGTCGCGAGCATAACCTCTAGCCGAGTAGCCTCACAACGAGCATCGCCTCTAACCGAGCAGTCTCGCAATGTGTGATACCTCTAGCCAAGTATTGCTTTATGTTGAGCATTACCTTGTGTTGAGTACTGGTTCAGGACAATATCTAGTCACTTCGGCCCACACATGGACTGGATTTGAAGTCTCCAGCCAAAAGACTTTCTTGACTGAAGACTTGGGGGACTCTGGTTGGTACCATATATTGGGCATCGTCTTTGGGCCTCATTATTGAGCCCATAACCCATGTAAGAGGAGGAAACCCTTACTCTATAAAAGGGATCCTTCTCGCCTTCACTAAGGGGAGAAAAACAGAGTCTCACATCCCTCACAACAATAGAGAGCAATACCCTCTCAGCCAAATAGAGAGCAAAATGGCAAGGGCTGCATCCACAGAGAGCTCATTTGCCGATTTATTATAATCCATACATTCATACAGTGAAATGGAATCAACATCAGTGTAGACGTAGCCCAAACATTGGGGTGAATCACGATACATCTTTGTGTTCTTGTGCGTTTGTGTGATTCACGGTTGGATTTACGTTGGTCCAAGATTCGTCGGATTTTGTGCATCAACATTTCTTTACCGTCTGTGGGAAATGACATGAAAAGCTATGTCGGTTCTCTTTCATTTTTTTCATCTCACCACCGCGAATCTGCACAACCCAATAACCCAAAAAACCTCACTTTTTGGGCTTTTCCAGAAAACCTTCGCAGACTCTCTCTTTACTGATAATCTCTCTCTCACCTTCAATGAGTTGAACAAACAATTTCACGATCTGATTCGTTCTCATCTAACGGCTCGCCAAGCTCATCAATAGTGGATCGACGTCCTGCCAGGCAATTATTGACATACATAAAACTACTTGGCTGCATGGCAACCTTCAAGTCCTTCCAAAGAATGCTGCCAACCTCTTCCTTGTACTTTCTCTTACGGCTAGAGCTAGGGCCACCTTCTTGGTCAGTAGACTCCATGGTTGGAGGAAATATGAGATTGATGGTAGGAAGAGGAGGCAACAGTCGTCTCTTATCCCCTCTAATTATGGCAGCAGCATACCTAATGGCCTCAGCTTCAGCCTTCTTTGAGGCAGCAATCTTGAGGACCTCCTCTTACGACTTAGGTTTAGGAGTTGGCCTTACCCGGTGCTTACGAGCTCCCTTGTGAAACAAAATGTCGTCTACGAGAACTAACATGGGTGTTTTCCCTTTCTTGGTGTTAGTCTCCCCTTTCTTGCCCACTTTCTCCACTAAACAAGAAAAATCAAAGTAAGGAATGAAACTTTGTAAAAGAAAGAGGGGGCGAAATGAAAGACACAACTTACTTGCTCATCTCTGGCACTCCGACATTAGGGGTTGGAAATCGTACTTTCGAAATAAGGGTCGTAGCTTGCCCAAATGTCTATCCTCTTTGGGCACCCTCAACACCTTCTCTATGTCAGCTAACTCTCATCTGGACAGCTTGATGGTCCCTCGCGTCACTGCACGAAGAAAAATGTTAGAAGCAAGAGAAAATCACAACAAATAGTAAATAATGCAAACAATGGATACATTACAACCTACAGTCTGGAAGTGAGTAGGAACACGTCGCTCAGGCGTGACACCTTTAGCATACTCCCAATCATTATAAAGAAAGCACTAACGGTTCCAAGTGCAATATGCCTTTTTCTTACCAAAGACAATACGTTTTCTCTCACTCCAACATGCACATTCGGCATACCCAGTGCATGCTTTCACCAGATGTATCTTATAGCAGTAGCGCCACTGATGAAAGGAAGGATCACCTAACCCACATTCCATCCAAATAATATAAAGCCCCATCAAAGTATCCCAAAAACCAGGGTAGAGTTGCCCAGGCGCATATCCAATGAAGGATAACATATGTTGCAACCACGGGTGCAAAGGCAGCTTCACCCCTAAAGTCAATAATATCTTAGTATAGAACATAACATGACCCTTGGGTGGTTCAGAAGACAATTTTTCTTGATGCACCAAAAGCATTCCTGCACTATGGGGGATACTACATGACCGCCTTAGGGCCTCAAGCTGTTTTTCACTATTTAACAAGTTTTGCACTAAATGGTCTGATGTGAACTCATAGCGAAATATGGGTATGGCGTTGATAGGAGCATATTTATGCGACTGGGTTAGCTTGTTCTCATGCATTTATGTTGTTATTCCTTAGTTGTTTTAGTGTTTAAAGTCATTTTTGTGCAATTTCAGGTTCTAAGGACAAAGTATGCAAAAATATGCATTTTGGAGCCTTTTGGAGCAATTTTGGGCTTGGAATAAATATCACATGCTTGGAACTAAAGGAATGGACGAAATTGAAAACCTAAAGATGAGGATTCCTAATTGAAGTAGGAAAGTTAAGTCAAGGTTTCCTATTTTGGTTTGATCTTTCCTAAATCCTAAATGTCCCTAAGTTCCAGCAACATTAAAGGTTTCACATGCATTTTAGGACACAAATTAAGAGTTCCTTGTACCATAACAAACCTTTGAATCATTTCAACACCACTCCATTTTACCCACACTTTCAATCATCAATTCACTTTCACCTTTAAATCATTTCAACACCACTCCATTTTACCCATGCTTTTCAATCATCAATTCACTTTCACCTTTGAATCATTTCAACACCACTCCATTTTTCCCATGCTTTGCATCATTACTTCACTTTCACCTTTCAATCATTTCAACACCACTCCATTTTACCCATGCTTTGCATCATTACTTCACTTTCACCTTTGAATCATTTCAACACCACTCCATTTTACCCATGCTTTGCATCATTACTTCACTTTCTCCTTTGAATCATTTCAACACCACTCCATTTTACCCATGTTTTGCCTTGCACTTCCTCTATAAAAGGAAGTGTGTGTAACATAAATGGAGTTCATACTTTGTTAGATCATTCACTCCCATTTTCAACACATCCATTCATCTTCACATCCATTCCTCCATACAAACAAACCTTCAAACACTCACCAACATCTTGTGCCGTAGCAAAGGAAGGGAAGGAAAGTGCTTGGACGTGCTTGTTGTCCAACTTGGATCGTTGGAGCGTTTAGGTGTTTTCTTTCTTTTGTTTCTAATGTTTAAATTAATTTCCTTTCGTTTGTTGTAAATATGAGTGGCTAAACCCCTCTTGGCTAGGGGTGATTTCAAAGCCATGATTATGTGTGCAATATAATTTGATAAATTCCAGTTATGAACTCTTGAATCGTGAATGCAATTGGCTTAACTATTTGATTGATAACTTATTTGTATTTGTTAATTAGGGGTCGACACTTAATTGGCATGCATAAATCCGTTGCTAGAATATAAGGAAGTTTCATATAATCGTTACAAACTTATATTCACATGTAGTGAAGGTCGCTTATAAACGATCGCGTTAAGTTCAATTCCTAGCATGAGTGACATGATGTCATAGTCGCAAGTGCTTTATCAATGCTTATGATTTTTATTAAACGTAATGATCTTTGATTGTATCTCTATTATGATGTCATGTAGGGAACTTTAGAAGAATGTTTTGGGTTGTCGAATGATGTCATCCAATCCAATAAAACAAGGAAAATATGAGGGTTAACTAGTGATATCACAGTTAATTTGGGGCATTGTTGTTCATAATTCAATGAAGTAGTAACTGGAAATCAAGTTATTTGCATACATGTCATATGTGGAGAAAAAGTCTCTAGCTATCACATCCATCATCTTATTTCTCAAATTTGTTTTACAATCTGTCTAGTTTTTCATACTTCTTTATTTGTTTCAACTTCGTCCAAAACTCAATCCCCCTTTACTTTAGTGTGTCTAATTAGTTAGAATCTGTTTTAATTTGTGTTTTTAAATGTTTTGATTCAAGTAAAAGTCAATTTTCGTCCAAAGTCAATTTTCGTCCAAAGTCATTCCTAGTGTCTAGTTTAAGTTTATTTAGTTGTTTTAAGCTGTTTTGAGTATTTTAAGTTTGCTTTGAGTCTTGTGAGTCTTGTTAAGTGTTTTTAAGTTTAGTTTTATGCTTTTAAGTCAGTTTAGAGGTTATTAGCAAACCCCCCTAATCCCCGGTCCAGAACGATCCCTACTTATACTTATACTACAATTGTCAAAAGAGGGTTAAATTTGTGTGTTAAGTTAATTTTCGCATCAGGCGTCACAAATAACCCCCCCATCCACTGACATGAAGAAGGAAGAACCAATATTGGCTAAGGCTTGACAATTGCGAAGATCACCCAATCTCAAATTTTTTTGTACAAGACTCCAACATTGCAAGCTCAAACCTAGAGTTAGAGTTAGGGAACCCTCATCACTAGGACTTCTAGACTCTGACATCTACAACAAACAGAAACAAACTCTATCACCACATGAAAGATTGAAACATAAGGAAATTCCTAGGGCATGGAGAAAAGCTCAATCAGTTCATTATGTTCTTAACCAAATACATGAACACTCAAACAGTTCAACAAGAATGAAAGCATGCGATCTAGTTGAGAAGACTACTAACCTGAAGATGGTGCAAAGCAATGCCGGAATCCCTCTCAACTATAAGAGTACTCTGTCTCAAAAAATCACTACAAAATGAGCAAATGAAGACAATGAAAAAAGTGGAAACTTATCATTCTTATAGGGTTCAACATGGCCAAAGAAATTCAAAATTCAAAATTCAAACCATGAGAAAACCCCACATGGAAAGTCTTCAAACTTCCACACAAGCTAGGGAGTTTTCAAATTTCAAACTTACAACACCCCCTCTCCCCCTCCAAAAAAAAAAAAAAAAAGAGAAAAAAAAATCCGAAAAAAAAGGGGAGGAGGTGAACACATTAGCTTCATCGAAGGAGTTCAACCACAATTCTCAAAAGCTTCACACACTCTCGATCAAGACAATGTGAAGCAAAACCAATTTATGGTGTCAACAAGAGCCTCATGAATGGAGGGCAACCACAATTCTCAAAAGCTTCACACACTCTTGATCAAGACAGTGTGAAGAAAAACCAATTTATGGTGCCAATAAGAGCTTCATCAATGGAGAGCAACTACAATTCTCAAAAGCTTCACACACTCTTGATCAAGACAGTGTGAAGCAAAATCAATTTATGGTGCCAACAAGAGTTTCATCAATGTAGGACAATCACAATTCTCAAAAGCTTCACTCACTCTTGATCAAGATAGTGTGAAGCAAAACCAATTTATGGTGCCAACAAGAGCTTCATCAATGGAGGGCAACCATAATTCTCAAAAGCTTCACACACTCTTGATTAAGAGAGTGTGAAGCAAAACCAATTTATGGTGCCAACAAGAGCTTTATCAAAAGAGTTCAACCACAATTCTCAAAAGCTTCACACACTCTTGATCAAGACAGTGTGAAGCAAAAACCAATTTATGGTGCCAACAAGAGCTTCATCAATGGAGGGCAACCACAATTCTTAAAAGCTTCACACATTCTTGATTAAGACAGTGCGAAGCAAAACCAATTTATGGTGCCAACAAAAACTTCATCAATGAAGAGCAACTACAATTCTCAAAAGCTTCACACACTCTTGATCAAGACAGTGTGAAGCAAAACCAATTTATGGTGCCAACAAAAGCCTCATCAAAGGAGTTCAATTAGAATTCTCAAAAGCTTCACACACTCTTTATCAAGACAGTGTGAAGCAAAACCAATTTATGGTGCCAAAAAAAGCTTCATCAATGAAGGGCAACTACAATTCTCAAAAGCCTCACACACTCATGATCAAGACAGAGTGAAGCAAAACCAATTTATGGTGCCAACAAAAACTTCACCTACAAAGCTTCAACACAAAAGTTTCACCTACAAAGCTTCAACTCCAAAACTTCACCTACAAAGCTTCAACTCCAAAGCTTCACCTACAAAAGCTTCAACTCCAAAGCTTCACCTACAAAGCTTCAACTCCAAAGTTTCACCCACAAAAGCTTCACCCATAAAAGCTTCACCTACAAAAGCTTCACCCACAAAAGCTTCACCTACAAAAACTTCACCTACAAAGCTTCAACACAAAAGCTTCACCTACAAAAGCTTCACCCACAAAAGCTTCACCTACAAAAGCTTCACCTACAAAGCTTCAACACAAAAGCTTCACCTACAAAAGCTTCACACACTCTTGATCAAGATAGTATGAAGCAAAATCAATTCATGGTACCCAACAAAGCTTCAACCTCAAAGCTTCACCTACAAAGCTTCAACACCAAAGCTTCACCAACAAAGCTTAAAATATATATATATATATATATTTTTTCGGAAATTTGAAAATTCGAAAATTCGAAAATTCAGAAAATAAAAAATTCGAAAATTCGAAAAAAAAAATTGCCTAGGCCTCCTCTTCTTTGGGCCTAACAACTTTCATAATAAATATATATGAAGAAGGAGTTTTGGGCTACCACTTAGAAAGGAAAATGGTGAAGTTTTGTTACTTTGGAAACTTGGCTACTAGCAATACACCTCTTTCGCCAACTCATTCGACCGGAGACTTGGGGGACTCCTACCATATACTACTGCACCTTAATACTCGGAAGTCTCACGACCACTCAATGACTTGTATTTTTCAAGTCTCCAACCGAGAAGTTTTTCTCACTCGGGAAATTAAGGGAGCACTACCTCAACATACATGCTTCACTCACAAAGCTTCAACATACAAGCTTCAACAAAAGAAAAAATTCAAAGAACTTAGTGAAGAAGGCTTTGGTGTATTTAACACAATACGTTGAAATGAAGCAAAGCTTATTTATTGATATCTCCGATAAGTTACAAATATGTACATATACATGAATCAAAATAAACAAACAAGAGGAAGCCTTCACAAAGGTTGCTCAGTAGAAGTCTCAGCAGTCGGCAGAGCCCCAGAAAGAGTAGGCATCAGAGGGTGATCATTCAGAGCCTCAGTACTGGGCAGAACCCTAGAAGGAGAAGGCACCAGAGGTTGATCATTGTAGCTTCATTACGCTATACAGCCCTAGAAGACGAAAGCAATAAATGCCTTTGGAACAAACCCACAAACCTCTGATGATCAAGTAAAATCTGACCATCAGATTCCTGCAGCTGGTCAAGCTTCCTCTTCATGTTTGTAGCATAGTCATGTGTGAGCCTGTGCAACTGTTTATTCTCATGCTTGAGCCCTCTAATAATTTGTTTGAGACTTATCACTTCATCCGCCAATGATTCAACTTGGCGGGTTTGAGCAAATAGGTGTTGGGTCATATTAGACACAGAACCTGCACACTAAAACCATATAATCCTTAACAGCCAACTCATCAGACCGTTTCGAAAGTAGTCTATTATCTTTAAGAGTGAGAAGGTTCTTGGCCACCACCGCAGCTCTCATAACATTTTTCATCACAGAGTCCCCAACGGTAAGAGGACCAGTATAGGATAAGAAGGATGTGCGCCACATGTTTTCTTGAGGAGACATAGATGCCTCTTCACCAAAGTTCAAGTCAAAACAACGGTCGGATGGGTCAGACATTTTCAGAAATTATGAAGAAGAAATGAGGTCTAATAGATCTCTGAAGTACAAAAATAAGGGGAACATTCCTACAAGCTTAACTCTCTGAATGTACTTCTTGCACACAATTGGTGCCCCTATAAAAGAAAGGATAACAGGGCCGTTGGTTCAAAAATCGAAGAGGCACCACTCTCCAGATTTCGAGAAAAGGATTTTCCTGAGTAAAATATGTCGACAATTTCCACACGCAACATCAGCTCCTTGGGTACTACAAATAACTTTGCCAAAAATCTTTGACAAAGTTTAGACACATAAATTTTGTAGGTCCAGCTACCCTATTATTACCCACAAGGGTAAAAGAACAACACCACTGCTTGATAACTGGAAAGTCCCTATGTGTGTCAACCTTCGTGCTCTGTGGCAAGGCAGACTGGCAAAAATGCCCAACCTTTACTCACATTCGAGAAAAACTCCCAACAAGATTGCTTGCTCAAAAATCGAAGAGGCACCACTCTTCGAATCTCGAGCGCCAGACTCCCAACATGATTACTTTCTCAAAAATCGAAGAGGCACCGCTCTCCGAATTTCAAGAGCCAGACTCCCAACAGGATTGCTTTCTCAAAAATCGAAGAGACACCGTTCTCTGAATCTCGAGAGCTAGATCCCCGACAGGATTGCTTGTTCGAAAATCGAAGAGGCACCGCTCTCTAAACTTCGAGAGCCAGATTTCCTTGGATAAAGCTTGTCTGCAATCTTTACATGCAACATCATCTTTCTAGATACCACAGACCACATTTTCAAAGTGCTCTGACGAAGTTAAAACACATGAATCTTGCACCTCCTACTACATTGTTATGATCGAGAAGGGTAAAGGAATAGCATTACCACTCGCTGTTGGGACAATTCCTATATATGTCGACCTTCATCCTCCACAACCAGGTAGACCTGCAAATAAAAAAAATGCTTAACTTTTCTTCACATCCGAAAGGGCACGCTCAGCAGAGTCTCTCGAAATACTCAGCTTCTTTTCTCCTGATAATACCCCTGAAAACAAGCCATACTAGAGCAAGAGTATCTCATATCATCAGGGTTAAAAGCAAGAGTATCCCATATCAAGCTTTTTCCCTGTCTTTTCCTTTGGCCTTGTTCTTATCTGCAAGAAAATGAGAAAAAGAGCAATCAGTCAGCACTTGGAATTAAGCTCCCAATCAGGAACTGACTACCTGGAACTCCTTGCCTGATTACTTACCTGGCATTGCTCTCGAGTACTTATCTTCAACATCTTATGCTTCCAGAAAAGATACCACATTTGTCTGAGGAACGGATAGGGCAAGTGAGAAGGATACAAAGAAGCATGTGGAGACAAGCACAATAGAACATGTGCCGATTCATCTATTACTTTGTCAACAACAAAAGTATCACATATCATCAAGGTCGAACGCACTCTTGATTTGATAGACTTGTTTTGACCCTCAAATTCTTAAGTCGGCCTTATACTCTGGAGGAAACCAGAAAACCCTTCAGCCTAGTTCAAGAATAAGCATGTGAAAAGTTACTTCTTCAAAAGCAAAAGTATCTCATATCATCTCTTTTCATTTTTCTTCTCTTTATCCTTTTTGCTGCCTGCAAGATAGAGAGAATGAGAACAATCAGCCGGAACTCGAAATCAAACTTCTGATCTGGGACTGATTGCTTAGAATTATGATTGCTTACCTTGTATGTCACCTCTTTCGGCAAATCTCCTAGCTCGGCGACTCAGGGGACTCCTACTACATGGTTTGTATCATGCTTGACCAAGCCTGAAACTACAAGTAAGCTTCAAGTGAAATTGATAATTTACCTTGTGCATCTCCACCGGTTAAAGATACCACCCTTGGATGGAGGAAAAGTACTTCTAGAAAAGATGCCACATCTACTTATGAGACAGATAAGGCAAGTGAAAACGATACCACACTTCGGTACTTAGAAGTTTCGTGATTACTCAGTGGCTTGGATCTTGCAAGTCCCCAACCAATGAGCTTCCCTCACTTGGGAACTTAAGGGAGCACTGTTTGTACCATACTTGACCAATCCAGAAACTACTAAGCACCGGTCAACGTTATACCGTTAAGGACCCATAAGAGTTTCTCTCTAACCAGGAGGCTAATCATAGCATGACACGTGTCGACATCAGAAGCCAATCATAGCTCGACACGTGTCAACATCAGAAGCCAATCGACACATGTCAATGTCAGAACAAAGATAGAAACTCTCTTTTATAAAAGGAGATCATTCTCCCACAATATTTCCTAATGTCATTTGTACTAAATCATTCACTAGTACTCACAAAATGAGAGCTTGAACCTATGTACTTGTGTAAACCCTTCACAATTAATGAGAACTCCTCTACTCCGTGGACGTAACCAATCTGGATGAACCACGTACATCTTGTGTTTACTTCCCCGTCTTTATCCATTTACATACTTATCCACATTAGTGACCGGAGCAATCTAGCGAAGGTCACAAACTTAACACTTTTTGTTGTATCAAAGTCTTCACTGATTTTGTGCATCAACAGAAATATTTTTGAAAAGGTGATTTGAAGTGCATATTGAAATGTTTATGAATTGTGTTATAAATATACATTTGAAATGTTGAGAAATACAAGGGCTAGTAGGAGATTGTTACCCTAGTGTCACGGGGTTAGGTGACACTGAGTCTGCACCATGTAGCAGTGGTACATGGATGGTCTTGCTTGGTTAATCAGCGATGGGGGACCATATTATTTATGGATCGCGCTTGGTTAATCCGCGATGGGAGATCCTTATGGCCATGTATACTTAGGAGTGATCATGCTTGGTTAATCCGCGATGGATGATCACTGTCTAACAGTTTTGTAGGTGTGACTTTGCTTGGTTAATCCACGATGGGCGATCCTTATGGCCATACATACTTAGGGGTGATCATGCTTGGTTAATCCGCGATGGAGGGTCACTACCTACATGATTACTCAGGGGTAGCTCTGCTTAGTTAATCTGTTATAGGGGGCCATTTCCTATTTGGTTACTTATATAGGCTTCGGCCGAATTGCGTCCATTTAGCCCTAGTTTTTAATGTACATATGACCGATGCTTTTTGGGAATCTTGTGATTTGAATTAGAAAAGTCGTTGGATATCTGGGTGATTCCTTCGGAGTTTTCAGCGACATGATTATGATTTCATAAAGCATGATTCTATATTTGATGTTTATAGATTGTGATCAATGGCTTGTTTTTACTAGATATCACATACTTGTATTATTATCACTTACCCGAGCTTTATAGCTTATTCGAGTGTCTGATTTGCCCCGTGTGCCATCTCCTTGATGTAGCCATGATTGTACATATTACAGGTGTGGGGTGATTACAAGAAGAAGCTTGGTATATTAGTTACGTTGAGTGGTCCGGAACCCAAGATTGTTAGATTCCGTTGAGTGGTCCGGAATCCTTGCTCTTGCTCATTTCCATAAGGTTAGTGTAGAACTCTAGATTCGAGTGAATGAGAATTATCCCTAATAGACATTGTGAATATGAATTAGAATTACCATGTTTATTACTCATAATTCAAGTAGGGAATTATATAGAGTTCCTTAGTTAAATTCGTGAAACGATAAGTTATCGCATTGATTGATTAACATAAATAAATACTAAGATCATGCATTTTTTATTCATAAGTTGATTAATTGATGGGATTGCGGAATGACTTTGGATATGTGTCATGCCCCGATCCCGACATACGTCCAGGATTGACATGTGACATCACCAAATACCCGGATCTCTAACATACCCCGCCTCCGGGAAATGGCAAAACACAACTTAAAATCCAACTGTTCAATGATTCGTCGTAGACTTTATGGCTGCATCTAACATCCTTATTAGACTACCTACATACCCTAAATAGGGATCAAGCCATTCGTAGTTCATTATTTCACTACACTCGAATATTCATCACATAAATCGTTATGTCCCAACAATATACCACAATGCATATCATGCAATATTTCAAAGAACAAATGACTATGCACAATCATATTCTCTACCTATATTTATCAACAAGTCTAATCATAAAAATAACAATGATATCCAACATAACAATCCCACATGACGATTAACATTTCCACTTCATCCATCACATAAATCATCATGTTTCCCCACATAAAATCACAATTCATAGCGTATAACATATTAAAGAATTAACAATGCACAATATTATTCTCTAGAAACATTGATCAACTAAAATAATCATAATACAACACTCATATCCAGTGTCATTTCACAATCCCATCAATTAATCAATTCATGAATCAAAGATGCACGATCTTAGCATTTAATTATGTTAATCAAACAATGCGATAACATATCATTTCATGAATTTAACTAAGGAACTCTATATTATTCCCTACTTGGATTATGAGTAATAAACATGGTAATTCTAATTTAGATTCACAAGGTCTATTAGGGGTAATTCCCATCCACTCGAATCTAGGGTTCTAGACTAACCTTATGGATATGAGCAAGAGCAAGGATTCCGGACCACTAAACGGAATCCAACAATCTCGGGTTCGGACCATTCAACGAAACTAAAATACCAAGCTACTTCTCGTAATCTACCCATACCTGTCACATGTAAAATCAATGCGTATATTATGGGACTGGTACACTGGGCAAATCAGGCACTCAGATAAGCTGCGAGGCTCGGGTGAGTGACAATAATACAAGTATGTGATATTAAAAAAAAACAGACCATCAATCGCAATCTATAAACATCAAGTATAAAATCATGCTTTATGAAATCATAATCAAGTTTCTGAAAACTCTGAAAGAGTCACCCAGACATCCAACTTTTTTTTTCTAATTCAAACCACAAGATTCCCAAAAACCATCGTTCATATGTGCATTAAAAACTAGGGCTAGAAGGACGTAGTTCAGCCAAAGCCTACATATGTAACCAAACAGGAAGTGGCCCCCTATCGTGGATTAACCAAGCAGAACCACCCATGCAGTAACCAAGTAGGCAGTGACCCCATATCGTGGATTAACCAAGCAGAGTCACTCCTACGCATCTGTTAGGCAATGATCACCTATCGCGGATTAACCAAGCATGATCACCCCTAAGTGTGTGTGTGTGTGTGTATGGCCATACCAAAGATATAAGGATCGCCTATCGCGGATTAACCAAGCACCATCCATAGAAAATATGGTCCCCTATCGTGGATTAACCAAGCATGATCATGGTCCTCTATCGCGGATTAACCAAGCAGGACCAAGATAACTAAGTAGATAGTGACCCCTATCACAGATTAACCAAGCAGAGTTACACCTACGAAACTGTTAGAAAGTGATCACCTATCGCAGATTAACCAAACATGATCACTTCTAAGTATGTATGGCCATAAGGATCGCTTATCGCGGATTAATGATGTGAAAAATAAGTTAACACACAAAATTAAACCCTCTTTTTATCAAATGTAGTAAAGTATGTAAGTAGGGATCGTTCTAGGCCGGGAATTAGGAGGGATTGCTAAACACTTGAAAACTGACTTAAAAACATAAAAACAAAATTTAAAACACTAAACTAGACTCAAAGAATGCAAAACTATACTTTAAAATACTTAAACAAACATAAAATTCAAAACAGCAACCTAATGACTCAAAACTGCCTAAAAACCACTTTCTGGGTAGTTTTGAGAACCTAACAAGAACTTGGACGAAGTTGGATGAAAACTTGAATCAAAACACTTAGAAACACAAATCAAAACACTTTCTAACTAATCTAAGACTTCAAAATAAAGGGGGATTTGTTTTGGACGAAAATTGAAAACAAAACAGAAACTTTAAAACAAAACAGATTGTAAAACGTTTTTGGATGAAAAGGATGGATAAAAGGCTAGTTAGGAGGTTCTTCTCCACACATGACACACTTGCAAACAAAATGATTTTCAGTTGTTCTTTCAATAAATTATGAAACTCAACACCCCAAGTTAATTAGATACGCTTAAATTAACCTTCAAGTTCTCCTTAAGTTAATGAATTGGATGGAAAAGTGCATACAACAATTCAAAGCATTCCTCAAAGGTTCCTTACGTGATGAGCACAATAAAGATACAATCAAGAATCATGAAGCACAATGAGAACTATAAGTGTTGACGAGGCATTCGTTACTATGATGAGCATGAAACTAGTGCCAAGAATTCATTCAACGCGATCGTTTTCAAGCGACCTTCACTACTTGTGATTATAAGATTGTAGCTATTAGGTGAAACTCCCTCATAATCTAGCATCATATTCATGCATGAAAACTAAGCGTGCACTCTCAATCACCATACACAAATAAGTTATCAATCAAGTAGATGAACGAATTGAATCCGCAACTTATGAAATAACAACTGAATGTAATCAAATCATATTGCAAGCATGTACATGGTTTCGAATCACCCCCCAACTAAGGGGGTTTAGTTCCTCATTCTTGCAATACAAAGATACATAAAATTAGACATTAAAATCAAAGGAAAGAAAACACCTAAAATGCTCCAACTTGGAAAGCAAGTGCATCAATGGATCTCCCTTCCTCCTTGTTGCGGCATGAAGCTTGTGGATAGATTTTTGGGTGGATTTATGGTGTAGAATGGATGGGGAATGATATGGAGGGGTTTAGGGTGAGTGTGGAAGAGTGTTTGATGGTTGGAAGGTGGTGGAGTACTAGGCAAAGAGGGTGGAAGAAGGTGGAGTGGCTGTTATGTTTTCTAGGCACTAGAATGGTGTTTTTGGGGTGTTTTGCTTCCTAGGGTGTGTATGGACGAATTTCTGTGATAAAATGATGAATATGGGGGATTGTTCTTTGGCCAAGGGGTGTAAACATGTATTTATAGGCCCCAAAAACCTTAGAAAATCAAGTTAGGCTAGGGATGAAATGCATGGCAAGTTGGTGTGTGTGGTGTGCAATGGTCCAAGGGTGAAAATGAAGTGATGATACAAAGTGTGAAGGGTAAAATGGAGTGGTGTTGTAGCTAGGGAGCATGAATGATTGTGAACATTGCATAGAGATGGAAAGGGAGGTGAAATGTGTCAACAAATGGGTCAAAGGTGCAACAACATGTGTGACACATGCCATTGGATTCCAAATGTGAATGATGGAGCATCAATTGGTGCATGTAATGGATGTAAAGGTTGTCTAAAATCTAATGGGTGAAGGGAACAAGAGGTATCAAGCAATTGAGTGAAATAATTAAATGAATTAAAGCATGAAATCAGAAATTATGTAGGGGACAAGAGTGATCAAGCATGGCATGGGAATCCAAAGGGAATTCTATGTGTTTTGCATGGCAAGGAGTGTGCAACTTGGAGTGACAAATATTTGGGCTGAATTCTTTATCTTTTGGACACTAATTCTTCACATTCTTGGCCTCTTTAGTTCTCAAATTCGTCCATCCACTTGGCCCATGCATTTGCTATCCATTCCAAGCCCGAAACATGCTCCAAAATGCATCTTCTTGCATACTTTGTCCATAAAATCTGAAAACACACGAAAATGACTTTAAACATTAAAATAACTAAGGAAACACGACATAAATGCACAAGAACAAGCCAACTAAGTCGCATAAATGTGCTCCTATCAATTAACCATAAATAATATGGTCCTCTATCGCGGATTAACCAAGCAGGACCACTCGTGACCCCCTATCGCGAATTAGCTAAGTAAGGTCATGGTCTCCTACTAGCCCTCAATTTAACAAACATTTCAATATGCAATTAAATCACTTTCAAATATTATCAATCCATGAATCAATTCACATTTAATAAAAATAGATCGATGACCAATTATTAAAAATCACATTTTAATAGAAAACACATTTATAAAACTAAGTCACATTTTAACAGAAAACACATTTATAAAACCAAGTCATATCCACAAAGGATATTAATATTAAGAATCGGGTAATCATCATATCACATATATTAAAGTCACTCACCGATATAAGCCACAAAGCCTCACTGAGCCTTTATTAATACTAATTTTAACTTTATAAACGATTCGAGACATGTTGACCAAAAGTCAACTCTCGATCAATCAGCATATCGGATTTCAGGTCCATAACCTTCTAAAATACACATTATGATTCTAGAACAACATAATAAAATTTCATCACGATCCGACGGTCGGATCTTTGCCAATTGCTAGAATTAGGTGGCGGTTAGCAATTAATTTTACTAACTTAGAAATCTAATTCAAGAAGATCTGTCAGTTCTAGTTATCCTCAAATATTATGTTCTATTACGCATTAAGGTTTGGTGACGATCTAACAGTCAGATTGTTGATTCATATTTTGATCAAGTAATGTATCGTAATGAAACTAACTTCAAACAATCAAATTATATCATATGGACATCAATTATGGAATCAGGGCATCTAATTGAACTTAGGAAGACATCATTAGCCCACTGTCCACGTGCCACCGTGGGTGGCTGTCGGCCACCCCGACTCGTCGGAAAATTCAAGTATTTTAAAACATTACCAAATTTTACAGGCAAGTATATCTTAATGAGGGGAGCAATTTCCATACTTGTGGTGAAGTCCAATTCAGCCAGGAAGTGTCCCAATTTCATCCAAACCCTTCGGAAACCCTAGAAATAGGTGTTCCTTGATTCAAATTCCTTAGTGTTTCAACGCCCCTACAATTGATTGGGTCTTGTTCCTGGGTCCAAGGGAAGTTAATTAAAGGTGGTGGTGAGTGGTGAAACTCGCTGGAACGGCGGAATCGCCGTGAAAAACCTCCGGGCACCTGCACAGTTTATACGGTTTTTGGGCTTAAAATTCCTTCAAAATTGGGTGGAGATGGTAGATGAGAAGTAATGGAAAAGGTGGCAGATGTGGGATGGTTGAAGATCACCTAAAAATATGGTGGAAATGGTTGGAATTAGAACCGGCTCAAAGGTGTTGTCGTGGGTGTATGGTCAACAGAAATGGAAGTGGAAAAATCCCTCTTTTCTTTTCTTCCCTTTTTTGATTGGCTGCTGCCTAACCTTTCTTCTAAAATCTGATTGGTCCCTTCCCTCTTCTAACTGATTGGTCCCTTAATCCAAATATCGGTCTGGGCCTCTTACCCACAAATTAGGAGATAAATAATTCCTAAAATCTAAGGAAAACTAATGAAAAGGGTTTGAAAACTTTGAGTTTTAATGATAAGGACAAAATAAAGAGTAAAGTGAATAGTAACAGGTTTGACTTTTTAGTGTAAAAATGTGGTTTTTCGTTAAAGTGAACAGTACCGTGAGCTTTTTGTTAAAACTCCCTAAAATCTATAGTATCACAACTTCAAACATCCGTAACTATATCGTTATAGTTCGGACTCGCAAACGGTTTTCGCTTATGCGTTCATGGTTTCGAAATCTATTTGAAAACACTAGTTGTAACTTCAAAAGGTCGACGATTGCTAAAGATTGATTATGAAACTTCAAACTCGATAGCCAATCAATTAATATTCCTAAAATAAACAGAATTAAAATTAACTATTAAAGATAACGTAATCGCGAAATACAAATTTAAACTACGAGATACGTAAAGAATATTGAAATTCCAGGAACGAGATTTCACAATATGGATGTTATTAGTATGATTATTTTAGTTGATCAATGTGGCTTGAGAAGAATATTATGCTTCGTCATTGGTTCTTTGACATATCGCATGGTATGCATTGTGATATATTGTTGAGACATAGCGATTTATGTGATGAATGTTTGAGTGTAGTAAAATGACGAACTACAAATGAATTGATCTTTATTGAGGGTACGTATGCAGTCTAACAGGAGGTTAGATGCAACCATAAAGCATACAAAAAAATTGCGTAGTAATTTTTTGTATTACGCAATTCGAGGCATGAGATGTACTTGGTACATATCCCGGAGGCAGGTATGTTAGATATATGGTTATTTGATGACGTCACATGTCGATTCTAGACGTATGTCAGGATCGGGGCATGACAGTTTATCTCGTAGTAGCTCAATTATTTAGTTTGAGAAACCTCGAGTTTCTATTTGGGATGTGCTTCAACCAAGACTTATGTTCTCTTTGATCTTTCAATAAAAAGAGTTTTAATGAAACACTTCTGATATTGTTTACTTTTAACGTTAATGACATTTTTAGCTTAAAAAGTCACTCATGGTACTATTTATTTACATCTTTATTTTGTACTTTCAGTTAAAAACTAAAATTTTTAAGTTATTTTGTTAGTTTTCTTTCAATTAAAACTACCGATTCTTCTTAGAAAAAAAAAAAAGAAAAAAAAAAAAGCATTGCGGGTAGTTGAGTACAACTCCAAAAATACAAAAATGATAAAGAATTGGGTTAGGTCTAACGATTTATCATCCATCGATTATTATACTATTACTTCCCATCTCACTACAACTTTACTACTTAATAAAGCGACTTATCCTAATCGTTATCAAAAATTAATAATTGAGGTTAAATGAGCGGTCATTGGTCAACGTGGTGCAATCGAAATATACAAACACATAGGGTCCACAGCAAACCAATGTGCTTGTGGGCCATACATTACCCTAGATTTGTTTATTCCTTAAACATCAATGAATACCAACCATCTGGTGATATTTGTTCCATTGACCAGTGGAGGTACTAGGGAATATCTCAAATTCGGAAAGTCTTTGCTTTAGCTCTAATATTGTCATGCGATGTTATTATAGCATGAATGATAAATTTGATACCAAATTATAGTGTTTTGTACAGTTTAGAGTAGTACCTATCAAGTTCGGCTAACATATAGTGAGGATAATATTAATATATACTCGTTAATAAATTGATACTTAGTTTTGTATAAATTTTTATGTTTGATAGTTGAACCATTTAGTTTATTTAATTGATTCATATGAACGACACATTTGAATCGAGGTTTGTAGGAATAAAATAATGAGTAATACAGATTACTTGCCATGATTGACGCGCACAATAATTTCTCTACTTACACTTAAACCGCATAAAAGTCTTACAAACGCGCTTATCCTTCCTCTACAAAATTTTATTCTGAGTTCAAATAACACTATGAAACGAAAAAGTATGAAAAAATAACAACTTAAACCTTCAATCTTTTCTTACGTCAGTATAACACACAGACGGTTAGGATCGCGCCACGTGTCCCAACGCAACACTACTGCCAATCGCAGCCGCCCAATCCCTCTCCCTCTCTGACTCAACCACTCGGACAACCCTATCCAAAGTTTTCCCATATATTCCTCTCCCCCTTAAAAAAAATACAGCTCTCAACTTTCACTCCCACTCTCAAAATCCAAATTCCAGCCATCGTTGATGGACCATAGTCTCTCCCCGCTCTCAACCCTCAAGCTCTGCATAACCCCCGCCTTCGCCCCGCCCCGCTCCGCCGTCCAATCGCTGACCGCAAATCGGTTCTTCAGGCCGTTGACCGTCGTCGCCGGAGCCGGGGCGAGCCACTGCGAGTTCAGCAGCCTCAACTCGCCGCTCGACCCGCGGACCCGACCCGGAAAGGACCTCTGCACCGTCTTGCAGAACCATCCGCGGCTGTTCCACCTTTCCGTGGCTCAGGAGCTGAAGAAGTTGGCCGATGATCGGGAACTCGCTCTCTCTCGTGCGTCTCTCAGCGCCGCCTCTCATGAAGCCTGCCTTCATAGGTATTTGCCAAAATCTCATCGCTTTATTTATTTATTCATTAATTTTTTCTGGGTAGATATTGAAATATCACTTCTCTGTTTTCATAGGAACATGTTAATGTGCTATTTTTACAGTTATTTTTCCTGATTAATGTGTTTTTTTCCTTCTGATTTTTCTCGTACAGATTGAAACTTTTAAGTTGATACTTGTTGATTTGATGTTTAAGAAATTTAACTGAAAAAATTACTAGAATCTAAATTCTAATCCCTCTAACTGTTCATCTCCTAATGAGTAAAAAGTGGCAACTTTATAGTTGTTACCATGGTATTAGAACTTGTTCTTTTTCATTATTTCGTAAGCATTTGTAATGAACATGATGGGTTTTCGGCGTACTGTAATTTAATGCTCTACCAAGATGATCAAGTGCTGCTCTTTAGTATGCTGTGTGTGTGATATGAGCTGCGGTAGTGTATTTTGCAATCCCCGTTTCTCCCCATGCACTCCTCCCTGTTTGTCTAGCCTTTGGATTGAATAATTCAAAGGGTGAATTAGGCACGGAAAGAAAGACAGGAGGAGTGCAGAAGGATAAAACCGGAGTATGAAAGTCACTACCCTAAAAGCTATTCTACTAAGTTTTGTTTTTTGCTTCTTCCTTTTCTTTTTGCTCTGTTCAAAATTCTGCTTGGAAGATGGATAGACTCATAATTGACTATGACATACAGTGTTGGAGGATGGAGAGGTTCCTTTGTTGTATCTTAGTTAGGAAATCACTAACTATGTTCATATGAAGGGCTCGATTGCCCTGTGGTTTATAATGATATGTGAAAGCTAGTTCATCAATAAGGAAATTGTTGCTTTCTATGTTGTTACCTTTTAAATTTGTCGGTGTAGGAACGACAATGATGATCTTTGGGTAGGGCATTCGTGAATGCACTTGCTATGCCTAACATGCACTTTTTACCTGTGCACATAGGCAGGCGGTGACTGCAGTCATGTTGCTGGGTGTTCTTGCCTAGCGACCCTTACCCTATTAGCGTAAGTAAATTGGTGAACGAATCCTTGTAAGTTCTTGGTGGGTTGAAGCTCTCGTATGTGGAATTTCCAATTAGATTTCCTTAGAATCATATCTATTTCTTTGACCTAATATATTACTGAAATGCCAGGAGGATTGCACAACTGAAGGAGCAGGAGTGCGAGACTGTTGTGGAAGATTTCATGTACCTCTTAGTCTTTTACAAGTTTTCCGAGATCAAAGTTCATTTGGTTCCTAAGCTCTCTAGATGCATTTACAATGGGAGACTGGAGATATGGCCTTCAAAGGATTGGGAGCTAGAGTCCCTTTACAGCATGGACGTTTTGGAGATGATAAGGGAACATGTAAGCACAGTCATTGGCTTGAGAGCAAAGTCTAGCGTCACAGACAATTGGGCAATGACAAAGATCACGCGTCAAACACTTGGTCAAGCATATGTGGCTTCCATCTTATATGGTTACTTTCTGAAATCTGCCTCATTGAGACACAGCCTGGATTGCATTCTAACTCTGGAGAGCCAAGACCTTCCTCTGAATCACAGAACCTCTCTTCAATTTCTGGAAATGTGTCCTAATGGAAACAAAAATCTTCTCTTTGGCCGCATTGGCAACATTCAAGCGAAGTTTCAAAGGTCAAGTAGGCAGGAGAAGACTCATGGAAAGTTGAGGTGTTACGTGATGGGGTTTGAACCTGATACACTTCAGAGATGCGCAAAACTGAGATCCGAGGTCGCTGTGAATTTAATTAAGAATCACTGTTGTGCACTCTTTGGCGATGATGAGAGCATGGGTTCGCCTGAGACCGATGAAGTTATCTTAACTTCTTATTCAAGCCTGAAGAGGCTGGTTCTAGAGGCTGTCGCCTTTGGTTCATTCCTCTGGGACACCGAAGAATGCATTGGGACAGTATATAAGCTTAAGGAGAACTGATTAGTAGATATGGTTAGTTGTTTTTTTTCCCGAATATGGTTTGGGTTAATTATCTTCGTAAATAGCAAGGATTTCGTACTCCGCTTTTTGGCTCTGCCATGGAAGCACCCGGTGACTTTCTATTGTATAGTGTATATCATGGTTATAAATAAAACATATTTTTGATTCCCAGTCAATTTTCACCCTTTATGTGGGATGGTGGTTTGCGAATTTATGTATGAGATTACTTGGTGGAGTGGTTAACTTAGGACCCAAGGCAATGAATTTGATAGGGATTCGCTACGGGTGACAATTTCGGACACATGTTACACAACTCGAACGCACATGATCATAGGATTGATCATAGGATTTGATGTGTACACGAGTAAACTCTGTTCAACTAATATTATATCAATAAAATGATCAGTTTTGACACTCAATTAAGGATTCTCGACGGCCGCTAGGCCCCAAGAAGTTTCAGCAGCTGAAGGTGCAGGCTTACCTAGTTCCGGCCCCTCGGCTCACCAAGCTCTCACCCAAGCAGCCGGGATCAAGCTTGACGGAACTGGCCAGCTCAAGAACATACTGATCACTGGTGCCTCTGATGGCGTCGGTCACTATGTAGTCCAACTAGCCAAGCTTGGAAACACTCATGTTACCGCCACTTGTGGAGCTTGTAACATTGACATTGTCAGGAGCTTAGGAGCAGATGAGGTTCTTGACTACAAGACCCCAGATGGGACGGCTCTCAAGAGCTCATCTGATTGGAAATATGATTTTGTGATTCACTGTGCATCAGCAGGCATTCCATGGTCAACTTTTGAGCAGAATTTGAGTGCGAATGGGAAGGTTATAGACCTTACTTGTGCTCTACAGAGACCCACCTTTTCGAAGAAGCAGCTGGTGCCGATGATCATAAATCTGAAACGTGAGAACCTGGAGTATCTTGTTGAGTTGATGAAGGAAGGAAAGCTCAAGACGGTGATCGACTCTAAGCATCATCTGAGCAAGGCTGAATATGCTTGGGCTAGGAGAACTGATGGCTATGCTAATGGGAAGATCATTGTGGAGATTTAATCACACAAAATATCTTGGGATTTTATAAAATTCATGTGCAACAGAATAATGTTTGGTGATTTATGTATGCGTGGGTAAATTTTTTTTTTTTTTTTTTATTGTGACACAAAATCATTATGGAGATTTAATGGAAAGATCGTTCTGGAAATTTTGATAACTAGCCAGATTTTTGTAAGTTCTTATCGTTGTACCACGAAATGATTTTTAGCCTATCTTTTGCAATTCTCACAAATTTAACCAGAAATCCGTGCAAGAAGTAGTGTTTGATTACCTGCAAAATCTCTTTTACGGTGTATGTGTGTATGCCAATCTTAGAACAATTTAGTCAGCAGCTATAGTTTCATAAACTTCCATCTCGAAAGGAATGCTGCGAAAAGTTCTTGTGATTATCTGCTTATCCGCAATGCTGAGCTAAATTGCTTGTCACTCTTTGATGCTGAAACATTTGCCAAGTGTTTGGATTTAGAGCCTCCTAAGGACAAGCCTGATTTTAGCATTCATGGTTCTTGCAATGAATTACTTTGTATCTCTGGTGTTACAAAACCTAAAAGCGAGAAGGCTCCTCTGCTCTGTATACCTTTGGAATCCATCGATTAGAAAACTCAAGAGACTTACCGAGGGCCTCATTCAGCCCAAAAGCAGTTTGGTTGCTCTCTGGTTTGGGTTTCACGGTGGTGAGCATTCAGGAGGTTGGGCAAGAAACTTGGCGTTGAGGTTTACAGCCTAATTGAACTCTTGGAGAAAAATTACTGCAGCTCCTAATGTTTCACAAGAGGTCAGTTTGTTGCAAAACAGGGGTGCATTCTTGAGTGGAGTTGTATATTGGATTGCAAAGCGGAGTTCTGAAAATCGGTCATTCGTCCTATCTTTTGATCTGTGTAGTGAGGTTTTTTTTCAAAAGATTCTGTATCCTGATAAATTGCATGGAGTGCTCGGTTTAATCACTTTTCAAGTGTTTGGGAAATCACTCTCTTTTTCCATCACAGACTAGACCTAGATGAGAGGTCGCACTTGGTGTGATGGCAAGTGCCTTCGTCCATGAGCGGTAGGTCTCGGGTTCGAGACTTGGAAGCAGCCTCTCTATAAAATGGGGGTAAGGCTAGCCGACATTCACCTCTCCCAGACCCTGCGTAAAGCGGGAGCCTTGTGCACTGGGTATGACCTTTAGACTAGACCTAGATGACAGAAAGTACCGGTATTGTGACATGGGTAATTTTACTTGAACTGAATTCTATGTTCTCGGTTCCCAGTTCTGAATTCTGTTTTTGGTTATCTATGCGTGCCTTTGGTATAATGTACTAGTAATATGTGTGATAGTAAAGTTCTCATGCTTGAGTTGGATTTTGGATCATAATCCGCAGATTAGTACTAATGCGTTTAATGTATCCGAAGGAAACTTCATTGTTCATGTTGTATGTGAGACTTCAACTCATTTAATTATTTGATAACCCCGACTTGATTTGATTATGTTTTGAGTAAGCAATTACATCAAATCGAAACCATTTGATTCAGTTAATTACTATTAGATTTAGTTAGAATCGGTCATAGGAAAGCTCCATTTATATTTCTTAGTGACTTCGCAATTTCCCGGAAGATAACGATTCAACAACTGCTCCTTAAAAAATTACAGCCAACAAATTAAAATTAAGGGTTTTCCACTCCAATGGTAAACGACTAGCATTGCGTATAGGCCAGCGTAGCCTTGTGACCTCAACTCTGATCACACGTATATAATAAACCAAGTTGCTTCCTACACTAAAAGCTACCCCGAAGACTCGAAACAATCAGCAAAGATGGTTGTGTTCCTTCTCAAACTCATCTTCTTCGCATTGAGCTTCGTATCGAACTTGGTTACGCGCTTGATCTTCTCTGCGACGGCTCATATTCTCGTGTTATTGATCCAGGGATTCAGAACACCAGGCCAAGCCATCCATGGCACATTGCAACTAGTCACCGAGGTTATCAAGTCATGTTCTGAGTACTTTGCGGGACTTGTAATGGAAGCAATAAGTGCTACAATCTCTACTTTCTTTGATTTTCTGAAAGGAAGTGTCACAGGATTTGCTGGCATTACCACTTCTGCGATTGTAGGTCTCGTGGAGAAAACAAAGACTTCTCTTGAATCGGTCGATGGGTTGCTCACTGATTTTCCAGAGGTTTCGAAGGGGTTTTCTGAGATGGTTTATCGTATTGTGAATAATACGTGGAATGATTTTAAGGATGCGTTTGAATATGTAACAGAGAATGCTTGATTGTTTGTAAAGACATCTTCAATTTATTGTAATATTTGTGCATCCTAAAGCATAAGAACGAAATTTGTATCGATTTTGAGATAGAAAAGAAGAAAATGTTAGTATATTTCCTATTTCTTCCTCTTTTCATGGACACTACTGCAAGACTCAAGCACGTAGAAATATGCTGGAAGATTTTGACTTGGCCGTGTTGCACTAAAGAGTACTGCAGCTAGTCGCTCGTGCACTCAAGTGATTTCTAACCATAGATGCATGTGAGTTACAAAATAGGGCCGCCTAAAGGGATTCTAACATCTAGAAATTAGTAACCCGAGAGCAGTTTTCGTAGCACTTATGTTGTCCCCAACCTTCACAACTTGATGTGTGAGGATTTATGTCAGACAAAATTACAAACTTAGGATATACTAATGTGAAATTACCCTTGAATCAAAACAAAATGCTCAGACCTCATCGTTGACTTCCCCGACCAGCCAAAGTTGTCCAACAATTGATAAAATCATTTGATGGGGCTGCAAAAATTTCTGTCTCCCCACCCTCATTCTCTCTGTTTCTAGTTATGGCAGCTGTGCCGGCAGCACCCAAACTTATGCATGCAGTTCAGTACAACTGTTATGGTGGAGGGGCTTCTGGTTTGAAGGTTTCTTAACTTTTCTGCTTCTTTAATTTGTTTGCCTTTTTTTTTTCTTCCTGTTTTGATTTTTGCTTGTGGACATTCTCTAATCTGCTAAATTGTAGTTTTGAGAAGAAATCATTTCACAATCTCAAGTACCAGAATCTTAAAGTTGATTTATGTTTGTTGCTGCATGTTAACATTCCAATTCCCGCTCCGAAAAGAGACGAGGTGTGTCTGAAACTGGAAGCGGCTAGTCTGAATCCATCTGATTGGAAAGTTCAGAAAGGAATTCAATGGCCTTTTTTTCCAGGAAAACTCCCTCACATACCTGGTAATTTCGTTACACCTTTTTACCCATAATCCGGTTTTGAATCGTAAGCTGGTAGGTTGCTTTGTTATGTTTGGCTGATGAGATTATCTAGAACAGTTAATGATGTGGCCGGAGAGATCATAGAGGTCGGACAAGGCTTCAAAAAATTCAAAGCCATCGACAAAGTTGTGGCGTTGCTCAATCTTTTTGTAAGTCTCATTTTATCTTAGGTATAAGTTTCACATGAATTTTAATATGTTTGTTATTGATATCATCTCTGCTGTTATATTAAATATTGAAAAAGAATGGAGGTGGACTGGCCGAGTTTTCGGTAGCCAGTGAGAGACTGACAGTTGCTAGGCCCCCAGAAGTTTCAGCAGCAGAAAGCGCTGGCTTACCTATTGCCGGTCTAACAGCTCTTCAGGCTCTCACCCAAGCTGCAAGCATCAAGCTTGATGGATCGGGCCAGCAGAAGAACATACTGATCACTGCTGCCTCTGGCGGTGTAGGCCACTATGCAGTTCAGCTAGCAAAGCTCGGAAACACTCATGTCACAGACACCTGTGGAGCACGTAACGTTGAATTGGTCAAGAGCTTGGGGGCAGAACAAGACCCCTGATGGGGCATCTCTCAAGAGCACAGCTGGTAGGAAATAGGCATTCCTTGGTCAACATTTGAGCCTAATTTGAGTGCAGAAGGGAAGGTTATAGACATTAGCGTCACTCCTAGCGCCTTGCTTACTTTGGTACTAAACACAATCACCTTCTCGAAGAAGCAGCTGGTGCCGGCTGCTCATGAATGCTGAGGCTGAGAACCTGGAGTATCTTGTTAAGTGGGTGAAGGAAGGAAAGCTCAAGACTGTGATTGACTCGAAGTATGCTCTAAGCAAGGCTGAAGATGCTTGGGCTAAGAGTACAGATGGGCATGCTACTGGAAAGATCATTGTGGAACCTTAATCAGAGAAATTATCTTTGGATTTCTAAATTTTAAGTACTAACTTTCGGCTTAATGTTCATTTTAATGTGTCTTAGATTACTCGAAACGTTTAGGAATAATGAATCAGTAATTAAGAAAACAATACAGTTATTCAACAATATATAGTCTGGTTAGATTTTGCTTGATGACCAAGACAGAGTTATAGATATATGCAGGACAAGTTCAGAATACAATTTTCTTAATTTATGTGATTCGAAGACAATTTTCATAGAATAATGAAAAGATAAATCATGTTCAATTTTGTCAAATGAGATCATCATTAATAAAAAAAAATGTTCCAATACAACAATTATCAGGGGTTGACTTTGAACGCACAGAAAATTTTCGAACAATTTATAAACCGAGTACGTCACAGTATATATATATATATGCAGTTCACATGATGATGCATTGGTCTATATAATATGGGGTTCACTTGATGAAGCATACAAAAATTTCTTTCCTCAGAGTCTCACCATCTCAATCTCAGAGTTTGGCAGCCATGGCAGCGAAGCTTATGCATGCGGTTCAGTACAAAAGCTTTGGTGGAGGACCTTCTGGCTTGAAGGTTCTTTGTTATCTGCTCCTTTTCTTTATGTTTTCTATCATACTTTTCTTTGTAGAATTCTTGGAACTTTCTTTTTTCCTCGATTTTTTTTTTATTTTTTTTTTATAATTTTTACCCTGATATAACCTATTTAGATTTCGCCTCAGTTTCGCATTTATGTTTCTAGCATAGGCAAATATACCAAGAGGATTTTTCGGTTAAGAGTGCATCAAACATATGTTTTGCAGGTGGTTCCTTTAGGCCATCTGTGTTGTGTCTCTTTAATTATTTTCGTTGAAGCATGTTGAGATTCCAATCCCTACCCTCAAGAAAGATGAGGTTCTATTGAAACTAGAAGCAGCTAGTCTGAATCCAGGTGATTTTAAAATTCAGAAGGGCCTCGCACGCCCATTTTTACTGCACAAATTGCCTCACACACCTGGTAATTTGGTTCTCTTTTGCGTCAGCGCAAATTACAAAGATAATGAGACCTGTTTTGTGATTTATGAATTTGATGTCGTCAAGTCTTGGGCCAGTAGGTTGATTGTTAACTTTTGCTGATGACATTATGTGTCGGTTATAGTTACTGACGTAGCTGGAGAGATAGTAGAGGTTGGACAAGGAGTCAAGAAGTTCTAAGTGGGTGACAAAGTTGTGGCATTACTTAGCTTTAGCGTAAGTTCTCGTTTTATTCCTTTCTTGAAGTGTAAGTTTCACATGTGCAAGGGACTTGTAACTCAACTGGTAAAGAATATTTACTCGTGCACCTAAGAACCTGAGTCAGGTTTCCCCCCTCCCCCACTACCACAACAACAACAAAGCCTTTTCCCACTAAGTGGGGTCGGCTATATGAATCCTAGAACGCCATTGCGCTCGGTTTTGTGTCATATCCTCCGTTAGATCCAAGTACTCAAGTCTTTTCTTAGGGTCTCTTCCAAAGTTTTCCTAGGTCTTCCTCTACCCCTTCGGCCCTGAACCTCTGTCCCGTAGTCACATTTTCGAACCGGAGCGTCAGTAGGCCTTCTTTGCACATGTCCAAACCACCGGAACCGATTTTCTCTCATATTTCCTTCAATTTTGGCTACTCCTACTTTACCTCGGATATCCTCATTCCCAATCTTATCATTTCTCGTGTGCCCATACATCCCACGAAGCATCCTCATCTCCGCTACACCCATTTTGTGTACGTGTTGATGCTTCACCGCCCAACATTCTGTGCCATACAACATCGCTGGCCTTATTGCCGTCCTATAAAATTTTCCCTTGAGCTTCAGTGGCCTACGACGGTTACACAACAGGCCGGATGCACTCTTACACTTCATCCATCCAGCTTGTATTCTATGGTTGAGATCTCCATCTAATTCTCCGTTCTCTTGCAAGATAGATCCTAGGTAGTGAAAACGGTCCCTTTTTGTGATCTTCGCTAGATTGCTCTGGTCATTAGTGTGGATAAGTATATAAATGGATAGAGATTGGAGAGCAAACACAAGATGTACGTGGTTCACCCAGATTGGCTACGTCCACGGAATAGAGGAGTTCTCATTAATTGTGAAGGGTTTACACAAGTACATAGGTTCAAGCTCTCCTTTAGTGAGTACAAGTGAATGATTTAATACAAATGACATTAGGAAATATTGTGGGGGAATGATCTCGTAACCACGAAACTTCTAAGTACCGTAGTGTGGTATCGTCTTGACTTGCCTTATCTGTCTCATAGGTAGATGTGGCATCTTCTCTGGAAGTACTCTTCCTCCATCCAGGGATGGTATCTGTAACTGGTGGAGATGCACAAGGTAATGTATCAATTTCACTTGAAGCTTACTTGTAGTTTCAGGCTTGGTCAAGCGCGATACGAACCATGTAGTAGGAGTCCCCCAAGTTGCCGAGCTAGGGGATCTGCTGAAAGAGGTGACAGACAAGGTAAGCAATCAAAGCTCCGGCTGATTGTTCACATTCTCCCTATCTTGCAGGCAGCATGAAGGATAAAGAGAAGAAAAATGAGAAGAGATGATATGGGATACTTTTGCTTTTGAAGAAGTAACTTTCCACAGGCTTATTCTTGAACTGGGCTGGAGGGTTTTCTGGTTTCCTCCAGAGTATAAGGCCGACTGAAGAATTTGAGGGTCAAAACAAGTCCATCAAATCTAGTGTACGTTCGACCCTGCTGATATGGGATACTTTTACTTTTGACAGAGTAGTGGATGTATCGGCACGTGTGCTGTTACGCTTGTCTCCACATGCTTCCTTGTATCCTTCTCACTTGCCCTATCTGTTCCTCAGACAGATGCGGTATCTTCCCTGGAAGCATAAGATGTTGAAGATGAGTACTCGAAAGCAATGCCAGGTAAGTAATCAGGTAAGGGGTTCCAGGCAGTCAGTTCCTGGTTGGAAGCTTGATTCCAAGTGCTGACTGATTGCTCTCTTTCTCCTTGTCTTGCAGGTAAGAACAAGGCCAAAGGAAAAGACAGGGAAAAAGCATGATATGGGATACTCTTGCTTTTAACCCTGATGATATGAGATATTCTTGCTCTAGTATAGCTTGTTTACAGAGGTATTATCGGGGGGAAAGAAAGCTGAATATTTCGAAAGGCTTCGTTGGGAGTGCCCTCTCAGATAAGAGGAAGGGTTGAGCATTTTTGCAGGTCTGCCTGTCCGTTGGGGATGGAGGTCGACATATATAGGAGTCTCCCTAACATCAAGTAATAATGCTATTCCTTTACCCTGCTTGGTCATAGTACAGTAGTAGGAGCTGCCAGCTTCACATGTTTTAACTCTGTCAGAGCACTTTGAAAAAGTGGTATGTGGTATCTGGAAAGCTGATGTTGCGTGTGAAGATTACAGACAAGCTTTATCCAAGGAGATCCAGTTCTTGAAGTTGGGAAAATGGTGCCTCTTCGGTTTTCGAACAAGCAATCCTGTCGGGGATCTGGCTCTCGAGATTCGGAGAACGATGCCTCTTCGATTTTTGAGAAAGCAATCCTGCTGGGGGTCTGGCTCTCGAGATTCGGAGAGCGGTGTCTCTTCAATTTTTGAGAAAGTAATCATGTTGGGAGTCTGGCTCTCGAGATTCGGAGGGCGGTGCCTCTTCGATTTTGGAGCAAGCAATCTTGTTGGGAGTGTTTTCTCGAATGTGAGTAAAGGTTGGGCATGTTTGCTAGTCTACCTTGCCACGAAGCACAAAGGTTGACACAGGGACTTTCCAATTATCTAGCAGTGGTACTGTTCCTTTACCCTCTCTTCGATTTTTGAGAAAGTAATCATGTTGGGAGTCTGGCTCTCGAGATTCGGAGGGCGGTGCCTCTTCGATTTTGGAGCAAGCAATCTTGTTGGGAGTGTTTTCTCAAATGTGAGTAAAGGTTGGGCATGTTTGCTAGTCTATCTTGCCACGAAGCACAGAGGTTGACACACAGGGACTTTCCAATTATCCAGCAGTGATACTGTTCCTTTACCCTCTCTTCAATTTTTGAGAAAGTAATCATGTTGGGAGTCTGGCTCTCGAGATTCGGAGGGCGGTGCCTCTTCGATTTTGGAGCAAGCAATCTTGTTGGGAGTGTTTTCTCGAATGCGAGTAAAGGTTGGGCATGTTTGCTAGTCTACCTTGCCACGAAGCACAGAGGTTGACACACCGAGACTTTCCAATTATCCAGCAGTGGTACTGTTCCTTTACCCTTGTGGGTAATAATATGGTAGCTAGACCTTCAAAATTTATGTGTCTAAACTTTGTTAGTGTTGTTTCTTTGCTATTCTTTTACCCTTCTTGGTCAGAGCGATGTAGTGGGAGCTGCAAGCTTCACGTGTCTCAACTTTGTCAGAGAACTTTGGCAAAGTTATCTGTGGTACCCATGAGCTACTGTTGCGTGTGGGAAGTGGGTGATTGAATAGTACGATTCATGTGCTTTCTACTTCGCCAGAAATCTTCGACAGAATGCCCATAATTTCCGCAAAGCTAAGTGTGCGTGTGACAGGTGCTGATAAGGCGGGAAAAGTAGGTGCCTCTTCGATTTCTGAGATCGGCCCTCATGGTCTCTGAGCAGCCCAGCTTTTGAGAAAGCAAGCCTCTTCGATTTCTGAGATCGGCCTTCGTGGTCTTTGAGCAGCCCAGCTTTTGAGAAAGTAAACGCCTCTTCGATTTCTGAGATCGACCCTCGTGGTCTCTGAGCAGCCCAGCTTTTAAGAAGGCAAACGCTTCTTCGATTTCTGAGCAGGCGCCTCTTCGATTTCTGAAGCTTCGTCGAGTGCAGATTTTTATAGGGGCTGACATTAAGTTCCAAAGCACACTTGAATATCCACGAGTAGAAGCTCCATTCTTGCACTTCTAAGATCTTGATTTGTCCGACCTTTTCTCTCTTCAACACCTTTGAAAATGTCTGGCCCCTCCAACCGTCGTTTTGACTTGAACCTTGTTGAAGAGGCAGCCTCGCCTTCTCCAGACAACATATGGCGCCCATCCTTCGTCTCCCCTACTGGTCCTCTTACCGTTGGGGCTTCCGTGATGAAGAATGATATGACCGCTACGGTAGTGGCCAGGAACCTTCTCACTCTCAAAGATAACAGACTACTTTCCAAACGGTCTGATGAGTTGGCTGTTAAGGATTCTCTGGCTCTCAATGTTCAGTGTGCAGGTTCTGTGTCTAATATGGCCCAACACCTATTTGCTCAAACCCGCCAAGTTGAATCATTGGCGGCTGAAGTGATGAGTCTCAAACAGGAGATTAGAGGGCTCAAGCATGAGAATAAACAGTTGCACCAGCTCGCACATGACTATGCTACAAACATGAAGAGGAAGCTTGACCAGATGAAGGAATCTGATGGTCAGGTTTTACTTGATCATCAGAGATTTGTGGGTTTGTTCCAAAGGCATTTATTGCCTTCGTCTTCTGGGGCTGTACCGCGTAATGAAGCTCCAAATGATCAACCTCTGATGCCTCCTCCTTCTAGGGTTCTGTCCAGTACTGAGGCTCCGAATGATCCCCCTCCGGTGCCTTCTCTTTCTGGGGCTCTACCGACTGCTGAGACTTCTCCTAAGCAACCTTTGTGAAGGCTCCCTCTTGTTTGTTTATTTTGACTCAAGTATATGTACATATTTGTAACTTATCGGGGATATCAATAAATAAGCTTTCCTTCATTTCAACGTATTGTGTTAAATACACAAAAGCCTTCTTCACTAAGTTCTTTGAATTTTCTTTTGTTGAAGCTTGTATGTTGAAGCTTTATGAGTGGAGCATGTAGGTTGAGGTAGTGTTCCCTTAATTTCCCGAGTGAGGAAAACTTCTCGGTTGGAGGCTTGGAAAATCCAAGTCACTGAGTGGGATCAGCTATATGAATCTTAGAACACCATTGTGTTCTGTCCTGTGTCATATCCTCCGTTAGATCCAAGTACTCTAAGTCTTTTCTTAGGGTCTCTTCCAAAGTTTTCCTAGGTCTTCCTCTACCCCTTCGGCCCTGAACCTCTGTCCCATAGTCACATCTTCTAATCGGAGCATCAGTAGGCTTTCTTTGCACATGTCCAAACCACTGTAACCTATTTTCTCTCATCTTTCCTTCAATTTCGGCTACTCCTACTTTACCCCGGATATCCTCATTCCTAATCTTATCCTTTCTCGTGTGCCCACACATCCAACGAAGCATCATCATCTCTGCTACACCCATTTTGTGTACGTGTTGATGCTTCACCGCCCAACATTCTGTGCCATACAGCATCGCCGGCCTTATTGCCGTCCTATAAAATTTTCCCTTGAGCTTCAGTGGCATACGGTGGTCACACAACACGCCGGATGCACTCTTCCACTTCATCCATCCAGCTTGTATTCTATGGTTGAGATCTCCATCTAGTTCTCCGTTCTTTTGCAAGATAGATCCTAGGTAACGAAAACGGTCGCTCTTTGGTATTTCTTGATCTCCGATCCTCACCCCTAACTCATTTTGGCCTCCATTTGCACTGAACTTGCACTCCATATATTCTGTCTTTGATCGGTTTAGGCGAAGACCTTTAGATTCCAACACTTCTCTCCAAAGGTTAAGTTTTGCATTTACCCCGTCCTGAGTTTCATCTATCAACACTATATCGTCTGCGAAAAGCATACACCAAGGAATATCATCTTGAATATGTCCTGTTAACTCATCCATTACCAACGTAAAAAGGTAAGGACTTAAGGATGAGCCTTGATGTAATCCTACAGTTATGGGAAAGCTTTCGGTTTGTCCTTCATGAGTTCTTACGACAGTCTTTGCTCTTTCATACATATCCTGTATAGTTTGGATATATGCTACTCGTACTCCTTTCTTCTCTAAAATCCTCCAAAGAATGTCTCTTGGGACCCTATCATATGCTTTTTCCAAATCTATAAAGACCATGTGTAAATCCTTTTTCCCATCTCTATATCTTTCCATCAATCTTCGTAAGAGATAGATTGCCTCCATGGTTGAGCGCCTTGGCATGAACCCAAATTGGTTGTCCGAAACCCGTGTCTCTTGCCTCAATCTATGCTCAATGACTCTCTCCCAGAGCTTCATTGTATGACTCATTAGCTTAATACCCCTATAGTTCATGCAATTTTGTACATCGTCGTTATTCTTGTAAATAGGCACCAAAGTGCTCTTTCGCCACTCATTTGGCATCTTCTTCGTTTTCAAAATCCTATTGAAAAGGTCAGTGAGCCATAGGGGTGGGTTCGGTTTAAATCGGTTCGGTTTTTTGCCAAAACTGAAACCAAACCGAAATTTCGGTTCGGTTCGGTTCGGTTCAATTTTTTTTCGGTTTTTTTCGGTTTGGTTTTTTTTCGGTTCGGTTTTTTCCGGTTCGGTTTCGGTTTTTTGTTTTTATTTTTTTTTCAAAAAATGAAAAACATTGAAATTTTAAATTTTAACATATCCAACACAATCATAACATAAACATTATAACTAGAATCAAAGACAATGAAAATAAACATTTAAAGTTGAACTAAAATCATCAATCAAGTCTTTCAAAGTCCAAACTAACAACCTCACAACACAAAAATCACACAAAAATCGTACAAATGACTTAGAAAAGTTAAATTGTATGATGTTGTTCAAAGATCAGTGTTGTTTGCTTGTAACTGCATGTTGACAACTTGATTAGTAAAGGTAATGCGTGGGTGGATTTATTTAGTGTGTGTTGGATTCTTTTCCATCACAAATTATCCAAGTAATCTACCCGAAATAAATGTTTATGGATTATGTTACATGTTATATGAGAGTAGATTTGGAAAAGAAAGCTGGCGCAGAAGTAGACAGTGCTATGGAGATGGATGTAGGTACTTCGGGAAGAGGTTTGGTTCCGGAACCTTATATGGGGGAGAAATAATAGGTTAGGGTTTAGAGTTTTTATAGGCCTTTTTTTAATATTTTGAGCTTAAAGTTTGGCAACACATTGGGTTAGCACATTTTAACTTACAAATTGGGTTTAGAAAATAATACCCAAAACAAATAATTATATAAAAAATTAATTTAATTAATTCGGTTCGGTTTGGTTCGGTTTCTAGATCACTAAAACCGAACCGAACCAAAAGAATTCGGTTCGTTTCGGTTTTTTCAATTCGGTTCGGTTTTTTTGTTTGGTTCGGTTTTTTCGGTTTCGGTTCGGTTTGGTTTTCGGTTTTTTTCGGTTTTCGGTTTTTTTAACCCACCCCTAGTGAGCCATGTTATACCTGTCTCTCCCAAAACTTTCCACACTTCGATTGGTATATCGTCTGGGCCTACTGCTTTTCTATGTTTCATCTTCTTCAAAGCTACAACCACTTCTTCCTTCCGGATTCTACGATAAAAAGAGTAGTTTCTACACTCTTCTGAGTTACTCAACTCCCCTAAAGAAGCACTCCTTTCATGTCCTTCATTGAAAAGATTATGAAAATAACCTTTCCATCTGTCTTTAACCGCGTTCTCTGTAGCAAGAACCTTTCCATCCTCATCCTTGATGCACCTCACTTGGTTTAGGTCCCTTGTCTTCTTTTCCCTTGCTCTAGCTAGTTTATAGATATCCAACTCTCCTTCTTTGGTATCTAGTCGCTTATACATATCGTCATAAGCCGCTAACTTAGCTTCTCTCACAGCTTTCTTCGCCTCTGGCTTCGCTTTTCTATACCTTTCACCATTTTCATCGGTCCTATCCTTGTATAAGGCTTTACAACATTCCTTCTTAGCCTTCACCTTTGTTTGTACCTCCTCATTCCACCACCAAGATTCCTTTTGGTGTGAGGCAAAGCCCTTGGACTCTCCTAATACCTCTTTTGCTACTTTTCGGATACAACTAGCCATGAAATCCCACATTTGGTTAGCTTCCCCCTCTCTATCCCACACACACTGGGTGATTACTTTCTCTTTGAAAATGGCTTGTTTTTCTTCTTTTAGATTCCACCATCTAGTCCTTGGGCACTTCCAAGTCTTGTTCTTTTTTCTCACTCTTTTGATATGTACATCCATCACCAACAAGCGATGTTGATTAGCCACGCTCTCTCCTGGTATAACTTTGCAATCCTTACAAGTTATACGATCCCCTTTCCTCATTAGAAGAAAATCTATTTGTGTTTTTGACGACCCACTCTTGTAGGTGATCACATGTTCTTCTCTCTTCTTAAAGAAGGTGTTGGCTAAGAAGAGATCATAGGCCATTGCAAAATCCAAGATAGCTTCCCCATCCTCGTTTCTCTCCCCAAAACCATGGCCACCATGAAAACCTCCATAGTTGCCTGTCTCCCTGCCCACGTGTCCATTTAAATCTCCTCCTATAAATAACTTCTCCGTCTGAGCAATTCCTTGCACCAAGTCTCCAAGGTCTTCCCAAAATTTCTCCTTCGAACTCGTATCCAACCCTACTTGAGGTGCGTACGCACTAATCACATTGATAAGTTCTTGTCCTATTACAATCTTGATTGTCATGATTCTATCTCCTACCCTCTTGACATCTACAACATCTTGTGTCAAGGTCTTGTCCACGATGATGCCAACACCGTTTCTCGTTCTATTTGTGCCCGAATACCATAGTTTAAACCCTGAGTTTTCTAGATCCTTTGCCTTACGACCAACCCACTTAGTTTCTTGTAGGCACATAATATTTATCCTTCTCCTCACCATAACTTCTACTACTTCCATAGATTTTCCCGTCAAGGTTCCTATATTCCACGTTCCTAAACGCATTTTGCTCTCTTGAACTCTACCCTTCTGTCCTAGCTTCTTCACCCTTCCCCGTCTAATAGGATCAAAGTACTTCTTTTGTGTGTCCCGTGTAAAGTTGATAAGAGCATATGCTCCCAAACAACTTTGAGTGGAGTCGTTCGAAAAGAAGTTTCTATAGCCCCCTTGCTCATTTAACACTGCATCCGGGTGCCGATGGAGATACAGCGACCCTTGCTCACTTATCACTGTGCTCGGGCCACACAGCGCGCCACTTACGGGTGATGCCCTACCTTTAGCGCGATTTCGTTCTGGATTCATTTTCATAAGGATTCGACGTAATCATGGAGTGCCGGCTGTCGACTACCTGACGCCCTCCCCGTCCTCCTTTATCCGGGCTTGGGACCGGCAATGTAAGATAAACTTACACGGTGGAGTTCTCCCCCATTACCGATCGTATAAAAAAATAGAAGTTTCAATAAAAATTAAGTTCATGTTTTTGTTATTCATCATATCAATAGAATGGTGGTGGACTAGCTGAGTTAGCCGCAACCAAAGAGAAATCAGTAGTTGCAGATGAACAGAATGGAAAGAAACATATTATTGAACAACTTGAACAAACCTAATACAAAGCACTGTTTAAATAGTAAAACCTCAAGCAAACCCTAATAAACAAAATAACGAAAATACTCTAACAAAGAAAATACCCAAAACAATAACTCAAATAAAAACCTTAAATTCCAACACCCCCCATCAAACTCATGGTGGTACATGTCATGAGTTTGCCAACAAGCAGATGCGGACCGGCTCTGTTAGGCAAACAGACAGACAGGTAGGCTCTGCAACGCGAACAGACAGACAGGCAGGCTCCGCAATGCGGACAGACAGACAGACAGGCAGGCAGGCTCTCACCAAGGATGCAGGGTTCAAGCTTGATAGAACCGGTGAGCTGAAGAACATACTTATCACTGGGGCTGCTGGCGGCGTTGGTCTCTATGCAGTTCAACTACCAAAGCTGGGAAACACTCATCTAACGGCTACTTGTGGAGCAAGAAACATTGAATTGGTCAAGAGCTTAGGGGCAGATGAGGTTCTTGACTACAAGACCCCCGAGGAGATAGCCCTAAAGAGCCCGTCTGGTCGGAAATATGATTACGTGATCCACAGTGCCTCACAAGCAATTCCTTGGTCAGTTTTTGAGGCCAACCTGAGTGCAAGAGGGAAGGTAATAGACCTTATTATTGGTGCAAGCAATCTGTTTACTTTTGTTCTGAAGAAAATCACCTTCTCCAAGAAGAAGCTGGCGCTACTGATTATAAATCCCAAGGCTGAGAACCTAGATTGTCTTGTGAAGTTGGTGAAGGAAGGAAAACTCAAGACGGTGATCGACTCGACGCATCCTCTGAGCAAGGCTGAAGAGGCTTGGGCTTAGAGAATCAATAGCCATTGGACTGGGAATCATCGTGGAGCTTAACTACGCAGGCAAAATTTCTTCTTTTCATGATTTTTATTCTCTTTTTTCTTTTAGTATTGTAAGGCTTGTAAACTTCATATGCAACAGAATAAAGCATATGTATAAATTATGGATTTATTTTTTTGTTTTTTGGGTTTTTTTCATGATTTGATATTATAAATAACAAGGTTAGGATTAATGTTCGTTTTCAACTGTTAATTAGTTTGTTCAAATGATGATGATAATAATAATTATTTAGTAGAATAATCCACTAGAAAACTCTCAAGAATTTCCCAGATGATGATGACACAAGAAAACAACTAGTCCTTATAAGACAACATGTAAACGCATCAAATTCATGGGTTTCCAATTGTTTTATCATAGAAACTAATCCCAAAAGCAGTTAATTGTTTTATATTCTCTTTGGACCTTGAGTGCAAGGGTGAATGCTAAGTCTTATCTAACCGAGTTGCACACCTTACCCTTAGTCGTTAAATTTAAATTTGGGCTGAAGTTGCGGGATCCAAAGAAGCAGGGCCGGGCGGCTTCGTGGTTAGATTTTGCTTCGTGATCAAGGCAAAGCTTCAACAAGTTCTGAACTCAATTGCTTTATTATATTCTATGCGTTGTCTTCAACAAAGTCAGGCTGAAAGAACCGTTCACATAACATATTTGTCTCCTGAACAAGTCTTTCTTCCTTAATTTTTCAATATTGACAAAAAAAAAAAAAAAAAAAAAAAAAAAGCCTACGAGATAATCATACTAACTGAACAAGTTGCTCCAATACAACAATTATCAGTGTTGACTCGTCACGCGCACAAAGCTTTCAAACAACTATAACCAAAAAGGCCCACATTTCTCAAAGTGTCTCGGAAGTTTGGCAACCATGGCGGAGAGCTTATGTATGCAGTTCAAGTACAACCTGCCATGGAAGTGTTTAAAGATTGAGATGAAGTGGTGATTCGTTAAGTAAATTTTATGTTTGTTGCAGGCATTGTTTTAAAAACTCCAACCTAAGTGCTAGTCGGCTGGCCACCGCCCCAATTAATCCTTAAACGTTTGAAAATAAAAAAATGGCACCTAAACCTACCTAAGCGCCTACCTAGACCGCCTAAGCGTCCTAACCCTCCCAAACCCACCTAGGTCGTGTCTCACATAAAAAAATAGATAACTTTCATTTTGCTTTTTATTTTTTTCAATAAATTGTAAGAGACTAGTTGAAGAGGAACACACATTATATGCTTGTTCTCCATGTTTTTACTATGATTCAATACTTTGTAATATGTATGTCATTCTATTTTACAGTTTATCGTTAAAGTATATATTTTTTAAGTATAAGCATAAACACTTATTTATACGATATATAATAAATTTACTTAAATCCGTTTAGTCCGCCTAACCCTTGCCTAGCCGTCTAGGATCTGACCCCAGGCCACCACCTGGCCTAGCGTCTTTTAGAACTTTAGTTGCAACACATTGAGGTTCTGATTCCCGCCCTGAAGCAGAATGAGGTTTTACTGAAATTGGAAGCAGATAGTCTCAACCAGTTGATTGGAAAATCAGAAAGCCGAGTTGCGGCCTCTTTTCCCCGGCAAATTCCCTCAAATACCTGGTAATTTTGTTTCTCATGTGATTTGTGATGTTTTTATAATTTTTTCTCTTCAACATTTGTAAATAAAACTTATGTCAGAACACTAAATATAATCTCTCATTTGTGCTCGATAAGTACGTGGAACACGTCCAGCGTTGTGCGTTGATGGATTAATAGGATTCTGTAACAAAATTATGTTGAAGGATGAGTTGTTTTGGGAATTTAAGCATTCAATGTCTTTGAGCTCTAGGCTGCTATCTGTAGTGCAAAATCTTTAGTGTAGGCGGTTTTTAGTTCTCCTCTCTCTCTCACATGACATGACCAGCAACTGATGTGGCCGGAGACGTTGTAGAAGTTGGACAAGGTGCCAAAAAGTTCAAATTCGGTGACAAAGTTGTTGTCCTGCTCAGCCATTTCGTAAGTGCTCGATCGACTTATTCCCCTTTTCTTTAAGGGCTACTTGTTTATGCTTAGGATTTTCACATGTAAAATTCATGTGTTTGATAGAGTGGAGGAGGACTGGCTGAGTTTGCTGCAACTAATGAGAGATTAATGGTTGCTAGGCCACCTGAAGTTTCAGCTGCCGAAGGCGCATGCTTACTGGTTGCCGGCCTCACAGCTCCCCAGGCTCTCACCCAATGTGCAGGGGTCAAGGTTGACGGAACTGGTCAAAATAAAGAACATATTGATCACTGCTGCCTCTGGTGGCGTGGGGCACTATGCAGTCCAACTAGCAAAGCTTGGGATACTAACGTTACAGCCACATGTGGGGTGTGTAACATCGAATTGGTCAAGAGTTAAGGGGCAGATGAGGTTCTTGAATACAGGACTGCGGATGGGGCAGCTCTAAAGAGCCCATCTGGACGAAAATATGATTTTGTAATCAACTGTGGAAAAGGCAATCCTTGGTCAACTTTTGAGTCTAATTTGAATGCAAAAGGGTGTTGAATAAGTGGCCAAGTGGCCAAGTGGACAACAAAACAAAATGCTTTCGGCTATTAAACAAAGCAAAAGAAATAAAGGACAACATGATTATGTTTCCTTGTTTTGTGGCTTGTTTTGTGGCTTTTTCAAAGCCATAATTATTGGTTTCGGGCCAAAGAAAAAAGGAGAAGAAGAGGGCTCATTTTTTTGAAGTGATAAGTGAGAGCTGCCGAGAGCAAGGAGATTTGCAAAGAGCCCAAAAGGAAAGAGAAGCTGCTGCTTCATTTGGTTAGTAATCATCCACCAAAATAGTTGTCGTTGTAATAGCTTTGAGCTATATGTATAGAGAAGAAATTATTCATTATATTTCTTTCTCTATTTGTTTCTGTAGTGTGTGTGAGCTATTGGGTGTATTGGGTTATTTAGGTTGTGAGATTGTCAACACTTTGTAAACTCCCAATTTGTTGATAGTGGATTATTGGGTGAGCTCCTACTGCTTCGAGGACGTACTCCAGTTCCACTGACTGTTGAGGAACCTCGTTAAAATCTTGGTGTCTTTTATATTTTTGATCTTGCATTTCATTTGATAAATTTCCTGTGGGTTAGCTTGAGTTGGTTCCATTTGGTTTGGTGCTATCCTAGCACAACAATTGGTATCAGAGCACTAGTTCCTCTTGGGTACTGTCTAGTTGCCAAAGATGTCAGACGGGCAAGATGAAAATCCTTTTGGAAGCAGCTCCGAGTCTGCAAGAACTATGGTGCAAAATGCAAAGTTCGAAGTGGAAAAATTTGATAGCACAAACAACTTCGGGATGTGGCAATGTGAGGTCAAAGATGTGTTGGCTCAACAAGATCTACTTGCCACATTGGGAGAAAAGTCGGAAGTTATGTCAAAGCCGGAATGGGAGAAATTAAATTTGTGGGCTTGCTCTTCAATTCGGTTGTGCCTTGCAAAAACTCAGAAGTATTTTGTGATGCGGGAGACATTAGCAAGTGTGTTGTGGCAAAAATTGGAAGACAAGTATATGACGAAGAGTGCAGAGAACCGGCTACACTTGAAGAAAAAGCTATACCACTTCCAATACAAAGAAGGTACAAAAATGATTAGACACCTTGATGTTTTTAATAAGTTGATTGCCGACTTGTTAAATTTAGATGAGGATATTAAGGATGAAGATAAGGCCTTAATATTGTTGAATTCCTTGCCGGACTCTTATGAGCATTTTGTTACCACTATTATGCATGGTAAAGAAACTGTGAAATTTGAAGATATGTCAAATGCCTTGATGAATTATGAAATGAGGCATAGAGATAAAAACCATGATAGTACCTCTGAAGCTTTATTTGTTAGAGGTAGATCATCGAAGAGAAGATCATCTTCTAGTAGGAAAAAATCACAGTCTTGACCTAGAGGAAACTTTAAAGGTAGAAAACCTTTAGAAATGGATGAATGTGCCTTTGGTAGTAATAAGGGTAATTGGAAGAAAGATTGTCCTAGATTGAAGACTAAAAGCAAAGAAAGTTCTGAAGCTAATGTTGCTGAGGTTGAAACAGATTTTTCTCATTTTGCTTTAACCATTTCCTCATCATTTGATTGTGCTACTAAGTGGGTGTTGGATACGGGTTGTACTCATCATATGACTCCTCACAAGGATTGGTTTTCAAGCTTGAAAGAGTTTGATGGTGGCGTTGTGTTCATGAGAGATGACAATCCTTGCACAACAAAAGGGATTGGTACAGTTCGTTTGAAGTTGCATGATGGCATGGTTAAAGAGTTGACAGGTGTTCGGTATGTACCGAATTTGAAGAAAAATCTTATTTCTTTGGGTACTTTGGAATCCAAGGGCTTCAGGTTTCATTCAGATGGACATACATTGAAAGTTACTTATGGTGCATTTGTTGTGATGAAAGCTCATCGATGTGGCCATTTGTATTTATTGCAATGAAGCACTGTGACAGGTGAAGCATCTGTAGTCTCAGAAAATATGGGCACATCCGATTCTGATACTACTAGACTATGGCATATGAGATTAGGCCATGCCAGTGAGAAAGCTCTACAAGGGCTTGTGAAACAAGGTCTTCTAAAAGGTGCCACGACTTGTAAGCTTGATTTCTACAAGCATTGTGTCTTGGGGAAGCAAACTAGAGTGAAGTTTGGTACTGTTGTACATCAGACGAAGGGCATTCTTGATTATGTGCATTCGGATGTTTGGAGTCCTACAAAGACTCCCTCTTTGAGTGGTAAACATTGGTTCGTGACCTTTGTTGATGATTATTCAAGAAGGTCTTGGGTCTACACTATGAAGCACAAAAGTGAGGTATTAAGCATTTTCTTGTGTTGGAAGAAAATGGTTGAGAACCAGATTGGGAGAAAGATTAAGATTTTGAGATCGGATAATGGTGGTGAATACACATTCGACCCTTTCTTGAAAGTTTGCAAAGAATAAAGGATTGTAAGACATTTCAGTGTCAAGGGAACTCCACAACAAAATGGAGTTGCAGAAAGATTGAATCGAACCTTGCTTGAAAAGGTTAGATGCATGTTGTCTCAGTCAGGTTTGAGAAAGTCGTTTTGGGCAGAGGCAGTTACTTATGCATGTCACATCATCAACCGGTTACCCTTAGCTGCTATTCAGGGTAACACACCAATGGAGGTATGAACTGGAAAACCTTCTTCTGATTATGATCATATTCGTATTTTTGGTTCACCTGTTTATTTTCATGTAACTGAAAATAAACTTGATCCTAGAGCCAAAAAGGTTATCTTTCTTGGTTTTAGTAGTGGTGTCAAAGGTTACAGGTTGTGGTGCCCAAAGATGAAGAAACTTGTAATCAGCAGAGATGTGACATTTGATGAAGAAAGTATGTACAAAGGCTCTGAGAAGAATGTGAAAGATGTCCAATAAGTGGAGCTTGAGAAAGTTGCCTCTGGTACTTCAAATCCTATTTCCGCTGATGTCGAATCCACTACAAGTGAAGAAGTTGGAGACCATGAGGATGTTGAAGAAGTTGAACTTAAAGATTCTATTCAAGTTGAAGAGGAAGTTTCACCTCAAGAGTTTATTGCCAAGAACAGAGGAAAAAGACAAATTACCAAGCCAGCTCGGTATCGTGACTATGTTTCTTTTACTCTTCCTATTATCATTGATGAGATTCCATCCAATTTTGAGGAAGCTATTGAGAGTGAAGAAAATGAGAGGTGATGCAATGCCATAGGTGATGAGATGAATTCTCTCTTGAAGAACAAGACTTGGGAGTTAGCTAAATTGCCTAAGGGCAAGAAAACTATCGGTTGCAAATGGGTGTATGCCAAGAAGGAAGATGCTGATGAGAAAAGCAATGTGAGATTCAAAGCAAGATTAGTTGTTAAAGGGTATGCACAAACGGAGGGCATTGACTACAATGAAATCTTTTCTCCAGTTGTGAAGCACCCCTCAATTCGCATTATGTTAGCTCTTATTGCACAGTATGATCTTGAGCTTGTGCAACTTGATGTGAAAACGGCTTTCTTACGTGGCGATTTGAATGAAGAGATTTATATGTGTCAACTGGATGGGTATATAGTGAAAGGGAAGGAGAATTTGTTTTGCAAATTGAAGAAATCACTTTATGGCTTGAAACAATCTCCAAGGCAATGGTATTTGAGGTTTGATAAATTTATGAGAGGCTAAAATTATTCTAGAAGTCAATATGATCATTGTGTGTACTTCAAGAAGTTGCAAGATGGGTCTTTCATTTATTTGTAGATATATGTTGATGATATGTTGATTGCCTCAAAGAATGTTGAAGAGATTGAAAAATTGAAGAAGCAAATGAAGAATGAGTTTGAGATGAAGGATCTTGGTGAAGCGAAGAAGATCCTTGGCATGGAGATCACTAGAGATAGAGCGAAGGGTTTGGTCAGTTTGAATCAAAGACAATACCTTGAGAAGTTGATTCGGAAGTTTGGAGTTCATTATTCAACCAAACCGGTTAGTACCCCATTGGCTCCTCATTTTAAATTGAGTTCTCTACAATGTCCTAAAACTGATAAAGAGAAGCTGCAAATGAAAAATATACCATATGCAAATTTGGTTGGTAGTTTGATGTATGCAATGGTATACTCTAGACCGGATATTGCTCATGCAGTTGGCATGGTGAGTCGATATATGCATAATCCAGGTAAAGAGCATTGGCAAGCAGCTAAATGGATATTGAGGTATCTCCATGGTACTCAAGATGTTGGTTTATGCTTTGAGAGAGATAACTCTGGTATTGGTCATTTTGCAATTGGTTATGTTGATTTAGATTATGCAGGTGATCTGGATGGAAGAAAGTCTACTACAGGCTATGTGTTTACTATGGCTAAAGGGCCAGTTTGTTGGAGGTCCATTTTGCAATCGTCTGTTGCCTTGTCTACTACAGAGGTTGAATATATGGCAATTGCTGAAGCTATAAAGGAGGCCATTTAGATACATGGGCTGATTAGAGATTTGGGGGTTGATCAAAAGTAGGTGAAGGCACATTGTGATAGTCAGAATGCCATTTATTTGGCTAAGTATCAGGTTCATCATGCGAGGACCAAGCACATAGATGTGTGTTATCACTTTGTGCGTGAAGTCATTGGTGAAGGAAAGATTATTCTCCAGAAGATTCCAACTAAAGACAACTCTGCTGATATGTTGACTAAGGTTATTGGTGTAGCCAAGTTTGTTCATTCCTTGAACTTGGCTCACATTTTGCCTATATAAAGAAGGCGTTGAGCAGTAGGAGTTTTGGAGTATTTGGCTCGGCATGAGTTGTTCTCTTGCTAGTGTTTGGGAGTAATTTTTGTGTTGATTGTGTTGGTTAGCTTATCATGGCGTTTTCAGAACTTGGCCAAGGTGGAGATTGTTGAATAAGTGGCCAAGTGGACAACAAAACAAAATGCTTTCGGTTATTAAACAAAGCAAAAGAAAAAAAGGACAACATGATTATGTTTCCTTGTTTTGTGGCTTGTTTTGTGGCTTTTTCAAAGCCATAATTATTGGTTTCGTGCAGAAGAAAAAAGGAGAAGAAGAGGGCTCATTTTTTTGAAGTGATAAGTGAGAGCTGCCGAAAGCAAGGAGATTTGCAGAGAGCCCAAAAAGAAAGAGAAACTGCTGCTTCATTTGGTTAGTAATCATCCACCAAAGTAGTTATCGTTGTAATAGCTTTGAGCTATATGTATAGAGAAGAAATTATTCATTATATTTCTTTCTCTATTTGTTTATGTGGTGTGTGAGAGCTATTGGGTGTATTGGGTTATTTAGGTTGTGAGATTGCCAACACTTTGTAAACTCCCAATTGGTTATAGTGGATTATTGGGTGAGCTCCTACTGCTCCGAGGACGTACTCCAGTTACACTGACTGTTGAGGAACCTCGTTAAAATCTTGGTGTCTTTTATATTTTTGTTCTTGCATTTCATTTTATAAATTTCTTATGGGTTAGCTTGAGTTGGTTCCATTTGGTTTGGTGCTATCCTAGCACAACAAAGGGAAGGTTGTAGACATTTCTCCGATGTGAGTTCTTTAGCTACTTTTGTAATGAAGAAACTCACCTTCTCGAAGAAGCAGCAGGTGCCACTGCTCATGATTCCCAAGGATGTGAACCTAGAGTATCTTGTTAAGTTGGTGAAGGAAGGGAAGCTGAAGCCAGTGATTGACTCGATGCATCCTCTGAGCAAGGCTGAAGATGCTTGGCTTAAGAGTATCGATGGACATGCTACTGGGAATATCATTTTGGAGCTTTAAGTGGACAAAATATATTCAGACACTGCAATTTTTTTGGGACTAAAGTAAAGTTCATGTACTTCTATACAACAATGTATTAATACCCCATGAGTTGAGACCAAGCTTTAAGCTTTAGCTGAAGCATTTAGTTGAACACAAGCTTGAATGCATGCGCTTTGCTGCGGGTTTTAAGAATACCTTTTAAGACAATACTATTAATATATAAATTTTATAAATCAATATTTACATGTCTGGTGTTTGAGAAGGTAAATGAGCAACACATTACAATGATCAAAGGATAAAATGCTCATTATTCGAAATATTTAGATAAACTATGAACATGTTGCAGAATCTAGATTTTCCTACTTCACTGTTTCCAGCTCATCCTCACCTTCATTATGTTGAGGTTTACGGTTTTAGCTAGTTCCTGCAAATTTTGACAAAAAAAAGAGTCGTTAGTGCCAACATATAAGAAAACAAAAAGGGGACATATACGTAAAATTGAGATAGAGTTCATTTGTGATCCTGAAGGTGCAAATGAAATTTTTGTTTCCCTCTATTTTCATTTGTTCTATCAAATGCAATAAGACTAAAATGAGTGCATTCAAACCAACCCATTTTTCGAACTTTAGTCATATATCAAAAAAATCTCAGTGATACTAATTAGACAGAGTCGGGAAGTTCAAATAAATCACTTATAGCAACAAAAATAGTAAAAAACAAATGTGTACGTAGAAATTAAAATAGTAAAGAGGGTATATAATCGTTACGACGATGATATAATAATATGCTGTGATTAATTTGATGAAGAAGCAGTAGAACATATAAGTAAACAAATGGGGGACACACAACCAAAGGTAAGATGGAGTTTTTTTTTATATATAATAATGAAGGAGCATATATAATCCGTTTTTCATCTGCTCTATCAAATACAATGTGCAACAAAATGAGTGCATTTAAATTAGAAAGAGTTGGGTTGTCACGCCCCAATCCCGACATACGTTCGAGATTGACACGTGACGTCATCAAATAACCACATATCTAACATACCCGTCCCCCGGGATATGTATCAAGCACATGCCATGCCTCGAATTGCATAGAATTTTTCGTATACTTTATGGCTGCATTTCTCGTTAGACTGCCTACGTACCCTCATTTGGGATCAAGCCATTCGTAGTTCGCCATTCATTACACCTCGACGTTTATCACAATACGTTCAAATCGAAAAGCATAGCATTCCTCAATCAATTATTAGAACTTAACAAGCATGAATTACTAGATTCATGGTTACATAACAAATCCACATGACATTCAAGGTTTCCATTCCATCCATCATATAAATCACTATGTTTTCAACGTGATATCTCCATCCACAGCATGTAACTTATCCAATAATCAACGAAGCCCAATATTATTCTTAAGCCACATTGATCACTAAATAATCATAATAATAACAATTATATCCAACGTCATTCCACAATTCCCGTCAATTAATCCCTTCATAAATCAAGGATGCATGATCTTAGCATTTAACTACTTTAATCAATCAATTAGATAACATACCATTTCACCAATTCAATTAGAGAACTCTATATAATTCCCTACTTGGGTTATGAGTAATAATATGGTAATTCTAATTTATATTCACAAGGTCTATGGATAATTCCCATTCGCTCGAATCTAGGGTTCTAGACTAACCTTTTGGAATGTGCAAGAGTAAGGATTCCGGACCACTCAACGGAATCCAACCACATCGGGTTCCGGACCACTCAATGGAACCAAAATATCAATCGGTTTCTCGTAATCTATCCAGACCTGTTGCATGTAAAATCAGTGCCTACATCATGGAAATGGTGCACTGGGCAATTCAAAACTTGGATAAGTTGTGAAGCTCAGGTGAGCAACAATAATACAAAGTGTGATAATAGTGATAAAACCAACCATAAATCATAGTTTATAAACTTTGAATATGAATCATTCATAAGAAATTAATACCAAACCTTCACAAACTCCGAAAGAGTCACCCAAACATCCAACGGTTCGTCTGAAACAATCACAACATCTCACAACCATATTCTCATATAACACCATGAAAAGTAGGGTTAGAGCGACATAGTTTGGCCGAAACCTATACCTTTAAAGCTATCTCAATCCAAACTCAATGAAACCCAAGGTGAATACGATTCCGAAACTTCACTCAACGGAATCGCGGAGTAGAAGGGATTCCGGACCATCTCTCACGGAATCCAAGTGGATACGATTCTGGAACATCACTCAACGGAATCATGGAAGGCCAACAACCATAATGTACAACGGCTCAAAGAAATGAGACAAGCACAAGCTACTAAATTTACAAAAGCTTAACCAAGGGAAATAAGACACATATGCTAAATTTAAAACGAATCAATGAAGAGGGAAACAATATCGAAGCAACAAATCCCCAATCACAATGGGTTCACAGTCCATCACTAGTCCTCACAAGTCATCACATCAAGCCAACCATACAAAGCAAACCATGTTTCTAATATGCACGTCAAATCTCACATCATAAACTATAACGATGGCACTTTATAGGAAACATAATCATATAACCGTCTCATACCCTCTTAGGATAATAATTATGAAACTAGAGTAATCACCTATAACACATATATTAAAGTCACTCACCTTTTTTATACTAGTAACCATACATATTATTTCTCATCCATGAAATCAACATTTTAACCTTCTATTCCTATGCTTGTAACCTTCATTCTCCATCCTTTAATAAACCAACCCAAAGTTAATGGTTTTTCAACTTAAAACACCACCTCTTCACTCATGCCACTACCCCTTTTGACATGTATATGCGGCAATATATATATATATATATAAAGAGAAACTGGATCGTTTACTAATAACTTGAATATAACTACTAGTAAACAATCTAAACTCTTAAACCCCAACCAAACACACTCAAATAAGCACAAGATTAATAGGGATGTCATTTCAACTATAATTCCCTTCGAGGTCTAGATGCTTGGTAACGAAAGAAGTATTTCATATATCTAATGTCACACATCGGAAAATTCGACTTTTTCTAAAAATTCTCAAATTTTACAAGAATGAAGGTCTCAACAAGTAGAGTAAACTTTATACATGTGGCCAAATCCAATTTGGCCAGGAAGGCCCTCAAATTGGCTCGCACCCGTCAAAACCCTAAGGTGGGTGTTCTTTAATTCGGCTTCCTTGGTGTTCCAACGCTCCAACCACCAGTTGGGTCTTGTTTCGGGGTCCAAGGGAAGTTGATTAAGGGTGGTGGTAAGTGGTGCAAGTCACCGTAACGATGGAATCACTGTCGAACTCACCCGTGAACCCGGTGAAGTTCTTCATGAAATTGGGCCTAAAAACTCTCAAATATGGATGGAGATGGTAAAGGGAAGGTTGAGGAAGAGGTTGTAGGCGATGGATGGTGATGAATCGACAGAAAGAATTGCAAAGACCGCCGGAAATGGAGTTGGGTTGGTGCACGGGTGCAAAGGAAGGTTAGGCTTCCTTTTTCCTTTTTTTTCTCACCACTCCCGTGGCTTTCTTTTCTCCTTTTTTTTTTTTTTTCAGCCACTCCCATGGCTTTTTCTTCTCTTTTCAATTTTTTTTTTTTTAGCAACAACTTTAAACATCTGTAACTATACCGTTATAATCCGGACTCGAAAATGACTTTCGCCTATACGTTCGTGATCTCGATATCTATTCAACAATATAAATTGTGACCTCGAAAGGTCTACGAATTTTAGATAATTACTTTCTAAACTTCAAACTTCGTAACTAATTTAATTAAAATCTAAATCCAAATAAATTAATATAATTTCTCAAAAATAACATAAAATCTCAATAATACAATTACGTAGATTATAACAGTGAAATCCAGGAACGAGATTTCACATGGGTTAGGCATAATTGGATAAAGAAAAGGTCTTTATAGCAACAAAAATGAAGAACTACTTTATAATTGGACAAAGAAAGATGAAGATAAGAAGAAACAAAGAAAAGGCCTAAAAAATTTGGCAAAGACATTTTCAGCAAGTGAAAGAAAAACAGAGGCATTTCCAAACAGAAAGTCAATATCAATATGCAGTGAAAAGTAAATAATGCCTGAGCAAGGGAAAAAACAAAAAAGAAAAAATCATAAACCTGAGTAGCCACGTAGAATTCATACGAATGTAATATTTTCCTTTCAAATGAAAACCTATAGGAAAATAAGAAAACCAAATGAAAGGGCATGGCAGAAAAATTGAGGGGGAAAATAGATTTAAAAAAGTAATTAAAAAAACAAAGAGGACGAATGATGTTGTCCAATGTACTTAATTTCTCTCAAGTATAAAGACAGTTGTATATACTTCTTGACCATATGAGAGAACATCAAATGCGAATGAACTAATAGAGGCATTAATCATGACTTGGGCATTCATGGTTATCGTTCTAAACTTGATGGCATACTGTAAAGTAACAGTTTATTTTCATTGGATAATTTGATTTCCCAAATTCGAAAAAAAAAAATTACAGAATACTAAACATTATTACACATCGTCACAACATCCCGTCAGTCAAGAATCAAATCCAAAAGTAGAATTGGGTAAACAAATGAGAGATTAGAAAAATACCTCAAAAATGGTGGCCTTGATAGCTGAAGAGGCGACAATAATCAACACAAATGAAAACCCAAAAGAAAATAGTCAGCCCAACTAAGAGGAAAATTGTTCAACAACAAAAAAAAAAGAGAATCCAAAAGAAATTGCAGAAAAAAAATTCTTAGGATAAAGAAACCCACTTGGCCATTCAGTAGAAAAACATGAAGCATTGATTCAAAGATGCACCCGTTAGGGTCTACGGTGTCTTAGAAGATGGTGAAGTGAAGAACCAAATTGTCTTAGAGCATGCTTTTCAATTGTTTTAAAAATGGATTGGATTCCTATATTTTAGCAATTGGCACTTTAAGATAAGACAGTTGTATTTAAAAATAAATGATCCAATACACACATTACTGTGTGAAGAGGGCTGGGACTTTTGCTAAACATGCATATTGGTAAAAAATACAACAAAATACTCGTACATAATATTTCTTCATTGCTTCATTGTAGGTGAGAATATTGTGAGATCAATAGATAACATAATTAAAGGAACCCAATTCAACACTTAAACCTAGCTTATCACTGCATTGAAATGACAAAGAAAATGCATATTATATCCATGCTTTCAGTCATTCATTAGATAGATGTGCTTGAATGCCAATGATAGAGTTCATTACTCTGCACATACAAATTGTTCATAAAAAAATTAAAGCATCTAATTAAATGAAGATATATCTATATCTAAAGAGGAAGGCTTATCATGAGCTTCATGAATATGTAAAAGAAAGGTAAGTATATGAATTCTCAAAATAAAATTGAAATTGAAATTCTTATTTCTAAAAGAAATTGAAGACAAATTAAGATTAGATTATGAATTGAAAATATATTAAGAGGAAATTCATGCAGCAAATGGTTTTGATCATCTCGTTCCTTTTTTTAGCTCGCCTATTGTCATGGTCATCTTAATAGTTGGTGCAAAGATGTAGGTCCTGCAATAAGGAACGAAAAAGACACATATTAACCCTTACAATGGCTAGAGGAAGCAACAACTGCAAGTCAATACTTCCTTGAAACCATTACTATGTTGCTCGTCCTCATAGAAGCTGAAGACATCCTGATCATGTGTAGATGCTACAAAAATATACATGAAAGTTGTCATTCACATGATCCAAATGTTAGTCCTACATAGACATAATGCAAAAGACAAAACAAAAGGAAACAAATATTGTAGCGGCATAAGTTGAATAATTGCAGCAAAGTAAACAAATACAAAATTTAAATCCAAATAAGAAAATAAATAAATTGACTAAACTATGAAAGAAAATTTATTCACCGAATGAGAATCAAACTAATGAAATTGAATTGAACAAAACCCTAACTCAAATTTATTGAATTAGAAACAAACTAATGAGATTTAACTGAACAAAACCCTAACTCGATTGAAGCCCCTGTTAAAAACCCATCATTGATATTAAAATTATCTTTGGGTAAATTGGGTATGAGTGAGGGTATTGACCTTCGCCAGGCATGTCATCGTGTTCGAAATTGGAAGAGTTTGAGATGTGATTTTGGTGGAAAATGGGGAGTGTTGCAGAGAGAACAAAGCAAGTCCATGTAGTGGAATCAAAATTGCAGAAATCAAACGATATAGATGAGGATTTTGAAGATTCCGAATGCAAGAAAGAGAAGAGAAATTTACCTTTAGGGAAGAGTGGTGACCGCTGCTGTTGAAACTGAAGAGATTTTGGCTAAGTGAAAATCCAAACAACTAAAAAACCTGACCCAGTTGAATCGAATAAATCCCAACAAACTCAAAAAAAAATAAAAAATCAGACAACTAACGGAATCCAACGGCAGGTACCTCATGAGAAAGAAAAGCCTAAGATATCAGTAACTTGTTGAATTTTCCATAGCTGCGCGTACACCTTGAAGACCTTATTTAAAATTTTGAAATCAGAGAATAATTTGGAAATTTGGGTTTATGATGAAGAAATGGGGAATAATTTGAAGGACATGTTATAGCAATATGTTTACATGACAATAAAAGAACTTATTGATTGAAAAAGAAAATCTAATTGCTTGCATTAAAAGACTTCCACAGACAGTTGAATAACAGAATACAAATTCATATATGTTACAGTAAACTCCATTTAAATAAGAATAATTAGGTTTAGGATAAATACCCAAACAGTTAAGCCTTCGCTTCTACTTGTTTTCTTCCTTGCTGCAAAAATGCAAGTCTGTCGTTATGCTCCTCTAGATATGGCGTCAAAAAAGGATTTTTCCTGTGTACCGTCAACATCCATATATGGATAATGCTGCTTGGTTAAAATTTTTATTTTTTATTTTTTGTCTGATTTGAATTTTTGGGTTTTATCTCCCAAACTGAAAAGCTTATAGTTTTAGATATGTCAGTAATAATCCACAAAAAAAAAAAAAATATATATATATATATATATATATATATATCACTCGTATGATAATCATTTTCTAATCCCCACAAATCAACAACTCAATTTCTTCTTCCAATCCCATTTCTTCTATCATACAATTGCCATTAATAATTCCATATGTGAAATCGTAATCTATGTGAGTTGGAAAAAGCATAAATTCATAAAGCTAAAAGCTTTCGATATTCCACGACTTTCTTCTTCTTCTTCTTCCTTCCGAGTATCTTCTGATTCAAGGATGGCAGTGCTGCAGCACTCATCGATCAAGCCTATTTCAGTAACCCCAAGTGGGCATAATGAAAACTGAACCAAAAGTCTAAATTGCTTACCTAAGTGAAGAGGTGTTTGGATTAATATTTAAACCTTGGACTTTCAGGAAGGAAAGCTCAAGAGAATTCAATAAAGAAGGTTTTGCCCGAAGCCCAGAATAAAGCCCAATTCATCCATTTCAAGATATTATGGCAACTCCCCATCAATGCAAAGGCCAGTTGCTTACAAGAAGTGACAACCGATGGAAGATCACCAACTCTCGGCCCAAAAGTACTTTTTGGATGACAAACACGTAAAAAAACTGGTGACTCACTACCCTTTAGTCGCTTTCGGGCAAGAACAGAAACAACACAGCTGGGCTAATTCGTCTATAAAAGGAAGAAGAGGGCCCAGAGACAAGAACACTCAACCAATCAAACAAACAAATATACAACTTGTCTCTCAGCCAAGCAAATACCCAGAGAGTCGTGCTTTGTCCAGACTCTACACCCTTTTAGCCTTAGACTTCCTTAGAAATACATCTTTTGTCTATGTAAAAGCTCTGCTACCTTTTCCCTAAATGTTGTAGTATTGATCTTTCATGTGTAAATTTCTTTCTAGTCATCCCCTTTAGTACTCAATCCTTTTTGTAAACTGCCAAGGGAAAAGACCGCAAGACATTTTAACCTTGCCCGACAAAGTGAAATCTTGCCCGACTCTCTTTGTGTTTGCCTTTGCATTAATAGATCTGGTATCATAATGTATCCCTCAGTAGATATGCAAGTCATTTTCGGTCTCTTAATGATCTGAAGTTCCATTAACTTTCAGATCTGGTTCACTTAGTACTTTTACTATCATGAATGTAAATGAAACTGATGTTTTGATTAGATCTAGACCTCCACCCTTTGAAGCATACAAGATAAACAAAAGTCCTTAATCTCAAGGCATAAAAAAGAACTTAATGTGGACTTAACCCATCCATGACAATCATTTGATAATGAGAAGTTAGAGTAACTTGGGGCGCAAGTAATCAGCTTAAATACACTCATTCTACATCTGCCATATAGAGATGGCAGTGGTACGCCTCAGCGCTTAGTTTTGATTGTGAGCCTCACGGCCTACACCTGAGGCCCGACAAAGACACCTTTCAGAACTAACTCTATCATCTTCTTGTAGCTTGACGAGTAAGCGAGAGCTCGACAACCAACCAAAGTACCAATTCCTCAGGAAGTGTGTGCTCGAGCCAGGGACCTTTCCCAGTGAAATTCCTACCTCGAACATAGTTTTGGCACGCCCGGTGGGATTCAAAGATATTGTATGCCAAGATGACGAAGGAAATAACAAACCTTCAGGTGGAAAAAAGAACAAAAAAACCATTAGGATCTAGTATGGCAAATATCCCCGAAAACTTGCAAGGATCCATCTTGACGGAAAGCCCGACCCCTCTGAGAAATCAGGAGAAAAGGTCACAAATGAAGATTTACAGGCTAATATAATGGTTGTGATAAGGAGCATAGAGAGGAACTCTCTACAAACAAGAGAGGAAGTAAGCAGACTCTATTCCTTAACAGGATATCTACAAAGGAGGCTGGATCTGGAGTACCCGACCCCGGAAAATGATCGTGCTAAAGAAACCATGAGGGAAGTCAGCCCGATAAAGGGACCAGTTATTCCTTTGTTTCCTTTACTTGAGGAAAAAAGGGATAAACGAAAGAATAAGGAAGAATCTGAAGCCAGTCAACCAATATTAGAAGAAATACTGGAAGCAGAGTTGCCTGACCCCCTATCATCACTAAATAATAGAGGGCAGAGTGAGCAAGAGAGAATGAAGTATGGAATGCCCTAGTGGATCGGGGAATCTAGTGGGAAATGAAAGCTTACCAAAGCAGATAAGCCTCCACCTTATAGGCCACCACCAATGGCCAGTAAAGGATGAGAGTTCAAGGGGAAGAAGCCCAAGCCAAGAAAGGAGATTAACTCGGGGCAATGATTGTAGACCGAAATGGAAACCACGTCCTTATACTCCACCTAATAATACGAGCAACCAACAACTCAGAGATGAGTTGGCTGAGTTAAGAAGAATGCCCAACCACAAGCTCGCCCGCTATTTAGAATCGTTTATCATAAGCCCTACCCGGAGTTTATCGATAAACATAATCCCTTTCCTCTCAACTTCAAGATGCCTGCATTTCCAACATTCAGCAGAGAAGATAACAATTTGTCATCCAGGGATCACATCTCCAAGTTCTCCAACCACTGTGTAACATTTGAAAACAATCTCAACTATAAGTTGAGGTTGTTTGGAAACTCCTTGGTACGCTTAGCATCTCAATGGTATTCTTTGTTGCCCCCAAATTCTATCACTGACTAGGGGCAGATGGAAATGGCGTTCCATTTGCAGTGTTACAGGATGGAACCAGAGATGACCATTAACGATCTAGTTGAGGTAAAACAATATGAGCATGAATCCACTGAAGACTTCATTATGAGGTTTAGAAGGACAAGGATGAGATGCCAATTTCCTATCAACCATGTCCAGCTGATAGTTATCGCTCAGAATGCCTTAAGACTACCCTTAAGGAAAAAGTTTTATGATGTACAGTTTAATGAGCTACAAGAGTTCGTGATTGCAGCCATTCAGTATTAGAAACTGTTGATTGAAGAGCAGCAACTAAAGTACTCCTCTAAAACACCACCTTTTTACAAAAGTAAAGCCGCCATTCACCAAGTGGAGTTTGAGGGAGAGTCGGAAGAAGATGATGGTCGAGGGAGAGAAGCAATGGACATGTGTGCAGCATAGATGACCACTCCCTTTACCCCCTTGATAGTTAAAGGATTGGTTCAACCGGTCAAGGACCAGAAGGTAGTAATGAATGATGGTGGTTTCGTCCTCATGAAACCCTTAAAACACCAAAGCTATTCTTTTGACTTGACCAAAGCCACATAAATTTATGAAGAATTGGTGCAGGCAAGAGTGATTATGCTCGACAACACTAAAAAGCTGCCTAAGCCCGAGGAATTAAGAGGGAAAAAGTATTGCAAGCTACACTACACCTTCAATCACTCCATTACTAACTGTGTCCAATTTAGAGATTGGATACAGGATCTCATCATTAAAGGGAAATTGTTATTGGAGAAACCTCAAGCCAACATGATGATTGACACGAATCCCTTCCCAAAGCTCCGATAAACATAGTCAACCTAATATGGACCAAGAAAGAAAGAAGAAAAGCCACTTGGGAAGCAGAAGCAGAATGAAGGATCCACAGAGGAAACTCTCAAAGTACCCGAAAAATCCAAAGTAGCCATAAAAGAAAGACTTTTACTATTAAAAAGTTCTGAAAGTGGAATTCAAATAAAGGAAGGCTTCATTCCATTTCTTAAAGGGGTTACAGGGATCTTAGTCTAATAACTTTACATCTTCAGTAAGAGCAACTACTTTAGAGAAGTAAGTTTGCATGATGGTAAAAATCTGCTTTGGTTCTCCTAAATACATGTTGTTGTTCACAAGTTGGAAGTTGGAATCCTCAACCTCCTAGGAAATCTTTTCCATCTCTTCTACGTTTTGAAAAAGGTGGTTGGTAAGTGTTACTTTCTCAGCTTTAAGAGAAGCCAAATGCTCCTCCAAACGCTGGATTTTGTAGTCAACAACTGCAATCCTTCCTTTCATCATTGTCCCTTCCTCCACTAACTGACGAAGCATGGTTGTGCTTTTTACATGCTTTTCTTGAAAACACTTCACTCGATTTGTTGCCCGCTCCGCCTTCTAATGTCGATCCCTTAATGCCTGCAAATTCTCAAAGAAACTTAGAAAAGATTTGTACTGAACCTGGGACAATAACTGAGCTTGGAATAGCTCAATGAGGGTCTTATCTGCGTCATTGAGGGTTTTAAGACTAAAGGAAGCTGTAAAATCTTTTTTTGTCCAATCCTTGAAGATATGACTGCAAACTAACAGGAAGGAGACTCTGAAGATGGTGAAGGGGACTGCAATTTGGTTTTGATTTGCCCGAATTTCTTTACCAAGTCAGGCAAGGATGATGCTGGTGATGCAAAAGGTTCACCTCTCGTACCTTCAACCATAACAAAAGGGGCAACATCAACTGAAGAAAAAGGAGAGATCGTAAAAGCAGAAGCAAGAGCATAAGCAGGTGCAAGAATGAGAGTAGTCGCTGTTGTGGTATTGGCTCGTTTTTCAGGCCTAGGAATGAAGGTTCATGTACCCCCAGAGGTCGAAAAAAGAACGTGGAAGATCTCTTTTACGTATCAGGCGCAGTTGAGAGTTGCCCGAACCTTCTCCAGAACCCTGTTGCAGCCAAGACAAATATGTTAAAAAGAAGAACTCACAAGACGAATGGAGACAAGGCAAATTTACCTAAGTTGAGTCTAGAGCCTTGGAATTAGGGGTTACTTCAATTGATTGCTGAAAGAGATTGTCATGGCCGACTAAGGAAGGAGAAGCGGTGCTCAATCTTTCAACAAAAACCTACAAATGACAAGAGCAAGAGTAAAGTCAGTGATAAGTTTTGAAGAAAACAGAAAGTCTGAATAATAATATACCTAAGGGAGAACCTGAGGTTCGAATGCAAGCACTTCAAATACATCAGCAGAAGTTGCCTGCGAGACTTGTGGGTTAGCCACCTCTAAAACCGTGGGAATTTCAGCGACTATGGGCTCCCCGAAATTAGAGGCTAGTGATTGATGGAATTCTTATGCTTGAGAAGGCTAGAAAAGATAAAAGTTATTAAGTACTAAGAAGAAGGTTGCTTGGTATAAAGGTATTAGAAGGAGGTACTTACCGAATTGCTGTCGTCCTCCACATAATGTGTCACCTTGTCACCTTCCCAGTGGAACGATCAAAATGAGAAATTGGAGTCACCTCCAAGGGAATAGATTTTGCTCGAGAAGAAGGAGTTTGCTTCGACTGGGGTAAGAAAGAAGAAGTTTCGGTCGGTGATATCTTTTCTGCCCAAATCTCCTATTACAAGCGGTGGGGCACAGAGAGTTATTAAGGGCAAATACTTAGAAAAAAAAAAGTAACACTTAAAGAGCGGCAGATCGTACCTCCAGCTCTTTAAAAGATAACTCTCAAAATGCATCAGTCTATTGATACATCTGAGCTCTTAATGGATCCCTCTTTGAAACAATAGTAGGTTTCTTGGATGCTTAAAGTCCTAAGAGGCAAGAAGAATTGAATTGGTAAACCCTCAAACGCAAGTTACAGGTGAAAGAATGAGGCAAGAAGCACTTACTGAAGGTTTTCTGTTTTCGCTTGTCCACCACAAGAACCGCGATGGTAGAAGGGTTTGAGGCAGAGACAGCTTTTAAAGACTTAAAAGTTTGAGCTCTTGTACTCTTCCTAGTTAAGGTTTCCAACTTAGGTTTAGGCTACTTTTCAGGCTCAGAATCATAAGTTTCCACCACAATTGTTTGTGCCCACTTAGGTGCTTGGATATTGACTTCAAGCTCTTCTTCAGCTTCCAATTCTCCCAATAACTCGGAGATATCCCCACATTCTCCAGCCTTTTGCCTTTTAGCCTCAGCTACAGCCCTCTGAATGATCAGTGCATCGGCGGATTCTTCCTCTGACCTAATGTCCGCCGCTTCAGTAGTCCCTTAGGCTGCGAATGTTAAAAAGAAGTAAAGAATAAGCAGATTCACAAAATTTTCTTAGAATGCAGATTGAAAATACAGAAAAGTACCTATCAGAAGAAGCTGGTTCTTTTGATAGACCATTTCCTTCTAATTCTCAAGCTTGCCCAAGCTAGGGTAATATTTGAGAGAAAGTTGGTTAAAAAGACGGTCGTAAGCCTCCCGTAAGTCCCCTCCATACTTTTTGATCCATTTAGCCTCCCACCAAATGGAGAAAGTCGAGGTACATTCAAAATTAAAGGCCAAAGGCTTATGGGCAACTTTGCTCATAACTTCGAGGCTACGTCGGGCAGCTCGGAAGATATCTTCATGAGGGGAGTGAAGGTGATAAGAAGTACCACAATGGATAAAATTAAAAAAAAATGGTATTGAAATGGTCTGCCTGAAACCTAGCTGCCTGTTGCAGAAGTTTGGATGATAAATTTCCAACCTGCGTTCATGGCGATCACTACGGACTCCTTAGGCTATGTCCCTTAATTGAATACAACTAATAAATCTCTCATTGCAAGAAGGGTTGGCATCTTCCCCGAAAGCATCTTGAAAGGCTTGATCAGAGAACCATGGATACTTCCTAAAGACGGATGCCCCTCACTCCAAGTATGCCCGAGTTCTACAGACCCTAAAGAAATAGAAGCAGGCAAATATGGAATGATCAGTGGAAGGAGCTTCGGCTAGGATTCGGGCAGGGGCCACTCCTTCTGGGAACTCCAAGTTAGCTGCCCAAAATTCTGGGAAGTACCATTGCAACCATAATTAAACAATCCGGATTGGTCCATTAAGGTTGGTCTCGGATGGTTCATCCCGAGTCATCTACAAAAGGAGATGGTAAATATAGGACAGAACGAACGGGCCCGTGGCAACATCGTCAAAATTATGAAGAGCTTATACTAAAGGGATCCATTCAACCTTTACTCCTTTGGATTTGTTGAGGAAGGCATGCTTGTTAAACTAGTATAAAATGAAGTACATGTGCTCATGAGCTAAGCTTGCATGACAAGAACCAGCACCAAAGTTCTTTTTCACAAAAAGGATGAAACCTTTGAAAGAAGTCTTATAGCTTTTGAAAGTTGCAGAGTTATATTCCAATTGGATTGGAAAGGCTGAAGAACCAGAACTCTCAGTAGTCGGACGTGAAGGAGGAGCCTAGCCATGAGTAACATCCACGATTCTATCCGAAGGCTTAGCCCGAAGACTTGTACGATATCTAGAATCGTTGGGGACATAGGGCCCATCCTAAAATCGAAGGTATTTGTGCCCAAAACAATGGTGAGTAACTCAGGTTTGGCAACTAGTCTTCGAAAGCATTATCAACTCATAGATGTCATTGTTTATCCACTTCCGTTTAAAAATTGGCTCAAGATCATTTATCCACTAAACCCATGCCGGGTCGTTCATCAGAGGAAAGCCACAACGATATTGCGACCACTTAAATAAAGAAATGCCTGACTCAACCGTGAATGGGTTAAGGGCGAACCAATTGTCCCTAGGTATGTTAGTCTCTACTACACTTGGAACCCGAGAGGTCCATGCAAAACCCAAGGAATGCACCCTATTTTCTTCAAAAAGAAGTTCAGTACTTAGGCCTGCCCGAGAACGATGAAGGTCGTTAAGTAAGCGACGCATAATGACGATACTTTCGCCAGATTCATAGGAAGGTTGAATTTGAATGGTTTCTGAGGCCATTAGACAGATTTAGAAGGTGAATATGGAAAAGATGATGAAATAGGAAAATCTGGGAAAATTTAAGGGCCTGAGTATCTAGAAAATACGAAGACTTGGAAAGATTGAGATATTTAACCAAAAGGTTTGAAAGAAGAGATTTATATGAGGCAGCGGTTAATTAATGATTAAAATTCATGGGTTAGTGCAAAAGATCCAGTGTATAAACGGTTGCGTTAAAGAAGGCACAGGTTCCGAGTAAAGACGTGCAAAGGTGGTTACTGAAGAAGCAGCTGTTCAATCATTATTTACGCATCGATCTGCATGCTTAAAATTGATTGAAGAAGGCACTGTTTGGGTTAATATTTAAACCTTGGGCTTTCAGGAAGGAAAGCCCAAGAGAATTCAATAAATAAGGTTTTGCCCGAAGATATTATGGCAGCTCCCCATCAATGCAAATGCCAGTTGCTTACAAAAAGTGACAACCGATGGAAGATCACCAATTCTCGGCCCAAAAGTACTTTTTGGATGGCAAACATGTAAAAGGACTAGTGACTCACTACCCTTCAGTTGCTTTCGAGCAAGAACAGAAATGACACAGTTGGGCTAATTCGTCTATAAAATGAGGAAGAGGGCCCAGAGACAAGGACAATCAAACAAACAAACAAACAAACATAAAACTTGTCTCTCAGCTAAGCAAATACCCTGAAAGTCATGCTTTGTCCAAACTCTGCACCTTTTTAGCCTTAAACTTCTTTAGAAAGACATTTATGTCTATGTAAAAGCTCTGCTACCTTTTCCCTAAATGTTGCAGTATCTATCTTTCATGTGTAAACTCATTTCCAGTCATCCCCTTTAGTACTCAATCCTTTTTGTAAACTACTAAAGGAAGAGACCGCAAGACATTTTAACCTTGCCCGACAAGGTGAAATCTTGCCCGACTCTCTTTGTTTTTGCCTTTCCATTTATAGATATGGTATTATAATGTATCCCTCAGTAGATATGCAAGTCATTTTTGGTTTCTTAACGATCCGAAGTTCTATTAACTCTCAGATCTAGTTCACTTAGTACTTTTACTATCGTGAAAGTAAATGAAACTGATGTTTTGATTAGATCTAGACCTCCACCCTTTGAAGCATACAAGATAAACTTTTATGCCTTAATTTCAAGGCATAAAAAAGAACTTAATGTGGACTTAACTCATCCACAACAATCCTTTGATAATGAAAAGTTAGAGTAACTTGGGGTGCAAGTAATCAGATTAAATACACTCATGCTACATCTGCCATATAGAGATAGCAATGGCACACCTCAGCACTTACTTAGTTTTGATTGTGAGCCTCACGGCCTACACCTAAGGCCCGACAAAGGCACATTTCAGAACTAATTATGTCCTCTTCTTGTAGCCCGACGAGCAAGCAAGAGCCCGACAGCAAACCAAAGTGCCAACTCCTCGGGGAGCTGCGTGCTCGAGCCAGGGACCCTTCCCAGTGAAATTTCTGCCCGAACAAGAGGATTTTGGAAAATGGCGCGAGGCCGCTGCGGCGTTTGGACCTGGCCTGAAATTAGTTAATTACCCAGATGAAAAAAGAAATATAAAGTGAATTAGAAGATTTATCACAGAGCTTACCTTCCCACCTTTGGGTTGCTTAAGGCGTAATAAAACCCAGAAATTAAATTATAAAAAAAAAGCTTCTTTGGGTCAATTGAAAAGAAAGGATCAGTACTTTTTTGGTTTTGATGGTGATACCGAATGATGGGCTAAGAGAAGCAGCGATGGCAGCTTGAGGGGAGTCGATGGCACGGTAGGTTGCTTGTAAGTGGGCTTGTCGAGCTCAGGTTCGGGTTTCGGATGTAGAGGCAAGGGACGACCGGGTTTTAACCCAGAGTAGGGGGCGTGGTGGGAGAAGTAGGGTTTGTCTCTCTTCCGACTCATGGTATTAGATGAGGTGAAGAAGGATGAAGGTTTGCCAGATGAGGTGAGGAGGGAAGGGGAAGAAGGAAGGAAGCAATCGAGGATCTCACGCATCACAAAATCATTACTCATTTGACAGCAAATCAAAAAGGGTAAAGTTGAAATAAAAGAAAAATGGGCAAGGACAAAATCGAAAATCCACTGTAGAATTAACAATAATTTGAGTCTAAAAGGATAAAATGGAATTAAGTTAAATTTTACTCTTTTAGTATATACTAGAAAATAAGCTCGTGTGTTGCGGCGGGAACCACTCTTTCAGGCATAACTGTATGAACAAGACACATTTAACCTGAATAAATTCAACAGAATCATGAAAGAACAGAGGGACACATGAGTGAATAAGGTTGATAAGATAAGCAGCTTCACTTTTTTATACATTCAACTAAGCTAACATGTAAAGACATTGCATAATTAGTAAGAAGAAACTAAACGCTCTTGATCACAAAGACATGGTTGCCAAAAAAGTTCTGTTTCCATAAGGAACAGCAACTAACTATATGTATAGGACCCGGAATATGTATCACATCATTCTCTAGTGCTTATCAGGAGTATTTTCTATTAGCATGTTTACAAATTCTCTAGTATGTCAAAAAGTAAATAAATTCTCTATTATATATGTTTTCTGTAATCGTACTTGGTGGTGAAACAAACAATGTTTACTGACGCATTCAGACTAAGGACATATAATAATCCGGTAATGGAATTAGATCTATGCAATCAATTGAACATGTCAAGTAAAATCATATTCAGTTGAATCCAAACTATAGCATGCTGAATAAAGACAGAAAATGATACAACAGTAAAAACTTCTGAGAATAGTCATAAAAGAATTTATGTTTGAAAACTTCTAATAGGAAGAGAAAAGTTTAATGTACTCACAACATCCTTCATTGTGGTACAGCATCCTTACATGGACGATAAACCATATTTGACACAGCCATTATCACAATCTTTGGAGAACTTTTCAGTTTTAGGAGTGCTCAGATTGTACCCATTCCAATCTGGAATTAAATAAGAACTCAATCAAAAACTTTAATCCTACAATTCAATGCTGAAAAACTAAAGTAGCCAGAAACGAAAAGATCTAAGTGACAACTTGTACGAACGTTACAAAAATGCAGAACGCGAAATGCATTAAAACTTCTAGAAACTCGAAGGAAATCATTCTACTCTCCTTATATTCTTCCCCTTTCTCTAACCAAATAAAAGTTCCCAAAAATATGCACAAAAAATTCTAAAAAAAAAAAACAATACAAAATTAATGCAAGCAAAGGAGAAGAAATTGTTGCAAAGGGGAAATTAGATAATTATGCCACCATCAAACATTGCACGGAAGGCATCCAAATAATCAAGCAGGAAAGTTATGTGAGCATAGAACCGTTTACCTGCAATTGGTCAGTACACAATAAAAAATTTAAAGAGATCCCTTATGTTAACAATACAATCACCTATGCTAATTGAATATTCTACAATGTCAGCTAATATATCATACTTAGGAAAAGGTTAAATAAAGATAAATGACTTAAACCTTCGATTAAGAAAATGACATTGGACAGCATAAGATACATACTGCTTCCCAGATAGACCTGCATGAAGATTTCTCCACCATCACAGGCAATTCATACCAAATAAATACTTTATTGCTTAAGATGATAGTAATTTTAAATGCAAGAAAGCAACCATAGAATAAGCATATAGAATTCGATTTCTTTCCCCAAAAACTGTACTGAATCAAGCAGATGAAATAGACTTCAGTTTTGTTCAAGCAGAATTCAAAAGCTAAAACCAGATATTAGAAAAGCTTATTAACATCTCAACCAACAACCTTTAGCTCCTATTCAAACATCATGGAATCAGTTTCTACAATGAAACCATTACAGGTGAGAAAATTTTGACTCAAATATGCGACATTACATTTAACTGAAGAACCTAAAACAAAAGTATAGCAAATTATATACCTTAAAATGTCAAGCAACCAAGTTGTTCCTCCAACGACCCAAAATTCTGAAATAAAAAAATAGAGGGTAAATCTATTAACAATTCAGAACCTTTAAAATTATAAAAAAAAAATGGGATAACAGTAAAGAAATTGACAAAAAAATCAAACCTACCAATCATTGGTGACCTTCATATGATAAGCAACCTCTCATACCGCAGCCTCATAGGCCTATCCAAAAAATATGAACCTATAATATTCATTCCCCTAGGCACCAAAACCACCATAGTTGTCTCATCTCCCAAGCCGCATAGCTATTCTTGAAAACCCACTATACCATTTTCCTATCTACCCCCAACTCCACTCTTCAATTCATCATATCTGTCACCCAGCTCTAAATCTATATTCTATAGTTCAGTCAAAGGAATGATCTTATTGTAGTGCCTAACTACGTTAATAGTTCATAATCAAACAAAATTAAGGATGAAAAGTCTTGGTACTTGTAGGCAAAGGCTCAACCCACCAATCTCTTCCTAATCAAAGTACAATAGCTGCAAAAAGAGGTGGTTCATGGTAAACCCCTGAGTGAGAAAGAAAATGTTTAATCAAAGAGACTTCAAACTCATAACCACATAAATAACAATCTTATTATTATAATGGATGGACGTAATAACCTTTATTATGTTTTTAGACACAAATCATAAGACTATATATTTCTAGTTTCATTTCACCTGTAATTTATAACATGCCCCCTTCTAGTTTAAACTTCAAAGGATGCTTTTCTTTAATCATAGTTCTTGACAATCAGTGAAGAGTAATAACACATACAGACATTAAAGTTGAAACCTTTTCCAAGCAGATGCTACACATACAAAAATATATTAAGCATAAAGACCTTAATCATTAAAAGCTAAGAATATGCTTTATAAAGGCACACCTCAACAGTCTCAAGAATTTTGTTCCAAGTATAGTCTATTTTTCATTTTCAAAATGAAACATCTTCACGTACCAAATAAATGATAACATAAAGTATGATTTTCAATTGACAGAATTTTGTAATCGAACCCACATATATATGCACATAGAAAAATCAACTATTTCCCTAGTACTAACAAAATTAATAGTGTATATATGTAATATATATAAAACTACACTTTTGGATTTGGAGGAGGAAGCAACCATACCCTGAATGTGTCCAAGGCTAATCAAAGACTTGACTTGTTTGTTAGTCAGTTCTTTGCTCAAATTTCTCTCATTATATGTACTTGAACCTGGACCCATGCACTTGTACTCTTCGCATGCCACATTGCTGCAATTTCAAATTATATTATTAACTCTCAAAACTAATTACATGAAACTGTTTAATCATGTTTTAATTGACATAATCTGCTTACTTGTTACATTCAAGGTGGTTATCATCGCTCCAGCAGCATACACCATCTAGGGTCCACCTCTCCAAGTCCTGCCTAAATATATGCCACTGCCTACCCCATTAATTATATGTTACATTGTTAGTCACCAAGCATCAAAAGTTCATAACCATGACTTGTAGACAAACAAAAAGATTAAATACACATATCTTAGTTAATCCACCCAAACTATGTTTTGAGAGGGGGAAGGGGAATAATCATGCGGAACTTACAGTTTATACGGTGAGACTCGCATAATCCACTCGATCATTGTCATTACTATACATTCTTCATAAATTATATGAAAATTATGGGGAAAACAAATAACATGCATACATCTATATACGTATGGCTTAACACCTCAGTGTAAATAGATTAAATATAAACATTTAGAAAATATTGGAATTTCTTGAAAATGACACTAAAATAGGAATCTCAACCCAAATATCATCACAGAAGCAAAACTTCCCCCGTTTGAACTGTGAAACAAAGATCACAAAAGAACATGGAAAAGACCTGAGCTTGTCTTTCCATGGGCATCACCACGACCCTCTAATGAACTCAAATAAGTCACATCATGCAACATGTATTTACTCCATAGCCCATACAACAAAATTCCACAAAGAATTTGTTCCCAAGTGGGCATACACAAATCTACCAATTTTTTTTTTTTTTAATCAAACTCAATGTTTATGCTGGTATGAGTGGGGAACTGCTGATATGGGGTGAACCTGGTGTAGGTTCAAAACAAAAAACAATCGTGTTTGAAAAATGGGTGTAAACTATTAACTTCTGACCTATTATCTTTTTCCATTACTATGTGCAGTTAAACATCTGCAAGAATGTTTTTCGTTGGTGGAAGCTGTTTTAGAAGAGAATGGAAGTTCTTCCAAAGTCGGATTCTAGTTTTTAATCTTGTAATGATTTCCATCACTGGGCAAAACTGATTTTTCTAATACGTGATGGACTTGTTATTTCTCTCCTGAGTTAAGAACAACAATTGCAGGACCAATAAGGACTCTGTGAACTGCAAGGATTAAGAGTGCAGGAAAAACATTAATCCAGATAAACAAAAGAAAATACGTATCAAAGAGCACCAAAAAGGCAAAAACTTTAAAGTTTGTCAAATAAATTTCAATTCAAGGGTTTAAACCCATCAATCTAAGTGGAAACATACAAAGTACAAAAAATAGAAAAATAAGTAGAGATGGAGTTTAGAACATTGCAATTGAGGCTCCTCTCATTAATTTTTTTTTTTTTTAACAAGAACACATACACAGCCCCGTAAGAAACAATTCATGAAGCTATTCAACGTCACATGAAACAACCTATGGTATAACAACATGTTAAGACTGAGCTATAGCATGCTAAATACCCTTGTCATTACCAACTCTGATTCTCTTTGAGAGGGAAAAATAACAGAGAAAAATATATTATCAGTCATCTTTTACGGGCAAGAAGACAAAAAATAATTACTACTAATAACTCAATACATCACCACTGATAACTCAATACAGAGAGGGAAGAACTTACAATTAGGTTTTCTCAAAAGAAAAGCGCAGAAAGTAACGAAGAGACACAAAAAATAGAAACTGAATACGTAATTTATAAACAAAGAAATCAAGCAGTGAGTGTACACAAACACACAGATATACACATAAACACACACACAGGCACAAATACAACAAAGTTAAAACAGAGCTCAATTAAAAAATGACTTTTTTTTTTTTCTTCAGAAAATCATAGATTGTAAATCAATCTATTCTATTTACTAATTTTGTTCCAATTCAAATCACAGAAAGGAAATGAAAAGTTTAAAACAGGAATGTCAAATACCTTGACCTAAATACAATGCTTTAGCAAGCTGACCACCAGTAATCTGCACACAACACCAATCCGAGAAATACGAACTTCGGGATTGAGTGAAAAACATCTGGTCAATAAATTTAATAAGTTTAGGGATTAGTATTCTGAAAGAGGGATTGAAATATTAAAAAACTAATAAAAGGGGTAAAATTCTATACATCAAATGACAGTCAACCCTAAACCGTGGTTTTGAAGATCAATATATTCGATGTTTTCATCATGAAAAACGCATTGAATTGTTGATCATGTTTAGGATGACAAACACTTTACAGCAATTTTAAAAGCATGCTTGTTCAAAGACATAAGCTATAATCAAACCAAACAGAAAAAATTAAATCTATTTCTAACAACAGGAACCATAATTTCCTACAAAAAATAACATATCTCAACAGATTTGTTAGCAAACTATTCACAGTGCAGCATATGTGAATGAACAAAAACCAGATGCATAATGTATTTTAGAGGGATATAAAAATTGAGCATTTGATTCACAGGGTCAACACAACAACAAATAATAGGGTAATGAACAAAAAGGGTCAAAATGCATACAGTTTGATTTATGCAGAGAAGCTATAACACTGAAAGACCAACACAATAAGAAGAAAAAGAGAAATGAAGAGGAAGAGGAAGTAGTATTATGAGACAGTGAAGAAAGCAGCACAAAATATCTGTTTTTCTGTCCCAATTAATAATTTAAAAAGAAATCTTGCACTCCCAACTACAAGTTGAAGAACCGAACCAGAACCAGAACCAAACAGAAAACAAAGCAAGAAAAAAAGCATGTTTCTAAGCAGGTTCAAACCAGAAACAGTGAAATAAGGGAAAATTTGGTTTAAAAGGGACACTTAGCTTTGAAAGGAATTCAAGCTGCCAGCTGGGAGAAATCCTCATCAATGCTTGCAGAGATAGCTTCCAGCTGGAACCAAATATTTGAAACCAACCCTAGGTTTAGGCGTCCCTTCCTGCCTCACCGTTTCTCTAAAGCAGAGCTCACCAAGAAAAAACAAAACCCAAATTTCGGGCAGCCCTACCTATTGCTTTGCTCATCCTACCCCCCTCTCTCATCCAATTTTTCCTTCCAGGAGTCCTCATCTTTCTTCCCTCTGGCATCGCACGACCCCTCTCTCTTCTCTCTCACATCACATGACACCTCCCCTCTCTTCTCACTGGCATCGTTGCAAGCTAGGCCTACCCGTATCGGCCATCCATCCGAAAAACCCAACCACAAACAAAACCCACCAACCTAGTGACAGCCCAAACTTGCAAAAGCCCATACAACTAAACCTGGAAAAAAAAAAAAAAAAAAAAAAAACCAGGCAAAACCCTTAGAGCAATGGCATGTCTGTAAATAGAGTGCAATTCAGATCCAAAAACTATTCATTTGTACAGTGAAATTGAAAAGCCTTCTTTAGACTAAAGTAATATAATTTCCAAACAAAGATCAGGCCTTCCAATACCTACAACAAGTATACAACTAATCGCGGTTTGTCTGTCATCTCAACGCAAACAGTGCAGACAGAAAGGAACTGGAACCCAAATGAAAAACCTTGAAACATTTCGGTCTCCCAAGTTAAAATCTTATTCGGCCACAATATAAAGTCTCGTTGCACTTGCAAGAAGCAAGATCAAAGCCTTTTCTTTTGATTATTTCAATCTTACAAACAACTCTGCAAGTCAATTTTTTTAATTTCCTGCCCCCATCCTAATCTTGTTCAAATCTTCGAACGTAAGAAACCAACTTAAAAGCCTAATTCCCTCCATCAATTCCAATCCTAAACATGAAAATACAAACTTAAAAATTATCCATACGCCCTAAAAAGAACCAAATTTCAGAATGTAATCGTATCAGTTTATAGTATTTCATTAAAGCACAACAATCAACTCCACTCATCCAACCCTGGTTCCACTGTTGCGAGTGCATTTTCGATCACTGCCCTTGAGAACTCCCGTTGATTTCTTTTCTTATGTATGTACTGTCCTACTGTTTATGATTCATTGTTATTACTCCGCGCAAAATTGTTAATTTTTTCAAAGTACTCAAAGTATTATCATTAACTTACCAAAATTTGGAAGTAACTGTTGTGGCCTATTTAACTGAAGGGGAATAGGGGGTGAATAGGGGGTGAGGCAAGAGAGAGTATGGAGAGAGTGTAATAATTTATTATGTGAATGTTATTACCTCTACGCATTATCTTTATTTATAGTAGAGAATAAGGAGAGGATTAACTTGTCCTCCAAGTAAATACAATCATATAGGAAGAGAATAACTAGTAACCAAATCTATCTAGGATTTCTCAATCCAAGAATATCTTTAACAGTTACGATATTATTTGTAAAACACTGCAATTCAAAACATGGCATGGCCAAAACTAAGGCTCCACAATTATCTTTCCGGTAGCATGGCCATCGCTGATCCTATCCCAAGCGTCCTCCGCCTTGGCCAAGGGATACTTTGAGTCAATTATAGTCTTCAGCTTCCCTTCTTTCACCAACTTAATAAGATACTCAAGGTTATCAGCCGTGGGAAATAAGAACAGTGGCACCAGTTGCTTCTTAGAAAAGGTAAGTTTCTTCAGTGCAACGCTAAACAGAGAGCTGGGGGTGGGAGTAACATCTATTACCTTACCGTTCGCACTCAAATTAGGCTCAAAAGTTGACCAAGGAATGCATGTTGCACAGTGGATCACAACATCATATTTTCGACCAGATGGACTCCTAAGAGCTGCACCTTCTGGGGTCTTGTAGTCAATAACCTCATCAGCCCCTAGGCTTTTGACCAGTTCAATGTTGCGGGCACCACAAGTGGCTGTAATATGAGTATTTCCAAGCTTTGCCAACTGAACCGCGTAGAGACCTACACCACCTGAAGCAGCTGTGATCAGGATGTTTGCTTGCTGACCACTTCCATCAAGCTTGATCCCTGCAGTTTGTGTAAGAGCCTGGTGAGATGTGAGACCAGCAACGGGTAATCCTACAGCGTTGGCTGCTGAAACTTCCGATGGCCTTGCAACAGTTAAACTCTCCATTGTCACGGCAAATTCAGCTAGTCCACCTCCAGTCTTTGATTCATTGTCGAAGAACAGAATGAGACAAAAAGGGACATGGTATGTATCAATGAATGATGCATCAGATATCTAGGTGACACATTCTGTCACTGGGTTTGCATATTAAGCACACCAAAAGTGGTTTTTACATGCAATAGTTCAGTCTCATGCCGACTGGAATGACACTAGGGAAAGAGGCACACAAAGTCGATGAAGGGTTAACGAGGGTTTACAAATACAACAATTCAGATTGGAACAAATGGATTCAACTTTTCAAATTAGTAGATACTTATTCAGATATCATTGATGAAAATAATAGTTCTAAATTAAGTTAAATCCATCTATATGCATGTTTCCTAGATGTATGTGGAGCCTAAAAGATGCTATTTCCAAAACATGATATGGAAGCTTAATTCCCTTTTTCTGAATTATGTTATCCTTTCAGTTAAATTTTAATTCGCCGAAAACGAAGACTAAATTTGAAGAATTTCAAGTGAAACAGAGAAAATGAGCTAGTATACAAGGGAACTTACAAGAGTGTTAACCTTTCCAACAACTTTGTCACCAGGTTTGAATTTTTTTACTCCAGGTCCTACCTTTACAACCTTTCCTGCCACATCAATACCTGTTCCGAGTTCCACCAATGAATATCTTCAGTTAACAAAACGACTTCTCACAAAATGTGGTCCTGTGAAAACTTCTACATAAAACATGTTAAGAAATGCATCCCACCCTTTCCCCTTGAAGAACTCGAAAAACTATGCTATAATATCAGTGTTTACGTAAGAATCTCTCCCCGGAAAACACACAAATCCAGAAGTTTATTAGATGAAATGAACAAGAAACAGCACATTCAAATGCAAAGTATTAGCGTGTTTAAGCATTTATCTAACATTCGTACTACTTTTCAAGAAGAAGATCAAATAATGCATGGAATGAAGCATAATTACGTAAAGAGTTATAAACACAAAATGGATCCCCTAAGTAGCAGCGTCTCAAGACAGCCAAACCAAATTACCAGGTATGTGCGGAAACCTGCGAGGCAACAAAGGCCAGAGCATGCCTTTCTGAGCTTTCCAATCAATTGCGTTTAGACTAGTTGCCTCCAATTTCAGCAGCACCTCATCTTTTTTCGGATTTGGAATTGGAACTTCAACATGCTGCAATAAGGCCAATGTCATGACAAGAATGTGTTCTGCAAAGTTCTTCAAAGCAAAAGCGGCAAAATGCAATGTATCCACATAATACACCAACAACTTTGTTTAACAAAACCTAGTAATGGAGTAAATCCCTGTTACTATTTCTTTCATCATGTGATTCAGATAAAAACAATAAAAGTAAAAGATAAAAGATAAAACCTCTGCCTTTATCCTTTCCTTCCCAACATTGCAATGACTCAATCAAGTACTCGTATTCCAAGTGGGATTGCAGTTATTAAACTGAAAATATGACTTCACCCGTGAAACATAGATTTTTCTTCTAAAACCCGACATAATTGTTTTACTTGATTAAAGCCCGGCAATTAGGATCCCCATAAGCATATTCCTTAATTAAGCTTGAATACAAATATTTTACATGTTTCCAATGGCTATATTATCCCTAATAACAATTGGATTGAGACATTTATTTTCCTATTCTATATTATCCCTAAATGGGTACATTAATGATATATAAATAGACAAACATTATGAAACTCATTGAAGGCGCAAAACAAGGAGTAAATCTTTGATATTGACATGATTGGAGAATACTTGCAATTTTGTAAAATGATTGCAGTAATGGGTCAACTATTTCTCTAGCTTGCAACTCATATTAAATTTTGGGTTTTATTTAGAGGTTAAGAAGTGCACGGGTATATTGAACTCCCGAAAAAAAAAATAACAAACAAGTGAGTTTGCGTTTATGAAATAAGAGTTACAAGTCTATAAACAACCTTTAAACCAGAAGTTCCGCCCCCATAGTTGTCGTACTGAACCGCATGCATGGTCTCATTGGCCATAGTCTCTCAGTTGTAAGTCCAACTAACGTTTCGAAGAGCCGCAGAAACTTGAAGCTCCTCCCTCCCGGATTCTATGAAGTGCAGAGCTTATGCTAGTAGTACAGCAATGGAATCGTTAGTCCATGTCTAATGTGGAATAAACTAATACACGTGATTCATAAGGATGTTGACTCATAGGCCCATGTCTATTGTGGAACAAACTAATACACGTGATGTTGACTCGTTGGCACAACTAATTCACGTGATCATAATGATGTGGGCGGTACAATAGATACATGGTCTCCATGTTAAATAGACAATACGTGGTCCATATGTTAAATAGACAATACGACAAGTAGATGGTGCCTATGTTAAATAGACAATACGTATGCGGTCCATATGTTAAATATACAATAAGTGGATGCAGTGGTGATGCCAAGATTTGCCGAGGAGAGGGGTGAAATTCAAGAGAGTGTAAGATTCAATTGAATGCGGTTGCTTTTATATTGGAGAGTGCAAAGTTTTGAGTCAATATTCATAGCAGAAAATAGTATCTACACCAAAGCGGTTGTAAGCGGTAATATCAAAATCAATGTAATAAGCTTAAATTGGCTAGGATTATGTTTCAAAAAAAAACGCTAGTCAGGCAACGGGCTGGAACCTAGTAATTAGACACCTAGGCGAGATCTAGACAAGAGCCCAGTAGGATTTAAATGAATTTCTTTTTGTAAAATGATTGCAGTAATGGGTCAACTATTTCTCTAGCTTGCAACTCATATTAAATTTTGGATTTTATTTAGAGGTTAAGAAGTGCACGGGTATATTGAACTCCCGAAAAAAAAAAAAAAAAAGATAGGTGAGTTTACGTTTATGAAATAAGAGTTACAAGTCTATAAACAACCCATAAACCAGAAGTTCCGCCGTCATAGTTGTCGTACAGAACCGCGTGCATGGTCTCATTGGCCATAGTCTCTCAGTTGTAAGTCCAACCAACGTTCAAAAGAGCCGCAGAAACTTAAAGCTCTTCCCTCCCGGATTTTATCAAATACAGAGCTTATGCTAGTACAGCAATAGACTCATTAGCCCATGTCTATAGTGGAACAAATAATACGCGTGATTCGTAATGATGTTGACTGATTGACCCTTGTCTATTGTGGAACAAATACATGTGATTCATGGGCTATAGTGGAACAAATAATGCGTGATTCATAATGATGTTGACTGATTGATCCTTGTCAATCATGGAACAAATACACATGATTCATATTGATGTAGACAGTAATTTCAGTATATGGTCCCCATGGTAAATGTACAGTACATATGTGGTCCACATGTTAAATAGACGATCAATAAGTATATGGTCCCTATGTTAAATAGACAGCATGTATGTTGTCCATATGTTAAATATACAATAAGTGTATGCAGTGGCGAAACTAGGATTTACCGAGAAGAGAGGTGAAATTCAAAATAGTGCAAGATTCAATCGAAACAGTTGCTTTTATATTGGAAGAGTGTAAAGTTTTGAGTCAATATTCATAGCAGAAAATAATCTCTCCACCAAAACCGTTGTAAGCTGTAATATCAAAGTCAATATAATAAGCTTAAATTGGCTAGGTTTATATTCTAAAAAAAAGACGCTAGTCAAACAGCGGACTGGAACCTAGTAGCTAGGCGCCTAGGAGAAATCTAGGCAGGAGCCTAGTGGGATTTAAATGAATTTCTTTTATCATTATAAGCCTATTTGATTAAACGATCTAGGGTTTAGAGAGAGAGGGGACCGGCTATGGTTAGAGAGAAGAGAGAGTGATTTAATTGTGAGGTGTGTTTGATTCAACCCATTGTGGTTCATATGTTAAATAGACGATACAATAAGTCCCCATGTTAAATGTACAGTACGTATGTGGTCCATAGACTTGGCATTCGTGTCATGTTTTTCGTATTCGTGTCGATTTCGTGTCATACCCGATATCTTAACGGGTCGTGTCGTGTAACACCCGTTAAAATAAACGGGTAAAATGATCCGATCTGAAATCGACCCGATAATATAAACAGGTAATATGACCCGACCTGTTACCCATTAAGGAAAATATATTTTAAACCAATAAATAATCAAATGAAAAACATAATACTAAATAAGTATATACATACCATATTGTCACATCCAAAACATAAAAACGCATTTTTCTTTTAAGTATATTTTCACTTACCTAAAGTCTTTAATAGTTTTTAATTAATGTAGAAGTGTAAAAAAATATAGAAAAAAATATATAAACGCTCGTAATGACAAGCTTTACAACTTTCATGAAGAGCTTAACTTCGAAATTTGCTACTATAATCATATAAATCATATATCAAAATTTAACTGTTGATTGTTGTTTACATTTACGCTTCATTGTTCTCATCAAATTTTGTTTTTTCAGATTTTCTTTTTTGAAAACTTGATCCATTAGAGGATGCATGAAGATAAACGGTTTGGATCGTTAATATTATATTTAGAGTTTTACGATTAGTAAAAATATTGCTTGATGTTTATAAAATTTCTACAAACTATATGACATCGACTCATATTTCAGTTAACCGTAAATATCGAAATGTGATATCAAAGATATGAACCGTTCATCTTCTTACATCTGCTAGATAATCATGTTAAAAAGAAAATTTTTAAAATAAAATTCAGTAAGAAGAATAAAGTGTAAATGACAATCGACAGTTAAATATAAATTTAAGGTTTATAAATTATAGTGTCGGATTTCGAAGCTGACCCGTCATGAAAGTTGTAAAGTTTGTCACTATGAGTGATTTTATTTTTTATTTTTTACACTTCTACAATAATTATTATTAATTTTATTAATTTTGTCCTCAAATAAAAAATATTATTCGTGAAGGTTTGGAGGATTTTAAAAATCTAAACGATAATGTAAGTGTAACAATTATCTACTCGTGGAGGAATAATGATGAATTACAAGTGTTTATATATTCTTTCACATTTTTCATACTTGTATGTATGTCTTCTTAGTTCTTGCATATACAAATACTATATTAGTTTATTTTAATTTTGGACAACATCGTGTTAAGTAAAATTTATAGCCCTGGTGAATCATACGATGATGGTAAAAGGGAGACTAAAATTCCTCTGTGAGTTTTCCTGGCTCCCAAAAATGTGGGCTACCATGACGAAGCCAATTTGTCCCTTTTTTGAAAGAAAAAAATACACATGATTCATGTTAATATAATAAAATTAGTATTTTGTCGATCTTGTATTTCCACAAACTAATTCATGTTATCTGTATTTTTTTGATCTTGTATTTCCACAAACTAATACACTACTACGAAACCATTTACTACTGTCGCTATGATAACTGACAAGAAACGTATATTACTATCAGATATTAAGCAAAATTCAACAGAAAATGGATGCAGTGGCGGTTATAATAAGTGACATAATTGCTAGCGTTAGGAAATGAATTTTCCAACAGAAAATACTCTAAAATAGACAGAAATTGTGTCGGATATAACCGACAAAGAATACATTAATACTGAATAAATCAGAGCATTCTCTGTCGAATAAAACCAACAAAAAATATATTAATAAAAAGAAATATAAACCACTTTCTGAATCATTTCTTTCCCTTTCAAGTTAGCCTTCCCTGCATTCATTGCATTTTCCAGCTTTGAGATATGCAACGTTCCTCTAAGGTACACCATATTCTTCATTTCTTCAAGTTTGTTTCCTATTTCGCAGCTAACCTGAATATATTTATAGACAGAAGTTTGACCCCCAACAACAAGAAAAGGATTGGAAAGACAGATAAATATATTTGAAAAAGAAAAGAAAAGACAAATCGGAAATCTGGGCAAGTTATGCAACCGCCTACACTACTCCCCGGGGGTTACAGTTCAGGCAGTGCTCCTGTTCTCCGACACTCTCCTTTCTTCACCACCTTTATCATCACAAACCTTGTCTCACTGATCAGCTCATTGTCTTTTCTCGTCACGTTTCTCTCGATCTTGACATCTCAATTTGAGTACAAAAACTTCCATCAATCTCTTCTGCTCAGGCTGCATTTAGGATTTGCCTTTCTTTTCTTCTCGCTAGTGACGACCAGGCTCTCATTCATTGCTACAGTTGTGCTCTTGATTCATCTCGATGAGGAATTAACAACGTCTCTCCTTTACGTTGTTGCCTTTTTTCCTGTGTTTGTATTTGGGCTCATACAACAACTTCCTTTGTATGCTGGATTTTCTCATGCTTTGATATTTCTATTTAAGAAAGTTAAGAAGTTTATAATTTCTATTTAAAACACAAACTGAACGTAATACAAATAATTTAAAACGTACTGGTTTTGAAATGTTGCTTCTCGAATTGTTTATCCATGGTGATTGAAGCGAGAATGAGAATGAAATGAAGAGAGGAGAAAAGGGAGAAGGAAGGGAGAAGGCACCGGTGCAAGGAAGAGATTGAGGGGTTTTATTTTGGAAAATTTTCATTACTGCCGGTTATAATCGATAGAAAAAAATGGCGGCAAAAATCCTCCCAAAATTTTAAAAGGAAAACTAATGAAAAGGGCTTGAAAACTTTGAGTTTTAATGATAAGGACAAAATAAAGGGTAAAGTGAATAGTACCAGGTGCTTTTCGTTAAAGTTCCCAATTTTAAATCCCCCCCCCAAATTTTGTTACGATTTAAAAAAATAAAATAAATTGAACGGAGATATGCATTCTACGAAACTAGTTTCCATGATCTAACCGCCAAACATGTTTGTAGATACTACAAGATCGCATATATAAAAAATCGCAAAAAAAAAATAATAATAATAAGATATTAGGTAATAGAACAAAAGTTTTTTACGGTTATAAATGAAAAATCACAATTTAACGGTTATTTTAGCTCCGGTTTTGATGATTTTTTTACAGCTACACTCATCGACCCTATAAGAATTCAATGAACGAATTCGATCTTCAATTTAAAATATTTACACTAGTGGATACCACAAAATCTTATTTTATACTTAATGGAAGTACAATATTAACTCTAAGTGTTTGTTTAATCTACCGTTTTGACGTGATATGCATTCTACGAAACTTTTTTCAACGATCCAACCATCAAACATATTTGTACACACTCCGAGATAGCATACGTAAAAAATCATAAAAAATAAACATTCAAAGATAACGTAACGGAACAAAAGTTTTCAACGGTTATAAACAAAAAATCACAATTTAACGGTTATTTTAGTTCTGATTGTAATGATTTTTTACAGCTACACTGCTCGACCCTATAAGAATGTCATAAATAAATTTGATCTTCAATTTAAAATATTTATACTAGTGGATACCACAAAATCTTAATTTATACTTAATGGAAGTAAAACATTAACTATTTAAGTGTTTATTTAATCTACCATTTTGACGTGATATATATTCTACAAAACTTTTTTCAATGATCTAACCATCAAACTTGTTTGTACACACTCCGAGATCGCATACGTAAAAAATAAAAATAAAACAAACATTCAGAGATTAGGTAATAGAACAAAAAATTTCGACGATTATAAACGAAAAATCACAATTTAACTTTTATTTTAGCTCCGATTTTGATGATTTTTTTACAGATACACTCCTCGACCCTATAAGAATGTATTGAACGAATTCGATTTCATTTAAAATATTTACACTAGTGGATACCACAAATCTTATTTTAAACTTGATGGGGAAGTATAATATATTAACTCTAAGTGTTTGTTTAATCTACCGTTTTGATGCGATACGCATTCTATGAAACGTTTTTCAATAATCCAACCATCAAAATTGTTTGTACACACTCCGAGATCGCATACGTAAAAAATCGCAAAAAACAAAGATTTAGAGATTAGGTAATGGAACAAAAGTTTTCGATGGTTATAAACAAAAAATCACAATTTAACGGTTATTTTAGCTCTGATTTTGATGACTTTCTACTGCTACACTCCTTCACCCCTATAAGAATGCAATGAATGAATTCGATCTTCAATTTAAAATATTTACTCTAGTGGATAAATCTTATTTTATACCTAATGGAAGTATAACATTAACTCTTAAGTGTTTGTAAAATCTATCAATTTGATAGGATATGCATTCTACGAAACTAGTTTCAACGATCCAATCGTCAAACATGTTTGTATATACTTTGAGATAGCATGTGTGAAAAATCGCAAAAAAAAAAACAAAAACAAAAACATTCAGAGATTAGGTAATGGGACCCTGAGTGAAAAAAAAAAAAAACATTCAGAGATTATTCTAGCAGCCGCCCAAAATTTTGCTTTGTTTGTGTCGTTATATCTGACAAGGCCATGAGTGAAAAAAAATATTTAAACCATGTGTTTATTTATTTTTAATCAATATAACATTTTAAAATAATAAAATAGTCAATTTATGTAGGTTATAACCACCAGAATACTAAAATAATAACCGCTAGAAACTAAAATAATAAAATAGTCAATTTATGTCGGTTATAACCACCACCATTAACTTAAAAACTGTCGGAATATGTTAAAAATATTTATAAAAAAAAGAATTCAAAAATACTAGCGGTTATAATAATTTTATGGCTATTGCATTCGACAGTAAATATCCGTCAGGAATTTATGTCGAATATAACCGACAGGATTTCATTGTTATTCAACACTAACTAAGTGATGTGTCAGATATCTTTTATCCGACATAATGACTTATTAAACCACCACCATCATCCGACACCTAAAGCTAATATTGTAGTAGTGATACACACGTTATATGTAGTCAGTATTTTGTTGATCTTGTATTCTTGTTGAAATTTCATCTTCTAGAAAATTATGTTGGCCTGTCATATTTTTGAGACACTTAACCTAACTTTTCGATAAAGTTGCACATTTCGAGAAACGAAAACTATAATGAACAACTAGCATTTGCCTACACACTTTGTGTGTATGAACACGTATTTTTTAGAAAATGAGAAGGAGAGAGAGAGAGAACGTGAGGGGAGTGGGAGGTTTTTTTTTTGTTTTTTGTTTTATTTTAAATATTGAAGGTATTTTAACATTACCTATAGGTAAGGCTTCAACAAAAAAACAGTAAAATTTGGACCTGTGAAATTACATTATTGCTCATCATTTTTTATTGTGTGATAGAAGACTAAGTAGTGTTTTCACCATCTTTTGGTTGACAAAGAGGTTTTCATTAATTAATAGAGATAAGAATGAAAAAATAATAGAAAAAATAAAAACTTTAAGGAAAAATTAATATCTGATTCCTAGTTTTTTATTTCATATATTAACTGAGACCTTATTAGTTTTTAGATTTTGATCAAAGTCCCTAGCATTCATCTATTAATAAATTACATGTCAGTTACATTATTTTTTTAAATACAAATTAGTAATTGATTTAGGGTTTTAATGCTGACATCCTTATTAAACTCCTAATTAATTTTCAATTCAAAAAATTTTCAAAATATAAAAAATAAAATTAGAATAAGTTTGTACCCATTAATGTTTTATAAAAAAAAATTTCAATTTTTTAATCTTACATGTAACCATTTATATAATTCTTCTATTTCTCTAATCTTAAATGTACTTATTCTTAGATATACCAATTTGTTATCTATAAAATGTACCTTTATATATATATATATATATATATATATATATATATATATATATATATATATATATATAATTCATTCAATCTTTTTTTTAATTCATTTTTTAAATTTATATGGGTACATTCTATTTCGTTGATTTGAGAATGAATTTATGTCAAGTTTAATAGAAGAAATTTAATATGTACCCATGTTTTGGTGCAATAATTTTTTTGTTAGTTTTGATGAACGTACCCATGTATGTGTGTGCACACACAGACACACACACACAATATATATTGGAGAGTATAATTTATCTTTAATATTTTTTTTATCCCATAAATTATAGGTTTTATTTAAATCTCATTAATATAAATAACTACAAATTTCATTTTTAATTTAAAAATAAAATAACTACATTATTACATTAATGTCAGGAACTTCGATAAAAAAACTGAAAATCACAAAAGTTTTAGTAAAAAAACATTGATAATTAGGGCCCACATCCAAAGTCTCCAAAAATTTAATGACTGAGGCAATATTGGATTCAAAATTTAAACTTTGGCTCTTTTAATTTAAAAACCTAAATTTTTAAAATAGAAATTTTAGCGCGTGAGCAAATTTCAGTTGATTCATGGAGATATTTCATTGAACACTTAGTGAGTTTGTTGTCGTCAGATGAACCATATTACGAATATGTTAACATATATTAACATTTGCTAAAGCTATATAATGAGTGCTATTGATAGCATTCGTGGTTAGATTTTGCTTCGTGATCATAGCAAAGCTTCAACAAGTTCTGAACTCAATTGCTTTATTATATTCTATGCGTTTTCTTCAACAAAGTTAGGCTGAAAGAATCGTTCACATAACATATTTGTCTCCTGAACAAGTCTTTCTTCCTTAATTTTTCAATATTGACAAAACAAAAAAACAAAAAAAAAGCTACGAGATAATCATACTAACTGAACAAGTTGCTCCCATACAACGGTTATCAGTGTTGACTCGTCACGCACACAAAGCTTTCGAACAACTATAACAAAAAAGGCCCACATTTCTCAAACTGTCTCGGAAGTTCGACTACCATGGCGGAGAGCTTATGCACGCGGTTCAAGTACAACCTGCTATGGAAGTGTTTAAAGATTGAGAAAAAGTGGTGATTCGTTAAGTAAATTTTATGTTTGTTGCAAACATTGTTTTAAAAACTTCCATCTAAGTGCTACTCGGCTAGTCACTACCCCGATTAATCCCTAAACGTTTGAAAATAAAAATGGCACCTAGACCTACCTAAGCACCTACCTAGATCGCCTAAGCGCCCTAGCCCACCCAAACCCACCTAGGTCGTGACTCACTTAGAAAATAAATAACTTTCGTTTTGCTTTTTATTTTTTTCAATAAATTGTAAGAGACTAGTCGAATACTTAGATTAACACATATTACATGCTTGTTCTCCACGCATTTTGCTCTCTTGAACTCTACCCTTCTGTCCTAGCTTCTTCACCCTCCCCCGTCTAATAGGATCAAAGTACTTCTTTTGTGTGTCCCGGGTAAAGTTGATAGGAGCATATGCTCCCAAACAACTTTGAGTGGAGTCGTTCGAAAAGAAGTTTCTATGGCCCCCTTGCTCATTTAACACTGCATCCGGGTGCCGATGGAGATACAGCGACCCTTGCTCACTTATCACTGTGCTCGGGCCGCACAGCGCGCCACTTACGGGTGACGCCCTAGCTTTAGCGCTATTTTGTTCTGGATTCATTTTCATAAGGATTCGACGTGATCATGGAGTGCCGGCTGTCGACTAGGAACGTGGAATATAGGAACCTTAACGGGAAAATCTATGGAAGTAGTGGAAGTTATGGTGAGGAGAAGAATAAATATTATGTGCCTACAAGAAACTAAGTGGGTTGGTAGTAAGGCAAAGGATCTAGAAAACTCAGGGTTTAAACTTTGGTATTCGGGCACACATAGAACGAGAAACGGTGTTGGCATCATCGTGGACAAGACCTTGGTACAAGATGTTGTAGATGTCAAGAGGGTAGGAGATAGAATCATGGCAATCAAGATTGTAATAGGACAAGAACTTATCAATGTGATTAGTGCGTACGCACCTCAAGTAGGGTTGGATACGAGGTCGAAGGAGAAATTTTGGGAAGATCTTGGAGACTTGGTGCAAGGAATTGCTCAGACGGAGAAGTTATTTATAGGAGGAGATTTAAATGGACACGTGGGCAGGGAGACAGGCAACTATGGAGGTTTTCATGGTGGCCATGGTTTTGGGGAGAGAAACGAGGATGGGGAAGCTATCTTGGATTTTGCAATGGCATTTGATCTCTTCTTAGCCAACACCTTCTTTAAGAAGAGAGAAGAACATGTGATCACCTACAAGAGTGGGTCGTCAAAAACACAAATAGATTTTCTTCTAATGAGGAAAGGGGATCGTATAACTTGTAAGGATTGCAAAGTTATACCAGGAGAGAGCGTGGCTAATCAACATCGCTTGTTGGTGATGGATGTACATATCAAAAGAGTGAGACAAAAGAACAAGACTTGGAAGTGCCCAAGGACTAGATGGTGGAATCTAAAAGAAGAAAAACAAGCCATTTTCAAAGAGAAAGTAATCACCCAGTGTGTGTGGGATAGAGAGGGGGAAGCTAGCCAAATGTGGGATTCCATGGCTAGTTGTATCCGAAAAGTAGCAAAAGAGGTATTAGGAGAGTCCAAGGGCTTTGCCCCACACCAAAAAGAATCTTGGTGGTGGAATGAGGAGGTACAAACAAAGGTGAAGGCTAAGAAGGAATGTTGTAAAGCCTTATACAAGGATAGGACTGATGAAAATGGTGAAAGGTATAGAAAAGCGAAGCAAGAGGCGAAGAAAGCTGTGAGAGAAGCTAAGTTAGCGGCTTACGACGATATGTATAAACGACTAGATACCAAAGAAGGAGAGTTGGATATCTATAAACTAGCTAGAGCAAGGGAAAAGAAGACAAGAGACCTAAACCAAGTGAGGTGCATCAAGGATGAGGATGGAAAAGTTCTTGCTACAGAGAATGCGGTTAAAGACAGATGGAGAGGTTATTTTCATAATCTTTTCAATGAAGGACATGAAAGGAGTGCTTCTTTAGGGGAGTTGAGTAACTCAGAAGAGTGTAGAAACTACTCTTTTTATCGTCGAATCCGGAAGGAAGAAGTGGTTGTAGCTTTGAAGAAGATGAAGCAAAGAAAAGCAATAGGCCCAGACGAGATACCAATCGAAGTGTGGAAAGTTTTGGGAGAGACAGGTATAACATGGCTCACTGACCTTTTCAATAGGATTTTGAAAACGAAGAAGATGCCAAATGAGTGGCGAACGAGCACTTTAGTGCCTATCTACAAGAATAAGGGCGACGTACAAAATTGCATGAACTATAGGGGTATTAAGCTAATGAGTCATACAATGAAGCTCTGGGAGAGAGTCATTGAGCATAGATTGAGGCAAGAGACACGGGTTTCGGACAACCAATTCGGGTTCATGCCAGGGCGCTCAACCATGGAGGCAATCTATCTCTTACGAAGATTGATGGAAAGATATAGAGATGGGAAAAAGGATTTACACATGGTCTTTATAGATTTGGAGAAAGCGTACGATAGGGTCCCAAGAGACATTCTTTGGAGGATTTTAGAGAAGAAAGGAGTACGAGTAGCATATATCCAAGCTATAAAGGATATGTATGAAGGAGCAAAGACTGCCGTAAGAACTCATGAAGGACAAACTGAAAGCTTTCCCATAACTGTAGGATTACATCAAGGCTCATCCTTAAGTCCTTACCTTTTTGCGTTGGTAATGGATGAGTTAACAGGACATATTCAAGATGATATTCCTTGGTGTATGCTTTTCGCAGACGATATAATGTTGATAGATGAAACTCAGGAAGGGGTAAATACAAAGCTTAACCTTTGGAAAGAAGTGTTGGAATCTAAAGGTCTTCGCCTAAGCCGATCAAAGACAGAATATATGGAGTGCAAGTTCAGTGCAAATGGAGGCCAAAACGAGTTAGGGGTGAGGATCGGTGATCAAGAAATACCAAAGAGCGATCGTTTTCGTTACCTAGGATCTATCTTGCAAAAGAACGGAGAATTAGATGGAGATCTCAACCATAGAATACAAGCTGGATGGATGAAGTGGAAGAGTGCATCCGGCGTGTTGTGTGACCGCCGTATGCCACTGAAGCTCAAGGGAAAATTTTATAGGACGGCAATAAGGCCGGCGATGCTGTATGGCACAGAATGTTGGGCGGTGAAGCATCAACACGTACACAAAATGGGTGTAGCGGAGATGAGGATGCTTCGTTGGATGTGTGGGCACACGAGAAAGGATAAGATTAGGAATGAGGATATCCGGGGTAAAGTAGGAGTAGCCGAAATTGAAGGAAAGATGAGAGAAAATCGGTTACGGTGGTTTGGACATGTGCAAAGAAGGCCTACTGACGCTCCGATTAGAAGATGCGACTATGGGACAGAGGTTCAGGGCCGAAGGGGTAGAGGAAGACCTAGGAAAACTTTGGAAGAGACTCTAAGAAAAGACTTAGAGTACTTGGATCTAACGAAGGACATGACACAGGACCGAGCACAATGGCGTTCTAAGATTCATGTAGCCGATCCCACTCAGTGACTTGGATTTTCCAAGTCTCCAACCGAGAAGTTTTCCTCACTCAGGAAATTAAGGGAACACTACCTCAACCTACATGCTCCACTCACAAAGCTCCAACAAAAGAAAATTCAAAGAACTTAGCGAAGAAGGCTTTGGTGTATTTAACACAATACGTTGAAATGAAGGAAAGCTTATTTATTGATATCCCCGATAAGCTACAAATATGTACATATACATGAGTCAAAATAAACAAACAAGAGAGAGCCTTCACAAAGGTTGCTTAGGAGAAGTCGCAGCAGTCGGTAGAGCCCCAGAAAGAGAAGGCACCGGAGGGGGATCATTCGGAGCCTCAGTACTGGACAGAACCCTGGAAGGAGGAGGCATCAGAGGTTGATCATTTGGAGCTTCATTACGCGGTACAGCCCCAGAAGACGAAGGCAATAAATGCCTTTGGAACAAACCCACAAATCTCTGATGATCAAGTAAAACCTGACCATCAGATTCCTTCATCTGGTCCAGCTTCCTCTTCATGTTTGTAGCATAGTCATGTGCGAGACGGTGCAACTGTTTATTCTCATGCTTGAGCCTTCTAATCTCCTGTTTGAGACTCATCACTTCAGCCGTCAATGATTCAACTTGGCGGGTTCGAGCAAATAGGCGTTGGGCCATATTAGACACAGAACCTGCACACTGAACACTGAGAGCCAGAGAATCCTTAACAGCTAACTCATCAGATCGTTTGGAAAGTAGTCTGTTATCTTTGGGAGTGAGAAGGTTCCTGGCCACCACCGCAGCGGTCATATCATTCTTCATAACGGAATCCCCAACGGTAAGAGGACCAGTAGGGGAGACGAAGGATGGGCGCCATATGTTGTCTGGAGAAGGCGGGGCTGCCTCTTCAACAAGGTTCAAGTCAAAACGACGGTCGGAGGGGCCAGACATTTTCAAAGGTGTTGAAGAGAGAAGAGGTCGAACAAATCAAGATCTTAGAAGTGTAAGAATGGAGCTTCTACTGGTGGAGATTCAAGTGTGCTTTGGAACTTAATGCCAGCCCCTATAAAAATCTGCACTCGACGGAGCTTCAGAAATCGAAGAGGCGCCTGCTCAGAAATCGAAGAGGCGTTTGCTTTCTCAAAAGCTGGGCTGCTCAGAGACCACGAGGGTCGATCTCAGAAATCGAAGAGGCGTCTGCTTTCTCAAAAGTTGGGCTGCTCAAAGACCACGAAGGCCGATCTCAGAAATCGAAGAGGCGCTTGCTTTCTCAAAAGTTGGGCTGCTCAGAGACCACGAGGGCCGATCTCAGAAATCGAAGAGGCACCTACTTTTCCAGCCTTGGCAGCACCTGTCACACGCACACTCAGCTTTGCGGAAATTATGGGCATTCTGTCGAAGACTTCTGGTGAAGTAGAAAGCACATGAGTCTTACTGTTCAATCACCCACTTCCCACACGCAATAGTAGCTCATGTGTATCACAGATAACTTTGCCAAAGTTCTCTGCCAAAGTTGAGCACGTGAAGCTTGCAGCTTCCACTACATCGCTCTGACCAAGACGGGTAAAAGAATAGCAAAGAAACAGCACTAACAAAGTTTAGACACATAAATTTTGAAGGTCTAGCTACCCCATATTATTACCCACAAGGGTAAAGGAACAGTATCACTGCTGGATAATTGGAAAGTCCCTGTGTGTCAACCTCTGTGCTTCGTGGCAAGGTAGACTAGCAAACATGCCCAACCTTTACTCACATTCGAGAAAACACTCCTAACAAGATTGCTTGCTCCAAAATCGAAGAGGCACCGTCCTCCGAATCTCGAGAGCCAGACTCCCAACATGACTACTTTCTCAAAAATCGAAGAGAGGGTAAAGGAACAGTACCATTGCTGGATAATTGGAAAGTCCCTGTGTGTCAACCTCTGTGCTTCGTGGCAAGGTAGACTAGCAAACATGCCCAACCTTTACTCACATTCGAGAAAACACTCCCAACAAGATTGCTTGCTCCAAAATCGAAGAGGCACCGCCCTCCGAATCTCGAGAGCCAGACTCCCAACATGATTACTTTCTCAAAAATCGAAGAGACACCGCTCTCCGAATCTCGAGAGCCAGACCCCCAGCATGATTGCTTTCTCAAAAATCGAAGAGACATCGTTCTCCGAATCTCGAGAGCCAGATCCCTGATAGGATTGCTTGTTCGAAAACCGAAGGGGCAACACTTTCCCAACTACAAGAGCCGGATCTCCTTGGATAAAGCTGTCTGTAATCTTCACACGCAACATCAGCTTTCCACATACCACAGACCACTTTTTCAAAGTGCTCTGACAGGGTAAAGGAATAGCATTACTACTTGTTGTTAAGGAGACTCCTATATATGTTAACCTCCATCCCCAACGGACAGACAGACCTGCAAAAATGCTCAACCCTTCCTCATATATGAGAGGGCACTCTCAACGAAGCCTTTCGAAATATTCAGCTTTCTTTCCCCCCGATAATACCTCTGCAAACAAGTTATACTAGAGCAAGAATATCTCATATCATTAGGGTTAAAAGCAAGAGTATCCCATATCATGCTTTTTCCCTGTCTTTTCCTTTGGCCTTGTTCTTACCTGCAAGACAAGGAGAAAGAGAGCAATCAGTCAGCACTTGGAATCAAGCTTCCAGCCAGGAACTGACTGCCTGGAACTTACTTACCTGGCATTGCTCTCGAGTACTCATCTTCAACATCTTATGCTTCCAGGGAAGATACCGCATCTGCCTGAGGAACAGATAGGGCAAGTGAGAAGGATACAAGGAAGCATGTGGAGACAAGCGTAACAGCACACGTGCCGATACATCCATTACTCTGTCAAAGCAAAAGTATCCCATATCAGTAGGGTCGAACGTACTCTAGATTTGATCGACTTGTTTTGACCCTCAAATTCTTCAGTCGGCCTTATACTCTGGAGGAAACCAGAAAACCCTCCAGCTCAGTTCAAGAATAAGCCTGTGGAAAGTTACTTCTTCAAAAGCAAAAGTATCCCATATCATCTCTTCTCATTTTTCTTCTCTTTATCCTTCATGCTGCCTGCAAGATAGGGAGAATGTGAACAATCATCCGGAGCTCTGATTGCTTACCTTGTCTGTCACCTCTTTCAGCAAATCCCCTAGCTCGGCAACTTGAGGGACTCCTACTACATGGTTTGTATCGCGCTTGACCAAGCCTGAAACTACAAGTAAGCTTCAAGTGAAATTGATACATTACCTTGTGCATCTCCACCAGTTAAAGATACCACCCCTGGATGGAGGAAGAGTACTTCCAGAGAAGATGCCACATCTACCTATGAGACAGATAAGGCAAGTCAAGACGATACCACATTCCGATACTTAGAAGTTTCGTGATTACGAGATCATTCTCCCACAATATTTCCTAATGTCATTTGTACTAAATCATTCACTTGTACTCACTAAAGGAAAGCTTGAACCTATGTACTTGTGTAAACCCTTCACAATTAATAAGAACTCCTCTATTCCGTGGACGTAGCCAATCTGGGTGAACCACGTACATCTTGTGTTTGCTTTCCTATCTATATCCATTTATATACTTATCCACACTAATGATCGGAGCAATCTAGCGAAGATCACAAAAAGCGACCGTTTTCGCTACCTAGGATATATCGTGCAAGAGAACGGAGAATTAGAGAGAGATCTCAACCATAGAATAGAAGTTGGATAGATGAAGTGTAAGAGTGCATCCGGCGGGTTGTGTGACCGTCGTAGGCCACTGAAGCTCAAGGGAAAATTTTATAGGACGACAATAAGGCCAGCGATGTTGTATGGCACAGAATGTTGGGCGGTGAAGCATCAACACGTACACAAAATGGGTGTGGCGGAGACGAGGATGCTTCGTGGGATGTGTGGGCACACAAGAAATGATAAGATTGGAAATGAGGATATTCGAGGTAAAGTAGGAGTGGCCGAAATTGAAGGAAAGATGAGAGAAAATCGGTTCCGGTGATTTGGACATGTGCAAAGAAGGCCTACTGACGCTCCGGTTCGAAGATGTGACTACGGGACAGAGGTTCAGGGCCAAAGGGGTAGAGGAAGACCTAGGAAAACTTTGGAAGAGACTCTAAGAAAAGACTTAGAGTACTTGGTTCTAACGGAGGACATGACACAAAACCGAGCGCAATGGCGTTCTAGGATTCATATAGCCGACCCCACTTAGTGGGAAAAGGCTTTGTTGTTGTTGTTGTATAAGCGTAGACACTTATTTATACGATATATAATAAATTTACTTAAATTTATTTAGTCCGCCTAGGCCTTTGCCTAGCCGTCTAGCATCTGACCCCAGGCCACCGCCTGGCCTAGCGTGTTTTAGAACTTTAGTTGCAATACATTGAGGTTCTGATCCCCGCCCTGAAGAAGAATGAGGTTTTGCTGAAATTGGAAGCAGATAGTCTTCAACCAGTTGATTGGAAAATCAGAAAGGCGAGCAGCGGCCTCTTTTCCCCGGCAAATTCCCTCAAATACCTGGGAATTCTGTTTCTCATGTGATTTGTGATGTTTTTATAATTTTTTATCTTCAACATTCGTAAATAAAACTTATGCCAGAACACTAAATATAATCTCTCACCCATTTCGTAAGTGCTCCACCATTTCGTAAGTGCTCTCAATATTTTATATTGTTTTTTTTATAAAGATAATAAGACAAAAATGAATAGTAATATAAAATGTTGACGTGCTTTAACCGTGACCACACAAACAGGAGGGCATGGAAACAAAGAGGGCAGACAATCCTTGTCCAAATGAAAAACCTTGAAACATTTTGGTCTCCCAGGCATTTGAGGCAAGACAGAGTGTAATGATTTTGGTCTCCCAGTATGGAGAGAGTAATGATTTATTATGTGAATGTTACTCTTTATTTATAGTCAAGAATAAGGAGAGGATTAACTTGTCCTTCAAGTAAATACAATCCTATAGGAAAAGTATAACTAGCAACCAAATCTATCTCGGATTTCTCAACCCAAGAATATCTATAACTTACGATATTATTTGTAAAACACTGCAATTCAAAACATGGCATGGCCAAAACTAAGGCTCCACAATTATCTTTCCGGTAGCATGGCCATCGCTGATCCTATCCCAAGCGTCCTCCGCCTTGGTCAGGGGATACTTTGAGTCAATTATAGTCTTCAGCTTCCCTTCTTTCACCAACTTAATAAGATACTCAAGGTTATCAGCCATGGGAAATAAGAACAGTGGCACCAGTTGCTTCTTAGAAAAGGTAAGTTTCTTCAGTGCAACGCTAAACAGAGAGCTGGGGGTGGGAGTAACATCTATTACCTTACCGTTCGCACTCAAATTAGGCTCAAAAGTTGACCAAGGAATGCATGTTGCACAGTGGATCACAACATCATATTTTCGACCAGATGGACTCCTAAGAGCTGCACCTTCTGGGGTCTTGTAGTCAATAACCTCATCAGCCCCTAGGCTTTTGACCAGTTCAATGTTGCGGGCACCACAAGTGGCTGTAATATGAGTATTTCCGAGCTTTGCCAACTGAACCGCATAGAGACCTACACCACCTGAAGCAGCTGTGATCAGGATGTTTGCTTGCTGACCACTTCCATCAAGCTTGATCCCTGCAGTTTGTGTAAGAGCCTGGTGAGCTGTGAGACCAGCAACGGGTAATCCTACAGCGGTGGCTGCTGAAACTTCCGGTGGCCTTGCAACAGTTAAACTCTCCATTGTCACGGCAAATTCAGCTAGTCCACCTCCAGTCTTTGATTCATTGTCGAAGAACAGAATGAGACAAAAGGGGACATGGTATGTATCAATGAATGATGCATCAGATATCTAGGTGACACATTCTGTCACTGGGTTTGCATATTAAGCACACCAAAAGTGGTTTTTACATGCAATAGTTCAGTCTCATGCCGACTGGAATGACACTAGGGAAAGAGGCACACAAAGTCGATGAAGGGTTAACGAGGGTTTACAAATACAACAATTCAGATTGGAACAAATGGATTCAACTTTTCAAATTAGTAGATACTTATTCAGATATCATTGATGAAAATAATAGTTCTAAATTAAGTTAAATCCATCTATATGCATGTTTCCTAGATGTATGTGAAGCCTAAAAGATGCTATTTCCAAAACATGATATGGGAGCTTAATTCCCTTTTTCTGAATTATGTTATCCTTTCAGTTAAATTTTACTTCGCCGAAAACGAAGACTAAATTTGAAGAATTTCAAGTGAAACAGAGAAAATGAGCTAGTATATAAGGGAACTTACAAGAGTGTTAACCTTCCCAACAACTTTGTCACCAGGTTTGAATTTTTTTACTCCAGGTCCTACCTTTACAACCTCTCCTGCCACATCAATACCTGTTCCGAGTTCCACCAATGAATATCTTCAGTTAATAAAACGACTTCTCACAAAATGCGGTCCTGTGAAAACTTCTACATAAAACATGTTAAGAAATGCATCCCACCCTTTCCCTTTGAAGAACTCGAAAAACTATGCTATAATATCGATGTTTACGTAAGAATCTCTCCCCGGAAAACACACAAATTCCACTCCAGAAGTTTATTAGATGAAATGAACAAGAAACAGGTGTTTAAGCATTTATCGAACATTCGTACTACTTTTCAAGAAGAAGATCAAATAATACATGGAATGAAGCATAATTACGTAAAGAGTTATAAACACAAAATGGATCCCCTAAGTAGCAGCGTCTCAAGACAGCCAAACCAAATTACCAGGTATGTGCGGAAACCTGCGAGGCAACAAAGGCCAGAGCATGCCTTTCTGAGCTTTCCAATCAATTGCGTTTAGACTAGTTGCCTCCAATTTCAGCAACACCTCATCTTTTTTCGGATTTGGAATCGGAACTTCAACATGCTGCAATAAAGGCCAATGTCATGACAAGAATGTGTTCTGCAAAGTTCTTCAAAGCAACAAAGTATCCACATAATAGACCAACAACTTTGTTTAACATTTCATAAGCATATACAAATGGTAATTTTCTCGATAACAAAACCTAGTAACTGAGTAAATCCCTGTTACTATTTCTTTCATCATGTGATTCAGATAAAAACAATAAAAGTAAAAGATAAAACCTCTTCCTTTATCCTTTCCTTCCCAACATCGCAATGACTCAATCAAGTACTCGTATTCCAAGTGGGATTGCAGTTATTAAACTGAAAATATGACTTCACCCCTAGAACATAGATTTTTTATGTAAAACCCGACATAATTGTTTTACTTGATTAAACCCCAATAATTAGGATCCCCATAAGCATATTCCTTAATTAAGCTTGAATACAAATATTTTACATGTTTCCAATGGCTATATTATCCCTAATAACAATTGGATTTAGACATTTCTTTTCCTATTCTATATTATCCCTAAATGGGTACATTAATGATATATAAATAGACAAACATTATGAAACTCATTGAAGGCGCAAAACAAGGAGTAAATCTTTGATATTGACATGATTGGAGAATACTTGCAATTTTGTAAAATGATTGCAACTCATATTAAATTTTGGATTTTATTTAGAGGTTAAGAAGTGCACGGGTATTGAACTCCCGGAAGAAAAAAAGAAAAAATACAGGTGAGTTTACGTTTATGAAATAAGAGTTACAAGTCTATAAACAACCTTTAAACCAGAAGTTCCGCCGCCATAGTTGTCGTACTGAACAGCGTGCATGGTCTCATTGGCCATAGTCTCTCAGTTGTAAGTCCAACCAACGTTCCGAAGAGCCGCAGAAACTTGAAGCTCCTCCCTCCCGGATTCTATCAAATACAGAGCTTATGCTAGTACAGCAATAGACTCATTAGCCCATGTCTATAGTGGAACAAATATACGCGTGATTGATTGATGTTCACTGATTGACCCTTGTCTATTGTGGAACAAAGACACGGGATTCATGGGCTATAGTGGAACAAATAATACGCGTTATTCATAATGATGTTGACTGATTGACCCTTGTCTGTCGTGGAACAAATACACGTGATTCATATTGATGTAGACAGTACAATCAGTATATGGTTTACAGTACGTATGTGGTCCACATGTTAAATAGACGATCAATAATTACATGGTCCCTATGTTAAATAGACAACACGTAAGTGGTCCATATGTTAAATATACAATAAGTGTATGCAGTAGCAGAACCGGGAAGAGATGGGAAATTCAAAATAATGCAAGATTCAATCGAAGTGGTTGCTTTTATATTGGAGAGTGTAAAGTTTTGAGTCAATATTCATAGTAGAAAATAGTCTCTCCACTAAAACGGTTGTAAACGGTAATATCAAAACCAATGTAATAAGCTTAAATTGGCTAGGTTTATATTCTAAAAATAGACGCTAGTCAAACAGCGGACTGGAACTTAGTAGCTAGGCGCCTAAGACAGATCTAGGCATGAGCCTAGTGGGATTTAAACGAATTTCTTTTATCATAAAATAAGCATTAAGTTGTAGGCCTATTTGATTGAACGATCTAGGGTTTAGAAAGAGAGAAGGAGCCGACTATATTAGGAGAAGAGAGAGTGATTTAATCGTGAGGTGTGTTTGATTCACACAATTGTGCCTTTATTTATAGTAGTAGGATAGGTAAAAACATTTTCCTTTAGGATTACAATATTTAATAGGTAATCAACCCCTGATATAAATATAAGATACATTCCCAGATTCCCTAAGATTTACACAATCACATTCCTATTCTAAATATGACTGCAACACTTTCCCTTGTAGCTAACGGGGGGAATACGTCTCCTCGTAATCACTCCCAAGGCGCTGAGAGAAGCCTTGCACTACGAGGTGTGCTTTGTATCGTACTATTTCATTCTTCTCATTACGCTTCCTCACGAAAACCCACTTATAGCCAACGGGCTTCACGAGTTGTGGTGTAGGAACGATAGGTCCAAATACCTTACGTTTCGCGAGCGAATCGAGTTCAACCTGGATTACTTGTTTCCAGTTTGACCAATCAGTTCTACGTCGGCATTCATCCATCGACGGAACGTGGTTCAATGTCATCACTAAGCATGATGTTAGTAGCTACTGAATACGCGAATGCATCGTCGACGATCATTTCATTCCTATTCCAAACCTTATCTAATATTGCGTAATGGACCGAAATCTCGTGATTCTCAAGAGGCCGGCATGTTTCGTCTGAAGCATCGCCGTAATCTAGAATAACCTCATGCGTTGGATCAGATGAGTGAGCGATGGTCGGATTCAAACTAGGGTCACTAGTTGGTGCCATTTTCCTCTTCCAAGGTTGTGAATCCTTTGAACCAAGGGGTCTGCCACGCTTCAGGATAGAAGCAAATGATTGGCTAGCTGCCAATGTACCGTACCGCGTGGAAGGTGCGGCCTCCCTACCTTCGGGGACGGTCCGGCCTTCCCAGGCAGGTTGTTGACGTACACAGGGTACATCTATCCTTGCAGGTATGTTTGCAGCGAGTATATGTGATATTGTCACCTTTGCTAGATCATTAAAAGCATCCAGCATACTTTGAGCAATGCTCTGAAAATCTATAATTCGTCGCACCTCAATTTCAGATTGGGCAGTGCGGGGATCTAAATGAGACATAGTGGGAGCATACCACGACAATTTGTGGCGTTCTACGAGAACGTTAGCATGCTTATCTCCCCCTAATGACCGGAAGACTGTCTCATCAAAGTGACAATTTGCAAAACATGTGGTAAAGAGATCTCTTGTCAATGGTTCAATGTCATCACTAATCATAACCGACATAGATTCCCATTTTTCTCTGAGGACCCATTTTGGTACGTAGTGACGGTGCTATTGGCACATAAATGGCGCACCCAAACACCTATAAATGCAAGACGTCAGGCTCGTATCCAGTGACCAACTGTAACAGTGAATATGGTTGAGTAGCGGTGGGCCTTAGGCGGATCAACATAGCTACGTGCAATATTGCATAGCCCCAGGCAGATACTAGCAGTTTGGTTCTCATAACCAAAATCTGAGATATCAATTAAATGCGCTTTATGAAAGCTTATGCCAGGCCGTTTTGGATGTGAACATACGGTACAGGATGTTCCACATCAATCCCTAATGACATGCAATAATCGTCAAACATCTGTGACATAAACTCTCTAATGTTATCCAGTCGAATCAACTTAATCGGATAATCAGGGTGGTGAGCCCTTAGCTTAATGATTTGAGCTAGGAGTTTAGCAAACACGGTGTTGCGTGTGGACAACAAGCAAACATGTGACCATCTTGTCGATGCATCAACCAACACCATAAATTATCTAAATGGTCCACATGTTGGTTGGATATGTCCACAAATGTCCCCTTGAATCCTCTAAAGAAACTTAGGGAGGTCGTGAATAATCCTTTTGTATATAAGGGTTAAGTATTTAACTTCCCTAAAGAGCACGCTTTGCATGGCGGGAGTCCAGCATATGGATGTAACTTATGCCCCGTGTGCAGATTTGAGGATACGGCACATCATATCACATCCAGGATGTCCCAAACGGTCATGTCAAAGCAACAAAGTGTCCTAGAACTCAGGCATAAGGCCGGCCACACTGTGGGCTTCTATGCTGGGAATGGTTATGATGTACAATCCACTCGGCAGACGTTTCAACTTCTCGTAAATATGCTTCTGGCCATATTCGTATGAAGTGATACATAGAAATTCAGAACCATTATCTTCTGTGGTTTCAAGATGATATTGATTATCTCGAATATCTCTAAAACTCAGCAACGTTCTTCCGGAACGTGGAGAATAAAGTGTCTTGTTAATGTTCAAGATTGTACCATTAGATAACATGATACGTGCCTTTCCGTATCCTGCAATCAGGTTGGATGAGCTTGAGAGAGTTGTAAAATGAGCTTTCTTGGGTATTAAGTTAGTAAAATAATGTCGTTCACGCAAGATGGTGTGTGTGGTTGCACTATCTGCCAGACAACTAACTTCCCCACTAGACATACATAGAAATAAATTGATTAAATTGGTCACATGCATAAATATAAGTCCATTCATTCAATTAACCAATTCGAGAAAATAATATCCATTCCAATAACAATCCCTAATTCAAAACAAACCAAAACCAAACAAATTATTCCAAATACTTAGAAAAATTGTTCAAAATTAAACCATAAATCTAGAAAAATAGGGGGGGTATGGCCAGCCACTCCTATTGGGTTCGGCCTTTAGGGGTAAACACCCTAAAAACATGTCTAATTTATTCATCCATAAGCGTTGACGCCTCCTGAAAATCCGAAATGTCCATTGATGTAGTTGCATCTTCCGGATGATCCACATGTGCAAAGTTAGACTCATAACTGGAATGATACTTGGCAATAGCCTCAGGGGAAGCTTGACATAATAGTGACCAATGATCATTTGATCCACAATGATAGCACATGTCCAGTTCAGCAGAAGCAGGCTGAACGGGAGCTTTGCCCTTATTCTTGAAGTTTATGGCCTTAGGGGAGAGTGGTTGACGCTGCTGGGTTATATTTCTTCCCTTAGATGTGGCACTTTGTTGACCTTGGGCTTGTGGTTGGGTTTGCCACCCATTGCCACAGCTACGATGATTCTTTCGTCATTTATGGCTACTAGAATAGGTCGCATGCGCTTCAGCTTAGGCGTTCGAGCCAATTGATCGAGCTTGATGATTCTTCATCAAAAGCTTGGTCTGCTTTTCAGCGATAAGTAAAACAGAGATCAAATCCAAAAACTTGGTGAATTTATGTGCCCTATATTTTTGCTGCAGGACAATATTGGTGGCATGGAAGGTGGAATAAGTATTCTCCAGAAGATCTGATTCGGTTAGTTCCACTTTGCAGAATTTCAACAGTGAACGGATTCTACAAACTTCAGAGTTGTATTCATTCACATACTTAAAGTCCTGGAAGTGAAGATGTTGCTAGTCGTGTCTTACTTCAGTATGTCTTTCTGGCGATCAAAACGGTCGGCCAGAGCAAGCCAAAGGGTGCGTTGGTCCTCCTCAGCGAGATACTCAGTCTGCAGTGCATCATGGATGTGCCTTCGAATGAAGATCATTGTAGAAGCCTTCTAAGCTTTGTCAACAGGTTTGTCGGTGGTAGGTGCCTCGATGGTGGCTCTGATGCCCTTTGCAGTCAGATGGAACTTCATGTCTTGAACCCACTTCAGATAGTTTCTTCCAGAAAATTCTAGAGCAGAGAAATCGAGCTTGTTTAAGTTCCACATGTCCCTAAAACAGAAGGAAAAACGTGAGTAGTCATATGGTAAGCCATAAACATATATCGTAAAACATACAGGTTCTATAGGCATGTACTGGTTTAATTGATGCATGAAAACTACAGGTTTCATGTGGTATGTTTTGAATAAAAACTGCGGGTTTCAAAGGTACTAAATTTGAAATTACAAGTTCAATTTAGTTTTATGAACAATTAGTTCATAATGAGATGTTCCTGCAAGAAACACAGAATGCAATATACTAATTTGAATATAGTGGATTTGAGGTTCTTCGAGAACTCAAGTGTGAGAGCGTCGTTACTACGAAAGTATGTGATGGTTCAAAGTAAAAAAATAAATTATTGAATCGTTAATGTCCAAAAGTGATCTTTAGGTCAATAATTTTGGATTCATTATTATATTAATGGACTGCATGACTCAATCAAGTACTCGTAATCCAAGTGGGATTGCAGTTATTAAATTGAAAATATGACTTCACCCCTGGAACATATATTTTTCATCTAAAACCCGACATAATTGTTTTACTTGATTAAAACCCAGTGATTAGGATCCCCATAAGCATATTCCTTAATGAGCTTGAATTCAAATATTTTACATGTTTCCAATGGCTAAATTATCCCTAACAAATATATCAAGTTTTTTTTTTTTAACAAACAATATTTTTTACACTAAAGGAGGGGTGAACTTAGCCTCATAATGAGCTAGCAATAATGAGGTCTAAATTTGCCTTTGGCGAAAATTGAAGGTAAGACCTCTCTCTTTAACAATTGTTCTTGCTTCTTATTTTTTGTTTGAAATTGATTTATTATATGCCACTAGGTAAATTTGTGCTTGTAAATATAGATAAATTAGTGTAAATATAGGTAAATTAGTGTATTTCTTATGTGATGTCATAAAATAATGTATCTATTCTTTTCTCACCCTTTAGTTGTAATACTTCGTTGTATGAAAATAATGTGCTTATATTGTGTCGGTAGGTAATTATTGCACATGAAAATGCAGGTAAATAACTTATATATACCATATAAGTAAATTAGTGAATCAACAAATTCTAAATGGGTACATTAATGATATATAAATAGACAAAACATTATGAAACTCATTGAAGGCGCAAAACAAGGAGTAAATCATCCATATTGACATGATTGGAGAATACTTGCAATTTTGTAAAATAATTGCAGTAATCGGTCAACTATTTCTCTAGCTTGCAACTCATATTAAATTTTGGGTTTTATTTAGAGGTTAAGAAGTGCACGGGTATATTGAACTCCCGAAAAAAAAAAAAAAAAAAAAACAAACAAACAGGTGAGTTTACGTTTATGAAATAAGAGTTACAAGTCTATAAACAACCTTTAAACCAGAAGTTCCGCCGCCATAGTTGTCGTACTGAACCTCGTGCATGGTCTCATTGGCCATAGTCTCTCAGTTGTAAGTCCAACCAACATTCCGAAGAGCCGCAGAAACTTGAAGCTCCTCCCTCCCGGATTCTAAGAAATACAGAGCTTATGCTAGTACAGCAATAGACCCATTAGCCCATATCTATTGGGGAACAAACTGATACGAGTGATTCATAATGATGTTGACTGATTAACCCTTGTCTATTGTGGAACAAATACACGTGATTCATATTGATTTAGACACTACACTGAGTATATGGTCCCCCTGCTAAATGTACAGTACGTATGTGGTCCATATGTCAAATAGACGATACAATAAGTCCCCATGTTAAATGTACAGTACGTATGTGGTCCATATTAGATCTGACATTTGTGTCCTGTTTTTCGTATTCGTGTTAGTTTCATGTCATACCCGATATCTTAACGGATCGTGTCGTGTAATACCCGTTAAAATAAATGGGTAAAATAATCCGACCCGAAATCAACCCGATAATATAAACAGGTAATATGACCCGACCTGTTACCTATTAAGGAAAATATATTTTAAACCAATAAATAATCAAATGAAAAACATAATACTCAATAAGTATATACATATCTTATTGTCACATCCAAAACATAAAAACGTATTTTTCTTTTAAGTATATTTTCACTTACCTAAAGTCTTTAATAGTTTTTTAATTAATGTAGAAGGGTAAAAAAATATAAAAAATATATATAAACGCTCATAATGACAAGCTTTACAACTTTCATGAATAGCTTAACTTTGAAATTCGCCATTATAATCATATAAATCATAGATCAAAATTTAACTGTTGATTGTTGTTTACATTTACGCTTCATTGTTCTCATCAAATTTTTTTTTTCTTCAGATTTTCTTTTTTGAAAACTTGATCTATTAGAGGATGCAGAAAGATAAACTGTTTGGATCGTTGATATTATATTTAGAGTTTCACGGTTAGTGAAAATATTGCTTGATGTTTATAAAGTTTCGACAAACTATATGACATCGACTCATATTTCAGTTAACCGTAAATATCAAAACGTGATATCAAAGATCTGAATCGTTCATCTTCTTACATCTACCAGATGATCATGTTTTCAAAAGAAGATAATTTTTAAAATAAAATTCAGTAAGAAGAATAAAGTGTAAATGACAATCGACGGTTAAATATAAATTGAAGGTTTATAAATTATAGTGTTGGATTTCGAAGCTGACCCCTTCATGAAAGCTGTAAAGTTTGTCACTATGAGTGATTTTGTATTTTTTTTATACATTTTTTACACTTCTACAATAATTATTATTAATTTTATTAATTTTGTCCTCAAATAAAAAATATTATTCATGAAGGTTTGGAAGATTTTAAAAATCTAAACGATAATGTAAGTGTAACCATTATCTACTCGTGGAGGAATAATGATGACTTGCGAGTGTTTATATATTTTTTCATATTTTTCATACTTGTATGTATGTCTTCTTAGTTTTTGCCTATACAAATAATATATTAGTTTATTTTAATTTTGGACAACAACATGTTAATTAAAATTTATCTTAGTAATGATAATAAGGAACTCTCATAATAAAAATAAATAATGACAAAAACTTTTTTTTTTAAACTTATATAAAATAATAATACAAAACTATATATTTAATATAGAATATATTGTATATATTAATATAGCTATTGTATTTTATAATAAATCTTTTAGTAATTAAACTTTAAAATTATCAAAATAAATTTTTTCCTAACGGGTCGAAACGGGTTACCCGCATGTATACCCGTTCAAAATCCGTTATTAACGGGTTCTTAACAGGTCACCCGATAAGTTATCGTGTTGATCCGAAATCCGTTATTTTCGTGTCATGTCACTGTTCCATGTGAGAAATTACCGAGTCTAGTCCATATGTTAAATAGACAATAGAATAAGTCCCTATGTTAATTAGACTACACGTATGTGGTCCATATGTTAAATATACCATAAGCAGGGTTCTAAAAAACATTAGGCGCTAGTCGGGCGGCGAGCTAGTGCCTAGCGCTTAGGCGGCCTAGGCGGATTTAGGTAAATTTCTTGTATATCTTGTAAATAAGTGCATATTGACACTTACAAAAAATTATACTTGTATGAAATTCATGGATAAGATAATAAAAAAATGATAAAATGCAAAAAGAGTATCCAACAAGTTCAAAATTTTAAAACACATCAAGCATATATGTCATATAACCATAGTGAGGAGTATTGTAGGATGACACATGTACGACAAGCTCACAATTTAAAACCACATATTCAGCGGATTTAAGTAAATTTATTATATATCATATAAATAAGTGTTTGTTCATATCTAAAATATACATAATTTCATTTAAAATTATAAGATAATCAAATTTAAACATTAAATAATATGTTCTTTTTTAAGCGAGAGCTTTAACATTTTAAGTACATAATAAAAATACATATGGTATGATCTTAAAAAAATAAAATAAAACATTACAACAAAAAAATAAAAAAAAGAATGAAAAGTAATAACGGGTTAAGAGTTGAAAAAGAAAAGGGGATAAAAAGTAGTAAAAAAATGGTGAGAACCATTCAAAGAAAACGTGCAGTCTGTAATGGATGCTTTTCCTAGATAAAAGATGGTGGGGACCATCTTGATTGAATCATGCAAACTGAATAATGATCCATGTTTACAACCAGACAAAAACAGAAACAATATTAAAAACAAAATAAATATGTTATAGTCGTAATAAATAAATTAGCCTTATGCAGAAACCAAGATAAAAAACAAATAAACAAATTAAACAGCACAGGAAACAAGGAGAAAAAATAGATAAACTAATTAACTAGCACAGGAACCAAGGAGAAAGAAAATAAAGTAAAGCATCATCTTCATCTTCTTCGCGTTGAGTTGCACGACGGCTCTGCAACAATTTTTTCAGATTCTGGCGTGCTCTACGTAGGCCCTCCTAGCCTTCGCCCAACACCGTCCTGACCAGCATAACTCCGCCTAGTCCCACCTAATCCCGCCTAAGCGTCCGTCTAATATATTTCCGATTTTGTGTCCGATTAGAAGCTAATCGCAGCAGCAACCGAACGCCCAGCGCCTAGGCGACCGCCTAGACCGACTTTTAGAACACTGACCATAATTGTATGCAGTGGCGAAGCCAGGATTTGCCGAGAAGAGAGGTGAAATTTAAAAGAGTGCAAGATTCAATTGAAGCGGTTACTTTTATATTAGAGAGTGCAAAGTTTTGAGTCCATATTTATAGCAGAAAATAGTGTCTCCACCAAAGAGGTTGTAAGCAGTAATATCAAAGCCAATGTAATAAGCTTAAATTGGCTAGGTTTATATTCTAAAAAAAATACGCTAGTCAAGCAGCTGACTGGAACCTAGTAGCTAGGCACCTAGGAGAGATCTAGGTAGGAGCCTAGTAGGATTTAAATGAATTTCTTTTATCGTAAAATAAGCATTATGTTGTAAGCCTATTTGATTGAACGATCTAGGGTTTAGAGAGAGAGAAGGGGCCGACTATGGTTAGAGAGAAGAGAGAGTGATTTAATTGTGAGGTGTGTTTGATTCACCCTATTGTGTCTTTATTTATAGTAGTAGGATAGGTAAAAATCTTTCCCTTTAGGATCACAACATTTAATAGGTAATCAACTCCTAATAGGAATAGAAGATACATTCCCAGATTCCCTAGGATTTATACAATCACATTCCTATTCTAAATATGATTGCAACACTCCCCCTTGAGTGTGTAAATACTCAACAAACCATCGCATCAGATCTTCAGCAGATAAGGTAGAATAGTTGATGAAGTCATCGGCACAACGGATGATTGCGAGTCTCAAATTTAAGTAAAGTATGCATTTGTAGTAAAACTCACAAAAATATCGTTATGGTAAAACCCAAGTCATGGGGAAAACCCATGGACTAAGGAGAAAAGTGAGAAGTATGTATAATGTCTTTAAACAAACATCAAATTGGACGAAGGTAGTGAACTCAATCGAGTATGATCATCCCAAGATGAGTGTCTCATTAAAACCTCGTTAGGTAGCAAAAATCCAGTGGAAAAAATGCTCTTAATCGTAGGAAAAAGAGTACATTAAGATCATGTGAGTATGTTTCTAGATATTCCCCCTGAGTTAGACATAACTTCTAAATAAGAGAACTACAAGCGACTCAACTCAGATAATTTAAGCATTTTGATTCCTTGGACGAGCTTCTGAAAAGTAAACTTGGGCAATAACTTGGTGAAGAGATCAGCCAGGTTGTCTTGGGAACGGATTTGCTTGACCTCAATGTTCTGATGCTACTACTGTTGGTGTGAGTAAAAGAACTTCGGCGTTATGTGCTTGGTTTTGTCTCCCTTGATGTATCCCTTCTTCAACTGCTTGATACATGCCGCATTGTCTTCAAATATCGTCGTAAGAAGGTCAACGACTGATGTAAGACCACTAATGCTTCAAATATGTCCTATAAGATATAGCGGTGTCTCTAAAGGTAAAGACATAGCCTGTTTGAGAACGTGCCATGTGTGGGTCAAACAGATATCCAGCATCTGCGTAACCAACAAGGCGAGAATCAATCCGAGAACCATAAGGGGCGGTAACACTCGAAGATTCGTAGGTATAGAACAAGCCCAAATCCGTTGTACTTTTGAGGTAGCGAAAAATGTCTTTAACATCATTCCAGTAACTGCATGTGGGCGCATTGTTGTATCTTGCCAAAATGTTCACAGCAAATGAGATGTCGGGTCTAATGCACTGAGCCAAATACAATAAAGCCCCAATTGCACTTAGGTAAGGAACTTTGGGTTCCAAAATCTCTTCCTCATCCCCTTTTGGATGGAAGGAATCTCGTTTAGCATCTAGAGTCCGAACGACCATGAGTGTACTCGAAGGTTTCGTTTTATCCTCATTAAAAGGATGTAACACCTTTTGGGTGTAGTTCAATTAATGTACTATGATTCCATGCAAACAATGCTCGATCTCCAGGCCAAGACAGTATCGAGTTTTACCAAGATCCTTCATCTCAAATTCCGATTTCAAATGCGCATCAATTTCCTCATGCTTTACGGGACTCCCAATGAGGTTCATGTTATCGACATAAACTGCAACGATTGCAAATAAGGAATGTGACCTCTTTATGAACACGCATGGGCATAATTCGTTGTTCACATAACCCTGATTTGTTAAATATTCACTCAGACGGTTATACCACATTCGCCCGGATTGTTTCAATTCGTAGAGTGACCTCCTCAACCTAATAGAGAAAGTGTTCCATGGTCTAGAACTATTTGAACTAGTCAATGGAAGTCCTTCTGGAACTTTCATGTAAATTTATGTATCTAGATCCCCATAGAGATAAGCGGTTACCACGTCCATAAGCTGCATATTCAGTTTTTTGAAAACTACCAAACTGATTAGGTAATAGAATATTATAATGTCCATTGCGGGGGAATACGTCTCCTTGTAATCAATCCCACGGCGCTGAGAAAAACATTGTGCTACGAGGCGTGCTTTGTATCACACTATTTCATTATTCTCATTACGCTTCCTCACAAAAACCCATTTGTAGCCAACGGGCTTCAAGCGTGGTGGTGTAGGAACGATAGGTCCAAATACCTTACGTTTCATGAACGAATCGAGTTCAACCTAGATTGCTTGTTTCCAGTTTGACCAATCAGTTCTACGTCGGCATTCATCCATCAAAGAAACGTGGTTCAATGTCATCGGTAAGCATGATATCAGTAGCTACTGAATACGCGAATGCATCATCGACAATCATCTTATTCATATTCCAAACCTTATCCAATATTACGTAATGGACCAAAATCTTATGATTCTCGAGAGGCTGGCATGTTTCATCTAAAGCATCACCATAATCTAGAATAACCTCATGCGTTGGAACAGATGAGTGAGTGATGGTCAGATTCAACCTCTAGGGGTAAACACCTTAAAAAAAATATGTCTAATTTATTCATCCATAAGCGTTGACGCCTCCTGAAAATTTGATATCTCCATTGATGTAGTTACATCTTCCGGATGATCCACATGTGCAAAGTTAGATTAATGACGGGAATGATACTTGGCAATAGCCTCAGGGGAAGCTCGACATAAGCATGACCAATGATCCCTTGATCCACAACGATAACACATGTCCAGTTCAGTAAAAGCAGACTGAACGGGAGCTTTGCCCTTATTCTTGAAGTTTAAGGCTTTAGGGGAGAGTGGTGGACGCTGATGGGTCACATTTTTTCCCTTAGGTGTGACACTCTATTGACATTGGGCTCGTGGTTGGGCTTGCTGCTCGTTGCCACGGCTACGACGATTCTTTCATCGTTTATGGCTCCTAAAATAGGTCGCATGCGCTTCAGCCTAGGCGTTCGAGCCAGTGGGGTCAAGCTTGATGATTCTTCATCAAAAGCTGGTTCTGCTTTTCAGCGAGAAGGAATACAGAGATGAAATCCGAAAACTTGGTGAATTTATGTGCCTTATATTGTTGCTGCAGGACAATATTGGTGGCATGGAAAGTGGAATAAGTCTTCTCCAGGAGATCAGATTCGTGAAAACTACAGAAGGAAAAACGTGAGTAGTCATATGGTAAGCCATAAACATATATCGTAAAACATACAGGTTCTGTAGGCATGTATTGGTTTAATTGATGCATGAAAACTACAGGTTTCATGTGGTATGTTTTGAATGAAAACTTCGGATTTCAAAGGCACTAAATTTGAAACTACAAGTTCAATTTAGTTTTATGAACAATTAGTTCATAATAAGAGGTTCCTGCAAGAAACACAGAATGCAATATACTAATTTGAATATAGTGGATTTGAGGTTCTTCGGGAACTCAAGTATGAGAGCTTCGTTACTACGAAAGTATGTGATGGTTCAAAGTATAAAAATAAATTATTAAATCGTTAATGCCCAAAAGTGATCTTCAGGTTAATAATTTTGGATTCATTATTAGATTAATGGACTGCATGACTCAATCAAGTACTCGTAATCCAAGTGGGATTGCAGTTATTAAATTGAAAATATGACTTCACCCCTGGAACATAGATTTTTCATCTAAAACCCGACATAATTGTTTTACTTGATTAAAACCCAGTGATTAGGATCCCCATAAGCATATTCCCTAATTAAGCTTGAATTCAAATATTTTACATGTTTTCAATGGCTAAATTATCCCTAATAACAATTGGATTTAGACATTTCTTTTCCTATTCTATATCATTTTTTTTTTAACAAACAATATTTTCTACACTAAAGGAGGGGTGAACTTAGCCTCATAATGAGCTAGCAATAATGAGGTCCAAATTTGCCTTTGGCGAAAATTGAAGCTAAGACCTCTCTCTTTCACAATTGTTCTTTTTTCTTATTTTTTTTGTTTGAAATTGATTTATTATATGCAACAAGGTAAATTTGTGCTTGTAAATATAGATAAATTAGTGTAAATATAGGTAAATTAGTGTATTTATTATGTGATGTCATAAAATAATGTATCTATTATTTTCTCACCCTTTGGTTGTAATATTTCGTTGTATGAGAAGAATGTACTTATATCTTGTTGGTAGGTAAATTATTACACATGAAAATGAATGTAAATAACTTATATATACTGTAAACATGGAAATTCTTGAAACAAACGAAACAAGAACACATGTACAAAATAATATTTTGTATTAATGATTTTTGAGGTTACAATCTCTCTCAAATTTAATCCTCTGATTCGATCTCCATGAGGTGTTGATTTGTGGATGTGCGATTGATCCAAGGGCCATTGAGGCTTGAACTTGGATGAACGGTTGGAAATTTCTTCAAGGGGCTTTAGGCCTAATCTTGAGGGTTGATGGATGAACGGATCTTCAAGGCTTTTGAGCTTGATCTTGAAGAACTGTTGATGAACGGATCTTCAAGGGCTTTTGGGCTTGATCTTGAAGAACGGTTGGATGTGTGGATTTATTGATGTTGTTGATCCAAAAGGTCATTGGGGCTTGATCTTAGGATGAATGGATTTAGTCACACGCTACGTGTAAAATTTATGTGACACTTGAGATTGAAATTGTAATTGTTGGTCAACATTTATTTCACCGAAATTTCAATGTCTACAAATGCCCCCACTTCAAGGCGCGTCGTATACATGTGCTTGTCACGTGTAGGAGATGCATTTTAAAGTCCCTTAATGTAAATGTCGATCCAATGGCCATCGATGCTTGATCTTGAATTGGGCTGGAGATTTCTTCAAGGGTCGTTGAGGCTTGTTCTTGAACTTTGTTTGAAATTTCTTCAAAGGCCGTCGAGGCTTGATCTTGAATTAAATTGGACCACAAGGAGCTTCATGTGGTAGATGATCTTTGGCTTTGGTAGTGGATGAATCGGTACGTATTTTCTTGCGCTTGTTGACTTTCCACAACTTTGATCTTGAACTGGGTTGGAGGATTTTCTGGTTTCCTCCAATTATTGACTTTCCACTGGCTTATTCTTGAACTGGGTTGAGGGGTTTCTTCTGCTAGACTTACCCCAAAATGTCTGGATTTACTCCTTTTATCTGGAGCTGAATTTGGTTCAAGGATGGTGGACACTTAATCTTGAATCGAACGTGATTTCTTCAAGTTGGTGACTTAATCTTTAAGGATTTGATTCAAGGGTGGTGAATCGACACGTGCAGCTCACAACGCCTAGCGAGTAGACTCAAGAATTTGAGGGTCAAAACAAGTCCGCCAAATCTAGAGTACTTGCAACCCTGACGATATGAGATATTTTTTGCTTTTGAAGAAGTAGCAGGTGAATCGGCACATGTTTGCTGTGCTTGTCTCCACATGCTTCAATGTAGCATTTTCACTTACCTTATCTGTTCTTCAGGCAGATTTGGTATTTTCTGCTAGACTTGTCTATTTCCCCGGCGGAGCAATGTTAGGTAAGAAATCAGGAAAGGGTTCCAGGTAGTCGGTTCCTGACTAGGAGTTTGACTTCAAGTTCCGACTGATTGCTCTCTTTCTTCTTGTCCTGTAGGTAAGAACAAGGACAAAGAAAATGACAGGGAGAAAGTATGATATGAGATACTCTTGCTTTCGAAGAAGTGGTGGCGATTTGACAGCATTGCATAGCGAGGCTTTGTTCTTCGGGGATGGTGCCAGCGAAAGGCTATTGAAGCTTTTCGAGCTCTTTGATTAGGGCAACGATGCCAAGCTTAGCTTTGATTTAGACTCATCCATCTAGGTTATGCGGTTCTGCAGGGAAGGGCGTCGTGCTATAGTGATCTGTTCTGGCTCATCATTGATCCTTCTGCTTCAATCTCTTGCAGTAATTGCCCCCGATGCAAGAGTGGAATGCAATCTTTGCATTTAAATGGTCTTTCAGAGCACTACTTCTTAGCGGCGATGAGCACTCAAGAGCACTGCCAGGTAAGCAACCAGGCAAAGGTTCCGGGCAATCAATTCCAGATCAGAAGTTTGATTTCAAGTTCCGACTGATTGCTTTCTTTCTCCTTGTCTTGCAGGTAAAAGCAAAGGTAAAGGAAAAGACGAGGAAAAAGCATGATATGAGATACTCTTGCTTTCTAACCTGATCATATGAGATACTTTTGTTTTGATGTCATTTGTTTGCAAGGGTATTCCTGGAGAGGAAGAAAACTGAGTATTTCAAGAGGCTATACTGGGAGTGTACTCTCGGAGGTGAGGAAGAGTTGGGCATTTTTTGTAGGTCTGCCTTGCTATGGAGGACGAAGGTCGACATATATAGGAATTTTCCAACAGCCAGTAGTGGCACTATTTCTTTACTCTTGTCGGCAACCGTTAGGTAATTGAAACAGTAAGATTCACGCGTTTTCGACTTTGTCAGAAATCTTTGACAAAGTTGTCCGTGCTTTCTGCAAAGTTGAAAGGGTGGCGACAAACTTTGATCCGGAAAATCCAATTTTTTTTTAAATTCAGATAGCAGTGCCTCTTCGATCTGTGAACCGGTGGCCTTGTTGCCTTTTTTATTTCTGAACAAAAGGCCCGACTTTTGAAATTCAGGGAGAGGTGCCTTTTTGGTTTCTGAACGGTCACGTTGCCTCTTCGATTTCTGAACAGGCCTTGTTGCCTCTTCTTTTTTATAGAGGCATGAATTGTGTTCAAAACACACTTAGAGAGTTGTCGCATGTAGGAATTTTTTTTTTTTAATATTTCTGAGAATTCGATTTACCTGACCTCTTCTTCCTTTATTATTTTTTTTACAAATGGCTTGCCTATCTGATCGTCTTCTTGATTTGAATGTTGGGGAAGATGTTGATATGTCTTCTCCATACAACATATGGCACCCATCCTTCTTATCCCTCACCGGTCCTCTTACAGTTAGGGACTTTGTGATGAAGAATGACATCACTGCTATGGTGGTTGCTAGAAATCTTCTCACCCCCAAGGATAGCAGGATCATTTCCAAACGGTCTGATGAGATGGTTGTTCAGGACTCTCTGGCTTTCAGTGTTCAGTGTGCGGGCTCCGTATCAAATATGGGCCAACGCCTTCTTGCTCGAACTCGTTAAGTCGAGTCACTAATGGCTGAGGTGGCGAGTCTTAAGCAAGAGATTAGAGGGCTTTAGCGTGAAAACAGAGTTGCACATGCTTGCCAATAGTTACTCGACGAGCATGAAGAGAAAGCTTGACCAGCTGCAGGAATTCGAAAGTCGGATTCAGAGTGACCATCATATGTTTGTGGCTTTACTCCAGAGACACATATTGCATTTGTCCTCTGGCGTTTTACCGAGTGTTGAGGCTCCAAACAATCAACCTCCGGCGTCTCTTCTTCCCTGAGTTTCGCCGAGTGATGAGGTGCCACCTGAGCAACCTTCTTGAAATCAATAAATGAGGCTTTTTTCACTCAATGGATTTTTTTTCTTTTTTCTTTTCTTTTCTTTCACATGGTGCTGATCCACCATTCAATTTTTTATATATTTCTTTCTTTTCTTTCTTTTCTTTCTTTCACGCGGTAAGGCACCATTCCAAAACTTTTTTTCTTTCTTTCATATGGTGCAATTCGCACCATCCCACCTCCCTACTTTCTTTTGCTTTTTTTTTGTTTTTTTGTATTTTTTATCCTTCTTTTCAAAGTGGGCTGATGGTGATGATCCTTTACAATTTTTTATTAGTATTTTTTTTATTTTTTTTCACATGGTGCTGTGCACCATCCAAACTTTTATACTTTTTTTTTGTCGGCCATATATATATATATTTTTTCTTTCTTTTAACGTGGTGGCACCACTTTGCTCCACCATCCCATTTTTTTATTATTTTTTGGGTAAATTACATAGTAGCCCCTTAGGTTTGAGATCTATTACAATCTCATACAACATCTTTAAAACATTTCACTTTCATGCCTCAAGTACTATTTTATTTCAAAATAATACCTCCGTTACATTTTACATCCATTGATCCGTTAAATGCTGACGTGGCTGTCAAATATGTGCCACATGGCTGCCAAATGTATGCCACGTGGCAAAAATAATAATTTTTTATTTTTGAAAAATCTTAATCTTCTTATAAAAAATATAAAAAATAATAAAATAATAAAAAATAAATAAAAAAAACCAAAACTTAGAAAACACAGAACCACCCCCGCAACCTCTCCCTACCCCTCTTTTCCCTCCCAACCACCTCCCTCTCCTCCACTCTCTTCACCTCCCCTCCCATCCAAAAACCCACCCCACTCCCTTTCTCCCTTCTCTCATATGTAACCTCACCCACAACATTCCAACATATTCAAATCATGAAATTAAACAACAATTTTCTCAATTCATACACAGAAATCCAAGAGTTTAACCTTAAGGGACAGCAACCACCATTCCTTGAAGCTCTGGAGTGAGGACGACCTGGCATCCCAGCCTTGAGAACCCTAGCCCTAGAGTTCCTCTTCAGCACGTACTCCTTGTCGTAGGACCGCAGAGGGAGGTGGCTCGACGAAGGGAGCTTGTCGCCGGGGGCAGGGTTCGTGAGAGCTTGTCGTTTCCGGAGCTTATCGTCGCAGGGGGGGAGGGTAGTCACGCAAGCTTGTAGCCGCAGCCGGGGGGGGGGGGCGGAGAGGGCTTCAGGAAGAGCCTCTGCGAGGTGGGGTGAGGTGGGTCGTCTGGAGAGGGGGTGTTTAAGTTTATGGGTTTTTGTGTATGGGTATGGAGGGAAGGGAAGAGGGGTTCAGCTTTTGCTTTTGTTTTTTTTAAGAAGATTCAAAATTTTCAAACAAAAATTATTATTTTTGCCACGTGGCATACATTTGGAAGCCACGTGACACACATTTGGCAGCCACGTCAGCACTTAACGGATCAATGGATGAAAAATGTAACGGATGTATTATTTTGAAATAAAATAGTACTTAAGGTATGAAAGTGAAATGTTTTAAAGATGTTGTATGGAGTTGTAATAGACCTCAAACCTGAGGGGCTACCATGTAATTTACCTTTTTTTTTGTATAAATTTTGATGATGGGCTGGGGAATTTGCAGGGAAGGACGAAGACGGAAGGAGAGCTAGAGTCAAGATTAGTGGTAGTGCAAAGCGTCGAGCTTCACGACCAGCTAGTCGTTTGACGGTGGTCGTTGAAGTTCTTCGCCGACTTTGATCATGGCGACCAAAGTGACGAGCTTGAGGTAGTGCAAAGCGTCGAGCTTCATGACCGGCTAGTCGTTTGACGGTGGTTACTGAAGTTCTTCGTCGATTTTGTTCATGGTGGCCAGAGTGAAGATGACTCGCAGGTTTAGATGCAGGAGCATGGAGAGCACGGACGAAAGTGCGTTGAGGGCCGAAGAAGAATGCGAGGAGACTGAGGAAGAAGCCCTTCCTCTTGTTCTGCCATGGAAGATGAACCTCTTCGAAATCTGAAGCTCCACTACTACCACAACTGAGCACAACCAACAGACTCCGCCACGTCAATTCCCTGGGCTCCCCCAAAGACACCTTTGCTTCATGCTAATCGTTGGATAAGTGACAGCTGCAACTCTACCTCTCTACCCAGCGAGAGCCCCACCACAAGGTCACACGCCACCGAGAATCTCTGCCCAACTAGCCGCTGCCATGCTGCTGTCTGTGTCTTTCTTCTCTCAGCAACTAATGTACTGCCAGCCATCTCGTTGTTTCCTCTGTGAGCCTCATCAACGCCTACCGAGCCCTTGCCGATGATGCACGTCATTCCTTTGATCGCTTCAACGTATTCAGCAACTCGACTGAGTCGCACAAGCCCAAACAACTCAACCTCTCATCGAACTTGTTGACTTGGACTATAGTTTCAGTCATCGCACAAATCTAGTCTGAAAGAGGCCGAGCTCAAGGTGTGGAGGGTCTGGAGCTTGACGCAGTGGACGTGGGAGGGCGGTGTGGAGAAGTTGAGATAATATGATCTCAGACACACTGATAGAGAAGACTTGGAAAAACTTTGATTTATTGTACAACCGAAGGGCAGACGAGCCCCGTTGACTTGACTTCAAGTCTCCTCCGTCTGTGAGTCTTCAAGCTGAGAGTTTCGACCTAAACCACTAAGACCGCTTCCATTATAATTGCCTTCGTAAAAAAAATACAAAGTTCATGGCCACCAACCAAGCATCTTTACTCTATGAGGCTGATATGTACACCCCATGTGCAATCTGTCACATATGTGTTACTTCTGCATCAACTTCAACATCATATGCGAATAATTTCCCATCACTTGGGCAGCTGAGGAAGAGAAGTGGAGAGCTTGGAGGTTCAGCCCTCTAAAGATGCAAAGTCCAGAATAGAGCAACCCAGCCGAACCGACTCGATTCTGGCAGGAGATTTTGGAAAGGGATCTTGACGGTGAGAATGGGGCCAAGAATGAGTCTCGGCCTGCAAGACACTTCTCCAAAACATTTCTCCATAAATGAACCCCATTCTCATCTTCGTACACATCACAGAGGTTAATCGTATTCGAGCGCTGCGATAGATTCTCAACAATCTTCCTCATCACCAGGATTTCATTTGTGAGCAGCACACTTGATATGGACACTTGTTTTCGGGTTTGGAAAGCGGCAACAGCAAAGTTATTCTGGTCTCCTCTTTCTTGATCTCTCGGCAGCATCCCTGTTTCTCAACTGCCTTCTCGTTTTCTTGGAGATAGGATTGTCGTCAAGAATTTCACTAAGATGGCGTGGCTTGATCCCAAGTAGTCTGCGAATGAAGCTTGGGGTGTTGGGAGGAGGTACATCCATGGCTGGGTGTCGATAGTGGTAGTGCTCGCAGCTCTTAGATCTGATGAAGAGCAATCGAAGTTGGCTTGTGCGTCGAGGCCGAAGGCGATGAGTGCGAGGTTGGTGAGGAAGGACACGGGTCCAGCGGTTGCTGGAATTGGGTTGCGCCGGCGCTGAAGAGCACGGATGAAGCAGAGCGGCAAAACGGTGGTTGTGAAGGGCAGCTTTCGCGGAGGATCTAGAACCAGGCGTCGTCCAACCGCCCGCGTGATCGTACATGTAAGACATGAAGCTTAGAATCACAGTGAAAGCGTCCTCCATCTCTCGCCTTCTCAGCCAGGTTGACGATCTTCGAAACCGTCGATTCGCTCGGTTTCACATCCTCCGAAGCCATTTCAGCAGAAAGAGTGAGACTTGGGCCTCTTCATGGGCCTATTGGGTATGGGATCCGATGGAGGTCAGGAGGGTATGGCTTGGGCCTGGATTTGGGCTGCTCATTTCTGTGGACTTCAACTTGTGTTTCTTTGATTTGGCACGGGTCTTAAGTGTAAGAAGACCCACTTTAACATGTATACATTTTTTTTAAATTTTTTTTACTACAAAGAATATTGTTTTTTTTTATTTGTAATAAAATTGACTCTCAATAGTCAAACATTTAATAAAACCTTATTTTTTATTTTGACGTGACTGTACTCGAAGTTGATCGTTCGAGTTGCTTACGTACCCTTCCAAAGAAGAGATCAAGTCATAATGTAGTTCAAATACATATTTTTTTCGATTTGTTTTAGTCCCGTACGTAGTTTATGCTCTTGCGGGCTAGGAGCATGGTCCATTTGTTTTAGGGGTAGTAGCGCTTCAAGAATCTGCCATTGATGGGGCCGATATTCAAGTTGTCTTCTGCCATGATTAAGTAGGCGCCATTGGTGTAGACTTTTTCTATTACGCCAGGTCCATCCCACTTTGATGTGAAATTGCTTTTTGTTTTGTGAGTTGTGATGATAAGTCTACGCAATGTAAGAACGAGATCTCCCACTTGAAAAGAACGAGGGCGAACTTTCTTGTTGAAAGCCTTGGAGAGTCGTGCTTTATAACACTCCAAGTGCTGCTGAGCTTCAAGCCTTTTCTCATCCAGTGCTTCCAGCTGTTGAAGATGCAACTTTGTGTTTTCTTCATCAGTCAAGCCTTCTTGTATAGCCATCCTTAGTGAGGGGATTTGGCTTTCGAGTGGCAGAACAGCTTACACGCCGTACACGAGAGAATAATGCGTAGCTTGGGTAGGAGTCTTATGTGTCGTCCTATATGCCCAAAGTGCTTCGCTTATTCTTTCATGCCAGTTTCTCTTTATTCGGCCGATCACCTTCTTTAGGAAGCTGCACAATGTTTTGTTGAATGCTTCTGCAAGACCGTTGGCCGGAGTATGATACATGGAAGACTTGTGTAGTTTGAACTTGTATTTCTCATAGAGCTCGTCCATGAGTCGGTTGGAGAATCGTTTTCCATTGTCAGTGATGATGTAGCGAGGCACACCATATCGGTGGATGATATGTTCCTTGATGAAACAGACAACAGCTTCCTTCTTGACTTCCCTTAGGGGTATGGCTTCAGCCCACTTGGAGAAGTAATCTGTTGCAGCTAGGATGTAAGCTTCTTCTGTAGATGACTTTGGTGCAATCGGCCCTACGACATCCAATCCCTATGCATTGAATGGCCATGAAACAACTGTAGGGTGTAATGGTTCAGGTCGTTGATGTATGAAGTTGGCATGGAATTGGCAGGCTTAGCACCTTTTGGCGTGTTCCAGACAATCTTTCACCATGCTTGGCCAGTAGTAACCCATTCTTTTGAGCTGAAAATGTAGCTTTGGTCTAGACTGATGCACCCCGCATACGCCTGAGTGTGCTTCTTCCATGGCTTGATTGGCTTCTTCCTCACCTAGGCATCTCAGAAGTACTCATTCAAAAGAGCATCGGTGGAGTGTTCCTTTGTAGTAAAGAAAGCAAGGTGCTTGTCGATGTATTTCGGAGTGATGTCTAGGATCATTTGGAAGCTTTCCATGCTCCAGGTAGTAGATTAGCGGTTGTCTCGACTCTTCAGCATCGACTGGAAGTATTGAGATGACATTTGTATCATCCAGTAGCATTTCAGTGACGAACGGGATCACCCATCTTTGGCAAACTGGCACGTCTGCAGCTTCATCTTCCCCCTAGTGTCATATTTGAGGCTAGGTTGGCAAGAGCGTCTGCCATTTGTTTTTCTTTTCTTGGCATATGTTCCAGTGTCACAGTCTTGAACTTTTGTAGCAGTTGAGTTGCCAGCCGAAAGTATGGGACGAGATCGTCTTTCCTCACCTCATATTCAGTTAAGAGTTGATTGATTATGAGCTTGGAGTCACCAAATACCTCAAGGGCTGTGATTCCCATGTTGATCGCCATTTGAAGCCTGATGATCAGTGCTTGGTACTCAGCGACGTTGTTGGAGCATAGTTCGCTTAGTTGGAAGGAATAAAGTAGTATTTGCCTTTGTGGCGACATGAATACTACTCATGCCCCTGCTCCGTTTGCTCATGCAGATCCGTCGAAGAACATCATCCATGTCGGGAAGATGTCAATGTAGAACACCTCCTCATCAAGCAAGTCATCTGAGATTTTCCAATCAGCTAGGATTGGATGATCGGCAAGGAAGTCTGCTAGTGCTTGTCCCTTGACGGCTTTAGTTGGTATGTAGATGATCTCTTATTGATTAAGAAGCAACGCCCATTTAGCTAGTCGCCCTGTCAAGACTGGTTTGGACATGACGTATTTGACCAGATCAGCTTTAGTAACTAGGTGGATGGTGTAAGCATGCATGTAATGCCTGAGCTTCTGAATAGCAAACATCAAGGCGAGGCACATCTTTTCTATTGGGGAGTAGTTCAACTCAGCGCCGGTGAAAGTTCGGCTAAGGTAGTAGAGTGCTCATTCTTTCTGGGATTCATTCTCTTGTGCCAAGAGTGCTCTAACTGAACTTTCCTGAGCGGCGATGTACAATATGAGCAGTTTCCCGGGCACATACGCCCCCATGACAGGTGGACTTGATAAATATTTTTTTATTCTTTCAAAAGCATTGTGGCATGCTTCGTCCCATACGAACGGAACATCCTTCTTCATGAGTCGACTGAATGGTTGATAACGCCCTGCAAGGTTGGAGATGAAATGTTTGATGAAGGCTAGTCGTCCTTGTAGATTTTTCAGCTCGTGCAGGTTTCTTGGTTCAGGCATGCTTTGAATGGCCTTGATTTTTTATTGGTCCACTTCAATGCCACAGTGCTTGACAATGAAGCCGAGGAACTTTTTAGAGGTGATGCCAAATGCGCACTTTAACAGGTTCATCTTAAGGGTGTATTTTCGCAACCTTTCAAACACTATTCATAAATCCTTCAGGTGATCTGATATTTTCTTTGTCTTGACAACCGCATCATCTACGTAACATTCTACGTTTTTGTGTAGCATGTCATTGAAGATTTTCTGCATTGCGCGTTGATATGTGGCTCCAGCGTTTTTCAGACCAAAGGGCATCACCTTGTAGCAGTAGATACCTTTTAGAGTGCGGAAGGCTGTTAGTTCCTCATCTTCGAGAGCCATGTGAATTTGATTGTATCCATAAGAGCCGTCCATGAATGACAGTGCTTCATAGCCAGTGGTTGCATCTACCATGATTTTGATGATTGGCAAGGGGAAGTCGTCCTTCGGGCAAGCATCGTTGAGGTCCCGGAAGTCTATGCAAACACGTATTTGTCCAGATTTCTTAAGGACGATGATGATGTTGGAGATCCACCTGGGGTATTGCACCTCTCGAATGAAGCCTGCTTCAATTAGCTTGTCAATCTCAGCCTCAATTTGTAGGATGAGCTCCGATCGATATCGCCTTTGAGTTTGCTTTATCGGTCGTGTTCCAGGCTTGACTGCAAGATGATGCACAACGATGACAGGGTCAAGGCCGGGCATTTCCTTGTAGGTCCAAGCAAAGACGTCTTTGTACTCTAGTAGCAATTGGTAATACTCTTCTGTCTCATCCGCACTTAGCAGCGCACTTACAAAGATAGGCTTCAACTCTTTTTTTGTGCCTAAGTTAAGCTCCTTGAGATCATTAATCGTGGCTTGCCCCCCATCCTCAAGTTGTGGTGGTGCGGCAGTGACGTCTTCCTCGGGGATTTCTTCTTCTTTGCCTTCTTGGATCGTGATGTGGAAGACGTCTTGGACTTCCTCTTCAGTTCCGTCCTTTCGGGCTTGTTGACATTAAGATTGGCCGGTGGGAATGATGGTGCGCCTTCTCACTTTCAGTGATCCAATTGTGTCAACCTACAAGATTGCTTGGCGTTTCATCCTTGAAGGAATAGAGCTTCGAACATCATCTTTTCTTGCCAAACTGTCGAGCTTTTCTTCCTTTTGCGTCATTTCCCTCTTTCTAGAAGGCTTCTTGTTGTCTTCAAGTCTTTCCAAAGCTAACCATCGCCGATGAGAGCTAGCCATGTTGCTGCGTTGCTTGGGTTTTAATAACCTTTCAAAAACAGAGCTTTGGGATGTTGGTGTGTTAAGCCTCTTGAAAACGGAGGTTTGGTCTTGACCACCAATGCAATCAAGTGCCGAAATTCTAGGCCTTGAACGATTCATCCTATCGAAGACTGACATCCGAGGAGCGGACTTAGGCTCCTCTTGATTTTGTTCAACGCTCATGCTGATGTGTTAAGTGCTAGCATTTTTCGCTTTGCTTGAAATCTTCACGGGTGCATTTAGTGTGAAGTCAAGCCCAGCTTTGTTGTTGTCAACTTCGTAACCATGCTCCTTCAACTTCTTTTGAGTCTTGGTGAGGTTATATTCTTTGTCGTTGAAGGTGTTTGAAACCCTCTTTCCAGGATTCGAAGAGGAAGCGAAGTCGTACTGAGTTTTCGACATGAGCTTGTAGGCGTTTGGATCAAAACCTTCTTCGGTCCTCTTGGTTGGAAGAAAGCTTGGTTCCACCCCATTTGGCAGAGCTTTTATGAAGCCTTGTGGTAGTCTTGCAACCTTAGCATCGCGTAGCTGTGTCAGAGGCAAAACTGCATTCGTCTTGAGCAACTTTAAATTATCCTTGTGTCGTTGTGCATCGACTTTGCTTGCTCCAGTTTCGAACGGGGATTGACCATTCTTTCTTCTCGACATCGAGATGTATCGGAAAACATAACTTCTCCTTCTTACTTCTTGGGCATGGCTTGCCACTCCTGCTTTTTAGGTGTTGCTTTACCAGTGGATTTTATCTCTTTTGAAATAGCTTCAGGCACCATGTCTTCATCCATGTAGAACTTGGCATCTCCAAAATATGATTCGGCTTCGGTGAATGGCTTGGTGTCGTCTTGGATCACCTTCACTCCTTCTCGGTAAAATTTTAAGCATTGGTGAAGGGTGGACAGTACTACTCCCTTCACGTGGATCCAAGGCCTTTCTAAGAGCAAGCTATAAGAAGTTCTTGCATCAATAACGTGGAATATCGTGCTTGACTTAAGTTCGCCAATGGTCATCTCCACTCGGATCGTGCCCATTGCTCTTTGACCTCCTTGATTAAAACCTTGGATTAGTAGACGGCTTAGGGATAGTTCGTCCACCTTGATGCCGATTGTGGTCATTGTTGACTTTGGCATGATGTTTATGGCTGATCCACCATCCACAAGCATGCGGTTGACTTTGTGCTCTCTTATGTACCCCGAGACGAAGAAATGACGGTTGTGAGGCTTTGATCCCAGCAGTAAGTCTTCATCTGTGAAGTTGATTGCGTCTTAGGTGGCACAGCATGTGGCACATTCATGCGGCCGAAGCTTCAAGCCTTCGTTTATCTTTTTTTCCTCGATAGCGATGGCTTTGCCTTTTAAAGGTTATTCCATTTCTACTTCGACCATGTGACATGCAGCGGCAGTGCACTGTTGGAAGAAGTCCTCCGGGAAGTACTTGTGCAAAGAGACGGGAATACATGGCTCTTGCTCCATAGGTTCCCCAGCATACGTTGGCTTAGCAGCTTTTCCGTTTCTTTTGGGCTTCCTACTATTGCGACAACGGTGCTTTCTCCCTTGTTCCACCTTTGGCCTTGTGGCTTGTGGCTTGTGGTTTTGGTTTCCTTGTCTTTTTGTAGGTCACCAATGTCCATTCTTTTTCGTCATCAGTATGTGCATCTTGGTCGCTTGCCCCCAGTGATGGTTGTGCAGAAGATGTCATGTAGCTTGAGCATTTACGGGAATGGTCAGGTGTCACTTGGAGAGGCACGGGATCAAAGGATCCAAACGTAATTGTAGTAGTATGTGTTGCGGCCGTGTCTTTAAGATCGAGCTCGATTTGCCCTTGTTGTGCTAACTTCATGATGAGTTCTTTGAGGATGAAGCATTTACCAAAAAAATGGCTCACGATACGATAGTACTTGCAGTACTTAGGATCGTTTACGGAATTCATCTCTTCAGGGCGCTTGCATTCCGGTAACTTGATCACCTTCTTTTCCAGTAAGTCATCTAACATTGCATCCATGTTTGAGTCAGGAAAAGGGTACGTCTTTTGCTCTAACTCCCTCAAGGTGTTTTTGTACTTGTATTAGGTGCGAAGAGGCTCACCTCTCTTTATCTCTTTTGCTTTGGTCTTGGAGGAGATCTTGATGGGCGCAGGGGAGGTCTTGATAGGTGCGGTGTTGACAGTAAAAGCTTCCTTGGAGGGTTATTTTCCAGTCCTATCTACATTTGGGAAGAACACTTTATCCTTCTCGAAGTCGGTGATCAGCTCCTTCTTCCCATGATTGGCGATACTTAGCTCCATGTCGTGAGATCGAGTTGCCAGTTCCTCAAATGTTCTCGGTTTTATACCTTGGAGGATGTAATGTAACCCCCAGTGCATGCCTTGAACACACATCTCAATGGCAGATGTTTCAGAAAGCTGATCTTTACAATCCAGACTTAATGAACACCATCTATTGATGTAGTCGATGACATGTTCATCCTTCCACTGTTTCGTACTGGTCAACTCCAGCATGCTTACGGTGCGACGAGTGCTGTATAAGCGGTTAAGGAATTCCCTTTCTAGCTAATCCCAACTGTTGATAGACTCAGGCTCGAGGTCGGTGTACCAGTCAAAGGCGTTGCCTTTCAGCGAGCGCACGAACTGCTTGACGAGGTAGTCTCCCTCCGTTCCAGCATTGTTGCAAGTTTCAATGAAATGGGCAACATGTTGCTTTGGGTTTCCCTTTCCATCGAACTGCATGAACTTTAATGGCTGATAACCCATCGGCATCTTCAAAGCGTCAATTTTCTTGAAGTAGGGCTTTGAGTATAGTACAGAGTCATGTGAGCTTCCTTTGTACTGCGCCTTGATGATGCTGGTAATCATCTCTTGCAACTGCTGGATAGAAAGAGATCTCATGAATGCCGCTGCTTGGTCTGGCTCCGGTTTCACATCGACTTTCTCCACCAAAGGCTCATCTTCTTCGCCGGCTCCTCCCTTCTTTGGGTCAGGTTTCTCGTCATCCTATGCCTCCAGGCGATTGACAAGTGCAGTGATTTGCAAGTCTTTTTCTTCCACGGTCCGTGTTAGTCTTGCGATCGCTTCATTCATTTGAGCCAACTGTTCATCGATTGAAGTAGCTCCAGTGGTCATGACTTGCATGGCTAAACTGCCGCTTGAGTCAGCATTGGAAAACATGGAATTAGAGTACTTCCTTGGGCTTTCATCCCTTAGCGCCCTTAGTGAGGCCAGGGTGATCACAGGTTCGTGCCTCGGGTGCTCTTGTTCCTTTGGCAGAGTTGATGCAGAGGTGGAAGAAGCGGTAGAAAAAGCTCTTGCCTTGCTTCGAGTTATGATGCCCGAAATGACACCACTTGCGGCGATGACGCTCTTGTTTTTCGTGTTGGTTGCGGGAACCATTTGAAACTTCCTTGATGCCATTTGATTTTCGAATGTGTGCTTTGATTTCCTTGAACGGAGAAAGAGATGAGAGGTAGAGATTGTCCCAATGGGCGTGCCAAATTTGTAAACACGGAAATTCCTGAAACAAATGAGACCATGGAAGAACAGTTGGATGTGTGGATTTGTTGATGTTGTTGATCCAAAATGCCGTTAGGACTTGATCTTATGCAAACACGAAAATTCCTGAAACAAATGAGACAAGAACACGTGTACAAAATAATATTTTTTATTAATGATTTTGGGGTTACAATCTCTCTCAAATTTGATCCTCTGATTCGATCTCCATGAGGTGTTGATTTGTGGATGTGCAATTAATCCAAGGTTCGTCGAGGCTTGATCTTGGATGAACGGTTGGAAATTTCTTCAAAGGGCTTTGGGCTTGATCTTAAAGGTTGATGGATGAACAGATCTTCAAGGCTTTTGGGCTTGATCTTGAAGAACTGTTGATGAACGGATCTTCAAGGGTTTTTGGGCTTGATCTTGAATGAACGGTTGATGAATGGATCTTCAAGGGCTTTTGGGCTTGATCTTGAAGAACGGTTGGATGTGTGGATTTGTTGATGTTGTTGATCCAAAGTGATCTTAGGATGAACGGATGATGAACGATGAACACTTTCCTCAAGGGCCGTCGGGGCTTGATCTTGAATTGGTGAAAGTTCTTCAAGGATCGTCAGGGCTTGATCTTGAAGGAGGATTTGACGAAGAACGAAGAGAACTTTCTTGATCTTTCGGGATTTACTTGAGAGCTTTAGAGTTTCAAAGCTTCAAAGGTTTTGGTGTGATGTGAATTGATTATGAATTAGTGTCCTAAAACGAATAAAATGACCTTGTATTTATAGAATTTTTCAAGGCCTAATTTGAATATAATATTCAGATGAAGTAAATCGTTTCTGCCAAGTGTTGACACATGTCCTTATTTGATGACTTTTCTTATTTATTTTGATTTTCCGTTTAGTCACACGCTACATGTAAAATTTATGTGACCCATGAACGTTGAAATTGTAATTGTTGGTCAACATTTATTTTACGGAAATTTCAATGTCTACATATACCATATAAGTAAATTAGTGAATCAACAAATTCTAAATGGGTACATTAATGATATATAAATGTACAACATTTTGAAACTCATTGAAGGTGCAAAACAAGGAGTAAATCATCGATATTGACATGATTGGAGAATCCTTGCAATTTTGTAAAATGATTGCAGTAATGGGTCAACTATTTCTCTCACTTGCAACTCATTAAATTTATGGTTTTATTTAGAGGTTAAGAAGTGTGCGGGTATACTGAACTCCCGAAAAATAAAATTAACAAACTGGTGAGTTTATGTTTATGAAATAAGAGTTACAAGTCTATAAACAACCTTTAAACCAGAAGTTCCCCCGCCATGGTTGTCGTACTGAACCGCGTGCATGGTCTCATTGGCCATAGTCTCTCAGTTTTAAGTCCAACCAACGTTCCGAAGAGCCGCAGAAACTTGAAGCTGAGGATTCTATCAAATACAGAGCTTATGATAGTACAGCACTAGACTCATTAGCCCATGTCTATAGTGGAACAAATAATACGCGTGATTCATAATGATGTGGACTGATTGACCCTTGTCTGTCTATTGTGGAACAAACTGATACGCGTGATTCATAATGATGTAGACACTACACTGAGTATATGGTCCCCATGTTAAATGTAGAGTACGTAATGTGGTCCATATGTTAAATAGACGATACAATAAGTCCCCATGTTAAATGTACAGTACGTATGTGGTCTATATGTTAATTATACAATAAGTGTATGCAGTGGTGAAGCTAGAATTTGCCGAGAAGAGAGGTGAAATTCAAAAGAGTGCAAGATTCAATCGAAGTGGTTGTTTTTATATTTGAGAGTGCAAAGTTTTGAGTCAATATTCATAGCAGAAAATAGTCTCCACCAAAACGATTGTAAGCGGTAATATCAAAGCCAATGTAATAAACTTATATTAGCTAGGTTTATATTCTTAAAAAAGACGCTAGTCAAGTAGTAGACTGGAACCTAGTAGCTAGGCGTCTAAGAGAGATCTAGGCAGGAGCCTAGTGGGATTTAAATGAATTTCTTTTATCGTAAAATAAGCATTAAACAATATTTACATTACTTTTTAAAAAGTAATACAACATTTATATATAATGTGAGAGTTTAAGATAAATCCAGTAGGGGTCTTAAAAGAAATGAAAAAATAAAATAAACAATACTTGAGTACCCACAATTTAGTACCAACTAGCAAGACTGCCCGCGCGATGCTGCGGTGCTACGCCTTGCTCCTGTACAACCTTATCTACAAAAGGAACAATGAGCAGCATTGAATTTAATTCCATCATCAATGCCTTGAACTTGTAGGATCAAAATTAATATATATATTAACATAGACCCTAAAATTTCTATCATGGAGAAAAATATTAACATTGGGAAAAGGCAAAGAGAGGAATTCTCAAAAGAAAACTGAGAGTATGGATCATATTGAATGGAAATCACAAACAGCAACCAAATCAAAAATGAAGAATAACAATTGAAAAGGAAAATAATAATCGAACCATAACTGAAAAAGCTATCTGGTTTTGAATATTACAATTATGAAGCAACTCTTATAGGATGAGTGAGTAGAACTTACAACGTAGTTAGGAGTTGCAATGCAGTTAGGAGTGTTCCATCTCGCTATCAATTTGCTAAACCAAGATCATCTATACCAAATGACAACTTTTTACAATGCAATGATGAGAACCACGAAGACCAATGTTTGGAATTCACTGAAAATATTCCGTTGAAAAGATTGTAACTTGTGAAGTGCATAACGAAAAGGAAAAGACAGAGGCTGGTCTCAACATGTAGAGAGTTGAAAGGAATTGTGAACTTAATGAATTACAAAATGTAAAAAAATTGCATTGCTGAAAAAGAAATTAATCCGCTGGAGAAATTGAGTTAAAATTTTGGTTGCATATTGAAGAGTCAGTTTTGGAACAGATGAGAAGGAGTGGGATGTAATCAATGGAAACCTCAGTCACTAAGTGTAAGAAAAATGAAGACAAAGAATTGCAAAGGAAAAGAACTTCGAATCCACATGGAAACGGAAATTAATAAGTGGAAAAGCAATTAAAAGTCGAGGTTAATCAATTCCGTACCTTGACAGCAGCGATCACACGTACTTCTTTCGTATCAATCTCAACTTCACTGTAGGAAACCAAAACAGATTCGGTCTGTAAACATTTTGGAGGAAAGATTGGATATAGAGAGATGAAAATACTGTTCACAATGAATAAAAATTAGTGTAAATTTGTTTGCATATAGTAACTCAATGAAAGCGATGGAGGACATATTGGGGATTTGATAATGACATGTTGAGAAAGTTAATAGCATTGATGAATACAAAATTTAAACCGTTACTGGTTGAGGCTGAAACATAAAGGACTAAAGCAAATTTTGATCCTAAATTTGAATTTTAAAGTTGAAAAAAAATGATGGAGATATGTTGGATATGATTATAGACCAGAACGAAGCTACTTTTATGGTTATTTACTGTCCAATATGATACTTATGGTATAGTTAAAGGTTCTATATGTTTCAGTAGTAATTAACTCTGATCCTTATGCATTCACTTGAGAAAAATTAGCATTTAATGTCTCCAAAGGAATCCCAAGTACTTAAGACAAAGTTGTTAAAAAAAGTTAATGAGAATGCAGATTGGAAGCCAAAAGTAAAAATCAAATGATTACAGAATGGAAATAAAAATGTTGGAGTTAACAGTAAACAATTTAAAGATTAAACCGGTTGAGTATACATTGGGTAATCAAACATATGGAATAAAAGATTAGAAAGTGAGGATTATGGGTTGGATAAAAGTCAAATAGAAATGGATGAAAAGCCAAAAAATAGGAAGAAGAAGGCAGGGAGTAAGAAAACTAACAGAATATGGATATTGCACAATGGTTAATATATTAAAAACTAAATGTTTCAATAGATTATATACCTTGAACAAAAGACGAAATTGGAGCATTGGCAGTTCCTAAAAGCGAAGAAGAATGAGATGAGACAGTGACACCTAGCATCTGATTGTGGAGACAAAATCTGCAGTCATAAAAAGAAAATTTAAACATAAACTTTACCTATATATCAAACACTCAAATAAGAAAAAGAATAAATAAAGAAATGGGCCATATGGAGAAAAAAGGTTTACCAGAACTTGGTTGTATGCCAATTGAAAAACATTGTAGGTCTCAACTCAAAGTATACTGACCACCATGTCCAGAAGATGTAAAAATAACATCACAAAATGTAAACACCATTGAAAACACACAGGTTGCAATAGGCTTACAAATGAAATCTTTAATTTGTACGATATAGATAAAAAAAGGTTACCAGTTGGTTGTTTACATACACAAAAAATATTCCAGGCATATGCTGGATCTTAGTACCTGGAACTGCTTTTCAACCACAACCAGCATTGGGATACAAAAAACTGGCAAATGCTGGTTTATGTACAGGCAAAAAATGTTTTGAAGTTCAGATCAGAAACATATTTACATGACAGGGAAATAGCATAAATATTGTTTTATACATGTTAACAAAAAACCATCATGATTTTTTATCAATGGAGGTCAACTTATGTTGCTGCATTGTTCCCTTTCAAGAAACCAACCTAGGGAAAAAAAAAAAAATTAAGAGAGTTAGACGGCTGTTAAATCCAAGTTGTAAAAAAAATTTAGCAAAAAAAAAAAAAGCAAAGGTAAAATATAACAACCTAGCTTTTTTTTGGAGGGGTAGCATCTAATTTTCCAGCAGTTGAGGATGGGTTCTTTTTTAGCAATTTGATCAGGACTTCATCCAACTCTCTTGGATCCGTGTCTGAAATTTCCTCTACTCCACTGTTTTAAATGAGGTATCAATGTTAAACAACATGACTACACACAAATTTGAAATTTATAGTTACAAAGGTATGGGACAAACCTTTGTTCACCGCCAGTGAAAAGAGCTTGCCTGATTGATTCCCTTTTTCGTTTAAACGACTGCTCATTGGGTTAAACTGTTGAGGTCGAAGATGAAGCAATGGTGGAAGACACTATGATTTCTCTTGACAAAGGTTGTGGAGTTGCTGGCTGCATAACTGTGTCTTCAGTCACGTTATGAATGAGGATATCATTTGAATAAAAAGTATTCCTCCTGTTGCCAAATCGCAAGTGAAAAATTTTCTTCTATCCAATAAGCCTGAGAAATTCGTTTGGCAACTGTTGTTGCTCTACCAGTCTTTGATTTAATACCAGGTCTTTGCAAGGCATGCCAAAAAGCTTTTCACCACATTTACCGATTATCAAAGCATTCATTTCATTTGTTTCATCTTCAAGAATGAGATTGACTTTGTACCTACATTTAGAAACTCAAACCAATGAGATTTTTGAGAATCAGAGGTTTTCACAAACATAAGAGGTAAAAAAGCTGAAACAAAATAGATTGCAAATGTGGAGTAATATTATATAATCATATGGTGATCATGTGTGACCAAATATGAGAAAACATAAAAAAGAAAAGGAAACAAAGATAAATTATTTGTCAGAATAGAAAAAAAATAATAACATTTAGGTTTATACAACTGAAGTTGAACAAAAACATAAAGTAAAGAGTGAACAATGGTAACAAATTTTTTTTTAAGGAACACCATGTTTGGCAACCATTGTGTATATCTATTATAAAAATGCTTTCATAATCTGGAATTTAAAAAAAAAATAAGTGTGATGACATAAATAATTATACCAAAATTGTAAATTTTGCACACAATGTGAATAACCCTATCTATATTTATTTTTCTCAATTGGTTAATGAGAACAAACAACAGGGTATCAAGAAAGAGTAAACTTTTTGTTAGCCTTGCTTCAAATATTTGATTTAACATTACCACAGCGTTGGTATTTGGTTTGGATGTTTTTGACAAATGAGCTGCCCAATGGTTGGATCCTTGTGCACCTGTTTCAAGCAGTTCGGGCAAGCACTGTACCACTAGTTGAACCGCATGTCAAAACGCTTGACAGATGCTCTACACACAAATGTATCATCCTGTGATATATTTTGTCACATAGCCGTAACAGCAAGAACAACAGAACTCAGTTTCATTAAAAAGGTTAAAATGCAATGGTAAGATTTTAAGAATACACAAAAAATAAACGTTATGTTTTATACCTTATGCAAATCTGGATCCAAAAAAGCCAATTCATCAATTGTAGCTTTTTTAGCAGTCTGCAAAATTTGAGCTTCGTTTCGTTGGATTGCAGAGGGAGAAAGTATGTCCAGAGCTTCTTTACAATCACAAAACCTGCAGGATTCAAAACACTTTATCAGTTTAACAATTATAAAAAAAAAATGATAACAATTGTTTTCCAATTAAAAAAAGTGTTATTTTGTTTTAAAAACGAAAAATTTACTCACACTGACTTATACGTATTCACTTCGGGGATGTCTAGGTCAATAAAAAACACAGACGAACCAGTACTACTCAAATAAATTTTTTTTGTGCGTTGCAACCACACCACAGAGAAAAAGATTAATGAACAATATTAATGACATTAACAAAGTTAAAAAAACAAAAGGGAATACAAAAGAGACGAAACAAACAGAAATAAAGTAAGAAAACGACTAATAACAGTGACCAACCAGTGATAGATTGAGACATTTGTAAATTAACTGGCCAAGAAGGAAAGAAACATATAATCAGAAATTGGACGAAAGAAAGATAACAAAAGTTTAGGACAACAAAACATCCAAATAATGTAAAGAAACAACATGTGTACACATCACAATAAACAGACTAAAAGTAAGTATTTAACAAAATGGAATACCGAGGTAGATCTTGACTTTCAGACTTGTGAAAACAACAATGACTGACAAAGAAAATTCCTCTGCTGACAAAGAAGAAAAAGCTTCAGCAACGTCTGCCCACAACATAACCATTAGTTCCTCTTTTCTGTCGATAAAGAAACGACAAATAAATTTTTGACCTTTTTATACCACCAAAGCAACAAATATTGAAAACAGTATGTAAGAATAGGGATAAGAAGTGAAAAATAACCTAATATTTTGGATAACCACATCACACTTGTACATAACCCTTTGATTAATTTGTTTAGGTTCCAGCCGCTGCACAACGCTTATATGACCAATGACATCTTACCATTTGAAAAAACAAACAGATGCACATTATTAAAATCCATTTTAGGAAGTAAACACACACTTTAAGACACGCACATGCACATAGACATTAATAGTACCTGTGAGGATGTCAACTCTGTTTAAGCGAGGGTAGAGTGTGTTATAGTCTTGTAGGAAAAATCGATGGCGAGGGATGGGCGGAAACACACTTGCTAATTTTCGGAAAGCTGTTTTCGAGGTGAACAAAACCTGAGTTTCATGCAGCACCACCTTGTATTGTGCCCTAATTCTAATAGTTTGAAATTCGGTGATTTCATAGCATGCACCATCTTCAATTTTTTAAGCCATGACATCATAATCAACATCCAATGTAGAGGCCTCAACCGCATGTTGCTTCACATCGTATTAAAAAAGAGGAAAAAAAGCCAAAAAATCAATTAACAAATAAATGAAAACACAAATCATACACTCGACAACACAAACAACATGACATGAATCAAATTGTTACCATGAGCAAATAGAACGAATGAACGCAGTTAAATTATTTCAAACAAAATGTAAAAAAAAAAAATCCATCAACACATAAAAGTTTACAACAGAACATACCGCATGGCAAATATAAGGAAAGAAAGCCAAAAATTGAGGGAACAAACAGAGGGAAAACACAGGTGATGCACACATTTCGCTGATGACAACATATCGAACTCTAACCTTCTAACATGTAAAAAAGCATGGCAACATAAACATTATCCAGTGAGTTAATATAAACATTATCCAGTGAGTTAATACTCATTGACTCCAACTTTGGGTAAAATAATTAGACAATTATTTCTCACCGCTTCATCAACCAATATGCAGTGCAGGTTTGTAGACTTTTGAACGGTTCCTGGAATCGTCAATTTCCAAATCCTGCATATGCGAATTTTGATTTTGTCCGCCTTTATGTATGGTATTAACTGATTAACAGGAGTTGGGCGCACAGTTTCCATTTATCCTATCAAAAGGGAATTTCAATGACACATCAGAAACTCCCACAAAACTACAAAAAGAAAAAAAGACAAAAACTATAAACGATCCACAATTCATTCACCCATGGTCTGAAAGGAAGACATGGAGAGTTTAACAACCATTTGTACTTTCGCTATCTTTTCCACCCTGTCTTGCATGCCTATATAACAATTGCACAAATTTTATATTGTCCAATAAAACTAAGGACGCAAAACAGAGACCCAGACTGCAAATCCCGTGAATGACACCTCCAAAGAACAAATAATATTGACGAAAAGAACGGGATACCCAAGTTTTAACACCAAGAAACAAACACCTCAGCCACCACCACTAATAGCAACAACTACAACAAAGAAATCACAAAGTTAATGACCACACGAAAAAGAAATGACAACAACAAAATAGCCGACACTAAGACCGCACAAAAACTCAAGTACAGAAACACCAAGCCTAACACATTCATGAACCACCACGAATCCAGTCACATAACACAAAACAAACCTCCATCTAAAAAAAGATACAAATTTATGTCATCCTCTGCAAATCAAGGCTGAACCCAAAGGCTTCAAAGAAACAAATCCCACGATGAAAGATTTAGTGTCACACTAAAACAACCACATCCCCAAACCAACTACCTCATAATATAATTTTTTGCTTTCGTTCTCCACCAACGAAATGAAAAATCATTCTATCCTCTTTCATTTCACCATGAATCACATGTACAAATCCAACCTCTTTCATTTGACCACAAATCTATATAATGGCAATCCTCAGCTTTCGTGTTTTGGATTGAAGAAAAAATGGTAAACATGGAAAAAGTTACAGCACTAATGTTGCACACATCTCCTGAACATCTAAGAAATGGCAATCGGCTATTTTCGCTAATCGTAGAATAAGTATACCATTTTTTATACACCTTACTGAAGGATAAACTGAATTCTGACTGAGTCAATGAGTAAGATTATACGAATAAAGAGTTACATTCTATAATGTACTAAATATTCCTACTATACCTTCATCCTGCGAGATTAAGAATACTTGAGAACGATGAGTTGAAATCAATACGCCAATTATTGCTTTACACCAAGACTAAAGTGTGAATGCAATTTTGTACTTCGCAAAATGAACTCTATCCACTGCAAATCCATAACTAAGACTAAATTGTCAGTGCAATTAATAGTGTGACTAATCATCAATCAATGGCATCACCCTCATACGAAGAAAGGGAGACTCTAAAAAACAACACACCCATAACAATTTGCTTAAATAACTAACGGATCAAAACAATGAGATGGCCAAAAGGAAAACCCACCAAACAGCAAAACGCAAACTCTCTACCTCCACCACTCATGCCTAACCACACTTCTTATACCCCCTCTCTCTTTTCCCAACCTCTGCTTCAGCAAATCACATAACCAGACATCTTTCTACACAGGCGTCGACTGCTGCAGCATTCTAAAACCCTAAAATCTATTTGAACGCATGATTCAAAAGGACAACATCACCAAAATTAAACGATAAACCCAAAAAACGAACGAAGCCCATACATATTTAAACGCAACAGAAGAAAACTCATTTTCCAAACTAACATAAAAATATGAAAACGAACATAAAAATCTAAAAAAAAAATCACGCACCGCAGGGTTCTCCGACGTAGCAAAGAGGCACAGAGCAGAGGAGAGGACGATCGAGAAGAAGCAAACACAAACGCGCGCGAAACCAAAGCAAACAGGCAAGAAGAAAGCAAAAGAGAAGACGAGAGCGAAAGACAGCGACGCAACAAAGAAAATAAGAAAAGGGAAACAAAAACGAAACAAAATAGAGCAAAAAGAGCATAACAGGATGATCAACACGTGGCAGATCCAATCCCCACCTTCTCCCTGCATCAATCCCTCGAAAACAATGAGAACCCATTATAAACCCAAAGGGCAATTCGGGCAGTCAAAAAACACCCACCAACCATGGACGATGATCAACACGTAGCAGATGCAATTCCCACCTTCTCCCTGCACCAACCCTCGAAGAGAACCCATTAAAACCCCGAAGGGCAATTCGGCCAGTCGAAAAACACCCACCAATCATGGGCAAAGCCGACATTTCAATGGAGAAAAGAGGGAGAACAACGTCAAAACACAAACCAAGCAAGGTGCATTTCCGTCCCGGCACTATTAATGAACAGTGCCATCCGAAACCCAGTTTTAGCATATATACTTTTACTCACTTAGAGTTTGTGGCCCAATAAAATTACGACAGCTGTCATTCTCAACTCTCTAACCAAATAACAACAAATCTATTATTCTAGCAGCCATACACTTTAGGGGCGAGTTTACTAATCCATAATCAGATTGAAGGAAATTGAATTGAGGAGAAATCAAATTAAGGAGGAATTGGATTGAGAATGAAACAAAATTAGATTCTGGTCAAAGTTGTTTACTAAACTAATTGTAATCGGAATACAAATGATATTAGTTCCATATATATTGTTTACTAGTTCACTAAAATCGGAATTAAAACTAACTTGATTACTAAATTTGTCCTTGTTTAAATAAATTATGTTTATGCTATAATTATTGAAAATTAAGTTTATCTAATTAAATATAGGCTTATTATGTTAACACCCCACATTTTGTTGAATAAACTTCACATACTTAATGCTCCTCACATTTGTTTTTTTAATTAAAACTTATCTTAATAAACCCCAAATACTTCCCATAACACCCTCACACCCCACATTCTCAACATACATCTTACATTTTCTACATACACCTCCACATTCTTCAAATCTTATAATTATCATTCTTGCTTCTATGGTTTTCATTATTCTCCATGGAAATCTTGATCTTTCGTTTCCTTCTTTTGGTGTTTGTCCAACAGACAGTTCTGCTACTTCGACTTTCTCTTTGCTTCCATTTAACATGTTGAACTACCTCCTTTCGATGACTCTTGTTAACGTAGGGGACTATGCTGGCATCTTGGTTGGGAGTGATGGTATTCACTCTCAAAGTGGAAAAAAATGAAATAAAACAGGCTTCGGGGGTTTGGACGCCTCAACGAAGGTTAATGGCTTTACCTGTTCAAATACTGGCTAATCAGCATTGAGAGTATTACAGTATGAGGACAGAAAAAAAACATGGATTGAGATAATTAGGAAATATATAACAACATGTGATTCAAAATAAAAATATGTCCCAGCGTTGTAAATGGATCGAGAAGCATGATTAGTTGGGACAAGGTCCTATTATCATTTAGGTTTATATTAGACTTGCCATGGGGAAAATGAATCAATGTTACCCTTCATTTCCAAAACTGTGATGCTTTTGACAGCATATGCAAGCATACCAAAACATGTTTATCAATCACTGGTTACCTTTTATTTTAAACTAATACTGGAAGAATCCTTGATAGATTAGAGACTAATGTATATACTTGTATTGAGAACAAAATAATAGTAAATTGAAAAATAAAATTAAAAGAATACATAAATTACAAGTATTCAACAAGTTTAGAGTTTAAAAACACATTAATATAAACATATATTATTTTGGGCCCAAAAAACATGGCATATTATAATCATAAAAGGCCTAGCCCCACCAAAATATTTACTTTTGCATTCATTTCATCTCTTACCTTCGTCAGTCGTTTATGCAAAATCCGAAGAACCATAAATGGTCAAATGCATCAAGAACCCAAAGAAAGCCAAAAGAAAGGCCAAGGTTGGCTCCAAATTCCACTACCTTCTTCGTTGTTTGTTTAATTATTTTAATAAAGTTAGGGTTGTGTCTTAAATTTTTGTTTAAGGCTCAAAGAAAATAGGTGGATCTCCTTCCTCTTCGGGACCATCGATGCTGATGAAGGTATGGCAACCGCCTAGTGGGCCGCCTAGCACCGCCTAGACCGCCTAGCGGCTGCCTAGGCGCCCGCCTAAGCCATCACCGAATTTCTCTAACATTTCGCTCCAAATCGCCTCGAAAGCCCAACGCCTAGTGCGTAGGCAGCCGCTTAGGCCGCGTTTTTGAACACTGGTTAGAATGCAACTTAATTAAAATAGATCAAAGTATGGCTTTGGTAGGTGAGAAGCCACCAACATCCATATTTAATATAGGGACCATACTTATTGTAGGGCCTACATCATATAACCACCACAGGGTGGCTCAGTGGTTGGGTACGAATTCCAGGCTCGTATTCTGCACTGTACGTCTTGAGTTCGATTTCTAGCGCTGGTGAATCATATGATGGTGGTAAAAGGGAGACTAAAATTCCTCTATGAGTTTTCCTGGCTCCCAAAAAGGTGGACTACCATGACGAAGCCAACTAGTCCCTTTTTTGAAAAAAAAAAATACACATGATTCATGTTAATATAATAAAATTAGTATTTTGTCGATCTTGTATTTCCACAAACTAATTCATGTTATCTGTATTTTTTTGATCTTGTATTTCCACAAACTAATACACTACTACGAAACCATTTACTAGTGTCGCTATGATAACCGACAAGAAACGTATATTACTGTCATATATTAAGCAAAATCCGACAAAAAATGGATGCAGTGGCGGTTATAATAAGTGACAAAATTGCTAGGGTTAGGAAATGAATTTTCCAACAGAAAATACTCTAAAACAGACAGAAATTGTGTCGAATATAACCGACAGAGAATACATTAATACTGAATAAATAAGAGCATTCTCTGTCGGATAAAACCGATAGAAAATATATTAATAAAAAGAAATATAAACCACTTTCTGAATCATTTCTTTCCCTTTCAAGTTGGCCTTTCCTGCATTCACTGCATTTTCCAGCTTTGAGATGTGCAACGTTCCTCTAAGGTACACCATATTCTTAAATTCTTCAAGTTTGTTTCCTATTTCGCAGCTAACCTGAATATATATATAGACAGAAGTTTGACCCCCAACAACAAGAAAAGGATTAGAAAGACAGATAAATATATTTGAAAAAGAAAAGAAAAGACAAACCGAAAATTTGGGCAAGTTATGCAGCCGCCTACACTACTCCCGGGGGTTACAGTTCAGGCGGTTCTCATGTTCTCCGACACTCTCCTTTCTTCACCACCTTTATCATCACCAACCTTGTCTCGTTGATCAGCTCATTGTCTTTTCTCGTCACATTTCTCTCGATCTTGACATCTCAGTTTGAGTACAAAAACTTCCATCAATCTCTTCCGCTCAGGCTACATTTAGGATTTGCCTTTCTTTTCTTCTCGCTAGGGACGACCATGCTCTCGTTCACTGCTACAGTTGTGCTCTTGATTCATCTCGATGAGGAATTGACAACGTCTCTCCTTTATGTTGTTGCATTTTTTCCTATGTATGTATTTGGGCTCATACAGCAACTTCCTTTGTATGCTAGATTTTCTCATGCTTTGATATTTCTATTTAAGAAAGTTAAGAAGTTTATAATTTCTATTTAAAACACAAAATAAACATAATACAAATAATTTAAAACGTACTGGTTTCAAAATGTTGCTTCTCGAATTGTTCATCCATGGTGATTGAAGCGAGAAGGAGAAGGGGAGAAGAGAAGGAGAATGAAATTAGGAGAGGAGAAAAGGGAGAAGGAAGGGGGAAGGGACAAGGCACCGGTGCAAGGAAGAGATGGAGGGGTTTTATTTTGGAAAATTTTCATTACTGTCAGTTATAACCGATAGAAAAAAATGGCGGCAAAAATCCCCCCTAAATTCCCTCCCAAAATTTTAAATTCCCCCCCAAAATTTTGTTACGATTTAAAAAAATAAAATAAATTGAACGGAGATATGCATTTTATGAAACTAGTTTCCATAATCTAACCGTCAAACTTGTTTGTAGATACTACTACAAGATCGCATACGTAAAAAATCGCAAAAAAAAAAAAAAAAAAATCAGAGATTAGGTAACATAACAAAAGTTTTTTTACGGTTATAAACGAAAAATCTCAATTTAATGGTTATTTTAGCTTCGGTTTTGATGATTTTTTTACAGCTACACTCCTCGATCCTATAAGAATGCAATGAACGAATTTGATCTTCAATTTAAAATATTTACACTAATGGATATCACAAAATCTTATTTTAAACTTAATGGAAGTATAATATTAACTCTAAGTGTTTGTTTAATCTACCGTTTTGACGCGATATGCATTCTACGAAACTTTTTTCAACGATCCAATCGTCAAACTTATTTGTACACACTTCGAGATAGCATACGTAAAAAATCATAAAAAATAAACATTCAAAAATTATGTAACGGAACAAAAGTTTTCGACGGTTCTAAACAAAAAATCACAATTTAACGGTTATTTTAGTTCTGATTTTAATGATTTTTTACAGCTACACTCCTCGACCCTATAAGAATGTAATGAATAAATTTAATCTTCAATTTAAAATATTTATACTAGTGGATACCACAAAATCTTATTTTATACTTAATGGAAGTATAACATTAACTATTTAAGTGTTTATGTAATCTACCATTTTGACGTGATACACATTCTACAAAACTTTTTTCAATGATCTAACCATCAAACTTGTTTGTACACACTCCGAGATCGCATACGTAAAAAATCACTAATAACAAACATTCAGATATTAGATAACAGAACAAAAGTTTTCGACGGTTATAAACGAAAAATCACAATTTAACTGTTATTTTAGCTCCAATTTTGATGATTTTTTTACAGATACACTCCTTGACCCTATAAGAATGTATTGAACGAATTCGATCTTCAATTTAAAATATTTACACTAGTGGATACCACAAATCTTATTTTAAACTTGATGGGGAAGTATAACATTAATTCTAAGTGTTTGTTTAATCTACCATTTTGATGCAATACGCATTATACGAAACGTTTTTCAATGATCCAACCATCAAAATTGTTTGTACACATTCCGAGATCGCATACGTAAAAAATCGCAAAAAACAAAGATTCAGAGATTAGGTAATGGAACAAAAGTTTTCGATGGTTATAAACGAAAAATCACAATTTAACGGTTATTTTAGCTCCGATTTTGATGATTTTTTACTGCTACACTCCTCGACCCCTATAAGAATGCAATGAATGAATTTGATCTTCAATTTAAAATATTTACTCTAGTGGATAAATCTTATTTTATACCTAATGGAAGTATAACTTTAACTCTTAAGTGTTTGTTAAATCTATCAATTTGATAGGATATGCATTCTACGAAACTAGTTTCAACAATCCAACCGTCAAATACGTTTGTATATACTTTTAGATAGCATGTGTAAAAAATCGCAAAAAAATTAAATATAAAAACATTCAGAGATTAGGTAATGGGACCCTGAGTGAAAAAAAAAAAAAACATTCAGAGATTATTCTGGCAGCTGCCCAAAATTTTGCTTTGTTCGTGTTGGTTATATCCGATAGGGCCATGAGTGAAAAAAAAATATTTAAACCATGTGTTTATTTATTTATTTATTTTTAATCAATATAACATTTTAAAATAATAAAATAGTCAATTTCTGTAGGTTATAACAGTCAGAATACTAAAATAATAACCGCTAGAAACTAAAATAATAAAATAGTCAATTTCTGTCGGTTATAACCACCACCATTAACTTAAAAACCGTCGGAATATGTTAAAAATATTTAAAAAAAAAAGAATTCAAAAATACTGGCAGTTATAATAATTTTATGGCTATTGCATCCGACACTAAATATCTGTCAGGAATTTATGTCGAATATAACCGACAGGATTTCATTGTTACCCGACACTAACTGAATGATGTGTCGAATATCTTTTATCCGACATAATGACTTATTAAACCACCACCATCATCCGACACCTAAAGCTAATATTGTAGTAGTGATACACACGTTATATGTTGTCGGTATTTTGTTGATCTTGTATTCTTGTTGAAATTTCATCTTCTAGAAAATTATGTTGGCCAGTCATATTTTTGTGACACTTAACCTAACTTTGTGATAAAGTTGCACATTTCGAGAAACGAAAACTATAATGAACAACTAGCATTTGCCTACACATTTTGTGTATATGAACACATTTTTTTTAGAAAATGAGAAGGAGAGAGAGAGAGATAGAACGTGGAGGGAGTTGGAGGTTTTTTTTTGTTTTTTTTATTTTAAATATTGGAGGTATTTTAACATTACCTGTAGGTGAGGCTTCAATAAAAAAAAGTAAAATTTGAACCTGTGAAATTACATTATTGCTCATCATTTTTTTTGTGTGATAGAAGACTAAGTAGTCTTTTCATCCTCTTTTGGTTGACAAAAAGGGTTTCATTAATTAATAGAGATAGGAATGAAAAAAATAACAGAAAAAATAAAAAATTTAAGGAAAAATTAATATATGATTCCTAGTTTTTAATGTTCATATATTAACTGAGACTTTATTAGTTTTTAGATTTTGATCAAAGTCCCTAGCATTAATGTATTAATAAATTACATGTCAGTTACATAATTTTTTTAAATAAAAATTAGTAATTGATTTAGGGTTTTAAATAAAAATTAATTTTCAATTCAAAAACTTTCCAAAACATAAAAAATAAAATTAGAATAAGTTTGTACCCATTAATGTTTTATAAAAAAAAAAAATTCAATTTTTCAATCTTATATGTAACCATTTATATAATTCTTCTATTTCTCTAATCTTAAATGTACTTATTCTTAGATATACCAATTTGTTATCTATAAAATGTACCTTTATATATATATAAAATTCATTCAATCTTTTTTCTAATTCATTTTTTAAATTTATATGGGTATATTTTATTTCGTTGATTTGATAATGAATTCATGTCAAATTTAATAGAAGAAATTTAATATGTACCCATGTTTTGGTGCAATAATTTTTTTTTTAGTTTTGATGAACGTACCCATGTATGTGTGTACACACACACACACACACACACACACACACACACACACACAATATATATTCTTTAATATTTTTTATCCCATAAATTATAGGTTTTATTTAAAATCTCATTAATATAAATAACTACAAATTTCATTTTTAATTTAAAAATAAAATAACCTATATATAAATACATTATTACATTAATGTCAGAGATTTCGATAAAAAACTGAAAATCACAAAAGTTTCAGTAAAAAAATATTGATAATTAGGGACCGCATCCAAAGTCTTCCAAAATTTAATGACTGAGGCAATATCAGATTCAAAATTTAAACTTTGGCTTTTTAATTTAAAAACCTAAATTTTTAAAATAGAAATTTTAGCGTGCGAGCAAATTTCAGTTGATTCATGGAGATATTTCATCGAACACTTAGTGAGTTTGTTGTCGTCAGATGAACTATATTACGAATATGTTAACAGATATTGACATTTGCTAAAGCTATATAATGAGTGCTATTGATAGCATTCGTGGGTAGATTTTGCTTCGTGATCATGGCAAAGCTTCAACAAGTTCTGAACTCAATTGCTTTATTATATTCTATGCGTTTTCTTCAACAAAGTTAGGCTGAAAGAATCGTTCACATAAGATATTTGTCTCCTGAACAAGTCTTTCTTCCTTAATTTTTCAATAATGACAAAAAAAAAAAAAAGCTACGAGATAATCATACTAACTGAACAAGTTGCTCCCATACAACAGTTATCAGTGTTGACTCGTCACGCGCACAAAGCTTTCGAACAACTATAACAAAAAAGGCCCACATTTCTCAAACTGTCTCGGAAGTTTGACTACCATGGCGGAGAGCTTCTGCATGCGGTTCAAGTACAACCTGCTATGGAAGTGTTTAAAGATTGAGATGAAGTGGTGATTCGTTAAGTAAATTTTATTTTTGTTGCAAACATTGTTTTAAAAACTCCCATCTAAGTGCTATTCGGCTGACCACCATCCCGATTAATCCCTAAACATTTGAAAATAAAAAATGGTACCTAAACCTGCCTAAGCGCCTACCTAGATCGCCTAAGCGCCCTAGCCCACCCAAACCTACCTAGGTCGTGGCTCACTTCGAAAATAGATAACTTTCGTTTTGCTTTTTATTTTTTTCAATAAATTGTAAAAGACTAGTCAAATACTTAGATTAACACATATTATATGCTTGTTCTCCATGTTTTTATTATGATTCAATACTTTATAATATGTATGTCATTATATTTTGTAGTTTATCGTGAAAGTATATATTTTTTAAGTATAAACGTAGACACTTATTTATATAATATATAATAAATTTACTTAAATCTGTTTTTTATTATGATTCAATACTTTATATATGTCATTATATTTTGTAGTTTATCGTGAAAGTATATATTTTTTAAGTATAAACGTAGACACTTATTTATATAATATATAATAAATTTACTTAAATCTGTTTAATCCTCCTAGGCGCTTGCCAAGCCGTCTAGCATCTGACCCCAGGCCACCGCCTGGCCTAGCGTGTTTTAGAACTTTAGTTGCAATACATTGAGGTTCCGATCCCCGCCCTGAAGAAGAATGAGGTTTTGCTGAAATTGGAAGCAGATAGTCTCAACCAGTTGATTGGAAAATCAGAAAGGCGAGCTGCGGCCTCTTTTCCCCGGCAAATTCCCTCAAATACCTGGGAATTCTGTTTCTCATGTGATTTGTGATGTTTTTATAATTTTTTATCTTCAACATTCGTAAATAAAACTTATGCCAGAACACTAAATATAATCTCTCATTTGTGTTCGATTCGTACGTGGAACACGTCCAGCGTTGTGGGTTGATGGATTAGTAGGATTCTGTAACAAAATTATGTTGAAGGATGAGTTGTTTTGGGAATTTAAGCATTCAATGTCTTTGAGCTCTAGGCTGCTATCTGTAGTGCAAAATCTTTAGTGTAGACGGTTTTTAATTCTCCTCTCTCTCTCACATGACATGACCAGCAACTGATGTGGCCGGAGAGGTTGTAGAAGTTGGACAAGGTGCCAAAAAGTTCAAATTCGGTGACAAAGTTGTTGTACTGCTCCGCCATTTCGTAAGTGCTCGATCGACTTATTCCCCTTTTCTCTATGAGCTACTTGTTTATGCTTAGGATTTTCACATGTAAAATTCATGTGTTTGATAGAGTGGAGGAGGACTGGCTGAGTTTGCTGCAACTAATGAGAGATTAATGGTTGCTAGGCCACCTGAAGTTTTAGCTGCCGATGGCGCATGCCTACCGGTTGCCGGTCTCACAGCTCCCCAGGCTCTCGCCCAATGTGGGGTCAAGCTTGACGGAACTGGTCAAAATAAATAACATATTGATCACTGCTGCCTCTGGTGGCGTGGGGCACTATGCAGTCCAACTAGCAAAGCTTGGGATACTAACGTTACAGCCACATGTGGGGCGTGTAACATCGAATTGGTCAAGAGCTTAGGGGCAGATGAGGTTCTTGAATACAGGACTGCGGATGGGGCAGCTCTAAAGAGCCCATCTGGACGAAAATATGATTTTGTAATCGACTGTGGAAAAGGCATTCCTTGGTCAACTTTTGAGTCTAATTTGAATGCAAAAGGGAAGGTTGTAGACATTTCTCCGATGTGAGTTCTTTAGCTACTTTTGTAATGAAGAAACAGCAGGTGCCACTGCTCATGATTCCCAAGGATGTGAACCTAGAGTATCTTGTTAAGTTGGTGAAGGAAGGGAAGCTGAAGCCAGTGATTGACTCGATGCATCCTCTGAGCAAGGTTGAAGATGCTTGGCTTAAGAGTATCGATGGCCATGCTACTGGGAATATCATTTTAAGCTTAGCTGAAGCATTTAGTTGAGCATTTCCAAACAAAGATCATGCCTTTCAATACCTACAATTATACAACTAATCGCGGTTTGTCTGTCATCTCAACGCAAACAGAGCAGACAGAAAGTAACTGGAACCCAAATGAAAAGGACAAGGATTGTCTGCCCTCCTCGTTCCCGTGCCCTCTTGTTTTGTGTGATCACGGTAAAATCAAGTCAACATTTTATATTGTTTTTTTTATAGAGATAATAAGACAAAAATAAATAGTAATATAAAATATTGACGTGACTTAACCGTGACCACACAAACAGAGGGCATGTGAGGGCATGGGAACAAAGAGGGCAGACAATCCTTGTCCAAATGAAAAACCTCGAAACATTTTGGTCTCCCAAGTTAAAATCTTGTTCGGCCACAATATAAAGTCTCGTTGCACTTGCAAGAAGCAAGATCAAAGCCTTTTCCTTTGATTATTTCAATCTTACAAACAACTCTGCAAGTCAAATTTTTTAATTTCCTGCCCCCATCCTAATCTTGTTCAAATCTTCGAACGTAAGAAACCAACTTAAAAGCCTAATTCCCTCCATCAATTCCAATCCTAAACATGAAAATACTAACTTAAAAACTATCCATAGACCCTAAAAAGAACCAAATTTTAGAATGTAATCGTATCAGTTTATAGTATTTTATTAAAGCACAACAATCAACTCCACTCATCTATCTAACCCTGGTTCCACTGTAACGAGTGCATTTTCGGTCACCACCCTTGAGAACTCCCGTTGATTTCTTTTCTTATGTCTGTACTTTCCTGCTGTTTCTGATTCATTGTTATTACTCTGCGCAAAATTGTTAATTTTTTCGAAGTACTCAAAGTATTATCATTAACTTACCAAAATTTGGAAGTAACTGTTGTGGCCTATTTAACTGAAGGGGAATAGGGGGTGAATAGGGGGTGAGGCAAGAGAGAGTATGGAGAGAGTGTAATGATTTATTATGTGAATGTTACTCCCTCTGCAGTGTCTTTATTTATAGTCGAGAATAAGGAGAGGATTAACTTGTCCTTCAAGTAAATACAATCCTTTAGGAAAAGTATAACTAGCAACCAAATGTATCTAGGATTTTTCAATCCAAGAATATCTATGACCTGCGATTTTATTTGTAAAACACTGCAATTCAAAACAAAGCATGGCCAAAACTAAGGCTCCACAATTATCTTTCCGGTAGCATGGCCATCGCTGATCCTATCCCAAGCGTCCTCCGCCTTGGCCAGGGGATACTTTGAGTCAATTATAGTCTTCAGCTTCGCTTCTTTCACCAACTTAATAAGATACTCAAGGTTATCAGCCTTGGGAAATAAGAACAGTGGCACCAGTTGCTTCTTAGAAAAGGTAAGTTTCTTCAGTGCAACGCTAAACAGAGAGCTGGGGGTGGGAGTAACATCTATTACCTTACCGTTCGCACTCAAATTAGGCTCAAAAGTTGACCAAGGAATGCATGTTGCACAGTGGATCACAACATCATATTTTCGACCAGATGGACTCCTAAGAGCTGCACCTTCTGGGGTCTTGTAGTCAATAACCTCATCAGCCCCTAGGCTTTTGACCAGTTCAATGTTGCGGGCACCACAAGTGGCTGTAATATGAGTATTTCCGAGCTTTGCCAACTGAACCGCGTAGAGACCTACACCACCTGAAGCAGCTGTGATCAGGATGTTTGCTTGCTGACCACTTCCATCAAGCTTGATCCCAGCAGTTTGTGTAAGAGCCTGGTGAGCTGTGAGACCAGCAACGGGTAATCCTACAGCGGTGGCTGCAGAAACTTCCGGTGGCCTTGCAACAGTTAAACTCTCCATTGTCACGGCAAATTCAGCTAGTCCACCTCCAGTCTTTGATTCATTGTCGAAGAACAGAATGAGACAAAAAGGGACATGGTATGTATCAATGAATGATGCATCAGATATCTAGGTGACACATTCTGTCACTGGGTTTGCATATTAAGCACACCAAAAGTGGTTTTTACATGCAATAGTTCAGTCTCATGCCGACTGGAATGACACTAGGAAAAGAGGCACACAAAGTCGATGAAGGGTTAACGAGGGTTTACAAATACAATAATTCAGATTGGAACAAATGGATTCAACTTTTCAAATTAGTAGATACTTATTCAGGTATCATTGATGAAAATAATAGTTCTAAATTAAGTTAAATCCATCAATATGCATGTTTCCTAGATGTATGTGGAGCCTAAAAGATGCTATTTCCAAAACATGATATGGAAGCTTAATTCCCTTTTTCTGAATTATGTTATCCTTTCAGTTAAATTTTACTTCCGCCGAAAACGAAGACTAAATTTGAAGAATTTCAAGTGAAACAGAGAAAATGAGCTAGTATATAAGGGAACTTACAAGAGTGTTAACCTTCCCGACAACTTTGTCACCAGGTTTGAATTTTTTTACTCCAGGTCCTACCTTTACAACCTCTCCTGCCACATCAATACCTGTTCCGAGTTCCACCAATGAATATCTTCAGTTAACAAAACGACTTCTGACAAAATGCGGTTCTGTGAAAACTTCTACATAAAACATGTTAAGAAATGCATCCCACCCTTTCCCTTTGAAGAACTCGAAAAACTATGCTATAATATCAATGTTTACGTAAGAATCTCTCCCCAGAAAACACACAAATTTCACTCCAGAAGTTTATAGATGAAATGAACAAGAAACAGGTGTTTAAGCATTTATCGAACATTCGTACTACTTTTCAAGAAATAATTACGTAAAGAGTTATAAACACAAAATGGATCCCCTAAGTAGCAGCGTCTCAAGGCAGCCAAACCAAATTACCAGGTATGTACGGAAACCTGCGAGGCAACAAAGGCCAGAGCATGCCTTTCTGAGCTTTCCAATCAATTGCGTTTAGACTAGTTGCCTCCAATTTCAGCAACACCTCATCTTTTTTCGGATTTGGAATCGGAACTTCAACATGCTGCAATAAGGCCAATGTCATGACAAGAATGTGTTCTGCAAAGTTCTTCAAAGCAACAAAGTATCCACATAATAGACCAACAACTTTGTTTAACATTTCATAAGCATATACAAATGGTAATTTTCTCGATAACAAAACCAAGTAACTGAGTAAATCCCTGTTACTATTTCTTTCATCATGTGATTTTGGATAAAAACAATAAAAGTAAAAGATAAAACCTCTTCCTTTATCATTTCCTTCCCATCATCGCAATGACTCAATCAAGTACTCGTATTCCAAGTGGGATTGCAGTTATTAAACTGAAAATATGACTTCACCTCTGGAACATAGATTTTTCATCTAAAACCCGACATAATTGTTTTACTTGATTAAAGCCTGGTGATTAGGATCCCCATAAGCATATTCCTTAATTAAGCTTGAATTCAAATATTTTACATGTTTCCAATGGCTATATTATCCCTAATAACAATTGGATTTAGACATTTCTTTTCCTATTCTATTTCAATTTTTTTTTTTAACAAACTATATATTTTCTACACTAAATGAGGGGGGTGAATTTAACCTCATAATGAGCTAGCAATAATGAGGTCCAAATTTGCCTTTGGCGAAAATTGAAGCCAAGACCTCCCTCTTTCACAATTGTTCTTGCTTCTTATTTTTTTGTTTGAAATTGATTTATTATATGCAACTAGGTAAATTTGTGCTTGTAAATATAGATAAATTAGTGTAAATATAGGTAAATTAGTGTATTTCTTATGTGATGTCATAAAATAATGTATCTATTATTTTCTCACCCTTTAGTTGTAATACTTCGTTGTATGAAAAGAATGTGCTTATATTGTGTCGGTAGGTAATTATTGCACATGAAAATGCAGGTAAATAACTTATATATACCATATAAGTAAATTAGTGAATCAACAAATTCTAAATGGGTACATTAATGATATATAAATAGACAAAACATTATGAAACTCATTGAAGGCGCAAAACAAGGAGTAAATCATCCATATTGACATGATTGGAGAATACTTGCAATTTTGTAAAATAATTGCAGTAATGGGTCAACAACTCATATTAAATTTTGGATTTTATTTAGAGGTTAAGAAGTACACGGCTATAATGAACTCTCGAAAAAAAAAAAAAAAAAAACAGGTGAGTTTACGTTTATGAAATAAGAGTTACAAGTCTATAAACAACCTTTAAACCAGAAGTTCCGCCGCCATAGTTGTCGTACTGAACCGCGTGCATGGTCTCATTGGCCATAGTCTCTCAGTTGTAAGTCCAACCAACGTTACGAAGAGCCGCAGAAACTTGAAGCTCCTCCCTCCCGGATTCTATGAAGTACAGAGCTTATGCTAGTACAGCAATGGACTCATTAGTCCATGTCTAATGTGGAATAAACTAATAAACGTGATTCATAAGAATGTTGACTCATTGGCCCATGTCTATTGTCGAACAAACTAATACACGTGATGTTGACTCATTGGCACAACTAATTCACGTGATCATAATGATTTGGGCAGTACAATAGGTACATCATGGTCTGGTCCCCATGTTAAATAGACAATATGTATGTGGTCCATATGTTAAATAGACAATACGACAAGTAGATGGTCCCTATCTTGTCCCTACGTGAAATAGACAATACGTATGTGGTCCATATGTAAATATACAATAAGTGTATGCAGTGCTGATGCCAAGATTTGTCGAGGTGAGGGGTGAAATTCAAGAGAGTGCAAGATTCAATCAAAGCGGTTGCTTTTATATTGAAGAGTGCAAAGTTTTGAGTCAATATTCAAAGCAAAAAATAGTATCTCCACAAAAGCGGTTGTAAGCGATAATATCAAAGTCAATGTAATAAGCTTAAATTAGCTAGGATTATATTCTAAAAAAAGCGCTAGTCAGGTAGCAGATTGGAACCTAGTAGCTAGGCACCTAGGCGAGATCTAGGCAGGAGCCCAATAGGATTTAAATGAATTTCTTTTATCGTAAAATAAGCATTAACCAATATTTACATTACTTTTTAAAAAGTAATACAATATTTATAGATAATGTGAGAGTTTAAGATAAATACAGTAGGGGTCTTAAAAGAAAAAAAAAAACAATACTTGAGTGCTCACAATTTAGTACCAATTTTACTCACTAGACTTTATGGCCCAATAAAATTACAACAATTGTCATTCTTAACTCTCTAACCAAACAACAACATATCTACTATTCTAGCAACCAAACACTTTAAGGGCGCGTTTACTAATCCGTAATCAAATTTAAGGGAATTGAATTGAGGAGAAATCGGATTGAGGAGGAATTTAATTGAGAATGAAACAAAATTAGATTCCGGTTAAAGTTGTTTACAAAATTAGATTCTGGAAATTAAGTTTATCAAATTAAATATAAGCTTATTATATTAACACCCCACATATTGTTGAATAAACTCCACATATTTAATGCACCTCACATTTGTTTTTTTAATTAAAACTTATCTTAATAAACCCCACATACTTCCCATAACACCCTTAGACCCCACATTCTCAACATACACCATACATTTTCTATATACGCCTCCACATTCTTCAAATCTTATAATTCTCATTCTTGCTTTTGTGGTTTTCATTAGGACTGGGTTCAAAAAACCAAAAATCGAAAAAAAACTGAGAACCGAACCGAAACAAAAAAAATTGAACAAAAAAAATCGAACCGAAACGAATCGAATTTGGCCAGTTCGGTTCAGTTTTTAAGGTCCGAAAACCGGACCGAACCGAATTAATTAAATTAATATATTTTTTTAATTTTTTATTATTTAAATATCTGTTTTGAATATATATATATATATATATATATGTGTGTGTTGGAATGTGTAATGGGGTAATTATTATATTATTAAACTAATTAAAGTGTTGCTGACAAAGGTTGTATCAAGCACATGGGTGCTTGCTTTATAGAACTTTGTCTCTCTCTCTCTCTCTCTCTCACTATTTCTCACTCTCTCGTAGTATCTCACTATTTCTCTCTCTCTCCGCTTTTTATTTCTTAAATCTTGATTCTATTATTTTAAGTCTGATTCTTCGAACTTTTGATCCTATTATTTTCAAGTCCGATTCTTCAAGCTTTTAATTCTACAATCTCCATCTTCGAGTTCTTTTTCATTCTCAAACCCACCGTCGAATTCGAGTTTGTGATTCTATGATACAACTGCAGTTTTCATTCTCAAAATCGAAACAAACCGAATTGAAAAAAATAGACCGAACCGAACCGAAATTTCGGTTCGGTTTCGGTTTGGACAAAAAACTGAACCGTTTCGAACTGAACCCAGCCCTAGTTTTCATTATTCTCCATGGAAATCCTGATCTTCCGTTTCCTTCTTTTGGTGTTTGTCTGAGAGATAGTTCTGCTACTTCGACTTTCTCTTTGCTTCCATTTAACATATTGAACTACCTCCTTTCGGTGACTCCTATCAACGTAGGGGATTGTGCTGGCATCTTGGTTGGGAATGATGGTATTCACTCGCAAAGTGGAAAAAAAATAAAAATAAAATAGGCTTCGGGGGTTTGGACGCTTCAACGAAGGTTAATGGCTTTACCTGTTCAAATATTGAATAATCAACATTGAGAGTATGACAGTAAGAGGACAGAAAATAACATGGATGGGGATAATTAGGAAATATATAACAACATGTGATTCAAAATAAAAATAAGCCCCAGCGTTGTAAATGGATCGAGAAGCATGATTAGTTGGGACAAGGTCCTATTATCATTGAGGTTTATATCAGACTTGCCATGGGGAAAATGAATCAATGTTACCTTTCATTTCCAGAACTGTGATGCTTTTGACAACATATGCAAGCATACCAAAACATGTCTATCAATCAGTGGTTACCTTTTATTTTAAACTGATACTGGAAGAATCCTTGATAGATTAGAGACTAATATATATACTTGTATTGAGAACAAAATAATAGTAAATTGAAAAATAAAAGTAGAAGAATACATAGATTACAAGTATTCAACAAATTTAGAGTTTAAAAACATATTAATATAATCATAAAAGGCCTAGCCCCACCAAAACCCTATTTACTTTTGCATTCATTTTTCCTCTGGAGCCCAAAATGCTCCCTAGCCCCACCAAAACCCTATTTACTTTTGCATCCTCGTACCTTTGTTAGCTGTTTCTGCAAAATCCGAAGAACCATAAATGGTCAGATGAATCAAGAATCCAAAGAAAGCCAAAAGAAGGGCCAGGGTTAGCGCCAAATTCCACTATCTTCTCCGTTGATTGTTTAATTATTTTAATAAAATTAGGGTTTTGTCTTAAATTTTTGTTTAGGGCTCAAAGAAAAAATGTGGATTGCCTTTCTCTTCAGGACCATCGATGCTGGCGAAGGTATAGCAACCGCCTAGCGGGCCGCCTAGACCGCCTAGCGGCTGCCCAGGTACCCGCCTAAGCCATCATCGAGTTTCTCTAATGTTTTGCTCCAAATCACCTCGGAAGCCTAACGCCCAGCGCCTAGGCAGCCGCTTAGACCACGTTTTCGAACACTGGTTAGAATGAAACTTAATTAAAATAGATCAAAGCATGACTTTGGTAGGTGAGAAGCCACCAACATCCATATTTAATATAGAGACCATAATTATTGTAGTGCGTACATTATATAACCCAATTATCAATTTCCTTTCTCTTTCTCTTTCGAAAATCAATGAATAATGGGTGAAACTTTATAATTTTAACCAGATCCACAGGATGTGAAACTTTAATTTTAATTTGCTACTATTTCATTGCCTTGGATTTTTGTCACTGGTAGTGGCAACCGAAAAAAGCAATGAACAGATGGACATGGGAAGTACAGAAATTTCTGGATGAATGTTACGAGTGTACGATCACCTTCATACGCTCAACCCAATCTGATAGGATTGAAGTTTCTTTTCAATTTTTTTCTATCATTTTTTTTCTAAATTTGGTTTTGAATTTGCAGGTACTGGCCTCCAGCAGCCCTCTGCTTGCACATCCGCACTCTGCAACCTCTAATTTGGGTAAATTTTGGTTTTGATTTTTCTAGATCAATATGTATTTGTGCCTGGCTGTTTAATTCTACGATTGAGGATTTTTAACTAGATTTATTATTATATATGGAGGATTTTTAATCAATTTTTCTATTTGCTTTTTACTTTTCCGCATTTTTCTTTTTACTGTGAATTGTATGATGAAATTATTTTTTTGGAATGCTTCTATTTTTCTTGCAAGATGAAATTATTTTCTAGAATGCTTCTGTTTTTCATGTAGGATTAAAACATACATAATTGTTTAAGTTACCACTTTATACTCTACAGTCAACTATGTCTACTAGTATATATACGGCAAGATACTTAACAAAAAGTGACTCAAAGCGTCTCGATAACAGTAGATAGCCAAAAACAACTAGCCAAAATGGCCGATCAGAGTCGGTAGCCAAAAAACAGCTAGCCAAAGTGGTACTCAAGCTTTATATCTTGGTCTGCAAAAAAATGTTGTTAGCTTCATCACCGTCTATTACCGAGAGAAATTTTTTATTGTGATTGGAATACGAGCGTTACATCACGTGTTTTATATAAGTGATAGAAAATTTTAATAATATATATATCTCATCATTTGTATAGTTACATATGGTGTATCATTTCATATTCTGATTACACTAAAAAATTTCTCTATTACAGACGAGTTTCCTTGTAAAAGGATATTATATTTGGAGGGACCACATAAAGATAATTGGGCTGAATTGGTGGTTGCTTTTCTTTCATTTATAATGTATATGTGTTCTTACTTTGTCCACTCCTTTTTGTCTCGTAAATGTTTTTTGTGTGTCACAAATGAGTCTGACTTGTCCTACTAGGTTGAGTCTGACTTGTCCTAACTTAATTCAACCAGCCATTCGATACCTAACCTCATATCTAAATGACTAATTTCTATTGGATTAGGTGTTGAGTTTTTACTTATGTGTTCAAAACTTTTCATTTCTCTCAAGTAATATAATAGTTTCGAACTCTTCCCTTACTCCTTAATAATAGTAACTTTTTCTTTTTTAAAAAGGACATGATAGAATGCATGTGAGGTAAGTTTTTTTGAGGTCGTGATTTAGAAAGGGAAAAATGTTGTGTGGTGCTATCTAACATTGGAAAGTTAAATCTTGTATTATGAGAAAAGTTTGGTCTATTTTCAATTGGTTTTGAAGTGCAACTTCAACTTTCTTCATGTAAGAGAAAGAAAAAAGAAACAAAGAGGCAATAATGAGTGATGGATTGCCCTGACATTCTTAGTCAACCAACTGCGTCTCAAGTTCAAACCCTTCTCTCTTCACTAGTGTAGATTAGTAGAGTTTTGTAATATATTTGAATATTTTTCTTTCTTGTGTTTTTTGGGAATCTACATTTAGATCATTTCGAATGTTTGGTTAACTTATTTTTTTATATGAATTTTCAATTACAGGTTGGTACTTGGTTGCTTGACTTCTAACCCTTTTGTTAGCTCATATGAGTAGTTGTGTGCGTGTTGTATTCTCTTTTGTTGTGATGGATTTTTGTTTGAGATTTTAGTTAGGATTCTTGTTTCTCACTAAGTCTACTTGCTTTGCTTTATATATAAATTAGTTGTCATTTGGGATTTGAATATTTAGGTCTCACTGTTTTTCAAGAATGGTCTCTTTGTGTAGGTCCACTAATATGGAAAACAAAGGTCCAACTAGGTTGGCCAACAAATAATCCATTTTTGTCTTTTGCAGGTCAATCATGGTATTGGTTATATCACCACCCATATTCCCAGGTGCTATTACAAATATATACCGGTAAAGTCGTTTAATAACTTAAATAGGTGTTAATATGTATACCTTTTGGTCAAGTGTACTGTAGAAGGGATATATCTTGTGTATCAACACTTTTTTTCTTGCTATAATGTTTTTAGTAAGTTATGCGTTTGAACAACATTTGGGTTACCTAACCGTTTTGTTTGAGTGAAACAGTTCTTGATATGTCTACTGGAATGGATTACAAAATTAAAAGTGGTGATGCAGCTGGAGCTTTAAAGATTGAACCTATTCAAAGGGCCAGTTTCCTCTATGTTGCCTATTATTGATGCTACCGATTTCGTAGCAGACAACTCCCATTCAATATTTTTAGTTATGATATTGTCTTTTTCAAGCTACAATTGGGATATATTGTAGGTTACTGTGGACATGTTAATGTAAAAACTACCCATATTTGAATTATAAGAATTTTTTTTCATTGAGTTTCATAGTATGTACTTGCCATTTACATAACTACATTAAGCTGAAATGCTAGTTTAATTCCTAAAATGATAAAATGTAAATGAATAAATGGATTAAAATATAATATAAACAATTTAAAGGAGCATGTGACGATATACCTATTCATCACATAATTTTAGGATTTGTGACGCTTATAACGTCATAAATTGAGTCAAGATTGGCATTTGGGCTTGAAAATATGTGAGGAATCGGGCGCCACGTATACTAAGAACAAGTGACGAATCACAAATTCGTCACATATACTATCGATGACTCCACATAGGTGACGAGCCTTGTGACAACCGAAATTCGTCACATATACTATTATATGACGAATTTGTAGTATTCAGTGACGCTTTGCCATCGTCACTGAAGCCCTGTTTTCTTATAGTGAATACATATACTTGTATTGAGAACAAAATAATAGTAAATTGAAAAATAAAAGTAGAAGAATATATAAATTACAAGTATTCAACAAGTTTAGAGGTTAAAAACACATTAATATAATCATATATTATTTTGGGCCCAAAATAAAGGCATATTATAATCATAAAATGCCTAGCCCCATCAAAACCCTATTTACTTTTGCATTCATTTCTCCTCTGGAGCCCAAAATGCTCCCTAGCCCCACCAAAACCCTATTTACTTTTGCATTCATTTCACCTCTTACCTTTGTCAGCCGTTTCTACAAAATCTGAAGAACCATAAATGGTCAGATACATCAAGAACCTAAAGAAAGCCGGCCCAGGTTAGCTCCAAATTCCACTACCTTCTCCGTTGATTGTTTAATTATTTTAATAAAGTCAGGGTTTTGTCTTAAATTTTTGTTTAGGGCTCAAAGAAAGGACGTGGATCTCCTTCCTCTTTGGGACCATCGATGCTGGCGAAGGTATGGCAACTGCCTAGTGGGCCGCCTAACACCGCCTAGACCGCCTAGCGGCTGCCTAGGCGCCTGCCTAAGCCATCACCGATTTTCTCTAACGTTTCGCTCCAAATCACCTCGGAAGCCCAACTCCTAGCGCTTAGGCTGCCTCTTAGGCCGCATTTTCGAACATTGGTTAGAATGTAACTTAATTAAAATAGATCAAACCATGGCTTTTGTTGAACACTGAAATAGAAAGGAACGAAGTTACCCGAAAAAATGTAAAAGCCTTGAGTGGTGAATGATTCTTGGGATGAGTCGCGGACTAAGTCGCTTTCTTTAAGACGTTTCGCGGCTCTGCCCAAAGTGTGCAAGCAGTTCACAAACACCACGTCGTCCCCAGGATAAAACAGCCAAGAACCTTCTTCTGATAAGATTCTTCCTTGCACATCGGAAGAACCTTCGAACTTACACCTTACCAATATATTGCTTTTTATAAATCAATATATATAAAACTTTTTCTTACTTCGTCTATGTTCTGCTCTTTTTCTAACCTATATAATCTATATATATATATATAAAGAAATAGACATTGGAGGGTTTAAAACCGTAAGAAATCATGGATGTTTATAGGATGCACGTTGGAGGGTGTGAAACCGTACAAAATCAAGGATATTTATGGGGATTTATGGGATGCAAAACTGTCTACAATCAAAGGATGATAACAAATTATGTTTTATATTTAATGTTTGTAATAAACTAAAATATAAATATTTAAAATATTTAAATAAAAACATAAATGCTCCAACAGCTTTGGTAGGTGAAAGCCACCAACATCCATATTTAATATAGGGACCATACTTATTGTAGTGCCTACATCATATAACCACCATAGGGTGGCTCAGTGGTTGGGTTCGAATTCTAGGTTTGTATTCTACACGGTACGTCTTGAGTTCAATTCTTAGCGCTTGTCAATATGGGTGGGTTCAAAAAACCGAAAACCGAAAAAAACCAAAAATCGAACCGAACCGAACCAAATTCTTTTGGTTCGGTTTCAGTTTCAGTGGTCTAGAAACCGAACCGAACCAAATTAATTAAATTAATATTTAAAAAAATAATAATTATCTGTTTTGGGTATTATTTTGTAAACCCAATTTATAAGCCCAAATATGCTAAAAGCCCAATGTGTTGCCAAATTTTAAACCAAAAATATTAAAAATAAAGCCTTTAGAAACTCTAAACCCAAACTTTAAGCCCAAAATATTGTTTCTTCACCCATATCCAGATTTAAAATTAAAAAAAAATAAAAAAACATGAAAACAAGAGTAAACTGTACCATTTGCATGCCACATTTCAAATATTATTTTGCATTGGATATGTATTTTTTTATGTATAGCAAACCTGCAGCAAATAACAATCATTAGGATGATAATAGGCATATATTCCTTTCCCATCTCATTGATCTCCTATGCAATATATAACCCACCCACCCACGGATAGTGCAAGGAAAACCATAAGCTTCTCAGAGAGAATTTATAAATCACAGGTTGATGAGTGTTCTCCGCTTGGATCGACGTCATGCCATGATGATGGTTTTTCTTGCATACACGGAATAAGAGCCTATTGTTCTAGGTAGTCATGAAAATAGCTTGATTTGATATTCATTTGTTCTAGTAGCTAGGTTTCAATAATATAGTTTATCACCCTATTTATCAAGTTTAATGTCTAAACGTTATTATGTTTTTGGGAATGATTTTAGGGCAGCTAAATAACATGCCAATATCTAGATTAAAAAAATAATTGGAAAAAACCGAACCAAACCGAAATCGAAACCGAAAAAAACCAAACTGAACCGATTTGAACTGAACCTAGCCCTACTTGTGAATCATACGATGGTGGTAAAAGGGAGACTAAAATTCCTCTTTGAGTTTTCCTGGCTACCAAAAAGGTGGATTACTGTGACGAAGCCAACTAGTCCCTTTTTTGAAAAAAAAAAATACACATGATTCATGTTAATATAATAAAATCAATATTTTGTTGATCTTGTATTTCCACACACTAATACACATGTTATATGTTATCAGTATTTTGTTGATCTTGTATTCTTGTTGAAATTTCATCTTCTAGAAAATTATGTTGGCATGTCATATTTTGTGACACTTAACCTAACTTTTTGATAAAGTTGCACATTTCGAGAAACGAAAACTATAATGAACAACTAGCATTTGCCTATTTTTTTAGAAAATGAGAAGGAGAGAGAAGGAGAGAGAGAGAGAGAGAGAGAGAGAGAGAGAGAGAGAGAGAGAGAGAGAACGTGGGGGAAGTGAGAGTTTTTTTTATTTTTTATTTTTTATTTTTAATATTGAAGGTATTTTAACATTACCTGTAGGTGAGACTTCAATAAAAATAGTAAAATTTAGAGTTGTGAAATTACATTATTGCCGATTATTTTTTTGTGTGATAGAAGACTAAGTAGTATTTTCACTTTCTTTTGGTTGACAAAGAGGGTTTCATTAATTAATAGAGATAAGAATGAAAAAATTTAAGGAAAAATTAGTATTCAGTTCTTAGTTTTTAATGTTCTTATATTAATTGAGACCTTAATAGTTTTTATATTTTGATCAAAGTCCCTAACATTAATGTATTAATAAATTACATGTCAGTTACATAAGTTTTAAAATAAAAATTAGTAATTGATTTAGGGTTTTAATACTCACATCCTTATTAAACTCCTAATTCATTTTCAATTCAAAAAATTTCCAAAATATAAAAACTAAAATAAGAATAAGTTTGTACCCATTAATGTTTTATAAAAAAAAATTCAAAATTTTAATTTTATATGTACCCATTTATATAATTCTTCTATTTTTCTAATCTTAAATGTACTTATTCTTAGATATACCAATTTGTTATCTATAAAATGTACTTTTTTTTAATATAAATGTAGACATCGAAATTTCGGTAAATAAATGTTGACCGATAAATCAAAGTGTCAACGCTCATGTATTACATAAATTTTACACGTAGCGTATGACTCAACGAAAATTGAAATGAGTTGGAAAAGTCATCAAACATGACACGTGTCAACACATGGCAGAAAAGACTTATTTCATCTGGAATATTATATTCAAAATTAGGCCTTGGAAAATTCTATAAATAGAAGGCTAATTCATTCATTTGGAACCAATTGATACTACACCTTGAAGCTCTGAAGCTCTGAAACTTCGAAGCTCTCAAGCATCTAGGTTCCCGAAGAATCAAGAAAGCCTTCTTCGTTCTTCGTTCATCATCCGTTCTTCCAAGATCAAGCCCCGACGGCCCTTGGATCAACAATCATCCATCTTCAAAGATCAAGCCCACGACCCCTTGAAGAAACTTCCAACAGTTCATCCAAGATCAAGCCCCAACGGCCTTTTGGATCAACAACGTTCAACAAATCCACACATCCAACCGTTCTTCAAGATCAAGCCCAAAAGCCCTTGAAGATCCGTTCATCACCGTTATTCAAGATCAAGCCTTAACGGCCATTGAAGAAACACTTATCCTCAAGATCAAGTTCCAACGGCTCCTTGAAGATCCGCTCAAATCCACCTTCAAAGATCAAGCCCACGGCCCCCTTGAAGAAACTTCCAACAGTTCATCCAAGATCAAGCCTCAACGGCCCTTGGATCAACGAAACATCCACAAATCAATACCTTACGGAGATCGAATCAGAGGATCAAATTTGAGAGAGATTGTAACCTAAAATCAAAAAATACAAATATTTGTTTGTGCACGTCGTTCTTGTCTCTTTCGTTTCAGGAATTTTCCGTGTTCACAAATTGGCACGCCCAGTGGGACAATCTCTGCCTCTCATCTCTTTCTCCGTTCAAGAAATTCAAGCGCGCTTCCAAAATTAATGACATCAAGAAAGGCTCAAATTGTTCCCGCAACCGGCGCAAAGAACAAAAGCGTCCTCGTCGCAACTGGTGTCACTTTGGGCATCACGACTCGAAGCATGGCAAGAGCTACTTCTGCCACCTCTTTCACCTCTGCATCAACTCTGCCAAGGGAACAAAAGCACCCAAGGCACGAGCCTTTGATCACCTTAGCCTCACTAAGGGCACCAAGGGGGGAAAGCCCAAGGAAATACTCCGAATCCATGCTCTCCGATGCCGATTCAAGCGACAGTTCAGCCATGCAAGTCATGACCATTGGAGCAACTTCAATCGATGAGCAGCTGGCTCAAATGAATGAAGCAATCGCAAGGCTAACCCGAACTGTGGAAGAAAAAGACTTGCAAATTGCAGCACTAGTCAACCGATTGGAGGCGCAAGACGGCGATAAACCCGACCCAGAGGATGATCCACTAAAGGGAGGAGCTGGCGGAGACGAAGAACCCCCGGTGAAGAAAATCGATGGGAAGCCGGAGCCAGACCAAGCAGCGGCACTCATGGGATCTCTTTCTATCCAGCAGCTGCAGGAGATGATCACCAACACCATCAAGGCACAGTACGAAGGGAGCTCACATACCTCATTGTTCTATTCGAAGCCCTATTCCAAGAAGATTGATGCCCTAAAGATGCCAAGGGGTTATCAACCACCAAAGTTCATGCAGTTTGATGGAAAAGGAAACCCAAAGCAGCACGTTGCACATTTCGTCGAAACTTGCAACAACGCGGGGACGGAGGGAGGCTACCTCGCCAAGCAATTTGTGCGCTCGCTGAAAGGAAATGCCTTTGAGTGGTACACAGACCTAGAGCCTGAGTCCATCAACAGCTGGGAGCAATTAGAACGAGAATTCCTCAACCGCTTCTACAGCACCCGCCGCATTGTGAGCATGCTAGAGCTAACGAGCACAAAGCAGTGGAAGGACGAGCCAGTCATTGACTACATCAACAGATGGCGCACTCTAAGCCTCGACTGTAAAGACAGGCTCTCGGAAACCTCTTCAATCGAGATGTGCATCCAAGGCATGCAATGGGGTTTGCAATACATCATTCAAGGCATTAAACCACGGACTTTCGAGGAATTGGCCACTCGCGCCCATGACATGGAGTTGAGCATCGCCCATCATGGGAAGAAGGAACCGATCGCCGACTACAAAAACGACAAAGTTCTTGGGCCAAAGGTGGAGAAGGCTACGTGGAAACCCACCAAGGAAGCAATGACGGTCAACACAGCTCCCGTCAAAATCCCCACACGAGGCAAGGCGATTCAAGCCGAAGGCTTTCGTGATCAAGAGATGCGTAGACACACTTTGAAGGAGCTTGAGGAGAAAACTTATCCATTCCCCGACTCTGATGTGGTTGCCATGTTAGAAGACTTGCTGGAAAAGAAGGTGATTGGCTTGCCTGAGTGCAGACGGCCAGAAGAGATGAATCGCACTGACAGTTCAAGGTACTGTAAATTCCACCGCTTCATCAGTCATCCGACAGAAAAATGTTTCGTGCTGAAAGATCTCATCATGAAGCTGGCTCAGAAAGGAATCATCGAGCTAGATCTTGACGATGTGGTGAACACAAACTATACCACCATCACTTCTGGCTCTTCCGACTCGAAGTTTTCACCTCAACCGCTGGGGGCATCCTCCAAGACAAGCAAAATTGAAGGATGGACTCAAGTCACTCCTAAGAAATTGCACAAGAAGCATACGTCTCCTCCACAAGTCCGCCAATCGGAAAGGGGGTAAAACAACTCTTGTCAACCTTCAAAGCAACATGAACGTGTTGAAGATGATGAAATTGCGACACAAAGATCGTCCGTTGCCATCAGGATGCGCGACTTCTTACCCAGAAGACGAAGGCAAATGCTGCTGGAACAAACCCACAAACCTCTGATGATCAAGTAAAATCTGACCATCAGATTCTTGCATCTGGTCAATCTTCCTCTTCATGTTTGTCGCATAGATATGTGCGAGCTTATGCAACTGTTTATTCTCCTGCTTGAGCCCTCTAATCTCCTGTTTGAGACTCATCACTTCCGCCACCAATGATTCAACTTGACGGGTTCGAGCAAATAGGCGTTGGGCCATATTAGACACAGAACCTGCACACTGCACACTGAGAGCCAGAGAATCCTTAACAGCTAACTCATCAGACCGTTTGGAAAGTAGTCTGTTATCTCTAGGAGTGACAAGGTTTCGGGCCACCACCGCAGCGGTCATATCATTCTTCACCATCGAATCCCCAACGGTAAGAGGACCAGTAGGGGATATGAAGGATGGGCGCCATATGTCGTCTGGAGAAGGCGGGACTACCTTTTCACCAAAGTTCAAATCAAAACGATGGTCGGAAGGCCCAGACATTTTCAAAGGTGTTGAAGAAAGAAGAGGTCGGACAAATTAAGATCTTAGAAGTGCAAGAGGGGAGTTTCTACAAGCAAAAATTCAAGTGTGCTTTGAAACGAACTGCGTGCCTCTATAAAAAAATCAGCACTCGACGGGATTTCAGAGATCGAAAAGGTGAGCTCAGAGTTCGAAAATGCCGATTCAAAAATCGAAGAGGCAAGCTCAGAAATCGGAGAAGCATCTTGCTTTTCCAGACGCGTTAGCACCCGTCACGCGCAAACTCAGCTTTGCGGAAATCACGGGCAATTTGTCGAAGCGCCGATCCCAGATATCGAAGAGGTGCCAGTCTTTTTCAGCCTCGTCAACACCTATCACACGCACACTCAGCTTGATGAAAATTACGGACAATTTGTCAAAAATTTCTGATAAAGAAGAAAGCACGTGAAGCCATACTGATCAATCACGCATTGGTTACCGACACGAGTAAAAGAATAGTACCTCTACAGGTACTAACGAATTTCCTATAATTGTCCACCTTCACCCTCCATAGCGAGGCAGACATACATAACCTTTCTTCATCTCCGAGAATGCCTTCCCAACGAAGCCTCTCGGGTCACTCAGTGTTCCTTATTCCTTGGGGTACCTCTGCAAGCCAATGACTCCAAAGCAAAAGTATCTCATATCACTAGGGTAGAAAGCAAGAGTATCTCATATCATGCGTTCTCCCTGTCATTTCCTTTGTCCTTGTTCTTACCTACAAAGACAAGGATAAAGAAAACAATATGCCGGAACTTCCACTCAAACTCGGGTAAGGAACCGACTGCTTGGAACCCTTCCCTGATTGCCTACCTAGCACTGCTCTCGAGTACTCGTCTCCCACTGCTGCTGTACTTCCAAAGAAGCTGCCACATCTGCCTGAAGAACATATAAAGGCAAGTGAAAATAATACCTTGCAGCATGTAGAGACAACGTGCAGAAGAAACAAGCAGAGAAGAATGCGGTCTGCACAGTCAACTCAGCAGAAGGAGTCCGAACTGAGGAACTCAAGAAGCTGCCACATCTGCCTGAAGAAACAAGCAGAGAAGAATGCAGCATGCACAGTCAACTCAGCAGAAGGAGTCTGAGATGAAGAACTCGAGAAGATGCCGCATCTGCCTGAGGAACAGTTAAAGGAAATGAAAATGATACCTTGAAGCATATGGAGACAAGTGCAACAAAGCACGTGCTGAGTCATCCGCTACTTCTTCAAAATCAAAAGTATCTCATATCATCAGGGTTGCAATCATTCTGGATGGTGAACTCGTTTTGACCCTCAAATTCTTGGGTCGACTTACTAGGTGTTGTGAGATGTACGTGTCGATTCACCACCCTTGAATCAAATCCTTAAAGATCAAGTCACCAACTGGAAGAAGAGCCCATCAATCTTGAAGATCATACCGTTGACCAAACTGCTCAGGTGTGAATTAGAAAGATTGAACAAAGCAACAAGTCGTCACCTTCACCTCGTGCCTGCTTGCCATGTGTTCGAGTCAACCTTCAAGAATCAAGCCTCAAAGGCCCTTGAAGAAGTTTCCAGCCAAATTCAAGATCAAGCCTCGACGGCCCTTGAGGAAATCACAAGTCCGATTCAAGATTAAGTGTCTATCACCTTTGAATCAAAACCCAGTTCAAGACCAAAGCTGTGGAAAGTCAACAAGCACAACATAATATGTGCCACTTCATCCACTACCAAAGCCAAAGATCATCTACCACATGAAGCTCATTGTGGTCCAATTTCAACCTTCAAGATCAAGCCTTGACGGCCCGTGAAGAAATTTCAAATAAAAGTTCAAGAACAAGCCTCAACGGCCCTTGAAGAAATTTCAAACGAAAGTTCAAGAACAAGCCTCAACGGCCCTTGAAGAAATTTCAAGCCCAAGTCAAGATCAAGCCTCAACGACCCTTGAAGAAATCTCCAGCCCAATTCAAGATCAAGCCTCGACGGCACTTGGATCGACATCTACAGTAAGGGACTTCAAAACGCATCTCCTACACGTGACAAGCACATGTATACGACGTGCCTTGAAGTGGGGGCATTTGTAGACATCGAAATTTCGGTAAATAAATGTTGACCGATAAATCAAAGTGTCAACGCTCATGTATTACATAAATTGTACACGTAGCGTATGACTCAACGAAAATTGAAATGAGTTGGAAAAGTCATCAAACAGGACACATGTCAACACATGGCAGAAACGACTTATTTCATCTGGAATATTATATTCAAAATTAGGCCTTGAAAAATTCTATAAATAGAAGGCTAATTCATTCATTTGGAACCAATTGATACTACACCTTGAAGCTCTGAAGCTCTGAAACTCCGAAGCTCTCAAGCATCTAGGTTCCCGAATAATCAAGAAAGCCTTCTTCGTTCTTCGTTCATCATCCGTTCTTCCAAGATCAAGCCCCGACGGCCCTTGGATCAACAATCATCCACCTTCAAAGATCAAGCCCACGACCCCTTGAAGAAACTTCCAACAGTTCATCCAAGATCAAGCCCCAACGGCCCTTTGGATCAACAACGTTCAACAAATCCACACATCCAACCGTTCTTCAAGATCAAGCCCAAAAGCCCTTGAAGATCCGTTCATCACCGTTATTCAAGATCAAGCCTTAACGGCCCTTGAAGAAACACTTATCCTCAAGATCAAGCTCCAACGGCTCCTTGAAGATCCGCTCAAATCCACCTTCAAAGATCAAGCCCACGGCCCCCTTGAAGAAACTTCCAACAGTTCATCCAAGATCAAGCCTCAACGGCCCTTGGATCAACGAAACATCCACAAATCAATACCTTACGGAGATCGAATCAGAGGATCAAATTTGAGAGAGATTGTAACCCAAAATAAAAAAATACAAATATTTGTTTGTGCATGTCGTTCTTGTCTCTTTCGTTTCAGGAATTTTCCGTGTTCACAATAAAATCTACCTATTTTTTTTATATATATAATTCATTCAATCTTTTTTCTAATTCATTTTTTAAATTTATGTGGGTACATTCTATTTCTTTGATTTGAGAATGAATTCATGTCAAGTTTAATAGAAGAAATTTAATATGTACCCATGTTTTGGAGCAATAATTTTTTTGTTAGTTTTAATGAACGTACCCATGTATGTATGTGTATGTATGTATGTACACACACAAAATATATTGGAGAGTATAATTTATCTTTAATATTTTTTTATCCCATAAATTATAGGTTTTATTTAAAATCTCATTAATATAAATAACTACAAATTTCATTTTTAATTTAAAAATAAAATAACCTACATAGAAATACATTATTACATTAATGTCAGGGACTTCGATCAAAAACGGAAAATCACAAAAGTTTCAGTAAAAAAACATTGATAATTAGGGACCGCATCCAAAGTCTCCCAAAATTTAATGACCGAGGCAATAGCGGATTCAAAATTTAAACTTTGGCTCTTTTAATTTAAAAACCTAAATTTTGAAAATAAAAATTTTAGCGCGCGAACAAATTTCAGTTGATTCATGGAGACATTTCATCGAACACTTAGTGAGCTTGTTGTCGTCAGATGAACTATATTATGAATATGTTAACAGATATTGACATTTGCTGAAGCTATATGACAAGTGCTATGGATAGCATTTGTAGAATATTATTGACGCAACCTACCGAGTACTATCAAGATATGCTTAGAGGGGATTACATCAAATACTGATCCCAATGTGCATCTGCCCTTGAACTAACATGGTCATTTTATTTTGGATGGAAAATTAAATAGAAATTGGATGTCAAAGATCTTCGGCCAACTTTGTATAACTTGTATCAAAAGCACTGTCAAATATACTTTACAAGAAAATGAACATAAATCAAATAATCCATATCATTAACAATACAAGACCCACACATTAAACTATTAGAAATATCATATAGCACACAACTAAAGCAACTGTATCAGACAACTCTTGCATTTATAATTTGTTTTAGGTTACAAGACTATATTTCGTCTACTTAAGCCTCAACGATGACCTTCCCGGTTGCATGTCCATCCATACTCTTAGCCCATGCATCTTCAGCCTTGCTCAGAGGATGCGTCGAGTCGATTACCGTCTTGAGCTTTCCTTCCTTCACCAACTTAACAAGATACTCAAGGTTCTCAGCCTTGACATCAGCAAACAGCGGCACCAGCCGCTTCTTCGAGAAGGAGAGTTTCTTCAGAGCAAAAGTAAGAAAGGCACTTGGACCGGGAGTGATTGCTATGACCTTCCCGTTGGAACTCAAATTAGGCTCAAAAGTTGACCAGGGAACACCGGTACTGGTTGTGCAGTGGACCACGGCATCATATTTCCGACCAGATGGGCTCTTCAGAGCTGCTCCTTCTGGGGTCTTGTAGTCAAGAACCTCATCTGCCCCTAAGCTCTTGACAAATTCAACGTTACGAGCTCCACAAGTGGCCGTAACATGAGCATTACCGAGCTTGGCTAATTGGACTGCATACTGACCCACACCGCCAGAGGCAGCAGTAATCAATATGTTCTTTTGCTGGCCACTTCCGTCAAGCTTGACCCGAGCAGCTTGCGTGAGACATTGGTGAGCTGTGACGCCAGCAATAGGTAAGCCTGCAGCTTCAGCTGCTGAAACTTCTGGTGGCCTGGCCGCTGTCATGTTCTCATTAGCTGTGGCGTACTCAGCCAGTCCGCCTCCAATCTATCCATATGTAAGATGACAACAGAAAATTGAGGCATAGATATAACAAACGAGATCTAAATGCTAAACTTCTTATATGCACAATGAGCTATTCAAAAAGGGGAAAAAGTAACCAAAGGATTAAGATGAACACTCACAGCAGCGGTCAGATATGCCACAACTTTGTCGCCCGGTTTGAACTTTTGGACGCCCTCTCCAACTTTTACAACCTCTCCAGCAACATCAGTAACTATTTTCAATGATATCATTACACGATGTCAACAAACCAACCTACCAGCCTAAGACTCTCAGACATGAATGTTAGGACTCTATTGAATTGTCACTGAGCATAATAAGGACTATCATACGTGGAATTAATTAATTAAAGTCAAAACCATTTAAAGGATAAAATCCCTTATTTGTAGGACACTAAATGCGTGCTTCAGTTGTGGTTTAACAACTGACAAACGTGGAGATTTTTTAGGCTTTGACGATCCCACGATAGTTGGGATGCAGTTGGGTTCATAAGCCTATACAGGAGGTGTCCCTGCTCACGGGAAGATTACATCAAAAACAAGATCTAGAACTATCGCTAGGGTTTTGATATCAGGTTCCTCAGTGAGTAGAAGACTCTCTGTGTTGCTGTTTTGTTGCTTGTATCATGACGTCCTCAGGTATGATCATACTCAGACTCCTCAAATATATATATGTATATGTGAATGTTAATTGTGATCCTTGGCAAAGACTAATCAGTTGTAGGTCTAACATTTGGTATCAGAGCAAGGTTAGTCTACTTGGATTCAAAACTGTTTTTTAGTTTAAACATGTCACATATAATCCTCAGTTGAAGAATTTTAAGGGAGCAAGACTTTGCACCGATGCACAACTGCATAGAAGATCACATCAAAATGGGATTTTGTCAAGCATTGTTGCATGAATTAGGTCGCAGGACATTGTAATTCATTTATCATAACATACATACTGCTCTCTTCAAAAAGGGAATATATGAATGGTTCGATTAAGTGAATTAGGGCATAGTGGTTATTTTGATATTAAATTGATCTAATTCTTGTCCAAAGACCTGAGTTATGAAGGTGTTTAATATTAAATTAAGTAGCTATGTCAATGAAACTTGTAGTAAAGTGTTTCTTGCCCAAAGGTGTTACCTTGTACTACATGCAATTTTCATTGTTTGTTTCACTAACAAATTAATGACGTCCTCAGTGAATCCCATGTCCCTGAATTTTTCCTCTATCGAGCCGCTCAATGGAGGAAATTACAAAAAATGGAGACAAGATGTTGAGATTATTTTAGGACTGATGGACTACGATTTGGCACTTAGAGAAGATGAGCCAGCACCAGTGGATGTAACTAGCACAGCTGCTCAAAGGTTGAAATTTGAAAAATGGGAAAAAGCTAATCGCATGGCATTTCTTGTGATAAAAAGATCAATTGGGGAAGCTGTGAGAGGGGGACTACCTGCCAGTGACAAAGCAAAGAATTTCCTTGAAGGCATTGAGGCAAAGTTCAAGGTCTCTGAGAAAGGAGAGATAGGAAACCTCATGACAACCCTGACTACTTTGAAATTTGATGAAAGTCACACAGTTAGGGAGCACATACTGAAAATGGTGGAGCCAGCGGCAAAGCTCAGTGATCTTGAAGTGCCTATTGATGACTCTTTTGTGGTTCATATGGCTCTTAACTCTCTCCCTGAGAGTTATGAGCAGTTGAAGACATCCTACAATGCTCAGAAAGAAAAATGGAGTTTGAATGATTTGATTTCAATCTGTGTCCAAGAGGAGGCAAGGATGAAACAAGGAAAACAAGAGGTTGTCAATATGGTGAGCACAGACAAAGGAAAGAAGCACGATGTGTTTTCTGGTAAGCCAAGCAAACCCTTTAACTTTTCTCACTCTGCTGGAAATAATACTCTCTCCTCAAAGGGACCTCAAGGTTTTAGGGTGGATATGGAAAAGGTTAAGTCTTATTTTTGCAAGGAATATGGTCATTTCAAAAGGGACTGTCCAAATACTTTCGAAATGAAAGACATGGGTGATGCTACTTTCGTGCTTGGAATAGAAATAATTAGGGATAGGAAAAGATGCTTACTAGGGCTCTCGCAGAAATCTTATATAAAAAAGGTCCTGAAAAGATTCAATATGGAGAGTTGTGCAAAAGGTGAAGCCCCAATGAGCAAAGGAGACAAGTTTAACAAATCTCAATGTCCTCAGAATGATATTGAAAAGCAAAACATGTCCAACAGACCCTATGCTTCACTTGTTGGAAGTTTAATGTATGCACAAGTTTGCACGAGGCCGGATTTGGCTTTTGCAGTTAGTGTGCTTGGGAGATTCCAAGCAAACCCAGGGGAATATCATTGGATTGCTGCCAAGAAGGTTGTTCGATACTTGCAAAGGACCAAATCCTACATGTTAGTATATGGTAGGATTGAAAGGTTGGAAGTGATTGGTCATTGTGACTCAAACTTTGCGGGATGTGAGGATGATCGAAGATCAACGAGTGGGTATGTTTTTCTAATGGCTGGAGGTGCTATTTCTTGGAGAAGTGCAAAGCAGAAAACTTTGGCTACTTCAACAATGCAGGCAGAATATATTTCATGTTTTGAAGCAACCCAACAAGCCATGATGTTGAAGAATCTTATTTCAGAAATGAGGATAGTTGACACAATTGCGAAGCCACTTGTAATATATTGTGACAATAAAGCTGCTGTGTTCTTCTCTAAAAACAACAAGAAATCTTATGCAGCTCGATTAATGGATGTCAAGTATCAATCAGTCAAGGAGAAGGTGAAGGCAGGAATGGTGTCTATAGAACACATTGACACTACTTTAATGTTGGCTGATCCCCTTACAAAACCGTTGGCAGTGGGAGTTTTCAAGAATCATGTGGCAAACATGGGCGTGGTTGAATCCTTTGATTCAGCTACTGTATGGAAGTAAGGGTTATCTTTCATTTGATTTCATCTTTTGTTAAAATAAAGCTTGAATTCATGTACTCTTGAATTTTACCCTGTTAATGGTTGAGGTTTTATTTCAGCTATTGTATATATGTACAAATATATGTATGCAATATATTGAAATGTTGTGGACTGACGAAAGATTCGGACTAAATGTGCTTGGTATTATAAGCATTCCATTGGAGCTAAACAAAAGCTTGACAATGGTGGACTGCTCTGATCAGTGGGAGCATGGAAACAAAGTTTTGAATTTGTTTCGGTAATTATATCATGCATAAGTTATTTTGGGTGATGTGATCTTAGGGTGCTTGTACGAGTTGATGTATAAGATTTTCTAAGGTTCATTTCTTTGAAATAATTTATGGCAGATATGCAAAGGGATTAATGGTTGTGTTGACAAAAGTGATCACTAAGGGATTAATGCGTTGATAAAGGATATGATCAGTGATAATTCAAGTGGGAGAATGTTAGGACTCTATTGAATTGTCACTGAGCATAATAAGGACTATCATACGTGGAATTAATTAATTAAAGTCAAAACCATTTAAAGGATACAACAACAACAACAACAAAGCCTTTTCCCACTAAGTGGGGTCGGCTATATGAATCCTAGAACGCCATTGCGCTCGGTTTTGTGTCATGTCCTCCGTTAGATCCAAGTACTCTAAGTCTTTTCTTAGAGTCTCTTCCAAAGTTTTCCTAGGTCTTCCTCTACCCCTTCGGCCCTGAACCTCTGTCCCGTAGTCACATCTTCGAACCGGAGCGTCAGTCGGCCTTCTTTGCACATGTCCAAATCACCGGAGCCGATTTTCTCTCATCTTTCCTACAATTTCGGCTACTCCTACTTTACCTCGGATATCCTCATTCCCAATCTTATCCTTTCTCGTGTGCCCACACATCCCACGAAGCATCCTCATCTCCGCTACACCCATTTTGTGTACGTGTTGATGCTTCACCACCCAACATTCTGTGCCATACAACATCGTTGGCCTTATTGCCGTCCTATAAAATTTTCCCTTGAGCTTCAGTGGCCTACGACGGTCACACAACACGCCGGATGCACTCTTTCCATCCAGCTCGTATTCTATGGTTGAGATCTCCATCTAATTCTCCGTTCTCTTGCAAGATAGATCCTAGGTAGCGAAAACGGTCGCTTTTTGTGATCTTCGCTAGATTGCTCCGGTCATTAGTGTGGATAAGTATATAAATGGATAGAGATAGGAAAGCAAACACAAGATGTACGTGGTTCACCCAGATTGGCTACGTCCACGGAATAGAAGAGTTCTCATTAATTGTGAAGGGTTTACACAAGTACATAGGTTCAAGCTCTCCTTTAGTGAGTACAAGTGAATGATTTAGTACAAATGACATTAGGAAATATTGTGGGAGAATGATCTCGTAATCACGAAACTTCTAAGTATCGGAGTGTGGTGTCGTCTTGACTTGCCTTATCTGTCTCATAGGTAGATGTGGCATCTTCTCTGGAAGTACTCTTCCTCCATCAGGGGTGGTATCTTTAACTGGTGGAGATGCACAAGGTAATGTATCAATTTCACTTGAAGCTTACTTGTAGTTTCAGGCTTGGTCAAGCGCGATACAAACCATGTAGTAGGAGTCTCCCAAGTCGCCGAGCTAGGGGGTCTGCTGAAAGAGGTGACAGACAAGGTAAGCAATCAGAGCTCCGACTGATTGTTCACCTTCTCCCCATCTTGCAGCAGCATGAAGGATAAAGAGAAGAAAAATGAGAAGAGATGATATGAGATACTTTTGCTTTTGAAGAAGTAACTTTCCACAGGCTTATTCTTGAACTGAGCTGGAGGGTTTTCTGGTTTCCTCCAGAGTATAAGGCCGACTGAAGAATTTGAGGGTCAAAACAAGTCCATCAAATCTAGAGTACGTTCCACCCTGCTGATATGGGATACTTTTGCTTTTGACAGAGTAATGGATGTATCGGCACGTGTGCTGTTACGCTTGTCTCCACATGCTTCCTTGTATCCTTCACACTTGCCCTATCTGTTCCTCAAGCAGATGCGGAATCTTCCCTGGAAACATAAGATGTTGAAGATGAGTACTCGAGAGCAATGCCAGGTAAGTAATCAGGTAAGGGGTTCCAGGCAGTCACTTCCTGGCTGGAAGCTTGATTCCAAGTGCTGACTGATTGCTCTCTTTCTCCTTGTCTTGCAGGTAAAAACAAGGCCAAAAGAAAAGACAGGGAAAAAGCATGATATGGGATACTCTTGCTTTTAACCCTGATGATATGAGATATTCTTGCTCTAGTATAGCTTGTTTGCAGAGGTATTATCGGGGGGGGAAAGAAAGCTGAATATTTCGAAAGGCTTCGTTGGGAGTGCCCTCTCAGATATGATGAAGGGTTGAGCATTTTTGCAGGTCTGCCTGTCCGTTGGGGATGGAGGTCGACATATATAGGAGTCTCCCTAACAACAAGTAGTAATGCTATTCCTTTACCCTGCTTGGTCATAGCACGGTAGTGGGAGCTGCCAGTTTCACATGTTTTAACTCTGTCAGAGCACTTTGAAAAAGTGGTCTGTGGTATCTGGCTCTCGAGATTCGGAGAACGATGCCTCTTCGATTTTTGAGAAAGCAATCATGATGGGGGTCTGACTGTCGAGATTCGGAGAGCAGTGTCTCTTCGATTTTTGAGGAAGTAATCATGTTGGGAGTCTGGCTCTCAAGATTCGGAGGGCGGTGCCTCTTCGATTTTGGAGCAAGCAATCTTGTTGGGAGTGTTGTCTCGAATGTGAGTAAAGGTTGGACATGTTTGCTAGTCTACCTTGCCACGAAGCACAAAGGTTGACACACAGGGACTTTCCAATTATCCAGCAATGGTACTGTTCCTTTACCCTCTCTTCGATTTTGAGAAAGTAGTCATGTTGGGAGTCTGGCTTTCGAGATTCGGAGGACGGTGCCTCTTCGATTTTGGAGCAAGCAATCTTGTTGGGAGTGTTTTCTCGAATGTGAGTAAAGGTTGGGCATGTTTGCTAGTCTACCTTGCCACGAAGCACAGAGGTTGACACACAGGGACTTTCCAATTATCCGTACTGTTCCTTTACCCTTGTGGGTAATAATATGGTAGCTAGACCTTCAAAATTTATGTGTCTAAACTTTGTTAGTGCTGTTTCTTTGCTATTCTTTTACCTTTCTTGGTCAGAGCGATGTAGTGGGAGCTGCAAGCTTCACGTGCTCAACTTTGGCAGAGAACTTTGGCAAAGTTATCTATGGTACCCATGAGTTATTGTTGCGTGTGGGAAGTGGGTGATTGAACAGTAAGATTCATGTGCTTTCTACTTCACCAGAAGTCTTCGACAAAATGCCCATAATTTCTGCAAAGCTGAGTGTGCGTGTGACAGGTGCTGACAAGGCTAGAAAAGTAGGTGCCTCTTCGATTTCTGAGATCGGCCCTCGTGGTCTCTGAGCAGCCCAGCTTTTGAGAAAGCGAGCGCCTCTTCAATTGATTCGGAGAACGATGCCTCATCGATTTTTGAGAAAGCAATCATGCTGGGGGTCTGGCTCTCGAGATTCGGGGAGCAGTGTCTCTTCGATTTTTGAGAAAGTAATCATGTTGGGAGAGTGGCTCTCGAGATTTGGAGGGCGGTGCCTCTTCGATTTTGGAGCAAGCAATCTTGTTGGGAGTGTTTTCTCGAATGTGAGTAAAGTTTGGGCATGTTTGCTAATCTACCTTGCCACGAAGCACAGAGGTTGACACACAGGGACTTTCCAATTATCCAACAGTGGTACTGTTCCTTTACCCTTGTGGGTAATAATATGGTAGCTAGACCTTCAAAATTTATGGGTCTAAACTTTGTTAGTGCTGTTTCTTTGCTATTCTTTTACCCTTCTTGGTCAGAGCGGTGTAGTGGGAGCTGCAAGCTTCACGTGCTCAACTTTGGCAGAGAACTTTGGCAAAGTTATCTGTGGTACCCATGAGCTATTGTTGCGTGTGGGACTACTTCCCCAGAAGTCTTTGACAGAATGCCCATAATTTCCGCAAAGCTGAGTGTGCGTGTGACAGGTGCTGACAAGGCTGGAAAAGTAGATGCCTCTTCGATTTCTGAGATCGGCCCTCGTGGTCTCTGGGGAGCCCAGCTTTTGAGAAAGCGAGCGCCTCTTCGATTTCTGAGATCGGCCTTCGTGGTATTTGAGCAGCCCAACTTTTGAGAAAGCAAACGCCTCTTCGATTTCTGAGATCAACCCTCGTGATCTCTAAGCAGCCCAACTTTTGAGAAAGCAAACGCCTCTTCGATTTCTGAGCAGGCGCCTCTTCGATTTCTGAAGCTCCGTCGAGTGCAGATTTTTATAGGGGCTGGCATTAAGTTCCAAAGCACACTTGAATCTCCACCAGTAGAAGCTTCATTCTTGCACTTCTAAGATCTTGATTTGTCCGACCTCTTCTCTCTTCAACACCTTTGAAAATGTCTGGCCCCTCCGACCGTCGTTTTGACTTGAACCTTGTTGAAGAGGCAGCCCCGCCTTCTCCAGACAACATATGGCGCCCATCCTTCGTCTCCCCAACTGGTCCTCTTACCGTTGGGGATTCCGTGATGAAGAATGATATGACCGCTGCGGTGGTGGCCAGGAACCTTCTCACTCCCAAAGATAACAGACTACTTTCCAAACGGTCTGATGAGTTAGCTGTTAAGGATTCGCTGGCTCTCAGTGTTCAGTGTGCAGGTTCTGTGTCTAATATGGCCCAACGCCTATTTGCTCGAACCCGCCAAGTTGAATCATTGGCGGCTGAAGTGATGAGTCTCAAACAGGAGATTAGAGGGCTCAAGCATGAGAATAAACAGTTGCACCGGCTCGCACATGACTATGCTACAAACATGAAGAGGAAGCTTGACCAGATGAAGGAAACTGATGGTCAGGTTTTACTTGATCATCAGAGATTTGTGGGTTTGTTCCAAAGGCATTTATTGCCTTCGTCTTCTGGGGCTGTACCGCGTAATGAAGCTCCAAATGATCAACCTCTGATGCCTCCTCCTTCTAGGGTTCTGTCCAGTACTGAGGCTCCAAATGATCCCCCTCCGGTGCCTTCTCTTTCTGGGGCTCTACCGACTGCTGAGACTTCTCCTAAGCAACCTTTGTGAAGGCTCCCTCTTGTGTGTTTATTTTGACTCATGTATATGTACATATTTGTAGCTTATCGGGGATATCAATAAATAAGCTTTCCTTCATTTCAACGTATTGTGTTAAATACACCAAAGCCTTCTTCGCTAAGTTCTTTGAATTTTCTTTTGTTGAAGCTTGTATGTTGAAGCTTTCTGAGTGGAGCATGTAGGTTAGGGTAGTGTTCCCTTAATTTCCCGAGTGAGGAAAACTTCTCGGTTGGAGACTTGGAAAGTCCAAGTCACTGAGTGGGATCGGCTATATGAATCTTAGAACGCCATTGTGCTCGATCCTGTGTCATGTCCTTCGTTAGATCCAAGTACTCTAAGTCTTTTCTTAGAGTCTCTTCCAAAGTTTTCCTAGGTCTTCCTCTACCCCTTCGGCCCTGAACCTCTGTCCCATAGTCACATCTTCTAATCGGAGCGTCAGTAGGCCTTCTTTGCACATGTCCAAACCACCGTAACCGATTTTCTCTCATCTTTCCTTCAATTTCGGCTACTCCTACTTTACCCCGGATATCCTCATTCCTAATCTTATCCTTTCTCGTGTGCTCACACATCCAACGAAGCATCCTCATCTCCGCTACACCCATTTTGTGTACGTGTTGATGTTTCACCGCCCAACATTCTGTGCCATACAGCATCGCCGGCCTTATTGCCGTCTTATAAAATTTTCCCTTGAGCTTCAGTGGCATACGGCGGTCACACAACACGCCGGATGCACTCTTCCACTTCATCCATCCAGTTTGTATTCTATGGTTGAGATCTCCATCTAATTCTCCGTTCTTTTGCAAGATAGATCCTAGGTAACGAAAACGGTCGCTCTTTGGTATTTCTTGATCTCCGATCCTCACCCCTAACTCGTTTTGGCCTCCATTTGCACTGAACTTGCACTCCATATATTCTGTCTTTGATCGGCTTAGGCGAAGACCTTTAGATTCCAACACTTCTCTCCAAAGGTTAAGCTTTGCATTTACCCCTTCCTGAGTTTCATCTATCAACACTATATCGTCTGCGAAAAGCATACACCAAGGAATATCATCTTGAATATGTCCTGTTAACTCATCCATTACCAACGCAAAAAGGTAAGGACTTAAGGATGAGCCTTGATGTAATCCTACAGTTATGGGAAAGCTTTCGGTTTGTCCTTCATGAGTTCTTACGGCAGTCTTTGCTCCTTCATACATATCCTTTATAGCTTGGATATATGCTACTCGTACTCCTTTCTTCTCTAAAATCCTCCAAAGAATGTCTCTTGGGACCCTATCATACGCTTTTTCCAAATCTATAAAGACCATGTGTAAATCCTTTTTCCCATCTCTATATCTTTCCATCAATCTTCGTAAGAGATAGATTGCCTCCATGGTTGAGCGCCCTGGCATGAACCCGAATTGGTTGTCCGAAACATGTGTCTCTTGCCTCAATCTATGCTCAATGACTCTCTCCCAGAGCTTCATTGTATGGCTCATTAGCTTAATACCCCTATAGTTCATGCAATTTTGTACGTCGCCCTTATTCTTGTAAATAGGCACCAAAGTGCTCGTTCGCCACTCATTTGGCATCTTCTTCGTTTTCAAAATCCTATTGAAAAGGTCAGTGAGCCATGTTATACCTGTCTCTCCCAAAAGTTTCCACACTTCGATTGGTATATCGTCTGGGCCTATTGCTTTTTTATGCTTCATCTTCTTCAAAGCTACAACCACTTCTTCCTTCCGGATTCGACGATAAAAAGAGTAGTTTCTACACTCTTCTGAGTTACTCAACTCCCCTAAAGAAGCACTCAATTCATGTCCTTCATTGAAAAGATTATGAAAATAACCTCTCCATCTGTCTTTAACCGCGTTCTCTGTAGCAAGAACCTTTCCATCCTCATCCTTGATGCACCTCACTTGGTTTAGGTCCCTTGTCTTCTTTTCCCTTGCTCTAGATAGTTTATAGATATCCAACTCTCATTCTTTGGTATCTAGTCGTTTATACATATCGTCGTAAGCCGCTAACTTAGCTTCTCTGACAGCTTTCTTCGCCTCTTGCTTCGCTTTTCTATACCTTTCACCATTTTCATCGGTCCTCTCCTTGTATAAGGCTTTACAACATTCCTTCTTAGCCTTCACCTTTGTTTGTACCTCCTCATTCCACCACCAAGATTCCTTTTGGTGTGGGGCAAAGCCCTTGGACTCTCCTAATACCTCTTTTGCTACTTTTCGGATACAACTAGCCATGGAATCCCACATTTGGCTAGCTTCCCCCTCTCTATCCCACACACATTGGGTGATTACCTTCTCTTTGAAAATGGCTTGTTTTTCTTCTCTTAGATTCCACCATCTAGTCCTTGGGCACTTCCAAGTCTTGTTCTTTTGTCTTACTCTTTTGATATGTACATCCATCACCAACAAGCGATGTTGATTAGCCACGCTCTCTCCTGGTATAACTTTGCAATCCTTACAAGTTATACGATCCCCTTTCCTCATTAGAAGAAAATCTATTTGTGTTTTTGACGACCCACTCTTGTAGGTGATCACATGTTCTTCTCTCTTCTTAAAGAAGGTGTTGGCTAAGAAGAGATCATATGCCATTGCAAAATCCAAGATAGCTTCCCCATCCTCGTTTCTCTCCCCAAAACCATGGCCACCATGAAAACCTCCATAGTTGCCTGTCTCCCTGCCCACGTGTCCATTTAAATCTCCTCCTATAAATAACTTCTCCGTCTGAGCAATTCCTTGCACCAAGTCTCCAAGATCTTCCCAAAATTTCTCCTTCGAACTCGTATCCAACCCTACTTGAGGTGCGTACGCACTAATCACATTGATAAGTTCTTGTCCTATTACAATCTTGATTGCCATGATTCTATCTCCTACCCTCTTGACATCTACAACATCTTGTACCAAGGTCTTGTCCACGATGATGCCAACACCGTTTCTCGTTCTATTTGTGCCCGAATACCAAAGTTTAAACCCTGAGTTTTCTAGATCCTTTGCCTTACTACCAACCCACTTAGTTTCTTGTAGGCACATAATATTTATCCTTCTCCTCACCATAACTTCCACTACTTCCATAGATTTTCCCGTTAAGGTTCCTATATTCCACGTTCCTAAACGCATTTTGCTCTCTTGAACTCTACCCTTCTGTCCTAGCTTCTTCACCCTCCCCCGTCTAATAGGATCAAAGTACTTCTTTTGTGTGTCCCGGGTAAAGTTGATAGGAGCATATGCTCCCAAACAACTTTGAGTGGAGTCGTTCGAAAAGAAGTTTCTATGGCCCCCTTGCTCATTTAACACTGCATCCGGGTGCCGATGGAGATACAGCGACCCTTGCTCACTTATCACTGTGCTCGGGCCACACAGCGCGCCACTTACGGGTGATGCCCTAGCTTTAGCGCGATTTTGTTCTGGATTCATTTTCATAAGGATTCGACGTGATCATGGAGTGCCGGCTGTCGACTACCTGACGCCCTCCCCCTCCTCCTTTATCCGGGCTTGGGACCGGCCATGTAAGACATAGGCGGAGTTTCAAAACCATTTAAAGGATAAAATCCCTTATTTGTAGGACACTAAATGCGTGCTTCAGTTGTGGTTTAACAACTGACAAACGTGGAGATTTTTTAGGCTTTGACGATCCCACGATAGTTGGGATGCAGTTGGGTTCATAAGCCTATACAGGAGGTGTCCCTGCTCACGGGAAGATTACATCAAAAACAAGATCTAGAACTATTGCTAGGGTTTTGATATCAGGTTCCTCAGTGAGTAGAAGACTCTCTGTGTTGCTGTTTTGTTGCTTGTATCATGACGTCCTCAGGTATGATCATACTCAGACTCCTCAAATATATATATGTATATGTGAATGTTAATTGTGATCCTTGGCAAAGACTAATCAGTTGTAGGTCTAACAATGAATGCATAAACCACAAAACAACTCGTCTCGCAATATAGGAGCAATATCTCTCCATTTTAAAGTCAAAGCATAAATTTGTTTCATAATCCAGCTAATTTATCTACCTCAAAACTATCCAAATACTTCAATGTATGATGAGTGTTTTATTAACAACATGAACTAATCTGTAACCATTATGCCCAATTCTTTAAAGAGGGCAATCTCTTTGGGACACCGAGTAGAGCATGATTTTGTTTCAAACGCCGTAGTAATTAATCAACATTAGGTAGCTTTATTAATCAGTTCAATGTTGTCGTAATTAATCAAATTTAGGTAACTTTACTTTATCATCAGTACATTGCCTGGCCTGCGGCAGTTTATATGACACGAATTGATTTATGAAGGATCCTCAAACGTTAATTGACTGGAACAGGGTGATTATTGAAGAATTTAACAAACCTAAGTAACTAAACTTCACCAAATTCTACAGGCAGTGAAAGAAAATTTGCAAAACAAGCACTGCATAGTCATATGAGGAAAACTTTTGAAAAGGAGGCAGGTAAAAATCTCGAGTCTTTAGTTATTGTCGAGAGATTTTTCAAGGTGCCCAAAACACAGGGTGGAAGATCACATGTTATTATACAATTGGAGGAAAGTTTTTTTTTTTTTCAAAGTGTTGAAATGTGATGTTCCGTCCTGTGTTTCAGACACACTAAAAAATATGTCGTTATTGTCATTGTATAAACAGTTTTTACCAACATCAACTTCGAATACTTTGAACAGGTAAAATACACAAGTACAAAGGCCTTGTTTGGCTTCGAGGGCTGGACATGAATAAAAATGGATGTCAAACTTTTCAAATGTTTTGTAAGTTTAAGGTAAAAGATGGGTTATTCAAGTAGGAAACCTAATCAATTTTTTAACTTCAACTGAAACAACATTTGGGAGTTGTTGACGTGCATTTCTCTTTTATAACATACATTAGAATGTAGAGTTATCCCTTTCAAGTTTCAACTCAATCTTAGATACCAAATAAAACAGGTCAAAGTTCCTACCAAGGTGATCAACTTGATTACTTACCAGGTATATGAGGAAATTTTTTGGGCAAAAAAGGTCGTGCCACGCCTTTCTGAATTTTCCAATCCAGTGGGTTTATACTAGCTGCTTCCAATTTCAGCAAAACCTCGCCTTTCTTCGGAGTGGGTATTGGAACCTCTGCATGCTGCAACAAATTTCATAAATAAAATACAGATACAAAAATTATAAAACTCTACTTTTTTTTCCGTTATAGAACTCGAGTTTTTTTGTTTCAAGCCAACGAACATTGAGCACTTCGTAGAAAAAAAAAAAAAGAAAGGGAAAAATGTAACAGATAAAGAAAAAGGAACCTGTAAACCAGAAGCTCCTCCACCATAGCGGACGTACTGCACCGCATGCATAAGCTTGGGCGCCATGCCTGCCATGCAAACCCTAGTGGGAACTGTTAAAATATTAATGTTTAAGTTGCTATTTATATCAATCTCTATACGTAAAGCCAGCAGGCCAATATATACAACCAGAACCAGGACATGCTTGTTGAGAAAAGTCAGATAGATGAAAAGTCAAGCCTTGAAGAAGAAGAAGTTGGAAGTCAGAATTTGCAACTCTCTACAATAAAAGGTGATGAAAAGAAAATTCACAAGTGAGAAAGTACGAACTGAAAACTCTCCACCACCACACAAACGACGGCATTAGCTGTGTAGGGGGCCATATGATCAGAGAGGCGGAACGAAGAGTCGCCTCCCGTGTGGTGAGAGAAAAGTCTTCACCAAATAAAAGCTTGTAAAAGAGAATTTTGGCACGGAACAATCAGAATCTATTAACAAGAAAATGTGAACATTAGATCCCAAACCTTATCATTTACAATACAAGACCTACACATCACTGGAAGATATAACAAATGACACAACTCTAGATAAGTGCATAATGTTTGCATATCCCATTAAAAACCACTAAGATGTATCTTGTCTACTTAAGGCTCGACAATAATCTTCCCAGTCGCATGTCTATCGATACTCTTAGCCCAAGCGTCTTCAGCCTTGCTCAGAGGATGTGTCGAGTCGATCACTGTCTTGAGCTTTCCTTCATTGACCAACGAAACTGGATACTCCAAGTTGTTGAGGAAAATTAGAGTACACAACTCTAACACAAATATTGGAGAGACAAAACAAGTAAACAAATTATTTGTATTACACTCACAGAATATTACAACACAACAACTATCAAGGGCATAACTTAGAAGCTATGACACTCTCTTTTTCTAAAGACACACTCTAGACCACTCACACTCTTCACAAAACTACTCACTCACAAGGCTTCTCACTTTCTTACTTAGCTCTCTCTTAGTTTCTAGTTTCCTCTCTTACTTTCTTACTTCATTACTACTTACTTTTCTTACTTTCCACCATTACATATTTATAGGCTTGCTAAACCGACTTACTAAGGGGTGGTTTGAGAGTGAGGTGCTTAAAAAAAAAGCACCCATGAAAAAAAGCTGTGAGGGTTTTAGGTGTTTGGTAAACTGAAAAAAAATGGCTTATTTTGGAAGCTGCTGTGAGAATAAGCTGAAATCAAAGGAAAAAGCTGAAGCTGCTATTTGCAGCTTTGGAAAACTGGTTTTTTTTTCAAAGCACACGGAGCTACAGTGCTCCTTTAATGAAAAGACCCACTATCAGACTTTTTTTTTTTTTCCAAAAGCACTTTTACAAAAAGTTTACCAAACACTCTGCTGATTTATTTCACAACCGCTTATTCTCACAGTAGCTTTTTTTTCAAAGCACAGCAATACCAAACCAGTCATAAATCGGTGAAATGGACTCATTTCATCCTAGCCATTGTTCTAGACTTTTCTACAAACAGCCCACTGACATGGGCTGTGTTTATGACCACACATTTGTTACAATAGCTTAGAAAAAGAGAGTGTCATAACTTTTTAAGCTATGTGGTCTAGCTTATGTATGCTTTTTACTTTGATTTTTCACCATGGGGTAAACTTTATTCTTTGGGCTCTTTGGGCTCGTGTTGTACTTTTAACACAAGTTCTCAGCCTAATTCAAGAGCAGTGGCACCAGCTGCTTCTTTGAGAAGGTGAGCTTCTTCAGAGCAAAAGTAACCAAGGCACTTGACCTTCCCGCTGGCACTCAAATTAGGCTCAAAAGTTGACCAGGGAATGCACAGTGGACCACAGCACCATATTTCCGACCGGATGGGCTATTCAGAGGAGCTGCTCCTTCTGGGGTCTTGTAATCAAGGACCTCATCTATCCGTAAGCCTCTTGACAAATTCAATGTTAGAAGCTCCACAAGTGGCTAACATGAGTGTTTCCGAGCTTTGCTAGTTGGACTGCATACTGACCCACACCACCTGATGCAGCAGTAATAAAAAAGCTCTTTTGCTGGCCACTTCCGTCGAGCTTGACCCCTGCATTGCGTGAGACTGGTGAGCTGTGAGACCAGCAATAGGTAACCCTGCAGCTTCAGCATACTCGGCCAGTCCACCTCCCTTTTATATGGTAACAAAGTGAGGCACTGGTGATAGCAGTGACAAACACATGGAGACCGAACTTAACCAAAGGAATAAAATGAACAGGTACAGCTTGGGAAAGATATGCCACAACTTTAATTGTCGCCCGGTTTGAACTTTTGGGTCCCTTCCAACTTCTACAACCTCTAGCTCCAGCAACATCAGTAACTGTTTTCAATAACATCATTGGTCAATGTCAACAAACCAACTTACCAGACTCACAGACATGAATGCATAAACCACAAAACAACTCAACTCGCAATAAACACACAGCGTATGCTTTATGTGTGTTTATTGTTCGCCTATTTGTAGACTTAAAAGAGTTTAAGTTTATAGACTTCAAGAGTTTTTCATATTCACATCGATAAGTAACTCCAATGTATAGGTATTACACATTGGCCCCAAGTAAACAGCCAAACAATTAACATATTTACAATAATAACCCTTGGATTAGTCTACCAAAACAAAGCTTGTAAAAGATAAATGTTTGCAGGAAAGTATCAGAATTAGCGTATTGACAGGAAAATGTGAACATTAGATCCAAACCGTATCAGTTGCAATACAAGACTGAAGACCAACACATCATTGGAAGACATAACATAAGGCGCACAACCACCTGTATGAGATAACTCTTGTTTAAGTACATGAAGATATAGTTTACATTCCATTAAAAATATCAGTATGATGTTACATCTTGTCTACTTAAGGCTCGACGATGATCTTCCCGGTCGCATGTCCACTGATACTGTTAGCCCAAGCATCTTCAGCCTTGCTCAGAGGATATGTCGAATCAATCACTGTCCTGAGCTTTCCTTCCTTCACCAACTTAACGAGATACTCCAGGTTCTCAGCCTTGGCATTCATGAGCAGCGGCACCAGCTGCTTCTTTGAGAAGGTGAGTTTCTTCAGAGCAAAAGTAACCAAGGCACTTGGACCGGGAGTAATGTCTATCACCTTCCCGTTGGCGCTCAAATTAGGCTCAAAAGTTGACCAGGGAATGCCGGTTGCACAGTGGACCACGGCATCATATTTCCGACCAGATGGGCTATTCAGAGCTGCTCCTTCTGGGGTCTTGTAGTCAAGAACCTCATCTGCCCCTAAGCTCTTGACAAATTCAATGTTCCGAGCTCCACAAGTAGCTGTAACATGCGTGTTTCCAAGCTTTGCTAGTTGGACTGCATATTGACCCACACCACCAGAGGCAGCAGTAATCAGTATGTTCTTTTGCTGGCCGCTTCCGTCCAGCTTGACCCCAGCAGCCTGCGTGAGACACTGGTGAGCTGTGAGGCCAGCAACAGGTAAGCCTGCACCTTCAGCTGCTGATACTTCAGGTGGCCTGGTCACTGTCAAGTTCCCAGTAGCTGCAGCGTACTTGGCCAGTCCACCTCCCTTTTATACGACAACAAAGAAAAGTGAGCCACAGATGATAGCAGTGACAAACAAATGAAGATAGGATTTAACCAAAGGAATAAAACGAAAACTTACAGCTTGGGAAAGATATGCCACAACTTTGTCGCCAGGTTTGAACTTTTGGACCCCCTGTCCAACTTCTACAACCTCTCCAGCAACATCAGTAACTGTTTTCAACAATATCATTAGCCAATGTCAACAAACAAGAGTGTACAAACCACAAAACAACTCGTCTTGCAATATAGGAGCATAATTTGTTTCAGAATGTTGCTAATTTATCTACCTCACAACTCTCCCCAACAACACGAAACTGATCAAATTCCGGTAAATGTATCAATCAGTTCAACGCTGTAGTACTTAATCAAACACCGGGAAAAACAGAAATTACCGGGTGTATAAGGGAATTTGCGGGGCAAAAAAGGCCGCAACATGCCTTTCTGAATTTTCCAATCAATTGGGTTTATACTGGCTGCTTCCAGTTTCAGCAAAACCTCGCCTTTCGTCGGAGGGGGGATCGGAACCTCTACATGCTGCAACAACCATACAATTTTGCATAAACAATTTATTAAGGTAGCTCTCACATGTACTACTTTCTCCATGGATTTTTATTGCCCTTCAAAATCAAGGGCACATATTCAATCAACATTGCAGCATTTTCTCAAGAGTTATCATTCATCTCTTCGGTTTTTATTTTATTTATTTGGGATTTCAGAGCCTAATTATACAAGTAATACATTTTCTTTTTACACCGAAGAGTATTGAGCATTAATGAAATCCCAGAAGCAAAAATCACCAATAAAATAAGAATAAAAGACATGAGAAATCTACAAAATAATGTTTTTACAGAAAAATAGAGAATCAAAAAGAAGGCGACAATCGTAAAGAAAGAACCTTTAAACCAGAAGCTCCTCCGCCATAGCCGTCGTACTGAACCGCATGCATAAGCTTCGACGCCATTGCTGCCATCCCCTGAGTCGGCAGAGAGATAGAGAGGGGCGACAGAGAGTGCGTGTGTGTTTTCCTAGATTCTTTGCGGGAGCGGCTTTAGACGTCTTGTATACCAGACGTGGACGCACAGCAAGTTGCCAAGTGTTATATTATTGTGAATGACGGAAATAACCTTTTATTTTATTATATTGATGTTTCGGTTTTCGATTTTTCTCAATTTTTTTATTACCAAAATATAAAATTTGGTGTTTTAAGAAAAGAGATTGTTATTGGTATTCTAAAAATCTCATTTTGCACTCCAAACTTTCTATAATTAGAAAGAAAAAAACGCTTGTGAGAAATGTAGAATGAGATTTATGAAATGTCCCTTAAGAAATTCTATGTAATTCAATGAAATTATATGTAATTAAATATTGATCACTTATCGTTAAAATAGTAAAAACGAAGTCAAATATATATTGACCTCAAATCGATCAAATACTAAACCATTGTATCCCACTTTTTCAGGGCCTAAAAAAGTGAGTAATATTATTCATACTATATTTTTGTACTACATTTTCATATCATCTTAAGTGGCATTTGAGGTAAATAGTTTATTTTTTGAAAAATTATGATAAAAAAATTGTATGCGGAGATTTATCGAAAAAAAGAAAATTGTATGCAAAGAGTACTGACTTTTTAATATAGTAAGCTAACTACAATTTACATCATAATTTTACAATTGTATCAATTTACATCTTTTGAATATTTGAATGTACTAATATCCATTAAGTTGATGAGTTTTTCAATCAATGTGGTGCATATATAACTTACAAATCATCGCAATTACGGATTTCATAATTACCATGTCATCAACTTGATGAAGATTTAAACACTAACAAAATGGTACAAGTCAAAATCTTAGGGGGCAATACGAAAAAAATATAGAGGGTGTAAAATATATATAGCCATAATATAATAGGATGTATGGGATGCACACCCAACAATACTTACTATAAAATGTACTTAACAATAAAATTAACATTAATTTATATCCATACCTTATCATTTACAATACAAACACCCACACATCAATGGGAGATAAAATAAAGCACACATGAAATTTACATACCACTTAAGAAACACTAAGATGTATATACATGGGTAATGCTATCCACACACCTTTATTTACTTTTCACATACCCCTCTCAATTTTCAACTGTCTAGTCGAGTGAATTGAAGGTGATCAAAAGACAGAAATTAACAAAGGGCGTGTGAATAGAACCACCCTGTCTCTTGTCTACTTAAGGCTCGACAATAATCTTTCCAGTCGCGTGTCCATCCATACTCCTAGCCCAAGCATCTTCAGCCTTGCTCAGAGAATACGTCGAGTCGATTACCGTCTTGAGCTTTCCTTCCTTCACCAACTTAACAAGATACTCCAAGTTCTCAGCCTTGACATTCAGAAACAGTGGCACCAGCTGCTTCTTCGAGAATGTGAGTTTCTTCAGTGCAAAAGTAGCAAAGGCACTTGGACTGGGAGTGATGTCTATTACCTTCCCGTTGGTGCTCAAATTAGGCTCAAAAGTTGACCAGGGGATGCCAGTTGCGCAGTGGACCACAACATCATATTTCCGACCAGATGGGCTAGTCAGAGCTGCTCCTTCTGGGGTCTTGTAGTCAAGAACCTCATCTGCCCCTAAGCTCTGGACAAATTCAATGTTACGAGCTCCACACGTGGCTGTAACATGCGTGTTACCGAGCTTTGCTAGTTGGACTGCATACTGACCCACGCCCCCAGAGGCAGCAGTAATCAATATGTTCTTTTGCTGGCCGCTTCCGTCCAGCTTGATCCCAGCAGATTCCGTGAGACACTGGTGAGCTGTGAGGCCAGCAACAGGTAAGCCTGCACCTTCAGCTGCTGAGACTTCAGGTGGCCTGGACACTATCAAGTTCTCACTAGCTTTAGTGTACTCAGCCAGTCCACCTCCATTCTATCCATACATAAGATGACAATGAAATTGAGGCACACATATAATAAATGAGTTCTAAATGTGAAACTTCTTATATGCACAATTAGATCTTCAAGACGGGGAAAAAGTAACCAAAGGAATAAGATGAACACTCACAGCATGGCTCAGAAATGTCACAACTTTGTCCCCCGGTTTGAACTTTTGCACTCCTTGTCCAACCTCTACAACCTCTCCAGCCACATCAGTAACTGTTAATATCATTAGACAACGTTAAAAACAAAAACCTACCAGTCTACAAACTGAATGACATTGATAACTTAAACCATCAAACACCTCGCCTTTCAATGTAGGATAGATGAATGCCATTTTAAAAATCAAAGCACAAATTTACTTCAGAATCCAACTGATTCAAGCACCAGAAAAATCATTAAAAAAAAAAGCACCGGAAAATTCTCCCAAGATTACAAATAGCATAAAGTGTAAATGAGAAGTTTCATTGAAAACACGATATGATCCGTAAACCATTGTGCTTACTTTTCAATATTCACTTTTTAAAAAGGGTCTGTTCGGCATGCCTAGTTTTTCAATAATGTAGTAACCAATCACACCCAGTACCTTGTACAACAGTTAGCATGTTTCAGCTTATGAGACCAGTTGAATGTTGTCTAGGTATCTCAAAAATTTAACTAGCATGGTGCAGCAAACTTATTGAAAGGCGAGTAGACTACACATCAGTGGCATTACCAAACACTAATGACAAGCACTACGCTGTAATGTGAAGTGAACAAACACGTCTGAAAAGGAGCAGGTACAAACTAGAAACAGCGGGTTCTTTTGGTGAAAAAGGGGGCCTAGCCCAAACAAACTTCTACAAATCTATGCCTGGTAAGGCCAACCAAATCTTCCAATACAAAAAGAGGACGATCAATCATTCTAAAAACAGAGGCCTTGTTTGGTGTCAAGCATTGGACTGGAAGAGATAACACACTTGACTGAATGGATTTTAGAACAAAAAACCGGATGCCAGATTTCACATGTTGCCTAAGTTGAAGGTAGAAGATTGATTAGTCATAGAGGATTAAGTTATCCTTTCAATCCCCACAAAAATGGTAGAGTTAATTTTCCTCCATGACTAATCCTCCTTCTAACTTCAACTTAAACAACATATGAAAGTTGGCATCCATTTTTTCTTTGACGTACATTGAACCTAGTAAGTTATCCATTCCAACCCAATCCTAGACACCAAACGAAGGCCAAAGTTCCTACCAATACGATCAACTTCTCGTTTATAACACTACAAGTTAATCTGACTTTATAACAAACAGATCACTTAAAATCTTATTCATTTTTCTGGATGCTATGATTGGACTGTCAAATTATTTACTCAGGAACTCACAAGCACATACATAATTACTGCTGGGAAAGTTCAAGATTGATTGTAACTTGTAACTTGTAAGAAAAAGAATTTGGTTAAATTCTTGCAAGCAAAGAAAGCAGAATCATTCACCAGGTATGTGAGGAAATTTTCGGGGGAAAAAAGGCCGAAGCATGCCCTTCTGAATTTTCCAATCAACTGGGTTTAGAGCAGCTGCTTCCAGTTTCAACAAAACCTCCCCCTTCTTGGGAGAGGGGACCGGAGCCTCCACATGCTGCAAAAAACAAATTACACGAATAAAATACACATAAATTCGAGAAGGAAATATCAAAGAAGGAAAAACATATGAGATAGATGTACAAAATGTTAGACCAAACAAATTTACAGAATAACAAAAGGGGAACGTACGAGATGAAGAAAGAAAAGCGATAACCTTTAAAGCAGAAGCGCCTCCGCCATAGCTGTCGTACTGTACCGCATGCATAAGCTTTGACGCCATGTTGCCGTACCCTTCTGAATCGGCAGAGACAGACGAGGGAGGATTCAGATTTGTAGAGAGAGAAGAGGGAGAGTGAGAGAGGGCGAGTTGCTAGATCCTTGTGGATGGAATTTGGATCCTCTCCTGAGCCGAAGGTGAGGATCCAAGGTATGTGGACCGTTAGATAAAAATCTAACGGTTATAATTATTATAATTTTAAAGAAATCCCTTATTTGTAATCGTTGGATTTTCATCTAACGACCTACAATCCTTGATCAGGAAGACCCTCACCTTGAGCTCAGGAGAGGATCGAAATCCCTAGGATTGGGTTTTTGACAACGACACTTGGAATTATTTCAGTTTGCCACGTGTTGAACTAAGATAATCGACGGAAATAACTCTCTGGTTTATTGACTTTATTCACTTGTAAATATATCATTATATAAAAATAAATTTAGAGTTGGTTGGAGGGTGTGGTGCTTTAAAAAAAAATTAAAAAAATTTAGACATCAAATGTGTTTAGTAAAACAAAAGAAAATTGTTTCTTTTTCAAAATTGTTGTCAATAACAATAAAAAATAGAACTATGGTCTACCATGCTACTATGCTTCTTGAAAAAGTTTTTTTTTTTATTCAAAGCATTGTGAATAGTATCTATTTAATGAAAATTTCAAATGATAAGTATACTCCTGTATACTATACAAAATTACAATTTTTATCGCTGCATTATTCTCTTTGATAATTTTTATAACACATTGAATGTTATAGTCTTTGTAATCATTTAACATGTTTACAACATTTTTATATAAAAGTTTACCAAATATTTAAATATTATTTTTTTTGTTAAAAGCACTTTTACAAAAAAAAAATTTATCAAACATTTAACAACTTTATTTTACAGCTATTTATTCTCACAGCACAACATAAGTATTTTTTTTTTCAAAAAACGCAACAATACCAAACTAGCCCTTAGTGTTAGAGCTCGCCAAGGAAGAGTAACTCGATTAGCCTATTTCATCTTACATCTATCATATTATTAATTTAAATAGATAATCAAAATCTTGTAAGTATTTATTATTTGGACAAAATTGACACCCAGCAAAATAATAATAAAATTGACAGGTAACAACCCCAAGGGGTAGGTCAATGAGGGAGCAAAAGTTTAGAACTCACAACCTAAAACGTAGTTAACATTGCCAACTGTAAAACGTAGTTAACAATAAAATGAACATTATTTAAATCCAAACCTTATCATTTACAAAACAAACACCCACACATCAAGGGGAGATATCATACAGCACAAATGAAGTTTACATACCGCTATAAAAACATTAAGGACTTGTATGTCATGGATTGTGATAACCACACCTCTTTATTTACCATTCACACATCTTACTCAATTTCCGACTGCCGGATCTAATGAATTGAAGATGATCGAATGATGTAAATAAATAAATAAAGAGCGTGTGAATAGCATCACCCTATATGTTGTTTACTTAACCTCGACAATAATCTTTCCAGTCGCGTGTCCATCTACACACCTAGCCCAAGCATCTTCAGCCTTGCTAAGAGGGTGCGTCGAGTCAATCACTGTCTTGAGCTTTCCTTCCTTCACTAACTTAACAAGATACTCCAAGTTCTCCGCCTTGGCATTCATAAGCAGTGGCACCAGCTGCTTCTTCGAGAATGTCAGTTTCTTCAGAGCAAAAGTAGCAAAAGCACTTGGACCAGGAGTGATGTCTATGACCTTCCCATTGGCGCTCAAATTAGGCTCAAAAGTTGACCAGGGGATGCCGGTTGTGCAGTGGACCACAGCATCATATTTCCGACCAGATGGGCTTGTCAGAGCTGCTCCTTCTGGGGACTTGTAGTCAAGAACCTCATCTGCCCCTAAGCTCTTGACAAATTCAATGTTACGAGCTCCACAAGTGGCTGTAACATGCGTGTTACCGAGCTTTGCTAGTTGGACGGCATACTGACCCACGCCCCCAGAGGCAGCAGTAATCAATATGTTCTTTTGCTGGCCGCTTCCGTCCAGCTTGACCCCAGCAGCTTGCGTGAGACTTTGGTGAGCTGTAATGCCAGCAACAGGTAAGCCTGCACCTTCAACTGCTGATACTTCAGGTGGCCTGGCTACTGTTAAGTTCTCACTAGCTGTAGCGTACTCAGCCAGTCCACCTCCATTCTATCCATATATGTAAGATGACAACGAAAATTGAGGCACAAATATAATCAATGAGTTCTAAACGGGAAGCTTCTTATATGCACAATTAGCTCTTCAAGACGGGGAAAAAGTAACCAAAGGAATAAGATGAACACTCACAGCATGGATCAGAAATGCCACAACTTTGTCCCCCGGTTTGAACTTTTGCACGCCTTGTCCAACCTCTACAACCTCTCCAGCCACATCCGTAGCTATTATTATCATTAGACAATGTTAACAACAAAAACCTACCAATCTAAAAACTCATAGAAATTGATAACTTACATCACCAAACAACTCGCCCTTCAATGTAGGAATATCAGAAAAATCATAAAAAAAAATCAACGGAAAAATCTCCCATGATTACGAATATGATAAAGTTTAACTGAGAAGTTTCATTGAAAACACGATATGATCCGTAAACCATTATGCTTACTTTTCAATATCCACTTTTTAAAAAGCGTCTCTTCGGCACGCCTAGTTTTAAAATGATGAAGTAACCAATCACACCCAGTACCTTGTTACAACAGTTGGCTTGTTGCAGCTTATAACACCAGTTGAATGTTGTCAAAGTACCTCAAAATTTAAGTAGCCCGGAGCAGGAAACTTATCGAAAAGCGAGTAGACTACACTTCAGTGGAAATACCAACCACTAATGACAAGCACTGCACTGTAATGTTAAGTGCACAAACACGTCGTAAAAGGAGGGGAACAACTAGAAAGCGGGTTCTTTTGGTGAAACCAAACAAACTTCTACAAATACATGACTGGTAAGACCAACAAAATCATCTTCCAATATACTATCTAATCTACTCGAATCGAAGGCTCACAAAGAGGATGATCGATCATTCTAAAAAGAAAGGCCTTGTTTTGTGTCAAGCATTGGACTGTATGAGATAACACACTTGACTCTATGAATGTTGAATGAAAAATTGGATGCCGGCTTTCAAATGTTGTCTAAGTTGAAGGTAGATGATTGGTTTGTCATAGACGATTAAGTTATCCTTTCTATCCCACAGAAATGGTAAGATTAAGTCTCCTCCATGACTAATCCTCCTTTAAACTTCAACAGTACAACTTGGACAACACTTGATTTTTCATTGACGTACATTGAATCCAGTAAGTTGTCCATTACAACCCAATCCTAGACACCAAAAGAAGGCCAAAGTTCCCACCGATACGGTCAACTTAATCTGACTTTATAACAACAAACAGAGCATTTAAAATTTATTCATTTTTTTAGGTGCTATGAATTGGACTGTCAATACTCAGTAACTCACAAGCACAGAATTACTGCTGGGAAATTCTGGTAAGAAAAAGTAACTCACAAGCACAGATTGATTGTAACCTGTAACAAAAAGTATGTGGTGAAATTCTTGCAAGCAAAAACATCAGAATTATTTACCAGGTGTGTGAGGAATTTTTCGGGGTAATAAGGGCCGAAACATGCCTTTCTGAATTTTCCAATCAGCTGGGTTTAGAGCAGCTGCTTCCAGTTTCAACAAAACCTCTCCTTTCTTCGGAGAGGGTATCGGAACCTCCGCATGCTGCAAAAACCAAATTAACATGAATAAAATACACATAAATTCCAGAAGCAAATATCAAAGAAGGAAAAACATATGAGATAAAAAGGTCGTACCCAGTGCACAAGTGCACAAGGCTCCCGCTTTACGCAGGGTCTGGGAGAGGTGAATGTCGGCTAGCCTTAGCCCCATTTATGGAGAGGCTGCTCCCAAGTCTCGAACCCGAAACCTACCGCTCATGGGCGAAGGTACTTGTCATCGCACCAAGTGCGACATATGAGATAAATCTACAAAATGTTTGACCAAGAAAATTTACAGAATAATATAAGGAGAAATGTAGGAGATGAAGAAAGAAAATAGAAAACCTTTAAACCAGAAGTTCCTCCGCCATAGCTGTCATACTGAACCGCATGCATAAGCTTTGACGCCATGAGTCGGAAGAGAGACCGAGAGATTCATATTTGTAGAGAAGGACAGAGAGAGAGTCGCTATATTCTTGCCGAATGGGTTTTTGACGTATTGTCTAGCGCACACACGTGGAATTACTTGGTTGCCAAGTGTTGAATTAAGGAAAACGCCGGAAATAACCCTCTGTTTTTTATGGACTTTTATTCCATCACACTTTAGTGTGTATCGTTATATCAAACAAAAATATAATTCTTACTATTTATTTGTACCATTATTTATATTATCTTCTTAATAGAAATGAGATTTACCACTCAGTACTATGATCTGATAATATTCATCTTCACTTGGAAGTGAGATATCTTAGGTTCGAATTTCATAGATGGCGAATTCAATACCAAATTAGACTGTCCATTGTATGACCCCTTCTTTTTAGTGTAAAAATATCGATATACTAAAAAAAAATTAAATTACACAAAACTACCTCAATTATAGGTCAAACTACAATCTTATACCTCATATTTTAAACATTGCAATGTTATATCTCAACTTATGAATTCATTGCAATGCTATACCTCTGTTAAATTTTCTATTAATTTAACTGTTAAATAATGACGTGACACGAGTGAGATCCACTCTTTCCCCATCTAAAATAAAAAATTATATTTAATAATTAAATTAATTAAATTAAAACTCTCTTCCTCACTCCCTCACTCTCTCCGCTCTTATTCCTTCCTCTGTACCGATCCCTCCGCGCCCACTGGCCCTCCTACTCTGGCCGTCTTGTCGAGTTCCTCCACACCGGCTGATACACCGCCATTGATGGGGAGGAGGGAACCTCAGAAAGCTTCAGTTGGTGTTGCGAGAAATACGCCTCAGATCAGAGCCGGTCGGGTCATTTGATGTGCCCTTGCAGCTCTGCACCAGCGAAAGCGGGTACGGCGAGAAATCGAAAAGGACTTGGGTATTTCGTCGGTCAAACGGTTCTCATAAACCATCCACCTCCATTGCAGCCCTGTCCGTCTTTTCTCTCTTTTTCTCATTTTCTTCCTCTTGTTATCTCTCGTTCTCTCCCACTCTTATTCGACATGGAACCAGAGGGATGGCTGGCGACACCTCAGACTTGCTTTCGCTGACCTCCGATTTAAGATCCTATTTGTCTTGCCATTACTGACTTCCGATTTAAGATCTATCAGTTTGTCAGCGTAAGGGGGAGAGAGACGTGAGACAAAGAGAGAAACAATGTAAAAGAAAAATAGAAGGGAGAGAGAGACGTGAGAGAAAGGGTGGGGTGGGTGGACGGTGCAGGTGTTAGGGAGGGGAGTCGGCAAGAGGTTGGAGGAGGGTACTGAAGGGAGCTTTGGAGAATTTTTAATTAATTTTAATTATTAAATTAAAAAATAATTTTTTTATTTTGCTTTGGGAATGGATGGACCCAGCTTCTGCCACGTCATTATTTAACAACTAATTTGATAGAAAAATTTGATGGAGGTTTGATATTACAACAAATTCATAAGTTGAGGTATGACATTGCAATGTTTAAAACATAAGGCATGAGATTGTGGTTCGATCTATAATTAAGGTAGTTTTGTGTAATTTACTCTAAAAAAAATAGAGATGAAACTCATATGTGTTGGTGTGTCCTACCTCTATTAAGAGCACTCCCACCTTAAAAAACCTGCCCTTTGGGCAAAGGCAATTCAATCTCTAAGTGAATAGTAATTGCCTAGGGAACAGTAATTGTCCAAGTGTATAGCCCTGGCTATTAGTATTAAAATATTATTATTATCTTTTTTTATAAAATAATAAATAATAAAAAAAATATTTTTAATTTCGGATAGCAATAAAATATTAATAGAAAATATTTGTGAATATTGAAATGTGGTGTAAGAAGAACATGATTAGGTATTTACAAGAAAAAATTATAATTTTGTCTATTGTTAATTAAATTTTTTTTTATAATTTTTTGTATTTTTAACTAATTTTATAATCTTTTATATTTTTAATTAATTTTTCACATTTTTTATTAATTTAAAAAAAAATTTGATTGTGTGGCTGTAACATCCTACATCGTCAGGGGAGTGGATCCTCTAACATTTATATGTATATTCTCATCTCTACCTAGCGCGAGGCCTTTTGGGAGCTCACTAGCTTCGGAGTTCATCGGAACTCTAAAGTTAAGCGAGTTCGCACGAGAACAATCCCATGATGAGTGACCCACTGGGAAGTTCTCGTGTGAGTTCCTAGAAACAAAATCGTGAAGGTGTGGTCGGGGCCCAAAACGGATAATATCGTGCTACGGCAGAGTCGAGCCCAGGATATGTTGGGGGCCCAGGCCGAGATGTGACAATTTGGTATCAGAGCCAATCCCTGGCCAAAAGTGTGCTGACGAGAACGTCGGGCCCCTAAGATGGATGGATTGTAACATCCCACATCGCCTAGGAGAGTGGATCCTCTAACCTTTATATGTATATTCCCATCTCTAACTAGCATGAGGCCTTTTGGGAGCTCACTAGCTTCGGAGTTCATCGGAACTCCGAAGTTAAGCTAGTTCACGCAAGAGCAATCTCATGATGGGTGACCCATTGGGAAGTTCTCGTTTGAGTTCCCAGAAACAAAACCGTGAAGGCGTGGTCGGGGCCTAAAGCGGACAATATCGTGCTACGGCAGAGTCGAGCGCGGGATGTGGTGGGGGCCCGGGCCGGGATGTGACTGTGGCCTTACCTCACATGGCCTAAGGGCTAGGCCAGTCAATTTTGGCCTGGTGAGTAACTGGGCTTCCTCGGAGCCCAATGGATTGGAAGGGGTTGGAGGAGTTTTGAAGGGAGGGGATTTAATCCACCATCCCTAAGGGATTTGAAAGGGTGGAAATGCTATAAGATATGGCACAAATAGATGGCAGGTGTAGTGCTCACAAGTATGCGTACTATTATAGGATGCCTTAATTATATTTACGACCATGAATATTATTATATTGACTAGAATTATCGAATTACCATTGCATGGTCATGCTTATGTTACTGCTCATCATACATGCTTACACTGGCGTTTACACTCACCTCAAGTCAGAGTCAGTCTTCACGTGTATGTTCACATCAGATCGATACACTCACCTTGGATCCATCGTAGGTGTCAATCATGTCCTAGATTGCTATAGGCAATTAGGATTCGTATGTGATGCGCATAATGTCAATCTTCACATGATTGTAGTACTAGAGCGTAAATCATTATTACACCCCCGTCATATTCTTGTCAGAATATCTCTGCAGAAACTCGTGTGTTAACATATGTTGATGAGTACCGAATATATGTTTTATATGCGAAATACTGTGAATGATTGCACTCTTAGGATATTACTATTTATGGTAAGTGTTTTCATACTATATGTACTATCATATTTGGAAATTATACTTGTTTTATGGCGAGGGTTAATTCATTTTTTAAAAGATTTTACAAAGTTTTATTTTAGGCCCAGCAGTTCAAATCCACTTCTAAACGAGTGAAGAAAACATACTTTAGGAACTCACTCTTGTTTTTCACCCCTTTAGGATTTAGTGGCAGAGTTTTTGTGTCGACGAGGATTCTTGGCAAATGTTGATATTGGAGATTAATTCCGATGGTATAATTCTTATTTTACTTTTACGGTATTTTACTTATGCTCTGACATCACTTGTGAAATGAGCTCAAACCCGCTCACATGCGCACTCTTGCATTTAGTCACTTTTAGGTTTTAATTTAATCACATTTTCCACATTACTCACTTTTTCTTCGTCACCTTCCTGGTATCGACCAACACAGCTCGATTAGAGTCCAGGTGGATATTCCGGGTTAGGGTGTGTTAAAAATAAGTTTGTACTCATTTATTTTGTATAAAAAAAATCAATTTTTAATCTAAAATGTACCCATTCATGTTACTTTTCAATTTTTTTAATCTTAAATATACCCATTCTTAAATATATCAAGTTGTTATATGTAAAGTATATCATTTTGTTTAGATGTAAAATAAATCAATTTTTATGTAAAATTCATTAAAAAAAATTCTAGCTGTTGCAATCATATTTAGAATAGGAATATGATTGTATAAATCCTAGTGTATCTAGGGATATCTTGGAATATTTCCTAAGTTAGATATTATCATATTAGAGTTGCAATCATATTAGGGTAGGGATTTAACTTATCCTACTACTATAAATAAAAGCACAATGAGGTGATACAATACACATCTCACAATTAAATCTCTTTCTTCTGTCTCTTATTGTCGTCATCCTCCTCCTTTTTCCCCCCTTAGAATAGTTCAGTAAATTAGGCATATAACATGTTATCAACACGCTCTTGCCAGAAGCTAAGGAACTGAATGATCGTAGGAGGAGGCTTTCTTCTACAAAATTCAAAGGCTTTTCTTTGTTTTCTGTCAATCAGGTATGCTTAAAATAAAGTAAGATATTTGAAACGTCCACGAAGCATGAAAACATTCCCCATGATGCATGAATCCCTATATTTATATTTTCCTCCGATATATATATATATATATATATATATATATATATTGTATATGTTTCATATATTTCTCAATATATATATGTTTCATGCATTATGCAATTATTGTTTTGCTATGCGGAATTTGTGAATCAAAGCATATAAATAAATTAGAAGCAATTTAGGGTTCTTTAAACCCTAGAAAAGTTGGAAAAAAAAAAACTGGGAATTTATGTGGCATGGCTGCTGCTAGCACCACCGCCGAGCACCGTACCTACTCCACCAGAACAACGTCGTTGCGACGTCTGGACTATGGCAGTAGCTCAGCTCATTGGGCTTTGCTACACCTACACGGACACCAAGTCTCGGCCTGGTAAGGGTAACTGTGGGCCTGCAACCCCTTCAGCCCACACCAGAAACTTTTGAGTTGCTAGGCTTTGTCCCGAGTTCTTGGCCCAAACCTGCAGTAAGTATGTTGCTTGTTAGGTCTAACCATGCCCCAAGGCTGCTTGCAGCAAGCCTACGTTGCTTGTTGGGCTTTGCCAACCCTCGGCCCAACCTGCCAGCAGCCTTAGAACTGCTGGGCTTGCACTGCCCTTGCCCACAACCCAACCTCAGCTTCGGCTGGGGTTCATAAGCGCCAACCCGCAAGCCAGCCTTTGGCTGAGCCCGCTACCGCGCCCTATTTTGGCCTAAACTAGCAACTTCTATTGCTGGGCTAACCTTAGACCATACAACCCAAAGGCCCGCAACCTTCCTCGAGGCCTAACAACCTGCATCCTTGCTGCAGGGCTTAAACCCCCACCGCATCCAGCCCATTTTTGGCTGGGCATCGATATTTTTCGACCCAATGCCAATTTATGGCATCCCCGTGTTATAAATCATACCCAAATATGTTTTAGGGTACTTGGGTTTATGCTAATCAATTCTAATTTAATTATCACTTAGCTTATCGCCAATCGAAGCTAATATGACCTGTCTGTCATTATTTTTGCTTCCACAATCGACCATATTTGGTCCTGATCTATTGAATTAATTAAAAGTGACTAGCAGTCCATTAATCTAATAATTAATCGAAAATTATTAACTTGAATATCACTTTTGGACATTAATGATTCAATAATTTATTTTTCTACTTTGAACCGCTACATCCTTTTGGTAGTCTCAAAAGCTCTCACACTTGAGTTCCCGAAGCAACTCAAATCCATTATACTTAAATCAGCATATTGCGTTCTGTATTTTCATATTTAATACCTTTGAAACTCGAAGTTTACATTCAAAATTTACCACATGAAACCTATACTTTTCATGTTTAATTAAACCATTACATGTCTATAGAACCCGAATGTTCTACGATATATGTATATGGATTCCATATGACTAATCATGTTTTGTTGTACCCTTTGTTTTAGGGACATGTTAAACTTGAACAAGCTGGATTTCACCGCTCTGGAAGTATCTGGAAGAAACTATCTAAACTGGGTTCAAGATGTGAAGCTTCATCTTACTGCAAAAGGTATTAGAGCCACCATTGAAGAACCTATCGACGACAACCTCGTTAATGAAGCTGAGAAAGTTACTGCAATGATCTTCATTTGAAGACACATCCATGAAGCACTGCTACCGAGTACCTCGCTAAGGAAGACCCACGCACCATCTGGCTTGCTCTGGCCGATCATTTCGATCATCAAAAAGACATTTACTTGCTTGAAGCAAGACACGACTGACAGCATTTACGCTTCTAAGACTTTAAGTATGTGAATGAATACAACTCTGAAGTTAGTAGAATTCGATCACTGCTTAAGTTCTATAAAGTGAAATTAACATACGATGATCTCTTGGATAATACCTATTCGACCTTCAATACCACCAATATTATCCTGCAGCAACAATATAGGGCACATAAGTTCACCAAATTTTCAAATTTGATCTTTGTTTTACTTTTCGCTGAAAAGCAGAACTAGCTTTTGATGAGAAATCATCAAGCTCGACCCACTGGCTTGAACATTTCGCCTGAAACGCATGCGACCAATTCTAGCAGCTACAAACAACGAAAGAATCATTGTGGTCCTGGCAATAGGTGGCAAGCCCACCTATAGGCCCAAGGTCAACAGAGCCAAGGCCCACCCAAGGGAGGAAATTTGACCCAGAAATGCCAACCCCTTACCTCTAAAGCCCCAAACTTCAAGAACAAGGGAAAAGCTACCGTTTGATCGGATTCCACTGAATTGGACATGTGATATCGTTGTGGATCAAAGGATCATTGGTCATGCGTACGCCGAGCTACCCCCGAGGCTATTGCCAAATATCATTCCCGTCATGAGTCTAACTTTACCGATGTGAAACATCCCAAAGATGCTACTACATCTATGAAGATATCAAATTTTCAAGAGGCATCAACTCCTATGGACGAATAAGTTTTATTCTTCTAGACATGTTTTTGGGTGTTTTTACTCCTAGTAGCCGAATCCACTAGGAGTGGCCGAACCCTTTATTTTTAGGTTTATGGTTTAATTTTTGGACAATTTTTCTAAGTTTTTGGAATAATCTGTTTGGTTTATGGTTTGTTTTGAATTATGGATATTATTTTCTCAATTGATTAATTAAATAAATAGAATTATATTTGTGCATGTGACCGATTCAATTAATTTATTTCTAGTATGACTAGTAGGGAAATTAGTTGTCTAGCTGATAGTGCTACCACGCACACCATATTGCATGAGCGACACTATTTTACTAACTTCGTACCTAAGAATGCACCTCTAACAACCCTATCAGGCTCATCTAACCTGATAAAAGGATACGAAAATGCCCGTATAATGTTGTTTAATGGTACTATCTTAACCATTAAATAGGCCCTCTATTCTCCATGTTCCGGAACAACGTTGCTGAGTTTTAGAGATATTCGAGATAATCAATATCATGTTGAAACCACTAAAGAGAATGGTTCTGAATTTCTTTGTATCACTTCTTACGAATATGGCCAGAAACGTATTCACGAGAAGCTGGAACGTCTCCCCAATTGAGTTGTAAATCACAACCATTCCCGGCATAGAGAACTACCATATGGCTGGCCCTGAGCCTGAGTTCCAGAGCATTTTGCTATTTTGGCATGACCATATGGGACATCGCGGAAGGGATATGAAAAACCTGTTTTTGGGGGAAGTTGAATACTCAACCCTTAATTACAAAGATTATTCAAAACCCTCCTAAGTTTCTTCAGAGGATTTAAGGGGATATTTGTGGACCTATCCAACCAACATGCGGACAATTTAGATACTTTATGGTGTTAGTTGATGCATTGATGCGTTGGTCACATGCCTGCTTATTGTCCAAACGCAATGCTACATTTGCGAAACTTTTAGCATAAATTGTTAAGCCTAGGGCTCACCACCCTGATTATTCGATCAAGTTGATTCAATTGGATAATGTTGGAGAGTTTATGTCACAGACATTTGACAATTATTGCATGTCCGTTGGGATTGAAGTTAAACATCATGTACCTTATGTTTACACCTAAAACGGTATGGCAGAAGCTTTCATAACGTTCCTTCAATTGATGGCTCGGACTTTGGTCATGCGAACCAAACTGCCAATATCTATCTGGGGCTATGCAATATTGCACTTAACTATGTTGTTCCGCCTAAGGCCCACCGCTACCCAACCACATTCACCGTTATAGTTGGTTACTAGATAAGAGCCTGAAGTCTCACATTTACGTGTGTTTGGGTGCACAGTTTATGTGCCAATAACGTCGCCACTACATACCAAAATAGGTCCCCAGAGAAGAATGGGAATCTATGTAGGTTATGATTCGCCATCATCTATTCGCTACTTAGAGCCCTTGATAGAAGATCTCTTTACCGCACCATTTTTAGATTGTTACTTTGATGAAAAAGTATTCCCGTCGGTATGGAAAGATAAGAGCACCAATGTTTTTGTAGAACGCCACAAATTGTCGTGTTATGCTCCCACTATATCTCATTTAGATCCCCGCACTACTGTCTAAAATTGAAATGCATCATATTCTAGAAATTCACAGCATTGCACAAAGCATGCTAGATGGTTTACTAATCTAGAAAAGGTGGGGATATCACATATACCTGCTGCAAACGGACCTACAAGGATCGACGTACCTAAAGTACACAGTAATATTGCCTTGGAAGGTTGGACCGTCCCCTAGGGTGGGGCGGCCGCACCTTCCACGCGACCCGGTACATTGACGGCTAACCAATCATCTGCTCCTACCCTGAAGCGTGGTAGAATCCTTGGTTTAAAGGATTTATAACCTCAAAAGAGGAAAACAGCACAAACTAGTGACCTTAGTTTGAATCCGACCATTACTTACCTATATGTTCTGACATATGAGGTTATTCTAGATTACGGTGATGTCTTAGACAAGACAACTTGGCCTCCCAAGAATCGTAAGATTTCACTCCACTACGCAGTATTAGATGAGGTTTGGAATCGAAATGAGATGATCGTCGACGATGCATTTGCGTACACAGTATCTACTGACATCATGTTTATCGATGAAATTGAACCACGTTCCATTGATAAATGTCGACATAGAACAAATTGGTCAAACTAGAAACAAGCAATCCAGGTTGAACTTAATTCACTTGCAAAACATAAGGTGTTTGGGCTAGTAGCTTCTACTCCACCACATGTGAAACCTATAGGCTATAAATGGGTTTTCGTAAGGAAGCATAATTAGAAGAATAAAATAATGCGATACAAAGCATGCCTCGTAGCGCAAGGCTTCTCTCAACGCCCTGTTATTGATTACGAGGAGACGTTTCCCCCGTAATGGACGTCATAACGTTCCGCTACCTTATCAGTTTGGTAATTTTTGAAAAACTGAATATGCAGCTTATGGACGTGGTAACCGTGTATCTTTATGGGGATTTAGATACAGAAATCTACATGAAAGTTCCAAAAAGACTTCCATTGACTGGTTCAAATATCTCTAAACCATTGACTGGTTCAAATATCTCTAAACCACATAACACTCTCTCGATTAGATTGAGAAGGTCACTTTACGGATTGAAACCATCTGAGTGAATATTTGACAAGTAAGGGTTATATGAACAACAAATTATGCCTATGCGTGTTTATCAAGAAGCCGCATTTCCGATCGTTGCAGTTTATGTCAACGACAGGAACCTCATTGGAATTCCCACAGAGCTTGAGGAGATTGTCGTTCACTTGAAATCGGAATTTGAGATGAAGGATTTTGGGAAAACTCAAAATTGTCTCAGCCTGGAGATCGAGCACTGTTCATAAGGAATCCTAGTACATCAATCGAACTATACCCAAAAGGTGTTGCGACATTTTAATGAGTATAAAGCAAATCCTTCGAGTACTCATATGATCGTTCGGACTCTAGATGCTTAACGAGATCCCTTCTATCCCAAGGAAGATAAGGAAGAGATTTTGGAGCCTAAAGTTCCATACCTAAGTGCAATTGGTGCTTTATTGTACTTGGCTCAATGCACAAAACCCGACATCTCTTTCGTTGTTAATCTTTTGGCTAGATACAGTACTGTGCCTACACGCAGATATTAGAATGGTGTTAAAGACATTTTTTGCTACCTCAAGGGTATGACGGACTTGGGCTTGTTCTACACCCACGAATCCTCAAGAGAAGCCGCCCCTCCTTGGTTTTCAAGATAATTCCCGCCTTGTTGGTTACGCAGATGTTGGTTATCTGTTTGACCCATATATGGCATGTTCTCAAACCAGCTATGTCTTTACCGTTGAAGACACCGCTATATCTTGGAGGTCTACTAAGCAAACTCTAGATACGACTTCTTCAAAACATGCTGAGATTCTCACCTTGCATGAAGCATCATGCGAGTGTTTTTGGTTGAAAGCAATCATGAAACATATTTAAAGCACTAGTGGTCTTACTACCGTCATTGACTTTCATACGACGATATTTTAAAGATAACGCAACATGTATCGAGCAGTTAAAGAAGGGATGCATTGGGAGACAACACCAAGCATATAATTATGAAGTTCTTTTATTCTCACCAGCAACAACAACATCATAACATAGAAATCAAGCAAATCCGTTCCCAAGACAACCTGGCCAATCTCTTTACCAAGTCTTTGCCCAAGTCTACTTTTCAAAATCTCGTCCAAGGAATCGATATGCGTAAATTGTCTGAGTTGAATTGCTTATAGTTCTTTTATTTGGAAGTTATGTTTAACTCAGGGGGAGTATCCTGAAACATACTCACTTGATCTTAATGTACTATTTTCCTACGATTAGGAGCATTTTTTCCACTGGATTTTTGCTATCTAACGAGGTTTTGATGAGGCACTCATCCTGGGATGATCATACTTCGTTGAAAGTTCACTACTTTTGTCATGTATGACGTTTGTTTTAGACATTATACATGTCACACCCCGATCCCAACATACGTCTAGGATCGACACGTGACGACACCAATACCTGTATGTCTAACATACCCCGCCTCCAGGATATGTACAAAGCACAACTCGAGAATCGAATCGCATAGTAGTTTTTCGTATACTTTATGGCTGCATCTAACCTCCTCGTTAGACTGCCTACGTACCCTCATTAGGGATCAAGCCATTCGTAGTTCTTCATTTCACTACACTCAAATATTCATCAATTAAATCGCTATGTCTTAACAATATATCACAATGCATAACATGCAATATTACAAGGGACAAACGACGGAGCATAATCATATTCACTAGTCATAAAGTTCAACGAGTCCAATCATAATTACCATAACCATAACCAATATCATTCCATAATCACATCCATCAATAATGCCAACCATCACATCATCAATAACACATACAACACGTTGAAATGCGGCCTAGAGCGCCACAGTTCGGCCGAAGACTACATCTTTGAAAAAGGGAATTTTGGACCACCCAACGGAACCAAGGCACCAAAGGGGATTCCGGACCATCACTCAACGGAATCCAATCAGGATACGATTCCGAACCGTCACTCAACAGAATCGTGGAGTAGAAGGGATTACAGACCATTACTCAACGGAATCCAATCAGAACTCAGTTCCGGACCACTCAACAGAAATGAACGGAAGTCTAGGAAGCATAACAACGGCTCGAAAGAACAAGACATGATTCAAGTTACTCAATTCACAAAGACTCAATGAAACGAAACAATATGGAGCAGCAAACCCCCATCACAATGGGTTATCGGTCCATTACTAGACCTCACATCTCCCAAGCAATTCAATATGCATTTCAATCACATGTCACAACCATTTCCAATACACATGTCAAATCACATTACACTACATCATACCAATCACTATGCTTCCAACATTATATCTCAATCCATAGCTTGTAACATATCAAGGAATCACGAAGAACAATATTAATATTTAATCACGTTAATCAATCAGTGAGATAGCATATCATTTCACGAATTTAATTAAAGAACTCTACATAATTCCCTACTTGGGTTATGGATAATAACATGGTAATTCTAATTTGTATTCACAAGATCCATCGTGGGTAATTCCCATTCACTTGAATCTAGGATTCTAAGATAACCTTATGGAAAAGAGCAAGAGCAAGGATTCTGGACTACTTAATGGAATTAAAATATCAAACGGTTTCTTATAATTTACCCAGACCTGTCGCATGTGAAATAAGTGCCTACATTATGGAAATGGTGCATCAAGCAACCAACAACCTAGATAAGTTGCGAAGCTTGTGTGAGCGACAATAATACAAAGTATGTAATAATAATGATGAAACCAACCACCAATCACAGTTTATAAACTTTGAATATAAATCATTCATAAGAAATTAATACCAAACCTTTGCAAACTTCGAAAGAGTCACATAGACATCCAACGACTTTTCTAAATCAACTCAAAGTTCTCGAAGCCAAAATTCACGGATACACTCAAAATAGAGCTAGAGAGACGTCGTTCGGCCGAAGCCTACGCAAGTAACCAAAGTGGATCTTTGAGTTGATTTAACGAAGTAGAGCCTACCCATGAGAAAGTAACCAAGTAGGCAGTGACCCCTCAATGCGGATTAACCAAGCAGAGTCACTCCTACAGCTGTTAAGAAGTGATCACCCAATGCATATTAACCAAGCATGATCACTCCTAAGCATACATGGCCATAAGGATCGCCCAACGCGGATTAACCAAGCGCGATCCATATATAGTATGGCCCCCCAAATCGGATTAACCAAGCAGGACCATTAGTGACCCCCAATGCGGATTAACCAAGCACGGTCAAGATAACCAAATAGGTAGTGACCTCCCAATGCGGATTAACCAAGCAGGGTCATCGATGTACCAATGCTACATAGTGCTATCAAACCAACACATAACTTACTGCCTACCTTCACACTTATGATTTACAACATGAGCACATACACCATCCATTTCTGTATTTCCCATCTAGGTTCCAAAGCATTGTTTCGAATTATTACTACAAGTATCCATCACCTCGATCAACTCCTATTCTCAAGTATATGCAATTACTAAATGCATCACTTCCGACTCTAGTCTTAATTAGATTACTTGGAACTACTAATTCACACTATGAGATCCAAGTACTATTTTGGTTAACTTGAATTAACATGATCAAAATAAATGTAACATTTGAATGAAAACACTTAGAGAAAGTAAGTGAAGATGCTACTTAAAAATATAGATGTACCTGTATATAAAAGTCTTGGCAGTTGGTGCATATATATATCCAGGGATATATGTAAGTTCCTTTGAATATGGATACATAGATATATGTATACTGTAAATAAGGAAACAAATTCATCCCTTCATTAATTTATACATACATATAAGGATTCGTTCAACTTCAGGCATAAGCAGAAAGGTCTGATAATGCTAAACCAATGAGATGGAATCAATATGCTCATCAATAATGTCTATTCACTGTCATCACAAGGATAAAATCTGGACCACATCTGACTAAATGTATACTAACAACTCTAGCAAAATTGTACCAAATATGAAGAGAAACAATTTCACATTATGGGACAACATAATTGTCGATTCCCCCTCATCAACATTACATTAATGCATTCACTAACTTTAAAGCAACAAATGTAACATGATAAATGGGTAATTTTCAAATAAGACTATACATACATAATGTTAACTATCAACATTTCATAAATCGGATGTCACACACCGGGAAATTAGACTTTTTCCAAAAATTCTCAAATTTTATAGGAATAAAGATCTCAACAAGTAGAGTAAATTTTATACCTGTGACCAAATCCAATTTGGCCGGGAAGGCCCTCAGATTGGCTCGCACCTGTCGACCCTAAGGTGGGTGTTCCTCAATTCGGCTTCCTTGGTGTTCCAATACCCCTAAAATTGATTGGGTCTTGTTCTTGGGTCAAAGAGAAGTTGATCAAGGGTGATGGTGAATGGTGATACTCACCGGAACGACGAATCGCCATCGAGAACCCCCGGATTCTTCGATGGAGTTCTACCTGAATTTGGCCTTAAAAACCCTTAAATTTGAGCAAATAAGGTAGATGAGAGGTTGTGGAATAAGTTGCAGGTGGTGGAGGGTTGAGAATGACCTGAAAAAATGGTGGAGATTGGCCGAAATTCAGCCGGGTTGAAGTCGGGTTTGTGGGTGCATGGGATGACGAAAATGGAAGGGGAAAAATCCCCCTTTTTTGTTTCTTCCCTTATTGGTCCTTTTCCCCCCTCTAAAAATCTGATTTGGTCCTCTTTTTAAACTAACTTAACCTTTAACCCACATGTGGGAATTAAATAATTCTCATAATCTATAGTTCACAACTTCAAATGTATGTAACTACACCGTTATAACTCGGACTCGCAAACGGCTTTCGCCTATGCGTTCATGGGTTCGAGATCTATTTAAAAACACTAGTTAAAACTTCGAAAAGTCAACGAAAGATAAAGATTGATTTTGAAAATTCAAACCCGATAACTATTTGATTTAATTCTCAAAATTTACGGAATTAAAATTAAGTAATAAAAATAACGTAAACGTGAAATACGAACTTAAATTATGAGATACATAATGAATAGTGAAATTCCAGGGACGGGATTTCACAATGCATATTTCTCACTCTTCTCCTTAGTCTATATGGGTTTTACCTGCCATATGTTTTCCATAGTGAGGTTTTGTGAGTTTTACTACCAATGCATACTTTCTTTAATTTGATACTCACATTCGACCGTTGTGCCAACGACTTCATGAACTGTTCTATCCCAACTGCTGAAGATCTAATGCGATGTTTTGTTTGAGTATTTACACACTCAACGGGGAGTGTTGCAGTCATATTTAGAATAGAATGTGATTGTGTAAATCCTAGTGTATCTAGAGATATCTTGAAATATTCTCTAAGTTAGATATTATCCTATTAGAGTTGTAATCCTATTAGGGTAAGGATTTAATATATCCTACTACTATAAATAAAGGCACAATGAGTGATATAACACACACCTCACAATTAAATCTCTCTCTTCTCTCTCTTATTGTCGCCGGCCTCCCCCTCTCTATTCTCTTAGAATAGTTCAGTAAATTAGGCCTACAACACTAACTCATTTTAAAATTATATGGGTACATTTTTTTGGTTGATGTATATGTGTGTGTACAATATTTTATATATGAAAGAGAGTTAAGCACGCATAAGAGTAGAAAGGACAACAGAACTAATGATGCTCAACTCAGTTAAATCCGAGAGAGGTTGTGTGTTTGTATTTATAGGAATGAATTACATCAGAGAGTTACAAGTCAAACTGATTACAACCAACTAGTCTATATAAATCCCGAAATATAGGAGATAATACAAGAGTATATTCCCAACTCTTAGCAGCAGCATCTGTAGTGGAAGAGTCATAGCAAACAACCATCTCTGTAGTGGAAGAGTCATAGCAAAGAACCAACTTATGGTTTATCACACTCCCGCAAGCTGAGCAGTCGACCAAGAACGGGAAGCTTGGAAAGAAAAAACTTAAACCGAGTGGAAGACAAGCCTTTGGTTAGAAAATCTGCGACCTGATCCGAAGACGCAACATAACCCACAATTATTTCCTTCTGAGTTACCTTCTCACGAACATAATGATAATCAACCTCAACATGTCGCATTTGGGCTTGGTATACAGGGTTCGAAGCAACAGCAAGAACACTTATATTATCACACCATAACTGAGGGGGTGTAAGAAAAAGATGAAGATCATTAAATAAATTGCGAAACCAGTACAAAGTAGCAGCGGTATAAGCAAGTTGACGATACTCAGCTTCAGTACTTGATCGAGAAACGCCACGTTGTTTCTTGAAGCTCCATGAAATTAGATTAAATCCGAGAAAAATACAATAACCACCTGTGGAACAATGATCATTAGGATCACCTGCATAGTCCGCGTCCGCATATGCTGTGATGGAGAGGGAACTTGGACGATAAAGCAAGCCATGATCATGAGTGCCCTTAAGATAACGTAAAATGCGTTTGACAGCAGCCCAATGTACCTTTGTGGGAGAGTGCATGAACTGGCAGACTTGGTTGACAGAGAAAGCAATGTCAGGACGAGTGAAGAGCAAATACTGAAGGGCACCCACGACACTATGGTATTCAGTGGCATCAGAAAAAAGATCTCTTTCGTGGAGAAATAAACGACGGCCAGGAGAAGATGGCGTTTGGATAGGCTTGCAGTCTGCCATGTGTGTTCGTTGAAGAATGTCCATGATATATTTGGCTTGGGACAAATGAAATCCAGAAGTGGTACGAGTAACTTCCATTCCTAGAAAATAATGTAGGGGCCCAAGATCTTTCATAGAAAAAAGTAAACCAAGTTGAGCAATGAGTTGGGCAATCTGCGAACTATTATTTCCAGTGACCAAAATATCATCAACGTAGATTAAGAGATAAATAATGGTGGTGCCATCAAAGTAAGTAAATAAGGATGAGTCAGCTTGGGAACCAACGAACCCAAGTTCATCGAGATGAGTGGAGAAGCACTGAAACCACGCCCTTGGGGCTTGTTTGAGTCCGTAAAGAGAACGTTGCAATTTGCAGACATGAGTCGGAAATTGGGGATCAACAAAGCCTTGGGGTTGACACATATAGACATTTTCAGAGAGGGAACCATGTAAGAAGGTGTTCTGAACGTCCAACTGTCGGATAGACCAATTGTAATGTAGTGCAACAGAAAGAATTAATCAGATGGTGGCATGAGTAACCACAGGACTAAACGTTTCGGCGTAGTCAATGCTTCCTGTTGATGAAAGCCATTATCAACAAGACGGGCTTTAAAGCATTCTATGGAGCCATCAGATTTGCGTTTGATTCTGTAAACCCATTTATTGGGAAGAACATTAAGATGTGGTTGCAACGACACAAGAGTCCAAGTGCCAGTGCGTTGAAGAGCTGTAAACTCCTCAGCCATGGCTTGACGCCACTGTGAACATTTGTTAGCCTGTGTAAAACTGGAAGGTTCAACCAAAGTATTAGTGGCAGCAATTAAAGCATAGCGGGGATTAGGTTTACGAATGCCATCTTTGGCCCGTGTAATCATAGAGTGAGATGGCAGAGTAAGTGTCAGTGGCACGGTGCTTGTGGTCTTAATATTCGCAGGTGGAGGTAAGGATGGGGAAGGGTTAGAAGTATGGGAAATAGTGTAGTCTGGAGGATGAGTGGGTAGTATGGTAGGGATAGTAGGGTTGGCAAGCGGTGGAGTGGGAGTATAGGTTGGATGATCATGTGAGGTAGTGATTAGCGAGGTAGGGAATGTGGATAAAGTTAGAGGTGAGGTAGGATTAGGTAGTAAGGTGATAGGGTTAACACGATGAGAGTTGGTGGGGGTGGAGAGTGTAGGTGGCAAGATGTGGTCAATGGTTATCATGTCAGGGAAAACATTTTTCATCAAAAATAACATGGCGAGACATAAAAATTTTGCCTGTGGATGGATCAAAACAACGATAACCCTGCTGATTTAAAGAGTATCTAAGAAAAATACACTTTTTAGACCAAAATTGAAGTTTGGTTTGATTATATGGTCGAAGATATGGGAAGCATGCACAACCAAAAACCTTTAAAAATTCATATTGTGGAGGAGTGGAGAATAATTTTTGAAAGGGAGATTCATTATGTAAAACTTTGGTGGGCAAAATTGGCAGAGTGAAAGGCTTCGACCCAAAACGTGACAGGTAAAGATGCATGAGCGAGAAGAGTAAGGCTAGTTTCAACCAAACGTCGATGTTTACGTTCGGCAAGGTCATTTTGTTCAGGGTGATGAGGACATGTAAAATGATGATGAATTCCATGAGAGGATAAATAGTTTTTAAAAGCATGATTCATATATTCGCCACCACCATCGGTTTGCAAGAATTTGATGTGTCTACTAAACATATTTTCAACGAGTTTCTTAAAAGAGACAAAAGTATTAAACACTTCGGATTTAAGTTTTAAAGGATATATCCAAGAGTAGCGTGAATAATCATCAATAAAAATCACATAATATTTAAATCCATCAATCGAGTAAGACGGGGAAGTCCATACATCCGAATGAATTAAATCTAAAGGAAATTTGGAAATTGAACTTGAAAGCGGAAATGGAAGTTTGTGACTTTTGCCTAGAGGACAAGATTGACATAGAGCAGAAGTCACATGGCCATGAATTGGCAATTTATTTCTAGCAACTAAAAACTTTAAAATAGAAGAAGATGGATACCTTAATCTAGAGTGCCACACTGCATCAGAGACGCGACTACCATAAAATGCAAAGACGCCATGATTATTGTTTGATGAAAGACTTGAAAAAGGATAGAAGCCGTTCTTACTTCGGCCTTGCAAAAGGGTCTTCCCTGTTGTTAAGTCCTGAACACGATAAGAATGGGGATATAAGGTTAGGGAGCAGTGGTTATCCATAGTAAAACGATTGACAGAAATAATATTGGTAGAAGCATTGGGACAATATAAGGTGTTGGAAAGATTAAAGGTATGGGAGGGAGTGCGAGTATGTGTGTGACCAACTTTAGAGATATGCAAACTTGTGCCTCCAACTACACCATTCACATGATGATCGCCATTGTACTCGCGGGGATCAGCCACTTGTGTCAAATCATTCGTAATATGAGCATTAGCGCCAGAATCAAAGAGCTAATTTTGAACCAGTGTGGCAGCCATTGGTGGAGGATTATGGGCAGGAGCAGCAACGACATAGGCATGAAGCTTGAGAGTGGGAACTCGGCCTTCATAGGCCACGTTCATACGATTGTAGCAGTTGATAGCAGAGTGACCTGATTTACGGCATATTTGGCACTAAACACGACTGTTGGGATTAAAAGTAGGACCTTACTGAGGAGCAGCACCGAGCACACCATCATTAGGAGCATGAGGCCCTGGCTGTTAAAACACACCACGACCATGTTGAAAAGGGCCACAACCACCACGACCAGGACCTGTGGGAAAACCACGACCAGGAGCCTGAGCACTGCGACCTGTTCCGACCTGAAAACCACGGCCGCCGCGTCCAGCAGCGAGGGCAGAGGGAACAGCTTCAATGTTGAACATATGGCTCATCTTTTGACGACGTTCAGCGTCGAGAGGAAGAGCCTTCAAAGCTGCATATGAGATAACATCCTCTCGGGCTTGAGCAAACGCGACGGTACCTTCGTACGCAGGACCAACATTGTTGAGAACAATGGCCACCAAATCTGAGTTTGAAATGAGAGACCCCGAGAGAGAGTGTGTGTCAGCCAGACAATTGATACGATCCAAGAAATCAGCAATTGATGAATCACCACGATGAGTGTTCATAAGTTCACTTCGGAGTTGCAAGAGACGGCCAGTGGACGGCGAAGCATAACGCTCGCGAAGGGACGACTAAGCAGAGTGAGAATTGGTTTAGCCAATAAGAGTGGCCAAGACGGAGGGGTGAACCGAACTATTGATCCAAGATAGGATCATGGCATCCTGTTGCATCTAGACTTCGAAGGCTGGGTTGACAGTAGTAGTGAGATTGCCGTCATTGTCCTTGAGAAAAGCTAAAGGACATAGGTTGATGCCATCAACAAAGGAAACGAGGTTCCTGCTACGAAGAAGGGGAAGTATTTGGGCATGCCAAAGAGGGTAGTTTGTATCATCAAGCTTGATCGTTAAAAAATTAGAGACGTTGGGAACAGCGGAAGTGGGTAGGGCAGAAGAAAAGGAGTCTGAGGAGGAGGCCATTAGAAAAAAAAAATTGATGTTTTGTCGTGAGACTTGTTAGCTCTGAGATACCATGAAAGAGAGTTAAACACACATAAGAGTAGAAAGGACAAAAGAACTAATGATGCTTAACTCAGTTAAATCTGAGAAAGGTTGTGTGTTTGTATTTATAGGAATGAATTACATCAGAGAGTTACAAGTCAAACTGATTACAACCAACTGGTCTATATAAATCCCGAAATATAGGAGATAATACAAGAGTGTATTCCCAACTCTTAGCAGCAGCATCTGTAGTGGAAGAGTCATAGCAAACAACCAACTTTGTAGTGGAAGAGTCATAACAAAGAACCAACTTATGGTTTATCCATATATACATGTACATTATTTATGTATACGTGTGTGTACAATATTTTATATATACATGTACATTATTTATGGAAAAACATGATTTTCTTTTGATTTTATATGTCTTTTTTTCTTTGGGGTTGGGAGTATAATTTATCTTTTAATTTTTTCAATTTGCAAACAATGAGTTTTATTTAAATTCTCATTAAAACAAGGGGCTACAAATTTCAATTTTTAAGTTAATAAAATAATGACCAACATGGATATACATACTCCATTAATGTTAGAACTTTAATAAAAAAACTCAAAACTAATAATTTTTTTTTAACAAACAATAGTATCTACATTAAGGGGGTGAAGGAGTAAGTTAAGCCTCACACTGAGTTAGCAATAATAATGTGGTTCAAATTTGCTTTTAGCAACCTAAAACCTCTAACTTACAAGTGAAGAGGGAACAATAAGGTTTCAGTAAAAAAAATTGGCGGCTAGAGACCGCATTCAAGGTCTCGTTTTTTATTTTTAGTCTTTATTAGTTCAACAATTGAGATTTGATTTTTTTTATTAGCACCCCATATAATGTTGAATACATCTCACATTAAAATTTAATACCAAATAACTTGTATACCCTAATATGCAATGATAATTTCAACCTCTTGAGATTTAAAAAAAAAAAAAATTCTAAATACACCCAAAATCACATTTCACATAAAACATCCCAAGAGATGGTTGGATCAAACCTTTTTTTTTTCTTTTTTAAGTTGGACATCCAACTCCTGCTTGTAACTTTAGATGGGCAGAGAATACCAAGTTTGGAGCGGCTATTCCATGTCAATTGGACAACTATGTATTTTTTGTTCGCTGCATTTTTCATTTGATGGCTTTTTCACTATCTCGAATCTCCAAAGCTTTCATCACCTTACTGAAACTGGTTTTATTTGTACACAGTATGTAGCTCTCTGAACGCGTGTCGAATTCAATCATTCAACTGCCACCAATATTCTGCTGCTGAAGAAGTTGAAATACACTTGGTTAAAGAGCTGCATGCCGAATTCAGTCATTCAACTGCCACCAGTATTCAAATTTCGAAGTTTCTTGTTCTAGACTTAAGCAAAGAAAACCTGGACACCTCTGCTGCTAAGAATATAATCACAAGAAGACTGCTGTTAAAAGTAGACACCTCTATTGCTAAGAATATAATAACTGTCTAAGTTGTGCTCCTTAAAGCAGTTCTACCGTGGGCTATTGCCCAATGGATTGGCTCTCAAACAGGGCCAGAGAGCCCGAGTGGGGAGGTCCAGCGTGTGCTGGCGATGGAGCCCGAGCAGGCCTGAGGGAGAGGTCCGGCAGAAGTTGCCAGCTCGAGAGCCCGAAGGCCACGTGACGCAAGGCTGACGTCTGAGCGACGTCAACCATCATCTCCTTTGCATTTATGGGCCTCAACCTTACAACTACTCGAACTCTTCCGGGTACTATTCGATTCGAAAAAAGTTAAACAACATGCATACAAGCAACATTTCATTTACTCATTTGAATTTGCCATGCTTATTCTATTACCTCAAAATTTCCAAATTCTAAACATTTATTTAAATGATTAATTGAAATAATGCTTCCATTTTTCTCCAAAATTCAATCGAATCCCATTTGGGGAAACAAAAATTGACCTTCGTCGTCCTTTGAAGCTGCGAAGCCAAACAACGCGGGGCTGCTCTAGCGCAAGGTGGATTTGGGAGATTGAGAAGGAGGGAGAAGGGACTTGAACGATGACGTTCTGAAATTAACTGGGCGATCCAGCTTCACAGCACCCCTCTGCACCACATCGTTTCGCTAAGCCATGGACTACAGAAGTGCAGTAAAAATTAAGAAAGGCATTCAGGTGTGCTGCTTTGCTGTGTGTCAGAAGTGCAACAAAAAAAAAATGGTAGAAGTTTCAAGAGATAGGAAGAGATTTCCAAAAGGAAAAGATAAATTAATAATATAATATTAATTTATTCAAAGTAAATAATATAATATTAATTTATACAAAGTAAATAATATAATATTAATTGTAAATAAAAAAATACTAATATTTTATTGCTTATTGTCAGGACTATTCAGTGTAGAGGTGGAGATGCAAAATGCAGTTACTGTTCATTATGGGCAGTTACTATTCACTGGGTGGATTAAATAGTGAATAGCCCGGGGGGCCTTTGCAACGGTGGAGTTGCTCTTATGTAATCCATAAAAAAAAACTCATTTGGAGTAATATGGATTTTCTTCCAGTGATTCGTGAAGGCATCGATCCAATTTTCTACATACACCTCACATTCTTTTTTAATCCAATTTTATTGTTGTGATTACATAAGTAAAACAAAAACATAAAACTATAAAATATGTATATGCACCTAAGATGTGAAGCGGAGGGTGTAAGTAGAAAGTGTGGGGTGTATATTAAGAGTGTAGGGTGTGAGGATATTATGAGAAACTATGTGGGATGCATTAAGATAAACTTTGATAAAAAAAACAAATATGAAATGTATTAAGTATATGAGAATGTATTCAACAATACGTGATGTTAATAAAACAAGCCTTCCTATTTTCATTAATTTTCTTTAGTTCTTTATAATTAAAAATTAAAAAGTAATTGAGGACAATAAAGCGGGTAACCAATGAATAAGCCGCGGGACCACCTGGACCACCATCCTTCCCACCACCACGACAAAGCATTTTCTATTTCTCATTTTTAATTATATTAACGACACCCAATAATAAATGAAAAGTGTTATTGACACTTTAAAAATTTCATTCTATATTTCTCACAAATATATTTTTCTTTTCAAATATAGAAAATTTGAAATATAAAATAAAATTTATGAAGTGCCAATAACAATTCCTTAAAAATTTATATTAACAAACCGATAAAATCATTAGAACAAATAATTTATAATATTTCGGATTTTAATAACAATTTTTGCTTGGTTTCTTCTTCCTTCGCTTCTTATGCGGAATCCATCTCCCTCTCATGGCTTCACCAGCAATCCAAATTCTCTCTCTCTCAAGTTTCCTCTCCTCTCAAACGAAAGTTTTCTCTCTGAAAATTTCCCTATTTGTTTTCCCTGGAAAACTGTTTGTGCATTGTTGATCTGTTTACCTTCCTAATTGTTTCTCTGGTTATCTCAATTTATTAGCTTCAGTTGTAAATTTGTAAGTTCATCCTTCAATTTTTCTTGTATTATGTTGTGCACTTTTATGAATTTTTGGATTGTTTTTAGCTGTTTGCAAATTGAAACACACGAGGTTTTCATTTTTGGGCTCTGTTTGGTTCTTAAGAAAATCAGGAAAAGCAAAAGAAAGAAAATTTAATTCTGGGTTTCTAGTTTTTGTTAGTTTTGTACCAATATATAGTCTAACCATGGTTGAGGTAGTGGAGTTGATTGTTGGGTTTTAATGAAATAGTACAAATTATATGGTAATATTGTAAAGTTTGAATCTTTTTAGTGTATTTGGATTGCTTGTCTAGTTTGAGCTTGTTGTTTCATGTTTAGGATTTGAATTGATGGGATGGGATACGGATTTAATAGATTTGTTGTGTACGAAAATTTCGTTGTTTGATCTTTTGAACAAGGTATAGGATGGGGAAGGGCTACAAAATTTTGACTTGTAGTGTTCATTGTAACATTGAAATAACGAAAGGAAAAGGCTTTGATCTTGCAATTCTAAGGAATTTAGTATTATCGAAGGGTGAGATGTTTTAACTTGGGAAACCAAAATGTTGTATGTTTTTTGATTCGGGTTCTGTTTTTCTTTCTGTGTGCTTTTTTTGTGTTGGCCAAGAAGGCAAACAGTGATTTGTAGGCTTGTAGCTATTAAAAGACATGATTTTTGTTTGATGTTGAATGGTTGGGTTTGTTAAAGTTGAATTAAACTTCTGACTTTGCCATCTACTGCAGCTCAATTGCCCCAGTTTTTGATACGAGGCTATAAGTTAGTAGTTGTAAAGAAAATGGATTAGCCAAGTTTAATGCTTGGTCCCTGGAGTTCACGTGGAGGGTTGCAAAATGTTGATAAACTTCTTCCCGACTGTTAACCGCTCCTACAATGACAAGTGGATGCTTGATGAAGCCAAATGCTGGATGCTAGACTTAAGCGCTATACAATGCCTACAAGCCAGTGAACAAAACCGTGTTGTCAGCGAAGACTCTTTTTGGAGGTTGTTTAAATTCCACTGAACGATTGTTGGACTGTATACTGTTCGCACATAAAAAATGGAAAGGTTAGTTGCTTTCTAATGCTTTGAATTGTTTAAAACAATAGGTTTTCATTTTTTTTTAATTCTTATATTTTTTTGTTTACTTGAATTCTTTTCCCAGATATAAAATTTTGGAAGAGCTTGGTGATGGCACTTGTGGTTGTGTATATAAGGCTCGTGATTTGAGAACAAAGGAGATTGTATGGTTCTCCTTACTAAAGAAATGATTACTTCTCCTAAGCTTTGTTTGATCTTGACCTGTGAATTGATTTGTTTTTGCGATTAACCCCTGTGAACTTTTGGTCATATGCTTTTGATTTTATCAATCTTGTGGTTTATACAAATATTGAGGGAGAACACGGACTCAATATTAATTGTTGTCTCTAGTATTGTAATATGAATGAATTAGTTAAGAGTTTAGAGTAAGCATTTATACAAAAACGATATCCTTCCTGGTATTACTTAACCTTTCTGACCTCAGGTTGCTGTCAAGAAGATGAAGAGGAAGTTCTATTTCTGGGAGGAATACTGGAGGTTACGAGAGATTAAGGTATGTCCCACGATAACTTTAATGGTTCAATATTGTTGTGCCATATGCATCAATATGAGCTTTTACATTTTGCATATTGCTAAATGAAATAGATAATGCCCTCTGGTTGTTTCCATTGATTCAAGTCAAAAAAAATTTTCCCAGGTACTTCGTAAACTAAATCATCCCAATATCATAAAGTTAAAGGAGGTTGTCAGGGAAAACAATGAGGTGTTCCTCATTTTTGAATATATGGTGAGGGACCTTTTGCCTTCTCATTTAGTTTTGTTTACGTTATAACTTATATATCATATAAAATGATATCATCGTCTTAATTTGAAAGTTGATGAATGCCAGTTGGTCAAGTTAATCTCATTATGTAAGATGTGTTTGATTCCAAATTTCATGTTTCCAGAACTATAATTTGTACCAAATAATGAAAGAACAAAGAAGACCCTTTTCAGAGGATGAGATTCGTAGCTTTATGTCTCAACTGCTGCATGGACTCATTCACCTCCATAAAAGTGGGTATTTTCACCGAGATCTAAAGCCAGGTAAGTTATGTTTGGCAACATTGTGTTTTCTTGCATCTCTATATTTTTGTTAAGAAATTAATCGAACACGATTTTCCCTTGAAGAGAATTTGCTGGTGACGAATGACGTTCTTAAAATTGCCGATTTTGGCTTGGCTCGAGAAGTATCATCGATGCCTCCTTACACTGAATATGTTTCCACACGCTGGTGAGTTAGTCATCTTCAATCATCTTATCTTGTTTTTCGCATTTGTGAATGTATGGTTTTCTGGAGTGGGGGGGTTAATGTCGAGTTGTGTTATCTTATTTTGTGCACAAATGTCTATGCATGCACTCTGATCTTTTACATTTTACGGTGCTTGTTTGGCATCCTAGGTATCGAGCACCAGAAGTCTTGTTGCAGTCCAAACTATACACTCCTGCAGTTGGTAAGCATGGTCTTTATTACTTCTTCATTGAACAGCTCCTCTTCCAGAAGTTCTGTAATTTCTGTGTTGAAAAAGTTTCAACTGAGGTTTATACTGGTATTGTATATCTATGATTAGGCTGCATGAGATTTTTCTATATCAAACTTGAGATCAATTATCTCTTTGTGCTTCTTTGAGTGGCGATTAACAAATGAAAACATATGCAGACATGTGGGCAGCTGGCGCAATCCTAGCTGAGCTTTGCACTTCATCCCCTATTTTCCCTGGTGAAAGGTGATTATATCATTCTATATTTATTGTTTTTGGTCTTGGTGAGAAAATGTGCGTAAAAATGATTCTTTTGCAGTTACCTCTACGTAGTCCATTTATTTTACCTGTCGTACCGCACAAAATAAATAAATGCACTATAGATGTGTGCTAAGTTTTTCTTCTTTAATAAGAAGATATGTTGGAGAACTTCTTTACATCTTACAAATCTAGTTTCTTCAATGGACAGTGAGATAGATCAATTCTTCAAGATCTGCTGTGTGCTTGGTACTCCAGACTTGACTGTCTTTCCTGAAGGGACAAATGCCTCTCGATTATATAGCTTTATCAATTATGAAAAGGTAAGCTTTTGCATCGATCTGTTTACTATCAATTCATATTGCTTGGCTTTCACTCACTATTTCATTCTTTTTAATAGATCTTGCCCGCTAACCTCTGCGATATCATTCCAAATGCAAGTCCAGAAGCTATTGATTTGATCATGGTAAGAGTTGTTTATACAGTTCTCCTTCATCAGTAATTCCTGACAATATTTGTTAAATGCTTTAATATCTTGATTTCTTGATTGTTGGCAGCAACTATGTTCATGGGATTCCTCAAGGAGGCTAACCGCCGATGAATCATTGCAACATCCTTTTTTCCAGGTAATATGTGTTCTCAAGTTTTCTTCTCTTCTTTGCTTTTGTTCTATTTTGCTATGTTATAAATTTGATCAGCTTACTAACATAAGATGGATAGGTGGGCTGGATTCCTCGTTCACTTCCTGATTCACTTGACCTGAAGCTGAGTAACATGGGTAAGGTTCCCTTTCCCCATTCTTTCATGCGTACCTACCTCCCTTATTAGTATCCATTATTTTTTTTTCTTTTTTCGTTTTCTTGTATAATTTTTCTCCATTATTTCACAGGGGCAAAGCCAACACTCGAGTTGAAATTATCGGACTTTGGTGCTGAGCCTGAGGACTGCTTTCTTGGCTTGACGTTGGCTGTGAAACCCAGTGTTCCAGACTTCGGTAATTATGTTTGTCCCTGTGGTGTTAGTATGAAAGGCATGGATAGGGATGGCAATGACAAAATTTTTGTTTTATTGCAATGTTTGCAATGTGTCTTGTGTGCCTTGCATGCTTGGGCTCATTCCTAAGTGTAGTAGCTTATGTTTAAGCTTTTTTCTCATCCAGTTAGGTTCAGGGTGGCGTTCTTGGTCCATAACCTAATTTACTTCCACTTTTGCTTTAGCACTAGTCGACCACTCAAAGTTTAAGACAGGCCTTGTGTATTAGGAATTGCTAATAGCAAGTCTGGAGGGACTGTTGAAGTGAAAGTATTTCAACCTCCCCATGCTTCTGCTTCATTTACTTAGTACATTCTTTTGTCTCCCATGCATCATTATTTAGACTTCAGGATATGGAATTTCAAGTTTAAATGGTGTCATTTCTGTTTGACTGGAGATAACTCCATTTTTCTCCTCTTTATTTCGTAACTGGAGTATTGATTATTCCACGGAGTTCAGCTGAATCATAAGTCAATATTTCAAGGATCTATCTTTATTTTTTTGAGCAAATTCAAGGATCTATCTGAGCAGTCATATTTTATGGGAAATTTTTGGACTTCCCCTCCTTTTTGTAAATTCTTTATATTTCGGTTTCACCTCATATTTATATCTTTTCTGGAGGGCTATATTCATCTCACTGTGTATTGTAATTGTTCCCTGCAGATGTGGTCCATGATGTATCTCATCATATGAAAGAGGTGAGTGCACGGGCTTCTTTCGGGAATGTTTTTGTGGAATCTTGTAGCATTAGAACCCAAATGCTGCTTAATTTACTTTTGTTTTGAATTATGTTAGTTTCATTTTGCAGGATGCATTATTTTGCTCTGGTTTGGAAGATCGTTCTGGACGATCTGGTAATTCTTTGGATCTTTCTTTAATGTCATCGTTTCAGATTAGAAGGCTTGCCTTAATTAGGGAGAGAAATGTGAATTAAGACAAGAAAAAACTATTTGCCTTCTCTTCTTAGCTTCTCTTTTCTTGAAACTGATGTGTCGTTGCAACTGTTCTCCAGTATTTTGGTCTCTGATGCCCCCCGACCAACGTGGAATTTGTGCCCCAGTAGAGCCTTCCTTTTCTTTATCATTCAGGTCAGTTCGCATGCCCGTATAGTAATATTGTTCATCTGCTCATTGTGTAAACGGTCTACGTGGTGATAATGTACGAAATTTTGTTTCCCTTCTGCTTTAATAATATGGCTTGTTGACCATATCTCTCTTATGGGGATATTGATATGATGGTACTTCCAATACACCAAGAAGCTGTAGATAATGATATATAGTTGTCTTGAGGTTGTTGACTTTTCACAGAACTGAGTTTTATCCATATTGTTCTGGACTAACATGATGTCTGTTATTCCCCATGCCTTTCTTGCAGTTCAATTCAGCATCCATCCGTCAGAGTTCCACAATCGGCTGGTTTCTCCATCCCATCCTTGCAGCCGAACATCTTAGATGGTCGATTTTTGACCGTGTCTCCTCCCTTCCCACAAAGCCATTGCCTCTAAGTGAGATGATCTAATAAACTGCTATTGGAACGAAAAGCGAGCTGTAATTTATTACACATGTTAATATAGAATTGCATTGAGCACTGTCATACAGTCTGCCATTGTACCGTGAACATGTAGAGTGTATTCAGAATATTCTTACTCGAATTCTTCAATATTGTAAAGCCAATCGACATTGTACCATGACAATTTAGCTTCTGAGATCGAATTATGTTGACAATTTAGCGATCACTTGACACCTTAATTCGTGCATCTTTGAAGCTCAAAGTGTTACAAATCGATGTTTTTTTTATTACTTTTAACTGATGCAACCGCACGTTGTTTAATTGACCAAACAAAGTGACTCGCTTTTTCTTTCACCGACGCATGGAGTGAGCGGGTGACTCGAACTTGGGATCTCTTCCAACATAAGTGTTTTGTTTTAATGCAGGCAGCAGGTGTTGTGGATTTTGGTGGTGGGATTGAGGGGAATGTGGCATGTTTAATTGAAGTGGACAGACGTTAAGATTGCGACAGGGAATGGATAGTGGCAATGGAGACGTTGGAGAGGGAATGACAAAGCAAAGCAAGAACAAGTCAAAGACAAAGGTGACGCCGCTGAAATTGCTTGGCGTAAACACTGCAAATGGGCGGCAACCACACGTGCTTTTGTTCGCAAATGCATCGCATCTAAGGGGTAATGGCCGGTTTGGTTCAGTTTGGCTCGATTGTGAGTTCGAGTTTTTGTGAACCGGCCAAAACCAAATTAGATTAACCATTTATACATTATTCCTCTCATTAGCTAGTACTCTTTCGTTAAAATCGAAATGAAACAAAAACATTTACCGTAATTGGTCCGGTCACGATTTTAACACAAGACTGGTACAATTTATATACGTTTACGGTCTTTTAGTAGTTTGAGTGAGTGTAATACTTATATATAGAAATCATGCACTTTGAGCTTGATACATATACCACTATTGTTATATTAGTATGAGTTCAAAATATTAGCATCACACTCAAATTTTCCCGCTTAATAGAAGAGTATGGTTCCAATATAAGTCCAGTATATTAGTATCCACTCACTTTTTTCGACCTATTGACCACCCTTTCCTTCAATCCAACTAACTAGAAGCCGACACAAAGATAGAAAAAGGATCCAGAACAACTTAAAAACCACAAAGGCCTAAACTCTATTAACAAGTAGATTATTAGATCAACAAAAGTGTTATTCTTACCATTTATTTGTACAATTTTTCTAATAAAAATGAGATCTACATGTGTCTATTGCCCCACCTGTTCCTTTCCTTTTCCCTTTTTAGGGGATTTGAGAGACTCAGAGAACATTCGGAGAAAGAGGAGAGGAGAGAGAGAACCCTCCTCCTCATAGCACATCACATCCAACAATTTGAAGATCTAAAACTATAAAGCCCAAATTACACACGCACACCCCTTTTTATTCCATGCACTCTCTTAATTTACGGTCGTCGGATTGACTGAATTAAAGAAAATCAAAGGACATAAATTAACAAGAGGGGTATGAGAAGTAAAAATAGATGTATAGATAATCACAAATACACTCTCATACAAAAGATAGAGGTGGACGCATATACATACATATACACACACACATAGAGAGAGAGAGAGACTCAGATAAATCCCTCTTTTCTTTTCTCTCTCTTTTTTCAATGAGATCTTCATATTCTTCTCCAACAATGTTTGCTTTGTAAAATCCAAAAGTTTTTATCTGTGTTTTCTCATCCATTTTGTGAAATTTTCTTTCTTGTTCTCTTCTTGGAAACATAAAATCAAAACCCTCAATCCCAAGTAGACCTAATAAGTTCTTACACGACTCCTTAATACGATACGTAAACGACACGAAAATAATGGGTTTTGGGTCAACATGATAACTAATCGGGTCTCTATCGGGTCACATGAGAAGAACTCGTTAATAACAGGTCCTTAACAGGTTTACAAGAAGGTGACACGCGAGTAACCTGATTTGCAATACCCTGAAAAATTTAAATATATGAATTGAAATATTCAAAATTATGAATATGTGAAAAGAATCGAGAATTTATATTAATTCACTTGAGTTTAGTTTTAAATTAAACTAGTTACGAAGTTTGAAGTTCGGAAATTAATTATTTAAAATATGTAGACCGTTTGAGGTCACAATTTATATTTTTAAATAAAGCTCGATCTCACGAACGCGTAGGCGCAAACCATTCATGAAACGGAGTTATAACGAAGAAGTTATTAACGTTTAAAGTTGGGGATAAATTGGTAATTTTATATTTCTTTAGAAGGCCCCAGAAAATATGGAGCCAAGTGACATGCTATGTGTGTGGCTGGGATGAAAATGAAAAAATAAAATGGACGGTTGGGGTTGAAAGAAGAGAATAGAAAGGAGAAAAGGAAGGGAGGAATAAGGGGAGTTGACCAATAGGGGAAGAGATGGGGAGGGGAAAGGAGAGAACTGAGAAACGGAGGATCAGACCCGGCCCGTGGTGACCCGACCCGATCAACTCCCTTAGCATTTTCCGACGGGTTTTCACCCATTTTTCGGTGAATTGCCTCAAACCACCACTTAGAAACCCCTCCATAACTTTCCCTCTTCCTATTACACCTAAAAAATAATGAAATTTGGTCTTGAATTTGGAAAGAACACACCCATGGGTGCCGACCCTCCTTGCTCGAAATCCACCAAATCTGAAATGATTTGGTTCAATAACCACCACCATGAGACTACCCTGGGGGTCTAGAACAAAACCCAAACCATGGTAGGGGAGGCGGAGCATCAGAGGTGATGATTTGAGACTACCCATTTATAGGGTTTCCGGCGGGTTCGAGGTAAATTGGAGCCTTTCCAGGCCAAATTGGACTTGGCCACAGATATAAAATTTTCTCTACTCTTTGAGATCTTCATTTCTAAAAATTTTGAGAATTTTTAAAAATAGTTGAATTTTCGGCGAATCGGGATGGTTAACCGCCACCTACGGCGACGCGTGGCTAAGACGACGATATTGCTCTTTTTAAGCTAATTACAATGTTCTAAGTCCATATTTATAATATATTTGATGTGGATCAATTGTTTGGGCTTAATTTATGAAGTGTTAGTCACTTTAAAATGTGAAGATTATGAAATAGAATTTGGAATGTAAACTACAAATGGCTTGATCCTTATTTAGGGTACGTAGGCAGTCTAATGAGACGTTATATGCAGCCATAAAATAAGTGAGATTTGATTTATAAAGGAAGGTGGTGACAAAGTGTGAAAAGAAATAGTGCATTTGATATAGAAATTGTAATTATGGACCATGGATGGAAACAAGGCCTATAAATAAAGAAACACATTAGGTGGTAGTTAAGTAATCGAGGAAAATCTTTTGTTGAACGATTGTGCTAAGAGAAGGAAGTTTGGTCAATAACTTGAGTTTTATCCTTATGCTTTGATAATCAAATGTTGGTTATAAATTTAGGAGTGTGCTATCCACACATCCCATTTTACTTCTCACACACCCTTGATAATTTATGTCCGTTGATCTTCTTCAATTCATCCGATCCGACGGCCGAAAATTAAAAATGTGTGTGAGAAGTAAAATGAGGTGTGTAGATATTACACCCCTAAATTTATTGTGAGGGTTCATGAAATTAAAATGTTTAATTGGGATTAATGGTAAGTTAACTAAACAAGAGTGTAGTTTGGGACTATCACCAATCTATTTATTTTCTGAAACAAAACAAATATTTCAGGGCCGGGTCATTACACGATTCAACACATTAAGAAAAAGTTAATCTGATGGTTTTATGTTTCCAAACTACTAAAAAAACTTACTATAAAATACAGTAGCCATGGTGTATATTTATATATTGTATATTAAATATGTATTATTGTATTATTATTTTATATAAAATTAAAAAATTTAAGTTTTATTTATTTTTATAGTATACTATAGGCAAAGAGTGAGATTAAAAAAATTATAAAACACATTAAAAATAAAGATAGCAAGTAATTAAAAAATACCAAACTCATTACAAAATTATAATAATTAATTTACAAGTGCAAAAAATGTGAAAAAAAATATGCAAACATTCGTGATCACATCCTCTAGCTTTGAGTCTGGGTATATCATTGTTTGAATTTTTAAAACCATACAAACCCTCGTGAATAGTATTTTTAAAGGAGTTCAAAATAAATAAAATTCATGATCATTAATGTACAAGTCTGAAAAATATGAAAGCATATATAAACGTGTAAGGTTCCTCAATTTATTTTGCATATCCATGAACATTTGATATTTTGTAGTAATGTACTGATGTTTTTTATTAGGCTCTATTTTTGGAGTATGTAATACTTGAAAGACAAATGTTATATATATATATATATATATAGGGGTGTGATATCCACACACCCCATTTTACTTCTCACACACCCTTCTAATTTTCAACTGTCGGATCGGATGAATTGAAGAAGATCAACATATATGAATTAATAAGGGTGTGTGAGAAGTAATTTGGGGTGTGTGGATAGCACACCCCATATATATATTTTATGTTTTGAAGTAATATATATGTGACAATGTAATATGCATATACTAATTTAGTATCAAATTATGTTTTTCATTTTCATTATTTATTGATTTAAAATATATTTTCTTTAATAGGTAACGGGTTGGATCATATTACCTGATAATATTAACGGGTCGATTTCAGGTCGGGTCATATTACCCATTTACTTTAACAGGTGTTACACGACACGACCCATTAAAATATCAAATATGTCACAAAAACGACAAGAACAAAAAAAAACACGATACGAATGTCAGGTCTAATCCCAAGTCTTCAACTTCAAATGATAAATTTGTTAAATTAGATGTTAGATTAGAAAGTCGACATGATTTGAACTCACGCCGTGGTGTAAAAGCAACAGTTCTATTTAGCATTGTAGTCCCACCTAATTGTGATTTTTATAGTAATTTAGGGTTATATTTTACAAGAAATTCAAAGTTGTATATAGAAACTGAGGCTTTGGATTTTGTACCTTCAATTTAAAGCTTTTGATTATGTTGGACGATTATCTATATTTAGTAGCTCTAATTCTAAGTTTGCACGTTGATCTGCTAGTTTTGGAAATTGGAAACTGCAATAAGATTTATGTTGGATTGTGATGGTGCACCGAGGACTTCTTCGAATTCGAGGTTGTCGTCTGTGTTGCATTTGTTGTAATGAATTTTTGGCCTTATAGTCAAGACATGTTCCTAATGTTGGTTTTTGCTGATGAGCAGCTGACCAGTCTCTATTAGATGAGCAAACGACCAAAAATTAATATTTTCCGGTTCCAGTTCCTATTCGAGGGTGGAACTTGATAGAGATAGGTTGTGTGGCTGAGATTATGCCACTTGTATGAAGATTAGAGAGTCAATTAGTTAGTTAGGTTGTTAGAAGTATTGAGTAGTGTATAAATACTATTGAATGTTCTCGCTTAATTGCTAAGAAATTAATACACTGAAGTTTTCCATTCTTTATTTCTCTCTCTCTCTCTCTCTCTCTCTCTCTCTCTCTCTCTCTCTCTCTCTCTCACTACATTTCTGAAGGTTAACATGGTATCAATCGCCATGAAAGCTCACGCTTGATCTCGATTCGAGTCTTCCGCCGTTCTGATTCTTCGATCGATCTTTGTCTTCATTGATCTTCTTGCTTCTTGTTCGTGGTTCTTGATCGAATTCACTTCATCTGCTCTCTAATCTAGGGTTTTCTTCGTCCCTAAGGCTCTGCAACTGCGATTCCTGTTGCGACTTCGTCTTCTACAATTTGTGCACTCCAGGTGTTTGGTGCATGTTCTCAGAGATATTTCTACCAAATTATAGAAGTCTTTCCAGCAACAATGGTAACTGCTTCTCAATTATAGCTCCTTCAATCACCGATAACTGCTTTGGTTTCATCGATTTCCACAATTGTGAATGTTAAACTAGATGATTCGAACTATCTAAATTGGCATTTTCAAATGAAATTACTGCTTGAAAATAATGGAATCCTAGGGTTTGTTGATGGCTCGTATCCCTGTCCTGCTCGATTCATCTCTTAGTCTGGAGAATATGATGTAAATTCGTCAAATTCATCATCATGATGAGTATTTAGTTTGGATGATGCATGATAAAACCTTGATGCAATTACTCACTGCATCTTTAAGTCCTGTGGCAATGTCATGTGCTATTGGGAGTACTAGTTCTAGGGATCTTTGGATTCAATTACAAGAACAATTTTCAACTGTCTCTAAGACCAGCATTTTTCAAATGAATTTGAATCTGCAAACAATAAAAAAGGCTCTAATTTTATCACTCAGTACTTGCAAAAGATAAAGGAAGCTAGAGATTATCTTTCTGCTGCTGGGGTTTACTTTCTTGATGAAAACATTGTTATACTTGCATTAAATGGTTTACCAGCATAGTACAATACATTTCGGACTGTGATAAGGGGGTGTGAAAATGTCATTTCTTTGAAGGAATTTCGAACACAACTGCTTGCTGAAGAAGCCATTCTTGAGTCCATTGTTAATGCACCGTTTATGACAGCCATGATTGCCAATATTCCAACTTAGAGAGGGTCTAATCAATCTAGCTTTGTCTCTAGTGGATTCAACCAGTTTAATGCCAATATGAACAAAGGCAAAGGCATATTTAATCAACATCCAAGAAGTTTTTCACCTAGACAGTACATGCCTACACAAACACATGTCATTCAAACTCTAAGTCCTAGTAAACTTGGTCAATTTTCAAATTCACAGCAGCGTATTCCTTTTGCCCCACTTGAGAAGCCAAGATGTCAAATATGTGGGAGATTCAATCATAACACTTGGTTTTGTTTCTACAATGAGAAGGGTCCTAATTATATTGGTGCTAGAGCTAATTCAACTTACTCCCCGATGTCTTCATATTCACAACAAGGATATCAATACTCTCCGGTTGATGCCTATCCACAACAAGGGGTTCGATCAAAGTTCATTGGACAATAGTTTCAATCACAAGCTCCATTGCATGCCTACTATACTATGGTATCACAACCAAATCCTTCACATGCTTCTCCATCTACTTCACAAGTGTGGATCGCGGATTCAGGCACAACAAATCATATGACTACATATCTCTCAAACTTATCTCTGGCTTCTCTTTATCCCACCAATGAAGTCATTCAGACTGCAAATGGTGAATGTTTGCATGTATCACACATTGGTAACACTGTTATCAAGCCCTCCATACATCCTATCAAACTGAATTCTGTATTATATGTACCCCAATTATCACAGAATCTTTTATCAATGCATAAAATTTGCTTGGACAATAGCTGTTGGCTTATATTTGATGCCTTCTGTTTTTGGATCCAGGACAAGGCCATAGAAAGGATATTCTACAAAGGACCGCGCAGTAATGGACTTTACTCAACCTCTTCCCTTGCCAATGCTTGTCCTGCAGCTTCTCAAGGCATGGTTTCCAATAAAGCTTTTTTTGGTCAGCTTGTTAACTCCATTACCTGGCACAATAGACTAGGACATCCTTCTAATTCTATTGTGTCTCTCATGCTGCATAAATTCAATATTACATTTACTAAAAATTCTAGTTCTATAATGTGTCAAAGCTGTCTAGAGGGTAAATTTTGCAAACTTCCCTTTTCACCAAGTGTCAATAAATCTGTCATTCCTTTTGAAGTCGTGCACATTGATCTTTGGGGTCCTGCACCTTGTGTATCTGTGGATGGATATAGGTATTATGTTACCTTTATTGATGAATGTACCAAGTATTCTTAGATCTTCATTTTGATCAATAAATTAGACCTTTGTGCTACTTTTATTGGTTTCTATGCTTATGTTCTCACTAAATTTTCTACAACAATAAGAATATTGCAAAGTGATGGTGGTGGTGAGTACATAAGTAAATCCTTTCAGTCATTTCTTCTACAAAAAGGCATCTCACATCAAAAATCCTGCCCTTACACTCTAGAACAAAATGGCATGGCTAAACGAAAACACAGACATGTCATTGAAACCTCAGTTACGCTACTCCAAACAGCTCAAATGCCTCCTAAGTTTTGGTCTTTTGCATGTCAAACAACCATTTACCTTATTAATAGGATGCCTACTCCCATTTTATCCAATAAATCTCCATTTGAAGACCTGTATGGTGCAATTCCAATGATTCAACATTTAAGAACTTTTGGATGTGCTTGTTACCCTCTTCTCAGACCATATAACACTACCAAACTTCAACCCAAGACAACAAAATCTATATTTTTGGGTTATGCATCCAGATATAAGAGGTTCATTTGTTATGCAGTTTCTCAGCACAAGTTCTTATTTCTAGGCATGTTGTGTTCAGTGAACAAGAATTCCCTTACAAAGATTTATTAGCACATACCAATCCCACATCATCATGTTTTGTGAATTTTGATGTTCAACCTTCTCCCCCTATAGCTACATCTCAAAATGTAGTCACTATACTACCCCAAGACACTAATACAAATTCAATACCTTCTTCATTGTCTCCTTCTCCAAGTTATCACTCCAGTCATCATCTGTTGCATTTTCTCCACACATATCTCTATCACCATCACTATTCTTAGATACACAGCAGCCTCCTCAGTCCATTACTGGTGCAGTTTTTGTTAATCATATCCCTGTGGTACTTGACCATAGTCCTGATACACTTCAAGTGGTTTATTCCATACCACCACTCAATCTTCATCCTATGCAAATTAGAAGTGAGAGCGGTATCAGTAAGAAAAAGGTGTTTTTTATCCACACTTGCTACTTCTAAGGATGTTGATTTGTCTCTTTGTGAACCATCAGCATACAAATCAGCTCTTAAGAGTTCAGTTTGGTTTCAAGCCATGTAGGAGTAAATTAGTGCATTACATTATCAAGGTACATGGAGTTTGGTTCCATTACCAGTTAATAAGAACCTAGTGGGGTGCAAATGGGTTTTCAAAACAAAGAGACATTCAGATGGGTCGCCAGATTGGTTGCTAAAGGATTTAGTCAAGAACCTGGTATTGATTATAGTGACACTTTTAGTCCTGTTGTTAAACCCACCACGGTGAGGATTGTTCTAGAACTTGCTGCATATTTCAATTGGTCCCTTAGGCAACTTGATGTTAAGAATACCTTGCTACATGACATTCTCCAAGAGGAAATGTACATGGCTTAGCCACCTGGCTTTGAAGATCCACATAATCCCTTATTAGTGTGTAAATTGCACAAATCTCTTTATGGATTGAAGCAGGCCCAAAGGGCATGAAATGATAGGTTTACTACTTTTCTGCCTAAATTGGGATTTCATAACACTTACTCTAATTCTTCCTTATTTGTGAAAACTGTTGGATCCAATATTGTGATATTATTGTTATATGTTAATGATATCATCATCACATGGAGTGTAACCACTGAGATATAACAAGTGATCACTGATTTAACTTTTGAATTTGATATCAAGGACTTAGGTTTTCTTCACTTCTTTTTGGGGATTCAGATTTCTAAGACTACCAATGGCTTGTTTCTGTCACAACAAAAGTATGTCCATGAGTTACTTGTTAAAACAGAAATGATTGAATCCAAGGCATGTGATACACCCTGCCTCCCCTACAACATGTTACTAAAGGATGATGGTGAGCCCCATTCTAATCCAACATTATATAGAAGTGTGGTTGGTGCCTTACAGTATCTTACATTCACAAGGCCCGATATTGCCTTTTTTGTGCATCAAGTGTGCCAGTTCATGCAGAATTCCATGGTTTCTCATTTCATTGCAGTAAAGAGAATTTTGAGATATTTGAAAGGAACCATGGATGTTGGTGTTTCTTACTCACAAGGAGATTTGGCATTACATGCTTTTAGTGATGCAGATTGGGTAAATGATCCTAATGATCGACGCTCTACATTTGGATTGGTTATGTTCTTAGGGAATAACCCCATTTCCTGGTCTTCCAAGAAGCAACAAACCGTATCAAGATCCTCAACTAAGGTTGAGTATCGATCTTCTTCAGCAGCAGAGCTTGACTGGATTCAACAAATTCTTGTTTTTCTTCAATTTCCCATATTTGCACCTCTTGTGCTGTTTTGTGATAACCTTTTAGCTATAGCACTGTCCTTCAATCCAGTACAACATCAACGGACCAAACACATCAAGGTTGATGTGCATTTTCTTCGGGAGAGAGTAGCCATAAACAAGCTTCTGGTGCAGTTTGTGTCTTCAAATGAGCAGTTTGCTGATATTTTAACCAAATGACTCAGTGCTCCATTGTTTTGTGTTCATTGTACCAATCTCATGCTTGGATCTTCCAAGCATGCGATTAAGGGAGGATGATAGAGATAGGTTATGTGGTTGAGATTATGCCACTTGTATGAAGATTAGAGAGTCAATTAGTTAGTTAGGTTGTTAGAAGTATTAAGAAGTGTATAAATACTATTGAATGTACTTGCTTAATTGTTAAGAAATTAATACGTTGAAGTTTTCCGTTCTTTACTTCTCTCTCTAAAGCCTCTCGAGTTCTCTCTCTCTCACTACATTTATGAAGGTTAAAAGAAATGGCCGAACCGGATCGTGCGCACCCTTACGTTTGCAATTTGACTGTTATGATGAAAAAAAAGATTAATTAAAAGGAAAGCATCAATCAACGGTGTCATGCCCAACACGTGGCAGGCGCGCCGTCTTTATCAACCTGGTTTCTTAACTATCAAATCTTCCTTCCTTTAAAACATTCTGCTAATTTAGTTACTTTTTGAGCTTGTTCATTTGTCAGTAATGAAGAAATAAAAGGTTGAATAATTCAGAATGGAAAAAAAAATTAAAGAAATTGAGTTTACACCTTCCTTAGTTAATTTGACATTTTCATTACGGATTTTAGATGGGGAAGTAGTAGTCATGGATGGAACCTAAAACAAACGAGACCTTTATTCCTTCTCCCTCTCCTCCCTCTCTCTCTCTCTCTCTCTCTCTCTCTGAAGACTGCAACTCGCAGCGAGCTGACATGGGTGGCGATGGCGGAGGTGAGTTATCAGCTCATCCATAAGCCATATATGGCTTTTTCACATGTGATTTGGGTAAGTAAAGTTAATAACCGACTATTTCTCTAATGGTAAAAATACAGTTACTGGGGAACAAGAAGAAGACTCCTCACTCAGCGAAGATTCCTCCCAACTCTCATCACAACTTCTAAGGTACCTCATGGATTCCCACACTCCCATTAGTTCTCTCGTTTTCTTACTTCCTGTTTCGTTCCTGAGAAAATATGATGAAACAGAAATGATCAAAATTGGTTTTGAACTATAGGACTAGATTCTCGGAAATCATTTTTCAGTTTCTTGTTTGTAGCGTTATGAACGCGAAAACAGAAACTGGGTTTGTAGAAGTCTGATCAAATTTATGTCTGTTTGTGAAAGTTTGAAACTTTAAAGTGGGTTCTGGTTTTTCAATGGGGCAGAAATGGTGTGAGCATGAATATGGAGGATGATGCAGTGGATGAACAAACTGGGCCGGGTTTTCGAAAATTTTGCGGAGTGGGAAGTCAAATTTCTTCCGCTTCTTTGGATTTTGAAGCCGATCAGAGGATGGAAAATGTTTATAGGAAGATTTTGCAGAGTTATGATGACTTGCGGATTCGAAGCAAAGATTTGGAAGAAGCCAAGAGCAAAATCTTGAGGTACAATATTTGTTTAGTACGAGACCTTTCGATTTAAGATTTATGTGCTTATCAGAACGATTCCAGTACTTCGCAAGATGTTTTGTCCTGAAATTCCTCGGGCTATACGCATGTTATTTGTAATGTGTGTCAAAGATACGCTCTTTTTCTATTTGTGGTCAGTATGGTTGAACAGTAACTCGTTGAGATTGATGTAGAATTTTCAGAAATTAAGGCCTTTTTTTGGTATCATTTTAGGACTTAACGATATAGGTAATCTTCTGTGTTTAGGACTTTTTATTGTTTATATTGGCTAGATTGGTTATGTGGTTGCTTGAAGTGATGTGGTCTCATGGATTTAACAGCTACACCCCCGGTGCGTGGATTGATAGAGTAGGTGCTGTGAAACCGAGGGACTATGATGTGCCAAATACAACAACACTTTTATTGGTTGGTCCAAAAGGATCTGGAAAGAGCAGTCTTGTAAATAGAATCTCGAAGGTGTTTGAAGATGACAAGTTTGCCTCGGAAAGAGCCCAAGTATCATGTATGGCTTCAGTTGTGAATCATGAAAGACGCTTATTTGAAAATGAACTTAGTTATGTATGTTCCACAGCTTAACCTGGATTGTTTCATTGTGCCAGATAATTCATCTCTTGGAGATGGAACCTTTTTCCTGCATGAATATATGATGCCAAGATGTTCGAGTTCTTTTTGCCTTTATGATACTCGTAGTTTGTCTGATAATTCACCTGAAAACATAAAAATACTGAAGCATTGGATGGAACATGGTGTTCGTCATGGGGAGCTTGTTGTAAGGTCTGCATTTCCAAGTCTGTACATCCGTCTCATTTTGGCTTTACGAATTTGTTTACTTTCCGTTCACTTAAAGTGATCTCAATTGACTCTCAGGGATTCAGACGGTCCAAGTTTGAGGAACACAATGATGTACAAAGATTGTGATGATGGTTATCTGTCCAGTGAGATCAAGAACGTTAATTTTGTCATATTTGTTGTTAATGGCCTTTCAGTTCTGAAATCAATGGAAAGCAATGAAGATGCAGAGACACAATATACTGAAATGATCGCCTCAGCTTTCAAATCTCGATACTTGGCATTTAAAGGTATTTGGATGTTGAGGTTTTATGACTCTTTATTTCAATAGTCGAAGGGAAGTGTTGGAAGATTGAATTTAAGGTGTTTAGTCACTACCTCTCCATTTTTCTTCCAGATGATAAACCCCTTCTTGTTGCTACACATGGTGATTTACTTTCACTTGATGAACGTGCTCGTGTTCGTGTCCATTTGGGAGAACTGCTTGGTATTCCTCCTACAACTCAAATTTTTGACATCCCAGGTGACCCTTGAAGTTATCCTCTTCTCCGTTATGGTTTTCATATTAATTAGTTTTTAGAAAGTTTGATGTTTCTCTTTGTGCTAGAAGAAAGCAGTGATGCAGTAACTCAGTTGACAATAGTTGACATGATACGCTATTCGCTTGAGCATGCCGAGAAAAATCTTCCTCGTAAAAGAAAGGTCAGTACTTTTGCAAACACTGATGGAATCTGTCATCTGTTTGCTGTCATCTTTCCCAAATCTTTCCCGTACCTTGTTGGTTTGCTGATTGTGGTTAATTACATGCAGGTCGAAACTTTGTCACTGTTATCATGTATGCTCCTCCTAATATTCCTCAGCATCGCTATAACGATCATGTATGCTCCTGCTAATATTCTTCAGCACGGCTACTGCCCTTCGCCTCAAGCGCATATTCAACATTGCCATGTCCCTTCACCGCAAGCACACATTCACAATAACCCATCACCCCCCTCACCGCCTTCATCCACTTCGCTCCAAGAGCATATTCAGCATGATCCTTCGGTGGAAGAGCATATCGACAATAGCCCCTTGCCGGGAGTAGAACTTCGTAATAGTAAAACGAAACTTCAGAATATCCGGATCGACTGGAGTAAAATCCGACACTTGTGGTTAGACGACAGGATCGAATGGAGTAAAATCCGACACTTGTGGTTAGACGAATAAGTTAATTTGTTTCAGTGTCTTATAATTCACTCCTACACGGTATAATCACGTTGTTCCGACACTTCTGTGTATATGCGCCTGTTAAGTGCTCATGTTTATATGGTTTTGTAATTTATTTTCACTTTCAATCTGTTTCGCTTGCAGCGACCGCCCTTGTTGATAATGTTGTTCATTCTCTGTCTTGTATTAAGATTACTCAAAGTTCTATTTACGCATATTTTCCGAAGATTCATACACTCGAAATACATTTGCTCCAAATAGTAATGGTGTTTCTGTTGATGAGTAAATAGAATCAATCTGAAAAGCTGTTGAACGTATTATTCGTATTCAGCATTCTTCCTTCGTATTCCAGAAAAGGAACAAACACAAAAAAGCACCGAGAAAACATAATCTTTGAAACAACGACAGGCCTTGGAATCTTGCAAGGGCTTATGCTACAGACAGTAGAAGAAGATAAAAGACCAAAACTTTGGAGTCCTCGAATCAAAACTTCAACACCCGCCAACACCAAAAATGGGCAAGACTACCGAGATTTACTCGGAGGACATCCTTGATCTTCAACTTATCACGGTCAAGCTGGTACGATGGCTAATCAAATGCCTCGCAAAGAAATAGCGTGAGAAAAATAGATATCTTCATAAAATTTGTTGATGAACTAGGATCATCGTCCTGAAACGGAGGTGTTTGGAATGCTCTGCATAAACTTGGCTCTTGCAGCGGGGTCAGTTGAAAATCGACCCAGTACAGCAATTGTTGCTGTACTGCTTCCAAACTTCTCGATTCCTCTAGAGATCATACAGGTGTGGCTAGCCTCCACAACCACAATCACATCTCCACCTAACAGTGGTGATATCATCTCTGCTATCTGTCGTGTGAGTCTTTCTTGTACTTGGAGCTTAAAGCCGTAAAAACACACGATCGATTGCAAAAGAGATTTTCCAATGGGATTGGATCCTTCGGTGCACATAAATCCTATATGTACAACACCGTAGAAAGGAAGTAGATGATGCTCACACTGTGACCAGAATGACAAGTTCAGCTCGGAATGGATGTGCTTTCCCTTGAAGCTATCTCCATTGTCAGAAACAAAGCCATTCAGCTTCATATTGAAGTTACTATTTTGGAAGTTCATCAACCACTTCACAAAACGAGCAGGTGTTCCTACAAGCTCCTTCCTTAATGGGTCTTCACCCAGCGACCTAAGAATTGAAGCTACCGCAGTGACCATTCCCGGATTGACAGATTCCATCTTGAAGGTAGCAATTGCACCTACAGAAGATCGAGATGGACACCAATGGTGATCACTAGTGTCTGTCACGCGAGTTTTCTCCACATTTATGCCTCTGAATCTCAGCAGACTCCAAAAATCAGCCCAAATATTGGCATTTTCATTTTCAAAGACTCCTGAACCTGAGCTGACCAGTAACTCTACCCATCCTTGGTGGTTCGAGTCAAGAAAAACTGATTCCAGATTTGGGAAATGGACGTGCAAACATTGGAGTACGACTGCAACACCTGCTGGTTTGATTCCATGCTGCAAAGCTGAACACACTTCATCCGCTAGACGCTGGGGATCTTGGAGACGTTTTGCAAACACATCAGCTACTCGAGAGAGCTTGCTTAAGCCTACAACCCGTTGACCAGAAGGGACATAACCCACATGACATTTAACCTGGAACGGTAGCATACAAGATTCACAATACGAGAAGAGGTCAAGATCTCGAACGACTACAAGTCCACCAGCTCCTCCAGCATGACCAACTGCATTGTCCAGACCAGCTTCAGGAAATAAAGCACCTTGCACAATGTCCTTAACCTTTTGTCTGTAACCTGGGAAATAATTAAGGTTTCCGAATCAGTACTTGGGATAGCTTCACTTTTAGCTTCACTTTTAAGTGAATATTTTAAAAGAAATCAGCACCACCAATATCATCCATATCATATTAAAAGCAGGTGAATGAATCAGGAAACATGCTTCATGCTGCATAAAGAATCAATCTGAAACGGCAATTGGGAACAACTTCTTAACTTGGAGATAACACACACGCACACACATACATATATGCCAACGAAGAACTTAGCCTCATAAAGAGTTAGAGCACAATTCCTCACCCATAACAACCTAGAAACAGAAGCAATTCTAGATGTTTTTGGTAGCCATGATGGATAAACTTAGACTACGCGTATAGAGAAAAAAAGATGATTAAAAGGAATAAAAAATAGGAGGGAAAATAAGCTCAGCATCTAGCTTCCAATAAATTACAGAGTTAGCATTCCAAAAGAAAAGTCTTATGTTTTTGAAGTTCCAAAAGAAGATGATCCGTGTACTGCAAGTCAGAAAAATGCATACAATTGCCATCCTGAAATCTGAGGTCAGAGTTTTCGAGGTCAATAAGTTGCGGAAGGCGGCTGCAAGCAGGAAGCATTTTGTATCGTTGCTAACAATTTCCAGAATAAGGTTAATCCAGGAACTTGATCCATGGGAATAGTGTCAAAAGCTTGAAACAGTTAACACACAACGTCAAAAGTTAAGTAAAACCACTTCCTACCAATATAGGCCCACCATGATTGCAATGACAGCCGTTTTCGTGACAGGATCCTCTTTCATATGGAGTCCCAATACTTGGAACACGACTAGTTTGGTACTAACATGAAAATTCCACATTATTGAACAAAGATTGACAACTAAATCCAAATGCTACCAACTACCCAAAACCCTCAACAATTCAAAGGTACTACAAAAACTAATGAAAGAACGAAAATTCAGAACAATGGCCCACACAATAACACAACAAAAATCAGAAAATCTAAGACGGGAAAAAACAACTTAAATAAAAGAACTGAACAAAAGTTTAAAAATCGTCTTTGTCAAACAAAAGTTAGGAGAGTAATTACCCCTTGTTCCTTCTCTGAGGGCCTTCGCAACCCGAAAAGGCGTCTTCTTCAAGCCTTCTCTGTTAACATCCTCCCCCAAGCCCTGCATGAGAACTTTGACAGCATCCTCAATAGCTATGGTTTCGGGTTCTTCCTCGAAACTCAGCTCAATGCAACCCAGCTTCACTCCATTCTCAAGCTCCGAGCAGAAATGCCCCTCATCCAAAGCGCCCATTGACAGACCTCCAAATCCAAAAACAGCACCGACCCAGATCCCAAATTCCAAATCCCCAAAGCACAAAGCGAAATCAATCGAAATCGAAGGTGGCCAGATGAAGAAAATAAAAATCAAATCTTTCAAAAAAACAGCGATGAATCAATGAAAACACTCAAAACCAGAGCTACCCAGATGGACCAAAGAGAGAAAAACCAATAATCCGAGGTACCCAGATGAAGAAATTAACAAAAAATCAAACTATTGAGTTCAAAAACAAGGATAGAGAAGCAGAAAAAACAGAGAGGAGTGGAGGTATAAAGGGAGGATGCTAAAGGCTTAAGGGGATGGGAGAAGGAAACGTAGGGCTGGGTCTTATGTAGGAATGTGTGGATCTTCGTCTCTGAGGATTTGGGAATCTCTCATCAGAATGTGGGACCCGACCCAATTGCCCACATGAGGGGAGAAGAGAGAGGGGCTGTGATTTGGGGTTTGGGGCTCTCTGTTTTTTTGTACGGGACCGAAGGACCTGGGTCGGTTCGGTTGTGTCTGCTCAGTTCTCTTCTGTCAATGCAGATATATATGTGTATATATAGGCCATAAAGAGAGAGAGATAGGTGTGTGATTAGAACATTTGACGCTCATACAAGTCAGAGCACCAAAAGCAAAGAACGCAGAAACGCAGATACGGTGTTTGCCTATTGGCCTATTGGTATGGAATAGTACCTTTCACCAACCCACCACCACCAAAGAAGACATTACCACTCCCACCAACCGCAGATCTCGGATCTCTACTTTGGTTTTTGCTCTTTCGTGTTTATATACAAATAGAAAACAAACATGTTAATTAATATTTAAATAATAATTTAATATCAACAACCATATTATTTGGTTTAAAAATTTGGTCTTCATAGTATTATTTTCCTTGTATTCTATATGACGTTTGTACTCTATTTTTATTTAACACGAGAAGTTTTTTAGCACGACCATAAGTCAGCATTATGGTGTTACTAATTTATATATTTTATGATTAATATAGTAACTTACCACCACCTAACGATAGTTTTAGTTTTCATTATCTTAAGAAGAAAAACATAGCTATGTGATGAGAGAGAGAAAAAATATAAACAATATATAGTATGGTGCACAAAAATTTCTCTCGTTAGTGTTTCAACGATGGCAATGGCAACGACAATGTCATTTTTTTTTTCTTTTGTTGGATAGCAATGTATGCATATAAAGTTTATTCTATTTTTTCTTTTGATAAGATATTGGTGGTTGGCAAAGGTTTATATAGGGTGCTTTAGATTTAGTCTCTTACAACTGTTGGACTCTAAACATAAACCCACCTATGTTAAAATATCTAAATAAAATTCAAATTTTGAATTTGATGCCATGTAAGATAAAAGATGTCCATACATTTAAATTTATTTACAACACCATGCCACCAATATTAATATGGCTATTACGGTTTTGTTTGTCAACAACATTCATTTAGTTTAAGTCTTTTTTGCTTTTAATTTTTTTTTTTTAAAAAAAGAGAAGAAGTTCTTTTCTTCTTTTATGTGAAATCGCCTAATCCAAGTCTAATTAGTTAAATATACATTCTATTGAAAAAGTAGATATATTAACTAGTGAAAATTTAAAAAAAAAAGGTAAAAATAAACTAGTGGATACATTGTTTCTTGTAAAAACTAAACAATAGTTACATTATTTTCATAAAAAAAAATGTAAATTTTTTTTTTAATTACACAATTTTCGTAAAAATTAAACAATAGGTACTTTATTTTTGAAAAAAAAAAAACTAGTAGAAACATTGTTTCTTTTAAAACTTAAACAAAGAATTTATAAGGTAAAATAGTTTGCATGTATTTTGCTTATATGGGTTTGTTATTATGTAGGTAAATTATTTTTCATGTATTTTACATATACTGTGTCACATCCCTACCTGAACTCCACCACATCCCGGGCTACACCTCGCCGTAGCACTATATTGTCCGCTTTGGGTCCCGACCACGCCCTCACGGTTTTGTTTTTGGGAACTCACACGACAACTTCTCAGCAGGTCACCCATCTTAGGATTGCTCTCACGCAAACTCGCTTAACTTCAAAGTTCCGATGGAATCCAAGGCCAATGAGCTCCTGAAAGGTCTCGTGCTAATTAGTACATATAAGACATAGATGATCCACTCCCCTGGGCGATGTGGGATCTCACAATTCACCCCCCTTAGGAGCCCGACGTCCTCGTCGGCACACTTCCGACCAGGGAGTGGCTCTGATACCAAATTGTCACATCCCAACCCAAGCGCCACCACATCCCGGGCTATACTCCGCCGTAGCACGATATTGTCCGCTTTTGGCCCTGACCATGCCCTCACGGTTTTGTTTCTAGGAACTCATGCGAGAACCTCTTAGTGGATCACCCATCCTAGGATTGCTCCCGTGCAAACTCACTTAACTTCGGAGTTTCGATGGAACCGAAACTAGTGAGCTCCCAAAAAGCCTCTTGCTAATTAGAGGTGGGCATGTATATATATGGCATAGAGGATCCACTCCTCCTGGAAGATGTGGGATCTCACATACTGGGTATATTATTTTTCTTTTTTTTTTAAGCAATGTAACATTTTAAAATTTTAATAGTAGGTGCACTATTTGAATCAAATGTTTTTTTTGTAGGTAAATTATTTTGCATGAATTTAAAATATATCAGGCATATATATATGTGTGTGTGTGCGCGCGCGCGTGCGCATGTGTGTGTGAAATAATTTACCTACATTAATATGTAAAATATAATTTTATTGACTTAATTAAGCATGTATAATAACATATATTAGACATGTTTTATGTTATTATTTATTAGACAATGAATTTATAACATTAATGTTTTTTTGTTGTAAAATCATTAATTCTCCCTTACCATCCATCCGTATGGCAATAATTATGTACATCAAACGTTCAAATAGGGTTTATAAAAAAAAATCAAATAGGTTTTAGGCATCTGATTTGTTTTTAATATGTGAAGTCAAATATAATTAATAAATTTGCTGATGTGGAATCTAGTCAATGGGTTTTATTCAAGAAAAAAACTTATGTCGGGTTTTATGTATAGAAAATTAAGTTTTAGGGGCTAAAGTCATATTTTCAATAAACTTTATTCTAGAGGATTCTCATAAATTTGTAAAGGGCATGGGTTTCTGGTTTTTTGTGCCAATCTTGGTCGAGGTGAGATTCTATGTGCTGAAGTTTGGGGTGTTCTTATTGGGCTGCAACTTGCATGGAATAATGAGATTAAAAAGATTATGGTAGAATCGAATTCTACTCTTGCAGTTCAATTGACTTCAAATGCAAAAGTGGATAATCATCTTCTGGAAAGTTTAGTATTGAGTTATCGTGCCCTTATGCACCAAAGTTGGTCTTGTAAAATTCATCATATCTATCATGAAAAGAATTTTGTTGATGATATGGCTTGTTTGGGTTTGTCATGTAGTTTGGATCCAGTGTTTTTTTGAGCAAGCTCCTCCTTGTCATCGACTGCTAATTGTAGATATAGATGAGGTTTCATGGCCTCGTGGTATTCTATTGTAATCTTCCTTTTTTTTTTTTTTCTTCAGGCCTATGCCCCCTGTCAAGCCAAAAAAAGTATATAAAGATTATTGTAAAGGGTCAAAAAAAATTATCTTTCATTATTTGGACTAAGCAATGGATGGATGCATCTAACTCGAAATCAATTCTCAATGGCTGGAAGTGTCCAAGATTTTTCAACATTTAAGTTAGACTTTTATCCTTCAACATGAGATATTCGTGACACCATTTTTTTTACACAACTTCAAAACTTGATACTAGATATTTGATTATGTTTGACTAAAAAGATATGTGTTTTTTTATAGTGTTACAGATGCACCCCCATATGATATATACATATATATTTTCAAGTTCAAATACTTCTCCAATAAAAAAATAAAAAGAATAATAAGGGAGATTAATACACATGTGACATAAATATTATTGTGATTTACCATGGTCCTCTCAAATCCACTTCTTTCATTGACGAGTCGGGTGAACTCTTAGGTTCACTAATCCGACTCTAAAGCGAACTACAATATGTTTAGATGAGGATATATTAATACAAATGAAATTAAAACAATTTAGTTAGAAAGGAATTACAAAACATTATAAAAATGAATTTGAATCGCACTACAAAACATTATGAAGACGGAGCTGAAATGAGTTATTTGTGAATCTCTTTCAATGCATTGTATATAGTGATTTCAAACTCCTCCACAAAATATTTTGTACTACATTTCTAACTAACTCAGGCTAAATCCTGTGGCATTTGCAAATCCCTCCATAGATTCATGGATATTATATGGAATCCCTGTATCTCAATTATTTCAAGTGACATGGGTCAAAGAATAAAAATGATGATGGATGAATAGTACCTTACTTTGTTAGAGCATTTCCAACAACGTTTGTTTGCCCTCACTAAGTGGGACTGGACTAGACTGGACTAGCTGTTAGTCCAATACTGTGTTTGTTCCATGCTGGGACTAACATTAATGAGACTAAAGGGGACTAGCATGGACAAAACCCTTCACTAAGAGGTCTTAACGAGACCCCCCAATAACCATGGGACTAGCTAAGACTATCTTCTCTCGTCCTCGTCATGCTCAACAACCACTCCCGATGGACTCCCCGTCATCTCCGGTCACTTAGATCATAATAAAATATTAATAATTTATATATTAAATAATATAATATTAGAATTTGTTATTATCTAGTTTCTTAGTCCAACACTGCACCAAACGCTTCACTAAGTTAGTCCAGCTTAGTCTAGTCTAAGCCAGTCCAGCTTAGTCTAGTCTAAGCCAGTCCAGCTTAGTCCTTGAAGCTAGTCCAGTCCGAGATAGTCCGGCGCAACAAACGCCCCCTAAATGACATATTTGACATAAACTGCCGTCAAGCCAGTACTACAAACAATCCACAAATCACTTTTAGGTTTTTCTAGAAGCAATCTTAAACAAACTCAGTCTAACACATATAGAAATAGCTCTTTTTAGATCATGAACGTAAAATTTATGCATACAGTTCAAACTCTTGTTTATATGCAACAAAAAATGTTTCCAGGAAGAAGTTGCGTATTTTCCAAAAGTTTATTCTATTTTGTCATAACCTATTGGTTATCAAAGTTTTTTTTGTCTTTATTTTCACCAAATTTGTTTTGTTGTTATTTTGAAAGCAATGTCACATTTAAAAAAGTATGGTACGGAATTTAAGAGGTAAATGCAATGTATATAAAGTTAATTCTATCCTTTAGTGGTTGTCAGAGATTTCATAAAATGTTAAATATGGTACGATCTTGGTACAAGAGTGATGTTATGGCTCGTTTGAATGTATTTTTAAAATGATTGAAAGTACTTTTAGAGAAAATATTTTTTGGTTCTAAAAGCACTTAAAAATGCTTTCTACGAGAAGCACCAATTATGTGTTTCTTCCAAGAAGCACTTTAAGTGCTTTTCCATAATTTACTTGCATTTTTACTAAAGATTGGTTCCAAAAACATTTTCATCAAAAGCGCTTTCAGTTATTTTAAAAAGCACATTCAAACGAGATGGCATAACGTTTATATTTTATTATGATTAATTAGCACTATTATTAAGAAATCACGGATGTTTAAAGAATCTCATATGTTTAGCAACTGAAATTTGGTCATGTGATATTTATCTCATCAATGCTGAAAGAAGTGTTAAGTTCGAAGTCTTTTCGTAGAATATCTCTTAACTATTTTTGAAGTAACTGAGGTTGAATATCAAAGATAGTAATGATTATTAACCTTACCAACCGAATCTCCCCATCGTACTCCAATTTCAAATGGGGTTCGTGCTTTTTCTTATGAAAGCGATATTGCGTCGGAAGAGTCATTTGCAACCTTGAATGCACGATAAACACATATAGATTATAGAGTGAGACGTTCAACCCTATATACGACTCTTCACACGTCTTTTATTAGTGGTTACGACTTCACAATGACTATGTTTGAATGAGAGAAATAAACTTGAAATTTTGATAAAAATCAGATTTATAAATTGACATGCGCTAATTCCTTTGTTTGGATTCATAAACATAGAAACTTAGAATTTCCACATGGATAAAAAAACTTGAAATTTGGGACCTCCAATTCCTAAGTTTAAATTTAATGTAAATAAGTGTTATTTTCCAATTTATATGATTGAGAGTTTAAATAACAAATTATGTATTCAATTTTTGTCATTTTAAAATTCTTTAATAATCTTAAATTTCTTCATCCAAATATAATGTAAGTATTTCTCTGAATAAAAAAGTGATTGCTCTTAATTAACTGAACTACGATTCTTATTGCGGTTTCATGTTTCTATTCTCACTTGGAAGGTTTATAGAAGTGGCTTATGGTAACCCACTAATCAATAAAAGCCCATTTACACTTGGATTAAGAATGATCGAGTTGGACCAGATCGGCCGGACCCAGCCCATTTGGCCACCGTATTGTTTCAACTTTCAACCCATATCTAGTTCGGATCTTGAAACTTGAATTCACACCATCCAGCTGCCCATCGCTGATCAGTCTTCCAACAAAACCCATGGATCCTCCACATGGATGCAGGCCATGGAGGCCATGCTTGCTTCACCATCCCCACCACCACCTCCACCACCATCACCACCGCCACCCTTTATTCCTCTGCCCTCTCCATCACCACCTACACCGCCGCCACCATAACCACCACTTCCACCATCTCCGCCCCAATTTTGCGTCTTTTCCTCAAAACCCAGAACCCCCAGCTGCCGCCGCCATTCCTTTCCCAACCCATATGAATTCGGAACCTTCTGAGTTCAAAGAAGCGCACTACGACGATCCTACCTCTCTGTAAGTAGCTTCAGCTTCTTTGCTTCAAGGTCTAAGTATGGTTTTGGTCCCTCTAGTTCTAGTTAATTGCTGCAATTCTTAGAGAATAGCTTAATTCCGCCATTTTTTTTTTCTTCAATGGAATTAACAATGTGAGATGAATGCATATGGCGTTTTTACACCTCAAGAAACTCCAATTTAGGTCCACACGTGCCGGATGCAAGCAATTGTCCTCGATTCGGCAATTCAAGATTTGGTTTCTGATCATTTTGTTAACAGGACATTGCCGGAGCAGACGCATGGTGAAATCGGTGATGGTGTGTTGGAAGAGGAAGAGGATGATGAACCGATTTTCGTCTTAACAGACGAGTGGAAGGAGTTTTTTGCAAAATCTGAAGCTAAGAGGAAACTAGGTACTCTTTTCTCAGTCTCTCTCTTCTCTACTCTTTCACTTCACTTGAGGAAAATTATTTCCGCGCAACTTGTTCTTGTGCGCGGCATCTCAAGAACATTGACTTGTATAATATCATTGTGTGCTTGGTGTATGTAATAACAGAGAAGCAGCAGGCCAAGAAGAAGAAGGCAAAAGATAAACAGAGTCAAGAGTGAAATCATAAGTTTCCTTTGTCTACGAGTCTCTGACTTGTAAGTGGCGATTTTTCTTCTTCTTTTTTTTTTTTCTGAAATATTGGCAACGATGAAATGTTGAAGTAATTTTTGTAGAAAAATGTAGCAATTATGCCAGAGAAAACCCTAATGTGACTCCAATGTTCATCGAAAGGAAGCTTTCTGATTTATATGACACTATTGTTCTCCCAGAAGGTTACCGTGAAAGATCCATTGATAGAGTTCTTCGTACATTGACTGGCTGTGCCAGCGGGAAGGCTTGTCCGGCCATCTATGGTTTGTAGGCTAGCTTGTTGAGTGCAGCATTAAACCTTTCCTCCGGGATCATGCGGTGGTTTTCGTAGAAATCTAATATCTCCGTTGATATGTTTTTCACCTGTCAAAATATGCGTTACAATTAATTCCCAGCGTACGAACAGAAAGAGAGCACGCTACACTTATTTGTTATTACCAACTCTAGACTACGATGATATGCTAAATGCAGATGCAACAACTCTATTTGGTCAGAGAAACCTGATTTATAAACCGATCCCTCGAGCGTAGGAGATATGCTAAATGCAATCAAATGATGAACCCAATTAGGGTTGCGCCTTAAACAGATCAAAGGTCTTTTTTCTCTTTTTATGCATAATCATAAGGAAACGATGCAGAAACATCCGGAAGACTCACCACATTCAAGTCCACACGAAGCTCTTCAAACCATGCTGCGGTATCTTTATCTCTAAGTACGCTAGCGATGCATATGCAAGCTAAAGCAATCAGGTATGGAGGATGTACAAGTGCAAGGCCCATCTTGTACGTATCATTTACAACTCCCCTGTATATAAAAAATGTCAAGGTTACCTCACGTTTAAGTTCTACAGAGTGCGACGCTTATCAGAAACACCAAAGAGGCATTTCTATATGAAAACCCCTCGACAACAAGCGGAGCCCTAAAGAAACAGCCCCCAAATAACAAGGCTACGGGTTGTGGGTTTCTGGAGATGATGTATAGAATATGTATCGTTTAAGCCTGCATCTTGAAGCAACCTGGAAAGAAATGGAGTGAAACGGTTTTAAGTAATAATCGAGGGAAATTAAAGAGAAAATTACTGTAGTTAGAGCGTTATCAAGGTGGGAACTAAGCACTAGCAGGTAAAGAGAGATTCATCTTTGCAAGCATCCGCTCATCAAAACTGACAGAAAAAGTACGTACTGAGACAACGAACGATAAGGATGGTATACAACCAGATAATAGTTGAGAGCTTCTAAAATCTTCATTTCCATTTCAAGTATGTCTTTGACCTCATATCTATACTTATCATCTAAATCTGTAAAAGAAATGTGGCAGATTGCCGTCAGTGCTTCAATATAAATAGAACGACAAGTAAATCATAACAAAAATTGGAGAAAGGCATCTATTATTTCCAGGAACAATTACTTACAAATCTTTTTTTATATAAAATACTAGAAGTTTAGCTTGCCTTGTGCTTTCTTCCGCTTTAGATGCCAGGCACAGGCAGGTTGGAGCTACGAGACGTGGATCATACATACTCTTCCTGAAGCAATAATGAAACGTTATGCTTGGAAAGAAAAATCACAACTAAAATTCAAAGTGCTGCGATGATAAATTACTAAACGGCAAGACCAAAGAAAGGAATGCCAACAATAACTGTGCAGTGAATTGAGACAAAATTGCGTTGTGAACCCAGAATACAACAATCAGAACAATGCAATCCGTACAATAAAGATTGAACACCCATACGCATGCATACATGGCACTGAACTTTTGGGGGGAATTAAGTACTACAAAGTTGATAAGTTCAGACACTCATCTAAACAACATCTGATAAATAAGTGGGGTGAACAATATGCAGATGAAAACAAACAAACAACAGGCACGTTCAATCATGATTGACAATCAATGAGTCGAGGATATGCGTAGGTTAGCTTAGCTATTGAGATAAATCAGTTCAGAGACAGAAAAAAAAAACGTAGCTTAGCTAAAGAAATTATTAACTTGACAGATATGAACTCAGTTATGAAAGGAAGGATTTGGGGGTTAAGTTTAACAGCCTCAGGACTATCAAAAGAGAACAACCACAAATAAGCAATAAGCCATGAACTTATGGCTAGTGACTGAGCATTTCTCGTACAATATGACAATTAGTTAACGTACTTGGTGTACACACGTCTCATATATGTAACTGCGGTAGCTACAACCCTGAAACCAGTAAATAGGAAATCAGATAGATAGGCAGAAGTGAATTAAGGATTTTCCAGAACATAAGCAGATGAGGAAATTAGCCCGACCTCTGTCTCACTTTTACAAGTTGTGCCAATCTTGATATATCTGAAAGTAAGGAAAAAGGAAAAGAGCAAAAAACGATTAATTTACAGTAAAGCAGATATGAAAAACATAGTGATCAGCAGTATTATGCACGTGCATTTGAGCAACATCCATTAATCTTGTATCAGAAGCTCTATTCCTAAGAGTTCAATTACGTGAAAATAATAACAATATGGTATAAGGATACAAAAAAAGCATCACTTCAACAAAGAAGATGCCCAAACCAACTTTATAAGATGGTAAGTAGCCAAGAACCATATGACAACTTCTAGGGGAAATGATCATTTAGCAGAGAACCAACTCACACAACCGCATGACAGAACAACAATTTGTTTCTTCTGTCGTTTCGATCCAGTGAAAAGGCTCCAAAGGTTACATTTCATCATTTAGGAATTCTTGATAATCCTGCTAAAAGTTACATTTCTTTCTGTGCATTAACCCAAACAATAATCCGCAATCAAGCACGTTCGGTAATGCATAGTACCATTCGCTGAATTGTTATATCATGATCAAACAAGAATCTGTACATCCATCCCAACGCTCTGATTAACTACAGCTGAACTATCAAATTTTAGTTCTTTTGTATCGATTAGCATGCGAAATTCAATGCAGCTGCCGACTCATACCTAATGAAGTTCTTAAATGCAAGGGCATAAGAAGCTCAATCGAAACCAAGAAAGTTCAACAAAAACGTAACAATTCAGCATCCACCACAGATATAATCAACAAATAACAAAAACCCACGTTGGAAAACACATTTAAACCTACGAAAATCGAAACAAACAACAAAATCAGAAACATGGGAAACAATTTCGGGATCGAAAGGAGCATACTAGTGGGACGAAGTCCAGAAATTGGCAGCCATGTTTTCTTTCCTGGCAGATTTCCAAGTCTGAGTTCCCCCAACTGTCAATTATTCCGCCGTTGAGAACTTCAGATTCTGTTTTCCGGGAAGTTGAAATTGGACTTTGGATTGAGCCCATTTCGTTGACCGGGCCTTGCAACCCATCTCTTTGAATCCAATTCAACCAAAGCGGTCCAACCCAACTAGGAGAAAAAACACAAATGATAATCTACCGACAGAGTTTCACCCTGAGCATAGCGCCCTGCACATGAGCCGACCAAAACCCCTCTCATCCACTCGTTTTAAAGCTGTAAAAATGAAGCTGGAATTGTTGTGGGACATTGTAATGGGATTTTTTTTGCTGGGGATGTCTTTTCACGGCTGTTAGTCCGTGTCTTCGGTAAGATTCTCCTCCAATGTTTATTGTTGATGCGCTCCTAGTGGTTGTCTTTTCATTCTAATGGACTGAGCATGTGCTCCTCTTTGTAATGTTTTTTCCTCTATGAAATGAAAATCGATCGTCTTAAAATGAAGCTAGAATTTGATTGTGTGTTTTCTTTTAAAAATGGACCAGCTGGTGGATTTGTCGCGATAGTCCACAATTTTGAGGACTAAGAAGATTCACAAAAGCATTTTAGCTTCCTTGGCGCGATACACCATTGAGCCTTCCAATTTGGGTTTAAATTTTCATGTCATGGCTTGACTATGGAATATATTTTCCATGTTACTATTGAATTGTTACGTGCTGTAAATTCACTAATGTTATGATGTGTATTAGTGTTATAATGTGTATATTTTTTTTTCTTCGTAATACACCATAGGTTTGAAAGATCAAAGTTGCCATGTGTCAGGATGTCGCGACATTAATGTAAATGTTGCACCCACCTTCATGGACAGACATGAAAGCTCATGGGGACAGATACCCTCACTCAAGTCATTCGTTTGTTAAATTGCATATTATAGTTATATAAATATACATGTGTTATTTTTTGAAGAAAATATATGTATATAATATCTAATATACATTCATACCTTATACTCCATATCATATATTATGGGGTGTGCTATCCACACACCCATTTTTACTTCTCGCACACCCCTTGTTAATTTATATCCGTTGATCTTCTTCAATTCATCCGATAAGACGGCTGAAAACTAAAAAGGGGTGAGAGAAGTAAAAAGGGGTGTGTGGATATCACACCCCTATATTATATGTGTAAAAGTGCTCTTGTTTTGTTATTCAAACTGAAAAACCCCTTTCCTGCGTATCATGTATTAATATTTTTCTCATCACTTTGTCACTTTCCACTACTACACTTGTTGATGCACAAAACTGGAGGGGTCTTGGAACAACGTAAATCCGACCGTGAATCTGCAAGAAAGTAAAGAACACAAGATGTATCGTGGTTCACCCCAATGTTTGGGCTACATCCACACTGATATTGTATGTCTCTGTTTGTGAGAGGATTGTGAGGGAGAGAGAGCTTGAGGTTTGTGAGGGTGAGGAGGCCCTTTTATGGAATAAGAACTCCTCGCTTATTACATATTGGCCCCTTCATTTATTACATAATTACATTTGAGTCCCCCGATTATTTATACAAGATCTAAATACGGAGGCCCTAAGTATGGTACAAACAACACTAAAATTTTTGTAACATTGAAATTGTAATACATTATCATTCAAAATGGTCCCTATTATCGTTTGAGTATAAGACATACTATAATAAAATTTTCTTAGTTATTTTTCGGTTGCCCTCACTGGAAAAAATTACTAACTTCATCCCTACCCACCTTCTTCAAAGTATTGTCATTGTATTAGTTTTCACGTAATAATTCTTTTTTTTTTTGTGGTGTGGTTCATTGTATCAGTTTCCACGTGATAATTACTTTTTTGGGTGGTGGTGGTGGGGGTTTTTTGGGGAGACAAGGATTGTCTGCCTTTCTACTTCTGATGCCCTCTCGTACCCTCCTATTTGTGTGGTCACGGTTAAGGCACGTCAACATTTTATATTACTATTCATTTTTGTTTGATTATATAAAAAAAAACAATATAAAACATTAAAATGGTTTAACCGTAACAACACAAAACATAAGGGTAAAGAAAGACACCAGAAGTGGAAGAGCAGACAATCCTTATCCTTTTTGGGGTGGGGGCCTTCATCGGAGTATTGTCATTGTATCAGTTTCTAAGTAACAATTCCTGTTTTTTGGTGGTGGGAGTGTTTTGGTTTGGGGTGGGGGACCGCGGCAAAGCCTAACAAATCCAATCATGCATAAATATGTGGTCAATAATTTGGAACATATAACATCAGTCCCCCTTTTCTCCCACGTTGATCGTACTTGTACATATCCGCACGTCCTTGGTTTGCCAAACCAGTGAGGCTGAATAGGGATGGAGTTAGGTTTAAGTTACGTAAGCGGTCGATTGGGGTCGAACTTAAGTTAAAAAGAGATACTCTCACCGGAACACCTGTGGATGAGTTTCGTTTGCTTTCACTATTAATGTTAAATCTATATTTCTAAAAGCAAAACACATTAGGGTTCTTGGAATGTAATTTAAAAAAATACGGTCGGCCGGGCTGGGGCACTGTGAAACATTTACATGAATATAGTGCTTCATATGTAAAGGTAAACTCTGGCAGTTGAAATGAGAAAGAATCATTGGAAGGAAAAAAATAATAATAATAACAACAAAGAATGTTGTACACTAGTTTTCGTTAGGGATGGTAGTTTTAAACACGATATCTTAACATGACTTGAAATCCTCATACAATGGGTGGTGCTGTCCACGTCACTTTTTACCTCTCAAATCTTTTTTAATTTATTATTGTTGGATTGAATTAATTAAAGTAAATTTAAAAATAAAAATTAACAAAAAATATGAAAAAGATGAAAATAAATTCATGTATAGCATTACCTTAAATATAAAACCTGACTCGAAGCTAGCGTTACTCACGAGCTTTGGATTCATGCATGTGTCATATCATTCAACTAGCTACATTTCTTTTTTCGTAGGTAAGTGTCTATTGGACCTTTGTGCGAGGTTCATTTTCCTTCAATTTTGTATGTCCATTTGAAAAGTCAAATGAATGATCTATCAACCACCTGTCAGCTATATCCTACACACAATCTTACCACCTGTCAGCTCTCTTTCGCAACACCAGTCTTCTTGGAAAAAAATATTGTGGTTCATATATTAAAAAATATGGCAGTTGGATTAAGAAAGAATCATTAGAAGAAAAAAGTTAATAACGATAAAGAATGTTGTACGCTAGTTTTCGATAGGAGTGGTAGTTTCAAACACCCTTCTTAATTTAGGGTTTTCATGAATAAGAGAATATCAAATGATAAAAAATAATAAAAATTATATGAGAAGTGAAAATATGTTTGTGTATAACATTACCTTAAATATAAGGTTTAAATCGAAGCTAGCACCACTCATGATCTTTCGATTCATACGTGTGTCATATCGTTCGACTAGGTACAACATGTTGGGGCTAATAATTAATTATACTTATTTGTCTCTGAAATTAAAAGTTTGCAGCGTGACAAGCATAAAAAACTAGAAAAAACGTGAGGATAATGCATATTGATGAGTAGGGAGTAAACGCAAAAATATAAATAAAAGAGTTTACGCTACTTTTATGTGAAAGGTTATAGTTTGATTTTCGTCAAATGCGAATTTAAATCACAATATTGCTAGCTTATTGGTGAGGCTTAGCTAGTTCCCCACCACCTTAGTATAGATACTATGGTTTATTCAAAAAATAATAAATAAATAAATAAAAGAGATAGGCCATGTAACTCTTGTTTCTTAAACTTAAACTCATATCTTTAAACATCCAAATAAAACTCAAAATTAAAATTTGTTAACTTGTGGGAAATAAGTAATCTATTATTATAAATTATCTAAAATACCCTAATTATTTTAATTAATATCTCTACTAATTAATAAAATACTCATTGTCAACCAAAACTCTATGAAATTACCAGTTTAACCCTCTAATTAAAACAGAACATAAATAAGAAATATGGGGCATAAAGGTAATTTCACACAACCAAATTTTGCTGTTTTTTTTTTCAAACTTTCACCTACATGTAATCCTAACATATCTCTAATTAAAAAAATAAATTAAAAAAAATAAATAAATAAAAACTTCCTACTTCCACATTCTCTATCACTCTCTTCCTCTCTCCTTCTATTTCAAAAACAAAAATAAAATTTTTTTCTCACAAATTGTGTGTGGGCGTTTAAATTAAAGAATCTTATTTTTACAAAAAATAATGATGAATTTCGTTAAGTATTAACATGCATAATTTCAAAAAAATAAAATAAAATAAAATAAATCCTTCCCGTGAAATCATTATTTCCATCTAGCCTTCTTTTTAAAGCAATCTAACATTTTAAAATTCAAATAGTAATGCACTATTTGCGGGAGTGAAAAACTGTGTTATTTCAAGAGTTAACTATACAATTATAAATATATGATATGCAAATGTTTACCTATATAAATTATTTGCATGTATTATTATTTTATGTGCAAATAATTGACTTATAGTTTTGTGTAAAATATAAAATTATTTTGAATCAAATAACATTTATTATTTTTTACGTAAATCATTCATGAAACACGTGTGGATTTCAATTGCCAAGCACGATATTTGTACGAAACTCAATTTCCTTCAATTTTGTCTGTCCATTTGAACAGTCAAATGAATGACCTTCCTCAATCCTATAAATACACATCCCAAAATCTACCATATCCTACACACAATCTTACCACCATTCAGCTCTCTCTCACCACCATGGATTCGATCATTTCTCCATTCCAAATCATTCATACAATTTTAGCTTCTCTAATTCTCTATGGTGTCTTGAGGATCATAGCAATAGCAAACACTAAGAAGAACACCATCAACAAAAATACCACGTTGCCTAAAGTCCCTCAACCCTCGGGAGCATGGCCCTTCGTAGGTCACCTCCCTCTGCTACGTGGCGAAAACCCAGTTGCACTTATCCTCGGAGCCATGGCTGATCAACACGGACCCATCTACTCACTCAAGCTTGGCCAGCACGAACTGCTTCTTCTCAGCGCATGGGAACAAGTCCAAGAATTGTTCACAAAAAACGACAGAGTTTTCGCCACACGACCGAGTACAGCCGGCGGCAAGTACTTGGGTTACGACAATGCCATTTTCTCCCTCGCACCGTACGGAAGCTACTGGCGCGACGTTCGGAAACTTGCCACCCTGGAGCTTCTCTCGAGCCAAAGAGTTAAAACCCTAAGCCACATCAGAGCCTCAGAAGTCGGTTCCTTCATCAAAACTTTGCACTTACTTTGCACAAAGGATAATGTGGGTCCAAGTTCCACGTCATCGTCATCAGTGCATATGACTGAGTTATTAGAGCACTTGACGTTCAACATAAACGTGAAGTTGATCGCCGGGAAAAGATTCACGGCTGGCCAATATAACGAGAAAAACAGTGACGTTTGGCGTTTTGAAAGGGCATTAAAAGAGGCTTTGCATCTCTTTGGAGTTTTTGTCTGGTCGGATGCTATGCCATGTTTTGGGTGGCTGGACAGTTTGTTTGGTCACGTGAGTTCTATGAAGAAATGTTTTAAGGAATTGGACTACGTGCTTGAGAAATGGCTCGAAGAACATCAACAAAGAAGATTGGAAAGCAAGACTAATAGGGTGGAGAGTGACTTGATGGATGTTCTGATATCCAACTTTAAGGAGGATGAAATTTCTGGCCATTGCCGTGATAATGTCATCAAAGCAACAGCACTGGTAAGTTTATTTGGTGTAGTATACATATGGCACAAACTATATATTTGGCATGGTGTTATGAGTCCACTAGAATCTAACACACTTTCATATTTTAATACCTAACCATAAATACAAAATGATGCACCCAAATACACTATATATTACACTCAATTACACCTATATATTACACTTAATACAAGTGTGTTACATTTGACGACAAATGTAACCTAAGTGACAAATTATTCGATGTAACACATAATATATAGGTTATTTGTTAAACATAAATAAGGTTCAATTATATATATCATATCACCTGGGATTGGAAAAATTGGATTAATTTTGTTTTTTATTTTCCTTCCTTTTCTGCAGGTGCTAATGTTAACTGGCACAGAAAGCACTTCTGTGACACTAACATGGGCGATCTCCTTGCTCCTCAACCACCAAAAAGCCCTAAAATCTGCACAGGAAGAGTTGGACATCCATGTAGGAAGGGACCGATGGGTTCAAGAATCAGATCTCACAAACCTCAAATACCTCCAAGCCATTCTCAAGGAAACCCTACGCTTATACCCACCTGGCCCAGTCACAGGCCTCCGTGAGGCCATGGAGGACTGTCATCTCGGTGGCTACTTCGTCCCCAAAGGCACTCGTTTAATAGTCAACATTTGGAAGTTGCAGCGGGACCCACGCATGTGGGCCAACCCTTGTGAGTTTCAACCTGAGAGGTTCATGACCACCCATGCTGACGTGGATTTCAAAGGTCAATGTAATTTCGAGTACGTTCCGTTTAGTGCAGGTAGAAGGTCGTGCCCTGGTATGACACTAGGTTTGCATGTGGTGCAATTGGTTCTGGCTCGTTTGATTCAGGGATTTAACATGAACAGAGTTGGTGATGGGCCAGTGGATATGAAGGAAGGATTGGGACTTGCCCTGCCTAAAGCAAATCCGCTGGAGGTTTTGCTTACTCCACGCCTTCCTCTTCAGCTTTACCAACGCCTTTGAATTACTTTGGGTTGATATCATGATGCGGGAGTGCATGGATTAGTCATTCAACTGAAGTAATAATGTGATTTGATGATTAGCAGCAGCAAGATTGAAGTATATATCATGAAGGCTGCGGGTCTGCTGTTCTGAAAATGGTGTCTTTTTTCACGTCTTCTCCTTCATTTTTTTACGCATGTCTTACCACTTAACTCTAACCTAAAGAGTTGAGCAATTTCCAATGCAGTCAATTATTTCATAATAAAACTTTAGCTTTTATCAAATACTACTTGATTGGGAGCAACAATATTCTTATTTTACATTCAATTAACCCTAATATTTTCACTAAGGCACTTATCCTACGATTATAGGAAATAGCAAGTGGCCATTTACCATAGTGGTGGAAATGAGTTGAGCTCTTACTAGACGGCATGAGTTCAAAACTCGTTAGTGGCTAATCTAATTTCTAATTCAACAAAATTTATCGTTTGATAAAAAAAATGTAGAAAATACAAATATTTAACATTTATAGAACCAATTGTTTGAGGCATGCTCCATTTTTAAGTTACTTTGGAAGGAAATGGAATCCTTACCTATAAGTTAACTGAAATATGTAACTAAATACCCTACGCACCCTAGGCTAACTCAAAGATATAGATGGAATGGGTTTACTATCACATGTCGTGATAAAAAACAACCTTATAACTTTATCTAATGAAAGGGGTTTGAACTTTAATGAAATGGTTTTGAGCTTTAATAAAAATGAAAACAAAAATTAATATAGTAAGAATGAAAAAAAAAAATGAAAAAGGAGTTGACGCATGACCAGCGCGTCCCTTCTCATACTCTCCTATTTTTGTGGTCACGGATCACGGTTAAGTCACGTCAACATTTTATAGGAAGGGAGAGGGAAGGGTAGACAATCCAGGTCCCCCCCTCGCTCGTATTCCCTCTCTTTATCCATACCATCGTATCTCTCTCATCTTTCACCTATCACCATCATATCTCTCTCCTCTTTCACACATCGCCATCATCTCTCTCCTTTTTTCACACATTACCATCATATTTTTCTCATCTTTCACCCATCATCGCCATCTCTCCATTTTGTCACACTCGTGTCACTCATTCCTCTCTTACCTTTTATTTTTTTATTTTTTATTATGTATGTTGATCCTAAAAACTACCAAGCCTACGTGGCGCGCAGTCCGAGTAATCTATGAGCTAACTACGTCCTTCGGTTGAATGCGGGGCGTGCCAACTCGTCGGCTGAGTTCGGCCGAGGAGTAAAATGTGTTGATGTTGCGTTAGGTGCGTGGTTGACTTCTGCGTCTTGTGATTGCGACCGAGGAAGGAACACATCTCGGCCTCTTGGGTTCTTGAACCTGAAGACAAGGCTACTATTCTTACGAAGTTCACAAATCGCCATCGTCGGATTCGATTACAGTGATGGTATTCATCAGAGTAAACTCACGCCGAATCGACACCAAAGTGTAAAGGCACAAATACTCAAAGTGGATATAAATCTTAACAGTAAACGTGGTTTGACCTTGGAATGCCGAACTCTAAATCCCACTTGTGTGTATCTAATCATAAAATAACTCAGCGTGCAATGTGCCGAGCCCAATAAACTGTAACACCTCACTTCGACGAGAAGGCTAACGAGATGACCCTGACTAATAAGGATTCGGAAATCCTTCTCGACCGAGCCTTGGATAAATAACCAGTTGGCCTCGACGCAATGCTGTTTATCCAAACTGAAGGTCCTCCGTGGTCGGCTGATTCTACGGCAACAATGCTGTTTATCCCAACTGAAGATATTCGCCGGTTGCCTTCACAGTGCTGTTTGTCCAAACTGAAGATGTGTCGGCGAAAAGAGAAAAGAAAAAATCACAAGGTTGTTGAGAGAATTTGCACAGGGCAGTTGTGTGGTAAGTTGGAGAGATTTATTTCGATGTCTTCCCTCCCTATTTATAGCAGCCAACCTGTATTAAATCCCAATCACTCCCAGATTAAAATTCCTTCTCATGATCCAATTTTATCTCAGCTAATCATACTCCTACTAGGACTTCGAACATAACATCCTAATCCCGTCGAGACTCCCTTTCACAACAGGATTCGTCCACATTTCACTTTTCGATAGGATATGGCCAACTTTGACCGTGCGGCCCATCGGCCAAATATCTCCCAGTGACACCAGTACATGACTTCTGAGCCGAGAGAGAATCTAAACCTAGCCTATCCAACACTGGGCCGAGAAAGATCTAACTCGGCCCAAACAATATTTTTGGGCCCAAACATTACCCTCTCGCTTTTGAGGTCGTCAACCTATACTCCTTGGTTCGAGCCTCGACCTTGAAGAAGTGAAACCGACTCTCGGGAACTGCCACCAAGCGCACTTATGAGACGTGATCCCACAATCTCGATTTTCAAACCATCATGCTGCGTGTCAACCCCCTGGTTACCCTAACAGCCTTTAATCATGATACTTGAAACCATGTGACCGCCGAAACGTCTCTCTTGCATTAAAACCGCCGTAACACGCCATTGTGCGTCCTTAATCAGCGAAAACCTCGATCATCTCGCCTTGATTTTCTGAACCTATACAATGATTAGTATCTTTCCCGCTAGATTTTACCCTTGATTTTGAAAATCAACCGTTTAGCCTTCCGTTCCCAAATGCTTATAAATACCTAGATCTCTTCAATTTGTACCTTACGCTCTTTCAAACCTTTAAAATTTTCTTGACGTTATGTTTTCTTTTAAAAACCTTCAAAAATAGGAATTTTGACATTTTCATCTCAGAAATTTCTAACCTTTCCTCAATGGCCTCCTTTGTCTTACAACTCTTTTATGAGTGCAACAAGTGCAAGGATTTCATCGATCAGCACGCTGTCAAGACTCTGCGTTTCGAGGGTGAGTTAAACACTACTCACCAAGTTCTGGGCTCACTCTTCAAGGATACGTTGCCATCATCCATCACCAACCTGTTCAAAAAATACTGTTTGGTAGGTTTGCTGTAAGGATTTGATTGGTCGAAGTGGTGCCAAACAAAACCTCAAGGATCATTGCCTTCGCTTAATGCAAATTGGGTGGCCTGGGTCGTTCGGATGGAAAGGTTCTTCGGTGAAGAATGGAAAACTCTTGGTATCTACGACGCTATCAAGTTCTCGACCATGGAGATTGCAATGGATAAAGAGCTCCTTATGGCAGCTCTTAGTCTCTAGTGCTTGGCTACCAACACCCTGGTTATTCCATTCGGTCATATGACCCTTACCATCCTCGACATCTCGGCTATCATTGAGACTTCTCCTTCTGGCATCCCGGTTGATGCCACCCTTATTGGATGCCCCTCCAACCTTGACCTCAAGACATTATTTGACGATCGAGCTGTCGAGATGTTGAGCCAAGAAGGTCAAGAGCCTTAAAAAACCGATGTTCAGAAATTGCATAAGAATTTTCTGAACTACAACACCCTCATCTTCCACTTTGCTGGTCGAGGAAATACGAGTCTTCGAAAGGGGGAACACGAGGCCTTCCTGTTTTACTGGTACAATAAATTCATTTGTTGTACTAAGTCGAATAAATGCTTGGTCGAGAATATGCTGGTGGCGGAAACCCTAGCTAGTGGCCACTCTCTTGCGCTCATCCCCGCCATTCTTGCCAACCTCATTCGCTGCTTAGCAGAGGCGACCCTCAACAAAGTTGACCCATACCAGAATGGACCTCTCTGGGTGTTCCAACTCTGGCTGTAGGTTTACTTCTCCACGCTTTAGCCAGAAGTCTCCGACCTCCAGTTTACTGTAGCATTCGGCCTTCAATTGGCCTCCCGACCAGTGCCTCATCACCGAGCCAAATAAGTCTTCAAACACCTCTTCAGCCTGAATGTCCTTTCTAATGCCGAATTTTTAATATGTCATCGTCAAGAATATCCTCGCTCCACCAGGCTTCCCACATCGACTTGGAATGACAGCGAGGATGCCGCTTTTCATCAAAATTGGGGTCGTTCGTGCTAACTCGCGACCTTCCCCTTGGTTGTGATGCTCATTGAGCAAGTTGGGAAGTTTATCACCCCCACTTTGCCGCCTGGCAGCTTGGTTACCTCCAAGGTTGCCCATTGCCTTTACTTTCTTCTTGCTCCCTTTTGACCCGATGACGCTTATCTGGTTCTTCAGAAAAGGAGTGTGGGGACGCCGAGAAATAATTTCAGGAACGATGTAGGAAATTTCGTCTTCAACCAAATTCTCCTGAATCTCTCGGCATTGATATTTTCAGCGACTGGTGGGAAAAATATACGTATGACTTTTTTGGCACTTCGGTCGAGGAAGTAGTCAACAAAATTTTTGGTGACCGGCCCAAGAAATCCTCCGCCCCTCAATCTAAAGAGGCGCCCCAAGGTGTACCCCTGTTTCTACCTATATTTTTCTTTTAGACATTTGGGTAATTCTACTAACGGGACTTCACTTTCTTAGGTGGTCGAGTACTAAAACAGACGGACGTGGTCGCCCCGGCAGTGGTCAAGAAAAAACTGGCCCCTTCATCCAAGAAGATCAAAACCACCGTACAAAACCTGCTGAGCAAACGACTTCAATCGGTTACTGAGACGATAGGTGAAACTCCCCATCCTCCGAAATACGTCAAGAAATTGGCGAAGAAAGGAGCTCAGGAGATTCATGTTATCTTCAACCACACCACTGGGACGACCACCCTAAGTGCCTCTCCTCCTACTCTCGTTGCTCAAACTTCGGCGGATAATCGGCCTTCACCGGCTAGCCCGGCAACCCAAGCTCAACCAACACCTGAGGTCCCTAGGGTAGTGGTTGAGCTGGTTGTTGCACCCTTGGTTGACTTGGCTGCAGCTCCAGGGTCAACAGGAGTACCCGTTCTGGGGGCGACGACTCCTTCGCTTGGGAATGATCTCTCCAAGAATCCAAAGCATTCGATTGTCATCTTAGAAGAGGTACGATTATGCTGTCAAATCCTTTTGCTTATTCAGTAACAAACAATTATTAACATTTTTGTTTAGGATGATGAGAGCGACGAGACTCCGTTGGCGAGTCGCTCTCGACCAACCCAAGCTTCTCCCGTTGATCCTCCCCCGTGGTTGAGGTAGCCGATCAGGTTGATCCTCCGGCGATCGATCGCGGAAAGAAGCCTATGGTCGAGCCTGAAGTGACTTCAGAAACTCCAATTCACCCTCAGGGCCAAGACCTTGGCATCCCTCTTCAAAAAGTGACCTCAACTTTTGTAAGGCTCGATTACTTTCCATTGTCAACTAGTTATAACATGTCTGAACCGAGAAAATATTAAATGTCAGGTACCCAGTTATTCCTTTCATCGAAGATTTTATGCGCCGAAAGGTGTTATCTATATTTCCTGGCCAACTCAATGGCCATCGAACGTAGATAACCTTCATCAGCAGTGTGAATTAAAAAGTAGTCTAAAACATTGGGCTCAGCCATTAAGTTCTTTAGGTTCGAGCAATGAACCCGAAGACATGGCCGAAGTCTCATCTCGTCAGGTTTAAAATAAAAACCTTCTTGCTATATTCTTTTGTGATTTTCCTTGCGCTTAAAACTGTTTTCATGTGCAGCCTTCATGGGAAGTCGAGTTCGATGCTTTTCTTTCAAGCACTTCTGGAGCGGCTGGTCTTTCGGCAGCTACGACTGAACTTGCCGAATCAGCTACTTTTGTTCGGTTGCAAGAAGTTTTGTCTCTCTCCGCTTCACAAGTCTTCGAACGTAAAAGTCTTGATTTGTTGGGTGTATGCCTAAACGACCTTGGAAGTGATGGTCAATTGAGCGCCGGAGCTATCGTTTAGGCGTCATCTGCCTTGGAGCGAGTTCGGGAATCTTTCAGTATTTTCAAAAACGTTATTCGAGCTGACGATGACTTGAAAGCTGCAATGGCAGTTCGAGACGCTCTTCGTCCGAAGATCAACACTTTAAAGGTGAAAAAGGAGGCCCTGGCTGACCTCAACCGTTAAATAGCTGAACTGGAAAAACGAAGGTCGGCCATTGTTTCTGATCTTGCGAGGGACTTTGAGTTGGGCTGCAAATCTTGTTTAACCGAATACGCGACAAACGCGAAGCGAGTCGAGTAGCTGAAGATGGACAAGAAGTACTGGCAGGCTGAGGTTATAATGGGCGAGGTGAGGTGGTTGGAGCTGAAGGCCCTCCTTGGAACTCTTCTTCCTTCATCACCCTTGAATTGTTTGACTGTAAACCGACTTATCAATTAAATGAAACAAGCTTTTATTCTTGCATCTCCCATGTGACTGGGTAATATTTTTTTACGAACTTTCCATTGATTGGCAACTTATGAATAATACTGGTTCGATCTCTAAGGTGGTACGCCCCATTACTGAGAACTTTATGGACGACAAACGGTCCTTCCCAATTTGGCGACCATTTGCCGAACCTGGGGTCTTTAATTCCCACGGGTAACATAATTTGCCAAACTAACTCTCCTTCGTTAAAAGTTTTTTGTTTGACTCTTTAATTATAACCTCGCTCGGTAATTTTCTTTTGTGCCACTAGAAGATTGTAAGCGTCAAGCCGATTTTCTTCCAAATCTCTTGTAACATGGCTTGGTTGTATTCGACGTTGGACAAACTACTCTGCTCGATCACGCGTAAAGAATTTACACTTAGCTCGACCGATAACATCGCATCATGTCCATAAGTTAACGCATATGGGGTGGTCCCCGTTGCCAACCGGGGTGAAGTCTGGTATGCCTATAAGGCTTCATTCAATTTTAAATGCCACATGCCAGGTCTTTCTTTTATAATTTTTTTGAGAATGCCGATCAAAACCTTATTACTTGTTTCGACTTGCCCATTCGCTTATGGATAGTATGGTGTGGACTGCTCAAGCCGAATTTTTAAGCTCGCCGTATACTCTTTGAACTTTTCGGCTTTGAAGACTGTGCCATTATCAGTTATGATCGTTTCTGGTACGCCGAATCTAGTCACAATGTGTTCCTTCACGAAATCGCAAACCTCTTTGGATGTTAATTTGGCGAATGATTTTGCTTAGACCCACTTAATGAAATAATCAGTTGCCACGAGTATCCATGCATGTTTCGCTGCTCCAGAAGATGGCGTAATCTTACCGATCACGTCCATTGCCCATCCTTTGAATGGCCAAGGTTTGGTGACCGAATGAAGTAATTCGACCGGGGCTCTTTGGATGGGTCCATGAATTTGACACTGGACGCATCTTTGTGCATACTCAATGCAATCTTTCAATATGCTTGGCCAGAAGTAACCATGCCGGCGAAGTAGCCAACGCATCTTGCGTCTTGATTGATAGGCTCCGTAAATTCTTTTGTGTACCTTTGTGATTACTTGAGCAGCTTCTTGCGGGCCGAGGCATAACAGTAATAAACCATCATCGCCTTTTCGATACAACTCATTCTGGTACGAGACATAGTTTGTGGCATGGACCCTTGTCTTTCGGTCGTTTTGCCTCTAGGATTATCAAGGTATTGCATAATTGGCCTTCTCCAGTCGTTTAGTAGCGTCTCGACCGTGCAAACATCTACAGGATCTTCATGTTCCAACAATGAAGGCAAAGACATTACTCGTGTACGGATGGCTTGGTCGTGTTGTAGGACTTGTTGATTAACCAAAGCCGGATACGATTGCCGTAAAACGGGTATCATTCGGCCAAACTTGCCCCCCAGGAGTTGTGCTCCAGAGGCTATTTGGGCGAGTTTGTCTGCGATGGTGTTCCGAACACGAGAAATATGATTGAACGTGATACCGTCGAATGACTTGGCCAAGTAACTGGCAACCATGTAATAGGGCACCAGAGTGCAACTCATGCACCGAAAAGTTCTATTGAGTTGGTTGATCACAAGTTCTGAATCACCGAAAATGAGGACACGAGCAGCGTGCAAATCATGAAGTACGCTAAGGCCGATAACAAGGGCTTCGTATTCGGCCTGATTATTGGTACAATTGAAATCCAACTTGAGAGAAAAGAACCAACGGTGTTGGTGTGGGAACTGCAGTACGATCCCCACGCCAGTCGATGTCGACGTACTAGAACCATCGAAATACATCGTCCAATAATTATCACGGGCTCACACCATTCCGATTTCAACGTTGTTGCCTCTAAGCCCATATGGAAAGGGATGATGGGCTAAGAAATCAGCAAGCACTTGTCCTTTGACGACTTTTTATGGGACATACTGCAAACTAAACTCAGATAGTGCCAGTGTCCGTTTCCCGATTCGACCTTTAACTTTTGGCTGAGTAAGCATATATCGAATGACATCTGTCTGGGCGATGACCTGAGTAACGGATGGGAGCATATAGTGTCAGAGTTTTGATGCGGCGAAGAACAAAGCCAAGCAAAGTTTTTTGAGGGTGAATAATTGATTTCTGGAGGGCTGAGGTTTCGGCTGAGATAGAAAATAGCTTGTTCTCGCCCAGCATCAGTATCTTATGTGAGGAGGCAACCGATGGATTCTTCGGCCGCTGAAATGTATAGCTTAAGGGGTTTTTATCACGTCGAGGCGTTATGAGGACGGGTGGAGTTACAAGAGCAACCTTGATTTGCGTGATAGCCGCTCGATGTTCTTCACGCCACTCAAACTTATTTGAGTCCTTAAGTTTCAAAAGTGTAAAGAATGCCGCCATTTTGCCAGCGGAATTTGCTACGAAGCGGCGAAGAAAATTTATTTTCCCGAGCAAGGACTGGAGTTGTTTTTTGGTCGTCAGGGGTGGGACGTCAATAATCGCCCGAGCTTTGTTCGCATTTACCTCGATGCCGCGATGGTGGATAAGAAAACCTAAGAAATTACCGGTCGACACACCAAATGCGTATTTGGCTGGGTTCATTTTATGGTTATGTCGACGCATGCGAATGAAGGCTTGCCGAAGATCATCAATATGCGTTTGGTGACTTTTCGATTTGACCACGACGTCATCAATATACACTTCTATGGTCGTGCCGATCAGGTCATGAGAAATGGTGTTCATTGTGTGTTGATATGTGGCACCAGTGTTTTTGAGAGCGAATGGCACGACTACCCATTCGTAGGTTCCAAGTGCCTCCGGGCAGCGAAAAATAGTTTTATAAACATCGGCCTCGACAATAAATATCTGGTGATAACCGGCAAGTCCATCCACGAATGACAACATGTCATGGTTAACCGCGACGTCGATTAGTAAATCTGAAATTGGCATGGGATATGCATCCTTGGGTGTTGCTAGGTTCAAATTTCGAAAATCAATGCAAATGCGTGGGGCCTCATTTTTCTTTAGCACCGGTACAATATTCGCTAACCATTCGACGTATCGAGCAGTTCGGATAAACGCGACATTTAACAGTCAAACAATTTCATGTTTTATGTCGATCTGTACTTCAATCAAGAATCGTCGAGGAGGTTGTCGAAAAGGCTTGCAACCAAGTTTGATACGTAATTCATGTTCAACAAGGGTCTGATCGAGACACGGCATCTCATGATAACTCCAAGCAAAACAATCTTTAAACTCGTGAAGTAATTGATGGAGTTCAACTTTCATGGCATGGGGGTAATAATGCACTAATAAATAACGATCGAGGATCGTCGGCCGTTCCAACATTTATTTCCTCTAGAGGATCCTTAACTTGGGGTCGGCGGTCGTTGAGCTCGGTCGGTGCGGCCTGAACTTTGTCCAACAATAGTACCAAGCCGTTATCTTCTTCGGTCAAAATCGATTAAGTTGATGCCCGAATGTGGATGCTTGGAAATAGCATACCAATGGGCCAGCAAGCGTTCCATCGTGGATGAAACTGCAGCCCGACGTCTCTCCCTTTTGTTGTCAATCATCAGTGGTGAGGAGTAAATTGGCCAAACCAAGTCTTGTCGAATCTTGGTGGACAGTCTCGGTGCCTACCTCGATGGCTTTCTGGACTGAGATCTGAGTCGGCCGTCCATCTTCATTAAAACCCTGTAGAGTATTATAGCGGACGTGATCATCATAATAGCGGGCCTGAATCATGTTGGTTTCAAACGGCTGAGTATCGGTCAGGTGTACCACAACAGATTTACCATCCCAAAAAATGAGAACTTGATATAACGAAGAATGAATGCAATTCGTTTGATGAATTCAATCCCTACCAAGCAGAGCATTATATTCGGTCTTGGAGTCGACGATAAAAAATGTGATCATGTGATTGCGACCTGCAATGTTGACCTCTAGAAGGAGTACTCATTTGGTCTGAGACTTGTCACCGACAAAGCTACTCATGGTTATTCGTGAAAGAATGAGTTCGTCATTGGATCGTCGTAATGCTTTCATGACAGATACATGCATGATATTGACTGTTGCTCCGCAATCGATGAAAATTTTAGAGATTGGGTAGCCTTCAATATGGGCCGTGACATACAACGGTTTTAAATGCTGAAGATTAGTCGAGGAAGAACGGGGAAACAAGAAGTCTAAGGCTGTTTTAAGTTTATCGTCGCCATTTGTTGACTCATCTTCAGTGGTAGTGACGAAATCCACTTGTTTTGCTTCCTTGGCGACCACATCACCGTCCAAGGAACTTGGTTGGTGTGTAGTTAGCTGAAATTCGGCAGGTAGAACATGCACCATGCTGATTTCCATATTTTCAAGGACTGAGTGGCCCATGAGATCCTGGTCGTCATTTTTCGGGTTGGTGAGGACTAGAGCATCGTGTGTTGGAGCATTCACGGCCTGATCGTTGTGTGTCTCAACATATTCGTGTGCTTGTGCCACACAATCCGACTCTGTGTCCTTTTGACTGTCGTCGTCGGGCTTGCATGCATCTGGTGTCGGACTCTGCTCCTGCCGCATTTTACGAGCTCATTCCTCATAGGCGACCCGGGCATTCCTTGTATCCAGGTAAGATCCAGACATGCCACCCAATCTTTCTCATCGTTCGTTAAACCGAACAAGGATACGGTCGAAAAAACTTCAAAGTGATATCGAATGTGTTGAAGGTTTTCAAGAGAAAAAGGGAGTTCGGCTGTGTCAATGTCCGTGTATGGGTCAACCTCGAAGCCGAGAACCCTAGCCTCTCGAATGTGCTGGAATCTGGCTTTCATTACTGGATCAGTGGTTTTTTGGATGATTTGCTCAGCATCGGGGCAGGTTAATGCCAGGTCAAGAGCTTTTTGGCATGCTTTGGGCAAACCATACAAATCGTTGGAGGAATATTTCTTGTGAAATTCTTTCATATATTCCAATGATTCACCGAGGAATGGGGGGTTGCAGATTCTGTCGAGCTCTGATTAATGGTTTTTTCAAAGATTACGGGGGCAGTTGGCTTTCGGCCTCTTTCTTAAATTGCTCGAAATGAGTTTTCATCTCCCTGGGCCGAAGAAGGAGTTTGATGCGCTTCTCAGACTCTTCAATGGTAATTTTGAAGTCACGATTGGTTTCCTTCTACCCTTGTAATTCAGCCATGATTGTTGGGGTTGGCCGATCATCTCCTCTTCTGATCGTCTCTTTCGGCTGCCATTCATTGGCTGAAACAAGCTGGGTCGCTTGCCGTCGAGCCAAGCAATCTATATGTTGACGTCGACATTTCTGAGATTTGGAAAGTGCAGTATACATGCCAGTAGGAGAATTGTAGCTGTACCAACGTTGGTCACGTGGTTTAGATGGCCTAAAGGTTTTTGGATTTGCTGATGAGCTCGAGCTATTGTAATTACGTGAATAATAATCCTCGTTATTAAACGGTGCGTCAAAATCAAGGCGTCGTCTGACCAATGTAAGACCATCTGTCTGTTTCCTTGGGCTGAGCCTATCGAATACTTTCTGACGCTGGCCTTCACCAGGTTCCTTTAACGGTTCCACTGTAATCGCCGATTGGTGTCGTGAAGTCGGCATCTACATCTGAAGCAGTTTCTTCTTGGGCTCGGTTAATACAACTCGTGCCTTACAATTGCTACACAAAACTATCGGCCTGCCATTTTCTTCTTCGTTGGAGTTTGACATGGACTCGACTATGGCCGGTCCTGAGAGTTAGGTAGGTGGCTCATTGGAAAACAGGTCGATCTTGAGTCGAGGTTGAGAGCCTTTCTTTAGGATGTGTTGTACTATCGGCCCGCCATTTTCTTTTTCGCTATAGTTCGACATGGGTTCAACTATGGCCGATCCTGAGAGCTCGGTAGGTGGCGCGTTGGAAAATAGGTCGATCTTGAGTCAAGGCTGGGAGCTTTACTTTAGGATGTGTTGTACTGGGGCAAACTCGACCTTCTCTTTCCCTTTGTTCTTGGGCAAACGGGCATCTACCATGCCAACTGTTGCCGAAGGGAATGGATCCGTATCAACCGTCATGCGTTTTTCAGGAAACTTTAACTTCCTTTGTCAATCCAGCTCTGGATATCATCACGAAATATGACACAATTGTTTGTGGCATGCTTGGTCGAGTTATGATATTTGCAATATGTCTTTCCTTTAAGTTCTTCGGCCTTGGGAATGTTATGCCCTGGCCGAAGTTTAATGATCTGTGCTGATAGCAATTGATCAAAAATTGCTTCGGCCTTTGTGATATCAAAGGTATAAACTTTTGATGTCTTCGCTGTTTCTTTAGTGGTCGAACGGGTTTTGACCTCCTTGGAATTAATTTGAGTTAATGCCATGCAAACGTATGGTTTATCTATTACTATCTTGGCCGCGTCCACGCTGACGTATTGAGACTCTTCGCCTTCAGTTGATGCATAACTGACAGTGGGATTTTTGTAAATCATCCCTCGGGATGGGGATTTCGATATCTTCTTTTTTCGGAGCAAATAATCATATTGCTCGACATGCTGAGCTAATTCATACATATCTTGAAAGTTTGCCCCAAAAAATTTCTTTTTGTATTCTACATCGAGTCTGTTCAAAGCAAGTTTAACAAACTCGACTTCAGGGAGAGGTACTCGGCACCAATTCCTAGCCGATTTAAATCTGGTAAGATAATCCATTGGTGACTCATCAGATGCTTGAGCCATCCTCGCCAATGAGGAAACTGACATTTCCATCCCTGGCCGATAAAATTGCTCGTGAAATTTTTCGACCAACTCTTCCCAGCTTTAGATGGAATTAGGTGGGAGGTTGATATACTAGGTAAATGCTGAGCTTGTCAATGAAAAGTTGAACAACCGCAGCTTGTGAAAATCATTGTTAACATCTCCGCATTGTGCGGTGAAACGAGCCACATGTTCTAACGAAGATAAAGACGATTCTCCATTCTCCAACGAAAAGGCTAAAATTTGGAATTTTGAAACCTTTAGGATATTCGAACCTTTCCACATAAGATGGATATGGGTGGATGAATTTAGGGAACTTCGGCCCCTTTTTCATGGCCGAATCAATCAGCCGTTAAACCTCGGTCATATCGACGGATGTTGCTTCCACTCTCTGATCGGATCCATCTGATCTGCTACTTGATCCTCCTATTTTTTCTAAGTCAATTGGCTTGAGCCGAGCAGGGATTGGCTCAGCCTGTACTATTGGTAAGACATTATTTCTTGGCAGCAATTGTAGGGAAAAATCGAAGGACCTGTCGTCGCAGACCTTGCTAACCAGTATTTCAAGCAATCTGGTTTGTGTCTCACTGGTACTGCGTATCAAGTCGTGCAGTTTATCGATTCCTCAACTAAATGTCTGTTCAACCATTCGAGACTGTTTGTCAAGTAGTCTTCGAAGAAACGATCTTGTTGGTGGATCAGAGCCTTCATCATCATCCTCATCACAGTCTTCCACTATCCCTTCATTGAGAACGCATGTGTTTTTGTTAGGGATTTCTAGACTGCAAAGCTGACCGCCAAAACCAACTTCATTTTCTCGACGAGTCACGCTTGTGGACTCAGGTGTCATGGCGCTAAGGGGATTCTGTGCCTATGATACATTTTATCCTATGTTCTGAATTGGCAAATCGATTGTTAATTTTCCCATAGCTGTTTTCTTTTTAACCGATCGTGTCTCAATTGGCATGAACTTCTTAGTTTTAGCACTGGGTCCCACTGGGCGTGCCAAAATGTTGACCCTAAAAACTACCAAGCCTATGTGGTACGCATGCCGAGTAATCTATAAGCTAACTATGTCCTTCGGTTGAATGCGGGGCGTGCCAACTCATCGGTCGAGTTCAGTTGAGGAGTAAAATGTGTTGATGTTACGTTGGGTGCGCGGTTGACTTCTGCGTCTTGCGATTGCGACCGAGGAAGGAACACATCTCAACCTCTTGGGTTCTTGAACCTGAAGACAAGGCTACTATTCTTACAAAATTCACAAATCGTCGTCGTCGAATTCGGTCACAATGATGGTATTCGTCAGAGTAAACTCACGTCGAATCGACACCAAAGTGTAAGGGCACAAATACTCAAAGCGGATATAAGTCTTAACAGTAAACGTGGTTCGGCCGTCGGAATGCCGAACTCTAAATCCCACTTGTGAGTATCCAATCATAAAATAACTCGGCGTGCAATGTACTGAGCCCAATAAATTGTAACACATCACTTCGTCGAGAAGGCTAACGAGATGACCTCAACCAATAAGGATTCAGAAATCCTTCTCGACGGAGCCTTGGATAGATAACCAGTCAGCCTCGACGCAGTGCTATTTATCCAAATTGAAGGTGCTTCGTGGTCGATTGATTCTACGACAACAGTGCTGTTTATCCAAACTGAAGATGTTCGCCGATTGCCTTCATAGTGCTGTTTGTCCAAACTGAAGGTGTGTCGGCGAAAAGAGAAAAGAAAAAATCTCAAGGTTGTTGAGAGAATTTGCGCAGGGCAGTTGTGTGGTGAGTTTGAGAGATTAATTTCGATGTCTTCCCTCCCTATTTATAGTAGCCAACCTATATTGAATCCCAATCTGACACACCCCGATCCTAGAATCAAGGCGTGACGGCCAGCACGCCTTGATTCTAGGATCGGGGTGTGTCACAATCACTCCCGGATTAAAACTCCTTCTCATGATCCAATTTTATCTCGGCCAATCCTACTCCTACTAGGACTTCGAACATAGCATCCTAATCCCGTCGAGACTCACTCTCACAACAGGATTTGTCCACATTTCACTTTCTGATAGGATATGGCTAACTTCGACCGTGCGGCCCATAGGCTAAATATCTCCAGTGACACCTGTACACGACTTCTGGGCCGAGAAAGATCTAACTCGGCCCAAACAATATTTTTGGGCCTAAACAGTATAACATTTAAAAATTAGTCCTCTTTTTCAAGACATAATAATATGATTATTTGTCAGATGGAAAAATTCAACAAAATTATTATCAAGAACTTTTTAATACAAAACACTTAATAAATTTTATTTATAAGATTTTTTTCTTAAACATAATAAATTTCTAGAAACAATGATCACTATTTCTAATAGAAAATGTTATTAGCACTCCAAAAATCTCATTCTACACTCCTCACAAGTGTATTTTTCTTTTTATATATAGAAAGTTTGGAGTGTAGAATGAAAATTTTGGAGTGCCAATAACAATTCCTTTTTAAAAAATAGGAACATTATTTTTAAAAGCACTGTCACCATTCTAAACAGTTACTATTTCTAGAAGTAGTGTCATTATTTTTAGAAACAATGGTCAATATTTTTAGACAGTGACACTATTTCTAGAAATGATGGCACTATTTGTGTAAGAATAAGTTACAAAATTGTACTATTTAAAAAAAATTAACAAACAATTAAGTGTTTGTCATAAATAAAATTTCATAAAAAAATAATTCAAGATATAGATACATAGGTGATATGTTAGGAGGACTAAAATTTTAAACTAAATAATGTGTCAGCACTAAAAAATTAATCAACACTTAGGTAATAATTCAATAATCAACAAACATATCACCTAATTTACAAAATATAATTTAAAATTTTAATCTCTGTAAAATTTCCCTAGATAAATATATATGGAGTGGTTGGGAAAGGTGAAAGGAGAGTGAAGAGAGAATTTAAAAAGAAAAAGTAAGGAGAGAGAAATAAAAGTTGGAAATGGTGAAATACGAGAGAGGAGTGAGAATTGGACGAAGATGCAGATGAGAGAGAGAGAGAGAGAGAGAGAGAGAGAGAGAGAGAGAGAGAGAGAGAGAGAGAGAGAGAGAGAGAGAGAGAGAGAGGTGGGTACATATGAAGAGGAAAAGAGGAGAGAGGACCACTAATTTTTTTTTTCAAAGATGACAAAGAACCCGAAAAAATAATTTTAGTTAAAATTTAAAATTTTGAAGTGGATTCAGAAATTTTTTTCATGGTTCCCGTGGTGACACGACATTTTTAATGTAACCCTCGTGGTGAAAAAGTTGTTAATTAAACCCTCATAGTGAGCCTTGTTACCAATTGAAGTCCAATCCAAACTTTCGTTATTCTTCTGTTAAAACTCATGTAACTATTACATGGAGGGGTTAAATTCGTCATTTCAATTCAAATTACATTGTATGCGGTGGACATCTAGTATGACTTAGGGTTTAACTGAAATTAAATTTTACAAAAAAAAAAAAAATCTTAAACGCAATGAAACTAAATCTATAAAACCATGTCAATGGCTGGGAGAAGAGGTGAATGTGAAGTCGCGTCTAATTTCTTAGGTATGATTTCGCTTGGAAATCCTAATACATTTAATAAACTATTGTTTTTTTTTTCCAAGGCCAACATGTCTTTGATCATGAGTTAGAGACTTAGTCTAATTTGAATTTTAATTCTTCTATCAATTTGTACTAGTCTGCATATATGCCTTTCAATTTTGTCTTTAATTCATAGTATGGTTTGATGCAGGTCGTAGTCTCGCAGTACACAACCTTTCAATGCACCTTGGAGACGTCCTGGAATGACCTTTGCAATATCATCAAATGGTAAAAATCCTTGGAGACCTTCTGGAATGGCCCCAATGCACAACATGCAAAATCAACATATGAAAAAGCACAATACCTTGCAAAAAAAAAAAATGATGAAGCGAAAGGAATTGATTTTGTTTTGTGAAAAACTAGATTATTTGTTTATTTTGTGGAAAACATTTTTAATGACTTTTTTATGATGAACCACAATATATTGTGGAAGACATACTTTTGTCTTTGTTCTTTTTTATTTTTTAATTTTTTAATTTTTTTAATTTTTTTATGGGTTGGATATATGCTTTTGTCATTAGTGTGCAAATTACATTATGGTATGAGAAATGATGAAGTTATTTTTTCTTTTGTGAATGGTTAATGTAAATTATCTCCCCTTTGTTTTAATTTGCTTTGTACACTGGAATTAGATGTCAATTCACAAGAAAAATAAGTGCATGTTATAACTCACCCAGAAAGAAAATATACCTAAGTCATGCTAGATGTCCATGGAATAGAATGTAATTTGAATTGAAATGATGTAATTTGAATTGAAATGATGAATTTGACTCATCCACGTGATAGTCACATTTATTTAACGGAACACTAACGGAAGTTTGGATTTGGACCTCAATTACTAATAAGGCTCACCACGGGGGTTTAATTAATAACTTTTTCACCACAAGGGTCACATTGAAAGTGCCATGTCACCATAGGGACCAAGAAAAAAAATTTGGCCTTAAATTTATTATAGTGTTTTTGGTTAGAATGTAAAGTTTTGAAGTCCTTCTCATTTGTTCTTATTATTAAATAATAAAGTTATTTCCCATCAAAAACCTAAATAAAGTTGTTAGAATATTTTTGGTTAAAATTTAAAGTTTTAAAACAATTTTCATTAGCTTTCCTTAAAATTAATTGTCTACATCAAACATTCAAATAACGGTATTTTAGGCATCCAAAAGACGTATAATGTGTAAAGTCAAACATAATAAAGGAATTTGCTTATGTAGAGTTTAGTCACTAGGTTTACTCGAGAAAAAAAATTATGTTAGATTTTATATGGAAAAAATTGAATATCAAGAACTAAAGTCACATTTTCAATAGTTTTTAACATCTTATAAAAAACAAACTTTAGTTGTAAATTATTACCGTAATTCTGGTGATGCTATAAATGTCCTTTGCACGTGGCTTTTTTTCTCAAGTTCTCACTCTCTATATTCATAGGAGCCTATATATCCTCTCTTCTCTAAGGGTGTGTTTACATATCCATAATCGGAATGAGAATATGAAATTGAATTCCGATTATGGAGTATTACAGTGTTTACTAAACATGGAAGAATCAAAAAAGCAGTGGGACCCGTACAAATTTTGGAATTCAATTCCTTGTGTTGGTGGAATTAGATTCCCTAGATATACGTGGTAATCCAATTCTTGATTGTTTGGGTAATCGAAATGATACTTTTGTTCCCCTTATGCCCTCACTTACTTTTTCTATTTCCAAGACTATCCTTTATAAACCTATGAAAGTATATAAAATATTTGATTTGGGACAAGGGCATTTTAGTAATCATACATGTTTATATTCCGATTCTGCTGAATTAGTGAACAGTTTTATGGAATTCTATTCCAATTCCAGAACATTTAATTAAACAGTTTCAATAAGAATCTGATTCTGACTTCTTCTCATTCCAACTCCTTCTCAATTCAATTCTTTCTCAATTCAATTTCTCTTATTTTCGTTACTGCTACGTAAATACGTCATAAGGCTGTCTCCAGAGAGAGTGGGCCCAAAACCTCTCTAAAGGCTGTATTTTAGGTTTTGGAACCCATGGAAAAAAGTGGGCGAGGGTCCCAGCTTGCAGGCAAACCCACGTGAAGACAGCCCATGCGAGCCCTGCACAAGAGAGGCATCCAAGTAGACAGATTGTATGCGGGCGAGTGCACAAAACTCGGCCCTTCTGTGGTCCAGATTATAGAGCCGGTGCCATCCAATTATGGGATGTGCTTTGGGTTTTGGTCTAGCGTGTTGCTTAAATCTAATTTAATCAATTTTAAGGTAAAATTTAAAGAACTTTAATAAAAAAAATTCGGTATTGTTTACTTTAACGAAAAATCACATTTTTACATTAAAAAGTTAATGCTGGTACTATTCATTTTATCCTTTATTTTATCCTTATCGTTAAAACTCAAAATTTTCAAGCATTTTTCATTAGTTTTCCTAAAAATCCAATAGCTCAAGTTTAAATCCAAGGTCAAAATAATATTATCAATCAGTTGAAATCAGATTCAATATCAAAACTCCTCCAAATCTCTATAAATACCCATCCATTTGTTGACTACTAATCCATAAATTTTCTCAACAATTTTCTTTCGAAATTTGATATTTTTTTACATTAAAATACTCGTAAAAATAAAACAAGATAGATTATACAAAAAATGATTCTCAAATTATTAGCCAAAAAAAAAATCAACGAAATACAAAACTTAACAAATTATAAAGTTGGGGTGGGAATTATAAGTCCCTTACTGTTGGAGAGAAAAACTGACTAATCTCATATGTATAGATGCATAGTTGAAATGCAGGGCTAAATTTTGAGATTTTAGACACTTGAGTTGAAGATAACCTAAGAAGATTCTTAAATCTCTTTCCAGGTTACTTGAAGATGCAGGTTTAAACGATATAAGTAGGACTCAATTACCTTGCTCAGAACCCAATCTAAAAAGTGGTTTATCACTAAAGTCATCTAATAAATCAATAAGGAATTTGTGGAACAATTGACGGATGGTAATTGTATCTTCTCATGAACAAGTCATTGATGGGTATGAGTTCCACAATGACTTGTTCATGAGAAGATACAATTACCATTCACAAACAAACATAACATTAAGAGTCCACAATTACATAGCATACGAGTTTCACAGAATCTGAATGGTACAAAGAGATCCTATTTAACAAGGATTATTTTACACAGATACAATCTAGATCCTATCTTAATTAATCCTGTTAACCTAAAATACACCATTGACTAATATTAAATACAATTACAGCAATTAAAGAAATCATATGTCTTAATACAATCATAGGCAAATCGTATCACAACATACAATCACACAATTCGTTTCCTATCCTTCATAGAACTGAGAGGGCAGGCGTGGGATTAGCATAACTTCAAGTGAATAAGTCGCCTTTCGCCTAGCAATGCCTAGTCCTTCAGTCATGTCCATAGGCATGTCCGGTGCCAATTCAAACCCTTAAATCAATGTACCAAATGTCAAGTGGATAACTTGCATTGCGAATGTGAGACCTGGACAAGATCTTCTTCCAGACCCAAATGTAATGAACTCAAAATGCTGACCAGAGGCATCAATGCTCGCTTGGGTTGTAAGAAACCTATATGTGGAAAATACTTTAGGGTCTAACCACACAGTTGGTCCCTGTACAATTTCCACAAGTTCACAAATAAGCGTGTGCCCTTGGGAATGTGAAAGTCAGAAACTTGGCAGTCTTCCATTGCCTCATGCTGAACTGAGAGTGGGGCTGATCGATATAGGCGCAGAGTTTCCTTAACAATAGCTTGGAGGTAAATTAGGCTTTTGATATCAGTGTCTTTAACCCATCTCTCCCTGCAAACTTGTAAGTCTAGCTCTTCTTTGGCGAGCTTTAAAACATCCCTGTTGTTTAGTAACAAACACAGGATCCATGTCAATGTGGTTGATGTGGCTTCCGTTCCAGCTAAGATTAGATTCTGCGACATGAAAATTTGACAGTGTGAAAAATAGTGTTTTTTTTTTTTTTTTTTTTTTTTGTCAAACAATAGATTTGTTAGATTATATGTTAGTTTAGGGGGCCGATGGGGTTCAAACTCATGTCGTGGTGTAAAAGCAACACCATTCTCCACCAATGTGGTAAAGGGCCACTTGCATGAAAAATATAGTGTTCAATTTACTATCTATGGATCCTAATTATAGGACTTTAATGAGTCATTCTTTTGTATAATCACAAATTAATGTGTGTATATAAATGTTTCTTTTAAGAATTTAATGAGTTGTCGATTGTCAGGTCCGGAATGGGTGGATAAGCATGGCTTATCACCAGTTGTCCTATGGGTAACCATAAATCCAACCTAACTAGAATTTACGCAATCACATGTGCTAATAATGCCCTACATCACGATGTCTCAAATGATTATGACAAAGCAAAGTTTCAAGTACAATTCCAAATGTAAGGTCAGCCACATAGTAGCTTTCTACGAAGCGAATGATTGTAGTGTACAATCCATTGAAAATACGCTATATCTTCCTTAAAATATAGTTCTGGCCAAATTCGTAGGAAGTTATGCAAAGAAACTCAAACTCCAGGATAATTATTATCTCGAATGTCTTTAAAGCTCAACATCGTTCTTCCAAAACGTGGAGAATAAAGAGCCTCTTGAATGGTCAATTCAATAGCACCGACCAACATTATGATGGCAGTACTGTATTCCTAAATTAGGTTCGATGGGTTTGAAAGGGTTGTCAGAGGTGATATTTTAGGCATGAAGTTAGTAGAATACATATGGTCACACAACATAGTGTGTGTGGTTGCATTATCTGCTAGACAACTAACTTCCTCACTAGTCATACCTAGAAATAAATTAATTGAATTAGTCACAAGTATAAAGAAATTTAAAATTTTATTCATTCAATTAATTATTCGAGAAATAATATCAATAAATTCAATATCCAAAAATTAAAACAAACACCAAACAACTAGTCTAAATAAATGAAATTGTTCAAAACTTAAACCAATAAAATAATGGGAGTTTTACCAAAACACTCCCCGTACTGTTCACTTTTAACTGAAAACCACATTTATACATTTCTCTAGTACTATTCACTATACCTTTAAAAATGACTTTTCATTAAAATGAAAGATTTTTTGAACTTTTCGTTAATTTTTTTTAAATAATAGGAAATTTGGCCACATGGGGAAATCGGCCAACAGGGTGAATACAGTCAACATGTGGCCTATGTATAAGAATCTATTCTTCTATTGGAGCAGATGCTTCCTAAAAGTCAAAAATCTCTATCTGTGTATCTTCGGCTTTCTTTATTTGAGCAAAGTTTGTTTAAACTTTTGACGACATGAATGGTACTCAGTAAGTGTTCCAACCAATATATATTCAAGAGAATATACTATTTCCCACATTTCTAGTACAAAGATTGCGGATTGGACCCTCTTTAGAATAAACCAAACTCTGTCAATAAAACAGAAACTCTGTCCATAAAACAGAGTTGTTTAACTACAACTTAATTTGAAAGAAAGAAGAAATTCCAAAATAACGAACAAGTAGAAAATGGAGACCTAAACAAAAGGCTCAAAGTTAATCCAAGTAAAAACCAATACAAACTTCAAAACCATTTGAATGTCAATCTAAATATCTTATCATCTGCATACAGGAAGGAATTAGAAAGCCTATTAAACAGAACAAGAGGCGGAAATGAGATACTAATATGAATATACTTGCAAAGTTATCTGTGAATTTGCTGCAACAGATAACAACTCCAATTTCCTTGTACAAGCCGGCTCCAATTCGCTACAAACCAAACAAGAAAATCAAAATCATAAAGAAAATGCAATCACTTGTACGCTAAACCACACAGCATACACAAACTTCAGAAATTCAAACAACAAAAAGAAACAAAATCATTAGAGTTGTGATTGATCGTAGCTCTCCATTATGCTGTTTACCATTATAGTTTTTTATGTTGCAGAATGATCGTAGCTGGCTCCGATACCACAGCAACCAGCTTGAAGTGGATCATCTCTTTACTATTAAATAAGAAGCATGCTTTGAAGCATGCACAAGAAGAGATAAACCTAAAAGTTGGCAGAGAGAGATGGGTTGAAGACACTGATATCGAAAACCTGACTTATCTCCAAGCCATTGTCAAGGAAACCCTACGTCTATATCCTCCAGGTCCATTCTCAGTCCCACATGAAGCAATGGAAGATTGCCAAGTTTGTGGCCTTCACATTCCAAAGGGCACACGTTTATTTGTCAATTTGTGGAAATTGCACAGAGACCCAACTGTGTGGTCAGAGCCCGAAGTGTTTTCTCCAGATAGGTTTGATGCCTCTGGTCAGCATTTTGAGTTCATTCCATTTGGGTCTGGAAGAAGATCTTGTCCAGGTCTCACATTTGCAATGCAAGTTATCCACTTGAATCTTGGTAGATTGATTCAAGGATTTGAATTGGCTACTCCATTGGACATGTCTGTGGACATGACTGAAGGACTAGGCGTTACTTTGCCAAAGGCAACTTCACTTGAAGTTGTGCTAACTCCACGCTTGCCCATTGAATTCTATGAAAGATAGGCATTGGGTTGTGATTATATGCCATGTAATTGTTGACTCTTAATGTCGTATTAGTTTGCGAACGATATTTGTATCTTTTCATGTGAAAACCATCAATGAATGTGGGTCCCAAGGTAAGATATACGCAACCGTTTCATAAAACTCTTTTGTTGACTCTTAATGTCGTATTAGTAATTGATGCTATAGAAACACTTTAATAGCATTTAAGAAGAATAAAAAAGGATATTAATTGGATGCTATAGAAACTACTTTTTCTAGCAGTTGTGGAAAAAGCAGTCATCTACTGAATTTTCAAACCACATGGATTGAAAAACGCCAATATAGTCAAAATCAAATATCTTGTTGAAGATGGGTAAGAGAAACTTAAGCCAATACAAAAACATTTGAATGCTTAGTGGGGCCAACAACAGAGTTATCACATTTAAACTTGTGTGATGATACAACGATTTCACCATCAACAAACCATGAACAAATTGAAAGTTCAACTTTTATGCACAACATATTTTGAGCACCTTCTTGTCACCATAGCCAGCAGCGGCACATCATGGATTTTCCTTCTCATCTTCTGGCAATTGCAGGGATTTTACTCTTTGTTCTGTATCTATGGAGGGTTAAAATCCAAAGTCACAAAACCAAGGGCGTCTTGACCCCACAACCATCAGGTGCCCTGCCAATCATAGGACACCTCCACAAACTTGGAGGCAAAAACCCACTTTGCAGAACCCTAGCATCCATGGCTGACAAGTACGGTCCAATCTTCACCATACGGCTTGGCAAGCACCCTGCACTTGTGATCAGCAACCATGATGCAGTCAAGGAATGCTTCACTAAAAACGACATCGTTTTCGCAGCGAGACCAAAGTCGGCACATGGCAGGTACCTTGGTTACAATTATGCAGGTTTCGGGTTCTCACCATACGGCACGTACTGGCGTAACATGAGAAAAATGGTCATCGCTGAGTTGCTATCTAGCCGCAGGCTTCAGACATTAAAACATGTCCAAATCTCCGAGGTTGATTCTTTTATCAAGGGGTTGTACGAAATTTGCAAAACAAAGGGGGAAAATGGTCAAAGCAAGGTGGTGATTAGCGAGTGGATTGAGCACCTGACTTTGAGTGTAATTACTCAAATGATTGCTGGGAAGAGGTATTTTGATTGGGGTAAAGTGGGAAATGACTCAGATAATGAGGGAGAGAATAAGAGGATTCGGGAAATCGTGAAGGAGTTTATGCTTGTGTCTGGGATGCCAGTCATTTCTGATATGATTGGGTATCCGGATTGGATTGATTTTCTGGGGCAAGTGAAGAATATGAAGCGTATAGGGAAGGAGTTGGATGCTCTAACGGCAAGTTGGATTGAAGAACATAATAATGCAAGGAAGGAGATCGACTCAAGGGACAAGCTCGACTTCATTGATGTCATGCTTTCTGTGATTGAGGACAATACTGTGCTTGGTCATACTCGTGAAACCATCATCAAGGCAACATCGCAGGTATCTTCTTCTAACTGAGACTTTATCTCCAGATCCACATCTCTTTAGGATTATGTTGGTAAATTTGCTAAACAGAGGCTCAAAGTTTATCCAAGTCAAAATCAATACAAACTTCAAAACCAATTGAATGTCAATCTAAATATCTTATCATCTGCATATAGGAAGAAATTAAGCTTATTTAACAGAACAAGAGGCGGAAATGAGAATACTCATATAAGTATACTTCACTTGCAAAGTTAATTAACTGCGAATTTGCTGCAACCATATAACAACTCCAATTCACTTGTACTCTAATCACACCAGATAGATTATGCAATACAAACAACAAATCATCAAAAATTACTAAAAATTAAACCTCCCACACCAAATCCGAGTGCTGTATAAGCAACTCTTACTCGTCTTGCTCCTGCTAACAAAAGAAGCAAAATCATTAGAATTGACACATGTACACAAATAATTCACTAAAATCAAAAAGTAAAAAACTTATGCACACTTGTCAGATTGTAATTATATATGAGAAAGAATGACTCGTGACTTATAAAGAAACAAGCATTTTCCTCGTTATGATCCCTAACTGGAAGTACATGTTTGAAAATTGGGGCACTCCATTTTGCTGTTCACCATTTATAATTTTTTATGTTGCAGAATCTGATCATAGCTGGCTCAGATACCACAGCAATCAGCTTGAAGTGGATCATCTCTTTATTATTAAACAACAGGCATGTTTTGAAGCATGCACAAGAAGAGATAAACCTAAAAGTTGGCACAGAGAGATGGGTTGAAGACACTGATATCGAAAACCTAACTTTCCTCCAAGCCATTGTCAAGGAAACCCTACGTCTATATCCTCCAGGTCCACTCTCAGTCCCACATGAAGCAATGGAAGACTGCCAAGTTTGTGGCTTTCACATTCCAAAGGGCACACGTTTATTTGTCAATTTGTGGAAATTGCACAGAGACCCAACTATGTGGTCAGACCCTGAAATGTTTTACCCAGATAGGTTTCTTACAACCCAAGCAAGCATTGATGCCTCTGGTAACCATTTTGAGTTCATTCCATTTGGGTCTGGAAGAAGATCTTGTCCAGGTCTCACATTCGCAATGCAAGTTATCCACTTGACTCTTGGTAGATTGATTCAAGGATTTGAATTGGCTACTCCATTGGACATGCCTGTAGACATGACTGAAGGACTAGGCGTTACTTTGCCAAAGGCAACTTCACTTGAAGTTGTGCTAACTCCACGCTTGCCCATTGAATTGTATGAAAGATAGGCATTGGGTTGTGATTATATGCTATGTAATTGTAGACTCTTAATGTTGTGCCTGTTTGTAAATGGTATTTGTATCTTATCATGTGAAAACCATTAATAAAAAAAAGCCCCGTGTAGGGTACACCTCTATAAAACTCTTTTGTTAAAAGTAGTAATTTGGTAGTATATGAGATGACTAAAAAAGTTTAGTGTTTTGATCCTAATTTTTTACTTATTTTTTATATGGCTATAATGTGATACATCACTAGTATAATTTATGAATATCACATTTTTTTTTTATTGTGAAAAAGGGATTTTCATTCAGAACAATGGACAAATACATATCGGAATAACAATGAAACACACTTTAAAGGTTTTGGCACACATACGAATTTCTCTTCCCATACTTTCGAAGAATTTGTAACAAAAAGGTTTTGGCACACAAATAAATGTTTGAAACGTCTTAACATTGTAACCCAACTCATTAGAGCCGATAACAAATTATTACCAAGATCTTATGTACATTGAAATTTTGTGCCACAATAGGACCCACCATGTGAAATCCTGTTTCCGGATTTCACTGTTTAAAATTACGTATTCCATATTTTGTATTCTTAATTGCGACGTTTTTATATTTACGACGTATTTGACCCCTACGTATTTTTCCACTTATCTTTATATATTTGGATAGTACTCATCGATATGACGCGTGGGCGCAAACAAAATGTGATTTAGAATTATAACAAAGATTTTATGAGGTTTTTAATGTCGAAGATATTTTGGTAAATTGATAATTAATTGGACATGTGATATTTTTGTTTAATCATTGGGTGAGTGCCACGTGGGCACCTAAAAATTCTAGAACTCTCTCTCTCCATTTTCTCTATCATTCTCTCTTCTATCTTTAGAGTTCTCTCACTCTCTCTCGGCTCTCCCTTTCTTCCTGTGAAACAAACCACCATCATCACCAAAATTTTGGCTTGTTGAACACCAAAACCACCATTATCTGCATGTCCTCACCACCATAAACTTCGTTGTGATTTTTTTTTCCTTGAAAATGAACCTGAAACATGAGTTCGAAGAACAAGGTTTTCGGCCAAGACTTCTAGGCGTGATTCAAATAATTTTCAGCCATCTTTTGGACTCAAAACAGGTATAAATCGACTCCTCATGATATGTAGATGAATTTTCATGTTTAGATCGTGTGATTTGGTTGAAAATGAGAAAGTTATAACGATTTAAAGTTTGCCCAGTTTCCAGCGAACCCGTAACCTTCCAGACCATTTTCCGGCCAAACTATTCCTCTCGTTCCAAGCTATGATTTTTGTTTTTGAATCACTCAATTTTGTTTAGTATTGACAAAGTTATGGACGATTAAAGTTTGCCTAGAAATTCCGGCGAGTTACCAGTTTTCCCACGGACAGCCATATTTCAGGCCATTTTCTGGCCACCTCTGACCACCATTTAGGCTTCAAGCGAGTATAATCTTGTTCTAAACTTCTCTAGCTTCGTTTTGGTATATTATGGATCGAATTTGGGGGAGACACAAGTGAGATATGGAGTTCTAAAGATTGCCCAGAAAATCTGCAAAATCTGCAGAATCCGGCAAAATTTCGTTAAGGTCCACCACTCAAACATTATAGCAATCAATGATCCAACCGTTGGATTGTTACCAAACTTTGATACATTATAGTACGTAATATTTAAGGACCTTAGGAACTTACGAATTAAAAATATAGTGGTTGGATCTTACGGAGCAAGTAACGTAGAATCATGGACCCTACCTTTGAACGACAGTTTGATTCTCATTAAATGTTGTTGTGGGGGACATATGGGAGTTCTTGAGTATGTGAATTATCGAAGGAAATCTAAATGTGGACTTGTACTTTGTTTTAGGCTACGATAGTGCAAGCCGTCTCAATTTTTGTGCTAGGGTGCGTTAGCGCAGACTCCAAGTGAGTGACTTTAATATATGTGATATTGGTGATTACCCTATTTTCGTAATTGTTATCCTGTGTGGATATGACTTGGTTTTATAAATATGTTTTCTATTGAATTGTTATTTTTAATACTTAGCCATCTATTTATGTTTATGAAATGAGATTTAACGTGTATATTTGAGATATGGTTTGATTTGTATGATTGGCATGTTGTGATAAAATGTGAGGGCTAGTAGTGGACCGTTAACCCATTGTGATGGGGATTTTTTGCTTCGATATTGTTTCATTTCCCACTTCATTGATTTGTTCCAAATTTAGTATTTGTGTACCTTGTGCTTTGTTCCATTTCTTGTTTTGTTGAGCTTTTGTAAATTGAGTAACTTGTGCCTTGTCTCGTTTCTTTAAGTCATTGTACATTATGGTTGTTGGCCTTCCACTCGGTTCCATGAATGATCCGGAACTGGGTTTCCAGTGGGGTTTAGTTAAGTGGTCCAGTTCCCTACTCTATCTGGATCCAGTTGAGTGGTTCGAAATCCCTCGTGATCCATGATTTCGTTGAATGGTCTGGAATCATAACCAGCTTGGATTTCATTAAGTGGTTAGATATGCATTGTACTCTGCGATTCCGTTGAGTGGTCCGGAATCGTATTAACTTGGATTCCGTTGAGATGTTCAAAATCCCTTCTACTCCGCGATTCCGTTGAATGGTCCGGAATAGTATCTTGGTTGGATTTTGTTGAGTGGTCCGGAATCCCGTTTGGTATTATGGTTCTGTTGAGAGGTCCGGAACTCGGTTAATTGCTTTGTTGATTCTTCGGATTGAGTTTGGATTGAGATAGCTTCAGAGATGTAGGCTTCAGCCGAACTGTGTTGCTATATCCCTACTTTTCATTGTGTTGTATGAGTTTATGGTTGTGAGCTTTTGTGACTTGTTTCAGACAAGCCGTTGGATGTCTGGGTGATTCTTTCAGGATATTCAATGACTTGATTATGATATTATAAAATATGATTTTAGATTTGACATTTATAAACCGAATCGATGGTTGGTTTTTAATATCACACACGTCGAATTATTGTCCCTCACACGAGCTTCGTAGCTTATCCGGGTTGTTGTTTGCCCGGTGCACCATTCCGATGGTGTACGGGCGATTGTGCATGTATTATTAGATATAAGGAGCTTTGGGGTAGCAGACAAAGTTCAGAGAGCTTAGAGTGTTAGATTACCTTTATACTTTACCTTAAACTGATGTAATTATTGTTATTTTCAGTTTAGTATTTCAATTTGTATTTCTTGGCATCCCCCTACAGTCTAACGTCACGTGTCGATCCTGGACGTATGTCGGGATTGAGGCATGACAACTTTTGGTGGTATCAGAGCTTAGGTATTATATGTCTATACCTTTACCTTAGAGTGAGGAAACCTTGGGTAGGTTATGGGTAGTTAGACCTTTACGTAAGTAGTGTGGGTTCGTCCTGAGTCTTATTTATTCGCTTACGCTAAATTCTTTTATTCTTCAGACGTACAATGACAACTCCACATGGTTTTACCCAATCGATTAGGGATAATGTTCCTAATGATGACGTAGCTCTTAGTACTAATCAGAAGGCTAGCCACGACTATGGTGGACCCAATGGTGTTTTTTGGACTATTGAGGATTTGGCTCAGCTTATGCAAGCTCACATTCGTGCGACTTCTACTAGTGGGAAGTCTTTGTATAGAGAGTTTCGCACTCACAAGCCTCATTCATTCCATGGTTCTACTGATCCGTGGGTGGCTGAGTTAGTGGCAGCCGGGGGATCCATTACTTGGGAGTGTTTTCAGACGGCATTTTACGAGCAATACATTCCCAAGTCTTTTCGAGACGAACTTGAGGCGGAGTTCGCTACTATCGAGCAAGGCATGGATATAGTTGCTAAGTATGTGGCTGGTTTACCAAACTTTACCTATTTTCTCAATCTTTGCTTGAAGAAAAGAAGACAAAGAAGCTGATTAGAGGATTCAAGCCAAGTATTCGAAATCTATTACAATACCCTCACCTCTAGAGCATTTTCGTAAATTCATATTTTTTTAAATTTATAAAATCGTAGAACTAGGAACCTCTCTCTCTCTCTCTCTCTCTCTCTCTCTCTCTCTCTCTCTCTTCAAATGTACCAAAAAATTGGACTAAATTTCTCAAGAATGCACCAAAAAAATTAGATGAAGAGACTTGAAAGTGACTAAATGTTCAAGCATACCAGAGAATTTTCAAATAACTCCTTGGAAAGGTGTCATTTTAAAAGTCCCTTGTTTAGTGTCTTCTAATACAATTGTAATGTTGTAGTAATAAAGTTTGTGGTGTTTGAGTATTTCATTGGTAGTCTTCTTGTAGTGTAGTTTTAGTTACTAAGTCAAAGTTCCTCATCCAAACATAAGGTAAGTCCATACCTTTATTTGGTGACTTGGATTAGAGTCTGTCTTTGACTTGGACTAGAGTCATTTTGCTGGTTCAGGAACCATATCAATCAGCTTAACATGGACACTCTCCTTACTATTAAACCATGAGCATGTTTTGAAGCGTGTCCAAGAAGAGATAGACCACAAAGTCGGCAAGGAGACATGGGTTAAAGATACTGATATCAAAAACTTGGTTTACGTCCAAGCCATAGTCAAACAAACACTTCATTTTATCCCTCATCACCTTTCTCAATTCCGCACGAAGCAATTGAAGACCGCAATGTCTACGACTTTCTCATTCCAAAGGGCACAATTGCTTGTGAATTTGTGAAATTGCATAGAGACCCAAGTGTGTGGTTAGACCTTGATGTGTTTTGTCCATATAGGTTTCTTACAACCCAAGCCAGCATTGATGCTTCTGGTCAGCATTTCGAGTTTATTGCATTTTGGTCTAAAAGACGGTCATGTCCAGGTTTTACATTTGCTTGCAAGTTATGCACTTGACAGTTGGAAGATTGCTTCAAGGGTTTGAATTGGCAACACCATTAGACTTTCTGGCGGATACTGCTTTGAATTCTATGAACATGGATAGGTTGCGAATTGTGATGGCACCGCATATGGGGTTGGAAAAATTAGGGCCTAATTACTATATTAAATTATATCAAAAATAAATAATAATAAAAAATTAAAAAAAATCATGCAATTACATATCAAAGTAATGCATGCACATGAATAACCAATTTTAAATGAACATAACATAATAGATTAGAAAAACCTGAAAATACGGTCGAGGTAAGTGTTGGACACTCTGTCCTTAAGATAAGTTTATGTCCCACTGCGGTGTTCATAGTTGATCGGGGCTTGTCTCCCAAAATACAACAATCATGTCCTTGTAATAGTAGCACTTCAAATCATAAGCCTCCAATGAATCACGGTTGTGTTGAATATTCTCTCGTATGACTCCATGAGACCCTCTAATATTTAATGCAATATATGTATGTATAATGAAAAGTTGTTTAAGATTATGGGGAGCTTCCTTATGTATAGAATTTGAGATGCCTCTTTAGATAATTTGTGACTATTCATGAAGAGACATATTTCTACCAAAAGGCTCAACTTCTAATTTCAATTCAATTAATAAATTTAATATTATAATAATATTTTAAATTTTCCAACATATGGTACGTAATCATGGATGTCTCATGCAACGACACAATCCCATTTGAATGTCAGAATTCCAAATCTTGCATTACAATATATATAAAGCGATATACTACGATCTAGTGGTGTTTATATTCACTTGTAAATAGAAGATCTTAAATCCGTCTTTCATTAATAACGAGTTCAATCCAAATTCATTACGTGATACCCAGCAAAAGTCATGCATCAAAAGGCAGAAGTGGTAAAACAAATTATAATGGTTTTAAATAGGTTGCTTCTCCATGAATCAACCCTTAATCATTCACAAATGTAAAAGTTGAAGTTTTCTGTAGGTCACTCCACCTACTCACTTTTCTATTCATGGTAAATATTTAATTATGCATTGAAAAGAAATTTCCAGTTGCGTGGAAGGATTTGCGTCGAAGATTATAATTCTAACCAGGGGCGGATTCACTTGGGCAAGGGAATCTTCTATGGAAAAACTGGGTGCCCTTTTTTAAAATATGAGAAGCTGTTTTCTAACTGCTCGGCAACGTAGTTGTTAGTCGTATACCTTTGTATGCGTTCCTATAGACATCTATCGATTAGCCCAGTCAACATAGGTTGTCATGTTCGCTAGGAAGCTATTGAAATTAATTGACATGTTTGCTCAGAATTTATTGACATATGTCGATAAAAGTGCAATATGACTTGACAAATGACTTTAGACCTACCAAAACTTAATGGAATGTCAATTGGCATGTTATTCTGTTCAAAAAAATTTGCATGTTGAGCGTGCTATTCTTACTAACCACTCAAATAATATTTCTTGGATCCATTACTGATTCTAACGACTCCAAAGTTTTTTGGGGAAAAAACAAACTTCTGCTGAATTTTCAACCCACACGGATTGAAAATGTCCATATACTCAAATCAAATATCTTGCGTAGTAGATGAGTACTAGAAACTTTAGTCAATACAAAAACATTTGAATGCTTAATTAATGGGGCCAACAATAGACTTGTATCATTTTAACTTGTGTGATGATGATACAACGATTTCCCCATCTACAAACCATGAATAAATTGAAAGTTCAACTTTTATGCACAATATATTTTGAGCACTAATTGTCACCATAGCCAGCAGCGGCACGTTATGGATTTTCCTTCTCATCTTCTAGCAATTGTAGGGATTTTACTCTTTGTTCTGTATCTATGGAGGGTAAAAATCCAAAGTCACAAAACCAAGGGCATGCTAGCCCCACAACCATCAGGTGCCCTTCCAATCATAGGACACCTCCACAAACTTGGAGGCGAAAACCCACTTTGCAGAACCCTAGCATCCATGGCTGACAAGTACGGTCCAATCTTCACCATACAGCTTGGCAAGCACCCTGCACTTGTGATCAGCAACTATGATGCAGTCAAGGAATGCTTCACCAAAAACGACATTGCTTTCGCAACGAGATCAAAGTCGGCACAAGGAAGGTACCTTGGTTACAATTATGCAGCTTTAGGGTTCTCACAATACGGCACGTATTGGCGTAACATGAGAAAAATGGCCATCGTTGAGTTGCTCTCTAGCCGCAGGCTTCAGACACTAAAACATGTCCAAATCTCTGAGGTTGATTCTTTTATCAAAGGGTTGTACGAAATTTGCAAAACAAAAGGGGAAAATGGTCAAAGCAAGGTGGTGATTAGCGAGTGGATTGAGCACCTGACTTTGAATGTAATTACTCAAATGATTGCTGGGAAGAGATATTTTGATTGGGGTAAAGTGGGAAATGACTCAGATAATGAGGGAGAAAATAAGAGGATTCGGGAAATGGTGAAGGAGTTTATGTGTGTGGCTGGGAAACCAGTTGTTTCTGATGTAATTGGGTTTCCGGATTGGATTGATCTAATGGGGCAAGTGAAGAATATGAAGCGTATCGGGAAGGATTTTGATTCTCTAATGGCAAGTTGGATTGAAGAACATAAGAATGCAAGGGAGGAAATTGACTCAAGGGACAAGCTTGACTTCATTGATGTCATGCTTTCTGTGATTGAGGACAATACTGTGCTTGGTCATAGTCGTGAAACTATCATCAAGGCAACATCGCAGGTATGTTCTTTTAATTGAGACTTTATCTCTAGATCTAGATCTCTTTAGCATACGTTGGTAAATTCATTAGAACATTACTCAGCTCTAACATGTAAGAAGTCATTTTCCCGTACCTACAAGTTAGTGTTTTTTCAGTAATTTTTTTATCCTTTTTTTAGTGACTGGTGTATAGTACTCTTGTCTAGTAAGTGTGAGTTAAGTTTGACAAAAAAAAAATGTGAGTTAAGCACAAATAGCAAGCAAGCTACTCATAACAAGCTTATTAAAAAAAAGTCTCCACCCAATTTACTTTGTTAGGAGTATATTGTTTAGTTTCTTATGTATAAATAATTTCTTTCTTATTTACAAATTACAGTCTCACACATGTACAAAAGTAATTCACTAAAACTACAAAAAAAAAAAGTTTATGCACACTTGTTAAATTGTAATTATCTGTCGGAAAGAATGACTCGTGAGATATAAAGATCCAAGCGTTTTTCTTATTATGATCCCTAACTAGAAGTGCATGCATGTTTGCAAGCTGGAACACTCCGTTCTGTTGTTCACCACTTATAGTTTTTTATGTTGCAGAATCTGATCTTAGCAGGCTCAGACACCACAGCGACCAGCTTGACGTGGATCCTCTCTTTATTATTAAACAATAGGCATATTTTGAAGCATGCACAAGAAAAGATAAACCTACAAGTTGGCACAGAGAGATGGGTTGAAGACACTGATATCAAAGACCTAACTTACCTCCAAGCCATTGTCAAGGAAACCTTACGTCTATACCCTCCAGCCCCACTCTCAGTCCCACATGAAGCAATTGAAGATTGCCAAGTTTGTGGCTTTCACATTCCAAAGGGCACACGTTTATTTGCGAATTTGTGGAAATTGCATAGAGACCCATCTGTGTGGTCAGACCCTGAAGTGTTTTGCCCAGATAGGTTTCTTACAACCCAAGCAAGCACTGATGTCTCTGGTCAACATTTTGAGTTCATTCCATTTGGATCTGGAAGAAGATCTTGTCCAGGTCTCACATTCGCAATGCAAGTTATCCACTTGACTCTTGGTAGATTGATTCAAGGGTTTGAATTGGCCACTCCATTGGACATGCCTGTGGACATGGCTGAAGGACTAGGTATTACTATGCCAAAGGCAACTTCACTTGAAGTTGTGCTAACTCCACGCTTGCCCAGTCAATTCTATGAAAGATAGGCATTGGATTGTGATTGTATGCTATGTAATTGTAGACTCTTAACGTTGTGTCTGTTTGCGAGTGATATTTATATCTTATCATGTGAAAACCATCAATGAATATAGGTCCCATAGTAGGGTACACGCAACTGCCTCTATAAAACTCTTTTGTTAATAGTAGTAATTTGGTAGTATATGAGATGAAGAAAAAAATTAGTGTTTTGATCCTTATTTTTTCCCTTATTTTTTAAGGAAAACTAATGAAAATGGCTTGAAAACTTTGAATTTTAACGATAAGAACAAAATAAAGGGTAAAGTGAATAATACCATGATTGACATTTTAGTGAAAAAATGTGGTTTTTCGTTAAAGTGAACAGTACCGGAAGCTTTTCGTTAAAGTTCCTTATTTTTTATATGGCTGTAATGTAATGCATCACGAGTATAATTTATGAATATCACTTTTTTTTAATTGTGAAAGGGGAATTTTCATTCATAATAATGGACAAATTCATATTTGGAATAACAATGAAACACACTTTAAAAGTTTTGGCACACATACGAATTTCTCTTTCCATACTTTAGAAGAATTTGTAACAAAAAGGTTTTGGCACACAAATAAATGTTTGGAAGGTCTTATATAACAGAAAATCCAGAACAATGAACAATCTCATCATTTTAACATTGTAACCCAACTCACGAAATCAATTGATCTAGATATGAGCAGGTTGAAGAGAGCTCTAACAGGCCTTGGAGGACCAAGCCCATGTAACAATGAACAATCTCATCATTTTAACATTGTAACCGAACTCATTAGAACCGATAACAAATTATTAGTAGGATCTTATTTACATTGAAATTCAGTGCCCCCAATAGGACCCAACAAGATACAGAGCTTGCATAATCTGTACAAATGCACATCTAAAGAAAATAAAGGTAATTTTGCTCAATTTTCTTCTATTACGTGTTAGATAAGCAAAGTATCTCCTTGTCGTAGGTCCATGTACCACAAATTTGCATACCCAACGGCAAAACGTCGAGTACTTATATTCGTAAATCGATCCAAGCACAAATTTTACCTTTTCACCAAAAAATGGAGTTATGGAAACATCCACACATATCCAAAGAGATCTCATGGATCTATGAAGGCTCGTTCGATAACTTACTTGAAAACACAATTCATAATTCTGATTTTTTTTCGTTCTAAAATTCATATTTTGATTTAAAATTTTTAAAGCCAAAATCTTGTTTGGTATGCACTTCTGCTGCTCAAACTAATAAAAAAAAACAAAAAACTAATCAAAATTTATACCTTGCTCTTAAAAAAAACGCGAACACCTAGGTCAATTGATGAACTCATTGTTATCATCTCTGTGTGTGTGTGTGTGTGTGTGTGTGTGTGTGTGTGTGTGTGTGTGTATGATGTATACCGTATATGTATAAGAGAATTTTCAAATGTGCAAAAAAATGCACAAAAAAAATTAGACTAAACTTTTAAAGAATCCACCAAAAAAAATAGATGAAGAAACTTGCAAGTGACTAAATGTGTAATACATATGATAGAATTTTCAAATGACTCATTAGAAAGTGTCATTTTGAAAGTCCCTTGTTTAGAGTCTTCTAATACATTTGTAATGTTGTAGTAATAAAGTTTGTAGTGTTTGAGTACTTTATTGGTAGTCTTCTTGTAGTGTATGTTTAGTTACTAAGTCAAAAAAACCCTCATCCAAACATAAAGTTAAGTCCATACCTTCATTTGGTGACTTGGACTGGAGTCTTTGTCTTGGAAAAGGAAGAAGAAAGGATTATTCTAGTCCAGTTCCATAGAATCTCATCCTTCTACCCGAGATATTTTAGCCACAATGTGTTGGATACTTGGATTGTTGTCCAATTTAACGAGTTATACCCAAATTCATCAACAGAGGACAAGACATATAGTCCATTTTAGTTGTTTTTTTTTCATTTCACACAAGGGTATTATGAATCCCACATTGGTGGTAGAAAAACAAAAAGTAATAGTTTAAATATCTTAATCCCACTCTAATTAACACTGAGGCCTTTTGTGATAAAACCTCACACCTGACGGATTGTGTAGGTGGTAATTACCAAGTTGAGGACAGTTTTGGTGTTGTTAGAAGTGGGTCTTTGGCCCATCTCTCTGATAATTAGACATGTTATCAAAGCCAGGAAGCGGGCTCGTAATGTACTGCCACATGATGGGTGGGTCCCTTGGCCCCCTGAGTGGATGATGGGTCCCCCTAGCCCCGCACGTGGATGGTAGGTCATTTGCCTATCGCGCGATAATGGTGAGTACTTTAACCCCACGTGTAGGGTCTCACTCTAACTAACACCGAGACATTTTGTGATAAAACCCCACACCTGAAGGGTTGTGCGGGTGGTAATTACCAAGTTGGGGATAATATCGGTGTTGTTGGAAGTGAGCCTTTAGCCTGTCTCTTTGATAATTCGACACTATCTTTTACCCTATAATACATACTCCAATTATAAGAATGCAAAAATCTCCATCTTTATAAATTTATAGGGTCATAGGAAAATTTCAACACTTTGTTAATTGTTCACAATTATCATCTCTTTCATTTTGCATAATCTAATGTTAGCTGGTTCAAAAACCATATCAATCAGCTTAACATGGACCCTTTTTTTACTATTAAACCATAAGCATGGCAAATGGCCTTGTATCACAGTGGTGGAAAAGAGTTATACCATTGCATCTCTGCTTGGGTTCGAATCTCGTCACCTTACTAATCTAACATCTAACCACTAAGCTAGCGTTCTTTCCAAAAAAAAAAAAAAAAAAAAAAAAAAAAAACCATAAGCATGTTTTGAAGAGTACTCAAGAAGAAAGAGACCACAAAGTCTACAAATGGGTTGGCCATAGTCAAAGAAACACTTCAACCTTTATCCCCCAGCACCACTCTCAGTTGTGCACGAAGCAATTGAAGACTTCAATGTCTACGACTTTCACATTCCAAAGGGCACACAATGTTGAAATTTTTTGGATCAACAGGCTGGGGGCCCACTTTAACGACATCGATATTGTCCCCAACTTTACCATTTGCCAATTTCGTCAGGTGTGTGGTTTTATCACAAAAAGCCTCAGTATTAGTTAGAATGGGGTAATCCTATTTAAACCTATTGGTTTCCTTTATCCCCACCGATGTGGGACTTTAAGACTCTCCCTCACGTGTAACCCCATTTAGTGGTTCACATGTGGAGATCCACACATCGCAATTGAAATTCAGAGATCGACTCCAATGAAGTCCAAACTTGTTTACTTTAACACTCTATCTCCCTCACGTGTAACCCCATTTAGTGGTTCACACGTGGGGATCCACACATCGACAATTGAAACTATCATATCCTAGTCCACACATCAAGATATTGTCCGTTTTGGGCCACGCCCTCACAGATTTGTTCTTGGGTTTCCACCCAAAACGCATCTTACTATAGGGAGGTGGCCATGTACATATAAGGGACATCACCTCCCTTCCCCTGGGCGATGTGTGATCTCACAATCCACCCCCTTTTGGGGCTCAACACCCTTTTCAGCACACTTCCGGTCGAGAAGTGGCTCTAATACCAAATTGTCACATCCCAGTCTGCATAGCAAGATATTGTTTGCTTTGAGCCACGCCCTCACGGATTTGTTCTTGGGTTTCCACCCAAAACGCGTCTTACTATAGGGAGGTGGGTATGTACATATAAGGCACATCACCTCCTTTCCCCCGGGCGATGTGAGATCTCACAGAAACTCAGAGATCAACTCTAATAAAGTCCAAAATTGTTTTCAATATTTTTCAGGAAATGACTCTTAGAACTTAAAGGCCAACTCTATATTAAGAGTCCAAACTTGTTTCCAAGCCAACACTTCACTTCCTTGTGACAAGCACACAGCCCTCTCATGTGTAACCCTATTTATTGATTCACACGTGAAAATCCATACATCGGCAATTGAAACTCAAAGATCGGCTCCAATGGAGTCCAAACTTGTTTTCAATATTTTTCAAGAAATGACTCTTAGAACTCAGAGGCCGACTCTATGTTAAGAGTCCAAGCTTGTTGATCCACACATCGGCAATTGAAACTCAGAAATCGGCTCCAATGGAGTCCAAACTTGTTTTCAATCTTTTTCAGGAAATGACTCTTAGAACTCAGAGGCCAACTTTATGTTAAGAGTCCAAGCTTGTTTCCAAGCCCACATTTCATTGTGACAACCTTTGGTTTGCACGGGTCCATAACCATGGGCTCTGATACCATGTTGAAATTTTTTAGTCAACAGACCCGGGAGGCCCCATTCTAACGACACCGATATTGTCCCCAATTTTAACACATGCCCAATCCGTCAGGTGTGGAGTTTTACCACAAAAGGCCTCTATATTAATTAGAGTGGGGTAATCCTATTTAAATCCATTGGTTTCCTTTATCCCCACCGATGTGGGACTTTAACACACAATTGCTTGTGAATTTGTGGAAATTGCATAGAGACCCAAGTGTGTGGTTACATCCTGATGTGTTTTGTCCAGATAGGTTTCTTACAACCCAAGTAAGCATTGATGCTTCTGGCCAGCATTTCGATCTAGTTTATTCCATTTTGGTCTGGAAGACGGTCATGTCCAGGTTTTAAATTTGCGTTGCAAGATATGCAATTGACAATTGGAAGATTGCTTCAAGGGTTTGAATTGGCTACACCATTAGACTTGTCGGTGGACATGACTGAAGGAATGGGTGTAAAACTATTAAGACCTAGAGTTAATACTACAAAGGTTTCAGATCCATGCAATCGTAAAAGTACAATATTATGGTGCTGCGTTTATGTTTGGTTTGTACCTGAAGAAGCTATTGCAAGGGTTCAAGTTTCTCTAACACTCGATCTTCTGCTCAATGGAAAGCCTTACTTTCACTACTAGTAATGGGTCTAGAATTGTCACAAATGGAACTCGTACATTCCTTAAGCAGGGACCAAGTATATATGTACATACTCACTCGTATAACTGCATCCATCCATTAAGGATAGCAGTTTCAGTAACTGCAAGTATCGTGCTTAACTTGCAATCATGGGTTGTTCCACGTTTCCATCACGTATTCCTTAAGATCCCACTTTAAAGGAGATAGAATTAATACAGTCACTAACTCTTAACTGAACTCTTATATCATATAGGATAATTAACTTATTTAAAATTGGTAGAGTCCAAACTAAGTTCCAACATTCTCCCACTTTAGACTTTACTAATTACATTCAATTACCACCATCTAACATCTAATCTAATTAACAAAATCAATCATTTGACCAACAAAAAAAAAATTACCACCAACTCATAATAAGGTTCAGTTCCTTAGTGATCACATGAGTTAATACATAATTAATCATTTCCTAACACATTTGTCATGATTGACTTGTAAAATCGAACTTCAGAAAATCTTGTACTTCCTTTTAGCACAAGCACTCTAAAATCACAATTTTCTTTGTCCATCACATAATGCTATACACATACATTCTGGAAAATGAGAGTTTTTATCATGCCCTTATTTATCAACCTTATTGGTACTCAGTCATTCGCTCCCTTGACATTTATAATACACGTTTGCATATATATGTATATGTGTGTGTGTATATATATATATATATATGTATATGTGTATATAAATGAGCCAAATACCACAGACCAAAACCAGCATTCTTTGAATCAACATTACTGACATATGTTCATACATATTCATTTATAAAGAGAACTTAAACATGAAACAACAAACTGAAAGAGCTTGAAAAACATACTATCTTTTACGCCCACGTTTCCGCTGACTTAAGAGATTCAAGGATTCCTATTTTTGCCACATGTTCTTTGAAAACTCCTACTGCTAATGGCTTTGTAAGAGGATCAGCTATCATCAAGGTTTTATCAATATGTTCAATAGATACAACCCCAGCTCTTACATTATCTTTGACTGACAGATACTTTACATCCATTAATCGAGTCGCAGATGACCTTTTGTTGTTCTTGGAATACAACATTGCTGAATTGTTCTCACAGTAGATCAATTAAGGTAATCTGCTAGTCAAAGAATTTAGATAACATTAACAAGTATGTATATAAAAGTGCTGAGTTGTTCTTGGAATACAACACTTAAGTATTTAGATAACATTAACAAGTATGTTAAGCAAAATCTTGAAAAAGTTAAAAAAAGGAGCATGGTTTGGTATTGTTGTGCTTTGAAAAAAAATTACTTCTGATGTGTTGTGGGAATAAGCTCATTTTTGCTGCTTCACGTTTTCAGCTTTTTTCACCCAAAACTGTGAAAATAAGCTGTTTTCAAGTATTTACCAAACACCTTTTTGAGCTTAACTTTTTTGATACCCACTTTTTATAAAAGCACCTTAGTACCAAACCAATACTTAAAAAAGATATAATGTTTTTCAACAGCATTCCTTGCTCCATAGCTTCAAAACATGCTATATATTATGCTTGCATTGTAGATGTAGCTAGTGTCTTTTGCTTGGCACTTCTTCATGATACTGCTTCTCCTTCCAAGAAAAATATATAGCCACTAGTAGATCTTCGATCATCTAGACACCCTGCAAAATCAAAATCTGTATATCCAAAGGAACCTCATCACTTTCTTAGCTACCACCCAATGTTGTTCACTGGGATTAGACTGAAATCTCTCCAACACACTAATTGAAAAGGCTATATTAGGCCTAGTGCACACTTGAAAATACATTAAGCTCCCCACAAGTGATGCATAAGGTTTATTTTTCATGCTTTGCCTTTCTAAATTGTTATTAGGGCATTGATCTTTGTTAAGTCTGTCACCCTGTCCTATTGGCACTTCACCTTTTGAGCAGCCTTGCATGTTAAATCTCTTCAAAACTTTGTCTATGAAAGACTTTTGTGACAGCCCCAGAAGCTTTCTTTTCCTGTCTCTTGTTATCTCAATGCCTAAAACAAAAGATGCTTCACCTAAGTCTTTCATATCAAAAGTCTTGGTAAGCGGTTTCTTCGCTAGAATAACAATTCACACCAGAGGACATGGAAAGAAGATCCATTCATCCAGCTAAATTATACGCTGGTAAAACGCCGTTGACAACTTTGAGAGATGAGATAAAAACCTTACAGAAAAAGCAAGGAGACAACCGTAGCACAAGACTGGCTAGGGAAGACATATCTTTAAATTAACGGAAAGAAATAGAAAACCCTATCTTATTCTTAAGCAACAACATCCGACCGGGAAAATAAAAACCTGAAATTGAAAATGGAATAGCTATGTGTGCATGTCCGCCTTGCAGCAACATTCCAACAATCAACTAAACCATAGGGCTATATAAGTCCAACAATCAACGCTATGATATACTCCGGGGGTGATTACTTCAAGTTGCTTTGTTAAAACAAAAGTTAGATGTTTTATCACTGATGGATCCCATTTGGTTCTACCTAGATAATTTTCTCAGAAGAATCATATACCAACTTGCAAAACACAAAAACCCACAATCAATTTTCTAGCCAAAGGAATAAACTAGAAGCCTCCTCGCTCAAATCAAAGCTGCAATATTTCGAAGTTCCATCAACGCAAAGCCTCCAAAAGAACCAGATGAATTGAATCAGACCCAAACTGGAAAACTGTCAAAATGGTGGGTGTGGTGTGTTGGCGTTTAATGACAATTTGGTAACAAATGTGTAGATAGAAATTCAGGTGAACTTAGATGGGCGGTAGTGTTAAAATAAAAAACAAAAAAAAATACAAATCATATTCCACATTGAATTCATTTAAAGGTACTTGGAAAGATATTTGAATTTGTGTGCGACAATAACCATTTTGCTCTAACCAATTTAGCTAAATTCAAATTGACAAACTATTTGGGCCCAAAATATTGGTGTGGGCCGAGTTAGGAGTTATTCTCGACCTGGCAGTATGTTTCTAGAATCATCGCGAATTTTAGTTATTATGGGCTGCTTGGTTAAGTCCGGCCGAGTCCTAGTATGAGGCGGATTGATGGGGTAAGTCGAATTCGAATCCTAGTATAACAAAAAGTCTTAATAGGATGAGGATGCTGAGATTTAAGAGGTGAATGTGGCTGGATAAAGAGGTTGGTTCAAAGCCCTAATGGAGGCAGGATTGGTCGAGACCTGGTGGATTAGGTTAAGGAATCCTAATCTGAGTATAGTTATGGTTCGGCCATGATAAGATTGGCTGCTATAAATAAAAAGGGGTTGCATCATTCTAAGGCTCTCCAACTCAACACACAAACTGCCTTACACAAACTCTCGCTCTACGCAAAACCTCTCAACAACCTTGAGATTTTTATTTTCTTTTTGGTTGACACATCTTCATTTTGGATAAACAGCACTGTGAAGGCAACCGGCGAACACCTTCAGTTTGGATAAACAACACTGTTGTCATAGAATCAGCTGACCACAGAGCACTTTCAGTTTGGATAAACAGCACTGCGTCAAGGCTAATGATTAATTATCCAAGTTTCGGTCGAGAAGGATTTTCAAATCCCTATTGGCAGAGGTCATCGCATTAGCCTTCTCGGCGAAGTGAGGTGTTACACATTACTGGGCTCGGCGCATTGAACGTCGAGTTGTTTTATGATTGGATATTCACAAGTAAGTTTTAGAGTTCGGCATTCTGATGGCCGAACCACATTCACCATCAAGACATATATCTCTTTTGAGTACTTGTGTCCGTATAGTTTGGAGCCAGTTCAGCATGCTTATACTCTTACAAATATAATCACCATGACCGAACCCGGCGCCGACGGTCCGTGAACTTCGCCAGACTAGCAGCCTTGTCTTCAGGCTCTAGAACCCGAAGGCCGAGACATGTTCCTTCCTTGGCCGCAGTCGCAAGATCAAGAAGTCAGCAACGCGCTCAACGCAATATCAACAAATTTTACTCCCCGACCGAGTTCGACCGTCGAGTTGGCATGCCCCGCACACAACCGAATGACGTAGTTAGCTCATTAGTTACTCAGCTTGCATGCCACGTAAGCTTGGTAGTTTTTAGGGTCAACACAAACTCAAAATTTTCTTAAAAATTGAAGTTGTGCAATCAAAATTTAACTTTTATCGTCTTGCAAGTGATGCATACGATTTTTCTTTTCAATATAGTATAATTCAGAATCAGAATCTCGTTTGTAATCAAAATAAAAATAACTTTTATGGTCTTATTCTCTAAATTAAGCATATTGTTTTCATATTTAAGAAAGGTCAAGGATTTCATACTCAACCCCATAGCCTCCAAAAGGCAAGCCAATAACTTCAGGATCCAACCTAATTCTGCCTTCCCTAAAAACCTATATTCCATATGTGTCCCTTCCTTGTTGGTCCTCCAAATGGAAACAGCATAAATGCCACGTCGTATCGGACCAAATGCATGCCCAATCCCCCCTCAAAACCCTCACACTCTTTACCCCCAACACCACGCACAAAAAACACACAACATAAATTCTGTGTCTTTTTTTGCTCTGCCAGTTTCTCTTCTTTCTCTAGAAGGGGACCGATCGGGCGCGCGGCTGTGCCACCAGATTTACGATGGGGAGGAGGAGGAGCTCGCCGGTGAACAAGCTGTTTCAATGGGTGAGGAGGCAGTCAATCAAAGTCAAGGTTTGTCTGGGTAGCCTGCTGGCATTGTGTGCTTTGGTGGCACTGAGGTTTTGGGTGAAGAATCACAACTACTTTTTCATTGCCTCTGAAGTCGTGCATGTCGTCGGGATAGTCGTCCTCATTTACAAGCTCACTACTCAGAAGACTTGCTCAGGTATCCAAGCCCTTTCAATTGCTCAATTCTTCATAATTTAATTTTTTTTATTTGGGATACTATTTGAGTTCTTGGATTTTTATTGATTTGATTTGTCATGATTTATGCTGGTTTGGAATCGGTTCGTTTTTGTATCCAATTTTTAATATCACTAGAGTCACATGCCTCAAGCCCTATATTGGGAGAGTAACTTTAGCCGATAAATTTTATAAATAGTCAATTTCTTTCCTAGCGTTAGATTTTAATATTTTTCATCCAATTTTCCATTCTTTTTTCTCCCCAGTTATCTTGTATTGTTCACGTGATCAAAGTTGATAGAAAAATGGATGAAATTTTTCAAAATATAGCGTCAGAGGAAAATTGGCTATTTATAAAAGTTTAAATGAGTAATTGACTAAAATTAAAGTTCAAGGGGGAAATTAGATAACTATAAAAGTTCATGGTGTAATCGGCTAAAATTAAAGTTTATTTGGGAAACTGACAGCTCTATGCAAGTTCATGGAGTAAATCGACAAATATGTCAGTAAATTACCTCTGTAAATTATAAAATTATTAGGATGATGTTATTGGCACTCCAAATATACCATCATGCACTCTTTTTTATACAAATATTCCCTATGTTTAATAAATTTGGAGTATCAATCTCATTCATTATTGTGGTAAATAAATCGAAAGTAAGTACGGCTCATGATTCTGCAGTACAATTATTCAATTGATTAATCTGACCTCTAATTTGATCCGGTAGTTCGAGTTTAATCTTACCTCTCATTTGATCAAGTGGTTAAATTCGAGTTTAATCTGACCTATCATTTATCAGGTAGTTAAATGAGTTAACATTCTAAGTAATCGTTTCAAAGTAATACATTTGTTAATTATCAGCTTTAGTGCATATATATTTTCAATGTGCCAAGTTCTTTGGCTAATCAGTTGGTATCTATTACATTCTCAGGTCTTTCCCTGAAGACTCAGGAACTCACAGCTCTCTTCCTAGCAGTAAGATTATTTTGCAGTACCATGATGGAGGGCGACATTCACACTGTGCTCGATTTTTCTACGCTCGTTTCAACAGTGTGGGTTATATACATGATACAGTTTAAATTGAAGTCAACCCACATCAAGGAACTGGACAATTTTCGCTTATATTATGTGGTAAATCTTTAATCTGCTGCTGTTATTAGTATCAATTTTATATTAATCTCCCTTTGTCTTAAGTGTTTGTGTATATATATCGGCCAGTATAGTTTGAAGAGAAAATGCATATATGTATACATGTGCGTACCCTACATTTCATATGTTGATTCATCAATATCATATGCTTCGTATATGTAGGAATTATTTGATGACAATATTAAAACACTGGTGCTATTAACAAAAAATTTCGAGTGAGACTAAATTGGGGACGTAAAATTGCTTATTATTTGTACTTTCTTTTCCCTACGATGCATCTCCATAGCATGATTTGCCATTGCCCCATGTAATAAAACCAAATGGCGTCTCCTTACAAACCGTACATAGGAAAAGAAAATTAGGCTTCCGATTTGAGAAGATTTGAAGCTGCTTCCATGTGCATGATGAGTTGCTTTAACTCTGGCCACCTCAATCCACTGTTCATAGTTCATACCCCTTACTGACAATGTGCAATGATATTGAATGTACGTATTTGCTCTGCTTCAACTTTGAAGCAAAGAAGTTGGAATTTACATTGCTACTTTATAAAAGGTACAAGATTTTTATACTTGTTTTTTACCACAAAAACCGCAACTTAATTTCATTTGAATTGCAGGTGGTGCCTGCTGCTGTCCTTGGCGTGCTTGTCCACCCGTATACACTATATAACCGCATCAGTCGAATCCTTTGGGCATTTAGTGCATACATGGAAGCCGTTTCGGTACTGCCTCAACTCCGTTTGATGCAGAATGCGAAGGTTGCGATTACATCAGATTAAAGCTCTTGAACCACTCATTTACCAGATCAATTGATCTTTGTTTTCTTCTGATGATGATTTGCTTTCAGATGATCGAACCATTTACCTCGCATTACGTATTTGCATTGGGCATTTCAAGGTTCTTGGCGTGTGCTCATTGGATTATTCAGGTTAGGCATGACTTCTTGCCGATCTACGAGACTAGAGGGAGGTATATACTTGTACATACATAACAACGTGTATCGGAATAATGCAATACTTTGCCATTCTCTTGCAGATCTACGAGACTAGAGGAGGATATATATTTTTAGTCGGGAGCGGGTATTTCTGGATTTTGGCAGTTTTCCTCTGTGAGATGGTCCAAACATTCATCTTAGCTGACTTTTGTTACTACTACATAAAGAGGTAAGTCGCGAAGAAGAAAAATCTCGTATTCAACCCCTTCTCGTACATTCAGCCCCTCGCTTAATACGATCGTTTTTGTTAGCGGGAGCTTGTATACAATGCTTTACACTCTAATTACCAACCCCGACTCCGATGTTCGCATAACCCTTTGAACACTTATTCTGTGTTTCACAGTAAAATGGAAGGGCAGCTGGTAATGAGGATGCCTCCGGTCTAGGATTACTCCCGCCATCAGTTTTCGGATGACTATACAAACATCATGTGACATGAGGAAGCAAACGAGGAAACCAAGCTATTTAATGACCATTTTCTTTTTTTTTCTTTATTTATGCTTTTGGGTGTCGTAAGACATGGTTAGTACAAAACAAAAGAAAAGGAAAACCGAAAGACCAGAGTTGTTGTGGTTTATATTTTTTTTTTCACTCATCATATGTACAGATGAATTTTGTTGTGGTCAGTCGCATACACGCATTGATTATTTATGAGATGTGAATCTCACACCATTAGTAGTCATGGTCTAAAATATCCATAATATCCCGATATTTCCATCGAAATTTCCGTGTTTTTTTACTACCGATATTTTTTTGAACTACCGATATTTCCGATATCATCGATATTTTAGACCTTGCTAAGTCACTCATGTATCTTACCATGCAATGTATAAAGTGTAAAATATTGTACTAATTCATTATATATAAATGATTATGGTGTGCTTAAACTTCTTTCATTAATTACTACATATTTTCTACACTCACAATGTTTGCCAGCTCGCTATATAATCAACTTAAATCAGTTATATCTATCATGCAATGCATTTCCTTCCAATTTTTTGTGATAAACTAATAGATAATTGACTAAATAAACATCCTTCAAAGTTTCAATAAAAAATTTCCAAGTTTTTCTTACAATTTTCATGGTTTTTATTCAATTTTTATCGATATCAATAATACCCCGATATTTCCATCGAAATTTCCGTGTTTTTGAACTATCGATATTTCCGATATCATCGATATTTTATATCTTGGTAGTCATACATCACACTTGCCTGTTGGCGATGGATGTAGCTACGTCAGCTCCACAAGTAGATACCTATGAATTCAGCTAAAGTCATCTCCAATTAAAGGGTCTAGAGGGCCAAAGGATCGAAAATAATCTGAAAACCGTCTCCAACCGAAGGTTAGGCCAAAGGGCCTATGGGCCCTACCAGGCCAAAACCAGCCAATCAGGCTAGCGGGCTGGCCATCTCTAGCCAGCCCACTTTTTTTCTTTTTTCTTTTTTGATGCTTTTTTTTTATTTTTAAATTTCTAATTTTTTTCCTACACTATTTCTCACATATTTTTCACCATTTCATACTATCCTACCTTATTTTATTTCAATTCTTCACATTTCATACTATAATCCTTTGACCCTTGGTTGGAGATGATTTTTTGTCATAGGGCTATGTTTGACATATGATCATCTAGTCACTCAGTTGGAGATAATAAAAAATATGATCAGTCATTGTTTATTAAAATATTAATTTTTTAAAATACCAGAGGGCTAAAGCAAGTTCACTGTCTCGTGCAGTTGGAGATGGCCTAAACTCAATTGCTCACACACAATTGACTGGACAATATGTAAGTCTCACTAGAAATTACTCACATGCGTGTTGCTGGAAATAATTACTGACATTTATCTGACTATTTATGAGATGTGCGCCCATCATGCGTCGATGATAAGAAATTGCTAAAATCCAACGTGCATAAACAGTCAAACATTACTTAAGTGCATTTATGTGGCTCTATTCAAACACCTTGCCGACACCCATGTGTCTCTAAAAAATCCTAATTTTATGAAGGCCTAATCGGATAAATGGTCCCCGTGGTCAACAGGTATTCGGATGATAGCCCCTGTGGTAAAAAAATTCGGATTTAAACCCCTGTGGTCTAAGTCTGTTAGGATTTATGCCCTTCGGTTAAATAATGCTGACGTGGTTGCCACATATATGCCACGTGGCAAAAATAATAATTTTTAAAATACCTGAATTAAAAAAAAAAAAAAAAAAAAAAAAAAAACGCAGAAACCCAGAAAATCCCCCCCGCCCTCCGCCCTCCGCCCTCCGCCCGTTCCCCCACCCCGCCGGACTTCTTCTCCTTCTTCTTCTTCTTCTTCCCGCCGGAGACCAGCTCCCCCCCCCCCCGACGGAGCCCTCTCCCCGCGCGACCCTCCTCCCTCTCCTTCTTCCTTCTTCTTCTTCTTCCCGCCGGTCTCCCTGCGCGACTTCTTCTTCTTCTTCTTCTTCTTCTTCTTCTTGTTCTTCTTCTTCTTCTTCTTCTTGTTCTTCTTCTTCTTCTTCTTCTTCTTCCTGCCGGAGACTAGCTCCCCCCTCGCCGGAGCCGTCTCCTCGCGCCCTCCTCCCTCTCCCTCTTCCTTCTTCTTCTTGCAGATCCGGTTTGTTTGTTTTTTTTTTTTTTTTTTTTTTTTTTTTTAATTCAGGTTTTTTTTTTAAAAAAAAAAAAATTATTATTTTGCCACGTGGCAGCCATTTGGCAGCCACGTGGCAGCCACATCAGCATTATTTAACAGAAATGTTTAAATCCTAACAGATTTAGACCACAGGGGTTTAAATCCTAACAGACTTAGACCACAGGGGTTTAAATCCGAATTTTTTTACCACAGGGGCTATCATCCGAATACCTTATGACCACGGGGACCATTTATCCAATTAGGCCTTTTATGAAAGTCTCCTGGCCCACGGTGACTTATGACTCCCCAAAAACGACACATGGCAACCAACCATCGTTCGTTAGAAAGGCCAATTCCTTCCCTACGACACCAAAAAAAAAAAACCGAGCCAAATTTCTGCCCCCACCGCTTCCATAAAACAATATAACGGCAACGTAGATCTAAATGGTCATATTGGATCCTTGAGAACGAGAAATTTTTAATTGTGATAAGAATACAGATGATATATCACGTAGTTTTATGTAAGTAATGAAAAATTTTAATGTTTAAATTATTAACATTTTAACACATATAACCCACTATTTCTATAAGAACCATGATGTATCATCTCGTATGACGGTCACACTGAAAACTCTCTGTTGGAACCATCTGAAGCGTCGGTTATACGCATTTCAAACCTGGTGTATGCGCTACACACCACCTTGTCTTCTCCTTTTAGAAACAAACTCATCTCCCGAGACGCCGCCACGTGTCCAATGCCTTACGTAGACAACCGACTCCAACCACTCCTCTTCCACCGCGTGTCGGCATCACCGTACATGAACCACCTCACACTTCAACATCATTTTCCGTAAAAGGGGCGGACCAAATTGACGTTGTTGAGCTGTGATGCGCCACGTTTCGACCTTTGCTTCATGGGACAAGGCCCCAGACAGATACCCGACTACGACACGTGTCGACCAAGTACATTGCCACGCAGACTTTGCTTTCCTGGGATACCTGGACTGAAAAGGACGGTTGAGATTCGCGGGTGACAGGCTGACTGATTTTACGGAGCTCTCCGCCTATCCGCTGTTAATTTCACGGGAGCCAGGCGCGTACGCGTGTCAGTCACCAAGTTCTTCATGCAAGTGTGCCACGTGGCGCGCGCTGCGAACCTACGAGCGTGCGCCGAACTTCTCATTTCACTTGAGAAGAGATTGATTCCCGCTAAATTAACGTATTAACAGGAAAAACATGATTAGTTTTAGCGCTAAATTAGGATTAGTAGCTAATCCTTTTTGCTAAATATATTCAAAATATCCTACGTGTCCACCCACCGTCCCTGTCTCCTTCTGATTTTCTGCCACGTACAGCTCTCAATCGCTTCGGTCCCCGGCTATTTCCCCGCTTTCCCCCTCTCTCTCAGAAATTCTGAACCTAAAAAACCCTAAAAGGATTTTCAGAGCAAACAAAAAAAATGGACTGAAGCTTGAAGCTTTTTAAAATTTTGAGTTCTGCAAAAATGGGAGAGGTATCCAAATCGGGATTGAAAGAGGAGGAGATTGAGCTGGATTTGGGGCTGTCGATCGGCGGCAGCTTTGGAAGGCCGGAGAACTCGAAGCTGGCCAACGGGTTCGATGTAGCTCCGAGAGAGAACGAGCACCAAACGCTGCCGTCCCAACCGCACGCGCCTTCTCCGTCGCCGATGGAACAGTCGGAGCCGGAGAGCGCTCGTCTGGATCCGCAGACGAAGCGGGAGATGCAGGCGTTGAGAAGGCAGGAAGCGAAGAGGAAGCGGGAGGAGAAGAAAATCCGGGGACTGAACGGTTCCCAAGCGGAAGAGCAGCCTGGGGTGAAGAAAGAGAGAACGGAGACGAATGTGAATGTGATCAATCTGAATTTGAGCAACGGACAAAGGGAGCTGCGCTACCCGGTTCAGTACCCGTACCCGCCGGTCCATTTTGTTCCGTACACGAATCCTTGCGTGATGCCGTGCTGGGGCCCAAGCGGCGGCGGGGGTTTTCGGCATTTTCAGGCGCATAAGCCGAAGTTGAATAACGGGTGTGAGAAGGAGCAGAATGGTGGATCGGGTAAAACGGCATCGGTAAATGGTGGGTCGGGTAAAACGGCGTCGGTAAATGGTGGGTTGGGTAAGAAACCGGCGTGGACAAATGTTTCACCAGTGTGTAGTTCCTCCAACGTGTCAGATAATCAAAGCGCAGCTTCTCATGAAGGTATGCTAAAATGTTTTTAACTCGGGAAATGATTTACGCACACTCTTTTTGTTTATGCGTTTATTGTATTCATCCAAACGCCAGAAATAAAGGGTTTAACTCGGGAAATGATTCCGACTTTTTGGTTTTTGAAATTTCTTAGGTGGTGGAAGCAGTGAGAGCAGAAGCCATTCAGGCCAGAGCATACAAGAAAACATAGAGCCGGTTTCAAATTCCTTGGAATCCAATCCCAAAGGGAATGAACAAAAACTGAATCCAAAAACAGAACCCAAATCAGAAAACGCGGAACCGGCTCCAATCCCAAAACCCAAGTCACCGAAACAAGAATCTTCTCCTCCATTTCCTCCACTGAAGGAAATTGCCAAACCGGACCCAATTTCCAAGCCTCCGAAACCCCCGATGAGCAAAAATGGCAGCAATGCGGTTTCCCTTCCCCAAATGCCTTACGTCTCGACGACCGGGACCGGCCCGAACGGGAAAACGGTTCATGGGTTGTTGTACAGATACACGAAATCTGAGATCACCATCGTGTGCGTCTGCCATGGAACCGCATTCTCGCCGGCTGAATTCGTGCAGCATGCCGGAGGCACCGATGTTTCCCAGCCGCTGAGGCACATCACTGTGATCCCATCTGCTTTTGGATGATGAGCCGAGCTGAAAGATGACCGAGTTAAGTACTCGACCCTTTTCATTTCTTCTCATTTGCTAGCTAGTTTTCTCTTTTATTTTAATCGTGGCTGATGAGAATTGCTGGTATTAATGGGACTGGCAGGCTTACATTTTTTGCATTCGTCGTGTGTAAAGCTGCTAATCTAACTGTGATTAACGTACAGTTAACCTTTTTAGATCAGAAATTCCTGTACATGTTGTACTGGTTTGGTACCGTGTGTCTTTATAAAAAATAGATATAAAAAAAAGCTAAGTTTAAAGAGATGTTTGGTAAACACTTAAAAATAACTTATTTTCAGTTTTTGGTGAAAAAAAAACTAAAAACGTGAAGCAAAAAAAATAAGTTTATTCTCACAGCACAACAGAAGTAGTTTATTTTAAAAGCACAGCAATACTAAACCAGCCCGTATGCCCCTTTTTTTTACTTTTTCAAGATTTTGCTCTTGTTAATGTTATCTAAATTCTTAACATTTAACTTACTGCGCTTTAACTAAATCTTTGAAAACAACTATGAATAGTTTTTTGTTATTAGCGTGTACTCTTTCTTTTACATTTCTTCTACAACTCTTATACTATTATACTTCCTTTTTCTTCCCTTTTTAACCACTTTCCTTGTACGTCAAGCACAAACAATAATAAATAGCTTCCTATTTTTTGGGCATTGCCCGCCGCTTAATCGAAATAACTCACAATCTTAGAGTTATAGTTAAAATTAACAGTTAGATTCAGTAGTTCCAATGGAGCTTTTGAAGTTGACCATTTTTCATCCCATCATCGAGTGTCCCAATGGAGCATTTGAAGTTGTAAAGTGTAGATGGAGCTTGTAAAAATTGCGAGAGTCCGAGTCTGATTCCTTTGTATATGTTTATGAGCTATATATTGTTGGGAAGGGAGTCAGCAGGAAGATACTTGAGTATGGAGATGTCGCTGAAGAATGTCACGGTGGCGGAGTTCAGTGGTTGTCCCTGGGTATTTAACTGGGAAGGACAACAATTTAAGTAAGAACTTCACTCGAAGGTTTTTCTTGGCATCGCAGGAGGTTGGCTACTAGTTTTGTGGGAAAAAAATCGTTCTTTTAAGGTTAAGCTCTTCGTGTTTGGGTGTATGGTATGTACGAGTGGAAGAATACGATATGTAGTGTTCATATTTTTTGTGCGCGGTATTTGAGTTGAGAGTATTCGCGTTACGTTTCGATCTCAAGATACGATATACGTCGAGTATGATACACGATTAGACCTGTCGTATATCTCATCTCATTTTATGGCGCCCGGTTAGACCTATCGCACCATTCCATCTTCGAGCATGATATAAAGTTAGACATGTCATATCTCTCGTTCTGTAAGGCTTTGAAATTCCAAATAGTTCGATGGAGGTGGCTGAATCCAACTGTAGAATTGAAGAGGTTCACAAGACGTTGCGTGGCTCACTTCTAAGAAGCCTTTGTGTAATATTCTCATGCCTCTAAATCTGTTCATATATGTGCACGAAAAAGCTAAATGAAATTCTTATTGGCATTTTAAAAAATTCATCTCTAGTGAAATAAATATGGGAGACAAGAGCGACGATAATCTTTTATAGCCCAGTCTCTAAATCACTAGTTTTCAGCACAAGCGTAAGAGAAACTGAGAATAATTTAGAGACAGAAGGTCGAAAGGCAAAGACGGCTAATAGCTTCTTAACTTTCTCTACATGTTGGAGACATAATTGGGATCAATATATGTATGCAAATCCGACATGCGCTTTCCAAGAGTGAAATATTTGTTGAGTGTGGTTTATAAAATTGCGTTTTTAGAGTACTAATAATATTCCACAAATAAAAATTTAGATCTATCGCCTGAACAGTCAAGACAGGCTAGGCTACATGGTGTTGATGGAGGGCCCAAAGAGAGATGATTGGGTGCCCCGACTATTGATGTTTTTGGGCTCACACGATAGTGCGGGAGCAAGAATGTTACACGCACTCAAAGGTTTGCTGAGGGCACTCAGTATGCTTTTTTTTCTTTCAAAATAATAACTTTGGTTAGTTAACTTGTTCGTTGTTAGGAGAAAGAAGATTGGTGAGGATCAAAGTCGCTTCAGATTATATAGACATCGTTGTTTTTCGTCATTACAATACAACGTTATTTGTGTTAAAATTTACACTTTAAACACTAACAATTTTCATCATAAATAATCAACTATGTGAAGAATGAAATAAATAAATGAATGAAAATAAACCTTATTGATCAATCGTGGAAACCTAATCATTACTTGTCAACCGATTCAAAGAGTTAGCCGATTGGTTGGCCAATCATAAAATTCCATCTTTGAAGCTCTCACTGCTTTACTTATGACATGTTTATTTATCATGAATGAGTATGCAATAGACTCGTATCAATTTAATTTTTAACATGCAATAAAATTAGATACCCATGTATGAACAACTAGATATCATTCACTTAGGGACTAAACAACATATCATTTTGATTTATGACACCTTCAATTTCAAGGAAGTAACATGCCCTTATATATTCAAGTACCCTAAGTAAGGAATTAGTGAATGCTTAAAACAATAATCATTATCTAAATTACCTATTAACAAAAAGATTTTGTCATCCACAAGAGGATGAAGAGTCAAATTGTTCGTCTATCACAAAATAAAATCATGACCAGTAGCCACTGTAATTTTGCACCAACTAAATTTTGTTTTCTTTTTCAAACCTCACCCCACATCTCATCATGCCTTCTCTATTTTTTTTCAAAAACCCATATTCTCTCTCTCTCTCTCTCTCTCTCTCTCTCTCTCTCATTTTTTTCCAACTTCTCTCTTTTCTATATATATATATTATTTATTTTTTAAATTGTTTATTGAGCTTCATCTAGTCATAATTAAGTTTTATTTTGTCCAATGAGGATTAGATTAAAAATTGCACTTAGGACTCCACCTTTGTTTTATTTTCTAATTTTTCTGTCCTCAAAAATAATATTGAATTAGTTAAATTGAAGGGGTATGGTACCTACACATCATTTTTTTACTTCTCACATACTTTTTTAATTTTCTTACTATCGGATCATATGAATTGAAAAATATCAAAAAACAAAAATTAATGAATGATGTATGAGAAGTAAAAAAGGAAAACTAATGAAAATGGCTTGAAAACTTTGAGTTTTAATTATAAGGACAAAATAAAGAGTAAAGTGAATAGTATCAGGATTGACTTTTTAGTGTAAAAATGTGATTTTTCGTTAAAGTAAACAGTACCGGATGCTTTTCGTTAAAGTTTCAAGTAAAAAATCCAAATTAAAAACTTAAATTTGTGCAAGAGAAATAAAATAATAAAAAATTTCAATTTCCTTCTCTCATATATAATGACCCAAAAACCCTTTTTCTCACTTTCTGTCTCCCACTCCCTCCTCCTGTACCAACGCTCTCGCGCCTCTTGGAGATCCGCTCAAAACCCTAGAAACCGCCAAACGCCGCCGAGAGGAGGTGAGAGAAGTCGCCGAGCTCTCCGCCTACCTTTTCTTCTTCTCTCACCTCACTTCCGCCGATCCGCGCTCAGGTAACTCTTTCTCTCTTCTCAAATCTCACACATTTCATTACGCTTTGAATATTTTCATGTGTGTTTTTGTTGATTTTCGCTCGCTTTGGATCTCCCTTTGTTTCCTAGAAATCTGAACTCGTATGCTTTAGCTTGTAGTGAAGTGATTTGAGCTTCAATTTTTTTTTTATTTAATTTAATTTAATTTTTGCTTAAATGTTGTAGTGTACGAACTTGTGCTGAATTTCACTTAATATTTATTTTGGAAAGTATGTATTTAAATTAAGGAATATACATATATATGTTAATGTATCTTCAGTTAAATTGAGGAAAATATGTTTGATGTAATTTTTTTTGAAAGTGTAATTCTTTTGGTGCTGGTAATTTTTGTATTTATGTTTTGAATAAATGATCTAGTTAAATTTTTATGGTTCTACATGTAATGGTTTTGTTTTTGTTTGGTTCTGGAGGTTGATCAGAGATGGCAACGATGGTGCAGCAAGCCCCAGTTGCGAGTCTCACTCCTACTGCCGACGTTGTATGTATTGATATTAAATATGTACAGTTGTCGATGATTGATTACCGTATTGATCCTGATGGTTGCTAACTGAATTTTGTTGGAACATTTTGTTAAATATAGGTTGGCAATGCCTTTGTTCTTCAGTACTACAATATCTTGGAACAATCTCCTGAGCTTGTTCATCGTTTTTACCAAGATATCAGTAAGCTTGGTCGTCCGGGAGATGATGGGATCATGAGCATTACAACCACCATGGAGGTAAGCTCCTTACAATACCCTACCTTTGTGACAACTTCATGTTTATGCCAGATCACGTTTATAATTGACACTAAAGTACAGTATTTGTGGCATAGATGTTTATGCTGTGGGTATCTTTAAATTTTGTCCACTGAAATTGTGAGTGTTATTGCATTTTATTGGACAGGAAATCAACAAGAAGATACTTGATTACGGAGAGCTCAGTGCAAATATCAAAACTGTGGATGCTCAAGAATCTTACAATGGGGGAGTATTTGTTCTTGTCACTGGGTATTTAACTGGAAAGGACCTTTTAAGGAAGACATTTACTCAAAGTTTTTTCTTGGCGCCACAAGACGTAGGCTACTTTGTTTTGAACGATGTCTTTAGATATGTTGAAGATTCCAACCCTGAAAACGAGGACAATGGATTGGTTGTTGATGTTGAAGTTGAACCTCCTATTACTCCCAAACATGGTATGGCTTAAACTGCTGCTTCTTTAAGTCTTTCAAGTGGGTAATTTTGGTTCAATCTAATTGAGTTTGAGAATATTCTTTTTGCAGATGCTACTGCTTTGCAGGACAATCATGTCCCGGAGCCTGTGATTTCAGTGTCTGAGGACGTTGTCAAGGAGGAACTGTTCAAACCTTCGGAAAATGGAGTAGTTTCTGTTGAAGAGAAGGAAGTACCAGAACCTGAAGTCGTCAACGAAATTCCTGATGATTCCCAAGTAGTGAATAAAGTTGAAGCTGAATCATTCACAAAAGTTGAAGCTGAATCCAAACCCAAAGTTGAGGTTGAGTCTAATTCTAAAGTTGAAGCTGAATCTAACTCTAAAGTTGAAGCACCAAAGAAGTCATATGCCTCAATTGTAAGCAGCTGTTTTGCAACATCTCATGCCTCTAGATCTTTTTATATCTGTTAGATGTGTTTTTGGTTGTAGTACTACATTTCTCATTAGTTTTGCAATTAAGTTGTGCAAAAGAAGTCAATACGTTTCTACTTTCTTTGTTATTGTTCATACTTATTTGGGGTCTTTACCAATTGTTCCAGCTTAAGAGCATGAAGGAGGGTACTGTCCCATTTTCTACTCCAGCACCTGTGAGGTCTGTCCCAAAGAAGCAGGAGAACCAAGTGGCTACTGCTCCAATATCTGCTCCAGTTTCAGAAACAGTATCCAGCACAAATGCTAGAGAAAATGGGAATTTAGAGCCCGAAGGTGAGCAGTTCGTTGTATTACGAGTTAATGTACTTTCTGTTACACATCTTGTATGTTTGCATTAGTTTGATACAATTGTTAATTTTGTTTGTTGTGAACAGCTGAAGGTCACTCTATCTACATTAAAGGTCTGCCAATGGATTGTACAAATACTGTAATCGAGACTGAGTTTAAGAAATTCGGACAGATCAAGAAGAATGGTGTTCAAGTTAGAATGCTAAGGGTTTGTGATTTATCAGCACAAGTTTCTCTGTTGTTTGATGTTGGCAATCCTTCTGTGAATGATATACTTAATTGTCTCTTCATCATTACAACAGGGGTTCTGTTTTGGCTTCGTGGAATTTGAGGCTGCAAGTTCTGTGCAAAGTGCGATGGAGGTACTTAATAGACATTGACCCACTATCCTTTTTATGATCTGCGTCTTAGATGTTTGAACATATCTATTGCTGTATTTGTTTGAACCCTACGGAATAGCAGAGAACCCGAGAAATTTGCTTGTGAATTATGAATGCATATATATTTAATCCTTTTGATATAACAATGTCTTTATGTTCTTGTAGATTTTTAAGTTATTGTGCTAATAATATTTCTGTATTGGTGTTTTAGGCTTCACCCATCGAGATCAGTGGACAGCAAGTTTATGTTGAGGAAAAGAGATCCACTCGAGGTGAGTTGAATTTTGTGTTCCAACATTATGTTTGTCTATTTCTAGCTTTCTTGATTCTAATTTTTTATGCTCATCCTTTTCTTTATTTACGCAGGGAGGGGACGGTTTTCTGGGAAGGGCAATGGGAACGGGTACAGGACTGAGGGACCAAGAGGACGTGGAGGCTATGGAGGTGGTAGGGCTTATGGCCGTGGCGATTTCAATGGTGGTCGTGGTGATTTCAAGTCTGATTATGGAAGTAGGAGTAGCAATAGGGGAGGATCATTGGGCCGTGGAGGAGATGGATATCAGAGGTCTGACAATGGTGGTCGTGTGAATCGTGCTGGTGGGGTGGCGGTTAATGCAGCAGCAAAAGGCACAGCACCACAGGTGTCTGCCTCGGCATGAGAACGCCTGCTTTAGAAGTTTGGTCACAAACGGCGACAGATTAATTTTTTTTGTTTGGAAGTGTGTCGATGGTGAAGTTAATTGGATAGCACTGAGAGGTTCGTTTCTGATCGTTTTGTGGATGAACCAGCAACCTAGGATATTCCATAGGATTTTCTTTTAACCTTTATTTTTTTTTTCGGGTTTTTATATCGAAGCTATTTTGGAGGCGATAGCGGTGTTAGATTTTGTGCTTATTATATTTTGGATAAACTGTTTGTAGCTCCATTGGTTTTTATGTGGATGGAAATTGGGAAATGACGATAGGACTTGGAAACTTCGAAGTGCTGATATTTTTGTTTAGGGTTTTTCTGTTGTAATGGCTGCCTCATGTTGCAGGTTTCCGTGATCTCTGTCATGGAGTTTATAGCTTTCTATGCTTTTGTAGGATCAAATTTTAACGAATGTAATAACGGCTACCTAGAATTAAAGTTAAAGGCAAACGATGCGATGGCTAGGGGGAGAACCCACGACTCGGATGGAGTGGCTAGTTGGCGGATTGCTCGAGCTGCTCCTGCCAGGAGAGCGGGTTGCCGCGCTAGTGTGTGTGTGTGTGTACGCTCGGGAGCATGCTCCTGGGATAAGGGGACGGCGAGCCCGAAAGCTTCCCGAGCCCCGACGTAACTGATTCTTAAGTCGTTCTGCTAGTCAGGATTGGCTTTGGAAGAACCTTAGGCTTGTCCTAACTGATTCTTAAGTCGTTCTGCTAGTCAGGATTGGCTTTGGAAGAACCTTAGGCTTCTAGGTAATGCTAATGTTGGTTTGGCTTAGTATGGTCCAAAAAGGCCCCCACAGTACACCAGCATGTCGAGTGTGAGTTCGTAGGGCGAAATTTTTCGATTGTGTAAATGGAAGGACCCAAAAATCGTGGACTAACCATGGGAGGCTTATTGTGCGGGAAACTGAGACTAGCAACACGTTTTTTGTTTCTATGATTGCACCTTCAGGCTTTTGCATAATATATCCCTCCAAGTAGCAAAACGTTTGAGCATCAACATCAGAATAACGATTCCGAAGACTTTCCTCGACGACAATTTGCTTCCCGTCCCGTGACGAATAGAAATGTATGGGATACTCTATGCACACAAAGTTTTGTAAAAATGTCTGGAAGATAATTTTAACAATTTGTACACACACTGTCCAGACTAGGAGATGCTTCTAATTTCACTAAATATGGGGAAATTGGTAGAACTTAGCAATAAGTAGTAGCCTCTTATGACAAAGTACCAATTATGCCATTGTTGGAGCCGACGAAGATAAATATAACTTTTGGATAAATCGTCTAATAGACGAATGTCACAATGATATGGCAGAAATAAGCGAACAAAAACGACGTGTTTGAAAGTTTACCGTAAATTTCCACCAACTTTTCAGTAGTTGACATGTTCCAAGTGAAATTAAGTTGTATGAAACAATAAAAAGAAGACCTAGATTAACATGGAAAACAGGTATGCTACACTTAGATTGATGCATATCGTCCCTGTACTAAGAATAATTAGTAAACGTGCCACAAGCGATAATGGAATCCAAAAGAGGGATAGCTTACTAGCTGTAGGACTAGCATTGGCAGATTCTCCAATTAGAGCTTCAACAAATCCGGTTCGTTTAAAGACCAAAATTGCAGGCCTGAACGAACTCCATATCATAACTGACGTGTTTTTCCCAGAGTGGCTTGAACTGGCTCATGGCAATATCAAGCCAAGGCTTCATATTCCCGTTGAAGTGCACCACTGCAGCATTGCGAATCTCGTCCATGCTGATGCTCGGATTATAGCCAAGTCCCAGAACGTGCCATGACTTGTCTAGTGGCTTTGTTGTTGAGTAAAATGTGATTAAACCTGGCGGAAGTGTCCCCAATTTCCACAGACTACGGTTCTCGTTCTGCAATAAGATCAACATCCCTAGTCAGTGCTACTCAAGAGATGGGAAAACACACAATTAACAGAGATATAGTAGAACAGAATAATTCATAAGAACGACGTTATAGCATCTAAAAAGCATTATGAGTAAGTTTCCCTTCTCTTTTCACTGCAGCTAGTGGCACATTCCTTACTATGGATCCCTTTAAGGTACCCCTACGGCAACCAAAAGCTGCAGATTCGAAACAAAAAAAAACAACAAATGCACAAAATTTGCACAACCAAACAGTTTTTACAACAAATGCATATATACATATCAGAACAATATTGATTTCAAAATGCAACACAAATTTGACCAAAAGAAAAGTAATCTCTTACCAGATTTTGCCAGTAATGATACTCGGCAGTACAATTTTGCTTTCTCCACGCATCCAGATCAAAGAAGTTCATTCCATAAGCCCACGCGCACGCATTAGGATTAAACTTCTCCTTAATCAGAGGATGTGAGAAATTCATGTACTGTGCATAACGATGGAAAGACCCAAAACATGTCTCAACCGCCCCATTCACCTTCCCATCCATATCAATCCTCCACAGACCAGTTAAATCCTTCTGAACCACTATATCGTCATCCAAAAATAGAATCCTATGCAATTTCGGGTACATTTCAGGCAAATAAAACCTCAAGTGGTTCAATATGGACAAATACTTGGGGTTCCTGAACTTCATGTTTGTTGCGTCTTTGGTTGCATTCTCGAGCTTATTCTCAAAGTAAAATGATTGCAACTTTGCGTTTTCCAATTGCTTTAACACCGGCACATATGAAGAATTCAAAAACTTATAATCCTCCACAGCCTTCACTTCAACATGTGACCCATTATAGTCCTTGCTTTTAAACATAACCTGCATTGCTCCAAGGTTCATCTTATCAGTCACGACATGGAAGACATGTTTCCATGGCTCCTTGGCGTTCTTCACCGCCGAATTCACCACCACCGACGCTGCAATCACGTTATCCGAAAAAATAGCATAATGGTACAGATTGGGGTCCTCAATTTCCGGGGGAATCGGCTTCCCTTCATCAGTGTACTTCTCCGGATGCGCAATTCGCTCCTCCATCAGCCGCATTGCGACGCAATGCAAGCTCTTCGGGATCGACTTCGCAGCAATCAAGCTCGAGAAAGCCCCTTGCTTCTTAGCCTTCGTCAGCTGCTCATTCACTTGGAAAATGGTGTCCTTCAGCTTCTGAATCTTGAGCTGGTTATCGAAAGACTCTTTCGCTTCGGCGATTACTTGTCTAGTAACTTTGATTCGCTCTTTCACTTCTTTCTCGAACTGCCGCAGCACCGATTCGTCAATGTTGAGACCGTCTGATTCGAACAGAGCGCGATAGGCGGGCTTGTTCATGAGATCCCAGTAGTTTCGGGAGAGATCAGCGAAGACCCGAACCAGCTTCGAGTTCTCAAGCTTCAGCTTCCGCGCATAGCTCGCGTACGCTAGGGCTAGCGTCCGATGATCGTCCGCCTGCTTCCGGATCTGGTCCAGTCGGGGCTTCAGTGGGTCCGATTTCAGGGCTAGTACGGTCCTTCTCGTCGATCCAAATCCACCAAACGAACCGGAATCCAAACCCTAATTCACAATTACCATCAAAATATAAAAAATTGCTCTTATTTTTATTGGAAATTTTGATACTTTGGTACTAAATCCAGTTCCAGCGCGGGAACGAAAACCGAAAATCGAAAAACGATTAGATTAGATCGGGAAATACAAATCATGAACTTCAAACTCCATTGAAGCAGCGAGAGTGTGAAAGAACAGTAGAGAAACACTTACCGAGTCGCCGACATCGGAGGAGTCGGTTCGGGAAGCGAAGACGAAGGAGAGCGAAAAGACGAAGACGACGGCGACTGCAATGGCCATGGCAAGCACTCTGAACGAGGCGACGGAGCTCCGCGCGGCTCCTCCTCTACCGCTGCCGGAGATTCGAAGGTTCCCCATTCTTCGAGTTGTTGCTTCTCCGTGAGGTTGTCTCACTCACTCAGACTCAGTGTCGGTCTCGGACTCGGAGTCTGACATTAACTTTTTGATTCTTTGTTTCTGTTAATGGTTAACTGTAAAACGCGGATTGGCGAGTGCCAATTGGCGGTGCTCATTAAAACCTAATCATGTGGGCCCCATGTAATTGACTTTTTCACTTGTTGGTTTAGTCGGATTTGGGTGCTTATTAATTAGTTAACTACGCATTATCTCCGGAGTTGCGTAATGTTAACTCAAGTGGAATTCACCCAATTTTCTACCTTCCTTTATTAATCTACCACATAATACGCTGTTTAATAATTGTTAATTAACATGAGTTATTGCTATATAAAAAAAAAAACAAAACAAAACATAGACCATCTCCAAAGAAAATTTAAAAAAAATCAGATAGACTTATAACAATAATAAATGATTTACAATCTACTCCAATTGAGATGTTAAAATTGACATAGAGAAGAAGGCTGAACTTCAAGCGTCAAAATTGATGCCATGAAGCAATGGCGTCAAATAAGTTTTTTGTTATCTCCAAAGGCATTCAACTTACTTCACCTTAAATGCCTATCATATTTAAGTGTTTTTTATTTTTTTATATTTTTAACTATCAACAGTCCAACTTTTATTATTTTTGTTTGAAAAAAAAAAAGAAATGAAGCAATAAATTTTGGCACATCGGGTGGAAGGAAAATATTGGCAATATGTCAAATTGCCAAGTCAACCATCAAACTGAAATTTGATGTTTTGAATTTGGCATCTCTTTTAGAGATGCTCTTAACATTCATTGTTCACTCCACATGAATTGCTATGTTGTATAAAAGTCTTCAAGCGTGACCATCGTGTAGTATTATTAATTTATTTTCGTTAATTATTTTGACGTGAATTAATAATATTACTAATTCCATTCATGTTTGGCCATTCACAACTCAAAGTGGTAGATTGGTTCTTGTCTTAGTCTTAATGGGACTCTCAATCACAACAACGTCAAGGTATAAGCTATTATAAAAGTTGCAATCTTGAAGGGTATCATATACATTGTGACATTCATACCATTATGATTTTTTATTTTTTTTTGGATCTGATAGGTGGATCACGTCACTCATAGGACACACATAAAAATGGGACCTCGTGTATTGTCTTAGACATTCGCTTGTTAGTTCAACTCCCAATACAAAAATTCCTTCTTTATATGTGTGTTTGGATAACTGACGTGACCCATCGAATCGAGAGATTTTTTCTAGTACTAGGTATTCAAGCGGTAGTCCACCTATTATAATACAAGTCAAGAAAATTCCTTCACTTATTTTGTGACATGTGAAATATCTGTTTGAATATCGGGCAAAATTTCTGTATTGAATCAAAGCAATTTTGCATGCCATTGCAGTTGGGGGCACAAAACCCTACCTTGTTATATTGCAAACAATTAAAGCATAGCATGTGACTTTTTATAACCCAAGGGGACTCATCATTAAAAGATCATCCTCCTAACTCCATTATTTTGAAAACCAAGGCCAGAGAAATATCAAAGAACCTCTATGCTCTCACTATATGTGCTAGATGGTACGTAAATAATGAATGACCCAAAGTCATTGAAATAAAACCACTAGCTAAAGTTGTGCGGGTAGAAAGGTTGCTCTTTTGTGATGGAAATGTCACAAATTCAAGTTATGAAAACATCCTTTTTAGAGCATCCCCAGTGAAGGGCTCTATATGGGGCTGAAAAAAGTGGTGGATATAGCCCATTTTAGAGCTCCGAAGAATCTTTGGGGTTTTATTAAAGAATCTCTCCCAATGGGGGGTTATATTTTTCAGGCTCTATATGGGGCTATATATATTTATTTATGTAGTAATTTGATTAAGCGATGATTTTTTTTTTGTGTGTTAGTTTTTCTTAGGTTGATTTTTGGATGTGCTGTCTTATATTTTTATATGAGCCCTTCAACCTAAAAAGTTCAAATTGTGATAAAGTTAGATTTCATCACTTATGAATCGTTCGTTAAATTAGATTCTCTTATCTCAATCTCATCCGTTGAAAGAAACAAACTTCCACTTTGCCCTTTAAAATTATTTGATTTTCACATATAATACAACAATTTACCTAGCACCAATTGGTAAATTAGTATCATACAATTTTGAAGAAAAAAAAGTATTTGAAAATTTCACCCATCAATGCCTATGAACGTTAAATCAATTTGAAATTTTCATTCTTATGGAATTTAAAACAATCATTAATTAGTGAAATTACAAGAAAAATAAGTAAGAAAAAGAATTAAAAAATAATAATAAAAGGAGATTCACAAGTGGATGAAGAGTGATAGAATTTTGCTTACATTGGTTGCTACTTTTTTTGTGGGACCCACTGTTTTTTTTGGGCTAGATGTAGCCCGATTTTATGTTACCTAAGAAAGGAAGTTGCTAGCCCCAGTAGTGGATCTAACCCTATTTCCGGCTCATTAGGGATGAAATTTCTCGTTAAGGCTAGAAATGTGGTAGCCTCATAGAGGATAAAGCCCCCATTGGGGATGCTCTTATTAAGTAAGAGAGTAAGACTGTGTACGATAGACGTCACCCCCCCCACCCTCACAAAGCAGGAATCTTTGTTGGCTTGGGGTTGCTTTTTTTAAAGTCGGGCATACACCAACCCTAAATTGTACACGATGAGTTGACTTCTTATGTAACTTTATATAGCAAATAAATTGGTAACTAGAAAACTTGATTAAAAAGGATGAGATAAGAAAGAGATAGATGGAAATAGAGGAACAATCTGATTTTATAGTTAATTTAAGCACTAGATCATGAAACACAAAACATATTTACTCGTGATACTCTTACTCAAGTACACACAAAAATTACCACTTAATTTAACATTAACCAAAGTAAATTTAGAAATCTTTTTTTTTTTTTTTTGACAAAACGAAATATATTCTAAACTGCTCTCTAATTTAGCAGAAAGAAGATTTGAACTTAGAGACGAGAGGCCGATTCACTGCCCTGACCTACTGGTATCAATGGTGCCCCTTCTTGCCATGCTTGGTGACATGGTGTAACCATCCAAACCCTTTTAGTGCCTTGGAAAACTTGACAAGATTAGGCCTTCCCATCCCCAAATTCATCTTCCCAGCTGAGAATTTCAATGCCTGCAAGCAACACAATTGCCCATCAAACTCTTCCTCTTCACCCTCGTTGCTTTCAGCTTTCCCATCTTTCCCCTTCTTTGACTTGCTTTTTTTACCTTTCACCACTTTTAATGATTCTGTCTCATCATATGTCTCCCAAAGCATGTCCATCCCTTCTCCTCCTCCTCCTCCTCCTCCATCCACATTTTGATGCCTCTCCTCAAAAAGCTTGCATGCCAGTGTCCTTCTCCACTCTTTCTCTTTCCTCATTGATCCAAAACTTCCAAGATTTGGACTCATGTTGTAGTAACATTCTCCAACATTTGCTCCAAGGGTTTGGGGATTTAACCTGGATTCCCAAAGATTTGCTCCAAGGGTTTGGGAATTTACCCTGGATAATTTGGAATTTAACTCACCTCCATCACCCAAATAATCCTTGGATTCTCCTCTTCTCATAAACCTTTTTTCTTTTCCTTCTTGTTCTTCAACTTTCTTGGACTCTGTGCTTGGTGGTGGCTTGATCACTTCTTCCTCTTCCTTTTTGCACAAGTTTTCTGGCCAATTCTCTTCTTCTTCTACGAATGCCTCAGCTGGGATTTCGAACTTGTCGTCGAAAACATCACTTGCAGCATCAGAAACATCAGAAGCACAATTAGCTTCATGACTAGACACATCTTCAACTTGTGCTTCAAAGAGTTGTGAGCAATTTTTCTCAGCTGGGGTCTCGTTGATTTCGAACGTGGACGTGTCAAACACAATTCTATACGCTTCGAGCTCCACGGAAGACCGGAATTCTTCATGATCATGATCACGATCACCGCCATCACTATCATCAACTCTAAACTTGTGCAAACCTTCCAAAACAGTTTGGTACGCAGTGACAAGACAACCCAATTTGACTTTCGACGATTTGGAATCAGCAACGTCGTGTTGGACCGTTAGATAAGCAACCACAAGAAGAGCTGTGGTGATGAAAAGAGGAGACAGAAAAGAAAGGAGCTTGAGGAGGTAGGGTGAGAAAAATATGAAGTAGGAGAAGTAAAGAGGGTGCGACAAAATGCAGAAACAAAGATTGAACAAGTCAGCGAGAAGAAGACTAGAGATTTTGATTTTCTTGGACGTGTTTGGTTGGAAAGAAAATTCTGACATTTTCTTAAGAGATGAAAGAAAATTTGAGAAGGATGGATGGATGGATGGATAGTGATATGGTGAACCAGAAGGGAAAGGTTTTGTGTGGTTTGTTGGGGATAGAGAGAGAGCGAGAGAGAGAGATAGAGTGAGTGAGATTGGAAGTGAGAGCGGCGTGAGTAAAGGAAATAGACTGGGAATTAATATATGAAGATTACGAAAGTGAGAGTGATAGATTAACCAATTAAAAAGTAACTTTAGATTAATCAAAAGAAGTAAAGAAAGAAGAACATGTCTGGAAACTTTCTTTTGCTTTTCTTTCCCATCAACAACCACCCAATTATGTGTGCCGTTTGGATGTAATGCGACGGAGATCAAATTTTGTAAATCATATGACGTGGTTATTAATGATTAAATTATTATTTAAATATTAATTAACGTGCTTATTTTTTATTGATACCACATCGTATAACTTATAAAATTTGATTTTACTAACATTATTCTTTCTAATTTGGATTTACCTAACTCCCTAACTCACTCTCCCTTCTGAATTACATTAGTGGAATCCCATCAATGAAATGTAATTACTAATTATTCACATACAAAAGTAGTTATATTGGCATGGATTACGAACTCGTTTAGATGTGCTTTTAAAATGACTAATTGCATTTTTTGTGAAAATGTTTTTGAAACCAATCCTCAATAAAAATGCAAGTAAATTTTAGAAAATCACTTAAAGTGATTTCTGCAAGAAACACCAGTTATGTGCTTCTTTCATAAAGGCACTTTAAGTGCTTTTGGAACCAAAAAACATTTTATCTAAAAGCGTTTTCAATCATTTTAAAAACACATCCAAACGAGCCCTACACTTGTGTTTACTCCAGGGTTATATTCACCTCATTGTTTGGTTGTGATTAATGCATTTTTTTTATTAAAGATTGTTTAGTTATTTAAATTTATCGAGTGAACTAATAGTTTTGGTGACTAGTAACACTTTTAGGATGAATTGTTCAGTTAATTGATGCACATGGACGACTTAAAAATCTCCAACTAGATTGAATTTTTTTTATTGCAAATATGGTCCTTAAATAATGATTAAGAAAATAAACAAATATGCTTGCGACATTTGTATGGTGAAAACAAATTAATCATAACTGAGTGAACAAGAAAATGCATCAATTCAAAGGGTGGAGGCAAGTATCGTCCGGAATGTAGGATGGAGTATTTGAATTTTGTACAAAATTACATAGCTACAATAACTACTCCTTTAACTCACGACGGCCCAATAATAATTTTGGCAATGAAAACCCAGTGGATATCATCTTAAATATGAGCAGTAATTCAGATCATGAATGGATGTAACTGCCACCCGCGGAGCCACATTACAGCCCAGGTAACCTTCGATAGAAAATAAAATTTTACTAATTTTTATTGATTTTCGAATGTAACTTACCATATATTTAGTCACTGATTCGAATTCTGTCGGTTTAATTATATAATACAGTTTACAAACCATTAACCACTTAGGGCTAAGTGTTGAATTTTATCACAAAAGACTTTTAATAACAGATCATACATTGCATTTTATTTTTCTCAATTTTCAGATGTGAGACTTATATTCAACTGTAACAGATCATATGGTCCAGGCATCATATATAAATGTTATTTACAGCAACTTCTATGAGAGAAGCTAAACTTCAATGGAACCTAAATTTTCGTACTAACCATTCTGAACTCCACCTTTGCTTGCACCTTCGGATACAAAATAAATAAAAACGAAGCTTTATTAGCAACTTTGCCCTGATAATCCCAAGATATTTTTTAATGTGTTCGGAATATAGGACGGTACGTCACATGTTATTATACAATTAGATGGACACTTGAAAATATAAAATATAAAATATAAAAACTTCTCTCCAATTATAAAATGACATATGATATATCACCTTGTGTTCCGAATACACTAAAAAATTTCCCGATAACATCGGGGGAATATCGGTTAGTTATGGAATGGTCGAGTATAAGAACTCATTAAGGCTATTTAATCATTATTACTACAGCATAATTAGCATCCTATGCACTATGTACGACTTCCTACTTCTCCACAAGTTGCACCTATCATCGCCAGCTTTTTTCTTTTTCTTTGAAACCAAGTTACTGAAGAAGTCAATAATCGAATGGGAGACATGGGACACGATGTAAATAAAAGATGATGAAACAAATGTGTGGGAGCAACAATTAACATCCACAAAATAAAAGCAAACCTATAAGGCACAAGTAGATCGTGTTGTTGCGGTGTTTATGTTAATAATACGATGTTGCGTTAATAAATATTATACATTTGTATTATTGTCATAAAATGTCATTGTATCAGTGTAACCATATTATGTAAGTTTTTATTTTTAAAAAGCAAGAAGAAGAACTAAAATCAAATATGTAAGGCACGAGTAAATCATGTTGTTGTGGCGTTCTATGTCAAAAGTACAATGTTGTGTGAATAAACATTATACATATTTATGTATCATGAATATAAAACGTCACTGTAAAAGTATATCCATAACATATATGTTTTTCTTCTTAAAAGGCTAAGAAGAAGAAGAAGAAACATAAGGTGTGGATTGAGGTTAATTAGGTGCACATGGGAAGTGTACTCATTGTCACTCGAGTACCCGCCATGCAATTGCATCCTTGGTCCCTGGCTTTTTCACACCTATATAGGACCCATCTAATTGTCTCTCGTCACTCTCCTAGCTAAAGCATGAATCAAAGGGCACCGACAGTCATTTGGCAGATTTTTTCTTTCGTATGTTTGACTACTGAATCAAGAATTCACTTGTAGGGTTTTCTACAGGTAGTGTATGAGAAGTGTGGATGCAAATTTATTTCTTCTTGATCTTGGATAAAATTGCATCTACAAAACAAATAGAGAAATTTTATTTAAACCCAACTATCTTATCTTCAAACTCAACTTAAATATTTTTGCCATTAAATTCTCCATTTTGCCCCGGCATTATTTAGAAAGTAAAAATAAATTAAAAGAACATGAACCCACATATCTGCCCACCACTTTTCAATGTCTTCTTCACTGACGTCGGCGTCTCTTAACCACCTCCTCTTTCGTATTATCTCCCTCCTCATTTGTCCTTCTCCCTCCTCTATTTCTCATGCTTTTCAACCATAACACCGGCATCGTAGGCCTACAAGCATAGTCGAAGCTACGTGAGGGCGAGGAGTGGTGGCCGCCCCTCTCTTAACCGGAAAACATGCCTAGGATCGCTTTGATTGAAGCTTGCACAGGTGGTGTGTCGTGGTAGTCCTTAGCTGAGAAGGAGCTCATTCCTGCAACTTCCATGTTAGGGCGTTTAGCATACGTCGTCGAGTCTGTACAAATGGAAACCAAAAGTCGTATGTTGACGAAGGTAGTGCTTCTGCTGCCGTTCAACTACTTGAAGCTATGTTTGCCACAACTCATTCAAACAGTCGGAGACGTGAAGATCAAGAGCAAAAAGCCCAAGCACAGTGCTTGATAATGCAGAGGAGAAGCAGATTGAGAAAACCCAGGTGTAGAACCTCCTCTCTAGTTACAAGTTTCCGAGTGGTACAGAGTAGGCAATGCTGAGAAGCACAAATGTCTATGGCCGAGAAGGGATGGCGGAGTCGTCGACGAGGAAGGCGTTGAGCCGAAGAGGGATCATTTATCTTGTATGGACAGTTCAAAGTCAAAACTTGTGGAAACTGAATGGTGTGCCATATAAGGCGATTGTGATGCTAAAAGAATTTGAAATGAAGTTGCCATAGAGAATTGCTAGTGAATCTTCCGTGGGGTTTGTGGTGGAAGAGAACCACTAGGTGTGGAAAGAGATTTCAGTTTATTTATTTGTTTTTGCAGTTTTAATTAAAGGGTGAATTAGGAATTTTAAGAAAATATTTTTTGTATTGGGTGTGGAAAGAGGTTGAATGGGTTCCAATAAAATTTCCCAAACAAATAACATCTTAGGTCAAAGCCAAGAGTCTCACGCCCTCACGATGAATTGGGGGAGGGGGTTTTGGCCGAAGAACCTCTGATGCCAAAGTTAGAATTTTGAGGGAAAATTGTTTGAAGAATTTAGAGAATTTAGCAAGAAAATTAGAATTGAGTTTTGGAGAATGAGGGGGTTTATATAGGGGAGTGGCCGGCCACCTTGGGAAGAGATGGACCGGCCACTTGGATGTTTTGTGGGTCAGGTTCATGATTTGTGTTTAATTGGCTAATTAATTGAATAATTAATCAATTAATTTAGCTAATTAATATAATAAAAAATGAATGATTTAGGGGTTACCTTGTGGAGAAGATATGATGAGGGATTGATGAAATAAGTTATAAATAAATACCTATTTGGGCACTTTTGACTTGATTGGAGGATGATTGTCCAATGCTCGCGCGTAGGAATCCCGGTGTGCCTCAAGGGTAATTTTGTCATTTTTACCCAAAAATTCACGTGTCGTCTCTTGATTATTTTTGGCTCCACAAATGCCCTCATGCATGTTGGGCTGCTCGCAGAAAAGGGCAACAGGTGTAGAGATTTTCTTGCTTTAGGAAACTTAAGTTTCCTATCTTGACATAGATTCCCTCTTTAATAGAAAATTAGATCATTTTAGAAGGGGAAAAAAATTTCTCTCAAACTCTATTTAAGTCCACCTTAAGTGGGTTATTAAATCAACTTTGGAGAGCGATTTATTCTACCCTACAAGAGAGAGAGAGAGAAAGAGCTTAGAGGATATTTGTTCCCCCTCCTCTAGCAGTCTTCTACATCTTGCCCGTGCAAATGACCGTCTTTCATTGCTTGCTTCATCTTCTCGCTGCTTCTAGGTAAGAAAAAATTAATTTTCTTGTCTTCCTAATTTTTGGGAAGCCTCGGGACTTGAAATTTGGCCTAACGGGGGTCAAGGATGTGAAAAAAAATAAGTAAGAGGAAGCCTCGGCACTGTTGTTGTGGGTGGTGAGTCATGAAGGCGGCTCGGCTCGACTTGGGCTGAGGGTTAGTGTGGCTGGCGTGGGCCAGCTTGGGCAATGAGGCCTGCATGTGAAAGATGGTAGGAGATGCAGGGCCTTTGGGCTAAAAGGAAGAAATGGATAGAGGGGGCACGGGGCGTCAACCCCCATTCCTTCGGTTTGGGTTGTGAGGCCTGCGAGCCGAGAAGCTTGATTTGCCTCTTTTTTTTTTAGCTGGGCTCGAACCTATGCTTAATAGAGGGGGGGAGAGAGAGAGGTCGAGAACCTCTTTTTGAGCCGAGAGGCCTGCTGTGCCGTGCCTTTTTTTTTTTTTGAACAACCTTCTAATGAATCCCTCTTGTATCTTTGTAGAATTTATTCAAGCATGTCTTCCTCGAGCCACAAGAATGATGATGGTGTGCCGCCCTTGTATCGTCAAGGCGGGTCTTTGAGCAATGTTGGTTACTTCAAGGCTGCTCACTTTAAGATTAGTTCCGATGACTTGTTTAGAGACTTCCTCGAGGCATATTGGCATGTCATTCCGTCAAGAGTGCTTGTGAAGCGTGTTAAGATGGTAGCAGCCGTGAGCCATGTGATGGGGCTCGGAGAGCCATCAAGTTCCATCCCTACTATTTTGTGTTGGGGTTTAATTTTCCTATGCCGCGTTTCTTCCAAAAAGTGCTTTGCTCCATGAGATGTGCCCCCGCCCAATGTTCTCTGAATGTGGTCCGTGTGATGGTGGGATTCCACAATCTAAGCCAATTCTTTAACTTAGGTCTAACCGTCAATGAATTTTGGTATTTCTTTGATATAGGTCACATTGAGGGAGTCGGGTAGCTGATATCCTGCCATAAGCTTTTTGATAACTTGAGCAAGGGAGATCATGAATGAGCTAATGAGACTTTGGAGATAAGTGGAAAATGAGAGTTTGATTTTTCCCCCAAGCTAAGTGTATCAACGGTTTTTATATCCGGTAAGTAGGCTGTTTAATTTCCCGGTTGCTTTGTATTTGTTCTAAGACTTCTCTGGACATGAAGAAAATGCATGTTGCTCAAGGTATCCCCTCCGAGTACCGTCAATGGCTTTAGCTGCTTAGTCCTCTTAGCAGGGAAAAAGGTAGGCTGCCCCTGAGAGATGAGATAAAATGAATCAAGGCTAAGGCGTTGGCTCGTCCTATCATTGTGGTGAGGTCTACTATAAATAAATGTGGGAAAAAGAGGTCTTTTCCGCCTGCTTAAGAGACACATGTTGAGAAGAAACCTAAGACTTCTTCCACTGCTAGCGGGGGTTCACCGACTGCTCAAGAAATGCCTGCTGAAAAGAAGCCAAAAACTTCTTCTGCTGCTCGCGATGATTCACCGGTTGTTTCCAAGCTTGTGATTGACTTGAATTCCTCCAAAAGCAGGAAATATGAGACTAATGAATCTGTGCTGGTGACGTCTGTCGTTCTGAATACTACTAGCTTAATTGCTGACATGATTGCTTAGCATAAAAGTTCCTCCGTGCATTCGGTGCCAAAGTTTATGCCAAAGCGTCATTCTGGGGGTTAAGTCTGGTTCACCTTTAGAAAGGTTTGCTACTATAAAAAGTGACAAGGTGCCCCTGCCTGCTAAAGTGGTGCCAAAATATGTTCCCTATGCTGCTGAGACCAACTCGTCTGTTGAGAAAAAATGAGACTGTTCGTGCAGGCAGTCGTGAGAAATCTACCAAGTTTGTTTCTGGGGAAACTGCTGAGATTTGTGTGCTTTTGAAACCAGATATGCTCGAGGACATGGATGTATGTGCCAAGTTTGTTGATGGCGTCAAATGAGTTGTTGGCCTAAGTTCATTTACGAAGCATACGACCGAGTATATGAGGACTGCTCTGCTGGCTATGATGCAGGAAACGACGATTCTGGCAGTCAAGTCTATGCTTCTTGATCAAGATGATACCAAAGCTGCCAAGGAAATGGCAAGAACTGTGGTAGCCGAAGCTTACTCCACAGCTGAGAAAGTCAAGAAGTTGGAATCTGAGCTTGTTACTTTGAAGGGGTCTAATATTTTTGCCACCACTTCTTTACAGCTTAAGACCACTTGCCAAGAGATCGTGGATTTGAAGACTAGGCTTCACGCGATCCCAGTGAAGTATAAAAGTGTAGAGAAGAAAATTAAGTGTTATATACCTCAGATTCAAGATCTTGAGGGTGCCATCTCTGAATTCTGCTTCGCTGCTTATGCAAAGGATGAAGAACTGATCGTTACTTATAACCAAGTGATCCACTTCAAGAAGGTTGTTGATAGGCTTGAGCCTTAAGTGTTGAAACTCCAAGGTGCTTTGAAGATCAATGATAATCTGAAGAAAGAAGTGGAGGAGCTGCAGCGGGTTCGTGCTTGTCTGCTCGAGGAGAATGAGCAATTGAAGGGTGAGAAGGCTAGGTTCGAAGCTTTGCTTACTCAGAGTCAAGCTGACTTCTACAAACTAGGTTATGTAGATCATCTCTTTGGGCAACCGTCTGACTTTGAGTTTTCTGGTAAAGACTTCGAGACCTTCTCTATTTCTCCGGAAGACATGCTCGCCTTTACTTTTGAGGCTTCTATTGGTGAAGTAGTCTGAGAGGTTGGTGCCCAGGTTGGGGCAACTGAGGATGAAGCGTCAGATGGTACCACTGCTGAAGGCGTCGCGGCTGCTAAAGGTGTAGCGACCGAGTAGTCATGGGTTGTCCAAGCTACTGAAGAGTAGTCTTCTAGGTAGCCTTTAGGATTTTCTTTGTTTTTCCTTGTTGCTTTTGCTTTGCTTGAACTCTTTCGGTCTTTGCTAGTTGTTTATTAATTTTGCTAGAAAATTTAATAAACTTGTTTCCTTTGCTTTTCTCCATCTTCGTTTTTTTTTTGTTCATGCCCTAACCTTTAGACTTTATAGGCTAGTGGCAGGCGTGCTGCTTTTCTATAAGCAAACAGGCCTACGTATCCTACACAGTCGTAGGTGTTGGTGTAAAACTTTTGCAATGTTGTTAGCCATAGGGTTGGTAGCCAGATGTTTTACTTATAGAAGTAGACAAGTCCGCGTAACCATTAGGTTTTTAACCTTGGCTTTCTCTAATTTCGTAGGTTGTGTAACAAGTACCACAACACTTTAGGACTTGGTGTAGGTTGTTCCGTGCTTGGCAGTGGTGAAGCTTATCGACTACGTAGCATGTCGGTAGTGGATAAGGCTTCGTATATGCACGCTAGCTTGTTTAACCTTTCACAAGAATGTGCAGTTGCATAAGTCTACCGCGGTTTTACTGCTCGAAAGGCAATCCGTAGGCAATCTTCCGAAAACTGTAGGCTACTTTAGTGCATTCGGTAGCAGCTTTAGGTTTCCAGGGCAGCTGTCTATAGGGTGTACTGCGTAACGTGCCCTATCCGTCTCTAAGGCCCGGTTCCCCGCAGATTAGGCCAAGAGACTTAAAATCCTTCAGTTAGCTAAGCTTTCAAATAAACCATTGTGGCTACTTCTAGGAATCCCAACGCAAGCCATCATACATTTAGTTATACTAAGGCAGCCCGGCTCATCCACGTCTGGATATTCAGAGTGTTGAGTTTATCCTTCCGTTTTGGAGAGTATACCCATATGGGAGTCAGGGAATTAGTTTACCCTCTCGCACTGGAAAGTATGGTTAGTCCCTTAGGGGGTGCAATTCCTGCGGTGAGTCCCTAGGAAGGGCGTGATCTTCATTTGAAGTGTAAGAGAGATAAGTTGTTGTAAACATGTAGTTAAGCCAAGTTGTAAATTACTTTCCTAATTGAAAAACAAGTGAAACAAACGAATAACTTAGTTGTAAAAGACTCCATAACAATTGGATAGTCATCGGTTTGCGAGGTGATGCCCGTTAAGTTGCTTGAGTCTTCAGGTCTTGATATAGTGGGAAGTTACACATGTTATTTCATCAGGTTGTAGGCATTCCATTGCTTTTCTATCTTTTTGTCGTTCATGGTGATGAAAGTGTGATTACCTTTACCGCATGTTTTACTGATCTTATATAAACCTTCCCATATGGGATCCATCTTTTTAGAGCCTTTTATGCGGGTAGTGATGAAGGTTTTTCTTAGGACTAGATCTCCGGGTTAGAACTGCCGGATCTTGGCCCTTTTATTGTAACTGGAAAGAAGCTGCTGCTGGTAGGCTGCGATGCGGGTAATGGTCTGTTTGCGATTCTCCTCTGCTAGATCTAAACTTGTGGCTATCTTCTTACTGTTATGCTTAATGTTTGGAAGTAAAGTGTTGATGCTTGGCACGATAATGTTGGGAGGAATGATTGCTTTTGAACCATATGCCAAAGAGAAAGGAGTCTCACCAGTTGCTCATCTTTTGATGATGCGATACGCCTATAAACATCCAGGGAGTTGATCTAGCCATTTTCCCTTCTTGTCGGTTAGGGATTTCTTGAGGCAGTCGAAGATCATCTTGTTGGATGTTTCGGCCTGCCCATTGCCTTGAGGATATCTCGGCATGAACATGTGCTGCTTACTACTATACTTTTGGAATAACTTTGCCAACTTTTTGCCTACGAATTACGGGCCGTTGTCTGTGACAATGGATTGAGGGATGCCAAATCGGTAAATGATGTTCTTCCATATGAAACGTTCTATATATATCTGAGTCGTGGTCATCATGGGCTCTACTTCTACCTATTTAGTGAAGTAATCGGTTGCCACCATCATTATGCCTCTGCCCCTAGTAGCGGGCAGCATTGGCCCTACTAGGTTGATTGCCCACTGCATAAACGGCTAAGAACTCGTCTGGGGGTGTAGTTCATCAGCAGGCAGCACTGGTATCGGCTTGTAACGTTGTATGCTGTCACACTTTTGTACTAACTCCTTAGCATCTTGGTGCATGGTAGGCCAGTAGTAGTCTAAATTAAGAGCCTTATGTGCTAAAGATCGGCCTCCAGAGTGATTTCCACAAACACCTTCATGGATTGAGCTTAGAACCTTCAATTTATTGGGATGCGCTAAGCAACAAAGATGTGGTCCGGTGTAGGATCTTCGGATGAGAATGCCATTCCATATGTAGTGGCATGTTGCCTTTATTTGGAGCTTCCTAGATTCCAACCTTTCCGTTGTGAGTATGCTGTTAACCAGGTAGTCTATAATAGAACTTTGCCAATTAGGAGTTATACTAACCTGTGACACCTCAGCTACCGGCTTCGCCTCTATGCTTGGCTTGTCTAAATACTCCATCGGAATCGAGCGTTTGAGTTAGTGGTCTAGGGCGGAGCCTAAACCGGCTAGTGCATCCGCGTGGGCGTTGTCTGCCCGCGGAACTTGAGTGAGAGTGTAAGTTTGAAATGCCTTAAGCTGCTTGCTTACCTTCTCTAGGTATTGTTCCATCCTCGGATGTTTTGCCATGTACTCCCCAATAGTCTGGCTGGTGATTAGCTAGGAATCGAAATGAATTACGAGCTTTTTCAAAGCCAATCTTTTGCCATTCAAAGGCCTGCTAGTAGAGCCTCATACTCTGCTTCCTTGTTGGATGTTTTGAAGCCTAGAGTGATCGTTTTCTCGAGCATTAAACAGTCTAGAGTGACAAGGACCATGCCTGCTCCCGAGCCTTTGTAGTTGGATACGCCGTCGACATGCAAATGTCAGAAGTTTTCATCGGGTGAAGCAGACATGGCTAAGGTGTACTTGACTGCTTCTAGGGCTTCGTTGGGCCGCTCTGTTGCACCGCCTAGGCTAGGCGTAACCTCCGTTATGAAGTCTGCCAAGGCTTGAACCTTTATCGTCGTGCGGGGTCGGAAAACTAAATTGTATTGGCCAAGTTCCAACGCCTACTTCATCTCTCGTTGAGAAACGTCTGGACCATGTAGGATTGATCGTAGAGGATATTAAGTCATTACGATGACTGTATGTGCTTGAAAGTATGGTCTAAGCTTCCAAATTGCAACAACTAGCGCCAAAATCAATTTTTTGATCTTCGAGTATCTAGTTTTCGCATCGAGAAGAGCTTTAGAAGTGTAGAATACCAGTAGTTGGGCCGTGAAAGAGAAAGGAGTCTCACCAGTTGCTCGTCTTTTGGTGATGCGATACGCCTATAGACATCCGGGAAGTTCATCTAGCCATTTTCCCTTCTTGTCGGTGAGGGATACTTTAAGGCAGTCGAAGATCGTCTTGTTGGATGCTTCAGCATGCCCATTGCCTTGAAGATATCTCGGTGTGAACATATGCTGCTTGATGTTATACTTTTGGAAGAATTTCGCCAAATCTCTGCCCACGAATTGCCAAGTAAATGTATAAGTCATCCGCTGCTTCCGGCTTAGATAGTAAGGGATGTGATGTGAGATACTTCTTCATGTCTTGGAAAGCTCTTTTGCACTCTTCATCCCATTTATCTTGGTGTGTCCTCTTGATGGCCTAGAAAAAAAAGCTTGCATCGATCGGTGGACCGTGAAAGAAAGCGGCTAAGGGCAGCTGCACGTTCAGTCAAGCTTTGGATCTCCTTCAAGGTAGTGGCAGATTTCATCTGTAGGATCGCTCGGATTTACTTGGGATGTGCTTCGATTCCTCATTGGATTACTAGGTACCCTAAGAATTTGCCTGAAGATACTCTGAATGTGCATTTGGTAGGGTTAAGCTTCATCTTGTACTTTCTAAGGATGTTGAAAGTTTTTGCTAGGTTGCAGATGTGGTCCGATCGCTACTTGCCTTTAACCATGATGTCGTCGACATAGACCTCCATGGTTACCCTAATTTACTTTTTGAACATCATATTTACTAACCTTTGGTAAGTGGCTCTCGCGTTCTTAAGGCCAAAGGGCATGGCCTTGTAGCAGTAAGTGCCTCGCTTGATTACGAATGCGATTTTTTCCTTGTCAAACTCATACATGGCTATTTGGTTGTAGTCGAAATATGCGTCCAAGAAACTGAGCAGCTAGTTCCTGGAAGTTGAATCTACCAACAGATCAATTCGAGGAACCGATTAAGCATCTTTTGGGCTTGCTTTGTTAAGTTCGGTGTAGTCTACGCAAACCCTCAATTTGCCCTTCTCTTTCTTCACGACTATCATGAAGTTGGCAAGTCATGCTAAGTGTGATACCTCTTCTATGAATCCGGCCTCCAGTAGCTTGTCAATTTCTACCTCAATGATCTCTACTCGCTCAGATGCGAAGTGTCTTCTTTTTTGGATCATCGGTTTGGCAGCAGGGTCGACGTTCAGCTTGTGGCAAGCTATCTCGGGATTGATGTCGAGCATGTCAGAAGGTGTCCATGCAAAGACATCTCGATTTTCCCTAAAGAAAGCCGTGAGTTCTTCCTTCTCAGTTAGGCTTAGAAGTGAGCTGATTCTAGTCGTCTTTTCTGGTTGCTGGGATCAAGAATGTTGTCTTCGGCATCCTCTTCGAGTTTCCATCCTAATTCATTTGCTTGGGCGCCATCTTCTTGGTCTGTTTGGGCCCCATCTTCTTGATCTGCTTGCTGTAATTGCTATTTGGTAGCTTTTTCATCCATTTGAACCTTAATAACCTTTACGGAAGTAAAGGTTCTCTTCTTTGATTCCTTTAACACTTTTGTTGATGCACAAAACCGGAGGTCTTGGAACAACGTAAATCCGACCATGAATCTGCAAGAAATGTAAATAACACAAGATGTATCGTGGTTCACCCCAAGGTTTGGGCTACGTCCACACTGATTATGTACAAAACCGGAGGTCTTGGAACAACGTAAATCCGACCGTGAATCTGCAAGTAATGTAAATAACATAAGATGTATCGTGGTTCACCCTAAGGTTTGGGCTACGTCCACACTGATTGTATTTCTCTGAGAGTATTTGTGAGGGAGAGAAATGGAAAGAGCTTCTGAGGGTGAGAGAGCCCTTCCATGGCCTAATAAATTGGCTTCTCCCAATTGTGAGGGTGATGGGTACTTTTATAGAATAAGGACTCCTCACTTATTACATATTTGCCTCTTCCTTTATCACATAATTACATTTAAGTCCCCCGAGTATTTGTACAAGATCTAAATACGAGGCCCTAAATATGGTATAAACAGTAGTCCCCTAAGTTTTCAGTCAAGAGAGTCTTTTGGCTGGAGACTTGAAATTCAGTCCATGTGTGGGTCGAAGTAACTAAATGTTGTCTTAAATTGATGTTCGATATAAGGCGGTGCTTAATCTGAAATGATGCTCAACTAGAAGTAGCACATGCTACGAGGCTGCGAGGCTCATGGCTTATTTTGTCTTGGTTGGCTCGGCTTGTGGCGTTGAAGGTGAGGGAGTCTCTTTCATAGAATAAGGGCTCGCTCCTCAATACATGAATGATGGGCTAGAGTTGATGCTATCTAATAATTGCATTTAAGTCCCCCAAGTATTTGTACGAGATCTAAATACGAGGCCCTAAATATGGTATAAACAACTTTCATTGTGCATCGTCGAGATGCGGCCTGGTCAGATTTGATCTCTCTGACTCATCTTCCCAGGATACAGAATCAGATCTTTTGATACTAAACGGAAGTGACGACATCCGGCTTGATCAACCAAGGTCTCTCAAGAATCCCATTGTAGGGAGATGGGTCACTTATGATTGTGAACGTCTGCTTTGAGATAACTAATAGTGTTTTCATGTCAAGTGTGATGTGGCTGATGGCAGTCGAGGTGTGCCCATTGAATCCGGTAAGTATCTTTGCTCGGTGTATGATTATGCTTTCCAAGCCCATCTTCTAAATGACTGAGAGTTGAAGTAGGTTGACTGCACTTCCATTGTCAACCATAATTCTGTTAACTATAGCATGGGCCAATTAGACAGATACTACTAGTGCGTCGTCGTGTGGAAAATTGACGCCTTTTTCATCCTGCTTGGTAAAGCTAATAATGGATTCGAGTTAGGTGTTGACTGCTTGGACTTGTGAAACTAGTAAAGCTTGCTGGATCTTCTTTTTTTTGAGTTGTTGGTGGCCCACAAGTGCTCGGATTCGGCGAATATGTCATTGATTCAAATTGTCTTGGTTGGCGGCTCTTCGTCATCGTCTACGTTCCTTCTAGGCTGCGCAGCTGGCTTGCCCAAGTATCTGTCGACCTTGTCTTCTTTCATGAGATTTTCTAGGTAGTTATTCCAAGTGTAACAGTCGTCGGTTGTGTGATCGGAACCTCGGTGGAATGCATAGTATTTAGTATGATCCAACTTGGAAGTATCTCTCTTTGATTATTTTGACAGCTTGAACCATAACTCGTTCTTGATGTCACGAAGGATTTGGTGGATCGAAATTGAGAACTTAGAGTAGTTCTTGGTTGTCAAGCCTTCTTTGGTCTTGGGTCGGTCCCTACGTTTGGCCTCTTACCTGCTTTTGCTGGACTGTTTCCCATCCTTCTTCTTTTAAACCACTACCAACTCTTTTCGAGGCTGCTCGGGCCCCTTGTCTGCCTGTCGAGCCTCATCCTAAAGTCCATGCTTCTCTACCAGAGAAAAAAAGTTTACTAGAGTTAGATCTTCTTTCATGATCATTTCTTCGAACAATAAGTGGTCTTCTGGGAGTCATTTTTGGAAGGCTGCGCTTGCTATCAAGTCGTCTCATCAGACAATGTTCACCTTCTCTGCTTGGAACCTTTTCACGTAGTCGCAGAGCGACTCCTTTAGGTTTTTCTTAACGTTAAACAAGTGATCAGACTTTTTCTTGATCGAGCGGTAAGATGAGTATTCTTTGGTGAAAACCAAAGAAAAATCATTAAAACTCCAGATGGATCATGGTGGCAAGGTGTGAAACCAATCTTGCGCCTCACCTTGTAAAGTGGTGGCAAAGATATTGCACATAAGGGCATCGTTGCTCCAATAAAGGACTATCATGCTTCGGTAGTGCTTCAAGTGTCTCTCTGGATCTCTATCTCTTTTAAAATATGTGAAGTGTGGCATGCTAAACTTGCGTGGAAGCTATGCCTGCTCGATCTCGTTCGTGAAGGGTGACCTGCTCATGTTGGTCATATCCCATCGTAATGCTTCATTGGCCCCTTCGTTGCATTGGAAATTACGCAATCGTTCATTGATGAGTATCTCTACCTCTTCCTGAATTTGCCTTTGTTGGGGGTAACGGAGCTCTCAGCTACCCCCAGTCTTGAGATGCTGGTCTAGGCTATTTTTCCACGTTATCAACTCGTCTATGTCCGGCGGCGGTGCATGTGGTCCATTCCTAGCAGGCGAGGGAATTCTTCGCAAACTGCTGGTTGAACTTACTTCTCTCCGTCCATCATGCTACCTATTTTGATATGATGTGGATAATGCTCTTTACGGGCCTAACTGTGAATGAACGTTTCGCCTGGAAGGCTGTCCATGTTGATTATCGGAGTGTGGCTCCAACTGTAAATGTATGCTCGTTTGTGGGCTTAGTCGAAAGTGCACACTCCTTCATGCGCTTAAACAGGAGTATATGCTATCTCGGGGGCCCAATCGGGAATGTACGCTGCCCGAACTCTCGATTCGTGTTTGGTCCATTGGTTGTTTGCCAAAACGCTACTGAATAGGTTTCTCATCTGCCATTGTCCAATTTCGGGGCACCTCGTCTGGGGCACGTTGGATCTCGATGCGTTGCAAGAGCTGATTTACCAAGTCGTCTGTTGTGCAAGGGCACTCGTCAACTCTATGACTTGTCGGGACAAGTGTTGTTCGCCATTCAGATTGGAAGAGCTTGGAATAAATGTGCCTCCTTGAACAGTGGAAGGGTGGTAAACTCCGGGGGTGAGATTTTAAGTTGGGAAATGTCAAATTCATGGAGAAATGTGGTGAAAATACCACCGGCTCGATGGTAGGTCTGAATAGTTGAGATTATCTTGGGCTGACTTGGGCTGCTTGGGAAACCATGGAAGCAGGCTGGGTCGCGATAGTAGGCTGGGCCACGAGAGTAGGCTGCTCAACGTGTGGTGCACGCAAGTGTGAGGCTTGGGCTCGGCTTGGCAACGCATTAAGCTCACGTTGGATTTGGGCAGCACGGGCCGGTTTGCCTTAGGCTTGGAGTGATAAGGCTTGGGCTGTGGGCTTTGGATAGCACGACAAGCTTGGATGACACGGCTTGGGCCGTGGTGGTGACGCTATGAACCTCGTCGTGGGTGGCTACCGTGGTGGCCACCACGGTAGTTGCCATGGTGGAGCCTTGTGGTGGTGGTGCCGCTCCACTTATTGTCACGTTTAGCCTCATGGATCGTCGTGGTCCCATCTCTTGAACATTGGAATTTTTGTTTGTTGAAGTTTCCAAATTTCTTGCCATTGTTGTACTTTTCTTTTACATTTTACCAAAGAATTTTTTCAAATAAAAAATTCTAAAAATAAGAACGTACGAAAAATCTACAAATGGACAAGAAAATAGAAAACCTTAGATGCGAGAGTCTTCTACGAGTATGAGACTCAACTTTCAATGAAAGCACCAATTTGTGGATGCAAATTTCTTCCTCCTTGATTTTGGACAAAATTGCACTTACAAAACAAATAACACCTTAGGTCAAGGCCAAGAGCCTCACGTGCCCACGATGAATGAGGGTGGGGGCTTTGGCTGAAGAACCTCTTATGCCAAAGTTAGAATTTTGAGGGAAAAGTGTTTGGAGAATTTAGAGAATTTAGCAAGAGAATTGGAATTGAGTTTTGGAGAGAATGAGGGGGTTTATATAGGGGAGTGGCCAACCACCTTGGGAAGAGATGGACCGGCCACTTGGATGGTTTTGTGGGTCATGATTTGTGTTTAATTGGTTAATTAATTGAATATTAATCAATTAATTTAGCTAATTAATATAATAAAAAGGTAATGATTTAGGGGTTACCTTGTGGATAAGATATGATGAGGGATGGATGAAATAGCTTATAAATAAATACTTATATGGATGCTTTTGACTTGATTGGAGGATGATTGTGACAACCCATCCCTAACTTATTTTTATTTATTTTAATCAAGGGAATTGACGAAAATGCCCTAGAGGTAAGGATTCGGACTTCCGTTGACCATCGATTAGAGAAAAGTATGACTTATTCTTTTAGCGTATTTAAGTAGTACTTGTTGGTACGAACACATATGCGAAAGCCGTTTACGAGTCCAGTTTATATCGGTATAGTTACAAACATTTGAAATTAGTTATTTTAAGTCTAGTGTTAATTTAATTGAACTCCCATCTTGTGGAAAGAGGAAGGAATCAGTTTTTAGAAAGAAAGGAAGAAAGGGGATGTTGTCTGATGGCAGCGAAGGAGAGGGGAGGAAGAAAGCACATGAGGGAGATGGACGAATTGGGAGAAGGGAGAGGAAGAAACTGCCCAATCAGAAAGAGAAGAAATGAGGGAAAAGAGGAAAAGAGAAAAGGAAGGGGAAAATGGGTCATCCCATAACCCGCATAACCCGAAGAGAACCATGGCCAAATTCGGTTATTTTCTGGAAAATCAAAGCAAACCACTACTAGAAATTACTCCTTAGTCTTTCCTCTTCCATATCCACCTAAAATTTGAAGGAATTTGGGTGTAAATTCATCAAAGGACCGACGGCGGGGCTAAGGGTTCGTGGTGGTCATCCCTCAAATTCTGAAACAAAACCCTAAAATTACCATCACCAAAATACTCTTCTGAAGCTCAGGAACAAAGCCTAAACAAGTTTGGTGGCGTCGAAGTTGCTATGGAGCCGAATTGAGGGCACCCAAAACTAGGGTTTCCAACGGGTTTTAGCAAAATTGGGACTCTTCCAGGTCAAATTGGCCTTGGTCACAGGCGACATTGGTTTGTGATGTCTCGATATGTATGCTAGGGAGTCGCAGCGCGGACCTCAGGTGAGTGGGTCTTTTCCTTTCTATCGTGTATATATATATATATATATATAATTGATAATTCCACAAACGTTTATAAATTGATTATTGCTTACGATTACTGTGAATGCTTTGAAGTAATTATTGTGAACTACGAATGGCTTGATCCATGTTTAGGGTACGTAGGCAGTCTAATCAGACATTACATGCAGCCATACAATAAATGAGACTAAATAATTGAGACAATAGCCTTGTTTAGGGAATTGAGTAATGTGAGGGACATTGGGGGAAATGTGAGATTTAACCTTATGATTTGGTGGTTAAATGTTGGTCATAAATCAAAGTGTGAAGAATCAAGAATTTGAAGTAAGGAAACGTAAGTAATGATAGTTAATTAAACTAGTGTCTAATTGGGCTTATCCTCAATAATTATTCCCGAAAATAAATAGTTCGGGAGTAGGGCGTTACAACTTATGCATTTTTATGCCATATTACACACACACACACACACACACATATATATATATATATATATATATATAATTGAAAATGCTATAACATGGTTGAGTATTAGATTGCATCATAACTCCATCATTTCAACTAATAATATAACTCACCTGAACTTACATGGGTATCCTGCGTTCACCTTTGCACTTCAAAGTGTTCACAATAATTATGTGCAGGTAATATACATATATATCAAAGCGTTCACAATAATTATGTGCAGGTAATATACATATACATATATATATATATATATATGTATGTATATTACCTGCACATAATTATTGTGAACGCTTTGAAGTGCAAACGTGAACGCAGGATACCCAGGTAAGTTCAGGTGAGTTATAGTATTAGTTGAAATGATGGAGTTATGGCATGACTACATGTATGTTTTAGGCAACTCTGACCTTGTCATACAGGTTGCAATGATAGGCAACTCCGACACTGTCGTACAGGTTGCCCATGAGTCGTATATGTTACAATATATGCATTAGAGCTCATTATCCTGCACCCCAATGTTAGTGCTCCGCCCGTGGCCAGGGCCTAGCTTTCACGTGATCGTTCACCTCCTGCACCTCACGCTCACCTTGGATCCAAGGTAGGTGCCAGCCTGTCTTACAGACCATTTTAGGTGGTTCCGACACGCAGGTGACTTGCGATACTTCGTACAGCCTTCACGTGATCGTAGCGCTTGAGCATATTTATTTACACCTAGCCTGTCGTACAGACCACTTTAGGTGGTTCTGATTCGTGTGCATGAATTGGTAGATGAGCTATATAAGTGACTCTGACTTATGTGCTAGCATTGATTGATGAGATATAGATAAGTCATGACCTTGATTGATGAGATATAGATAAGTCGTACATGTCACTATAGGTGATTCCGACTTATGTGCTAGCATTGATTGATAAGATATAGATAAGTCGTACATGTCACTGTAGGTGACTCTGACTTATGTGCTAGCATTGATTGATGAGATATAGATAAGTCGTACAGGTCACTGTAGATGACTTCGACTTATGTGCTAGCATTGATTGATGAGATATGGATAAGTCGTATAGGTCACTATAGGTGACTCCGACTTATGAGCTAGCATTGATTGATGAGATATAGATAAGTCGTACACGTCACTGTAAGTGACTCCGACTTATGTGCTAGCATTGTTTGATGAGATATGAGTGCAGTCGTACAGGTCACTATAGGTGATTCCGACTTGTGTGCTAGTATGGGTTATTAAGCACATGATTATTTATATTGCTAATAGGATGCTGGGTAGTGGTATACTTCTGGAATTACCGTTAGTATACATTTGATTCCATACTTCTACGTAGTATAATTTTCTGGAGACTATACAGGTTTTACGGCGAAGGGTTACTATCCTTAATAATTGAAATGATTTTGAAAAATCTTTGTTTACCCACTCACACTTTCTATTTTGCACCCCTCCAGGTTCTAGTAGCAAAGTTCCGTATCGACGAGGACTTGTGGCACTCCCAGTTCAGGTGGCTCCTTATGATAGTATAATTATTATCTTACCTCACTGTACTACTTATGTTTTGTATCACGTGTGAAATGGGTTCATTCCCTCTCACCAGTGCACTCTGGTATTTAGGCACTTTTAGGTTCAAATTTATTCATATTTTTCCACATCATCACACTTTATGGCTTCGTCACCTTCCAGGTGTCGGCCAGCACAGCTCAATTAGGAGTCCTTGTGGACATTCCGGGTCGGGGTGTGTCAATGATTGTCCACTGCTAGCACGTAGGAATCTCGGTGTGCCTCGAGGGTAATTTTGTCCTTTTAACCCAAAAATCCACGTGTCGTCTCTTGATTATTTTTTTGCTCTACAATAAACACTAATGTTTAAATAGTTAGACTGAAATTGTTCAGGCTAGAATTATTCCTTGCATAACTCCTCTTGTCTTGCATGTCGGGCAATGTTTGTTGTTTGGTTTTCTGCAATTTAAGTTTGTTATTAGTTTGAATGGTGCCTTTGTGGGGCATTTGTTAGGCCTTAAGGCTCACAATCAAAGTTAATATAAGTCTGAGCGTGCCACTGTTCTTCTTATTTAACAGATTGTTTTATTGGTTGTTTAGGTTACTGTTTACTTACACCAGAAGTCACTTTGACTCTTTAACTTATCAGGATTGTTCATAGATGTGTTAAGTCTGTATTCAGTTCTTTTCTTGCCTTTTAGATCAATGAATTTTTATTTATAATACCATATGTTCGTTTATGAAGGGAATCAAGATCATTCAAGTTATTTCCTTAGTTATCAATTTAGGCCGACAACAAGAAAACAAGAATTATTAGTCAACAGGGTTAATCATAGATAAAACTAATAGCAAAAGTAGTTAAAAATGGCATAGGATCTAATGAAAGATGAATAAACAACAGATCTACTTTATGTAAATACAAATAAAGGAGATGTGGGCAAGATTACAACCTTGGTTGGCAAGGTTTGTTTTCTTGCAGACACTTCTAAAAAACTTACAAAATATAGCTTTCTATGGTGGACCTGCAACTAAAAAGGGGTGAACAAACTAAGGTTATCTAGCTTTTTGCTGTTAAGTACAGAGTTAAGTATGGCTTTTTTGATTGGTAGAGCAAAAGATTTATGCTCGTATCCTTTGCTGCTTTTATAGACTTCTTAGCCTGAGTGTCTAAGTCTTCCCTTTTGGTGATGGCATCCAGAGCACGGTGAGTCATCGTCTACTTTAGTAATTACCTACCCATGTTATGGAAAAATACTTTTTGCTGAGGATGAGTTGCCTTCTGTCACTTGTCACTTCTCACATAGGCTTGTTGCCTATTAATTGCCAGAAAAGGGTTTTTAAATTCATCATGGGCTGCCACATTTCCCAGCCCAACCCTTTTCTGTTTTTCACATGCCTGGGCCTTCAATTGCATTGGGTCCATTGTTAAATATCCACTCAAACAAAAATTACTAAATTTAATTGTTCAATGCACTAAATTGTATGAGTGTATGACACATATCGGTGTTTAAACAATTAAATTGACACTATCAAAACTTGGCCATGAAAATCCAGTCATTCAATGCTTCCATATATGTGAGCACGAGATGCATCGGTATGTAATATTATTATTTATATCATCTCTCTATTAGAGGTAGAGTCCATTAACACATATGAGTCATATTTTTATTAAAGAGATGATACAAATGATAAAACTAGTGTATGGTAAGAGTAGAGTTTTTGAAATAAAACTATCGAAATCTACTCATGGTCATGGATGTATGATTTTCCGTGTCCAAAGAGAGACGTATTTTGAAACTTTCTTTTGTTGGCCACGCCTCTCCTAGAATATTCCTTTCTGTGATTAAAAAGTTAGTGGGGATCAGCACTGATATACAACTAACTTAAGTATATATTATCATTCAAAAGATCAATTAGCATTTATATTACGAAGTCGATCTAATGATTTAACAATTAAATCCACTGTACAGAAAGAATTATTACAATCGTTTGAATTCTATTAACTAGTATTTAGACGGTTTAATTGAAGCTACTCAAATTCAGTAGTTTCAATTAAATCGTGGATGGTGAATTCGATACTAAATTAAACTGTCTATTGTGTGGTTTAGTTGAACTTCTCATCTCTTTAATGTAAAAATATCGATATACTAAAAAAACAAAACAAAAAAACAAGAGTAAACTGCCAATTTGCCCCCTGAACTATCATCCAACTTTCAATTTGCCCTCTGAACTTTTTAATTAGAAAATTAAGGACTTAAACTAATTTTTTTGGCCGATTTCCCCCCTACCGTTAGTTTTTCATAAATTTCATCCAAATTAACGTTAACTCTTATCATGTGCAAACCACGTAACTCTCATTTGTGGACAAGAGCGTCATTTTACTAGACATTCAGACAGAAAAGCTATAAAATCACACATATTTGCATAGGTTTATATTTTAGAAATCTAAGGTTTTCAATTATTTTAAAGAATGAAGTGACCGAACTACCCACACATGTTGTGCATATGCTTCTATTTAACAGAAATTTGGATGGAATGAATGAAAAACTAACAGCAGGGGGCAAATTGGCCAAAACAATTAGTTTAAGTCCTTAATTTTCCAATTAAAAAGTTCAGGGGGCAAATCGAAAGTTGGGTGATAGTTCAGGGGGCAAATCGACAGTTTACTCAAAAAACAAAAGTGTTAGGATATTTATTTGGGTCATAGGTTCACTTCCAAGGAAAAGCCCGAAAGGCCTGCAAGCCCAAAATAATAACATAAGGACCGGAACCGGGTGTGTGCAAAAGTAAAGTTTTACGCTGTGGGCAAGTGCAGCAGAGCTCAAGTGTCATAAACCAATCAAGATCATTCAGCTATTCTGTGTTCGACGACCGTGATTTACTCTCACGGATCCCTCAAGACGACGCCGTGGCTCTCACGGTCTGAACCCGAAGAAAACGGAAAAGAAAAGAAGAATAGAACGCGGTAGATGCAGAGACTTTGAGCAAGCGGTCTCATTCAGCTCGCTCTCCATTTTTCAGAGATTCAACGACGTCATCTGACTATCTGCCTCCTCCTCAGGTACGAAGGAAATGACTTTCCATTCCCAATGGATTCTTCGTTGTTTTTTCTTACTGGGTTTTTTATTTCTGGCTTTCTTACTGAGTTTCTGGTAATGGGTATTTTGCATGTGTGAGCTTCAAGGGACACAAGGGTTCTTCTTTGTTGTTGGGTTGCTGGGTTTCAATCGGTGTTCTGGTTTGTATATTTAATATTTTGGATATTGGGTTTTGCTTTTTAGCTGGGTTACTGGGTATGTTGGTGGGTTTTTTCTTTTGAAACTCAAATCCCCTTTTTTGTATAAACGAAGATAATAAACCCAGTCGAGAGAAAAGATGTTGCTTGCTTCTGCTGTTTCCGTTTAATTCCAATAGCCCGAATTGAGAGAATAATTTTATTTTTCGCGGTAGCAATCGAAATCGAAATACAAGGTTTGATGATCTGACTGGTAGGTGGTGTTTCTCTTGTTCATTATAGACATTAGTTTAGTCGAATGATATTTAAGCTTCGAATGTTGTTTGTAAATTCAGTTGGTGAATGCTAAACATAATCAGTTTAAGTGGTTTGATGTGTGTGATTTATGACAGTTTAATTGTTAAGTCATTCTCACTATTTATCTGCTACATGGTAATTAGTCTGCTTGTTTTATGGAAGGATACATCGTCAGAAAGGGCAGGCCGGCAAGTGACCTCTTCGCATCGAGTTGGGAATCAACAATGGTGAGCTTAAGAAGACACACACACTATAGACTATGTGCTGGTAAATACTTGTTGAAATGTGATTATCCTAGATATGAGTCTATGACTAATTGGTTTTGATGTTCTTTTGGAGAAGAAACAATCTGATCCACTAGGTTTTTGTTTATTCTTAAGGATTTTTTTTCCACACAGATTGTTGGTCTTTTTGCAGGGAGAACTCCACTTCCTAAGTTCTCTGACATCAGAACTGCTTCTCAATATCCCAACCACGAAAAACCAAAAAGTTCGCATCCTACGTGTTCAAATAATGTAATTAAGCGGCCAGAGGGGGTAAGAATGGATTACCAATCAGTCCATATTATTATATCACTTGCATCAGATGTAACACTGTTTTCTTTGAAGGTTTTATCATGTTTAACAACAGTTTAAGATACAATGCAATTTATTAGGAAAGTTTTGATGCGATTTATATTCTGTTGCATAAATTTCTCGTAAAACTCAAGTACATAAGATTCAATGCTTGATCAGTATGTCTTGATTTCTAAATTGATGTCTAATAACTAATAAGATGTGTGTATGTTCCAACTGTAATACTACCAGAATAAGACTGCTATAGGGGCTTCGGCTACGAGTTTCACTGATGCAGTGCTGGCTTTGCCTGCTTTTGTAACTGTGGGAAATGAGGCAGGACACTCTCGTATACACAAGCTGCATTTTCAGAAAAATGGGGATTCTCTTTGGGCTGACGGATCTCAAGGCAGCCAAGTTAGTTCCTTGGAGAACCAAGTAAATGGTCCAGGGTTTGATGTATCTCTAAGCCAAGTTAAATCCATGGAGAGCCAAGTAAAAGACCCAGGGGATAAAGTTCTAAGCAGCCAAGTTGAATCCTTGCAGAGCCTAGTAAAATACCCGGAAGCTGACGTATCTCTAAGCAGCCAAAATGAATCCTTGCAGAGCCAAGTAAAAGACCCTGAAGCTGACGTATCTCCAAGCAGCCAGGTTAAATCCTCGGAGAACCAAGTAAACGACCCAGGGGGGTGATGTATCTCTAAGCAGCCAAGTTAATTCCTCGCTGGGCCAAGTAAAGTTCCCAGAGTCTTGCACCTTTCAGCTTGAGAACAAGATAGGCAGCTTGCAAGCCACGATGGATAAGCTAAAACAGGAGAAGCTGTGGGAGAAGGTAGAGCTCATGCGGGAAGTAGACTTGCTGATGGTGAACCTAACCAAATGCAGTTGAGGGAGCTTTTGCAGAAGGTTGAGAAGTTGCGGAGGATCTCAGCATGGCCGCTCGTGGTGCGGTTGTGGAGGATTCTGCAGCTCCAATGGCAGAAGAGTACGGAAAGAGTTAGGACTAAATTCTTTTTCAAAGTCTTGCTCCTTTGAAACGCAAATGACATGAGATTAATACTACATATCAGTTAGATCATGCACGCAAGCACAGATATCAATATACTAAAAAGGGATAGGAATTAGGAAATGATGAACACACTTTTTCTTTTTTACACGTTTTTGTTTAATCATGTATGTTTTTAGTTATTTGATTTATTTAATCTAATGATTAAAAGTAAAGAAGAATGTGTGAGACCAACAAATGGTGTTCGAAAAATATTATCTTTTCTTTTCTTTTCTCATTGAACACAAAAAGAGTTGTGCTATTTACACATCTAGTTTTACCTCTTACGCATCGTTCTCAATTTCTGGCTGTCAAATTGAATGGATTGAAAAAAATCAATAGAAAAAAAATTAACAAGGGTAAAAAGAGGTATGTGAATAGCATTATCTTTTGAAAAACTCATAAACAAATTGAGGACGAAAAATAGCTGGAGGGCCAAAGTGAAACCACCACTAAAATCCACGGACCAAATTTGTAATAAATTAAACTTCATTATTTATATTGGGTGTAGTCTGTAGTGAGCATTTTTTCATGGAATAATACTTGGCTACTCAAATGATAAGTAGGAGTTTCTATTCAAAATTGTTCGTTGTCAATTCATAGGACTTCGTATTTATGATCAGAACCGTTCATGTTATAAACTTTATAAAGATTGCTTCTGCAAAAAATTAATTAAAATTAAGGCCGTTTAGTCATCGAACTGTATAAAAATAGATAAACGAATTGAAGTTTCTATTCAAAATTGTTCGTTGTCGATTCATAGGACTTCGTATTTATGATCAGAACCGTTCATGTTATAAACTTTATAAAGATTGCTTCTGCAAAAAATTAATTAAAATTAAGGCCGTTTAGTCATCGAACTGTATAAAAATAGATAAACGAAATTGGTAAAAGCATTACAAACCGTGTACTTGCTACAATAAAATAACTAAACAACTTTAATTTTAATATTTTTTGCAGAGATGAATTTTACAAAAAGATTCGTAATAGTTCCTAAACGATTTTAATCATATTCACAAATTGATTCGAACCCAAATAGTTCCTACTGATTTATATAGAGCATTAACGCAGAAGGATCCATTCGTCTTCCCGAGGAAGACCCTCTCGACTACTACTGAGCATCAACTCAGAAGGAATAACCATCCGTCTTCCCGAGCAAGACCCTCTCCTCACATTCCCCCTTCCTTAAATCCCCATCTCCTCCCGCTTTCAGGGATTCCTCCGACTCGCTCTGACAGTCTCACTCTACCTCCTGAGCTGCAAAAGGTACTAACTTTTTCTTCCCGATCGCTTGTTTCTTCCTTTTTTTTTTTCTTAATGGGTGGTCCAAGAATCTCATTACTGGTTTGTTTACTGAGTTTTCTGATCATTTGACTTTCTGGGTTATGGCTTTTCAGGAATTCCACCAACTCACTCTGCCCTCTTGAGCTGCAAAGGTACTGACTTTCTCTTTCCATTTGCTTTTTCTTTTCATCTTTTTCTTTGATGGGTCTTTCAATCCTGGATTGTGTACTGGGTTTCTGGCCATGGGCATTTTGCATTGATGAGATTCAAGTAAAAAAGAGTAATTATTTGATGGCTTTGTGGGTTGTTCTTTATTTTTATGTTATGGCTTTGTCTTTGGAGTTCAAGTTTACATTTTGGCTTATGGGTTTTGCTGCTTTTTGTATTTTACTAACAGCTCTAACTTTCCAGGTTCAGAAATTATGAATTTTTTTAATTTAGATGCTTTTTGAAGCCGTGTGACGAAAACATTTACCAGTTACATACAGCTTTACCAATTGAAATCGAGTTTCACTCTCTGATCATGCGACTATTGGGTGATCTTTCATCTTGCTCATTGTAAATATTAGGTTTCATCCGCCGTGCCTTTAACCGTCAGACTGTTGCTAATGAATTTATTGGTTGCCAGTTCCTTCAAGGCTCCTTCTCTTTTGTTACTTGAATTATGTTTTGCTCTTTTGGTGGGGTACCTTGTTCATACATATATATCAGGCTTTAGTACATCAGTATCCAAAAACATGTTATAGTAGTTTCAATTGCTTTATCAATTCCACTTGAAATTCAAATGTACATTACATCACTTTGATTTTTCTTTATCGAAGAAGTAGCTTGATACATGAGAACGGCCACCAAGAGATCAATGACATAAAATCAACCATGGTGAGCTTAAGAAAGCGCAAACGCATGAGACTGTTCTCCGGTAAGAATTAGCTGAAATGTGATTTTGTTTGATAGCCTATATTGTTCTGCTGATGATTGTGTTTAGCGTGTTTATTCTTATGAGTTTTGACCTGTGTAATATGATCACATGTCAATGCTTCCTGATCAGTTTTGGTGACTGAGAATTGTTCCAATAGGTTATCTTTCTGTATTTATTATTTGGTCTAGGTGAATATTGTTCACCAAATTGCTGGTTGGTGCTTGCAGGGGAAAGTAATGCTTTAGTTCCACTTCCCAGTTTTTGGGACAAAGAAATTTCTCCTCAAGATCCAAACCGCATGCCTTCAAATGATGTCATTCAGCCAGAGAGGGTAAGAATTGGTTAATATTTGATATGAAGGTTTTATTTACATGTTAAAAGACACTTGCCAGAAGTAGAGTGATATGTGTTATTTTGCTATAATTCTAGAAATAGTGTGGGTTATTTTGGTTCAGTTTCGGAAATAGTGTGTGTTATCTTACTGTAGTTCCAAAAATAGTGTGAGTTATTTTACTGTAGTTCCAGAAATAGTGTCAAAATTTTAAACTGTCATTGTTGCAGATGAAAGAAACCAAGAAACCGAGGATAAAGACTTTTGCTAAGAAAAGCCCAACAAAAAAGAAGAAGGATTATCTGCAATATAGATGCAACATGATGGGCTTTGCAGATGCCATGCAATTGTACAAGCCTACAATTCAACAACGTCAAGACATCTGCGACGAGTTAGCCAAGACACCGTTTTGGAGTCTACTAAAAGTGTACATGGATGACATATTGATCGCCACGGATAGAAAGAAGAAGTCCGGTATGGACTTAATAAAGATCATGCAATGCTACAACTCAAAGGAGCAAAAATTCAAGTTTGGAGATAATGAAGCAAAGGGAATAACAAACGATGATGTTGTTCAGATATTTGGTCTGAACAACAGAGGAGTGGAGCTTCCAAACACAGACAAGTCCACGAAACATGGAAAAGAGGACCCCTTCGTTGACAAATATTTTAAGCATGCAAACGTTGTCAAAAGGAAGCAACTAATAGAAGCCTATGAAAAATCACTCCTGGACCAATCTCCTCAAGGTGCAAAAGATACTACTTCCATAATCTGTGCTCATCTCATCCAATCACTTCTTTTTGCTAATTCTGGAACGTATATTACCTGGAGTTTCTTAAAGATATGTGGGGAGTTGGATGAGATCAGTAAATATAACTGGGCGAAAGGAGTGAAAGATTACCTCCTCAAGATGATAAACAAAGCACAGAAGAAGAAAAAAGATAGAGGAGAAGAACCAACAATTAGCGGCTGCACCGTCTTTGTTTTGGTAAGAAATAAGAATAATAGTACGAAGAGCATGAATTGTTTTTTTATAAATTTCACAAAACTAACTTCAGTTTCCTGGTTCGTACAGTATTGGATATGTCTTCATACAAATGTGGTTAAGACGGTCAAAGGACGAGAAAACATGATTCCGGCAATTGCAAGATGGGATACAAGTATGATACACAAAGCAATCAAAGATGTCCCAGTTGAACAAATCAAAATGACCAATAATCAAGTTATTTCACTCTACATTTCAGTAAATAATGACTATTTGCAGTTTACAATTTCACAAATATTTCATGTTTACGCTTCTAGAAATAGTGCATTTCTATAGCTGTTTTCAATTTGCAATTCTATAAAAATAATGGTCTCTTTATTTAGAAACATAATTAACAACAAAATATTGTCAGTAAACACTTAAACAAAATAATAACGGTTTACAATTTCAGAAATAATGTCTTACTGCAAATTCGTAAATAATTCCAATTTGCAGTTCTAGAAGTAGTTTATGTTTATCAATCTTTGACTTTGTTTATCAACCAAAAATAATTACATTACTATGTAAGTTAACAAGTATATAATGTGATTGTGTGCAGATTGATGGTGTCATTCCTTGTGCTCAACCACAAGAAGAATCTTCGAAGAAAAAACAAGAAAAAACAAGAACAAAGAAAAGAAAGCAAAGTGATGTCATTCCTTATGCTCAACCTGAAGATGATAAATTGGATGATCATTCCCACCAAAAAGAGGAAGCAAACAAAGATGAGATGGCAGAGGTTGATAAAAATTTGAAGAAGAAAAAGAACAAACAGAAAAGGAAGCAAAATGATGAAGAACATGAAAGCATCAATATAAATGAAGCTCAAGCACAGTTCGATCAACTGTGCAAAGAGGAAATGAGCAAACTCGATGCCATTCATCAGAGATACATCGTTGGCATGGATAGAACTTTAAGTGTAGATCTTTTCAATGAGTTCAAGAGTGCTAGGAGCATTGATCAGAAAAGGTACCTAACCTTCAAGACGATGATGGCATACGCACTTGACTCTTCCAACAAAGAGTGCGTAGCACTCAGGGAATCAAATAAAATGCTAAACCATGAAATGAAAAAGATTCTACGACAAGAGGAGCTTGACAAGAAGAAAGTGAATGCACTAAATGCTGATTTATTATCATTGCAGACAAAGAACAGTGCAGCTTCTCTAAAAAATCAATGAACAGCTAAATGAGATTGGAGCTTTAAAGAAGAAGTTGGAAGAAAAGGAAGCAAAAATGCCAGGTTTGAATGCTTCTGTACACGAACTTCAGGAAGAGTGCAATCAAACCGCTAGTAATTCCAAAGTTCAATCTCCATTGGGTGATGAAATTATCAAAAAGGCCAACTTTCCAATTCCTCATAGCTTATCAGACGAAATCGCGGTGCTTGAGGCGTCTGAGGGAGCCGAATCAAGCGCCGACTCTAAGGAAATACCTAAAGCGATTTCTCCGGTCAACTCTAAAGCTGCTTCCGAGGATATGTCTGCCGAGGGCAAGGTTAAGGTTGTTGATATTACAAACGCCTCCGAAACTTAGACATGGTTTTTACTTTTCAGTGTTTTTAGACGATGTCTGCCAAAAGACGCTAGGAATTAGTCGGACGGCGGATTGAGGCCTAGCTCCTAAGCGAACTAGGAGGATTTAAGTAGATCTTTTATATTTCGTGTAAATAAGTGTCTATTTATACTTAAAATATATATAATTTCATTATAAACTACAACATAGAATGACATGTATATTATGAAGTATTGGAATATAAGGAAAAACATGGGAAACAAGTATATAATGTGTATTCATTTAAGTATTCAATAAGTTTCTTACAATTTATTAAAAAAATAAAATACAAAATGAAAGTTATCTATTTACTATCTAAGTGAGTTGCAACCTAGGTGGATGCCTAAGCAGGTCTGAGCGGGTGCCTAGGTGGTCTAGGAGGGCGTCTCAGCAGGTCTAGGCGTCATTTTCTTAATTTTCAAACGCCAAGATATTAATCGGGGCGGTGGCCAACCGTCTAGCGTCTAGGCCGAACCAAGCGGGGATTTTTAGAACAGTGTCCAAAATTGAACAACTTGCTATATGCCTCAGTCATGAAACTTTGGCTGTTTTGAACTTATGCTATATGCTATTGGCTTTGTAAAGAGAAACGAAAAGCAATTCCCATGAATTCAGAAAGAAGTTTCAGATGCAGGTAACTGAACGTGACTATACTTGACTTACCTTTTACACTCAATTTATTGTTAATTAAACTATTAATATCTCTTTAAACTTAAATTTACTATCTTAACTACCCTGACAAACCCTGTTCAATACGTTAATTTATTTGTACACCCATTTAAAATAAAAAACCCAAACAGAGCATTTTATTTGTAATTAATGATAAGGTAAATTACATAGTAGCCTCTCATGTTTGAGATCTATTAGACTATTACAATATCATACAACATCTTTAAAACATTTCACTTTCATACCTCACGTACTATTTTATTTCAAAATAATACATCCGTTACATTTTTCATCCATTGATCCATTAAGTGATGACGTGGCTGCCACATTGGCAAAAAAATAATTTTTTATTTTTTTATTTAAAAAAAAAAACCTAAATCTTCAACAAAAAAACTTAGAAAACCCAGATCCCATCACCCCACCCCACTTCTGCCCCCACCCCCGGCCGCCGAAACCCCATCCATTTCATCATCTTCCCCATCGGTCGTCCCTCCCTACAACCCAAATCCAAAACCACTCCCACCCATCCTCCTCCGCACCCATCTTCCACCTCCTCCGCTCACCCATCTTCCCATCTCCCCCCCCCCCCACCCACCCGAGCCCAACCTGCAACCCAAAAAAAAAAAAAACTCATCTTCATCTTCCCAGACCCCCCTTCCCTGCAACCCACCCCTTTCTTCCCCCTCCCATCTTCCCCAAACACACTATGCACCCATCCTCCACCTCCTCCTCCGCACCCACTACCTGCAACCTAGAAAAGAAAAAAAAAAACCATCTCCCTTTCCCTACAACCCAGATCCCGTCTTCCCCAATGGGTGTGGATTTAAGGAGTGGGGTGTATAGAGAAGGGAAGATGGGTGGGTGCGGAGGGTAGGTGCAAGGGTAGGTGCGGAGGAGGACGTGGAGGATGGGTGCGGTGGGTTTGGGGAAGACGGGAGGGGGAAGAAAGGGGTGGATTGCAAGGAAGGGGGGTCGGGGAAGATGAAGATGGGTTTTTTTTTTTTCTTCTTCTTCTGGGTTGCAGGTTGGGTGGGGGAGGGGAGGAGGGAAGATGAAGTGGGGGTTGTGGGGAGGTGTGTTTCAGCTTTTGTTTTTGGTTTTTTTTTATATATTTATTTAGAAGATTCAGGTTTTTTTTTTAATTAAAAATTATTTTTTTTGCCACGTAGCACAAATGTGGCAGCCACGTCAACGCTTAACGAATCAATTGATGGAAAATGTAACGGAGGTGTTATTTTGAAATAAAATAGTACGTGAGGATGAAAGTGAAATGTTTTAAAGATGTTGTATGGGGTTGTAATAAACTTCAAACCTAAGGGGCTTCTATGTAATTTACCCTTAATGATACTACTTCATATTAATGGAATGCATAATATTTGTTGCAGGTAATCATGTATATGATTGCATATCGCCTCATAGAAATATGTAAATCAGATTAATTATTGTGATGAGTTGTTAATTATCCTTAATTTAAAAAGGAAAAATTAGTATCATGTCCCTAGTTCTTACTGTTCATTGACTAAGACCTTATTAGTTCTTAAATTTTGATTTAAGTCCCTATCATTAATGTGATAATGAATTTAAATGTTTATTATATAATTTTTAATATAAAAATTAGTAATTAATTTAGGGTTTAATACTCACACCTCTATTAAACTTCTAATTAATTTTCAATTCAAACATTTCCAAAATAAAAAAAAATTAAATTAAATTAAGTTTGTACCTATTAGTTTTTTTATATATAAAAAGATTCTCAATTTTTTAATCTTAAATGTACCCATTCATATAAATTTTCAATTTTTTTAATCTTAAATGTACCCATTCTCAAATATATCAATTTGTTATATGTAAAATGTACCATTTTTTAATATAAAATCCATTCAAATTTTTTAATCCATGTTTAAACTTATATGGGTACATTCTTTTTCGTTAATTTGAGAATGTATTCATGTTTTGGTACAATAACTTTTTTTGTTAATTTTGGTTAATGTACCCATACATATATGTATATACACACACACACAATATAATAGAGAGTATAATTTATATTTTATTATTTTTAATCCCATAAATTATGGGTTTTATTTAAAATCTCATTAATATAAACAATTACAAATTTCAATTTTTAATTTTTAATTTAAAAATATAGTAACTTACATTATTACATTAATGTTAAGGATCTCAACAAAAAACTAAAAACTAACAAGGTTTCAATCAAAGAATATTGATAGTTAGGGACCGCATCCAAAGTGTCCCATTTAAAAAACCTATTGAAACACATAGCAGATGCCGAATAGTATGCAGATGTTAGCTGGAGAGCTGGAGATGATAAACATATAGAAGTGAAGGAAAGAACACTACACAACATAAAAATAATCGAGAAGTGAATAGGGAAGAGTAGAAATCACCGAATAACACACAAGAAGCTTTGATCTGCGGTGAGAAAACTTATTGTTCATTTGTAATGGATGCTGTTATTTTTGGTGTAAGAGAAAGAATCATAAACATAAGTATAAAAACCATATTGCTCATCAATTTTTTAATAAGATGATTTGTAATTTTGTACTGGTGCTATCATTTTTTTTAGGGTTTGATTATTTGGGGTAGGTTTATTGATAAATCTTATTTTTATTGTTAATTTTGTCTTCTACTAAATGGTGATTTTGCAATAGCGTAATAAAGACATTTCATATCTAGAGTTTAAATTAGATGTAGAAAAATGTTATATGAGTTCAAACAAAATTTTCCTGGTCATTTTTAATCATCAAGAATTTATGTGGTCAAATAAATTAACAGATTTTGTTTTATTTTCTACTTTTATGGCCATGGAGGGCAAAGCCCAATGTTTATGCCTAAGAAAGTAAACTAGCAATGTCAACTCATTCAATTGAGGGAGAAATCAAAGTTATTAAGGGCATCTCCAGTGAAAACACTTAAATTTGAGAGGTAAAAGCAACATTTACACCTCACTTTATATTTTCGAAAGATGTATATTTCAATTATACTCTAATGAGAAAGATGCAAATTTAAGATTTCATTTATTTTTCTCTTTAACTGGCAAGATCTCCAAAGTATGTAAATTTGCATTTTTATTTACTTTTTGGACAACAAAAAATAGATTGGAGATGCTGTAAATAAAGAATATACTTCCAATCCTAAAAACATAAACGGAATCCCAAACCGATCTCTTTCGTGATGAGATTTCGAAAACCAAAACCAAATAGAAAAATTCAATAATTCCAAAGAAAGAACTCAGTTTTTCGGTACAGTTTGGGACTATGCCTTCAGTTCCTCACTCTATCTCTCGATCGAATTCAGCTAACAATTACCACCCACCCAATTTATTTTTTTTTTTGGACAAGAATGAAGCTTCATTAATGAAAGAGAAATACAATTTGTATTAAGAAAGGCCTAAACCTAAACAAAACACAAAGTCCTACACAACAAAGCAAACATAAAAAAGAAACCAAGCCCAAAAAAAAAAGAGCTACAACCTCAGCCACAAAGGGAGACCCACACAAATTTAGGCCCGTAGACTACAAAAGAAGCAGTGAACAATAAAACCCTAATCTCCAAGCGCCAAAACTCAGCCACAACCGCTACTACCTCCGCGAAGGAAGATATCACACCAAACTAAAAAATGCACCCTAACCAAAAACTAGATCTGACAGTATTAAGCACAGTCAATCCACCAAGAGCTTAAGCCTCCATAGCCACACTTGCAAGAAAAGTCACCAAAAGTAATAGGAGGAGGGGGAGGGCGAAGGGGGTGTGTAAAACACCCTTGTTCCGACTTGAATCATTTCACACTTCTCCCAATTTTTCCGGTAAGCTGGATTGACAGTAAGTTATGAAGGTTGGGCCTTGAGTCAAGATAAAACCCAACACTCTGAGATCTAATTCCTGGTTAAGAGTTGGAAAGGATGAAGGGCAGGAAGAGGGAGGTAGGAGAAAAGGGTGTGATGGGGAGGGAGGAGATAGATGGTGGTGAGCAGCAGTTGGTTGAAGAGCGGGTACAAAACTGAGATAAGAGCTCAGATAGATGAGACAAAGCTCATAAAAAAACATGGAAACAGAGAAGAAAAGGAAGAGAAGAAGGAAAAGCAGAATAAAGGAAGAGAGAAATGAGGACTGCCACTGACCCAAAAACCAAAGGCTAGGGCCGGCGGCTTAGAAGGGGATTCTTTTGGAGCTTTTTCAAAGAATGGGTTTTTCCCGCGACCAAACTTCCCGTTTTACCACCCATCCATTGCTTGCTAAATTTTGAAACCAATCCATTACTTCTTGCTGAATTCGAAACCGACCTATTTAGCTTAACAACATTTCAATTTTCAAACCATTCAATTGCAAGCACCAATTCACACAATAAACAAGCAAAAAACCTAAAATTTGCATCCCAAGAAGGTCTCTCTCTTTTGTAATTCCAATCCATTACTTCTTGCTGAATTCGAAACCGACCTATTTAGTTTCACAACATTTCAATTTTCAAACCATTCAATTGCAAGCACCAATTCACACAATAAATAAGCAAAAAACCTGAAATTTGCATCCCAACAATTACGACAGAGAAAGACCTTGGGATGCAAATTTCAGGTATTTTGCTTATTTATTGTGTGAATTGGTGCTTGCAATTGAATGGTTTGAAAATTATACAGGGGCAGAACCGTCACGATAATTTTTTTACACAACTTTGACACAGGTTTTTGTGAGACCCACTCCATAATGTATTTCAATTCGAATTGCCTATATTTTAAGTCTTCCCTCATCCTTACTAAAAATTAGACAAAAAAAAAACCATTAAAACATGCATATGTAGGAAAGAAAATAAACGAATACAATTCGACACAAAAACCCCAAACCCTTAATTTACCGGTTATACAGTTTTAGATTTGGCTTATTGTGGGTAGACATGATCTTTGAGGAAAACCCAAAAAGATCCAAATACATTACTAAGTAAATCCCACAAAGATTTGTGTCAAAAATAAAAAAAAAAATGGAAATTAAGTTCTCATCCTTCCTTTTGCTACTTCATTGATTAAAACCTTATTACTTTTCAATTTTTGATCAAGATCCTTGATATTAATAACATCATTAATTATTTCAATAATAAAATATTTTTTATTTCTAAACATATTCATTTAATATTTAAAATGTTACAATTAGTATATTTATATTTATGGCTAAATTTTTTATCATATATTTTTATTTTTAGTTTGTACCCATTTTTAATTTCCAACCCTTTTTTAATTTGTACCAATTTTCTTTTTAGTTTTAATTTGTACCCATATATTAATTTCTTTTTTTGCCCATATTTTATAAAGTTTTATTTGTATTTGTACCCATTTTATTTATTTATATGTACCCATTTTTAATTTTGCTAAATGTACCCATGCTAATTATATGTACCATTCATGTACTTTTGTTTTTAATTTTTAATCTTAAAATGTACTCATTCTTAAATATACCAATTTGTTATATGTAAAATGTACCATTTTTTTTATATAAAATTATTCAATTTTTTTCCTAATCCATTTTTAATCTTATATGGGTACATTCTTTTTTCTTTGATTTGAAAATGTATCCACGTTAAATTTAATCAAAGAAATTTACTAATTTTATTAAGCCTAATATCTTTTTTTTTTTCTTTTTTTTTCTTTTTGTGATTTTGAAGAATGTACCCATGTTTTGATTCAATGATGTTTTGCTTAATTTTGATTAATGTACCATGTTTATATATATATATATATACACACACACAGACAATAGTATATTTATATTTTAATATTTTTAATCCCACAAATTATGGTTTTTTATTTAAAATCTCATTAATATAAACAACTATAAATTTCAATTTTTAATTTAAAAAATATAGTAACGTACATAGAAATAAATTATCACATTAATTTCAAAAACTTGGATCAAAAATTGAAAAACCAACAAGATTTCAGTCAAAAAATATTCATAGCTAAAGACCGCATCCAAAGTCTCCCTTAAAAAAAATTGTGTCATGAATTCATTGCACTATACCCAAATGGCTTGTTTGCTTCTTATTCTTGATGGGTGGCCCAGGAATCCCATTCCTGGCTTGTTTTACTGAGTTTTCTGGTCATTTGGCTTTCTGGGTTGCTCTGTGTGCAACTCAAATGAGTGTAAATCATAATTCCAACGGTCAAAAGTACATATAACCATAAATGGTTGCTTAAGAAGTTACCGAAAAGCCAATACGTAGCAATAATCTTGTCTTAAACACATAGTACTCATCTAGTTAACAACACCAAGGGTCCTAAACCAATTCATAGCTTATATGTCAATCTGTTGTCACTCATTCATAACAGGCTTATTCTCACTGGCCTTTGGTCGATGCTCCTTCGGCTTCTGCTCTTCCAACTTCCTGGAGTTCCCAACAAAATAAAACGATATGTTAGGACGTATCTAATGAAAACAAACCGATCGCACAGAACAGGAAAGGAAAAAAGAAACATGTAAAAAGGTGATGAGGCAGAGTGCACCAAATAGAAAAAGAACTATCAGAGCCTAATAGCGTATCAATTCTACATATTAAAGTTTCAAGGAGCACAGCAAGAACTGAAGGAACACGAAAAATAACTATATAGAAGGGGAGCCCTGTTACCGAAAGCTGTTATACCCTTCAGAAGCACTCATCGAGACATTAACACCCCTTTCCTTCTTATCAGATAATACACCTTTCCAAAAATTAACACCCCATATACACCATCTAAAATTGCATAATAAGTTTAAAGTATCCAAATGGGATAACTCAAGACAGCTTCAATTAAGTAAAATGAGTTCCACTACAACGGTTAACGAACAAGTTTGCATCAAATCTCATGGCATAGATGACACTTGACTCTCAACACGTAATGTTGGGAGACTATATAAGCGAAAAGAACAACAGAGAGCTGCACCTTAAAAACTAGCAACCGATCACACATTTAACATACATACTCTTTGTATACATAAAACCTTGCACTCGACAGATTATGATGTATACTTTATACACAAAACCCAAATGTGAAATTGAGTTTAGTAACGCCGATGCAAAAGCTAGACTAAACAAGACTGCTACGAAAAACCCAAGAATCATCAACTCCCCATCCACAGATATAACACAAAAACAATCTTTTTGATAGAACACACAACTGACATACAAATTGGAGCAAAACCTCAGCTGGGAAAGATAAAAAGAAACACCCACATAAGAAAAAAAAAATGCATGAAATTGAATAAAAAGTCTTATTCCTTGGGCTGATTGAAATCCCAAATTATCAACAACAAATTGTAATCTTTTCATCACTTTCATTTCAACAATATAAGAATGCCAAAGTTTTCGTCACCAAAAATATATACGCAATAGTCGAAACAAAATGCCCCAATTTTACAAGAAAGGAACAAGAAAGATAAACCCTAAAAGCATAAAGAGAGAGAGAGAGAGAGAGAGAGAGAGAGAGAGAGGGATTGAGGAAAAGGGAAGACCTTTTGTCGGAGGAGCCACCCTTCTGGCTGAGGAAGGATCGGAAGAGGGGGGAGTTGACGTCGTAGATCATTGTCGCGATTACTCTGCTTAGCTGATTAGGCACTAACGATTGAGAAAACCCTAACCCTAATTTGTCTCTGAGTCGTTGTCTCTGAGTCGTTTGGCTTCTGCTATCTGCGGTTAGAATGCGGAGGTACGGCGGGTTTTTAAAGTGGGAAATTTGGTGGGCCGGGTTTTTAATCGAGTACCAGCCTCAACATCGTATAATTACTGGACAAATTTTCGGATATAAAAGAGAAAAAGCCCAGCTAAGTTCTTTATGATTAATAAAAAAGCCCAATTTCTTGTTTGGAGGCTGTTTCTTAAGGAGAGATTATTTATCCACCAACGTATCAAAAATTTTTGGCTATTGAATTGAATAAAGCAACCAAGTCAAAATGATAGAGTTAACCTTTTTTAACCATGCACTTTTCAGATTGAGAAAGTTGAATTGCTTGACGTTGCACATTTAACCTCATTAAGATTTACATCATTACACTCAATCGAGGTTCTAAAAGATGCTAGGCGCTAGTCGGGCGGCGGGCTGGAGCCTAGCACAACTAGCGCCAGACGCTAGGCAGATTTAAGTAAATCTATTGTATTTCGTGTAAATAAGTGTCTGTTTATAGTTAAAATATATATAATTTCATCATAAACTATAAAATATAATGACATATATATTATGAAGTATTAGAACATAATGAAAACATGGGGAGAAAACATATAATGTGTGTTTATTTAAGTGTTCAAGAAGTCTCTTACAATTTATTGGAAACAATAAAATGCAAAAGGAAATTTATCTATTTTCAATCTAAGTGAGTTGCAACCTAGGCGGGTCTAAACGGGCTAAGTGGGTGCTTAAGGCGGTTTAAGCAGGTGCCTCAACAGGTCTAGGCACCATTTCTTAATTTTCAAACGCCGGTTCTTGCTACAGAGAACGCGGTTAAAGACAGATGGAGAGGTTATTTTCATAATCTTTTCAATGAAGGACATGAAATGAATGATTCTTTAGGGGAGTTGAGTAACTCAGAAGAGTGTAGAAACTACTCTTTTTATCGTCGAATCCGGAAGGAAGAAGTGGTTGTAGCTTTGAAGAAGATGAAGCATAAAAAAGCAATAGGCCCAGACAATATACCAATCGAAGTGTGGAAACTTTTGGGAGAGACAGGTATAACATGGCTCACTGACCTTTTCAATAGGATTTTGAAAACGAAGAAGATGCCAAATGAGTGGCGAACGAGCACTTTGGTGCCTATCTACAAGAATAAGGGCGACGTACAAAATTGCATGAACTATAGGGGTATTAAGCTAATGAGTCATACAATGAAGCTCTGGGAGAGAGTCATTGAGCATAGATTGAGGCAAGAGACACGGGTTTCGGACAACCAATTCGGGTTCATGCCAGGGCGCTCAACCATGGAGGCAATCTATCTCTTACGAAGATTGATGGAAAGATATAGAGATGGGAAAAAGGATTTACACATGGTCTTTATAGATTTGGAAAAAGCGTATGATAGGGTCCCAAGAGACATTCTTTGGAGGATTTTAGAGAAGAAAGGAGTACGAGTAGCATATATCCAAGCTATAAAGGATATGTATGAAGGAGCAAAGACTGCCGTAAGAACTCATGAAGGACAAACCGAAAGCTTTCCCATAACTGTAGGATTACATCAAGGCTCATCCTTAAGTCCTTACCTTTTTGCGTTGGTAATGGATGAGTTAACAGGACATATTCAAGATGATATTCCTTGGTGTATGCTTTTCGCAGACGATATAGTGTTGATAGATGAAACTCAGGAAGGGGTAAATGCAAAGCTTAACCTTTGGAGAGAAGTGTTGGAATCTAAAGGTCTTCGCCTAAGCCGATCAAAGACAGAATATATGGAGTGCAAGTTCAGTGCAAATGGAGGCCAAAACGAGTTAGGGGTGAGGATCGGAGATCAAGAAATACCAAAGAGCGACCGTTTTCGTTACCTAGGATCTATCTTGCAAAAGAACGGAGAATTAGATGGAGATCTCAACCATAGAATACAAGCTGGATGGATGAAGTGGAAGAGTGCATCCGGCGTGTTGTGTGACCGCCGTATGCCATTGAAGCTCAAGGGAAAATTTTATAGGACGGCAATAAGGCCGGCGATGCTGTATGGCACAGAATGTTGGGCGGTGAAACATCAACACGTACACAAAATGGGTGTAGCGGAGATGAGGATGCTTCGTTGGATGTGTGGGCACACGAGAAAGGATAAGATTAGGAATGAGGATATCCGGGGTAAAGTAGGAGTAGCCGAAATTGAAGGAAAGATGAGAGAAAATCGGTTACGGTGGTTTGGACATGTGCAAAGAAGGCCTACTGACGCTCCGATTAGAAGATGCGACTATGGGACAGAGGTTCAGGGCCGAAGGGGTAGAGGAAGACCTAGGAAAACTTTGGAAGAGACTCTAAGAAAAGACTTAGAGTACTTGGATCTAACAAAGGACATGACACAGGATCGAGCACAATGGCGTTCTAAGATTCATATAGCCGATCCCACTCAGTGACTTGGATTTTCCAAGTCTCCAACCGAGAAGTTTTCCTCACTCGGGAAATTAAGGGAACACTACCCCAACCTACATGCTCCACTCAGAAAGCTTCAACATACAAGCTTCAACAAAAGAAAATTCAAAGAACTTAGCGAAGAAGGCTTTGGTGTATTTAACACAATACGTTGAAATGAAGGAAAGCTTATTTATTGATATCCCCGATCAGCTACAAATATGTACATATACATGAGTCAAAATAAACACACAAGACGGAGCCTTCACAAAGGTTGCTTAGGAGAAGTCTCAGCAGTCGGTAGAGCCCCAGAAAGAGAAGGCACCGGAGGGGGATCATTTGGAGCCTCAGTACTGGACAGAACCCTAGAAGGAGGAGGCATCAGAGGTTGATCATTCGGAGCTTCATTACGCGGTACAGCCCCAGAAGACGAAGGCAATAAATGCCTTTGGAATAAACCCACAAATCTCTGATGATCAAGTAAAACCTGACCATCAGTTTCCTTCATCTGGTCAAGCTTCCTCTTCATGTTTGTAGCATAGTCATGTGCGAGCCGGTGCAACTATTTATTCTCATGCTTGAGCCCTCTAATCTCCTGTTTGAGACTCATCACTTCAGCCGCCAATGATTCAACTTGGCGGGTTCGAGCAAATAGGCGTTGGGCCATATTAGACACAGAACCTGCACACTGAACACTGAGAGCCAGCGAATCCTTAACAGCTAACTCATCAGACCGTTTGGAAAGTAGTCTGTTATCTTTGGGAGTGAGAAGGTTCCTGGCCACCACCGCAGCGGTCATATCATTCTTCATCACGGAATCCCTAACGGTAAGAGGACCAGTAGGGGAGACGAAAGATGGGCGCCATATGTTGTCTGGAGAAGGCGGGGCTGCCTCTTCAACAAGGTTCAAGTCAAAACGACGGTCGGAGGGGCCAGACATTTTCAAAGGTGTTGAAGAGAGAAGAGGTCGGACAAATCAAGATCTTAGAAGTGCAAGAATGAAGCTTCTACTGGTGGAGATTCAAGTGTGCTTTGGAACTTAATGCCAGCCTCTATAAAAATCTGCACTCGACGGAGCTTAAGAAATCGAAGAGGCGCCTGCTCAGAAATCGAAGAGGCGTTTGCTTTCTCAAAAGCTGGGCTGCTTAGAGATCACGAGGGTTGATCTCAGAAATCGAAGAGGCGTTTGCTTTCTCAAAAGTTGGGCTGCTCAAAGACCACGAATGCCGATCTCAGAAATCGAAGAGGCGCTCGCTTTCTCAAAAGCTGGGCTCCCCAGAGACCACGAGGGCCGATCTCAGAAATCGAAGAGGCACCTACTTTTCCAGCCTTGTCAGCACCTGTCACACGCACACTCAGCTTTGCGAAAATTATGGGCATTCTGTCGAAGACTTCTGGGGAAGTAGAAAACACATGAATCTTACTGTTCAATCACCCACTTCCCACACGCAACAATAGCTCATGGGTACCACAGATAACTTTGCCAAAGTTCTCTGCCAAAGTTGAGCACGTGAAGCTTGCAGCTCCCACTACATCGCTCTGACCAAGAAGGGTAAAAGAATAGCAAAGAACCAGCACTAACAAAGTTTAGACCCATAAATTTTGAAGGTCTAGCTACCATATTATTACCCACAAGGGTAAAGGAACAGTACCACTGCTGGATAATTGGAAAGTCCCTGTGTGTCAACCTCTGTGCTTCGTGGCAAGGTAGACTAGCAAACATGCCCAACCTTTACTCACATTCGAGAAAACACTCCCAATAAGATTGCTTGCTCCAAAATCGAAGAGGCACCGTCCTCCGAATCTCGAGAGCCAGACTCCCAACATGACTACTTTCTTAAAAATCGAAGAGAGGGTAAAGGAACAGTACCATTGCTGGATAATTGGAAAGTCCCTGTGTGTCAACTTCTGTGCTTCGTGGCAAGGTAGACTAGCAAACATGCCCAACCTTTACTCACATTCGAGAAAACACTCCCAACAAGATTGCTTGCTCCAAAATCGAAGAGGCACCGCCCTCCGAATCTCGAGAGCCAGACTCCCAACGTGATTACTTTCTCAAAAATCGAAGAGACACTGCTCCCCGAATCTTCGAGAGCCAGACCCCCAGCATGATTGCTTTCTCAAAAATCGATGAGGCATCGTTCTCCGAATCAATCGAAGAGGCACTCGCTTTCTCAAAAGCTGGGCTGCTCAGAGACCACGAGGGCCGATCTCAGAAATCGAAGAGGCACCTACTTTTCTAGCCTTGTCAGCACCTGTCACACGCACACTCAGCTTTGCAGAAATTATGGGCATTCTGTCGAAGACTTCTGGTGAAGTAGAAAGCACATGAATCTTACTGTTCAATCACCCACTTCCCACACGCAACAATAGCTCATGGGTACCACAGATAACTTTGCCAAAGTTCTCTGCCAAAGTTGAGCACGTGAAGCTTGCAGCTCCCACTACATCGCTCTGACCAAGAAAGGTAAAATAATAGCAAAGAAACAGCACTAACAACGTTTAGACACATAAATTTTGAAGGTCTAGCTACCATATTATTACCCACAAGGGTAAAGGAACAGTACTACTGCTGGATAATTGGAAAGTCCCTGTGTGTCAACCTCTGTGCTTCGTGGCAAGGTAGACTAGCAAACATGCCCAACCTTTACTCACTTTCGAGAAAACACTCCCAACAAGATTGCTTGCTCCAAAATCGAAGAGGCACCGTCCTCCGAATCTCGAGAGCCAGACTCCCAACATGACTACTTTCTCAAAAGCGAAGAGAGGGTAAAGGAACAGTACCATTGCTGGATAATTGGAAAGTCCCTGTGTGTCAACCTTTGTGCTTCGTGGCAAGGTAGACTAGCAAACATGCCCAACCTTTACTCACATTCGAGACAACACTCCCAACAGGATTGCTTGCTCCAAAATCGAAGAGGCACCGCCCTCCGAATCTTGAGAGCCAGACTCCCAACATGATTACTTCCTCAAAAATGGAAGAGACACTGCTATCCGAATCTCGAGAGCCAGACCCCCAGCATGATTGCTTTCTCAAAAATCGAAGAGGCATCGTTCTCCGAATCTCGAGAGCCAGATACCACAGACCACTTTTTCAAAGTGCTCTGACAGAGTTAAAACATGTGAAACTGGCAGCTCCCACTACCCTGCTATGACCAAGCAGGGTAAAAGAATAGCATTACTACTTGTTGTTAGGGAGACTCCTATATATGTCGACCTCCATCCCCAACGGACAGGCAGACCTGCAAAAATGCTCAACCCTTCATCATATCTGAGAGGGCACTCCCAACGAAGCCTTTCGAAATATTCAGCTTTCTTTCCCCCCGATAATACCTCTGCAAACAAGCTATTCTAGAGCAAGAATATCTCATATCATCAGGGTTAAAAGCAAGAGTATCCCATATCATGCTTTTTCCCTGTCTTTTCCTTTGGCCTTGTTTTTACCTGCAAGACAAGGAGAAAGAGAGCAATCAGTCAGCACTTGGAATCAAGCTTCCAGCCAGGAACTGACTGCCTGGAACTCCTTACCTGATTACTTACCTGGCATTGCTCTCGAGTACTCATCTTCAACATCTTATGTTTCCAGGGAAGATTCCGCATCTGCTTGAGGAACAGATAGGGCAAGTGCGAAGGATACAAGGAAGCATGTGGAGATAAGCGTAACAGCACACGTGTCGATACATCCATTACTCTGTCAAAAGCAAAAGTATCCCATATCAGCAGGGTGGAACGTACTCTAGATTTGATGGACTTGTTTTGACCCTCAAATTCTTCAGTCGGCCTTATACTCTGGAGGAAACCAGAAAACCCTCCAGCTCAGTTCAAGAATAAGCATGTGGAAAGTTACTTCTTCAAAAGCAAAAGTATCTCATATCATCTCTTCTCATTTTTCTTCTCTTTATCCTTCATGCTGCTGCAAGATGGGGATAAGGTGAACAATCAGTCGGAGCTCTGATTGCTTACCTTGTCTGTCACCTCTTTCAGCAGACCCCCTAGCTCGGCGACTTAGGGGACTCCTACTACATGGTTTGTATCGCGCTTGACCAAGCCTGAGACTACAAGTAAGCTTCAAGTGAAATTGATACATTACCTTGTGCATCTCCACCAGTTAAAGATACCACCCCTGGATGGAGGAAGAGTACTTCCAGAGAAGATGTCATATCTACCTATGAGACAGATAAGGCAAGTCAAGACGACAACACACTCCGATACTTAGAAGTTTCGTGATTACGAGATCATTCTCCCACAATATTTCCTAATGTCATTTGTACTAAATCATTCACTTGTACTCACTAAAGGAGAGCTTGAACCTATGTACTTGTGTAAACCCTTCACAATTAATGAGAACTCTTCTATTCCGTGGACGTAGCCAATCTGGGTGAACCACGTACATCTTGTGTTTGCTTTCCTATCTCTATCCATTTATATACTTATCCACACTAATGACCGGAGCAATCTAGCGAAGATCACAAAAAGCGACCGTTTTCGCTACCTAGGATCTATCTTGCAAGAGCACGGAGAATTAGACGGAGATCTCAACCATAGAATACGAGCTGGATGGATGAAGTGTAAGAGTGCATCCGGCGTGTTGTGTGACCGTCGTAGGCCACTGAAGCTCAAGGGAAAATTTTATAGGACGGCAATAAGGCCAGCGATGTTGTATGACACAGAATGTTGGGCGGTGAAGCATCAACACGTACACAAAATGGGTGTTGCGGAGATGAGGATGCTTCGTGGGATGTGTGGGCACACGAGAAAGGATAAGATTGGGAATGAGGATATCCGAGGTAAAGTAGGAGTAGCCGAAATTGTAGGAAATATGAGAGAAAATCGGCTCCGATGATTTGGACATGTGCAAAGAAGGCCGACTGACGCTCCGGTTCGAAGATGTGACTACGGGACAGAGGTTCAGGGCTAAAGGGGTAGAGGAAGACCTAGGAAAACTTTGGAAGAGACTCTAAGAAAAGACTTAGAGTACTTGGATCTAACGGAGGACATGACACAAAACCGAGCGCAATGGCGTTCTAGGATTCATATAGCCGACCCCACTTAGTGGGAAAAGGCTTTGTTGTTGTTGTTGTTGTTGTTGTAAGCATTAATCGGGGCGGTGGCCAGCCACTTAGTGCTTAGGCGGCGCTAGGCAACGATTTTTAGAACAGTGTGCTCAATAAAAGGAATTAGCGAAGCTTGTCAACTGTATCAAAATAATTATGTTGGAGTTGAGTTGTATAGCAAGCAAAATTAAGATCTAGAAAAAGAGGGGGTGTGCAGGAAGTGAAAAAGATTGTATAAGTCACTCCCATGCTGAAAGTTTTTTTTTTTTTTACATAGAAATTCCTTTAAAAAAAATTTATGTTCTTAGAAACTTCGTTCCAAAAACAATGCGCATAAGTGATTTATGGTATGCCCGATCATCTTCTAACTTTGGACAAAATTTAAAAGCTGTTTTTTTCTTTGCTTCGACATACATAGAAACTAATGAGCCTCCACTCATCCCAGCCTAAACGCCAAATGTGGCATGTTTCTTTATGGTAAATTGTAATTTATTACTTTGCTAGCAAATTGTAACGATCTATGTTTTTTTTATGTTGTCGGACATGTCTCACCTAATAAAATAAACAGACAAATAAGCGTATGCAGTCCATTACACGTACAAGTTTTTCTTCTTGTGGAAAGATCAATTCTTTTTAGTTAATCTCAACTTTGCGGAGGAAATCTTGTATATGTCAATGTAAACCTAATCTAAGATTTACATACTACCTAGTATCGTCACTTCATGATGTTATTTTGTATTCTCATAAGCACAACATCAACAAAATACTATGACCCAAGAATTTTCATACTCCTTAAATAATGGAATTTTAATAGAAGTAGAACTGTTGATAATGAGTATGCATAAGTTTATAAGGAGTTGAGCTACTCTCCATATATCATATTGTATGAGTTTTTAAGTTAATCTCAACTTTCTTCAAAAACTCAATTATACAAGCAAATTTCATCTTTATTTAGAGTAAGATATATAAACATAATACATGTACCATTACTCTCGTGATTAATGAGGCATCTTATTCCATATCAAAACCTTGTATGTAAAGTATTGACTAAGAAATAGCTAACATGGATCTCTCTCGCCGAAAACACAAACACATCCGCCGACCCTAGTCCCTTGGCTTGGGTGCCTGTGGCAACCCCCTTTTTTCTCCTCCTTATCTTCCCTTTTTCTCGTATTTCAATTTTCTTTTTTAGCTTTGTCTCAGTTTTCTTTGAGCTTAATTGGTTTCAAATTTTCTTTTGAGCTTGTCTCGAATTTGGGCTTCATGACTCTTTCTTAATGTTCATCGTAGCATCTCCGACACTTTTCATTAGTTTTCACTGCCTTTCATTATTTAGTTTTCCACCCTCTCTCTCCTATGGTCGTGCCTTATCAAATCCAAACCTCCATCTCCCCCATCCTTTCCATTTACCTCCCTTCTTTATGACTCATTCCCACCCCATCCTTTGCTTCGATTTGTGGCTCTGAACAGAAAATGGATGCCAGACTTCCCTCACTTTCCTTCCCCGTCTAGCATGCTGAAACCCCCTCGAGGCAAAGTGTTCTGCGGCTTCAGCCAAAGTAAGGTAACCCTTAGCCTCACATTTATCTATGTGTTACTATTTTTGTATATATTTTTAGGGGTTGGTGAAGGAAATTTGGATCCAATGACTATTTCTTAGTTTCGCGTTTCCAATGACGAAATCTTATTGTGGTGTGCTTTTGGTTACAAATTTGTAATTTTTGTGCTACAATGTCTTGGTCAAGTTGACCACTTAGCCATTTTCTCTATTGTTGTTGCCTTGATGCTAGCAAGATGTTCACGACGGCGACGACGGGAGCTGCTTTATGCGTTTGGAGGATAGGGTTGAGGCTTTTAGTTTGTTTGCTTATTGTGTTGGGCTTTTGCATTTCTGATTTCCCCAGTATATTTTGAGTTATTTTGTCTTCTCTTGAGTTAGCCTGTAACATATTTTCTGCTTAATAAATCATAGTTTTCGACAACAAAAAATGAAAAAAAAAAAAGAGTACCGACTACACCCAGTTTCCAATGTTAGCCCACCTTTATGTCATGACATCATGAAAGATTCAGACTATGGGAGATCTTTGTTGGACACGGATTGTCTGCCCTCCCATTTTCTATGATCATCCGTGCCCTCTTGTTTGTATGGTTACTGTTAAGCCACGTTAACATTTTATATTATCTTTTTATAGAGATAATAAGATAAAAATAAATAATAATATAAAATGTTGACATGATTTAACCGTGACCACATAAAACATGAGGGCACGGAAGACATGCGAAATGGGAGGGCAGCAATCATTGTCCATCTTTGTTTCGTTTGCCGAAAACAAACCTATGATTTGACTAGACCTCTTACCCCCATGCTATCGGACGGCCGATATGTGGCTATCATGTTATACGTGGCATCTGATTTCATGCGTCCGAGAAAGAGTGGGCCATGAACGCAAGGGACCAAAGTTGACCACCTGGGCGTATATGAGCAAGAACAATGCAGAGTAAAAGATGCTCAAGTACATGACCAACTCAACTCATTTTTGTCACTACATTTTGGGCAACATTTTGACAAGTGTTGCTTGGCCTAATTGTTAGCTTAGTCGTTTTAATTTTTCCAAAAATCCATGTTTAGTTCGCTATCAAAATAAGCCATATGTAGTCATTTAATGAAGTTCGTCAGAATCACTAACCAATTCAGTTCAATGTTTTTATTCAATTACCACATGTTATTTAAAACATAACAAGAAGTTTGATAAAATGTCTCAACGAGAAAGTAAAGAACATCATAATAAATTGCTAACAAAGACTTCAATTTGACCTCGTTAAAATGCCTCAAAATGAAGTCAAGTACGTATCGAAGCAGTGTTTTTTAACTTTAATCATTCAAGAAAATTGAAATTTAAAATAAACCTAGTGTTAGATTACATATTAATTATAGTTCCTTGATGTGTTCTTAATTCAAAATAATTAATGTGCATTTTATTTAATGTCTCCCACTAAATATTTAACTTTATTAATATACAAATTTTAATTTATTTTTTGACCAAAAAAAAGTTTTTTTTTTTAATTTATTAATTTTATTTAACATTCTTCAAACTTGAAAGACTCAATTAATGTACCTAAATGTATGTACCGAAATGTATTATATTGAACTAATGTATTTAAATGTTAGTACCGAAATGTATGTACTAAAATATATACACCGAAATGTATTATATTAAATTAATATATCATAAATGTGTGTACCGAAATGTATGCACCGAAATGTATTATATTAAATTAATATACCATAAATGTGTGTACCGAAATGTATGCACCGAAATGTATTATATTGAATTAATGTACATAAATGTCTGTATCGAAATGTGTCACATCTCGGCCCGAGATTGTAAGATCTCACATCGCCCAAGGGAGTGGATCATGTAAGCTTTATATGTATATTCTCATCTCTATCTAACACGATGCCTTTTGGGAGCTCATTGGCTTCAGGTTCTGTAGGAACTCCAAAGTTAAGCGAGTTCGTGCGAGAGCATTCCCAGGATGGGTGATCCACTGAGAAGTTTTCGTGTGAATTCCCAGAAACAAAACCATGAGGGCGTGGTCAGGGCCCAAAGCGGACAATATCGTGCTACGGTGGGGAGTCGAGCCCGGGATGTGGTGAGGGCTCAGGTCGGGATGTGACAAAATGTATGTACCGAAATGTGTGTACCTAAATGTATGCACCGAAATGTATTATAATGAATTTAATGTACCTAAATGAATAAAAGACAAAATACATCGAAATATATTGTATAACAAGAATTAGTATATCTAAATGTTTACAACAAAATATATTACAATAAATGAAATGAAAATTATAATTATAATGAAATAAAATTAATACATTAAAATTAGGAAGAAAAAGATAACTAATTAAAAAAATGCAAATGTAATTAATAAATGAGGTTATTAATGTATCAATGGACTAAAATTATATTTTGATCTTACTCATGGTTTTAGTCTAAAAGTCATATTTGCCAAGGATTAGAATGAAGTTTTCTATTTCATTTAACTTCATTGACAAGCTTTATTGACAAGTACTTATTTATTAAGGTTCTCTAACTTCAAGTGCATTAGTATGAAAAAAAAGGGATAATGCTAGGAAGACCAATTTTTTTAAACTAAATGATGTGTCACCAATAAGAAACAAGCATGTTAATTTAACACTTAATTAATAATCCAGTCATTCTACAACCACATCATTTGGTTTGCAAATATGGTTTAAAAATTTTGGTTACCCTAACATTATCCAAATTTTTACTTAGGTACTCATTTTCTAATTCAACTCCGCCATAGCACAATGTTGTCCGCTTTGGGCCCTGACCACGCCTTCATGGTTTTGTTTTTGGGAACTCACACGAGAACTTCCCAGTGGGTCACCTATCATGGGATTGCTTTCGCACGAACTCACTTAACTTCGGAGTTCCGATGGAATTCAAAGTAGTGAGTTCCCAAAATGCCTCGTGCTAGGTAAAGATGAGAATATACATATAAGACTTACAAGATTCATTCCCCTAGGCGATGTGGGATGTTACAATCCACCCCCTTAGGGGCCCGACGTCCTCGTCGGCACACTTCCGGCCAGGGATTGGCTATGATACCAAATTGTCATATCCCGGCCCGGGCCCCTACCACATCCCCGGCTTGACTCTGCCGTAACACGATATTGTCCGCTTTGAGCCCGGACCACGCCCTCACGGTTTTGTTTCTGAGAACTCACACGAGAGCTTCTTAGTGCGTCACCCATCATGGGATTGCTCTCGCACGAACTCGCTTAACTTCGGAGTTCCGATGGAATCCAAAGCCAGTGAGTTCTCAAAAGGGCTCGTGCTAGGTAGAGATGAGAATATACATATAAGGCTTACAAGATCCACTCCCCTAGGCGATGTGGGATGTTACAATCCACACCCCTTAGGGGCTCGACGTCCTCGTCGGCACACTTCCGACCAGGGATTGGCTCTGATACCAAATTGTCACATCTCGGCCCGGGCTCGACTCCGTCGTAGCACAATATTGCCTGTTTTGGGTCCTGACCACTCCCTCACGGTTTTGTTTCTGAGAACTCACACAAGAACTTCCTAGTGGGTCACCCATCATAGGATTGCTCTTGCACAAACTCGCTTAACTTCGGAGTTCTGATGGAATCCAAAGCCAGTGAGTTCCCAAAAGGCCTTGTGCTAGGTAGATATGGGAATATACATATAAGGCTTACATGATCCACTCTCCTGGGCGATGTGGAATGTTATAATCCACACCCCTTAGGGGCCCGACGTCCTCGTCGGCACACTTCAGACCAGAGATTGGCTCTGATACCAAATTTTCACATCCCCGCCTAGGCTCGACTTTGTCGTAGCACTATATTGTCTATTTTGGGTCCTGACCACGCCTTCACAGTTTTGTTTCTGGGAACTCACACAAGAACTTCCCAGTGGGTCACCCATCATGGGATTGCTCTCGCACGAACTCGCTTAACTTCGAAGTTCCAATGGAATCCAAAGCTAGTGAGTTCCCAAAAGGCCTCGTGCTAGGTAGAGATGAGAATATACATTTAAGACTTACAAGATTCATTCCCATTGACGATGTGAGATGTTACAATCCACCCCCCTTAGGGACCCGACGTCCTTGTCGGCACACTTTCGACCAGAGATTGGCTCTGATACCAAATTGTCACATCCTGGCCTGGAGCCCCACCACATCCCGGGCTCGACTCCCCACCGTGGCACGATATTGTTTGCTTTGGGCCCCGACCACACCCTCATGGTTTTGTTTCTAGGAACTCACACGAGAACTTCTTAGTGGGTCACTCATCCTGGGAATGCTCTCGCGCGAACTCGCTTAACTTCGGAGTTCCTACAGAACCCGAAGCCAATGAGCTCCTAAAAAGCCTCGTGTTAGGTAGAGATGAGAATATATATATATATATATAAGGCTTATAAGATCCACTCCCTTAGGCGATGTGGGATGTTACAATGTGCTAGGTAGAGATCAGAATATACATATAAGGCTTACATGATCCACTCCTCTGGGCGATGTGAGATGTTACAGCTAGGGAGACCAAATTTTTTAAACAAAATGACGTGTCACCAATAAGAAACAAGCATGTTAATTTAACACTTAATTAATAATCCAGTCATTCTATAACCACATCATTTGGTTTGCAAATATACTTTAAAAATTTTGGTTAACCTAGCATTACCCAAAAAAAATTACTTAGGTACTCATTTTCTAATTTGGCTCAATTAAAAAAAATGTCACATGTTTTTTGGTTTTAGAGCATAAGAAAAATTAATTAAGATGTCTATTATTTTTTTAAAGCAGTAAAACATGTGTTAAAATATCATTGGATCAAAATTAAGATGAGAGAGTAGCTACTAGTAAATACTTAAGTATTATCTTAAAAAAAATAATTACTTGAAGTACTTAAAACAACAATAAAGTTAGATTATCGAGATCAAAAGTGTAACCTAGCCAAACATGTTTGTCAACGCTTGCACAATGATCTCATAATGCCACCCTTAGAGACTTAGGGCGATGGTGCTTATAATCTAGGGAACTTTAATGAAAAGTACTCGGTACTGTTCACTTTAACGAAAAATCATATTTTTACACAAAAAAATCAATCCTGGTACTATTCACTTTACCCTTTATTTTGTCCTTATCATTAAAACTCAAAGTTTTCAAGCCATTTTCATTAGTTTTCCTTATAATCTATCATTTGTCACGTTTTTTTAATTTTTACAAGTTATCTCATAATTACTTTGAGATACTGTCATCTTAACGTTTTTGTTTTGTGTAAATCATTCTCTTAAAAACAGCGATTGTCATCGCTATGTATCAAGTTCAAAGGGAGGAATGCATGTGAAACAAATTGTAAGTTTGATTAGACGCATTGAGTACTGATTAGGGCAATGATTAGGCAGAAAATAAAGTTTATGGTTCTAGAAAAAAAGGTTGATTTGTAAAAGTTTGGAATTAGGGGTGTGGGTTGGCGGGACGTTATCTACATTCTTATTTGGCAGGCCGTCCAGTCGTCCACCCAATCACCGTTTCGTCGGTGCCCTTCTCTCGCTACCAACCAACGCAACACTAATAATAATTTCCTAACCCCCTCTTTGTCCACCCTTCGCTATCTCTTTAATTACCCTTTTACCCCTTTGCCCCTCGCCCTGTTTCGTTATCTATCCCACCTGCACGGCACTCGGAATTTCTGTTCGGATGACGGGATTACCCTTTTTATTGTTCTTTTTTTTTTCAACGTTCATGTGTGAGAAATAAAAATACATGCATAGGTTCGGACTTGAAATGTAATTTAACATAGTTTTAATGAGGTTGGCATTTGGGGATAATGATTTTCTCGGTTAATTCATGCGTCTTGCTATACTCCGAATAAGGCAAAGAATATGTACCAACCATATGCAAGATCCTCATTCCAATTAATTAGGCGTCTGTTCTTGATTTTGTGTGGAGCCCATTTTTGTTCTAATTCCTTAACGTGTCAATAAGTAATAAGATCACATGAAAATAGGAGTGACTTCTTTCATTCATATTCTTGTAAGAATATGAGTATGAAAGTAATTGTTATAGCTGATTGATTCAAATTGGTGCAGAAAAGTCTTATGAAAGTAATATTATTTTGTCCTAATTACATGGAAGTAGACTTAGTATGTCAACTGGTTTTTACTGCTTATAATTTGATAAGGAAACTATTTTGGCGTTCAATATGGATTCTAATAAGGGAATCATGTGGATTAATCGTCTTTATTAATAGTGGTCACTGCTAGTATAGAAAAGATAACGCTTATTATTGGACTTGGACCTATTGTAAAGTTGAGCATATTGTTTATGCAAAAGAGGAGAGCTTACTATTAAAGTCGGCTATGACTTCATTTTTCCGATTTTCAAAATGTCAGATTTATTTGTTACAATTCCATGTTACTAAACAAGAGTTGCTCAAAAACTAGATGAAGGATTGGCTTTGGTACGTCCACTGGTATTGGAGACTGTGGTGTCGGGAATTCACCAGATGTATTATCGCTTGAAATGGATAACTTGATCGTTAGTCATCTCTCTAGCATCCCTAATTGTTTAGACAAAGAAAGAAAAAAAAAAACCCCAAAATCAAAAGGACAAAGAAGGAAGGATGTTTCTTGCAGTCAAAGTTTAAAAGGAAGGCTTTACCCTTCCTAATAAGGGTTTTACCTTAATTAACCAACACATATCATATGACTCTCACTTTGTTATCCACCACATAGGGCTTCAGCAACTTTTAGAACAAATATTTACCCAAAAGAAGAAATTTTTTAGAAGAAAACCCTTTTCTGCTTTCACCCACAAGCAAGCATGATTGGATTTGGAGACATCATCAACTCATGACCCCAGACAAAAAATTATTAAGGGGCATATTGGTCAACTCATCGCATCTCAAATATAATGTCAACCAACCAAGGTACCAATCACAAATGTTCAAAGGGTAAAACTGGAATTATAACCCTAAACCAAAGTACACACATAAGTATTGCTCTCTCTCTAAGGAGACTAGTCACTCCCCCTTCATCAGCCCTACCACAGTACCACCACCAGTCTCACCACCACCCCTCTCTTCTTAAAAACCAAAAAACCAAAAAACCAAAAAAACAAAACCAAACAAACAAAACAAAAGGTGGTAGATGCATGAGACACAAATACAATTACACACACTCTCTCTCTCTCTTCCTTCGCTCACCACCCTCCCTTCCTTTAAAATCCCAATCCTTTTTCTTTTCCTTTTCCAGGGAATTTAATTAAATTTACAACTGCCTCTAATTCTCCGCTGCCTCTCTCCCAGCTCCAAGAACCGCCACCTTTCTGCCTCCTCAGGTAAAAAGGAGCTGCCTTTCTCTTTCCCAATGGCTACTTTCGTCTTTTTGTCTAATGGGTTGCGTTTTCATGGCGTGTTGACTGTGTTTGTGGCCGTGGACTTTTTGGGTTGACGAGGTTGGAGCCAAAGGAGGGCTTTTTTTTCGTTTGGGGTTTTTGTGTTGCTCTTGATTTGGTGTGTGTGTGTGTGTGTGTGTGTGTGTTTTGTGTTTGTTTTTGAATTTTGGTTTTTGGGTTTTGTTTTTCTGGTGATGAAACTTCCATGAAAGGTGGTAGGTTGGTGGGTTGACTTAGCTTTCAAAGGTCAGACATTTGGAATTTTTATCAATTTTTTTTGTGGTTTTCTTGGATTTTTTTCGATTTTAATCCATCCTGCATGATAGATGGTTCGGTTTTCTGTTTGCAAGATAAATATGACTGAGTTTGTTGTTGTCACCTTGCGCCAATTACTGCAATTCTGAAAAAAAAAAAAAAAAAAGAAAAAGATGCCTGAATGAGAGATGTTGAAGTCAAGTGATTGGATGAATTTTGCTTGTCTCTGTTGATTTCGATGTGTTCTAATTCGACTTGAGACTGTTTTCGGTTGTACAAGCACAATTGTTTGTCTTCTCACTTTATTCAAGGCACATAAGGTGTTTAAGTAAATCTCAGGGGAAGTTCATATGTATCTTTTATGATTGGAGTTTTGAGTTCCTTATGGCTTTGTTGGAATAATCTTTTGTTGTAGCAATAGAAATCGAAAATATAATCTTAGATCATGTGACCACTTGGTGGTGTTTTATCCTTGATCACTTGTAAATAGTATTGTAGTAGTTTCTTCAGAAGTGCCTTGACCTTCATTCACATTGCATATGAATTTCGATGACGTAGTTAAGAAATGTATGTGCTGAAGTTTTTCATCCTTTAATGTGGTTCTCTATAGTTAGTGGCATTGTGTTTTGATTTACTTGTTCTCACGTTATTATGTTTTTTGTTGACATTTTAATTGTTAAGTCGTACCCCGTTTGAAATTGTAACCTTACTTTTCATTGTAATATGTCTACTTGATTTGTCCAAGGAATGGGTGATGCATGAAAAAGGCTGCCAAGTGAGTGTTGTGCTTCGATAATCAAGTTGAAATCAACCATGGTGAGCTTAAGAAGGCGCAGACTGTTGGGATTGGGACTATGCTGTGGTAATAATCAGTGGAAATGTGCTATACAACATATGATTGATTGTTTTTATTGAATAGCATGTATTGTTCTTCTACTCTTAGCAATTCACATGCTAATCCTCTTTGAGTTTTAAGTTGTGTCGTAACCTTTCAGCGCTTTGTGATACATTTTCAGTTTGATGACTTTTTTTATGCTTAAACGAATTATTCACCAATTTTTGTCTTTGCAGAGATACCTCCGGTTCTAGATCCACTTCCTAGGGTTTTCAACAATGGAACCACTCCTCAAAATTTCACCCGTGCGAATCCTGTCAGTGTGCATCCCATGCCTGCAAATGATGCATATCAACCAGATGGGGTAAGAGTAGATTGTCGATCAGTCTATATCATTAAATTACGTACATTAGATGGGCAACTGTTTTCTTTGAAGGTTTTATTAGCTTGTTTAGGACACTCGTCAGGCAGGATTTTTATGTTTTCTGTTAACCTATATGTATGTATGGTAAGAGAAAATTTCCATATATGCTTTAGAACAAAAATCCGTAGGCTGCATGTCTCGATAGCGTAGCGTAAGCTGAGCAGGGTACCCATAGCAAAATGGTAAGATGGAAATGATCACCATATAAGACCTAAAAAACCGTTTTCATTATAACAATATTTCTTTTAGGGAATTGTTATTGGCACTACAAAATTCTCATTGTGCGCTCCAAACTTTCTATATTTCAAAAGAAAACTACAGTTCCCTTCTTTTAATGCAAGAAAAGGATTTTCACAAGCAATAAACCATTTGAGATGTTGGTGCCCCTAGGCCTGGTTTTGTCACCAAGTATGCTCTTAATTACTAGTTACTTGATCAAGAAGGCTAAAAAGCAGCATTTTCTTCTATAATATTTATTTTAATGAATTGGTTCAGCCAAAAAACGAAAAATATATGCCATAAGTAGAAACTCGAAAGCTCTATCTGGGAGATTTCACTAGAGTTCTGGATTCCTTTCAATAATTTCTTGGCTTCTTGGCTTCATTCTATCTGATGCTTTATTTATTACCAGAATACCATTGTGAAAGCAGAATTTCGGTCCTCAACTGCATCGGGTTGTAGCTTATCCAAAGAGCAGCACGATGTGGCAGGTTTGTTGTGTATATTAAATTTGCTATCATTTCTAATTATATATTACGGATTAGAATGCTGGATATCATGGACTTTGGACGCACAAATTTGCGAACTCATCCTTTTGAAACTTGTATTTTCTGTCTTTACATTATGAGCTACTTTGTGGTTGTCTTTGCGATTTCATTTCTCAGAGAAGATGCGAGTTTTTGATTTTGCAGTTATTTTCAACTTTTGGTATATATGCCAATAGAAATATCTTGGCACACAGCATATTCTTGAATCTCGATAATGGAAGTTTTAAAGAACGTATACGTTTATCCATTACAATTAGCTTGAGAGGGTATGCCAGTGTTACAGGTTGATCGTTTCTAAAACATAATATGCTATTTGCAGGGCCACCAATCAAACGCAGAAAGCGACATCGCAGAAAGCATGCTCAGAACCAGGAACCATGTCTGATGAGAGGTGTCTATTTCAAGAATATGAAGTGGCAGGCAGCAATAAAAGTTGATAAGAAACAAATCCACTTGGGCACTGTTGGTTCACAAGAAGAGGCTGCTCATTTGTACGACAGGTACTATTGCGTTTTTGTCACTACGAACACTACTTATTGGATGAGCACTATGAGTAAAGATCAGCATATACTAGATCTTTAGTTGTGCATAATTTTGAAAACCATAAACCATTGCAGTTTTCTTTTGTCTACCGAGTACCGAGTGCCTTCTCTTATTAGTGGTTCTTTATCATGTTATTAACAATACCTTCAAATAAAACAATCTTAGTCTTCATTGTTGCTTCACTGGTTTTTTTCATCCGCATTCTTCAGACAGGGTCATCAGATAAGACATGCCACCCTAAATGTTCATTCCAGCCAGTGGTTACCCGTGTCCTTTTTTATGTTATTTCTGGTTTTTTATTTTTATTTATTTTTTTGAAAATCTAAAGGCCTGTTGTGTCTGCATTACCAACATGATATAGTGGTTAGTGCCAATCCCCCGACGTTCAAAAACATGAAACTTGATAAACCAAAAAGGAAAATGGGTGGTAGCCTTTGTGTGTCAAATGCAATAAATTATGGCACATATAAACTTTGTTAGTTTTGTTATTTGTGTTCAGGGCCGCTTTCATGTGTGGGAGGGAACCAAATTTCGAGCTTTCTGAGGAGGAGAAGAAAGAACTCAGGAAATTCAAGTGGGATGAATTCTTGGCCATGACTCGTCATGCAATTACCAACAAAAGTATGTTTTCCTCTTCTCATTCCCCAGACTTTACGTGTCTCCATTCTGTAATTGTTTGCTTTCGTGAAATATTTCAGAGCACCGGAGAAGGTCAGGGGCAGAGTCAGAGAAGAGGTCCGAGAGTCCTCAATTGGAAGACGCAAACTGGGAGGATGACAAAGAAGAAGTGAATGTCCTCTCAGCTTCAGAAGATGCAGAGCAAGACATGTTAGACTCTTGAACACAAACGTTCAAGGGCGATGCTTAGTTTCCTCCTTTCTAACAGTTAAGCGGTTAGCTGATAGACCTCCCATTTTTTGGTGTATACAGGCTCATATTAGGGCAAATGGTGGATTTCATGGTCTTTTAATAAGGCAAATGCCCCAAATAATTATTAGTTCCAGATTAGGAGCGTCATAGTTGTTAATCGCTTCGATCAGATAAGCTGCTTCGAAGCAATAATTTGCAGTGGAAATTGAAACCTTTAACTTATTAATGCTTGGGAATCTTTAGTTCCAAGAAGTATAATCTGTAGAGTAATCTGTTTATAGTTTCTTGATTAGCTGATATACTGTGATCATATGCTAAATTTGAATGAAATACTGCTATCAAATAGCAGTGGCCCTAACTTAAACAATGCTTGTTTTAATACTTCACATTGGTGGAAGAAATGGATAAGAATTAACACTTCTTAAAGCTCTGAGAAATGATTTTCATACTCCTTTTTTCCCGCGCACCCTTGTATATCTTGGTTACTTGATTCGTCCTTGATTTATACAATTCAAAAGGTTAGAAATATACATTGGTGTGCAAAGGAAAAGAAGTGTGCGGAAATCACTTTCATATTAGGAATGGCCAAGTTAATTCACATCTATTTTTATTTGAACGTAACGATGATTACCACGTGGTTTAAAGTGAGGCTATTGATATAAATATCCAACTCCTTGTTTAAACAGTTGACAAATCCTTAACTGAGCGAATCCGATAATTCCATGATTTGAGTGATCGTTGATCGGAAAACACATTCTTAACCCTCGAATCTGATTTTTGCATCCTATATAGTCGCCATGTACTCTTTCATAATACAAAAATAAAAATAATAAGTGCATAATGACGATTTTAGAGCGCTTGAAACAATTTGTAGATATGCTTTTCCATGTATAAAAAAGTTTTCTTTTTCATCTTTGAGCCGTAAGAGAAAAAGAAGGGTCAAATATGAAAAAGAAATAGATAGCCCGAGTCCAATTTTATAATATGGTTACTATCCGAATACCCGACCTAAAACCCGATTCCGGCTGAGGCGCAACCCGATTCGACCTCATGGCCCGATGGGCGATGGCTGCACCGAAAAACCGCCTCCCATAACAAAACGACTCCGAAATTCTCGCGTTGAAGGCTGAAGAGAGCTCAGGCGAAGAGCAAAAGCAAATTTCACAGCTTTCATTACAATCATGGCTTCCGACGATCCCAAAGCCGTAGAAGCAGAGCCGCCGCCGTCGCCTTGGAAGGAGCGCATCGTCTTTCCCACTCTCCTAGCTGGGATTCTCGGTGGAGGAGCTGGGTTGGTCTCCAAGCATCGAAAAGTCGTGGGTCTCCCGACCAGTTGCGCCACATATGCTGCCAATTTCGCCATTGTTACCGCTTGTTACTGCGGTAAATTTCATTTCTTTCTTTTGAAATTTTGATCTCCAGCTTCGGGTTTATGTACCCGTTTGGTTTGATTGCTTGGTGTTTGTTAAAATGCCTGAGAGGGAATGTTGGATGGAGAGTGGTGGAATTGTAATGGGTTTGTTTGGATTTGGCAGGGGCTCGTGAATATGTGGGAGTAACTCGAAAAACTGGACCTAATGATCCGGTGAACTCTGCAATTGCTGGGTTTGGCACTGGTGCTATTCTTGGGCGTCTTCAGGGTGAGAATTCCTTCAGTCTGTGTCTACCTGTACGTGTTTGCAAAGTAGAGGAAGAAATTGTGTTTACTTTTATTGTTTGTGATCGAAGCAATGTGATAGGGAATCACTGAAATTTACATTGCCTTTCGACCTCTCGGCTCGTGGCTTGGACTTGTGTGATTCATTTGTAGTGGGTTGGGGGGTCTATATGATCTAACCTGATGTAATCTGGGAGCGCAGTAATATGTTTTGGCTATTAGGAATGAGTACTTTGTCCTGTAAAATATTTCATGAGTTCAGTTTAATGATTTCTAGGGAGAAATACGAGCTCAATTGGTGAGCTATAAGTTGTAGTCTCGCTTAGATGAACTGGAAAATTTCTGATTCAAATGTAGCTCGGATATTCCTTATCCAGGAATCTGGACTTGGTTCCAGAAGTAGAGAATCCATCCACTGCCAGCTTTAAGCAGGACATCACTGGTCGAGAGAGAGACATGCTCGTTTAAGGTCTTGATTTATTGGGTGGAGCTATCTGTATTGGTCAAGCAATTACTGTATACTCACAGTAGTTTGACTCTCGGAACTAAATCTCTCAAACCTCCTGAATCATCAGCACAAACGTCTTGACTCACAAGCTGCATCTCTAAAATTAAAGTTGCTAGCATATTTGTTAATTGTCTGCTTTATAGTTCGTACTACTTTGAAATCCTCCCTCCTGCCATACGTGGTTTAACTGTTCTGTTCATTGGTTTATAGGGGGTCGAATTGGTGCTGTCCGCTACTCAATCATCTTTACTCTTGTTGGGACAACTGTGGATTATGCTACGATTAGACTAAGACCTGTGTTAAAGAGCTACAAAAAATCTATGCTTGGGAGTAATGACGGGTCACAGAAGAATGACGGTTGGTTGAAAATGCCCGACTGGTCTCCTATCAAAGTACTTGATGAGGAAGCGCTCGCTGCAAAACAGGCTCGCGAACAAAAGATGTACGCACAGAGGGCAGCACTTGGTAACCTAAGCAAAAAAGAGTCCTAAATTTTGTTACATGTATCTTAAACTTTCTTATATGTCAATAATAACGTTTCAGGGCATGCCTCTCAAATTTTGGTTGCGTTTGTCATCGTGTCCCCCATTTTAAGGATGCATTGCTAAGGTCTTTACAAATATATTGAAGATATAAATAAGATGCAAGTAGATTATTCAAACTCGGAATCAAACATTTACATTTCTTGGCTAAGTCCAAGGATAATAAGCTCATAAACTTAGTCTTATTACTTCACCATCAAGAAACAAAAGAAGACTTCTATCTCCACGTTTAACTCAGATGAAGCAAATTTAAAGTAATGAAAATTTGCAAAGAAGAAGAAAAACCCAAGAACTTGATATAAAGCTAAATAGTATTGTTACCATCATGTACAGAAAATGTCATTGCTAATCGTTCTACATCCTACCCTAACTGGGGCCTAAGATCTCATATTGCTGCTCGACAACTCACTACAAGTGTACAAATTTTGGCAATCGGAAACTCACTTGCCGGATAAGCTACATTGTAAACAATCAGCATCAAGGAAGCTCCTCCGATGTCTTAAAATTTTACGAAAGCAGAGAGACGAGAGAAACAAACTCCAGTGTTACCCGGCCCTTGGACCTTGTGTTGATGACAAAGTGTTCCGGGTATTTTCTTAGCAACATAAGCAAGCCGTACCACGGTTTCCCTTTTGACTCTGGACCAGGCCAGTCCTCAGAAGTGAGATACCTCCTCACTCGAGTGTGATGCCAGACGCTGCTGTACTGCTCCACCAACTGAACAGGAGTGATATGGAGTAAGGCAGAGAAAACCAAGGTTCCAACTCATAAACCTACAATAAACAAAACTAGAATACACCATCCAAATGCATATACATGCAAAGCGTAACTAAATTATGCTACTCATATGAATAACTAAGGATGTGCTTCTACGTTGCTGATGACTGCAGATAACTGCACCATCCATCACAGATGAGACTAAATAGTGGAATAGCTGATGCATTCTGACAATCATCAAAGGAAGAGTGCAGTTGAAGAATAGAAAATAACCAAGTGCCAAAGGTTATGACTAACAAATATTTTGTTCATCAGAATATGTGTAGACTAACCTCAGTATGAAGTTTCTCCATAGGCATCCATTCTCCCGGACCACAAAGATCAGAGAGCACAGTAGCAACAGAGGACACCACATCCTTTTCCTCCAAATGCAGAAGTTGCTGATTGTCAGTGTCTCGATCAACCCTTGACCTTCCATCTCCCTTCTTCTCTGCAGAAATCGAAGATAAAATTATGAAGATGAGAAGCCAATGCAAGTGTGCCAAAGTTAAGGAAAGAACATGTATCTTCAGTGTCACTACAGTTAAGTATCAAACAGATCAATCCTATTCCATCAACCCATATCACAATCTAGAAGTTAAAAACTAGCAATAATATAAAAAAGACAGCCAAAGACTCTACAAGGTATCGGGTGGAGTTTGAGCTAAAAAAAATGGCTTCGAATGTATAGTTTTGCCATATCCTCGGACGAAATGAAAAACACTAGTTCTTGATTATCTAACATAAACCGCATCCAACCACAGCTACACACAATCCATACGCCCGAAAACCAAAAATAAAGAAGACGAAAACCATTCTAATAAGGAACATCAATAAAAATCATAGAGTATAACCTGCAACAAAAGAACAATTTCAATACTTTGATAACAATCTCCTAAAGCTGTAAAACAAACAGAACAAATGCACCTCATAATCCCTTTCTACGAAAAGGCCGACAAGTTCACAGAAATTCAAGACGAAATTCGAACAACACCGATCCTAAACATGTGATTGAAATGAAAACACTTGACAACACCATGATTCATATGATTTCAGAGAACGCAACTTCGTCGGATTCCAATTTCATATTAACATCAATGCCCATCAATTTATCAATTTCTAGGAAAGAGGAAAAAGCTAGAACTGGAAAAAACTACTAACCCAAAGCTCCGGCCTTGCCTGAACCAGAACCCGACCCGCCACCATATCCGAAACCATCGTACCCTTCTCTCCTCATCTTCTTCCCACTCCCACTCCCCCCACCAACATCCTCCTCGTCCTCATACTCGTCCTCATACAACTCCCTCCCCCTCCCCTTCTTCCCAATCGACCCCGCGCCCGAACCCGAGTGGTACCCGTAATGGGCCGGGCCGACGGGGCTCGGCACCACCGGCACCGAGCCGGGGTAATGCCTAGGCCCCACAGGCCCACCGAGAATGCTCCTCACCGGCAACAGAAAGTAAAACTCCTTATCTCCGATCTGAAGAAGGTCCTGCGAATCGAGCTTGACCGGCGGGTTCCCGGGCAGGTGGAGTACGCCCTCCACGAGGCAGCCGTTCTTTCCGAGGACCTCGAGGGCGAATCGACGACGCGTGAAGTCGTAAAAGATTCGCGCGTGGTGGCGCGAAATGTTCATACCGCCGCCAAGGCTGGAGAGGTCGACGTCCACCGTCGATTTCTTGGAGTTGCGGCCCAGGATTATGGAGTAGGTCTGCATGTAGTATTCGAAGTCTTCGCCTTGGAGCTTCGCGAACCCCGCCTCCACATCGCTGCTGCTCGCGGCCATTGAAATTTTCACAGATTCGCGGATCGGAGAACTGATATAATCCCCCAAATTCCAATTGGTTTCGGTCTATTTCTCAATTGCAATGGGGTTTAAACTTAAATGGAAAACTGCAGAATTGTATTAAGTTCAGGGGCCAAAATAGAAATAAACAAAGTATTCACTTCTTTCCCCCAAAAGTCAATTTTTCGATATTCTCACATTTGCCCCTTTGGAGTCCTTTTTAGGGATTTACCCTCTCAATTATCTCTACTCCCCCTCCTGCCCTAAACGAACACCTGGGTCTCTGTAGCTCTTCTGCTTCTTCTCCGCCGCGAAATTCACTGTAATTCTTTCTACCCATCTCTAATTACTTTCTATTTCTGCTAAAAATCCTTGCTTTCTTTCAATTTTTATTCAATTTTTATTCAATTTTGATGTGAATTTTCTGTTTTTCTTTCACAAATTTGTCACCTTTTGTGTTTCAATTTCTTCACTTTGTAATTCGAAGTGAGGATTTCTACTCTTTTTTTTTTGTTGGGAATTAAATGGATCTTATATCGGATTTTGGTGCAGTTGATGCTCTTAGCTTTTTGGTTGGGATCTCACATGATCCATGGAATGACACCAATTTTTGAATTAGGGTTTGCTCTTGTTTGTTGATTGAAATTTTAAAAAAGTGTGCCAGATGATGTGGGAAATTGCGCAAGGGCTTTGAGTTCCAGGTTATTACCATTTACATGGACTGGAACAATGAAAAGGATTACTATGATCTATCCCTTCTGATGGCAGCTATGGATCAACTATTTCTCAAAGTTTACACTTTTACTGTCCATATGCAAACATTAAGTTATCTGTTGTTCGTCGCACATCTTGTTCTGGCTTGAACTGTTGGACATGGGAAAGATTGGACTGTGCTCATCCTTGAGTTAAATATGTGCTTCAGTGGGAGTGAGGAAGTTATTGACCGGTTCTCGTGCCGGCTTGAACTGTGTCTTTGTGCATTTCTACTCCGTAGGTCATGGGATCGACTACTTTTTGTAGACTTGTAGTAGTCAAATCTCTTGAGTGTGGTGATGGGGGAGGAGTTTCGAGGGAGGGGAGGGCCACTGGACCCTGGAAAGTAAAGAAGTAGGATTTAACCGCATTATGTTTTTTGAGAATTCACGGGTCGAAAATATCTTGGACTGATTGAATGAATTAGTTAGCTTTGAGGTCCAAATAGAAGATGCAGCATGATCTGTGTTTTGTTTACGGTGATGTGTGTCTTAGTCTTCATTGTTTGACTTGTTGATTTCATGTAACATCAGTTTTTTCTTTTCCTTCTCAAGAGACATCCTTTAGCAAAAATCAAATATAAACGACTCATGTTATATTTTTCCTTTGGTTTGAGTTTTCATGTATTGTTAAAGTAGCTACAATTCCTCTTCAATTGATTGCTCAAATAAAGAATATGGTTTCACAATTAATACGTTACACTATACGAATCAACCCGCAGATGTGCATTGCCTTGTGTGCTTGATCATGAATTTGCTGTTGCTTTCATGCATGCATTTGAAAGACATTATATTATTTCAAGTAAGCAAGTTTAATACACCACAAGGCTGTTGTTCTTTTCACTTATGTTATTTGTAACTTGCAGAGGAGTGGGAAGTGATTATTATAAATCAATGAAGCATATTGTGAAAATTCTGACATTGCTGGTGGCCATCTCTGCCTTGTGGATTGGTCTCTTACAGACGTCTATTATTCCGAGGAGTCATACTTGGCTGGTGAGTTATTTTATTTATTGATTTCGGTCAGTTTATGTCACTGTTTATACTTTTGATGTTATAATATTGTAACTATGCTCTGTTTTATCTTGTTCCCAGCTACCAATATATTTCATTGTGTCTCTAGGATGCTATGGCCTGCTAATGGTTGGAGTTGGTTTGATGCAATTTCCGACTTGTCCTCAAGAAGCAGTACTGTTGCAGCAGGTAGAATACTTTTTCTATGTATTTTCTGCTCAGTTTACTTTGCCGAATGATACTTTGGTTAATCTTGCTCATTCTCTATGCCATTCATTACACACATTTCACCTTTTACATTAATATATGTTTGTCTTTATAAAAAAGGAACTAAAACCTGTTCTAAGGATTTTTTATCCATTAGGACATAGCCGAGGCCAAGGATTTTTTAAAGCAGAAAGGGGTCGATGTGGGTGGCTGCGATTGATTCTGCACGCAGAGTTGTCCCTCTTCTGTGTTTGGATACGAAGAAAATACCTAATTTAGTATAGAATCCATCGAACTCCGCTCGTTCTTGCAGTGATATGGTGCACAACTTCATGACAGCTTATTATTTCCGACCTGATGGAAAATTGGCAAAGGTTTAACTGAGTTTAAGGAACGAACGACGCCTTTGGAGTTTTTAACTTTTAGCAACAAACAAACAAAAAAGCCTCTGAATTGTGGGAAATAGAAGCAGTTTTGGAAAGTGCACACCTTATGAATTGTGTATTTTTGTTCTTCTATTACAGGTATAGAAGTTTTTGTCAAGTGGGACTTACCTCCTCTTTCTTCCATTTCTTTTCCTCCTCATGTTCATATATCTACTTGATCGGAAAGTAAAGCAGGCAAGTTAAAACATAGCCAGCTTATAAACTTATAAAGAGTATAATCTCGGGTTGGTCCTTGAACTTACACCTTAGTTTCGATTTTGTCGTCGAACTAAAATTCATTAATTGATGTCTTTGAATTTGTCGAAATGTGGAGCATCATTTCTTATCGTTAGATTCCGTTTAAAGTATGTTGCACACATGGAGGTCTTATACATCTTTTATTTTTCCCGTTGTGCTGTACAAGTGGTAGTGACTACTAGTAGATTATTGGCCCGTCTCGTTGAAATGTTGCTAAAATGTTCTCGTCTTGCATTAGTGAGATTCAGAGTTAGATGGAAACCGAACAACGGGGACCAAATACAAAATATAAAACACAACTAGACAACACAAGCTCATACATTGCAGCAGCACAAACAAACACAAAATGGCAGTACAGCTTGTTTGAGACGTATGTAATGAACTCAATTACGCGCATTTGCCGGTATACACCACACAGCCCCAAATGCTTGAAATGCATGATGCCGTTGGTTTCGTCACGTCCGTCGTCTTCCGCCTCCGCAATCTCAAACCAACTCTTAATATTGACCGGTCATTCAGAGTTACTCTACATTTTTTTCATGACCATATTAGTATATACTTGAGTTGGAAGGGACTGTTGCGGTAATCTTTGTTGAGGAGTTGCAGTAAATCTTTGTTAAAACGTAAGTCCTCATCAAAGTAGTGTATCATCATCATGTGATAAATGATTTGGGTAATTCTACATCTCACATGATGAGATAGGCCCATGTGGATCCTTCACTATAGATGAGGATCATCTTCGGATCCTCTTTGTGGGGATCATATGGATTCTTACATCCTAATCGTTTATCGTATATCATGCGATCAGTTTTCGTTAGATACTATTTGTGTTTAATTTTAAATAATAAAATTTAAATGATCTCTAACCGTATGATATACGATGAATGGTTAAGATGTGATGATATCTAGGATCCTCACAATTTAGATCGGATCCAAATCCTTTCACTATGACTTCCTATGGACTCTAATAATTTTTATTTTTATAATATTAGAATCACTTTTAAAGTGCATAAAGAAAAAAAAAACAAATGAAAAGGGTTTGAGAACTTTGAGTTTTAACGATAAGGACAAAATAAATGATAAATTGAATAGTATCAGGATTGACTTTTTAATGTAAAAATGTGGTTTTTTCGTTAAAGTGAATAATACAGGGAATTTTTCGTTAAAGTTCCCTAAAGAAAAAAGAATTGTCTATAAATAAGAAGAAAACAAACCCAAATACATGTTTCATTTGGTTTGGTCTATAAATAAATGTTTTTTTTTTTTGCAGAAAAATAAATGTTTGTTTAGTACTAATTAAAATTCATAATTCTTTTTTATGGATGGAATATGTAATCTAGGTATGAAAACGACTTCCGTTCTTTGATGAGAAACAAATTGTTTATATGTCATAAATAATGAATATCAATACAATGCAGGTGCACCCTTACATAAAAAAATTATCAAAACAAGTGTCCGTTCTTTGATTAAAAATTTTATGTGCATGGTGCGCTATTGACGTTGTCGATAACTTCTCGATAACATATTTTAGCATATTTCATTGGTTACAACAACCCTAATATTGACACACAATTTATCACATACCGACAATCATTCTTTAAAAAAAAAAAAGAGCGATTGTTCAATATCCAGATACATCTTCATTGAAAACATAAAAAAGAAAAAGAAAGGGAAGAGACTTGATGATGTTCACATGAACATTCCAATTACACAATAGCACCTGTAAATTGTGATCCCCCACAATTGACTGGTTCACTGCATTTTCACTGCCTTTACCGTTCTCCTACTCACCGGTCACAATCACACATTTGCTTCCCACTCCCACATTCAACTCTCCTTCTCTCCGAATATGGGAGATTCATTATGCTTTATAAAAACTCTTTGAAAAATCATGTAATCCTTAAGACGTAGCGTTCATCTTAAGTGAAATTACAATTATTAATCACAAGAAACCAACGCCAATTTCAGAGAACCTTCCGACCAAAATTACATCAAATTACTTTAAAAATCCTAATGGTGATCAGACATTAAGACAATTAGATAGTTTTAATTACAGTGATTAATAATTCAAAGTATGCAAGCAATCAATCATAAGCTCATTTTTTATGTGCTTTAAAAAAAAAAAACTGTTTCTGTTGTGCTGAGAGAATAAGCTCATTTTTGCTGCTTCACATTTTCAACTTTTTTTACCTAAAATTATGAAATAAGCTATTTTTAAGTATTAACCAAACACATTTTTTAACTCAATTTTTTTTATACTCACTTTTTATAAAATCAATTCGGTACCAAATCAGTCCTCGCTCACTCACACTCCGACAAGCCATTTTCTTTTGGCCCAATATCCAGCTCACAATATTTAACCCAAACTCTCCCTTTAACTCCTTTCACGTCCGTCTCGTCCTTCTCTCTCTCACTCTCTCTGTCTTTTTCTTTTCCTTCATAACCATGGCAGCAGACAATGCAGACCCATGTATAAAAATGCCACTTTAGCTCGCCGTAGATCCAAATTGTGAAGCTTTTCAATCGAATAAAGATAACCCATTTGATTAAATCCTCCAAGTTTCTCGACCCGCCATTGAAATGGGTGGTCTCAGAGAGTCATGGTGCTTCTGCAAGGGAGTGAGCAAGTCTGAGAAGATGAAAGCCGCCATTTTCTCCGGCAAGGCTCCGGCCATGGCCAGAATTTCCGGTGCCGCAAATGGGATCTCTGGCACCGGATTTCTGATCCATCGTAGTCTACTATTGACCACCCACGTCAACCTTCCGTCTGTAGCGGCTGCCGAGAGCTCCGAGATCCGGCTGCAAAACGGTGTTGCTGCAACTCTCGTTCCCCAAAGGTAGTCAGTACTAGATTTGCTTAATTTGTTTTATTAATAAAGTTTGGATTTTTCTTGGTTATATGGGAATTAATTGAAGGTAAATAATGGGTTTAGTGTTTTCTATTGGTTTGTTTTTGGAAAAGTGGAAAACCAGCCCCATTAGGCCTCTTCAATGCATTAGGATTGTTTTATGTGCTTAGTTGTAGTGGGTCCCAAATGTTAGAAATTGAATTTTTTGAATAGTTTGATTACATGATGTTTCTACCCATTTTTTTTAGCTTTCAATGGAGAATTGATTAGTTTTGTACTGAAAATTTGGTTGTACCCTTTGTTTGCATTGGTGAGATTTGAATTGGTCAAAAGTTGTAATGTGAAAAGGGTTATAGGTGCTGCTAAGAAGTTGGATTGTTTTGTACGCACCTTCTGGTGGTTGTGCAGTTGTTGGATCTGATTAGATCATATTCATTCATTTCTATATAAACTACGGGTTAGGAGAAAAAGAGTGTCAACTGCTAATCATTTTCCTTTTGACAAAACGATATTCTAATTTAAGTGAGAGATCTTAGATTCGATTGTCATCAAAGACAAATTTGAACCACATTATTGCTAGCTCATTGTGAGGCTTAGGTCACTCCCCCCACCCCCTTATTGTAGATAATATCGTTTGTTCAACAAAAAAAAAAAGATAGAGGGATTCGAACTTGAGTGCAACATGGTGGCACGCTGCCCTGGCCAACTACCCAAATCCCACGTCCGCGTTAGGTGGTAACCATTCAGATAAGTTAAATGTGGAAGTCTTTAATGTAGGGGATGGAGACTAGGGGTTAGTACTGATAATGCATTGTGTTAAATGAACTAAAACTAGAGGTAATGATGGAGGAATGGCATGGCATAGCTAAAAATAGCAAGAATTTGCAGGCAATAAGAGATGCCAGTGACTAAAAAAATGGAAGGCATTGTCAATAATGGTCATTGTCTCTGAAAAGGTTAAGAAATGAAATTGCTTTCTCAACTTCTTAGGAAGCTCTTCTCAAAATCTCCGGAACTCATCTGGCAAGTCCTCTCCCTGAGTCATGGAAATTTTGTTGTTTTACTTTCAAGTTGGTCCTAAGGCTTCATGGTGCTACACACACACACACACACACACACACACACATATATATATGTAGCTATCTTGTGGGTTGCCTCCTCTGGGAGTGATTAAGAAAATGAAAGGTAATTGAAAATTGGAGTACATAGCATCATGATCGTGATGATTCAGTTTATCACGTTATAAATGATTTAGTATTGCATAGAAATTCTGTTGGATCTGATAGTAGTTCAGTCCTCTAGTGTTTAGGCGAATGGAATTTTGTGACATTCTTCTCTTAAAGCATCAATACATTATGGTTTATGGTAGCCTTTGCATATTTACGCATTTCGAGTAGTGTTTCTCATTCTTTCATTGGATTGCAGATTTTTTATCACCAGTTCCATCTTGGATCTTACAATAGTAGGTTTGGATGCGGTAGATGGAGATTCAACTGCCCAAGGGCACCTCCACCACTTGAGGACCTGCTCTAAACCAAACCTGGATCTTGGCAGTGTAGTTTACCTTCTTGGCTACACGGAGAAGAAGGAATTGACAGTTGGTGAAGGTAAGGTAGTGATAGCCACAGACAATCTCATAAAATTGTCAACTGATGGAGTAACGTGGAGCCCTGGTTCAGCTGGATTCGATGCACAAGGGAATCTTGCATTTATGATGTGTGATCCTATGAAACTAGCAACATCTCCAAACACCAAATCCTCATCAACTTCCTCATCATCCTCGTCATCATGGAAGAAGGATCATCCAATGCAATTTGGTATCCCCATTCCAATCATTTGTGATTGGTTAAATCAACATTGGGAAGGCAGCCTCGATGATCTTAACAAGCCTAAGCTACCACTTATTCGGTTGATGTCTTCTGGCCAGAAAAGTGAGCACTCTTGTGCTTCCTTCACGCAGCGGCGAGTTTTTAAGTCAACTGAAGGTGACAATGATGGAACACCATCTTCATCAAATACAATCTCAAAACCTGGGGACCAGCTAGGACCAAGCTGCTCTGCTGCCGCAAACACTGTTGATGAAGAGGCCCTAACAAGTGATCGTCATGCTGCACATGTACAAGGCATTCCTACTCCAGAAATCTATGAATCACCAAAGTTAACAGCTATTCCTCTTTGGAGAAAAGAAGGTTCCCCAGTTCAGCTTTTGGACATTAATTTTCCTCCAAGGGTTGCAAAACCAACAGTTCAACCACAGTCAACCAAAAAGTTACCCCCAAATTCTGGTGAGAATTTTGTCAAGGAGCCTCCCGAGCAGATCCGATTAAGAGAAGGATACAGAGTTGAAGATAGAGGACCAGCCAGTCCTAATGCAAATGCTGAAATTGCCTCAACGGGTTCATTTAATGGGGCCCAAAGTGAGGTTGAGTCTAGTTCATTCCCAGTAGATGTTTCAGATTTGCACAATGGGTATAGCAGTGAGGGAGAGACTCTGTACTCCGCCGAAACTGCTGAGAGTCGAAATTATACTATTCCTGCAGATGGAAAGTTTCAAGAAGTGGGAAGGAGCCAGAGTTGTGTGAACTATAATAGATGGGGAGCCACCCAAAGTAACCCAGTGCAGCGCAGGGCGTTGCTAGAAAATCAGAGAAGCTTTATCCATGGAAGGAAGATGCATTCGCAAGCTGCAACTTCTCAAAGGAGCAATGACTACTACAGCCCAACTGTCTCCTCAATCATGAAGAAGCGCAACTCCGAGCAGCCTGTCAGACCCCGGCAAAGTGCCGTTCATTCCTCTCCGAAATGGAACTTCTGAGTTGATTCTTATCTGGAAAGTGATTAGGACGAAGAAAATATATAGTTTTTTAAGTTAAACGGCGGTTTAATTTCCACTATGGTATAGTGTAACAAATTTGTAGTGACTGTGCAGAGTGACAGATATCAGGTGAATAAGAAAATTCAGCAAAGTTGTAATTTTGTTCCTAGTGAGACTTGTGTTACTGGTTACATATCATCTATAAAATTATTCTTTGAGGGTGAAAAACTCCCTATGGCAAGTAGATAGTTTTTTAGTTCTGGGAAATTTTAGCAGGTTAATCTGTCTCCATGTTAAACCCATGGTATATTGAATGGCACATTTAGCTGATAACTGCCTGGTTAGAGAACAGATAGGGCAGCCGCTTTCGAGTTGCATATAACAAAAAGGAAAAGTATTGAACTTGGCTGTGTTCTGCCATTTTTGGCCATGGGGTTGAGCTTGAGATTCGGATCACAAATTCAGAAAGGGAGTAAAAGAAGATCATCTCCATTACAAAATGAGCCTGGACAATGGCATATATAACTCAAAATAAACTGCATAGCGTTAACGATTTTATTCAGAACATTAGCATTGATCAGATATTAGGGTTCTGCGCTAGGACAACGCTCCAAAGAAAAACTACAAAAAATCTCTTGTTGAGAGCCTCAATAGAATTCAAGTGCAGGCTTCACTAGACTAAGTGATGTCAAGTTAATCCTACTGATACGATGTGGTCTCAAGCTTGGCTGGTTTCCCTCAACTTGAGACCGCATCTTATCAATAGGATTCGAGTGCAGGTTTCAGTATATTCATCTGAGGGAGCAGCAGAGAGACGGATTCAGTTGAGGGGAACCAGCCAAGCTTCTCTAGGAGTATGTCAATCAGGTCACCTGCTAAGTAAGAAACACCTCCCACCCCAATCATGATGGTAATATAGTAGAGTAAAGTTTTTATGTACTTTGGTGGCCTCTGGATATAAGCCTTTCCAAGTGCGAGAACTATGATGCATAGAAAAGAAGTTACTGCAACTGCTGCAATCTTTAGGTCCCTGTTGTTGCTCTGGAGGAACGAGAAGCTATAAACCACAGGAGGTATTAACCCGAAAACAATGAATGATAATATAACAATAGAGGCATGAAGAGGGAAATTCTCTCTTTTCCCTAGTACTTTATGGTATTTTCCCACTTCTTCATCTGTTTCACCAGAGGGCACTTTTGAATAATCATCTTTCAGTTCCCAGAGCTGCAGGTTGAAGGTCATAAAACATTAACAAACAAACATTGTCAAAATAATAATTATGACGGGGTGAAGAGTAAATGAATTTGAAAGAGCTGCTATGGAAGTTCTGAGTTTTTCGACTGTAAAATTACTCACATTGTGACCAATGATGAAAAGTCCGCCAAGTAAGTTTGCCAATGCCAAAGCTAAAATGTTCACTACAAAAAGAAGATGGTTACAAACCTAAACATGATGATGATCAAGGCGCGCAAGTGAAAAACTAAATCTATTAGTTTCAACTACCGGAATGAAAATGTAATAGACATAAAAACTAGATGCAATGAGCTCGTATATAAAGAATCTCAGGCAGTTTAAAATTAAATCAACTTAAATAGAAGCAACTTACGTGTGGCAGTATCAGCACTGGCTGCGGATGTCACGATGCCTAAGCTTGTAATTGCTTCAGTTAAACCACCGTATACAATGCTTTTGACGATTTCTAACGTTTTGGTATCACCTGTTTCGGGGGGTATGATTGTTGGTTCTGGACTAATAACGACTATCGTGCTCTCAGGAAGCTCAGATGTAGTAGGCCCTGTATCAACACAGTATCGCATCATTCTAGATTATAATGTATTAAAGAACTTGTGTTTCAGTCTTCGAATACATGTAAATTTGCATTAGAAGGTTGCTATGGTGCTCGATACTTCCACTTTCTTAAAATGATTCCATGTTTATAGTTTCTCATGTATGACTGTGTCTTACACATACCTGCATCACTGTCTTGAATTTGTGCGGGATCTCGTGAAATGGCTACCACATCTATTTGAGATGATGGGGGCTTCGTGGTCACAAGTTCACCAACTCCTACTGGGAGAACAGGCACCGAAGGTTTTTTATCAAGTACTGTTCCATCTGACTCATGTGATGGAACTGACTCGTCAACTTCAACACCGCTCTCAAAATTATTTCCAGAAGGTTTAGCTCCAACACTAGCTTCAACAGGCTCACCAGTCACTACAGGTTTATCTATTGAGGCAGTATCTCCAACTCCAATTGGCTGAGCAGGCATTGCCGGACTTTTATCATATTGCGTTTCATCCAAGCCGTGTGATGGAACTGGAACTTCGACTCCAACGCTGCCCTGAATATTATCTCGTGAGGGTTCAACTGTTGCAGCTTCAGTGGCTCCAACAGGCTCTTCAGGCGCTGGACCTTTACTTACTGGTGCAGTTTGACTACTTTGATCTTGTAGTGTTCCAGCCGAGTCATGCGATGGAACTGGAACCAACTCTCCAACTTCAACACCTTTTCCAATATTGGTTTCTGCATCAGCAAATCAAGTAAGAGGTTTGGCTACTTGATAAGCAAAACCTTGAATACCGCTGAATTATACTTTAACGGCATCTCAATAAGGTTTATTAACAAAACAGTAGAAAAGTTTACCTTGTTTCGTATGATCGTCCTCATCTTTATGTTCCAATTTAGGAAAGAACCAGCTGCCTATTTACATTGAAAGAATGGTTAAACTATCAGCCAAGAATTCAAAACAGAAAATGTCACACCGCAAATGCCTAATTGATAAACGGAAACATAACAAGAGGAAAGATTCAGGTTCTGGAAGTTTAATAGCAATACGATGATCTAAATATATTACAATTTATTTTTTATATACCTTCACATCAAAGGGTAAAAATTCTTCTTTCATTTACTGGCAATAGTTAGGCAATTGAATTCCTTGTTCTAAATTCCTTGTTACTAGAGTAAGGATGCAAGACTACCTGCCGGAATGAGGAAACTGAAACACGAAGTGCATCGAATTGGATCAACTAGTGGAGGAGGTGGTGCAGCAGGAGGTAGTGTATTTTCCGGTTCTCTACCGCGAATGATAACCTTTGTGATGCAAGAGTTGCAATTAGGACAGTAGAAATCATGCGTGGCCGGCTTCTGATATACCCTTTCAAGATACAATTCAGACGCTTCTTGTTCACTGATTTCTCGCAGCTTAACTCCCCCATGTTCAGCTGTCCCATTGTTTCCAGAAGCATCACGTCCATTCTGCTCAACTGACTGCTTGGAAGATAAAGTACCAGAACCATTCAACTCTTCTTCAACCTTCTTATCACCGACATCTTGACGGTTGGTAATACTAACAGCACTCTCATCAAAGGCTACTTTGACATCCAGTATTTCATCTCCAGGGTTTTTCCTGAAAGAAAAATCGACATGTCCGCCACTGAATCCAGAGATCTCATATGGAGATTCAGCACCTGAAACCATGGAGAGAGTTGAAACGTCTCATCACAAAACCATTGAGCTTGGCCGAACGCAATCATGCAAACATAATACCCTATTTAGCATGGATTTCCATGTCCACCGCCAACTAAGATCCCAATTGAAATTTACTCTTTAAAAAGAGTAAATTGATTAGTCAATTAACTGGAACCCATTTGATTCTTCCTAGCTAAAAAACAGTTAAAAAGAAAGGGTAAAACAAACAACTAGTAATTACTACTGAAACTGCAGAAAAACAAACCAAAACTTTCATTGTGAAATAACTAAATGCAGTTCTTGATGCACAACAAACTAATGAACATACCAAGAAGTGTTTTTTTTTTTTTTTTTTTTGTCAAACGATAAATTTTGTTATATTAGATGTAAGAATAGCTATCAACGGGATTCGAATGCCACGCCGTCATGCAAGGCCTCCTTTTCACCACTGGTAAAACTTGCAAGAAGCGTTTTTTTTTTTTTTTTTTTTTTTTTGAACTTTACCTCCATTTTTGTGGGAAATGGGAGTGTCATTGCTTGGGGTTTCCTTGACTTCCTCTGCCTCTTCAGCTTCGCTAGAAGCTAATGAACTCTCAGAGGAAGAAAAGATAAAGTCACCCTGGGAGACAGTGGTGGCGAGGTTTGCTGTCTTGCTGTCCTGTTGTGGCGGCTTTCTTCTCAGAGCCATGCCTGCTTCTGCTGCTTCCTCTGTCTCCTCCCACTGATTCGTTGCCTCCATTTTTTTTCCACCAATTGCCTTGGGGAAAGCTCTGAGACTGTGTGAACAGTATTATATATGGAAACGTTAGGGAAATCTAGGGAGAAGGAGAACACATTTTCCACGTGACATGGCGCGGTTGATGATTCAATTTTATTTAACGATTGTCGTATTTGAGTCAGTATTTGTTTTCATTTATTATTATAATGAGAGGGGAAGAGTACGAAAATTATTACAATAATTTAGAAATAAGAAATCCGAACACGGTATGCATGAGCGTATACCAATATTATATTTATTAGGATATTGTACCTCATATTTGAATTATATTTTTTTTTGAAACATAAGTGATGATTTAGCGAAATAAATTCATTATTGACATGACATAGCACTTGTCACGTCAAATCAGTGTTCAAATATGTGGTTTTTAATTTTTAGAGCACTTTTCTTAATAATTTAAAGAAAGAAGTGAATATTAACCATCATATCATGTTATCAATAAAACATAATTTGAGTATATAATCTCTATACAATGAGAATATATATAGGGTAATATTATTTGCACATTCATTTTACTTCTCACAGATACTTCTTAAATTTTTGTCGTCTAAACGAATAAATAAAAGAAGATCAATGGTTAAAATTTAATAAAAGTGTGTGAGAGATAAAATGGGGGTGTGAATATCACTGTCCTATATATTATCACCTGTAAAATGTGAAGTTTTGACATTTTAGGTTAGTTATGTTGTAATGTGCTAGAATTCAAACCTTTAGATGAAGACAAAAGTAGAGTCTGTATTTAACAATGAAATGATTATATCCAAGTTAGGTGATTGAAAAAAAAAAATTGTCATGCTTTTTAAGTGTTGAATTAAAGTTTTGTATGTTCTTGACCAAAAAATTAAAGGTATTTTTAGCTTTATATTATTCAAAAAGGGAGTTGAAATCACATTAAGAACTTCGGATAAAGATAATTGCTCTTAATCGTTTGGAGTCTTGAAATACAAATGAAGTCTTTGCAAATCGATTGTGTTGATCAACTAGTAAGTTAATACGATAATTTAGTTGTATATTTACATTGCTCGTATTGTGTAAGTCTTTCTCCTAGACATAAAAGGAGATGTTTAAAAACAATGATGTAATTTCTCAAATACAAAAAATTCAAGTTAAAAGCCAACTTAAGGTCTTCACAATTGTTTGAGTAAGTGATACTTAATGAAGCAGCTTGAGTTTGATACTTATAATACTATTGTTTTTTGTTTATTATTGAACAAACGAATTATCTATATTATGGAGAGTGGGTTAAGCCTCATAATGAGCTAGCAATAATGTCGTTCAAATTCACATTTGACGATAATCGAACCTAAGACCTGTGATTTCAATACCTACGAGAGTCATACTTTAAAACCTCTTAGTTTATAAGTATCACGCTCATGAGTTTAATATACAACTTATAAGAATGTAATTCCTATATAGCTTAGAATATCGGACAAGGATTGTCTGCCCTCCTGGTTCATGTGCTCTCTCGTGCTTTCCTATTTGTGTGGTCACGGTTAAGCCACGTCAACATTTTATATTACTATTCATTTTTGTCTTATTATCTCTATAAAAAAATAATATAAAATGTTGACATGGTTTAACAGTGACCATACAAAATAGGAGAACATGAGAACAAGGAGGGTAGACAATCCTTATCTCAGAATATCACACCTATTTTTTTTTTATTGGCTTAAAGGCCCAACATATGAAAAATCCACCCAATTTGACTTATGTGCTTTTTTTTTTTTTTTTTAACCTTTTGATTTTTTTTTTTATGGTTAGGACAATGTCCTTGGTGATCCCTAGGGTAGGGACAACAGTTTAATGTTTGTGTACCACAATATCAATGTCATCTCTCCATATTTCCTACCTCACGAAATTCATCCATCTTTGGCCACACAAAAAAAAATTAAAATAAAAAAAAATAAAAAAAATTATCCATCTAACAGTCAGACTAATATAGTACTCATTTTAGTATATGCTTCTGGATCTTCACAGAATTTTAAGTTTGGGGGGTGGGATTTACGGAATCCATGTCTCTAGATATGAACATATGAAGCCAATTTGATCATTCACATTGTTTCTCATCATCCTACATGTGAAACCTCAGAATTTTTAAGTGCCTCAGAAGCGATTAGTTTTTCAAGATTATTATTATTGTGGAGTCATAAGATGAAAGTAAATTAGAATACAAGTTCGTAGCATTTTCGAAAAATTTTAGATGTAGATGCATTTAGGGTTTAGAGTTGGACCAGTGAGTCGATAACACATGGTATACATTGAGTGGCTAAGTTTGCCACGTGGTGATCTAGCCAGCATGCTAGCACAAAGGCATTGGTCATATTATTAGTGTGTGGAAAGTGATTAGATGAGAGAGTAATGCTACACTTATCACATTTTTTATACCATGTTTGTACAAATTCTCTAATAAATGTACGAGCCACTAATACAAGTGAGTCTCACTTTTAATAGAAAACTTGTATAAATGCGGTATAAAAAAATATGTTAAAAATAGCATTTTTGTAGACGAGGTAACCTAATAGCTACATAAAAATAGCATTTTTAACTATAAGCGGGAAGAGACATGGTAAAATAGAAAATGATGAAATTGTATGTGAATGTGGTTTCGGGTTTCTCCGTACAGTTAATTGTGTGCAACTAATTTTAATTGGTCGATCGAGCATGCTCATGATTTGAGACTTTTACTCAAATGTTAGATGATATTTTTGTTTTTTAAGTAAAACGGGGCAATCCCTTAGGGGGAAGTACACGTTCTCTTCCATCAAATCCACAAATCTGAGCTCTTGAAATTTGATCAAACAGCTAAAAACAGGAACTCCCTTTAAAAGTTATAATAACTTTAGTCGTTTGATCAAATTTTAAAGGTTATTTCCACACATTGCTCCCTTCCTACTGCATAATTTTCTATGCAGGCATGACAGTGGCAACAATTAAATTTATTTTGTTATTCTCGGACCTCTAATATATTTGTTTATTTGACTTGCATGTTAAATAAAATTGTATTTTCGATTGATTTTGGTCTATTAAAGTATTTATCATTTCGTAAGGTTTTAAATAAATTATTTTTCAAACCTGTTTCAGTTTTTTTTTTAATTTTTATTTATTATTAATTTTCATTTGTAAATGAGTGTTTTAGGTTCGATTCTCATCAAAAGTGAATTTGAATCACATTATTACTAACTTATTGTGAGATTAAGTTCACCATTTAATATAAATAATATCATTTGTTCTGGAGGCTCATTACTAACCTGATCAAGACATCATAAGTAGTTCAGCAAACCCATTACTAACCTGATCAAGACATCATGCGCTCGACTGCTTGTGATGACCTATTTTTTCGGTATCTTTATTTGGGTCAAATAGTGTCCGAAAGAGAACTCAAGGGACACGAGCTTCAGACTCAAAGACTAAACTTTCATCACATAGCCTTGCAAGTAGACAAAAAAACAAATACAAGTGAGAAGGAGATGGGGCGAAAGGGACACATCAAAACACTTTTGCTCTGCCCAAAATTGCATCATGCTTGGCCTTGTAAGCGGAAGGATATTAGGGAGACTAAATTTTATAAATCAAATTATGTGAATATTAATGATTAAATTATTACTCAAGCGTTAATTAATATATTTATTTTATATTAACAACACGTGATTTGATTTTCCTAGTATTGTTTCTAAATTATTATGACCGATGCTTAACCCAAATTACCTACCTCTCGTATAAAGGAAGATATATAGCCCAATTTAGGCCCAACTACTAATAGTGGGCCAGTCAAAACCTGTACCAAGGTGTGAAACCCAATTGCCGGTGGTTACTGGGCCCACAAAATACCCCTGTACGCCCACACTATAAACCTTGGGGCCGACAAGTCCCCAATGTCGTTCGACCCCAACGACAGTATTCCAAACGTCGGCTGATAAAGCACCACGGTCCACGTGCATGACTCAAAAACTGTGGTCACACTCCACTTGGCCTCCCGTATCCGGAAAGGAATCATTTTCAGATGTGTTCCATTAAATTCATCAAATCAATTAATTTGAGTTTTTAAAATTTGATTAAATAGTTAAATTTACGGATTCATTTAAGGGTCCAAATTCATTAATTAGATGGATTTGATAGAAATGATTTGGTGATGATTTTTTTCCACCGCATCCAGTCGCCTAATCCGGTTGGGTTTCCGGATCCAAATCCAGTGGCAATCTCGTAAATTCCTCCAAACCCGGTGGCGTTTCCGCTCTCCGAGGCTCCTCCACCTCGGTCCTATCGGCCAGAAAAATATTATAAGCAGAAAAAAGCGGCTTTTCTAAGTCACACACAAAATCTCTTCTTCTCTGGTTGGCCGCCGGTCTTCTCAACTTCCTGTAAAAAAATAGTAAAATAAAGAGAGAGAAAGTGACGAAAGAGAGGAAATGTTGAAGCTCTCGACATACAATGGAGTGGACCAAATTCACGGCGTGGCGGCCCAATGCCGCTTCCTTGGCCCACCCAAGCCCAACCCAATTTTCCCCCGCCGGAAAGACGGCGCCTTTCTTGCCCGCTGCGCTGCCTCACCTTCCAAAACGCCGGTTCTCGCCGTCGTATCGGACCGGGGGCCCGGGAGCTTGGCGGGTCGGGTCGAGACGAATACCGGGCCGGTCACCCTCGCGGACCGGCTGAGGCAGGGGAGCATGGCGGAGGACGGGAAGTCCTATAAGGAGTGCTTTATAGTGAGGTGCTATGAGGTCGGGATTAACAAGACTGCCACCGTCGAGACGATTGCCAATCTCTTGCAGGTGTGTTAAGAGTTGGAATTTTTGGTTTCGATTCAATGTGTGTTTGCTGGGTTTTATTTGAATTTTTGTGGGAAATGTTCATTCTTTTCGATTCGATTTTTGTGGTTTGTAGAAATGTATCGATTTGGTTGATTGGATTTTGTTTGGGGAAAATTTGGGGATTTTTGTTTGGTATATTTGCCATCTCCCCCACATGCATTTATGAAGTGAATTGCATGGTTTAATGGTCCAATTTACAGTGGTTGGAGGAGGGGGAACGTAAAATTTGATTGGGAATGCAAGTTACCAAATAACTGTAATTATCTGATCACTGTAATTTCTGATTTAATTAAGTGATTTTTGTTTTGATTGCTTGAAATCTTAGTTGCCTAGAAGCAAAGGGAAGAACATTGTGTGATTATATTCTCTTCCTTAATTTTTTTTTTTTAACTGTATTTCTGGATTAGCTAATTGAGTTTCTGCATTGTGGAAACAATTGGTCTTCTTCTGATGATTTTCGTTTTCTGTGATCATTTTGTGATGCAGGAGGTAGGATGCAACCATGCTCAAGCTGTTGGCTTTTCTACTGACGGATTTGCGACCACAACCACCATGAGAAAAATGCATCTCATTTGGGTTACTGCTCGCATGCATATTGAAATCTACAAATATCCAGCTTGGTGGGTGTTCTCTAGATTACAGTTCGGGTTTTGATTTGTAATCCGGAATGTGAAACTTAAAATGTGGGTTCGTGGTACAGGAGTGATGTCGTTGAAATAGAAACATGGTGCCAAGGGGAAGGGAGAATTGGCACTAGGCGTGATTGGATACTCAAGGACTATGCCACCGGTGAAGTCATTGGAAGAGCGACGAGGTGCGTATTCTTTTTATTTTTGTTGTTCTAAGCTTTTAAGACATCCATGAAAACATGATATAAGTATGGAAACACTGATATTTTGTCATGCAACATTGAATTTACGTTGAAGAACATGTTATTGTATTGAACCAACTTCCGTATTCTCATTAATATTACATTTGAGTCTGGCATCTCTCTAAGAACCAGTAAGCATGTACATGCGGCAGGTCTTTGAACTGTAAAGTTATTATCTTCTTGATGCTCTGAAAGGAACCCAATTTCTTTTTTTTCATCGATGCCTATTGGGCATGACGTCATTTTAATTTGGCTGCATGACTATTAGCACTGCAATCTTTGCTCATATTTTTTCTTTGCCTTTTCCTTTCTCTCCTTTTTGATAAATCAATCATCCATTTTGAAGATTGCATGTGAAGAAGTTGTTGAATGTTTTCTGCAATTCTAATGTATTGTTGTTGGATTGTTCTAGCAATTCTCAGTTTATGTGAGCCTATTCTGAGATATATTCTAAAAATTGGCCATATGTACTGCATGTTTACAGCAAGTGGGTGATGATGAACCAAGACACTAGGCGACTTGTGAAAGTCACCGATGATGTTAGGGAAGAGCATTTAGTTTTTGCTCCACGAGAACTGAGGTAAATGGTCCTTTTTTTTCACATTTTGTATGACTTCATCGCTTCTATATGATAAAGTTATCCCTCATGCACAATCTGCTGATTGCTTTCTTCTCTTGGGATGATAGATTAGCATTTCCAGAGCCAAACAATAGTAGCTTAAAGAAAATCTCCAAACTTGAAGATCCTGCTCAGTATTCTACACTGGGACTTGTGGTTAGTATATCTTCAATTCATTTATGTTGTCAAATTTATCCAGTAATCTCAGTATGCTTTTTAATTTCGCAGCCAAGGAGAGCAGATCTCGACATGAACCAGCATGTTAATAATGTCGCCTATATCGGATGGGTTCTAGAGGTTGGCATCTATGTCTGTTTCATTCATATGTTTGTTTTTGTGGTGTTCTATGGCCGTAGGTTATTGTTGGTTTCATAAGAGATGTTTTCAATTTTATCTTTTACAGAGCATGCCTCAAGAACTCATCGATAGCCATGAACTGCAAACAATCACCTTAGATTACAGGCGGGAGTGTCAACAGGATGACATAGTCGATTCCCTTACTAGTGTTGAACCTTTAGACGATGCTCCAGCTCTTTCAGGTAACGGAACAAATGGATCCCCTACTGCAACAGAAGATGATAAGGACTACCGTCAGTATTTGCATCTCCTAAGATTAGCAGGCGATGGTTCGGAAATAAACCGGGGACGAACTATCTGGAGAGAAAAACCTGCAAGATGAGGAAGTAATCTTATCTCTTGGTTTCGCCGGTTTTAGGGTTGATTTTTGTTTCTGTTTTCCTTTGTTTTTGTCCATTGTATGAGAGGTTTTGTTTCCTAGTTGATGTCATCTGTCATATTTTCGTTTTCAGTTTATTTCTTTCCAGTTGTCCTCTTCCAAATGCAATTATTTCCTGCACTGATGTGCAATGTAAGGTCTGGATTTTAGTTGCAAATGTAATACTTATGTTCCAATTGCCATCGTTTGTGATTCTTGCTGGTTTCCTTTTGGATTGGTGCAAGCTTCAAAAATAACAGCCTACGGTTTTGTTAGTCATCGTTGGCTTATAACTTTAATGAAATACGAGTTTGATATTAAGGGAACGATGTTATTGAGACTTCAAAAAAGTCATTGTTTTCTTGTATATTTTTTTTTTCATTGCGGATGACTTTCGATTGGATTAATTTTTTTTCTGTTACACTAAAGGGAGTTGAACTGTCACAAGGAATAAACCTATTATTTCAGGCAGAAATTCTTGGACCTTTAAATTAGGGATGTGCTATCTACACACCTCTATTTACTTCTCACACTCCTTGTTCATTTATGTCATTTGATCATCGTCATTTCATTAAATCCTGAAAATTAAGAGAGTGTGTGAGAAGTAAAAAATGTCTGTGGATATCACACCCTTAAATTATGACCCTACTCTTCAGCACGGATTAGGAACTTGAAAATAGGTTTAATTCATGAAACTCTACTTTCATGTTTGAAAAGTGCATTAATGGGATAGTTTTTCATATTTTTTTTTAACAAACAATATTATTTACACTAAAGATGTGAGGGAGTGGGTATAATGGGCTAGCAATAATGTGGTTCAAATTCGTCTTTAACAAGAATTGAACCTAAGACCTTTCACTTACCAATAAAGAAAAATACTACAAGATCATAGTACTAAGTGGCGGGATAGTTTTTCATCTTACATGCATTTCAAACTGTGACAACCCGTCCCAAATTTTACTATTTTATAAATTTTAAAATGTGAAATCACGAGAATACCCTAGAGATGAGGGTATTGACTTTCGTTGATCGCTAGTTCAAGATGCGTATGAACTATTACCTTACCGTATTTCAAAAGTATGTTGGTAAGGGTTGTTATTTATTCTATTCATTTCTTATAGTTATTGTTATTTTTATTAATTGAGAGGTTAGAAAAATTAACGGGGAAAAAAAAAGAGGAAAGGAAAGAAGAGAAGAAAAGGAGGAAGGCTGCCTGATGACAGCGAAGTGGAGAGAGAGAAAAAGAAGATGGGCACTGCCCAATCAGGAAATGAGGAGAGTGAGAGTGACGAATGGGAGAGAAGAACCAGGAGGGAAATGAGGGAGGTGTGGAGCACCTAACCCAGCTGACCCGTACACCCACAGCAAAAACCGGTTTTGACCAGGTTCTAATTCCGGCTAGATTCCACCACTTTTCCGACGAAAGTCACCCATTCTTCAACTGGAAATCATCCCTTGACCTCCTCTCTTCTATTTCCACCCAAATATGGAAAAGATTTGGGTGTAAATCATTGAAATAAACCATGGGGGTGCCGTGAGACCCATGCTCGAAATCCATCAATCGTGAAATCATCTCCTTGAATTACCACCACTAGAACACTCCTCTAGAACACAAGAACAAAGCCCAGGCAGTGGTTGAGGCGTCTGAGTGAGTATGGAGGTCGAATTGAAGCACACCATTTTCTAGGGTTTCGGCGGGTTTGAGCAAGATTGGAGCTTTTCTCGGCCAAATTGGACTTGGCCATAGGTATAAAGTTTACTCTACTCATTGAGATCTTCATTCTTGTAAATTTTGATAATTTTTGGAAATAGTTGGATTTTCCGGCGAGTCAAGGCGGTCGACTGCCACCTGCGGCGGCGCGTGCCTAGGGGACCGTCGATGTTATCCTTAGGATAAATTAGATGTCTTGAGTTTAGTTTTGGCAATTGTATATCGTAGGTTGATCGTTTGGACCTAAACTCATTAGGATACGTTACTTGGTAAAGATATGAATCGACGATCCGACCGTTGGATCGTCACCAAACTTTAACATGTTATAGTACATAATATTTGAGGACCATAGAAACTTACGGATAAGAAATCCGACGTATGGATTTTCCTAAATTGGATTTGTAAGTTTATAAATTAAAATGTTGACCGCCATTTAGTTTTGGCAATTGGCAGAGATCTGACCGTTGGATCGTAATGAAACCTTAGGATGTTGTTCTAGAAGTATATTGTGGATCTTTGGAAGCAACGGATCAGAAATCCGTGATGCAGATCTTCCGAATTGAATTATGTAAGGATGCATTTTATGTAAATTATGTATTTTATCGATCAGAACTCTGAGATGTGATTTGATAATTGGTCATAGGCGACGATGGTTCATGATGACTCAATATGCGTGCTAGAGAGTCGTAGCACGGACCTCAGGTAAGTGGGTCTTTTCCCTTCTATCGTATACACACACACACATATATATATATATATGATTGATAATTCCACAAACAGTTATAAATTGATTACTACATATAATTACTATGAATGCTGTGAAGTACTAATGCGAACTACAAATGGCTTGATCCCTATTTAGGGTACATAGGTAGTCTAACGAGACATTAGATGCAGCCATAACATAAATAAGATAAAATAATTGAGGTAATAGCCTTGTTGGGAAATTGTGCAAGGTGAGGGACATTGGTAGAAAATGTGAGATTTAACCATATGAATTAGTGATTGGATGTTGGTCATAAATCATGGTGTGAAGGATCGAGAATTTGAAGTACGGAAACATAAGTAATGATAGCTAATTAAACTAGTGTCTAGTTGGGCTTATCACTGATATTTATTCTCGGAAATAAATAGTTCGGGAGTAGAGCGTTACAGCTTATGCATTTTTATGCCATAATACACACACACACACACACACACACATATGTATCTAATTGAAATTGCTATAACATGGTTGAGTAATAAATTGCATCATGGTTTATCTATATGTATATTACCTGCACATAATTATTATGAATGTTTGAAGCGCAAAGGTGAACACAGGAGACCCAGGTAAGTTCAGTTGAGTTTATGGTATTAGTTGAAATGATCGAGTGATGGCATGACTATATTATGTTTTAGACAACTCCAACATTGTCGTACATGTTGCCTATGAGTTGTATATGTCATATGAGATGCATTTAGAGCTCATAAACCTGCACCCCGGTGTTAGTGCTCCGGCCCGTGGCCAGGCCACAGTCCTTCACGTGATGTTCACCCACACACCTTACGCTCACCTTGGATCCAAGGTAAGTGCACAGGCCTGTCGTACAGACCACTATAGGTGGTTCCGACTCGTAGGTGACCCGTGATTATTCGCACAATCTTCACATGATTGTAGCACTTGAGCGTATTTATTTACACTTAGTCATGTCGTACATACCACTATAGGTGGTTCCGACTCTTGTGTATGGATATATGATGAGCTAGCATATGTGATGAGATATATGATGAGCTAGCATATGTGATGAGATATATGATGAGTTAGCATATATGATGAGATATATGATGAGCTAACATATGTGATGAGATATATGATGAGCTAGCATATATGATGAGATATATGATGAGCTAGCATATGTGATGAGATATCTGATGAGCTAGCATATGTGATGAGATATATGATGAGCTAGCATATGTGATGAGATATACTTATGAGCCAGCCTATGTGATGAGATATGGATAAGTCGTACATGTCACAAGAGGTGACTTTGACTTATGAGCTAGCATATGTGATGAGATATGGATAAGTCGTACATATCACAAGAGGTGACTCTGACTTATGAGCTAGCATTGATTGATGAGATATGGTTGTAGTCGCACAGGTCACCATAGGTGACTCCGACTGGCGTGCTAATATGGGTTATTAAGCACATGATTATTGATATTGTTGATGAGATGTTGTGTTGTAGTATATTTATGGATTTATTGTTGATATACTTTTGATTTCACATTGATACGTGATATGATTTTCCTGGAAACTATACAGGTGTTGCAACGAGGGGTTATAATGTTTTATATGGTTTCTATTAAAATTTTATTTCCAGGGTCACTCACCCTTGTTTGGTTTTCACCCTCCAGGTTTTATTAGCTGAGCTTTCTTATCGTCGAGGATTCATGGCAAGTCTTGGTATTGGAGATTACCTTTGATGGTACGATTCTTAATTCATTCTACTGTACTTACTTATGCTTTAACGTCACGTGTGAAGAGGGTTCATTCCCGCTCACTAGCGCACTCTAGTATTTAGGCACTCTTAGGTTTAAATTTATTCACATTTTTCCACATCATCACACTTTATGGCTTCGTCACCTTCCAGATGTCAGCCAGCACAGCTCGATTTGGAGTCCTAGTGGACATTCCAAGTCGGGGTGTGTCATAAACTCCCATGAAGAGAAGTTGAAACTCTTGCCCCCTTTGTACCCTCATTACTTATTATTACTTTAAATAATCATTGAAAATGTCTAAAATGACGATAAATCAAATATCAATTTGAATCGATGAAAATAAAATATGAACAACATAATTCAATATCGACGATATAGTGATAAAAGACAATGACATGAGATATATGCTAAAAGTAAAATAATTTCAATCATTGAATTGATCCAAAATCAACTATCAACGATATAGCTGACACAAAATGATTAGAAATTAAATCTCAATTGTTGAACTTATCAAAATGAAATTTGGACGACATAATGGAGATTTAAAAAAAAATTATCATTTTGACCAATTTCTCATCTTACACAAACCAACATGAAAATAGTATTATCTTATACCCAATCACTAGGAATATAGATGGAAAGTCCATTCCCAAGGACTCATTCCAAATGTTTAGGAATTCAATTTTTTTTAACAGACAATATTGTCTACACTAAGGGGTAGGGGATGAGCTAGTTACAATGTGATTCAAATTCACATTTGGCGAGAATCGAACCTAAGACATCTCACTTACAAATGAAGAGGAATACCATTAAACTGTAGTATTAAGTGGCTTCAAATTTAAAATGCATAAAATGCTACTTCTCTCCTTAATATAGTTAAAGTTGTATCAATTCCAAAACCATCCATCAAACATCAAACTTAAATGCTGCTTTAGATTCAGAAAGCCTTATCGTCACGAAACCATGAAAATCCATGGCCATTAAAGCTTATCAATGAAGTTACCATTTGCTCCTACCTGTTACCAACAGATCAACCTAATTTCAAACCAACAGGAGAAACCCTCACCAAACTTGACTGGGCCTGCAGGGATTTAAAACGCAGCAGTTCCACTCAACTTAGTCATTCCATAAAGACCAAAATCTCCATGCAGACCCTACTCAATGCCATTACCGAAACAGAGTACATAAATTAATCAAAAGATTCTCTCACTCTCACTCTCTAACTCCCTCTCGCAGAGTGCCACTATTAATAGCGGGAGATCTCTACGCAGACTTCTCATGCAAAATAACTATGGAGAACAAAAGGGTGTTGCTTGTTTTCATTGTCTTTGTAGGGTTTCTTGTGAGTTCTGAAGGGGTGACCAGTAATAGTGAGAAGGAAAAGAAATTAGAGGAGGTCTATGATGCCAAAAACTATGGGGGATACGGTGGATATGGAGGGTACGGAGGATATGGGGGGCCATATGGAGGCTATGGTGGCCCTTTTGGAGGATATGGCGGTGGGGTGCTGTCATTGATTCCATTGATTAGGGATTTGCTTCCATTGCCATTTCTTGGTATACCTGGGCTGGGACGATTGGGGTTCGGTTTCCGTGGGATACTTGCAGAAGATCAGGGTGGGAAAGGATATGATGATAATTACCCTAGAGGTTATTATGGCGGGAAGGGAGATGATAATTACCCTGGAAGTGATTATTACGGGAAGGGAGATGATCCTTACCCTAGAGGTGGCTATGGCGGCCGGAAAGGAGATGATCCTTACCCTAGAGGTGGCTATGGCGGCCGGAAAGGAGATGATCGTCACCCTAGAGGTGATTATGGCGGGAAGGGAGATGATCGGAACCCTAGAGGTGATTATGGCGGAAAAGATGACAATGGTGGTAAGGGAGATGATAGTGATCACGGAGGCAAAGGAGAACGTTCCAAAGATGATCGTGGTGAAAAGGAATGTTCCGAAGATGATCATGGTGGAAAAGGAGACCGTTCCGAAGATGATAACGGTAAGAAAGGAGATCATTCTAAAGAAGATAACGGTAAGAAAGGAGACCATTCTAAAGATGATCGAGAAGGAAAAGGAGACCGTCCTAAAGATGACCACGGTGGGAAAGGAGACAACCCCAAGTATGATTATGGTAGGAAAGGAGGCATTCCAAAATATGATGATGGAGGGAAAGGCGTCGGTGGAGCTGGCGGTGGTGGCTATCCATAGTCACTCACCCGACCACACAATGCTTTGACAGGCTCACTGAACTGAGGCCTTATTAACTACGTACATAAATAATCATGAGCCTAAGAACGTTGTAAACTCAAATTATACGTAATGTTATGGTCTTGTTGTTTAAATAAACGTGCTTCAATTATCACTGCTCTCTCTATCTCTCTTTAATTTGTTTATGTTTTAGGCCATTTTTCTTTTACTCTTCTTTTTACAAGACAATATGTGTTGTAAATTATTATAACTTATGAAGACGGAATTTAAACTTGAGTAAGCAAGTACATTGCCCTTAACCGCCCAACCTATAATATCTCCGCAAAGATATTATTCCGTTGCCGGTCCCGAAATTCTCTCCGCCTTGAAATAAAAGCCATTGTAGTGAATGAATGAGCTCCTTTACTTATCTTGTCTTCAACAAAAACGTTACTAATTAAAGTATTGTCAATAATTTTGTCAGAACATCTACTCTATAATTTTCGATACGTATCAGGGTAGGGTCACATCTAGGGTACATAAGATATCCAAAATCCGAATAATAAGGATCTTTAACATTTTATACCACTGTCATAAAAATAAAATTTTTAAAAATTAAAAAATTAAAAATTAAAAATTAAAAAAATTAAAATCTAAGCCATAAGAACAATCACCACCGGATTCTATTTTAAACGGTTTTCTTTTAAATTATTATTATTAGGGAGAAGGGGAAGTTTTTTAACCGGGACGTATGTATAAAGTTACTTTTTAAAATAAATAGTACTGTAACAATACGTAGTAAATAAAGTTATTTTTTAAAATAAAAGGTAATTTTCTGGGTTCAAATCTTTTTTCTAAATTAATGTTTTTATTTAGACACACAAAATTTATGATGTTTTTGACACAATCCATAAAAGGGTATACTTTTTGTACCTATACATTTTGGGTAAGTCAAAACATGAGAAGGATTGACTATACACCATGTTAATGGGATACCTTAAATATCTCATACCAAAATTCATGTTGCAGTGGTATTTCTCTTTTTTATAAGTGAGATCGAACAAATTCTTGTCAAATACAAATTTGAACTTCATTATTGTTAGTCTATTATGAGGTTAATTCTATCTCCTCCCTCTTAGTATAGATAATACCATTTGTTCAAAAAAAAAAAAAATCATGTTGGACCCACTTATTTACTTATTCGTTTGGTGTTAGTAAACAAAGAATTCAAAGTCAATTGGAAATGCTACAAGCAAAAATTTTCAGTAAATTTTCTTACTGAATACAAAGACGAGTTTGCGGTGGAACTAGGAATGGTCAATGGAGGCACATTAATACTCCATATGTATCACCATCATTATCACAAGAACAAAGATCACCACTCACGACCACATTAACACCATATATACCATCATCATCATTACAAAAACAAACATCACCACTCACGACCACAATTAACACATATCTAGTTAGCTTTATCACCATCTTTACCCAGGAGTCCCCTTTTTTGCTAACAAAGAGTCGAAACGCCTTGTAATTTTCGACCATTTCTATGCTACAATATAATTACTAAGAGTAAGCGCTATTGCTTGTTACTCGACAGCTTGATTGAACCAAGCCTCCACAATTTCAAAATCTCCTTGTTGAACAACCTGTTCTCCCTGGTCAGAATAGAGGGGTAAATTCCTTCCCAAAGAACCATACTTGAGAGTTTCCAACCTCATACGGCTCAGAGGTCAAATTCTTTCAGTGTACTATTTATCAATGGTATTCATTTCACTTGAGTCTATATACCTTTCATAAAAGATGCTAGTTAGATGGTCAACACCGGTATACTCATTTGGTTTCTTCCTTCCGTCCCCTTCTTCTCTGCACCCAATACAAGGCAGTCGGATCCTCACCCAACCATAAACCATACGTGTAAAATAAAGCACCAGTAATTCATCACTAAGAACTTGGGCCATTCATTGCTCATCCAAAAGCTAATTGCATTAAAAGCAGCATAAAGCTGAAATTAAGGTGCCTGATTTCATAAAGAAGTTACAAATACCCACTAATCATAACATCTTTTTTGATACAAACCATTTGAGTATGAAAATTCAATTCTGCAGGCATGCCAATTCAATTCCCCAATCCTCAATCCCTCAAAAACCACCTTTCATAACCCTGCCACAACCAAGACCGTGTATAAGTACTTGACGACGAGCAAAACACGAAATTCTATAACCATGAGGAAATGTAAATTTCTTATGACTATTAGAGAATTGGCAATCCAATATCTAGTTAGTGCTATTTGTAACCTTTGCATCATAATAACCGATATAGAGAGGCACATTGCGAACAGAAGTACACAAGCGAGCAAACATATATTAGCTCCATGAGTGAACAAATAGTTATAGGAATAGGACAGCCGAGTGAACTTACATCACCAATCAACAGGTCGTAGGGAGGAATACCCTAATCAGTTCTTTCATAGTTACTTTTCTCCTACAGGTAGGGCATCTGCCCTGCGCACCTATTGCAGCTTTAATGCAAGCCTTACAGAAAATGTGGCCACATTTTGTTGACATCTCCTCAACTAAAGGAGCCATGCAAATGGGACAGGTAAAGGTGGGCTCCTTCGGTGGCGGTGGTGGTGGAGGTGGCTGTGTAACATTCTGTTTCTGCAAATAAAATATTTGAAGTATCACATACATGCACAACAAATGAATGCGGTGCCCTTAAGTCAAAAGCTTACAATTACCGTGGAGGTGGAGTTGCTGTTGCTTTCCAGATTTATGTAGAAATCACAATTAATAATTGTTTGGTTTGGTCCAACTCTTCTGCGCTTGTTCTGAGTGACCCTAGCCGTCCGTTCTGCAATAATCACAGAGAGATGGAGAGACGCATAAAGATCAATGAAAAAAATTACAAATTGTGACCAACATTAGACCTTGATTACCCTGCAAACACATATCCTAATAGTAATATGGAGCACCTACAATTCGCCACTGACAAGGTCAAACTCAAAGGTGAGTAGATTTCCTAATCTCCCCTTCTTGTTTAGAACAATAGACAAAGAAACAAAGACGACAACATCTGTCAGCTTGTACAGGGTTGTCCAGGACAACTTTCAAGACTCTGAAACTTATATTACAAACATCTTATCCTACTAAGAAAATGCTTAAAAAAAAAAGAAAGAGATGACACATTATTCTAACATTATCTCCCTACTTTATCTCATAGGTTGCCCAACACCAAATTTTTATCATTGATGCAGCAAAAACAGAAGTGAGAGGAAAATCCAAAGGAGAACATTCAAATTGTCTAATAATCTCCTGAACTTAGACAGAAGGGAACAAGAATCAAGTAACAAATAAAATAACAAAAACATAATCTTCACCATGAAGTAACAAAGAAACAGCATATCACACAAAAGAACACATAAATGCCAAAAAGTTCTGCCGTAACAAATAACAAGTTTACATTACAATATAACAAAATTACCTGATTCCACATCAACAACAGTCCTCCGGTTCCTTCTGGAATTGTTTTTAGCCTGATAAAATATCACAACATTTTCTTCAATACACTTAAGTGGATGGAGAAATTCACAATAAAAGAATGTGTAAAATTAATATAAGCATGCCTCAGCAAAAGCCGTGGGGCTGGATTCAATAACATCATCATCAATAGCCTCAACATCAATCGTATTAGGTGGTATAGGCTGAACTTGCAAAGTCGCTTGATTATTCTGAGGCACTGACTGAGTTGAAGTTCCCTCCTGTTCCCGACTGTCACCAGGTGGGGCACTATTGAGGTCCAAGTTCAACTCATTCTTTCTTCGCCGCCCTCTTGCATGTGGCGCCCTGGCCCCCCGAGTGCTCATGTTATATTAAATCTTGTATCCAAGTTGAAGATTTTAAAACCTACAGTTGTTTTTTAGAAATGAAGTAATCTTATTCAAATACATGATTCACTTTGTCGGAAATCAAATGAAGAATTATAAAACAGAAGAAACAATAATAACATACTTCAGTATTTTCAAACCAAAGCAATCAAGGATATGACACTATGCTCTATCAGCCCATTTCCTTTCCTACAACTTTCATATCAAACAAGCCGACAATAGACTCTGCTGAACCATGCCAACGAATGATAAAACAAAAGTTTGATTATGATTCACTGTTTAACTTCGTTAACCTACCAAAAAGACTGGTGCTTCAGTTCCATGCCTCAAACCAGCACGACTAACCAAACTCTCACTACAACGTATTCGGTTCTAAAAAAACTCGGCCAAAGAATCTAGAATCGAAAACCCTAGTAGAAAAACACAGTATGGAAATTGACCATAACCTGAATGAACTGGAAATCCTAATTGCAATCACAGATTTCATCCAAATCTGTGACCAAAAAGTGACCACATTTTCACAACAAACAAAGGGCCTTCTACAAAAACAGAAATCAAATCATAATCCATCAAGAAAATTGATCATTTGCAACTGAAATTTTCAATTTCCACTTAAAAGTCCCAATTTTTGAGCAACCAAACGGCTCAAAACTTGCCGACCCAGGGCTAAAATTTCCGACTTCCATCAAAACCAAATTTTTTCTAATCCCCAAACAACACAAGATAAGAACGCTACAAGCATAGAAAACCATAAAATTGCAGTAAAAATAAATAATAAATTCGCAGAAAGAAACCCTAGGAAATTAAGAGGCACACCAGAATCGAGATTTCACAACGAGAAATTGAGAATCTAACATCCGATTTCTGGAAAGCAAACGGGAGAGATAATTCGAAATTAAATTGAAAATCGTACCTTCGATCAGAGATTTTTGAGAGGGGAGGGAGTTACCAATGGTTGCCCAGAAGCACTGGGTCTGCAAATATATAAGAAAATTTTGAAAAAAAAAACAAAAAAAGAAATGAAAAGAAAGAAAGTTTATTATATTTTAATATTATTTTCCGCTTTAAAATACGAGAGGTTTATTATTTAATTAAATTAGATTAGAATTTATATGGAGAGAAATATAATTTTGCTCCGCCTTCCTTCCTTACCTGCGACGAGCGGGTCGGTGAGGCACGAAACAAGTCCACGTCACGTTGCCTACGTGTGAGATGATGAAATTATCTCTCCCCTATACGCAAATGACCACTTTGCCCTCCTTGTGCCTCGCACGTGACTTTTGGTTTGCGGTTTACGGGGTTGGTCATTCAAATTTCGTGTGCAGAATATTCTAATTAATTGACTTGCGGGATTGGCTACAAAATATATTTAATATAATAATTATTTTTAATCCTTCCCCTCTTACTAAGATTAGACGATGTTCTTGAAAATTATGGCTAATTTCAGGTATATAAGTATTGATTTTAGATCTAGAGGTTAAACGTATTCTGGCTACTTTATATAAGGTAAAGTTTGTTTTTTGAGGGTGATAGTGGAAAAGTTGACAGATAAGTCACCCTTACTGCCATAATGCCACTCTATAGAAATCGTACATGAGATTTTCACCTTATATGACTTCTCGTTCAATTCTTTTGAAGTCATTAGATCATTTTCCTCATTCAAGAATCTCTGGGCTCTTCAATTTCATTTTTATTTACTTCATGAAAGTATAGTAATCAAATTCTTAACTTGCATTAGCTTGAAAATGAGATATTTTAATGAAAAATGCTAAGAGAACTTTCTCAAACTTTCTGTCACGTTACACTTTAACTTCAATTTTCATGTCAGCATTATAAAATATTATGTCAAAAATATGAGATGACATAGAATCTAAGAAAAAGCATAACTTTGAAAAAGCCCCTTTAACATTTCTCTATTTTAATTTGTTTTAATCCACAAGAACGGGATTTTAAAATTATAAGAGACGGATAAGCATAATGCACTCGTCAACCAACTTTAGCCTTCATCAACAAATTTGTCCAAGTAATTAACGGTCGTTGACGGATGGTAACAGTTTGAAATTGGATGGACCAAATTGATGCAACTGAACATAATAAGTGGAATTTCTATAAAACTACCTTGGCCTACAAAATATTCTCTAGCTCTTAAAAAGGTCAAAATTTGTCCAAGTAATTAACGGCCGTTAAATACGTTTATATTATATTCGATGATTATAAATAAAGAAGATTGTGTGGAAAGAGAAAAAAGGTGTAAAAATCAGTTCTAGGGTTACAAAGGAAACTTCGAGCTCATATGGGTTACAGGTTGAGAATAGGGGCCAGAGAAATTGATTACTTACCAGAAAAAAATCTCAGTTTATATAAGAAAGAAAGAACATGTTACAACAGCAGTAAATAAGAAGATTTATTCAAGAAAAACGAAGAAAAAGGAGAAAAAGACAATTACATACCTCTTGGTACAGATGAACTAAAAGCATACGAAATATCAGTCATCTAAAACATGACCCAAATTTTTGCTCAAAGACTGAAAAAGTAGCTAAAAGTGTGTTGAGTTAGGCGTTTTCCTTACAAAATTCTACATCACAGCTTCTGTCAGCCTCACCATGAAGCTATTCATCTTAGCCGCCTCCAGAACAATCCACGAGGACTCAAACAACTCATGGAAGAACTCTGCGCCGATCTCCTGAGCTGCGTTTCGGAACGCGATTCCAAATGCGTTTCCTTGAACCGCTCCAAGTCTAGGCTTCCCACAAACCCCAACTATCAACACCTTTTTAGGCTCTTGTGCCAAGCATGCACAAACCAGAGGCTTCATTCGAGCTCCCTTCTCTCTCAGACCGTCCATCAGAAAATAGCAGAATTTCGTCAATGCCTGAGGGTACCCCAGCAATTTTGCATCCAACGAGTCTTCGAGTTTCACCCAACGAAATTTCCTTCCACTTCTTATGCAGCCTCTCTTGGTTATTGCCATGCTTCCTTGCCTTAGAATTGCCCGCTGGATCTTTATTGCTTGTTGCATTCCTCCTTTCAACTTATCGAGATTGTTCATTGACAATGCATCATAAGCCATCCCAAACTCCTTGGAAGCACAAGAACCATCTGATGTCACATACGATTCAAGCAGCGCTGTAACTCCATACACCACATCTGCTGCAGATACTCTTGATCTGTAACCATGGAGCCGCAGAAAGCTTCTGTAGTAGAAATCAGTGAGTCCATATTCGGGTAAAAACCGTTCAAACTCCTCTTTCATCAGCCGTTTCACTTCTGTATCCATGTACCTATATTTCTGCTGGCAATCCACAAGCGAAAATCCCATCCTTGCAAGAAGAAGCTTGAGCTTCTTCAACCCATTGTCACTCCATGTCTTCAATTTAGTAGCAATGTACGAAGAACAAAGCATAGAATCGAATAAATTCCACTCCTGCAACAACATTAGCCTAGGCTCATCTTCGTATGTAATTCTAGATGCCTGGGGCACACGAATCTTCGTGCCATCTTTGAGAGTCACATTAGTCACTGCCTCCAAATTCCCAGAACTGTTAATGTACTGCTCAAGCTCCATCACCGCAGCTTGGTACCTCTCATCCGTTAACCTCTCGTGCAAAAACTGATCCGTTAACGAAACGCAAGCCAACCAAAGCAACTCATTTGTGTTCTTCCTCAAAGAATGTGACAAATCATACATCAAACACCCTGAAGGCTTACCATGAAAAGTACCCAAATGATAATATTTCCTCTTCAGGTCCCGAAAGAGCTTAACTGGGTCGTTCTCCCGATCCACCCTTCTTCGCTTTCTCGAGCCGTCTCCATTTCCTTCTTCTTCCTCCTCACTCTGGCTGTCATCACCGTCACTGTCGCTATCCGATTCGGGGTCAAATTCATCATCACTATTCAAGTCACTCGCATTCGCCAAAGCCGACACATCCTCAATGTCATACGCCAAATCAGCCTGCCTCTCGTCATCCAAAGTATAAAGCACAACCACACGATCATTCTGGTCGCTCAGATTATGCAAATGGATCGGACGGTGGCTGTCAACCACGAAAACACGAGCCTTGGGAGACAAATTGAGGAGCTTCTTCAGGTCCCGGTGGCAGCCCCAATTGATCAACAGTATCGAAACCGGGTTTTCGGACGAAGAACACAAATCCGGGCCTGCATACTTGTGAATCTCCTGAAACGACGAGACGGGGTAGCACGCGTATCGGATCGAATCGGACTCCAGGACATGGAAGATGATTTTGAGGGCACAGAGCGAGTCCGCATCTGAAGTCGATGGGAATATCAGAAGAGGAGATTGAGACGACGCCGTTGCGGACTCACGGAGCCTCCGGTAGAAGGACTCCACAGTTGTCTCTCTCACCATGAGTTTATAGGGTTTGAACTCAATTGGGCATAGAGATTTCAATATTTCTAAAGCAAAAATCGAAGCTTTCCTATGAATCCCAATTCAGCGAAACCCTAATTTCAGCTATTCTGAAACAACTGCTCAATTGGGTTCGCAGATGTGTAAATCTAGAAATTGAAGTGAAAAATGAAAGGGTTTTTTCTGCGTGAAAAGAACTGGAAGTTCTGAATCAAAGTGAAGTACCTGAGATTTGTAAGGATTCGAACACAGCAATCGGTTCCCTGTATTCGATTCAGCTATGGCGGACTGGCAATCCGAAATCTAAGAGAGAGACAGAGAGGGGGGATTTGAGATTTTAGGTTTCAATTTTCAAACATGTAATCTAACATTTTCGTTTTGAGTATTTTAACGTACTTTTTTCAGCGAAATTTGAAGTTTTGAAACGCGCGGCGAAATTTTGGCGCTCGATTGGGGTTTCTGGTTTGGTCTGTGGGGGCGAGAATTGTAAGTGAGCGCCCTCAGGGTGGACTCCCATCCCATTATTTGTACGGTGAGGATTGGTTATTTACAATTGACCCTCATTTTTCGGCTTTGTCCTTTTTCTTGTCGGCGGCTCGGACACTGCAATAATGTAATGATGTTAGTAGGGAACAATCGTGCATAATTCTACGTTCAAATTTTTGGGAGGACATGTTATTTTATTGCGGTTAGAAGTAGGATAGAATGCCTTTAATCTTTCCGAGTCCCACTAGACATTATTTATGCTCTATAGAGTGTAGGATACCTTAAGCTTAAAAGAAATTGATTTATGATTTGGTTGAATTTTTGTAGAGGGATTTTGAAATGGTGACCTACAAAGCCAAGTCAAAATCATTTGGCAACATTACAGAATGAGAAGGAGAGCTGAGAAAATAGACCACGAGGATGCGAGCATCGTTTAGTGTTTATCTCTACCCTCTGATGTCAAAAGAAGGCAACATATATTCCCACGAGAAAATGCATCCCAAAAGAACAAGACAAATATTGCCGGACATTATTTATTGAAATAGGATCAAAGAATCGAGTTTTTTCCAACCATATATATAGTTGTTAAATTGGTAACTCAATGGCACAATAACACACCCAAAAAAAGATGACAAAAAAGAAGAAGAAGAAAGATTTCCAATCAGAATGGAACGAAAGCTTTATTAATACAAAAATAACACACAACCTTGGACAGATAAAAATGGATGCACTTTATAGAAGGTACTCCTCCCTCGTGGATACAAAGCCCTTAAGATATTTACAGGTCCAAACACCTTATCATTTACCCACAAATTCCGAGATACGATTCAATCTCATTTTCTGCTCCATGGAAAGCAGCAACTCTGCAAAATTTGAGTCCGAAAAAGAAAACGAAATGAGACATGAAAAACGGTGTTTGCATGAAAATGAGAGTGATATGGTGATTAGTGACAAACCTTGGCACTGTCATTGGAACCCTGCCTTCTGGCATCCTGGTAAGACGGCTGAGAAGGAGTCCCTGGTACTTTTCCCGCCCGCTCCTCCCGCACTTTGTTGAATATGTGAGTGAAACCATCAGCTGATGCCGGGTCGTTTTCATCCCACTCGCCAAATTTCGGAACAGCAGCACCTTTCTCAGGCTGCCACATTAAAACAGAAAATATACTCAAGAGCAAGACTTGACAAAGATATTGTATCACTATAAAACTACCTGTTATTAAGTTAACTACAGGAACAATAATTTCGAAAACAATGGTTTTTACCCAGCAAAACTTTTTCGAATGATGCTTGATCATCAGTCAAAACAAGTTTTTGAGACCATATCTTTTTACCGTAATTACAATAAAGAAGGAAAAATAGACAACAGTTTGACAAGTTTATGATGGTATAACAATATAATAATGGATATGAGGAAGAAAATTTACACTTTCATCACGAGGTTTGAGGCGGGACCTTCCAGGAGTGCCATGGCTAGTTTCATATGAAGCCTTTCCTTCCCAGGAGGGTGAATCTCGTCCTGTGACCCTCGCATTGCGATGGAGAGGTGAACGCTCAACACTGTTCTCAGACCCAGCACTTGGCCGTGCAGGCCTTCGATGGGTTTCACCAGAACTAACTCCACGGCCTCTGCTAGGTTGATGTGCTGATTCACCAGAATTTCTGCGCTGGGCTGGGGAGTTGGCAAATCTTAGGTCATTATCCTCCCTGCTTCTTCTCTGTTCATGAACTGGTTTTTCTGGTTCTGGTCTAACTTTTGGAGGAGAAGATGCAGATATGTCAGAAAGGATGTCCGGGTTCTCTTGGGGGTCATTTGGATTAATCATCTTTCCCCCGACACCAGTTCGATCCTTACGGGCCTTATCAAAATAGGCTGTGTAAGGAACACTTTCTTCGCCTTCCCAATTGCCAAACTTTGGTACATGTGAACGTTGCTGCCACATTAAGAAAATAGTGTCATGCCTACTATTTTCATCAATCAATACATTTCAGTACATCAAGTAGCATTATATGAAGTATTTAAGACCTCGTCTATAAACAGGGTCATTGAATGGGTAAGTTCAAGTAGGCAGATGAAACCACTGAACAGAAACGAGGACCAAATTTAAAAATATGAATTGGACAAGTATGACAGGCAGTTCAATGTGATCACAACTTGATCTCGCTTAACCACATTGCAACAAACTTTCAAATAAACACAGTTAGAACAGATCGGGGAAGAAAAGGACATTCAAAATCTATTGCAACTCCCTAAACCTTCTCAGAGCAACACAAAAGAGATACTTCTTCAACAAGCTTTGGTTGCATTCAAAGAATGAGGTAACAGATGGTGACCTCACCTTTGTCCGGTGAGACAGTTACGCATTTTCTCAATGGCATGCTCTTCCCTAAACGTGTTTCCATTTCTACCATGAGCGCCCTAAAGCGAGGGAGGGAAATGACTGGAAGATTAAATGCCCATGGAAAATATTCAAATGAACATACGCCAAATGGTATACCAGATGACACATCCCAATATACCACCTCTACGATTGTCCAATTGCCCACATGATTGTTTGGTTTAGACTGCATACCTATGCCTTTCTAGTTTCTAATCAAAAGCCAATCAATCCAATGCAACATCCAAGTTTAAGTTTTTAACAGCATATACTGACATCAAACCCAAATTCCTTTAAAATCAATGGTATTATAAGACTATCTTGGCACAACCAATATCAAGCCACTAATTCCAGTTCTCCTTAATTGCAACAAATGAAGGATAACTCATCCAACCTAGTCACCTTGTCACTCAACACTATCGATTTGGAGAAGCTGTAAAATGCACCAAACACTAGTGAACAATGATATCTCTCTTCACACTAAGTAAAACCCCATATATTCATTTTAACTGAGAAGCCAAAGAATTTCAATTCATACAAGAAAGTTGATAAAGAGAGATAAATTTCAGCTTCATCCAATCAACTCATTCAGAGAGAGAGAGAGAGCTAAAGAGAGAAAGCTTTCCGGACTCACCTACTAGTACGAAAAAATACCAAGTTATAAACTTATAATACATAAAAAAATGTCAACCCATTGATTTCATTTCTCTAGAAATGGCAATTATCCAACATTCTCACTTTGTGCGCCAACAGTATCTGTTGGAGATACCTTAAAATTCATTGAAAAAAATGAACAAAGATTTCTCCACCCACATAATAAACAATGTAGACTCAGAGAATTTCAAGTGTGATTATGCAAACAAGAAGGAAGGGGAAGAGAAATTTTGTCTAAGAACATATTATCAAACATATAACACATACAGGTTTTCAATTACCTACTAGCACTAAAAATTTCAAATAAGATACCATAAAACATCAGCCTCATCAAAAGATTATCCATCCAAAATTTCAGCAAAAGTATCAACTTCCAAGAATCAAAACACTGGAGCCGTATGGCATATGCATCAGTGTTTAAGCATAATGCAACATCAACTAGACTACAGTAGACCGCTCAACCCCATTCCAATCCTCAAAACAAGAACTCGGCAACCCAAACTCAGTACAACTATTACGCAAATTAACAAAAGCTAGGGCTCCAGTTCGCCCAAGCACAATTTTTTCAATGCTAATTCAACCACATGAGCAAAAAAAATGCAAGAATTCTTCTTCTTTTTCGAAATAATTATTGAACATATATCATATACAGAAGCTGAAATGTAGATTCGAAGGAATGATAAAAGGCACTTTGATTGAGCAACCTAAAGTAAACTCCCCAATAACAGAACCCAGATCAATAATACATCAAAGTTTGCAACTTTACATGTCAACAAGCTTTCACATCAAAATATAAATTAGTAAACTTACAATCCCAATTCAATATTTTTCCATTCAATTTCCAACAAAGTAGAAAATTTCCAAAATTAGAAGACAAAATCAGATAAAGCTCATATTTTTCTGAATTTCCATAAATTCTCTTCTTTATTTCCACAAGGAAACAGAATATTCATTTATTCAAAAAAATAAAGCACAAAAAAACCCAGAGAAAGTTGTGAACTTACTGCCATTTTGCTGTCCACCAGATTTAGAAAAAACCCAGGAAAGTAATGTCAGAGTAGAATCTCCTGGACCACCCACCACAAACACGCAACCCCAGTAGCTCCTCCACGAAACCCTTCTACGAACCACCAAGAGAGAGAGCAATTATTTTAGAGAGAGAGAGGGAGGGAGAGAGAGGAAGAGGGTGTAGAGAGAGAAAGGAGAGAGAGTTATAGAGGGGTTTATCAACCATTGACGGACCCTACCCGTCATGTTTGACCTTTCTCTCTATGTAATAGTCCTGCTTCTCTGTTCAAACATCTCCCTCAGCGAGTTAAGACTCTCCGTCTATTTGCGATAATGCTATTGGTTGATAATATGCTCTTTTTTTATTAATTAATTTATCCCCTGTATAATTCAATTTTTTCATTACTTGTTTTCTAATTTTCTTTTTCTTACAAATTATAATTATAACGTGCTACGTTTTTCACTCATCAAATTTTGATAGTAAGATATGATATGTTTAACGTTCTGTCCCATTCAAATTGTGTTAGCGAGAATCGTTCATGCACACATAACTGATTGCGAGGTTTTTCTTTAAAATAAGCAACATTAAAATGATAAAATAGTAATTTACTCACTTCCATTTAAAATTTAGCATGCCTTTATAAATTTGAAGTAATTTAAATTGTGTTAGCGAGGGTCGGTCATTTATGAATTATAAAAAAGAAGCATAAAGATATGACTTTTTAAACGCGGCTAATGCATAGTAATTTTTTAAAACACCACTGATGCATAGTAGTTCCTGAAATTGGTTTTTTAGTGTGTTATGTGTTTTGCTACTCTTTAAAGCAGAGCTACCAATAACAGTTCATGCGTATTTGATTGGTTTAAGTTATTGTTCATGATTAGTACAGGGATTAGCCAAATTAATTATACGAAAATGATGTAGTTACTAGTTCTTGATGCAGTGTGACTTTAGCATTATTATTATTTATTCATTTTAGTACGTATGTGCTTTATGCTTGTCTTTTTCTGTCCATGTGTTTTATTGAGATTGTATTGTTTTTGTTAGGAATTTTAATTGTGTTCATTTGGAGTTAAACAGGTTAGTTTTAGTGGCGGCCAACTTCAAATTGTAATTTGAGGAAACCTCAACTGAAGTACGAAAGCTGTGTTCGCTTGTCGATTTCTGTGGAAACATTTTCTCATGACTCCTTTTTTTGTCTTCTTCTCAATTTTTTGGGGTTTAATTTCTTTTAAAATGTCATATTGTAATTAGATAAGAAGTTTTAATGCTAGCTTATAATTTTCTTGATTTGGTTCACAAATTCAAGGTTTTAAAAAACGCTAGGCGTTAGTCGGGTGTGCCTAGGCGGTTAGGCGAGGTCTAGGCGGATTTAGGTAAATTTCTTGTATATCTTGTAAATAAGTGCATATTAACACTTACAAAAAAATATACTTGAATAAAATTCATGGATAAAATGCAAAAAAAGGATAAAATGCAAAAAAAATATCCAGCAAGTCCAAAATTTAAAAACATATATGCCATGTAATTTAAGATATTTTGAATTATTATATCTAATTTTTTAAAAATAAAGGTAAAAATCCCACATAGTGGGTTGGGTGATTCATAATAAAGAAAAAATTCTAATATGAATATGGGTAGTTCTTTGTAATTTATAAAATATTTTTTAGAGATCATATTACTTTATGTTTAATTTAAAGAGAAATAAAGGTGTGAAATATGTGGATGTAGGGACTGACACCCATCATTTTTTACGAGAAAAATCAATATGTTAGGGACTGACAGCCTATGGTTTTTAACAAAAAAACAAGCAACTTGATGCTTGTTGTCAAAACTTGATTGGAGGGAAACTAATAAAAAAATTAAATAAGAAAAGTATGCAGAGTGTACGTGGTGTGAAAGGAAGAGAGAGAAAGTTATTTCTCATCGTCTTCATCCTTTCGTCTTCGCCAAACCGTGAACCAAAAACCTAGAAGGACAAGAATGCAGTTGATTTGCATTCTTGAAAACAGAACAAAACTAAAATTTCTGGACCGCCTAGGCCACTAAGTCACCTGCCTAGGTTGCCCAAGCTGTCTCGATGGCTGCCTAATCCCTGTCCCGATTTTGAGTTAATCCCTGCGGCCAGTCACCACCCAGCGCCTAGACGCCACCTAGGCCGATTTTTAGAATACTGCTATAATTACTCTTTTGTTTGTCTTTTTTCTAAAAATTAAAATTGCTTCGCCAAGAGTTTGACCACACTCAATTTTGAGATAAACAAAATATCTTTACGAGTATTGTTGAGAGTCTGAATTTCATATTATAGAAATAAAGTTTATACACGAACGTTTAATAATCTTGAGATTCTTTAACCATTATCAACTAGTTTGAATTGAATGTGCACATTCTAGTATATGGTGTGTTAGAACTAATTATTTATGTGTTGAACTGAATTGTCCATGTACTCCTGCATCACACAGTATTTGTTGCCTTTGATAGATAATCTCACATTGGAGCAATTAAAGCCTTAGAGCAACTCCGCCCTCCCAATTGGTAGGGGGATTGGGTGGATGATTTGATCCACCAAAACCAATAGGATGAGCTCCAGCCTTATGCCCAGTCACTCAGGCTATAGTGAAAAGCGGAAGGCCCGACTGCTCAATCGGGCCACAATCGCCCAACGCACTGCTTAAGGCAGTCAGACGTCAGGGTGATGTCACACACATTATAATTATTTGTGCCAGACACATGCATTTCACGCGTACGTGGGCGCAAGTTGTCTGACAAAAATCAAGGGTCTAGATTTATCATATTTGACAGTCCCTTGTTATCCTGATTTTTATCGAAAATAAACATAGTATGATTTTTTTTAAATAATTTTTTAATGCCAATTGTTCGGACAATTCATCTATGGCTGGAGATACGCTTAGGTAATTACTGTTCATAAAAAAAAATGCCAATTACTCAATAGCACATACTATTATCACCCTAAAGGGTGAAGTTGCTCTTTCATATGTGTTGCCTGCGATGGTGAATTTCATCCTAAACCTTACATGGAAGTAAAATTCTCTTCCCTCCTAATCTCTCTCCCCATTCCTCCCCTTCTACTTGAACGGTTAATGTTAAGTCACGTTAACATTTTATTTTAATATTTTTTTAAAGACAATAAGACAAAAAGTAATGTGTGAGAAGATGGGAGAGAATGGAAGAGAATTGAAGGGAGAGAGAATCCTACTACCTAAACGTGAGATGCACTAGCTTAAATTAGGTGATGCATATTTTATTTTAATCCCATAGAAAGTTCTTCCACAGATAAAATACTGGTTTGGTACTGAGATAATTTTTTAAAAAGTGGGTATAAAAAAAAGCTGAGCTCAAAAAAGTGTTTGGTAAACACTTAAAAACAGTTTATTTTCACAGTTTTGGGTGAAAAAAAAAATTGAAAACGTAAAGCAGCAAAAATGAGCTTATTCTCACAGCACATTAAAAACAATTTTTTTTCAAAACACAGTAATACCAAACCAGCCTAAAGTCTATAAACTGTGAGTGGGAGCTGGGGCTTGGCAGACATTGCACCAACTCAAGAGCTGATATAAAATACAAACTTAACTATTGATACTCCAAAATACACAGTTAAATTTGTATCTTATGTTTTCCTTATATCAACTATAAATCGTGTAAAATTTGCCTCCATGGTTAGTACAGTTACGTAGGGTTATGAACTTATGCACCTTCTAGAAAGGCCAATTTGTCAACTAATTAAGTTTTAATTTAATTAACAATTGGGTTGATAAACAAAAAGAAAATCATAAATAAAGCCTTTATTCAAAACTAAACTTGTCATAAACAAATGCCCTAGTTGACATGAAGAAATCTGGTTCAAATCTTGAAAGAACACAGCTTTATAGAGAAAAAAAGTATTCTAGGCCTGATTGAGATAATTTTTTGTGCAAGGGCTTATTTGTTTGTTACGTCACAACATGAGTTTGTTTAAAATACAAAGGGGATTCCTGCATTTTGGTTCATTAAAATAGACCAAAGTATGATTCGAATACATAAAACTTATTTTGTGGGTACATTTTGAATGGATACATAACAAGACATAAAAGCCTGTACCTAAAAATCTCTTGTATGTATGACTTACAATTAAGAGCATAATATGAGTTCAAATATTGATTCACCTTTGAATCCACAGTAATGGTTTAAGCTAATCGTGGGCTTCAAAACAACACAAGCTATGTAATGTATCTAATACTTTAGCTTAGTTCGATTAGGTTTGCTGACTTGACCGTCAGAAGGTTTCAACCAACACTGTACCTATACATCAGTCACACCCAAAATTATATATCATCTTTGAATTGTAGATTACTGGAGTAATTTGGATTCACGTTGATATTTTTGCTTCTTAGTTAGCCTCGCACAAAATGACCAACTACATAACAAATGGTGCATCTTTTGTATGATTGTAGTGCCTTTTTGCATAAAGAATCATTGTCTTTTGGGATAACGGCCAGATTGTATTCACATCTAATTGCACAATCTTTCCCACTAATCCTTCATCAACTTTTCTTTATCTCATCTCATCACTTTTATAAAGTTTGTATTAAATAGAAAGCCCTCATTAGTTTCACTAATCTTCCACTTTAACTTTATTCGTACACTTAATAGAAAAAAACTTGGTGTTTGTATGGGATTGTTTTATACATACATGTTTAAGGTGGGTGTTGTGACATATCATCGTTTCATAGTCAAAGTTCGGTCTTATTCAATAGTTTTTGTATAATGCACCAGAGCATAGCGTGTAGCGGAGTTATAAATTGTTACATGCTTTGGATTCTTTGATAAAATGAAAATAGGAATGACTATAGGATTTTGATACCTTCAATTCTTCAGTAAATATCATGCACTTCAGTAAATACCATGCACCCGAGCATGATAAAACTTTATCGTATTCAAATAATACAAATATGACTTGTTTGAAAGTCCTTTTAAAATAAGTGAAAGTGCTTTTAGAAAAAACGTTTTTAGGTTCTAAAAGCACTTCAAGTTTTTCTAAGATTCACTTGCACTTTTACTATAGATTGATTTCAATAACATTTCACTAAAAGTGCTTTTAGCTTGTTTAAAAGCATTTCCAAATAAGCAAAACAAGCTTTTAACTATCATTCAGAATGATGAGGCTGTTTTGGAAGAATCTTTTTTATTGGATGATATTTTTGTACCACTTTTTTCCCTTTTTCTTACTCAAAACATTGATGACATGTTTACTAATTCGACATAAGCCAAGGAAAACTTGAAATGACAAAAGAGTGAGTCAATGAACGTTTACAAATCTGAAAACTAATGAAAGTGGATGATTTCATATAAGGAAAACTAATGAAAATGGTTTAAAATTTTTGAGTTTTAACAATAAGGACAAAATAAAGAGTAAAGTAAATAGTACTAGAATTGATTTTTATGTGTAAAAATATAATTTTTCGTTAAAATGAACAACATCTAGAATTTTTTATTAAAATTCCTTTCTATATAACCAACGAACCCCAGCTTCATGCTTGTGGCCATAACGTAGATAGTAGCCCATTGGACCCTCTTCTATTGCATTTTCAAACAAATGCCATATAAATAAATAGTCAAATTGGTAGCATACTAGCATGCAATTGCAAAATGTGGCATATGAATATATGTGACAAAATAATGGCTTGGTTGAATGTCAAAGTATGTGTAGCAAGTAGCGAGACCTTCTCAGTTCTCGACAGTCGAAGTCAAGCTGTTGCAGCTTCTACTCACAATAACAAGTACAGTACTCAACAATCTCTCTCCCACCTCTCTTCCGGACAAAGATTGTCTGCCCTTCTACTTTCGGTGCCTTTCCGTTCCCTCTTATTTGTATGGTCACGGTTAGGCTAAATCAACATTTTATATTACTATTTATTTTTGTCTCATTATCTTTATAAAAGATAATATAAAATATTAACATAATTTAACCGTAATTATATAAAATAAAAAGATATGAAAAAGCATCGGACGTGAGAGGCAGACAACCCTTGTCCCGCTCTTCCTCCGGCTAAAAGCTTCCTTAGTTTTTTTGCCTTCAATTACACATCAAGTTCATTGCTTTTGACTCTGCAAAACAACTTTACTTTTCATCCCCTAATCTTAAAGCAAAACCCATTTGCAAATAAACCAAATTACACCGCCTAGTTACAGAAAAAGCCACCAAATTAAGTTAATTAACAAATGGTTTTCTGCAGAAAAGCTTCCTGCTTTCTTACATTTCCCTCAAAAAGCCTAGATCTGTGTCCTTAAACCCCATTTTTTGTCGATAAATCCAGCTTGTAGCAACTGGGTTTTGCTATTTACCTCGAAATATCATTACCCATCACCAAAAAAATCTGATTTTCAGTCAGAAATCCGTTGTTGCAGCCAGTATTTATTGCTACAGTGTCAGGAAGCTGCTTTTTCAACTCCATGGATCTGTGATTCTGCCTGCCGAGAAATGAAGCTGCTTTTCTGAGAAGCCGTTCCGATTCCATCACAAGCCAAGCAAAAAAAAAAAAAAAAAAAACACCCAGAGCTTTTGGTGGAAGCAGGGAAGGATGATTCAGCTGTTGTTCGTAGTGCTTTTCGCCGAGGGGGTTGTAGCATTCCTTCTGCTGGTGAAAATTGGGCCGTTGAGGGAGCTGGTAATAAAGAGCTTGGATCAGATAAAAATGGGTAAGGGTCCGGCCACCATAAAAACGATTGCCGGGACCATGTCTGTGATTTTAATCTCCGACTTCATCAGCATTGTGAAGATCCAGAACAAAGGTGTGAAGCTTGGGACGATGTCGCCGATGGATCAGGTTCTGTGGAGGACCCACCTGCTTGAAGCTTCATTGTTGGGTATGTTCCTCAATCCTGCTCACTGTTTTCTTAGTAGTTTTGAGTGTTTTGGTTACTATTTAGTTAGGGTTTTCTTGCTTTAGTTATGGGTTTTTGTTAAGAGTTCATAGAGACCGGCTAGCGGCTCACTACTATTGAACACCGATACTGAACCTAACTTAATCACCTGGCCCGTAGATTTTGTACAAAAGTTCTCGATGCAATTAGTGGTGGAACCACTCAATATAAGTTCTACTGAATTTTTTTTCTCGCGTTTTCGATGTGGGACTATACATTTTTAACAGTTTTAATTGGAAGTTAACAAATGTGTACGAGTGTGTGGATTATTACACGAGTCCACCAAGGGAAAAGTAGAAGTTCTCTAGCACAATTAGTTTTGTTGCACATAAACAAGAAACTTTTAAGGTTGTTGCCACTAGGTTCTGTTGAGAAAGGGGTCGCTCCTGGAAAAGAATCTATTGATTCTCTCGCAATTGGTTGGACCATGATTAACCCTCGGCTTTACAGATGTACCCGTCAATAATTCTTTATACATTGCAAGGATCTTTTGGCTTCTTTAGACTGTGTTAAAAAGATTTGCCTGAAAAAACTGGTTGTTTTGATTAGTGGATCTAGTAAGGACTAGAAATTGGTCTAATTGTAAGTCTTCAGTATAGTGTGGTGTTAACTTGAAATGAAAGTTCTCAAGATGATATCTGAATCGTTAGCGAAAATCATATCGTTTGGGTGGAAAAGATCACTTGTTTCAATATACAGACGTTTTTTATTTGGTTTTTCCTTTTCCTTTTTGTTCTGTTCTCTTAGCAAAATTCAAGCTGTAGTTGGTAAGAAGTATCCTATATTTTCATTTTCTTAAATATCGCTTATCAGACTAATTAAGAAAGTGAAAATATAAGATATAAAGGTTTTCCTTCAGTTGCCTACCCTTTGCCAGTTTGCCAGTATTTGTTGGTTTTTCCGTTTTAATGTGAAATTAATTTCATTGGTTTTCCTTGTTCCCCGTATACATTTGTTAAAGACATATCACTAGGAGTGTTAGTTCTTATGATTTTCATTTCCTTTCCTTTTCCGATAGCTTAATAATAATCAAGTATTTGCATGCATAATTGTATATCTTCTAGGATGTGACATCATAAATCTGTATGTAACGCACGAGGAGTAGTTCAGTACCAAGTCAAATTATATTGAATTCAATCAAAAAATTGCGACCTAAGTTTTGCACTCACAATCTACAGTGCGACTATCGTCAATGTAAGGACTCAATCCACTAGGTAAATAGGCATGGGGGCGACAAGATATTAGCCATTCATTAATAAAATCTTCACGTTGGCCTCGTACTATCACCATCCATTGTAAATGTGTTTCGCTGCAGGTTTCTCTCCTATTGTCGGAATGACCCTAATTAATTTCACTCTTAAGAACTGTTTCTTGCTCCTCTCTCTTTTTATGGTCAAATGATGCAAACCTGGCAACCAGATGACTCCATCTCTCTCTTGGACTGTGTCCCGAATCCTCAGAATCGCTGTCTACTGGTTGAATACTTGGTGTCTCCATTCTTCATTACCCTTGGTTGCTGCTGCTAGTCCGGCCTCTCTGTCCTTGTACACCTAGTAATCGCTTTCATGTTCTGGAAGAAGACGATTTTGGTTACCGGAAAAGGGAATGCTTAAGTTGATTATACAGTCTTCTTGGGCAACTGACAGTAGAGCTTCATGCATGGTGTCTGCTCTGGGATTGATGTCCGAACTGTTGTTTGCATTCCAGTGAATGATCCTTTCTATCCCTGATGACCCAAGAAATCAAGCACCATTATCTCAGTAAGCTAATCGATAATTGATCTTGCCTGCAGGTTTTACCCTATTTCTTGGATTCATAATTGATCGAATGCACCATTATCTCAGTAAGCTAATTGGATTGAGGAGTAGCGTGGGAGCTTCAAAAGAAGAACTTGATAGGCTTCAGAAAGAGAAGATACAGCTTAAAGAAAAGGAAGATAAATCGTCCCAAGAAATCAAGCAGCTGCAAGACAAAATCTCAACTCTAACAGAGGATTTGAAGAAGCTGAAATTGGAATGTGCAGAGAAGGATAAAAGCATCGAAACTGCTGAATCCCATGTTGCCTCCCTCCAAAAACAGGCTGCAGATCTACTTCTCGAATATGACCGCTTGTTAGAAGACAACCAAAATCTTCAGACTCAGTCTCTAGGTTATAGGAGCAGGTAATTTTGAAACACCGCCGCAGTTTGAGCTTTGAGACGTATTTTGCTTACTTGTGATGTTCTTGTCTGATCCCCTGCCGGAAAGTTGTTGAAAATTTTGTAATTCTCGTGAAATTAGAACGTACACTCCCAGATTTAGTTCACGATGCCTTTCGATTAATAGATATGCACACGGAAATTTGAATCTGTTAGAGCACTTTGATAAATTTTCTTTGCTGGAAGGAATGTTCGTCTTCCGAATTGTGCAACAGAAATTCATTCCTGGGAACATATCCGATGGCTCTCATGTCATGATCCAACTTATTCAGGATTTGCATGATATCGCCATGATGTTGGTGTGTCTTATCTTCCATGAGAAAAGCATGGAGCTCTCCATTCACTTCCACAACACTATAACCAGGCACTTTCTTTGTTCCTCTCTGTTTCATCATCTTCTTCATGTCTGCTACATCATCCCACTTCCTCGCCATTGCGTAGAAGTTCGAGACCAAAGCGTAAACTCCTAAGTCATCCGGATTCAAATCGAGGATCTTCTTAGCCACGACCTCTCCAATCGACGACTTCCCATGATTGTGGCAACCTGCCAGGAGGGCAACCCAAACAGCAAGGCCAGGTTCAGTATTCACAGAATTAATTAGCTCATAAGCCTCTTCCACTCGTCCGGCGCGAGCCAGTAGGTCAACCATGCAAGCATAATGTTTCTCCCCCGGAGTGGTTTTGTACTTATTGACCATGACGTCGAACCAATACTGGCCTTCTTGTACGAGGCCTGCATGACTGAAGGCTGAAAGAAGAGAAGCAAAAGTAGCATGATCGGGCTTTACGTTTGTCTCCGTCATCTGGAGGAAGAGTGCTAGAGCTTCCTCTGCATGACCATGAATTCCGTAGCTTGTAATCATAGCATTCCACGAGATTAAGTCTCTGGAAATAATCTGATCGAAGAGAGCACGTGCGTAAGAAAGGGATCCGCATTTCGAATACATGTCAATCACTGCAGTACCCAAAACTTCATCAAAATCAAGCCTCTTCAAGATAAATGCATGTGCGGATTTACCCCATTTCAAAAACCCTACTTGTGAACATGCTAGAAGTGCGCTCACAAGACACGCTGAATCGGGTTCAAATCCACTGCCCTGCATCTCTACTAGCATTTCGAGTGCACGCCCTGCGAAGCCATTTTGAGCAAAGCCGGAAATCAAAGCACCCCACGAAATGGCATTCTTGTAAGGCATCCTATCGAACACCCTATAAGCTAGCTCCAAATGCCCGTTCTTTGCATACATATGGGCAAGGCTGGTTTGAACCATAACATCCATACGAAGACCTCTCCGAATCATAAACCCGTGAACAGAAAGACTCAATCTCAAGTCCCCAAGACTTGCACAAGCCTGTACCAACCCCGTCATCGAAACCCCATCAAATTCGATTCCCTCATGTTGCATTCCCCTAAACATCTCAACTGCTTCCATTGGCCTTCCACTCTGCACAAACCCTGTTATCATTGTTGTCCAACAAACAAGGTCCTTTCTAGGCATCTTTTCAAACACCACCACTGCTTCATCCATCTTCCCGCTCTTGGCGTACAAGTTCAAAACAGATGATCCCACAAACACATCACGTTCGTACCCGCAATCCACCGCCTTAGACCAAATTTCCTCACCAATCTCCAAGTCCAACATGCTTGCGCAAGCCTTAATCGCGACAGTAAAAGTCGAACTATCAGGTCTAACTCCATCCGCTACCATCTGATGATATAAACTTAAAACTTGAGACGGGTACTCTTGCCGAGAATACGCGACTATCATGGCATTCCATGCATTCACGCCTCGTTGAGGCAATTTATCGAACACTTTGCGGGCGGACACCGTATCCCCAATACGCGCGTAGGACGCTATGAGTCGAGCGTTGAAGCTTCCATCGGCGAGGGTACTAGTCAATATCATAAGAGCATGGACTTTAGCTATGGAGTTCTTATCCGTGCAGGATAAGAGGAGAGCTCTGAGGCGCCTTGGCCATGGAAGTAACTGCATCTATGCATGGGAAGCTAAAACTTGATATTCTGTTAACACCTACTAGGTTACTGTTTATAGCCTTTGCAAAAGAGAGATTATTATTTCCTACTTTACTTTTGCAATTTGTTTGATTTTCTTTTGAGCGAATATCATACTTTCTTTTAGTTTAGGACATAATATTCGATCAGATAAAAAACAGACAGAATAATTTGGTCCAAATCCTTTCTTACAGCATTAACTCTTTTCCCTTTAAATTATCTAATTAATTGTTTTTATTTATTTGGGATTTTGGTGATGGTACTTGGATAACATTTGGAAATACGTTTGAATTATTGAGGCAAATATGTTCTCGATCGAGCCATAGATTCTTTGGCGTTGAATTTGATTGGTTGGAATTCAAAATGAAATTTATTATGATTGCATCTAAAATTTTGTATCCTTGACAGAATTGAAGCGAACAAATGCACGCTTTATGTGACACACCCCAACCTAGAAAGTTTACTTGGACTCCAAATCGAGTTGTGCTGGCTGACACCAAGAGGGTGACGAAACCATAAAATATAGTGATGTGGGAAAAATGTGAATAAATTTAAATCTAAAAATGTCTAAATACGAGAGTGTGCTGTGAGCGGAAATGAACCAATTTCACACGTGATGTCAGAGTATAAGTAAAGTAGAGTAGGGTGGATTAAGAATCATACCATTGAAGGTAATCTCCAATACCAAGATTTGCCCCGAATCCTCGTCGATAAGAAAGCTCAGCTAAAAAAACCTAGAGGGTGGAAACAAAGCAAGGGTGAGTGACCTTGGAAATAAAATTTTAATAAAAACCTTCTAAATCGTTATAACCCCTTGCTGTAACACCTGTATAGCTTAAAAAAAAATCATATCACGTATCAATGTAAAATCAAAAGTATACCAACAGTAAATCCAACATCTCATGAGCAATATAAATAATCATGTGCTCAATAAATCAATGCTAGCACATAAGTCAGAGTCACCTATAGTGACATGTACGACTCATCTATATCTCATCAATCTCCGACCTATGTGCTAGCATTGATTGATGAGATATGGATGAGTCGTATAAGTCTCAGGCTGAGATATGACATTATGTGATCAGCTAAATTAATCTATTAATTTGTACGGATTTGGTTAGTACTATTTGGGCTTTGTCGTGATTTTATACAAGTTAGATATTTGATTTGGAATTTGAGAATTAATAAACATTTTGAGTTTGAACCAAATTAAATCATACTAAATTGTTTGACTCAAGAACTTGGCGCAGGGAAATAAACAGGGTTCGTCTTAGAAATCTCATTCTCCCTTGCATGGACACGAGTTAGACGAGTTTTCAATTTCTTTGCTCGCAAGAAAGCTCACTTCCTTGACCCCCACGTTTCTTTGCTTGCAAGACAATTATTTACTTCATTTTCTTTTACATTTTTTGGTAAAAGATTACAAATTCAAGTCATAGAAACAACTTATTCGCAAAACATGAGTAAGGCTCTATACGATAGACATTATCCTTGACCCTTGCAAAGCCAGGAGCTTTATTGGTTAGGGTCACCATTTTCGCTTCTTGTATTTAATATTTAATTCTCTCCGATCACTTCATATATAAATTATTAAATTAAGCTGAAAAAGAAGAACAGTCTTCTTGGCTCTAAAGTTGAAGGAACCAATTGAAAAATTATATAAATTCTGTTGGTCTACTCATAATCCCACAACTTAGAAAAAGAAGAAGAAGAAATCAGATTCCAAATTCCATTACCAAAAGTTGGAGAAGCAAATTGCATCTATTTGTTTGAGCATATATTTGGAGAATATTTAGTTTGTGAATATTAAAGCAACCAACATTCTGTTAAGCCACAACACGCAGAACAACCTCTTTGTGAGTAATCAAATCATGGACGATCAATCAGACGGCGGGGAAGGCAACTCCCAAAGAAATCCGAAGCTGCCGGTACCCGGAAAACGCAACATACTCATCACAAGTGCCCTCCCTTATGTCAACAACATCCCTCACCTTGGCACCATCATTGGCTGTAAGTATAATTCCCAACTACTGCTCTTTCCTCGCCTTGTTTTAGCTCGCTTTATTTATACACAAATCGCAGTTTCACGTGTGCAACATGTTCGTGAATTTAATTTGTTTGAGACCGTGATTTGCGGTTGATGTTTGTATGCATGCTTATGATTGTATATCGTATATGGACATGATGCAGGTGTTCTAAGTGCTGATGTTTACGCTCGATACTGTCGCCTTCGCGGGTACAATGCGATATACATATGTGGGACTGATGAGTATGGGACTGCAACCGAGACAAAAGCTAGGGAGGAAAATTGTACTCCACAGCAAATTTGTGACAAGTAAGTTGTGACAAAAATTCGGATAGTGAATAGCAGTATGAACTTATTACTAATTACGGAGCTTAATTGGTTTTGTAGATACTATGAAATTCATAAACAGGTCTACGAGTGGTTCGATATAAGTTTTGATAAATTCGGACGCACGTCAACTCCTCAACAGACAGAAATTTGCCAACATATTTTCAAGAAACTTTTGGAGAACGGATATTTTTCCGAGAACACAATTCAGCAGGTATATATGTACTAGTACTACTGCTCGTGTGAAAATTTACATCACTTTACTGCTTACTTAAGTGAAAATTTTGTATCTAAATGGTTTGAATTTCGGCAACAATCCAGCTGTTTTGTGAAACATGCGATCGTTTCTTGGCTGACCGGCTAGTGGAAGGCACTTGCCCAACGCTAGATTGCGGCTATGATTCTGCACGAGGAGATCAGTGCGATAAGTGTGGAAAGCTGTTGAATACAACTGAGCTTAAGGATCCTAGATGTAAAGTATGTTTAGCTCCTTGAGATTTCATACTTCATTACAGTTAATTTGTTAGGATTTCGTCGAAATTACCAGCTTCTTATTTCCTGGTTTTGTACTCGAAACTGTAATCAACAGGCATGTCAGGCACGGCCATGCATACGAGAGACGAACCACTTATTTCTAGAGCTCCCTTTACTGAAGGATAAAGTGGAAGAATTTGTCAACAACCTGTCAGTTGAAGGATCTTGGAGCCCGAACGCTATTCAAACTACATACGCATGGCTTAGAGAAGGACTTAAGGTGCGATGTATGACGAGGGACCTTAAGTGGGGTGTTCCCGTTCCACTCGAAAAATTTGAGGACAAGGTTAGCACTTAATTTATTTAACAAATGGTGATTTTCCCCTTGTTAATGTTTACTAGAAATTTGCACGTTGGTAACTTTTTTTTCCTTTGCCAATTTATGATATGCTTAGGTTTTTTATGTATGGTTTGATGCGCCTATCGGTTATATTTCTATCACTTCATGCTACACGCCCGATTGGGAGAAGTGGTGGAAGAACCCCAAAAATGTTGAGCTGTACCAGTTCATGGGCAAGGACAATGTGCCATTCCACACGGTAAAGATTTCATCTTATTTATCTGGAAGTTTGTAACTTTGTATTTGTTGCTGAAATGTTTATTTGTGGTACAATTTGATTCCAGGTTATGTTTCCATCTACGCTTCTTGGAACCGGAGAGAATTGGACACTGATGAAGAGCCTTAGCGTCACAGAATATCTGATGTATGAAACAGGTAATTGCGCGTGAGAATTGCGATGATCTTCGCAAAAGTTTTACCATTTAAAGTTTCAACTCATACTTCTATTTCTCTTTTCATTTTCACTCATTGATCGATGCCACAGGGAAGTTTTCCAAGAGTAGGGGCATAGGAATTTTCGGCAATGATGTGCAAGAAACAAACATTCCCTCAGAAGTGTGGCGATATTATTTGCTAGCTAACCGGCCAGAGGTAATCTGTTTTTTCTTCAGCTGCTGGTGATTTTGCAGTTCTTGCGTTGAACTTGGATAGTTGAAAATTCCAATGGTTATTACTTAATTATCTGTTTCCTTAATCATGATTAGGTCTCAGACACCGTTTTTACATGGGCGGACTTACAAGCAAAACTAAACACTGAGTTGCTGAATAATTTGGGAAATTTCATTAACCGGGTATTGAGCTTCATTGCAAAACCTCAAGGTCAGTAATCCGCTAAACAAAGAATTTATAATTCGGAGTTTACTTGAATTCACTTCGAAGTTTTCAATTTCCTTGCGTTTTACGGAAGTTCAAAACTTCTGTTTACATTTCTGTTTTTACTTATCTTGTATCACATTTTTTTTCTTCTTCGATCAACATGTCGTGATCAAATTTATGTACCATGTTCTGCTTTCTCTTGCATTTTGGCATTCATGTGAACTTTCACTTTTTCCTGCAGGACTAGGATATGGATCTATTATTCCAGACGCTTCTGAGGCGGAATCACATTCCTTGACGAAAAGATTGGCAGAGAGAATCGGCATATATGTGGATCAATACATAGAAGCAATGGAGAAGGCAATTTATATCTGAAACTAGTCTCTCAATTCCTTTCTGCACTATCTTGTTTGACTAAGAAGTTACATTATCTCACAATCAGCGATATGTATAGGTCAAGCTAAAGCAAGCACTGAAAATTGCAATGAGCATATCCAGTGAGGGAAATGCATATTTACAAGTAAGCTCGTAAAATCTCAGTTTTTCTTCTTCAAATTATTGACAGTGTATGAATAAAGGTTTCCCATATGTAATGCAGGAGAACCAGTTCTGGAAACTTTACAAACAAGATCAAGCTTCCTGCTGTATTGTCATCAAGACTTCTGCAGGACTCGTTTATCTTCTCGCGTGTGTGCTGGAACCTTTCATGCCTTCATTTTCTCTTAAGGTACAAAAATGTCTTGTATCGAGCAGATTAAGGACAAACAAAATACTTCACTCCATGTTTAGCACCTTGGTATTAATTTTTCCTTTTCATGTCCAACAGGTGCTAAAGCAGCTCAATTTGCCACCCGAAAATCAATTTTCGCTTTGCAACGAGGATGTTGAAAGGGCAAGAAAGCCTTGGGAAATATTACCTGATGGTCACAAGATTGGGACACCAGAGCCTTTGTTCAAAGAATTGGTAACATTATATGTTCATGTATAATCTTCTGTATTCGTTGTCTGTAGTTTTTGAAATGTAATGTAATTGTGTTCAACTTATTGTTTCACAGAAAGATGAAGATGTGGAGTTCTTTAGGAGCAAATTTTCTGGAAGCCAAGCTGAAAGGGTTGCTAAGGGAGAGGCTGAAGCAAAGAAAATGGCTGAGAAATTGGAGCAAACAAAAATTTGATGCTTCCTTTATATAATAAGTAGATTCCTTGTTGTAGTAACTTGTATGGATGGGTTGGAGGCTACCAAGTGCTTAATTTCTGAATTAATAATGAATTTTGAAGGATTTTGCGTACTATTTTGAACGTTGTGTTTATAGAATTAAGTTGAGATTTTCTAGTATGCATCAGTGCAATTGAATTTTGGCATATTCAACACTTTATTTATTTGGTGCATGTTATACACCAGAGCATAATATAATTTTAGAAAGAATTTTTTAGTATGCATTTAAACGCTTAATTTCATCCAATGCATGTCATGCGGTAAAAGAGATGAGACTCGAAATGATGGGTGAATTCAATAGCAGAACAACAAAATAAAAAGATGGAAAAATAATAAAAACGCCGTCTGTGGGAATCGAACCCACGACCACACGGTTAAAAACCGTGCGCTCTACCGGCTGAGCTAAGACGGCATTTGCGACAGTAAACCACAAAGGATTCTATTTAAAGAGCAGCTGTTAGTTTACTTTACCTCCTGATTCTGGGGAATCCTGTAAAGCAACATGCTTCAGAGCTACAGAGCCTCCACAACAATGGCGGAAATCACAGAGCCTCTCCTCCCTCCTAAGGAAACCCCAGAAACATCCAAACCGCTAGAGCCAGCAGATGACTTCGATCCCAAGACGATGTGCAGAATCACGCAAGGACTCAAGCGCCTGATCATCACCGTTTCAGTCCTCTTCTCCTTCATTCTCGGTCCTCTTTATCTCTCTCTCTCTGTCTCTCTCCTCATCTCTCTCTCCAATTTATATTTGTTGATTTCTGACTTTGATTTTGCATGCAGGAATCCCATTGATATACAAATCCGTGGAAATCCCATTGATTTCTAAGACTAATATAGCTTTGTATCTCCAGTTAGTTATCATGCATTCATCATCTTATGTTTTCTTATGCTAATCTTCCTGCAAGTTTCAATAGACGTTCTCCTGGCAGCTCTACGAGAATGGAGAAGATACAAGCAGGAAAATAAGAGGTAGTTAGCACGGAAGACCAAAGTGAACAAAGCATCTTGATCATAGTCGACACGAAGCACGTGTCTGTTATTTGGGCAGGAGGCCAGAAGGCATCAAAAAGCAATCCAGCTCTCGTGATATATGCATGTTTCTTGCGGTCTTGGGGAGTAGACAAAGTGGTAAGGAAGGGAAGCATCGAAAAGGGCAAAAGATGACCTTCTTGAGTACGTGCTTTGAATTTGAATCCACGTTAGGATTGTTTTACTCATTTTTAAGACGAATGAGGATCCTCTCCGGATCCTCCTTGTGAGGAGGTGGAGCCACGCTTGGGTTGCCGGCAGGGTTGAGGAGGAGGCTGCGGTGTTGAGGGCGGCGGAGTTATTTGTTCAAGTGTTAGCCGTTCGGTTCCCTTTTCAGATTCAATAGGGATTTATTTGCCCAAATATACATTCCATTTCAAAACTGCCATGGGGGATCTTCAAAAATTTCCTACGCAATTATTCACCTAAGAGCAAAACACATAGGAATACAAGTTGGTCAGTAAAAAGTAAAGGTATCGGTAGACGGAACACATCATCTTCAAGCTAGATTTAGGGAGAAAACAGAGTACATCCATAAAATTTAAATTTCGGGCTGTTCCAAGCTAACAAATTCACAAGGTTTATATCAATAATGAGCACATTGAAAGCCACTTACAGCGATGCGTACTAGAACGAACGGGAAAAAAAATATGAGGGGTAAAATAAAGTTACAAGCAGGTTGATACCAATCGCAATAAAGCCTGCTAGACTGAGTCATACTAAACATGATGAAACAAGGCGATGAAACGGCTCCACAGTCCACCCTCAAGTGTCAGACTCTTGATTCCAATGCCAAAAGTATCTTCTTCCTTGGGCCCTGAAACCCCCAGATGGAAAAAGGTTAGCTCAAAGCTCCGTAGCCAAAACTCATTTGATCAAACGGAAAACTCAAATTGCTTGTATGTTCATCACGATTACATTATACACAATCACGGGAAATTGAAGGATACTAACATATCGCGTAGTTCTAGCAAAATTAAGGGAAAAAAAAACTACAACAAAAAAACCATTGAGGCATGGACAATGGTGTGCCCAAGCCTAATCTTTCTTTGATCTAGTGTTATAAAAAATGAATTTCAGTAAAACAAATAGTTTAACTGTTTGAAACAACTGTAACGCAACAGGATTAGTTTCAGGTCAAATGAACAGACACCGTCCTCAACATTAATTAATGATAGCCCTAATTGGTGTTTGAAATTCTCTGTTTTATTTTAACCTCCACGACATCCGACTGATGTTAGGAAAGTAACTATTGTTCAACCATGCAATACTAATTAATTTTATTAGACTATTGTGAGGATGGTATGTATGCTTTACAATAAATGAATTTTTCCTAGTGATTCAAAAATAACTTCAAAAAGCTTTTATGCCACTCTTGCATGTTGAAACATAGGCTATACAAAGTTTTCTGACACGCACCCAAAAACAAACATGTAAACTAGCATACTTCAAATCACCAGAGCATACCAAAGGTTCAGTAACAATAAAGTCGACGTAAAATAAGTATGGATTTCTTAGTTTTGAAAACAACAATTGAGTATAATATATTGCCTATTGGGATACGATATTCATAATTCATGTTTCAAGAATTCTATCTGGGAATTTGGTTGAGTTTACCATTGGTATTCCTAGAGCCTTGAGGTCCTCATCAGTCATGTGCACAAGAGCTGTCATATCAACCTGCATAAACACTTGGAATTGAGCACTCGAAAGTAATCAAATGCAGGTGGTGGAAAAAAGAAAGAAAAAAAAGCTATAATCTGCTTACTTCCTCTGCCTGAAATGTGATGGAGTATTTTTCAAGATCCAAGGACGTCAAAAATTCATCCACTGATGAACCAGCCTGTAACAAAAGAGGTATGGGTCATGAAATTAAGAGGCAACTGTCATAATGATATTGGAACATAGACACTCAATACTTCAATCTAGAAACAAAATGAATTTTCTTTTATGCTTACTTAAAGACATTGCAATGTAAAAATATCCGTATACCACCAACAATTGATGAACCACTTCATGAAATGATTTCTTCCTGTCACGCCGAGTATTGTAAAGAAGTCTTATTCTTACTTATTTATTTCTTAAGAAGCCTGTTAGAAAGTCCCTTCAGGCCACCCTTTCTGGTGCAAAATAAAGTATGAAACTGCTTATTCGTTCTACATGAAGACAATATTTAAAATCAAGTCCTAATGAAACCTCATACTTCTATGTTGTGATGTTGTAATGTAAACCCAATAACTGCTATATACATACTATTCCCAAACCCATCCCATTGTGGCCCCTTAAACAAATAGAAATTAAAAAAGAGAATGGAAAAGATAGCTGGGTCAACACATATCTAAAATCAACATGTCATATGTCGTAAAGCAAACTTCCGCTTGGTGAAACATTTTAAATATCGAAACGTTTTCCTCTTGAGCAACGTAGTAAAGATGAACCTAACTATATTAATTCTAGTAATCAGATGTAGAGAGCAATCTCAAACACACCGAGTGTAAGTGTGTGCTTACTGGTATGAATTTACAAAAAATAAAACACTTCTCGCCTTTTGTGAAGCCCTCTTTCTAGGAGCTGGGTTGGACACTTTTTTAGTCTCTGTTGCAGGGGTGCCAACAGCAATACTTCTCCTGGCTGGTTTGGCAGCCTCCACTTTTGGTTTTGGTGGATCTGTGTTCATTGGTTGTGGATTCATAGTACCAGATAGCTTTTCGCGCAGGTCCCTTACACCTGAAAGGGATCGATTTCCACTTTTTTTGAAACTTTTCCTTTGGAGCTTCAATCGAAGGTCCCGAGCATCGACTTTCCGATCTTCACAAGATATTAACACACAGTCAGCAACCAAAGAAAGATGACTCAATGGCATAAAGCCATAGCTGAAGTTTTAGTTGCAGGTGAAAGTGTCATAGCCCATACTTGAAACTTGAGGATCATCCTCGTATAGATCATGCTCCCACTTGCCATCTTGTCTCTGCCTGCAAAAGGATATGCTATGAACTCAATTATAAAGCTTTTTGGACTGAATAACATTAGTCCGATCAAACAGTAACAGTTGAATTGACACAAAGTAACTATTCAACAAATTGCATCCTCTGAAGTTTTGAACAAAAAGTATATGCACCAAATGGGTCAAAGAATCTGGTGAAGGCCAGATTGCAACACCAAATGCAGTATCTTTGTAACTACAATGATTTCATCAAGAATGAAACAATTACAAGTGCTCTCATTGAAGTCTTCAAAATTCATCAAACACAAAATCAACTGTGCTAATAACATTGCCACTGCCACGCAATTCTGTCTTATCAAACACAGACATAAGTCATACATAAATAAGAGTTCACAACTTTCACTACTAGAAATACAAAAATAACAACTTTTTGTAATAAAAATATGAAGAGTCAAGCGGTAGAAATAAAGAAAATGGTAAAACAAGGAGTCCAATGGTATCCAAATTTGATAACATATACCACTTTGTGTTTGACATAAGTCATACATAAATAAGAGTTCACAACTTTCACTACTAGAAATACAAAAATAACAACTTTTTGTAATAAAAATATGAAGAGTCAAGTAGTAGAAATAGAGAAAATGGTAAAACAAGGAGTCCAACGGTATCCAAATTTGATTCCATACACCACTTTGTAAAGAGTCCTCATTTCGATGAAAAGGAGATCGATGGATATGAATACCAATTCAATTGCATACATTTTTAATGGTATTGATAACAATGTTGTAAGCCTGAAATCCAGCATTTTGAAAGTATAAAACCTTTGTGGACTATTGTTACTTGCGTAATCATATTGGATTTGAAAGTATTGTTTGTCAATATCCAAGCTTTTCTATTTATAAGGATACTATCATCATTATTAGCTATTAAAGTTGCCAACACTGAGACCAAATTCCTGAACTTTTGCCACCTACTTTGACTATCTACACAAATCCAACTCCAAAATCTGATATTTCTATCAATCGAGCGCATCACGAAAACTATTCTGCAACATACAAAGAAAAAGGGCAACAAAAACAACACTCTAACATACACAATTCAAACCCAAAAACATATAATCGGTGCAAACTAAACCAAAATCCATAAACTACCAGAAGAATCATTGCCATCGATTCCCGTTCTTCGGAAAAAACAAGAAAAAGGAAGGAAGAGAAAGCGAACCTCTTTCCGGCTATCTGTCTACGGCGACCAGAGTCCTCCCTGAAGCCGCCATTGAGGCGGTCCTTTGCGGACAACTTGGTATCAGCTTCCTCTCGATCAGCATACATCTCCCTTAAATACAAGAAACCCTAAATCCCAACTCCGAACTCACACTTGAAGTCTTGAACCCTAACGGGTCGGAAAAAAATGGGGAAAAAGCACAACCTAATTCGAAATTCTAGAGAGACATGGAGAGAGAGGAAAAGGGGGGAAATTTGGGAAACCCTAACCCTCGTTTTATCAGTGAGAGAAAAAAGATGAACGCTGTAAAACAGTCGGAAGGAATTGAAGAGAGAAGAGAGAGAGAAAAGAGAGAGAGAGAGAGATATATATTTGATTGGAAACGGAGAAAGCCGGTTCAGCTGCAAAACAATTTGAGATATTATGACGCCGTCACTTGATATTTCGGGTTCGGATCTCGGCATCTTTTGATTTTTCGGAGGGGGATTTGGGCAACGGTGAATTAGTGCTGTGATACGCACCGCATTGGGAACCGCCTTTTACAAAAAAAATCCCTTTTTTACTTCTTAAATTAATTTTGGAAAATTGTGTCGTCCAATACTAGGAGTGCAATTTGAAGTGAGTTATCCAGAACTCGTCCATGTTTAGTCCAAATTTAAACCCGAATAAGTGGGTTTTTTCTTGGATATAAGTTATAACCTGACAGTATTCAATTCAAACCGGTTATCATTTGCCTGATTATGTCCAAACCGATTTATTAACTCGCTGTAACCGGTTATCATTTGCCTGATTATGTCCAAACCGATTTATTAACTCGCTGTAACCCGGTTATAACCTAAATTACTAATGCATATATCACACCCGACCAACAACCAACTTTTCTAATATTTGGTACAATTTCATTTATAGGAATAGTTGATAGTGCTGAAGCATTTGGCATGGGGGTTTCTTGTAGCATTAAACCGGATCTATTTGATAATTTTTAGGCCCTCATGTACTTTGTTTTAAAGGATTTTAATGATTGTTGTGGATATATGATATATATATATATATTATGCATGGGCTTGTTTATATTTGGATAATGAAATGTCTGCTCTTTTTTTTCCTTTTCCTACAAGTAGGGGTGGGCATTTGGAACCGAAAATCGAAACCGAAACACGAATTGAATCGGACTGCACTAAATGGTTGGTTTTGCGGTTTTGAAACGGTTGCAGTTTCAAAACCGAACCACGGCAAAGAAAACGGTTTGGTTTCGGTTTTGGGTTTTCAAAACCGCATCGAAACTGAAACCACACCATATATTGAATGTTATGTTTTAATTAGTTCAACTAGAATAGTCATCCAATTTTGCACCACTATTCGACATCAGTGCCTTGAACTCATTGCTTGCATCTGTCTGTTTCTCTCTTTCTTAAAACTCATCTTCATCTCTCTCTCAAAACTCATCTTCACCTCTTCCACAGTCGACATCAGTGCCCTGAACTCACTACTTGCATCTCTGCGTGCGACCTGGCTGCTTGCATCTCTGCGACCTCACTGCTGTTGCAAAATACTTGGCAACTTTCCATACTACAGCACGCATCTGTCAGCATATGGAACATAGTCAATATAATTAGGGTGGATGAGTCATATGTAAAAACATGAATGTTGTTATCAAGAAAATTAAAGACTGACCTCATCAAACATGAAGGCATGGTCAGGATCATCAACAATTAGTGAAAGGGTCCCATCGTAGTCTAGGAAAACAACCATCCTCTTCCCTTTTGCTGCTTTCATCATTCGATCAAATGAGCCCAATGCAAAAGGGTGCTCAACCTAAACATATAACACCCAACAAAGAACTATAAAATAAAAACGAACAAGGATATATATGGTAAGAATTGTCATAAGATCACCGACTAAGTCCAAATGGCTAGAGCGTATGTCACAACCCGTCCCGAAATATTTAGTTTCGATGGTGTGAAATGTCTAAATTGCCTTTGGACATTGAGTTGTTATGTGGTGTTGTGGTTAAATTTGGGTTAAACTTAATTGGTTAGTTCCTAAGTTTCTGGAACTTAATAATTTTTGGTGGTGGTGAATGACCCAAAATTTGGACCACACACACACAAAAGTACCTTTCTTTCTCTCCTCTCCCGTGCTCTCTCCATCAGACTCACCCTCTCTCCTTTCTCCTGTACAAATCAACAACAAACTAGTGGAAAGTTTGCAGATCGAGGGTTTAAAGGACACCATCGTGTTCCTCAGACTCACACGAGTTGAATGGTGCCATTTTTAGGGAAGAACTTCTTTGAAAACCCTAACCCGATTTATGTCACTATTCATGCAATCGTAAAATCGTGTGTTTTTTAGGATTTCAAGCTTATATGTAGCTTAAAGAGGTCCTCACGAGGCTTGGAGTGGTATGTTGGAAGAATTTGGACGTCGGGTTATCGAGAACGACGAGCTTTAAAATTTGCCGGAATATCGAGGCTTTTTTTGATGGGTTTCCGATGGTTTCAGGGTTTAACTCAGGCCTGGTTTTGTTCGTCTTGGTGAGATCTTCAAAATGGGTCAAGTTTTATGGAATTTGGTTAAGAAATGAAGAAGATATAAGGTTTTGAAATAAAATCCTGAACCCAGCGAAGTCACTGGCGTCCGGCGACTTGTCGGATAAGATGAGGGCATATTCCGTCAGTTTTGACGGAATATGCTAACGGCGTTAGATGATGCTGTTAATAACTGACGGAATATGCTTGCTTTTAGACGGAATATTCCCTAACGCCGTTACTGCCACCGTCAGTGTGCCAGGCATGTGCCTGCGAGTGGGCAACTCGTCTGGCCGTGCCTTGGCCAGCGTGTGGGGGGTCATAAAATTTTTCTAAACATATGGGGATATTCGTGGAGTTGTGTAGATCACGTTGATGTATTCAAACATTCCATTTGAGCAATGTATGAGAAGTTATTAGCTAGTGTTGTCTATGTGCTTTAAATAACGTTTATTCAGTTATTTCGCATATAGGTGAGACTTATCTAGATGACGAGCACAATCAAAGGCGACTCGGGGGTTACGACCATTCAACATACCAGTGAGTGGGCTTTTGGTTTTCAATATATACTTATATACTTGATATTTTCCCAGAAAATGTGTTTAAATGAAAGTATGCTTTGAAAATGCCATGCCTACTAAATTATGCTTAAACGATGAGTTGAATTATTTACATATATATATAATTGTGGTGATGCGGACGCTCAAGTAAGGACTAGGTGAGTTATGTTTTGTTATGTGAATTATTGATAATGTGACATGTGACTGAGTAACTTTGAGCTCATAAACCTGCACCTAGGGTGATTGTGATTTAGCCAGAGATATGACACAGGCTTGTATATAATGTCACCTCCCGCACCATATGCTTACTTTAAATCCAATTTAGGTGCACAGTCTTGTCGTACAAACCATTATAGGTGGTTCTGATTCGTAGGTGACTAGATATTTATCGCCCAGCTATCATGAGAGCGTAGTATTGAGCATAATTATATAACACCCAGTCTTGTCGTACAAACCCTTTTAGTGGTTCCGACTTGTGTGCAGTGTAGTGCCGTATAGGTCATTGTAGTGATTCCGGCTAGATTGACTAATGAGCTACGAATTCAGCCGTACAGACTTCTACAGGGGTTCCGGCTAATATGTTATTTTACATGAATTTATTCTCACCTGAATTACTTATTCTGTTTATATCTTGGCATGGCATATTAATGAATATAGTTAGGTGAAGCATGATTTGAATTGAGATATTTACATATATATTTATGCATATGTTTATATTCTATTTCTGGAAAAATTATACATGTTTTAAGGCAAGGGGTTAGAACTTTTGAGAAATGAAATGAATTTGAAAACATTTGTTTTTGCCCACTCACATTTTATGTTTTGCGCCCCTTCAGGTTTTAGGTTGACTTGCTGTTGGTGGTGTACGAAGATTTCGGCGGTTCTGACATAATAAAATAATTGTAGGACATCTTATGGTACTGTATAACTAATACTTATCCTACTGGACTGCACCTAGACTTTCTACGCTCTGGTTAGGAGTATTTACACATGTATCTCATTCTTAGCACTTCCTGGTTATTAGTGCACATTAGTAGCTTTCGGTTTTTATTTATTCGTATATTTCTTATCTTAATTGCTTCCGCACTATGCACATGGCTACGTCACCCTCACGTGACGGCCAACATGCCTCAATCTCGGTTAGGGTGTATCAACGTACCAACTAGGAATTATAAGCTAAATATGAGGAGAATGGTTTCCTAAGGGTGGAGATGTCATGCATGTTTTACGGTCTTATGCATAAATAGGTGTATATTTTAAATTGTATATTTTTTTTCTCAAAAACCAAACCGAAACCGTTTGAAACCATACCAAACCGAACCGAACCAAACAATTTGGTTTCATTTTGGTTTTGGCTTCAAAACCGCACCGAACTGCACTGAGCCCACCCCTACCTACAAGCTTTGGTACTTTTTTGTATTTTAATTCAAATTTTGTATGGTTAAAACTTTTTTATTTGTTTTAACTTTTACGCGGCGATATCTATTTATGGAACTGAATTGAAGTTTTGATTGATTTATGAAATTGAAGTAAATTAGCTTTGTTGCTATTTGGCTTAAGATCAGGCAAATCCGAACCAACCTTAGTAAACCCGAATCTAATTAAACCCAAATCCACACGAGCCCAAATGAAACCTAATCCGAACCCGCACCTAAGTTGTGAATGTTGAGTTAGGGTTAAGTTGACCTTCAAACCCGCTCGAGTTGCACCTGTATCCAAAAGGCAACAATAGTACGATTACTATCATTAGAACATATTTTTCAAAAACAGATGAGATATTTTGAGGAGCAAATGATTGATGGGTGAAGCTGCATTTCTTTGCAATGAAATAGGCATTAGTATACACTTAAAAATAGGCAATAGTATATGATTCTTTTACTATCATTATAAAATAGGAAAACTAACGAAAAATTCAAAAAAAAAAATCTAGTTTTAATGAAAAATGACAAATGAAGGTATAGTGAATAGTACTAGGGAAAAGGTAAAAATGTGGTTTTTCGTTAAAAATAAACAGTACCGGAAGCGCTTTGTTAAAACTCCCTTATAAAATAGGCATTAGTATACACTTAATGAAGAGATGCTTCATTTTATTATGTAAACTAAATGCAATGAATATATGAAAACTATAAAGAGGTACAACCTTTAAATAAAGGGTTTTTATTACAAATAGTCCTTGAAATTGACCTTCACTATCAAGATGGTACTTGAAATTGAAAATCGATCAATGTAATCCCGAAAAGGTGTCGCAAATCAATGTGGTCATTTTGTCACAGTTCTGTTAAAAATTATGTTAACTGCTGATGTGGCACATAAATGAGCTATATAAGTCCTTTTTTTAATCATAAATGGTCATTGAAATTGACCCGCGACATCAAAATGGTCCCTAAAATTGACCCGAGACATCAAAGTGGTCCCTAAAACTAAAAATTGATCAGTATAGTCCCGCAAGTAAGTGTCTTAAATTAATGTAGTTCTTCTGTCACAATTATGTCAAAAATTCTGTTATATGTTGGTGTGACACATAAATAGGTCATACAAATCTAATTAAATTAAAAAAATTACAAATAGGTTTAATAATGTAATAATTAATAAAAAATTTGTCAACCCAAAAACGTAGTCTCGCAATCACTTCTGATCCCAGTCCACATTCCTCTACCTCCATCTATGATAGCATTCCCTGTCTATTCTATAGAAAAAAAATATTCTCAATACACTCATTTTTACGCACTTCGACACCCTTCATCGAATTGGACTGGTGATAGCTTGGATTGACGATGGCATCTATGACATCATCGTTAACATTTAGGTGATCAACATCCTCACAACTTTAATCTTGGAGAGCTTGTTGGGCGTTCCCCTACTGGTCTGGTGACATAGAGAACGATGAGGTCTACCTTAAGATAATGATGTTCTAACTGAGATGCGTCTATTGTTGGTTGAAAATCATTTCCCTTGGTTAAGCCTTGTGCCTTTGACAACTTATGGAAGTGATCTCTTTTCGGAATAGGCCCTACTATAAAAAGAAAAAAAATTAATTGTGCAAAAAGGTATTTAGACAACTTTTTTAATCAATTATTATATTATTAAACCTACATCAGTACATAACAATTTTTTTTTACAAAATTGTGGCGGAATGATCATATTAATTTCCGACACCTATTTTCATAAACTATATTGATCGATTTTCAATTTCAGGGACCATCTTGATAGTATGGGTCAACTTCAGGGACCATTTCTGATAAAAACTTGTAAATTTTGTGGGGCCCATTTATGTGCCACATCAGCACTTACTAAAATTTTTAAAATAATTGTGACGGAAAGACCACATTGATTTGGGACACCTATTTTTAAGAACTACATTGATTGATTTTCAATTTTAGGGACCATCTTAATGGTGAGAAGACAATTTTAGGGACCATTTGTAATAATAAAAAAAACCCTTAAATAAGTAACTCTTTACTACAAAGATTATACCATTCAATAGGGTTACAGACGTGTTATGATACATTTGCTTGTCTACTAATCAAGTTTGCAGTTTCGATTCATTCCAATTTCAATGTTACTTGAGAGAGTCTACGAGAGTCTCTATCTTTCGGGGTGATTCTCAACTTAACCACGGCCAACATTAGAGATCTTATTTCTGTTAATATGAAATAGTTTTAAAAGGCGCCAGTCGAGCAGCGGGTATGGGCTTAATCCTTAGGAGATTAGGTCTTTTTTTTAATAAAATTTATTATACAACATATAATAAGTGTCTACTTATACTTAAAGAAAATACGTAATTGTATCTAGAAACATAAATTGTAAAATATAGGGAGTAGATCAACCTCTTATAAGTCCTTACATGGTTGTTCCTTTCACTAATGTGAAATTCTTTTACCTTTACATCCTTACAAAAACTACCCAGCTTGCTTAGACCCACCTAGCCTGCTTATGTCCACCTTGGCAGGCAACTAGGCAGGTTTAGGAGGATAAATAACTTGGTTATTGAACGTTCAAGGATTCTCGGTGTCTTAATGGAGTAAATATATTGGAGTTTTAATCATATGCAATCAATAAAGGATCCTAGCTATAACAGTGGAATTAGTTAAAACTCTAGCTATAAAACTAAGGAGCAGTCTGTGTTGGAATTCAGACCATCTTCAACATTAATAAAACTTGAATAAAAATGAGAAAGATGGAGATTTTAAGAGGAAGGAGCAGTTTACTACTACAGAAAATAGGAGTCGAAAGGTAGAGAGAAAAACAGAGAGATTGAGCCAACTTTTTCAGATATTTTTTTTTACAACAGCACAAGGCCGACATATAAAGGAAATAGTCAGGCCTTGTTTTACAACAGATCTAAGCCATACAGGTGGCACTAGATCAGAGTTCCAAAGCATTTTAAATTACAAAAATAGTTTAAGTAAAGCATTAACTTTTAACACTCTCTCTTAATGCTTTGCTGCTTCACTCCCATAAGTTCTCTTAGGTAGATGAATCTATCCTTTGGTAATGCCTTGGTGAAGATATCAACAACTTGATCTTCTGTCTTGCAGTAGACCACATCCACTTCCTTGTCTTCCACAGCACCTCTGATGTAATGATGTTTCAGAGCAATATGTTTTGATTTTCCATGACAGATAGGATTCTTGCTCATGGCAATAGCTGATTTGTTGTCACATAGGATAGGAGTTGCTGATTCTTGTTTCTCACCAAAATCTTGCATAATTCTTCTCAACCACACTGCTTGAGAAGTTGCAATTGAAGCCGACACATACTCAGCCTCTGCCGTTGATAGTGCAACTGATTTTTGCTTCTTAGACGTCCAAGAGAATACACCGGTCCCTAATGTAAAAGTATAGCCAGATGTGCTCTTCAAGTCATCCACACTACCTCCCCAATCACTATCATAGAACCCATACAATTTTGGCTCAACATTCCTTTCATACATAATACCAAAGTTAAGTGTACCTTGTATGTATATTAGGATCCTCTTTACAGCTCCATAGTGAATGCAAGTAGGCTTGTGCATAAATCTGGACAACAAGCTTGCAACATACATAATATCGGGTCTAGTCACTGTCAAATACAACAAACTCCCAACTAGGCTTCTATACATAGATTCATCAGCATCACCATTACCATCTTCTCTTTGAAACTTTTCATTCACAACTAGAGGTGTTGCAACAGGCTTGCAACCAATCGTTTTAAATTTTTCTAGAAGTGTTTTTACATATTTCTTTTGAGTAATAAAGATACCATCAATTGATTGAATGATACTAATTCCCAAAAAATAATGCAACATGCCTAGATCACTCATCTCATATTTCCTCATCATGTCATTCTTGAAATTCAAGATCATATTATGACTACTTCCAGTGTAAACCAAATCATCAACATATAAGGAAACAATAAGGATATCTGAAGTACCTTCAGTTTTGACATAGAGGGTAGGTTCATTCTCACTTCTTTGAAAACCTCTTTCATTGAAATATGAGTCGATCTCTCCATACCATGCTCTCGGAGCTTGTTCCAGGCCATAAAGTGCCTTCTTAAGCTTATACACCTTGTGCTCTTGTCCTTTAAGAACAAATCCTTGAGGTTGATCAACGAACACCTCTTCTTTTAGGACTCAATTTAGGAAAGCCGACTTGACATCAAGTTGGTGTAGAAACCACCCCTTCTGAGCAGCTACAGAAATAAGGCCTCTGATTGTTTCATGCCTAGCTACTGGTGCAAAGGTTTCTTGGAAGTCAATCCCGGGTTTTTGAGAATAACCCTTTGCTACCAATAGCTTTGTTCCTTTGAACGGAACCATCTTGATTTAGCTTAGTCATATAAATCCACTTCACTCCAATGACGAAGTTGTCACAAGGTCTGTCTACTAGTTCCCATGTCTTGTTTTTCACAATGACATTGATCTCCTCTTGCATTGCAACCTTCCATGTCTCTTCTTTCACTGCATCATCAAAGTTTTCTGGTTCTACAACACATAAATTGCAGCTTTCATAGACTTCATTTAAGCTCCTTAATCGAACCGGCGTTGAACTTGGACTCGAAGGTGTAGGAGAGTGAACTTGTGGACTGTTTTCAGGTGATAATTGTGGAATTTCTTACTCAATTTCCTCTTCATTTGGTTGATTTTCTTCTTCAATTCTGATTAGTGCAGATTCCTCTCGGATGGTTGCTTGATTCCAATCCCATGAAGATTTCTCACTAATAAGAACATCTCTACAAACCACAACTTTCTTCCTTTTTAAATTGTAGAGTCTATACCCTTTTGTGTATGAAGCATAGCCTACGAAAGTGCATCTTTCACTTGACTCATCAAGTTTTTGTCTTAGTTCTTTCGGAACATAAGCAAAACAGATTGACCCAAACACTCTCATGTGATTCACGGATGGCTTTCTTCCACTCCATGCCTCAAATGGTGTCTTGCCTTCAACTGCCACTGTTGGATGCCTATTCATCAAGTAGACCGCTGTATTAACTGCCTCACCCCACAAATATTGAGGCATTCCCTTGTCATGCAACATTGCCTTAGCCATTTCGACTATGGTTCTGCTTTTTCTCTCAGCTACTCCATTTTGTTGTGGAGTGTAGCTGACAGTAAGCTGCCTTTCCAAACCAATATCTTGACAAAACTTATCAAATTCTATGGATGTATACTCTCCTCCTCTGTCACTTCTAAGAACTTTGATTAGATAACCAGATTGTCGCTCAACCATAGCTTGAAACTTCTTGAAGATTGAGAACACTTCTGATTTCTATCTTAGAAAGTATACCCAAGTCATTCTGGAATAATCATCCACGAAGATTAGGAAATACTTGTTTCCCACTTGAGTAGAGGTCTTCATGGGTCTGCAAACATCTGTATGAATCAATTCCAATGGAACTTTTGCTTTCCAAGCTTTACCATGTGGAAATGAATCTCTATGATGCTTCCCAAGTGCACACCCTTCACATATTTCTTCATTTTCTTGGATGCTCGGCAACCCATGCACCATTTCTTTTTCTTGTAGCTTCTTGAGACTTTGAAAATTCAAGTGGCCAAGCCTTTTATGCCATAGCTTTGAATCTTCTTGCACTTCCATCTTGAATGCAGATTGAGTTGCATACTCAATTGTGAGAGGAAAACTTCTACTCTTCCTCATCTCAATCTTAGCCAAGAGTTGTTGACGATTCCTCCTATCATATATCTTGCAAGTATTGTATCCAAAATATAAGTAGTAGCCATGCTCAATGAGTTGTCCAAGACTTAGCAAATTTTGCTTCAAATCAGGAACTAACATGACATCCTTGATGAACATCTTTCCATTCTTCGTATGCACGGCAATAGTACCTCTTCCCAATGTATCAACTAGTTGTCCATTTCCCATCTTCACTCGGGTTAGGTTTGTAGTGTCAACATTATGGAGAATGTTCTTGTTCGCCGTCATATGATTGCTACAGCCGCTGTCCACAAACCAAACTTTAGCTTCTTCTTGGACGGTTGTATCATGACCAACATAAAACATATTGGTCTCTTCATCTTCTGCTTTGGTGTAATGAGCAAGCTGATTATCTTTATAGGTACAATCCTTTTACATATGCCCGAATCTGCTACACTTGTGGCATTTCACTTTTCCCTTGAACCAACATTCACTGGAATGAGCTTTGTCACAAATTTTGCACTTCGAAACATACAAACTCTTCTCAACCTTTTTCTTCTCTTCAAAATTACCCTTTCCTTCCCACGCTTTGTTTTTGCCTTTCCAATTCTTGTTGGACTTGGCTTTGCTTTGACTTGAACTAACTTGAGTTTTTGGATTCACTGTAAGTGTTTGGAAAGCATTTTCTACATCATTGTTGTCATGCCTAGATAGTCTCTGAGCAAAACCTTTGAGAGAACCAATCAATTCTTCAACACTCAAAGTTGACAAATCCTTAGTCTCCTCTATGATTGAAACTATGTTATCATACTTTCTTGGCAAGCTAATTAGATACTTTTGAACTATTCTCTCATCAGAAAAAAAATTTCACCATAGCTTTTCATTTGATTAATAATCTCAGATAATCTACTCAGGTAATCATCTAGCAATTCATCATCTTTCATTCTTATATACTCAAAATCTCTTCTCAAGGATTGGGGTTTGACAGCCCTTACCTTAGTAGAGCCTCTGTAGACTTTCTCCAGCACATCCCAAGCTGATTTAGCACTTGTCTCATTTGAGATTCTCGGAAAAATTTCATCTGAGATAGCATTTTGGATGACCCCAAGAGCTTTTGCATCTTTCTTGATGTTTTCCTTCAGCTCCCTTGTTTGAGTCTCTGTCAAAATCACAGTACTTAGAGGTACAACATAGCCATCTTCAATCAAGCTCCACAAATCATGAGATACAAAAATTGTTCTCAACTTTGTCCTCCAGAAGTCGTAGTTCACTCCACTGAAGATAGGAGTTCGAATCTCACCACTGCTACTTGAACCAGCCATGAATTTGAAAAATTTTTATTCTAGGGTTTCACTTAGAATTTTCCCCCTTTTTTGAGAATAAAAAAACGCCCCACTCTTTTGATCAGATTGGCTCTGATACCATGTTGGAATTCAGACCATCTTCAACATTAATAAAACTTGAATAAAAATGAGAAAGATGGAGATTTTAAGAGGAAGGAGCAGTTTACTACTGCAGAAAATAGGAGTCAAAAGGTAGAGAGAAAAACAGAGAGATTGAGCCAACTTTTTCAGATTTTTTTTTTTACAATAGCACAAGGCTGACATATAAAGGAAATAGTCAGGCCTTGTTTTACAACAGATCTAAGCCATACATGTGGCACTAGATCAGAGTTCCAAAGCATTTTAAATTACAAAAACAGTTTAAGTAAAGCATTAACTTTTAACAGTCCGTGCTTCCATACCGACTGAATCTCACCAAAACTACGAACTTATTTCGTTAGTACGGTTCATTGAGGGGCACTGGAAGTAGAAGACTGCTTCTAATTTGCACCAAGAATGTCCATGGCTGCAGGTAAGTGTTTCTATAATCAATACATGGCTTTATATGCCACGCTGTTTATATTGTTTAAAATGTAACCCTAGTTTCATACTGTTGGATTCTGGGATAGTATAACATGGCTAACTTGAAAAAGGTTGGCCAAGATGGCAAGTTGAAGGGATCCACTACGTTTCAAGTTGTGGCGGCAAAAATATGGAAGGCTAGGAGCATCGCGCTTAACATGCCGGACGAAAAAACTACTACCATTTTTTCCAGTCTGATGTTCGCAAATGCGTCATGCCTCAAGCTCCACCAGGGTTTGCTGGCAATGCATTGGTCGTCTTGCCTTGTGAGGAAGGTGCAAGAAAGGGTGGAGAGATTGGATGATGAGTATCTGAGGTCAGGGATAAATTGGTTAGAGGTGAATAGTGTTAGACCAAGTCCGAGTCTGGTGGTGGTTTCCTCAAATTCAGGAGGTTGTGATCAACCTAAACTCTTATCCAAGAAGAGTTAGATTAGTTCAAACTTCTTTTCGAATGTTAGTTGTTTTCCTTAATATGTTTTGTAGCTTCTGTTGTAATTTTGAATTTGAAACAGCCTTGTAAATAGGGATTTCAATCCCTGATGTAATCTGAATGTGAATATAAATACATGCAGCCTCTCTTTGAAGGGGCATGCAATTAGGGTTAGAGCAAGATGAGTTCTCATGGGGAAAAGTTAAGTGCGCCACTTCGGTTCTACTAAAGCCGGGCCTTGTCATGCTTTTGCTGAGACTGGCCAGTGGCAACGGAAATGCCTGGGACTGCTTGATGATCAAATGGAGATGTTTTGCAGGTTGATGATGGTGTTAAGCATAGTGAAGAACTCAAGAATATAGAAAACAAAGAGAGAAGAAATTAGAGAGAGAAAAGTTAAAGCTTGAGAGAGAAGATAGAAAGAAGATACACAGAAAATCATTGATTATTTTTCTTCAGTGTTCAATCTTACACATATCTGCTTCTTTATCTTGTTACAACAACCTTATCCTTCTATTACAACATTATTCATTACAACTAAGCCTAACAACCTTTATAACTGCCTAGTGTAATCTATCATTCCAATTACTGACACGTGGCCTAATCCTTATCATTCATTCTTTATACTCTAACATCCCCCCTCAAGCTCATGGTGGGATGAACCAAGCATGAGATTAGAGTAGTGAGTATTGAATAAAGGAGAGCTAAGTCCCTTGGTAAGGATATCAGCGAACTGTTAAGAAGAAGATACAAATTGAACCAAAAGCTTCTTTGCGGCAACTCTCTCTCGGACAAAATGGACATCTACTTCTATATACTTAGTGCGCTAATGTTGAACCGGATTAAAGGATAGAGCAATGGCAGACATATTATCGCAAAACAAGACTGGAGTATCTTGAAGTTTGATCTTCAGGAAGTGAAGTATTTGTTGAATCCAATCCAACTCAGCAGCTGTAGAGGAAAGTGCCCTGTATTCGGCCTTAGTAGATGACCTGGATATGGTATGTTGTTTCTTGGATGACCAGGATATTGGATTATTACCCAGAAACATAACCAAACATGTGGTAAAACGCCTGTCATTTGGGTCCCCTGCCCAGTCAGCATCACTGAAAGACTTTAAGACCATCTCTCCTTTGGTATAAGTAATCCCAGTAGATAAGGACCCCTTAAGATATCGTAAAATATGCTTAACTGCTGTGAAATGAGACTCCATAGGAGCCTGCATAAATTGAGAAACCTGATGAACAGAAAATGCAATATCCGGCCGTGTAAACACAAGATACTGCAGTGCCCCAACGATACTTCTATACAAAGAAGGATTATTATATGGCTGACCATCATCTTTAAGCAGCCTACTATAAGGAAGACAAGAAGTTGCAGCAGCTTTGGAGTCGAACATTTCTGTTTTCTTCAACAAGTCTTAGATGTACTTTTCTTGAGATAAGAATAAACCAGCCTTGGTTTTAGTAATCTGAATTCCCAAGAAAAAGTGCAAATAGCCAAGATCTTTAATATCAAACTCCTTTCTCAAAGCAGAAATAAACTGTTGTATACCATCAGTGGCACTACCAGTTATTATAATATCATCGACATACAAAAGCAATATCACCATTGAGCTGCCAACATGCTTCACAAACAGAGAATTATCTGAATAGGTATTACTGAACCCCAAGTGTGGTAGAAACTGAGTAAATCTGTCATTCCAAGCTCGGGGAGCTTGTTTTAATCCATAGAGCGATTTGTGTAACTTGCAAACCAAGGAAGGGTACCTAGCATCTTCAAAACCAGGTGGTTGCGACATATACACCTCTTCTTGTAATATGCCATGCAGAAAAGCATTCTTGACATCTAACTGCCTTAATTCCCAATCAAACTGAGAAGCCAGTGCAAGAACCAACCTTACAGTTGTTGGTTTGACAACAGGACTGAACGTCTCTCCATAATCAAGACCTTGTTCTTGACTAAAGCCCTTTGCTACTAAACGAGCCTTGTGCCGGGCTATTGTCCCATTAGCATTTCTTTTAATCTTGAACACCCATTTACAACCCACCAATTTTTTCTGAGAAGGAAGATGAACCAAGGTCCAAGTCTTTTGAGAATGCAATGCCTCAATTTCCTCTTTCATAGCACCAAACCACACAGGAACCTTCAAAGCAGTTTTATAAGTTGTAGGTTCTGTTTGTGTAAAATCAACAGTAGAGTCACTGTGAAGGGGGGCAATAAGAGCTTTCTTCTTAAAGATGCCACTTTTAGACCGAGTTTGCATGGGATGAAGATTCATAGGTGGTATACTCATAACCACTTGTAAACTGTTAGTACTAAATTCAGGGACCACTGCTGCAGGAGAATCTTGGGCAATAATGGACTGAAAGGCAGGTATAGGTGATAGTGAAAATGGAGGAACATTTATAATTGGTGAGGAAGATGGTTCAATATTAGATACCAAAATATTCTGAAGGTTAGGGACCAAAGAAGGGGAAGTGACTGGAACATGTGATGTATGTGAAGGTTGTGATGTTGCAGTAAATAAAGCATAAGGAAAATCTAACTCATCAAATATTACATGCCTTGAGATATAGATTTTCTTATGACTTAGCTCATAACATATGTAACCCTTATAACAAGATGCATAACCCAAGAAGACACATTTCAAAGTCTTAGGTTGTAATTTGGTGGTGTTATACGGTTTTAAAAGAGGATAGCATGCACATCCGAATACTCTAAGGTGCTGGATATCAGGTATGGCATAATGAAGACTTTCAAAAGGTGAATTATGATCAATAACAGAAGATGGCATTCGATTAATGAGGTAAGTAGCTGTTTGACAAGCATAAGACCAGAACTTGGATGGTAATTTGGCATTTTGCAGAAGTGTAATGGCAGTTTCAACAATATGTTTGTGTTTTCTCTCAGCTAAGCCATTTTGTTCTGGGGTATAAGGACAAGATTTTTGGTGAACAATACCATTTGTGGTGAGAAATGATTGAAATGTGTGTCCTATGTACTCTCCACCCCCATCACTCTGTAATATTTTAATCTTTGCAGAAAATTAAGTATACACAAACTGATGAAATGTAGCAAAGACAGAATGAAGATCTGATTTATTGAGTAAGGGAAACATCCAGCAACATCTGGTACATTCATCAACAAAAATGGCATAATACCTAAACCCATCAATGGATATACATGGTGCAGGTCCCCACAAATCACTATGGATGACTTCAAAAGGAATTACAGATCTAGTTGACACAGATTGAAAGGGAAGTTTAGCAAACTTTCCTTCCATACAACTTTGACAAACCATAGGAGATGTATCCTTTACAACTGACACTTTGGACTTATGAAGCATAAGAGAAACAATTAGGTTTGAGGGATGACCTAATCGGTTATGCCATAAGGTAGAAGTGACAAGTTTCCCAAGACAGGTAATGGCTTGATTTGCTAAGAACACTGGAGCAGAAGGAAGTGCAGCTAAAGAAGGAATGAGATAAAGTCCATTATTGCAGAGCCCCTTAAACAAGATTTTCCCGTTGGCCTTGTCCTGAATCCAAAAACAGTGAGCATAAAAAATTAGCCAGCAATTGTTGTCCAAACAAATCTTATGAACTGACAACAAATTATGAGACAGTTTAGGCACATAAAGAACTGAGTTTAATTTGATGGATTGAACTGGAGTTCTTAAGAGAGAATCGCCTATATGTGTAACATGCAAACCTTCCCCATTAGCAGTTTGCACAATATCAGGTTGAGGATATGGCGAAGCAAAAGATAAATTGTTCAGATCATGTGTCATATGATTGGTGGCACCAGAATTTGTTAACCAAATTTGCTGAGGAACTCCAGTGGATGTAGAGGTAGAAACGGAAGGCATGGCATATGAAGTAGAGGCTAACATTTGATTAGGCATATGACTAGGGACCATATTCACTAGTGAAGAAGGCATCACAGGGTGAGACATCATTGCAGGAACATTATATGTAGGCTGAGAAGCCATCATAACAAGATGTTGTACTCCAGAAAATGTAGTTTGCATTGCAGCCATGGGGGAAAAATTATTCTTAACCTTATTTCTATAGAAGCATGTCTTAGCAGTGTGATTACTCCTATCACATATCTGACAATTTTCAGAGACATCAGTACTTCGATAAGCACAATTAGCAGCAGTATGGCTTTGCTGTGAACACAACTGACATATAATGGTAGAAGAAGATCCACCATTATGAAACTGTGATGGACTACCAAGAATTCTAGGTGAAAAATCATGTATAATTGGTTTAGAGTATCTCTAACCTTGATTGTTATAGTGCCTTTAACCTTGATTGTTGAAAGCCTTGCCTTTGCCTTTAAACTTAGATAGGTTGCCACCATTGTAAAAATTTGGCTGTCCAGAAAAACCATTATAACCAGAAGACCCATGAACTTTAGAATTTCCATGAAAACCAGAAGATGCAACAACATTATGGTCCATATCTGAATTCTTGACTACCATTGCAAAGAGAAATGGAGTGGTTGATGTATTCTCAATAAGCGCTTCCTCAACAAGTAACTGAGCACGAAATTCCTTTAGGGAAATGACATTTTCTCGACCACGAATCACACATCGGAATATGTTGTATTCTGCAGGTAACCCATTTAAGGCCAAGATTACTATATCTTCGTCAGCAAACATGACTCCAGCAGCGGCAAGATAGTCTCGTGCTTCTTTGATGCGTTGAAGATATTGAGTAACTGAGTCTGCCTCTTTCTTGATTGTTTGCAGATCAGACTTCAACTGAAAAATAGAGGTTTTACTGACTGTAGAAAATTGCTCCTGAAGACGAACCCATAAGTCTCTCGCACTGGAACTACCAATAGCACACGAGATTGCCATTGAAGACAAAGTAGCAGTAATGAGTTGCATCAATGCCTGATCATGCATCTTCTAGACCTTGTATGCATCAGACTCAATTCCTAATTCAGACCCACTAGAAGCAACTCCGGAATCACAAGAAGAAGGGGACATGAATTGAGAAGGACATGGATTGGTGCCATTAACAAAGTCCATAATACCATAACCTTCGAGCATAAGCTTCATCTGAAAATGCCATTGAAGATAATTTGTATCGTCTAATTTGACTGTCATCGACGTTGAAACCGACGAAATCAACCCAGTAATCGGTGATTGCAGAATTTGCAATTGTGAAGCAGTAACCATTGTAAGAATTTTCTCTCTGAGAACAAACGTCAAACACCTGGTGTGCAAGAAAAATAGAAGATGAAGAATACCAAGAAGCTGGTAAGAAATGCCCAGAAAAATCAGAAAGAAACCAGCCAAAGAAACTTTAAATCTTGATGAGAAGTGGAAGCAGACAGATCGCAGGATCGAAGAAGCTTAAATCTAAGCTATACAGGCGAGTGATACCATGTTAAGTATAGTGAAGAACTCAAGAATATAGAAAACAGAGAGAGAATATATGAGAGAGAGAAGAGTTAAAGCTTGAGAGAGAAGATAGAAAGAAGATACACAGAAAATCATTGATTATTTTTCTTCAGTGTTCAATCTTACACATATCTGCTTCTTTATCTTGTTACAACAACCTTATCCTTCTATTACAACATTATTCATTACAACTAAGCCTAACAACCTTTATAACTGCCTAGTGTAATCTATCCTTCCAATTACTGACACGTGGCCTAATCCTCATCATTCATTCTTCATACTCTAACAGATGGAAGACTAAAACACAAGATTTGTATAGTCATATAAAATCATAATAGAATTATTTGAGCCGAGCCTAAGCACCTTGGCATTCGACTACACATCTAAAATGGAGTTGTTCTGCAGGTTGATGATCGGCGAATCTGATAAACCAATGTATTCGTTCTTAATTTGAGAAGCTTTCTACCAAATAATCTCTGAAATTGAGTTGTCTAGAATTAGGCCCCAAAATGTAGTAGTGGCAACTCTACTCATAAGATATTCATGTCTTGAATGTATTATTCTAGGAAAAATGATTTTCACACGCTGATTTTCTCCTTTTGCACACCCTTGTTTATTTATGCCTCTTGATTTTCTTTGAATCCAGTGGCAATAAATAAACTGGGTTGTAAGAAAAGAAAAAGGATATGTCGGTGAAAGTGTGTAAAATTACTGTTCCATAAGATCAAACAAATTAAATTACTGTGCTACCAGATCAAACAAATTAAACTACATTCATTTTTACATGTTCTTGATTTTCCCCAAAGTAAAATTCTTAGACCAAGGCAAGAGGCTCAATGTCAGAGCTTTAACATGATATTCCTTGAGAAAACAATTCATCAATACTGCAGAAGGCCAAAGAAGGGGTTCGTCAATGCATTCTTCAGATGAGAAGCAGCTGAGTATAATGTGGCCATGTCAACCTTGTCCCGAGGAAGATACAAAAACTCTTCCCCTTCTGTTCTCTCGAATCCACAGAGCTCAAGAAACTCGATTCCTCCAACCAAACTGCCAACTCTATCCTGTTCAAGAAATAAAAATTTAGACAATATATAACAACTGTTCGTTATTATCTTTCAAAACCTTCTGATTTTACTTATAAAGGAAATATTTCATTATATTGATCTACTCTAGACACGCACACACACACACACAATCATCACAAGTTACCAGATTATCAGCATTGCTATATAGCCAATGAGCTAGTGTTCAAAACAAACACGCGCCGCACACACACACTCACTTGTTGGGGAAAAAGAAGAGACAAATCAACACAAGCTTACCAAGAACAACGGATTACTGAGTCTGATCTTCCTGAATTTTTCTTCATCAGGATTCTTTGCAACATTTCCCACATAAATTTGCAGAGTCTGGAAGGCCCTTCGCACTTTAGCATCATTATCCTAGACCAACCAAAGAAAACCAATAGACTAATGTGGATCAATTAAATTAATGGTAGTTCACTAGTTCTACACCAATGTTGAACGAAATAAAAATGTAGCTTAAAGAGGACAAAGAAGGTATCGTCTAGAACACTGCTTAAGATGGGTTTAAGATCATAATTACTGTATACTTCAATAAATTAGTCTTCAGTTACATGCCATATATTTGGAGCAAGATTATTTTCCCTTTTGTAACAGCCAGTACGAACAAGTGCTACTATTCCAATTCTTGTTGTACAGAGAGTGGAGTCATTTACCTTATGGTTGCGCTTCAAGGACCTTAAACACTCTCTCATGTGTTCCGATTTTGCAACAGAACTGACACGAATTGGATTCTGATATTAAAGATCAGGAAAAGAACATTAATGATACTTTGTATTCTCATTCTGCAATTCCCAGAAGAAAAAAGAATTGTACTTTTCGATGAGATTGTCTTATATAGGAAAATTAAATGCATAGTCTATAGACGTCACGACAAAATATCAGTACCTGTTTTTCACTTGCTAAAGGTGTTGAAGGTTTCTCGGGTGCAGGTTGTCCCAGTGGCAATCCAAGCTTGGTCCTTCTTTCTAACTGCAAAGGGCATGCATACAGTTTTTTGAGTAATGCAACATTACTGAGCCTCCATTGGTAGGGAAGCCTAAAAGAAAAGTGGATCAGCATTAAGCAAGCACCTTATCCTGTTCTAATTTCCTGCGAATTCTCTCTCTTGCTCGTTTCTCTTCCTCCTTCTCAGCTTGCCGGAACTCTATATTGCTGAGAAAATAAAGTTATTGTTTCACTCAGAAGTTGATTGATAATTCTCAAAGTAGTAATATATAGGCTAAAAAAAAAAAAAACCAGACAGAAACAATAGAAAAAAATGTGAATAGTGCAGACCGTTTTCTTTCATTTTCTTCTAAAATTCGCTTTGTTTCTAAGAGTTGCTTGCCAGATTGAATCCTCTCCTGAAACAAACATAGTATACGGATTAGTTAGAACCGAAAACAAAGGTACTTTTTTCAGCTTGAGTTTACGACATATATAGGTTAGGGATGTAAAGGGTGCCTAACAAACAAATAAACAGAATTCCCACTGTAATTTTAGTCAAAAGATCGAAGAATTAGAACAAGCAAGCATGGATAACATCCTCTGTAATTCAGTAACAACCAACTCATTAGCAAGCATAACTTTGTAATCTGAAAAAGAAAACGGTACGAAAGTTCATCAGTGAATCCTTCTTTAATACCTTCTCCCTTTCTCGTTCCAATTTCTTTTCTTCATCTTCCTTCTTCTTGCGTGCTCTATTCCTGATAATAAGGAAAAAACAAAAAACAACAATAAGGAATCGGATATAACTAGAAAGACAACTCTTAAAAGTCTCAAATATCAGACAACTTAAAGAAATCAAATATGGAAGATTAATGAGCGGAGGAAAATGTAACCTTAACTCCTGTGCTTTCAATTTCATCCCTTCCGTGATGTAGAGTGGTTCTGGAGATTCAATGTTAATGTCCGCAGTTACCTGTGCGTATTTGAACAACTAAGCAAAACTGCAAAAGTAAATGCAGTGACTGTATGTGTAGATAAAATGATTTCAAACGCCCTATAAAAAAATGAATGATATATACAACTGAAAGATCTTTTACCCTTCCAGCATATAAAATAAAGATCCACCAAAAGCAAAATGAAAACCAACAGGACAATATCTCATGCTCCAAAACCTAAACGAACAGGAAATTATATGTTTGTTGCAGTGAAAAATCATATGCAATGTTAGAAAGAAGCGCAGCGCCGGCTAATATTCCAAACCATACCAAGGGCATCTCATCAATGTCCGGATCATCATTGTGATCAATAATCCAATCCATAGCAGCCTCTAAGCCGGCATTACCTGGTAAAAAGGGCATAAAAGAAAATTGAAATTACCTGAAAACTTGAGAATAGTACATGAGCATTCAAGTAATTAACGAAAATAAAAATGCGTTTGATTAAAATTCAAAACAGCATGTGATCATGAATTCAAGCTCAACTAATCCAAGCCTTAAAACACATAAAACTCCTATATCCTCTCAAAAGAATATTCATTAAACAACCCGAAGAAGCTAAATCCGGACAGCGCAATCACCATTAGTGGAGCAATTAGCAAACTATAATCTTAAAGGTTGAAAAGCTTTCATTTTATACGAAGGAGTTCTGACTAAGCCCTTTCACAATTTTTCAGTCCTCTACCATTAAACACTTTCAACAATCAAGTTTACGCACACTTTATAAAATCACAAATTCTTTTCTAGTTTGAGAAATAGTCTAATCTACTCCCATGTCCGTGAAAAAGTCACAAAGTCCTTCAAACATATAATCTTGTTAAACCAAAGCTGAAAATAAGAGCAAGAAAAAGCTTCACCAGAATAATGAAGCGCTCGAGTTGCTCGGGGTCTCGGAAATCCCATTGCTTCAAGCTCTCCAAGCAATTTCTTGTCCACTTCGGGAACAGCCATGCCTGTATTTTCGGCCAGAAAAGGTTTGCAGTTTCTGGTCGAAATCGGAGAAGAGTTGGGAATTGAGAGTTTTAAATGAAAAAATGGGAATTGAGGAGTCCTGCAATAGAAGCATTGTAAAGATGGGAGGAGTCGGAGGACAGCCATTTTCAAGACATTTCTAAAACCTTCATCTCAGTTGATTGATTCTCAATTTATACCTTTCGGCTTCTTGGGATTTAAGAAAAGAATTGTCCTCGTAGGAACTGGGTTTTGCTCTTTCTATTCTTGTGTAATGTGTGAGACTATCTATTTAAATTATAAGGGTTGAGTGTAACATAATCACTCTTTCTATTCTCGTGTAATGTGTGAGACTATCTATTTAAATTATATTTTGTAAATTATATAAAATAGTAGTTGATGATTGAATTATTATTTAAGTGTTGAAAAGATTTTTCAATGTGTCTGAAATATAGGTACAATATGATTTAGAGCTGGTTTGGTATTGCTGTGCTTTGAAAAAAAAGCTGTTGTGAGAATAAGCGGCTGTGCTGTGAGAATAAGTGGCTGTGAAATAAATCAGCAGAGTGTTTGGTAAACTTTTTTGTAAAAGTGCTTTTAGAAAAAAAAAAAAAAAGCAGTCTGATAGTGGGTCTTTTCATTAAAGGAGCACTGTAGCTCCGTGTGCTTTGAAAAAAAACCAGTTTTCCAAAGCTGCAAATAGCAGCTTCAACTTTTTCCTTTGATTTCAACTTATTCTCACAGCAGTTTCCAAAATAAGCCTTTTTTTTTTTTCAGTTTACCAAACACCTAAAACCCTCACAGCTTTTTTTCATGGGTGTTTTTTTTAAGCATCTCACTCCCAAACCACCCCTTAAAAAGTTGGTCTACCTTTTTTAACAAATGATCTACCTTAACATTACTCTTCTCTAAAATACCTTGATACTTTTTTATATCACATTTTTTATATCACATTTTCTATTTTACAAAAGGGGCGTTTTGACCACCCCAGCGCTAAAACCCTAGCTCCTGCAAATTATTCTCTCTGCTTTCTCTCTCTCTGACAAGGCCATGTACCACGTGGAAGAGGGGCAGAATCAGGCCGAACCGGCGAAGGAAGTGCTTGATGAGGAGAATAATCGTAAAAATGGTATGCTCTTGATTTTCTGGTTTAGGGTAAATTCATGACATGGAAGAAGATTATCTGGTTTGTCTAATTGAGTACTATATTATCTGGAATTCAATTGCCACTGAATAATTTTTATTTCCTCGGTCTAGCGTAGTATTTCAAGCAAATTAAGCAGTTGGTATGGATGAGTTAATTGGTTATCGTAACAACTAACAAGTTAAGCTATAATTGTCTTGAATCGAATGGAATGGAATTGAATTTTGTTGTTTGTATTTAACTCGTTAATATGCCTTGGTGCTGTTTTCGTCCACGATGCCCTCCTTACCCCAGGCTGTGATGTTTGGATGAGGGTTTTTCAAGTTTTTAAGGAATAGATGTAAGTTAGAAAGGAATTGGCCACAAATTAACATAGAAGGGATTAGAAAACCGTCCATGAACATGATAGGCGTATGAGAAGGATTCGCTAATGCCTATTTTGGAGATGTCATCTGTATATCTCTCATGTATTTGTAATACCCATGTTGGAATTTTCTTTTGCTTCTTAATTTGTGCGATTTGAGGATTTAGTTTAGTTTTAGTTTTGTATTTAACTATGGAACTGCAAACAAACAGAAAAACAGAACGTTGTACCAAAGGATGTTGGAGACTATTGGATGCAAGCAACTTTGTGTCAATCAACTTTATGTCAATCTCTTTTAACTTTGTGTCAATCTCCTTTATCTTTGTGCTGTCAACTTTGTGTCAACTTCTTAATTCAAGGAGCTTGTCTTTTCTAAACCATTTTGTCGGTTGTCTTCCCTAAACCACCTTTGTGGCATATATCAAGGAGTCAATCTCCTTATATATTGTTGTACAATTATAATGATATCATGAAGAAAATACAAAACATACTTTGAAAATCAGACTCAATGACTAAACTCCTTGGACGACAAAGAAGAAGATGACGACGATGATGGTGCGCACTTCTAGGCTCTGCATAGTTTGCTGTAAGAAGAAGAAGCACTTCAGTCACAATTGCCCCATACCTGAAGCATGTCCCACGTGGTGCTACTGTTGGCCCTGGCTTTCTGACATATTTTGCAAGTGTCGTAATCAGCTTGGTGGCCACACTGGGTAAAACTTTGTCACGTTTTGCGCTTGTTGTATGACTCTGGGTCAACACCCGTATGTGAAGTGCCCGTATCGTCCCAAGGACAGACTACCATTATTTGTGCCTCGCACGGTGGTTGTGCGGTCAGCCATGGACAGACCACCATATGAGTATCCTGTACCTGACGTTTACTAGGATTAAGATCTCAATTTTGCCGTTGTTTTTCTTGCTTATTTTTAGCTAGTATTATAATGAGATAAGTAAGAGCTTGAGAATACTCTAATTGAAAGTTGAACTTTGAATAAGAATAAAACACATACATTGGCTTATTTCATGTCAAATTAATGCGATCAAGATTCAAGTGCAATCCTTTGCCACTAATTGCCAATCGTGACGAGTTTTCTTTGCCACAGCTCTTCACCATCAAATGCTTGCGACTCCTAATTAACCTACCCATCTCGGTAATGCATTCTTAATCTTAATACTCAAGGTTCAGATCACCCATTTTGTTCTTCTACTCTCTCATCATCAACACCTCAATTCTGCAAACCAAAACCCGGAATTAGCATGTGTAGTACGTTGAGAGCGAACAAGAACTCTTAGGTAAGGCTGCCTCGACAGAGACACCAGACCAGGGGATGGAGGGGCCAGAAACTCTTACTGCTCGATCTTAATGATGCCCTCGTTCAAGTCTCCGAGCCAATTTAGCATTGCATTTTCTTTTTTGGATCAAGTCAAGTGCATGGAAACATTCATCATATGATGCCATTCCAGTTAACTTCAAACTCGTCATGTTTTGTGCCTCTACATCCAATTCAAATTTTCAAGGATGTAGTGCGGTTAAACTTAGTCACTTAAAATTAAAAAATTTCACTACACCTGGCCTACAGTAATCAAATTAATTACCCTCATACTAACGCAATGTCTTCTCTCACGTTCCATTCTTGCTAAAACCCTCGCCGCTCTTCCTTCTATTAAAATAACGTAACCAAACACACATATTTTGTTCCATGCATGGTGTGGCCAGGCCACCCAAATATTTGATCAACCATTACAATACTGCAGGGTAGAAAATATGTGGTCAACCAGTACAATACAATTAGATATGTCTGTCTAACGTTAAATTGTACAGCATATCCAGAATGTTCCCCAAAGTAGCAGCAGGGCTCAAGGCTGTTATCAATACTACGATGACAGTAGCTACAAAGTATTCCTTAGCCAGGGCCAACAATAGTGCCCCGCGAGACATTCTTCCAATACGGGCAATATATTGTCCTTAAGACGAAGGAAACAGCGCCCAAAATCAGCTTCTCCGTCGTCTTCTTCTTCTTCTTCTTCTTGTTTGTTTTTCATCATCTCTAAAACCTCCAAGGGGCACAAGAAGGATTTGTTGAGCTCGTCAAAGGCTAAAATTAAGTAGATGTTAGAAATGAAAATAAAATAATAAAATAAACTTTGCCTACATGGTTTGTCTATTCCATTGAAGTGACACGCTTTTTTAATAAGGTAATTGAGTAGGCAACTTGCAAGTCTGGTGGTATTCCTCTTCACTTGAAAGTGAGAGGTCTTAGGTTGGAATCTCATGGATGACGAATTCGATACCAAATTAGGTTGCCCATTGTGTGACTAAGCGGAACTCCCCCTCCCCTAGTGTAAAAATATTGATGTACTAAAAAAAAAATGAAAAGTAAGTGACTTGTAGCTCAATTCGTTAAAAGTATTCACCCTTGCACCTGAGATTCAACAGAGATCCTGTGTTTGAATCTTCTTCCGCGTACATATTTGAAATTAGTTTAGTGTACATTATTCTATCATTTGTTAAAAAAAAATAGAAAAATGGGTCACTCAGTACTACAGTCTAGTGGTATTCCTATTAACTTGAAAGTGAGAGGTCTTAGGTTGGAATCTCGTGGATGGCGAATTCGATACCAAATTAGGTTGACCATTGTATGGCTTAGCCAAATTCCCCCTCCCCTAGTGTAAAAATATCAATGTACTAAAAAAAATTAAAAAAAAAGCAAGTGACTTGTAGCTCAATTCGTTAAAAGTATTCACCCTTGCACCTGAGATTCAAATAGAATCCCGTGTTTGAATCTTCTTCCGCGTACATAATTTAAATTAGTTTAGTGTACATTCTTCTACCACTCTTACCGACTGAAAAACTCCCAAGAAACAAAGAAAATAAGCAACTTCTTGTTAGAGAGAGAAACAGATGTCAGAAAACAGAGCCAAGAAGAAAAAACTGCATGCGCTTTTAGCTATGAAAATATAAACGATTCCGATTATTTTAAAATAAGGTGCAAAGCAAAATTGTTTAAGAAATTTCTCAATATCATGAGAGCTAGAATGTTGTGTGGAGGGCGAAGGCCCATAAGCCCAAAATAGCTCCAACCAGGTGATCAAAAGTACGCACAGTACTCCACAATTATTCGGCAACCCGCCACTAATACCACCAACCAGGTGATGAGATGTAAAACCCGTACTCTAATTTGGCAACTAGCCATTCATGCCACCAACCAGGTGATCAAAAGTACGCCTAGTACTCCAAATTATACATGAGCACTACTCATGTCATTCATACATAAACATTCATGAGCATCACTCATGACAATCATACATAAACATTCATGATCATCACTTATGTCAACATTCATGAGCATCACTCATGTCAGCATTCGTGAACATCACTCATGTCAACATCCATGAGTATCACTCATGTCAATCAAACATTCATTATCATCACTCATGTCAATCAGCTTCAAAAGCTTCATTTACAAAAGCTCTAGCTTTGAAAGCTTCATTTACAGAGCTACAGCTTCAAAAGCTTCATTTACAAAAACTTCATTTACAGAGCTCCAGTTGCAAAGCTTCACCTACAAAGCTTCAGTGCAGGGTATACAAATACCGCATCCGAACAATCGCCACTTCGGCCCATACATGGATTCAATTTGAAGTCTCCAACCAACAGACTTTATTGACCGAAGACTTGGGGGACTACATTATGTACCATATATTGGGCCTCAACTGGGCCTCATGAAAAATACTTGGGGGACTTAGCCCATTACTTATGTATGGAGGAGCGAGCCCTTATTTTATAAAAGGGACTCCCTCACTTTCATTAGAGAGCACCCATTATTCATGTACTGAGGAACGAGCCCTTATTTTATAAAAGGGACTCCCTCACTTTCATTAGAGAGCACCCATTATTCATGTACTGAGGAGCGAGCCCTTATTTTATAAAAGGGACTCCTTCACCATCATTAGAGAGCAACCGCCTCGCCGTAAGCATCACTCTTAACCCATCACTTATGTATTGAGGAGCGAGCCCTTATTCTATAAAAGGGACTCCCTCACCTTCAAACGCCGCAAGCCAAGCCAACCAAGGCAACATAAGCCACGAGCCGAGCAGCCTCGCAGCGTGTGCTACTTCTAGTTGAGCATCATTTCAGATTGAGCACTGCCTCATATCGAGCATCAGTTCAAGACAACATCTATTTACTTCGACCCACACATGGACTGAATTTCAAGTCTCCAGCCAAAAGACTCTTTTGACTGAAGACTTGGGGGACTACTGTTTATACCATATTTAGGGCCTCGTATTTAGATCTCGTATAAATACTCGGGGGACTTAAATGTAATTATGTGATAAAGGAAGGGGCAAATATGTAATAAGTGAGGAGTCCTTATTCTATAAAATGACCCTTCACCCTCACAATTAGGGGGGGACCAATTCTAAAGCCTTCTCATCCCTCTCATACCTCCTCTCACATTACAGAGGTTTCTCTCCCTCACAATCCTCTCATAAATACATAATCAGTGTGGACGTAGCCCATACCTTAGGGTGAACCACGATACATCTTGTGTTATTTATATTACTTGCATATTCACGGTCGAATTTACGTTGTTCCAAGACCTCCGGTTTTGTGCATCAACAGTCTCTTAGTAGCAATTGAAGTAATTAATCTTCTGCAAAATATTCTTTGCACCTTTTTACATGGTATCGAGAGCTAGGCTGAAAACCTAGTTCCTTCCGCTGCCTTTTTTCTTTGTTATTTTCACATATTCTTTTCCGTCGTTTTCCATGGCCACCGACACTGTTTCTAGAAACAATTCCGATACAAAGGCTAATGTTTCCAACCCTTTTTTTATTCATCATTCTGATCATCCAGCCATGATTGTAGCATGGATTATTAATTCCATTGACTTGGATATTGCTGACAGTATCTTTTATATGACTGACGCTCATGCAATTTAGGAGGAATTGCACGAGCGCTATTGTCAAAGTAATGCTCATTGATTTTTTCAACTACAATGGGACATTGCTTCGCTTACATAAGATCAACTCTCTATTGCTGCATATTACACGAAGATGAAAAGCTTATGGGATGAGTTGTCGTCCTACAATGATTCCATTTCTTGCACTTGTGGAGCACAAAATGAGAGGAACAAGTTGATGCAGTTTCTCATGGGACTTTAATGACTCCTATAGTGCTGTTCGAGGGCAGCTTCTGTTGATGAACCCTTTTCCAACTGTTCGTCAAGCCTATGCATCGATTTTCCAGGAGGAGAAGCAAAGAAGCCTTGCCTCTTCTCGAGTTACTACCGGCACAGCAGCCATGACTGTGCGTCAAAGTGGTTCAAAGTCTTCTAATCGCAAACCCTTGCATTGTACTCATTGCGATCAAGACTACCATACCATTGATACATGCTATCAACTCCATGGGTATCCACCAGGCCACCGTTTGCATAAGGTTAAACCACAAAAAGGGAACCATCGTCCTAAGACGGAGCGGGGTTCTTCCTCGGTGAATCATGTCTCAGAAAATGCAGCCACCAAAAAGGAGATGTAGTTAGTCATGTCTGGGCTTTCTGATGCCCAGTTCCAACAGATTCTTCATATCATGAATAGTCAGGGCAATGATGAACAGCCACAGGCCAATGCCACTAAGACAGGTTTGTCGAATCCCTTTTTGCATCTCCATCGATGGATAATCGATAGTGGTGCAACAGATCATATCACTTCCTCACCAGAATTGCTTACTGATGGTGTTAAAAATGAGCAAATGTCTTCTGTTTTGTTACCCAGTGGAGAGAAAGCCCGCATACTTTCCATTGGTCACATTCCTTTGAGTTCTACTTTTAGATTGCTAGATGTGCTATGTGTGCCTACCTTTAAAGTAGATTTGATGTTAGTAAGTCGTATTACGAGTGGATTACATTGTTCAGTAACATTTTTTCCTTCTTGGTGTGTTATGCAGGACCTAATGACGAGGACGATGATTGGTTTAGGTAAGCGAAGAGGCGGGCTGTACTACTTGGTGGCCTTGGCTCCTGCGCGGCCTCAACATCCTCGACGATTTTACAACCTTGTGCTTTCACCTACGGAGCTATGGCATCGGCGTTTGGGTCACTTGTCAGCCCCTCGTTTAGATTTCATGTCCAAACAATTGTTACATTTCCCTTTTGCATCTAATAATGCTTGTGATATTTGTCCTTTAGCCAAGCAACATCGATTACCTTTTAGTGTTAGTTCTATTTCTTCTAATAAACCCTTTGTTTTGATTCATTGGGATATCTGGGGACCTTTTAAAGTTGCATCTACTTCTCGAGCCAAGTATTTTTTAACCATTGTAGACGATTATTCTCGCTTCACATGGATTTTCCTTATGCAACACAAAAATGAAACACAATCTATTCTCAAGATTTTTTTTTCTTTTGTCAAAACTCAATTCAATACTTCTATTTGGCAAATCCATGTTGACAATGGTGGGGAATTTTTTTCCCTTCGTGATTTCTTTAAAGATCATGGAGTGATTTACCAACATTCTTGCGTTTATATGCCTCAACAAAATGGGGTCGTAGAACGCAAGCATCGACATATACTTGAAACCGCTCGTGCCTTGCATTTTCAAGCTAATCTTCCCCTCCATTTTTGGGGTGAATGTGTACTCACAGCCGTTCATCTTATTAACCGTCTTCCCACACCCATTCTTTCCAAGAAAACGCCTTTTGAACGTTTATATTCTAAACCTCCTACCTTTTCACACCTTAAAGTCTTTGGTTGCCTTGCTTTTGCCACTGACGTCAATGTTACTCATAAATTTTCTCCTCGTACCCACAAGTGCATTTTTATAGGATATCTCATTGGTCAGAAAGCCTACAAATTATATAACCTCACCACTCACTAAATCTTTACCAGTCGTGATGTTGTCTTCCATGAAAATATATTTCCTTATCAAACCTCACATTTTCCATCTTCCCCTCAACCTGTATCTTCACCTACACCACTTATTTCACCTCACTTACCTGATCCCGTGTCACCCTCCGTTATCCACCCATCTGACCCTATGATTCCACTTGAGTCGTCCCCTTCCGCTGATGCCGCATCTCCGGCACCTGCAACACTTCCTCCATCTACCGTTTCTGACCTTACCCTGTCAGCGCCTGCTCCGGTGCTCCGTCATTCTAGCTGTCATTCTTCTCCGCCACCTAAGTTATGTGATTATGATTATCCTACTCTCAAGCTTACCCAACCTCTTCCTCCATCGTCTTCGTCGTCTGGTCTCACTCCAGGTACGCGGTATCCACTCGCTAATTACCTTACTTACCATCGTTTCTCAACTGCACAGCAATCTTTCCTTGCCCATATTACTCAACAGGTTGAACCCCGGAGTTATAAGGAAGCTGCTCATTTTCCTCATTGGCAAGCTGCCATGGCTTCTGAATTAGAGGGACTGGAAGCTAACCGCACTTGGTCTCTTACTTCTCTTCCTCGTGGCAAAACTCCCATTGGCTGCCGTTGGGTTTACAAGATTAAGCACCGTTCTGATGGCTCCATTGAGCGTTATAAAGCATGTTTGGTTGCCAAGGGCTATACCCAGCTTGAGGGTGTTGATTTCCACGACACATTTTCTCCCACTGCCAAAATGGTCACGGTTTGGTGTTTATTGGCTCTTGCTGCTTCCCGGCAGTGGTCTCTTCATCAACTAGATGTTAACAACGTTTTTCTTCATGGTGACCTTCATGAAGAAATTTATATGACTCCTCCTCCAGGCCTTCGGCGACAGGGGGAGAACTTGGTTTGTTGCCTTAGCAAGTCTTTATATGGGTTGAAACAAGCTTCTCGTCAATGGTTTGCAAAGTTTTCTGACTTGATTCAATCCACTGGTTATGTACAATCCAAGGCTGACTACTCTTTGTTTACCCGGACACAAGGCAAGTCTTTTACAGCCCTCCTAATTTATGTTGATGATATTTTGATTATGGGCAATGATTCGAGTGCTATCGATTCCCTAAAACGGTTCCTTAATGGTTGTTTTAAAATCAAGGATCTTGGCAATTTGAAGTACTTTCTTAGGATTGAAGTATCACGTTCTAAGAAAGGGATCTTTATTTCCCAACGGAAGTATGCTTTAGAAATATTGAAAGATGGAGGCCTTTTGGGAGCTCGCCCCGTCGAATTTCTCATGGAACATAATCTTAAGTTATCAGACAATGGTGCAATCCTCAAAGACCCGGCAAAATATAGAAGATTGGTAGGGCGTCTGATATACCTAACAATCACTAGGCTAGATATAACCTATTCCGTGCATGTGTTGAGTAGGTTTATGCATGAGCCCCGCACACCACACATGGAAGCAGCTCTTCGGATTTTGAAATATATCAAGAATACACCTGGACAAGGTTTGTTCTTCTCTTCTGAGAATGATTTGGTCTTAAATGCATATTGTGACTCGGACTGGGTAGGTTGTCCAACAACACGAAGATCAACTACAGGGTATTGTATTTTTTTGGGCTATTCGTTGATTTCTTAGAAGTCAAAGAGACAAAAGACTGTGTCTTTATCATTAGCGGAGGCCAAGTATCGAGCCATGGCTGGAACTTGTTGTGAATTATCATGGCTACGATATTTATTGAAAGACCTAGGTATACTACATCAAAGACCGGCTCTGCTCCATTGCGACAATAAAGCAGCTCTTCACATTGCTGCTAACCCAGTTTTTCATGAGCGAACTAGGCATATAGAAATGGACTGTCACTTCATCCGGGACAAGATACAAGATGGTTCAGTTGTTACGAGATTTGTTCCTTCTTCCAATCAACTTGCAGATGCACTCACGAAGCCATTAGGGAAGGAAACTTTCTCAAATATCATTCACAAGTTGGGAGTTCTCAATGTCCACTCTCCAACTTGAGGGGGAGTGTTGAGAAGTCAATGATATCATTCCTGATATCTTGGCTTAGTTTTAGGAAAACTATTTTGTAAATTGTTTGTAATTGATTTGTGAATATTTGTAAAACCTAGAATGTAGGCTAGGTTACTTCTTCGGCAAGATCTCTCTTTGTATAAAGTCTCTTAGTAGCAATTGAAGTAATTAATCTTCTGCAAAATATTCTTTGCACCTTTTTACATATCTGGTTTTATACATAAGCATACGCAAATTCCTATTAATTTGGACATACTTTTAATTTAAAAAAAAAAAGGAATGTTCCAACAAGAGATTAAAACAGGAAAATAAGGCTCCATCAAGTATTAGGAATGTTTTTATACCAGAATAATAAAAAGGGCAATACTAGGAAAGAAATCCAAACCATAGTTTAGGATACAATAAAGATCAATAAAACCAAACCACTGATTCGATCAATATCATAATATACACAAGAAAGTCCAATGAAAATGCGGTAGAATTCTAAGACAGGTATGCTCTATGGTCTTGGGTTCGAGGCACGAAGATGGCAAAAACATAGGTAATTCCTTGGTTAAAAGCTTTGGGAGGATGTGTGATTTGCTTGTGGTTAGGGACGTGGGATGAAATTCCTTTAGCCTTCCGGGCTCCACTGGGAATTAGTCATACCCTTCAAAATGTGGGATACCCTAAACTTCGGCAGGGAAAAAGGTAATGCTGGGGAGATCAAAATTTTAAATTAAATTTGTAAACCATATGATGTAGTAGTGCTATTGTGTTAATTAACATGTTTATTTCCTATTATAGTGACACATCATATAATTTATAAATTTAATCTAAAAATGTCTATCTAGCATTACTCGAAAAGAAAATGAATATCGAAATACTTTCCTTTTTTCTATTTTCCAACACCCTGCTGTCACATTTTTTTCATGCAACAAAGATGAGGATTGAAACACGTTCAAGGTTTAAAAACACGGGAAAGAGAAATATAAGTAGACTCCAATGCTAAGTACCAGTTTGGAATTACTGTGCTTATTTTAAAAATCACTTTTGTTATGTTTTAAGAATAATCAGCTGCAAGATAAAGTAGTACTTGTGCCCTTGAATAAACTGTATTTTTTAAAGTTTGTGAGTATGAAAAGCAGTGTAAAGGCGTTTGGTAAATTCTAATGTAAAAGTGATATAATTGTATATAATGACAAAAAATGGACATAATACTGTGTGCGATGACAACAACGACGGTCACGAAGGCAATGGTTGTGATGGTGGTGGCGGCGGTGGCAACGATGATGGTGGCAGTTGTGGTGGTAGTGGGGGTGGGAGGTGATTGTGGTGCGGTGGTGACAACAATGGTAGTGATAATGGCAATGGTCGCGTAAGAGGTTAGGGTTTATAGTGGTGGTGGTCACTTTATTTTCCAAAGATAAATGTGTTTAGAAGGATAAATAATGTTATTTTTAAAATTAATGAGCGTATTACAAGAACTAAAAGCATCCATTAAAGGCTTAACTCCTTTTTTTATTAAACCATCTTCAAAAAACAACTATCTGGAGGTTTGCTTTTAATATAAGCCCGATATTTTATTTTTATCAAATACTTTTTTACTGCTTCACTTTAAAATGAAGAAAATTTTGGTGTAAAAAACAATACCAAATTGGGCCTAAGCCTAATGTTATCCTTTAATTTTAAAACAGAATATTAGAGAAAGAGCCGAAGCCCAAATTAAATTTAGTAGAACCTCGTGAACGCTACGCATGGCCAACCTTAGGTCTGTTACCTCTGACCTGTTTAAACCACAAATTTACGCACTCCTGCCTCTCACCCCGCCTAACGCTAACTCCCTGCAATCAATCTCTCTCGCGCAAACTATCTAAGCCATGGCATCCGAATCCGACTTGGGATCGGCATATGGAGAGGGGCAGAATCCAGCCCGACCGGCGAAGGAAGTGCTTGATGAGGAGAATGATCTTAGAAAAGGTATATATATATGCTATTGATTTTTAGGTTTAGGGCTAATTTGTGACGTCGAAGAAGATTATCCGGTTTGGCTAATTGAGTAGTACTATAATTCTCAACATCTCCCGAATGGTTATCTGGAATTCAATTGCTACTACATGATAATCTTTATTTTCTTCGATTTAGCGGAGTATTTCAAGCAATTAAGCAGTTGGCATGGACGAGTTTAAAAAATTAAGCTATAATTGTCTTGTCTTGAATTGAATTGAATTGAATTGACTTTTGTTGTTGTACCTTGGTGCTGTTTTCGTCTACAATGGCCTCCCTTGCCCCATATTTTGGAGGTGTCATCTACCTATCTCTCGTGCATTTGGGACTTAGAAAAACCTCGTCCAAAATATAGCCTTAGGGTTTTAGAGTTCTCCATGTCCTGATCTAGCAAACTACTGGTGTATGTGGTGTCAGCCCGACACCAATATTTGATTCCCTTAACTTGGGTTCATATAGAGGTTATTGTTTCTTATATGCTTCTCATGCTTCCTACTCTGATTATTGTTCATTTTGTTCTTTATAAATACTGAGTTTCTTCATTCATTTTGGGGCTTGGCTTCGTTCATTTTCTTTCAATTATATTGGAAGAGATTATTTGGAATTTTCTTGTGCTTCTTAATTTGTGCGAATTGAGGATTTAGTTTTATTTTATTTTTGTATTTAACTAAGGAACTACAAACAAACAGAAAAACAGAAAGTTGTACCAAAGGATGTCGAAGACTCAATGACTCAACTCCAACTGGACAAATGACGGCCATGGTGCTTCTAGGCTTTGTAGAGTTTGCTGTAACAAGAAGAAGCACTTCAGTCACAATTGCCCGTACCTGACGCATGTCCCACATGGTGCTACTGTTGGCCCTGGCTATGACATAGTTTGCAAGTGTTGTAATCAGCTTAATGGCCACCCTGGGCGCTACTGGGAAGGGCGTGCTGTTGTCATGTTTTGCGCTTGTTGTATGACTATGGGTCAACACCCGTACGAGAAGTGCCCGTATCGTCCCAAGGACAGAGCACCATTTGTGCCTCGCACGGTGGTTGTGTGGTCAACCTTGGACACAACACCATATGAGTCTCCTGTACCTGACGTTTACTAGGATTAAGATCGATTTTGTCAGTGTTTGTCTGAAGGACTAAAAAAAATTCAAAGCTAAATAAAGTGATTATTAATTTGATGACATGTAATTTAGAAAAACGGAAATCTTTTTTTTTTTTTGGTCATTATAAAATTCATTACCACAACAACAAAGATACAAAAAGAGGTCCAAATACATTGAAAGCACTATACTAAAAAATGGACCCCAAAGCACCACTAAAACAGAGCCAAACCCAAAAGATAGAGTCCAAAATATACAGACAAAAAGCAAAAAACCCTAGCAACTCTGCCGCCGCTGAAGCACAAACCAACGCCAGATGCAGGCCGAGAACCAACCAAACAAAGACTCCAAAATGGAAAAGAAGAACATTCCACCCTCCATCACCGAGCACCACAAAGTCCAAGTCCGCAACAAACAAGTAAAGGTAGCCAGTGGAAAAAACTTCCCGCAAGCAACAGTGCAAATTGCACATAGATGGAAGGTGGTGTGTGACCACCCAAGCAACAAGCCAGAGTTGGAGCTCGACACACCTTCCGAGATGGCCGCAAACCAAAATCCAGAATAAACATCTGTAGTATGTTGAGAGCGTACGGGAACTCTTAGGTAAGGCTGCCACGACAGAGAGACCAGACCAGGGGATGGAGGGACCAGAAACTCCGAGGGATCGATCTTAATAATGCCATCGATCACATCTCCAAGCCAATTTTATCTATTTAGCATTGGATTTTCTTTTTAGCTCAAGTCAAGTGCATGGAAATTAACATTCATCATGGGATGCCATGCATTCCAGTTAACTTCAAACTCATGTTTTTAATGTCAATTGTCCCTCTTATGCAATCTCTTCTGTCACGTTCCATTCTTGCTAAAACCCACTCACATATTTTGTTCGATGCATGGTGTGGCCAGGCCACCCAAATATTTGACCAACCAGTACAATACCGTAGGGTACGTAGAAAATATGTGGTCAACCACAACCAGTAAATACAATTAGATGTGTATATCAAATGTTAAATTCTACAGCATATCCAGAATGTTCGCCAGAGTAGCAGCTGGGCTCATGGCTGTTATCAATGCTACGATGACACTACCTACAAAGTATTCCATAGATCGGGCAATTGTGAGTGAAGTGCATATTGTACTTAAGACGCAAAACAGCGCCCAAAATAAGATTCTTCTTCTTCTTCTTGTTTGTTTTTCATCATCTCTAAAATCTCCGAGGGCCACAAGAATGATTTGTGTAGCTCGTCAAGGGCTTTAGTGTTGAAATGTCCCACATCGACCGTATCAATGACAAAAGAAGAGTTTAAATATCATAACCCTACTCTAACTAATACCGAAGCCTTTTGTGATAAAACCCCACACCTGACGGATTGTGCAGGTGGTTAAGTGGGGACAATATCGGTGTTGTTGGAAGTAAGCCGTATGGCCCGTCTCTCTGATAATTCTACATGGTATCAGAGCCAGGGAGCGGGCCCGTACCGTAGTGCCACGTGATGGGTGGGTCCCCTTGGCCCCGCACGATGATGGTGGGTCCCTTGGCCCCGTGTGTAGGGTGAGCCCCCTTGGCTCCACGTGGTTGTCGATGTATGAATCTCCCACGTGTGACCTGCTAATTGGGTCCCACGTGAGGGGGCGTGTTGAAATGTCCCACATCGACCGTATCAATGACAAAAGAAGAGTTTAAATATCCTAACCCCACTCTAACTAATACCGAGGCCTTTTGTGATAAAACCCCACACCTGACGGATTGTGCAGGTGGTTAAGTGGGGACAATATCGGTGTTGTTGGAAGTGGGCCGTATGGCCCGTCTCTCTGATAATTCTACATGGTATCAGAGCCAGGGAGCGGGCCCATACCGTAGTGCCACGTGATGGGTGGGTCCCCTTGGCCCCGCGCGATGATGGTGGATCCCTTGGCCCCGCGTGTAGGGTGAGTCCCCTTGGCTCCACGTGGTTGTCGATGTGTGGATCTCTCACGTGTGACCTGCTAATTGGGTCCCACGTGAGGGGGCGTGTTGAAATGTCCCACATCGACCGTATCAATGACAAAAGAAGAGTTTAAATATCCTAACCCCACTCTAACTAATACCGAGGCCTTTTGTGATAAAAACCCCACACCTGACGGATTGTGCAGGTGGTTAAGTGGGGACAATATCAGTGTTGTTGGAAGTGGGCCGTATGGCCCGTCTCTCTGATAATTCTACATTTAGCACTCGCCAACTTTCAACATTATAGGTAAATGAGATCCCACGTCTCTATTTATAATAAAATGTGTCATGTATAAGAAGACAAAAATAAAGGATAAAAGTAGCAAATATTGAAATAAAATTTGTCTACGTGGTTTGCCTATTCCATTGAAGTGACACACTTTTTCTGTAAGGCAATTGAGTAGGCAACTTACCATGCCAACTGTTATAATATAAATTTACTATTTCCTTTGCCTATACCATTCGAGATGTTTTTATGTGCGGCCTTTCTCGCGTCACTGCTAAAATTTATTTCCCTACTTAATTTGGGTTTTTTAACAAAAAAAAAACTTGGGCCTAATTTCGATCTATGAAAAATCTGGCCCAGAATTATCTAGAAACATGTTATGTGAAAAATAAGACAAAAAATGAAAGGGAAATTATGTTTAATTATACTCAATTCTTATCTCTGAACCCATAAAACTTTAATTTTTTGTAATGACAACTGTATTATAATGTCTAATGATTCAAATGCCTAATTCAATTTGAATTTTAATATTTCTTAGTATTTGAAAAATGGAAGATCTAAAATTAAAAAATCAAAAGCGACTTATTGTTCGGTTCGTTAAAAATATTCGTCTTTATACCTGAGGTTTTGTGTTTGAATTCCCCTCCTCGTAGTTTAGATGTGGTTAGTGTAAATTATTCTATCGTTTGTAAAAAAAAAAAATGAAATGAAAAGAAAAGAAAGAGGGAGTAGGTTGGTGTCCAGCCGTAAATCCCCTCTCTCTCACCCCCACCTCATCAACCGTTAAGGTCATCTGTTTCCTCTAACGTAGAGCAACTTGCACACCGCCAAGAGTTTCTCCTTTCCTGCACCAAGTTCCATAGCACGACTTCATGTTTGGTAACGCTCTTTCCTGCTTTCTTTCCTCTTTTTCCTGTGTGATCTTGGAAGGGAAAGCCCATTTTCTGCACAATAAAAAGGCGCGTGACTCTAGGTTTACATGTGATTTGGTTATGATTCGTTAGCTCAGCTTTGGGTTTTGGTTGTTTCCTAAGTATCCTAGTTGGTTTGCGAGGAAGATGGGAAACTTCGTCCGTTATGTCTCAAACCTTCCCACGTGAAGCCAAAATCATAGGCTTGGACTTTTAGTGCTCCCAAGTAGCCCAAAGTCTTCCACAACCCTAATTCCATATAGGTCCAATGAATTTCCATAACCATCCACACCACGATCCATTTGACGAGCCCATGTAAGCCCCGTTACATGGCTTAGGCTCATTTAAGTGTGTCGCATGCTTGCCATGACTCAAATTATAATTTTAATGTATTAATATTATTATATCGCTTGGCACGATAAATATGTGTGATTTTCATGAGCTTGGTGTCCCATAATCTATTATATTATCGTCCATGATTGTAAATTTGCTTACTCGTCATTTCTCACTTTATGCATGGATTAAGGCTCGGCTTGATGACGCTTTCATAACAATTGGGCTTTGAGACATGATTAAGCTTTAAGTGAGCTTTTTGGGCCCCAACACCCTTCTATCCTTGGTCTCTCTCAATGCCTCTAGATTATATGAAGGTAACCACAAATGAAAAATAGAAGAGACACAATTTGAAGATGCAATTGTACAAAACAATGTTTGGGTGAGAAGAAAAAATAATTTTACAAGAGGCTTGTTATACTATCCCATAAGAGGAGTCAAATTTTAAACATAAAATTTGAATTTAACATCCTAAGTGGCATTTTGACATTTTTTTAAAAAAAAATTTGTACTCCACCCAATATGTCAAATTAAATTATTATTTTATTACATTATTTTCTTTTCATAATTTCTATTTTATATTTTAATGTTGCATATATAAATAATTCATATTAAAAGTTCATACTTTATTTTCTTTTCATAATTTCTATTTTATATTTTAATGTTGCATATATAAATAATTCATATTAAAAGTTCATATTCATTAACAGTAGGATATCAGAAGCTGTGAAGGAGAAGAGACGTCAAGAAGCTTGAGGGTTGTCTACAAGAGATGCCATAATTTCGTGATGTTGCACGTGAAGCTGCACTTTGTAAAATTAAGGAAAGAATGAAGAAGACCAAGACGAAAAGAAGGGCAAGAAGACAGAAGTAATGAAATTTTAGAAGACTTAAGACAAGGGCAGGTGGTAGTGGTGGCAAGCGTTAGCCACCGTTCTATTGTCTACTTGAAGATTTTGTAAGGATTGGAACGATATCAATCAACAATTAATTATGGTATAGGTTTTAAAAATAAAAAGCATTTGATAATGAATTAAAAATTATTTAAAGGCTTTTGTCAAATTTGGCAGCAAGGGTGAGGATTATCATTCCATGTCATACCACATCAGATTTGACTTATCGGTTGAAAAACATTATTGCTGCTTTTTATGATTGTTAATGACGATTTGAACATTTTGACATCTTCTTTGGAGATGCTTTTAGGTCGTCGATCCCTTTTGGATGTTGAATCGCCCATTTTTTGTTGATTTAATTTTATTTAATAAGTGAACTCCAATTTAGGGTCAAATTTGAAATGATTTTCAATTTCAATGTCCAAAGAATTCTAGTAAGGGTGTCCAGAGACGAAATTGGGTGTAAACAAAATTTCTCAAAATAAAAATGATAAATGTGAAGCAACAATAGCGAATTCAGGGAAAATTTATTGGTGGGTCCATGAAGAAATAGCACGCCACAAATGGGACGAAAATAAACGTAATTTTTTAGTGTGGCCTTTCGTCCAACAACTGCTGAGGTATATAGGTCTATAGTCTTGCCGAGCCATGTAGGATGGTTGTCGACATACACTAAGAAAATCTGTCGATAGATGCGATAACACTTCATACAAAGCAATGTCAAATGTCAGACACTTTATATGAAGTGGTTACCATGTGACCGACTAAGGGTTCATCAGAGACACACCCCAAAAAAACTTTTCCGGCCACCACGAGGTTAACTAAGCACTTTGATCCCATGGTAGATTAGTCATTATGAAACAAGTTTCCCACTTGTTATTGGTTGCATGACAATTTAATAACTGAGCTTTTATCTTTTTTGAACAAACGATATTATTTACTTTAAGAAGAATAGGGTGGACCAAGTCTCATAATCGGCTAGCAATAATGTGGTTCAAATTCGCCTTTGGCGAGAATCGAACCTAAGACCTTTCACTTATAACTAAAGATAAATATTACTAGATTGTAGTACTAAGCAACAACTTATTTTAAACTCTCATGTTGTGACATATGTTCTTATCAATATGTGATTGTGTAAATCCTAAGTAGAGATAAAATAGGAATCCTTTGGGATCTAGAAGATCTTTCCTAATATATTTTGTATTACTTGGAGAGCAAGTTTCTCTCCTCCTAATTACTATAAATAAAGGCACAAGGACTGGGGAATTAACACACAATTCCTCAAGTCTATTCTCCAATCTCTCTTCTTCTCTTTGCCGCATATCTCTGTAAAATATAGGCCACAACACGTTATCAGCACGCTCTTCACGCTGTGCTTAGAAGAATTTAAAGAGAATTTATTCGTCTACAATCAGATGAGTATTACGTTTCAATTATTTTTAATTGATTAAATCTTGATTTTATTGAATTCATATATTGTTATTGATTCAATTTATTTTTCTTCTTATGTTGAACGTGATACAAGCTTGAAGATGAAAGCCAAAAATTGAAGAAATAATTTTTCTGCATCAAACCAATTCATTCATATCATCACGCAATCAGGTTCTTCCAAAACAATGACTTTTAACTCGATATTTTTGAAGCCCTGATCGCATGAACATTCACCATGATGCATGACCCAACTTTACGTTTAACGTATTTTAGATTCTACATAAATTGTGTATGCCTCATAACCAAAATTGCTGCAATTATGTGAATTTGATATTTGCCATGAATTGAATCTTACATATGTACATGCATTGAAACTATTATTTGGATATGCATCAACGTAAATATGTGATTCATTGAATTATACATGCATATAATATAATTGAATTGGAAAAAGATTGGAATTGGGAACTAGGGTTCTGTTCGAACCCGTGTCTTTGCACCAAGCCACCATGCCCGCAAACTGCGATGGCCCAGAACGTCCCTCAGCCAGGCCTGCAGCCTGCATCCAATTCCATACCCAAATCCGAGAGCCTGCAGCTCTCCTCTTCCCCAGAAAACCCACGGAGCCAGAAGCTCCGAGCCTCAAAAACTCAGCAAACTCGACACCCATCGATGGTGTCCTTGTTCTCGATCACGACATGGCTTGCAGCCATTGTCTCGAATCTTTGGTTCATGTCGTCGATGACTCGAAGTAGAGATTTTTTTAAGAATTTCGAGATTTTTTTTCAAATCTCCGTTCCTATTTGAGTTTTTGTCAACCCACAGGCTTGCCTTGACCGTGGCAACGTTGTCTGACATGGCGTCGTCGATCAAAACCAGTGTTCTTCCCCGGCGACACACACCCAGCTCCGACTGGGATGTTTTTTGCCTCAGACCCGAGCCCATTAGGGTTTTTGCTGCATTCAGTCCAACACCAGCCCTTTGGGCTTTGGTGTTTTGTTCGAAAAATTTGCAATCTGGGCTCCTAGATTGCAGCCCATTATCACTGCCCGTAGAAATAAATAAAAGAAAAAAAAACAATTTTTCTATGGCTCGCCTGCAGCGGCCCCGTGAAAAACAAAAGTTTTTTTTTGTTTTGGCTGCCTACAGCAGCCCAGCTTTTTTCCCGTGGGCCTGCAGCCCCACCCGAGACCCTAGCCCAATTTTGGGCCTAGGTCACACGGCACCCATTTTATTAAGCCACCCCGTTGACTTTTTTTTTTTGGGCTCCCGAATTTTATTCGCCTAATTATTTTAGGCCCAATGGGTTATATATTTTTTCACCCACATTTTAATTTGGCCCGAAGTCCAAATAAATTAATTCAATTATAATTGTAAACCTAAAGTTATATTTTTGCACATACTTGTTGCATATTTGCTTGCATATATATTTGTGTTTGCCTGCAGATATTATGAACTTAAAATTCATACTTCCGAACCCCAAGTTTCGGAAAAGTGCCATATGAACCTGAAGTTTCTTAATGCGCAACACTCATGTTGAGACCCGAAGTTCTCCATGCTTAAATCCGTTTAAACCAAACCATGTCTTAGTACCTGAATGTTCTAAATTTGTTGTTTATGGAAATTTTATTTCCTAAAACACCAATCACATTCTTGTTTCCTCCATTCAGCGTATTGTCGAACCGTAACAAGTTCGATTTCACTGACTTGGAAGTTTCGAATAGTAAACTACTTTATGTGGATACAAGACGTGAATAAGCATCCGCCATGATCCTTATTCGAAGAATTATGCCTGAAGCATATCCAATGGAAGTACCTCCCTGCTGAGGACTCCATGACTCTTCAAATCCGTTATGGACTGTTTCATATCATGCAAAGATGAATTTTTGCCTGAAGCAAAACATGATTGAAACTGTTACGTCCATGAATAGGTACAATTCTCGTAGTCCATTTGTGAGACTCATTTTGCTTCACCTAATACATTTGGAAGAGCGAAATTTGACATGGACGGCCTATTGGCCGAACCCCATTGTTTTTTTTGGTTTATTTTGTGAATAATTTATTTTGTTCTTGGATTTAAGATTAGTGTTTGGATGTCACCATTATTCTCGAATAAAAGAGTTAATTAACGAAGATTACCACATGTGACTACAATTAACTCATGCTTAGGTATGTTTTGTGGGGAAGTTAGCTGTCTGGTTCTATGCTAACTTCATACCTAATCATCCCCTGACAACCTTTCAGGCTTATCCAACCTGATTGTGGGGCATGGCACTGCCCTATATTGTCCAATGGTATTAACTTTACCATAAAGGGAAGCCTTATACTCACTTCGTTCCGGAAGAACGCCCTTTTGAGCTTTAAGGATATTCGAGAGTATTATTACCATATTGAAACCAATGTAGAAAAATGGAGTAAAATTCCTTGGCATATTACCATTTTGCACTTCTTACGAATATAGTTAAATGCATATTCTAGAGAAGATGGAACGCTTAACGAATGGATTACATCCATTCAGCCCCATTATATGGCCGGCCAGAAGTCCGCGATTCCTCAGGAATTTTCGCTATGGATGTACGTTTGGGATATCTAGGATGATTCGTGATGCGCCGTTTTGGGCATCCTTTTACCAGAAGTAAAGAAATCATACCTGGACACGTATTATACCTTAGCACCCTCCATCTTTTTACAAAGGATTCAAATGGGACATTTGTGGATAGATTCAACCACCCTACGGACCATTTAAATATTCTATAATATTGGTTGATGCTTCTACACGTTTGTCACACGTGTGGTTGTTGTCCACAAGTTGCATTCTCCACACTGGTAGCTCAGATTAACAAGCTCAGGGCTCACCACCCTGATTATCTGATCAAATTTATTTGATTGGATAAGTTGGAGAATTTACATCGACATTTACATCGAACAATTTAAATCTCGATGGATATTGCATGTCGGTTGGGTTTTTGAAAGTTGAACATCCAGTCCCATGTTTATACCCAGAACGACCCAGCAGAAGTATTCATTAAACGTCTTCAAATGATTGCGTGGTCGACTGGTCATACGTACCATAGTTCCCGACCTCTGCTTGGGGCCATGCAATATTGCAAGCAACCATGTTGGTCTGCCTGAGGCCCGTCACAACCCAACCTTATAAAGCGCGTGTCAGTTGGTTACCAGATACGAACCCGACATATCGCATCTGCGCGTCTTTTGTTGTGCGGTCTATGTGCCATTTTGCGCCGCCCTTACGTACACAAAAACAAAGGGGTCCTCCGGGAAGGATGGAAATCTATGTCGGTTATGATTCTCCTTCTAATATTCGTTACTAAATAACCTTTTACAGGCGATCTCTTTACCGCTCTTTTTACGGATTGTCACTTTTATGAGACAGTCTTCCCGTCGTTAGGGGGAGATAAGAACGTCACCGTTCCTAAAGAACGACGCGAATTATTGTGGACGTCCCCACTATGTCTCATATCGATCCCAATCTAGATCGTCAGAGTTTAACCAGACACTTTTTCTGATCTAGTAAAAGTGACGAGATCACATATACCAGCTGCAAATGTGCTTGCAAAGATGTGTACCAAATGTACTTCGGACCTTTGTCCTGAAAGTAGGAAAGCCACAATTGTGGCCGACCCTCGTACATTGACGGCTAGCCAATCAATCTATCTTATGCCAGAAGCATGGTAGATAACTCGGTTCGAGGATTCACCTCCCCAAAAGAGGAGGAACGTGGCACGAATGAATCCGCCCCTCGATCGCTGTCTCAGACCTTTTCATCTCATGAGATTAAATCCGGATAACTCCCGAGACCTGAAGTTCTTGGTCCAGTATACTAGTTTGGATGAGATATGGAATTGGAATGAGATTATCATAAATGATGTTTCATTTATATGGTACCGACATAAATGAAAAGCGACGATAACGAACCGCGTTCCGTTGATTAATATCAACGTAGAACTGATTGGTCAACTAAAAGAATCAATCTATGACAAATGAGATGAATGAAATAGTGCAATATGACGCCTTGTGGCGCAAGGTTTCTCTCATACGCCATGTGATTGATCGCAGCATTACAAACGTGGTTATAGTATCTCTGGGATCGTGATATGAACCTACATGGAGTTTCCAAATGACTTACATGTACTGATTCAAATAGTTCTAGACCACAAGAACATCCTCTTGATTCTCAAGCGGCCTTCACTTTACGGATGCAGAACTATCCGGGCAGATGTGGTATACCCGTCTAAGTGAATATTTGATCAGTTAGGGATATATGCCCCTGCGTGTATAAAATCCGAAATTGCTAAAGTTGAGAAAATTAACTCGCATATCGGACTATAAGATGAATGATCTTGGGAGAACTTGACATTACCTCGACCTGAAGTTTCGAGCTAGTTTTGATGATATTCTGGTCCACCACTCAAACTAGACCCAGAAGGTGTTACGTCTGAGTATATCCTGATCATCTGTATGCTAGATGCAAATGAGACCTTTACGGAGGGTATGGAGCATAAGGTTCCATATTGGAACGTGAGGCAGCCATATCTAAGTACCATTGGCGTTTGTTGTACTTAGCTCAAATGCACTAGATCAGACATCTTATGTGCTGATAATCTTTTGGCATAAAGCAGCACTGCGCCTAACACGCCACCACCAAATTTGGTGTTAAAGACGTTTTTCTGTTACTACGGATTTGGGCTTATTCCCTATGCATCTCAAAATAGATCACACCCCCTTGATCTTCGGAATGATGCCTACCTTGTGGGATTCGCTGAATCAGACCATTTGTCTGACCGCACAAGGTACGTTCCCGCATGGTTATGTCTTTACCATTAAGGAACACCGCAATATCTTGGAGGTTAACTAGATAGACCTTTTGTTGCGAAACCTTTGAATCGCTCCAAGACTCACTATGTCTCATCACGTGAGAGATATGGTCGAGAATTCTTGTTGAGCATATTCAAAATCCTTGCGATTTTCATCCATCGTTGAGTCCCAACAACGATCCATGAATACAACGCTGTATGTATCGACCAGATCATGATACATCCAACAAAGTCAACACCAAGCATATTGTGTCTACATCAGCATAAGCATCAGAAGATTGAAGTCAAGCAGTCCAATCCCAGACAACCTTACCGACATCTACACAAAGTCACTATCAAAGTCTACCTTCCAGAAGCTTGTCCAATGAATTGGTATGCGTAACTTTCTCATTTGCAATGCTTGTAGTTTCATTTGGAAGTTTTGTCAAACTCAGGGGGAGTATCTAGAAGTATACTCACTTGATCTTAATGTACTCTTTTTCCCTACGATTAGGAGCATTTTTCCCACTGGGTTTTTGCTACCTAACTAGGTTTTAACGAGGCACCCATCCTGGGCTGATCATACCCTTGTGAGCTCTTCTACTTGCGTCGAGAAGACGTATAGTTTTGACTTAATGCAACTTCTCACTTTTCTCCTTAGCCTATGGGCTTTTCTCCCACCTTGGGTTTTGCCATAGTAAGGTTTTGTGAGTTTTACCACTCCTGCATTCTTCCGTCTTTTGAGACTCGCATTCGCTACTTGTGCCGACTAAACGAGACGATTTCATCCACTACTTCTACATTTGCCTGAAGATCTGATGCGCCATCTACTTGAGTATTTGCACACTCAAGGGGGAGTGTTGTGACATATGTTCTTATCAATATGTGATTGTGTAAATCCTAAGTAGAGATAAAATAGGAATCCTTTGGGATCTAGAAGATCTTTCCTAATATACTTTGTATTACTTGGAGAGCAAGTTTCTCTCCTCCTAATTACTATAAATAAAGGCACAAGGACTGGGGAATTAACACACAATTCCTCAAGTCTATTCTCCAATCTCTCTTCTTCTCTTTGCCGCATATCTCTGTAAAATATAGGCCACAACATCTCACACATTTTTCATAATTTTTTATTAACAAATTGAATAAATTACAACAAAAAATACCAATATGATGAAATTGTTGCAGTCCTATAGATTAGGAATGTGATTGTGTAAATCTTAATATATCTACGATATCCTTATGAGATTCTACCATATCTATTAAACTAGATATTATCCTATTATAGTTGTAATTCTATTGGGGTAAGGAATTTATCTTCTCCACTACTATAAATAAAGGCACAACGAAGTGGAATAACACATATCTCACAATTACACATCTCTTTTTCTCTTTATTGCCGTCGCACCCCCTATCTCTGTCCTTATTATAGTTAAGTAAATTAGGCCTATAACACGTTATCAGCATGCTCTGACCCTGCGCTAAAGAGAGTTTGTTTTTCAATCAATGGAGTATTACATTTTAATCATTCTTTTTATGATTAATTTATTATTTTATTGAATTGATCTACATGCTATTGATTCAATTTAATTTTTCTTTGTTAAATGTGTGCAATTCTGGCTTTCTGAGAATGATCTTCTACAAATTCAAGGGCTCAATTGTTTTCTGTCAATCAGGTTCTTTTAAAATAAATTAAGATATTTGAAACGACCATAAAGCATGGAAACATTCCCCATAATGCATGAACCCCTTACATTTACATTTACGTTCCGATATATATATATATATATATATATATATCATATATCATATATGTTTTATATATTTGTCAATATACATATAAATTTTATGCATTATGCAATTTTTTCTATGTGAAATTTATAAGTCAAAGAATCGAAAGAAATTAGAAACAATTAGGATTTTTCAAACCTGAAAGTCGAAAAAAAATAAGGGATTTTTGAACATTAATCCTTGCAAAAGATTAAAATTTAAAAAAAAACCTGGTGCTAGATTAAATATTCAATTTAATCCTTTGAGTGTACTTTTATCAAAATTTACATTCAATTTTTGTTATTTAATGTGTATTTTTATTTAATCTCTCCATATTAAATTTTAATTTTATTAATATGCACATATTTAGTTTTTTTTTTAATTAGAAATGAATGTAAATGAGAAAATATTAAAAAAATGATACAAAAATATATAAATACATAAGTGTTCAGAAATGATTGTGCCAAAATATATAAAATTGACTTTTTTGTACTGAAATATTTGTACCAACATGATTGTACCGAAATATATTATAATGAACCTAAATGTATGTACCGAAATGTATTATATTGAATTAATGTACCTAAATGTCAATACCGAAATGTATGTACCTAAATGTCAATACCAAAAATGTATGTACCTAAATATCAATACCGAAAATGTATGTACCTAAATATCAATACCAAAATGTATGTACCTAAATGTATTTACCGAAATATAATAATTGAATTAATGTACCTAAAAGTCGATACTCAAATGTGTGTACCAAAGTGTACGTAACGAAATATATTATATTAACCGAAATGCATTATATTGAATCAATGTAACTACATATTTGTACCGATGGATATACCAAAATATTCAAATGTATTAATGTACCTAAATAAAGAACATACAAAATTGTTATCGGAATATATATTATAAAAAAATTAGTTGCCTAAATGTAGACATTAAAATATATTATGATGAATGAAATAAAAATTAAATTTAAATGTAATTAATACATTAAAATAAAAATAAAAGGATAAAATAAAACATCAAAATACAACTAATAAATGATATGATTAAATGTGCTAGGGACTAAATTGGATTTTAATCTTACATATGGTTATAATCTAAAACTCATCTTTTTTAAGGATTAAAATGAAGTTTTCTAAAAAAAAATTCAAAGTTGGGATTTTTTGTGCGACATGAGCCGTAGCTCCATGCCGCACCATTGCCACCGAGCGGAGCCATGCTAGCTGGCTTACAACCCAACCGTGTTGAGTAGCCATGCCTAGACAACGTCATTTTGACGTCTGGATCGATAGCAACAGCCCTTTGGGCTTGCTGCACATGCACTGACAACTAGGCCATTGGCCAGGGTAGGGTTTCCGCGGCTGTGAAGCCCCCAACCCATTCCAGCATACCTGCAGCCATGCTGGGCTTGTCCCTGCACCCTAGCCCACTTCTGACAAGCCTGCTGTTTGTTGGACCTTGTACTTGCGCCCCTGGCCCTCATGCAGCAACCTATGTGCTGTTGGGCTAACCTATGCGACTCGCTTGCACCAGCCCTTTTTGGTGCTAGGCTTGCCATGCCATGGCCCAAAATCAAAGCCAACCTTTAGCTGGGCTTTGTCGTTTCCCAACCCAGGCCAACGTATGCTAGGCCTGCTTCACGGGGTAATTTTTTGCCTAAATTTTAGTAGCCTTTACTACTGAGCTCGTCTCAGACCCACGAGGCTTGTATCCTCCCCGTGACCCGATAGTCCTAGAATCGTTCATCAGGGTCTTCCTCGTGCACTGCAACCAACCCAATCAAGCTAAGCTACGTTATTTTTTGTTTGACCCAATGCCAATTTTTGGCATTTCCGCTTGATAACCATACCCATTTAATTTTTAGGACGTTTTGGTTAACACTAATTAAGCTCTAATTCACTTGTTGCTTAGTCTGCTACCAATCGAAGCTAATATGATCTGAACATCATTATTTTACTTCCACGATCGACTCCGTATGGTCCCGATCTATTGAATTAATTAAAAGTGACCAGACGTCCATTAATTTGACATAACATCCAAAATTATTGGCCTGAAGCCCACATTTGGACATTAACGATTCACTATTTTATTTCTTATCTTTGAACCGCTGACTCCCTTTCGTTGTCATGAACCACTGACACTTGAGTTCCTGAAGCAACCTAAATCCACTACACTTGGTTGTATATTGTATTATGTGTACAAGTACTTCCTTTTATGAATCGTGTTGATGCACAAAATTAGTGAGGACTTTGGTACAACAGAAAGTGTTAAGTTTATGACCTTCGCTAGATTGCTCCGATCACTAGTATGGATAAGTATGTAAATGGATAGAGATATGGAAGCAAACACAAGATGTACGTGGTTCATCCAGATTGGCTACGTCCACAGAGTAGAGGAGTTCTCATTAATTATGAAGGGTTTACACAAGTACATAGGTTTAAGCTCTCATTTAGTGAGTACAAGTGAATGATTTAGTACAAATGACATTAGGAAATATTGTGAGAGAATGATCTCTATTTATAGAAGAGAGTTTCTAGTTTCATTCTGACATTAACATGTGTCGTGTTGTGATTGGCTTCTGATGTTGACATGTGTCGCGCTATGATTGGCTTCTGATGTCAACACATGTCGTGCTGTGATTGGCTTCCTGGTTGGAAGGAAACTCTTCTGGGTCCTTGACGGTATAACGTTGATTGGTGCTCAGTAGTTTCGAGATTGGTCAAGTATGGTACAAACAGTGCTCCCTTAAGTTCCCGAGTGAGGGAAACTCCTCGGTTGGGGACTTGCAAGATCCAAGCCATTAAGTAATCAAGAAACTTCTAAGTACCGAAGTGTGGTATCATTTTCACTTGCCTTATCTGTCTCATATGTAGATGTGGCATCTTCTCTGGAAGTACTTTTCCTCCATCCAGGAGTGGTATCTTTAACCGGTGAAGATGCACAAGGTAATGTATCAATTTCACTTGAAGCTTGCTTGTAGTTTCGGGCTTGGTCAAGTGCGATACAAAACCCTATAGTAGAAGTCCCCTAAGTCGCCGAGCTAGGAGATTTGCCGAAAGAGGTTACAGACAAGGTAAACAATTAGACTTCCAAGCAAGCAACCTGGATCGGAGGTTCGACTTCGGCTTCCGGTTGATTGTTCTCATTCTCCTTGTTTGTAAACAGCAACAAGGATAAGGAGAAGCAAATGGAGAAGAGATGATATGAGATACTTTTGCTTTTGAAGAAGTAATTTTCCACAGGCTTATTCTTGAACTGGCTGGAGAGTTTTCTGGTTTCCTCCAGAGTATAAAGCCGACTCAAGAATTTGAGGGTCAAAACAAGTCCATCAAATCTAGAGTACATTTGACCCTGATGATATGGGATACTTTTGCTCTTGACAAAGTAGTGGATGTATCGACACGTGTTCTGTTACGCTTGTCTCCACATGCTTCCTTGTATCCTTCTCACTTACCTTATCTGTTCCTCAGGCAGATGTGGTATCTTCTCTGGAAGCATAAGATGTTGAAGATGAGTACTTGAAAGCAATGCCAGGTAAGTAATCAGGCAAGGGGTTCCAGGCAGTCAGTTCCTGACTGGAAGCTTGATTCCAAGTGCTGACTGATTGCTCTATTTCTCCTTGTCTTGCAGGTAAGAACAAGGCTAAAGGAAATGACAGGGAAAAAGCATGATATGGGATACCCTTGCTTTTAACCCTAATGATATGAGATACTATTGCCCTACTATGGCTGGTTTGCATAGGTATTATTGGGAGGGAAGAAGGCTGAGTATTTCAAGAGGCTTCGTTGGGAGTCCCTTCTCATATATGAGGAAGGGTTGAGCATTTTTGCAAGTCTGCCTGTTCGTGGAGGATGGAGGTCGACATATATAGGAGTCTCCCTAACAACAAGTAGTAATGTAATGTCTTTACCCTTCTTGGTCGTAGCAATGTAGTGTGAGCTGCAAGCTTCACGTGTTTTAACTTTGTCAGAGCACTTTGAAAAAGTGGTATATGGTATCTGGAAAGCTGATGTTGCGTGTGAAGATTGCAGACAAGCTTTATCCAAGGAAATCTGGCTCTGGAAGTTTGGAGAGCGATGCCTCTTCGGTTTTCAAAAAGCAATCATGTCGGGGATCCGGCTCTCGAGATTTAGAGAGCAGTTCCTCCTCGATTTTTGAGAAAGCAATCATGTTGGGAGTCTGGCTCTTGAGATTCAGAAAGCTGTGCCTCTTCGATTTTTGATAAAGTAATCCTATTGGGAGTCTAGCTCTCGAGATTCGAAGGGCGGTGCCTCTTCGATTTTTTAGCAAGTAATAATGTTATTCCTTTACCCTTCTTGGTCATAGCAATATAGTGGGAGCTGCAAGCTTCACATGTTTTAACTTTGTCATAGCACTTTGAAAAATTGGTTTGTGGTATCTGGAAAGCTGATGTTGCGTGTGAAGATTGCGGACAAGTTTTATCCAAGGAAATCTGGCTCTCGAAGTTTGAAGAGCGGTGCTTCTTCGGTTTTCGAACAAGCAATCCTATCGGGGATCTGGCTTTCGAGATTCAGAGAACGATGCCCCTTCGATTTTTAAGAAAGCAATCATGTTGGGAGTTTAACTCTTGAGATTTGGAGAATGGTTCATCTTCGATTTTTGAGCAAGCAATCTTGTTATGAGTGTTTTCTCGAATGTGAGTAAAGGTTGGGCATTTTTGCCAGTTTGCCTTGCCACGGAGCATGGAGGTCGACGTACATTGGGACTTTCTAGTTATCAAGCAGTGGTGCTGTTCCTTTACCCTTGTGGGTAATAGTGGGGTAGCTGGACCTTCAAAATTTATGTGTCTAAACTTTGTCAGAGATCTTTGGCAAAGTTATCTGTGGTATCCGAGGAGCTGATGTTGCGTGTGGAAAGTGGTGCCTCTTCGATTTTTGAACCAACAGCCCTGTTGCCCTTTCTTTTATAAGGGCATCAATTGTGTGCAAATAGTACATTCAGAGAGTTACTGCTTGTAGGAATTTTCCCTTTACTTCAGAGATTTATTGCACCTCATTTCTAAGAATGTTTGGCTCATCCGACCGTCGTTTTGACTTGAACTTTGGTGAAGAGGCAGTCATGTCTTCTCAAGACAACATATGACACCCATCCTTTTTATCTCCTACTGGTCCTCTTACCATTGGGGACTCTATGATGAAGAATAATATGACCGCTGCGGTGGTGGCCAAGAACCTTCTCACTCCCAAAGATAACAGACTACTTTCCAAATGGTCTGATGAGTTAGCTGTTAAGGATTCTCTGGCTTTCAGTGTTCAGTGTGCAGGTTCTGTGTCTAATATGGCCCAACGCCTATTTGCTCGAACCCGCCAAGTTGAATCATTGGCAGTTAAAGTGACAAGTCTCAAATAGGAGATCAGATGGCTCAAGCATGAGAATAAACCGTTGCACAGGCACGCACATGACTATACTACAAACATGAAGAGAAAGCTCGACCAGCTACAAGAATCTGATGGTTAGATTTTACTTGATCATCAGAGGTTTGTGAGTTTGTTCCAAAGGTATTTATTGCATTCGTCTTCTGGGGCTGTACCACATAATGAAGCTCCAAATGATCAACCTTCGGTGCCTCCTCCTTCTGGGGTTCTGCCTAGTACTGAAGCTCTAAATAATCACCCTCTGGCGCCTCCTCTTTCTGAGGCTCTGCCAACTGCTAAGACTTCTCCTGAGCAACCTTTGTGAAGGCTCCCTCTTATTTGTTTATTTTGATTCATGTATATGTACATATTTGTAACTTATTGGAGATATCAATAAACAAGCTTTGCTTCATTTCAACGTATTGTGTTAAATACACCAAGGCCTTTTTCACTAAGTTCTTTGAATTTTTCCTTTTGTTTAAGCTTATATGTTGAAGCTTTGTGAGTGAAGCATGTAGGTTGAGGTAGTGCTCCCTTAATTTCCCGAGTGAGGAAAACTTCTCGTTTGGAGACTTGAAAAATCCAAGTCACTGAGTGATCGTGAGACTTCCAAGTATCAAGGTACAGTAGCATATGGTAGGAGTCCCCCAAGTCTCCCGTCGAATGAGTTGACGAATGAGGCATTTCCTTTCTAAGTGGTAGCCCAAAACTCCTTCTTCATATATATTTGTTATGAAAGTTGTTATGTCCAAAGAAGAGGAGGCCTAGGCAATTTTTTTTTTTCGAAATTTTTTTTTTGAATTTTCAAATTTTTGAATTTCCGAATTTCTGAAAAAATATATATATATATATATATATATATATATATATTTAAAGTTTTGTAGGTGAAGCTTTGGTGTTGAAGTTTTGTAGGTGAAGCTTTGAGGTTGAAGCTTTGTTGGGTACCATGAATTGATTTTGCTTCACACTATCTTGATCAAGATAGTGTGAAGCTTTTGTAGGTGAAGCTTTTGTGTTGAAGCTTTGTAGGTGAAGCTTTTGTGGGTGAAACTTTTGTAGGTGAAGCTTTTGTAGGTGAAGCTTTTGTGGGTCAAACTTTTGTAGGTGAAGCTTTTGTGGGTCAAGCTTTTGTGGGTCAAGCTTTTGTGGGTCAAGCTTTTGTGAGTGAAGCTTTTGTAGGTGAAGCTTTTGTAGGTCAAGCTTTTGTGGGTCAAGTTTTTGTAGGTGAAGCTTTTGTGGGTGAAGCTTTTGTGGGTGAAGCTTTTGTGTTAAAGCTTTTGTAGGTAGGTGAAGCTTTGGAGTTAAAGCTTTGTAGGTGAAGCTTTGTGGGTGAAGCTTTTGTGGGTGAAGCTTTTGTGGGTGAAGCTTTTGTAGGTGAAGCTTTTGTGGGTTAAGCTTTTGTAGGTCAAGCTTTTGTGGATGAAGCTTTTGTAGGTAAAGCTTTTGTGGGTGAAGCTTTTGTGGGTCAAGCTTTTGTGGGTCAAGCTTTTGTAGGTCAAGCTTTTGTGGGTGAAGCTTTTGTAGGTCAAGCTTTTGTGGGTCAAACTTTTGTGGGTCAAGCTTTTGTAAGTAAAGCTTTTGTGTTGAAGCTTTTATGGGTGAAGCTTTTGTGTTGAAGCTTTTATAGGTGAAGCTTTGGAGTTAAAGCTTTGTAGGTGAAGCTTTGAAGTTGAAGCTTTTGTTGGGTACCATGAATTGATTTTGCTTCACACTATCTTGATCAAGATAGTGTGAAGCTTTTGAAAATTTGTAGTTGTCCTCCATTGATGAAGCTTTTGTTGAATTTCCCTTCTTTTGTTTTGTTTTGTTTTTTTTTTTGGGAAACTAGAAATCTGAAAGTGTGGGAGAGACAACATAAACAAATTTTGCTTCCACACTGTTGAGCAAGAAATTGTGATGCAAACCACAGCTTAGAGTAGTTAAAGGTTTGGATGAACCATATAAATTGAATTTGCTTCGAAGGTCTGAGAATTGTAGTTGCCCTCTATTGATGAAGCTTTTGTTGGCACCATAAATTGGTTTTGCTTCACACTGTCTTGATCAAGAGTGTGTGAAGCTTTTGAGAATTGTGGTTGAACTCCTTTGGTGAAGCTTTTGTTGGTACCATAAATTGGTTTTACTTCACACTGTCTTGATCAAGAGTGTGTGAAGCTTTTGAGAATTGTGGTTGCCTTCCATTGATGAAGCTCTTGTTGGCACCATAAATTGGTTTTGCTCTGTCTTGATCAAGAGTGTGTGAAGCTTTTGAGAATTGTGGTTGAACTCCTTTGATGAAGCTCTTGTTAGCACCATAAATTGGTTTTGCTTCACACTGTCTTGATCAAGAGTGTGTGAAGCTTTTGAGGTTGCCCTCTATTGATGAAGCTTGTTGGCACCATAAATTGGTTTTGTTTCACACTGTCTTGATCAAGAGTGTGTGAAGCTTTTGAGAATTATGGTTGCCCTCCATTGATGAAGCTTTTGTTGTTGGCACCATAAATTGGTTTTGCTTCACACTATCTTGATTAAGAGTGTGTAAAGCTTTTGAGAATTATGGTTGCCCTCCATTGATGAAGCTCTTGTTGGCACCATAAATTGATTTTGCTTTACACTGTCTTGATCAAGAGTGTGTGAAGCTTTTGAGAATTATGGTTGCCCTCCATTGATGAAGCTCTTGTTGGCACCATAAATTGATTTTGCTTCACACTGTCTTGATCAAGAGTGTGTGAAGCTTTTGAGAATTGGGGTTGAACTCCTTTGATGAAGCTCTTGTTGGCACCATAAATTGTTTTGCTTCACGCTGTCTTGATCAAAAGTGTGTGAAACTTTTGAGAATTGTGGTTGCCCACCATTGATGAAGCTTTTGTTGGCACCATAAATTGGTTTTGCTTCATACTGTCTTAATCAAGAATGTGTGAAGCATTCTACGAGTTGTGGTGTTTGCATTGTTATAGAGGAGAAATGTTTGAAGCAGATGAAAGAGGGCTGAATAGCTTGATCTTCGTATGCCATGCACTGAAGTTGTTGTTGGCTTGCAATAAGACTTTGTTAGTGACTATAACTCTTGTTGGGCATAAGTGCTCCCCTAGTTGAGTTGTCAAGCTTGAGGATTTTTTATTATTTGTGAATGCTAGGAGTTCATATGTACAAGTTGTACCACTCGTCTTCTGGTAGATGGAATGAATGGTAAGTTGCTTTCATCACTTGGTTGGTGGTACGAATGTGAGCTCCTTCATCACCTTTCATCACAGTTCATCACCTGGTTGGTAGCATGATGATGAGTTCCTTTATCACCTTTCATCACATTTCATCACCTGGTTGGTAGCACGGGGATGAGTTTCTTCTTCCCCTGGTTGGTGGCATGAATGGCAAGTTGCCAAATGATATTAAAGTACGGGTTGTACATTTCATCACCTGGTTGGTGGCATGAAGGAGAGTACGAGTTATACATTTCATCACCTGGTTGGTGGCATGAAGATGAGTTTCTTCTTCACCTTGTTGGTGGCATGAGTGGCAAGTTGCCAAATGATATTAGAGTATAAGTTGTACATTTCATCACCTGGTTGGTGGCATGAATGGCAACTTGCCAAATGATATTAGAGTACGGGTTGTACATTTTATCACTTGGTTGGTGGCATGAAGATTTGTTCCTTCTTCACCTAGTTGGTGGCATGAGTGGCAAGTTGCCAAATGATATTAGAGTACGGGTTGTATATTTCATCACCTAGTTGGTGGCATGAAGGAGAGTACGGGTTGTACATTTCATCACCTGGTTGGTGGCATGAAGATGAGTTCATTTTTCACCTGGTTGGTGGCATGAGTGGCAAGTTGCCAATGATATTAGAGTACGGGTTGTACATTTCATCACCTGGTTGGTGGCATGAAGGAGAGTACGGGTTGTACATTTCATCACCTGGTTAGTGGCATGAAGATGAGTTCCTTCTTCACCTGGTTGGTGGCTTGAGTGGCAAGTTGCCAAATGATATTAGAGTACGGGTTGTACATTTCATCACCTGGTTGGTGGCATGAAGGAAAGTAAAGGTTGTACATTTCATCACCTGGTTGGTGACATGAAGATGAGTTCCTTCTTCACCTGGTTGGTGGCATGAGTGGCAAGTTGCCAAATGATATTAGAGTACGGGTTGTACATTTCATCACCTGGTTGGTGGCATGAAGATGAGTTCCTTCTTCACATTTCATCACCTGGTTGGTGAGAATAAAGGCAAGGTGTCTAGGCACATTGTAGCAAGTGTCGAATGACACAAAGTAAGTTGAACCTTTTCAAAGCACAGTTGGCTTATGAATGAATGTGTTGGAATGTATGATTGAACGAATATACCGTGAAGCTGTTCGTTTATTTGTATAATCTTGTTGACATATACTTAGATTTTATTTCATGTTGGAAGCATTCATGTTGAAGCTTTGAACCCAAGTGTTTCATTGCTTTGAATGTAAGAGGATTAGGGCCGAGTTGTCTAAATCACCTCTTTATTGAATTCATGCCAAATAGTCTTCGTTACATAGGATGCCGAACAGCTGAAGCTTAACACTTGTACAATGTGAGTTTACTTGTAATAGTACTTCAAGTGATCAGCGTTCCATGGATGGCCAAAGGTCTTGCCATTGGAGCTTCTAAGCTTGTAGGAGCCAGGGCGACTGATGCCAACAACTTCAAACGGTCCATCCCAGTTTGGATTAAGTGTTCATTCACTCGGGACTCTGTCGTAGAGTAATCTTGCCAATAAGGCTTTGGATGTCTTTTGAAGTTACCGGTTCCTTTATGTCGATGATTGCTTTGATCTTTTCGGGATTAGCCTCAATGCCTCGTTGGCTTATCATGAAGCCTAAGAATTTGCCAGAGCCTACGCCGAAGGCACATTTGTTGGGGTTCAACCTCATTCGATACCTCTTCAGAATGGTGAAAGTTTCAGATAAGTTGGTGATGTGTTGGTCAGCATGTTTGCTCTTGACTAGCATATCATCAACGTAAACTTCCATGCTCTTCCCAATCTGTTCGGCGAACATTGAATTAACCAGTCTCTGATAAGTCGCTCATGCATTCTTTAGGCGGAAGGGCATGACTTTATAGCAATCCCCTGTCAGTAATGAAAGTTGTGTGTTCTTGATCCGGAGGGTTCATGAGGATTTGGTTGTATCTTGAGTAAGCATCCATGAAGCTCAGGAGTTCACACCCTGTTGTAGAGTCTATAAGTCTGTCTATGAGAGGAAGAGGAAAGTTATCCTTCGGGCATCATTTGTTTAGGTCGGTGTAATCGACACACATTCTCCACAAGACCTTTTGGAGCAGGAGACTTTCCTTGGTCGGATTCTTCTTAACAAGGATAACAATTGCTACCCACTTTGGATAATTTACTTCGCGGACGAAGCCTATGCCTTTGAGTTTTTCAACTTCTGCCTTCATTGCCTCGTACCATTCAGCGTCATAGGATATTCGCTTCTGTCTCACTGGCTTAGTCTTGGGGTCAATACTTAAACGATGACAGATGATATAGGGAGAGATGCCTGACATGTCCTCGTATGACCAGGCGAAGACCTCAGTGTTCTCTTGTAAAAAAGGGATCAATGCCAACCGAATGGGTGGTGACAAGGTGGTGCTAATCTTCACCATGCAATCTGGATAATCTTTTGAGATAAAAACGTTTTCCAACTCTTCAGCGGGTTGTGCTTGCTGGGTGAAGGAGTCATCTCGAGGATCGTCGGGTTGACTGTTGCCACCGTGAAGATCCAAGTTGGCTCCGTCTGGGCTGATCTTTATGACTTGGTCATGCATAGAAAGGGTTTCCTTGGGCACAGGCAGGTGATGTTTCTTGACCGAAGTGTTGTAACATGATCGTGCACTAAGTTGATCTCCTCTAATATAACCATTGCCATAGGGGGTTGGAAATTTCATCAACAACATATGTGTGGATACCGTGGCCTTAAGATCATTGATGCTTGTGCGTCCCAAGATAACATTATATGCCGTTGGGCAATCAACCACCAAGAAGTTAGTGGTAATGGTAGCTGTGTAAGGGCCTGTACCAATGGTGAAAGGTAAGTGTATGCTCCCCAAAGGCTGTACAATATCACCGAAGAACCTTATCAGAGGGGAAATCGAGCGATCGAGCAAGTGTTCAGCTACATTAAGTGCCTTGAAAGCTTTGGCAAACATGATATTGACCGAAGACCCCCTTGTCTACCAGGATTCATCGTACTTCAAAGTTGGCTATGTGAGCTTCCACGATCAGTGGGTCGTTGTGAGGGTAGATGATACCTCTTTCCTACTCAGGGTAGAAACATATTGGATCGCAGTTAGGCTTTTGATGCTTGCCTCCTCTAATGTCTTCCACGTGAAACACTTGGTGGCCAGACCTTAAAGCTCGTTCACTATTTTTCATGGCCCTGTTGGAAGATTTAGATATGGGTGTGCCACCACTTATTGAATATATCACATTCACCTGGCGTTGGTTACGGTTACCCCTTGGAAGGTGAAGGAGGAATTGATCAATTTTTCTTTCACATGCCAAAGCCAATATGATCATGAAGGGTGATACAATTCTCGCCGTCATGGTCGTTATACTCGTGGTAGCAATAAAACGTGTCTGTGTTCTTCGTAGACTTGTAATCCGGGTGCCTCGACTTTGGCTTCGGTATCAGGTGTGCTACGTTGGGGTAAATGGCCACGCATGTGGCGTTCGAAGGTGTGTATGCCTCATACCTCGGGGTAGGGGTTGTCCTCACACGTGCTTGACCCACTGTGTTGACTGCCTGGGGTCGGGGATTATCATGGTGATACCCTTGGTTATCGCGGTAGTGTCCCTTACTCTTTTTACTAAAATGAGATTAGTGAGGATAGAAATCTTTCCTTTTGCCCTGAGATTGATATGTCTGTTGACTTGGCAAAGTATTAATTAAGGTAAGGGGAGGCACCGCTGTCGTTTGGAATGTCGAGGTCTTCTTATTTGGTTGGATCTGGCTTCCACTCCCTACTTGCTGATAAGGGGTGGCTGTGGGGGGTTTCCCTTGATATGTCCTTGCCTCGGCAGAGGCATGGTTGTAAGTCTATACCATCACCTCAGAGTAAGTCTTCCAAGTGTTAACATTGATCATGTACTTGAAGAAACAATCATGTAAGCCTGCCGTGAAGGCCTTGAGGGCGGTCTTATCATCTACCTCAGCGCAGTGAGAATACTCATGGCTGAAGCGACCGGCATACTCTCGTAGTGACTCGTCCGGCGTCTGGCGAATAGTGTACAAGTCATCTGAAGAATGCAAGTGATCGGTCAGAAAATGTGTTGAGAAACAAACAATTTCCTCAATTCCTCAAATGAGTCTATCGTCTCAGGTGAAAGACGGCAATACTAGTTTAGAGCTCTGCCAGAGATGGTGAAGGGGAAGAGAAGACATCGCACTTCATCGGTGTGTCTGGTATGTCATGGTGGACTCAAAGAGGTTAAGGTGTTCAATCGGGTATTCCTTTCCGGTATAGAGTTACAAGCCAAGCTTCTGCTTTATCTTTGCTTTGAGGGGGGTGTCGAGAATCCTCCTTGTAAGATGGCCAGGCCTAGGTTGGTTCCAATCAGGTATCTCAGCTTGTCGTTCGACCTTCAACTTGTTTACTTCCTTAAGAAGTTGGACAAGAGGGTCCTGAGTGGAGTCATGTACCACTTAAGCTTTCCTTCGTAAATCTCCATCTTCTCTTGGAAGTAGGAAGGTTTGATCAAGAGCATGTGATTTTTTCCTGGACTCGCCGTACTGACTTTCAAGGTATGTCTGTCGAAACATCTGTGAGTCCCCTATACCTTCGTGTTTCTCTAGGACTTATTGCCCATTCCCCAATTGGTAGCCGGCCTGGGATGTGGGAAGGGACCGAGTCTTTCAGAAACCCTTGGGTCATTGATCTTCGAGCTTATGTGGAGGGGATTCTCTCGACGTTGCTTTAGGAAGTCTCAGCAGTCACGATAAACGACTTTCGATCTTTCGAACCTTTCTGCAATGAGGTGTCTTCCTCCACTTCTCCTGCTTTGGGTCGAAGCAGCTGGGTTGAGAGAAGTCTCATGTTGATCAATGTTTTGATGATTAGCTCGCTCCTCATCAGGGATACCCATGTCGAAGGAATGTGACCCTCCGTGTTGGGGGGCACCCAGATGATGGTTGATGTCCACAAGGGCAACAAGCTCGCATGTTTGAGTACGCATAGTTTCATGGAACGTCTCAAAGAGCTTCTTATACTACTCCTGAAGGACCTCATTCTTCATTGCTATCTTGTTGTTTTAAGCTTCTAGCTAATCGACTTTAGCTTGAAGAGTAACCCTCTTTCTTTCCTTCTTTCGTTGCTTCGCACTAGGTGCAAGAGGGGTGTCATTCTGTGTGTTGTGGCTTCCTTCGCTCCCCATGTTGGAGAGGGATGCCTGGTCAAAAGAGAGTGTACGAATGGTGGAAACCAGCTTGACAAAGTTGAAGAGAGTGGGAATAAGTGTCGTTCCCACAGATGGCGCCAAATGTTGATGCACAAAATCAGTGAGGACTTTGGTACAACAGAAAGTGTTAAGTTTGTGACCTTCGCTAGATTGCTCCAGTCACTAGTATGGATAAGTATGTAAATGGATAGAGATAGGGAAGCAAACACAAGATGTACATGGTTCACCCAGATTGGCTACGTCCACGAAGTATATGAGTTCTCATTAAGTTCTCATTAATTGTGAAGGGTTTACATAAGTACATAGGTTCAAGCTCTCCTTTAGTGAGTACAAGTGAATGATTTAGTACAAATGACATTAGAAAATATTGTGAGAGAATGATCTCTATTTATAGAAGAGAGTTTCTAGTTTCATTCTGACATTGACACGTGTCGTGTTATGATTAGCTTTTGGTGTTGACATGTGTCGCACTATGATTGGCTTTTGATGTCGACATGTGTCACGCTGTGATTGGCCTCCTGGTTAAAAGGAAACTCTTCTAGGTCCTTGATGGTATAACGTTGACCGGTGCTCAGTAGTTTCGGGATTGGTCAAGTATGGTATAAACAAATCGAAAGTTCATAACTGAACTCGAACTTATAGTTTCAAATTTAGTGCATTTGAAACCCGATGTTTTCATAAAACAATACGCCCATGAAAACCCGATGTTCTTCCATGTAAAACATGTATTAGAACCCGAATGTTCTAACTTTGATGCTTATGGATATCTTATTTATATAGCACCAATCACAATCTTGTTCCCTCTATTAAGTGGATTGTCGAACGTAACAAGTTCGATTTCACTGATTTGTGGGTACAAGACGTGAATCTCCACTTGACTACCAAGAAGCTGAGTAATTATTGAGGCCAACAATGGCATGGAATAGCTAAATAAGCCTCCGTCATGATCTTCACTCGAAGGCTTATGCTTGAAGCATGACAAATATAAATACTTCCCGAACGAGGATTCCAACTCTTTGGCTCGCTCATCTGGACTGTTTAATCATGAAAGACATTGCCTGAAGCACACTATGATAACATCCATGAATGAGTACAATTTTGAAGTTTATAAAATCTGATCAAATTTTGACTGGAGAATACTTTTCTCGTTGTTTCTAACTTGCTCCTAAAGTAGCAATGTAGAGAACAGAAGTTTACCAAATTCTCGAATCTAATTACTACCACAAATGTGAGAGAATGATATAGACCCAGTTTATCAAAGCCTATCGAACGGTAAGCCCTACTTCGACATGGATGTACCGAACATACTCTTATGCTTCGACTAAAACCTTTCAAACACGTCTGTCTCTCTCACCCACTTTAAGGTTTGTTGTTACAACATTTGGTATAATTTGTGACACGCCTCGATCTCGATGTCCCCCTGACATCGGGATCAAGGCGTGTCAGATTTGGTATCAGAGTATGGTTGTCCAAAGCATACTTAAGATATTCTGTTACTGTAGTAGTGTGTCGATTATGACGTCATTTGGATGTCACGACTTCCGAATTTGTTATCATTAGGCATAGCTATACAACCCTCATTCTGCATGAATAGTCACATCTTATTGACGAATAAGAAATTTTCGGGTCGGGATTGTGCCTTTCAGTGACGAAATGGATTGTTGGACGACTTTCAACATCGGATCGATACTCTGCAACATGCGTTCCTTAGGAATTACTGGCATAGTTGTATCTATATTTGAATTTGGAAGATCTGAACTGGTAATGTCACTCTACGACAAGCGTTCCCTAGGAATGGTGGGTAGAGTCACATTTATATGGAAATTACTCGAAACATTCGAAGTTCGTGTTGGAGACGAGTAAACACTAGTTGTTACGAAGTTTAGTAAGTGGTAGTCTGGTGGGATCAGATCTATGCTCTTGGACTCGTTCCCGTTGGGGAAATTCGTGTGGACCCTTAGAGCAATTCTCGGCGATTGTTTTATCGATAACCTTCTCGCTTACTTCAACCACGAAGTCAAGTTCCCTAAACATCGACAGTTAGCTATACGTCAAATTCTTCGAACATTGTTTTTGTTTAAAGTAGACACTTTTCTTGAGAATTTCTTTGGTAACAGACATTATTTTCATCAATTTCCAAAAAGGGTTACGACCGTTGGAAATTGAAAATCCTTACATGGTGTTGTGAAATACGAATTGTCTTTGGTCTTATCAAATCCTATCGGCAGTTCGTAACTATTCCATGTGCTTGGCCCTATCTCTTTTTTTCTAAGAAACCGGTCAACCTTATTGCGATGATGACGGCGAACGAAGTTTCTGACAACAGGGTATTGTCTCATCTAATCGTGGTTCTTACACATTTCAAAATATGTGGTGGTGTATTATTAAATGTTTGGCTGCACGCTGATGCAATAGGATTGAGTCATGTGTGTGCCTCTTGACGATTAGAATCGCACGATGTGAACCATTATATCCTTGACCTAGAACTGTTAATGACCTTCCTTATTGCAAAATCTGGAGACGTTTTCTTTACAGCGAGAAATGTTACATCATTTTTTACCAAAGAAGTTGTAATGTGTTTCACACAGAAATGGCTGAGTTTGAATTGGAAGCAATGAGATGGAAACCATCAGGCTTATCTCAATTTCTTTCTATTCATGTTCGGAGATGGGAAGAAATTCTCATTGGGGACCCATTAGGGACGCGAACGGAGGCGGGTGAGTGTCACCATAGAATTCCTGTACGAACCATCTTCTACACGTGGAGACTATGATGTCATTTTGATATTTGTTGATCAACTCACTTAGTGTATTATCTACCAGTCCACGAAGACTATACTTTTGACCACTTGGAAGAATTCTTCATTCTAGATTTCATTAGACTGACGTCTTGATTATCAGCGATTTCGACTGTGATCCCAGTTTCACCTCATGGTACTAGAAAGCATTTTAGTCAACTTTGGATTCGTGCTTACCCTACGACACTTCATATCTTTTCTAAAGAAGACATATTGTTCTAAAAGACCACTCATATCCAAAAGTCTTAGTCAGAACCATCATTCATTCAATCATCCATTATTACCCTATCGAGCGGATCATTACCATTAATGATTGAATATCCATGAGGTTATTGTTGTAACAAGTTGTGAATTTTGGAATGGGAAAAAGTTTGTGTTACTGTCTATCAGATTACTTTATACTACCACCGAGTCAAGTCCACACCCAACCATCTTAACTTGCCACCACAGAATCAATTTTTGTACTCACACGTGTTCTTACATCAAACTTATGGTTTCCAACCATTATCTTGTACCCTCGACTTGATGGACTTGATTTGACCCTTAAATTCTTGAATTTTCTTTTAGCCTTTTTGACATAGCCTTTTCGCTGAATCTGAGAGAAATTCTCAATGAATCAACTCACTTAGGCACTATGAATTACATTGTTTTGGTTCTCGGTGCATCATCACTTTTGTATCTCATCATGATGCGCGTTTCACTTATAAGTTTTGTGAAGTTTTTGTAAAGGTCTTGAGTACTAAGTTGTTTGTCATGTATCGCATTTTTATTTACAGGCTATTAGACAATCTTGAACGAACTATATAGATCTTGAAAGACGTGTTGCGTACTTTTGAATTGTGGTTTCTAAATGATTAGATTTTGAATCAATCTCTTTTGGAGTAGTTATGACGATAGTTTTTATTTTCAATTTGTGTATGGCACTATTCAATACTTGGTATGGTAGATTCTATTAGCAACACTAGTTGGACAATGGAGTCCTGCAAATTGGTGTTTGGATGTTTGATTTCTTTTCGTTATGGGAAACTGTGTACTTATGTTTTTGTCAACTTGTGTTTGGACAAGTTGGTATGTTTGCACCCTTAGGAAATTACTACTTGCTTAACGAGACAACAATGTGTTGTCGATATCGCGGGCGGCCGACTGTAATATCGATGACATATTCGTTGGGTTCGTTAAGCAAGTGGGCAGGTAGACCCGTCTATGATAGTGGTTACTGTTTAGTTATTGTTGGGGCTCGACCCAAAGACACACATCTGTTCTCAGAGTACGTGACGTTTCAAACGCTTAGGCGAGACCCACTTTCATTTTCGATTTTAATTTTCAATACAAGGATTTTAACTTACTTATTATAGTTATATTTTGTATTTTTGATGCTACAAATGTTCAATTGAATCTTTTCTAGTTTCAGTTTTAAGTTCAATACCAGTTTTCGACCTATATGTTAATACATATATATTTTGACGTTGTCGTATTTTACATACATACTTTTGACTTTACATTATTATGTATTTTCGACCGTGTATCTTTATAAAATATGCTTCTACTTTTACATTGATGGGGGAAGAAGGTATGAGCTTGGAGGCATGAAAGAGGATCATTGCAACCCGATCATGACGGTGTGGCATATTCTTTTTTATGCAACCGCCCTAACTTGATTTCTTCGCTACACATATATATTTTTTTCCTCTTCCTATCTTCGAGTTTTGTTTGGCAAGCTATTTCAAATTTCGGGATGAAAGTTTATTTAACGGGGGTAGATTGTGATAACCCGTCCTGATTAATTTTATAGGTTTTGGAACGAAGTGGTACTTTTGATATTTTTAGTGGGGTTGAAAGATGTTGTGATGGGAATTTTTTTTGGGCTTTAAATGGTGTGCCCAAGGAAGGCCCACCATTGATTTTTGTCCTCCGATCACCCTTATCCTTCGCCTGCCATGTGGCATTCTTCTTTTCTCTCTCACTCTCAGATCCCTCTCTCTCACAGCTCATTTTTTTCTCTTCCTCTCAAACTCCCCCGAGCCTTCTCCCTCGGACCTCTCACTCTCACTCTCTCTGACAAGCCTTTCGAACCACCACACACACTTCGCAGCTCCTGCAAACACCACGAACCACCACCATCCTCCAGCTTCTTTCCTGCATCTTTGAAACTCGATGAAGACGAAAGAATCATCGAGCTTCGGTATGATAGAGGACTCCGGCGTGATTCCTCAATTTTTCGATTAGGGTGAGCTTTGGAATACTTTAAACTTATCCATTTTTGTTCTTGGGGTTTAATTCTAACCTAGATTATGGGTTTTTGGAACAATAAGATAGCATAGAGATGCCTTGAAAGCTTTTCTAGTTTTCAGCGAGAACCTGGCGAATTTCGAGTCACTTTCCGACCAACTCCGACCACTACATGCCTTGGAATTGGTATGAATCGAATCCTTGTCTCCCTAGCTTCATTTTGGTATATAGCATGCTAGGGCTAGTTGTGAAATGGAGCTCGACAGCTCCCCGGCCGATTTTCGACTTTCTTCTTCTTTAGGTCCGGTGACCCACGAACCTAGGCCCAATTAAGTAACCCAGCCTAAACTTTGGGCCATGTGAACTCGACCCAAACCCATTGGCCCAATCCCTCTATCCACCAGCCTAGGCCCAAAACCCAAAACCCAAAACCATTAACCTATTACCTAGCCCAATTTACTAAACCAGGCCCAACCCAAGAACCGGGCCCAAGTCCTTAACCTATTAGTCCCAACCTAGAAACCCAAAACCCTAACCAGATCCAACCCAACTCGTTGACCCGACTCAAACCCACATTGACCGACCCGTTGACTGTTGACTTCCAATTAACACTAACCGTTAACCGGTCAATGTTGACATTTTGTTAACTTTTTTTCGGATTTCAGTCAGGACACCTTCTAGGCTAATTTCGACGTCCTAGATTCGTTTTTGACGTCTGTTTTCTGAAATGTAATAAATATGTTAGAGTTTTATTAATTGGACCATATATGTGCTTAAGTGCACTTATTGTGACATTTCCATCCATCCTTGTTTGCACGGATCTTCGCCAACGGTGTAAGGTGAGTGAACCCTTTCTAAATTGCACATTTTACTATTAGAAATGCATACATGAAAAGCATGATTTAATGGTTACGTTTTACAAAACGTTTATGAGTAAATTAGATTTTATTTTTTATGAGATATTCATGCTTTATCGACTTTACGTTCATTGTGGTATATATGATTGATGACTATATACCTACTTACGAATGTGGTTTTACCATATGACGTTTTAGCTACTAAGCTCCGATCTAATATATATTAGAAATTTAAGTTAATGTTTAATGTTTTTATGTACTTACTTAGCGGTTATTCATACGATCTGCCTATGGATGAATGATACTTATATGCCTTCGGGTGGGTGTTGTGGGAGCCTATGGGCAATTGATACTTGCTTTTGGGTGGGTGCTGTGGGTGCCTACGGACGATTGATATTTATATTGGCTACAGTCGGGCGTTGGTAAGAGCCTACGGACGAGAGATGTTTATATTGGCTACGGCCGGGCGTTGGTAGGAGCCTACGGGTAAGAGATATTTATATTGGCTACAGCCAGGCGTTGGTTGGTGCCTACGAGCGGAAGATATTTATATTGGCTACGGTTGAGCGTTTGGTTGGTGCCTACAGGCGACTGGCTACGGCCGGGCGTTTGGTTGGTGCCTACAGGCGATTGATATTTATATTGGCTTCGATCAGGTGATGTAAGGGCCTACGGGTCGAAAGATACTTATATTGGCTTCAACCGGGAGATGTAGTGCCTACGGGCAAATGGTACTGTTTACGGGCGAATGATCTGTCTACAGGCGCGTGATGTAGAACCTTCAGATGAATGAAGAAGTGTTCTATATGCCTTCGGGCGAATGAAATATTATATATATGTTTATACCTTATATATATACCACTACTAAACAACATATATGATATATGTTTTATGAAAGGTTTTATAACATGCTAGGGTTTTCGAAAAACCTACTACTTATTATGCTATATGAGTTTTCATAAATTTTGGGGGTTAGTACGTTAAAGATTAACTGTTTTATCACTACTTATATATCAACTTGGTCCACTCATGTTTTGTTTTGCGCCCTCTCAGGACTTAGAATTAAGGCGTACAATCCCCGCGTCAAGGCACTCCCGCATCGGCATCTTCGAGTCCTCTCGGTGTAGGACCCATCCTTTTGTTCATTCAATTTTTATATTATTTCCCTTCTAGTGTTTCGATTTAGTTGTATGCTCTGAACACGTTCCTCAATTGCATAAGCATTGTATTTTAAATTTATAAGTTTTATTTGTGTTCATTACTTCGTATGCATGTTAGTATGGCTTCGTCACCTTCGAGTGTCGGCCAGTACGTGCCTACCTAGGATATTTGGTGGAAATCGGGGTTGGGCGTGTCAATTAGAGCCTACCAAGTTGTGGCATCATGCCCAAAGCGTGATCCTTAGCACCTAAGACCTAAAACTTCAAAAATAAGGAATATTGTTCCCGAACCTAACTCTGCAAAATCTACTTTTCTTGTAATAAAAGAAATAATTGGTTAAGCACATGTTCGTGCCTTTACCAATGTCGTTGAGGAGTACCATTCTCGTACTCAATATGTGAGACTAATTTTGCTCCACCAAACATCATTGGAAGTGCAGAATTTTGACATGAATGGCCATGTTGACCAAATCCACCTTAGTTCGTGAACATTTTTCTATGTTTTTGGATTCAAGTTTGGTGTTTGTTTTAGCTATAGTTAATCTTATCGATATTGTCCTCGAATATGAGTTAATTGAATCATGTTTTTTTTAATACATGTGACCAAATTCAATTAAACATGTGATTAGGTATGAATGTGAGAAAGATAGTTGTCTGGATGAATGAGATACTACGCACACAAACTTTATACCTAAATCACACATCTGGCAATAATTTCAGGTCTATCCAACCTAATTAAGAGCATTGGCACACTTCTCGTTGTATGAATGGTACTAAATTACTATTTATGAGACCTTATATTCACCCCGTATCGGAAGAACGCCGTTGATTTTTAAGGATATTTGAGATAACGTTGATCATAAATGAAACCACAGATGGAAAATAGAATGGAATATATTTGCACCACCTCCAAAATACAAAGCCCGAAGCCATATTTTTTGGGCCAATGGGTTGCCTCCCAACTGGGATGTGCCACATGTGGCAGACCTAAAGTCTGGTGATTCGAGCAATTTACTTGCTTTGGAATAAATGCATAAAAAAATTAGCGTTTGCTTATTGTTTCCTTCAAGTAAACGAAATTGTTAGTAACATTCCAAAAATATTATTTAGCACTCCAAACTTTCTATAATTAGAAAGAAAATACACTTAAGCGGACTGTAGAAAGAAAATTTAGACCCCGACCCGCTCTAATAAAGAAAGAAACTTTAGATTTGCCAAAAAAAAAAAGAAACTTTAGACACTTCCGGAAACCTCCAACGCTGTGAGTAACTTCTAACACTTTCTCCGACTGACAAAACTCTCTAAGAACCAGAGAAAATAAGAAAGGGAAGCAACTAATTGTTAGAGAGAGATGTCAGAAAACAGAGTCAGGACGATAAAGCTGCGCTGCCCATCGGCTGCGAAAACGGCGTCATTCGCTGCACAGGAGGAGCAGAAGCTGGACCTGGGCTCCATAGCCAGAGCATTCGGGGTGGACCCACAAACGCTGAAGCTCAACGGACACTTCATCGGCAGAGGCTCCGACCTCATCGCTTCCTCGGTCACCTGGAAGTCCCTCCTCTCTTTCTTCTTCACCAAACGACTCCCCACGGGGGAAGACGACGCCAACCCCATCGTCGTCGACGGCAAGCTCTGTAGAGCTGGCACCAAGAGTGAGTAAATACTACTAAACCACTGCTTGTTTATGCGTTTTGGGCAAATGGGTCGGGTCGGATTCGATTGTTTCTTCTTTAGGATTGAAAAAGATTGAATCTTTTTGGTTTTGCAGGAGTTGGGTGTGACGTTGTTGATGATAGCAGAGGAAGAGAGGCAGAGTTGGAAGATGGGGAATTTTTGGGGATGAAGAGTAAAAAGATGAGGACGACTAGCAATGTTGGAATTTGCTCCAAGAGGAAGCAATTGTTGGAGGATGTGAAGTTGCTCAAAAAGTTGAAAATTAGTGAAACCAACCCAGGTATTTGTTAGCGATAGATAAGCACTTTGTAATCTGGATCAAGTTTTAATTTGTTTTCGGAAAGCTTGCGTATTGATACTCTGTTACTGCATATCATGACAGTTAACAATATTGACATTATTGAGATGATATCGATACAAAGAGAGAATATTTCCGAATTTTTTTGGAGTGGTTTTTGGTTCATCTTTATGTTATTTAACTGGCTTTGTTAACCATTCAACCAACTTGATGGATATTTTCAGATATTCAAGGAAGCAGTAATGGACTGTGCAAGAGCATCGCGAGCAACCACTTCAGTTGCAGTTATATGAGTGGGAGTATGAAGAGGATGACAGAAGATGAGGCAGGTGTGGCTTCTCCTTGCAAAAAAATTAGATGAGGTTCTCATGTTTGTTTGTTCTTAGTTTCCATCTATCTGGTGTCTCGTTCTCGTGCGCTACCCGTGATCATTCAGCCCAGTTGGGGTTCTTACTATAGTAGTAACCTATCTCATATTGGGGAGAATCCTCGATCACTCTAGAAATTTCACAAGCGAAGAAAACTCGTAGCGTAGAAAAGAAAGGACAAATTGTTTTGATTCGAGGCGGATCCCTTTTGTGTTCCCTATTTTCCTTTGTTATTCTGGGCCAGATACACTTGATATTACCTGTAAGCGTTTGATATTACTTGTAAATGATGAGAATATAATGCAAGAATAAGTCATATATTGGTTTCATTCACTCAGCCTAAAGTAAAAATAAAACGGATGCGAAAATCAAACATAAAATTCATACTCTAGGTTGAAACTTTCATTAGCCTTCAAATTGAGTTAAAAGATATCAAACATCTATAGACATGGTGGATGAAATATCTTATGAAACCAGGGTTACCACACTTGCTTCGGGGTTTCACGGTCTCTGCAGCGGTGGTGTAGATGTAAGCGATCACTGATTCTCCGGCCAAGCTTCATCAGGTTGGTACGGAAAACTGACTCAGAATGAAGATGTTACCATTCCAACTGCAAGCAAACATCAGAAGCTGTTAATTGAGTAACAAGCACAAAGACAGATTCCTGAGCACTAGATATTTCACTTTCTTTCTGCAAATGATCCAGTTGAGCAACTGGTCTCCAAGCTGAAGGTGACGTGGTAAGCACACATCTTCCACTGATCTTCCTCCTGAAAATTTGAATTCAAGGACCAGCTTGTATGTAATTTTGTTTCATGGGAATAAGTCGTAACAGTTCTCTAACTATCGGGTTCTACAACAACTATAAGTGTTTGCTGAAGAGAAATTCCTGAGCCTACCCCCTCTGATTCAAATTCACCAGCCCAAGCGCAAACGCTGTGAATGATAAAATTCTTTGTACATAGATGGTCTATCCGTTAATGCAGAAAGCCAGCTTTATCTCTACACAGGAGCTTGAACCAGAAAGTTAGCTTCTCGGTAAACAGCCTTGCGGGGCAATGTACCATACCTCAAACTGCCTGGCACCGGGCGATAGGTCCCCCCCCCCCCCCCCCCCAAACATTCAGGGCCAAAATATGTCGTAGACGATTCCAAGAAGTTGATTGATGCACAAAACCGAAAGAGCATGGGTTAAATTCTTCCAAGAGTCATCCACCTGTTAGTGAGAGAAATCAAAGACAGCCCACAACCCAACTCCAGAATGCTAGGCAAAGTTGCTTGCTATGGGATCAAACCCACTCTAGTGATCATATCCAGCAGCCTTGTGTGAAAGATAATTCCATTTCCTTAATGTGAGACTTCTGAACCTGTCCAACCAAGGCAGCTTGGGAAAAAAATAAACTAGTATTCATTTTCATTAGTAGGTACAGGGTTAAGTTCAATTCTCGCTAAAAGCGAATTTGAACCACATTATTGCTACCTTATTATGAGGGCTCACATTATCTTCCTTAGTGTAGATAATATTGTTTGTTAAAAACAAATCACACTAGTAAAAAAAGTTTTAGGTTCAATTCTCGCTAAAAGTGAATTTGAACCACATTATTACTAGCTCATTGTGAGATTAAGCCCACATCTTCTTTCTTAATGTAGATAATATTATTTGTTAAAAAATCAAATCATAAAAATAAATTGTTAATTGAGCATTGGACCCAAACGAGTAATTAGCTTACTAATGGGAATGAAGGGGTAGTACAATAGTACATGATGAGTTTTGCTCTCTTAAACATCAAAAGACAACAAAAAACGGTTGCGATTTAATCACTCTTGAAATATGATGTGCCGGAGTGCTATTAAACATTTCTTGTTTATTTTGATTTAGAGTAAATAGCATAAGTGGTTCTTTAACTTTAATTCAATTAGAACAATGATTCCTCAACTAAAAATTTATTACCATTGGTCCCTCAACTCACCAAAACATTCGACTATAGTCTCTTAACTAAAAATATATTACCATTGGTCCCTCAATTTTAATCCAATTGGAGAAATAGTCTCTCAATTTTAACTCAATTGGAGCAATGGTCAGTTAACTTTAATCCAATTGTAGCAATGGTTCTTCAATATAACTTATTTTGACAAAATTATGACGAAGTTGACGAGAATGACCATAGCTACATGTTTTGATAAGTTGTGGGACCCCAATTATAACAATGGTCATTCCAATATAACTCATTTTGACAAAATTCTAACAAAATTGACAAAAATGACCATAGCTAGACATTTTGATGAGTTAAGGGATCAATTGTAATGAATTTTTAGTTAAAAGATCATTACTCTAATTTAATTAAAGTTGAGAAACCATTAATACAATTTATTTTTTTATTTGTTATATCGATATATGTAAGAAAAACCTACTGTTATTAAACTGTGCCTATGGATCGTGGCCTTTGTCCCTTTTTCTAGGGGTGAAACTTCCTCAATCTATCCATTCAGATCGCACTCTGGTTTCCTTGGAAAACCAGCTGAACAGTAGTCATACACCAAAAATCTTCTAATATCCTCGTATTTTTGTCGTTCGTTGGAGTCAAGTTCCCAATGCTTCCTACTGTTCCACCAATATCTGTGCCCATAACAGTCTTTGATGGAGTTCTGTGGTGTGCAGCCGTTTACGTCAAATCCTTCATAGTGAGCTTTAAAAGGTGCATATCTCCAATCTATATCTGCATCACGAGTTGCCCACTCTGCGTTCCACAAGCTTGCTTGTATTTTCATTGGTTTTGATATGTAGGGAACTCCAAATTTTTTGTTGTTCTTGAAAATCCTAATTGGGAATTTGTCAACATAAAATCTACAAAACGTATAAAAGAGAATAAGTTAAATAAGTGAAATGTTAAGTTGTTAGACCGTGAATCAAATTACCCATTTTTAACAGTTTTGATTCATATATAGTAACTGTCTAATAATGTAAAAGACATATGATGACGGGAAAAACAATGTGGATGTGACTATTACACAATTTCATGGTGGTTGTAATGAATTTTTGTAGTCGTGATATTTTTTTTTTTATTACCAATAGTATTTTACACTATTCTACACAATATTTAATGATGGATCTAATGAATCTTTCTACTCGGGATGGTTTGTTTTATTATTATTATAAGTGGCATTCTACACTAATTTACAGTAAGGAAAGGAGGAGAGTTGAGACGTAATGAGTTAAATGAGAAAACTCAACCACCAAGACAATTCACCACTTGCATGTAGTTGTGATAATTAGTAGTGGGGTAAAAGAAAGAATAATGCTATAATAGAGATAGCATAAACATCGGGGTAACATAAACAATACTGCATGTGAAACCACATATATTAGACACAGCAAATATGCTAGTTTTCTGTGTCAAAACAGCATTACTCGAATAACTAGATCTGTGAATTAAAATCACGAATTTAGATTAGTTATGTGTAGTCTGACAAATGCAAATAACATTTGATGATTGCGAGGCTAGCTAAGACATGGAGGATGTGATTCTTACACAATTTGATGGTGGTTCCAAAGAATTTGGTAGTCATGATACTCAGTAGTGGGGTCAAACCAAAATGTCATGGTTTCCTCTCTACCGCCCTGACCATCTATAAAAACATTTGTCAGCAAGAATTTTTCCCCCCCTGGTTTGCTTCCCAAAAGCTCAAAGTCCAGCTCATCTTGATGAGGTTCATCGCCTGAAGTTAGCTGCATATACATATATATAATTATTAATGCACATTACCAATGAATATTTTGCCTCGATCGGCCATATTTTGGGACAATAATATTAATTCATGAAGAAAAAAAAGAGAATGGATGGAATAATATTCACATAAAAAGTTGTGCAAACATCAGCAGTATTCCAGGCTTCTGGTAATCTAATCCTCATGTGAAAGAACCCAGAACCATAGCTTAGCTTGGATATAAACCCTGCGCCTGAAATGTGCAATGTACTTAATAAATCAAATATTTATCTATTTAATTTAAGATAAATAAAGGAAAGAGAGAGATAAATAATTATCCTTATTTATGGTTACCCTCGATCTATAAAAGTCTTCAAGAGAGTAAAATCTCACATGTTCAACTTTGTTTTTCTTAATTTCTTGATTAAGGTGGGTATGATGGACCTACTACAGTAGTCAAGAATCAATCAAAATAACTGGCTTTGTGGTTTCTTTCTCATAACATGCAATTGATACTAAATGTTAAAGTTGACACAGTAAACACATAAAGTTAATTTATCAGTCTTAATTTACTTCATATTTAACCATACTTTGGTGAAGAAATGAAAAGAAATCAACAAAAACAGCTCATGAAAAGGAAACAAAAGTATTTGTTGGTGATTAATCATGCATGGGGAGAGATTTTCATTAGTCGAAGAAAATATGGAAATGATAATGAGAGATATATTATTGGCACTTTGTAATTAAGGTCATTATACACTTCTTCATTTATCCCTTGTGTTTTTAACAAAATTAGTTCCTGATGACTTTTTTTGCATTGCCAATAACGTCGCCCTTGATAATAATCCGAAGTAATTCCTTGAAATGCTGGAGTTCTATCTCTCTTGATTCAAAGAGGAAAAATGAGCATGATATATACCATTACCATGTGAGCGTTTATAGTTTATATCGAAAGCTAATGTCATGGCTGGTTACACTCTTGCAAGTATCCGAGCAACATGTAGAAGAAACGCACAGAAACGCATCAATAAAAACAGCCATTTTTAGAAGGGAAAAAAAAAACCGAAACTACTACTAATCAGTGTTTTCAAATTTTTATTTTTATTTTTGACAAACGATAGATAATCTACCTTAAATTATATGACTGTGGAAAGGAGAAAGAGTTTGAATCTGAGACACAATGGATTGAAGAGGAAAACCTTATCCACTACTTACATCAGCGTTTACACGTTTGGCAATGGATAGATAATCTACATTTAAATCACATAATGATGGTGAGGAGCATGGTCAAGGTATGTAACCCTAGCCTTTGCCCCAAGCCCATATATGTACTAGATTTATTAAACTCATGAGTTATGATATTTCCGTATTTTTAAAATAAGTTAGGAAAGAACAAAAAATTTCATATGCGCAACACAAACAAAAAATTTCATATGTGCACCTCGCAATTTTTTTTTTCTATCTTTATTTTTTCACTTAATTGTCAAAATTTTGTTTGGTATAGACAATTTTCACCGTTGAGTAAGTGTCAATTTTTTGGGTGTGACAGTCACACACCACTTGATGTTACTAACATATACTATGTCCTCAGTTTCACAGATTGTCATATTCCTCACATGTCATTAATCTATCTGAAAAATATAAATTGTGATCAAGAGATCAAAATTTATGCAAATTAATAACAGAGTTTGAATAATGAATGCATGAAAGAGATCATGGATCGTTAGCATCAAAATTTCAAACAGAGAGGACAAGAAGAGGATGAATAATTGAATATTTAAATTGTGATATATGATGATAACCCGAACTATTATCCAAGGAAAGCTCGACTTCTCTCCCTCGATACAAAGATTTGAAATGATCAAATCCCCAGTTGACTTCATAGTTCTCATCATAGAAAATATTGTCACGTGCAAGCATCCCACCAACAAGTTGGAGAATTAACACAAGGAAACCCAACACTGGAAAATCCATTTTAATCCAAAACCCCTAGTGCCCCTATAGTGGTGGTGGTGCAAGCTATAAAAGCATATATGTCTATTTTTATATGTGTGTGTGTCTCTCTCTCTGCGTGTGTGAGGTTTAAACGTCTTCCTGTAAAAAATCCAAATTAAAGAGAAGCAGAAAGTGTGTGAACCATCATTCTCTCTACCTTACAGCTGATCTGTTTCCCACACGCTATTGACTTCTCCGGATATTCTATCTCCATAACAAACTACATCTCGTATTAATTTATATATAATCAAAAGAGGCCATTCAAAAATTGTAAACGAGTAATATATGTTTATTAATTAGTTCATAAGTTTGTATATATACAAACGATACTAGAGGAGGAGGAAACAAACAAATAACATCGGGTGCACGAGTAAACGCTTTTAATTAATTAAGATGTTATATGCTTCTTGCAAATAAGTTATGTTATTTAGAAGCATCCTGTAATAAATGTAGGTCTCACATAAATTGGTATGTTCCACCTTCGTTGAAGAGTATCAATTTTGTGTATTGTTATTAATGTTGGAGAATAGAGTATCACAATGACAAAATACAATACAACTTATACATGGTATATTTCACCCTAGACCCTACAATCACCGAGGTCTGTTATAATAAACCCTACATCTGACCATTTACATATACACATCATCAATATTTTTCCTGGTGTGCTCCTCTCCCTTCAATGGAAATTCACCATGTGTGGAAGAATCTCCAAATCTAATCAGTACGTTAAAATGATGAACAAAAACCCTGTAACCTTCGTCAAGAGGTTCTGTGCAGCGATTACAGATGTAATCCTTCTTCTTCCCCAATAATGAACAAATTATCTTTGGCTTATAGGATGTGAAGATTCCTCAAACCATAAGCCAATTTCCATCTCTTGTTAAGCCAAAAACAAGGCAAAGATTGGTAGTGAATCTCGTGATGGAGGAGAAATTAATGTAGAAAATGTTAAAAGGGATATTTTCAGTGATTAAACTTAATTGACAGTACACAAGAATATATATAGCCACAAAGGCTCATTACATCAGTACCCTTATCTTCTACACCTAATTACACAAATACCACAATTAACTATTTACTGTTGTAACTAACTTGTGACTGGTTTAGCTTTCTCAATACACCCCCTCAAGTTGAGCTTGGGATCAACTGAGGAAGCTTGGATTTAAGATGCTGAAATCGACTTTTGGAAAAAGATTTTGTGTGAATGTTAGCTAACTGATCCTGACTGCAAACAAAGTTAACCTTGATGAGATTAGCCAAGACCAACTCTCGAATATAATGATAATCGATCTCCACATGTTTGGTTCTGGCATGGAATACCGGATTAAAAGCAAGGGAGATTGCTGAAATATTGTCACACCAGAGGGTAGGAACCTAAGAGAGAGGGAAACCAATGTCACGGAAGATTTTGCATATCCAAGTCAGTTCGGCGGTAGTGTGTGCAAGAGAACGGTATTCTGCTTCCGTTGATGATCGTGTCACAATAGCTTGTTTCTTGGCACTCCAACTGATTAGGTTGGATCCCAAAAAGACATTGTAACAACTAATGGAACGTCTATAAAAAAGACAGCCAGCCCAGTTTGCATCTGAGAACGCGTTAAGATTAGTTGCACCATTTTTGAACCATAGTCCTTCAAACACAGTACCCTTGAGATAACGAAGAACTCGTTTTGCAGCTTGCATGTGTTGGTCTCGAGGAGCATGCATGAACTGACAGATTTGATTCACAGTAAAAGAAATATCGAGACGCGTTCATGTCAAATATTGTAAACCACCTGCAATAGATCGATACTCAGTTGGATTGGACAAAAGAGGACCAGTGTGATCCAATTTATTAGAGCCAAGTGGAGTGCAGCAAGGCTTTGCACCATCCATATTGGTTTTTCTGAGAAGATCTAGTAAATACTTGGTTTGATGAAGGAAGAGACATGTGGATGATCATTGAACCTCTAATCCCAGGAAGTAGTGCAATGGACCCAAATCTTTGACTGGAAAAATAGCACTGAGTTTTTGAATAAATAGATTGCATAAGGAAGAGTCAGGTCCAGTGACTAATATGTCATCGACATATACAATGACCATGACAGGAGTTGTACTGTGAAGAACAAATAAGGAAGCATCTGAGGAAGATTGCTTAAAACTAAGCTGAATAAGAGCTTGAAACAGTTTGTCAAACCAAGCTCAAGGTGCTTGTTTGAGACCATAAAGGGATTTCCGTAATTTGCAGACATGATGTGGCATACTGAGATCAGTGAAACCTAGAGGCTGCTGCATGTATACATCTTCCTTTAAATCACCATGAAGAAAGGCATTACTTATGTCTAATTGATTTAAAAACCAATTGAACTGCACAACAAGTGACAAAATGACTCTAATTGTGACTGGTTTAGCCACAGGACTGAAGGTTTCTTGAAAATCAATTCCTTCTTCCTGATGATACCCTTTTGCAACCAGACGAGCTTTAAATCTCTCGATAGTACCATCAGGTTTCTTCTTTATTCGGAAAACCCACTTGCAACCAACAACATTGTAGGAGGAAGATGGAGGAACAAGTGTCCAAGTTCCTGTTGATTGTAAGGGGTTGAACTCATCTTGCATGGTAGATTTCCGGTGAGCATGTTTAGATGCTTGCAAATATGTATTTGGAACAAAGTCAATACCAGATGGAAGAGGATGTTTGGTAGCTGCATATACTTTGGGCTTGAAGATACCAGCTTTAGAGCGAGTGATCATAGGGTGAGTATTGGTAGGGGGTAAGGAAATAATTGGTGCATTGGAAGAGAGTGATGCAGCATGCGGAGATTCTGTATTGGAATGGGACCTTGAGAATGACCAATGTGTGAACCTAAAGAAGAACAATCAGAATTGGATCTCAAATCTGGAACTGAAGATCCAGAAGGAACACCAATTCTATTACGAACGGAGAACTGCAGATCCATGGGAGCTGAAATAGATTCTGAAGAGATAACTAGACTGGTGGGAGGAGACTGAAAATGATATGTTGCTTCATCAAACTGTACATGTCGAGAAATATAGATACGACTAGTGACTGGGTCAAGGCATCGATAAACCTTGTGTTATAAACTGTATCCCAAAAAAACACAGTTTTTGCTTTTAGCGTCCAACTTGGAATGAGTATAAGGTTTGAGCCACGGGAAACATCTACAACCAAAGACTTTAAGTCGGGAGTAATCTGGTGGCCTGAAAAATAACAATTCCCAAGGAGATTTAGAGAGTCCAGAGATTGGTAATCTGTTAATAAAGTACACAGTTGTGGAGAAAGCTTCCACCTAATAGAGATGTGGAATATTAAAAGCAACAAGTAATGTTCTGGCAGTTTCCACAATGTGTTTGTGCTTTCGTTCAGCACAGCCATTTTGTTCAGGGGTGTGAAGACATGTTAAGTGATGAACAATGCCATAAGTATGAAGAAAAGACTGAAACATAGCACCAATGAATTCACCCTCGGAATCTAAATGCACAACCTTGATTTTATTTCCAAGTAGATTATCCATATATTGTTTGAATACAACGAAAGTAGAATAAGCATCAGATTTAGCCTTTAATGGAAATAACCAACTATATCTACTGTAATCATCTACTAGCAACTAGTAGTACTTAAAACCACTAGGTGAAGTGATGGAGGCAGGACCCCAAAGATCACAGTGTAACAATTGGAGGCTTTGAGTAGTTGTAGAACTAGCAGATCCAAAAGGAAGCTTGTGACTTTTAGCTAAAGCACAATCTGAATAGAAAATATCACTAGTAGTCCTGCCTTGCACCAAGCTTATTGCCTGAAAGAACCTTGCGAAAGATAGAAGGAGATGAATGACCCAACATTCGATGCCAAATCTGTACAGTAGCTTTGACACTTATGAAAGTCAAGGGTGATGAAGAAGCGGGATGACTAGAGCTTTAAAAAGGATAGAAACCATCTTTAACCTGTCCCCGCAAAAGCGTCTTCCCCAAAACATGATCCTTTACAGTGGATCCATCAGGGTCAAGAGTCAAGGCACAATTATTATCTTTTAAAAATTGGTAGGCGGATAATAAGTTGTGTTTCATAGCAGCTACATGTAATACATTACTCAACTTAAAGGAAGTATGAGATGTATTTAAAGAAGGGGTACTAATATTGTGAATAGACAGACCTTTACCATCTCCTATATAGACTTTGTCTTCACCAGTGTAGGGAGAGACGACTGAGAGATTGGTAATGTCATTTGTGATATGTGATGTGGGGCCAGAGTCTAACAGCTAAGATGGGGATGGTTTGGATGAGTAGTGAGCACAAAGAGCTGCAAGTTTGGCTAGTAGCACCCGTCCAAAAATCTCAGGATTCATCATGTCAAAACAGTCAATGGCTTCATGGCTGGTAGAGCCACAGATTTGACATGTGTTCTTGTGAGTAGATGAAGAGCCTTGGTTGGTAGACCGGGAGCCTGGATAAGATGCATGAGATTGACCTTCACGATAAGTACCAGTTTAGTGTCCACGATTAGTACGAAAATTGTGATTACATCTGGAAACATTGCAATTGTTTCTGCCTTGATTAGAATTGTAACGGAAAGAAGATTGAAAAGGTTGACTATATGCAGCAAAGGCCTGTGGAGAAGGCGTTGGCAGTAAAGGTGCCTGGGATTGAACAGAGAACGCCTGAAAGGGCTCAGTAGCAGCGGTGGACAGAGTTTGCCTGCGACGAGCCATGGAGATCTCTTTTGTCAGCAACAGACCATGCAATTCATCAAGAGAAGTAGAAAACAAACGCAACATGATGGAGTCAATAAAGAACTCGAATTCATCAGGAAAACCGTGAAGTGTTGCAGCAATTAGATCACAATCAGATATAGTTGCGCCAGCAGCATTGAGAGAATCTGAAATTTCCTTGATTTGTTGTAGATATTCCGAGATCGATTAAGAGCCTTTTTGAATTGATTGAAGACGAGAGCGAAGCTGGTGGACATGAGCTTCAAAAACTCCACCAAAACGTTGTTCAAGCTTCTGCCAAAGCTCTCGAGATGTGGAAACACCTACTGTGAAGGGAATGAGATCTTCAGATAAGGTCGAGTTAAGCCAGATCAAGAGATTTTGATCTTTTTCAAACCACTGCTCAAATGCTGGATTCAAGGATCAATCAGGAAGAAGTGGAGCCGGACATGGCTCAGTACCATCGATGAGACCAAGAAGTTTGTACCAGTGCAAAATATGAGCAAATAACGCACGCCATGGGAGATAATTGGTGCGTTTGAGTTTGATTGGCATCATGCTACCACTATTTTGAATCGTAAGAGACATATACGAGTTCTGAGGTAGAGAATTTGCAGAAAAATTAGGGTTTGGTAATAGTGGTGAGTTAATCGGAGACGAAGAGTGAGAGGGGGAAGCCATGATATACAGAAGCAAGATTCGAGATTTGAGAAAAGAGAAATCGATCAGGAAATCGAGCGAGAAATCGATCAAAGATGGAGAGCACAAAATCGATCAAGAAATCGAGCGAGGAATCGATCGAGAAATGAAAGCGGTGAGAAGAAGAAAATCCAGATATCACCGACTCAAAGACGTCATTACCGATCAAGAACAGTGATCAGAATACCAAATCAACGAAGAACTTCAATCAAATTGAACAGAAATCTGAGAAACTGAGCGGAAGAAATGGAGGATCGAGGAATGCCAGGAGGAGGTTGGCGATGAAACCATGTAGAAAATGTTAAAAGGGATATTTTCATTGATTAAACTTAATTGACAGTACACAAGAATATATATAGCCACAAAGGCTCATTACATCAGTACCCTTATCTTCTACACCTAATTACACAAATACCACAATTAACTATTTACTGTTGTAACGAACTTGTGACTGGTTTAGCTCTCTCAATAATTAAGACCACGACAAACTGAGGAAGACGCACCAATGCAAAAACTGACGAAGAAACCCAAACCCTGACGGCAATAGTTAAACGTGGAAATCATTTAGCTTCTAGTAAAAACAAACTAAACATAATTATTGCTGATGTGTTATATTTTAAATCGTTAGATTACTTACCGGTTTGGATGCTGTGAAATACGGTCGAATGCTCAAAGTCTAAATGTAAAGACTCGGTTTTCGTCCAAAAAAAATGTAGAAACTTAAGACTCCATTCAGGTTAGCTTTGAGTAAAGTTTGACGTCCGAAATAATTAAAGAGGACTAAATATTGTTGTTTGTATCAAAACAACCGAATAAGTATAAGCTTGCAAAGCAAGCCAGGGTACGCTCATGCATAGTTTGACCAAATTATGTAGTTATAATTTTTGCCATTTGACGTGTTAAGTGACAAAATAATGCAATCCAAAATGGCCTAATATTGAAATTTAGCGAAACGTCTCACTATGAGAATCTCGTTTCATTTACACTCGGCTAAATCTTGAACCTTCTCGTTGACCGTTCGCTTTCTCAGTAGCAAAAGTGCTTCTCTTTGCCCCTTAAGCAGAAGGACAAGAAAGAGATATTTGGTTTTATTGTTCTCTGACATCTGCGCTCGTCAAGCCAACTTTGCATTTTGAGAGGTGAAACAGCGGTTGAAAGTAGACATTTCAAAGTGGCAGCATCAAAGATATATTTATATATACATCGTCACTATTATTCTGGACTGCATTCCGATAAGTGGCCTGCTTGAAAGAAAGGGTGTATATATGTATCTTTTAACAATATTATTTTGTTACTCAATAGCAAGAACAATCTTGTACAAGTTTTTATCGAAGTTTTTGGACGTTGCATAATAGGGTTTTCGTACAAAAAAAGGTTCTGACGTCACAACTTATTGCGGTTTGGCTGTCCTACTGTTGTAATTAGGCAATAAAGGTTACTAAACCCACATTAACAACTGAACCATTTTACTTAGCATTCCTTAAAGTCTCATTTCTGAGACAAATAAATAGAGAAATATATTCGTAATCATAAAAGGCATAGTAATCCTTACACCATATCTGAACAAAAAGCCTAATCCTTCCTTAGTTAACTAGTTTGTGTTCTGTTCAAAAGAAAAAGAAAAAAAAAAACCTAGTTTGTGCATGTTTGTCTTAAACTCTTTTGACAAACGATATGGATAGTTACAAAGATACTTAATTATCCCGTTGATCATTTGTAAAAAATAAATAAATAAATAAAAACAATAGAAGACTAATTAAAAAACTGATAAAAGACGGCTTTTTGTTTCAACAACTTTTTGTTTCAACAAAAAACTGGCTGTCTGTAATTCATGTTCAGCAGATGAATGTACTTTGTTATTCAAGTCATCAAATTGCAATGGCATAGCTGCCTAAGTATGATAAAAGTAATTAATTAGTCAATTAATCATGCATCACATACATATAAAAATTTCCCAAATTTCTAACCATCCTATTTAATAAGTAAAAAGCATGTTCTTCAGAAAATACCAATAAATTTCATCTGAGATAGCTACAGCACCAATTGGTACTTTATTACAAGTATTATTTCTCCCTTTATTCTTTTGGTAAATTGTTTCCCTTGTTTATTTGTATTCTAATATTTCTGACCATTATGTAGCCGACCATTTTTCTGAATAACGCACTCTCGGGGAAGCCCGGAAGGGTACTTAGCCTTGTCATCACAGTAGTCGTAGTTCATGTATTTCTTTCTCACATTCTCATATGCCTTCTGTTGGGTAGAATTTAGGTTCCAATACTCCATGTTGTTCCACCAATGATTGGAGCTATAACATTCTTCAACATCGGAGTTCTGTGCTGAGCACCCACTTATGTCAAATCCTTGGCAGTGAGCTACAAATGGTGCGTAAGTCCAATTTATCTTATGCCCGAAAGTTGCCCAATCTGCAGTCCACAAGGCTGCTTCGATTCGCATTGGCTGCGTCGGGTACGGAACTCCATAGTTTGTGTAATTTTTGAAAACCCTAATTGGGGTGTCATCGATGAAAAATCTGCAAATAAAGAAGAGACTGTAAATTTGGACCTCACGTTTACATGATCGATAAGTAAAGAATAGTCTAACAAGAGAACGATATATTTCATGGTATTGGAGAGATGGGAGATTGATTCTTACACAACTTGATGAGGGTTCCAAATAATTTTGTAATCGTGGAAATTTCCTGCTGGGTCAAACCATAGGTTAATCCTTTGCTCTCTGTCCCCCACACCATTTACAAACACATTTGTTTGCAATGTGATTTGCTGGCCTTCTATGTTACCCAAGAACTCAAAGTCCAGTTCATCATGCTGACTAGCACTAGCCTTTGACATTAGCTGCATATGTGTATGATGTATATTAATTTAAGAAAATTAGATTCCATGGCAACATGAGGATACATCACAAAAAGGAAAACAAATCTATATTATAATAAAGAGAATTATGGAAAAATATATCTCACATAAAAACTTGTGACAACTCCTGCAGTATTATTATTCCCTGGTATCTTCATCCTCATATGGAAGAACCCAGAACTGTAGTTTAGGTACGAAGCAAATTTACACCCTGCAATGACCAAGTAGCTATTCAAATATTAGAACAGAGGAAAGAGTTCATAAAGCCAAACGTAATTAATCGAAAACACTAATTGCTTTTTTCTTTTCTTTTTTGTTACTAGCTCTTTTATATAAATGTTTTTTTATAGCATGAAAGACTCACAAGTAAGAAGACTTACAAAATCCTTAGTCATCTCACATGTGTTCTAATTTCCTAGAGGTACATTCCATAACATCTAGGGTTTGTTGGACATGTTTTTCAAAAAATCATGCAAAATAGAGACCAAATTATGTCACACAAGGTCGATATATATACCTATAGGGCACATGCCATTTACTTGATAGAAAGAAACGTGATAATCATCATAACTATCAAAATGAAAATATTAAAAGATAGTTAATCATGAAATATCATTCGCATATCTAACAAAAATAAGAAGATGAAGATGATAACCGGAACGATTATCCAACGTAAGCTGGAGTTCTCTCCCTTGATTCAGAGACAAGATGTGATCATTTCCCCATATGAACTCATATTTTTTATCGAAAGCAATGTCATCATTTTCAGCTGCAAATATCTCACCAAGTAGAAGAAAAAACACAGAGATCACTGAAAAAGCCATTAGTTATAAGCTAAACGTGTAGAGGGAGATTGCTATCAGGTTTTAGGTTGTTCTGGTGCCTGTGTGGTTATGGTGGTGCAAGCAATATATATAGATGATGATTTAAGCCGTTGAAGGTTTTCCTAACAACACAAAAAATCCAAAAACGAGTGTGAGTCATATATCATGATCGAGAGTCTTCACCAACTTTGTTACTTGTTACTTGCATGCTTTTGACTTCACCTATTGGTGTTGCTTGGATAAAAGGCCATGGCCCCGCTTCTCATTTCAACTTTTGAAGAGATCTTTCAGTGTGCCTTTGATAGCTAAGTTAAACGGGAAGAATACCGTGTAGTAGGTGTTGGTTGACTCTCACTGGTATGAACAAAAGGAATGTATAATGTGAAAGGTAGATTTTTTTAGACTGGCGTTGAAAATTACTTTGATCCTTTAAAGCTCTATGTCTAGGTAGAAACCTAAATGAAAGAAAAATGCCAAAAGGTAAAAAGGGGAATATGTTTGAGTAACACAACATATGTAGCAAGCTAGTCATAGAATGGTCATCTCTCATTAATTAGTAAAATGTTAATTTTATCTTTAATACATATTATCTACACTGGAATATGATAGTGGACTAAACTTACAATGAGCAGCCATAATATGTCACATCCCAGACCGGTTCCGTCGTAGCACGATATTGTCTGCTTTGGATCCTGGCCATGCCCTCCCATTTTGTTTCTAGGAACTCACATGAGAACTTCCCAGTGGGTCACCCATTCCCAAAAGGCCTCATGCTATATGAAGGTGGGCATGTACATATAAGGCACATCACCCCATCTCCGTTGGTCGATGTGGGATGTTACAATCCACCCCCTTAGGGGCCCGATGTCCTAGCTGGAACACTCGCACCGCACGACAGAATGGCTCTTATACCATTCTATCACATCCTAGTCTTAACTTCGCCGTAGCACGATATAGTCCGCTTTTGGCCCCCGGCCACGCCCTCACGGTTTTGTTTCTGGAAACTTAGATGATAACTTCCCAGTGGGTCACCCATCCTAGGATTGCTCTCGCCCGAACTCGCTTAACTTTGGAATTCCGATGGAACCCGAAGCCGATGAGTTCCCAAAAAGTCTCGTGCTATATGGAGGTGGGCATGTACATATAAGGCACATCACCTCATCTCCGTTGATGTGGGATGTTACATAATAATTATATGCATTGTGTACCACTTTTGTATTCACATTGGCCGCCGTAAGAATATTGCAAACAAGAATACAAATTTTTCCATAATATTTTAATATTAAATAAGTATCGAATTCGGATTAGATTTTATTGTATTGAATTGAATTAGTAGCTAGTGTTACACAGAAGAATAATATTGAAAATAAAAAGATAGACAATTTACAGCTTAATTATTTCACTTGGCATTCCTTGAATTTTTCTCTTCTGAGAGAACAATAATCATAAAACAGATATTTCTGAGTCACATTCTCATAAGATCTTTGCTGCTCTGCGGTCAGTTCCCAGTAATCTTTGTCGTTCCACCAATAGTTATGGGATTGAGAAGAGCATTTGGCTCCAAATTGGCATCCATTTATATTAAATTTTGGGACACTTTGGATGTGATCCCTAGCTATCAATATTCTTTGATTGAAACTTTGTTAGTTTTTAGTTTTTGATTGAGGTCCCTGACATTAATGTAATAATGTAAGTTACTATATTTTTTTAATTAAAAATTAAAAATTGAAATTTGTAATTGTTTATATTAATGAGATTTTAAATAAAACCCATAATTTATGGTATTAAAAATAATAAAATATAAATTATACTCTCTATTATATTGTGTGTGTGTGTGTATACATATATGTATGGGTACATTACCAAAATTAACAAAAAAAGTTATTGTACGAAAACATGGATACATTCTCAAATCAACGAAAAAGAATGTACCCATATAAATTTAAACATGGATTAAAAAATTTGAATGGATTTTATATTAAAAAAAAGGTACATTTTACATATAACAAATTGATATATTTGAGAATGGGTACATTTAAGATTAAAAAATTGTGAATCTTTATATATATATAACTAATAGGTACAAACTTAATTTAATTTAATTTTTTATTATTTTGAAAATGCTTGAATTGAAAATTAATTAGAAGTTTAATAGAGGTGTGAGTATTAAACCCTAAATTAATTACTAATATTTATATTAAAAAACTATATAATAAACATGTAAATTCATTATCACATTAATGCTAGGGACTTGAATCAAAATTTGAGAACTAATAAGGTCTTAGTTAATGAACAGTAAAAACTAGGGACCGGATACTAATTTTTCCTTAAATTTTTGATAATGTGCTTGGAAAGGTGACTGAGACCAATTTACTTTTCTGCCATGTGATGCCCAAGATTCTCCATTCCATGTGCTTCCTTCCACAAACATCTTCAGTTCAGGGTACCTTGCTCCCAACATTGTATTGTTCTTGAACACTCTAATTGGGATGTTATATCCACAAAACACCTAGCATAAAAGCATGTACGAATTATATCAATAAAACTAATCATACCACATCTCTCACTTATTAACATGCTTCACGAACTATATGTAAATTTCACATCTTTTAAAACGTTGGTCAACAAATTAATTAATCTAGCATGCGCGTTTTAGTATTTACTCTTATTCCGCTATCTATTTTCTGAAAAAGTAAACAAAGAATATACATTAAGATTAAACAATTAAGGAACAATAAAGAAAGCTACAGTCTTTTGTAGTATCTGAGTTTGCTTACACTACTTGGCGATAGTTCCATAGGATTCCATAATTATGAAAATCCTCGGTGGGATCAAACCGAAGATGAAGCCTCTGCTCTCTCTCCCCATTGTCATTTGCAAAAATATTTGTTTGTAAGGTATAATTTGGCCCATCGGTACCCAAGAACTCGAAGTCTAGCTCGTCATGGTTTCCAGGCTTATTATCTGGATGTGAAGTTAACTGCGCATGCCATCCATCAAATCCAAAATCAGTTTTAATAATATTTAATCTTCAAAATAATGCATGCAAGAAGTTAATGCATAGTTTTATGCATGCAACAAATTAAGGAACTTTGATATTAAACCCTAGCTAGGGGGTAGTTGGTGGGCAACTTGCAAAGTTTGTTTGATTTCCAATCACCTTCAAAAAGTAAGGTCATACGATATGCTTACATAAAATGTTGTGACAACTCCTGGAGAATGGCTTGATGGCAATTTCAGCTTCATTTCAAAGAAACCCGAACCATATCCGTTCTTGGAATTAAATCCAGATCCTAGCATGCATTAATATTATACATAAGATTACAATTACCAAACCATGAAAAAGGAGATAATATATTTACCCTAAGTACTGTGAAGAAATTAGATAGAATTAGAACCCGTAGTTTTTTTTTTTTTTTTGGGAAAACATTAGAACCCGTAGTTTGGTCCAAAGAAATCTGAACATCTCTTCCTTGGTTTAGTTTCAAGAAATGATCATTTCCATATCTGACAACGTAGTTTTGGTCAAAACTAACGTCGTCCTCAGCTGCTTCGCCTACATCATGCTTTCTGACAACTAGTACAACTAGTACAACTAGTACTAGCAAAAATAGCAGAGAATGCCAGGTTATCATGAATACTGATCAAGAAAAATGTTGTAATTAAGCAAAGATATTAAAGAAGTAGCTAGCTAGCTAGGGTTCTGTTTCATACAAGCTCTAATGAAAACTCTATATAGTTTTATTTGTAATAAAACAGATTGTTTAAGAGCTTCGATCATGTTTAAGAGCTTCGATAGATATTTGCAATGTGTGGCCTCTAATTTCATAATTATTTTGTTTAAATCAAGCTTTTGAAATGTTTAATTTAGATTGGAGATAAAAATTTCTTGCTCCAGTCGATGTTAATTATGTTTAATTAACATAATATATATATATAATTAGGGTTAACTAGAGACACCTAGACCAACCATGTCAAAGAGAGGAGGGAGGCTGCAGGCGATCACACAAAACAGAAGCATCCACAACCACAGGTGGCACTGGCAGGCGTACGTTTTTATATTTGTCGTTTTTAACATGTGTTTACAAATTTAGCAGCTGTCGAAGTTTTTATATATAAAGATGATGAGGCATATATGCATCATTTGGAGCTTAGAGTCAAACATAATAACATTAAGTTGACAGTAATATATGTAGATCACTTTATTCAACAATTAGATGGTTGGAATTATTATATTATTAGTTCAGGATTCGTTGTGTATCATTACTTCCCACCTATCTAACAAATTTAATCAAGGTTGTCAATGCAAAACTAGAATAGAAGTCCATGGGGTCTTACCGTTGGTACTCCGCATCTTCACAGAGAATTCAATTCCTTACACATATATTACATATATTAACATATATATATATATGTAATATATATGTATATATGTGTAATATATATGTATATATGTGTGTGTATGTATATCGCTCAATGATTATTTATTTATAAGAAACCGATAAATTTATATCTTAATCAAACTCAGCTAGTTAAACTAGTTGCACGTCCAAGCTGAAAGGCTATCCACTAATGAGAATTCAAGTGCTGAAAGAAACACACCCCATTTCAGAGTTTGTGAACAAATTTCAAACTTCAAAAGAGAAATTTTATTTAAATCCATTCAACCACTCAACTTAAAATTTTAAATGTTAATTGTCTATTTTACCCTATTGCATAATTACTATTAAATACAAAATGAAATTAATAATAAAACTCAAATTTATCAATAAACCCAAACATTATAATTAAACCCTACGATCATTATTTGTTTATCATACTTTCATTCCGGCTAAAACCCTGATAGCTCTCATAGAGAAAAATAAGTTTTTCTATTGATGGATGGTGATTTTGAAGTTTTGAATCCTCCAACCAAGGTATGACTCAATTTATGATTATTTTTTTTTGTTCGTTTGATTTCAATTCTTTAGAGTTTAGAAGATGAGATTGCAGGAACGCCAGGCTATATGGCTCCGGAGACATTTCTTACTGGAATGGCTAATGTTGAGATGGATGTTTATGCATTTGGTGTTCTTATGCTAGAAGTTGTATGTGGACGAAGGCCTGGTATTCAAAACGAACAGACCAACTACAACAACAGTATAGTATATTGGCGGCGGGATCTTTATAGCAAAGGAATGATCCTTGAAGTTGTTGACTCTAGAATGGATGGAGACATTGACGAGGATGATATGGCATGCGTGCTGATGTTGGGGTTGTCTGTGAATGATGGGTTCACTGGCCTTTTCCCAGTTATGATCTCCAAAAGGACAACCCCATAACTATACACATCGCTTTTCACAATGATTTTTAGCATGCAAGCATATTCTACAAGTAACAATTGAATTATCAACTTTTGAGTTGTGGAAAACCATGCAAAGAAATTAGGCCTAAACACATCAAATTTAGCTTCTAAAAATCAAATGGGTGTAAAAATAAATCCACATATTGAATTGGGGTTTTTGGGGTCTATTAGATATCAAATTTGGGTTTAAAGAGATATTAATAGTTTAGTTAAAAATCAAATGGGTGCGAAGAGTAAATTAGGTGTAGAAATATGTTAGATGGGTTTAAATAAAATTTCCCCTTCAAAAACATGAAAACAAAAGAATGCCCTAATAAAAAGAATATTTCCAATATAAAACAAAAAGAATGGCTTAATAATAAAAAAGAAAGTGAAATACAAAGTGACAGTCCAAAGGAAAAAGTGATTCGGTTTAAAGAAGGGTAGTAATGTGTTGGGAAAAAAAGAAAGAAGGGTAGTAATGTGATAACCTTGGATGTTCAAGTGACAAATTGATAAATAAGAAAAAAGCAAATTTAAGTTGGGTTATGTGTAGCAAAACAATCCAATTAATTAGGGTCGGGCCAAAAGCTAATTAAAAACTTCAGTAATCTCATCCATCAAGATCCTAAATAATCCATCCATATGGTTTAATCTTGTCCAAAAAATACTCTAACAAAAAATTTTTGAGGTGCAAGTTGCCATATCTCCTCATACATTTGCCTGAGACACAATAACATTCTATGTGAACCACACGCCCTAGATTTCAAGCTCACCCAATTTCTCATGGTTCTACTTCCATCCACAATAGGGCTTTGGTCTGACATTAAATGTTTTAGGCGTGCACGGAAGAATTTCTTCAAACCAACCTGCACAATCAAATTGTGGTTGACTTTATACTTAATAGTGGATGAGATTTACAAAGAATTAAATCCAATCAGAACTCCCCAAAACTTCTTTTTAATAGAAAATACACATCACCATAAAGAAGAAAAAATTTTAGTTGTGACGGAAATATAGATGATACATAAACCACGTGTTTTTACATAAAAAGGGAAGAAAAAGCATGAAATTGATTCTTGAATCCAATCCTACTGCAAAAGTCCTACACGTGCGCAATCTCACCCGTCGGATTCCCTCTCAATCGATTTCAGCCGGCAATTCTGATTCACATCACACAGCTTTTTACCTTTTACAGCTACAAACAAAGATTCCGTCTCTCTCTCTCTCTCTATCCACTTATGTAGCGTTTATATTACGCTTAGGAACTCCTCTCCTGCTTTTTAAGTTTGAAGCATCAGAGGGCTTTGTGTATGTGTGCCAAAGAGTAATTTAGGGGTGAGAGAGAGAGAGAGAGAGAGAGAGAGAGAGAGAGAGAGAGAGAGGGCCACATTGTAGGAAGATGTCAGCAACAGGTGGAGGTGGCAGTGGAAGTGGTGGTGGGGGGGAGGCACAGAAGAAACCCCTGGATCAGTCTGCCCACATTAACCTCAAAGTCAAAGGGCAGGTATACATACAACATACAACATATTCACAAAAGAAATTTACCTATAATGGAATATTATTAAGTCGATATCTCAAGTCAATCACACACTGTCATGCGTTAGTGATTTACTTGGAATATCGTGATGGTTACATGCTGTTATAGGTAAGTTCTTCTCCATATTCACATGTTTGCATGTGAATATTTTCATGATTGTTACTTGTTAGTGATTTTTGAAGATTAATTTGCTAATTTTGATAATAATTCTTCCTAGTTTTGTTAAATTTATAGGATGGTAATGAAGTGTATTTTAGAATTAAACATACGACCCAGCTGAAGAAGCTCATGACTGCCTACTGTGATCGGCAGTCAGTTGACATGAACTCGATTGCCTTCTTGTTCGATGGCCGGAGACTCCGGCCTGAGCAGACTCCAGAGGAGGTTAGATATTGAGCAGTTTCTCAATCTGAACTCAGTATTTGTTTATTTTTAATTGAGTTTGCAGTTCACATTTTCCTTTCTTTTGGTGTTTTTTTTAGCTCGAGATGGAAGATGGCGATGAGATTGATGCCATGCTGCACCAAACTGGAGGGTGATCATGAAAGTTGTTGAAACCCTTTTTTTCTTATAACTTCTATATTTTGTAGAAAATTATTAAGTCTTAAGTTTCTGTTTGTTGGTAATAATTGTGACGAAGTTGTGATGAGATGAATATTTGAAATAAACGTGTTCTCGAGGGCGAGATCGAGAGCTACTGTGTTAAACAAAGTCTTCAAAATGTTCACAAATGAGGGTTAACGATTGAATATCATGACTCAAAGCATAAGACATTCTGAGAAGTATGATATATTATGATCCAGAAAACATTATATTCTGAGAAGTATACGTCCCTAGATACCGAAAACAGTTGTTGCTTCGAGAAACCATGTAAGACGGAAAATACAGGGTAGACGGAAAAAAAATACACAGTTTTGAATGTCCGATGATAATGAGCATTTCCCGAGCAACGTATGTGATCCTTTTGCATAATATCCTAAGGCAATGGATGAAAAACTAAGCCTGCGTAAGGGGTGGCTGAACTCAAGCCGGTAACTGGAGCTTTTTGTTGTTTTTCCAGCTGCAGATCACGATTACACAAATATATAAGAGGGAAGGCTCAGATGAATGCAAACTATTACCGTAATCTAAACACATTTTTGTAACATCTAAGAATATTTACCTGTGGAAATAATAGTAGAAGAAGTCGGCATACAGCAGTGTTTGAACAAGCCCGGAAATCCACGCTGCAACGGCCAAAGAACATAATCATATAGTTTATGGTGGAAAGGAAAAGTGTACCCAAACAAGAAAGGGCAAATCTTCCAGGAAGATGCTGATGAGCTCAACTTTGGTTTCAATAAGTGGTATAGGAACTCAGAATGTGAAGGCTTACACTCAAAATAACACTCCCCACATTAAAAACAAGAAAATTATCGAAATTCACTAATGAACAAAATTAAGTTTACACTCTAACAATTCGATAAACCATACAAAAGTAGAAGAAACAAGTTGGGAACAAGTGCTTTCGAATTAAAGAGTAAACAGTTGCTAATATAAGTACCACATATGCACAAATTGGTCTAAGCCCTAATTTTAACAGATAATTCACAGGAAATAGAGGCAGTACTTATTAAAGCAATAGGTCTATGAATCGCCCTAACAAGTACAAGTGTACATGTATATATATAAAGAAATTGAACGTTATTCATATAAATAATAATTCAATACATGAATGTTATAGTGGCATGTATGTTTGTCCTGTATATTTATAGTCCTTAGACGCAAACTCCACAAGATAACCACCGGCAACTAAACATCAAATGATGCCTACATGCGTGCAGATATCACACGAGATTATACTTCATAGTTCTGCCTCCACTGAGCATATCATCAAGCACAATACGTGTGCATCACATCACAACATCTCTACCTAATACCTCTATCTTTACAAAATAATGGAAACAGAAAATATGCAAGTGAATGCATACGAGACCACATGCACAACAAGGGGCATCAATACAATACCAGAGAGAGAGAGAGAGAGAGAGAGAGAGAGAGAGAGAGAGAGAGAGAGAGAGAGTCATACGTATCCAATGAACATAGTGTGGTTCAGTGAAGTAGCGGTAAATCCAGTTGAGAATGTATAAAGCTCGGTATGCGCTGCAGAAGTATTTAAGCACATCAATTCAAGAACCAAAACAATATATCATAAGACGCTATCAGCATACATAAAATCTTGTAGGTAGCATATCGCATTAGAAACAGTTTCGAATGGTACTGTAGCAGAGGATATTTCTATGCCAAATATTCACAAAAAACAAAAGAAAAAGGAATTAACTTATAGAAAGAATCTTTAGCTAAGAAGAAGAGCCAATTTGAGCCGCTATGCATTAGGAAATGAAAGAAACTAAAAATCTGATATGGTATAACAAATCAAAAGTTTGTTTTGAAAATATATACCCAAGAAGTAACACATATTGGCCTGTCAAATTGTCAATGTTTCTCGTTCTCTGCAACAGCACAAGCTGAGGAAGTATAGCAACGGCTTCTAAATATAATGAAAATGTCCACAAGACCTGATCCACATTATCAAAGAGCATGTAAGGAACTAAGTAGGATTAAACTAAAAGATGCAAAGCCAGTCATAAAGTTTCAATTAGTGCTTAGCAGTGACAGGCACCAAATATGAATAAACAGAAACTAAAAGAATATGCAAACGGACCTCCTTGAAGGTGAATTTCTCATTGATTATTAGAGCTAAGAACACACATGGCAGCAAAAGAAACACATGGCGGAAGGTGTCTTGGTCTTTATCATAAGATCTGCGAACAATCTTGTGCTCCCTAATGTACCAAACAATTGAAAATGAGCTCCCCAAGAATACCAACTTCATGACGGTATTATACAGAGATATAAAGTCGGTGAAAATGTCCAGGTAGCGAGTAGCGAAAACAATGGCATAGAGTTCTTGAGTCTTCAAAGAAATACCTGGACACAACGAAACACATCAGAAAACAATGCTTGCGGTACTTGTAACCAAACAAACGACCCGAAAAGGGACCATTTCTGAATATTTCGGATTGCGAAAAATGCAACAATAAACCAATCCCCCATACCCCAAATACTCAATGCCAACAAAAAAATTCAACTTTATCCCTCATTCTAAATTATCAAAAACCCCAACATTTTGGAATTTTCCACTGTCAGTTATAACTCAGAACCCAAATGCTATTTTCAGCAAAAATCAAACTTCAAATGCTTAAATACATGATTAAATACAATGTAATACAAGATTAAATGAATTAAAACCTCAAATCTCAACTGGGTTCAATTCAAAACAGAATTTAAATGCAGCTAAACACGAAAAAACATTGCTTGCAAAGCATTTCAATTACAAAATGAATATGCAGAGAGAGAAAAGATGGGAAATGGCGGTACCGGCGCACGATTTGATAGTGTGGATCTTGAGGAGCAAGACGAGGACGCTGGCCAGGTGGGTCATGTCGCCCGCTAATCTGAATATATTCATTTTTGCTGGATCCGAGTGACCTGTATGAATTCGGATCTCTCTGGTTTAGCTGGTGAAACGTAATGGGTTTACTGTTTGCTTCTCTACCAAGCGGTGTCGAAAGGCACAGAGAGATACAGCAACTGCGTTAAATCTTTTTCCTCTGGTTTATTCGTAGTTTAAGATTCGGGTTTCAGTGACGAAATCTCGGCGGGTAGATCTGTTTGTACACTTCTTTTTCTTCTGCTTCAGCTGTGACTTTGGGCCTCCTAAATCCTAAACGAGCTTTTTCTACAGCCATGGGTCCTTTTGTATTTTGGGCCTTCTTTTTCCAACCCCCAACCCAACAAATAAAAGGTATAGGGTTTGTTTGGTATCATATTTGAAATTTTTTATCACTTTTCTTGAAAATTATTTTCTTTAAGACTTCAAAACTTGTTTGGTATGCGATGTAAAAATTTTAAATCTTACAACTTAAACTGGATAAAGAGATCCGAAAAGAGGGGGTCGAGGGTAGGGATGGGCAACGGTTATGGCGGATTGAGAGAGGAGAAAAGAAAGTAAGACATGATTGGAGGAATGAGAAAGAAGAGAGATGATCGAAGGAGATAGAGAGGAAGATGAGTGAGAGAAAGAACCGAGAGAATGAAGAGAGCAGATTGGAGGAGAGACGAAAAAGGTTAAAAAAGAGAGAAGGGGAAGATAGAAAGAAGAAAAGAGAGAGAGATTTGGAGTGAGAGGGGACGAGGAAGAGAAAATAAAGGAGTGAGTTTGTTTAAAAACTCACTTTTTGTTTTTTAGAGAATAGATTATATTTTTGAGTTAGTCTTGAGTTTAGTTTTTTTTAAATAGTCATACCAAACAAGTTTTTAAGGCCTAAAACTTGAAAATTGTTTTTGAGTTTAAAATGTTGGGTTCAAGTAAAGTACCAAACAGATCCTAACTTTTTTGTGCAAGACGTCCATTAAAGAACACAGTGTGTTAAAAACGTAACCTTGTAGGATATTGTAAAAAATGCATCGATAAAACACCATTGCATTTTGTTTGCAACAATGATTTTTTTTTTCTTTTTAAAAGGGGGACAACGAGTGGTAAGTCATGATTATCCACCTCTTTTGGGGCCGAGAATACTCACATAGGCATTCGAGCCTCCTCCTGGCCACAAGTATGGTGTCCACACCAACAGCGAGTTTCAAACTCGAGACATCTAGTTTTTAGTTTGAAATAAGCATCTCAGTCCGTTATTTACCACTAAACCACCAACTAGTGGTTTGTTTACAACAATGATTAGATCTATTACGAATGACACATCAATAGTATGCTCATTTTATAAACGGACTAATCAATCAACTTCCACAAAATAATTCTCTTAAAAAAATAAGACTTGTATCTTTTAATTGTCGATTGATCGTTAACAAGCCTTTTACGGTTAATAATGAAAATAATTTAAGTTTAGAGTGGCCCTTAAACTGTTTTGAACATTTTTACGGTTAAAACGACATAAAGTGCGAATCAAAATCCATGAAATGAAAATCAAAATTATATCAAAGATGAAATAAACTGCAGGGACGAAGTGAAAAGTTGGACACACAATAAGGACAAAAAATGTGAAGCTTCGTGCCATTGTACTTACATGATATATAGTGAAAGAATAACTCTCAAGACACCCAAATAATCCCAAAAATTAGGGTGCAAGTGTGTTTTATGTTTATATCGGGGTCCACCATGAATTACATTATTAGGTGGTTAAAAATTTAGGAAAAGCTTTTATGCCTATAATTTCTACTATAAGAGTTTTGATTATTTTTATGTCATATCATGATAAAAGATATTTGTATTTGATAACGAAATTCAATCGCACTTACAAGCCCATTATTCAAAACAACCCAAATAAGGTACATTTTCTCCCTTTCGATTTATCGTTGTGTGTTGCAATCGGTGTAGAGGCACGTTGATGAAAAACCTAATAAATCTACATGTTTATTATGGTATGAAATCCATAAGTAGATAAAACAAACAAAAAAATACAAGTCACAATCACATGGTTTTGATTACAAAGTAATCATTTTATCATAAAGATAAGTCCTCCAATGTACGTTCAAAGAGATACGTGATATAACAACCTAACAAACCTACATGCTTATTATGGTACGAAATTCATAAGCCAACGTAACAAAAAAAGGAATCTCGATCACATGTATTCGACTACTGCATAATTGTGGCTTAATCATAAACCGTTAGATCAAATCTTAAGGTGAATGACCATAATAATTTAAAACAAATACTGAAAAATAGTAGTCAATGAGGCAAATTAAGAAAAAAACTGAAAATAAATATTTAGGAAGGCTAATCCCACGAGTAACGGACTTGGCGGGTCCACTAGAGTAAAAGCGTGCTCTGTGATATTTCCATGTCTATATATCAAAACTTCCATATACAAGAGAGAGAGGAGGAGGAGGAGAGAGAAAGACAGTCTCTAGAGAGAGAAGCTTGCCCGGTTATTACTTCGTCCCCCCAGACAGAAATCACGCATCTCAAGCAGTCACAGAGAGTGAATAATGCAAATATATATACTCGGCAAATCGGTCTCTCTTTAACGGCTACTTTTGGTGAGAGAAGTTGAAGAGAAAGAGAGAGAGAGAGAGAGAGAGAGAGAGAGAGAGAGAGAGAGTGTGTGTGTGTGTGTGTGTGTGTGGAGAGAAAGCAAGAGGGTCTGGCATTTGGGCGACGACGGTTGAGTTGCTGCTGCTGCTGCTACTGCTACTGTTGCTGTTCCATAGATGGATTACAATAATGATAAGTAAATATAAATACCCCTTCTTTCTGTCGTTTTGGCTTCTGGGTTCTTTCGGATGTGGGTTTTTATGTGATTAAAGTGTTGATTTTTTTTGTGGGTTTTGGGATTGTTGTGGCAATGTAGGCGGGGATTTCGATTTGGGGGATTGGATGGTGGTTCTGTGAATTGGGTTTGCTTCAATTTTTCAGATTGGGTTTTTAATTATTTGGAGAGGTTGTGATTTATTTGGGACTTTATGGCTGAGGATGATGTGGGCTCTCTGATTTTACTTGGTGGGTCATTGTTTTATGCTTTTAGCTTAATTTTTTGTACTGTATGGCTTAAAGCAAAATCCCCAAATGCGGATTATCAGATTCTGCTAGTATATATATCTGTCTTTATACTTCCAGATCCTTATTGCATAAGCATCCCTCTATTGATACAAGTTTAGCATCCTAGAAGTGGATCATTTGTTTCTTTAGTAGTCTTTTTTTTCGTGTTTACGGTCTTTTTCTCACTTGGGGAAAGATACATTTGTTTGGTTTTACTTGTAGGTTATGCTGCTTATTGTGTGGGTACAATTCCATTCTGCTTGTTTTCGATTGGCAGCTTCGTTGGTTACATTGATCTTTTAGTTACTGATTTGTTTCATTCCAGCTATGTTGAACCCACCAGCGTCAAGAGAAATTGAAAAACAAGAAAATATTCAAAATGTAAATTCTGGAAGAAATTAACTATATAAGCTGCATATGCAGCCTTGGAGCCTGAGCTTATCATTTACATTGTTTAAATGTCCACTGTGGCTCATTCTTGAGATGGTTGCAGTTTTGTGGTTTTCATTTCAGTAACCTGAAGTATATTAGGACTTATTTCTGACATCATTTTAATTTCCTTTCTACTGTGTGAAATGACGATAGTGAGCACTGGAATTGGAGAAGGAATAATCAGCTTACCCAAAAGGACTCCAACCATGGTATGTTCTCGCCGCAGTTCGTAATTTGTTAATAATATTGTTATACAAGGATGAAGTTAGTGATTTCTTGCTTGGTACTATTCTTTTGAGCAGACATGTCTGAATGCATGTGGAAGGGAGTGCCACAGAACGAAGAAGACATTTCCTACATGTTCGATGATGAAACAACACCAGTTAAGGCTTGTGGAGATTTGGCATATCATGTTAACTTCAGAGGTTAGGCTTCCTTGTTATTTTCCCTCCTCATTGTTCTTTGGCATTTTCTTGCTTTTCGTGTATCTGCAATTCAGGAACACTGCCCTTTTATGTTGTTTAATATCAAACAAGTGGATTTCAGATGATAGGAGCAAGGAACCAGAACCAGAAGAACAGTCCTTCTCGCAAATAAAGAGGCGCAGGATGCTACAATTTGACACTCAAGATTTAGATCCTTCCCTTTCATGTGACGAGTTGTCATCTTCATTCTTGAATACAAATGTATGTGCTTTCTTGTCCGAATTATCACATCTATTGGGAACGTTGTATTGTTCTTAGGCTGCGTGCCAAACTGCTATTCAATTTGTGGCATGACGGTACATATTCTTTTCTATCCCAATGCTACTGCATTGCAATGGTGATTTGGGTGTTCAGTAGAAAGATGGCTTTTGCATTATATTTGCCACCCATTTGAAGTAGGCATGTCAAATTGGTGTGCTGCACATGTTACAGGGTTGCAGTTTCTCTAGTAGTCTAGCTCTGGGTTTTGTGTTGATAAGGGAGTTTCAAGTTGTATTTTTTGCCCTGGAAGTCAGAATTTGAAAGACTTGGAACTTAAGTTTTTCCTTGGAGACACAGCATATTACATGTGCCATGTATTTTTCGTAGCCTAATTTTTGTGCTTTATATTTAGGAGAGGTTGGATTCAATTGAAGAGGCTTTTTCTGAAGCATCGCAATGGGTATCAGGGTTTGCAGGTTTGTCTCTTCCAAAATATGTCTTCCTAAATTTACTTGAACATTTACGCCTAGGATTTCTGATAATCATATTATTTATGTTAGGAAATTCTTCTTCATCTTGCTTTGAAGGCCTCGATCAGTCACCTGATGAGTGGATTGCTGAATGCTTCAACAATACCGATATGCATTTCAGCCCTGATGAGTTGTATGCTTCTGGAAGCTCTCTCTATATATATTTTTTTTTTGTAAAATCATTTAGTAATGTACAATAATCTGATTGCTTTATTATTTGATACTCAGGAATTTCGCTGGGGCATCAGATGTTCAGCTTGACATTACAAGTAAATTACATTTGGTTCTTTCCATTATATTTGTACTTTTGCCTTTGTTCCTTTATAACCTTATCCCTCAATTAATTCTAAGCATACAAGTTCAATTTTCTGTTGCAGAGTTATGTGACCTCCGACCTGAGCATGAAGTGAATGTGGTTCAACAACGAATTACCCGAACGCCTCAAAATGTTATTTTTAAAGGTACTGTCATGTTCGTGACATTTTTTGTTTCCTGTATCCAATGTTCTCTTTATCAGCTTCCCGTCCTTCCTCAAAGTTATCCTACTTATAGAAATGTCTCTCTCTCTCTCTCTCTCTCTCTCTACACCCCCACCCACCCATCCACACACACATACCAGGATTCTTTGCCTGGATCATCACAAACTATGCTCTCAAACTTTTGAAATGAAAATTCAATCCTCTAGGTTCTCTGTTTGTATGCATAGGTAGGAAGTCTTACATTCGGACTCCCACTAAGTTGGCTACTTCTGTGGCATATCCATTTGCCTTCATTAAACCCTCTGGTGCCCATGGAGATGTAACTCTGAAGGACATAAACCAGCGGATCCGCACTCCACCACCTTCAAAAGCAAAGCAAAAACAGGAAGAACCTGCAGCTTACCCTACTTCGGCCTTTTCAGGGAAGCCTGTCGTTGGAAAAACTAAAATCCGCACTGAAGGAGGGAAAGGCAGCATTACAATTATGAGAACCAAAGGCTAAGAGGCAGTACAGAAGCGGCACTCCAAACTTCCCTTCTCGCTGCCCTTCTGTTTTCCCTATCTTTTGGGATGAATTTTTCCTGTAATATTCTAGGGCAGTCAGGTACAGAAGTTAACTTCATTTTTTTTTCTCTTGGAGTTGTTCTCGGAAATTATAAATCACGGCAAAGTGTTTATGTTTCCAAGTGTCTCTAGCTGTCAAATAGTAGCGGTTCTATACATTGTATGACTGAGAATCTCAAAAGTCTACTAGGTACTCGTTTATTTCGGTTTCTCAAAAACCTTGGTAATCCTTTCAGGAACATAATATGCATAACTTTGTGTATTTTGATTTATGTCTGAATTTGAAAGGTGTATTTAAGATGAAATGAGAAATGTAGACTTTATCTGGTTTGCATGTTCATTTCTCCTAAACCTATCTCGTTTGCATGTTCATTTCTCCTAAACCTCTCTTTGTAGTTTTCATAGTATTTATGCCTTGCGTATACAGGCGGAGATTCTTCTATCCCCGTCTGTATATTTCTCTCCCCTTGTCACAAGAGAGATATGTGAGAGATAGACAGAAGGAGATATACATCCCGCTTACAAGGGCCTCAGAGACATCTCACTTGGTCTCCTTGGGGAATTAAAACAAAGAGGGTAGAGCATGCTTGCTTGTGGCAGGCTTTGAAGGGGAAGGGGAAAAGGCAAGGCATTGTTGAAAGTTGAACCTTGAAAGCAGGCATCCAACCACAGTGGTGTGCTGTATCAACTTCACAAGCTTAAATGGGTTAAAAGCTTTCAGGTGATTAACTTTACAATTAGGGCTAATTGCTCTACTTAATTAGCCAAAAAGCAAAGAAGGATAAAGGAAGAAAAAAAAGAGAAGTGGTTAGCACTTGGCACCCACATGCTGGCAGATACTTTTGTGAATTTTTGAAAATGAGGGTGGAATTTTGCCTAACTTTGACCAAAACCAGTCAATGAAAAAAAGTTATCAGTCCATGGATATGATTACCATTGGATTTGAGATCTGGCTTGGATTCAAAGGCATGCAAGGTAAGATCTAACCTCAAATCTTTTGCAATTGGAAATGCATTGATGTTGGCATATCTCTTAATAATCTAGTTATGACAAAGTAAGCCAAATTTAACTAAATGGTGATTGGCTAGTACATTTCGTAATCTTATATAGCTCGAGTTGTTAAAAACATTTACATTGTTGTCGAATATTATGTGTATATGTGCGATTTTTTTCCTCTTCTATGACTTGTTTAATAATCCCAATCAGAATGAGAAGAATTGAATTGCAGAGGGATTGAATTGAAAATGAGTTGGAATGATGTGGAATCAGAATTGAATTCCTGTTGAAATTGTTTACCCAGAATTAGAGTATGAATGATGCAAATGACATGTAAGATGTTTACTTATTTACATGAATCGGAATTGAAACCAACTTAATTACTAAATTGCCTTCTTTTTAATAAATGTTTTTATTTGCTACACATATTCTCATAATATAAATTTCAACAAAGATAGTTATTTAATTAAATAATTTAACAATATTTAATCAAATATTGGTACAAAAGTTGGATTTTTTATGGGCTTCATTTCGAAGAATCCAATATAATCTCAATCTTAAGAATCTAATTTTGGAAGTTTAAAATATGATTTCTCATTTTGGGTGGGACGTATATATATTTTTATCCTCCAAGTGTTGATTTACACTTGAACCACTTTGAATGACTACAATTCCTATTTCTCTTATTTCATTCCCCTCACGTAAACACGCCACTAATATATTTTGTATAAGCCGTTAATTAGAACTGTAACCAAATTAAGCCCAACACAAAAGAAACGTAGTCTATAAATTCCAGCCCATGTTGATAACCAACCTTCAAGCCCAACCCTATATCACAATCCATAAATGTCAAAATTGTGTTCAACCTTTTTGAGTTTAGTTGAATTTTTGAAAGCATATTCTCCCAACCAAAAAGAAAATTGGTGGCTCTCAACAACAAAAACACTTTTTTTTTGGGTAATTTCGACACATTTATATGGAGTCCAACCAAAAAAATTACATAGAGAAAGACATGGTGACTGATAATTTAGAATTTTTTTTTATCTTGAAATACATTGGGTTCAAATCACATAGATGATTTATCTAAAGACAACATTTATTAGCACATCTCACAAAATTCCGTGACTGTTTTTAAGGTTTTATGTCACATGTATTTCTCATCGAAATATAAAAGATGGTTTTATACATACACATTTTTTTATTTCTTATACATTCTATCTCTGATTTTCTTTAATTTATTCAATCTACCGGTTAGAAATTGATATTGATGTATGAAAAGTAAAATTTCAACTGTTGATTCATAAAAACAAAACATAGAAAATGCAAAATTTCCGTTCATTTGAATCAAATTCATGGCGAGAATTGTCCAAATCAAAAAACTCTATTAAAACTTCCTTGTCAACTTAACCCGTCTCAACATGTCCCATCACAAAGTAACAACCGCCGCCCTATTGTCCCAACCAGGACATCTGGGATTGCGTGGGACAGAAACCTCCCCACCACGTCACCATGAGAATCCAGAAATATTCCTTTATTCCATATTCTTTATACCTTCCCCTCTATATCTTCGCGCTCTAAAGGCGGATGAGACCTAAAGCAAGGCGTCTTCTTCCCCAACAGAAATGGCATTTTCTCCGTGCTCCTCCGTTCCTGCAGTTGCTGCGATAACGTGTTTGATTGCGGTGGTTGTTGGTTGTTATTGTCCCGTTGAGGCCCGTATCCCGACCACCTTGGACGGCCCGTTCCAGCCCCTCACCGTCCCATTTGATCCCAGCTTGCGCGGCAACGCCGTCGATTTGCCTGATGATGATCACCGGGTCCGTCGCCGGGTTAAAGGGTTTGAGCCCGAGCAGATTTCCGTCTCCCTCTCCGCCGATTACGACTCCGTTTGGATCTCCTGGATAACAGGTTTTTTTTTTTTTTGGTGTTGGTGTTTAAAAGCTTTTATGCAAATAGAATTTTAGGATTTGAGAATTGGGATTTTTCAGTTTTTGGTTTTGGTTAATTGGGGCCTATTTGAAACTGCTTCTGGAAGAAAGCGCAATTAAAAGTGCTCCCGATGATATTTGACATAAAAATTTGAAATGTTTTTGGATGATAGAGGCAGTTTCTGGGTTGTTGTTTTTCTAATAAAAGCGCTTATGAGCAGAAGTACTTCCTATAGAAGTAGTCCCATACAGGGCCCGGGTTTATTAGTTGAAGCGTTAAGCTTTTTTGCAATTGAGAATTGGGGTTTATCATTTTTTGGGTTTGGCCTATTGGGTTTGATTTTTCATGGATTGTTGTTGCAGGGGAGTATCAGATTGGAGACAACATAATGCCATTGGACCCCAAAAGTGTGCAAAGCGTTGTTCAATATGGGGAGATGGGGTATCCACCAACAAATGAAGCCTCAGGATATTCTCTTGTTTACAATCAGCTCTACCCTTTTGAAGGCCTCCAAAATTACACTTCCGGAATCATCCACCATGTTCGTCTCACAGGTTTGATTTGATTCGCTTCTTCGTTTGCTTCAAAGTATCAATGGAGAATTAATTAAAAAGTTGGGGTCGACTGAAATGAATGGACTTTTAACTTCCCCAAACATAAGTTGTGATGGAAATGTGATTCTTCTGATGAGTTGGTGATTTAATTCCTGTTTCGATGTAGGGTTGAAACCGAATACAGTGTATTTTTATCAATGCGGGGATCCTTCTATACCTGCAATGAGTGAAATCCACCATTTCAGGACCATGCCAGTTACTGGTCCTCGGAGCTACCCGGAGAGAATAGCAGTTGTGGGAGACCTTGGCCTTACTTACAACACAACTGCCACAATACGTCACTTGACAAGTAACAACCCTGATCTTGTTCTATTGATTGGTGATGTTACATATGCAAACCTCTACCTGACAAATGGAACTGGATCTGACTGTTATTCTTGCTCATTTCCAAACTCTCCGATACATGAGACCTATCAGCCTAGATGGGATTACTGGGGAAGGTAAAAACTTAAACTGCTTTATTTCTATTGCACACAGCAGCTGCTGCAAAGTATGGCATAGAACTTGTTTTCTTATGTTGTCATTGCTGGGTAATTTGTGTAGGTATATGCAGAGTTTAGTTTCCAAAGTTCCAATAATGGTGGTCGAAGGGAACCATGAAATAGAAGAACAGGCTGAAAATAAGACATTTGAGGCTTATAGCTCTCGGTTTGCATTCCCATCTGAAGAAAGCGGATCCTCGTCCACATTCTACTACTCATTTAATGCAGGGGGGATTCATTTTATAATGATTGGAGCCTACACTGATTTTAGCAAATCAGGTAATAAAAGTGTGCATAACTTGAGCTTATGTTTTGCCTCAACATCCCTTTTTTTTTTTTTTTTGCATTTTCTTTTCCTTTATGAAGCTTAGTTTTATTGTTTCTGTCCCTGCAGGGAAGCAATACAAGTGGCTGGAGCAAGATTTGGCTAATGTGGACAGATCCATAACTCCATGGCTGGTAGCTACTTGGCATCCACCCTGGTATAGTACCTATGAGGCCCATTATAGAGAGGCAGAATGTATGAGGATGGAAATGGAAGAGCTACTGTACTCCTATGGCGTTGATATAGTGTTTAGTGGACATGTAAGTATTATTGCCACAATCTTTGATTGGTAACAGGTTTCTTTCTTATAGTCCGAAACTTTGGTGAGAAGTGGTTTAAGGGCCCTTCCATTGAGTCTTTCATTTATACCAGATAGTGATAGAAAGTTGGAAAAAGCTGCATTTTATGCTTTTAGCTTGTGTAAACAAAGTTAATGTGAAATTAAACAGTCATTGGTTCCCAGGTTACTGAAATGTAAAACAAACTTGTTTTAAATGCAATGACCAGCAATGACCTTATCTTGAAACTAGTTTCACCGCATTACCATTTGGTTCCGATCCAAGCATGTTTTTATTAAGTTGTCCTTCGTGTCTATGAATGATGAATTAATTTTCCCCATTGTAACTAAATGTCTTTTTGCTTTAAAGTTCACTGAATGTTGTTCTGTTTTCTTGAATAAAACAACAGGTTCATGCCTACGAGAGGTCGAATCGAGTTTATGATTACAACTTAGATCCCTGTGGTCCTGTATATCTCACCGTTGGTGATGGGGGTAATCGAGAGAAGATGGCAGTTCATCATGCTGATGAACCTGGTCATTGCCCAGAGCCATTAACTACTCCTGATGAACACCTAGGTGCGGGTGCCTTTTGTGCAATGAACTTTACCTCTGGCCCAGCGGCAGGTAAATTTTGTTGGGATCGGCAACCGGATTACAGTGCTTTCAGAGAAAGCAGCTTTGGCCATGGAATCCTTGAGGTACTCCTTTTTTCGGTGTTTCTGTTTGGGAAAAGTGCAGTTGAATAATGCATTCAATTTTCTATAAATGCCATGCTTTAATTTGTATGACCCTACATATGATACAACTTGAAAGTATGGAAAGAAATATGACAGTCAATGAGTATATAAAAACCACACATTATATAATTTTGCTTAGCCATTCAAGATCTCTTCACTCAGTAAATAGGAAGTTGAAATTCTTTTTATCGTTCAATTGCAACGTCACGATCAAATCACTCAGCTCAGTTTAACCTGAGTTCTTGAAGATCCTGTGACTGACTAGAATATCCTCGTTGCGTTTTGTGTAGCTAACATACAGGCCTAGGCTGCAGTCTGCAGAGAATGTATATACTAGAATGACAGCTCAGTTTAACCACCTGGATTACATTCTAACCGTGGGATTCAATGTGCATAACTTGCAGGTGAAGAATGAGACTTGGGCTTTATGGACATGGTACCGGAACCAGGACTCTGACGATAAAATTGGAGATCAAATTTACATAGTGAGGCAACCAGATAAGTGCCGCTCCCGCTACATGTTGACGAGTTGGATTGCTGAGCTCTAATTCTCACTGCTTCCCGCTGGGAAATTTATTCTTAACATCTTAAATCAGTTGACCATTATTATCCAGATAGGAATAGGACGGAAGGTGCAGAATGAGAGCAAGCAGGAGCAGAAGAAGAGCAACTCGGCAAATGTTGTATGTGAATGGTAAAATCTGATTTATACGTCTTCATTGTAACTTGAAACAGTTTCTGAAGATATCCTCCCTCAATCAATTTATACAACAATAAAAGCGTGTAAAATTGGTTTTTGGAGCAATTTCGGATACCAATTCTAAACTAATTGGCGTATTGTTGTTGACAAATTGTATGCTCTTCTCTCCAAGAGAAAAAGTTGGGTCATATGTTTTAAGAAAATAAGCCTAAAGAAAAAAACACATAAAATTAGTAAATTGTTGAATAAATTTGGATCTTGGCTGTTTTGTTGAAGGAAAAAAGTGAACTTTATCTGAAAAACTGGAAGCTAAGCTATGATCAGAGCAAGGCAGATGGCGGTCCAAACAGACCCTAAATCCGAATCGAATGAAGTATATATAAATGCAACCAAAATAGCCCAACATTTTATAAACAAACATCAGAACGCAGAAAATGAATTACCCAAAAATTTATAGACAAAGATCAAAACTCACAACCACATTCACTTAAAAATGCACAAAAAAAAAAAAAAAAAAACAAAACAAAACCAATTGCAAATTATACGAAGAATTTTACAAAATCATGAATTTTTTTTTTATTGAAATGCAAAAATTTGAAGCATATGTTTACATGTAATAGACCCCTCCACTTTCTTTTCTGGGGAGACTTTAGAGGGAGTTCTAAGGGTTGTTCCTTCTATACATTGAAATTCTGAAATATACAAAAAAATAACATCCATTGAGAACAACATATTAGAAGAAGCCATATACATTTATTACTAGCCTCTTGCCACATGCGTGTATACGCATGTGGCAATTGACATTTTTATATATTTTTTATTTAAATAATTAATTTACATATTTTAAAAAAACATTTAAAAAAAAAGAGAAGAAATGAATTTAAAGACGTGAAACCATCCACTAACAAGGGAGGTTTTGTTTCTGTTTTTTTTTCTATAATTTTAAATATTAAATTCATTCAAAATAAAAATATGGTTAAATACTTTAGCAACTAGCTTCTTTTTGTTCAATTGTAATTTATGAAATTCTTAAAGGGCAATTTATGGTATCTTTTCCTTTTACTTTCATCTACTTTCTCTCCTTAAATTATGGAGTGATTGAAGGCAAGATTGGTTGCGTCTTTGCCTCCTTCTCGACTTCTCTAGAAGAGAGGCTTTATCTTGTATTCTTAACAACACATCAATATATTATTCAACCAAATACACATTCAAATTTAACATATATATTTCCACACGCGCACATACACCCAGATCATTCAAGAAAAAAAATTAGGATTTGCTGAAGAAATCACTCACCAGATCCATGAAGACAGAGTCCTAGCAGGCAGTATAGGCACCAGTTCATTCAATGAAGCTGCAGTCGTTCTGCGGATTCGGTAGACAAATTTCATCCACACCAAGTTTCTAAAGGACATCCAGGATACTTTCTCAGCTCTCAAAATTGTTGTTGCCTGCCTTCCATGACCGAAACTATACTCTTCACATACATTACAGGCAAATGATATATACACTCTATCGGAATGAATGTCTCCGAGGGAATGACCCTGAATTCCTGAATTGTTGGATTCCACAAGATCACCTTACTAGAATTAGGTCGAGCAGCTAGACAAATGATGCCATCACAACGACCTACAACGCGAAATGATTGATCATCCCCAATCTCTAGGCTCATAGCAAGAGGAACATCGAAGTCCTCCGTCCCAGAAAGAGTGCTATACTTTTGCACACCGCCATCGTCATCGTCAACAGCGACATTGTCACAAGTAAGTACTGAGAATACGGATTGAGTTTCGTTATCATCGGGGTCTTCCGTAGGGACTAACATTCGCTTCAAAAAGACACGAGTGAATTGATTGTCGTGCAAGGATTTGGAGAGGTGCTTGTGTACGAAGCTGTGGTCGTTGATGAGAGCATACCACCATTTCGCGACGCGATTGAATCGCATCAGAGATTTCGAAGGCACAGTTGACAGAATTTTCACCAACAAATCTTGTCCGATTTTGGATGCGGTGTTCGTCATTTGTGCAATGTCAGGTATCGTCCTCACCCTTCTTCCTTTACGTACACACATAAAACAACACAAGAAGATAAGAAGATTCCACAATTACACATTCTCTCTGAAAAAAGAAGAAAAAGCGGAGATTTACCAGAGCCCGAGAGAGACGACGAAACATTCATATGATGATGGAGGACACACTGTCAAAAGTGTACTCGGATCGTGATGCACCACCATTTTGCGATGCGAGTATACTACCCTTTCGCGATGCACTTAGATTGCATCAGAGATTTCGAAGGAAGAGTTAAACAAAATTTTCACCAACAAATCTTGTCCAATTTTGGACGTGGTGTTCGTCCAAAATAATCCATTTGTAAACACGAACGTGGAAACAAAAAAATCTGACAAGCACGAACGTGGAAACAAAAAAATCTGACAAGCTCAGTAACATTTGAAATTTGTTTTCATTTATTAATAGAGAAATTAGATTCTTATTCTTTATTTTGTTTTTATTTTATTGATTGAAACTTTATTTCTTTTTAATTTTTGATGTAAATTCTTTTGGATTTTATCCACTTTATTATTTTAATAATAAAATATTTACATGTTAATATTTTTAAATTTTTATAATTAATTTTCTCTAAATATATTCATTCAGTGTTGGTAATATTACATTTTGTTATATTTAATTTGACCCCATCACAGTACTTATAAAGCTTGTCATTACAAGTGATTGCATATTTTTTACACTTCTATATTAATTATTATTAATTTTGCTCTAAGAAAAAAGCACTATTCATGATGGTTCGAAGGGTTTTAAAAATCTAAAAGATGATTTACACATCGTCAACACTTGTAAATTAATTATTATAAAATTTTTAAATGTTCCTTGATATTTTTAAACTGCTTTAGTATTTTTAATTTGCTTTAAAAAAAATTAATCTCACTCATGTGAGATTAAACAGTACGACTATTGTTGTTGGGTTTTTAAATAGTTTAAAATGATTAAACTAAACTTTTTTCTTATCAGGTTGAAACGAGTTACGATGAATAAATTGTTAAGAATCCGTTATTCTTAGCGTGTGACCTGAGAATGCCCCAATCAGTTACTGTTTTGATCCGAAATATGTTATTTTTGTATTATTTGAGATCGTGATAACTTATCGTGTAAGAAGTTATCATGGGACCCAAAATTCCCCAGTACCCTTCCATTAGTTTTTCTATTATTTAAATGCAACGGTAGCTTGCATTAACAGAGAAGATCTTAGATACAACATTGCTCGTTTTAACAAATAAAAAATGAGTTCGGGGTTCTCAAACTAACAACAAAAACAACTACTCGGAAGGGAAAGATATCATCTCTGGATCTCTTCCACTAAGGTCACTAGATCAAGTGATATAGATTCTTAAAATTTGATTCAATGGTTAAAAATAGAAATCTCCTTTAAAAGTTATAATAACTTTTATCTATGATCTTGGTGGAAAGAGATCCGGAGGTGGGCCTTCAAACCGAGCTAGCCGATGGGTAATGTTGTTGGTCGGACATCGCACATAAAAAGAATACACTTGAGTGATTGCAACCATCATAGTATCTTCCACACTGACCTAACGTCGAACAGATTGATGGAAGACTCCGAACCTTTTATAGCCGTTACAGCCTCAACCTGGAGAAAGAAAACATATATGTACAGAGAAGAGGCCGGACAGAAGGCATTCATTCATTTTTACTGAAACCTGAAAGTAATTAGGAGGAAAATACAAAAACGAAAAATAAATAATAAAATAAAAAAAGGTTTCCTCTAACAACTCCAATTAAAAGTTGAAACTTGCATTTTCTTTTACTTTTACTTTTTTTCTGGTTCAGAAAATATCGAGAATTTCCAAGATGAAATTGTTGCAGAGGGGGCAATTGCCCCGCTGGACCCACAGCTCTCGGGAGCACATCCTGCAGAACGTATGCCCGCAGGGGATAAACGCCGCGCCCTTATGCCTCACCATGCACACGCAGCAGTTATACTCCACATTCCCTTCTTCCGCCGCCACATCCACCTCCTCCTCCTCCTCGTACACCTGCTCATCCTCGTCCTCGTCCATCGTGTACCTCGACTCCACCCCCATCTGCCTGTCCGTCTCCTCCAACAAGTCCATCAACGACATCCTCACCGGCTCCGCCGTCCCCGACGCCGCACCCGTCTCTCCCGACGACACGTCATTTCTCGTATCTTCTTCCGCAGCCAATGCCGCCGCCGCAGCCAATGCCGCCGCCGCAGCTTCGGTAGCCTCTTGCGCCGCCACAGCTTCCCTCGCCGACAGCGATCTCTCCTCGTCCAGCGCCGCCGACAATCGCCGTCTTGGAGAGTCCGCCGCGACCTCGTCCGCCGCGAACCGCACAGAGCCCTGGCGCGAGAACATCGAGGCGCGGGGGTTGTTTATATCCACCTCGTCGGGCGGAATCGAGGGGTTGGCGCTGAATCGAGTGGAGCCCCGCCGCGAAATTTGCCTCTCGACCTGCTGAGTCATGTCGAGATCGGACTCGGGAGTGACGTAACGGACCGAGCTGCGACGCGAGTTGCGAGATCGCGGGTGGTGGTGGTGATTGGAACCGTAGTTAGTCGTATTCCGGATAGGGATGTCCGAGGTGGGGACACGGACGGAGGAGGTCCAGGCGGAGCCGGCGCGTTTGAGTAGGAGGCGTTCTTTGAACGACTTCCAGGCTTTCTTATCCTTCTTGCCAATCAGGGCCCGGTAGGACTTGGGCTCCTCGTCGCGGATTATATCGAGTAGGGTCCGACCCGAGATTATGGCGGGAAGTGCGGGCGGTGGAGGGGGCTGTTTGGCGGCTGCAGGGGCCAGCAACACGTCGTGTAGGCTCAATCCGGCTAAGTCTCTCCCGTTGCTACTCGCTGACATCTGATCGAGAAGCGTTAGCCTCCGGCGACCTTCCATTTCACAAATTCACCAAAAATATATTATATGAACAAATTTAAAATACAATGGAGGAATGAGGAAATCAGCGGATCGGAAGTATCTGTTCGATTTGTTTGGATTCTGAGATTTCTTGGGAAATGTAACTGAACTAACAATGGGGATCTATAATTTTTTTTTCTTTCAGTTGAGTAATATACTCGTTTTCTGAGGGCATCTAAGCAAAAAACCGCAAGAATACGTACATTTTTATGTATTTTTTTAGTTACTAAATACGTAGTTCATGCATCAGTTACGGTTTCCAGTTAAAAACCAGTAACGAACTATAATTTTTACGCGTATAAAAAAAAAGAGTTTTAACAAAACACTTCTGGTACTGTTCTTACCTTTAACTGCCATTATTTACTATACCTTTAAAAATAGTTTTTTGTTAAAAGAGAAATTTTTTTGAATTTTTTCGTTAGTTTTTCTTAAAAAATATATATTACGTTGCTAACTTACTACAATGAGTGTTGCGTAATAAATGCACAATGCAGTTATGTCGACCCGCCGCCATTTTGTGGTGTCAATCAACCGATTAATTAACGTCTGTCATCTCGACACCACATTTCACAGTAACTCATTAACCACCTAAAATCCTCCAACACTAAATGAGAATTGCACAATTAATGTAGAACTCTTATGTATCGGTCAACTGGCTTCCTTCTTCAATTGATCAGCTTATTTGTGCCAGTCGATCAAATTTCTTGTTGTGTCGGTCAATCGACATCACAATACACATTACTTACACATTTTCATCATTCATGGGAGAAATTTGGGTGTAAAACAATAAAAGTCTGAATCTAAGACGTTTAAGTTTACAGTTATACGGAACTTTGATAGTGGAGGAAAATGAAACGGAAAGTGGGTACATGCATGGGATACCTTACGTCCCGTGACCGTTGCTTCTGGTGGTACCGGCAGATACGATGGCTCCGCCAGCTTTCAATTATTTAGTTATTGTGTTTATCTCTCTGAAAAACAATAAGAATAAAGCTGAGATTTACCAGAGCCCGAGAGAGACAAAGAAACATTCATATGATGATGGAAGCAAAAAAAGAATTGTAATCTAGATAAAAAGACGAGAGAGAGAGAGAGAGAGTCGATGCACCAAAAGGCAAAAGCTAAGTGATGGATCGATAGCAAGTTGTCAATGGTGGGTCTGTATGTTTGTTTTTTTGTTTGTTTTCTTTCTTCGCTTAAAGCCTAATTAGTAATTGGTTGTGTGGATGATTGATTGTATTTGTGGTTGTTGGTTAATCTCTTTCTTTTTTTTCTTTTTTTTTTTCTGGTTTTATTCCGACTTTAGCTCTCAAATTGTAGGGGAGGGAAAGAGGGATTTTTGGGGCATTTGGGCAAGGGGAGCGAGTCTTGTGGGAGGAGGAGGTACTAGGTTCCCTCTACTTCCGCTTGTTTGTGGCAAGTACAACACCGTCATACATTTACTTCAATCTTTTCAGCTTATCAAATTTACTGCTGCTATACATATCAACCTAATAGTTATGTTATTCCTCATAATGCGATGAAAAGTAATAATAGTTTCTGGATAACGTTTTTGTCGTTTTTATGGGTTAATTATGGTTTAGGGTTTTATGGGTTAGTTATTTCTTTAGGACTTGTTCTGTGATCAATGAAAATAGATGTAATGAAATTGGAACAAACTTGTAAAAAGAAACAATTCCCAAAGAGACAACGGAAGGGGGAAGAAAATTAGATATACAAGCGAATCGAGAGTCGAAGACACAAGGAGGATGGGTATGGCATAAGTTGGAAGACAAAGTATAGAACTCAAGTGAAGGAGGAGCATAGAGCAATAGGCAAGCATTTTGTTTTGGTTCATAAGATAAGTGGTGAAAATTAAAAATGATGTTAGGATGAGTAGTGTGTGCGGGCATGACCTGATCTGATTAGATTATTCATGTATGTAAGATTTACAAAGCAAGAATAGTCATTATTGGATAATAACGATCTACACATAAATACATCGAAAAATATATATATACTAATATGTATTGATTTGAAGGTTTTGTGGTGGGAGATTCGTTTGTTTCAAAGATGAGTGGTTGAAGATGTTAGGTTGTTATGAATTTGGAGGTAACGACTAACTAGTTGCAATCAAAGTACAGAATGTGCAGGTTTTTGCTAGCTTAATATTGGTTCCACATGCCCATCATCTACTACACTTCTTATTTTTCTTTTCCATGTGTAATAAATGGGGTGGTACCAATACACCAGAGTATGTCATACTTCGACGCTTAGAGCCGTTTGATCCAATATTGAATTTAACAATTTTAAGTACCACATTATACATTAAAATTAGATCAAATGGTTCGAAATATCAGAGTATTTCATAATCCGGTGTATTGAAAATAATATTATAATATATGACTAGTAAAAGAAGTTGAGGATCTCATAGACTTTTCAAAGATCTTGATCTAATGCAAGAGTGGGACATATTTTTAATGTAGGTGTGGAATTGCAGGTTATCTTTGTCTTTAATTTGTTGACTTCACATGTCTTGCCATTGTTACTTTAAATACTGTCACTATCTCAACAAAGAAATTAATATAAGGCGTGGGCTGCAAATGTTGTTTTTCTTTAGGGTTTTGCATGCATCCATAACACGAAAAGGGTGCAGTTTCATGTGTTTTAATTACTTCAATGAAAATGCGTGATTGATTTTTGAATGCCTACCACCGTACATGCATAAGTGCATGTAATTTCTTTTTGTTTACAACAAGACGAGAGAGATACTAACATGTTTGTAATTTAAAAATGTTGACAAAACTATGCTGGTTTTTCCTCCCAAAAATAATTGTAGAGCTCCGCCAGTGACTGGAGGAAAGGGGGTGACGTGTATGGACCAATCAAACCTGCTAGTCTTTAGTCTAGTGATATTTTTTTCACCAAATTAAAAAATGTCTCAAATTCCAATTTTTTGAATCAACAAAGGCATAACTTCAAACTGCACTTAAACATCAGCCCAATGGTTTGATGACTGTCGCGTTTATATGGGCCTTGCCTGAATGCTATGTCTTCCCATCCTTTTAAGAAGCCCAATTATTTTTCTTCAAAAGGTCAATTAATTAATTAATTAATTAATTTGGAAAGGGATCCTCTTCGGATCTCTTCCATTCACCTAATCAATCAATCCGAGTTCTTGAAATTTGATCAAACAACTACAAATAGAAAGTTTATTTAAAAGTTATAATAATTTTAAGGGTAAATTACACTTTCATACCTCAGGTTTGTGATCTATTTAAATTCCTTATAATATCTTCAAAATATTTCACTTTCATACTTTAAGTACTATTTTATTTCAAAATAATACATCCGTTACATTTTTCATCTATTGATCTGTTAAATGCTGACGTGGCTACCACATATATGCCACGTGGCTGCTAAATGTCTGCCACGTGGCAAATAAAAAAAAATAATTTTTTTTTAAAAAAACCTGAATTTTCTCATAAAAAGAAGAAACCCACCATCCCTCCCCCCTCCAGCGACCCACATCCCTATCCCTAACCCAGAATCCAAAAGCAGCAAGAAGAAGAAAAAAAAAAAAAAAACTGCAGCAGCAACAGTAGGAGGAAGAAGAAGAAGGAAAACAAAAACCCCAAACCCAATTCATCCCCCCCCCCTCCCCGACGCCGTGCGACCTTCTCCCTTTCCCCTTCCCCACGGGTCAGGATCTTGTGATTTTCATTATGGGTGGGTTTTGAAAATACTTTGAGTTTGAGATGATTTTTGGACTGGTTTTGTGGTAGATCCACCTAATCTCGGGTGGAATTTTTGGGGGTGGGTGATGAGGGATGGGAGAAAGGGGTGGCTCGGGTGGGACGAACTAGGAAATTTTTTTTGAGAAAATTCAGGTTTTTTTTTTTTAAATAAAAAAATATTTTATTTGCCATGTAGTAGACATTTGGCAACCACGTGACATATATGTGGCAACCACGTCAACATTTAACAGATCAATGGATGAAAAATGTAACGAAAGTATTATTTTGAAATAAAATAGTACTTAAGGTATGAAAATGAAATGTTTTGAAAATATTGTAAGAAATTAAAATAGACCCAAACCTGATGTATGAAAATGTAATTAAATCAAATTATAATAGAAGAGATTCGAAAAGAATCATTTCCAATTAATTTGGCACATTAAATAGATATTGCACAAATAACTCGCCAAAAAATAATTAAAAACAGATAATGCCAGATGAGCACCCAACTAAAAAATTATTTATTTGCGGAAGTGTAAAAAAGCGCGGCTTCTCGAGACTTCCATACATCGTCCGCTTCCGAACATCTTTCCCTTTTTAGCCACCACAACACCATCAAAGCCTCCGGCAAGCATTCTTCTTCTTCTTCTTCATCAATCTCTCCGGGTTGCTCGACCAGGTAAATTCAAATTTACCTCTTTTTTTTAATTTTTTTTTCTCGTTTAGGAATTTGGGATTTTGATTCGATGAAATCGTTAATTGAATTTTGATTTGTTTTCGAATTTCAGGGGTCTTTGTTGTATTTGTATTCTGTTTGGCTGTTTCAGCTTCACTCACACACTTCAATAATGTCCCATATCCTTTGCAAGCGGATCCGATTCTTCCCCTGTTAATTTTTTTCTAAATTGTAATGATTTATGCCCTGTTTGGCTGCCGATAAACGTCGAGAAAATCACGAAGATCAGATCTTTGTTGTTCCTGATCTTTGACTTCATGTTGTGTTCGGCGTTTTCTCGGCAACCAAACGGATTGTAATTTGAGAGTCGTGTTGTCTGTGATGCTTGAAGTGTTTTTTTTTGTTTGTCTTAACTGAAGCGAACGCGGAAACCAGAGGGATCGAGACCGCGAAAGGGCTCAGGCCAGGTCTGGCGGCAACAAATCCAAGCCCAAAAATGACGGATTAACCCCTGAACAACGCCGCGAAAGGTATCGATTTTGATCCCTTTTTCTCTGAACTTCATGCCTTTCATGTTCAATGCATTGCTTGTGATTTAATTCTGAGTTGGATTGGTGTTTACGATTCAATTTTGAATTGGAATCTTGCTTGTGATTCACTCATGAATTGGGGTTTTGTTTGTGATTCAATTATGAATTAGAATTCTGTTTGTGATTCAGTTCTGAATTGGGATTTTGCTTGTGTTTCGGTTCTGAATTGGGATTTTGTTTTTGATTCAATTCTGAGCTGGGGATTCTGTTTGTTTTTCGGCTTAGGGACGCGAAAGCGCTGCAGGAGAAGGCGAAGAAGAAAGCAGCGGCGCAGCAGGCCGGAGGGATCAACGCCGGCGGCAAAAAATGAGATGGGATGGAGATAATGTGAAGATTAGGGACTAGATTAGGGATTAATGTGATTGTGTGCTTTGTAATTGTATGGTTGGGTGGGAATTAGAAGGTGGGTTTGTTTTTGGTTTGGGATTTGGAGTCTGTCTCTGTTTGAGTATTTGAAAATCGAGATGAACAATCAAATTTCAAGTGTTTGTTTTGGTTCTGGAAACTGCCATTAATGTGTACTTGTTAGATTCTGAAAAGCTTTCAGCTTTATAAGCCCTTGTAATCGTAATCTAGCATTAAATTTGTTTGCTTTAGTACTTTTCATTCAACAATCATATACACCAGCAAGAGAGGATCCTCGCCGGATCTTCTAATCATATTACAATCAGTTTTTTGTAAGGTCCTGTTTATATTCAATTTTAAATAAAAAATTGTACAATGATCTCTGACTGCACAATGTATGATGAGATTTGAGGAGATTCTCACAATAAGGATTCGGCGAGGATCTTCCTGGGACCAGCATCAAGGTGACGATGATAGTTATTAACCATTTTGTTGGTTTCCGCTTCCAAGCTAACTCGGTGGCTTTCAGACCAGCTCGGTTTGCCCTCCATTGTGGAGATGAACGTACTTGGTGTAATGAACCGCCTACTATAGTTAGTGATTTGCTTGTGGAGAATATTGCTTCACCCTGTACAAACTAGCCAGTTCTTGGCTTTGTCGACGTTGGTGTCGAACTGAACTCATTTGATTACTTATATAACTTATTGATGGAATGAAGAATTCTTAGGGTAGGAACCGAACTCAAATACCCTTTATTCCTCTTCTGTGACAACTCAACGTGCTTACAATGATGAAGAAAAACTTATATAGCATACCAATCACGTCATTCGTAGGGCAGCTCGCATAAGAATCATAGGAATTTTTGCGTTAGGTCTGTTTGCAAATATTATTAGACTCATCTGGTGTGAGAAGTGACAGGATGAATTGGGTTTTCGGAAATTCTATCCGGGTTTGTACTTGTTCTCCTTGGTTGCTGAGAAATGTTGGAAAGGAGAGAGATTTACGTTTTGAGTACTGGGATTTTGGTGTTTTGTTCGGAATGGGGTAGCTGAAGGGTCTACTCTGCTGCCTTCAAGCAATTAGTTTGCTGGATAGCTTGAGTTTTATTTGAATTTTGGTGTTTCGGTCAACTCAATTTCGTTTTGTTAGCGTAGAATGCGTAGAAAAGGTTCGATTTTCAGCTTATGGGGACCCTTGAAAATCAGAATAATGTTAATCCTGGTAGCTGATTTTGATTATTTTCACTGTTTATATTTTCATAGAGAGATGAATGAACATATTATGAGCATCTCTTCTCGTGGTCGTTTTATCCTTTATACTTTCAGGTTTTTGAACTGCTACCGGAGCTGCTCTGGTACCGACCTAACGCTGCTGTATACGTTAAAGCTAATCGTCATCCTGGAAAATGTAAGCAACCGGAAAAGGCCCGCGAGCTTTTTGAAGCTATGATTGAAGAAGGCTGTGATGTCAACACTGAATCTTACACTGCTCTTGTATCTGCCTATGGCAACAGCGGGCAAATAGAAACAATGGAAAAGTGTTCTGAGAGGTTTCAGAGTGCTGGGATCCAAGCCAATATTGCGACTTTCAACATTCTCCTAGATTGCTATGGAAAAGCTGGGAAATATGAGAATATGAGTGCTGTGATGGAATACATGCAGAAATATCATTACTCGTGGACGATTACGACATACAATGTGGTGATAGATGCATTTGGGAGGGCTGGGGATTTGAAACAAATGGAGTATCTGTTTAGACTAATGCGATCAGAGAGGATCAAGCCAAGCTGCGTCACACTGAAAGCAGCACGTTCAGTTCGAGTTGAGCCATCTGTGTTGTCCAGTTCCATTGAGTCACCAACTTTCTGCTTTTCAACTAACAATTCTTCTCCTCCTCCTAATTGGAAAGGGAAGCCTAAAACATATTGAAACATTAGAAAACAGGAAGGATAATTAAATCTTATTGCTAAAACGATAAATAATGCTCACTCGTTCGACCTAGTTTGGGAGTGAGGTGCTTAAAAAAAAAGCACCTATAAAAAAAAAGCTGTGAGGGTTTTAGGTGTTTGGTAAACTGAAAAAAGAGAGCTTATTTTGGAAGCTGCTGTGAGAATAAGCTGCAATCAAAGGAAAAAGCTGAAGCTGCTATTTGCAGCTTTGGAAAACTGGCTTTTTTTCAAAGCACATGGAGCTACAATGCTCATTTAATGAAAAGACACACTATCAGACTGCTTTTTTTTTTCCAAAAGCACTTTTACAAAAAAGTTTACCAAACGCTCTGCTGCTTTATTTCACAGCCGCTTATTCTCACAGCACAGCCGCTTATTCTCACAGCAGTTTTTTTTCAAAACACAGCAATACCAAACCAGCAATTCGTCAGGTATATAGTCTAGCTGCGGGTAAACCTGAAAAACTTGATAGCGTTTTACATGTCGTGGAGAACTGAGACGTGATGCTTGCTTGATACTGTGTTTTACAATTGTCTGGTTGGTTAATGCTTATGGAAGGATGGAATGCTTCATGCTTCTATACCTTATCATTGTTTAGTACCAATGCTAGCGGATCCTATCCTATGCGCAAAATACATTTTCCAATCCAATTCTCGACACCAAACGAGAACCGAAAATGCATACGTATAATAAATCTTTCACTTATGTTTTTTTTAAAAAAAAGCATGTATACGGTTAGCATTCTCATCTCCATGTCCTTCGACAGTGGGGCATGATACTGCCCCTTTCCGGACCCTGCCATGGAAATCATCGTCAGAGAGAGAACGAGAGAGTTTGGCGGGGTTTCGGTGTTTACGTTATTCTAAAATATAAAAAAAATGATGTTCGAGAAAGGGTGCATAAGTGATGAATTAAATTTTGACGTGGACAAACTGAATATTTGTTATTTTACTAGACACTAGCGTTAAATGATGACGTGAACATATTTTGAAGTGTTTTAACTCTCAATTATCTATGAAGTTTTGAATCTTTAAACTCACCCCCTTGTAATCAAGCAAATTTAGATTTTAATTTGGCTAAAAGTGGTCGATTAGGGATTTAGAGTTCCATTTAATGCTAATGACACATCATCGAGTGCTAGTGATCTTAAAGGAAGAAATATCAAATGACAATAAGCGATCAACTCACAATCAAAATATGCGTATCAAGAAATGAAATATCAGTTAAATACGAATTTGAAGTAAGTTACAGTACGTAAATAAAGGTATAGTATAAGATTTATTCCGCATAACTATAACAGTGAGATTACAATCAGAACGTGGATATCAATAAACAAACAGAATGAAAGCCGAGTCAAATTTATGTGAAATTGAAGTATTACAAGAGATGATAATAATCAATCGGACTATTTCCCTTTTAGTGATAAAAAAAACAAAATGAGAGTCAAAAAATAAAAAAAATAAAAAAATAAATTTCATGTATTTAAATTTTGGCCTGTTTCTTCTTCCTCATCGAACCAACCCCAATCGAACTCGAAAAAATAAAATTTTAAGGGACGTAATAATAAAAAGCCCAAAATGTACGTCCAATTTCTCTAAGCCCTCTTCGTTCGTGTTCGTCTTCTTCCCCAATGCGCACATAGCCCACTATTCGCAGAGGTCGCGTACTCCCCAAACTCTTCACCCCCAAATACGCAACGAGAACATCAATCCGGAAACCTAATTCCCCAAACCAGAAATCAGTCAATTGCAGATTGAGAGTTTCTCAGCAAGTGTAAGCATCCATTTCATGGCTGACATTTGGAGAGAGGTCTTGTGTTCAAGGGCAAACTTGGTCCCGTTCCATTTCTGAGCCTTTTTTTTTTTTTTTTTTTTTTTTGTGTTTGTTCAAAACCCTAGGAGAGAGAAATTTCCAGAAATTGAAGTCCCCAGTGGCACCACAGTTGTGCCCTAGCTCGCAATTTTGCTATCCTGTTCCCAATTGCAGGTATTTTTGCTGCTCTGTTCGTGTTAGGTTTTTGTCACGTAAACCCTAGAATTTTTGAAATTAGGCGTTTGCTTGGGGTTGAATGGAATTAGGGTTTCGCTCGTTAGGACAATTTGTGGGGAGGTGTCTTTCGTTGTGATTCTGTAATGCATTGTGATTGAATGCTTGGGGGTTATAGGGTAAGTTTTGCTATCAGTGCGCTTATTGTTTTGACATGGGATTGAATGCCGGAATTCGAAGTCCCCCTCATGGGGGAATTGAGTATGTTCCTTCTTTGAGTTGTATGCCAGTGGCTTTGTAGCTTTAGTGGGTGTATATGAAAGTGCACCGGTGGGAATTCGAAGGAAATCATTCTCTGCAAGCCTCTTGCATGCAATTGTTGCTCAAAATTGTAGCGTAATTAGTACCGAATACGTACAGTATATATTATGCAAGTAATGACTTACCATAATTTGGTCGTTGCTTTTTCATGTTCCTATTTTTTGGCAGACCACATTTTTCCTTTTCTGTACTTAGCTGTTTGAACTAGGTTTCACCTGTACAGTGGTTAGTGCTTGGTTTGAACCTGATGATTTTCCACTCATGCAATGTGGCTTTTATATTGTCTTTCAATTTTGCCCTTGAATATTTAGCATCTCGTGGATTTGATTTAAATTGTGAACTGCTATGCAGACTGAAACTACCATACATTGATATAAATTGTGGAAAATCATTTTCTGAGAGCTGGAGAATGTCTCATAATTTTGGCGATGTTTATGATCATGTTGAATTCACATTCTTCCTTCCTCTTATTTTTATTATTTGAAGTTCTTTAAATGCTTTAATATGCATTTCCTCCAACAACTCGTTGATTTCTGGGAGGAGAGGAACTATAGTTAGATTTGGTCTAAGAATGGAACCCGCAGCCATAATATGATGTTTCGTGTATACATTAGCTGCATGTCTTACCCTTCTAAGTTTGTTTGTTGGGATCAATATGAGTTTGACAATCTGCATATCTTTGTATATGTCTGTTTCAATTTGATTTCTAGCTTTTTGTGCTTGTAAATCATGTTATACCTGTTTCTAGTTCTGTTTAAAAGAACATTAAAACTCAAGACTGTTCGGATGCTTTTTAGTCAAATGGGGACATTTTTTCCTGGTTGCTTATGATGCAGCAATTCGAATTTAGTGAACTAAAGTTTATTTTCTTATTACCTGTGTTATCAGGTTCTTCTCCTTTGTTTATAAATAGAAAATTACATAGTAAGTTCCTGATTCTGATTTGATTTTTTTATATCTGATAGTAAGTTCCTGATTCTGATTTGATTTTTTTATATCTGTGCCTTCAGTAATTTTTATAGACTTTGGATAAGATGGGAGATTAAAGACTCTGGGCATTAAGGTCGGAATGCATGGATGTAGCTCAGGATCTGCTCTCCTAGTAAATGCAGAGGTTGATTCCATGGGTGGAGTGGTTGACGGCGGAGTTGGTATTGGTTTGAAAACCTCTCCACGCCGAGCAGCAATCGAGAAGGCCCAAGCAGAGCTTAGGTTTGCTTTCCCTTCTTCTTTAACTTTTATATTTTGATATTTTCATGTCTGCATGTAGTATACAATGAACTGTTATTTTCTGATAACAGACAGGAGTATGATGTGAGGGAGGAAAGAAGAAAGGAGCTAGAATTTCTTGAGAAAGTATGGAAATTTAATCTTATGGTGCTGATTTATTTTTGACTTCTTCATGTACTGATTATCACTATTTAATTACTTTCAGGGTGGCAATCCTTTGGACTTCAAGGTTGGGAATGGAGCTTCTGTTAGTGTTCAGTCTACTTCACTCACTGATCAGCAACCAGAACAGTTTGTGACCAGGTAGAGTTTTAATTCACTTGTTCATAAATGGGTTGTAGATCACATGATTTTTCATTAAATTTCTAATGCTCTTCTATTTTCTTTCCTTATGTCATGGTTTTGATTTCAGTGAAGCAAAAGGTAGTTTTGCATTGACTGCATCAACACATGGGGACTCTGTTGAAAGTAGCGGTCGACCAGAGGTTCCTACACTTTGTGAACCCAATAGTGCTGATAATCTCTTACTCTTTGATGCCGACAATGATGCTCCTGATGGTGAAAGGAATTCTATGCATCTTAGTAGAAGGAATAACAATGGTCCATCAGAACAGTCTTCCCAGATGGATGGGACTCAAAACCCCAAGGAATCAGAAGACTCGGCTATATTCCGTCCATATGCTCGAAGGAACAGGTCCAGACCAAATCGTGATGGCACTCGATCAAATTCAACAGATATGCAGGGTCGTGGAGGTCAGGGTTCTTCTTTACCTTCTCGTGGGCTGTCAAAGGATCCTAAGAGGCCGATATCTGAAACAAACAACCAAAAGGACCAGAATATACCTTCTGGCCCTAACGTAAAGTATGTGAGTTCAAATGGTGATATTGTTCCCAAGATTGTAACTTCTGATAATCAGTTCGATATGGACTTGGAGGGGGTGCAAGCCCCTGAAGTAATTACTGGTCCAATGAAAGATGGATCTCAAAACAAATTGGATGTTACAACTCTTAAAAGTTTGACGGATAGCCAACATAGTCAACCATCTCAGATTGATGCTCAGGAAACCCCCATTGATGTTGTTTCTGAGAGATCTGATGTTGTTGCAGACAGGGAACCACTAGCATCATCTGTCCTTGAGTGTCCTCCTTGTGCTGCTACAACAAAGACTGAAAATGAACTTAGTTCGGTTCAGATGAATGGGTATAACAATCTAAATAGGGAGAGTAAAAGTGTGCCACATGAAGGTCAAATTAGCAGTGCAGCTCTATGCCCAAAGGGTTTAGATTCAGAGTCTTCTTGCACCCAAACTAGTTTAGGATTAGATGTAAGTAATGACAGTGACATGTGTACTACTATGAGGAACGTTGATAATGGAAATATTATCGAATCATCAGATGTGGATGGGACACGAAATCTAGCTGGTGGCATAATGGTACAAGAAGATAAGGAAACCAACGCTGTTGACAGTGGTGCTATTGTTAATGATAACCAGGCTTCTGTTTGTCAAAACAACTCTGGCAACAGCGAAGTCAAAGTTGAGGAAGACATGAGTCAAAGTAGATCTGAGTTGCATAATGAAGTTAAGCTTCATTCAAACGTTGAGGGAGAACAACCAAGTGACCCTCTAATATCAGAAGCTGTTAAGAAGGTGGATGAAGCTCTGGATAGTAGTTCCAACATCAACAAAGAGAACCTTTCCACTGGCATATCCCAGGGTCCTCAAGACTCATCAATGCATGAGGTTCCTGGGACTGTTTTGTCAGGGAAAGATACTGCTGCAGGTTCTGACTGCCAGACTCCTAGAGTTCACTTGAAAGTGGTAGACAAGGCACATGAAGATTCTATTCTGGAAAAGGCACGAATTATAGAGGTTATTTCCACTTTCCTGCAATTTATGATGTCTAATTTTACAAACTTTGAAGGAGCTTTTACTTACTTCTTCAATTGCCATAAACAGGCTAAGCGTAAGAGGATTGCTGAATTATCTGTTCGTTCTTTACCATCGGAGAATTGCCGAAAGTCTCAGTGGGATTTTGTCCTTGAAGAAATGGCTTGGTTGGCAAATGATTTTGCGCAGGCATGATATTGTGATTATACACGTATTGTGGAAACTAACTAATATTAATATATCTATATTTATTAGTTTTGTAAACATTTTTGTTCATTTATTTTGTGTTTATAGGAGCGTCTTTGGAAGCTTACTGCTGCTGCTCAAATTTGTCATCGCGCTGCTTTTACTTCTCGGTTGAGAATTGAATCCCAACATCAACATTGGGAGCTAAAAAAAGTGGCTCATGACCTGGCAAAGGCTGTCAACCAATTTTGGGTTTCAGCTGAGACCCTTTTGAAGGGTGATGATTCAAGTTCTTGTCAAAGGGACTGTAACTACGATTTGGTTGGATCAATGAGGATTGATAGGAACAAAACTTCTCAAGACAAGAATGGGGAACCCAATATGGTAGTGGTCGTTTTTCTTACCTTTCTATCAATGGTTGTTACTTTTGGTCAATTTAGTTATAGGAATCACATACTATGAAGGTGGTTAGTTTCCCTTTGGTGGTTACTTTTTTCGTGCGAACTTTTAGATTACTTGATAAGAGAGAGAGAGAGAGAGAGAGAGAGAGAGAGAGAGAGAGAGAGAGAGAGAGAGAGAGAGAGAGAGAGAGAGAGAGAGAGCCATTAAAATAATCTGTTGCCTTAAGTATGAATCAGATTAATTATTTACCATTCTTAAGGTTATTTTGAACTTGCAGAACTTAGAGAGGCTTGTAGGAGTTCTGGATGCATACAATTCTCTTCTTTATGTATTGTGCCTTTAAATAAATGATCAGAGTTATGCTAAGTTTATAGTTTCAAAGAGGGTCGCAAAATGCTTTAGTAATCTCTACGAAAAAGTACTCACGTGGATGTTTGAATTTGAGTAATGTAATATTCTTTTGCCTATTTTAGGCTTGAATGAATTCTCTAAATTTTGAGATGCACGTCCTGGTTGTTTTGCTTAAAGACGCTTTCATTGGCTGAAAAACTTGTTTCATGCGTTCATTGTTTGTATCCATTGATACTGTGCTTATAGGCCAGAAGATGCCATAACTTTTGTCTAACATGTACGTGCTATATGTCGTTGATCAATAATGGTCAGGAGCCAAGCAAAGATTTGGAACCACAGCATCCCCAAAAAGATCTTGCACTTTCAGTGCGGGAATACGCAGTGAGATTTTTGAAGTATAACAAATCTCTGGGTCCTGACCTTCAAGCACAAGCACCTGCTACTCCTGAGAGAATTTCTGATTTAGGCATTACAGAAATGTCGTGGGAGGATCATCTTACAGAGGTATGGTCATGTTCTTGATGATTATTTTTGTTGGCGAAGCTATCTATGTTGACATTGGCCACCCATCTCTCCATCCTACCCAACCTCTGTTCATCTCTCTCTCTCTCTCTCTCTCTCTCTCTCTCTCTCTCTCTCTCTCTCTCTGTCGGTCTTTTATATTATCTGTCTCTCTCAAATACACGCGCTCGCACGAAGGTGCTAATTATCTATTATAACATGGAAATTATTTGGGGGTCCCTTAAGAATCCCATGTGTTATATCTTTAAGGGATAACTCTTGCATGCATTTATGCTTTATTTGCTTTTTAATATAAATTTTATATATGTATATAAAAATTTATACATTTGCAATTATAGGGGCTTATACCTCGAATCTGGTAGGGGCAAGCTAACTATCCAAATCACTTGGGCAACCTGAATTCTATTCAGAGCTTTTTATTGTTTGTTTCTTAAAAACTGAGATTTTGTTTTTGCAGGAAAATCTCTTCTATGCAGTTCCCTCTGGTGCAATGGAAACCTATAGAAAATTAATCGAATCTCATTTGGTTCAGTTTGAGGTAAGTGCAATGTGCACTAGTGTTGTTGATTAGATGCTTCCTGTTTCTGGTTTCTCCAAGGATTTATCACATTTTATTTGGAGAATATGGGGAACCAAATTCCATTGTGAATTGGTTACTCGTATATGTATTGGTTATCATTGGAAGGAATTTCTTGTTTATATTGTGTCTCTTGCAGACGGTTTCTTACATAATTGATTTGGTAACTGTTTGGTTCATTTTGGTTTATTCTTGCTGATTTAGCGACTTGCAAAATTTCAGAGAACTGGCAGTAGCATGCAAGAGGAAGTTGAGACATCTATGTATGATGCAGGAGCAGGTACAAACTCAAAACTATTTTTGTATAGCTAAATTGAGTTCACGTTTGTTTTATTTGTATAGCAAATCCTGTGCTTATTAAGTTGTTCTATTCAATCTCAGAGTTTGGTTTTCAAGAGGCTGCATATGATGAGGATGAAGGAGAAACAAGCACCTATTATTTGCCTGGAGCATTTGAAGGTAGCAAGTCATTAAAATCTAACCTGAAGAAACAAAAGAACTTGAAGTTATATGCTTCTAGGTCATATGAAGGAGCTGATTTGCCTTACGGCAACTGCACAACAGCAACTCACCAGTCCATGTTGATGGGGAAAAGGCCTGCTAGTCTCAATGTTGGTTCAATTCCAACGAAACGTATGCGCACTGCTTCCAGGCAGAGGGTCGTTAGTCCATTTGGTGCTGGAGCTAATGGGAATGTTCTGGGTCCGATTAAGACAGATGCTTCAAGTGGTGATACTAATTCTTTTCAGGATGATCAAAGTACTTTACATGGTGGATCTCAGTTCCAGAAAAGTGTGGAGGTTGAATCTGTTGGGGACTTTGAAAAGCAGTTACCATATGACTATGCAGAAACATCAATGAAGCCTAAAAAGAAGAAGAAGGCCAAACATCTGGTACATGAAGTACTCATAATTCAGCTGGACTGAGTTATCCATGGAATAATATGGAAGGTTCTGTAGTTCTCGTACCTTAATTACTGGCTAAGTTTCTTGTATTCTTTATGGTTGCAGGGTTCTGCCTATGATCAAGGATGGCAGCTGGATTCTGCTATACTTAATGAACAGGTAATTAGTAATATTGTTAGATATGATCTGGGTCTGCCATGCTTAATATTTTTTATTTTTTTACAATTGTGCATCATTCTTTTGGATTGTGTTTTCTATTTCTATGCAGTTTCTTATTTTGCAAGCTTGATCTTTAGTTTATGCAGTTTAAATTTCATCCTCCCTCAATTAAGTGTTGCAATGAATCCTATGAACTATATTTTGAAGTGCTAATCAAATAACTGACGGTGTCATGAATTAGCAGAGGGATCATTCCAAAAAGAGATCGGAGGGTCATCATTATGAATCCAATGGAACAATTGGTAACTGTCTTCACTTGGATATTTGTTTTGGGCTTTGATTTGAAAATGTGGTGGAACTCTCTCATTTATGTATTTGTTTTAGGTTTATACGGGCAACATACAGCCAAGAAGCCAAAGATATTAAAGCAATCTCTAGATAATACTTATGACAGTATTACTCCAATGCCTGGATCCAATCCTTCTCCAGTGGCATCCCAAATGAGTAATATGTCCAATACCAGTAAATTTATTAAGTTGATTGGTGGTCGAGACAGGGGACGGAAAACTAAATCACTAAAGGTAACTCTTTGGTGATACCCTGTTTGACAGTGTGCTCACACTTGACCCCCCCTTTATTGTGCTGTTATTCCGGAAAAAAAAAAAAAAAAAAAAAAAAAACCTTTTGCTTACATCTTGTACTGTGAATGTGAATTTAACCTTTTGCAGATGTCTACTGGGCAGCCAGGTTCAGGAGGTCCATGGTCCCTTTTTGAAGATCAGGTTAATATGTCATTATTAATTTTATCAAATTGTTCTCTCTTCAGTTGTTATACAGTTGCCAATAACTGAACAAAATTTACTGTTTTTTTTTTTTTTACCTTAGGCACTTGTTGTTCTTGTACATGACATGGGCCCAAATTGGGAATTCATAAGTGATGCAATCAATAGCACGCTGCACTTGAAGGTTAGTGTTATTTCTGGAGCACCTTCTTATGCTTACTGTCTATTGCGAGGATGATCTCTGTGCATTTGAAGTGTTGGTTTTCATAGTCTATGTCTTGCTCTTATGACTCTACCATGCAGTGTATTTTTCGCAAGCCTAAAGAGTGCAAGGAGCGTCACAAAATATTGATGGATATGAATTCTGGTGATGGGGCTGATAGTGCTGAAGATTCAGGATCTTCTCAACCTTATCCATCTACAATACCAGGCATTCCGAAGGCAAGAGTGTGTTCTTTAAACTGCTTCTTTTAAACTATTAAGTTGACCTCACACTGTTTCATCTTCAGCATGAGAGACCTGCATCATTCAGTACAATTCTACTTACTTTTGTTGGTTGGTGTTTCTTTACTTCATGCAGGGCAGTGCCCGACAATTATTTCAACGCTTGCAAGAGCCAATGGAAGAGGATGTTCTCAAATCTCATTTTGAGAAAATAATTAACATTGGTCAGAAGCATCATTATCGGAGGAGTCAGGTTAGTGAAAATAAGTATAGATTTTCTCAATCAGTGCAGTGGCCCGACTTTGATTGATATTGTTGCCAATTTCTCTGTAGCTAGACCATCCTTATGATCACAAGTTTAGACCTTTCCACTAAGGAAGAATCATTTTACAGTGACTAATGCTGGACCTTATTGTTGGATTACATGCTACACTTGAGATGCCAATCCTTTTAGTTCGGTGATCTGACTGGCGTTTTTTAATATTGTCATCATCTAAACTGGCGATTTTGATCCATAGGATCATAAAGGTTTTTGTAAATTGTAATATTCGGCAGTACCTTACATCTTAAACCCAAAACAGCTGGGTGTTGTCAATTTTCTGTTAATGATACCAGTTCGAATTAAATGGATTGTTCGACCCAACTCGAAATATATGTGAGATAAAGATAGTTGAGTTCAAGTTCAACTGAAATAAATTATTGGTTAGATTCTCACGAGAATGGACTGTAGATGGTTGGGATCTGGAAGCAATTTAATTACCCTGTTTTTCTCTTATACTTGCTTCGGTATTATTGGAACTCCTTTTTGAATCCTAACAATAACTTCTTGTGATTGTGTATTTATGAAGAATGAAAACCAGGATCCGAAACAAATAACGACTGTCCACAATTCTCATGTGGTGGCCCTTTCCCAAGTCTCTCCAAATAACTTGAATGGAGGTGTTCTAACGTAAGTTCTTGTCCTTGCATGCCAACAATAGTCTACTCTTCCATGTTAATCATCTGTCCATCTTTGTCAGTATGTTAAAGATATCTTGTTTACTTGTTCTCCTTCTATGATTCTGTGTAATAAGTATTCAAAATTTATGCGTGAAGGCCTCTTGATCTGTGTGATACCACTTCATCAAGCTCAGATGTCCTTGGGTATCAAGGATCTCATGCTAGTGGTTTAGCAATGTCAAATCAGGGTGCCATGGCGTCATTACTTCCTTCTGGGCCAAATGCCTCAATACAGGGATCTTCTGGTATGGTTCTTGGAAGCAACTTGCCATCCTCGTCTGGTCCACTTAGTGCCAACGTCAGGTAGTGTGTTTCTATCGGTTGTTATTGTCACTTTGGTGTACATTATTTTTATAAAATTCTTCGTACATGCTTTTAATTTATTTGTTAATCCTATGTATCCCATTATTCATGGTACAGAGATGGCAGATACAGTAGTCCAAGAACATCATCTTTGCCAGTTGATGAGCAGCAAAGACACTACAATCAAATGTTGTCTGGTAGAAACATTCAACAGTCTGGCTTGTCTGTGCCTGGAGCTCTTCCAGGAACTGATCGTGGAGTTCGTATGGTTCCTGGTGGAAATGGTATGGGCATGATGTGCGGGATGAACAGAGGCATGCCAGTGTCAAGGCCAGGATTTCAGGGAATGGCTTCATCATCTATGCTTAATTCTGGGAATATGCTTTCATCCAGTATGGTGGGGATACCAAGCCCTGTAAATATGCACTCTGGAGCTGGTTCGGGTCAGGGAAACTTGATGTTAAGACCTCGCGATGCTTTGCATATGATGCGGGTGAGTTGTTGACGCACCTACATTGTTTAAGACTAAGATCTAACTCTGTGATGGTAGCTTTTAGAGAAAGCATCAAATGGTTCATAGCTTATGATTCCCTTGTCCTCAAGGATTGATTTTTTGCAGGTTGGGGTTAAATGTGCCCAACTCGCAAGTTGCAATAGTTTGTTAAACTGCATTCATTTTTTTTAGTTTGATTATTTTTTTCCAGTTTCTCCTGCCAATCTGGGAGTGCGAAGTAGAAGAAGAAAGGCTAAAGTTGAATGTGCTTAGTTGCTTGGTGTCAACCATCTTCATTAGTTTTATCTTATTGTTTTATTTTGTTTTTTCCTCCCACCACTTTGGGGGTGGAAAGAGGGGAAGGGGGAGGTATGTCCTTGGGGTATTTAATGTTGGTTACTTTTGATCTGTTGGTTTCCTCCCTCCTGTCAGGCTTTTGTTTTGTATTGAAATGCGTCCTGAAGTTTGAAATTGTGGCATGTATATATTTAATTCTTTAGGTTTTAGCTTCATCGATCAAAAGTTAAAACCTTAGCCCTCACTTCACCCTCATTGACTTCTATTGGCAAGGCTGGAAATGGAACTTCTGTTCACACTTAAGTTTGATTATCTATTGTTACACTTAGAACAGTCACTTGTCATTTCACTGCTTTTCTAGGTTGCCGTTCTTGGCAGACACATTTGATGAGAAGATTTGATTATCTCCTTTCCTTTCTCAATAGTCAATGTTTTACGCTTTATTTATCCAAGTCCACCAAGGTTTTATGTTTACTTGACTATTGAGTTTTTTTTTGTCATAGCCTGGCCATAATCCGGAGCATCAAAGGCAACTTATGGTTCCAGAACTTCAAATGCAGGCCACACAAGGGAATGGCCAAGGAGTTGCTCCCTTCAATGGGTTGAGTTCCGGTTTTCCTAATCAGCAAACTCCGCCATCTGCTCAAACATATCCAGGCCATAGCCCGCAGCAGCGTCAGATATCCCCACAACAGTCCCATGCACTCAGCAACCCTCATCACCCTCATCTTCAAGGCCCGAATCATGCTACGGGGTCGCAGCATCAAGCCTATGCCTTCCACGTCGCAAAAGAAAGGCAGTTGCAACAGCGGTATTTGCAGCAGCAGCAACAACAGCAACAGTTTTCTACATCTAATTCTTTGGTGCCACAGGTCCAGCCGCAGGCCCAACTTCCCATGTCATCAACTTTGCAAAATAGTTCCCAACTTCAGTCACAAACTTCACCTCACCCAGTATCTGTGTCCCCTATGACACCTTCTTCCCCAAGGACTCCCATGTCATCCCAGCACCAGCAGAAACATCATCTGCCATCCCATGGCTTTAGCCGGAATCCTGGTGCTAGTGGGATGACCAATCAGATAGGGAAGCAACGACAAAGACAACCACAGCAGCATCATCTTCAGCAATCTGGTAGGCACCACCCTCAGCAGCGGCAACTTACGCAGTCTCAGCAGCAGGCTAAACTTTCAAAGGGAATGGGAAGAGCCAATTCAATGGTGCATCAGAACCTCTCCATTGATCCTGCAAACCTCTCTATTGATTCTTCTCAACTTAATGGACTTGTGCCTCCAGGAAGCCAATCTCTTGAGAACGGAGAACAATTCATGCAATTGATGCAAGGTCAAGGTGCATATTCTGGGTCTGCCCTTAATCCAGCAACATCGAAACCATTGGTCCCCCAATCACCAAACCATTCTCAGTTGCAGCAAAAGTTACTTTCTAGTGCACCGACCAATTCATCAAAGCACCTCCAGCAAATGCCTTCTCATTCTGATAATATCACCCAGGGCCAGGTTCCACCAGTTCCTTCCAATCATACGATATCTGCTTCACATCAAACTGGCTCTCCATCAGGTATTGCTTCCAACCACCAGCAGCTGCAGCCGCAATCACAGGCACAGCAACAACAAAAGCAAGCTAATCAAACTCAGCCTTATGTTCAGAGAGTGCTGCAGCAGAATCACCAAGTGAATTTGGAGATTCCAAATAAGTCTCAAAATGATCTAACTCAAGGTGATGAGCAGCCTGTGAATGGTGCTTCGCCGGTAGGTGTGAGCACGGCGATTCCTCAGTACTGTATTGATTCATCTAGTCTAGTTCCAGTTCCTTCTGCCATTCCTCAGTGGAAATCGTCAGAAGCAGTATATGATGCTAACATGCCGAATTCAACTGCTCAAGTGGGTCCAGTTGGGAGCCCCCCACTAACAAATTCATCTGGGAATGAGCCTGGGCCACCTATCAGTCAAGGGTTAGGCCCAAGAAGGTTATCTGGAAACTTGCTCTCTCATGGACTTAATGTTGGAGCACAGTGGCAGCAGCAGCAGCTACTGCAACGGTCTCCTTCGCTGCCATCCCCATCTCAACAACATTACCAGCAACAAGAACAACAGCAGCAGCAGCAGGAACAAGAGTCACCCCAACATCAACTGCCTCTGCAACAGCAGTCTCAGCAGCAAATGCAGCATCTGCAAGCAGGGCAAGGAAGTTTGTATACGATGTCTGGTAATTCAAAACCAGAATGAATGATTCTAAGGAATGAGCAGCTGCAGCAACCGGTCCTGCCAGGGTTGGATCCACATGCCCTTGGTACAGCGGTGTACAGGTAGTTGCTTTTCTTTAATTCCATAAGATGGATATAACATGATAGGGCTTTGCATAAACTTAAACGTGTCACCAACATCATCACAAAATTATTCTTTGGCTTATTGGTTTTCCATTACTTGCAAACCTTTTCCGTATCAAGTGAATTATACTGATGAAGCATGCATTGCTTCTACTTTCTTACATATAAAATTGCTTTGTTTTTCCCCTTTTGTTGCCTTCTTTTTGTCTTTCTCCGTAGTAGGATCTGTCTTCCACTTGATGATTGCTGATTATTGCTTTAATGCTCGAATGGTAGTTTATATATATTTTTTAAGGAAAACTAACGAAAAATCCAAAAAAAACTTCTCTTTTAACGAAAAGCCTTTTTTAAAGGTATAGTGAATAGTGCAAGTTAAAGGTGAAAAATGTGGTTTTTCGTTAAAAGTGAACAATACAGGAAGTGTTTTGTTAAAACTCCCTACTTTTTTTTGTCAACGGAGTCCTGTGTTTCAATCTTAAAACAAATCTGATTTCAGTTTGGGGTTTAATGCCAGATGAAGCTGATTATTCGACAAGGGCATTGACAGGAAGAGAGTTGGTCATGGCATTTGCAGGTTTTGTGAAAAATGTAGCTGGACTATCCAAGTGATGTTGCAAGGCATTTTGCTTTTGTCTTTGGAAACCATGTAAATTACCACTGGGGCTAGAGTTCTGGGAAGATAGAGATCAATATAGAGGTACGTGTACAGGGCTCGTGTCTTTCCATTTCTAGTACCTGTCGGGTTTTTTTTTCCCAATTTTTTCTTTCTCTTTCATGGTCTCCCAGCATATTTGTCGAGGGACCTTATTTCTTTTTTGGCCCAGTAGATTAGTGCATGTATTACTACCCTTTTCAGATCAAAGGGCGTTGCAATCATTTTTATGGGCAAAAAAGCCTTCTGCAAATATCTTGTGAATATTAGAGATGTCTGGTGTATACATTGGTGAATGGGATTAGAACAATCATCATCTGTCAATGCCATGTCGTAACTTGTAACGATTCGCAGTTTATAATGCAAAGAGTCCTGATAGCTGTTCATCCACATCTGGTGTTTGTTAAAGGCCAACAGGCATCTGTATTGCATAAAATTTTCTGCTTTGAACGTTGTGTTGGGAGCTCCTCAGATTTTTACTTTCCGTCAACGGGCGACGTTTGACTGATGTTTGATCCGGAAAAGTAAGTTGAATTAAAACGTGGTTGAACAGTCATTGTACTAGTCATGGTTGTAAATTCAGACCCCCTCTGAGTTGGTATCTCAGTTCCATTACAATGGCTGGAGTTCATATTCAACCCGATCAGATACCCGGGGTGTGTGGAGGATACGTCGAGGCGTGCAAGTGCTGCTCCGAAGGGCCATGCGTTCAAAAATGGTGAAGGATTGATACCAGGAGGAAAATAAGTACGATGGCAGTGCCAAGAGCTTATCAGAGCAAGTTTACCAACTTCAATTAATATCCTAGTGCACTTAAAAGCCGCGGGCATTGTATCCAAACCCCAACAGAGAAGAGAAGGGGCTTATTACCAAACATTGAGAGCATAATCCAAAAGTAGAAGGAGTTTTAACAAAACACTTTCGGTACTGTTCATTTTTAACGAAAAACCATTTTTATACCTTTTCTCTGGTACTATTTACTATACCTTTCGTTAGTTTTCCTAAAGTAAGGTTTCAGATCAAACCATGAAACCTAACTTTACAACTAAAAGATTACAATTGCACCTGGAACTATATGACACCAAGCATAAATTCTGGGCTTCAGCTGTCAACTATACAAATCCATTTCAACAAGAAACACAAAAACCATAACATTATCCCTACTCAAATCGAAAATTGAAAACCAACCTTAGATCAGCTGCTGCTCAGCTTGTTGGAAGACCCGAATGCGGTATTAATGGAGTCAACGATCTTCTGCTGCGACTGCAGGATCATGCTGATCCTCCTCTTCTCCATCTCCACTCTATACCTCTCTGTTTCCTTCATCATCTTCATCCTCCTCTTCTCCACCCCCATTAACTGCTGGGCGAATGCCCTCATCTCGTCCGCCAATTCCACCACCATTTCCCTACCCCTCTGCTCCGGCGGCTCCACCACGTCGCCCCCGCCCACCGCCTCTCTCCCTCTCTTTAACTCCGCTGCCGCAGCGGGTCCCTGCAAAAACGACGCTTTCCCGGAAAATCTGTTCACAAACGTCGGCCTCCGCAGGATGAAGTCGATGCTCCGGACCTTGTTGGAATTCTCCTCATCGTCGTCTTCATGGCCGCCGCCGCCGCCGCCGTGATAATCACGCTCTTCTTCTTCTTCTTGCTGATGTGGCATCTCCGCCATGGGCATGGCAGAGATGGGCATGGGCCCGCGTTCCATCTGCTCCATGAGCTCGAAGAAGGGCCAGCCGGACTTGGTTCTCTGGCCGAGGCGCTTCTTCACGGCGCGGTGTCGCTGCCGGAGCTTCTCCATCTTGTGGCGGCACTGCGTGGCGGATTTCGACGGCTTGCCGTATTCGTAACCGCACCGCGCCGCCACGGTTACCGCCACCTCCTCCCACTGGTTCGACTTCAGCTGGCCCCTTCTCAGCGCGTACCACTTCTCCTGGTAGGCCCGGATCAGCTGCACCGTCTCCTCTTGGCTCCACGGTAGAGGATGAGGCTTCTTAGCGGTGGCCATGGGCGAGGCGGAGACTGAGGCCTTGGGGGAGGCCGTGGGCGACGGCGGTGGTGGTGTGGACATTGCTCTGGGGTTGGTTAGGGCTAAGAATTTGGAATTTTAGGGTTAGGGTTTGGGAGGGATTGGGGTTTTTTGTTTGAGATTTGTGGAGGTTGGTGGTGGCGGTGACGGTGGTGGTGATGGACCGATGGAATTTGTGGGGTGGATCTGTGCATGGGGCCCAGCAGTGGGTTAGTCAAAGGTTCCGAACCCGGTTTGGTGTTTAAAAGAGTTGGAAGAAGCATATGGAAATAGTTGGGCTTTGAATAGTTTGTACGGTACGGCCTCAAGTGAAAGGAGTTGCAATGTTCAATGATTGGATAATAGATTGCGTATTATGACTTGTGCAATGCAAACAAAATTTAGAGCTAGTTGTGTATTGCCATGTTTCAAGAAAAAAATAGCTTCTGTTGCGTGGTGAGAATAATCAGCTTTGTAAACAAACAGCCAAGTGTTTGATTAATAGTGTTACGTAATCCGTTCTTCATTCAATTTCAATTGAATTATTCAGAACTATAACTACATATAATACAAATATTTTGTGATTAGATTCTGGAGGCACACACAACACTTTGGTGTTGTGAAGATTTCTCGTTGGAATGTTTGTCGTTACTTGGAGATTCAGTTCTCAAGTATACTATAAGCTCCTACCCACATAAAATAGGAATCAAACGGAAGATACAAGTATCAGATGTCTTCGATATTTCAAGCTATAATTTGTTTTCATAGTACTTAATATATCAAAATGTTGGAAGATCCTAAAATACAAGAACTTACATTGAAGTCTATAACTTAGGCATCAAGGTACTCACCCAAAAACAATAATTTTATGTGTGTTTGACATGGATACATACGTGACAGAGCATTTGAACCACACCGTTGGGCAGCTCCAGGGCAGCGGTCTAGAGTCCCTAATCCGTGTAAATGCGGAGCCGACACCTCAGAAGTGCCTTTGGACAGCAGATTGCAAACTGTAGAACCGGTAAAGGTCGAAAAATTCTGCGACAGAGGTCGCAGATGGATGAACTCGAAGACCATAGCGAATTATGTTGAGGCCCTCATAGGAGCCTACTATGTTGGCGAAGGATTGTTTGCTGCACTACATGTGATGAATTGGCTTGGTAAAGGTTCTAAATTTGAACCCACATAAGCCACTGAAGCCATTACGAGGGCATCCCTCCGATCCTACTGCCCAAAAAATGATGAAATTGCTGTCTTGGAGAAGAAGCTTGGGTACCAATCTTCGGTGAACCTCTGAGCAAAAACTAGGTGCTAGATATTGTTACCAGGTTTGCACTTGATATTTTCTTCAGATTTTAGTCATTTTTTACCTGTTGAATATTTTGACAGAGGCTTCAGTTTCTTGGCGACTCGGTGTTGGATGTGCTATCCGGGACAGTTGACAGACTTGCAATCAGCTGCTGTTTGTAATAAAAACTTTACCGGAGCTGCTGCGAGAAAAAGCCTTCACCAGCATCTTCAACATTGCTCCGGGTTACTTCTGAGTCATATCGCAAGAGTATGAGAAGTTGTGTACTGCTGAAGCTCTGAACACCACCATCCTACTCGAAGACCCGAAAGTAAACCTCTTAGTTCTTTGCGACTTAAACTCTAAACAGTTAGCTGTTTGTGTTAATCTGAAGTTACGTTAATAACTACGAAGTGTTTATTGCAGGTTCTTGGGGACATGGTGGAAAGCATAGCAGGGGCAATAAACATGGACAGCAATCTCGACCTTAACAAAGTATGGAGGGTGTTTAAATAACTATTATCTCCGATCGTGACCCCTTCCACTCTGCAATTACACCTGCTGCGTGAATCGAGCAAGTTATGTGGTTCTATTGGGTACTTTGTGAAAGAAACTTGTAATAAAGAGGATTCAATGGAGCATGTGGAAATGACTTTGCAGCTGGAAGATGGTCTTTTGGTTGGGAGCAGGTACAATCGGAGCAGCAAAGCTGCTAAACAGCAAGAAGCTCGTCAACTTTCGAAGGAGCTCCAGGGTTGCCGTTCCTTGTCTAAAAGGAGAAAACTTGATTCCGACCACATAGATGAGCTATCTTCCGAAGTCATGCAGATTGAACCCTGCAGCCAACTGACTGATGTTGTTCATTCTTCAGAGCCAATCAGTCGAATCGAATCATCATCTGCAGAGTCGAGAACAAGTCCTGCCCCGACCAATTTTGATTCCAACCAAGTCTACAGTCACAACACTGCATCCCCAATTTGCCTGGTTAGTGAACGATTGAATCAACTTATTACGATGCTCACGATTACCCTTGTTTTCTCCCATTTTCATTTACATGCTATCATTCTTGTTTACAGCTATGGCTTCGATCAGCACGAGGAAAGGAGAAGCTCGGATTTCTCTCTTTGAGCTGTGTAAGGTAATGCAGTGGCCGATGCCTACATTCAAAATAACAAAGCAAAAATCGAGGTGATTCGAATCAACCAAACTGCACTCAAAGTGTTCTCTTTTCCGAGGGGCTAACTAACTAGTGTCATCCTAGTGCAGAACTCCGATTAAATTCGGAGAGGGCTCTGAAAAGAGAATGGGTTCAACAGCTACGCATGGGAATTAAGTTTGCAGACACCAAACTTTGGCACTGTTGTATGCAGAGGAGATCCTAGAGCTGATAATAAGAGTTCATATGACTCTGCAGTAGTTGCCCCTTACAAGCTTCAACGACAGTGAAAACTTACAATTGGGTGCTCTTGAGGGGTGAGCATTGGCTGGGTTGGTTGGGTTGGTCTCTCCAGCCCGTTCGCCAACCCAATAGGTTTGGGTTGACATTATTAAAATCCATTTTCACCCAAGAAAATAGGCAAACCAACCCACCCAAACCATTTTATGACGGGTAGATAGTTCTGTGGGTTGGAATTATTACTTTTTTTCTTATACTGAAGTGTATATGAACGACAAATAATCCAAAATAGATGTCATAGTAGGCTTAAATCATGTGAATTTTGTGTTGTAGGATCATTATTTGGTACTTGATACTTAAATTGCATCATTTTGACTGAAGTATAAATAAACAAGTGTGCTTAAGAATTGACCATCTTTAGTACATGTATGTTTAAGAATTGTTCGATATTCGGGGCGGATCAATTTCAATCAGGTTAATAATAATACTTCAACCTAACCAACCTGTTCAACGAGTGGTCAGATTTGTACCCGAAAATGAATGTTTAAAACCCAACCCTCAGTTGTGTTGGTCGGTAAACTCACTAAAGCGCCCACCCCTAGATGGTTAGCAAATAATGTACAGAATCAATAGACATTGTAGATGTAAAATCTGCTTTTGTAAATTCTCTATTGGTATAAAATTCAAAAGGGTCAAGTATTATACTGTATCACAATGAAAAGGGGGAAAGAAAGAGAGAAAAATGGTCATACTATGTACATAAACACCAAGAAGGTTATAAACACGCTTTTCTTCGCTGTAAAGATGAGTTCCGTGACCCCGATCAACAGCTTTATTCTCTTTACTCTTCATTCTCTCAATAGCTACTATCAATTGCCAATTACCAAAAACCTGCACCGGAAAAAAGAGATTAGAACGAGATTTTGTGTGCTTGTGCACACAAGGACAAGCGTGAGAGTGAGAGAGTCAATAATATTGGACGGGAGAGACAAGTCACCTTAAATGACAAGCCCATTAAAATTGGCTCAGTGAACTCGGATGTGGTAATATTTGCATTTGTGAGTGAACAGGCATTGTTGGCCAGCAATATCAGTGGACTCTTGTCCCAAGAAACTGGCATTCATCTTCCTGGGTCGTGGTCGTAACTGCAACTTCTTGGCCAACATGAGTTTGATCCCTGCAATTGAGAAAGCCTGATGTTAACGGTATATTCAAGTTGTGCCAGCGACATAAACGAGTTGTATGAATTCCTATCCAACCGCATGCAGGTAAAAGGAGGTTACAAATTCCAATCCACGTTAATAAACTACATTCAACTTTATTTCTAAAGGTGATAGGAACTTACGGTTAAACTGTCGTCTTTTAAACTTTTCAGCGACTTAGAAAGCTCCACTTGCTTTGATGCAGTTGCGAACAATGCCTGAAAGAAAAGCTCTTGGATTTAGTAGCCGACTCTAATACGACAGAAAGAAACCTTACTGGTACATACTTCAAAATAACCCATGGTTACAAGAAAGAAGGTTGACTTACTTTCTTTGTCTTCTGTAAGTCGTACTCTATAGATTTAATGCGATTTAAAGATTCGTGAAGCATGTCTTCTTTCTCTTGAGGAATTTTAGTAGGTTTGTTTGTCAAATTGGTAACCAATCCTTCTAACTGCTGCAGCCTCTGCCAGAGGGGGCCTACATCTATTCCCTGTGAATTCTGTTGTTCCTGAGAACTTGGATTTTCAACTGGCAGAGGTTTGAATCGTGTTTTTAAGCAGCTATCTGAATAACATGCTGCAAATATCCTCCCTAACATTGGGAATACGAGATATATGCCTGTTAATATTTTGAGTATGAGGTGAACGGTTAAACTCGCTACATGTGGAATGGATGTCTTCAGCGACCTTCTTGGGGTGAAGTTAATGGGTGAATCACCTGTCAAGAACAAAAACTTGAATTAGAAATTTCCAAGTCTGAGGCATGAAAAGAAAACTGCCAGGCACTACATCACGAGTAAATATACGAAGCTTGATAATTGACCGATGATCACCTACTTTTTAAACTTGAGTTAGCAACTTCCATTCTTCCTGCAGTACTGCCTGATTCAATGGGTGAATCACCTGTCAAGAACAAAAACTTGAATTAGAAATTTCCAAGTCTGAGGCATGAAAAGAAAACTGCCAGGCACTACATCACGAGTAAATATACGAAGCTTGATAATTGACCAATGATCACCTACTTTTTAAACTTGAGTTAGCAACTTCCATTCTTCCTGCAGTACTGCCTGATTCAACTAGGCTGCAGGGAGATGCAGCAGACTCAGTTGCCCTCTCCTGAGACAAATCAGACGAAATATAGAGGACGAAAAGTTAGAAACTGATTGATATTTTATCATGTGACTGGATATAAACCTAGCCACGATCGTAAGTAAAATTTTAACTTTAGTAAGGTATATAGATGCTAATAATAAAGTAGCTATTAGAGATGCATTCAGTAGTTAAGTGAAAGGAGATGACACCCAAGAAAAGAGAACTTCAGAAAATTTACTTCGTCAGAGTTAGACTTTGATAGCTGCAAGAAGGCAGAAGTACTTGACCTCATTTCTGATCTTGACTCAGCTGCAGATACTATTTCACTATCTGTAATCTGCAAAGTAAACCCAAGCAATGTGAAATATGATACATGGGTACAAGGTAATAAGAACAGTATCCATTGAAGGTTTGGCTTAAGTCACCTTAGAGGTAAGCAGCTTGATTCCGACATCGTCACCATCAGAACCTTTGATTTTCCTCAGGTGCATTGTTTCTCCAACGTGTACCAGCTGCAAACAGAAGTCAAATGAGTAGGGAAACTGGCAAGAAAACCCCCAATATTCAGCCTATTAACCCAAACTACTGTTAACCCACTAGAATCATACTTTCATTATTTCTGGATCATTCCAGGGTCCCTTTCCAGACCTAAGGCACCCGCCTTCATTTGGACACGAGCAAGTTCCCCCAAGGAAATCCGGAAGTTGGCTGTTTAAAGAGAAAGTTGCTGAAATAAGTTTCGAAACACGAACCAAAAGTTCCGACAGCCATTATATTCATTAAAAAATCGAACTAATTTATCAAATAGTAAGAAATCCCAACCTCAAGTCTATGATTTCCAAAAGCTTGTTTTGAAATCTGTTGCCTAAGACCTGCAGAAGCACTTATTAGTAGTCAATAGTACCTTCAAAATGAAAGCATCAAATGAAAAATATCCACATACATGTATCTTTCCAGTAGTCCTTGGGTCAAGAAAGCCTTTTGCTGTGTTCCAAAGTAGCTTGAACCCATTACCAGCATTTACCACAAACATTTGATGTAATGTCTGTGGAGAACAAGCTAGTATCAGAAATCAATAAAAACGATTTCATAAAATGTTATCAGTTGGTTTCAGATAATATTAAATCCACCTCAGGATAGTTATCACCGTCCATTTTCTGCATGCGCATAACAAGGTCATGTGCAACCTTGCCAAAACTCATCCAGTTCTGCATAATAATAATAATGATAGTAAATTAGGAAAAAGTATAGTTATTGCAAAAAATACGTATGATACATAGAACTGAACAAATGAAATTGAGACTTAATAAGTTACCATCCCCTGGACATCTAGAATAGTGGTTGTAGAATCTATATGCTTTTTGGCCGCAATAGAACATGCTGGGAATTTCTCAGCAAAAGCCTTCTCAAAACCCTGGACATGATATTTTAGAAACCGTTCCACTGTGGTGACATTCATTAGCTTGCTAGGTTCAACTTTTCCAAGTCTTTCAATATAAAGAGGTCGCCCTGCCTTGTCTACACCATGATAACCATGAGGATAGAAACGCTGAACCTCTTCATATTCACTGTACACAAAATCCTACAAATTTATCATTGTAACACCTCTATTAGAACTTAGAGAATGAAATGAAATCTCCGCTAAAACAGGCATTAAAAAGTTCCTCGTGTTTGATATTCTGTAATCTTTACATATTACAGACAAAAGAGTCTTTCTTTATCAAAAGAAATGAGATATAAAAATATATGTATCAGTCGTCCTTCGAAATACTCTTAATAGCATTATACCTTCACAATAGATTCTACTCCATACTCTCTCCTCCAGTTGAGCATTTCTGCCCACATTTGAAAAGATTTATCAATGTCAAACTTCCTCGCCTTCAAAAATCTGCATAAACACGGCTTAGCTATTAGTAACCAAATCCAAAAAGCTAAAAGGACAATAAAAAATATACACTATCATTGCAGTGAGTCAATCACCTCAGCATTGTATGATAATCATCGAATTGAGCCGGGAGCATATCTTTAGCAACCAATGCATCGCGAAACGTAATCACAGCTTCTTCCTCCTCAGCATCCCGAGCATTTTCAATTGAAATCGATGCGTAGCGACAATTGGCCACACGCGTGCCACGCTTTCTAGGAGTGTTTGTTAATCTCAAGGAAGCATTTGTCGTCCTTTTCTTAAGAGATCTGCTCCGAGGTCTCCGCCTCTCGTCCTCGGAGGTTTCGAAATCAAAAGTTCTAGTCTTTTCGTCTTCTTGCAACGAAATTACTTCTCCTAAAGTTACATATCGAAATGCAGAAAAATGAAAATTTTGGATCAAACATAAATATTAAGATCCGATTTTTGTATATAATTTTACTGAGGAATCGGATTAATGTACCTGGCATTGTTGCTAATCGAATCGGATTACAGCTCGAGCTCAGATTACATCTGCATCGAATAAGATTAAGAACAGCAAAAACAGAGAAAATCAAATAAATAAATCATCAAATTTACGAATAAAAACCTAAATTTCTTAGAAAATACTCAATAGCTCAAGAAAACGACGAAATCTACCAAGATTCTATCACAATCTCCGATAAAACCGGGAAACGGATCCGAAAACAGCATCCAGAAGCGAAAATTCAAAGCCACAAAAAACTTTAAAAAAAAAAAATTGCATTCGTACCATAAGCTGATCAGGTGATTGAATCGCAAGCGCAACTGCAAATTTCCGGCGAAGCACATTCGCCGGAATCGAGCGCGGGCGTGGCGGAGAATTTCGGAAAGAATTGAATTGTTGATGCTGCTTCTCTTTCTCTCTCTCTGAGAAATAACAGGTGATGAGAGAGAGAGGAAGAGAAAGCGAAATGGAGGTTGCTTTCGGATTAAGATGACATTTTTTTCTTAATTGTTTCTCTCTCTAAGCAGCGAACTGTGATTCTGAAGACGAAGAGGCAGAGGGAGGAGAGAGAGAGAGAGAGAGAGAGAGAGAGAGAGAGAGAGAGAGAGAGACGACAGAAGGAACGTAGCCGAATCGGAGAGGAAGAGAGAGAGGCATGTCGTTTTCAAAAGCGTTAGAACAAGACGTAGCGTACAACGGCCGCTTTAGCTCCGTCGTCTTTTTTATTTTATTTTTTATTTTATTAACAAAGGGTATTATCTATTATCTACCCTAAAAAGAAAGAGTTGAACTTAACCTCACTATATCAGTCTCGACTCAAAAGTTTAAACTTTGTAGGTTGTTGCAATAAGGATAGTTTAATTATGCAATTTTCCAAGGTATGTTTAGTAATTTTACACCTAAAAGAATTTGAAATTTCCAAATATCATTCATGAGTAGACTTAACAAACAAGCTGTTTTTTGTGTTTAGAGTCGTGTTCGACACGTACACAATATGTTAGTTAACATGTCTATCCATTTATTAATAAGACTCATTATGGGCTAAATCGAATTCTATATTTCTCGTGTCGTTTCGTATTGTATCTAAACTTTTCAGATCAATTTGTGAGACCAAAAATTGTTTTCTTATTGCTAGTGATTTTTTTTGAATTTAACCTAATAATAAACGGTATAAAGAGTGTTCGAACTTAAGCATATATGATGAGCGCTTTTAGTTTAACAAATATAATTACATCCAGGTATGCAATTGAGCTATATTTTTTAAATTTCTATAATTAATAAACTACAATGGTCAAATCGTGACAATCAAAATTTAAGGGCCGAAGTAGAACATTTTATTTTTGGTAGGGTCGAACTACGAGAACAAAAAACATGTTTTGACCTTTATTTTATTTACTCTTTAGTTTATTGTTGGTTGGCGCCGTTTGTTAACGGGAGACGGAGGAGGGGTTCATTGGTGATTAGGTGCTGTAGAGTTTACGCTACGCATGAGGAGACGGAGTTTCGGTGCGTAATATTTGTGTGGGTGCCACGTCATCGTCCACACGGTAGGTGACACGTGGAGGGGCGTCGGTGATGTGACGGTGCTCTCAATCTCTCAAAATTGGATGCTGATTCGAAAGAATAAGATGCCACGCTTTGGACCGGGAGGGGAAACAAAGCAAAGGTCGGCCCTCGTGTACCTACTACAACGCACACCTCCCTTTCAAATCTTAACTTTTTGTTGAGTCATTTGTGTAAGAAAGTTCCTCGTATGAAAATTCTATTCTATTTTATTGGAGAATTTGCATAAATGCTATTTGAATCTTTACGTTGTTTTAATTTTATTATAGAGATTTGACGTAAAAATAAGTGTCGGCTGTTGACTAACTGACGTCTTCCTCTTCCTCCTTTATCCGAGCTTGGATTTAATGATTATTTTACATCTTTGTGCAATTTCATCCATCTTTTTGTAATCACGTGACAAGCACGAGGGTTCTTTTTCAATGACATTTGCATCAGTTCATGAGATTATGGTGTTTGACACCGTTAATTCCATTAGCTTACGCTCAAATTGGCGTCAACTTTGGTGTAGGTTAAGGGAGTTTATACGATCACACATCGTAATACTGTGCAATAATGAAAATGCATTGAAGAAGGACTATCGCATTTGTCATGTGACCATTAGGTGACAACAAAGTAAATAAAAACGAACACAAATTATAGATTAGAATGGTTGTGATACATGTACTTGATGATTGATGATTTGCGGAAATATCATTTTTTCACTCATGATTTTATAATCCACAACATTTAATGAAAATTAAGATTGCATCTTTTGAAGAAAAAAGTTAACCTTTTTATTTTGTCTAAGTTAAGAAAGAAAGAATCATTAGTTTTTCTTTCCACTTTTGAACATCTAGAAACGCCCTTTTTACACGTTTAACATCAACCAGCTGATTAGTATATCCTAACAAATAGTACCTAACCGCAAGACCTAATAGAGTTGATGTCACGTGGCACATGGAGACAAGGAGTACACGGCCACACAAGTTTCATGGGTAGAAACAAAGGGAAATAGATCATCTACAGATCTCTTCCACAAAGTTCATCAAGTCCATAAATTCAGATCCTAAAAATTTAATTCAACGGTAAAATTATTACAATTTTTAAAGTGAATCCATGTTTGTAATCGTTTGATCAAATTTCAATGGTCTGAATTTATAGACTTGATGAACTTAGTGGAAAAGATCTGAAGAAAATCCATTCCCAAACCAAAGGAGGCCGCTTTTATGCATGTGACATGAAAGGGTGCCAAAATTTTAATATATATACCTTTTGTTTAGATACCAAATAAAGTCATATGATATTTGTCATATTTCTTATTTATCATCTCTCTCTTTGTTAAGAAAAAATTGAAACAATGGTTCCTGAATTTGACCCTATTAAAGTTTTGGTATCTGAATTTGTCACAATGTTGAGTAATAGTCTTTTAGATTAACTTTAACACGGTTAGAAATTTCATTCAAAATAAGGGGTTTAGAGAGCTGAAAAAGGGATGAATGTTTTAACAGAGTTACCCAAAAAGATCGTTGCTCCATATGGCAACAAGTTCATGGGCCAATACTCAGGTAAGTCTTTAATAGTTTGAATTACTCGGTAATCACTTTATATCCATTAAATTAGCAAATAAGTAAAAATATTATTTCCTCAATTCAAACCTGATTGTTTATTTTCCGTACTACTGAGTAGTCCGAAATATTGAAGAAAGATTGTCAATACTCACATATTTTTAGTTTATGGACCAAACTTCAGACGAAAGTTCATAGACTACAACTCCAATTATCTCTAATATCTCGAAATCACCATGGACATGTACTTCAAGCGGCTAAGAGTTTTGTCGCCGCACCCACGATGTGTTTGGTTTCCCCTTCTCTCAATATTTTGTTTTGAAAAATATTCTCTCATTCAAACCCAAGTTGCCTGTTAAACAAACATGTTCTTTGACAGGATCATTGCTCCGAAGATTCTGTCTGTTTTTATTAACCTAGTTTGAGTCAAGTCAAGGAATCAAGGGTGGCAAAACATGAGACTTAATCTTCATACTTGATCCCTCACCTACCTGGAAGAGTTGTCCTTTTGGATTGTCAAGCTTTGTTTACATTAGTTTCTTTAGAAATACTTCCATTTGTCACGGGTCCAACTATCAGAGATTCCCTCTTCACAAATTTCATTTCAATAATTCGAAAAAGACGAGAATCAAACTCTGACCAAGATCATGGAATAATCATTCTTTACCACTTGAGTTACAAGCCTCCGAAAATATTCTCTGAATAAAGAAAGATTCACCGTTAGTCGGAAACTGTAGCGAAATCTTTCTTATTAAGATGATGAAAATGCAATGAGAAAAGTGAGAAGAACATGAGAAGCTAAAAGGACAATCAGTACATCCATCTGCAACCCTCAGGCCCATAAGTTATGGTGGCTATGATTTGGGGGGGCATTTTCCTTTTCATATCATTTACAAAAGCAAAAACAAGGTGGGACAGATCAGTTGAGGAACATGGTTGTGACTGGTGAACCCCCACTTGTTTTTTTTTTTTTTTGTCCAAATTCAAAATTTAATACACACAGCACAAAAGTGATCAAGAGTAGGCAATCGGCAGCTACAATCTAACTACAGAGCTTTTGTAGTGGGAATACACAAATTGGTTTACAGATTCCTTCCAACCATAGATCAGATTAAAAGGACTTGAAGCAACAAGATTCCGATAAATCACTAGTCCGGGAATTACTGTACAATTGTACATGCTTTAGGAACTTGTACATTCGAGTGCCTCTGAGGGCGTATTTAGGCAGCGTCTTTTATTCAAACTCACCTGAAAATGAGATCAATACAATCAGCACTCGTTATTCGGAGAACACAGCAATGGAAATGAAAGCATTATATGATTATGAGCCCAAAACATGGACCTTTCTGTATTTCCCTTCTGTCATGGTTCTGTGTATGAGTTCTCATGTGCGCTTGTGTGTGTTACTGTGTTTATAACTAAAGTGATAGCATTCATTGGTTTTGTCTCAAGTCTAATGACTCCACTGCATCGTTGCATTTTATTTTTGATAGGTGGCGTTTCTGTCTTTATATATGTTAATAAGGGTAGAATAGAAGCAAACCATGTTGCTTCTTTGATGACGAAATCAAAGTTACAGTACAAACAATGATCCTAGCAGCACAAGACATGGATGATTCTGACAAAAACATGCAATAAGAAGTTAACAATGTAAAAAGACAATTAGGAAACACTATGATTCACCTTAGAAGACAATGGCGCGCAGGATTTCTTATCTGCTGAATCTTGCAAAGTGGGTTCCCGATCTCCTCCAAACATGATGGGGTTTCTTGCCTCTCCCCATGTTCAGAAGAGGAAGTCAGGTTCTCTTTTCTCTCTTCTAGAATCTGTAGCTTTTCCATTAGCAAATCATCCTCAGTGTCAATCTTCAACCTTTCATTATTTACTGTGGACAATGATTGAGTCTATCACCAAGGTTTTGCATCAGGAGTTATCCATCAATGGTAACCCACAATGCATATCCAAAGAACTTGCAATGAATTTAGGTTCAGTATCCACCTGGCTTGTACTTGGAAAACCTTGTAATAACTCACTGCTCCTGACCCCGGTAGCTCCAAATGTAGAAGCAAAATCTTGGGATCCATCCAATGCAGTATAAAATGATGATCTACTTTCTTCTTTCCAAAGTTCAGTTTTACCATCAACGACATGAACATCATAAAAAGCTGGCTCAATATCAAGCATTGAACCATGCAAATTTCTCTGAAGATCCCCATCATGCCATCGCACTCCATCACATTGTAAGTTTTCCTCAGTACCAATATGAGCTTGGGCTGCTTCAGGAGTTATTTCTTGGCACATTACATTATCCGTGTGTACTTTTTCTTCCCTTTCTGAAAGTACACATTTCTCAAGTGAATCCTGTTCATTAGGATGAATTTGTTTTTCAACAAATGAAGCGTCATATTGAGAAGTACTATTTGCAATATTTCCGAATTCCATACAGTTAGATTTACTATCAGCAGTCTGCTGCAGCGTCAGTAGTGCATCTGTATTTGACTTAACAGAAGGTGAAGGCCTTTTTCCCGATTCACACAACATAGCACTCAAATCAGCATCAGACCATTCATTTCCTAAGAAGCTCATTTGCCTATATGATTCAACTTCCCTCTCCAAAAAATGGTTCTCCATCTCCCTCCTAAGAAGAATCTCTTTCAGAACACCCATCTCCTCTTCATCATAAACAAATTTTTCTTCCATCATCCTCTGATACTGCCTCACTTCCATTTCTATTGATGCTTTATCCTTTTGCAGACGTGCTATCATGGACATCGCTTCATCAGCAGCACTTGCAGCAGCAGCTCGCTCTTTCTCTAGCTCTAGATAAAGAGCAGCACAAGCAGCTTTCTCTTTTTCCAGTGCTTCTTGCAACATCCTGAGTTTATCAGTTTCCTTTCCAACAACGTGAGACTTTTCTTGCGTATAACTAATGTCCACGTCTTTACTCTCACCAAATGATCCACTCAATTCAGAACTTTGGCATATACTCTCAGCCATATCATTTCCAGTTGGTGCTTTCACATAATCTAAAACGAAAGAAAATCCGCAAAACTGAGCAAATCATTACCAATACAGTAAAAATATAAGTTCATAAGCAATTCTAGTTTAAAAGATTTTCGAAAAATTGCAATAAATTTGATTGACACTACATTCTACTATATATATAAATCCACACATTAAAGAAAAAAGGTTCCTCTAATATAGAAAAATATGAAATCAAGTATTGAAAACAACCAACCAAGTTTAGATATTCCTCACCTTCTCTACCAGCTATGGCAATTGAGCTTTCACCTGACATCTCTCTTGTATCTCTGTCATCGCAAGGAAAGGGGAATATGTGAGAAACCAACTTTGAACTATCACTTGGATAGTAAGAAGGAAGCCTTCCATATTCAGGAGCCGCCCTCCTAGAGCACCGAATTCCAGTCCTTTTCTTCAGAACCATAACCCTCTTCCCCTTAGCGTCGTACCCACTTTCCCTATCAACCAGGTTTTGCAATCTGGGACTCGAAAATGGACTAGAATCTGCTTCACCTTGCAACTCACGAACTCTATTCTCACAATTTACATCTCTGATCAGTTTCGTATTCAAGTTGCACCTTTGATCCCTAGACCAAAGAACATCAAACGGGAACTTGCTATTCACCAACTTATGGACAGCACGGATCGTCCCAACAGGCCCATCAATAAGCAACAACTTATGTAAGCAAAGATCAGGGTTTCTATACCCGAAAACCCCATTACATGGACATGGAAAACAAACCCAGAAAATCCCCAACAACTTGGAAGCGAAAAACACGAAAGCAGACACGCATAGCAGGATATAAGCCAAACCCAGGTCGATAAAAGCTCCCAAAAGAACAGTAAAGGTCCATGGCTGAACTTCCCGGCAAGCAAAAGCCATCCCTTTTCAAAGTAATCAAAATTCTGGGATTTCACTGAATTGTGGGAAGCAACTGAAGAATCATACCAAATAAACTAAGAATATTTTGCTGAAATGGGCGCAAAGAATTCACCAAACCAAAACCAACTCAGTTGGAGACACATTAAAATATCAAAAGAGAAAAAGCTAAAACTAAGCTTCTAATTGAAAATAGTGCATCATGATTATAAACACCCTTGAAGGAAAAAAAATAATAATCCAATATTTATGCGCTAATAATCATGGCCTACACACCAACTAGGTACAGGTCAATGAAGCACGAAAAAGCTTAGCAAATAAGGAAGGTGAATATAAAAATATATAAAAAGAGCTGAAAAAATAAATAAGTAAAAATCTCAACTTTTACAGGAAATTGGTAACTTGGAGAGCTGAAAGGGAAACCCCAGCAAGGATTTGGGGAGATCGTGATGGGTTTGGACTTTTGAGCCGCGAGGTCGGAGGAGCAGCTTCGTTCGCAGAGTTTTGGAAAGAGACGGCTTTTTCAGTTGGGGAAGAAAGCGAGGAAATAGCTCGTAGCTGGCTGCTGTCGGCAATTACGGTGTCATCTGTTAAGTTGTTGTTTCGTATAATAAAGCCAGCTACTTTCTGGTATTCGCCAAATTTCGCACATGTTTTGGCAACTGTATTGTATTGTTATGTGCTGCGCGCCAAATTCCCCTCAAGGTCAAGGGTACTACGACATCCCTTTTAGTGTCGTTTATGGGCTTGCAAGCATGTTGAGCTATACATACGAATAATTTATTGATGTGATTACTACAGTGTCACTTGGTTTTGTCAATCTATAATTATAATACATATATCTAATTTTATGAATTATCACATTGTTTTTTTTTTAATGAATGAATTATTACATTGTTCGTGCTTTCACATAATCATATTATTACATCATTAATGTTGTAATATTACATTATTAATGTTGTAGTACTACATTTTAAAGGAATTCTTAATTAATTTGACGGTAAAAATAAAGTGCGATGCAAAAAAACCATAATGATTCATTTAACTTTTGGAGGAAAAGCCAGTATCTAACCCAACTTTTAAGGAAAATTGAACAATCAAAGACTTAAAATAAAATGAGAAAATGCAAGGGTGTGCTTTTTTTGTTAAATCATGAACGAAGTGTGAGCCAACCAAACCAACCATATAGTTTCACAAGAACATGAATGAATGATCCGCCTAATAATTAAAGTCATTATGATATGGTTGGAACATGATAATTATTAGGGTCTAGTGATATTTCTTTTCATTTGTAAGTAAGAAGTCTTAGGTTCGATTCTTTGTAAATACGAATTTGAATCACATTATTATTAGATCATTGTGAGGCTAAGCCCACCATTCCCTCTTAGCCTAGATAATATCGTTTATTTTAAAAATAAAATATCACCTATCGTTATTCATACTCTTGAACAAGTCAGTGTACACCAAAGAGGAAAGAAGGCAAAACCTTGGTGCCACGAACATCCCTCGTAATTTGGGTTTTGAATCAAGACAAATGTTTTAGAGTTGACTCTTCTAGAGCACTTCCACCTATAGGACAATAGGCAATTATTGCCTTAGTGAATAGTAACTATCCGATTGCATTTTACTTTGTAACTAAATTTTATGAGCAACTGGCATTACCAATTTTGTCACGTCATGTGTCATTATCCGAATGGGGTGTGCTATCCACACACCTCATTTTACTTCTCACACACCTCTTGATAATTTATGTTCGTTGATCTTCTTCAATTCATCTGATTCGACGATCGAAAATAAAAAAGGTGTGTGAGAATTAAAATGGTATGTGTGAATATCACACCCCTATCCAAATTTACAATTTTTCTACAATAGTATGGTTGAATATTTATAGGACATATTTATTTATTTTTCCCTTTTTTTTGTATTTTTATTTTTAACATTATTTTCTAACCAAATTAATTTTAATATGTATAAGTTAATTTAAAAAAAATTCTAACCAAATTAATATGAATCGTTTGATTATTTAAATTCAGCATACCAGATTGTGCCGTGTGGGCACAACAGTCACTTTGAATATTTAAAATTTTTCGAACCCAAAAATGGTTGAATTAATAAACACCGTTAGATTATATGACCGTAGGAAACCCATCATGTGTATTGCACGCGCCTGACGCAGAAAAGTTTTACACATGGCTGACTTCACATGGTCATGGATGTCAGCCCTTACTTCAAATCACACTCGGGGGATGGGCCGGGCACAAATTGGTTGACTGTTTCGTCAGGTAGGCTTGGGCCTACGTTTTTCCCGACTTTTTTCAATGGCCCAGATCTGCTTTTTCTTTTTTTTTTGGTCAAAAGTGCCCAATTGTAAGTGTTTCTTGTGGATCAAACTAAGGTGGCTGGTTGTTGAGTGTATTTTTGCTCTCTACTATAAGTGTTAATGACTATTACCATCACATTATTAGAGCATCTTCAATAAAAGTTCCTATTTAGAAACTCTCGCCACCACTTTTAAGGACTCATTTAGAAGCTTTAGAAGAATATTCGAGTCCCTAAAAGAATATTGTTTACAATGGAAATTCCTTATAGTATAATCCTTAAATGTAGGGACTAAAATATTTAAAAAATTATTATTCATTTCATTGAAGTATTGTAACCATTGATAAAAATAAAAAACTATCTCTACCATTGATTTTTCAAGAATTAAAAAAAAAGGCATATGAGAAATTGCCTCACTCACTTGGGTGGGTTCAAAAAACAAGGAAAAAAAACATAAAGAGTACACCATTCCCACTCAAAAATAATAAGGAGTCCACTATTTGAGTTCTTATACGTAGTCCTTATATTTGAGAATTTTGTTGAGGTATCCGGCGAGTCTCTCTGTATTGAGATATTTTGAAGACTTCAATTCTGGGCCATTGGAAGTCATTTGTCCCTATATTTAGAGACTATATGGTTGTAGGGACTCCATTTATAATCTCTATGAGAGATGCTCTTATGCAGTTGGACAAGTGTTATTTAATCTATTTACTTTTTTTTTTTTTTTGAAACAACATATATTACGTTAAGGAATAAGAAATAGGAGAATAAATTAGTATCGAGCTAGCAATTTATGCGAAGTAAGACTCTCTATAAATTATCTGTTTTATTATTTTTTTAATACAATATTTTATAATATTGACACAAGAATTATGTTAAAAATATAAAATAATAAAAAATTAATAAAAAAATTTATTTTTGAAAGAATTTTCTTAGCATTTCACGTTTTACTCAAACTACTTTTGCACAAGTTTCAAAATCAAGTCATTCAACGGTTAAATTTAGAAGATGTAGGTCAAACTTGAGAAGATAATTTTACCTTGCCTAAAGCCTAGCCCACGACCAAAAGATCCAATTTTGTTAAACGCAAGCAAGTTCGTCTTTTACCATGGCTCACTGAGGATCTCAGCCCCTCTTAGCAAGCATATACGGTATACCTCTGAAGACTCTAGTTCCCCACTGACCACTCACATCCAAGCAAATGGAACAAGAGCCGCCAGTCCTTCTTCCAAATGCCACTTAGCTGATTGCCTCCACAAACACAGGGAGGAGGAGAAGGCAGACGTCTCCAATGGCGGTTTTGGCTCATGGGTTTTATCTACCCCCACCCACACGGACACCCAAATCGTCAAATCGGAAACTTGTTGGGTATTCGAGCTCTATCATTGTCAGACGCAGATTGCTGACGGACGGGAACGAATGCGTGCAGGTTTCCGAACTCTTCACTCCCAAGACTTTCAGGTAAGTTAAACTTTATTGGGTAATTTTTGTTGTTGTATTGGTGTTTGGTTGCGGAGAAAATCTGAGGGAAAAAGAGGGAAACTTTGAAAGATGTGAAAACATGGTTAAAGGGTGTCGGAACTGAAAACCCAACTCGTGAATAAGCTAATATTTGAAGTAGGAGCTGCAAGGTTGAGGCTTTTTCTTTGTCACGAGTGCTTCTATCCTTACCAGCTCAGAAATTGATCCTTGACGTTCTAGATATTCAAATTTGATGGTATTAGTTGACTGGTTTTTCGGTATTTAGTCGGTTTTTTCATTGTTGATTTAATTTTTGTACTAGCAGGATCAGAAGCTTTTATGAGGAGGATGCAGGAAATAATGAGGTTGAAATATCTAAAGACATTCTGGATGGGGAAGATGGGATTTCGGATGAGCTGCTTGGAAATGTTGTGAATACTGAAATTAGTACAGAAAATTCATTTCTTGCTAAAATAGCAATTGCACTAGGCGTTGCCGCAACAGTGACTCTGATATCGGTTGGCATCAAGGGTGCACCCGCTATTGGGTCATCGAATGGAATTCAAATTTTTCCAGATAGTTCATCCTCTTCAGTAATGGCTTCAGCCAATGTCAGTTTCACCATCAAAGCTTTTGGGTACAGCATTGTTCTCCCAGCATTTGCACCGGGGTAATATTCTTAACATTTTTTTTCTTAAACATGCCTGATGGAAACTCTCTTTACTCTTTTTTGGTTACAGTTAATTGAAAGACATTGCTGTGTTATTTCTAGTACAAGTGGTGATTTTTCATGGTACTTTGTTACTGCTGATTTTTCATAGTACAAATGGAAACTCTCTTTACCTTTAAAAGCAGCTGAGACAAATAGAATAGTACTTTGTTACTGCTGATTTTTCATAGTACAAGTGGTGATTCGTGATCATTGTAGCAAAATAGAAAGAGATTATTTTAGATGTTATAGCATAGGACTCCATAATGAAGTTTGCTTCACCTCATGGGGTAGTTGGTTTCTTTATTTATTTCTGAATTGGGCATGAGTCATGACTATACATGGTTGTAGGTGGATCTACTTTTGGTTGCTTATGGCTGCAGGCTGTGGACTTTGCATTAGTGAAGAAGCTCTAAATATTTGGGTCTGTCCTCTTTTCTGGTATTCTATTTCACAAGCTTAAATATTTAACTTTGAATTTATCACTGTTTCTATATCCATGGTTTCAAAGCCGGTTTGAAGTTGTGAGTAATCTTTTTGAAAACAATTTAGGTTGGCATATCTTTGGCTCGGATGCTGTCTTTGGACGGGACATGGCAGATGTTTGCTGAATCTTTTTCGAGAAATGCTCCATATATCATATCCACAATTCTTTGGGTGTATTGGTAATATGGTCACACCATTTTAGTTTCTAGCATTGTCTGTCTATACGCCTTATAATATTGACGATGGGAATATTACTTTGATGTTTTCATATTTCAGGGGAGTGTGCATCAGTGATCTAATACCATTTTATCTCGGGAAGCTTTTTAGAAAATCCAGGGCCTCTGATGACGTTTTCTCGAAGGTTAATCTTACTCCTACCTTCTTGCTTCAGAGTTCTTATACATCTGCAGTGCTCATTCCCATGATGCACATACCTATTTTCTGCAAGTGGTAAGCACCAATTTTGTGTTTTAATGAAGTTTAACCTGATGCTGGATGCAGTTAGGGATTGGAAAAGAGAAAGCTTTAAGCATAACCTCTGCAGTGCAAAAATATGGCAACCTCATCGGTTTCGGTAAGCTCTAAAGCTTATTTGTTTTATATCCTTTTTATTATGTTTTGAATGTGCAAAGTTATGAATGATTCAAAGTTTTAGTCATGAGTTGACGTACTCCCATAGGCCAATATATGTAAAAATTTTGAGGTAGTGTTGTATCAGAAGATTATAACAATCCATTATGCTTGAATTCTGGTATTAGATAGTGACGTTTCAGTGCATTTTGGCTTTCAGTTGAACGATTTTCGCTTGGAGTGAGAAATCCAACGGCTTTTCTAGCGGGGACCTTGGTTAGTCTGATATAATTGATCGTACATTTTGTTGGTATTTGCTTCGATTGACTTGGGAATGACACGCTTTTACCCGAGTGCAGGGCATTTCTTCAGAGTGTTTCTTTGCTGGAGTTTGTTGTGGCGGTTTGATCACCCTTCCCCTCCAGGTCAGTTTAGTTCTGTTAAAAACACTTAAATCTATACTTAACTAGGTACAACTAGAAGACACATCTCAGGGACACGCTCTAGCTAAAGTTGCACTTTGGTGGGCTGGGGCAAGGAATTGGTAGATCTATGATTAAAATCTTGTTGTTTTTAAAAGATCAAAGAAAAACTAGAGAACTTATATTGATATGCAGCCAGTTTGAGCGCAATTCGTCACTCGTTGCAATGCTTGTCAAAAGGAGTGAATTTTTTTTAGAAGTTTCAGATTTTCTTGGCTTTTGAAGAGTAATATTTTCGATGCTGGAAAAAACAAGTGTAGAAATTGATATCCAACCTTCGTTCGAGTACTAGCCTAACTTACTCTCTTTTGCTTTCTGATCTCAGTTGTTAATAGGATTCTTCCTGAGGGAGCGCCCCGTCTTTGCCCTCGCTACTGTTGCAACAGCAATTGTATGCAGGAACTCTAAATCTATGAATGAAATTATCACTTTTTTTTTGTAATTTCATGAATCTAACTTGAAAACTTTCCAGGGCATTTGGACCATCTTCCCTTACGCTGTGGCTGCATCAACGGCATTATTCCTTTACCTGAGACACCGCTACTCTACCTAGTCAGAATACATTCCCAGAAATAGAGGATAGAAGTTATAACATATTTGTATTTACAGAGAAATTACTGTGATTATTTTTGGAGTAATATTCAATACACCATGTCTCTGAGAATTAGTGACAAGTGTGCAAACTCACTTGAGAGGGTTTAAAATAAGTGGTAGCCCCAACCTACCATCCATTCCAATCACACCATGTCTCTGAGAATTGGTGATTGAGGGTTGTGAGAAGCTTTCAAGCTTGAAACATTGCAACGCACTTGAGGGATTGAAAGTAACTGGTAGCCGCAGCTTAGTATCGATTCCAATTTCAGACGCATTCCCACCATCCCTTTGCCAATTTGTAATCGAAGATTGTGCTGAATTATCAAGCCTGCAAGGCGGTCATGCATCTCCTGAGGAGTTGAGTATAACGAATTGCCCCAAGCTATGGAAGAGTTCAGTTGCAAACCATGGGAAGAGTCAGACCGCCCTCTGGAAATTGGTTATTACAAGCTGTGGACCGGAAATGACTTCTACGCCATCAGCACTCTTGAGGACATTTCTTTACACGATTGCATATCCCTTCGCCAACTGATAATGCACGACTGTAAAACTTTGAGGCATCTATCACTCCAAACCTCCTCTATCTGAAGTTTTGAGGACATCCTGGTGCCATAATTTTGAGGCAATTCCGAGTTTAGACAACCTCACACCCGTCCGTGTTGTGACCAGTGAAGAATGTCATGGACTGACAAGTCTGCTGAGTGGGCTCTCATCCTGCACATCTCTTGTCGAGTTAAGAATACTGTTTTGTGAGAAATTACAATACTTGCCGACAGGTTTACACACTATTAACTCGTTTGAAGAAATTGTGTATTTGTTGGTTCTGGGAGGAGCTGGATTCTTACCCGGTTTCTCAAATTCCATCATGAAACGTCTTAGAATTCTACGGGTGGCCTAAGTTCAAGTCTCTGCCTCCACTAGTTCGTCACTCGACCAGTCCTGTAACAGAGGTGGCTATATCTTATTGTGAAGGGCGACTCTCCAGAGTGGTTGGATGACCTTACATCTCTGACCAAACTGAAGATCGGGAGTTGCAAGAATCTCAATTCTCCGGCTTCCCCCCAAGCTATGTAACACCTCACCAAATTAGATTTGTTATTGATTTATGGATGTCCCATTCTGAAGGAAAGGTGCGCCAGATATACTGGACCAGAGTGTCAAAGAATAATGAGTTCCGAGCCTTTTACCATCATTTGAAGTTGGAGGTTATTTTAAACACTTCTTGCTAAGCTATCTGAGTTACATTTGATCAGGCAGAGTCGCGATTCAAGACGAATCAAAGTTCTCACTTCCAAGTCCAAATACACTGATATATCAGATATCAACGGATTCGAGATGTGCATGAAGGAAAATGTTGAAGCTGGAAAGATTCGTTCCGACGAGAACAAGCCTGATATACTGGCAAGGGTTGTCCGGAACCAAAGGGGAAACATGACACCCCGGAACATGAGGAGGTCTGCATTTATCTGCATGAGTAGTATGTACGTTCTAGAGTCGAGTTATCTCTAAAGATTTGGGGGGCGTTTGTTTGCCCTCACTAAGTGGGACTGGATTGGACTAGCTGTTAGTTCAATACTGTGTTTGTTCCATGCTGGGACTAACATTAATGAGACTAAAGGGGACTAGCATGGACAAAACCCTTCACTAAGAGGTCTTAGCGAGACCCCCTAATAACCATGGGACTAGTAAAGACTATCATCTCTCGTCCTCGTCATGCTCAACAACCACTCCCGATAGACTCCTCGTCATCTCCGGTCACCTAGATCATAATAAAATATTAATAATTTATATATTAAATAATATAATATTAGAATTTGTTATTATCCAGCTTCTTAGTCCAACACTGTACCAAACGCTTCACTAAGTTAGTCCAGCTTAGTCGAGTCTAAGCCAGTCCAGCTTAGTCATTGAAGCTAGTCCAGTCCAAGATAGTCCGGCGCAACAAACACCCCCTTGGTGATGCCCGACAGGTAAACAAGTCCCTCATTGAAAACTATTAAAATAAAGGACCTAATTCCTCAAAACGAGACGTAATCCCCAATAAAACGGCAAGAAGTTCACCAAGATGTAATCCTCAACCAAAAAAACTTCACGGTGTCATTCGAAAGATCTCTGAAATGTATAGTATCTAGACTTTTGTTATAGTCACTCCATCTAATCAATGGCTTGTGTCTTTGTAATAATTGAGTCGTCGCTTTGTCGTCATTAGTTCATTATTAATATCTTTATAAAGTAATGTTTAACAAATGAATATGAAATTCCTTGAAACTTTGAAACCCCGTCATCAAAACATGAGCTGATTTCCGTTATCCCTTTCCTCCCTTTCCTCCCACTCCTCTCTATTCTTTCTTCTTTATCTCTTTCTTTCCTCCCACTCCTCTCCCTTCTCTCTTCTGTCTTCTTTCTTCTTATATTTTGTGTCTGTATTCCTTTCCTCCCTCTCGTCTCTTTCCCTTTATTTCCTTTCCTCTGTTTCTTTCACTCTCTTTCTACCTTTGGCATATAGCCAATTTCAGGGCTCCTTGCTGAAATTTTGACCAACTTTTCTGAGCATGACACTAGTTCTCTTCTTTTGAACAAAACAAGACCCATAACATTAAAAACAATCATAAATTAATTTTAATCTAAAATGATTGACGGTAGACAAACTCAAAGATCATTTTTATCGATTTCAAATTTCAGGACTAAAGTGAAAAGTTATTCCAATCTCAAAAATTATTTTAGCTAAAAAACCTAAATTGATTGACATTAAAATCATGGGAGTTTTAACAAAACACTCTCGGTACTGTTCACTTTTAACGAAAAAACACATTTATACCTTTTCTAGTACTATTCACTATACCTTTAAAAAAGGCTTTTCATTAAAATGGAAGTTTTTTTGGACTTTTCGTTAGTTTTCCTTAAAATCATTACTCCGATTTCATTAAAACTTGAAGTTTGAATAAGGACAAATTTGCCAAAAGTCAAGGAATGTTCAAATGGAAAAGAGAGTTCGTATAGAAATATAGAAATATAAAACGTGCTTGGTATGGGGAGGAGTTTTCGGGAAAGGAAGATTATATTCATACATCTTAAATTACTTGTCCCACACCTTTTTATTTTTTTAATATTTTTCTATCAAGGGTTAGTGATGTGTAAAAAATATTAAAAAATTAATAAAGTATGAAAAAAGAAATTTAAGATGTGTGAATATAATCTCTCTTCGTAAAAATAGCCATGCATCACGATTCACGAACTGGACATTGGCTATCTGGCATTGCATCTCTGTGCAGTAAGTGTTAAGGTCATTTAAGTCTTTTTGACCTCTTTCTTGGTTGGATTTATAAGATTACAAAAGAGTTGGAAGGGAAATAAAAATTGGTCATTTTCCAAATTTAATTTATTCTTTCCTTTCCCATGCAAACTACTAACGAGTAACGACCTTTGCTTTTCTCTTTCCTCCAACTTTACTTCAAAGAAAATTTCCCAACATTTTCATTACCTTCCTTGTCCTCTCTCTGCAACTCCCACACGTCAATTCTCTCTCTCTCTCTCTCTCTCTCTCTCTCTCTCTCTCTCTCTCTCTCTCTCGCCAAGAACTCAATCTATTTCTCCACAACCACGAGTCCAAGGCCTCCTGGTTAGGCCTCTCCCCGACCTTCCTCACGTTAAGTGTAATAATTCAGATCATAAACCCAGGTTAGTTCCAAATCACAAATTGTTGTTGAAGGCTCTTAGATTCTTAGTCTCGATTTCTTCATCTACTTTCCTTAACTAGCTGAGTATTAATCTGCTCTTTCTTTTGTGTACCAAAGGAAGGATATGCCAGAGATATTTAGTTTCACTACTGAGGGAATACTGTGAAGATTGAAGCAGTAGCTCCAATGGAGGTAGATGAAGAAACTGAGGTTTAGAGAGAGAGAGAGATAGAGAGATTTGAGAGAAGTTTTCTTTTGTATTTCTTGTATATTGCATCAGTGATTACACCTTTAGCTATGTGTATTTATATTATTACATTCCTTGCTCCATAAGCTAAGATATGAATTCTATCAATTTAACAACCTTAGCACCATATCCTAACAACCTTGTAACTTCCTTTGGATCTTGTGACACTTGTCCTCATCTAGACCTTGAATTGCTTTCACTTGGATTTTGCTCTTTGTGCTTGTTGTCCTTAATCTTCATCTTTGTGTTTGTTTATACTCTTACATCCCCCCTCAATCTCATGCTTGAGTGAATTGAGCATGAGATTGCCACAGTGATGTTGAAACAAGGGTGCAGATAAACCCTTTGTGAAAATATCAGCGAACTGATCAGCAGAAGAAACATGTTGAACGTGAAGATCTCCTCTTGTCACCTTTTCACGAACAAAATGATAGTCAATCTCAATGTGCTTGGACTTCGCATGAAACACAAGATTTGTTGAAAGGGCAATGGCTGAAATGTTATCGCAGTGAATCATTGGGGCTTGAGAGAGAGGAATATGTAAATCACAAAGCAACTGTCGAATCCAGGATAGTTCAGCAGCTGTGATAGCAAGAGCTCGATACTCAGCTTCTGTGGATGACCGTGATACTGTATGCTGCTTCTTTGAGGACCAAGAAATAGGATTGGATCCAAGAAAAACTATAAATCCGTAGGTGGATCGTCTGTCATTTGGATCCCCAGCCCAGTCGGCATCACTATAGGATTGAAGAGATAGCAGTCCAAGTTTAAAATGTATCCCATAATCTGGTGTGCCCTTGAGATATCGGATGATCCGTTTTACTGCAATGACATGGGACTCCATAGGATTATGCATGAATTGGCAAGCTTGATTCACGGAGAAGGCTATGTCAGGCCTTGTAAATGTGAGATATTGAAGGGCTCCCACGACACTTCTGTATTGATCGGGACTGTGATACGGCTTGCCATCATCTTTTAAGAGTCGATGATATGGTAAACAAGGAGTAGCACAAGGTTTACACTCCTGTAAATCCACCTTGGCAACTAACTCACTGATGTATTTGGATTGTGAAACAAATAAACCTTCTGCAGTGTGACTAATTTGCAGCCCCAAGAAGTAATGTAGATCACCTAAATCCTTCATTTCAAATTCGGTAGTAAGAGCTTTGATGACCTGAGCTATCAACTGAGGAGAACTTCCAGTTAAAATAACATCATCAACATAAAGCAGTAAGACAACAATGCCTTGTTGAGAGGATTGAACAAATAACGATGGATCGGCATGTGAAGACTGGAATCCCAAGGCTGGTAGAAAGCTTGTAAATCTGTCATTCCACGCTCTTGGAGCCTGTTTTAACCCGTAGAGTGACTTGTGAATCTTACAGACATAATTAGATGGATACTGTGTGCTGAGAAATCCTGGAGGCTGTTCCATGTACACTTCTTCTTGTAAAATGCCATGTAAGAAGGCATTTTTTACATCAAGTTGCCGGAGTTGCCAGTGGAACTGTGATGCCAAGGCAAGAATAAGTCGAATGGTTATAGGTTTAACCACCAGACTGAATGTTTCACCGTAGTCGACACCCTTTTCTTGACTATACCCTTTTGCTACAAGCCGTGCTTTATATCGTGCCACAGTGCCATTTGCATTCTTCTTTATTCGATACACCCATTTACACCCAACCAAGTTTTTGTCACTTGGAAGATGAACTAGGGACCATGTTTGTTGAGAATGAAGTGCATCGATCTCTTCCTGCATTGCACTTTGCCATTCTACAACTTTAGAAGCGGCCTTGAATGTTTTTAGCTTAGAGACAAGTGACTGAGAGCCAATACTAGCTGAGAAAGCCTTCCGTTTGACAATACCATTCTTGGAACGTGTTACTATAGGATGCACATTCATTGGTATTGAGAGAACAACATTAAGATGATCATGTTGGAAATCAGGATCCACATGGATGAGATACTGTGTAGGCGTGGTAATTGGTATGTCAACACTTGGAGGTTGAGATGAACTCAAATGTGGGACAGATGCATGTGTTTCCAAGGAATCAGAGGCACTAGATGTAGCCAAGGAATCTGAAGCACTAGATGCAGGCAAGGAATTTGGAGTACTAGATGCATTTGAACGTATTGAATCTGTGTTATGAGATGAGGATGCATGATTATGAAGTGATGATGTGACTTGATTAGTCAATGTAATGCATGGTAATGACGGAGAAGGAAGCAATGATGGAGGTAAGACTACCAAAGGTGAGGTATTGACAAAAACAAAAAACTTGGCATAAGGAAAGTTGGATTCATCAAAAAGCACATGTTTTGATATGTACATTTTTTTTTTTAGCAAGATTTAAACATAGAAAACCTTTATAATCTCCTGCATAGCCCAGAAAAACACATGTAGCTGTTTTTGGTTGTAATTTGGAAGTGTTATATGGTTTCAAGAGAGGAAAACATGCACATCCAAAGATTTTTAAATGACTAATGTGTGGAAGATGACCATATAACAGTTGATAAGGAGACTTCATTTTAAGAATGACACAGGGCAAGCGATTGTTGAGATATACTGCAGTGGCACAAGCATGAAACCAGAAGAGATTAGGTAACTTAGCAGTTTGAAGTAGAGTAATGGCAGTTTCTACAATGTGCCTATGTTTTCTTTCAGCTAATCCGTTCTGTTCAGGAGTGTGTGGGCATGATTTGTGATGAAGTATACCATTTGTAGTGAGAAAATGTTTAAATTGAGAGCTAATGTACTCTCCACCACCATCACTTTGTAAATTTTTTACAAATACTTGCAAAGGCGGCTTCACTTGCCACTGAACCGCTCATCTGTTCTTGGGGACTTGAAGCAAAACTGACAGGCCTGCATCAAACATTATCCCTGATTCAAGATATCACGCGTGAAGCTGCTGAGCAACTATAAGATCCGCGTGAGGCAGTGGCGTTGTGGGCGCAGAAACTTAAAGACGTAACTAATGATGCCGATGATGTTTTGGAGGAAATTGACTATGAAGTTCTACACCATAGGCTACAGATACAAAACCATTTGAAGAGAAAGGTACTCAACTTCATTTCACTCTCTAATCCGGTTGCATTTCGTCTTAAAGCAGCATATAAAATTAAGAACATCAACGCATCGTTGGTGGATCTCAAGAATCAGGCGTCTATTATGGGACTAGTTTCCAAAAATATAGATGCCACTTCTTAAGCAATGAGATCGATTAGAGAAACCAATTCATCAATTGGCAATGAAATCATCATTGGCAGAGATGAGGTCTTGTCAAATGTAGTTGTAAACTTGACCAGTTCCGAAGTCAACCAAGAAACTCTTTCGGTTATTCTGGGAATGCCAGGTTTGGGAAAAACTACTTTGGCCAAGTTAGTTTATAATGAAGATGAGATAAGTAAACACTTTGATAAGAAAATATGGATACATGTATCTAATACATTTGATGTCGCTTTAATTTTGGGTCGAATCTTAAAATATGTTGACTGTGCAACGGTTGATACATAATGTCAAGAGGCAGTGCTTAAAAGCCTCCAAGAACAGTTGATGGAGAAAAGATGTATTCTTGTACTCGATGATTGTAAACACGAAATTTTCCTGCGACAAATGAGACAAGAACACATGTACAAAATAATATTTGTATTAATGATTTAGGGGTTACAATCTCTGCCAAATTTGATCTTCTGATTCGATCTTCGTAAGGTGTTGATTTGTGGACGTGCGAATGATCCAAGGACCGTCGATGATTGATCTTGGATGAACGGTCAAAAGTTTTCTTCAAGGGCCGTTGGGACTTAATCTTGAAGGTTGAGGGAAGTTTCTTCAAGGGCTGTTGGGGCTTAATCTTGAAGGTTGAGGGAAGTTTCTTCAAGGGCCTTTGGGCTTGATCTTGAAGGTTGATGGATGAACGGATCTTCAAGGCTTTTGGGCTTGATCTTGAAGAATTATTGATGAACGGATCTTCAAAGGCCTTTAGGGCTTAATCTTGATGAACAGTTGATGAATGGATCTTCAAGGGTTTTTGGGCTTTATCTTGAAGAACGGTTGGATATGTGGATTTGTTGATCTAAAAGGCCATTGGGGCTTGATCTTAGGATGAACGGATGATGAACGATGAACGTTTTCTTCAAGGGCCGTCGGGGCTTGATATTGAATTGGAAGAAGTTCCTTCAAAAGGCCGTTGGGGCTTGATCTTGAAGGTTGGGTTGACGAAGAACGAAGAGAGCTTTCTTGATCCTTCGGGATTTGCTTGGGAGCTTTGGAGTTTCAAAGCTTCAAGGTTTTGGTGTGAGGTGAATTGGTTATGAATTGGTTCCCCTTTAAATGAATGAAATGGTTTCTATTTATAGAATTTTCCAAGGCCTAATTTTGAATATGATATTCAGATGAAAGAAATCATTTCTGCCAGGTGTTGACACGTGTCTTACTTGATGACTGTTCCGATTTATTTTGATTTTTCGTTTAGTCACACGCTACGTGTAAAATTTATATGACACGTGAGCATTGAAATTGTAACTATTGGTCAACATTTATTTCACCGAAATTTCGATGTCTACAAATGCCCCCACTTCAAGGCGCGTCATATACATGTGCTTGTCGCGTGTAGGAGATGCGTTTTGAAGTCCCTTAATGTAGATGTCGATCCAAAGGCCGTTGAAGGTTGATCTTGAATTGGGTTGGAGATTTATTCAAGGGCCGTTGAGGCCTGATCTTGATCTTGAATCAGGATGGAGATTTCTTCAAGGGCCGTTGAGGCTTGATCTTGAATTGGGTTGAAAGTTTCTTCAAGGGTCGTCGAGGCTTGATCTTGAAGGTTGAAATTGGACCACAAGAAGCTTCACGTGGTAGATGATCTTTGGCTTTAGTAATGGATGAATCGGCGCGTATTTTGTTGCGCTTGTTGTCTTTCCACAGCTTTGATCTTGAACTGGGTTGGAGGATTTTTTGAATTCCTCCAATTGTTGACTTTCCACAGCTTGTTCTTGAACTGGGTTAGAGGACCTTTTGGCTTCCTCCAATTGTTGACTTTCCACAGCTTATTCTTGAACTGGATTTGATTCAAGGGTGGTAGACACTTGATCTTGAATCGGACTTGTGATTTCCTCAAGGGCCGTCGATGCTTGATCTTGAATTTGGCTGGAAGCTTCTTCAAGGGCCGTTAAGGCTTGATTCTTGAAGGTTGACTCGAACACATGGTAAGCAGGCACGAGGTGAAGGTGACGACTTGTTGCTTTGTTCAATCTTTCTAATTCACACCTGAGCAGTTTGGTCAATGGTATGATCTTCAAGATTGATGGGCTCTTCTTCCAGTTGGTGACTTGATCTTTAAAGATTTGATTCAAGGGTGGTGAATCGGCACGTGCAGCCCACAACGCCTAGCAAGTTGACCTAAGAATTTGAGGGTCAAAACAAGTCCACTACCCAGAGTGATTACAACCCTGATGATATGAGATACTTTTGCTTATGAAGAAGTAGCAGATGAATCGGCACGTGCTTTGTTGTGCTTGTCTCCATATGATTCAATGTATCATTTTCCCTTGCCTTATCTGTTCTTCGGGCAGATGTGGTATCTTCTGTGGAAGCATAAAATGTTGAAACAACAAGTACTTCGAGAACAGTGCTAGGTAAGCAATCAGGGAAGGGTTCCAGGTAGTCGGTTCTAGATTGGAAGATTGATACCAAGTGCTGGCTGATTGCTTTCTTTCTCCTTGTCCTGCAGGTAAGAACAATGACAAAGAAAAGGACAGGGAGAAAGCATGATATGAAATACTCTTGCTTTCGAAGAAGTGGTGGCGATTTGACAGCGTTGCACAGCGAGGCTTTGCTATTCGGTGATGGTGCCGTCAATATGTTGTTGAAGCTTCTCGAGTTCTTGGATTTAACTCAGACTCATTCTGCTAGGTTGGTCGATTGTGCAGGGAAGGGGAAACTTGATTTTGAAGGAAATCAGCACGTTGTCTCCACATGCTTCAAGGTATCATTTTCACTTGCCTTATCTGTTCTTCAGGCAAATGTGGCATCTTCTTGAGTTCCTCAACTCATACTCATTCTGCTGAGTTGATTGTGCAGGTTGCATTATTCTCTGCTTGTTTCTTCTGCACGTTGTCTCCACATGCTGCAAGGTATCATTTTCACTTGCCTTATCTGTTCTCCAGGCAGATGTGGCAGCTTCTTTGGAAGTACAGCAGGAGTGGAAGATGAGTACTCGAGAGCAATACCATGTAAGCAACCAGGCAAAGGTTCCAGGTAGTCGATTCCTTACCCGAGTTTTAGTGGAGGTTCTGACATATTGCTTTCTTTATCCTTGTCTTTGCAGGTAAGAACAAGGACAAAGAAAAGGATAGAGAGATTGTGTGATATGAGATACTCTTGCTTTCTACCCTGATGATATGAGATACTTTTGCTTTGGTGTCATTTGTTTGCAGAGGTATTCTAGGAGAGGAAGAAAACTGGGTATTTCAATAGGCTCTGCTGGGAGTGTACTCTCGGAAATGAGGAAGGGTTGGGCATTTTTGCAGGTCTGCCTTGCTATGAAGGGTGAAGGTCGACATATATAGGATCTTTTTTTTTTCAACAACCAGTAACGGCACTATTCATTTACTCTTGTCGGCAACCGTTGGATGATTTAACAGTAAACTTCACATGCTTTCTACTTCATAAGAAATCTTCGACAGATTGCCCGTAATTTTCGCAAGGCTGAGTGTGCATGTGACAGGCGCTGACACGTTTGGAAAAGCAAGCACCCATTCGATATCTGGAATCGGCGCTTCGACAAACTGCCCGTGATTTCCGCAAAGCTGAGTGTGCATGTGACAGATGCTGACACGTCTGGAAAAGTAGATGCCTTTCCGATTTCTGATCTTGCCTTTTCGAGTTCTGAGCTCCGTCGAGTGCAGAGGTTGCATGTGACAAGTGCAGACAAATTCGGAAAAGAAGATTGGCATGTGGTTTCTGAGCAAGCCCAGTTTTTGAGAAAGCTAGCGCCTCTTCGATTTCTGAGCTTGCCTCTTCGATATCTGAAATCTCGTCGAGTGCTGATTTTTATAGAGACACGCAGTACGTTTCAAAGCACACTTGAATTTCTGCTTGTAGAAACTCCCTTCTTGCACTTCTACGATCTTGACTTGTCCGACCTCATCTTTCTTCAACACCTTTGAAAATGTTTGGCCCTTTCGACTGTCGTTTTAACTTGAACCTTGGTGAAGAGGCAGCCATGCCTTCTCTAGACAACATATGGCACCCATCCTTCACATCCCCTACTGGTCCTCTTACCGTTGGGGATTCGGTGATGAAGAATGATATGACCGTTGCGGTGGTGGCCCGGAACCTTGTCACTCCCAAAGATAACAGACTGCTTTCTAAACTATCTGATGAGTGTTAAGGATTCTCTGGCTCTCAGTGTGCAGTGTACAGGTTCTGTGTCTAATATGGCCCAACGCCTATTTGCTCGAACCCGTCAAGTTGAATCATTGGCGGCTGAAGTGATGAGTCTCAAACAGAAGATTATAGGGCTCAAGTATGAGAATAAACAGTTGCACAGGCTCACACATAACTATGCTACAAACATGAAGAGGAAGATTGACTAGATGCAGGAATCTGATGGTCATATTTTACTTGATCATCAGAGGTTTGTGGGTTTGTTCCAACAGCATTTGCCTTCGTCTTCTTGGGCTGTACCGCGTAATGAAGCTCCAAATGATCAACCTCCGGCTCATCTTCTTCCTAAAGTTCCTCCGAGTGATTAGGCGCCACCTGATCATCCTTGAAGATCCCCTCCTGTAAATTTGATTTGACTTTTTTTTAAGGTATGTATAATGCAAATTTATGTAAAATTTCCAGAAAAAATAAATAAGATGGACTTTATTTCTATTAATGCATTATATATATATATATATATATATATATATATTTTTTTTTTCATATGTTTCTCATGGTGCCAGATGCTCCACCATTTTTTATGGTGCCAGATGCACCACCACTTCCCTTTTTTTATTTTATTTTTTTTTCGGTGCTGGATGCACCCAAGACATATATACATATATAGTTATAATCTCCGCTATCTTTTGGTGCTGATGCACCACCTAAAACATATATATTATTTTCTTTAACTTTCGGTGCTGGATGCACCCTCCATTTCTCTTTTCTTTCTTCCTCCTATGTCGTGCATCCAGCAAGCTTCCATCATTATCTTCCTTTTTTTTTTTCATGTGCCAACACCACTTTACTCCACCATCTCATTTTTTATTATATTTTTTTTTGTATAAATTTTTATGATGGGTTGGGGAATTTGCAAGGAAGGACGAAGACAGACGGAGAGCTGCAGTCGAGGCTTCATGATCGACTAGTCGTTTGACGGTGGTTATTGAAGTTCTTCGCCATTGCTGTTTGCCACGGACGGAGAGCTACAGTCGAGGCTTCATGACCGGCTAGTCGTTTGACGGCGGTTATTGAAGTTCTTCGCCATTGCTGTTTGCCACAGACAGATAGCTACATTCGAGGCTTCATGACTAGCTAGTCCTTTGACGGCAGTTATTGAAGTTCTTTCGCCGTTGTTGTTTGCCACTGCCACTACACAACCATTGCACCGCTACTGCATTCTTGTTGCCTTACACCGCCGCCATTGCACAGCCACTGCATTTTTTTATGCCTTGCAGAGGAAAAGACGGACGATGAGCTGTAGAAGGCAAAAGATGGAGAAGATATGGATGCAAGGTCGGAGGATGAGCAAGGGATCAGGCACCGGTGAGGGAAGTGCTGCTAGCCGCAGAGGATGATGGGCCCGCTGTGTTTCTTTCTGCTGACCATTGATTCAACAGGGTCTGGCATTTTATGCGTTAGACCAAGAAAGCAGCAGAGCTCAGGTGTCTACCTGCGGTGAGGAGGACGAGGGCATATGATGCTTACAGAGAGCATGTAAGGCTGATGGGGGAATGAGGAAGCAGTGGAGCTGAAGAGAAATGGCGGAACATAAAACCTCACTTTCAGTTTCACTTCGTCGCTTGCTGGGTATGCCTTGTAGGTGATGACCTCGATGAACCCCCTCTTCCTGTCGGTCCGAGTCTCGTTCAGCATATTCATGGTGCCGTCTGTGCCATATTTCGTCGTCTGCTGGAATAGTCTAGGGAGCGAGCTTCTTGCAGTGGGCACACCACGGCGTGTAGAACTCAACGACGATGATGATGGTTCCTTGTTGTCATGACCTTTGGCGGATGAGCTATGAAATGGAGTGAGAGTCCTGACTTTGAGTTTGAGGGTCGTGAGGACGTTGTTTTACGGAGATCTTGCCATTGCCGTTAGAGTCGAAGCTTTTAAAGACCTTTCTGGTCTCGTCGGTGACGAAGCTGTAAATCTCGCACATGAAACGGTTCGTAGCAAGCAGAGTCGTCAACAATGGTTGCGGTTCAGGCTTCGTCTCATCCGCCACGTCAGCCTCTTCACTAACCATCACAGGGCAGCGGGAAGGAGAAAAGAAGGAGCTTGATGGATTTGGTCCAAACTCGCCGGAGTTGCAGGGGTCGGAGGTGAAGTCGCGGGTCTAAGACTTGGACACGTGCGGTGGTCTTTTAGGGAGACCAAGTGGTTTGGGAGAGGACGATGAGCCAGGGCTTGACGTTTCGGTTGAACTCAAAGAAGAGGGAGTCGACCCAGGTGGCGATGTCGGAGTGGTTGTGGAAGACGGTGTTGGAGGTGCTCCGAGGGAGTGCAGGAGACACGGATGGTGACGGAGCGAACGCCAAGGCCGTGAGTGACTTGGGCTTGTGAATTGAGCTTTCTGTTGTTGAGCCGAGACACAAGTGAGGATGGGCTTGTTGCTGCTTGGTGGTCAGACTGGGCTTGTGAAATGAAGGAAGCCTGATTTGTAACTGGGCCAAGACATACATATATATATATGTATGTTTCTTTTTCTTTTCTTTCCCTTTTTTTTTTGTAAATACATAATAACATATGTATTCATTTTTTTTTGAAGAAACTGTAATTTAATTTTGTACAAAGAAAATTGCAAATTTTTTTTTAACAAAATAAATTTGTAATAACATTGACCTTCATCAATGAACTTTAATCAAACCCCTTTTTTTTTTTTTGATGTGACTGAACTCGAAATTGAATGCTCGAGCTGCCTACGTACCCTTCCAAAGAAAGAGATCAAGTCAGAACATAGTTTAAATACTTTTTTTTTTTGTGCCATAGGCATTTTCAACTCGTGCAGGCAATGAGCTTTTGGTGCCGTTTGTAGTTTCAACTCGTGCAGGCAAGGAGCGTTTGTTTTCGTTTGCAGTTTCAACTCGTACAGGCAAGGAACTTTTGGTGCCATTTCCAGTTTCAACTCATGCAAGCTAGGAGCGTTTGTTGTCGCCTTTTATGCTCGTGCGGACCAGGAGCGTTGGTTGTCCCCTTTTAGGCTCGTGTGAACAAGGAGCTTTTGAATTTGTCAAAAGATCTTGGAGAGGCATTCCTTGCAATCCTCATAGCAATGAGTCTTGATCGAGTGTTTGAAGAAGTCTTCGGGGAGGAAATCAAGCATCGTGATGGCAACAGACAATTTTTGTGTCGCAATTTCATCATCCTCAACACTTTCGTGTAGCTTTGGAGGTTGACGATAGCTGCTTTGCCCCTTTTCCAATTGGTGAACTTGTGGAGGAAACGTATGCTTATTGTGCAGTTTCTTTGGAGTAACATGCGTCCATCACTCAACTTTACTTTGCTTGACTGGCATGGTTTTGGAGCATACCCCCAGCGATTGAGGTGAAGATTTTGAGTCGACAGAGCTATAAGTGATGGTGGTATAATTTGACTTCACCACATCGTCAAGATCTAGCTCAATGATTCATTTTTGAGCCAGCTTCATGATGAGATTTTTCAGTACGAAGCACTCTTCCGTTGGATGACTTATGAAACGGTGGAATTTAAAGTACCTTGGATTGTCAGTATGATTCATCTCTTTTGGCCATTTGCACTCAGGTAAGTCGATCACCTTTTTGTCAAACAAGTCTTTTAAAATGGCAACCACATCAGAGTCGGGGAATGGATAAGTCTTCTCCTCAAGCTCCTTCAAAGTACGTCTACGCATCTCTTGATCATGAAAAGCTTCGGCTTGAATCGCCTTACCTCGTGTAGAGATTTTGACGGGAGCTGTGTTGACCGTCATTGCTTATTTGGTGGATTTCCACGCAGCATTCTCCATCTTTGTCCTAAGAACTTTGTCGCTCTTGTAGTCGGCGATCGGTTCTTTCTCCCCATGATGGGCGATGCTCAACTCCATGTCATGGGCGTGGGTGGCTAACTCCTCAAAGGTCCATGGTTTGATGTTTTGAAGGATGTAGTGTAATCCCCACTGCATGCTTTAAACACATATCTCGATCGAGGAGGTCTCCGAAAGTCTGTCTTTGCAGTCAAGACTTAAAGTGCGCCATCGGTTGATGTAGTCCACGACTGGCTCATCTTTCCATTGCTTTGTACTTGTCAGCTCCAGCATGCTTACAGTGCGGCGGGTGCTGTAGAAGCGGTTAAGGAATTCTCTTTCCAATTGCTCCTAGTTGTTGATGGACTCAGGCTCTAGGTCCGTGTACCACTAAAAGGCGTTTCCTTTCAGCGAGCGCACAAACTGCTTGGTGAGGTAGTCTCCCTCCGTCCCCGCGTTGTTGCAAGTTTCGACGAAATGTGCGATGTGCTGCTTTAGGTTTCCTTTTCCATAAAACTGCATGAACTTTGGTGGTTGATAACCCCTTGGCATCTTCAGGGCATCAATCTTCTTGGAGTATGGCTTCGAGTAAAACAAGGAGGTATGTGAGCTCCCTTCGTACTGTGCCTTGATGGTGTTGGTGATCATCTCCTGCAGCTGCTGGATAGAAAGAGATCCCATGAGTACCGCTGCTTTGTCTGGCTCCGGCTTCACATCGATCTTCTCCACCGGAGGCTCCTCATCTTCGCCAGCTCCTCTCTTTAGTGGATCATCCTCTGGGTCAGGGTTCTCGCCGTCCTGTGGCTCCAGTCGGTTGACGAGTACAGCGATTTGCAAGTCTTTTTCTTCAACAATCCGTGTTAGCCTTGCGATCGCTTTATTCATTTGAGCCAGTTGTTCTTCGATGGAGGTAACGCCGATGGTCATGACATGTGCAACCAATAGACGTGACTTTCCTTTAGACATCCAGGATGCTGACGAAGAACGTCGTTGGCTGCTTTAGGATGTCATCTTGTGTGCCTCAGTAGCATGCTTCGGTGCCCCCAACGATGTCAAGTTGATGACAGACTCGCACCTTTAATGCTCCCCTTGCTCCTTTAACAGCACCAACTTTGAAGTGGCATGTTGAGGAATGGTTGTGGCGCCAATGGATTGTCCAGTCGCGGCAGAAGTGCTCAGAATCCTTCCCTTGGTGGTTGCGAGAACGGCTTGTCCCTTGCTTGATGCCATTGACTTTGAGGTATGTTTGGATTCCTTGAACGGACAAAGAGATGAGAGGTAGAGATTGTCCCACCGGGCGTGCCAAATTTGTAAACACGAAATTTTCCTACGACAAACGAGACAAGAACACGTGTACAAAATAATATTTGTATTAATCATTTAGGGGTTACAATCTCTCCCAAATTTGATCCTCTGATTCGATCTCCGTAAGGTGTTGATTTGTGGATGTGCGATTGATCCAAGGGCCGTCGATGCTTGATCTTGGATGAACGGTCGAAAGTTTTCTTCAAGGGCCGTTGGGGCTTAATCTTGAAGGTTGATGGAAGTTTCTTTAAGGGCCTTTGGGCTTGATCTTGAAGGTTGATGGATGAACGGATCTTCAAGGCTTTTGGGCTTGATCTTGAAGAATTGTTGATGAATGGATCTTCAAGGGCCTTTGGGGCTTGATCTTGATGAACAGTTGATGAATGGATCTTCAAGGGTTTTTGGGCTTTATCTTGAAGAACGGTTAGATATGTGGATTTGTTGATGTTGTTGATCTAAAGGGCCGTTGGGGCTTGATCTTAGGATGAACGGATGATGAACGATGCACGCTTCCTTCAAGGACCGTCGGGGCTTGATCTTGAATTGGAGGAAGTTCCTTCAAAGGGCAGTTGGGGCTTGATCTTGAAGGTTGGGTTGACGAAGAACGAAGAGAGCTTTCTTGATCATTTGTGATTTTCTTGGGAGCTTTGGAGTTTCAAAGCTTCAAGGTTTTGGTGTGAGGTGAATTGGTTATGACTTGGTTCCCCTTTAAATGAATGAAATGGCTTATATTTATAGAATTTTCCAAGGCCTAATTTTGAATATGATATTCAGATGAAATAAATCATTTCTGCCAGGTGTTGACACGTGTCCTGCTTGATGACTTTTCCGATTTATTTTGATTTTACGTTTAGTCACATGCTACGTGTAAAATTTATATGACACGTGAGCGTTGAAATTGTAACTATTGGTCAACATTTATTTCATCGAAATTTCGATGTCTACAATGATGTTTGGAATGAAGATTCTGAAAAATGGAGCAAATTGATGAGTTGTTTGTCAGAACTCCATTTTGCACGGGGGAGCACCATACTTGTCACTACACGCAGTTCCAAAGTTGCAATAATTACAAAAACACTTCCTTGCTATGATTTGGGATTTCTATCTGAAGACGAATGCTGGTCCATATTGAAGGAAAGAGCATTTGTAGATAATATTGCTGCTCTTACAGATCCTGATCTAGAGGAAGTTGGAAGAGAGATTGCCAAAAAGTGTGCAGGTTTACCATCTGTGGCAAAGGTAATGACTGTTAATTTAGTATTATTTATTTGAAGTTTATACTATTTTGTTTGGAATCTTATTTGTTATCATTATAATTTCCGCACATTCTTTTGACCTTTTGTACCTTTTGTATCTTTTGTATGTCTCTACTTTATTTTGTCCTTTGATTCTATAATGGAACCAATTTCGTATAAAGAAGAAAGAAAGGGAAAACGCCAAAAAAGAAAGAAAGGGAAAATGCTAAAAAAAATTAAGAAATTAAATAATAATAATATGCTTAATTCTTGCCTTACAATTGAGGCTATTACTAAATATATGGTAATCTCCTTAGTGGGTCTAAGTGACCCATTAACCCTATTATAGATATTGCCTCATTAATATTGTTAGGGTCCTTATAATCCCAACCCTACCCCCTAAATAAAGGCATGTCTCCGTGCCCTAATACTAGATATGCTAAGTTAGACCCAATATGCTCTGCTTTTGTCCAAGTAACACCCTTTCCAAGCAATCTGTCATGTAGAAATGAAAAGGGTTGTCTCAACTTGTTCACCCAGTTACAAACCATTGGATATTCAAATATTAGCATGGTAGCTGCAACCAAAACAAGTGCAAACTTGTCATTAGTTGCTGATTATTTCCCCAAATACAACCTTGGTGAAAATGCAAAATTTCCAAATCTCCTAGCATCCCACAAGCACACTAGCCTCCAACTGAACAACTTTTTCCTTCATGATGCTGATGCATATAATGCTACTAAACAAAGACCCAAAAAGTTGTTCAATTCATCAATTGTATTGTAGTCCTTGATACATACGGCATATAGGTATCAACAAACTTTGTCTTGATCCAATAATAATCTTGCCTTCTCGAATTAAGTAGCGAGGAATCAGACGATTTGGCATTATAATCACAATACTGTATCACTTCTGTCACACGTATAATGATTCTGGAAATTACAAAGCCCACGTGATGCGCAAGTCATTAATAGTTGAGCTAACTACGTCTTTCTTGTGGATGCGGCGTGCAAACGTGCGACCGAGCTCGGTCAGGCAAGTAGAATAGACGTGATCATGTGGTGTCGAACGTACTATTAATTTATGCACCAAGCGACTACGATCGGCGATGGAACACTCTCAACCTAGGGTTCTAGAATCTAAAGACAAGGTTATGCCTTCAGCTATGAAGTTCAATTCTCCGCACCAGATTCGGTAGCTTCAACTATATTTGTGAAAATATAGGTGCATCGAATCAGTATTAGGTTGTAAGAGCAAAGATACTCAAATGAATGAATGTCTTTACTATGAATGTTGTTAGGCCGACTGAATGCTTAACTCTGAAATCCACCTAGGAATAACCACTCATAGAACAACTCACTTTGCTGGGAAGCTGATGAGACCTTGTTTGTCAAAAGAATCGTAGAATCTTTGCTGGCTGAGACTTGGATAGATAGCAAACCAACTAGAAGCAGTAATGTGAATCCAAACTGAATATGTTTTTGATCGCCTGATTCTACAACTCAGTGATGTTAATCCAAACTAAATATGTTGTCGATTGTCAACACAGTGTTGTTAATCCAAATTAAAGGTGCATTGGAAAATGGTTAGGATAATTAGTATTTTTTTAGGGTGTGAGAAGGTTTCGCATAGAGCATTTTGAGTTGTTTGTTGAGTTAAATAGGCTGTTTGCATTGCAAAACCACTTCTATTTATAGAGGTACGTTTTGTGATAGCCAAGTCTGTCGAAGTAAAGTCCTAATAGGACTATGACTTCTTGGACCATATTCAGATATTCCTAACATTATCTCACCAAACCTCCTATTATGCCGGGACTCTATCTCTACTAGGTCTCGGCCTATTTGACTTGAATTAGGACTCTGAACCTAGCCTTTTTATGCACTTAATTCACTCTTATCTGATTAGGCATAGGTTTTCATCTTGGAATAATTCGAGTCTTATCAAAACCTTTTTGGACCCTTAACAATTTCAATTCAAACATGACTCAACCCAGCCACGTCTAAGTCTAATCCCTTAGCAATCCCACTTTCATTAAGACTTTGTCGAATCATCATTTTCAGGGCTGAGAAAACCATTTGGCCAGATAGATCACTATTGGGCTGAGAGCCATAACCTTCCATTTTGACTTATCTTCTCAACCCAAACCCAATATTTCAGGCCCAAACATTGCCCCTTGCTTGTGAAATCTTTGACCATAGACATATAGTCGGAGGGTTTTGAAGAAGCGAATATTCTTCAACCACCTCCATTGGCTTGTAATAAATGTCTTTACTCAGGTGTGCACGCTAACTCTGCATCGACTGACCCAACCTAATTACTTCTGCCACACTTTGAGTTCTTACCATAACTCTCTAGATTTGGCCTTTCATGCGCCACGCTCTTTTAGACAGCCTAGTCATTAGAACGTCCCATTTTGATTGACTCGTTTTAAAAACCAAAGCATCAATTCTCATATTGGGTTAGGTGGCATGAAAATTGGCCCAAGTCGCTTCAATTGCCAAAACTGCAATGAGTGAAAAACACATCCGAGATTTTTCTATTTTGAAATTCAAAATTAATAACTCAATCATTTCTTTCTCTTATGTGTTGCCCATAAAAACCCTCAGAAATTTCTTCATCTCATTCACACTTTCAAAACCCTCTAGAAACTCTGCAACTTCAATTTCCTAGAATTCTCAAGCTTCCTCTATTTTCTTACCAACCGCTTTAACTTCTCCAACTCGAAACCCCATCTTTTCAAATGGCCAGCACTCAAACACCTCTAAGCTTCTGTGAATAGCTCACTTCAAAACATTAAAAGCTTCATTGACTGCCTTATCATCAAGCTCTTCAGATATCCTGATGAGCAATAAGCCAAGTCTTAGGTTTTTGGTCATTTGATCAAGAACACTATCTTAGACTCGGTCATTTCACCGGTGAAGGAAAATCTACTCACATCACTTTTCAAAGTTGGGAGTCGCCAAACCCCAGATCGTTTAGCCCTCAGCCTCTACTGCTTGGGCTTCATGGGTCCGCTAAATGGTGCCCCACTTTAGCAATGCGTGACATCTGGGCATTTTCGACACCATCAAGATCTTCATAGTAGATATGAACATGGATTGAGAACTTTTAGTGGCGACCCTTAATTTTTGGTACCTAGCCATTAACATGATGGTTTTCCCCATCGGCCCTATGAGCCCTACTATACTGGATGTCACCACCATCCTCGGTACATCTCTAACCAACCTCGCTGTTGACTTCATTTTGTCAACACGCAAGTACAACTTGGACTTGAGGGCCATCTTTAACGAGAAAGCCTAGGAGTCTTAAAGCTCAAGGACTGTAAGAAAAATTGGCTGAAGGAAAACATCGCCAAGTTTGCAGAAAACTTCCTCAACTATAACACGTTAAACACCAATTTTGTTGGCAAAGATGATGAACCTGTCAAACAAGGGGAACATGAGACCTTCATTTCTACTAGTACTGTTACAAGTCCAATAAGTGCCTCACAGAGAATATGTCAGTGGTCGAGGCACTGGAAAGTGGTTAGGTACTAGCCCTCAGCCATTAGCATCTTGAAACACTACACAGTTATTGGTGGCATACATGTTGGAGTGGTGGCACTCAATAGACACTTCTCGTCAAATATCCGGCCTTAAGTATGACATGGCCTAGACAAAGCTTGATCATTTTTCTCGCAAAGAGTTGATAAAAAATAACATCAGCCCTGGTGATTCAAAGGTGCAAACTTTTGCAGTATTGACTGCAGTCTCGGCCGAAGTTGTTCGCGTTTTGACATCTTTCCTGTTGGTTTGGGACAATGCCTTACACACATAATGCTTTTCGATACATAATGCTTTTCGATGATAATTCCAGCAGCATTAATGTTGATATACTACTAAGAATTTTCTTTTGGAAGGTACTGCACTTGGCTCTTGCTTTTTAACAGTGACATTTGGACTGTCAAATTTTAGTGAACAATTATGTTAACAAAAGTTCGTTTCCTCATGAGATCATTATACTTCCTCATGGTATTGATTTACTATATCTTGTTTGAAACTGAGTTGGCCGAGCTCACTCTCCAAGGTAAATTTAAATGTCTGGTATGTTTGGCGAGCCTACATCAAATGAAAGTTTTAGGAAGTACATCATCTGAGGCTCATCGTTGTCTTCCTCAACCATCCGTTATGAAGACCCAAAATCGGTGGGCTTAGTAGTCATCGCGATAATCATCGCCGCTAGCTTCTGGTTGTGGAGATTATCTCAATTTCTAGGTGTGCTGTAGGGTATGGCTTGACGGCAACGAGAAGATCATGTGCAATTTTTATGTCAGATGACACAATTGCCTGATTTGTAGATGTTTGATTTGTCGATGCTTTCCCCATTGTTGTTTTCTTCTTGACAAAGTGACTTTTAGTCGTCATGAACTTCATAGTTTTTAGCACTTGGTTTCACTGAGCGTGCCAAAATGTTGACCTTGAAAATTACAAAGCCTAAGTGACCCGCATGCCGAGTAACTACTATGCTACCTATATCTTTCTTGTGGATGTGGGCGTGCCAACTCACGACCGAGCTCAACCCATTCATGTATAAGTCTGATCCCTTAGCAATCCCACTTCCATTAGAACTTGGTTGAATCATCATTTTTTGGGTTGAGAAAGCCATATGGCCTTAAGGATCACTATTGGGCTGAGAGCCACGACCTTCAATTTTTACTTATCTCTTCTTAGCCCAAACATAATATTTTAAGCCCAAACAGCGTAAGAGTTCCTTGACTATGAAACAATTATCTTTAAATAGAATGGCCAAAGTCTAGTATCATGAATACTTTCATAAATTTTGTTCTCATCTAACACTGTAAAGGTTTCTTTAAGTCTTTCGGTCTCCCACAGTGCATGGACGACTTTGCTACATATAATATTGGCTAGCTCATATCCAGACTACAGGTGTCAAATAAGACATGATTATCTTGGATGATAGAGATGCCATCATTGGACAATCCAATAATAGAGTAGACTTTCCAAACTCTCATTTCCTCACGGGAAGATAAGACTGCCTCAAGTGGAAGATTAGACACTCATGTGGAGTTTGTGCTTTGTAAACCAATTCCATTTTCTTGTTTCCAAACCCTAGAGCAACATGAGCTTTGTACATCATGCACTTGGACATTGAGTAGCTATATTGCCAATAGCTTTTACTAGGCTCTGGATACCAAATAATGGAATCCATTTTGTTTCGTAGAAAAGAGAAAAAAAGAGGGAAAACGCAAAAAAATTAAGAAAGTAAGTAACAACATTCTTTTTTCATGCCTTCCAAATGACACTATTCAAAAATAAATATATAGTACTCATGAACCATATATGAATTATTTAACAGGAAATCTAACCATATATGAACCAACAGGTTTTCAGAGGAATATTGCGTTCTAAGAATGGTGCAGATCAATGGTCAGCAATTCTACAAAGTAAAATATGGGACTCTCCAGAAGCAAAAAAGATTATATTGTCGGAATTGAAGTTGAGTCTGGATAATTTGAAACTCCCATTTTTGAAACAATGCTTCACTTATTGCTCAATGTTCAATAAAGGTTTTGAAATTGAAAGGGATGACCTAATACAATTGTGGATGGCTCAAGGATTGCTTCACCCTTCTTCCAAGAATAGTGATCTAGGGATGGAGGATATAGGCATTGAGTATTTTCATATTCTGTTGCAAAACTCCTTACTTCAAGATCTTACGAAGGATGAATTTGGTGTCGTTGCCAAATGCAAGATGCATGCTATTGTGCATGATTTTGCAGAACTTGTATCAAAATCTAAGAGCGTGACTTCGGGTTCTAATGAGATGGTCAGCACACTGAAGATTCGACATGCTTCACACATTCCTACTTCAGTTTTGGAATCAATTCCAAAGAAAACTTTAAGGGGATTGCGCTCATTGTTTTCTAATAATGAAGTTCCTAGGACCATGTTGCCAAGGTTTAGAGGTTTGCATGTCTTGAATCTTTACAACGCAAATATTAAGGAGCTACCGATTTCAATTGGGAAACTGAAACAGTTGAGGTATTTAAACGTTTCTGGAACAGAGATCAAAGCAATCCCCAAATCTATCGGCAAGCTCCATAACTTACAGACATTAAGAATGGAGTATTATAGACGTCTGAAAGTGTTCCCTAAGGAAATGGGAAATTTGGTCAATTTGAGACACGTCTATTTTGGTCCAGTCCGAAAAAAGAAACTTGCAAATTTTGGTTGGTATAGGGAATCTCTTGCTGGGGTTGGGCAATTGATTAATCTTCGAACGAGGCCTTATTTTGTTGTGAGTCCTGATGAAACTAATCGTAGTATTGAGGAATTGGCTGGCTTAAACCACTTGAAAGGTGAACTAGCTATTTATGATTTGGAACATGTGAGAGATGGAGAAGAAGCGAAGAAATCAAATTTAGTTGGGAAGAGAAACATACATAAGTTATCACTTGTATGGGGTGAGGAAATGAGGCCATGCAACAACAGTGAAGATGATATTCTCCAAGGCCTCCAGCCACACCTTAATTTGGAAATTTTGGAGATTTGCAATTTCATGGGTGCTCAATTTCCATTGTGGAAGCCATACAACAACTTGAAAAAGATTCGACTACTTCAATGCGACGTATGTGAAGAAGCGCCCATGCTTGGCCATCTACCTAGTCTTATGCATCTTGAGTTTAATACAATGCATAATCTAAAACGTTTGGGAGTTGAGTTTTATGGCTATAATGGTGTTGATGATGCAATAAAAACAAAGGCTTTGTTTCCAACATTGAAGACATTCAGAATTTGTGCATTCCTAAACATGATCGAATGGATTGAGCCACCAGTGAGGAAAGAGGAACAAATAACAGTGTTTCCTTGCCTTGAGGAGTTGGAGCTCGTGGAGTGTCCTCAAATGAGAAATTTTCCTAATCAGTTTTCATCCCTCCGTAAGTTGAAGATGAGTATTTGTCACGAGCTATCAGACCTAACAAGTCTGGTAGAAAAGTGTACCTCTCTTCAGAATCTGGAAATAAGCAGCTGTGACAAACTTAGATCCCTTTCCCTTTTTGGTTTGACATCCATCCGGAAATTGTTGTTTAGTTCATGTGGTGGTGGTGGTGGATTGACATCAACGAATCTACATAGAGGATCAGAACTGTACACCCGAGTATCTCTTGAGGAGTTGTCCATGGAAACAAGCCGCTGCGTTAGTCTGATATCCATTTCAATTCACGGTGCAACATCCCTTCGAGGATTGAAAATTAATTCATGTGGTGAATTAAGATCAATGGACCTGCAAAGTCTACCAGAATGCTATATTCCTCTAAAGGTGTAGTCTTTAAGGTCGTGCAGAAGTGTAGAGTCAATTTTAGGTTTACATGGATGCACATCCCTTTGTGAATTGACTGTTGAAGATTGTGATGGATTAAAAACTTGTGTATGGCGTGGGCTTGAATCTTGTACTTCTATCCGTGCGCTGCGTGTCCACGATTATCAACAATTGGGGCAGTATTCAGCTTATGGGGTAGACATATCTCTTATAGAGGAGCTGACCATTTATAACTGCCCTAAGCTAATATGCATTTCCAATCACTGTCTAACGACCCTCCGCAAACTGATGCTTATTGCAAGTTGTGAATCAGAATTGTCTACCGGCAGCAGTACTATAGTGGAGGAGTTGTATTTACAGGATTGTACATCCCTTGGTTCAATGTGTATCTACAATTGTGAAAGGCTGAGCCATTTTTCAGTTGATGGGCTAGACACACTCACTATTCTTGAGGAGTTGACTATAAGGAATTGTCCTAGTCTAACATTCATTCCAATCATTCCATGTCTTCGAGGATTAGTGATTGAGGGTTGTGAGAAGCTTTCGCGTTTACCGAGTGAGTTGAAAAATTGCAATGCACTTGAGAGATTGAAAATAATAGGTAGTCGAAACTTACAATCATTGTATTCCCCCCATCCCTTCGACAATTTGTCATGGAAGATTGTGCTCAACTATCAAGCCTGTCAGGTGATTATGGATCTCTTGAGGAGTTGAGTATAATGAATTATCCTGAGTTAAGTTGGAGTTCAGTTGCCAATGAGGGAAGGAGGCTGACCGCCCTCCGAAAATTGGTTATTGCAAGTTACGGTGGACCGGAATTGAACATCTACTATATCAGTACTCTTGAGGAGATTTCCTTACGCAATTGCACGTCCCTTATCAGGTTGGAAATTCGAAACTGTGAAAATTTGATATCTCTGGCAGATGCCGATGTAACTAGCTTGCAATCTCTTTCCATGTTAAGAATACGTAATTGTAAGAAATTACAATACTTGCCGACGGGTCTACACACTTTGACTCGTCTGGAGAGATTGAGGATAGGTGAGTTGTGGGAGAAGCTCGATTCTTTTCCGGTTTCGGAAATTCCATCATCAAAGATCTTAGGATTCTTCGGGTGGCCTAAGCTCAAGTCTTTGCCTCAAGTAATTCATCACTCAACTAGTCCTGTAAAATACTTGACTATAGGAAATTGTGATGGACTGGAAACTCTTCCAGAGTGGTTGGGTGACCTTACATCTCTCTACCGACTATACATTTATGATTGCAAGAATCTCAAGTCTATGCCTTCCGCCCAAGCTATGCAACGCCTCATCAATCTAGAATATCTTGAATTGGGTTCCTTTTCTTTCACCTTTTCTTTTCTTCTTCGTCTTCAGTAATGAGTATTGAACAAACCTCTTTTTTGGTTAATTAGTTGATTAAGATGAGTATGAAGGTTGAATATTGGCCTGAGATTTCTCGCATTCTAAACGTCAGAGGTACTTTCTTGTCCAACCAAATTATTCATCAAGTTTTATGTCTTAAATATTTACTTCCACACCTTTTACCATCATTTCAACAAGTTGCAGGTTGTTTTCTACATTTCTTGCTAACTTCTATGTGTTACATTTGATCACCAACGTCCAGATTCAAGACCAATCCAACTTCTTACTTCCAAGTTAAGAATGTACATTCTAGAGTCAAGTCATCATCTAAAGATTTCGAGATTCAAGTCGAATCCAAGTTTTCACTTCCAAGTTCAAATACACTAAAAAATCAGGCATCACTAGATCCGACATGTGCATGAAGGAAAATGTTGAAGCTGGAAAGTTACATTCCAACAAGAACAAGTCTGATATGCTAACCAAGGCTTGTCCGAAAGGCAAACATCAACACCACAAAAACAGTCGAGGTCTGCATTTTTTTAGCACCGAGTTGGAAATGAGGGTAATGCTCAAATTCCCTCGTGTAAATGAGACGACACTCCAAAGATATTTGTTATCATGCAGTTTGCTGTAGGATGTCCAGTCCTCTATTTGTACTGTGAAAAAGACAGGTAAACAAGTTCCTAATTTAAAATTATCAGAATAAAAGATCTGATTCCTCAAAACAAGAGATGCCCGACAAGAAGTTCACTAAGATGTAATCTCGAATAAAAGCACAAGGAAACTCACAGAGATGTAATCCGCAACAAAAAAAGTGAAATGAGCGAAAAATGTGAAGTATGAAGATAACTCCGTAAGGTAACAAATGTATCGACTCTGCTGTGGCTAACAACAATCTACATCATTCAAATTACAAGAAAATACAATCTACATTCAAATTACTTACAACAAATAAAAGGCAATGTTAACAAATTTCAACATCATTAAACACAAATTGTAAAAAGCATAAATCTTTTGAGTTGAAATTCATGTTGTCTCGATGGTGTCATAATGGTTTCATCCGACCTCAGACGAAAGCTGACCCAACAAGCAGTATTTGTGGCCCTTCAGAAGCCTCAAATCCCTAATTTCACAATTGATCACAAACCCCAATTCACTGAAGCAATTCATCAAACACTTAAAAAACAAAAGTAAAAAGTCACACCACCACCATGCTCACTTGTGAGTTTTGAAGTAGAGAAACAGAGACACAGAGGAACAGAGTGTGAATTACGAAATTACGGCATTAACCTCGGACGTTGCACCAGAAGATTTTGGCGGGAGAGGGTTGGGTGTTCATGCGCTTCCTGAGGAACTTCATGTACTTCAGCTTCTGCCTCACCAAACCTTCTGATATGGCGATCTGCTAAGCGCACGACTGCGGTCGGCTGGCCGTTGAGAAGGTCCTTGGTCACCACCACTCGCTTCTCTCTCACAGCTAGGGTTTTTGTTAACCATGGGCCCTGCATTGTTTTTTGGGCCAACTACTGGGCTTTGAACATTTCTAATGATGTTTTGAATTGAGCCAGTAATTGGGCTTTTTATTGGGTTCATGCCAGGGCGCTCAACCATGGAGGCAATCTATCTCTTACGAAGATTGATGGAAAGATATAGAGATGGGAAAAAGGATTTACACATGGTCTTTATAGATTTGGAAAAAGCGTATGATAGGGTCCCAAGAGACATTCTTTGGAGGATTTTAGAGAAGAAAGGAGTACGAGTAGCATATATCCAAGCTATAAAGGATATGTATGAAGGAGCAAAGACTGCCGTAAGAACTCATGAAGGACAAACCGAAAGCTTTCCCATAACTGTAGGATTACATCAAGGCTCATCCTTAAGTCCTTACCTTTTTGCGTTGGTAATGGATGAGTTAACAGGACATATTCAAGATGATATTCCTTGGTGTATGCTTTTCGCAGACGATATAGTGTTGATAGATGAAACTCAGGAAGGGGTAAATGCAAAGCTTAACCTTTGGAGAGAAGTGTTGGAATCTAAAGGTCTTCGCCTAAGCCGATCAAAGACAGAATATATGGAGTGCAAGTTCAGTGCAAATGGAGGCCAAAACGAGTTAGGGGTGAGGATTGGAGATCAAGAAATACCAAAGAGCGACCGTTTTCGTTACCTAGGATCTATCTTGCAAAAGAACGGAGAATTAGATGGAGATCTCAACCATAGAATACAAGCTGGATGGATGAAGTGGAAGAGTGCATCCGGCGTGTTGTGTGACCGCCGTATGCCACTGAAGCTCAAGGGAAAATTTTATAGGACGGCAATAAGGCCGGCGATGCTGTATGGCACAGAATGTTGGGCGGTGAAACATCAACACGTACACAAAATGGGTGTAGCGGAGATGAGGATGCTTCGTTGGATGTGTGGGCACACGAGAAAGGATAAGATTAGGAATGAGGATATCCGGGGTAAAGTAGGAGTAGCCGAAATTGAAGGAAAGATGAGAGAAAATCGGTTACGGTGGTTTGGACATGTGCAAAGAAGGCCTACTGACGCTCCGATTAGAAGATGCGACTATGGGACAGAGGTTCAGGGCCGAAGGGGTAGAGGAAGACCTAGGAAAACTTTGGAAGAGACTCTAAGAAAAGACTTAGAGTACTTGGATCTAACGAAGGACATGACACAGGATCGAGCACAATGGCGTTCTAAGATTCATATAGCCGATCCCACTCAGTGACTTGGATTTTCCAAGTCTCCAACCAAGAAGTTTTCCTCACTCGGGAAATTAAGGGAACACTACCCCAACCTACATGCTCCACTCAGAAAGCTTCAACATACAAGCTTCAACAAAAGAAAATTCAAAGAACTTAGCGAAGAAGGCTTTGGTGTATTTAACACAATACGTTGAAATGAAGGAAAGCTTATTTATTGATATCCCCGATAAGCTACAAATATGTACATATACATGAGTCAAAATAAACACACAAGAGGGAGCCTTCACAAAGGTTGCTTAGGAGAAGTCTCAGCAGTCGGTAGAGCCCCAGAAAGAGAAGGCACCGGAGGGGGATCATTTGGAGCCTCAGTACTGGACAGAACCCTAGGAGGAGGAGGCATCAGAGGTTGATCATTTGGAGCTTCATTACGCGGTACAGCCCCAGAAGACGAAGGCAATAAATGCCTTTGGAACAAACCCACAAATCTCTGATGATCAAGTAAAACCTGACCATCAGTTTCCTTCATCTGGTCAAGCTTCCTCTTCATGTTTGTAGCATAGTCATGTGCGAGCCGGTGCAACTGTTTATTCTCATGCTTGAGCCCTCTAATCTCCTGTTTAAGACTCATCACTTCAGCCGCCAATGATTCAACTTGGCGGGTTCGAGCAAATAGGCGTTGGGCCATATTAGACACAGAACCTGCACACTGAACACTGAGAGCCAGCGAATCCTTAACAGCTAACTCATCAGACCGTTTGGAAAGTAGTCTGTTATCTTTGGGAGTGAGAAGGTTCCTGGCCACCACCGCAGCGGTCATATCATTCTTCATCACGGAATCCCCAACGGTAAGAGGACCAGTTGGGGAGACGAAGGATGGGCGCCATATGTTGTCTGGAGAAGGCGGGGCTGCCTCTTCAACAAGGTTCAAGTCAAAACGACGGTCGGAGGGGCCAGACATTTTCAAAGGTGTTGAAGAGAGAAGAGGTCGGACAAATCAAGATATTAGAAGTGCAAGAATGAAGCTTCTACTGGTGGAGATTCAAGTGTGCTTTGGAACTTAATGCCAGCCTCTATAAAAATCTGCACTCGACGGAGCTTCAGAAATCAAAGAGGCGCCTGCTCAGAAATCGAAGAGGCGTTTGCTTTCTCAAAAGTTGGGCTGCTTAGAGATCACGAGGGTTGATCTCAGAAATCGAAGAGCCGTTTGCTTTCTCAAAAGTAGGGCTGCTCAAAGACCACGAAGGCCGATCTCAGAAATCGAAGAGGCGCTCGCTTTCTCAAAAGCTGGGCTCCCTAGAGACCACGAGGGCCGATCTCAGAAATCGAAGAGGCACCTACTTTTCCAGCCTTGTCAGCACCTGTCACACGCACACTCAGCTTTGCGGAAATTATGGGCATTCTGTCAAAGACTTCTGGGGAAGTAGAAAACACATGAATCTTACTGTTCAATCACCCACTTCCCTGTGTGTCAACCTCTGTGCTTCGTGGCAAGGTAGACTAGCAAACATGCCCAACCTTTACTCACATTCGAGAAAACACTCCCAACAAGATTGCTTGCTCCAAAATCGAAGAGGCACCACCCTCCGAATCTCGAGAGCCACTCTCCCAACATGATTACTTTCTCAAAAATCGAAGAGACACTGCTCCCCGAATCTCGAGAGCCAGACCCCCAGCATGATTGCTTTCTCAAAAATCGGTGAGGCACCGTTCTCCGAATCAATCGAAGAGGCGCTCGCTTTCTCAAAAGCTGGGCTGCTCAGAGACCACGAGGGCCGATCTCAGAAATCGAAGAGGCACCTACTTTTCTAGCCTTGTCAGCACCTGTCACACGCACACTCAGCTTTGCAGAAATTATGGGCATTTTGTCGAAGACTTCTGGTGAAGTAGAAAGCACATGAATCTTACTGTTCAATCACCCACTTCCCACACGCAACAATAACTCATGGGTACCACAGATCACTTTGCCAAAGTTCTCTGCCAAAGTTGAGCACGTGAAGCTTGCAGCTCCCACTACATCGCTCTGACCAAGAAAGGTAAAAGAATAGCAAAGAAACAGCACTAACAAAGTTTAGACACATAAATTTTGAAGGTCTAGCTACCATATTATTACCCACAAGGGTAAAGGAACAGTACCACTGCTGGATAATTGGAAAGTCCCTGTGTGTCAACCTCTGTGCTTCGTGGCAAGGTAGACTAGCAAACATGCCCAACCTTTACTCACATTCGAGAAAACAGTCCCAACAAGATTGCTTGCTCCAAAATCGAAGAGGCACCGTCTTCCGAATCTCGAGAGCCAGACTCCCAACATGACTACTTTCTCAAAATCGAAGAGAGGGTAAAGGAACAGTACCATTGCTGGATAATTGGAAAGTCCCTGTGTGTCAACCTTTGTGCTTCGTGGCAAGGTAGACTAGCAAACATGTCCAACCTTTACTCACATTCGAGACAACACTCCCAACAAGATTGCTTGCTCCAAAATCGAAGAGGCACCGCCTTCCGAATCTCGAGAGCCAGACTCCCAACATGATTACTTCCTCAAAAATCGAAGAGACACTGCTCTCCGAATCTCGAGAGTCAGACCCCCAGCATGATTGCTTTCTCAAAAATCGAAGAGGCATCGTTCTCCGAATCTCGAGAGCCAGATACCACAGACCACTTTTTCAAAGTGCTCTGACAGAGTTAAAACATGTGAAACTGGCAGCTCCCACTACCGTGCTATGACCAAGCAGGGTAAAGGAATAGCATTACTACTTGTTGTTAGGGAGACTCCTATATATGTCGACCTCCATCCCCAACGGACAGGCAGACCTGCAAAAATGCTCAACCCTTCATCATATCTGAGAGGGCACTCCCAACAAAGCCTTTCGAAATATTCAGCTTTCTTTCCCCCCGATAATACCTCTGCAAACAAGCTATACTAGAGCAAGAATATCTCATATCATCAGGGTTAAAAGCAAGAGTATCCCATATCATGCTTTTTCCCTGTTTTTTCTTTTGGCCTTGTTTTTACCTGCAAGACAAGGAGAAAGAGAGCAATCAGTCAGTACTTGGAATCAAGCTTCCAGCCAGGAACTGACTGCCTGGAACCCCTTACCTGATTACTTACCTGGCATTGCTCTCGAGTACTCATCTTCATCATCTTATGTTTCCAGGGAAGATTCCGCATCTGCTTGAGGAACAGATAGGGCAAGTGCGAAGGATACAAGGAAGCATGTGGAGACAAGCGTAACAGCACACGTGCCGATACATCCATTACTCTGTCAAAAGCAAAAGTATCCCATATCAGCAGGGTGGAACGTACTCTAGATTTGATGGACTTGTTTTGACCCTCAAATTCTTCAGTCGGCCTTATACTCTGGAGGAAACCAGAAAACCCTCCAGCTCAGTTCAAGAATAAGCCTGTGGAAAGTTACTTCTTCAAAAGCAAAAGTATCTCATATCATCTCTTCTCATTTTTCTTCTCTTTATCCTTCATGCTGCTGCAAGATGGGGAGAAGGTGAACAATCAGTCGGAGCTCTGATTGCTTACCTTGTCTGTCACCTCTTTCAGCAGACCCCCTAGCTCGGCGACTTGGGGGACTCCTACTACATGGTTTGTATCGCGCTTGACCAAGCCTGAAACTACAAGTAAGCTTCAAGTGAAATTGATACATTACCTTGTGCATCTCCACCAGTTAAAGATACCACCCCTGGATGGAGGAAGAGTACTTCCAGAGAAGATGCCACATCTACCTATGAGACAGATAAGGCAAGTCAAGACGACACCACACTCCGATACTTAGAAGTTTCGTGATTACGAGATCATTATCCCACAATATTTCCTAATGTCATTTGTACTAAATCATTCACTCGTACTCACTAAAGGAGAGCTTGAACCTATGTACTTGTGTAAACCCTTCACAATTAATGAGAACTCTTCTATTCCGTGGGCGTAGCCAATCTGGGTGAACCACGTACATCTTGTGTTTGCTTTCCTATCTCTATCCATTTATATACTTATCCACACTAATGACCGGAGCAATCTAGCGAAGATCACAAAAAGCGACCGTTTTCGTTACCTAGGATCTATCTTGCAAGAGAACGGAGAATTAGATGGAGATCTCAACCATAGAATACGAGCTGGATGGAAAGAGTGCATCCGGCGTGTTGTGTGACCGTCGTAGGCCACTGAAGCTCAAGGGAAAATTTTATAGGACGGCAATAAGGCCAGCGATGTTGTATGGCAGAGAATGTTGGGTGGTGAAGCATCAACACGTACACAAAATGGGTGTAGCGGAGATGAGGATGCTTCGTGGGATGTGTGGGCACACGAGAAAGGATAAGATTGGGAATGAGGATATCCGAGGTAAAGTAGGAGTAGCCGAAATTGTAGGAAAGATGAGAGAAAATCGGCTCTGGTGATTTGGACATGTGCAAAGAAGGCCGACTGACGGTCCGGTTCGAAGATGTGACTACGGGACAGAGGTTCAGGGCCGAAGGGGTAGAGGAAGACCTAGGAAAACTTTGGAAGAGACTCTAAGAAAAGACTTAGAGTACTTGGATCTAACGGAGGGCATGACACAAAACCGAGCGCAATGGCGTTCTAGGATTCATATAGCCGACCCCACTTAGTGGGAAAAGGCTTTGTTGTTGTTGTTGTTGTTGTGGATGGTAGAACCAAGAGGTTTTCTCTACTGCACTATTGTTCGGAAATGAACTTTCTTTTGATGTGCACTACAGAAAATTTGTGAACCAAATCCTATTTCCTCACAACAATTCTTTTGGAGTGATTTAGATATGAAAGTGAGTGCTAGATGATAAGTTACCAAGCATTTCCTTAACAATATGATGTGTTTTTAGTGTAGTGTAAAGTTTAGATGCATCTCGGTCTAAGGAGAAATTTTAGTGTGTGACCAAAAGATCATAAGTATGTGCAACCACTCACCAAATAGAGAGTCATTATGTTTTCATAGCATCTAAGGTATCTTGTGATCCCATTGATGTGAGAGTTTCTGCATACGAGCAACTGTGTAGAATAAACTTTCTATACTAAAGGATCACAAATAGGCAATACAAAAGATATGACCGTTGTACAAGTTGTAGAGTCGACTCACTAATGAAAACTTTACCTACGCAACCAAATATTAAGCATGAATGTGTGAACAAGATATTTACTACTCGAGCTACAAGCCTGCACAACCTTTTGATGTCCCTCAAGTTGATCAAAACACAAGACGGAGGAAAATAAAACTAACAAACAAGCTTTATTTTGTTCAGAAAAATAAATAAACAAATAAACAAACAAGCAAGCTTTACTACGTGGAATATGAACATTTTCCGCAAAGCGATTATGCAAAAAAATAAAAAAACCACCAAATATATAGGGAGTTTGTGGTTGGTGGACGACGAGGCCATCCCACCCTTTTACTTTCCCAACTCCCGCACAATCAAACCACCAACCCCACCTTTCCCTTCTTTCCCTTTCAAATCAAACTCTGTGAAATCTTCAAAATCTCTGCATTTACAGGTCTTAGAGGTGAAGAAGCAGACCGGCCTCTGACTCTCCTCCGACGACAATGGCTGGAGACAAAAAGGTTTATACTTTGGCTGAGGTCTCCACTCACAGTGATCGCAAGGACTGCTGGCTTGTCATCGATGGAAAGGTAATGTTCTTGCTTCTTCTGAGCTGCAGTTTTCAGTTAAATTTTGGGATTTGTGTGTGTGATTGAATTTGGGTTTTGCTCTGATTGGATCTAGGTGAAGTGTTTGTTGGTGGGTTTTGACTGGTATAGTTGAATATTGGTTCATATTCTGACTGCATGTTGGACTAAGATCAGGATGAAATGTGTTCGAGATTGCTATAAAAACAAGGAAAATTACAAGTTTATAGATTGGTACGAGTCAGATTGATAGACATTGGTTGAGATATAGATTTCAACTTATAGGAGCATGATTCAACTGCTGATGGATGTGCATTTCTTTTGTTTTTTTAGTGAATTTATCGCCTCGAAAGGCGATAGCTTGTGCTTATACTGCGCATTGGTTCTCTTAAAATGGGTGATACTTTGTGGAGAATAGCTAATTATTAAGATTTTAGTTGGGGGTGAAATGATTGATTAAGTCTAATGAAATTATTGCATGAAGGCACAGCAAATAAAAAATGGTGCAAATGTTGCAGATGGACTTTACAAAGCCAATTCCTAGCCGGCTAGCCCTCTTTGATTCCTCGTTGAAGTAGTATTAGTGTAGCTGATTTAACTTGGCATAGTTCAGGTTCCCTTCTTAGTAAGCGTAGATTATCTGTTCGGTCCACTGTGTTCACGTTCATTACCAACTGACGTGCCCTCAGTTCTATATTACAAAATTTGACTGTAATAATGCTTCCGTTTGTCAATTATTTGTATCTCAAGGAAAAATGTGTTGCTCTTTGTGTGTGTTCACTGCCAATCATTTGGGGAGGGAGTAGCAATTTGGAAGAAATTTGCTGTCAAGTGAAGGTAGATTATTTATATTGTGATAAACGTGTTGTTACAGGTGTATGATGTAACAAAATTCTTGGAGGACCATCCTGGTGGTGATGAGGTCTTATTGGCAGCCACAGGTACAACACAGTGACACTCTCAAACAAACAAAATTGTTTCCCTTTTCATATGCACACAACACAATATATAGGCCGAAACAGAAACCTATTGATTCGATGTGATTCGTGGTCCTAATATGATCTTTGGTTTGCAGGAAAAGACGCAAGTAATGATTTCGAAGATGTTGGTCACAGTTCCACTGCTAGAGCAATGATGGACGAATTTTACGTTGGAGACATTGATTCAGCATCCATCCCCGCGAAGAGGATGTACACTCCTCCCAAGCAGCCTCACTACAACCAGGACAAGACAACTGATTTCGTCATCAAACTCCTCCAGTTCATTGTTCCTCTGCTAATTTTGGGCTTAGCCTTTGGCGTTCGCTTCTACACCAAATCGTCAACGGCATAAACGTAGAAGCCGAAGGAGAAGTGAGAATGCTTTCGAATAAGTTTATGACAGGGTCGCAAAGACCCTTTGTTAGTTTTTGGGTTTGGAAATGTTGTTGATGAAGGGATGTTAGGAGGTAATGAGTTTATGCCTTCGCTTTCAAACTTCACTTGAATTATGAGTTGTGGTTGCTGATACATGTCGTGGGACTGATCAAGGCCCAATACACACAAAATTGTGACTGGTTGTTGGGGCTTGATTCAGGGGCCCACATAAGGGAAGAACAAGAAGCAAAACAAGACAACTTTGATTTAAGTAGAAGTAGTGGAATTATGCTTCTGGCATGTTTTGTTTCTTGTTTTTCCTTCAGGCTTTTGCTATCAAATAGTCATGACTTCTATTTTGTTTTTTCTTTATGCATATTAGTCATCTATTACGTTACTCTTTAAAGAGAAACATTTCAGACAAGTACTTAGAAAGATATTGAGCTAACTTTGCAAAAGAAATATCACAATTAAGAATCAATTAGATATATAAAAGGTGAATAGCCAATGAGCTCCTTCCCCCGATTAAACTATGTTTTAAGAGTTTTTTTATAATACTTAATTATCAGTTTTTCTTCTAACTTACAATTTTTTTCTTTGAAGTTTGGGTGATTGAGTGTTTATGACCAAAATCTTGGTTTGATATCTATCCATTTTTGGAAAGTTTCTATTTGGTTTAGGTAGGGCCAATTTTGGATAATCCGTTGATTAAATAAGTAGAAAAAAGCTAGAAAAAAAAAAAGAAAAAAAAAGGAAATAAGTAGCAAAAGCCAGAAGGCAAAACAAGACAAGTTTGATTTAACTGGAACTAGTGGAATAATGGAAGAGGAAACAATAAAAGAGTAGGATCAGTGTCAACGGGTGCCGATGATCTCGAGGCACCTCCATTGGATCATAATGTTGTTTGCCACACATTATTAAATTCGTCCAATCTTATGCTGCTCTTGAGGAGAAATTTTTCTTTGTTTCGTAAGACAATTGATATACTACATGTTATTATATAATGGTACACTACATATTATTATATAAGTAGTGAAAATTTTATTTTTTATGTAATTAATTTTTTTAGTACAAAACATTATTTATATAATGACACATGATGTATCAACTAGTGTTTCGGGGCACATGAAAAAATATCTTGCTCTTGAGGCTCTGCTTTGACTGCGCACCACTAGATATTTTGAGCACAATAATCCTCAAGTCCCCAACTGGTTATCTTTACTTGAAGTATGATAAAATATATTTTGGGTAAAGTACAAAAAATTACCTTAACTATTAGTATCACGACACTTTCATACCTCATCTTTTAAAATTGACAATGTCATACCTCATCTTTAGAATTTAGTCCAATGTTATACCTTCCGTTACTTGGCCGTTTACTTTTCAATTAAATGCTGACGTGGCTTGATCCAAAACCCATTTTTTATTAAAAAATTATTAAAAACTAAAAAAAATCATTTAATAATTTTTAAATATAAAAATAATAATGAAAAGTTTTAAAAAAAAAAAAATCCCAAGTTCGTCCCCTTCCCCAGTTCCCCCCTCTCTCTTCTCCCCCATCTTCATCTTCTTCCCTCTTCTTGTGACCTAGAAAAAAGAAGGTAAAAAAATAAAAAATAAATAAAAAAACCAAATTTGTCTTCCCCCCTCACCCACCCTCAGAAAGGGTTTTTTTTTTTATTTACTTTTTTTGTTATTTTAATATTTAAAAAATATTAAATTTTTTTTTTAGTTTTTAATAATTTTTTAATAAAAGGTGGGTCCCGGATCAAGCCACGTTAGCATTTAACTGAGAAATTCAAGCCAAGCTAACGGAAGGTATAACATTGGCACAAATTCGTAAGATGAGGTATGATATTGTCAATTTTAAAAGATGAGGTATGAAAGTGTCGTGACACCAATAGTTGAGGTAGTTTTTTGTACTTTACCCATATATTTTTGTATATAACTCATTTGTGAGTGTTTTTAAAATATCTGAAATCATTTTTGGTAAAAATATTTTTAGAACCAATTCTTAGTGAAAATGTAAGTAAATGAATATTTTTTTTTTTAAGAAGCGCATAACTAGTGTTTTTTGCCAAAGAGCACTGAAGCGCTTTTGAAACTAAAATTATTTTCTCTAAAAGCGCTTTCAGTTATTTTAAAGGCACTTCCAATGAGCTCTTAGTTATCTTCGTTGTTTTTGTTTGATATATTCAATTTAATAACTAAAAATAAAGAAAAGTATGTAACAAGTTAAAAAGAATGTAAAATTTACCTACTAACTCATCAATATCATATAATAAGCTTATGTTTATATTCAATCACTACCTATTCTTTTCAAAGACATGTAAGAGGGATTTGCAAATCACTATCTAGAATGATGCATTTACAAGTCCCTCTAGCGTGCCTTAGTAATGATCATGAAAAGCATTTTTAATCCCTTGTATCTGTCATTTTGTAATAAATTCCTTACTAACTTGACATCAATCCCCTGAGACTAGGAAATCCCCTAGTCAAACATAGCCTTCTAAGAAGAAATTTTGGAAGAATGGTTGTGTAAGAAGAATAAACTATTTAAAAATTGTAAAATTTTGTTAATTAAGAGTTTGATGGTAGGAAGAGATAATAATTTAGCATAAATTGAAGCTCCACTAACATTTGGTTTAATCTAAGGTTTCAGGCTCGACTAACACCTGTGTGACAATATACATTTGTGGTAAGTTTGATACTTGGTCGTAGGCGACTCCCTTCCAGTAACACAACTCTATTGTTTGCATCTGTTGGGATGCAAAAAGTTTGTACAATAAGTTGGTGCCTTTCCATACTAGTGTCTTTTGCACCACCATGTAGGCGGCCGTGTTATCACATTGCTCAACTATCGAGTCCTTTGAGACTCTGAGGAGCCAAAACAAAGTGTTAAGATTAAGGATAAGACACTTCACAAACACCAAACAAAGTTTGGTAAAACAAACAAAGAATCTACTCAAATGCGTACAGAATCTATGTGGACAAAGAAAAGTCACATTCCTCCAGCTAATTTTGGCATTCCCCTCCAAAGATTCCTCATAAGTTTCTCCACCAAAACTTCATCTGCTAGTGAGTTTATTACCATTATAAGAAGCAAACTTGAGCAGCCTGGTAGCTCCTCTTCCTCGACTTATTGTCCATTAACTCCTAGCTGCTTAGAAAAAAATACTTGATCAGATATTACCGGCGTTTGATTTGGCGATGGGAAGTGTAGTGAGGGAGGAAGGTGTGCTGAAATTGGTGCGTCCAGGGAGGCGTTTGGAGGTTCACAAGAAACCGGTAACAGCTGAAGAGGTGATGAGAAGGTACCCCCGGCACAGCATAACTAGGCCAGACATCTTTGAGTTCCCGTGGATTGTGGTTAAGCCTGAAGCAGTTTTGATTCCCGGGAAAGTGTTTTTTATAGTTCCTAACCGCACGATTTATCAGTTGCTTAAAGCCAGAGAGCACGGCAATCAGCCTCCTCCTTTGATTGAACAGAAGCAATCTGTTAAAGCTCGTGGCCACCATCAAGTACATGAACATAGTTCTCCTCCCAAGGAGTATGCTGATATGACACCGAAGCACCACGAGCAGAGGCGAAGGCTTAAGCTTCAGTTTTTTGCTTGTGCTACTGTAAGCCCTAGCCTGAGTGATGAAGATGCTGACTCTGACAGAAGACTCCAAACAGATATCAAAGTAGAGTTGTCATCCACAAACAAGAAAACCCGCGAAGAATCTAAGCAGAAACCTCCGATACATTCAAAAAATGAAACTAGACGTCGTAGAAAATATGATGATGGCAACAACGACATTACGGTCAAACTTGCTGATCTTAATATTAGGGAAAGCAAGCAAGTCCCCTTGCTGAAATCTTGTGTAAGAAAACCTGAAAGTGCTCGTAAGTCGCTTCGCCTTAAGGTAAAATTTACCTTGCCAAACAAGGAAGAGGAGCGACAAAGCGAGGCTACTGGGTCTCGGGTGCAATTCCAACGCTTCTCGAGTAGATTAGTCCTGCAAGGCATTTATTAAACCGTGTTTTTGTACGTTGATTACGCGCACCAATGTTTTGTTACCTTATTAGAGCAGCTATATAAGTTTATTTGTTTGTTCTACATATACAGCATAGAGTCTATATTATTTAATCTTAACCTGCTACATTTTGCAATTAAGTTGAAATTTAATTTAATGATTTAGAATTTAAACAAATGTAAAAACTGTACTCAACCAAAAGCATCACTTACAATCAAGATCTTTCCCCGCTATCGCTAACTCAAAGCACAAATCTTTTTTACAAGGAGGCCAAAAGACGCATACAAAAGTGAAAATTTCGTAAGGCTTGCACTTACTAACAAGACATAAAAAGTTCCTGACAATGTGAATTACCTAATCTGTGCTTGCACACGTTCTCTCGATCACTTTAGAATCAGTTCTATAAGAATGCCTTGACGGAGAAGTGGATGCCCTTGAAGAACTATTTGCAAAGAAGCTTAGCTTGCCAATCTTCTTGGAGAACGAACTCATAAATTTACGAGAGTTGGACCTTTGCATATCCCTCTTCATGCATACATGTTCTCTCTCAAGATCATTTAGTCTCATTCTTAACCGAGCTAGCTCAAGCTTTAGCTCACGGTTTTCTCTCCTCAATGATGCATAGTTGTCCCGTGGAGACATCGCAGCACTGAGCGCACCACTGCTGATCCGCCATGACTGGTGCATTGGCTTGGGTTCATCTTCGTTAGAGCAGCCCAAGGAATTTCTGAGCCTTATTTGCTCAAAATAAAGCACTTGTACTATTGACTGGAGAGGGAGGCGCTCGTTCTGTGCAGCGTGTGCACCGGCTTCTTGTGAGAGCTTTTGGAAATCAATCATTTTGCAGAGCCTCTTCTTGTCTGTATCGGTTAAACCTTGATGAGCCTGTCACAGAAAGAACGTATATACATCAATCAAAACTAATGAAAGAATGGTAATAGCAAAATCCTTAATCAAGACTAACGGCAAAGAATAATAAGAAAGACTTACTTTTAAGTAAATATCAATGGCTCGATATAGCCCATCATGAACTGTTCGTGCGTGTTCAGGTAAAGCATCAGCAATGACTATGAACTTAGCAAGCTTGAGGTTTGCATCAGGGGCTATTTCAGCAAGGTAATTGTCCACCAACTTTGAAACTTTAAACAAAGCGGTCTGGGAAGGCGAATGAGGACTATCAGATTCGAAAACAGACGCATCTTCCATATCTTCTTCGCTATCATCTTGCTGAGAAAAGTTAACTAAAATCCTATGCACTGTGTCCACATCGAATAAAGTGTCACCAGCGTGCTTGAAAGAAGGGATCAGAAGATCATCGAGAGTAGCAATATCCAACTGTGACCCAATTCTCCTCTCCAGATCAAGTCTGCAAGCAATTGTGCAATCAAGCATTACAGCGCTTCGCAAAAGCCCGAATAGGAAATTGATTGGAATAACAAGTTTCTCAACGGGCAGAAGGCTGACAATTGTCTCAACCACGAGTTTTTCATGCCCAGTTGAAGCTGAAATTCCGTCAACTTTTGTCTGGCCAGACATATTCCATAAGCTGGACTTTTTTGTCAACTCCTTCTGCGCATAGTTCACAAGAGATGCACCAATACTCTCAGGGCGGACTCCACGGCACTTCATGGCAGTTATGACTCTCTGGTACAAGTCAACTCGAAGAACCGAAAGATCTTCTATCCACCAGTCCCCATCAGATTTGGCTTGCCTGTTCATGTGAAGCCTCCCCGAGCTGCTATACTCTAAGCGCGAAAAGCTCGAAGCAATTTGCTCTACACAAGCCTTTGAGGCTATTGCATCTATGCAACGGCTAACTATTCTCAGCTCATCGGCCAGAGGGAGTAAACTCTCGCATTGTTGCAAAACCTCAACACACATTTCAAGGTTCTTGCAAACAACGCTTTCAAGGTATTCTTCGGCACGCGAACCAAGATTATCTTTTGAGTACTCTTCAGTCATTTCAAGGTAATCAGAAGCACAACACAGCTGAGAAACGTTTGAAGATGTGATCTCGAAGTTAATACCATAACAGAACTTTGCTGCCAACTCAAATGATTCTGCACCTCCCGGTAGATTAAGAAGCTCCACTCTTGAGATATCAGAATCCCTGTGTTCAGCAACCAACTTCCGGATTCTCCCACTTCTAGAGACCAGAGGGAACTGCATTCAGAAGCACCATAATATATCAAAATTCCATCAAGACAGTGACTTTAAAGAATAATTTTGAAGAATTGAAAGTAATAAAACAGCAAAGGTAGCTACCTTATGTAGTGAGAAAGCTCCTCCATTTACTTGTATTGTAATATCGCTTGGAACGTCCCGAAAAATCCTGCAAAAGATCAACAAGTAAACATTCATACAAGAAACCGTTGCAGATATTTGCACATGACACAAATCAATGAGGAAAGAAAAAAAAGTTTCTTTATAGAATACAATACAAGAGAACAATCAGAAACCATTCATCTTTTGTTTATCATGCATCAGCGCAACAAAGCACATAAATATATATATATCAAAACACCACTTATTTAATCACTAGGTAGTGTAGGCAACACTTACAAAATAAAATTAAAAGTACTCAAGTTGAAATACAAACATAAAAAATACATATGAAAATCAAGAAACAAACCACTCGTTGTATCGCTGCTGCCGCGAACTCTTAGCCACGGATAGTTGTGGTTGCTGCTGCTGCTGATGCTGATGCTTGTCACTGCCGCGGTCCATGGGGCGAGAAAATGGAACCCAAGAGAGGAACTTGGAATGTCAAGGCAAAGATGAAAAAATGGTAATGCTGGGGTTGAAAGAGTGAAGTAGAGAGACAGAGACAACAACCCAGTTGGAGATGTTGATGTTGGTGGTGACCTTGTTTGGCCATTTTTTTTTCTTTTTGTCAAACAGGTGGTGTGCAAAACACAGATTGCAACTGTCCAAAGCCATGGGCCTCTTTGGTGGGTCATGCTTTTCTGCCTTTAATTTTTTTTGGGAGGGTTTAGTAATCACACTCAAAATATTGCATAATCTCTTCCTGTTTTTGTTACTCTCTGCTGTGATGGGATTTAATTTAATTTTTTAAAAAGTTAAGGAGATGATGAGGAAGCACAGAAAGGAGGGGTTTGTTACTTTGTTCACATTGTAAAGTCAAAACCTCTCATTACCAACCGGCAAAAAAGCGGGAAATATAGAAAAAGTAGTTATTTTGGTTTGACAACTTCGACATGTTTTATTGTACTTTTTGTCGGCTGTAACACTCTGTAAAAGTGATAGACTCCGGGAGTGAAAAATATCCTGCCGAATATAAAGGGAGGTGAGATGGTGGTAAATTGGTGTAATTAATGGGATAACAACCGGGATGGATCTAGGATTCGAATACTGTGGGTTTGAGCGTTAAAAGTACAAGTTTTTTAACTAAAATAGAGTGCGAAGTGTACACAAATATTTCAGTTTAATTACTGAGGTATTTCGTCAAACACTTAGTAGGTTTATTGTCGTCAATCGAATCGTGTTACGTACATGTCAATAAATATCGACAGATGACGAAGTAATCTGATGAGTGCTGTCGAGAGAATATGTTGAGTACTCTTGACGCAGCTTGTCGAGTTCTACCAAGACATGCCTAGCAGACATTTTATCAAACACTTGTGGACACAAAAGATACTCATGCCAAACATTTGAATAGTCATCGAAAGATTTTCACATGTATATTCCCTGAACTCCAAGTGATCCTAATAAGATCTTGGTTTCAATGTACATTCACCACTTAATATGAACCCTCATACGTGCAAAAATTTAATACATGTGATTTGGAATGATCTTTAACACATTAAGGCATGAAAATGATCTTTAAATATTTTGCCACTGCCAACAAGGTATTAAATCGTGGGGTTTTTGCTAATTACCGAAAGGAAACCCAGACAATTTAGTGAATCATTTAACTAAGTTATAAGCATCATCTGCCTACTAAGTTATGAAATTACTTTAGCAAACCATTTAACTAAGTTAACATCTTGTAGCAATAAGGTAAGAAATGAGTCATGAACCAACTTATGTTTCATCCAAGAAATACCTTACATTGGCCCTATGGAACTATGAGACCATATAAGATAACTTAGAAATGGCAAGGAATATAGAAATCATTAGCATCAAAACAAACTTTGGTCTATTAAGGGAGGAACTTCCCTTCATGCGACCGAGAGTTTATGACAGTTGGTCAAGTCAAGATTTTATTAATTTTGCATTCAAATTTGAATCTTTTTTTTTTTTAATAGTGTAATTTAAAATAATAACGTAAAAAGAAAAGTAAGTCGGTCTATTTTTGGGAAAATTTTACACAATTCACGTGAGGAAGAGCAAACAAAGAAAAGGTCAAAAAGAAGAAAGAAAGGAACAATCAAATTTTGGATAGGGAGAGAGTGGCGTGACCACTTTTGATAATTCCATGATATTGATTTGTGATTATTACCCACCACCTCCATCTGCGGTGGGTCATATATGTTTAGGGTTTTCTAATGGAATGAGGATCCTTTCTAGATCTTATTTGTGAGGATCCTTTGATTATTTAATCGTGTCCGTTTATCGTACATCGTGCAGTCAATTTTTGTCAGATACTGTTTATATTCAATTTTAAATTAAAAAAATTTACAATAATTTTTACCACACGATATATGATGAACGAATACGATTAAAGGATCCCCGTATCTTCACAAAGAGGATCCGGAGAGGATCCTCATTCTTTCTAATGCAAGGCAAGCCACAAGTGGCTCCGACGACCACATATTATTACATTTGCTATTATTTGATCTTCCACTACCACTGAGAAGAACTTATATAATACAAATATACTATTACATTGACATTAAAGATATGTACAAATTTTTTTACATATCTTTATTTTTATTGACACAAAACACTACATAACAGACTAACAATGTCATGCCATGTAAGTTATCCTCCAATACAGCCACTAACATTCCTTTAATATGTGTAGAATGGAGATACAAACAAAAACTTATTTGGTTCAAGTCAAAATCATCAAACCATTCGTGATAATGGCATGTATTTTGTTGTATATATGAACGCATGTATGTATAAATGGCATGGAGAGCAGGATCCTAAAGTTAAGGATTGGTGGTCGCTTTTATGAGTGAATTCTAAGGTTTGAATATGCATGCTTTAAGTGAAGTCAAATTTTGTTCCCTTCTCATGATGTAAAACCAAAATCTTATATCTTATCAAATGACTACTTGAGTAGCTTTTTACCTACCTAAGTTAGGTTTCACCTTCCGCCGAATGATAGGGATTTTTTTTTCTTGACACCTTATAAGTAGTGTTCTAAAAATTTCTGTCTAGCACCGCTTAAGCCATGTTTAAGCGCTAGACAGCTGATCACCTCCACGATTAATATTTAGGCATTTAAAAATTAAAAAAGAGTTCTCGCCTAGCCTACCTAGACAATCGCCCAAGTCGCAACTCTCACTTAGACATAAAATAGATAACTTATATTTGTAAATTGTAAGAGACTTGTTGGATACTTAGATGAACACTCATTATATATTTGTTCTCCATGTTTTTAATATGTTCTAATACTTTGTAATCTATATGTTATTTTATTTTACAATTTATGTTTCATAATACAATTATGTAATTTCTTTAAGTATAAATAAAAACTTATTTATATGTTATATAATATATTTAATTAAAATTGAAAGAAAAAAGAATCGCCTAGGCTTCATCTAGATGTCTAGGCGTTAGGCCCATACCCATTGGCCGAGTAGTGCCTAGCGCTTTTTAGAACCTTACATATAAGTATCAGAATGTCAAAATATTGAACCCTAACGTTTTACCACATTACAACTTTTATTCTTATTTTAGATATCTGATAAGTTTTCGTGAATTTCGCTTAGTTGTCTTAGAATCTGCACACAAATTTTCACCATTCAAACAAGCGTAAGAGGTCATATATGTTAACGTTTTTTATCCTTCAATTTAGTTTATAAATGTTATTTTTCACAATTACATTATTGATTGAGATATATCGGCCATATGTAAAGGATGAAGAAAATTATTGAGGATTGAAGGCGTGCGTTGTCTTGTGGTAGTGGTGGTCTCAGAGAAAGTGAGTCCCCATCATTAGAGTACATTCGCACGCCAAGTGTTTCAAGCAATTACCAATTAGTGATGAGACACACACAATGTAACAAACTCTAATTAAAGGCATCCGATGCTACAGTTTACATGCTCAAACTATGCATGGCCTTATACTATACTAGCCTTCATACATTCGCTTACGCGGGTACAAAAGATATTTTTTGAATCACAGCATGTTACGCGAGACTACATATTTTTTTAATCACATTATTGCTAGCACATTGTGAGGCTAATTTCATCATCTCCCCCTTAGTGTAGGTAATATCGTTTGTTCAAAAAAAAAAAATCATTTGACAACTAATTGAATCACATTATTATGCGCGTGCGAAAGAACTTTTTGATAACCGGTACCATACCTCTTAAGATGTTTTGAACGTGTTTAACAATAAAGAAAATAATATTTAATAAACAACTGATTGAATCATATTATTGTTAGTCTATTGTGAGGTACTAATTAAAAATAAAAAAAATAAAAAACTGCACAAAAAAATTAATTATAAAAAACACTGTTTATATGATGAAAATACCCCTGCATTATTTGATGCATTATTTTGAGCTGCTTTTGAACTTTTTTGTTTGGGGGACATTTTTGTCCCATTATTTTTGGTGAAGCTTGTGACTCTAAATGAGGCTGCTAGCTTTATATAGTAGTATAGATTCATGGGATGTGATATCCACACACCTCTTTTTACTTCTCTCACATCTTTTTAATTTTCGGCCGTCGGATTGGATGAATTAAAGAAGATCAAATGACAGAAATTAACAAAGGGTGTGGGATAAATAAAAAAAGGTGTGTGGATAGCACACCCCTAGATTCATATGCTTACAAATTAACTTTACTTTTTTCAGTAGATACAATTGGGATATGAATCGTGACACTATAACCTCTAAATTATTGGTTTTTGTTTGATCATATATGTAACATAATTCAAATGTCACATTATCGTATCCGTACAAGATAATCATGAAAGGTATGGTTCCTAAGCTCTATCCATTTTTGTATGCTTCTATCTCTCAATTTTGAGGATCGCGTATTCGATCTAATTGTCTAATTCTGGTGGACATATTAAATAGATTTCAGCTTGAGCTTGAACACAAATTTTTTCAATTGATACGATTTTAAATCGAGATCAGTTTCGATTGAGAGGTCATACAAAAAAAAAAAAGGGCTAATGTTTTGGATGTTTTAAAGATCATAAACCCAAATTTTCAGATTTTTAGAACTTTAACTGCTTGAGAAAGATATGAGCACATTCTTAACTTATAAGTCATTGTAAGGTTTTGTCCCCTTTTTGATGTTGTACTTTGTTTTTTACATTCTGACATTATGCACTTTGTTAATAATCTACACAACAACCTTTGTGAGAAATGATCTTCGCAATTTCTTTTTCTTTCTCTATACTCCCTTATCTTTTTATAGCGTTAGGATTGAATAAATCAAAGAATAATAAGAACAAAACTTACATAAAAAATATAATAAAAAAAGTGTAGAAGAAGAAAACAGAAGTATAGATCATTTGGTGCATATGATGGCCGGTAGGACATTAGAATTACATAAATTATTTAAATAAAAATTGATTGAGTTACGAATATTAAATTAAATGTAATGGCTTAACCTCACAAACGAAACATTCAATTTTTTTTTTAAAACAACGATCTTATCTACACTAAGGAGAGGGGGTGACATTAATCTCACAATGAGCTATCAATAATGTAGTTCAAATTAGTCTTTGGTGATAATTGAATCTAAGACCTCTCATTAAGAGCATCTCCAGTGAGGAGCTCTATATGAGGCTGGAAAAATAGTGGATATAACCCATTTTAGAGCTCTGAGGAATCTTTGGGGCTCTATAAAAAAATCTCTCACAATGAAGAGCTATTTACTTTTGGGCTCTATATATATATTTATGTAGTAATTTGATTATGTGACAAATTTTGTTTTGTATTAACTTTTTCTTAAGTTGATTCTTGGACATGTTATCTCAAAAAGAATTTATGAACATTCCAACCTAAAAAAATGTAAATTCTGACAAAGTTAGAGTTCATCACTTATGAACCGTTGGATTAGGTTTTCTAATCTCAATTTTATTTGTTGGTTTGTTTCTCTGAAATCGAACAAGATAAGATTTCATCTCATAACTAAATTGTAATGCCCTTCTAATTTAGGTATGTTGTTTGTTTATGTTTTCGGTTTAGGTCTCTAAACTTCCAATGTCATTTTAATATGTAGAGCGTTTTTATTTGGAAATTAATAAAAGTAAGCCCTTTTAGACGCACAACATCTTATATCATTTTAAAGCTTAAGCATTAAACATACCAATAAAATGGATGATCTTTGGAACAAAATAATGTAAAGAAAAAGAATTAAAACAAAAGAATAAAAAGAGAATATGAGTGTATTTGCAATTGGGAGGAGAGTGAAAAAGTTTGGCTCATATGGTATCTACTTTTTTGGTGGGACCCACTGCTTTTTGGGCTAGATGTAGCCTAATTTTTTGCTACACATGGAATAAAGTTGATACCCCAAATGGTGGATCTAACTCCAGTTTTTGGTTCATTGGAGATGAAATTTCTCACTAGGGCTCCAAATGTAGTAGTTTTCATAGAGGATAAAGCCCACATTGGGGATGCTCTGACAAGTGAAAATAAATACCACTAGACTATAGTACTAAGTGACCCAACAAAATTTTTTCGTCTAGCAAGGAATTTATTTTATAGTCAAGTATTTATGCATTGAAAATTTGAACTCTTCTGATGTAATATGTAGTATACATGAACAAGATACTTTTCTCTTCCCACTTACATGGTTTATGCGTTAAAAAATTCAAATCATAAGGAGGCGGATAGGATTTTCAATTTAAAATCAAGGAAAATCGAAAACAAAAGTAGTCAGATAGGGTTTATGGATGAGTCGTGTTACTTACATTCAATGGTAATTAATGTAATTTGTTTTAAAATCATAGACACTTTAATTGCTGACATGGAAGACTGTTCTACTTACTAGACCCACCTATAACAATGTATTTCTAATGGATCTCGTTAAAAAAATGTCTAAGAAATTTTGTTCATCATCTGATATATCAAATTTAAACTATTATTCATTACATTATTACTTTTCATAATTGTAATAAGTATTTTTAAAACAAGAAATAATAATTAAAAATGATGAAAAACTTTACTAATCACTTCAAATAGATTTGAAATTGCTGTCAAATTTGACAGCAACCACATTTGCTGTCAATCCAGATCATGTCACATAGGAATTGACATTTAGGTTGGAAAACACTGATGTTATCTTTTTTTACTATTATTGCTGATGAAAACATTTTCACTCCTCATTTAGAGATGCTCTAAGGAGGCAAAACTCCAAATAGGATTCTTGATTGCGTGAGGATAACTTGGAGACAAGGAAACAGATTTTTTATTTTATATTTTGTATTTTTTGAACACGAAAGCAGAAGAAACCAAATCCTTACAAGTAAAAGAAGCTTAAAACCCAAACTGTAAACTTCGTAAATACCTAAACCAATCTTGGGCTGGGCGTGTTGTCCAAAAGAAAAAATCTAGTCATATTGTTGTGCTAAGATAGCACCAAACCCGTTGGAACCAACTCAAGCTAACCCACAGGAAATTTATCAAATGAAATGCAAGAACAAAATATTAAAGACACCAAGATTTTAACGAGGTTCCTCAACAGTCAGTGTAACTGGAGTACGTCCTCGGAGCAGTAGGAGCTCACCCAATAATCCACTATCAACCAAATGGGAGTTTACAAAGTGTTGACAATCTCACAACCCAAAAGCCCAATACACCCAATAGCTCTCACACACCAAAGAAACAAATAGAGAGGGAAATATAGTGAATAATTTCCTCTCTATACAAAGCTCAAAGCTAATACACAAATACAACTTTGATTGAGTGAGTACCAACAAAGAAAGAAAATCACCTTTCTTTCTTCTCTTCAAAATGAGGCTGCAGCACCTCTGTTTTTGCTCTCATTTTCTGCTACGTTTTTTCCTCTCTTATGGCTTCATTACTACACTTCATCAAAAATAGCAATTATTTCTCTTTCAAAGAACTCATCCGTGACTTCCCATGGACCAAGACAACTTTAGACCAACTCCCTTTTCTTTTCCCCAAAACAAGGAAGAGACATAATTATTTTGTCTTTTTTTTCTTTTTGATTTGTTTAATTAAAAGGTGGCCACTTGGCCACATACTCCAACAATCTCCACCTTGGCCAAGTTCCGAAAAACGTCATGATAAGCCAACCAACACAATTAACACACAACATCACTCCCAAACACTAGCAAGAGAACAACTCATGCCGAGCCAAATACTCTAAAACTCCTACTGCTCAACGCCTTCTTTATATAGGCATAATGTGAGCCAAGTTCAAACAGTGAACAAACTTGGCTACACCAACAACCTTAGTCAACATATCAGCGGGGTTGTCTTTCGTTGGAATCTTCTGGAGAATGATTTCCCCTTCACCAACAATTTCACGAACAAAGTGATAACGCACATCTATATGCTTGGTCATCGCATGATGAACCTGATACTTAGCCAAATAAATGGCACTCTGACTATCACAATGTACCTCCACCTGCTTCTGATCAACCCCCAAATCTCTAATAAGCCCATGTATCCAAATGACCTCCTTTATAGCTTCAGCAACTGCCATATATTCAGCCTCTGTAGTAGACAAGGCAACAGACGACTGCAAAATGGACCTCCAACAAACTGGCCCTTTAGCCATAGTAAACACATAGCCTGTAGTAGACTTCCTTCCATCCAGATCACCTGCATAATCTGAATCAACATAACCAACTGCAAAATGACCAATACCAGAGTCATCTTTCTCAAAGCATAAACCAACATCTCGAGTACCATGAAGATACCTCAATATCCACTTAGCTGCTTGCCAATGCTCTTTACCTGGATTATGCATATATCGACTCACCATGCCAACTGCATGAGCAATATCCGGTCTAGAGCATACCATTGCATACATCAAACTACCAACCAAATTTGCATATGGTATATTTTTCATTTGCAGCTTCTCTTTATCATTTTTAGGACATTGTAGAGAACTCAATTTAAAATGAGGAGCCAAAGGGGTACTAACCGGTTTGGTTGAATCATGAACTCCAAACTTCCGAATCAACTTCTCAAGGTATTGTCTTTGATTCAAACTGACCAAACCCTTCTCTCTATCTCTAGTGATCTCCATGCCAAGGATCTTCTTTGCTTCACCAAGATCCTTCATCTCAAACTCATTCTTCATTTGTTTCTTCAATTTCTCAATCTCTTCAACATTCTTTGAGGCAATCAACATATCATCAACATATATCAATAAATAAATGAAAGACCCATCTTGCAACTTCTTGAAGTACACACAATGATCATATTGACTTCTAGAATAATTTTGGCCTCTCATAAATTTATCAAACCTCAAATACCATTGTCTTGGAGATTGCTTCAAGCCATATAGTGATTTCTTCAATTTGAAAAACAAGTTCTCCTTCCCTTTCACTATATACCCATCCGGTTGACACATATAAATCTCTTCATTCAAATCACCATGTAGGAAAGCCGTCTTCACATCAAGTTGCACAAGCTCAAGATCATATTGTGCAACAAGAGCTAACATAATACGAATTGAGGAGTGTTTCACAACCGGAGAAAATATTTCATTGTAGTCAATGCCCTCCTTTTGTGCATACCCTTTAGCAACTAATCTTGCTTTGAATCTCACATTGCTTTTCTCATCAGCATCTTCCTTCTTGGCATACACCCATTTGCAACCGATAGCTTTCTTGCCCTTAGGCAATTTAGCTAACTCCCAAGTCTTATTCTTCAAGAGAGAATTTATCTCATCACCCATGGCATTGCACCACCTTTTCTTCTCCTCACTCTCAATAGCTTCCTCAAAATTGGATGGAATCTCATCAGTGATAATAGGAAGAGCAAAAGAAACATAGTCACTATACCGAGCTGGCTTGGTAATTTGTCTCTTTCCTCTGTTCTTGGCAATAGACTCTTGAGGTGAAACTTCCTCTTCAACTTGAATAGAATCTTCAAGTTCAACTTCTTCAACATCCTCATGGTCTCCAACTTCTTCACTTGTAGTGGCTTCGACATCAGCGGAAATAGGATTTGAAGTACCAGAGGCAACTTTCTCAAGCTCCACCTGTTGGACATCTTTCACATTCTTCTCAGAGACTTTGTACATACTTTCTTCATCAAATGTCACATCTCTACTGATTACAAGTTTCTTCATCTCTGGACACCACAACCTGTAACCTTTGACACCACTACTAAAACCAAGAAAGATAGCCTTTTTGGCTCTAGGATCAAGTTTATTTTCAGTTACATGAAAATAAGCAGGTGAACCAAAAATACGAATATGATCATAATCAGAATAAGGTTTTCCAGTCCATACCTCCATTGGTGTCTTACCCTGAATAGCAGCTGAGGGTAACCGGTTGATGATGTGACATGCATAATTAACTGCCTCTGCCCAAAATGACTTGCTTAAACCCGACTGAGACAACATACATCTAACCTTCTCAAGCAAGGTTCGATTCAATCTTTCTGCAACTCCATTTTGTTGTGGAGTTCCCCGAACACTAAAATGTCTCACAATTCCTTCTTCTTTGCAAACTTTAAAGAAAGGGTCGGATGTGTATTCACCACCATTATCCGATCTCAAAATCTTAATCTTTCTCCCAGTCTGGTTCTCAACCATTTTCTTCCATCCCAAGAAAATGCTTAACACCTCACTCTTGTGCTTCATAGTGTAAACCCAAGACCTTCTTGAATAATCATCAACAAAGGTCACGAACCAATGTCTACCACTCAAAGAGGGAGTCTTTGTAGGACCCCAAACATCCGAATGCACATAATCAAGAATGCCCTTCGTCTGATGTACAGCAGTACCAAACTTCACTCTAGTTTGCTTCCCCAAGACACAATGCTCGCAGAAATCAAGCTTACAAGTCGTGGCACCTTTTAGAAGACCTTTTTTCACAAGCCCTTGTAGAGCTTTCTCACCGGCATGGCCTAATCTCATATGCCACAGTCTAGTAGTATCTGAATCAGATGTGCCCATATTTTCAGAAACTACAGATGCTTCACCTGTCACAGTGCTTCCCTGCAATAAATACAAATGGCCACATCTAGGAGCTTTCATCACAACAAGTGCACCATAAGTAACTTTTAATGTCTGCCCATCTGAATGAAACCTGAAACCCTTGGATTCCAAAGTACCCAAAGAAATAAGATTTTTCTTCAAATTCGGTACATACCGAACACCTGTCAACTCTTTAACCATGCCATCATGCAACTTCAACCGAACTGTACCAATCCCTTTTGTTGTGCAAGGATTGTCATCTCCCATGAACACAACGCCACCATCAAACTCTTTCAAGCTTGAAAACCAATCCTTGTGAGGAGTCATATGATGAGTACAACCCGTATCCAGCACCCACTTAGTAGCACAATCAAATGATGAGGAAGTGGTTAAAGCAAAATCAGAAAAATCTGTTTCAACCTCAGCAACATTAGCTTCAGAACTTTCTTTGCCTTTGGTCTTCAATTTAGGACAATCTTTCTTCCAATGGCCCTTATTATGACAAAAGGCACATTCATCCCTTTCCAAAGGTTTTCTACCTTTAGAGTTTCCTCTAGGTCGAGACTGTGATTTTTTCCTACTAGAAGATGATCTTCTCTCCGATGATCTACCTCTAACAAATAAAGCTTCAGAGGTACTATCATGATTTTTATCTCTATGCCTCATTTCATAATTCATCAAGGCATTTGACACATCTTCAAATTTCACAGTTTCTTTACCATGCATAATAGTGGTAACAAAATGCTCATAAGAGTCCGGCAAGGAATTCAACAATATTAAGGCCTTATCTTCATCCTTAATATCCTCATCTAAATTTAACAAGTCGGCAATCAACTTATTAAAAGCATCAAGGTGTCTAATCATTTTTGTACCTTCTTTGTATTGGAAGCGGTAGAGCTTTTTCTTCAAGTGTAGCCGGTTCTCTGCACTCTTCGTCATATACTTGTCTTCCAATTTTTGCCACAATACACTTGCTACCGTCTCCCGCATCACAAAATACTTCTGAGTTTTTGCAAGGCACAACCGAATTGAAGAGCAAGCCCACAAATTTAATTTCTCCCATTCCGACTTCGACATAGCTTCCGGCTTTTCTCCCAAAGCGGCAAGTAGATCTTGTTGAGCCAACACATCTTTGACCTCACATTGCCACATCCCGAAGTTGTTTGTGCCATCAAACTTTTCAACTTCGAACTTTGCATTTTGCACCGTAGTTCTTGCAAACCCGGAGCTGCTTCCAAAAGGATTCTCATCTTGCCCGTCTGACATCTTTGGCAACTAGACAGTACCCAAGAGCAACCAGTGCTCTGATACCAATTGTTGTGCTAAGATAGCACCAAACCCGTTGGAACCAACTCAAGCTAACCCACAGGAAATTTATCAAATGAAATGCAAGAACAAAATATTAAAGACACCAAGATTTTAACGAGGTTCCTCAACAGTCAGTGTAACTGGAGTACGTCCTCGGAGCAGTAGGAGCTCACCCAATAATCCACTATCAACCAAATGGGAGTTTACAAAGTGTTGACAATCTCACAACCCAAAAGCCCAATACACCCAATAGCTCTCACACACCAAAGAAACAAATAGAGAGGGAAATATAGTGAATAATTTCCTCTCTATACAAAGCTCAAAGCTAATACACAAATACAACTTTGATTGAGTGAGTACCAACAAAGAAAGAAAATCACCTTTCTTTCTTCTCTTCAAAATGAGGCTGCAGCACCTCTGTTTTTGCTCTCATTTTCTGCTACGTTTTTTCCTCTCTTATGGCTTCATTACTACACTTCATAAAAAATAGCAATTATTTCTCTTTCAAAGAACTCATCCGTGACTTCCCATGGACCAAGACAACTTTAGACCAATTCCCTTTTATTTTCCCCAAAACAAGGAAGAGACATAATTATTTTGTCTTTTTTTTCTTTTTGATTTGTTTAATTAAAAGGTGGCCACTTGGCCACATACTCCAACACATATTTCTCTGGCGTTTCATGCCTTTGGCTTAGTTAAATACGAGTAATTTTTTAGCGTATTCAAAACATTATTATGCGGTACTACTATTCTCGCAAGCATTAAGCAAGTAACCCCATCCCAAAGTATCATGAACGTAGAGCGGCAACTATAATAGTAATGCTGTCATTTAACAGAAAGACAAAAATCTATGAAGCTGCTTAAATCGTTTCAATTAACACGAAGGTTCGTCCTATTCAAATTCATGACAAAAAGTATTGATTTCTCTTTCGAATAGGTCCCGATAGAAGAAGGAAGGTTAAATTGCCAACGTGCTATTATTGAATTAAATTCACTTGACCCAATACACAAATTAATTATAACATATCACATATATGTATTTGTTTTTATTAACATATTTTAATAGTAGGATATATCAATCATTTCGTTCACTGATATTATAACACATGAAATAATAAGATCACACGTTACCATTCACTAAACATTAATGAAACAGTGGACTTTTAGAATATGACCTCAGAATTATTGATTTTCGTTTCATAATGTAAAGAACTCATATGCTACAAACTACAATATTATCATCTCTAAATTCCCATTCAATCAATTAATTTTCAGTAATTTAACCACCCGATGGTGAGGTATGAACATTATTCAGTTAGGTTCAAATATTACTATGAAGAGAGGTTCGAGCGGCAATATTTATAAATTCCAGACGAACGAAATCAATTCTCACTGATATAAAAGCATAAAGCATACATAATAACGTCAAGGTATCAAGCAGTTTGTAGTTCAATTAGTCAAGACATTTACCTTCTGCGCTAAAAGTCTCAAGTATGATTCTTTCTCTTTACTAATCATGTTTATATCCGAAATCAAGAAGGGCCTAAACGGCAAAGAAGAAACCCATCCTTGTTTGTCTCTAATTTAAAATCCCCGTTAATCACCTTTCTAGGTTCCTTAAATAGCCTTATTTGAAGAACACTTTTGAGCTCACTTCGTCCTTTTTCTCGATGATTCAAACTGTTTATATTAAAATTATTTATGTATAGCTCATTTTTACAATATATATATATATATATATATATATATATATATATATATATATATATATATATATATATATACACACACACAGAGAGCTTAAGGGGGGATCCCCATTTTTTGAAAAAAATGGGGATTAGGTATGGGGCCCACTTCATATCTAATTTCAACGATCCGAACCGTCTATTTTGTTAGTCTCGATTCATAGATCATCATTGCAAAATATTAGCTAAATTGGAAATGTTTAAGACATCTAATTGGGTTCAAGGAAATGAACGAATACTTTGTTAAGAAAATATGAAATTTGATATTGATAATTAAATAGGCAAATGGTTTTGGATTGAATTGAATTTTTGCAAGGATGATCTATGAATCGAGACTAACAAAATAGACGGTTCGGATCGTTGAAATTTGATGTGAAGTGGGCCCCACACCTAATCCCCATTTTTTTCAAAAAATGGGGATCCCTCTCTTTAAGCTCTGTGTGTGTGTATATATATATATATTAAAAAGATAAATTCAAAAGTATTAAGACATCAAGTTATATTAAAGAAAATAGAAAAATACGATGCTTCAAATGAACACTAAATGATCAACATTTAATCAACAAACATATAGTTTTCAATATGACAATTTTTTGTTGATATGATCTTTGAAGAAAAATCGATAGACGGTTAAATCGTTAAAATATAATGTGAGGTGAACTTGACAAAAGTATAATCGGTAAAATCGTTGTTGAAATATGATGCGATATGAAGCCACTTAGTACTACAGTCTAGCAATACCCATTTTCACTTGCAAATGAGAAGTCTTAGATTTTATTCTCAAACTAAATTAATATAACCAGTCCATTGTAAAACTTAACTCACTCTCCTACCCCCTAATGTAATAATATCGTATGTATAAAAAGAAATTAAAAAAAAAAAAAGATCTAAAACTCACTACTCGCTAGCCCGTTAATAATATCGTAGTTAGCCCGTATTGCATGTCAAATCCAGCGACTTGTCCGCAGCAAATCGTTACGATAAACCATAAAGCAGCAGATCACGTACTTGTCTCCGAAAAAAAAAAAATCCGAAAATATAACTTTAGCCTTTAAAATTTAATTTTCTTTATATAAAACACGTCATAAGTTTTTTACTCAAATAAACTCATTGACTAAATTTCATATCAGCAAATTCATTAATTATATTTGACTTTACGCATTTAAAAAAATTTGATGCCCAAAATACCCCTATTTGAATGTTTGATGTACACAATTAGTTCCATACAAATTGTAAGGGAGAATTAATGATTTTACGAAAATAAAAAGTAATAAATTTATTTCCTAATATATAATAACAACAAAACATGCCTAATATATATGTAATAATGCATGCTTAGTTAAGTCAACAAATTATATTTTACATATAAATGTAGGTAAATTATTTCACACACACACACACACATATATATATAACAAAAAAAATGCCTGGTATATGTAAAAATTCATGCAAAATAATTTACCAACAAAAAATGTTATTTGATTTAGTGCACCTACTATTTGAATTTTAAAATGTTAGATTGCTTAAAAAAAGCAAAATAATTTCCCCACTATATGTAAGAGGGGTGTGCTATCCACACATTTATTTTTTTTACTTCTCTCATACCCCTTATTAATTTCCTTCCGTTGATCTTCTTCAATTCATCCGATCTGGCTACAGAAAATTTAGAAAGGTGTGTGAGAAGTAAACAAGGATGTGTAGATATCACACCCCTATCTAAAAAGGATGTGTGAGAAGTAAACAAGGATGTGTAGTAAAAAAATGTATATACTACTATCGGATGAATTTTCTGTAGTCCTATATACATGTGTGAGAAGTAAACAAGGATGTGTAGTACTATACATATAGGTAAACTATATATATATATTGAGCTTATGGTAGTCCTATATACATTTGAACGTATATATGAATATATATGTGTGTGTCTGAGGTAATAATATGCAATAAATTATGAGAAATATTATTGACATTTTAAAATTTTCTTTCTACACTTTTCACAAGTGTATTTTTCTTTCTAAATATAAAAAGTTTAAAGTATAGAATGAAAATTTTGAAGTGCCAATAATAATTCCCTAAATTATTTGTTCATTGTAATTAAGGTGAGTAATAATATTTATTGATTTATTTTGAATATTATGGTACAAGTTGTAAATATTTTTTATTAATTGGTCAATTACTACAATCACTTTTAAATTTAGATTTTATTTGAATATTTATAATTAGTTGGGTTTTTAGATAGGAAATAAGAGCTGCAAGGATTAATATATAAAGAACTCAAAAAAAAAAAATATTGTCGTTCAACATCTGTGTGTTCACTACCATGCACTCTGGCATTGCCAATGGATTTATCTTCGTGGTTCCGACGCAAACTCTTGAAGAATAGTGAAAAGACCAGTAACCCAGATCCCTCAGAGCAAACCCTCCTTCCCCAGCAAAACGAAAGGGAAGAAGAGCAGCTGGGAGTCACGGAGCAGTTGGTCGATCTTGTCAAGTCCTTCACTTTGGACACTTTCAGGAATTTCCCACTTCCAGGTACAAAGATAACAGCTTTCAGAATTAATTTTAATTTTAATTGTTTCCTTTGGTGTTTTGGAACAGTAATTATTTAGCTTGATAATGGAGTTTTTTCTTCGGTTAATTTGATTTTGGGTAAATAATGAAAATTTGTGGGCTGGGTTTTTCTTTGTGTGGATAAGGACTGCAATGGGTTCTTTCTTTTCTTGTTAATGGAGTTAAATTTGCTTGATTCGCTGCGGTGCAGACGATGAGGGAGCTGAAGAAGATGAAGATCTGTCTGAATGGCAGGAAAGGCATGCCACCATTGTGCTCTCAAGAGTGAAGGTTTGAATTCTAGCTCATTGTTTATGTTTAATATTTTTTGTAATTGATGTCAAATTCACAGTTATAAAGTTCGTTGAGCAAAGCATGTAAATTTATATCAACAATTGTAGAATGTTGCTCCTTGGCCTTCTAGCAATTTGCAATTGCTTTTATAAAGGTTAGTGCCTTTAGTTGTGTTGAATTTGTAGTACAAATAAGAAATGGTTGTAGTCCAAGGAGCTCGGGAAGTTCGATTACCCTGGATGTTCCAGGCCTCATATCTAGATTTCTTATTAGTTATAACTTTGGAGCTGCACTGCATTATACAACCCTTTAAGAGCATTTTTATGAATTGGATCTTTCGTATTTTCAGGAACTTTCACATTTGAGATATAAGCTATGCCCCCGCTACTTGAAGGAACGTCAATTTTGGAGAGTGTACTTTGTGCTTGTCAAGAAACAAGTGGCGGAGTAAGTATTTTACAAGTTTCAGATTTTCTATCATTTCGCACCAATGTTATCTGATATCATAGTCCGAACTCCGGATTGATTGATTAGTTGTTGATGGGATTTAGGAGTATTCGTCTAGGTAGTTTAGTTTGAATATTTTGAGCCGATTATCTTGTTAGTGTTTGGAACATACTGATTGCTCCTGATGGAGCTCTAGACTCGTATTCTCTTCCTATCATAGGGCCAGTGAAGACTGGTTTGGAAAAACGAATCAAACAAACACGATCCATTCATCTCAATGAACTTGAATACTCAACTTTTAGTTGGAATTGGTTTGGTCAAACACATAGGCTTAGACTGCAAAGATCTACATATGTACTCCATTTGAATCAGATAGTACCAAGTTCTTGATTTAGTCTGACATGGTAAGGCTTATAAGTTTATAGCAGATGTCAACAATGTTGAACTGCTGTGATCATGCTTGCACCTGAAGCTTCTTTCGATCCCTGAAAACTTGTCCACAACAGGATGATGCTTATAGCTAAAGAGTCATGTTAAAATCAGAACTGTTAAATGTGACCGTCACTATACATTTTCAAATTTACAGATTCAAGCTATAAATACAGGTGCATATGATGATATGAGTCCAAGTGACTATCACTATACTTTGTCAAGACATCTGCGTCGTTACCCTTTTGAACTATGCGATGTTTTGCTTGCCCTAGATCATGTTTAGTATCTGCACATGCGTACACACTCAGTAAACGTGATTTCTTGATTTGATCATCAGATATGAGCTGCGTGCCATACAACAAGCGAGGATCAAAGAAATGGCAGTGGAGAATGAAAAGTCTACAAATACCAGTGCATGTGAAGTCGAAATGTCAGAAGCAAAGCAGGGAGCAAAATTAGCGCCTCCAACGCCATAGCATCACATAAATTGCATTGCTGCATTTCTCTTTAGCGGTAGGAATCTTATCCATTCCATTCAGTCCTTGTGCTGATGAACTAGTGACTTGTTAACGCTAACTTCTGTACTGTCTGTATTTAAGCTTGCGTTAGTCGACTTCGTGGCAGACTGAAGGGGCGTTGTGCAGATCTGGACCCTGTGATCCAGCATCGGGACTAGAACGGGGGATTGGAGTAGGAACCTTCATAGTTAGTCAAACAAGTAAGTTGACAAATCTCGTCACGTTACGATCCAAACTCCAATCTGAATTTTTTTTGGAATTTCACTTCTTACGTCGAAATTTAGACTGAGTTGTTAACAATTCACTTGAACACTGTCGATGAACTACTCGAGCACTACAAAGATACCATCAAAACGCTAAAAAGGCACTAAACAAAAATGAAACTCTTAGGTTTTTTTTTTTTTTCTGTGGTCAATTTCATATATTTAGTTTTTGTAGTGCATTCCAAGTTCAATAAAATTTTGAAGTCATTTAGCGAGAAGCGCGAATGTGTAGATTTATGCAAATTGGAGTTGGTTTTGTGACATGGCATGCAAATGGGCCTCAACTTTCGGTTACCTAACATATGTTGGGTCGGATTTGGACCGCACTGTCCTTGAACTCATTCGCATACAAGGTACGCTCCCATTTTAATAAAATTAGTGAAAATAATTTAAAAATTTAGAATTTTAACCAAAAACACATTAATAACTTTATTTAATGGTTAGAATAAAATTCAACATCAAACAAGCCCAATTAGAGTAGCCCATCCAAAATAATTGACGGGGGCTGATTTGATCCCTAACAGTTTTAGTCCAATCCTTTTTATTTTTCCCTTCTGTTTCTCCCTCTCATTTCCTTCTTTTCAATCTTAAATTCTTCATAAGTGTCTCATATGGTAACGAATCATGCGAGGTCAGAAGTTACAAGTTCGTAACGATGCCCTATTTCTTCTAATACAAGACCTAGACGTTGAAATTCAATATCCTAGGAGATTGACCTCTCCAAAAGTGATTTTTTCCGGGCAGTTTTTGCCAATTTTTTTTACCAAATTTAACTGAATTGGTCCTCGACCCAAGAGAGAAGTTTGATCCTCTCCTCAGGGGCTTCTTTTCCATGTAAGTGGTTCTTCAAAATTGATACTTTCAGATTTTGGTTATAGAAATAGTTGCAGTGCCATTGTTCAGTTCTAGAAATAGTTGCAGTGCCATTGTTCTGTTCTTGTCATTACGAAGGTACTGACGGGAGTAAGAGTGCCGCGCTGTTAACTGTTAAAGTCGATGTTTGCTGTTAACTATTTCCCCGGCAGGAAGAGTGCCGCGCTGGCTGTAGGAGAAAGAAACATCGCATGAAGCCTCCGAAGTGACGAGACACATCCGCCTTATACACAGCCTCATTTTCACTACTTGTGATGGTTTCAGTTTCTCCAAAACGGACTGATTCTGTAGACCCAATCTTGATCTTTCCGTCTGCGATTACTGGAACACTGGCGCAGGTGCTGCTCCCTACACTACCAAGCCTCAGAAGTGAGGAGAAGCTGGAGCCCCTTACCTCTGCCGGAAAAGATTCTTTGCTACGATTAACAACCCCACCAAAGCCGGTTTTTGGACAACATTTTGGTTGTACATTGTCAGGCCCTTGAGGCGATAAGTGACATCACTGATACTCCTTGAAGGGACAATCTCTTCCATCTCCATGCATGGTTCGTTGTCTATAGAGAAGGCCAAAATAACGTGCTAGAGTCGTTGCTGGTGGTGTCATCTCAGTCAGCGTAGATCCAATCATCCTCGGCAAGCCTCCAGAACTTACCCGAGGAATTGGACTTTATGCGGATGCTTCCATCGGCATTCTTGAACACCTCGTTCCCCAGCGTTGGATCTCCAATGTCTCTGGATTTTAATCATATAACAAATTATACCTAATCACTTGTTCCTAAGGCAACAGGTTAACATTAATCAGGATCTCAGTTAGTCAATCCCATATTTACAGACATGGTAGTATGGTACCTGGAACGAGTACGTTTGCCTGTCAGTTTCAACATCAAAGATGGAAACAATTTTATCTGAGGCTGCTGCCAGCAGTTGTCCAGTTCTTGGCTGAAACCTCACTTGTGCAGTACCTCCCTACCCCAAATGATAAAGGCAACTTTTAGGGTGTGAGTATAGCATTCGTACAAATAAAAAAACACTTGACTTGGAAGGAAAGGATAGAAGATTACAAACCTTCGAACTACAAGTACAAGAGAATGGGTTGATATTCCAGTACCGAATTTCATTGTCATGATCGCAGAAACAAAATAAATCAGTCTTCCTGGGGTGGAAGCCATGGGACATAATAGGTGAGTTGTGTCCCATATATGCTTGTAGGCAACGGTTTGGCTACCACGATAAGATTAATAAGTCAACAACGCTAGTACATGCCTTTTTGTCATGCCCAGCACTAGCCAGTAACTTCCCATCAGAAGAAAGTGAAGAAACTGGAGCCAACTTCACAATTGTAAAACCTGAATTGGACAATGCGGCCACAGCTTAGGTACAGTGAAGAAACTGGAGCAACTCTCTGAATACAATGTGTAAACCTTCAAGTTACCTTTAGAAGAATCTTTATGGCGCTGTTTAGGACTCTGCTTTAATGTCATATACAGATCCCTCATGTCTCCCCCATCATTTGACAAAAATGATTCCGCATTATCTTCTAAAGAACCAACATCTCCAAATCGTTCAATGTCATCCTGCACAGAAAACGATTCTGTTAGAAGAAGAGTCGCTCTGGCTTTTCTACCTTCTCCGTTTCAGCATCCATAAGATAACAATAATATTTGATAGTCAAAACTCATTCATAATAGTGATTCCTCAACAATAGAACCAAGCTTTTGGCAACGTTTACTGACAGCACAATTTTTTTTGGAAACCTTGGGTAAAGTTATAATTAAATTGGCAGCTCAAGTACTCTTCACATCTACATTTAAAGTCAGCAACTCAGCATACTAGTAAATTCGAAGATGCAGCCAGTCATGTTCCTTCTAAACCATACATCATCAAGCTTTTTGGCATTCTGTTAACATGCTGCGTACTATTGGCTGTCTTAATTCCATCACCAGGCGTGCGAGTTGATGCTGGCGAACTGGGTGAAGGGCCAACAGTGCTTCCTGTGCCGGTGCTGTTGGCAGGTCCACAGGAAGGGTGTTGTTTCCTTTTTCTGGTTTTGCAGCAGAAAAAAACATCAATAGATGTTGATCATCTTATCCAAAACTAAGTTCATCAGGTCCTAATTCAAAAGGCATAAGATTGTAGCATCATATCATCGTTGTGGCAATTGTTTAACAACATATAAACTAAAATTAAAAATTATATTAGACACTAAAATTAATAGATTATATTAAGACAGAAGAGCTAAACCCATCGATAAGAAAAGAAACTTATTCTACATTATTTGTCTAGGATCATCTAATTACCATATAAGATTGTTACTTGGAAAACCCTGCATATAAAGCTGTTTACTAGAAATACTAAACTTAAAACACTGCACATTCAACTCTATATCTGCAAGTCAGTCTCCCCTCCAGATTTCCGCACCAAAGCGCTCTCGGAGGATTTTAAGCTTGAATTTACTTCCATAACTTAACGGAACTGTCATGACTTGCTGACGCAACCATTCCAGTATAAGGTGACTGAGCCAGAGCTGAGATTATATTCTCGTGTGCCGCAACTGTCATGCTCTTGTTCTCAGCCATGTTCCACAGCTCCAAAGACTAGCTCACAACCATGAAGGCGACTATTAGCAATAATTACCCTTTTACATAATAACATATTAACCATAGGTTACCATGGTCAATGCAGTTACTATGAACATCATCATCCGCTACTTTATTTGTTTATGAAGCTATTGCTAGAAGTATAGAAGAGGTTAAGAAATTACCGAGATTCCTCCGATGATCAAGAGAGTTGAATAACTTGGGTGAAAGACACACGAATGAAACTGGTTGCCGTCAGAGCTGAGCTCCTGAATACACTCTCCCGAAGATAACGACCAAATCTTCACCAAGTTCTGACTGACAGATGCCAGATATTCTCCATTTGCATGCCAACAAATGTAGTTTACCATGTCAGAGTGCCCCTGAGATTGAGGACGACGATTTAATCGTATAACTAATCACTTGTTCGTACAGCAACAGATTAACATTAATCCGGATCTCAGTTAATCCCATATTTACAGACATGGTACCTGGAACGAATGTGTTTGCCTGTCAGTTTCGACATCATAGATTGAAACAATTTTATCTGAGGCTGCTGCCAGCAGTTGTCCAGTTCTTGGCTGAAACCTCACTTGTGGAGTACCTCCCTGCCCCCAAATGATAAAGACAATTTTAGGGTGTGAGTATAGCTTTCGTACAAATAAAAAAACGCTTGACTTGGAAGAAAAGAACAGAAGATTACATACCTTTGAACTACGAGTACAAGAGAATGGGTTGGTATTCCAGTACTGAATAACATTGTCATGATCACAGAAACAAAATAAATCAGTATAGGGTAGAAGTCAGGGGACATTATAGGAGCAGTGTCCCGTATATGCTTGTAAACAATAGTTCGGCTGCCACGATAAGATTAATAGGTCAACAATGCTAGTACAATGAAAATGCACGCTAGAACGTTCTTACAACTAAAAATTACAAATGAATAAAAAATCTTGAAATTATTAACGTATTGAGGTACATCCTGGTTGTATCATCTCAGACCATACATAAAAGAGAGTAAAGACAATTACATTGGTTGCATCCCACAATCGTACAGATTTGTCAACTGAAGCTGTTGCCAGCTGAGATGAATTTGGTCTAAATCGAACATCTGTGATAAATAACTTGGATCCCTAACCAGGGAAGTCTGCATAATTATGCACAACCTGTTGCAGTTGCTACTGTGGCAATTTTTCATGCTGTTGAGAGGAAGGATGCTGCATCTGTGCCATTTTTATCTGTTGAACACCAACAAAGCTTCAGAAAAAGAAAATTTGAAACTTTCTAAGGATCAAAGTTTTTGGAAGCAGTAAATATCAACAGCCAAACTCAGAAATCACATGAAATGATGATTGATCATAACCATTAAAAGTTGAAAAGACCAAATTCTCAGAAAATAGAGCAGGAACATTTACGACAATAGATTTAACAGCATCCTTAACTATAGAACCCCAACAGCCTTAACTATAGAACCCCAACAACAACCATGAATCCTAATCCTCATCGGATACATCAGAAAGGTTACCTTTGGTGAACTTGATAAAACTGGAGAGGACATAGATCCATCATTTCTGGTAGACTGGCCATCTTTTGCATTCAAGCTACCCCTACGCAGTCCAGAAAATCTGCAAGGATCCATATCTCCATAATTTGTTGAACTTCCAACGTTATTTTGTGCCTGAGCTTGTGCCAAAACCTGCTGTTGTTGAGATGCCAAAAAGAACTGATTTGGGTCTGAAGATTTGGCTTCTGTGTTTGTACACCCAAATTCTGTCGTAATTGGTTGATTCCCTGTAGTATGTAGTAGTTTTGCAACAAAGAATTAAATCCACACTAGAAGAAACATTCAAGAAGAGAGAGCCATATATAACTGAGAGTTAAAGGCCAACCCTTCAAAGGAAGACCTGTAATGCCTTGATTCAATCCTGAAGTAAGAAAGGAGCCGTATCTGACAGTCAGGTCACCTGCACTGCTCAGTCCAAATTTTGACTGTAAAATTGCTTGTCCATAAATTGATGAAGGATCCATAGGCAAACTTTTCTGAGTTGCACCTAAGCTAACTTCGCTTTTGATGTCCTACAATCTCCACAAGCCACATACTAATTGCTCAGTATGCTAGAAAAGAAGAGGCAAAGAAAGTTAAGAAACTAATAAATTTGGAAAAGGAACAATGACTGAAGAGTAAAGGTAATAGTTTGAGTAGTTACAGTGGTTAAAGGAGTTCAGGCTTGGATTTACTGCAAAGCAGCAGGCATGTTCCCAGAATTGCTTTGTACCAACTGGCTGAATCAATGAGAACCAAACAGATGAATGACCCATTGTGATCAGGAAAACAATTAACAAAAATAAAGCTCATATACATGCAAAAACTAAGGAGAAGTTACCCTTGTGGATTTGCAACTGATTTGAGCAGGGCCATCCTACTGGCATCAATAAGCACAGGGGATTCCTCTGAATCCATTGAGTGAGGGTGTTTCATATGATCTTCATACATTTTCATGGCTAGCACACTGGCTGATGGTTGCCCCATAACAGCCTCGAAGTTTATAGCATTTATAGCACCACCAAGAGCAGGATGACTAGGATCCCAAAGCTGTAACTGAGCACTGCGCTGCTCCAATAGCTGTAGGCTACAGCCTGTAGCTGCTGCATTTGTATCTGCTGTTGCTCCCTTGCCTTAATTTGAGCAGGGCCATCCTACTGGCATCAATAAGCGCATGGGATGCCTCTGAATCCGTCGAATGAGGGAGTTTCATACAATCTTCATACATTTTCATGGCTAGCACACTGGCTAATGGTTGCCCCATTCGGGTATATGATCTTTAGGAACGTCATTGGACTGTTGGAGATGGCTTAGTAGAGCTACACATAGAGACTCGTGCAGCGTATGCACATGTGAATTCGACTCAGTGAAAACTTGTATCCGTCTTGAATCTGGATGCTGGCTGATCAAATGTAACACAAAGAAGTTAGCAAGAAATGTAGAAAACAACCTGCAACTTGTTGAAATGATGGTAAAAGGTTTGGAACTAAATAGTTAAGACATAAAACTTGATGAATGATTTGGTTTGACAAGGATTTACCTCTAACGTTTAGAATGTGAGAAATCTCAGGCCAATATTCAATCTTCGTCCACATCTTAATGAACTAATTTACAAAAAAAAAAAGGTTTGGTCAATACTCAATACTGAAGAAGAAACGTGAGAGAAGGAGAATTGAACAAATGAATGATTTGTTTTGAGAGAGAAGGAATTACTTTTGAGTTTTGGAATATGAGAAATCTTGGGCCACTCTGTGCCAGTATCCCTGGCGCATGTTTCCTTCAGAATGGGACATCTACCAATCCATAGATGGTTTAATTCGGTGAGGCGTTGCATAGCTTGGGCGGAAGGCAGAGACTTGAGATTCTTGCATTTGTAAATATCTAGTCGGTAGAGAGATGTAAGGTCACCCAACCACTCTGGAAGAGTCTCCAGCCCATCACAATTATTTATAATTAACAGTGTTACAGGACTAGTCGAGTGATTAATTACTTGAGGCAGAGACTTGAGCTTAGGCCACCCGCTGATTTTTAAGAAGTCTGATGATGGAATTTGCGAAACCGGGAAAGAATCGAGCTCCTCCCAGAATCCACCAATCTCCAAACTCTCGAGATGAGTCAGAGTGCGTAGACCCGTCGGCAAGTATTGTAATTTCTCACAATCACGTATTGTTAACCTGGAAAGAGATTGCAAGCTAGTTACATCAACATCTGCCAGAGATATCAAATTTTTGCACCCTTCAAATTCCAACACGACAAGGGAGGTGCAATCGCGTAAAGAAATCTCCTCAAGAGCACTGATAGAGTTGATGTACAATTCTGGTTCACCGTAACTTGCAATAACCAGTTTTCGGAGGGCTGTCAGACTCATCCCCTTATCGGTAACTGAACTCCACCATAGCTTAGGGCAATTCACTATACTCAACTCCTCAAGAGATTCATGACTGCATGTCAGGCTTGATAGTTGAGCACAATCTTCAATTACAAATTGCCTAAGGGATGGCGGGAATACATCTGAAATTGGAATGGATACTAAGTTTCGGCTACCAGTTATTTTCAATCTCTTAAGTGTGTTGCAATGTTTCAACCCACTCGGCAAACTTGAAAGCAAACTTGAAAGCTTCTCACAACCCTCGATCACTAATCCTCGAAGACATGGAGTGATTGGAATGAATGTTAGACTAGGACAATTCCTTATAGTCAACTCCTCAAGAATAGCGAGTGTTTCTAGCCCATCAACCGAAACATGCCTCAGAGATTCGCAATTGTCGATATAGAGTGAACCAAGGGATGTACAATCCTGTAAAGACAACTCCTCCAGTGTAGTACTGCTGCCAATAGACAATTCTGATCCACAACTTGCAATAAGTACTAGTTTACGGAGGGTCGTCAGACCGTGGTTTGAAATGCATATTAACTTGGGGAATTTATAAATGGTCAACTCCTCAATAAGAGAGATGTCTAACCCATCAGCTGAATACTGCCTCAATTGTTGAAAATCGTGGACACGCAGCGCACGAATAGAAGTGCAAGATTCAAGCCCAATCGATGCATAAGTTTTTAGTCCATCACAATCTTCAATGGTCAATTCACGGAGGGATGTGCATCCCTGTAAACTTGAAATTGACACTAGACTTCTGCACGACCTTAAAGACAACACCTGTAGAGGGGTATAGCATTCTGCTAGACTTTGTAGGTCCATTAATCTTAATCCACCACATGAACTAATCTTCAATTCTCGAAGGGATGTTGCACCGTGAATTGAAATGGACATCAGACTATTGCAGCAGCTTATTTCCAAATTTTCAAGAGACGGACATTTTATGGACAACCCCTCAAGAGAAACTCCAGTGTACAATTCTGCTCCACTATGCAAGCTCGTTGATGTTAACTTACCACCACGTGAACTAAACAACAATTTCCGGATGGATGTCAAACCAAATAATGAAAATGATCTAAATTTGTCACAGCTGCATATTTCCAAATTTTGAAGAGATGTAAACTTTTCTACCAGACTTGTTAGGTTTGATAGCTCGTGACAAATACTCATCTTCAACTTACGGAGGGATGCAAAATGATCAGGAAAATTTCTCATTTGTGGACACTCCAAGAGATCCAACTCCTCAAGGCGAGGAAACACCGATATTTATTTTTCTTTCACCACTGGTGGTTCAATCCATTCGGTCAAATTTGGGGCCGCACTAATTCTGAACGTCTTCAATGCAGGAAACAAAGCCTTGGTCTTCATTGCATCATCAACGTCATCATAGCCATAAAACTCATCTCCCAAACGTTTTAGATTACACATTGTATTAAACTCAAGATGCATAAGACTAGGTAGATGGCCAAGCATGGGGGCTTCTTCACATACGTCGCACTGAAGCAATCGAATCTCTTTCAAGTTGTTGTGTGGCTTCCAAGATGGAAATTGAGCACCCATGAAATTGCGAATCTCTAAAACTTCCAAATTAGGGTGTGGCTGGAGGCCTTGGAGAACATCTTCTTCACTGTTGTTGCATGGCCTCATTTCCTCACCCCATACAAGTGATAACTTTCGTATGTTGCTCTTCTCAACTAAATTTGATTTCTTTGCTTCTTCTCCATCCCTCACATGTTCCAAATCATAAATGGCCAGTTCACCTTTCAAGTGGTTTAAGCTAGCCAATTCCTCAATTCCACGACCGGTTCCATCAGGACTCACAATAAAATAAGGCATGGTTCGAAGACTAGTCAATTACCCAACCCTAACATGAGATTCCCTGTACCAACCAAAATTAGCATGTTTCTTTTTTTGGACAGGACCAAAATAGATGTGTCTCAAGTTGATCAAATCTTCCATTTCCATAGAAAACACTTTCAGACGTCTACAATGCTCCATTCTTAATGTTTGTAGGTTATGGAGCTTGCCGACAGATTTGGGGAGTGCTTCAATCTTTGTTCTAGAAACGTTTAAATACCTCAATTGCTTCAGTTTCCCAATTGAAATAGGCAGCTCCTTAATATCAGCGTTGTAAAGATTCAAGACATGTAAACCTCTAAATCTTGGCAACATGTTACTAGGAACTTCACTATTAGAAAACAATGAGCGCAATCCCCTTAAACTTTGTTCCGGAATTGATTGCAAAACCAAAGTAGGAATGTGTGAAGCATGTCGAATCTTTAGTGTGACGACCATCTCATTAGAATCCGAAGTTGCGTTCTCAAATTTTGATACAAGTTCTGCAAAATCATGCACAAGAGCATGCATCTTGCATTTGTCAACGACACCAAATTCATCTTTCGTAAGATCTTGAAGTAAGGAGTTTTGCAATAGAATATGAAAATGCTCAGTGCCTATATCCTCCATCTCTAGATCACTATTCTCGGAAGAAGGGCAAAGCAATCCTTGAGCCATCCATAGTTGGATTAGGTCATCCCTTTCAATTTCAGATCCTTTCTTGAACATTGAGCAATAAGTGAAGCATTGTTTCAAAAATGGGAATTTCAAATTATCCAGACTCAACTTCAATTCCGAGATGATAATCTCTTTTGCTTCTGGAGAGTCCCATATTTTACTTTGTAGAATTGCTGACCATTGATCTGCACCATTCTTAGAACGCAACATTCCTCCGAAAACCTGTTGGTTCATATATGGTTAGATTTCCTGTTAAGTTATTCATAGACTTCGTAAGTGATTATAACAATAAACATTGGTTGGTAGTTTGACAGAAGCTAGTTAACTAATATTATAATGTTACTGTTAATGGATAAAGAGAATGTTAGGACCCTAACAATAGTAATGGGCCAATATCTGTAATAAGGTTAATGGGTCACTTAGGCCAACTAAGAAGAGCACCATGTATTTCTAAATAGCCTCATTTGTAAGCTTTAAATAAATAATACAAAATAAATTGTCTTTACCTTTGCCACAGATGGTAAACCTGCACACTTTTTGGCAATGTCTCTTCCAACTGTCTCTAGATCAGGATCTGTAGGAGCAGTATTATCTACAAATGCTCTTCCCTTCAATATGGACCAGCATTCGTCTTCCGATAGAAATCCCAAATCATAGCGAGAAAGTGTTTCCGTAATTGTTGCAACTTTGGAACTGCGTGTAGTGACTAGTATGGTGCTCCCCCGTGCAAAATGGAGTTCTGACAAACAAATCATCAATTTGCTCCATTCTTCGGAATCTTCATTCCAAACGTCATCGAGTACAAGAAGACATCTTTTCTTCGTCAACTGTTCTTGGAGGCTTTTAAGCACTGCCTCCTGACTTTGTATATCAACCGTTCCACAGTTAACACTGTTGGAGCAATATTAGAAAATATGAAAAATATAAAAGAATTCCAATGATAATAATCATAAAGAAATTCACAACATCAATTATATATGAGATTAATATAAATAACTAGGGAGAAAGTGAGAAATACTAACAAACTTGGAGATTGAGGCTTGCATAAATGCAATGTCCTAAAGATAGAATTTCGCCCCTACTCTTGTGCTTGTAGTTCGGTAGGCGTCCATCTCCCAGGATTCAACAATCTATAATCCGAAGTCAAAGCACTTCAATCTTCGGACTCTGGCGAACTTCATATATTCCGTACTCTCAAGACACGACTCGGAATTTGACACACGAAGCATGAGAGAAACAAAGTGGGGAAACCCTATTTCTCAAAAGTAAAAATTAACTCTAATTTTCTATATTTAATACCAATGGTTTCATGGGTTTATATAGAATCCAACTTCTACTTATTAAAGAGATGTAACTTTTCATCTATAAGTATACATCACTTATCAAGGGAATGTCACCTAAACAACATAACCTTTCTAAGAAATTGGTTAACACAATTTTTCATTCAATTATTAAAATTATATATTACAATATTTCATATTATAATATATAATTTCCAACAATTCCCCACATGAATGAAAAATTAGGAAGAATTTGAGAGTACAGGCGGACAAGAGATGCATCGGGAGAGGTGTCTTTTGGACTTGAACCTACCCTAGTGAATACTTATCGGGTTTACTTGGTGACGCAGTGGATGTAGAAGATCTTGAACTGTTCACCGCAGCAGTAAACCGAGACAATAAGCAACACACATCACTAATCCTAATATATTACGGTTCATACGGTTGTGTTCATTTTGGTCCTGAACAAATCCCGGATTCATGAGAGCTTTAGAGAATTTAGCCATCTCATTCTCATAGAAGCGACCCACTTCTACTCTCACATAGGTGACCACTGATTAAGAATAGTCTGCTCTATTCCTCTTATTTATAAGATATCACTGTCATTAAGTATAAATATACACCCTAAAACTTCTGCAGACAACACACTTCTTCCATCATAGGAATGAGGTACGTAGTGTGTTAACTTCTTTGAATCATGCCCAACTAGTTTGCCTATTGAACTTAGACCATGGGATCTCCAATCAACTAAATTAGGTTTCCGCCCGGCTGATTCATTAGTTATGTTGGCTTTAGCCTCATTCCCCTCGATGATCAACTTACTCTCAAGTCTAACCTTTAATAATGGGATCCACTACTAGGTTGACTATCTTTAATAGTGTGCACAATCCATCTTATGAAATTGTATTTCATATTAGAGTAGTTGTTTGACATTGTTTGAAATGTCAAGTCCTCAAAATTATATTAGGACTTAATTACTATGTAATTTGCTAGGAAATAGACTTCCCCCACATTTAAGGTATTTGAAAGAAGGTCTCTAACCTCTTCACACCTTAAAACTCATTCATAATAAGAGAATATTATCTCTCTTACATGCAAATTACTCCTTCTAATTTGTTCTTTGCCTTAATCACAAACCATCATAATACATGCATAAGATTATCCCCTACAACATTTTGAAGCCAATATGCTTCCTATCCGGATTGTAATGTACTTTCATTTGAGGATTTCTTTATTTAAATGCATGTATTTTCACCTATGTACTTTGCCTTCACATTGTCAAAGATTCAATTAGTTAGTATTATTGAATTCATCTAGTACATATGGATGCTCTTAACTATGAATAACACAACCCAATGGCTATGTACATTCGATTTATATGCTTACTTAATAAGCATCATCTTGTCTAATTCAATTATGTATGCTTACTCAATAAGCATCAATTTCAGTGCCTCATCATTCCTTTTACGAAGACCCCCACACTTTCAGTGTATAATTCTTTGCAAAGGAATTAGCTTTGGTTTTATCCATGACTACCATGGCTTATGAGTAAAACTCATTTTTTGTAGTTGCCTTTACACGTTACTCCTCTTTCAGGAAGTACTCATCATTCTATAGATGTTAACTCAATTAAATGAGTTTGCAGAGCATACAACCTTAACGTCGTATCAGACTTCCAGGTTCTTATGTTTGTAGATGCCAAACCACAACATTAAAGATTGCATCATGATCGGGTAATTAAAACAAAACTAACCGTTTAAGTTTCTCTGTCATTGCCTTCAATCCTTCTTACATCCACAAGTTCTTTTGGCATTATATACTGACATAAGGAATTTATTTTCTTTCCCGAAGAAAGAACTTCGCATAGGGATTATAATAGATGTAATTCTTTTCTGCAAAAGAAATTTTCCAGAAACTACTACGATCTTTGGCAAAACCAAATCTAGCATCGTTTTAGCATTTCAAACTAATTGAATGATGCTACTCAACCGGTACCATTCGGTTACAATCTAAAAAGGTAACCAAAATCATAACCACGCCAAATATGAAATTTAGATGGATCTCCATGACATGCCTCACATAAGTAAAATATTACTTGTAAGGATATGCATGTGCCTATGCGGTGTCAACGAACAGTCATACATTTTCATCCATCTATTTAGCAAACATAACCGTTTGGTATGGAATTCTGTTTTCCAGAACTTTTTGTTGTCCAAAACACCCAAACAATTCCCATACAAACTGCTAACACCTTTTCGTCAAGTGTTGCATTTGCCCATAAATTTTTACTTTTGAATTTTTGTCTTTTCAAAGAAACAGGCGATTACAAAAATGGTCATGCCTTTCCAGCATATCGCCCTTCCGCCAAGTAATGCATATGTAGAGATATATTTTCATATCATCTACAATCATACCAATTCCTATAGGCCTTGGATACCAGTCCAATGACTGATCGTCAGTATATACAAATATGTACTTTTTCATGAACAGGTATGAGTTCCAGACTCTGCATGAACCAAGTTCATGAATAACCGTGCTGTTGGGAAGTTATCTACATGTTTTAAGTATAATTGAGTGGCTTAATTCCATCTAGATATTGACACTAGTTGAATAAAAATTGCCCCATATATATAAAGTTCTAAAACTAATCACTGAAACATAATATAAATTAACATATATGCTATAAATTACCACAAAACAACCAATGTGCATGGTTCAGTCTAGTGGTTCCTCAAACGGTGTACAACTAGTATGCATATCCTGGGTTTAAAGTATTTAATAATGTATCGACACATACAAATATCAATCATATGTAAAACACATAAACCAATTGCGTGACTAGTGAGTATAAGCAGATGCAAGAAACCACCCATCATATTTCAATAAACTGATAATATATATATATATATATATATATATATATATATATATGAATATCCACCCGAGTATCATCATGATTTCTCACTTTTCTTTCTCTGTATTCAAAGCCATCGACAATTCTCTCCATATTAGAGAAATGTTTCTTTCCTCCAAATGATGGCAAATGATGGCTAGACTCATTTAACATATTATGATGTAAGTCTTTCTACATTATGAGATCCATATCTTCTAATTGTTCCATAGAGATAAAATTCTATCTTTAGATTGTTGGAGCAATATTAGAAAATATGAAAAATATAAAAGAATTCCAATGATAATAATCATAAAGAAATTCACAACATCAATTATATATGAGATTAATATAAATAACTAGGGAGAAAGTGAGAAATACTAACAAACTTGGAGATTGAGGCTTGCATAAATGCAATGTCCTAAAGATAGAATTTCGCCCCTACTCTTGTGCTTGTAGTTCGGTAGGCGTCCATCTCCCAGGATTCAACAATCTATAATCCGAAGTCAAAGCACTTCAATCTTCGGACTCTGGCGAACTTCATATATTCCGTACTCTCAAGACACGACTCGGAATTTGACACACGAAGCATGAGAGAAACAAAGTGGGGAAACCCTATTTCTCAAAAGTAAAAATTAACTCTAATTTTCTATATTTAATACCAATGGTTTCATGGGTTTATATAGAATCCAACTTCTACTTATTAAAGAGATGTAACTTTTCATCTATAAGTATACATCACTTATCAAGGGAATGTCACCTAAACAACATAACCTTTCTAAGAAATTGGTTAACACAATTTTTCATTCAATTATTAAAATTATATATTACAATATTTCATATTATAATATATAATTTCCAACAAACACATTCTAAGATTCGACTCAAAATTAAATCGACATCAAATGTATTGGATACATATATCCATATTTTCTTATCGAACTGTTGACTTATCGCATCTTCATTATAAACCAACTTGGCCAAAGTAGTTTTTCCCAAGCCTGGCATCCCCACAATGGCCATGACAGAAAGATTTTCTTGATGTTTTGAGTTGGTCAAGGTTGCAACTATGTTTGACACAGCATCATCTCTGCCAACGATGATTTCATTGCCAATTGATGAATTGGTTTCTCTCGTCGATTTCATTGCTTGAGAAGTTGCATCTATATTTTTGGAAAATAGTGCCATAGAAGATGCCTGACTGGCGAGATCCACCAACGATGCGTTGATGCTCTTAATTTTATGTTCTGTTTTAAGACGAAATGCAACCGGATTAGAGAGTGAAAAGAAGTTGAGTACCTTTCTCTTCAAATGGTTTTGTATTTCGTGCTTATGGCGGAGAACTTCATAGTTGATTTCCTCCAAGACATCATCAGCATCATTGGCTACGTCCTTAAGTTTCTGCACCCACGACGCCACTGCTTCACGCGGATCTTGTGGTTGCTCAGCAGCTTCACGCGTGATATCTTGAATCATGGCTAATGTTTGATGCAGGCTTTTCAGTTTTTCTTCAAGTTCCCAAGAACGGACGAGCGGTTCATTGGAAAGTGAAGCCGCCTTTGCAAGTATTCCCTCAGCAGTGAAACTAGATATGTCTGCTATATCCATCCTTCCGTACACAGATCACAAATCAAGGAACAGATTAAAACCAAAACACAGCGCTCATAGGCACAGTATTTCTCTGGTTGATAGATAGCACGGAGCTGTACGTATGACAATAATGCATGTTTGCCTTATCCTGTATCTTTTTCAAAGTGTGCACCTATTTTTTTGTCGCTTTAGTATTTCTCTGGTTGATAGATGGCAAGGAGCCGTACGTATGACAATAATGGATGTTTGCCTAATCTTGCATCTTTTTCAAAGTGTGCACCTTTTTTTTGTCGAATAAAGCGTTCACTTTTTTTTTTTGTTGCTTTTTTTTTTTTTTTGGAAAGAGGAATGACATTCCAAGGCAGAAGCCAAAAGGCACAGGAGAGCCTACGAGAGGCTAACACCAAACACGCACAAAGAGAATGAAAGCGATGAAAGGGGATACAAACCAGAAGATGCTAAAACCAAATTGAGCGTCACCCCAAACATCGCCACACCAAATCAATGCGGACGAAGGCCATCCTTGTTCAAAACATGCACCAACGAAGATGTTGCTTTTACATAAAGTTGTATATACCAATTGACGTTTGTGGTTTCCGTCGCAAGTTTTTTTTTAAGTTGTTGTGATTCAAAAAATAAAATAAAAACTAGGTTCATATCCTTTTTTTTTTTTTACTAAAATCTTACTTTATATTTAGATGAAGAAATTTAAGATTACTAAATAAAATCAAAATTATGAAATTTAATTTCCTAGAAATTGTGAAGTTTCTTGTTTGAATTGACTGTAAACTATAATGAAATTTATGTACATAATTTAATGTGACAATCTATAAATGGAAAATAAGAAACTCTTTTTTGTGGAAATTCATAAATGATAAATATTTACATGGAATTCAAGTTGGAATTGTTACCTCTAATTTCCAAATTATATTTCCACACAAAAATTCCAAAATTTCTATGATTATAAATTCAAACAAGGAAACTGATCATTTCAATTTCAAAATTCTAACTTTTATCCAAATTTTGTTGTGGTCTATTTTTATCTAACAAAATAGAGAGGGCCGTCGGCAGTGGGAGAGAGAAGAGAGATGTGTGTTTGTAGAATTGTAGGGGAATGTGTGTGTTGTTATCCCTCCTACATTGTGCCTTTATTTATAGTAGTAAAGGGAGATAAGATATTCCTTCTCCTCCTAGTAATACAAGTTGTAATAGGAAAGGATAACTAGAATCAAATCTAATCTAGGATTTACACAATCATACTTATTCTAGGAATGTTTACAACACTCTCTCTTGAGTGTGCAAATACTTAAGGTAGATTTAGCATCATGCATAAGTTGAGGAAGTCGACTCGTCGACACTGATTCCAAGGAACAACGCTTATTCTCAATAAGGTAGGAACTTGCATAAGTAGTAAGTCTCACTAAAAAAAAAAACCCTAAGGCTATGGCAAAAACCCAAGTAGGGACAAAATCCATAGTCTAAGGAAAAATGCGTGAGAAATGCAAAGTCAAAAGAAACGTCTACAGGGCGTCATCAGGGATATGACCAGCCCAAGGTGGGTGCCTCGTTAAAACCTAGTTAGGTAGCAAAAACCCAGTGGGAAAAATGCTCCTAATCGTAGGGAAAAAGAGTACATTAAGATCAAGCAAGTATCCAGAAGATACTCCCCCTGAGTTTGACATAATTCCAAAGAGAAATAGCAAAGTTACAACTTAGAAAGTTTACGCATACCAATTCCATGAACAAGCTTCTGAAACGTCACCTTCGGTAGTGATTTGGTGAAGAGGTCGGCCAGATTGTCTTGTGATCGGATTTGCGTGACTTCAATCTTCTGATGCTCTTGTTGTTGATGTGTAAAGAAGAACTTCGGCGCAATATGCTTGGTGTTGTCTCCTTTGATGTAACCCTTCTTGAGTTGTTCGATGCAAGCTGCGTTGTCTTCAAAAATCGTCGTCGGGGCATTAACGGCGAGATGAAGATCACAGGAGCTTCGAATATGGCCCATTACTGCTTTCAACCAAAAGCATTCCCGAGTTGCTTCATGTAAGGCGAGAATTTCAGCATGGTTAGACGAAGTGGCAACTAAGGTCTGTTTAGTTGACCTCCAAGATATTGCGGTGCCTCCAACGGTAAAGACATAACCCGTTTGAGAACGCGCCTTGTGCAGATCAAATAAGTATCCAGCGTCGGCATAACCAACAAGGCGAGAATCAACCCGATGAGCATAGGGTGCGGCATCACTCGAGGATTCGTAGGGATAGAATAAACCCAAATCCGTAGTACCCTTAAGGTAACGGAAGATGTGTTTCACGCCAGTCCAATGTCTGCGTGTTGGTGCATTGCTGTATCTTGCCAAAAGATTAACAACGAAGGAGATGTCGGGTCTAGTGCATTGAGCTAAGTACAATAAAGCGCCTATCGCACTTAGATAAGGAACTTCAGGCTCCAAAATCTCTTCATCATCCTCCTTCGGACGGAAGGGATTTCGCTTTGCATCTAGCGTACGAACGACCATAGGAGTACTCGAAGACTTCGCTTTATCCTCATTAAAATGGCGCAACACCTTCTGGGTGTAGTTCGATTGATGTACTAAGATTCCATCCGAACAATGCTCTATCTCGAAACCGAGACAGTATCGAGTCTTTCCTAGATCTTTCATCTCAAATTCCGACTTCAGGTGCAAAGCAGTTCTCGCGAGCTCTTCAGGAGTTCCGATGAGATTCATGTCATCGACATATACTGCAACAATCGCAAATCCGGAATGTGACTTCTTAATGAACACACAAGGGCATAGTTCGTTGTTCACATATCCTTGACTAGTCAAATACTCACTCAGACGGTTATACCACATTCTTCCAGATTGTTTCAAACTGTATAGTGAACGCCTCAGCCGAATTGAGAGCGTGTTCCGGGGTTTGGAAATATTTGAACCAGTCAATGTAAGTCCTTCGGGAACTTTCATATAAATTTCCGTATCAAGATCCCCATAGAGATACGCGATTACTAAGTCCATCAGCTGCATATCCAGTTTTTCGGAAACTACCAAACTGATAAGGTATCGAAAAGTAATCACATCCATAACGGGTGAGTAAGTTTCGTCATAGTCAATCCCAGGGCGTTGTGAGAAACCTTGTTCTACAAGACGAGCTTTGTAACGCACAATTTCGTTCTTCTCATTACGTTTCCGAACGAAAACCCACTTGTAGCCAACGGGCTTTACATGTGGAGGAGTAGGAACTACAGGTCCAAACACCTTACGTTTCGCAAGTGAATCAAGTTCGACTTGGATTGCTTGTTTCCAGTTTGACCAATCAGCTCTACGTCGACATTCATCAACGGAACGCGGTTCAATGTCATCGCTCAACATGATCTCAGTAGCTACTGTAAATGCTAATGCATCGTCGACAATCATCTCATTTCTACGCCACACATCATCTAAGCTAGCATAATAGACCAAAATCTCACGATTCTTGGGAGGAGGATTCGTCTCTTCAAGGACGCTTCCATAATCTAGAATTTCCTCATGAGTTGGGTAAAATGAGTAAGCGATAGTTGGATTCACGGTAGGCTTTTCAGGACCTTATGCCGTGGTTTTCCTCTTCCGGGGGTGTGAATCCTTTGAACTAAAGGGTCTGCCACGCTTTTGTGTAGGGGCAGATGATTGGCTAGCCGCTAATGTACGTGGATCACCAGAATTGGCGTCCCGGGCTTCCAGGAGGGTAGTCCGTCGTACATTTGGTACATCTATCTTTACAGGCGTATTCGCAGCTGGAATATGTGATATTGTCACGCGCGCTAGATCGGTGAAAGCATCTGGCATGCTCTGAGCTATGCTCTGGAGATCTAATATGCGCTGCACTTCAGCTTCAGACTGAGCGGTGCGGGGATCTAAATGAGACAAAGTGGGAGTCGTCCACGATAATTCGCGTCGTTCATTCGGAACGTTGACGTTCTTATCTCCCCCTAACGGCGGGAAGACTGTCTCATAGAAGTGACAATCCGCGAAACGAGCGGTAAACAGATCGCCTGTCAAAGGTTCTAAGTAACAAATAATCGAAGGAGAATCATATCCGACATAGATTCCCATCCTTCGCTGAGGCCCCATTTTTGTACGTAAGGGCGGCGAAATCGGCACATAGACTGCACAACCAAAAACGTGCAGATGCGATATGTCAGGTTCGCATCCGGTGACCAACTGAAGGGCACTAAATGGTTGTGTCGCAACAGGCCTTAGGCGGACCAACTTTACTACGTGCAATATTGCATGGCCCCAAGCAGCGATCGGGAGCTTGGTACGTATGACCAATGATCGAGCAATCATTTGTAAACACTTAATGAAAGCCTCTGCCAGGCCGTTCTGGGTGTGAACATGGGGTACAGAATGTTCAACTTCAACCCCAACCGACATGCAATAGTCATCAAAAGTTTTAGATGTGAATTCTCCAGCATTATCCAATCGAATAGATTTGATCGGATAATCAGGGTGGTGAGCCCTGAGCTTAATAACCTGAGCCAACAGTTTGGAGAATGCAGCGTTCCTTGTGGACAACAAGCACACGTGTGACCAATGTGTAGAAGCGTCAACCAAAACCATAAAATATCTAAATGGTCCGCAGGGAGGTTGAATCGGTCCACAAATGTCCCCCTGAATCCCTTGTAGAAAAATGGAAGGATTCGAACGAATCTTGTCATAAGAAGGCTTAGTAATAAGCTTTCCCATAGAACATGTTTGACATGCGATTTCATGGATCGAACCTAAGCTTCGGGTTAGTGGATGCCCGTGTGAAGTTTTGAGGATACGGCGCATTGCTATTCGTCCAGGATGTCCCAAACGATCATGCCAAAGTGTAATTTCGTGCGCGGTCCCTGTGGTAAAGCCGGCCACATAGTGGCATTCGATGGGGCGTATGGTCGTAGTATACAGACCACTCGGGTTACGCTCCATCTTCTCTAGAATACGCTTCTGGCCATATTCGTAGGAAGTTACGCACAGAAATTCAACTCCGTTTTCTACGTGGGTTTCAGCGTGGTAATTGTTATCTCTAATGTCCTTGAAACTTAGTAACGTTCTTCCGGAACGTGGAGAATAGAGTGTCTCAGCAATGGTCAAGATTGTACCATTGGACAACATTATACGTGCCTTACCGTATCCTTCTATCAGGTTGGATGGGCCTGAGAGGGTTGTCAGAGGTGCATTTTTAAGTACGAAGTTAGTGAAATAGATGCGTTCACGCAAAACAGTATGCGTGGCTGCACTATCTGCCAGACAACTAACTTTCCCACTAGTCATACCTAGAATGAAAAATTAATTTGAATTGGTCACATGCATAAAAGTTTATAAAAACAAGTATCAATTCAAAATAATTTCATTTATTCAAGGATTAAAACTGAATATCCAAAATAAATCGCCAACTAATAATCCAAAACATGAAGGAAAATTGTTCAAAATCAACCAAAAAACAAGGTGGGGTGCGGCCACTATGTGGAATTCGGCCCCAATTGTCTTATTTCAACTAAAAAAAAGTCTATGTCTAAGATTCTAATCTTCCATAGGAGTGTTATCCTCCTGAAAGTCAGAAACCTCCATCTTTGTAGTCTCCGGTTCGTCCACTTGCATGAAGTTTGATTCAAACTTCTTATGACGAGAATGATATTCATCTACAACCTTCTTGGGAGCACGGAAAATACGGGACCAATGGTCCTTTGAACCACAACGATAGCACATATCGTCATTCATTGTGGCAAGTGCTTTGCCCTTATTCTTGAAGTTCGGGGCCTTAGGAGCGAGGTTTGGGCGCTTCTAAGCTTTGTTTCCTCCCTTGGATGAGCCTTGACTCTGTTGACCTTGGTGGGATGGCTTCTGGCCGCCCTTACCACGCCTCTTTTGGCGTTTTGGGTGCTGATTAGTGCTATAATGTGCTTCAGGCACAACAGTAGCCCCAGTAGGTCGAGCTTGATGATTCTTCATCAACAGCTGGTTCTGCTTTTCAGCAAGAAGTAAAACAGAGATCAAATCCGAGAACTTAGTGAATTTCTGAGCTCTATATTGTTGCTGCAGGACAATATTAGAAGCAAAGAAGGTCGAGTAGGTCTTCTCCAGGAGATCCTCTTCAGTTAAAGTTTCATTGCAAAACTTGAGAAGTGATCAGATTCGACAAACTTCATAATTATATTCATTCACAGACTTAAAGTCTTGGAAGCACAAGTGCTGCCAGTCGTGTCTTGCTTCAGGCAAGAATATGTCCTTTTGGTGATCAAAACGATCAGCCAAAGCGACCCATAATGCACGTGGATCCTCCTCAGCAAGGTACTCAGTTTGCAGAGCGTCATGAATATGTCTTCGGATGAAGATCATAGCAGTGGCTTTTTCAGCTTCGCCAACAGGTTCAGTTGTTACTTCTTCAATAGCAGGACGCAAGTTCTTGGCAGTGAGGTGGAGCTTCACATCTTGAACCCACTTGAGGTAGTTCCTTCCAGAGACCTCCAAAGCGGTGAAGTCGAGTTTGTTCAAATTTGACATGTTCCTATCACAAATAGATGGACAAGATGTGGTTAGTGTAATGGAGAAAAATCAATCTATTCATATAGGAGTAGAACATACATGTTCTACTAGACATGTATTGGTTTAATTTTGCATGAAAAACTTCGGGTTTTCATGGGTGATATGTGTAAGAGAAAACTTCAGGTTTTCAAACAAAGCATGTTTATAAGAAACTTCGGGTTTCAAAGTAATTATGAACTTCAGGTTCATATATTCTTGCAGGCAAACACAAATATATATGCAAACAAATATGCAACAAATATATGCAAAAATATTGTATAATGATAATTGAATTAATTTATTTGGTCTTCGGGGCCAAATTAAAATGTGGGTGAAAAAATAAAAACCCATATTATTTAAAAGTATTAAATAATAAAATCTCGGGGCCTAAAAATATAGGCCAAGAATAAATTTGCGGTCCAAAAGAAAATATGAAGCCACGGGTGGCTTGAAAAATTTGGTCAGTGAGACCTAGGCCCAAAAATTGGACTAGGGAGGGTCTCGGGTGTAGGCTGCAAGCCTACGGGGTGGACTGGGCTGCGTTAAGCAGCCAAAAAAAAAAAAAAACTTTTTTTTTTCGCGGGCCGGTTCTGGCTGGCCCAAAAAACAAAAAGATTTTTTCTTTTTCTTTCGGTCTGGGCTGTTGCAGGAGAGCCCAGGGGACAAAAAAATTGTTTTTTTTTTCTTTGTGCACGGGCTGGGCCGTGACATCTCAAAGCATCAGCAAGCCCAAAGGCACTGATGCTAGCCGAGGGACAGGAGCCCATTAGGGCTCGGGTTACAGGACAAAACAAACCCAGCGGCGCTGGGTGTGCGTGGCCGAGGAAGAAGGCCGGAGTCAGTCGACGGCGTCGCTGCAGGCGACGTTTCCAAGGTCGGGACAAGGTGCTTCAAACGCACCTTGGTGTCCAATGCTTGCGGGTGTGAAAAACCATAGTGGATTTTGAATCGAAATCGTGGAAAACCTAATGAAATTTAAACTGAAATTTCATACAAATTAGATGAAATTCTTCAGGAATTTCAGTGAGATTGGATTGAATATCACGACACCATGTCGGATTTTCTGGGTTTGGGACGCCATAGGCGTCAGGTTTCCAATGGGGGTCACGGGTTTGGACGAGGAGCAGAAACTCCAGCCGTGGTTTTGGGTTGGGCTATCGCAGGTTGCGGGCCTGGTGGCTTGCGGCTTGCATGGTGCAAGTGCACGGGTTCAACTTAGAACCCTAATTCCCAAATCGCAAAAAAAAAAATATTTTTTTTCAATTCAAATATAATTATATGCATGTAAAATTCAATGAATCACATATTTACGTTGATGCATATGCAAATAATAGTTTCAATGCATGTACATATGTAAGATTCAATTCATGGCAAATATCAAATTCACATAATTGTAGCAATTTTGGTTATGAAGCATACACAATTTATGTAGAATCTAAAATACGTTAAACGTAAAGTTGGGTCATGCATCATGGTGAATGTTCATGCTATCAGGGCTTGCAAAATATCGAGTTAAAAGCCGTTGTTTGGAAAGAACCTGATTGCGTGATGATATGGATGAACTGGTTTGATGCAGAAAAAAAAAATCTCCAACGTCAGATTCCTAAGCGCAGCGGTAGGAGCGTGCTGATAACGTGTTGTGGTCTATTTTTATCTAACAAAATAGAGAGGGCCGGCGGCAGTGGGAGAGAGAAGAGAGATGTGTGTTTATAGAATTGTAGGGGAATGTGTGTGTTGTTATCCCTCCTACATTGTGCCTTTATTTATAGTAGTAAAGGGAGAGAAGATATTCCTTCTCCTCCATGTAATACAAGTTGTAATAGGAAAGGATAACTAGAATTAAATCTAATCTAGGATTTACACAATCATACTTATTCTAGGAATGTTTACAACAAATTTCAAGTTTTTATTTAATTTTTTATAATACTTTCCTCAGTTGAGGATGAGCTCATCCCCCCACTCACAAATAACTTGTCTTTTGTTTGTGCAAATTTCTGCCAAGGTTGAATTAACGAGAAACCTGCAAAACAAAATAAAAAGGAGAAACAGAGTTATGACTAACACCGATGTGGTGTTTGCCAAAAGAGTTATGTCACATCTTCAACTCCTAATTTTAGACTTTTAATCCTTAGATTAGTTAATTTAAGTTAGTTTGTCTTATTTTGTGTCAAGTAAAAATAAACTTTTCTTCCTCCTAATTCACATTTGTTAATCTCTGATATCCAATTCATACAAGGTGCTTTGCATTGTGGGTAATTGATACATGTGCATGGCTACATGCAAGTTGTGGCAGCAAGCTGGAATTGGTAGCTCATGTTCATCAGTCAACTCCCAGGCCTCAAACCATCAATTTAGACTGCTTGGATCTAGATGACTTATTCATGAAAGTTGTTCAAATTGTGTCGACTACGACATGTCCAAAATTGGCACCAATCTAAGCTCTGTCGCATTCCAAGTGCATCCCACACCAACAGATGTTCAAATTCGCAGCTCATGATCTTCAGTCAGATTCACTGGCGTAGCCACACCAAAGGCTACGGGGCTGTAACCCAAGGAGGGTTTGTGGCAACATGTGTATATATATTTTAGTGTATATTCTAATATAATAGACACACAAAAAAGTGTAAGGAGAATTATTTTTAATGAAACTAACCCAATGAATATTTAGCAACTAAAAATATAAAATTACCATGGAAATTGGGATGTCATTTTGTTAAAGATTATTATGCTTTGATTCAATGGGCTTTATATTAGTTTCATTCAACATATTTTTTTTTTTAAAGATTGCATTTACTTCTACTTTCATAGTTTTGTTTTGTGCTAGTTGTATGGTTGTAATTGAGATACCAAATTTTCTATCTTCTTCTTGTGTTTGCATCTAAATATATGTGAAATTTGATGATTCATTGTAATTTTTGCAATTTGCAATTGGGAAACTTATTGAGTTCATGCCAAACAAATTTTAAGTATACATATACGGAAGTTAAACTTAAATTTTGCATATAATACGTATGTAGCAAAAAAACAAAAAACATTTGATTTTAGCATAATTTTTTTAGCTAGCTCACCCATAAAAAAAATTTCTGATTCCGCCCTTGGTCAGATTGTGGAGCTCAAAACATCAACTTAAAGTGTCCAAATAAAAACGACTTCTTTGTGAAAGTTGCTCTAAATTGTGTCTAAAGTAACATATCCAAAATTGGTGATAATCTATTTAATGATGCGTTCTTAGAGATCAAAACATAGAAGTATGTTATGAGGAAACTTTAGCAGCTGTCCACTAAATGCAAAATAAAAGGAGGAAAAACTCACCTACTATGAATAATAACATGCAGTGATTGTGGACCAAATGATGAAAGGAGAAGTGATTCATCCATGTGGGAAGACAAGGAGTAGTGGAAGCAAAAGAAAAAGAGGAAAAAGCTAACCTACTACAAGACCCACTTTCTTAGCCAGTGGTAGATATGAGCTTAAAATATAAGACCATCTCTAACTCAAGGGATAAAGTTAAAATATAAACTTTAAAACCCCCAAATATAAACTTTAAAACCCCCAAATCACCTTTAACTATTGGACTAAAATAAGTCCTGCGGAGAAATATATCTCTGGCCTAAATTCTCCCCAGAAATTAAGCATGGCTTAAATAATTCTAGAACCACCAAATTGTCATATTTCAAACATTTTTTTTTTGTTTTTTTACTATAATCTAACGGCTATGATCAAATGAGATCAAATTTAATGGTAAAAAAAAGATTGGACGGCCCAAAATTAAATTTAGCGTCTAAAATAATTTAAGAAAATTATTTAAATCAAATTTCGCATAAAACTTTATAAATACCTATGTATTTGTATGATTTTTAATTACTTATTGGAATTTGAATGTTCATAAAAATAAATTAAGATAATCTACATAAATTTTATTTTAAAAAAAATTTAAAAAAAAAGTTTAAAATCATTATTTAATAATCTCAAGCCAAAATTTTAAGTCATAAGGGTTGGAGAAGAAAAACAGTTTATGGGTTATGACTTAAAATTTTTTTGTTTAAATTTTTAAGTTTTATCCCCAAGGATTGAAGATGGTCTTATAACAAAAAAGAGCTACCATGTCACATCCCGGCCCGGGGCGGACCACTTCCCGAGCCCGCTCCACCACCGTAGCACGATATTGTCCGATTTGGGCTTACAATTCTCTCACGGTTTTGTTTTTGGGAACTCACGGGCAACTTCCCAGTGGGTCACCTATCCTAGGAGTGCTCTAGCCTCCTTCTCGCTTAACTTCGGAGTTCCTATGGAACCCAAAGCCAGTGAGCTCCCAAAAGGCCTCGTGCTAGGTAGGGATGAGAATATACATTTAAGGATCACTCCCCTGGGCGATGTGGGATGTTACATACTAGCTAAGGAGGAAACTCTTTCAAAGTGGGACTCTCAGCCACCTCATGTTTTTGACATAATTCTCATGCCAACATTATAAAATATTGTGTAAAAACCATGAGATGACAGAAAGTCTATAGAGAATCTCACTTTTGAGAGAGTCTCGTGAGCATTTCCCAATATGAGAATATGAAAATTGATCTTCCCCTTAATAAGATTGAATAAACGGATCTCTATACACTCCCAAGTAAAATAGACGCCTGATTCTTGAGATTCACCTATGATGCATTGATGTTTTTGGATCCCGAGTCTCGACATTTAGCATCATAAATTGACACGCATTTAGCTAAATCTTAACTATCGTATTAATCTAGGAGTTTGTATCAATCCATATCAGAATTATTTTATCACACCGTTTGCACTGTATCGCATCTCTCCTTCATGTTTGTTCTCTTCCACGACTTTCCCTCTTTTGTTCTTCATATCATCATATTCATAAACCTAGAATCCCATAAACCCATGAATAATCATGACCACTATTAGATTCAAATCATGTCCACTTTGAAATCCAAACAGTAATGAATAATCCCACAATTTTATCACTTTGAATTATCTGGAACTCTTTCTTCCCTCCATTTATTCCACCTTTTCAGATCGTCTTCCTCCTTGTCCTATTTTTTCAGTTCACCTTATACCTAAACCGTTAAACCCTAATTAAACCAATAAACCCAAAAGAAACCTTACAACTCCATTTGCTTTTTGCTTAATTTCTGTTATGGGCTACATTTGTTTCCTTCAATTTTTCTGCTGATTTGAGGATAAAAAGAGAGATATAAAGTTGAGATTGGGAAAAATGGAAGAGAGAACTAATACACGGATTGGGATTTTTTTACCGAAATTGATATTGAAAACTTTTGGATTAATTTGTCATATGAAAAATGAAAGTCACAGAGAGAGGGATACCATGCAAATGACGTAATATAATAATTCTGACGTGGATATATCAAAATTCAACAAAAATGGGGGTTAGTACGTTAAAAAAAAAAGAAGAAGTAGTTTTACTTATTATGTTATAAACTTTGGTTCATTCACTTTTATTTTGCACTTCTTTGAGGACTTAGAATTGATGTGTACAACCCTAGCATCACGGCATTCTCGTATTGGTAGCTTTGGTAACTTAATTATTTCATGGTTTTAAAAAATATGTATTTCATTTATAATTATTACATTCAGCGCAAAGTTGCATATATGATAATTGCATATTCCTAGCATAAGCATGATAGGATGGCTTGCGGTAACTTAATTAACCACCCACGGAATTACCAGATGCTTTATGTACTTTCTATTTTCATTTTTAAAATACTTTCTATTTTCATTTAAAGAAAAAAAAGAAGCCAATATTGTACACTGACCATACGTGTAGGAGAGGAGTTGTACAACCATTGAAGTTCTTTTTACGGTACAACAATGTATGACACGACACAGATTCAAATGATAGTTTATGTTTATGTTTCGTGTCAAGAATATCAATCATAGAGATATGAGCAGTTCTAGCGTGGGAACCCTCCCTCCAGGTAATACACTATGCTAGCCACCCAATGAATAGTAATTACCCTTAATGAACAATATCGTCTTTTGCATTTCTACCGTTGCACTTCAATAGCTCTGGTAATAGGTAATAAAATAATGGGAGACTTTGGATGCGGTCCCTAGTTATGAATAGTCTTTGACTGAAACCTTGTTGGTTTTCAATTTTTGATCCAAGTCCCTGAAATTAATTGATAATTTATTTCTATGTACGTTACTATATTTTTTAAATTAAAAATTAAAATTTATAGTTGTTTATAGTAATGAGATTTTAAATAAAAAACCATAATTTGTGGGATTAAAAATATTAAAATATAAATATACTATTGTGTGTGTGTGTGTGTGTAAACATGGGTACATTCATAAAAAATAACCAAAAAATTATTGTATCAAAACATGGGTACATTCTTCAAAATGGGTACATTTAGCAAAAATAAAAATGGGTACAAATAAATAAAAAAATATGGGTACAATACAAATAAAACTTTAAAAAATATGGGCACAAAAAGAAATTAATATATGGGTACAAATTAAAACTGAAAGAAAAATTGGTACAAATTAAAAAAGGGTTGCAAATTAAAAATGGGTACAAACTAAAAATAAAAATATATGATAAAAAATTTAGCCATAAATATAAATATACTAATTGTAATATTTTTAATATTAAATGAATATATTTAGAAATAAAAAATATTTTATTATTGAAATAATTAGTGATATTATTAATACAAAAGACCTTGATCAAAAATTGAAAAGTAATAAGGTTTTAATCAATAGAGTAGTAAAAATAAGGATGAAAACCTAATTACTCCTAAAATAATAGTATTTTTTTATTTATAAAATAATACCAAGATAATTAAAAAAAGACAAAGCAAAGAGTAGCATCTAACTCTCTCTCTGTTGAAATGAAGACCACCAACAACGCCACAACAAACACAAAGCTTATTCTCCTCCACCCCCAAGCAATCCACAAACGGCGGAAGCCATTGCCTGTGGCTCCTCTTCTTCTTCACCTTCTTCACCCTCACTCTCATCAGCACCACCATCCCCCAAACCCTCCCCACCTCTGTACTCCCCCTCCCACCCACCGTCCTAGACGTACTTCTTCAATACACCATTTCATCATCAAACACCTCGTCAACACCCCACATGTGCCCGCCGGAACTCACCTCCATATCCTCCGCCCTCACCCGCCTCTGCGCACCCAACTGCAATTTCCTCGTTTTCAGCCTCACTAGTCCAGAACTTGACAAAAATTAAAATTAAAAAAGGCGTCTGACGTCAGCTAACTCCAGAACCACCTTAGGCGCTCGGGCCGACACGAATCCATAGCCCTGGCGCTCGAGCCTGCTCGGGCTCTCTCGCTAGCCAACGCTGGACTTCCTCCCTCAGGCAATCAGGCCCTGTGCTGAAGCTTGTCCATCGAGCAAAAGCTCCCACTGGAGCTGCTCTAACAAGTTTGGGTCGCATACAATCGTCGGCTTAATTATAACAATAATTCCTATACTTCTCATCTGAAAATTTCATTAAATTAGCACTATTCATTATGCTTTGAAAAAACATTAAAAAAAACACTTATTTTAAAAGCTTGATAGACTCTGCTTACGCTTTTCTATGATTTTCTACTGTAATTGACAACAATTTCTTCAAAAAAAAGCAATTTTTTTATTTTTTTATTTTTTACGAAACACATTTGGTGTTCTAGATTCTTATAAGCTACTTTTTTAGAAGCACCACAACCACAAACCAACCTAAATAATACACACACAAAAATGTTTAATAACATATAAACGAAAATTAAAAGATTATATTAGACACTAAAATTAAAAGATTATATTAAGACAGAAGAGCTAAACCCATAGATAAGAAGAAAAAAAAAATCTTATTCTACATTATTTGTCAAGCGGTTTAACTAGGATCATCTCATTAACATATAAGATTGTTACTTGGAAACACTGCACATTCCATCTGCCAGTCAGTCCTCCCTCCAGATTTCCGCCCCAGAGCGCTCTCGGAGGATTTTAAGCTTGAATTCACTTCCATAACTTGACGGAGCTGTCATGACTTGCCGATGCAACCATTCCAGTGTCAGGTGACTGAGCCAGAGCCGAGATTATATTCTCGTGTGCCGCCACTGTCATGCTCTTGTTCTCAGCCATGTTCCACAGCTCCAAAGACTAGCTCACATGGATGAAGGTGATTATTAGCATAAGTTACCTTTTTACGTAACAACATACTAACCATAGGTTACCATGGTCAATGCAGTTACTATGAATACTTTATTTGTTTACGAAGCTATTGCTAGAAGAGGTTAAGAAATTACCGAGTTTCCTCCGATGACCAAGAGATTTGAATAACTTGGGTGAAAAACACACGAATGAAACTGGTTGCCGTTAGAGCCGAGCTCCTGAATACACTCTCCCGAAGATATTGACCAAATCTTCACCAAGTTCTGACTGACAGATGCCAGATATTCTCCATTTGCATTCCAACAAATGTAGTTTACCATGTTAGAGTGCCCCTGAGATTGAGAACGATGATTTAATTATACAACTCTTAATACCTAATCACTTGTCCCCAAAGCAAAAGATTAATATTAATCAGGATCTCAGTTAGTCAATCCCACATTTACAGACATGGTACCTGGAACGAGTGCGTTTGCCTGTCAGTTTCAACATCAAAGATGGATACCATTTTATCTGAGGCTGCTGCCAGCAGTTGTCCAGTTCTTGGCTGAAACCTCACTTGTGCAGTACCTCCCTGCCCCAAATGTTAAAGACAATTTTAGGGTGACTATAGCTTTCGTACAAATAAAAAAACCCTTAACTTGGAAGGAAAGAACAGAAGATTACAAACCTTTGAACTACGAGTACAAGAGAATGAGCTAATATTCCAGTACCGAATTTCATCGTCATGATCACAGAAACAAAATAAATCAGTCTTCTTAGGGTGGAAGTCAAGGGACATGATAGGTGAGTTGTGCCCCGTATATGCACGTAAACAATAGTTTGGCTGCCACAATAAGATTAATAAGTCAACAACGCTAGTACGATGAAAATGCACACACAAACTATGTAGTCTGTAAAATAAGGTTTCTAACGACTAAGTAACAAGAGAATAAGAAAAAATCTTAAATTATTAACATCTTGAGGTACACCCTTGTCAGCTCAGACCATACATAAAAGAGAGTAAAGACAATTACATTGGCTGCATCCCACAATCGTATAGATTTATCAACTGAAGCTGTTGCCAGCTGAGATGAATTTGGTCTAAACCGAACATCTGTGATAACTAACTTGTGTTCTTCGGGAGTGCTCTCTGTCTGCAGAGTATCCATGTTCCAGAGGACAACCTGGTGCATATGATATGACAAATGTTAATTGTTCTCATTCCTTCAAGCCTCCAATCTCAATCATGCATCTTCATTACATGCATTTAAATCGTTATATTAACTGACCCAGCAGTATCTATTTACCACTTTTAGCTTATGACCTCTCCATTCATTAAAATTTAAAACATGTGCGAGCGAACACACTCGTGTAGAACAGACTTTTTGACGTTGAAACTTATAAAAACTGTCAAATCCAGTAGATAATACTTTTCGTGCGAACGATGCGTGTGTGTGTGTGTGTGTGTGTGTGTGTGTGTGTATGTATACATATAATTTGAATGTCTTCTTATACCATGTACATACCTTTTTGTCATGTCCAGCACTAGCCAGCAACTTCCCATCTGAAGAGAAGTGACAGCAAGTAACTTTGCTGGTTCTGGTCCGTATGCAGCCAACTTCACCAAATGTAAAACCTGAATTGGACATTGCGGCCACAGCTTAGGTACAGTGAAGAAACTTGAGCAACTCTCTGAATACAATGTGTAAACCTCAAGTTACCTTTAGAAGAATCTTTTTGGTGCTGTTTAGGACTCTGCTTTAATGTCCCATACAGATCCCTCCTGTCTCCCCCATCATTAGACAAAAATGATTCCACATTGTCTTCTAAAGAACCAACATCTCCAAATCGTTCAATATCATCCTGCACAAAATACAATGCTATTAGAAGAAGAGTCACTCTGGCTTTTCTACCTTCTCCGTTTCAGCACCCATAAAATATCAAAGAAATTTGATACTCAAAACGCAATCATAATAGTGATTCCTCAACTATAGAACCAAGCCTTTTGGCATTGTTTACAGACAGCATAAATTGTTTTTGGAAACCTTGAGAAAACTTATAATTAAATTGGCAGCTCAAGTACTCTTCACATCTACATTTAAAGTCAGCAACTCAGCATACCAGTAAATTGGAAGATGACGGAAGTCCTGTTCCTTCTGGACCATACGTCATCAAGCTTTTTGGCATACTGTTGACTTGCTGCATACTATTGGCTGTGTTAATTCCATCACCAGGTGTGTGAGTTGATGCTGGCGAACTGGGTGAAGGGCCAACAGTGTTTCCTGTGCCGGTGCTGTTGGCAGGTCCAGAGGAAGAGTGTTGTTTCCTCTTTCTGTTTTTCTGCAGAAAAAAACATCAATAGATGTTTATCAGCTTAGCCAAAACTTCTTCAGGCCCTAATTCAAAAGGCATATAATTGTAGCAGAAATCATATCAGTGTTGTCTAAAATTTGGTTCTCTTAAACAGCTAATATTTCGTAATCAGCTCACTAGTAAAGAAGAGATAGCAACGCTATCCTTGCCCAGACTTGGATCCCTAACCAAGGACATACAGAAAGAGTACAAAGTTTAAGTCTGCATAACTATGCACAACCTGTTGTAGTTGCTGTTGTGGCAATTGTTCATGTTGTTGAGAGGAAGGGTGCTGCATCTGAGCCATTTTTATCTGTTGAACACCAACAAAAGCCTCAAATAAAGAAAATTGCACCTTTCAAAGATCAAATTTTTTGGAAACAATAAATGTCAACAGACAAAGTCAGAAATCACATGAAATAATGATTGATCAAACCAGTGAAACTCATTAAAAGTCGAAAGGACAAAATTTGCAGAAAATAGAGCAGAAGCATTTACGGCAATAGATTTAACAGCATCTTAAACTATAGGACCCCAACATTCACAAAGGGGTCATGTATGCCCTACTTTAAGTCCCGGAAGTTTCATTATTCTTGGGCAGGTATAGCATGCCAAATTTAGAATACTTTTCTTAATCATTGTTGAATAAAAACGCCACATGCAAAAGTTAGGAAGGTAAAGACTATCATATTTGTGCACAACAGTGTAATAACAAATTTTCAACTCTTTCTGTCTAAGTGTGTCCCTAACAGATACATCAGAAAGGTTACCTTTGGTGAACTCGATAAAACTGGAGAGGACATTGATCCATCATTTCTGGTAGATTGACCATCTTTTGCATTCAAGCCACCCCTAGGCAGTCCAGAAAATCTGCGAGGATCCATATCTCCGTAACTTGTGGAATTACCTTGTGCCAAAACTTGCTGTTGTTGAGGTGCCAAAAGGAACTGATTTTGGGTCTGAAGATTTGGCTTCTCCATTTGTACACCCAAATTCGGTCGTAACTGGTCGATTCCCTGTATTATGGTTTATGGAGTAGTTTTGCAACAAAGAGTTAAATCCACACTAGATAGAAGAAACAACCAAGAAGAGAAAGCCATATATAACTTACAGTTAGAGGCCAACCCTTCAAAGGAAGACCTGTAATACCTTGATTCAATCCTGAAGGAAGAAAGAAGCATTCACATGTGAAATTTCTGAGCATAATTATCATATTTAACTGTGGGGCTGTATCTAACAATGATAACGTCAAGTGTTGTCACCTGCACTGCTTAGTCCAGATTTTGACTGTAAAATGGCTTGTCCATAAATTGATGAAGGATCCATAGGCAAACTTTTCTGAGTTGCACCTAAGCTAACTTCGCTTTTGATGTCCTACAATCTCCACAAGTCCACATAATAATTGCTCAGTATGCTAGAAAAGAAGAGAAAAGAAGAGACAAAGAAACTAATATATTTGAACAAAAAAAAGAACGAATAGTAAAGGTAATGAGTAGTTACAGTGGTTAAAGGAATTCGTGCTTGGATTTGCTGCAAAGCACCTGGCATGTTCCCAGAATTGCCTTGTACCAACTGGCTGAATCAACAAGAACCAAACAGATGAATGACCCATTCTGGCCAGGAAAGAAATGAATGAAAATAAAGCTCAAATACATGCAAAAACTAAGGAGAAGTTACCCTTGTGGATTTGCAGCTGATTTGAGCAGGGCCATCCTACTGGCATCAATAAGCGCAGGGGAAGCCTCTGAATCCATTGAGTGAGGGTGTTTCATACGATCTTCATACATTTTCATGGCTAGCACACTGGCCGATGGTTGCCCCATAACACCCTCAGAGTTTATAGCATTTATAGCACTACCAAGAGGAGGATGACTAGGATCCCTTCGCTGTAACTGAGCACTGCGCTGCTGCAACAGCTGTAGCTGCTGCAATTGTATCTGCTGTTGTTCCCTTGTCTTAATTTGCTGTGCCTTCATAGCATGAAAACATACTAATGAAGGAAAGCAATAAAATTTTCCAAACAACAAATTTCTTTTTTCCTGAAAGGATATTTCTAAAATAACAAAATCCAAATATAACAAAATGAAGGAACCTCAATGTAAGCTGCAGCAGCCTCTGAATGCTTCTCATTTGTCCTTGCAATGAATATGTCCCAAAAGACAGACCACCATTCAAAGAGAAATCCTCCTGGTGCATCAATTGCTGCATATTCAAGTCTAAAACAGGTTTACTCTCCAGAAAATTACTCAACATATATACTGTAAAATATTCGCAACAAAATCTTAAAAAAAAAAAAACAAACAAACTATCAAAACATGTCATCCCGATGAACGAATCTGGGCATACACAACAATTACAAAATGTTGTTGTGCAAATGCATGCTAAGCAGAATTTTCTAAATAACATAATCAGTAAGCGAGTTGAGAATGAATTAAAAGTTGGCAACATTACCTACTGGATCTGTAGCAACCTTCCCTTCCGTCATAAACGCATTTGCAGAAGCAAGCAATTTTCTTTTCAACAAATAGTCATGAATATAAACATCAAGCCTGCAGCAGACAGCAAAATCAACAGTAGGGTGAACAATAAATATCGATCCAACGATCAATTCACGGCAGTAAAACAAAGCAACAACAAAAATACCGACATACAAATTCATGCAGATTGAAAGGAAAAATGATCAAACCAAAAACTTACATCTTATCGGCTTCCCAGTTACTCTGCGCCATGTTTTACCTTTATTAAGAGCAAACAAAGAAATCACCAGCAAAGTCACTGTTTTTTTTTTCTGCAATTATTCATCACCGATAGCTTGAGATTCCCTCATCAAAGTAAATTCAACTAAATTAACAAATAAATTTAATTTAATTTCAGTAAAAAAAAAAGGGAATTCGACCGTTACTATGAGTAGTTCACAATCATTATCTCAATTATCATCTTTAGGAATTACATTGAACTTTTTTGAGTCACTAATACAAAACTAGATAATGCACAACTTCACAAATTTTCTCCCTCCATCGTCCTGGATTTTCCGAGCAACCAAACAGAGCAAAAACTCAAAAACCGAAAAAAAATCACAGAATTCTAATAATTCCCATCAGAATTCAGCTGAAAAACCACACCAGTGAATCAACCAAAACTGAGAAACAAAAACAGAAACAAACTGAAATTTCAAATCCTCCAAACAAATTGAAATTTCGCGCAGCTAGAGTGATCCGAGACCTTACATGCTCAATCGAGTTCAAAAAGTGTGGATAATTTTCCCGAGAAAACTAATGGACTCTTGTTCTTAGATTGTAACTGAAGTAGGGAGAGGGACGTTCTAGATTTATAACAGTGAAAAGAGAAGCGGAGAAGGAATCGTCGAATGAAGATATAACAGAGGCTGGTTTTTAGGTTCGGAGCCGAAGCTAGCCTCGGAGTATCAACGGAGTTTAATGTCTGTAGGATGAGGTTCTGATTTTGGTTCGGAATTTCGACATCGGCCTTTTGGGTTTTGCTCGGTTGTGGGACCCACCGGTGATAATACGGGTTAACAATTTTTTAAGAGAATTCTTATTGGTACTCTAAAAATTTCATTTTGGACTTCAAATTTTCAATAATTAGAAAGAAAAATACACTATAAAATGAGATTTTTAAAGTGGTAATAACAATTTCCTTCCTTAAAGACATGAAACTATTTTGTGCCACACACATCCATTAATCTTTTTTGGAACATATAATAGATCTCACTTTAATCTCAAAATTTAAAAATATAATCTCACTTTAATTTGATTAACAATGTGATTGGTGGTGCTTGAATGTCAATTTGATGAACAAGGCTCTATAACAACATAAGTTGAGTGGAAGTGTTTAGTTGATTTTATGACAGGATTATAGTAGGGCGATGAGTTTTATTAGGTTGTATTCTATTTTATTCCTACTCTGAATAATTTTAGATATTTAAAAATAATAATCTCGCATACCATTTGTGACACACCCCGACCTAAATCAAGGCGTGCTGGCCGTCACATGAGAGTGATGTAACCATGTGCACAGTGCGGAAGCAATAATGATATAGAGAAATACGAATGAATAAAAACCAATCTGACAACAGTACTAGCTAAGATAACGTGCTAGTGCGAGATTAAGTGTGAAATACTCAACCAGAGCATAAATAACCTAAGTGCAGTCAAGCAGGACAAGTACTAATTATACAACACCCAAAGGTGATCCTACATTTATGATGTTCTGTCAGAACAACTGTCGAAATCTCCGTGAGCCACCAAAGCACTTCTACCTAAAACCTGGAGGGGCGCAAAACAGAAAGTGTGAGTGGGCAAAAACAAAGCTTTTCAAAATCATTTCATTTCTCAAAAGTTCTAACCTCTCGCCGTAAAACCTATATAATTTCCCAGAAAAATATAATATATGCTATATCAGAAATCATGCTCAGGATAAAAATCCATAGAATTATACCATGCCAAATTATCTCAAAGAAATACTATAAGTAATCCAATTCAAATATTTCAATGTCAGATATCATATCAGCCGAATCCACCTAACGTGACCTGCACGGCTGAGTCTACAGCTTATAACCAATCTCAATCATATCAAATCCTGTACATGAGTTGGAACCACCTAAAGTGGTATGTACGACAAGACTAGGTGTAAAATAAATATGCTCTAGTACTATGATCACGTGAAGACTGTGCGAATGATCACGGGTCACCTACGAGTCGGAATCATCTATAATGGCATGTACGACAAGCATGTGCACCTAACTTGGATCCAAGGTGAGCATATGATGCGGGAGGTGAACATCACGTGAAGGATTGTGCCTTAACTCTGGGCGGGAACACTAACACCGGAGTGCAGGTTTATGAGCTCTCAACACATCTCACATAGGCAGATACTTTGCATGGCATTTCAAAACGTATAATCATTCAAATTCATTTTATAGGAAAATCTCAAGTATATAAGTATATACGGAAAACCAAAAGCCCACTCACTGATATGTCAAAAGGTCATAGCCCCCGAGCCTCGATAAATGACACTCATCATCAGGATAGGTCTCACCTAATGTGAAAACAACTATATAAACGTTAATTTAAAGCACATAAACGAAACTAGCTAATAACTTCTCATACATTGCTCAAATGGGGTATTTGAATATACCACCATGACCTACTCAACCTCAGGAACAACCCCATATTTTTAGAAAAACTATTTCATGACCCCACACGCCCTCACGCCTCGGCTAAGGCAAGGCCAGACAAGCGGCCCACGTGCCTGGCACACTGAATGGATTCCCTAACAACGTTAGGGAATATTCCATTAAATATAAGCATATACCGTTAATAATACCTGACGCCGTTAATCGCCGTTAGGAATATTTCGTCAAAGTTAACGGAATATTTCGTCAAAGCATATACCGTTAATAATACCTGACGTCGTTGCCATTGCCGTTGCCGTTGCCGGAAACTGGAAAAAAATTCTAAACTTCATATCTCATCCAAAACTTAACCAAATTCGATGAAATTTGTACCAAAATGAAGCTTACAACAAGTAGAACAAAACCTTACCAATTTTAAGCCCTAAAATCCACGGAATCTGCTGAAGAAACCTCGATAATCAGGCCAAAACTTGAAACTCGCAAACTGGGACTTCCCGACGTCCAAAACACTCCAACTTCCTTCCCCGAGCTTCGTGAAGACATCCTAAAGCTTCCTAGAACCTTAAAACTTACTGAAACCCCCGCGATTACGACGGAGTCACTGTGCACCTCTTCGGGGGTTTTTGGTTCTCATGTTTCCGAGGGTTTCTGGTAGGATTAAAAGCACACCACAAAGTAGCCCACAAATATCCTATTAATTTTCCTTATTAACACTAAAATTTTTCGATTGTAGCATATGAAAATAAGGGTCTTTCCCGCAGAAGATTATTTTATCCAAATACTTAAAATGTCACAAAAACAGGGTGGCTGTCTCCATTGATCAGCCACCGAACAATAATTATGAGACTAACTTACACTTATCCAAATGCAACGAAATTTTATACACATAAACTAGACACACCAAGCTATGCTCACACAAAGTTTTGGGATTTTTGGAGTTGATTAGCTATTTAAATTAAATCGGACAAAACAGGACCTCAACAAGTTTTAAATAATACCAATAGATTTTAATTCACAAGTTAAGAAAACGAGTTAGGGGAAATGCTATCCACCACCAAATAATCATGCAAGCATGTTATGTTTCATTCAAATCCCTTTTATTTCCGGATGAAGATGCTCAAGTTGGCTCACTGTTAGAACTCAACCTATTACTCTTTCTTACATAGTATGTTAAGAGAATGACGTTTTCAACTTAACTTAGTCCCTAACATGCAATCTAGAATGGCGTGTTCATAGATTTAACAAGTAGAAATCATTAAGAATAAAAAGAGTTTGAGTCATCACAAGGCATCGTAAGTACTGGCGTTGTCTTACTTATCCTAGAAATCGGTTCACATGTTAACCACAATTAACAAGTGCTACTCTAGAACATATGTAGGTCCTCATTCAACAAGGGCAGGTAAACATATATTCATAGCATTAAAATCCTAGATATGCTCACTATGTATGCATCCATAGAAACACATAAAGAATTTATCAATGACATAAGTAGTGAAACAATTTTCATTCTTTCATAAAAGTCATTCAAACAAAATATCACAACAAAATTACAATCATATTCGGGGCTTCAAAACAGCCCCTAACTACTTAAAATTTAGTTACACATAATTCTCAAATTAAACCAAAAGTAAAACATGGGTTTGAGAAGATAAAACCAAGAAAAATAGAGTGAAGCCTCTTCTTCTCTCCTTCTGCGCCATCTGCTTCTGTCCGTCAGTCTCTGCCTGCTCTCTGTCAGTCTCTCATCTCTCTCTGCTTCTCACGTCAGTCTGTCCTCTCTTTTATTCTTCCACTCAGTCCGTGTCCTCGCACTTCTTTATTTTCTGTTTTCCTTTCTCTGCTTTTTCTGTCCGTGTCTTCCCCACTTCTTTGCCGTGTATTATTTCCCCTTTTTCCTTGCTGCTGTGCTATCCTTCTGTCAATCCACTCTCCCTGCTTTCTTTTCTTTTATTCTTTCTGTCCCGTGTGCCATCCTCTCTGTCTACTTCTTTATGCCGTGTCTTTTCCTTTAACAAAAGGCAGCCATTTCAATTCACACTTCCTAGTGCTCCACCTTCTAGTTCTTTTATTTGTTTTTCTATTTTCTTTATTCCATTTTGCTTGAAATTGATCCTAAAACAAAATTAACTGTACATTAACACAAGGTAAGGTAAAATTCCACAATTTTAACACAAAAACATCATAATGACTTTAGAAATTGATGGTATAAATGCATGAAATATATGAGTGATCAAATACCCCCAAACTTACATTTTTGCTAGTCTTCTAGCAAAACAAAACACAAAACAAAACCACTCAACTAAAACTAGACTCAACAACTTAGTAGCCAACTTCTAAATTTCGATTTCAGAGATAAGTGCTAATCATGAAACAAACAACCAAGAAGTAAGTAACAAGAGCTCAAAACATCATCCAATAGTTAACCAAATTTCCTTCAAACAAAACGTTGAAAAGCCATGTGTGAGCTAGCCATGTCAATGCAATTCCAAGCTCCTTTAAATCATCATATGCAAACATGTGAGTTTCTTACACAACATACGCTCATTCACTCATAAGTTTTGGTTAATGTGTTTCACTCAAGTGATCTCATTGTACATGCCGCCATATGCTTGCTTGTCCACCTAACTCGCTTATCAATATTTAAGTAATACCTTGGATCAATAGGACTTTATTACGGTTGTAATGGGGCTAAAGGTGATAGGCTAATGAAAGAAATGATATGGAAATAAAATTTTTTTGAGAAAGTACACTTTGGTAGTTTTCCAACATCTCAATATCACACCACCTCAAATTGAAAGCAAAATAATAAAACCTCGAGCACCTGTTACTCCCCAAATTTAACTTCAAAAGGAAATTTATACTCTACCGACACATTTTCAACAAATCAACACTGTCCAATTTTCATATATTTCGTTTTTTTTTTCAATTGAAAGAAACAAATATGCAAAAGCTACATCACCCATCAAATTCACATTTCATTGTAATACACATGCTCCATCCATCTTTCTACATAAATGAAACCCCCAAAAGCACAACCCATGTAATACTTTCTCAAAACAATAAGGAATCGATTTTTGTGTATGGGCTCAACTCCAATATTGGAGCAAGGTAAAGAGATGTGGCTAACAAAGAAATGGCTTAGTTAAAGGCTCAATGGGCTACTACAGATAAACATAGCATATAAGGTAGGCATGAAAGGCTCAAACTATCCAAAGATGGCCTATATCACTTCCAAGTTATTACATGAATTGATTAATGAATCGAGTAGTATAAAGCAAGTTCTAGAGATATATGTACAGTGAGATCACACGCACAAGAAGGAATGAGATTGATGTATAATGGTTCAATCATGTATAGGCTCAAAAACTCACAAGGTTTACATAATCTCACATGATTCACATATGAAACGCTAAATCATGCTCAAGTTTCACATTGACAAGACTAGGCACATTTATTTTTCAAGTTGATTTCTGGAAATCACAGTTAACACAAAGACAACGAAACGAACTTAGACTTCTTGAAAGTAAGAAGGAAATTAAGATCAAATCTCATCATTAAATTGAGAAGTAGCTACAAACAACAATAAAAACTTTTTTTTTTAGTTTTTTTTTTTTAAGTAGTGAAATAAACTAACGAAATATATTTCCACCCCCAAACTTAATTATAGCATTGTCCCCAATGATAATGAAATGAATTTTTGAACAATAAGACATAAAAATGGAAGGAAAGAAATATAAAATGAAATAAAGACACATAAAGAAAAGGAAAGAACACACCAATTTGTGTAGGCGAATCTCAGAGTCTGATTTGAAACCAAGGAACTCTGAATTGTGCAGTCTGCATTCTTCTCTGCTTGTTTCTTCTACACGGTGGGCAGACACGAGGTAGAGGTATTGGTTTGTTTCTTTATTCAATCTTTCCAAGTGCCCACCTCTTGCTTTCTTTCTCCTTGTCCCTAGCTGAGGATGAATTGGCAAATTGTTTCCACATGCTTCGAGGTATCATTTTCACTTCCCTTATCTGTTCCCCAGGCAGATGTGGTAGACGAAGAGGAAGCACAAGATGATGAAGATGAGTACTCGAGAGCAAGGCTAGGTAAGCAATCAGGAAGGGGTTCCAAGCAATCGGCTCCAGATCGGAAGATTAATACCAAGTGCTGGCTGATTGCTCTCTTTCTCCTTGTCGTAAAACAAAGACAAGGAAAATGACAGGGAGAAAGCATGATATGAGATACTCTTGCTTTCAACCTTCATGATATGAAATACTTTTGCTTTGGATGGGTTGTTTGCAGAGGTACCCCAAGGAATAAGGAACACTGAGTGACTCGAGAGGGTTTGTTTGAAAGGCATTCTCGGAGATGAAGGAGGTTATGTATGTCTGCCTTGCCATGGAGGGTGAAGGTCGACATTTATAGGAAATAATAACCGGTACTATTCTTTTACTCTTGTCAGCAACCATTAGATGATGGAACAGTAAACTTCATGTGTTTTCTACTTGACCAGAGATCTTCGACAGATTGCCCGTAATTCCGCAAAGCAGACTCTGCATGTGACAAATGTTGACACGTCTGGAAAAGCAAATGCCTCTCCGAAATCTGGAATTGCCTCTTCGAAATCTGAGCTCTGTCGAGTGCAGAGGTTACATGTGACAAGTACGGACAAATCTGGAAAAGAAGATTTGCCGTGGTTTCTGAGCAAGCTCAGCTTTTGAGAAAGCTAGCGCATCTTTGATTTTTTTAGTTGGCCTCTTCGATTTCTGAGCTCGCCTCTTCGATCTCTGAAATCCCATCGCGTGCTGCTTTTTATAGAGGTATGTAGGACGTTCAAAGCACACTTGAGTTTCTGCCTGTAAAAACTCCCTCTTTGCATTTCTACGATCTTGACTTGTCCGACCTCTTCTTTCTTTAACACCTCTGAAAAATGTCTGGCCCTTCCGACCGTCGTTTTGACTTGAACCTTGGTGAAGAGGTAGCTCAGCCTTCTCCAGACAACATATGGCGCCCATCCTTCATATCCCATACTGGTCCCCTTACCGTTGGGGATTCGGTGATGAAGAATGATATGACAGCTGTAGTGGTGGCCAGGAACCTTGTCACTCTAAAAAATAACAGACTTCTTGCCAAACAGTCGGATGTGTTGGCTGTTAAGGAATCTCTGGCTCTCAGTGTGCAGTGTGCAGATTCCGTGTCCAATATGGCCCAACGCCTATTTGCCCGAACCCGTCAAGTTGAATCATTGGCGGCTGAAGTGATGAGTCTCAAGCAGGAGATTATAGGGCTTAAGCATGAAAATAAACAATTGCACAGGCTCGCACATAATTATGATACAAACATGAAGAGGAAGATTGACCAGATGCAGGAATATGATGGTCAGATTTTACTTGATCATCAGCGGTTTGTGGGTTTGTTCCAACAGCATTTGCTTTCGTCTTCTGGGGCTGTACTGCGTAGTGAAGCTCCAAATGATCAACCTCTGATGCCTCCTCCTTCTGGGGCTCTGCCGACTGCTGAAGCTCCGCCGACTACTGAGACTTTTCCTAAGCAGCCTTTGTGAAGGCTCCCTCTTGTATTTATATGCTTAATGTTCCTTTCGTTTTTATGAATGTAAAAATACCTTGCAAGAAGTTATGGTAGAGATTGCAAAATCATTACCTGCATAAAGGAACAAAAGTAGGACTTAAACACAAAAACCAGAAAACAAGAGAAAAACAGAACAAGAACATTTAAAATTATTCAAAATAAAGATGAAAGATAGAAAGCTTGGGTTGCCTTCCAAGAAGCGCTTTCTTTAACGTCTTGCAGCCGGACAATGCCTCCAGTCACACTCCCCTAGGTTCCATGGCATGGAAGTGAACTTCGAATGGAAGGTGATACTTGAAGTGATCTGGCATTTGGACTAAAAACTTCCCCAATTTGCAGTAAAATCAAATGATGACCCCCAAACTATAATTCTGCAATCAACTCCAAGGGTGGACATAACCCAAATACAAAGAAAAGAAATAATTCAGTTTAGCACGCAAGAAAATTGAAAATGACAGAAAAAAAAAAGCAATGAATATAAATATTGGGTTGCCTCCCAATAAGCGCTTGCTTTTACGTCCGCAGCCAGACGGTACCAAGAGTAATCATCCAAAGGGAACTGGTTCTTGGAGAGGTACAACCTCCACATCATGCTCCGCAAAAGACTCGTAATATGGCTTGAGTCTATGCCCATTCACTTTGAACATGTATCCGGTCTTTGCACTTTGGATTTCCACTGCACCATGAGGAAAAATATTTGTTATAACAAATGGACCAACCCATCAAGAACGAAGCTTACCTGGAAATAACCGAAGGCGAGAATTAAATAGAAGAACTTTCTGTCCAATGACAAAGCTCTTCCTTAAGATCATCTTGTCATGAAATGCCTTTGATTTCTCCTTGTATATTCGATTAGACTCGTATGCATCATTCCGGATTTCGTCTAACTCATTTAATTGAAGCTTCCTTTGCTTTCCGGCAACACTCATGTCCATGTTGTAGGCTTTGATCGCCCAATAAGCTTTGTGCTCTAACTTTACTGGAAGACGGCATGGTTTCCCATAAATTAACCGAAATGGGGACATTCCAATAGGAGTCTTATAGGCAGTCCTATAAGCCCACAATGCATCGTTCAAGCGCATGCTCCAATCCTTCCTACTAGGACTCACAGTTTTCTCCAAAATTTGCTTCACCTCACGATTTGATACTTCTGCTTGACTGCTAGTTTGCGGATGATAAGGTGTAGACACCTTATGTGTGACATTGTACTTCCTAAGCAACGCTTCAAATGTTCGATTGCAAAAATGACTCCCTCCATCGCTAATAATTACTCTAGGTATTCCAAATCTTGCAAAGATGTTACTCTTAATAAAATCTGAAACAACTTTTGAATCATTAGTTTTGGTGGCTTTTGCTTCCACCCATTTAGAAACATAATCCACAGCCAATAAAATGTAAAGAAAACCATTTAAAGATGGAAAATGTCCCATGAAATCAATGCCCCACACATCAAAGATCTCAGCAACCAAAATAGGGGTTTGTGGCATTTGATTTCTTGGGCCCAAGTTACCTGTTCGTTGACAACGATCACATGTTGCACAAAACTCGTACGCATCCTTAAACAAACTAGGCCAATAAAAACCACTCTCTAACACCTTCAGGGCTGTCCTCTTTGCTCCAAAATGGCCACCACATGCATAAGAATGACAAAAAGTTAGAATAGATTTAAACTCAGATTCGGGGACACACCTTCTAATCAATTGATCAGTGCAATATTTCCACAAATAAGGATCATCCCACTCGTAGCATTTGGCGGGTTTGACAAGCTTATCTTTTTGAGCACGTGTAAAATCATCAGGAATCTTTTTGATGACCTTATAATTGATAATATCTGCATATCAAGGGTCAGTAATCTTTAATGAAAACAGTTGCTCATCTGGAAAACTTTCACGTAAAGGGATGAGATCTTCCTCTGTGTTTGAATGCACAAGTCGGCTAAGATGATCTGCTACAACATTCTCACTCCCTTTCTTATCCTTGATCTCCAAGTCAAACTCTTGAAGCAGAAGTATCCATCGAATGAGTCGTGGTTTTGCATCTTTTTTTGTGAGTAAATACTTCAAAGCTGCATGGTCAGAAAACACAATAACTTTAGTCCCAATCAGATAAGATCTAAATTTTTCTAAAGCAAATACAACAGCTAGAAGCTCCTTCTCTGTTGTTGAATAATTCAACTGTGCATCATTGAGTGTTCGAGATGCATAATAGATGACATGTGGCAATTTGTTGACACGCTGCCCTAGAACTGCACCAACATCATAGTCTGAAGCATCGCACATTAACTCAAAAGGTAAACTCCAATCTGGTGGCATGATTACAGGAGCCGTGGATAACAACTCCTTAAGCTTATTGAATGCTACCACACACTCTTCATTCATATCAAATGTTACATCCTTTTGAAGTAAACGACACAAGGGTCTAGAAATCATTGAGAAATCCTTCATAAACCTACGGTAGAAACCTGCATGTCCAAGAAAATAACGAACCTCCCTGACAGTAGTAGGGATGGGTAAAGAACTAACAAGTTCTACTTTAGATTTATCAACTTCAATTCCCTTTTCAGATATGATATGCCCTAGAACTAATCCATGCGAAACCATGAAATGGCATTTTTCCCAATTTAACACTAGATTAGTTTCTTGACAATGTTTTAAAACTAGGGACAGATTATGTAGACATGTATCAAAAGAATCACCATAAATTGAAAAATCATCCATGAACACTTCAATTATTTTCTCAATCATATCAAAAAAGATACTTACCATACACCTCTGAAATGTGGCAGGGGCGTTGCACAGTCCAAACGGCATCCTCCGGTATGCAAATGTGCCAAATGGACATGTGAAAGTCGTCTTTTCTTGATCCTCCGGAGCAACTGCAATTTGATTATACCCAGAATAGCCATCAAGAAAACAATAATGAGAATGACCAGTTAGCCTTTCTAACATTTGATCAATGAATGGGAGTGGAAAGTGATCATTGCGTGTGGTGCTATTTATCTTTCGATAGTCTGTACAGACTCTCCAACTATTTTGCACACGTGTAGGCATTAGTTCAGTAACTTCATTCTTAACAACTGTGACTCCAGATCGTTTAAGGACTACTTGAATAGGGCTTACCCACTTGCTATCTGAAATAGGATATATGATGCCAACATCAAGAAGTTTGATAACCTCTTTTTTTACGACTTCCATCATGAGTGGGTTTAAACGGCGTTGAGCTTCCCTAGTTGGTTTTGCACCTTCTTCCAGCAGAATCCTATGCATACATGTAGCTGGATTTATACCTTTGATATCTGCAATGCTCCAAGCTATGGCAGTTTTGTGATCCTTCAGTACCCAGATCAGTTTCTCCCCCTCTTCTGCTGTGAGTTGTGACGATATGATGACTGGTAATGCTTCATCCTCTCCCAAAAATACATACTTCAAATGTTTAGGGATCGGTTTAAGCTCCAATTTAGGTGCCTGAATCACAGAAGGAAGAGTTTTTTCGTTAGAAGTAGGAAGAGAAATAAAATAAAAAGAACACTTACCACGAATTGGTGAAAGAGACTCAAGAGAGGCCACTGTTTGGATTAATTCTTCTTCAATGTGCTCTGAATAGTTAAAATTTCCATGTGTAATGCTATGCACTAATGCCTTCTCTAAATTATCTTGTCTCACACCTTCATTAAAACAATCCTGCACAAAATAGTCAAACACATCAATAGACAAACAAGATTCTAATTCACTAGGATACCTCATAGCATTGAAGATTCTGAACTTGACGTTTTCCCCATCAATTTCCATGGTTAAGGTACCATCGTAGACATCAATCTTCGTCCGTGCTGTTCTAAGGAATGGTATTCCCAATATAAGAGGAAGTGCAGTAGACATAGGATCATGTTCCATCTCAAGAACAAAAAAGTCAGCGGGAAAAATGAGCTCATTCACTTGCACAAGTACATCCTCCAATAGGCCTTTGGGATATCTATTTGAACGATCTGCCAACTGGATTACTACCTTTGTTTCCTTCAAGTCTCCAAGGTTCAATGACTCATACACTGAATATGGCATCAGATTGATGGATGCCCCCAAATCACACAATGCTCTCCCAAACTCTTTGCCTCCAATTACACATGGAATGGTAAAGCTACCGGCATCTTTCAACTTCGGTGGCAGCTTTCTCTGCAAAACAGCTGATACTTCCTCGCTTAATGCCACAGTTTCTTGATAATTGAATCTCCTCTTGTTCGTACAAAGCTCTTTAAGGAACTTTGCATACTTGGGCACTTGTTTTATGGCATCTAAAAGAGGTAAGTTCACTTGGACTTTCCGGAAAGTATCCAAGATTTCCTTATCAGTTTGCTCTTTCTTAGACTTCATAAACCAACGAGGAAAATGAATAGGGACACATGAGTTAAATGAATTTTGAACTTCTTTACTTACCTTATCAAAATCTTTTTTGTTCAATTCTGTATCTTTAGGAGACTTTTCAGTTTCTGTTGAAGCCTCACCTTGCTCAAAAACTTCTTTTCCACTCCTTAAAGTCACAACATTCATCTGCTCCGCATTTGGATTCACCACGGTTTGGCTAGGCAACCTTCCTGGTTGGTGTTGTTGCCCCATCAAACTTGCTAACTGACTCATTTGGCGCTCAAGGTTTTCAATTGCTTTGTTTGTTTTCTGTTGATGAGATTGAGTAGAGTTAGCTAAAGAAGCAATTAAATCCTCAAGAGACTTACTTGGAGCTTGTTGTTGTTGAGGCTGAAATGGTGCCCGCGGTCTTGCTTGAAAGAAGCCAGGCGGACGGTTATAGTTGTTGGGAACAGATTGTTGTCCGTTGTCTTGATTGTTCCACTTTAAGTGTGGATGATCACGCCATCCTGCATTATAGTTGTTGGAATAGGGATCATACTTTTGCCTTTGTTGCCCTTGAAATCCTCCTAATGCATTAGCTTGCTCAAGACCACCTTGATCCATCGACGAAGGGCACATGTATGTGGCATGTCCCATCATTGAACATACACCACACACCTGTTTTGGAGCCACAATAACCTGTTGCACAAGATTAGTCAAGTTAGCTAATTGTAATTCAATACTAGAATTAGCACTTACCTCGTTAACTTTCTTAAAAGGTAGCTCATCTCTCCCTCCAAATTGTCGTGTGTTGCCAGCAATGTTCTTTAGCAATGCCTTAGCATTAGTAGGCGTCTTGTCCATGAATGCTCCTTCACTTGGTGCATCAAGCATTACACGATCAGTACCATACAATCCCTCATAAAAGTATTGTATTAGTAAATGCTCTGAAATCTGATGGTTAGGACAAGATGCAACCAAATGTGTGAACCACTCATAGTAATCTCCAAAGGGCTTTCCATGTTGTTGTCGGATTGCACATATGTCTTTCCTTATGCTTGCAGCTTTTGTGGCCGGAAAATATTGCTCCAAGAATGCTTGCTTCACCTGGTTCCATGTGTTCATTGATCCCGAAGGTAAATTGTAAAGCCACTCATTTGCCTTAGCTTCTAATGTAAATGGGAATGCCCTCAACTTGACTTGCTCCTCATCCACATTTGCTGGTCTCATTCCTGAGCATACCACGTGAAACTCCATGAGATGCTTGTTGGCATCCTCTGTTGAGAAGCCATGGAACTTAGGCAAGTAGTGAATCATGCCGGACTTAAGCTCAAATCCTCCTTCTGCATTTGGATATGTGATGCACAATGGTTGTTGATCCGTATTTGGCATTGCCAACTCCCTCAATGTACGGTTATCAGCCATGCCTTCTTGTGGTTCCTCCTCCTCTTCCGAACTTAAATGTGGTGGAGAAGATTGTGGTAAAGACACCGATGCACACTTTTGCTTGATTTTTCTTTGAAGCTTTCGAAATGTTCGTTCAATCTCTGGATCGTAGGAAGCTAGATCAATGCTCTTAGACTTTCGAGTATGCATGTACTACAAAGAGTACCTGAAATAAAAACAAAAACACTAATTGGAAAAGAAAAGAAAACAATAGAAAAATAAGTAATTTAGAAATAACACTCCCCGGCGACACGACGCCAAAATTTGGTAGGATTAAAAGCACACCACAAAGTAGCCCACAAATATCCTATTAATTTTCCTTATTAACACTAAAAAATTTCGATTGTAGTATATGAAAATAAGGGTCTTTCCCGCAGAAGATTGTTTTATCCAAATACTTAAAATGTCACAAAAACAGGGTGGCTGTCTCCATTGACCAGCCACCGAACAATAATTATGAGACTAACTTACACTTATCCAAATGCAACGAAATTTTATACACATAAACTAGACACACCAAGCTATGCTCACACAAATTTTTGGGATTTTTGGAGTTGATTAGCTATTTAAATTAAATCTGACAAAACAGGACCTCAACAAGTTTTAAATAATACCAATAGATTTTAATTCACAAGTTAAGAAAACGAGTTAGGGGAAATGCTATCCACCACCAAATAATCATGCAAGCATGTTATGTTTCATTCAAATCCCTTTTATTTCCGGATGAAGATGCTCAAGTTGGCTCACTGTTAGAACTCAACCTATTACTCTTTCTTACGTAGTATGTTAAGAGAATGACGTTTTCAACTTAACTTAGTCCCTAACATGCAATCTAGAATGGCGTGTTCATAGATTTAACAAGTAGAAATCATTAAAAATAAAAAGAGTTTGAGTCATCACAAGGCATCGTAAGTACTGGCGTTGTCTTACTTATCCTAGAAATCGGTTCACATGTTAACCACAATTAACAAGTGCTACTCTAGAACATATGTAGGTCCTCATTCAACAAGGGCAGGTAAACATATATTCATAGCATTAAAATCCTAGATATGCTCACTATGTATGCATCCATAGAAACACATAAAAAATTTATCAATGACATAAGTAGTGAAACAATTTTCATCCTTTCATAAAAGTCATTCAAACAAAATATCACAACAAAATGACAATCATATTCGGGGCTTCAAAACAGCCCCTAACTACTTAAAATTTAGTTACACATAATTCTCAAATTAAACCAAAAGTAAAACATGGGTTTGAGAAGATAAAACCAAGAAAAATAGAGTGAAGCCTCTTCTTCTCTCCTTCTGCGCCCTCTGCTTCTGTCCGTCAGTCTCTGCCTGCTCTCTGTCAGTCTCTCATCTCTCTCTGCTTCTCACGTCAGTCTGTCCTCTCTTTTATTCTTCCACTCAGTCCGTGTCCTCCCACTTCTTTATTTTCTGTTTTCCTTTCTCTGCTTTTTCTGTCCGTGTCTTCCCCACTTCTTTGCCGTGTATTATTTCCCCTTTTTCCTTGCTGCTGTGCTATCCTTCTATCAATCCACTCTCCCTGCTTTCTTTTCTTTTATTCTTTCTGTCCCGTGTGCCATCCTCTCTGTCTACTTCTTTATGCCGTGTCTTTTCCTTTAACAAAAGGCAGCCATTTCAATTCACACTTCCTAGTGCTCCACCTTCTAGTTCTTTTATTTGTTTTTTCTATTTTCTTTATTCCATTTTGCTTGAAATTGATCCTAAAACAAAATTAACTGTACATTAACACAAGGTAAGGTAAAATGCCACAATTTTAACACAAAAACATCACAAAGACTTTAGAAATTGATGGTATAAATGCATGAAATATATGAGTGATCAATTTCACGTCCAACCAAAACCACTACTCGACTCCTGAGCTTGAAAGAAGCACGATACCAACATCCACAACCTCGATCCGCGACTGGTTGAGGGTGGATGGTGAATGGCCGTACAATTGTACGAATAAAGAGAGATTTCGAGGGAGAGAGAGAGAGAGAGTGAGTTGCACGTGTGGGTGTGTGTGTCCAGATTTGGCACCCATAAAAACTTAAATCCTAAATGAGTCCAAAAATTTAGGAAAAGGATTTAAATGGGTCAAAATATTAAGCTAAAACACACACAACACACTTAATGTCCAAGGGCATTTTAGTCTTTTCACAACACCGATAGAAATAATTTGGGACGGGTTGTGACAATTTGATATTTAAAGAGAGTAACTAAGTGGTAAACTTTATTATGTTCCGGTTGGCTAATGTGTGTAATATGAGACGTCAACAAATAGTTGTGTGTAACTGTTACGGAGAACATTCTTTTCCAAATATTTATACAAGCATTTAGTTACATTTGGCCTTTGAACAACTGTGCATTGCATTCATACCAACAAAACATGACATAGTTCCAAATAAAAGAATTAGGTGAAATTTGTAAAAACAAATGTTAGACCCCAAAATGGGACTTTTAGATAAATTTTGGGGCTAAAATTGAAGGTTTATTGCTAAATACTCAAACAAATTAGTTGATGGGTTAAAGTTTTACCCAATCAAAAGAAAAATGACAATATAATGAGCTTGTAGTTTAGTTGGTTAAGAATATTATCTTTTGTATTTAGTGAGAAATTTTTCTACCTATTCATAATACAAGCCGGTATACCACGCGTCACAACACAAATGAAAGAACGCTAAAAAATATATCATCTCTCTACGTGTATTGTGACACATAATATTCCAGCTTGTGTTCCGAATATGTTAAAACATCTCTCGCATGAGGTTTCTATTCAAATCTTCTCTCCCCCATTATCACTTCTATAAAATAAACAAAGAAAATGACAATATCTCACCTAAAAATGGTAGAAGCCCAGTGAAGAGAAAAAAAAATTCATTCAAGAAAAAAGGGTAATTTATTAAAGCTTACAGAATATTTTAAATATTGTAATTGATCAATCAAAATTTTTTTAATAAATAAAGAAAATTTTAACAAATGGTACTGACTTTAAACCACCATTCCGCTCTTCCTTTTTTTCGATGCAACCTTGCAAAGAAATGGCGTTGGAATGTAATTTTTTTCAAAAGAAAAATTGTTTTTGTTGATACCAGTTGAAAATTCATCTCAAAACCACTGTTTTAAAAATTCCCGCCTAACACTGCTTATGCGTTAGGTAGTTGGTCACCATCCTGATTAATACCAAAGCATTTGAAGATTAAGAAATAGCGTCTATACTTGCTGAGGCGTCTGTCTAGATCGCCTAGGCACTAGTCTAGCCTGCCCAAACCAGCTTAGGCACCCGCTTAGGTTGCGACTTACTTAGACATTAAATAGATAACTTTCATTTTGCATTTTTTTCTTCAATAAATTGCAAGAGACTTGTTGCATATTTAAATGAACACACATTATATGTGTGTCTTATATTTTCTTTTTCATTATGTTCCAATATTTCATAATATATATGTCATTCTATTTTGTAGTTTATAATGATATATATATATATATATATTTTTTTTTTTTTAAGTATAAGCAGACATTTATTTAAACGAAATATAATAGATTTACTTAAATTTGCCTAGGCGCCTAGACGTTAGGCCCCAACCCATCGCCCGACTAACGCTTAACGTCTTTTAAACCTTGCTCAAAACATCAACTCGTGGTTAACCCACAAAAAAAAAAAAAAACAACTCGTGTCTAAATATATAAAATTATCACCTACATTAAATTTCCTAAAATAGAAAGGAAAAAAAAAAGCCTAATTTGTATTCATCTTTTAATACAAGGAAAGACCAGCGGGAAGAGTTTAGCAGGAGGTCGCGCCAAAAATAAGAAAAGTGAAATAATATTTTATTTTCCAGAGAGCGCGTGGGCTTTGAATGACAATCCACGTGTCCCAACATAACTGGTTAGTAAGTTCTAAAACGTCATAGATGTGGGATCAGGGAATCCAAATTGTCATCCCAGTTAGTTGGAAAAGTGTTTAAAGCGACGGTGTTATGATTGTGATTACCTTGATCTCAATTAGAAGCTTAAAGTACTTTAATTAGTAGTTAATCAAGTTGTTTAGTTACATGGCCAGTTGTGATAGTGGAAACTTATACGTAACCAATTGGCTGGATTGTGGGAAGAACGGTCATTTGATAGTGGAAACATTTCTCTCTCTCTCTCTCTCCCTCCTTCCCTCTCTTCTTCCATAACTTGCAGGTTGAGAAAAGGGCTGTTGAGCTTTGGTGCTATCAGACGGATCCGAACCTGCTCACGCAAATCGCAGAAAAGTGAGGACTTCTCTTCGTGGCTTCTTCGCGCTCAGGTACGTTCTCTCTCGTTACAAAACGCCAATTGAATCCCTAATATTCATCCATCAGCCTTTCAGTTGTTTAATCGAATTTGCTTTACGTAAAAAAATTTCGATTTTGTTGAGAGTTTGTAGAAAAATTTAAACTTATAAATTTTGGAATTTTTTGCGAAATTTTTAGGGTTTTTGGTTTGATCAGTGGGATCCAATGCTTAAGGTAGATTACTGTATGTAATTGCTATATTTGAATATTTAAAAGGTGTTTTTGGAGGGTAATTCAGGATTTTGTTCATTGATTTAGTGATTTGTATGATAATTAGTGTAGATTTGAGCAAAGTAGCCCCAATTACTGGTTTTGTTTTGCAATTGGGAAATATTTTGATGATGTTAAGGTCGTACCCAGTGCACAAGGCTCCCGCTTTATGCAGGGTCGGGGAGAGGTGAATGTCGGCTAGCCTTACCTCTATTTTATGGAGAGGCTGCCCCCATGTTAAACGAATAAAATTGTTTTGCGTTACAATTTGGTGATTTTTGTGCATTTTTACGTTTTTTGGTGATGGTGGTTGAAGCACAGGAGCAACCCGTACTATTTTTCTAACTTGTATTAGAAATTTGCAAAATTTAGAATTCGGGCATTTATATGTCGATTCTGGCAATCATAGTGTCCGGCTTTAGCTGCTTATAACTGAATCTGTTATTTTTCTCCTTGAATTTTGGCCCTTACCATGTTTTTTTAATTGTTATCTTTATCAGGGTAATTGGAATACGCGATCTTCATTAGCTCAATACCCCACATTTTTGTCTACTGAGCGTTTTGATATTGGACCGCAGAGATGGCAGAGATGTGTTCTGTTATATTTGTTGTATTTTGACTTCTTCCCTTGCTTTGCAATGCAGTTCTTTAATTGATGTATTAATTTGGTTGCAGGAGGGTCACAAGGTTATTCTAAATGTATATGACCTAAGCCAAGGATTAGCTAGGCAAATGCCATGGCTGTCTTGGGGAAAGCCATCGAGGGCATATGGTAAGTGTTTTTTGTTCATTGCAATACGATGCGAACTCCGATAAAAGGTCGTACCCAGTGCACAAGGGTCCCGCTTTACGCAGGGTCTGGAAGAGGTGAATGTCGGCTAGCCTTACCCCCATTTATGAAGAGGTTGCTCCCAAGTCTTGAACCCGAAACCTACCGCTCATGGGCGAAGGCACTTACCATCGCACCAAGTGCGACCTCTTACGATGCGAGACCTACCGCTCACGATGCGAACTCAGATATGAAGAAATATTGTTATTTCGTATTTTCTTCTTGGCAGGGCATGTGTAAAGGTAATTAGACCTTCCATGTGAATTTTCAATCGCAGGCACTCGGGATTGGTGGTTTATGGTAATGAGTACTATTTTGGGGGAGGCATAAAACATGCTCCTGCTGGGTCAACGGCATATGGGACACCAATAAAGGTGGTAGATTTGGGTGTCACACATGTGCCCAAGGATGTCTTTGAGATATATTTGCAGGGGATCAGTTCCCGGTATACTGTGGAAACCTATCGTTTGCTTACTCACAATTGCAACAACTTTAGCAATGAGGTCGCTCAATTTTTGCTGGGTGCAACCATTCCGGACTATATTTTGCAGCTTCCTAATGAAGTTATGGGCAGTCCAATGGGAGCTCCTATTAGTAAGTTATTTATCCTTTAGATACTACTCAGCCCTATTTGATTCTGAAAGCTAATTTATAATTCTTCGTCTCTATTTATTTCCTTTGTTTTTAATACCCCTTAATTTGTATTTGATTAGTGATTAGTGCCATTTGATTTCAGATAATGACTATAAATTGATAGAAGGATTGTGGTTAATGGGAGAACCATGTGGTTAAATACTCAATAATGTGAATTTTTGCTGCCTTTGTTTTGCAGTGCCCGTAATACAGAATCTGGAAGCAACGTTGAAAAGTGGTGCTGCTCGTCAAGCTCCACGATTGATCCGTAGACTCCTCGACGGTTTTCAGTAATTTTTTATTGAATAATTATTGATCTTGTAGCGTTCATTCGTGGCTTTGTTGTTTCGAAATCTTAATGATTACATGTAGACATATACTTGTCCTCAAAAGGGACTCATTTGGATTTGGAGTAATTTGGAATTGATTGAATGGCCATGGTTAACCGTTATGTGCATTTAGATTGGAGTGATCGCTTGAATCTTACAAAATGAGCTTGATTTGTAATCGCATTAATCGTCAATTGATCCAAGTGAAAGAAATTAAAGGAACTACGGTAATCACGAAGTGTGATTTCCATTTGCGTAAGTTACTGTAGCTTAGAATATCGCCATCATAGATACATTTACAAAAATTCTGAAAACAGTACAAATATCACACATTTCTACGTGTAAAATGCAAAGTATGCTATGAAGGGGCAGCTGAAACCGGCCTTCCCGTGGCTGATGCATTGCGAGCTTCACTGGTCTAACACAAGTATAGCTTCTTTTGGTCTGTTAAAAGCATCAGAAGGAATGTTTATGCCAGCGAATCCGATCATGACAGCCCCTGCTCCAAGATAATCAGCAAAATGAGGGGTGTCGATGCAAATTTCCGCCGTCTTCAATTTTGACGAAAATGCACCTACAAAACAATCAACACATTTGATCACAGACCTAAGCCTCACGCGCCCACGAGGTTGGGGGGGTTAGGTCAACGGATCTCTGATACCTAAGTTAGTTTATCTGAGAGAGTAAAGTGTTTGGGGCTTTTTTTAAGGTTGCAAAAGCTCTGAAAATTTGGTAGAATATGGAGTATTTATAGAGATAGGGTCGGCCATAGTGTTTAATGAAGAGATATTCTCTAAATATTCCCAATATATTAAATAGGAAATAATATCTTGAAATAATGGTGTGATTATCCTTAATTTATTTAAATTAGGATTACTTACTTGATTGAAGTCAATCTTCAATTGGGAATGTATTAAAGATATGATTTGGGTAATTAATCCTTAATTTATTTAAATTAGGATTACTTACTTGATTGGAGTCAATCTTCAATTGGGAATGTATTAAAGATAGGATTTGGGTAATTAATCCTTATCTTTAATTCCTTGACAAGGACAGGTGAGCTGTGGGCAGTCGTATTCAGTTGTCGAGACCTCCAAGGGTGTGAGCTACACGTGGGAACATCAGAGAAACCTGTCAATTTATTGAGGACAATCTTGTCTTTCTTGAATAAAAGTTCACTTGTCGCCTCTAGAATTTTTGGGATTATTTTAGGCTCCACAAGAGGAACCTAGATCGTCAGATCGGTTGTTGCTATTGTGGTGGTTGTTAGAAGAACGGCCTTGGCCTATAAGTAGTCACTCATAACATTATCCAGCAAACCTAAACACAACACAATTATGATTTGGCTGGGCTTGCGATCCTTCTTCTTTTTATTTTATTTTATTTGTTTTATTCTCTTCTTGCGATCTGCCTTCTAAATATTTTTCCTTGTACTTTCTGCAGAGACTTTGAGATGTCTTTGTGAGCACGGAAAATTCCTGAAACGAAAGAGACAAGAACAACGTGCACAAACAAATATTTGTATTTAGAGGATTTTGGGTTACAATCTCTCTATTTTGATCCTCTGATTCGATCTCCGTAAGGTGTGTATTTGTGGATGTGTGATTGATCCAAATGGCCGTTGGGCTTGATCTAAGGATGAACGTTCTTCAAGGGCCGTGGACTTGATCTTGAAGGTGGATTTGAGCGGATCTTCAAAGGGGCTTTTGGGCTTGATCTTTGAAGAACAGTGATGAACGGATCTCCAAGGGCTTTTGGGCTTGATCTTGAAGAACAGTGATGAACGGATCTTCAAGGGCTTTTGGGCTTGATCTTAAAGAACGGTTGGATGTGTGGATTTGTCGACGTTGTTGATCCAAAGGGCCGTTGGGGCTTGATCTTGGATGAACGGATGATGAACGATGGTGCTTTCTTCAAGGGCCGTCGGGGCTTGATCTTGAATTGGTGGATGGTTGATCCAAGGGCCGTCAGGGCTTGATCTTGGAAGAACGATGAACGAAGAACGAAGAACACTTTCTTCAATGGCCGTCGGGGCTTGATCTTGAATTGGTGGATGATTGTTGATCCAAAGGGCCGTTGGGGCTTGATCTTGGAAGAACGATGAACGAAGAACACTTTCTTCAAGGGCCGTCGGGGCTTGATCTTGGAAGAACGATGAACGAAGAACGAAGAAGGCTTTCTTGATTCTTCGGGAACCTGGATGCTTGAGAGCTTTGGAGTTTCAGAGCTTCAAGGTGTAATATGAATTGGTCCCTTAAATGAATGAAATAGGCTTGTATTTATAGAATTTTCCAATGCCTAATTTTGAATATAATATCCCAGATGAAATAAGTCGTTTCTGCCAGGTGTTGACACGTGTCCTATTTGATGACTTTTCCAACTCATTTCAATTTTCGTTGAGTCACACGCTACGTGTAAATTTATGTAATACATGAGCGTTGACACTTTGATTTATCGGTCAACATTTATTTACCGAAATTTCGATGTCTACAAATGCCCCCACTTCAAGGCGCGTCGTATACATGTGATTGTCACGTGTAGGAGATGCGTTTTGAAGTCCCTTACTGTAGATGTCGATCCAAGGGCCATTCGAGGCTTGATCTTGGATTGGGCTGGAGATTTCTTCAAGGGCCGTTTGAGGCTTGATCTTGAATTGGGCTTGAGATTTCTTCAAGGGCCGTTGAGGCTTGTTCTTGAATTTTTTGTTTGAAATTTCTTCGAGGGTCGTCGAGGCTTGATCTTGAAGGTTGAAATTGGACCACAAGGAGCTTCATGTGGTAGATGATCTTTGGCTTTGGTAGTGGGTGAATCGACACGTATTTTGTTGCGCTTTGTTGACTTTCCACAGCTTTGATCTTGAACTGGGTTGAAGGATTTTCTAGATTCCTCCAATTGTTGATTTTCCACAGCTTATTCTTGAACTAGGTTTTGATTCAAGGGTGGTAGACACTTAATCTTGAATCGGACTTGTGATTTTTTCCAGGGCCGTCGAGGCTTGGTTTTGAATTTGGCTGGAAGCTTCTTCAAAGGCCGTTGAGGCTTGATTCTTGAAGGCTGACTCGAACACACGGCAAGCAGGCACGAGGTAAAGGTGACGACTTGTTTGCTTCGTTCAATCTTTATAATTCACACATGAGCAGTTTGGTCAACGATATGATCTTCAAGATTGATGGGCTCTTCTTCCAGTTGGTGACTTGATCTTTAAGGACTTGATTCAAGGGTGGTGAAACGGCACATGCAGCCCACAACGCCTAGCAAGTCGACCCAAGAATTTGAGGGTCAAAACGAGTTCTTCATCTCAGACTCTTTCTGCCGAGTTGACTGTGAATGCTGCATTCTTCTCTGCTTGTTTCTTCAGGTAGATATGGCAGCTTCTCGAGTTCTTCAGCTCGGACTCCTTCTGCTGAGTTGACTGTGCAGACCGCATTCTTCTCTGCTTGTTCCTTCTGCACCTTGTCTCCACATGCTGCAAGGTATCATTTTCACTTGCCTTATCTATTTTCCAGGCAGATGTGGCAGCTTCTTTGGAAGTACAGCAGCAGTGGGAAACGAGTACTCGAGAGCAGTGCTAGGTAGGCAATCAGGGAAGGGTTCCAAGCAGTCGGTTCCTTAACCGAGTTTGAGTGGAAGTTCCGGCATATTGTTTTCTTTATCCTTGTCTTTGTAGGTAAGAACAAGGACAAAGGAAAGGACAGGGAGAACGCATGATATGAGATATTCTTGCTTTCTACCCTGGTGATATGAGATACTTTTGCTTTGGAGCTATTGGCTTGCAGAGGTACCCCAAGGAATAAGGAACACTGAATGACTCGAGAGGTTTCGTTGGGAAAGCATTTTTTTGAAGATGAAGAAATGCTCTGTATGTCTGCCTTGCTATGGAAGGTGAAGGTGGACAGTTATAGGAGGTCCCTTAATACCTGTAGAGGTACTATTCTTTCACTCGTGTCGGCAACTAACGCGTGATTGAACAGTAAACTTCACGTGCTTTCTCCTTCACCGAAAATCTTCGACAAATTGCCCGTGATTTGCGCAAAGTTGAGTGTGCATATGACAGGTGATGACACGGCTGAAAAAGACTGGCGCCTCTTCGATATCTGGGATTGGCGCTTCGACAAATTACCCGTGATTTCTGCAAAGCTGAGTTTGCGTGTGACGGGTGCCGACGCGTCTGGAAAAGCAAGATGCTTCTCCGATTTCTGAGCTTGCCTCTTCGATTTTTGAATTGCCTCTTCGAATTCTGAGCTTGCCTCTTCGATCTCTGAAATCCCGTCGAGTGCTGATTTTTTATAGAGGCATGCAGTTCGTTTCAAAGCACACTTGAATTTTCGCTTGTGAAAACTCCCCCTCTTGTACTTCTAAGATCTTGATTTGTCCGATCTCTTCTTCCTTCAACACTTTGAAAATGTCTGGACCCTCCGACCGTCGTTTTGATTTGAACCTTGGTGAAGAGGTAGTCCCGTCTTCTCCAGATAACATATGGCGCCCATCCTTCATATCCCCTACTGGTCCTCTTACTGTTGGGGATTCGGTGATGAAGAATGATATGACTGCTGCGGTGGTGGCCCGGAACCTTGTCACTCCCAAAGATAACAGACTACTTTCCAGGCGGTCTGATGAGTTGGCTGTTAAGGAGTCCCTGGCTCTTAGTGTGCAGTGTGCGGGTTCTGTGTCCAACATGGCCCAACGCCTATTTGCTCGAACCCGTCAAGTTGAATCGTTGGCGGCTGAAGTGATGAGTCTCAAACAGGAGATCAGAGGGCTCAAGCATGAGAATAAATAGTTGCACAAGCTCGCACACAACTATGCCACAAACATGAAGAGGAAAATTGACCAGATGCAGGAATCTGATGGTCAGATTTTACTTGATCATCGGAGGTTTGTGGGTTTGTTCCAACAACATTTGCCTTCGTCTTCTGGGGCTGTACCGCGTAGTGAAGCTCCGAATGATCAACCTTTGGCTCCTCTTCTTCCTGGAGTTCCGCCGAGTACTGAGACACCACCTGAGCAATAAAGACTCCCTCCCGTTTGTTTGCACACTTGTAAATTTTTTTTTTTTTTTTTTTTTTTTTTTTGGTATGTAGAATGCAATTTTATGTAAAAATTCCCAGAAAAATAAATAAAATGGACTTTATTTCTCTCAATGTTTTTTTTTTTTTTTTTTTTTTTTTTTTTTTTTTTTTTTTTTTTTTTTTTTTTTTTTTTTTTTTTTTTTTTTTGCTATATACATACATATATTATGTACATACACACGCACACCCACCTTTTTCCTTTTGCTTTTCGGTGGTGTTCACATCCACCATCATAACTTAAGTGATGGCCACTGCTTGTCTGACGCAACTCCACAAATCATATTTTTATATATAACAAATATATACACACATGTCACCACACCTCTTTGCCGTCTACTATCCCCAAATTTTCCTTTATGTTTTATATATATATATTTTTTTTCTTTTTCGGGTGCCTGATGCACCATACCCTTTTTTTTATTTTTTGTATTATTTTCTGTTTCTTTAGTTGGTGCCCATGCACCATTCCCTTTTTTCACGTGGTGCCAGATGCACCACCACCCTTCTTTTGTTTTGTTTTGTTTTTTTTTTTTTTTTTTTTTTTTTTTTGTGTATAAATTTGGGTGATGGCAAGAGGAACTTGCAGGGAAGGACGAAGGCGGACGGAGAGGACGGAGATGTGCTTCGAGCTTCACCACCAGCTAGTCGTGTGACGAGCTTGATGAAGCAAGAGATAGAGCACGGCAAGGACAACCTCGGTGATCTATGCCGTAAAAGTGAGTCTTCCTCGGTGGCCGTTCCCCGATCATGGCTTTTCCCCACAATGCCACTGCAGTTCAGCTGATCTCAGCACCTTGAACCCTGATCCCGAACCATTTCCTCTGAAGGCTTTACGGAGCTTCGTCCGAGAGAAGACGATAGTAGGCTGAGGTAAGAGGAGGGCGAGGTGGCGTGCGCCGTTGGCTGTGCACTGCCCTCTGCTACTTACTACGCTTGCTGCCATGGCTATGTTTTGCAAGGCTTAGGCTGAAGTGAACCAGCAGAGGAGAAGAGTGACTTCGAAGCGGACGAGTCGCCGCCGTTTGTAGCAGTGGATATCGAAGACGCTTGTAGAGGAGGAAGAAGGTTGCTGCAGGGCGTTGAGTTGCTGCAGCTGTCGTTCTTGCAGCGGAGAAGAAGAAGGTGGGCAGGATGATGATAAGCTTGCTGGCGGAGTAGGGGTTGTCACAAACTGACGGGGGCTTTACCGGAGACGGAGGAGAAGTTGGTGGCAGATACTCGGACATCATGGTGGGTCCCCAAAAGCCAGGTACAAGTTGCCACATGGGACAAATTAACAACGCATGCGGGGGAGATCTATTAGGCCGAGTCACCGAAATCGCCGGAAGAGGCTTTGCGCCGTTAGTAAAACCATTTCCGGACAAAGAAGACGGTGCATGAGGCGGCTGAGCGAATCGGAAACCGAGATCATCGTCGTCTTCCTCGTCATCGCCGATGGACTCAGAAGCCATGACTGAGCTATCCGTTGAGCGGCGGCTTTAGCGGCGAAGTTTTGATTTCACTTGATGGTGGAGATTCCGGTGGCCGACGGATTGAACCGGGACTGAGGGTGCGCTGGCGACATCGCCGGAGAAGAGCCTGTGCTGCTCGAGCCTCCGCTCCACTGCCGCGAGTACACCGGGCTCGCTTGTCTCCTCCGATCCATCTCAATTGTTGCTCTATTCCAAGTAAAAACAGCAAATTTGAGCCTGGGAGGGAAGGTGAGCTAGAAATCAGGGGGGAGCTCGGTGCCGAAGATCTCAGCGGTGGCGTTGAGCAGTCGGAGCTTGAGAGGGGCGTTGTTGCCGACTTCGATTCCGAGCTCGCTCTCTTGGTCCAGTTTCACCTGCCTTGCCCCACCGCCGTGCGCCGTCTTCTTCTGCTGGCTTCACTCTCGGTATTCCAGTTGGGGGTTTTTACAGGACTGGCGCATGGAGCTTGGGCCTGGATGGAGAGAGACGACAAGCTAGAGCTTGGGCCTGGATTTGTGACTGGGCTCGCTAGCTTTGGAGAGACGAGCCTGGACGGAACGAGAACTTGCAGGAAGTGGGAGGGAATTTGGGCTTGGAGGTTGTTACTTGGGCCTGGATAGCCTCATTTTGCTGCTGATGCATATACATACATATATATATATATATATGTGTATGTATATGTATGTAAAAGAAATCTTTTTTTTTTTTTTTTTTTTTTTTTGAAAACAAGTAATAACATCTGTATTCCCCTTTTTTCTTTTTTTTTTAGATACATAAAACATATGTATATATATATATATATTTTTTTTTTTTTTAATAAAACATTTTTTTATTATTATTTTTTATTTGATGTGACTGAACTTGAAATTGAATATTCAAACTGCCTACGTACCCTTCCAAAGAGATCAAGTCAAAACGTAGTTCAAATGAGTGATGAATTTAACAATGATTTTGATGATGATTTTGCCGTACACAGTTTATGCTCTTGCGGGCCAGGAGCTTTGGTTCGTGCAGTTTAGGCTCGTGCGAACAAGGAGCGTTGGTGTTGCCTTTTATGCTCGTGCAGACCAGGAGCTTAGTGCCATGCAGTTTAGGCTCGTGCGGGCGAGGAGCCTTGTGTCTTGCAGTTTAGGCTCTTGCAGACAAGGAGCTTTGGTTCATGCAGTTTAAGCTCGTGCGAACAAGGAGCATTGGTTCGTCAAGCGATCTGAGAGAGTCGTTCCTCGCAATCTTCGTAGCAATGAGCCTTGACTGAGTAGTTGAAGAAGTCTTCTGGGAAGATGTCACGCATCGTGATGGGGAGAACGAAGAAGGCTTTCTTGATTCTTCGGGAACCTGGATGCTTGAGAGCTTTGGAGTTTCAGAGCTTCAAGGTGTAATATGAATTGGTCCCTTAAATGAATGAAATAGGCTTGTATTTATAGAATTTTCCAATGCCTAATTTTGAATATAATATCCCAGATGAAATAAGTCGTTTCTGCCAGGTGAACCGTTCTTCAAGATCAAGCCCAAAAGCCCTTGAAGATCCGTTCATCACTGTTCTTCAAGATCAAGCCCAAAAGCCCTTGGAGATCCATTCATCACTGTTCTTCAAAGATCAAGCCCAAAAGCCCATTTGAAGATCCGCTCAAATCCACCTCTTGCAGCTGCTGGATAGAAAGAGATCCCATGAGTGCCGCTGCTTGGTCTGGCTCCGGCTTCGCATCGTTTTTCTCCACCTAAGGCTCATCTTCTGGGTTAGGGTTCTCGTCGTCCAGTGGCTCCAGTCGGCTGACGAGTGCAGCGATTTGCAAGTCTTTTTCTTCCACAGTTCGGGTTAGCCTTGCGATTGCTTCATTCATCTGAGCCAGTTGTTCTTCAACGGAGGTAACGCCGATAGTCATGACTTGTGCGACCAATAGACGTGACTTTCCTTTAGACATCCAGGATGCTGATGAAGAACGTCGTTGGCTGCTTTGGGATGTCATCTTATGTGCCTCAACATCATGCTTCAGTGCCCCCAGCGAGGTCAGGTTGATGACAGACTCACACCTTGGATGCTCCCCTTGCTCTTTTAGCGTCACCAATTTTGAAGTGGCATGTTGAGGAGCGGTCGTGGCGCCAATGAATTGTCTGTTTGCGGCAGAAGTGCTTAGGATCCTTCCCTCAGTGGTTGCAAGAACGGCTTGTCCCTTGCTTGATGCCATTGACCTTGAGGTGTGCTTGGATTCCTTGAACGGAGAAAGAGATGAGAGGTAGAGATTGTCCCACTGGGCGTGCCAATTTGTGAACACGGAAAATTCCTGAAACGAAAGAGACAAGAACAACGTGCACAAACAAATATTTGTATTTAGAGGATTTTGGGTTACAATCTCTCTATTTTGATCCTCTGATTCGATCTCCGTAAGGTGTGTATTTGTGGATGTGTGATTGATCCAAAGGGCCGTTGGGCTTGATCTAAGGATGAACGTTCTTCAAGGGCCGTGGACTTGATCTTGAAGATGGATTTGAGCGGATCTTCAAAGGGGCTTTTGGGCTTGATCTTTGAAGAACAGTGATGAACGGATCTCCAAGGGCTTTTGGGCTTGATCTTGAAGAACAGTGATGAACGGATCTTCAAGGGCTTTTGGGCTTGATCTTAAAGAACGGTTGGATGTGTGGATTTGTCGACGTTGTTGATCCAAAGGGCCGTTGGGGCTTGATCTTGGATGAACGGATGATGAACGATGGTGCTTTCTTCAAGGGCCGTCGGGGCTTGATCTTGAATTGGTGGATGGTTGATCCAAGGGCCGTCGGGGCTTGATCTTGGAAGAACGATGAACGAAGAACGAAGAACACTTTCTTCAATGGCCGTCGGGGCTTGATCTTGAATTGGTGGATGATTGTTGATCCAAAGGGCCGTTGGGGCTTGATCTTGGAAGAACGATGAACGAAGAACACTTTCTTCAAGGGCCGTCGGGGCTTGATCTTGGAAGAACGATGAACGAAGAACGAAGAAGGCTTTCTTGATTCTTCGGGAACCTGGATGCTTGAGAGCTTTGGAGTTTCAGAGCTTCAAGGTGTAATATGAATTGGTCCCTTAAATGAATGAAATAGGCTTGTATTTATAGAATTTTCCAATGCCTAATTTTGAATATAATATCCCAGATGAAATAAGTCGTTTCTGCCAGGTGTTGACACGTGTCCTATTTGATGACTTTTCCAACTCATTTCAATTTTCGTTGAGTCACACGCTACGTGTAAATTTATGTAATACATGAGCGTTGACACTTTGATTTATCGGTCAACATTTATTTACCGAAATTTCGATGTCTACAGTCTTCCTCTGATCGCAAGAGTGACGAATATCCTCTACCCTTGTACCGTCAAGGTGGCTCTTCCGACAAGGTGGGCTATTTCAAAGCTGAGCATGTCAAGATTAATTTCGATGAGCTGTTTCAGGATTTTCTTGAGGCGTACAAGCATGCGATTTCGTATGGGGTTCGCGTCAAGCGGGTGAAAGATGATAGCGGCCATGAACCATGTGGCGATGGTGCCTCTACTAGGAAGAGAGCTATCACATTCCATTCGTACTACTTCGTGTTGGGGTTTACTTTTCCCATGCTGCGTCTTTTCCAGGAGGTGATCTGCTTCATGAAATGCGCGCTTGCTCAGTGCTTTCCAAATGCAGTTTGTGCGATGGTGATATTCTCAAACTTGAGTAGGTTCTTTGATCTTGGCTTGACCATAAATGAGTTTTGGTACTTTTTTGAGATCGACCACAAGGAAGGTGTGGGGCAGCTGAGGTCTCGCTATAGGATGCTCGATGCTTCTAGTAAAGGTGACCATGAATGGGCAAGAGACACCTTGGAGGTCAGTGGAGAGTGGGAGTCTAACTGTTCTCCTGAGCTGCATGTCCCGACTACTTTTATCAGTGGTAAGTGAACTACTTCATTCTTGTCCTGCTTGAATTTTTTGTTAAGCTGCTTCATGACTTCAATTTATTGATCGTCATTCTTACTTTACGTAGATTCAGAGTTTGGCTCAACACCAAGGACTTTGACAGATATGAAGAAAGTGCATGTCGTCTTGGGCATTCCTGTTGAGTACCGTAAGTGGCGCTGGCTGTTTAACCCTCTTCATCAGGAGAAATGTGGCTTACCTCCGAAGGAAGAGATAAAGTGGATAAAGGATGAGGAGTTGGCTCGCCCAATCGCTACTGTAGAGCCTGCTGCCAATGATGGTGGAAAGAAGAGGTCTTCCCCACCTGCTTGTGATCCTTCGGCTAAGAAGAAACCAATGACTTCTTCTGCTACTCGTGGGAGCTCGTCTGTTGCCGAGAAGCTTATCATTGATTTAACTTCCCCTAAGAGGGTGAAGAAGACTATTGAGCCTGAGCCTGTGAAACCTGCTGCTTCGAAGGTGACCGTATCCATTGTTAAAAGACTTGCCTAGCGGAAGGGTTCAGTGACGCATTTGGTGTCCGGGTTTGTGTCGAAGCATCTGTCAGGACCTAAGTCTGGATTGGTTTCTGAGAGGCTTGCCGCTATGAAAAGCGGGAAAATGGATTCTGCTACTAAGGTGGCGCCTGGGCATGTTCCTCATTCTGCCATGACTGACTCGTCTGCTAAGAATGGGAAATCTACTCGCACGGGCAGTTGTGAGAGATCCACCAAGTTTGAGGCTGGAGAGTTTCCCGAGGTTTATGTGTTGCTGAAGGCTAACCTGCTTGAGGACGTCGATGCATGCGCCAAGTTTGTTGACAGAGTTGGGAAAGTTGTTATCCACTCATACTCCTTTACGAAGCGTCCTGCTTATTTAAGGAGGTCAGCCCTGATTGCTACAATGCATAAGATTTTGATCCTGGCAACTGAACCTATGCGCGTTCATCAGGATGCTATCAAGTGTGCTAAGGAGGCTGAAGTGGCATTGGTGGCTCAACTTCGCTTGGCTGCTGAAAAGATCGAGAAGCTCGAATCTGAACTCGCCGTTTTGAAGGGGTCTGATGTCTCTGCCCCTACTTCTTTGCAGCTGGAGATCGCTCATCAAGAGGTCGCCCCTTTGAATGTTAGGCTTAGTGCGACTTAGGCGATGTTAGAAGCTGCAAAGAAGGAAGTCAGTTGTGTTTCTCCGATGGTCGAGGACCTTTAGCGTATCAATTCCGAGCTACGATCTGGGTGTTTTGCCAAGGACGATGAGCTTATCTTCATACATGCTGAAGTGTCTCGTCTCAAGGAGGTTGCCAGTAAGCTTGAGTCCAAGGAAGTGGATCTACAAAGTGTTCTGTCTGCTAGCGAGAACCTGAAAAAGGAACTGGATGAGGCTGTTTTTGGTGGAGCAGTTGAGGGTTAGGCAGTCCAGGCAGGGGCGGCTGAGGATGAGCTGATGGAAACTTTGGCTGCTAGGAGTGGTGCGACTGTTGAAGACGTGACAGTCGAGGAACCAGTGGTTGCGCAGGCTGCCAAGAAGTAGCCTTTTTGCTTAGACTTAGGAGTTTTCTTCTTTTCCTTTATGTTATACTTTGCTTGAACTTTGTTGGCCTTCGAGCCGGTATATCAATTTGCTAGAAATTTAATAAACAACTTTCCTTGTTTTGCTTAATCCTTCTGTTTCGCCATATTTTTTGCAAAACTTTATCGTAGGGCATTCAGCTGGATGAGCTGCCTCAATGAAGCAGCTGATCCCACCTCGTCACTTAGGTTTTAGCTTTGTCTTCGGGGCTTCGAGAGCCTTGCCTGCTTGAGGCGACTTGTAAAACTTTATCGTAGGATGGGTAGTTGAGTTGGCTACTTCGATGGAGTAGTTGACTCACATGGTCACTTTAGGCTTCAGTTTTGGCTTTGATGCTCATAGAGCTTTACCTGTAAGAGGAAAAACGCAAGACTTATAACTTATAAAGCCGGCGGCTGAACTCATCTCCGTATAAGGCAGGCGAGTTCACGTAGCTACTATAGCTGTGAATCTCGGCTTTGGGTAGCTTCATGAGCTTTAGCCCTCCCAGGACGTGTTGAGAAATTTTAACCTATAGGGCTAGCGATCGAACGTATACTTCACGTAGAAAGCAGATGAGTTCACGTGGCTACTTTGGTTGTATTCTGGCTTTTGAGTGGCTTCTTGAGCCTTGCCCTTCCCGAGGCATGTTGCGAGATTTTTAACTTATAGAGTCGTTGACCGTACTCATGCTTCTCGTAGGAAGCAGATAAGGTCTGCGTAGCTTCTATAGTTGTGACACTCGACTTTAGTGGCTTCTTGAGCTTTGACCCTCCCGGGGCATGTTGCGAGATTTTTAACTTATAAAGCAGTCGGTCGGACTCATGCTTCTCGTATGAAGCAAAAGAGGTTCGCGTAACTTTTATAGTTATGACACTCGTCTTTATGGCTTTTTGAGTTTTGACCCTCCCGGGGTATGTTGCGAGATTTTTAACTTATAGAGCCGTCAGCTGGACTAGTACTTCTCGTAGAAAACATATGAGGCATGCGTAGCTGTTATAGTTATGACACTTGACTTTGTCTCTCAAAACTTAAATCGTAGACCGTCGGTCGGAAGCGCCACTTTTAAGTAAGCAAGCGAGTCCACGTAGTCATAGTAGGCGTAAGTATTGGCTTACAGATTGCCTTGGGCTACCAACTATTGGGTCGTCGGCCGGGCATCTTACTTACAGAAGCAGAAGACACGCGTAACCACTTCAGGCGTCGTCCCTAACTCTCGGATGTGTTTTAGGCATGAGTTGTAGGCGAAATCGCGCCTTAGAGGCCATATCCTTCCGAGTCGCAACCTTGATTTCGCAGGTTGCTTAACTAGTATTGCAACAATTTAAAACCAAGTCACTTTATGAAGATTTGCACGTCGAGGACTGACCATCTTGTCATGCAAATTCTGTCACATCCCGGTCCGGGTCCACCACATTCCGAGCCCGTTCCACCACTGTAGCACGATATTGTCCACTTTGGGTTTACCATTCCCTCACGGTTTTGTTTTTGGGAACTCACGAGCAACTTCCCAGTAGGTCACCCATCTTGGGAGTGCTCTGGCCTCCTTCTCGCTTAACTTCGGAGTTCCAACGAAATCCGAAGCCAGTGAACTCCCAAAAAGCCTCGTGCTAGGTAGGAATAGGAATATACATTTAAAGATCACTCCCTTGGGCGATGTGGGATGTTACAATCACCCCTCTAAGGGGCCCGACGTCCTCGTCGGCACACTTCTGGCCAGAGATTGGCTGTGATACCATTTGTCACATCCCGGCCCGGGTCCACCACATCCGAGCCCGTTCCACCACCGTAGCACGATATTGTCCGCTTTGGGCTTACCAAGCCCTCACGATTTTGTTTTTGGGAACTCACGAGCAACTTCCCAGTGGGTCACCCATCTTGGGAGTGCTCTGGCCTTCTTCTCGCTTAACTTCGGAGTTCCGACGGAATCCGAAGCTAGTGAGCTCCCAACAGGCCTCGTGCTAGGTAGGAATAGGAATATACATTTAAAGATCACTCCCCTGAGCGATGTGGGATGTTACAAATTCTTTCATGGGCAGGGGTCCTGCACTTAATGTCTCTTATGGTTAGAGACCCGGGATCTCGCTAAATTGAATCCTTCAGTTGATTAAGTCTATTCCAGGGGAAGGACTATTGAGGCCAATTCTGGGAGTTGTCCGGCTCAGGTAGTTATTGCATTCAGGGGAAACTGAGCAGTCGTACCACCCATCCACGTTTGGATATTCCAGATTAGTTTACCTTCTTGTATTGGAGAGCACACGTCATTGCTGAATGGGCAGAGGGCGTCTTCTGCTTGTCACAAGGGTGGTTGAGGAATTAATTTACCCTCTTACACCATGTTTGCAGGGCAGCATGCGTCTTCTACTTGTCATAGGGGTACACCAGGGCAGCGGGCGTCTTCTGCTTGTCGTAGGGGTAGTTGAGGAATTAGTTTACCTTCTTACGCCATGTGTGCAGGGCATCTGGCATCTTCTACTTGTCACAGGGGTACACCATGTCTGTAAGGCAACGGTCGTCATCTGCTTGTTGCAAGGTTGGTTAGTTTGTTTATGCATTTAGCCTAGGCTTGTGAATAATTCCTTCAATCTTCATTGAAAATAGAGGTTAGTGATCAACTGGGAATCAGAATAGATCGCGAGCTTCTTCATTGCTAGGTTTTTTTTCCAATCGGAGACCAGCTAGTAGGGCTTCATACTCTGCTTCATTGTTTGATGTTTTGAAGCTTAGAGTGATTGCCTGCTCGAGCATTGAACCGTCCAGGGTAGTGAGAACTAGGCCTGCTCCCGATCCTTGGTAGTTGGATGATATGTCGACGTGCAAGTGCCGAAAATCTCCTGCATGTGGGGCTAGTGCGGTTATGGTGTGCTCGGCTGCTTCTGGGGTATTTTTGGGCTAAGTTGATGTGCTCGTCGGAATGTCCACCAGTTTTCGTGCCTTTAACTTCGTGCGTCTGGGTTGTGCGGAATGTTGCGTCATGACGATGACTACATATGTCTGAAGGTATGGCTTGAGCTTCCGGGTTGCAACAACTAGCGTCAAAATCAAAGTTTTGATTTTCGGGTATCTGGCTTCCGCATCGAAGAAAGCTTTTGAACTGTGGAATACAGGTGGTCGAGCTCCTAACTATTCTCATATGAGGGTAGAGCTCATTGCTGCTTCAGATACCGCCATATAGATATAGATCATCTGCTACCTCTGGCTTGGATAGTAAAGGAAATGATGTGAGGTACTTCTGCAAGTCCTGTAATGTTTTCTTGCACTTCGTTGTTCCCTTTGTCTCGCTATATGTCTGATTGTCTTGAAAAAAGTTTACATTGGTTGATAGGTCGCAAGAGGAATCGGTTGAGTGCAGATGTTCGTTAGGTCAGACATTGGATCTCCTTCAAAGTAGTTGGGGACTTTATATCCAAGATCGCTTATATCTGTTTAATAGCTGGTTAGGGTCAAGGAAGATGTGCTCGGCATTTTCTTTGGGTTTCCATCTAGATTGTTGTGATTGTTATTCGATGAAGGTAGAATCGTCTTTCTACACTTCAGCTGCTACTGCTGGGGCGAAAGATTTCTTCTTCATCTCCTTAAGAACTTGTACAATGCATCGCTTGGACATGACCTGGTCATCTTTGATCTCTCTGACTGCTCCTCATAGGATGCGAAATCAGATTTTCTAGTACTCGATCGAGGTCACAGCTTCAATCTTCACTAGCCAAGGTCGGCCAAATATCCTATTATGGGGAGATGGGTCGCTGACGATCATGAAGGTTTGCAATGAGACAATCGGTAGGCTGGTTACGTCGAGTGTGATAATGCCAATAGCAGTTGAGGTGAGTCCGTTGAATCCGGTCAAGACATCTACTTTACGTTGGATTGTGTTTTTCAGGCCCATCTTTTGGATGACTGACAATTGTAGGATGTTGACTGAGTTTCCATTGTCTACCATGATTCTGTCAGCGATGGTGTGGGCCAGTTGTACAGAAATCACCAGGGCATCAGCGTGAAGGAAGTCTACGCCCTCAGCGTCTTGCTCGATGAAGCCGACGATTGGTCCAGGTACAACATCTATGTCTTGAACCTGATTGACCAGTCTCGCCTGCTGGATCTTCCTTTTCTTGGAGTTATTGGTGGCCCCCAGATGCTCAAATTTGGCAAATATTCCGTTGATTCGGATTGTCTTGGTTGGGGGTTTGGCATCGACGTCTGCTTCTCACCTTGGCCGGGCAGCTGGTTTATCGACGTAATTGTCGCATTTGCCTTCTTTCACGAGCTGCTCAAGGTACATTTTCCATGTGGTGCAATCATTGGTTGTGTGCCTAGGACCTTTGTGGAATGCATAGTATTTGGTCTGATCCATCTTAGAGGTGTCACCTCTTATGGGTGGCGGCGACTTGAACTATGGCTTGTTTTTGAGGTCGTGAAAGATCTGGTTAATCGGGACTAAGAATTTAGTGTACGTCTTAAGCGATGTGCCTCCCTTTGCTGGGGATCAATCCCTGCATCTGTCTCCTGGCCTGCTTTTGTTGTTGAGCGGTTTATCACTCGCTTTCTTCTGAATCGATTCCGCGTCTTTGCGTGGCTGCTGAGACGGCTTCTGGGAGCGATTTTTCTCATCCCAGAAGGAATGCTTTTCTGCCAAAGCATAAGAGTTTGCCAGGGACATGTTCTCGCCCATAATCAATTTTCTGAAAAGTGGGTAATCTGCTGGGGGCCCATTTCGGAAAACTGAGCATGCGATGCTATTATCGCATCTGATAATCTTCGCCTTCCCCGCCCTAAATCTCTTGAGGTATGTGCGAAGGTCTTTCTTCATGTTGAAAAGGTGGTCAAACTTATTTTTGATCGAGTGGCAGGACGAATATTCCTTAGTGAAAACCAAGGAAAGTTTGCCGAAGTTCCGGATTGAATGTGGCGCCAGGGTGTGGAACTAGTCTTGCGCCTCGCCTTGGAGTGTCATAGCAAAGATTTTGCACATGAAAGCGTCATTGTTGGCATAAAAGGTCATGGTGCTTCGGTAGTGTATCAGGTGCTTGTCCGGATCTTAATCTCTCATGAACGAGGTGAAATGTGGCAGGTTGAACTTCCACGGGGGCTCTGTCTGCTTGATCTCTTCTGTAAAGGGTGACATGCTCATATTGGCCACGTTTTTACGAAGGGCATCGTCGGTAGTGTCAATGCGCTGGAATCCGAGTCGTTGCTTTGCTACGAGCCTTTGTATTTCTTTCTGGATTTGCACCTGGTAGGCAGCTGGAGCTTCTAGCTGCCCCCAGTGTTGACCTGCTAGTCCATGATGCTCTGGGCGGAGGCTGCTAGTGGAACTTGAGCTGGACTACTCACGTGTTCTTCTCTGGATGTCATACGGCTGCCTACTCCATTGCCTCGTAGGAGGATCTCCTTGTGGGCCTAGCCTCGTGTGGACTCTTCTCCCTAAATGTCTCGAGTGCCCGTCAAAGTATGGACCCAACCTCAAATGCAGGGCTGATTGGTTCTTTGCTGGGACGTCGCTGGAATGATTTTCATTCTTCCGCCCTTTTCCTGCTTCGGAACACCTCATCTGGGGCACGCTGCATCTTGATGTGCTCTAGGAGTTAGTTCACCATGGTGGTCTGCTGCGCGAAGGCGTTCGTAAAATCGGCGACCTGCTTGGGCAAGCGATGCTCGCCATTTGGATTGGAAAAGTCTAGAAAATGTGCATCTCCATGTGCAGTGGAAGTGTAGTGGACTGCAGGTACAAGCTTGAGCCCAAAACGGGCCTTTCTGCAGAAAAATGGGGTAAAAATAACCCTGAATCGATCACGGAACCAATGGTCGAAATCTGGATCGCTGGAGGCAGCCTTGGAATGGATTGGGCTGCGGTCCGAGTTGTCGAAGTGGGTCGCAGGGCTCGTTGGACCTACGCCTGCTAGCCTTGGGCTTGCATGGTCGTGGGCCCTCCTGGTCGTTGTGCTGCCACATCATGGCCTGCTGGCTGGGTTGCTTGGGCATGGGCTCGTTGAGCTGCCTGCCTGGCAACAATTGCCGCATTCTGGGCTTGGGTTTGGGTTTGTTGTGCAGCAAAGCCTGCTGCCCTGGGCCTGCTATGGCAGCTGCCAAGTTCTGGGCCTCCTGCCCATGGGCCTCTAGCCTAGGGTTTGGTTGAATGCGGCGCAGCAAAGGCTATGGCGGTGGAAGTGGTGCCGTGGCCTGGTGGCCCTGCAGTGGTTGTTAGGTCACGGTGGTGATTGTTGAAGTGCGGTTGTGCGACGGTGGGGCTCTTCATGCCGTCGCGTTGAGCCTTGAATATCACCGTCATGGGGCTATGTCCTTGTCTCCATTCTCCGGTCTAAATCCTTGTTTATACGGGGTTCCGTTCGTCGTAGTTTCTGAATTTCCTACCATTGTATCATTTCTCCAAGGATTGATCAAGAAACTTTTCTAGGAAAACTTAATTGATACGACATGTGAGAAATTCAATGTAGTAGAAAATTCAAGAAACAAATGTGAGAGGCTTCTTCGAGTACTTTGAATTAGCTCTCAACGAAAGCACCAATTTGTTGATGCAAATTTCTGCCTTCTTCAATCTTGACGAAAATGCACCTGCAAAACAATTAACACCTTTGATCAAAGACTTAAGCCTCACGCGCCCACAAGGTGGAGGGGGTTAGGTCAACGGATCTCCGATGCCTAAGTTTCTCTGAGAAAGTAAAGTGTTTAAAGCTTTTTTTATGGTTGCAAAAGCTCTGAAAAATTGGTAGAATATGGGGTATTTATAGAGATAGGGCCGGCCATAGTGTTTAATGAAGATGTATTCTCTAAATATTCCCAAGATATTAAATAGGAAATAATATCTTGAGATAATGGTGTAATTATCCTTAATTTATTTAAATTAGGATTACTTACTTGATTGGAGTCAATCTTCAATTGGGAATGTATTAAAGATAGGATTTGGGTAATTAATCATTATCTTTAATTCCTTGCCAATGACAGGTGAGCTGTAGACAGTCGTATTCAGCTGTCGAGACCTCCAGGAATGTGAGCTACAGGTGGGAACATCTGAGAAGCTTGCCCATTTATTGAGGGCAATCTAGCTTTAAATTTGTGGCTTATGGAATTCCTAGGTTAATGACATTTTATGAAATCATTTAGTTTTTCAGGAGTTATATTGTAAGCCTTTATTTTTTATGTCTTTTCATATTTTTCACTTTAAGTTGTAAGCCTATAAATACTTGTATTTGTAAAGAAGAAGAGGAGAAGTTGTTTGAATTATCATATTGATATTTGAGTTGTAAACTCGTTTTTATGTGCCTTTCTCTTGTGTAAGAGTCTGCTGTTTTGTTCTTTCTAGTGTCTACATTGTAAGATGGTATTTGTGGAGCCAAAAATATTCACAAGGCGACACGTGGATTTTTGGACAAAAAAGACAAAACTACCCTTGAGGCATACCGGGATTCCTACGCGCAAGCAGCAGACAATTATCCCTCAACCAAGTCAAAAGTGCCCAAAATAGGTATCAACTTAAAACCTAATTTATTCATATATTTCCCATTTCATTATTTAGCTAATCAATTAGCTAAATAATATACTTATTCCTTTCATATTTCCTAAAATCATAATAATTGACTAATTAAGGGATTAATTACCTATTCAATCCCTTAATTATCAATTGAAACACCCATCCAAACCTAAAACTACTAAAGTGGCCGGCCAATCCCATCAAGAAAAGTAAACCATCTTATTCTCCACCTTTTCCACTATTTTCCCTTTTTAATTACCCTAATTAACTAGCCAATTAATTCCAAAAACCACCAAAACATTCATTTTATGTTTAATAGCCAAATAAATTGGCTAATTTAACCTACATCAAACACAAAAACCCTAGCTAGGTTGGCCACCCCTATCCCTATAAATAGATTCCCATTTTCACCAAAAGATCATTCCAATACTTATGCAAAAATCCCAAAATTCTCTAAGCACTATTTCTCTCTAAATTCTAACTTTGGCATCGGAGGTTCTTCGGCCAAAGCCCCCCCATTCATCGTGGGCGCGTGAGGCTTGTGGCCATAACCAAAGGTGTTATTTATTTTGTAGGTGCAATTTTGTCCAAGATCAAGGAGGAAGAAATTTGCATCCACAAATTGGTGCTTTCATTGAGAGTTGAAATCCATACTCGTAGAAGACTCTCGCACAAAAAGGTTTTTTTCTTTATTTTCTAGTCCATTTGAATATTTTTCATACGTTCTTATTGTTAGAATTTTTTACTTGCAAAGGTTCTTTGATAAAACGTATAAGCAAAATATAATGGCTAGAAATTTAGAAAATTCTAATGTTCAAGAAATGGGATTGCGGAGATTCGTGAGGCTAAATGCGACAATAAGTGGAGCAGCACCACCACCACGAGTTTCCACCATGGGAACCACCACGGTGGCTACCTCGGTAGCCACTCGTGGCGAGGTCCATGGTGCCTTCACCACGGCCCAAGTCGTGCCATCCAAGTTTGCACGGGCCCGGGCCCAAGCCTCGCATTCGCATGCATCACATACTAAGCAGCCTGCTCTCGCCAAGCAACCTGCTCTCGCGGCCCAGCATGCTCCCGCCAAGCAACTTGCTCTCGCTGCCCAGTCTACTCCTACCAAGCAGCCTGTTCTCGTGACCCAGCCTGCTCCCGACGAGCAGCCTACTCCTATGGTCCAGCCTGCTTCCGTCGAGCAGCCCACTCCCGCAGCCCAGCCTGCTCCTGCCAAGCAGCCTGCTCTCGTGACCCAGCCTGCTCCCGACGAGCAGCCCACTCCTATGGTCCAGCCTGCTTCCGTCGAGCAGCCCACTCCCGTGGCCCAGCCTACTCCCGTCGAGCAACCCACTCTCACGGCCCAACCTGCTCCTACCGAGCAGCCTGCTCTCGTGACCCAGCCTGCTCCCGACGAGCAGCCCACTCCCGTGGCCCAGCCAGCTCCAGTCGAGCAGCCCACTCTCACGGCCCAGCCTGCTCCCGTGGCTTTCCAAGCAGCCCAAGTCAGCCCAAGACTATCTCAACCATCCGGACCTACCATCGAGCTGGGGGCATTCTCACCACATTTTTTCGCGGATTTGACATTTCCCAACTCAAATCTCACGCCCGGAGTCTACCACCCTTCCACTGCCTAAGGAGGCGCATTCCTTCCAAGTTCTTCTAATCCAAATGACGAACAACACTTGTCTCGACAAGTCATAGAGTTGACGAGCGCCCTTGCACGACAGACAACCTTGGTGAATCAACTTTTGCAACGCATCGGGATCCAACGTGCCCCGGACGAGGTATCCCAAAGTAGGACAAGGGCAGACGGACCTTTCCAGCAGTGTCCCGGCAAGCAGCCACTCGACCAGCCACGAGCCGAACGTTTGGGCAGTGTACATTCCCGTCTTAGCGCGCGGAGGAGCATGCACTCTCGACTAGGCCCACGGATGAGCATACATTCACGGTTGGGGTCATATTCCTATAGTTAACATAAGCAACCTTCCGGGCAAAGTGCCCATTCGCGGCTAAGCCCACAAGGAGCATCATCCACCTCACATCAGAGTAGGCAGCACGACGGACGGAGAAAAGCAGTCACTCAATCCAGCTCAAGTTCAACCAGCAGCCTGCGAAGAACTCGCTCGCCTACTAGGAACGCACCACATGCACTGCATCTGCGGCATAGACGAGCTAAACACATGGAAGAGAAACCTAAACCAGCAAGTCATGGTTGGGGGCAGCCGAGAGCTCCGATACCCCAACAAAGGCAAATTCAGGAAGAAGTAGAGAGACTCTTGACCAAGCGATTGCATGATTTCCAACGCAACGAGGTCACCGACGAGGCACTACGACGGAACATGACCAACATAAGCAGGTCACCCTTCACGGATGAGATCGAGTAGGCAGAGCCTCCACGCGAGTTCAGCATGCCACATTTCACATATTTCAAAGGGGATGAATACCCGGAGAGACACTTAAAGCTCTACCGATGCGCAATGATCCTTTATCGAAACAACGATGATCTCATGTGCAAGGTATTCGCCACCACTCTACAAGGCGAGGCGCAAGATTGGTTCTACACCCTGCCGCCATAATTCATCCTAAATTTCTACGAACTTTCTTTGGTTTTGACCAAAGAATATTCATCCTATCGCTCGATCAAAAAGAAGTCTGACCATTTGTTCGACATCAAGAAGAACCCAAAGGAGTCGCTTCGTGACTATGTGAGGAGGTTCAAAGTAGAGAAGGTAAAAATAGTCGGATGCAAAGACTCGATAGCTAGAGCAGCCTTCCAAAAAGGACTTCCAGCAGATCACCCGCTATTCAGAAAATTGATCATGAAAGAAGATCTAACTTTGGCAGACTCTTTTGCTTTGGCAGAGAAGCATGCACTTTGGGATGAGGCTCGCCAATGCACATTCAAGGACTTGAAAAAGTACCCGACATCACCTCCCTAGAAGCAGCGGATGACTTATTCGCATGTTTGACGGTATCTAAAGTAGCAATAAGCTCTACCAGCATGCGAGAAGAGCTGGGGGCCCGACTACCTATATTCTACAGTTAACTGTATTCTACAGTTCAAAAGCTCTCCTCGATGCTATTAAAAATTCAAAAGCTAACTTTGGCGATAATTGTTGTAACCCAAAAGCTTAAGTTTTACCTTCAAACGCAAGCAGTCATCATCATGATGCACTATTCCGTCGAATCCAAACCAGCGACAATAAAGGCGTAGACCCTGGCAGATGCAAGTTTTTTTATGAACACAACAACTCGGCCCAACGACGCCCCGAAGGCAGCCGAGCACACTTTAGCCACACCTGCTCCCTCAGTGGAGATTTCTGGCGTTTGCATGTCGACGGCGCATCCAACTACGAAGGCTCGTAAGCAGCCGTGGTTCTTGCCACCCCAGACGTTTCAATGCTCAAACAGGCGATCACTCTAAGCTTCAAAGCATTTAACAACGAAGCAGAGTACGAAGCCCCACTAGCAAGCCTTCGAATGACAAAACACTTGGTGGTGAAAAAGCTTTCAATTCATTCCGAGTCCTAGCTAATCACCAGCCAGACTACTAGGGGCAAAGGCATGATGATCGTGGCAACTGACTACTTCACCAATAAGAAAAGAAAATGGCCAGACGAACTCCAAGGATGTCTATGGGCATATCGCACAACCAAAAGACGAGCAACCGAAATGAGATGGCCACAAGCTTAGATCTGGTAGAAGAGAGGCGCACACAGACTATCACTCGCATCACAGCCTACCAGCATCAGCTCATCTCCAGCTACAACAAAAGGGCCAAGATCCGGCAGTTTCAGCCTGGAGAACTAGTCATAAGAAAAACCTTTATCACTGCTAGCAGAAAAGGCTCCAAAAATATGGATCCCATCTGGGAAAATCCGTACAAGATCAGCAGAGTAGGTGGCAAGAACAATTACACCCTCGCTACCATAAAACGACAAAAAGATCGAAAAACAGTGGAACGCCTACAATCTGAGGAAGTACCATGTGTGACCTCTCGCTACATCAAAGCCCGAAGACTCAAGCAGCTCGACGGGCACTACCTCATCAGCCAAGGATTATCCAGTTGTTATGCAGTTCTTACCTTACATCTAAGTTCTCGTTCGTTTAACTCGTTTTTCAATGAGGAATTCAGAAGTAATCACGACTTGGCTTGGTTGCATGCTTACAACAACTGATCACTCATGCACTTCAAAAGAAGACCGCGCCCTTCTTAGGGACTTACCGCAGGAATTGCGCCCTCCGAGAGACCAACCATGCTCTCCAGTGCGAGAGGGTAAACTAATTACTCTCCAACGCGAGAGGGTAAACCAATTCCCCGACACCCACATGGGTCAGCTCTCCAAGAACGGGAGGATAAACTCTACACTCCGAATATCCAGACGTAGATAAGCCAGGCTGCCCTAGTATAACTAGATGCACGATGGCTTGCGCCGGGATTCCTAGAAGTAGCCGCAATGGTCTTTTTCAAGGCTTAGCTAACTGAAGGATTTTGGGTCTCTTGGCCTAATCCGTGAGGAACCGGGCCCTAGAGACGGAGATGGCACATTACGCAGTACATCCGATGGACGGCTGCCCTGGAATCCTAAAGCTGCTACCGAGTGCACTAAGGTAGCCTACGGATTCCGGAAGACTACCTACGGCTTGCCCTTGGAGCAGTAAAGCCGTACTAGACTTATACAATTGCACATTCTTGTGAAAGGTTAAACAAGCTAGCACGCATATACGAAGTTTTATCCACTGCCGACATGCTACGTAGTCGATAAGCTTCACCTCTGCCAAGCGCGGAACAACCTACACCAAGTCCTAAAGTGTTGTGATACTTGCTACGCAACCTACGGAATTGGAGAAAGTCAAGGTTAACAGCCTAGTGGTTATGCGGACTTGTCTGCTTATGTAGGTAAGGCATCCGGCTGCCAACCCAATGGCTAACAACTTTGCAAAGCTCTACACCAACACCTACGGCTGCATAGGCTACGCGAGCTTGTCTGCTTATAAAAAAGTAGCATGCTTGCCACTGGTCTATCAAGTCTAAAGGTTAAGGCATGAACAAAAGAAGCAAAAACGAAGAAACGCTAAGGAAAACATGTTTATAAACGACTAGCAAAGGCCGAAGGAGTTCAAGCAAAACAAGAGCTACAAGGAAAAACAAAGAAAATCTTAAAGGCTACCTAGATGACTACACTTTAGCAGCCTGGACATCCCACGACTATTCGATCGCCACACCTTCAGCAGCCGCGAAGCTCTTAGCAGCATCATCACCCCCGACTACTCCAACCTGGGCACCAACTTCTCCAACTACTTCACCAATACCAACATGGACGCGCTGTAGCTCATCCACTTCTTTCTTTAAACTTTCGTTGATCTTCAGTACACCTTGAAGTTCCAACACTTGGGGTTCAAGCCTATTGACGATTCTCTTGAAGTGGATCACTTGATTATAAGCAGCAATCAACTTTTCATCCTTTGCATAAGCAGCGAAAGAAGTCTTTGGTTTTTTCTCAGCCGGCATCTCTTGAGTAGGCAGGGAATATCCATTTTCCCACCTTCACTTGCAGCAGGATCCACAACGGTAATTGGACGAGCCAATGCATCCGCCTTGATCCTATTCACCTCTTATTTTGAGAGCAGCCCATGTTTCTCCTGACAAATAGAGTTAAAGTAGCCAACGCCATTCGTGCTACCCAGCAGGGGAGTTCAACCCAACATTCCAGCAGCTCATGAGGCCCCGTAACCTCTTCATTTCTCTCAATCACCTGCCTAGCTCGCGTCATGTCCAAAAGCCCAAAAAGACATGAGCCATGTGACTCGCCTAGCACTGCGCCATAGCGCCACAATCCGTGGCCCCAGCCATACAAGCTTCCATTAGTTCTAGCCAAGTCGAGTAGCTTAAAGCAGTGGTCCCTGCCACAATACCTCATCGGCCCATGCCGAGCCGACTCCTGGCCCATGCCAGCCGACATGCCACATCACCCCGACGGCTGCCCCGAGGTAGCACCATCCAAGAAGAAGACAAGGAAAATTAATTTTTTCTTACCTCAGTATGGCACGAAGAAGACGAAGAAAGCAACGAAAGACGGTCATTTGCACGGGCAAGATGTAGAAGATTGCTAGAGGAGGGGGAACAAATATCCTCTAAGCTATCTCTCTCTTGTAGGGTAGAATAAATCGCTCTCCAAAGTTGATTTAATAACCCACTTAAGGTGGACTTAAATAGGCTTTGAGAGAAATTTATTTCCCTTTCCTAGAAGGATCTAATTTCCTATTAAAGAGAGAATCTACATCAAATGAAACAGTCATAAGTTTCCTAAAGCAAGAAGATCTCTACACCTGCTGCCCTTTTTACGAGCAGCTCAATAGGTGTGGGGGCATTTGTGGAGCCAAAAATATTCACAAGGCGACACGTGGATTTTTGGACAAAAAAGACAAAACTACCCTTGAGGCATACCGGGATTCCTACGCGCAAGCAGCAGACAATTATCCCTCAACCAAGTCAAAAGTGCCCAAAATAGGTATCAACTTAAAACCTAATTTATTCATATATTTCCCATTTCATTATTTAGCTAATCAATTAGCTAAATAATATACTTATTCCTTTCATATTTCCTAAAATCATAATAATTGACTAATTAAGGGATTAATTACCTATTCAATCCCTTAATTATCAATTGAAACACCCATCCAAACCTAAAACTACTAAAGTGGCCGGCCAATCCCATCAAGAAAAGTAAACCATCTTATTCTCCACCTTTTCCACTATTTTCCCTTTTTAATTACCCTAATTAACTAGCCAATTAATTCCAAAAACCACCAAAACATTCATTTTATGTTTAATAGCCATATAAATTGGCTAATTAAACCTAAATCAAACACAAAAACCCTAGCTAGGCTGGCCACCCCTATCCCTATAAATAAATTCCCATTTTCACCAAAAGATCATTCCAATACTTATGCAAAAATCCCAAAATTCTCTAAACACTATTTCTCTCTAAATTCTAACTTTGGCATTGGAGGTTCTTCGGCCAAACCCCCCCCCATTCATCGTGGGCGCGTGAGGCTTGTGGCCATAACCAAAGGTGTTATTTATTTTGTAGGTGCAATTTTGTCCAAGATCAAGGAGGAAGAAATTTGCATCCACAGTATTAGAACCAAAGTTTATAGGGTTTTCAAACCTCTCCTTACACGAGGAGATAGTGGACCCTACATATCCATCCTATATGCCATTTTATTTCATTTCTATACGTTGCACCCTGCATCAGCTGGTATCAGAGTGTCAGCTCGATCCAAAGGTGACAGTATATTCAACATGTCGCAGATGACATTAGATGAAGATCTTAATCTGGACCTTCCTCCAATGTTTGATTGTTGCTTGGATAGTTCATGTCCAATATGTTGTGAAAATTATTCAGGTGATTGTCTCGTAAATCTTGATCTTCCTCCCGAATTTGATCGTTCTCCATATGGTACTTATCACGTTTGCTGTCAAAGTTCTTGTGTGGTTCAACAAAATGTTGATATGGAATCTTGTCTAATTATTAAAAATGCTGATTACAAAGAATTTTTGAAGTTGAAGTTTCATGATTTAATGAGTTCATTGGAAACTTCTGGATATGTTGATTTAATTGGGGTTGATGTCTTCTACTTCAGAATTTCCAAAGTTTTGGTTGACATTATAAATCAAATGAAAGAGAATGTCAAGGTTGCGAGGTATGCTATTAAGGGTGCTTTTCACACTTCAACAATCAATATTAAATGCTCCAAATATCTATTTGTTTGGATCGGCAGAGTTCAATTTTAGCGCTCCAAATCAAATGATGATCCGAATTTGAGGACGAATTCTCTCCAACCCCACGAGAATGATGCAGGCCAAGGACTAAAGGCGTTATTACATAAAATTACTGGCAACTGGGATTTAAGTTTTATAATATAATACATGCAGTTATAATGCATGTATCTAGCTTTAAATGTGGCTTATGGAATTCCTAGGTTAATGACATTTTATGAAATCATTTAGTTTTTTAGGAGTTATATTGTAAGCCTTTATTTTTTTATGTTTTTTCATATTTTTCACTTTAAGTTGTAAGCCTATAAATACTTGTATTTGTAAAGAAGGGGAGAAGTTGTTTGAATTATCATATTGATATTTGAGTTGTAAACTTGTTTTTATGTGTCTTTCTCTTGTGTAAGAGTCTGCTACTTTGTTCTTTCTAGTGTCTACGTTGTAGGCTGGTACTAGAACCAAAGTTTATAGGGTTTTTAGGTCTCTCCTCGCACTAGGAGATAGTGGACCTTACCTATCCATCCTATCTGTCATTTTATTTCGTTTCTATACGCTGCGCCCTGCATCAGATACTCGTAGTGCAACTTAGTTGTTAAAAATAAGCACCAAAGTAAACTTCTCCCCTAAGAATGCTAGGGAGACCGAAAAAGTGAAAAGGCTGGATGAACTGCTTAATATGGTATTCGACTGCACGAAACAAGCACAGCAAATCAATCATACCGAAATGATGAAACAAATGGACAAATTAAGGAGCAGGGTGTGCCATGCAACACTTAAAAAGCTTACCGTAACGGTAGTATACTTCAATGACAAATTGAAAGTTAGCTGTGCAAAAAACCAAAACGGGGAAATCAGTAGGCTAACTTTAGCCACTCGAGTTCGTGTCCAGCGCCCTTTTCCATCCACTTGCTTATCTACCGTTTCAGTGACATTGTCTTGAGTTGCTGAAATCCCAACAAGCTCGTATGATACAACTTTCGGTTCTACACCAAGATTAACTTCCCCCTCTTCCGCATCCGCTATCACTACTCCACAGTTTTATGAATGAAATCCGCTATCACTACTCCACAGTTTTATGAATGAAATCCGCTATCGTTTCCTTCAACAAAATAAAAAATAAATCCAAAACCCCTCAAAATTATCCTCCAAATACTATGTAGATCACAAACAGAGAATTGCATATGTATGTGATGAGGAACGGGGACACAATAGCATCTACCACCGACCGTACTACGAAACTGGCAGCTATCCAGATGGATGCAACAGCAAATATGTATATCAAACCTAAAACCCACTTCCAAACTTCAGTTTTCATATCTTTCCAGTCAACCCCAAATCAAATCAGCTCCCAAATCTTGCTAAAAATCAGCTATCCAATTCCCGAAGCCCGAAAACGCAAACTTTCTGTGCTTTCAGAGAATTATAACAACTTCCTATGTCACTAATAAACCCAAATCTCACCTGAAACCACCAAAAAGAAAGAAAAAAAACTACCAAAATTAAGAGGGAAAAAGAAGTGAGGAATTAACCCCATAATACTAAACTGCACCAAGACGCAATAGTTTCGATACCATTACGATATAACCAGAATTAATTTCAGACCCAAAATCCCAATATATGAAATATTTAATCAAATTTAAGTTCATTGAGGATTTGAACCCAGAAATAGAAAGATAATTTGAAAAGAAAAAGTATAAAAAACTGAAAGAAAAAAAATACAGCGAATTGAAGGGGGATGGAAAATGTACCTGGGACGAGATTCACATCGGATTCAGAGGTTTGTCGTTTTGACGGAGAGATAGGCTACCGGATTTGGTCAAAAGAAATGCAGCAGACAGCAAAATCAACAGTAGGGTGAACAATAAATATCGATCCGACGATCAATTCACGGCAGTAAAACAGAGCAACAACAAAAATACCGATATAGAAATTACATGCAGATTGAAAGGAAAAATGATCAAACCAAAAACTCACATCTTATCGGCTTCCCAATTACTCTGCGCCATGTTTTACCTTTATTAAGTGCAAACAAAAAAATCACCAGCAATGTCACTGTTTTTTTCTGCAATTATACATCACCGATAGCTTGAGATGTTAGGTTTTGAACTTACACATATCATGATAAGGGTACTAAACGTGGGTTTAAACCAATTAGGAGTCATGGCCATGTTAATAACTGATCTCCTAGAATTAAGGGATATGGGACGTGATAAGGATGCTTTCATTGCTCCACGTCGAAAGAAATTGATTGCTGCAGTTCATAGCAGTTGCTATCCAATCATCATGATAGATGGAAGTTGGAGAAGTTTAGTTCGATATAATAAAGGATTCCCTGCTCACAAAGAACATGTGTTGTGTTTGGTTCATATACTTATGAGTTGGCAACAATTTTGATAGTGTAACTTTCTGAGTGCCACAGGGAAATGACAGTAGCCACTTTGTGTTTGGCTTTCGGTTGTGGCATGGATGTCTTGTTTCAAGATAAGACATGGTGACTACCACAAGCAAAGTTGGAAGCAAGACTTGACTTTGTGGTTGCTTGCACACAATTGTGCATGTTTTATTGTGCATGTTTTATTTTATATGCATTAAATGACAAATGGAGAAAAGTTATACTTTATAGACTAGGTATAGACTTTGATGCATGCTAGATAGGCTAGGTGATAATTATGTCATGTGAACTTAAGACTTTTTGGTCTTGTTTGTTGGCATAGTTGCTAGTGTATGCCTATAACTAGATGCAATATTTGTGCATTTAGAAATGCATTGAGAGAGCATCTGAAGGAGAACACAAAGGAGAGAAAATATAGAGTGAGAGTGAGGCTCTTAGTAAAATTCTGTGAGGGTACAAGGGATTGGGGTTTGGGTTATGTTGATTTAACTCAAGTGTATCTTGTACTAGTTATTCTCATAGTGAAGAGCAATATCTCTTGGAGGACGTAAGCAGATTTTTGCCGAACCTCGTAAATTTCTCAATGTATTTATTTCTTGTAATTTAAACTGTTTAACTGTGGGTCTGTAGTTTGATGAGACAATCTGAATCTCACTTCCGCACTGACGAACGGCCAAGGCACAACAACATGTTCTGTAATCAGGGTTCTATCACCATTGGAACATAAGGTCTTGAGTGAGTAGATGAATTCTTATGCGTTATTAGTAAACACAGCCTGCACCAGATCTTTCAGTTGGTGTTGTTGCTGTCTTTGTTGCCGGACAGATGGATTCTTAGGTATGATCGATCTCTTTTTAATGCCAACTCTTGTGAATGTTATATGTAAAATATGTTGTTTGTGATCCTTGTTGAAGACTAACCATTTATAGTTCCTACATGAGATTCCCTCATCAAAGTAAATTCAACTAAATTAACAAATAAATTTAATTTAATTTAATTTCAGTACAAAAATGGGAATTCAACCGTTACTATGAGTAGTTCACAATCATTATCTCAATTATCATCTTTAGGAATTACATTGAACTTTTTTAAGTCCCGAATACAAAACTAGATAATGCGCAACTTCACAAATTTTCTCCCTCCATCGTCCTGGATTTTCCGAGCAACCAAACAGAGCAAAAACTCAAAAACAAAAACAAAAAATCACAGAATTCCGACAATTTCCATTGGAATTCAGCTGAAAACCATACCAGTGAGCCAACCGATCAAATCCTACACCACCATTCCGGGAGATCTCCACCTCATGCACCCTAACCCGAACTGAATCAACCAAAACTGAAAAACAAAAACACAAACAAATTGAAATTTCGTGCAGCTAGAGTGATCCGAGACCTTACATGCTCAATTGAGTTCATACAGTGTGGATAATTTTCCCGAGAAAATAATGGACTCTTGTCCTTAGAGTGTAACTGAAGTAGGAAGAGGGACCTTCGAGATTTATAACAGTGAAAAGAGAAGCGGAGAAGGAATCGTCGAATGAAGATATTAAGGCCATCTCCAACCAAGGAGGGTCAGATGACCGAAAATAGTCTGAAAATCATCTCCAATTGAGAGATAGGCCAAATGGCTCATAAATCCCACGTGACAAAAAATGGCCAAATGGCCAACCGGCTGGCCATCTCCATCCAGCTCGATAGCCAGCCCTTTTTTTTTTTTGTTCTTTTCCATTTGCCCAGCCCATTTTAGGCTTTAGGGTTTAAGATTTTTTTTTTTCCAGCCTATTTGCCCAGCCTTTTTTTTTTAATTTCTAATTTTTTTCCTACACAATTTCTTACATATTTTTCACTATTTCATACTATCTTACCTTATTTTATTTTAATTATTCACATTCCATACTATAGCCCTTTGGCTCTCAGTTGGAGATGATTTTTTGTCACAGGGCTATACTTGACCTATGGTCCTTCTAGTCTTTTGGTTGGAGATGGTAAGAAATATGACTCTGCACTGTTCATTAAAATATTAATTTATTGGAGGGTCAAAGGGCTAAAACGAGACATCTGGCCCTCATTCGGTTGGAGATGGCCTAACAAAGGCTGGTTTTTAAGTTCGGAGTCGAAGCTAGGCTCGGAGTATTAACGTTGGGGGGGTGTTTAATGTTTGTGGGATGAGGTTTGGATTTTTTAAGCACGTGTCATAATATAAAGGGAAAAAGATTGTTTACTACCCTCATGTTTCGTGGTTTTCAACATTTAGTACATCAATTTTTTTTCGTCCTAGAGTCATACCTAAAGTGTAAATTTTGGGACAGTCTCATACATCTGTTAGTCAAATTGTTAAGTGTTCTGTTAACTATGACGTGGCGCCCATGTGGACAATGACTAGGCGCCACGTGGGTCACCACGTGGATTTTTTTTTTAAAGAAGGGGTTTTCACTTTTTTTTAGGGGTTCAAAAAAAATTTCCCGCCAAAAATTTTGAAATTTTTTTTTTTCTTTTTCTTCTTCTTCTTCTTCTTTTGGGCAGAATCGATTTTTTTTTCTTCTTCTTCCTCCTCCTTCTTCTGGACAGATTCTTTTTTTTTTCTTCTTCTTCCTCCTCCTCCTCCTCCTCCTTCTTCTTCTTCTTCTTCCTCCTGGGCAGATTCGTTTTTTTTTTCTTCTTCTTCCTTCTTCTTCTTCTTCTTCTTCTTCTGAGCAAATTCGTGTTTTTTTTTCTTCCTCCTCCTCCTCCTCCTTCTTCTTCTTCTTGGCAGATTCGTTTTTTTTTTTTATTCTTCTTCTTCTTCTTCTGGGCAGATTTTTTTTTTTCTTCTTCTTCCTCCTCCTCCTCCTCCTTCTTCTTCTTCCTTCTTCTTCTTCTTCTTCTTCTTTTGGGCAGATTCGTTTTTTTCTTCTTCTTCTTCTTCTTCTTCCTCCTTCTTCTTCTTCTTTTGGGTTTTTTTTTTGTTTTTCCTTCTTCTTCTTCTTCCTGAGCGTGGAGTCAAAGATGGTGATGGAGGGTGGGCATGGGTGGGATTGAAGATGAAGTTTTTGTTTGTTTTTTTTTTTTAAATAAATAAATATATTTTAAATTTTATTTATTTTTTAAAATTTTCACGTGGATGACACATGGCGCCTAGTCATTGTCCACATGGGCGCCACGTCACAGTTAACGAGAGACTTAACAGTTTGACTAACGGATGTATGAGACTGTCCCAAAATTTACACTTTAGGTATGACTCTGGGACGAAAAAAACTTGATGTACTAAATGTTGAAAACCACGAAACATGAGGGTAGTAAACAATCTTTTGCCCTAATATAAATTGTTAACACATATGATCAATTTGCATTCCAAACTTTATATAATTGGAAAGAAAAATACTATGAGGAGTGTAGAATGAGATTTTTAGAGTGCTAATAACAATTTTCTTCTTTAAAGACATGAAACTATTTTGTGGCACACACATCCATTAATCTTTTTTTGAACATATAATAGATCTTACTTTGATCTCAAAAATTAAAAATATAATCTCACTTTAATTTGGTTAACAATGTGATTAGTGGTGGTTGAATGTCAATTTGATGAACAAGGCTCTATAACAACATAAGTTGAGAGAAAATTTTAGTAGATTTTATGATGAATTATAGGAGGGCGATGAGTTTTATTGGGTTGTGATCTTTTTTATTCGTAATCTGAATAACTTTAGATATTTAAAAATAATAATCTCGCATACCATTTGATATTTAAAGAGAGTAGCTAAGTGGTGAACTTTATTATATTTCGATTGCCTAACGTGTGTAATGTAAAATGTAAACAGACAGTTGTATGTAGCTATTACGGGGAACATTCTTTTCCAAATATTTATACAAGCATTTAATTATATTTAGGCCTTTGAACAAGTGCGCATTGCATTCATATCTTGATAACAAACTTGATACCTACCAGTACATAACAAAACATGACATAGTTCAAATTAAAGAATTAGGTGAAATTTGTAAGAACAAATGTAAGACCCCAAAACGGGACTTTTAGATAAATTTTGGGCTAAAATTGAAGGTTTATTACTAAATACTCAAACAAATTAGTTGATGGGTTAAAGTTTTACCCGATCAAAAGAAAAATGACAATGTAATGAGTTTTGTAGCTTAGTTATTTAAGAGCATTCTCTTTTGTATTTGGTGATCAATTTTTTTATCTATTTATGATACAAGCTGTATACTACGCGCCATAATATAAATAGAAGAACGCTAAAATATGTATCTTCTCTCCATGTGTATTGTGACACATAAAATATTAATTTGTGTCCCAAATATATGAAAATTATTACCTAAATTAAATTTTCTAAAAAAGAAAAAAAAGGCCTAATTTATTTTCATTTTTAATACAAATGATGGACCAGCGGGAAGAGACTAACGGGAGTAGGCCTGGCATTTTGGACCCAACCCGTTAACCCGACCCGACCCAACCCGTTAATATTTGTATTTGGGTGGATGCTTAACGGGTCGGGTCGCTAACGGATGAACCCGTTAACAACCCGTTAAATAACGGGTCACTTTGGGTCAACCCGTTAAACCCGTTAGGACCCGTTAACACCCGCTAGCACCCTTTAGTTGATGATATTTTAGTAATTTTAGTAAAGTCTTAAGAACAAAAAATAAACTTTATGCAAAAAAAAATAATAATAATTGTTAACGGGTGTTAACGGGTGAAACGGGTGACCCGTTAGCTTAACGGGTCGGGTTCGGGTGACCCATTAGCTTAACGGGTTGGGTTCGGGTGACCCGTTAACTTAACGGGTAGGGTTCAATCCGACCCAAACCCAATAAACCCGACCCGTTTATAGGTCTAAACGGGAGGTCGCGCCGAAAAAACCAGAAAAGTAAAATAATATTTTCCAGAGAGCGCGTGGGCTTTGAATGACAATCCACGTGTCCCGACATAACTGGTTAGTAAGTTCTAGAAAGTCATAGAAGTGACCGGAATCCAAATTGTCGTCCCAATTAGTTGGGAAAGTGTTTAAAGCGACGGATCCGAACCGGCTCACGCAACTCGCAGAAAAGTGAGAACTTCTCTTCGTGGCTTCTTCACGCTAAGGTACGTTCTCTCGTTACAAAACCGCAATTGAAAGCCTAATCGTCATCCATCAGCCTTTCAATTGTTTAATGGAATTTGCTTTCCGTAATGCGCTTTATAAATTTTTCAATTTTGTTGAGAATTTGCAGAAAAATTTAAACTTTAAATTTCGGAATTTTGTGTGGAATTTTTGGGGTTTTTGGTTTGATCTGTGGGATCCAAAGCTTAAGGTAGATTGCTGTATGTAATTGTTAGATTTTAATATTTAAAAGGTGTTTTTTGGAGGGTAATTCAGGATTTTGTTCATTGATTTCTGTGATTTGTATGATAATTAGTGTAGATTCGAACAATGTAGCTCCAATTACTGGTTTTGTTTTGCAATTGGGAAATATGTTGATGATGTTACACAAATAAAACTGTTTTGCGTATACAATTTGGTGATTTTTGTGCATTTTGAAGTTTTTTGGTGGTGGTGGTGGTTGAAGCACAGGAGCAAACCAGAAGTACCCTTTTTCCAACTTGTATTAGCAATTTGCAAACTTTAGAATTCGGGCGTTTATATGTCAATTATGGCAATCATAGTGTCCAGCTTTAGCTGCTTATAACTGAATCTGTTGCTTTCTCCCTGAATTTTGGCCCTGATCATGTTTCTTTAATTGTTGTCTTTATCAGTGTGATTGGAATACGCGATCTTCATTAGCTCAATACCCCTCATTTTCGTCTACTGAGCATTTTGATATTGGACCGCAGAGATGGCAGAGGTGTGTACTGTTATATTTGTTGTATTTTGGCTTTTCATTGCGTTGACTTCTTTTCTTGCTTTGCAATGCAGTTCTTTAATTGATGTATTAATATGGTTGCAGGAGGGTCACAAGGTTATTCTAAATGTATATGACCTGAGCCAAGGATTAGCAAGGCAAATGTCCATGGCTTTCTTGGGGAAAGCCATTGAGGGCATATGGTAAGTGTTTTTTGTTCATTGGAATACAAGGAGAACTTCGATATGAAGAAATATTGTTATTTCTGTATTTTCTTCTTAGCAAGGCATGTGTAAAGGTAATTAAACCTTCCATGTGAATTTTCAATTGCAGGCACACAGGATTGGTGGTTTATGGTAATGAGTACTATTTTGGGGGAGGCATACAACATGCTCCTTCTGGGTCAACGCCATATGGGACACCAATTAAAGTGGTAGATTTGGGTGTGACACATGTGCCCAAGGATGTCTTTGAGATGTATTTGCAGGAGATCAGTCCTCGGTATACTGCTGAAACCTATAGTTTGCTTACTCACAATTGCAACAACTTTAGCAATGAGGTCGCTCAATTTTTGGTGGGTGCATCCATTCCGGACTATATTTTGCAGCTTCCTAATGAAGTTATGGGCAGTCCAATGGGAGCTCTTATTAGTGAGTTATTTATCCTTTAGATACTACTCAGCCCTATTTGATTCTGAAAGCTAATTTATAATTCTTGTTGTTTTCTATTTATTTCCTTTGTTTTCACTACCCCTTAATTTGTATTTGATTAGTGATTAGTGCCATTTGATCTCAGATAATGACTATAAATTGATAGAAGGATTGCAGTTAATGAGAGAACCATGTGGTTAAATACTCAATCATGTGAATTTTCGCTGCCTTTGTTTTGCAGTGCCCATGATACAGAATCTGGAAGCAACGTTGAAAAGTGGTGCTGCTCCTCAAGCTCCACAATTCCGGCCTGCTTCCGTGGTGCAACCAACAACTAATGCTGCGAAACCCATGAGTACTTCGAGCAAAGAGACTGGTGATAAGTCGAAATCTGGAGTGCAGCAGCTCACCAAGTCGGAAGAGCGGGGAGCATCAGGGAGTGCGGTTAAACCTCCCAACAGAGTTGTAGATCCTCTCGGGGATGCTCGCAGTAAGGTGCAAGAGGAGATCTCTGCTGAGTTTGCTGCAATCATGGCAAGTGGAACACTGCGTGCAAGCGAGGCTGCAGCCCTTGCAACGAGAAAAGTGATGCAGAGATATGGTCATGCAGGTTCCACGATGTCACAGAGTTAAAGGGTTTGCGTTGTTTTGAGTACGTAGACCCCTCCGATGGATGACCGATGGATGATCAAACGGTTTTGATATTTTTTATTGAATAATTATTGATCTTGTAGCGTTCATTCGTGGCTTTGTTGTTTCGAAATCTTAATGATTACTTGTAGACATATACTTTGTCCTCAGAAGGGGATCATTTGGATTTGGAGTAATTTGGAATTGAATGGCCTTAGTTAACTGTTATGTGCCTTTAGATTGGAGTGGTCACTTGAATCCTATAAAATGAGCTTGATTTGTAATCGCATTAATCATCAATTGATCCGAGTGAAAGAAATTAAAAGAACTATGGTAATTACGAAGTGTGATTTCTATTTGCGTAAATTACAGTTGCTTAGAATATCACTATCGTAGTTACATTTACAAAAATTCTGAAAAGAGTACAAATATCACACACTTTACGTGTAAAATGTGAAGTATGCTATGAAGGGGCAGCTGAAACCGGCCTTCCCGTGCCCGATGCATTGCGACCTTCACTGGTCTCGCTGAGATTTTCGTTCTCTAACACAAGTACAGCTCCTTTTGGTCTGTTAAAAGCATCAGAAGGAATGTTTATGCCAGCGAATCCGATCATGACAGCCCCTGCTCCAAGATAATCAGCAAAATGAGGAGCATGGCCAGTCATCGAGTCCACAATTGCCGCCAATGGAACCTGGATCGTCAGACCGGCTGTTGCTACCGTGGTGGTTGTTAGAAGAACGGCCTTGGCCCATAAGTAGTCACTCAGAACATTATCCAGCAAACCTAAACACAACACAATTATGATTCAGTACAGGAGAAACACTACATAAAACTCTACAGCATCTGTATGTATCAGTACGCCTCATGTCAACCATTTTCATATCTTGCCCTCGACGTTTATCCATCAAATGATAAGGAAGATACTTGCAGTGCAACTTAGTTGTTAAAAATAAATACGGTTTAGAGTGAGACTAAATTTGACAAAATAAAATCCTGCCGTATCCAGAAGTCTAGGATCGGAGTCTTTAGCATTACTATTGTAAGATTGCACGCATAGATAAATAGAAAAAAGCAGAGCAAACTCCAGTACAGGTAACTCCGAGTTAAACAGAATATAAAGTATAAGTTAAGAACACACCTTTACCAACGATGAGACCAACCTGCTCCCATGTAAGCATATAAAACGGCTCTAGCTTTGAGAAATGAAGTATAAGGGCAACCGGAAGAAAAATAAGAAGGTTGGAAAGCCCTAGAAATCCTAGAAACTGAGCCATACTGGCACGGCCACTTTTTTCATCATCTTCATCAGGTAATTTCTTGCGAATGAGGGTAATATAGACAGAATATAAGGCCGCCGAGACAAGAGCAAGTATGTCTCCGAGGAGAGGGTTTGAAGCAATTGCACTTAGAGCAGTTCGTGAGTCACCAAGGCTGACAATTATCGTTCCTCCCATGCAAAGAAGAACGCTAATAAGCTTAACCAAAGTAAACTTCTCCCCTAAGAATACTAGGGAGACCAAAAAGGTGAAAAGGCTGGATGAACTGCTTAAGATGGTATTCGACTGCACGCAACAAACACAACAAATCAATCATATCGAAATGACGAAACAAATGGACAAATTTAAGAAGCCAGGTGTGCCATGCAACACTAAAAATCCTTACTGTAACGGTAGTATACTTCAATGACAAATTGAAAGTCAGCTGTGCAAAAAACCAAAACGGGGAAATCAGTAGGCTAACTTTAGCCACTCGAGTTCGTGTCCAGCGCCCTTTTCCATCCACTTGCTTATCTACCGTTTCAGTGACATTGTCTTGAGTTGCTGAAATCCCAACAAGCTCGTATGATACAACTTTCGGTTCTACACCAAGATTAACTTCCCCCTCTTCCGCATCCGCTATCACAACTCCATCAGTCTCCTCAAGGAGAGTGATTTGCTCCGACTCTCCTAACCTTTGCAAAGGGCTACTCTTCCTACTTCTCCAAATCCAAAACCCCTCAAAATTATCTTCCAAATACCGCCCGATTTCAACCAAGGGAATGTAGATCACAAACAGAGAATTGCATATGTATGTGATGAGGAACGGGGACACACCGGCATCTACAACCGACTGCACTACGAAACTGGCAGCTATCCAGATGGATGCAACAGCAAATATGTATATCAAACCCAAAACCCACTTCCAAACTTCAGTTTTCATATCTTTCCAGTCAACCCCAAATCAAATCAGCTCCCAAATCTTGCTAAAAATTAGCTATCCGATTCCCCAAGCCCGAAAACACAAACATTCTGCACTTTCAGAGAATTATAACAACTTCCCATGTCACTAATAAACCCAAATCTCACCTGAAACCACCAAAAAGAAAGAGAAAAAAACTACCAAAATTAAGGGGGGAAAGAGGTGTGGAATTAACCCTATAATACTAAACTGCACCAAGACGCAATCTTTTCTATACCATTACTATATAAACTGAATTAATCTCAGACCCAAAATCCCAATATGTGAAATATTTAATCAAATTTAAGTTCAATGAGGATTTGAACCCAGAAATAGAAAGATAATTTGAAAAGAAAAAGTATAAAAACTGAAAAAAAAAAATACATATATATATATATAGCGAATTGAAGGGGGATGGAAATTGTACCTGGGACGAGATTAACATCGGATTCAGAGATTCGTGACTCGTTTTGACGGAAAGAGAGGTACCTGTAATTTTTTTTTTTTTGTCAAAGTTGTAAGCTTGTAATACAGTTGGATTTTGACCTCTTTTTTCACCGGTCGTGAAGAGACGTACGACGTTACACAATCTAAAGAAATTGATGCGGGTACCGGTCAGCCTCGTTAGTCATTAGTTAGGCCCATCTTCGGAAATATTGTGATGTCTTTTACTTTTCAGCACAAGCCCAAATATGCACAAATAAAATTAGCTATATTGTTGTTAATATTATCTAGGAGTGTGATGGTGTAAATTTAGAAGTAGAATTATGAAAGAATTTGGAAATCCAATTCCTTGTATGGCAAGTAAAGCTCATGTGATTAGTATAAATAAACGCTTAAAGCCACAAAGGAAAAATAAGTGATTACAAACCAACTGAGCTTCATTTTTCTCTCTATTGTCGTTACTCTCCTACCCTAACTCTCTAAATTTTCCTTTAACATTACAAGATTTTTAATTTAAAAAAAAAAAAAAAAAAAACTATCCATTAAGGAGCTAGTTGGCTCCTTCCTGGACCCTATGGAAGAAAGAAAATGTCTTGGAATGCCTCCTTTGAAGGTCGTATGGCAGTCTGGTATGTGTCCTAGTAGTGAACGTGAAGTGTTTGATGAAATACATGCTCATTAGATGTTGTCATGGCTCGACCGATGTCAACAAACATTTCTCGAGAGATGTCGACCATGATTGACAACATGGTTCGACGGCATGGCTCGACAATAGTCTACAAGCTCATAAAGGGTGTAAACACGAAGTTTCCTACGACAAATGAGACAAGAATACGTGTACAAAGATTTTTTTTTTTTGTATTAATGAATTTGGGGTTACAATCTCTTTTTAATTTGATCCTCTGATTCAATCTCCATAAGGTGTGGATGTGTGATGTTGTTGATTCAAGGGTCACGATGACTTGATATTGGATGCACGGTTGCCTCAAGGATTTGGCTTGTGGCGAAGGAAGAACCGGCACGTGTAGTTGTGCTTGTTCATTCTTGTGATGGTTGTTGATCCAAGGGTTGCGGCAACTTGATCTTGGATGAATGGTCGCCTCAAGGATTTGGCTTGTGACGAAAGAAGAACCGGCACGTGTGCTTGTTGATTCTTCAAAAGTGTTGGCAAAGAACGAAGAGAGCTTTCTCGATCCTTCGGAATTCTTGGGAATTTGGGAGGTTCGATGCTTGAGAGCTTTAGAGTTTCCAAGCTCCAAGGACACAATTCTTTGTGAAGTGAATTCTCTTCCAATTTGGGAGTAGAGAAATGTATTGGTGAATTAGTCCCTTGAAATGAATGCTTTGGGTTCCTATTTATAGAATTTCCAACTATTGATTTTGGATTTAAATAATCAAATCAAATAAATCATTTCTGTCAAGTGTTGACACGTGTCCTTCTTGATAACTCTTCCGATTTTTGTTAAGTCACATGTGATGTGTACAATTTATGTGACACGTGACATGTATACCTTGGCACGTTAAAATTTTAATGCGTTGGTCAACATTTATTTCACCGAAATTCGATATCTATAAAGTGCTCAATAAAATGTCTCTAACTGACAAAACTCGGCAAAAATCATTCAACATTGAACTAGAAAAAAAATTGCGCCCTTGTGCGCACTGTTTCTTTCATGAGAAAGTTATGAACTTTTACACTACAAACCTATGAGGTATGATTCCTAGATTCATTACATATTAGACAGATACTAAACAAACAATAAATCGTATCAATATTATGTGCAATGCCCTTTTATTATCAGTTAGCGTCTCTTTTAGTTCTACTTCTTGGGCCACTTACAAACTCAAGTAATGCTAGAATTATCACATATAATCGCTAATTAATTATTTACGTGGTGTAAATAATTTGATTAACTAAACAACTGATGATAAGTCATTAATATATCCTGGAAGCAATGACAAGTGAAGATCATAAATTGATGAAGAAAAATTCTCACTCGATATAATTTCCTTCTCATTCAATCCGTTTGATTTTTTATCGCGTTTACAACCCGATACATTGTTACAATCTGACATTGCTCATACAAATTTTGAGTAATTCATGAGCAAGCGAATCGTAAAGATATGTTTTACAACAGAAATTAAATGCTCTGTGGAAACAACATTGTACCATGCAACTTGTAGTTTTACAAGGAAGAAGTACTTCCACACCGTGATGCTGCCACTCCATTGTGCCTTGAGCACGAACCCCATTCCATGGCTTCTGCCACAGCGCGTTGGCGTTCGGTTACACTGTCTTCGAGCTGAGAATCCTCGTTTATGACCATTGTTTGATCCGGTGATGGAGAGGGAAGGCTGCTTATAGGCGAGGCAGCAGTGTCCGGACCAGTTCCGAGGACACTAAGAGCACTGACCACATCGCTTATCAAGGGACGAACAGGTGCTTCCTCGTGGAGGCACATTGCTGCAACTGCCATGGCTTGATTTAGTGCTCTCACAGGAAAGTTTCCTTGAAGAAGTGGATCAGCAAGTTCTGGATACCTATTAGGATCCTTGAATACTGGTTGTGCCTGTTATAGACAAAAAAATTATGATAAAAAGTGTCAAAAGATTTCACAGAGACGGACTAGCAGCCCACTACTAATTAGTCGAACACGATATTGTTCATAACTTAACCACCTGCATGGTCTAGCAGGTGTGAGCCTCGGTTTTATACTAGTGAAATCATTTACGTACTGTGTATTATTTTGTCAAGTATCCGGCGATTCTTCAACGCAAAGCACATGACTTGAATAAGAATAAGAAGAAAAATATGTAGGGATATTTACCCAAGCAACTAGATTTTGCTCCCTGGTTGATAGTGTGGTGTCAACTGCTCTCCTTCCAGTGATCAATTCCAATAAAACAACTCCGAAACTGTAAACATCAGACTTGACCGTGAGCTGTCCTGTTCTTTGGTACTCTGGGGCACAATAACCATATGTTCCCATTACTCTTGAAGATACATGAGTCTTGTCTCCAATAGGTCCAAGCTTAGCTAACCCGAAATCAGAGAGTTTTGCATTGAAATCAGCGTCGAGTAAAATGTTGGAAGATTTTAAATCGCGGTAGATAACAGGTGGATTTGCCTCGTCATGCAAGTATTCTAGTCCCTTGGCAGCTCCCAGAGCTATTCTCATTCTTTTGAACCAATCTAGTGGCGTCTGGCCTTCCGGAAGATCTGAAAATCAAGATACGAAACATGAGAAACCGGGTTTAAGCCCTTTGCGGATACAAATGGAAGTAGCTCCAAGATGGAAGGAAAAATCAGTTTACAAACACATCAAAGTAGTACCTAGTAAATGGTCTTCCACAGATCCCAAGGGCATGTACTCGTAGACAAGAAGTCTCTGATCACCATCTGCGCAATATCCGATAAGATTTACTAAATTTTCGTGGTGTAAGAGGCTCAACATCAACACCTCGACAAGAAACTCTCGGTTTCCTTGCAAGCCATTCCTGTCAAGTTGCTTCACAGCCACAACCTGTTCTATTTTGTCAAGTTTTCCCTTGTAAACTCTTCCAAATCCGCCCTCTCCAATGAGGCATTCTTGCCTGAAGTTCTTCGTCGCTGTCGCTAATTCCCGGAATGTGAAAGTTTGCGCAGCAATGTTGTTGTGGTTTACGGGTTCTTTGTTGACATTATGGGCATTGGCTGCTGGATTCTCAGCTGGTGGTGTAGGTTTTGGTTTAGGAACTTCTGCTTATACATAACCAATAATTAGAAAGCTAATAATTTGCCATGCGAAGGGGTAAAAAATCGGAAGAGCAAGACTTGTGATGCAAAACACAGAAGACAAAAATCTAATTTTCAACGATGCTGGGAAGGCTGCATTGGCAAATCATTTCGTCACACGAAACAATCACACGTTACCACAATTTTTATTCGTTAGAAAGGCAAAAAAATCCGACCTACCAGCTGGGGGCGGCCGAGGCTGTTGTGCTGGTGGAACATTGTGTTCCTTCTGAGAAACAGTGGTAGGCAATTGTGCTCTCCTCCCACTATTTGATCTTGTGTTAGATGATTTCTTTTCATGGGATGAAAAGCAAGAAAAGCAACTCATCTCACGCGCAATATAATCGCTTGAAATCTATATAAGAAGTCCTTGCAAATTAAAAAATCTCAGTTTATGATCCATGCAATGTTGCATTCAATCCCAAACTTTTCGATATGATCAACTGCAGATAAAAAGTTGATTACGAAGATCTCCCGAAAAACGAAAGGAATTCTCACAACTCGATGAGGATACGGAATGCTGGGTAGGCTCAAAAGAAGTGTGTCATGAATCTAATTGGAATGCATGGAAAGGGAAGAGGGGGTTATAACCATGAAACTGAAAAAACAAGATTTTGAGTACAACCATGTTTGAATCCCTAGAGCAACTACCAGAAAACTGAAACCATCAAGAAACTAACAGAATCAACAAACTTCCAGGCATGCAAAAGAAAAACCGTCGTTACGATTTCCCGGAAAAAATGGTGAAAGTGTAGGTCAGCAAGAAACCAAAAATAGGTTAATTACATATCTTTTGGTGTTTCCGCAGAGCATGGAAAAGAAGAAGAAAAATGAGGTTGTCAAAGTGTCTGAATTATAAGCAGAAAAACGTCGGAACCAAATCTGCTTAATTAATTATTAATTCCCAAAAAAAGAAAGCTTAATTATTATCTGTGGTGGTTATGGTGTTGTTTAGCATTATGGGATTTTTCTAGCTGCAGTTAAATATAAAAGAAAAAAATAGAAATAGGCCAAATCATGATTTTGGTGCTGTAGGTTGAGCGAAGTTCAGCTTCGGTCTTATTTTAACGTCGTGATCGATTTAACCATTGTTATTTACTAGTTATAGCTCACTCGTGACATGCACGTGAAGGTAAAATTAGACTTTTTTGAAGTGTAAAAACATTACAAACATGTCATCAATGTGATAATTTTGTTGAAAAAATGACGTAATTGTTTTGAGATTGTGACAATTAGTAAACTACGTAGCAATTGAGAGTACATGGATCAAATTAGAACTTCGTTAAAACTACATAACCAAAATCACGACATTCATTTATTCATGCAATCCAACCTTTTCACATAAAGATAAATATTCAAGCATACATTACATAGAGATACCGCTCGACAACCCACCCTCCCCTTCAATTTTTCCCAACTGTTTAGGAAGCATTAACCGAAATCTTCACACCACCATCGCAGTGGCCAGGGACGGTGCAGATAAAGTAGTTGAGTCCCTTCGATAATTTGACGCGATCTTTGCCAGTGGTGAATGCCTTAGAGCTTGAAGAAGCACTACAACTACTATATCCATTGGCATCAACAACTGCCACATTGTGGAGGGATCGATCATAGTTGAAAACTGCACAAAAATAAGTTGCCCATGTGTAAAACGAATCAAAACACCGTGTATCGCTAAAGAGAAAATTATATAATGAATGTTCTAGCTAGTATTACCAAGTTCATCGCCGGCTTTGAACTTCTTTCCATCTGTCCAGTTTTCGACGTTGAAACTCCACCCAGATTTGTCACCAACTGTGAAGGTGGTTGTTTGAGCAGACACAATGGTGAGGAAGAGAAAGAGGAGAAGAACATTGGATTGAGTTGCACTGCATCTTCCCTGGTGAGACATTCTTGATGTGATGATATGATAAAATTATCGCATATAAAGTTTACTTATATAATAAAAAGATTGAGGGAATGCAAAGAATGTCGCATATAGGAAGTTTACCAAACTTTAAAACATTAATTCAATAAAAATGGCGCTTATTTTTTGTTTATTCACTTTTCCACAAAATAAAAAGAAGTGCTTGAGAATATATGTTGGACCTTTTTCGATCCATCGAAAAGTGAATAAGAAAAAATAAGCAGTGGATTTTGAAATCCATGATGCTTTTGTATATAGTTCCATATTATAATTAGCAATTAATCATTCCTTCACGGGTCTTGTATGAAGCAAATAAAGAATCAACAAGAACCCAAAACAAAGAGATTCCGGGCTCGTTTGGTAGTGGTTTGATGGAAAGCTGGTATGCTCGTAAGTTTTTGTTAAACACAACAAATTGTAATTAAAGTTGAAGAGCTTGGGGGATAAACATTAAAAGGTATTTTTATATGTACTCCAACAAGGCGTTTTTTATTGTTTGAAAGCGCTCCTCAGTTGTCTAAAGCAAAATTTGTATAAGAGCATCGCCTGAATTTCTCATGAACTTGTATTTTACATTTGAATTGCCCCTAATAATTCTTTTATTTTTATTGAGGATAAAGAATCAGACCCCCAATGAATTTGAAAAGGACCTTTAAGTTTCACTTTAGTACTTGAACCAGTATTGCAAATTTGCAAGAGACTTGAAATTCAGTTGACAAGTAAGAAAAATTACTATTCAATCATCTTTTCTTTTTTCTTTTTCCAGAAAGAATTTAAAATTTTATTACTACAAATGTTTTTTTGACTGAAAATTTGCGACCAGCACTATTCTATCCATGGCCACCAATTTGACAAAGGATCCTTTCCTTTCTTTTAATTTCATGTCTTAAGATATGGACACTATTGAATCCTATGCCAATATGTAAGTTTTGGATCCTTTAACCCCAAAATTAAGTGATTATAATGTTAAACTAGTGTTCTTCAATTGTGAGCGTGACTTGGAAAACTGCCATTGAGAGAAAAGTCTTGTTCACATGAAAGCATTAAGCCGTTGGAACCAAGTTCGAGAGGCTTGTTATCTACTGTATTGGGTTTGTGTAGACCTGGAAAGAGTGACATGGATCGTCGTTCGGGATATAGGGCATGAAAAGGATCTTGTTGATATATTGTTTTCTTCTGGTAGGTAGAAGCAATAGCAATGACATCGTGACAACAGCTCGCACCGTAAACTTGGGAGATAATAACCATGCAGTGCCACTGAAATTGGTCTATGGGAATAAAGAAAAGCGCATAGAAACCACCTTTGAAGTTCATGATGACTTATATATATTCAGAAAAGGTTTACAACTTACATTTGCTAGAATCAACAACAAAAATTGAAGTCTTGGTTATTCATCAAATGAAAGATTACTTTATAAAAAGAAGGGGAAACAACAATGCCAATGGTGGTGGTGGCGGAGGCAGTGGCGGTAATCAGGACAACAATGATGAAGCCAATCAAGGCGACGTACGATGGTCACACTGACGTGGAAGGCAATAACGTGGAAGGTAATGGTCGAGAAGTTAATAGTGATCATGATAATTTCGATCCAGATTATGTGAGGACAAGTGGAATTAGGGTATACAAGCTTGTCCCAAAGAATGACAAATTAGCAGGGCTTCAAAGCTTGGGGGACCAAATTGTTACATTAGTTTTGGCACACCACGGTTCCTTGTCCATTAATCCTGCAGGCAGCGAGTTCAGACAGTATTTCATATAGCATTGGAAACATACATTACAACACAATCAAGTTATAAGAGTAGAAACAATAATGCAGGAAGCAACTCCGAGTTAACTTAGCGATACATTGACCTCGATGGTGGAGTCTGTTAGGATAATTGCTTTCGAGACAATCCAATTTTATCCTGACATTTAGAGGTTTCGTAAAGATCACATATCTCAAATCTCTGTTTGATTTTAACAAGAACTGAATGCATGAATCTCTTCCCAGCTTTCCACTCTTCTCCGAGTTTAAAATATCTGCTATTCTTGCTGCATATTTCTCCTGATTATCCTCTGCTTCTTGCTTTGTTTTAAGTTTTAAATACAGCATGGCGTAAACAACAACCTGCATGATAGTGAGAGTGAGGATTTAATTGGCACCAGAACTACCCAAAAAAAAAACAAACAAGGAGATAAACTAAATGTGCAAACCTCGCTCGTTCCAGGACTAGTATTGACGACACAATTGATGTGAACTTTCCCGTCTTGTAGCCCTATTTCAGTAGTCGTACTATCATCTTCGACAATCAACTCAGTATCAGGTTCTGATATCGACAAGGCAAGATTGTCCAGTTCATCGTACCATTGTTGAGCAACACCGACCTGAAAATTCGAAAGAGTAGAAATCCTAAGCTACTTAAGGATTAAGCTCTTCCAGATAGGAACCTTCTCTGAAGCTCCTCCTACATCCTCTACCCATTATTGAGACAGATGCCAAATCATCCAAACAAGTCATTAGTTAGAACTGTAAACAATTAGCTGTGGTAATTGTGTAATTAGTTTTAGAAGTTAAGTGCACTAGTGTAACAAGCCTGTGGCTATATATACCATCTTGTACTGTTGTAATTATTCATTCAATGAAAAGCAGTTTGTTACAGAGAGAATTTTCAGTTTCTATACCCATGACACTTCGGTAGCGGCTCCTCTTGTCTGGCGCCATATACAGCCTTCTTGCAACCGTTCTACAAGCTCGGTATCTTCAAGAACCTCCACATTTAACTGTATCAAAACTCTTCCTGTTACATAGTAAAATTATATGATCAAAGAATCGTTAACATATTAAGTTTGCATAGTTAACAGAAACAGCATACTCTACCTGAGAACGTCGAAAAAAAAAACACAAAACTGGGAAAGGAAAAAGATTGGAAATGACTGGTAGACGATGGTTTATTTGCATGTTTCGCAAAATCAAATTTTCTCTCCAGTCCACCATGTTTACTTGATGCAAATAACAAGATGTCATTGCTAAGACATGAAATTAGCGCAAACCAAAACATTACCTAGCATATCCACCAAACATGGCTCATTTTTCAACTTTGAATTAATCACAAATCATGGTAAGGCAAAAGATTCAAATCCCAGTTGGACATATCTAGAAAGAGAGGCAGAACCAACTCACATGTCACACGAAATAGTGAAATACAATATCAACTAAGAAAATAAGAAGCGTACTTAAGATTAAGAAAAATACCTGGTAATAACGGCCTCAAAGATTCAAGATGATCAATCACTCCCTGAACTCCACTACCACTGTCAAATGAGCAAAAAATATGAAGAAAATCATGAGAATACATTGCCACATAATCGGAAAATGACAAAAATGAAAGAATATTGGATGTATAAGGAAACTAGTTTGTATATCATTGCCTTCATAAACATACGTAGTATATACTTTCTCCAATGAGGAAGGCAACCAATACGGCAGTCCAAGAATTCCAAAATTTTGATAACCGGAAGGTTGAACGTACTCCAGATTCTTCACTTAGTTTCAAAATCCTCTGTCCAACTTCAGAATTAGCATTGAAATGAGTAATTGAGTATTATAGACAAAGTACAAAACAAATTCACTTGAAGAGGTAAAATAGGTACCCCCATATCACAAAGGATTACGTGATTCTGCAAGGTGGTCAATGAAGATAGTAGGCCAGCATATGGGAGCTGCTCTGGTGAACAAATAACATTGGTTTGTTGCTGCAACCAATCATGTGGCATCTGTTTCAACAGCGCTAATTTTTCCATGACCTGCTGTCCACAGACCTCCAAAATCTTCGGGAACCCTTTTCAAGTCATGATGTTAGGCTCCATTAAATGTAATAATATATATAAACAAGAAAGAAGAAAACAAGAAGCAAACCTCTGATGACTTCTTTTATCTCTCCTGAAGCCAAATTTAGGATCCACAGAGTATTAAAGCTGCCATTCAAATTAATTAATCACATCAATGCCTATAATAAAAGTTAAAACAATAAAAGACAAATGACCCAGGATTTATTGATTAAGATTTAAGAAACAATGACAATTGATGTGTTGGTTTTACCTTCGGTTCATAACAACGAGACTGTCATCAATAGATTTCATCAGATGCCAAGGATACATCAATGATTGTAAATCAAATCCTTCAGTCCTTGTATGGGCATTGCTTCTCAAAACTAGCTTGGTTGTGATCCAGGTACAAAGTTGATTACTCTTCTTAGCAGTGTCTCCCACTGGATAGAGGGTTTCCAGAACCCGGCTCTCCATATCAGCTTTCCTTATGGCATGATTCTTAGTAGATAGGGACCCCACATGCAAACTAGTTAGTTACAGGAGTATGCAATACAGCTGCAACATCATAAATCACATGTTATACCTTACAAACCAATGCATACCTCTGAATCAACAAAATATAGGCAATCCTCAGCGGCATCATAAAATGAAGCTGCAGGGCGTGCCAACTTGGCACATTCAAAGTTTCCATCCTCAAAACCTGGGGAGGAACCAATATGACACACAAAGAATGAAAACCCAAACTTGAGCTTTCTTCATTTTATCTTTAAAAGTTTCAAGAAAACTACAATAAGACAAATACTAAGATTAAATTTAACATCTACATGGAAACACAGCAACTTTCTAAGAAGAACTCAGTAAGGTCAATTTTGTGAAAACCAAAGATTAATCCCATAGAAGCCCTTCCCGTGCGGACAAGGGAAACTACTTTTGCTTGTTTTAGAGTCGAATACATAAAGTGAGCAAGTCACATAAAAAAAATCCTGATAAACATATATGGACTACAAAATCATCAAATCCTGGTTGAACAAAATATTGAACCGCCAATAACTGATAACTGAGTTCCTAAAGTCGTCTTCTTAACAAGTGAGTGTTAAAATCTTTGACCCTGTCAATGTAATGTGCATAAATTGATGATTACTAAGAAAATTTAGAAGAGCAGTCCACATAATTTAATATATACACAGTCCAGAATATGACCATTTCCATCAACTACAATAATCCAATGATGATTGCTGTCAGAAAGGAAGAGCCGGTTCCCACATTCATCTGCAGAGATGCAGCCTGTAATGGAGAAGAGTAAAAGAAATGCTTAAAGCTTAGTTTCTGGAAACATTTTTATTTTGTGTATTCTCGAACGAATGTTACAATTTCAACTGAACTTCACCAGTCATGTGACATGTATCAGTCAAAGTAAAATATAGCTGTGTTGAAAGGAATGAAAAGATTTTGATAGTCTATTGCACCACACTGCTCTATAATATCATACAATGCAGATGCTTACAATGGAGCAAATCAGTGCTGCGTAGGGAGCCTATACCTGGTAAGTAGAAGAGAAGACTCCTTAAAGAATCGCCATATGACTCTTTAATGATTTCAGGTTGCTTTGTCCAAGTGCTTTTCAAGTTAGTGCGCGACCTGGAACTCCCATCATCTTGCACAAGCAAGTCCTCAACAGCTGCACGAGGGCATTAACATGTATCGTGGAATACGTGTATATGTATTAAAATGCGTCATTATATTAAATAAAAGCACATGTCCCAAAATAAAAATCATGGTTCTATATGCATTCAGTCAAACAACATACTAAAAGTAATAATTATCAACATATATGGTGTCCAGAACAGTAGCAGCCGATAAGAGATGCTTAAGAGCCAATTAGTTTACCATGTTAATTGAGATCATGACAAATTTTAACACACTATCGGATAACACACCTATTTCCTAAGAAATTTCAAACTCTTGATTCACTTTTTTGGTGGAAGCTTTGTAACCCCCTCCCCTCCCTTGCTACAAAAGTCGAAAAGAAATAGGATGTTGAAAGCAGGAAGTACCCTGACTTATTTCGAAGTGCAACTGGAATTTTAAGCAATAATTGCATGATAATATACAGCTATTAACAGTTATCACAGGAAGAACATATTCTCCCAAACAAACTTTTAACAATGTCATGCAGGAATACATGCATACCTTTATTGAGAACTCTGAGATCCATATCCTTCTCATGGTAAACCACTGGACTTTTAAAACCTTTAAACAAAATGCAGCATGCCCCGTTTTCCATCTAAACACATTAAAAAAACTAATGATTACATAATGATTGTGAGAAACAATGTTGAGATCCGTCAACAGGCCAATGAATGTGTACGTAGTTATGGATTTTGCATGTGTAGGTCTTTTCACAAGACAAACCAAGGATCTTTACCTCACCTCAGTGAAGTTCTTGTTCGACAATATAATAAGAAATGTGATGTATTCCTTCAGTATATATTGGATCAGATGGCTTCGATCAGCAGCTGAGTGAATCGAGCCACCTGACACAAAAGCCCATAATGTGGAGCTGAGGAAACCTACAACAGAACACACGCAAAGAAGAGAGCTTTAGAATGACTACCCGCTCACCCTAATCATCCAATTCTAAGCAGCGAAAACAAACATCTGACCGCATAGCAACATTTTTCTTCTAATTCATCCGGTTCTAAGTAGAAAGAAACAAACATATGACAGTTTATTCGTTTTCCTCTGTTGAAGTGACTTCACCTTTTCTAACATGATCGTGGCATCACAACTAGTTGTTAAACTAGTTTCAAGGAACCGTCCAGCAAGAACCACAGGTGAAATTCAACTTAAAATTACCGCTTAGCACGAAATCCACATTGTGAAATCTGTATCAATTCTTTCCAGAGCATGTGATTGTATGGACAAAGCCGATAACTTGGTAACCAATCCACATTGTAGAAGATGATCACCTGCACCAACACATCAAAGATTCAATTTTTAAATCTCAAATGAACATTTCTAGACTTCTGCTTCCTAAATTTCAACAAATTGCAAGTTAAAGTGAGTTTCTTTCATGCCAAAATTGAATTATTTGAGATTGTAGAAACTGTGAATTCAGTGTATATATGGAGGGTGAAGCTTACTGGAGTGAATTCGAGGCAAAATTCGTGAGATTTCTCTGAAACGCCGATATCTGAGAGCCATTCTTGTAACGGAAGCATGTGGTTTCTCTGGTTCTGGGGTTTTGGATTGGACCATTTGGACTAGAACCCAAAAATTCCATTTGGCCCAAAATATTATTCAAAGAAAAAATAAAAAGTTCATAATGTAAACTTCTTCTACTTCTGTCTCTTGAATGTCTTTCTCTCTCATATGTGATTAGTCATGTAATGCGAGATAAATGAATAGTCCAACTCTTTATCCGCTCTTAAAAGTTTCTTTAACTTTCTGATGTGAGACAATTATCACATTTTCACATGTTCTCTCATGTATAGCAAGTTTAACTAGGTGGCATGAACCATGTGTAGTCGTTAGGCTTCACAAGTGTACGAACTTGTTTTGATACCGTGAAAAATACTAGGTCCTACCTTCAAAACTAATTGTCAATTGGAGGAATAACTCAAGTCCTTATAGCTAGACGCTCTTGGCTCTTGCGAGGTCCATGTCGCGTGTATTTATCTTCGAATCGTCGTACCAGTGAGACTTAATTCCTTGTAATGTCCTCAAGAACCTTTAATATGAAATATGGAAAGATAAATAAATGTGTGATTCCAAAGATTGAAATTGTTGAACTTGAGGATGTACATTTTTTAATAAATTTGAAAGTGTTTCCCACTTCCTACCCTTTAATCATGAAACGGTAAGCATGCAAAATTTTAACTGTGTCAGATCTCTTTTTTTATGTCTTTGACTGAGATTAAAGTAAAAGTTACTATTTATATAGAGTCACCTTTTCACTACAAAACAAACATTAATTTTGGAAAAATAAATAACTCAAGACTTTGGTTGATGAAACAATAGCAATCAATCTCTGATTATTTTTGTGTCAGTTTTAGTTTACCACTCTACTTTTATTGATTTTTCAATAATTCCTTTTCTGATATGGCTTGCCTTGTAAACTTAATGCTGGCATTTATATTTTTTATATAGAAGATAGAAAATTATGATGAAATCATGAAAATGAAGTTGTCTCACGAAGTTGACTTTCTGGGTTTGGATTTTGTTGAAAATTCTACATAAAACATTTAACATACAAATTACAATATATAATGCATGGTTCCAGTCTTAATTATATTGAAGCCTTTTAAGATAAAACGCCATCATTCTTGTTGAGCTTGCAAGTTGTTAAGTTGCTAACAATACCGGTGTTGGACCACTGACCTATCTTTTTGAAATTTGTCAAATTTTGGGGTACATTTTTGTGTGATGCAAAGTGATAATATAACCTCGACACCATAATATGAATTTGAAAACAAGGTAATATCATTAAAATTTATAATGAAACAGTGGCCATCCAATATGACCTCTCTCGCCTTAACTTGAGAGATTTTGCGAAACTTTTATTATACTTATTCTTTTCATATACCCGAGCATTCTAGAAAATTTTAAAATTAATTATATATTTAAAACAGAAATCCTATTTTCAAAAGCAGAATGATAAAGCCTATGATTGGGAGCAGCTTACTCAGCAACAGGCAATGATACTGTTATCATTATCTAAATCATGACTTTAGTTTTGGTTGCTTGGTTGGAATCAGCTTTCTCGGATTTTGCATTTGAGAAGACAAAAGCCAATTTCCAAAAAGCCGATCAAATAATTTCAATTTCTAGGTAGGCAAAACAAAAGGTCCTCCCCTACCTTCACTGCTTCCACTACTGCATTTGTCACAGAGAGATCTGACACCATTGCTGCCCTCACTCTTCAGCCTCAGATTTCTCTTCTTATTATCTCCCCTTTTTTTTTTCAGCTTTAAAGAATCACTACCATTCCATGCAATAAAGCCACATGCTACATCTGATTTTCTTCTTCCATTTTTTTCCAAAATATACAAAGTATATGCATTTCTTTCTTCAATTTGAAGGGGTACTATGTAAACTCGCCGAAAAGTTTACAGAGGTTTCTTTTCTTTTCTTTTTTTCTTTTGAAAGTGAAATGATAGCGTCATAGCCGTTTTATGAGAAAAAACTTGTCAACCAATATTACCAAAAGTAAACTTGAGTTTTCATAAATCCATTGACAATATATATGAACAAAAACCAAAATTTCACGATCAACACACAAAGCATTTCGAAATTTAAGATGCATAACTATTATAATTAATCAGAGCAAAGGAACAATCCCATTTATAATCTATACCACCACCCAAAATCATACCATCATCATCATCATCTATATATATATATATATATATATATATATATATATATATATATATATACATATATGAAACAAATAGATGGATATTACATCATATGAAATATTATTTATAACCAAAGTGTACTCTTGCTATACATTTCTAGCCCCAATATAAAAGCAAAAAAGAAGGAAAATAATAAAAGAAAAGGTAATGCTAATTAATACGGATGACGACAACAACAATTTAAAGGTAACAAACCTCATTCATCACTGAGGCACAAAGCAGTTTTACAACAATAACCAGAGATATGACAAACCATAATAACTGTTGCCGTTACGACCCCTTTCTTCTCTCTACCTTCACCATCTCTGCAGCTAGTTTGATATAGGGTTTGGTCCGCTAGGAACTTCATGAGCTTCAGCTCCAAACTCTCTTCTGGCACTCGGATTTGAAGACGACGTTGTAGTTGTAGGGTTTTTGGTGTTTTTTGGGTGGAAATTTGTGGTAGACTTTGATGAGGGCTCGGAGAGAAGCCTTTTGCTTGTGACTGGTGATGCGGAGGAGGAGGAGGAGGCCATTGATGATGGACTGACAAGAAGAAGAAAAATGAAAAAAACTAGGGCAAGAAAGAGAAGCAAATTAGGGTTTACTTTGGTGCGGAATTCAGAGATGGATGGTGATGACGGCGGTGATGATGATGTTTTAGGTGCAGCTGCCATGCAATTTGGAAGAAGAAACCACCCCCCAAGAGCCCACAAGGGTTCAATATCCATGAACCAGCACCAAGGCTAGATAAGAATAAGGGAAGACCGAGATCTAGAGAGAGAGAGACAAAGAGAAAGTGATGATGATCAGAGAGAGAGAGAGAGAGAGAGAGAGAGAGAGGGACAGGGGAGAAAGAGAAGAAGAGAAGCTTCAGCAAAAGTGAAGAATATAAAGCAGGTTTTGAATTTTAATACACATTTGTATTTATGAGAGATTGAAGTTGAATTTTTTGTGTGTATGTAAAATACTTGTCACTATATAATTCACAATGTGGCGGTGTTTAATTTATAAATATACTCAAGAATCTCTCACAGAGTTATAACTTATAAGATAGTGACAAGTAAATATAAAATTGTGGGTGGTGAATTGACCAAAAAACCCTTGTAAAATGCAATGAAGCGAAGACAAGTTAGTACTCATATGCACAAATTAATGAAATATTAAAGAGGAAAGGAAAAAGACAATGCACTACCGAGAAAGGGAAGAGAGAGAGGTGGTGGCTTTTTCCTGTTTGGCCGGTTCCTCAAGAAATCTTTCTTTGACTTGGCGAACCCTAACAATGGAAAAATATACTGAATTTGTTCTTTGCGTTATTTTTCTTTTCATGAAGAGAATTCGTTTACTCTCCCTTCCATTCTTGCGTGACTTGCACACTCGAATATTCTTGAGTTTGCTTTACATAAATTGCTAGCCACTATAATTTGTAATTTAAAGCCCAAAAATTGTTTATTACAACAAAAATAAGTCCAAAAATTGGTAAAAAACCATGAATTTACAAGTACTAAAAGAGAATGAATAAACTCAAATAATTATATATATATATGTGTGTGTGTGTGTGTGTGTGTGTGTGTGTGTGTGTGTGTGAATGTATTATTGTGCATATTATGTACTTTTTGAAATTTTTATCGAGACTAAATATTATACCATATCCTCTCACATACATATTGTTCTGTAACACTAAGGAATATCGTACTTTAAAAAAAAAAAAAAAAAAACAAGATGAATATTTGATTGAATGTAGAGTGTGAGGCAACCCCATTTGAACCGAGAGTGGGCGTGTGTAGCAAAATTGTGGTCTGGTCTGGAAACAAAATAGGAAAAAGCACACTGAAAGCAAAGCATCGTATTGTCTATCATATATACATATTACACATTGCTTCTTCTCTCATGAGCCGTGAGTCATGATTCATATATATTTGTGTGTGTGTGTGTGTATGCAAATATGGATTACTTTATATATATTAGCAGAGAGCACACACTTTGTGTGTGTGAACAACCGTCCACCTCTCTTCTCACGTTCTCCTCAAGCGCAACCGCTTCAGTTCATTCAAACTATCCAAAAAACATCATGATTTCACTTATCTATATGAAAAAAATGATGGTGAGACAATTTCTCTTAATAAGTGCATATTTTTATCTTATATAAATATTTTTTATACAAAATTACCATTTTGCCCTCCTTATGTAAATATTGTGTATCAAAAGTGAGTGCAAAATAAAAAAAATGGGGATATGATTGTCATTTTGTCAAAAGATATAAAATTATTATTTTGCCCTCCTCATGTCCAGATTGTGTATTGAAAAGTGAGGGCAAAATTGAAAAAAAAAGGTCAAAAAGTTGACAAGCCCTCTTTTCTTAATAGAATAGATTATTATAGAGAGTACTGAAAGAGGCCAAAGACACATTGTATGTAATGTCTCCCATGATAGGTGATGCATGGGTCCCCACGACCTCTGAAACATGTTCAAGAGAGGGATAGTACGTACGTTATTAAGGTTATGTTGGTAATTTCATATATGGATACATATATATAATCAATATGTTTATTTGTACTCCAAGTCCCGCCAAAGTGCTAGAGCTACCTCCCATTCAGTTCAGATATCAGTGTTCATATGGCTTTTACGATAAAGAAAGCTAATGTATAAAGACATATAGCTTCCATGGCCGCTAACTGATCCACGAAGAAAGCAACGTCTAAATTAACCATCTCTATAATATACGGGGTTTTAGACATAAGGGCTTGATTAAGATGACTTTTAAGCAACTAAAAATTACTCCTCTCTCTCATTAACTTATTTCTTGAAGGACAACACTTTCACTCTTCAGAAAGAGGAAAGTCTTCATTCTATACTAATGTGACATTATTTTTTATCATACAATAAGGATAGTCGGTATCGGTTCATTTCTCCTTATTATCATGCATGATATCATCTCGATAATGTTGAGAAAAAATAGTGTATAATTGCTATATTAATCAAGCACAAAATTTAGTGCATACTAATAAACAAAACACAATGCTAATGCACATGACATTGGACTAGAAAAACATGAAAATACAGTCTAGTCAACAACTTAATTCTCTCTCCTTAAGACAATTTCCGCCCCTGTTTTTGGTTGCTCAACGTTTGTCTCCTAGGATACAACGACCATCTCCTAAAAATAGTAGCATACAAAATCGTAAGACTCTAGCGAATCACGATTGTGTTGAACTCTCTCAAAGCTCACTTAATCATAAGAATGATATGAGACAGAACTTGTATGACTTTATATAGATGTAGAAGTGCTCTTCATAATAGTTGTGTCTTTACTTGACGAGTTAATGGTTGCATCTATAGGCAAAGGTTAGTCCCATTCTCTTTAATGGAACAATCACAACCTTATTCAATGGTCACAACTCATTAATATAATTTATATTCACATGAAATAATTTAGGTCATTTTTAATTAAATTTTCCAATAGATAATTCATTCAATTTTGAATGTTGTTTAGTCATTCATATGTGTTGAACATATCGATGGTCACAAAAAGAATAAACCATTCCAATTTTGACATTTGTACAATAAAATGATATCAAATTAGTAAGTAATTAAAGAAGTTAGAATGAGAAAATTATTATCCTTTCTTGAAAATTTCCGCACATATTTAGAAATACTGCATGCATGTGCATTGTTATTGGGAAAGCTAGAGAGATTTGTGAGATTGATTGAGTGAATAATGGGTTGATTTGTCGACTATAACTATGGCATGTCTCCAACAATGGTGGAGTAGTTATCCCAAATATGTGATTCATGGCAATTATATATGAATTTGATGTTGTGACTCAATTAAAAGTTTAAAACACAATCCATAAGAGATCTTCTTCTTAATTTTCAACAACTTATGTGCATGTAGGCTGTTAAACTGCAGTCATGTAACTTCCTTCATAAACATATGTACTAGTACTAGATAAAAGTAACTTTTACATCTGAAATTTTTGTGTTCAGCTTTCTCGCTTAATATCGCTTGTATAATCAAAATGATAATGAAAAAAGTGTATATAAAGAAAACTATCTAACGGAAATGACAAAAGCTACTTTTCTAAACATAATGCGGCATCAACAGAGATTGATGGAACATGTCGATACAAACTCCTCACCCACCTTATCAATACAAGGTCAAGTTTCAGCTGGCTCCTATTTCTTAAGCAAAGAAAAGCAAAACCGATAATATATAAATAATTTCTGCGTAAGTAATGCATGCCCTTTCTTTCTTTGGTAAGAATAAGAGAGAACACATTCACGAAGAAAACATTTCTGTGGAGCCAAAAATAATCACAAGGCGATATGTGGATTTTTAGATAAAAGAGGACAAAACTACCTTTGAGGTACAACGAGATTCCTAAGCGCGAGCAGCGGGCAGTCATCCCTTAATCAAGTCAAAAGTGCCCAAAAAATGTAACAATTCAAAAACCATCTCATCAAATCCCTCTTACAAGGTAACTCCTAAAACCTATTTCATTCCATATATTTTTTACCTCTTTTTCCCTTTTTTAGCTAATCTATTTGTACCATACTTGACCAATCCTGAAACTACTGAGCACCGGTCAACGTTATACCGTCAAGGACCCAGAAGAGTTTCCCTCCAACCAGGAGGCCAATCACAGCGCGACACGTGTCGACATCAGAAGCCAATCATAGCGCGACACGTGTCAACATCAGAAGCCAATCACAACACGACATGTGTCAATGTCAGAATGAAACTAGAATATCTCTTCTATAAATAGAGATCATTCTCTCATAATATTTCCTAATGTCATTTGTACTACATCATTCACTAGTACTCACTAAAGAAGAGCTTGAACCTATGTACTTGTGTAACCCTTCACAATTAATGAGAACTCCTCTACTCCGTGGACGTAGCCAATCTGGGTGAACCACGTACATCTTGTGTTTGCTTCCTTGTCCCTATCCATTTACTTACTTATCCACACTAGTGACCGGAGCAATCTAGCGAAGGTCACAAACTTAACACTTTCTGTTGTACCAAAGTACTCACTGATTTTGTGCATCAACATTTGGCGCCGTCTGTGGGAACGACACTTATTTCCACTCTCTTCAGCTTTGTCAAGCTGGTTTCCACCATTCGTACACTCTCTTTTGACCAGGCATCCCTCTCCAACATGGGGAGCGAAGGAAGCCACAGCACACAGAATGACACCCCTCTTGCACCTAGTGCGAAGCAACGAAAGAAGGAAGGAAAGAGGGTTGCTCTTCAAGCTAAAGTCGATGAGCTAGAAGCTCAAAACAACAAGATAGCAATAAAGAATGAGGTCATCCATGAGCAGTATGAGAAGCTCTTTGAGACGCTCCACAAAACTATGCATACTCAAACACACGAGCTTGTTTCCCCTATAGACATCAACTATCATCTGGGTGCCCCCCAGCACAGAGGGTCACCTTCTTTCGACATGGGTATCCCTGATGAGGAGCAAGCTAATCATCAAAACATTGATCAACATGAGACTTCTCTCGACCCAACTGCTTCGACCCGAAGCAGGAGAAGTGGAGGAAGACACCTCCTTGCAGAAGGGTTGGAAGGATCGAAAGCCGTTTATCGCGACTGCCGAAACTTCCTAAAGTAACGTCGAAAGAATCCCCTCCACATATACTCAAAGATCAATGACCCAAGGGTTTCTGAAAGACTCGATCCCCTCCCACAACCCAGGCTAGCTGCCAATATAGGGAAGGAATGACATGTCCTAAAGGAACATGAAGGTACAAGGGACTCTGAGGTATTCTGACAGACTCGCCCTAGAAGTCAGTACGGCGAGTCTAAGGAAAAATCACACGTCTTTGCTCAAACTTTCCTACTTCCAAGGGGCGATGAAGACTTACGAAAGAAAATACCAGTGGTACATAACTCCATTCAGGACCCCCTTGTCCTACAGCTCTTTGAGGAAGTAAACAAGTTGAAAGCCGAACTTCAGGCCGAGATACCTGACTGGAACCAACCCAGGCCTGGCCCTCTCACAAAGAGGATCCTCGACACCCACAAAAGCTTAACCCATAAAAGCTTGACCCACAAAAGCTTCACCTACAAAAGCTTGACCCACAAAAGCTTCACCTACAAAACTTCAACACAAAAGCTTCACCTACAAAAGCTTCACACTATCTTGATCAAGATAGTGTGAAGCAAAATCAATTCATGGTGCCCAACAAAGCTTGACCTACAAAAGCTTCACCCACAAAAGCTTCACCCATAAAAAACTTGACCCACAAAAGCTTCACCTACAAAAGCTTGACCCACAAAAGCTTCACCTACAAAAGCTTGACCCACAAAAGCTTCACCCACAAAAGCTTTACCTACAAAACTTCAACACAAAAGCTTCACCTACAAAAGCTTCACACTATCTTGATCAAGATAGTGTGAAGCAAAATCAATTCATGGTCCAACAAAGCTTGACCTACAAAAGCTTCACCCATAAAAGCTTGACCCATAAAAGCTTGACCCATAAAAGCTTGACCCACAAAAGCTTCACCTACAAAAACTTGACCCACAAAAGCTTGACCCATAAAAGCTTGACCCACAAAAGCTTGACCCACAAAAGCTTCACCTACAAAAGCTTGACCCACAAAAGCTTGACCCATAAAAGCTTGACCCACAAAAGCTTCACCTACAAAACTTCAACACCAAAGCTTCACCTACAAAAGCTTCACACTATCTTGATCAAGATAGTGTGAAGCAAAATCAATTCATGGTGCCCAACAAAACTTCAACCTCAACGCTTCACCTACCAAGTTTCAACACCAAAGCTTCACCTACAAAGCTTTAAAATATATATATATTTTTTTTTTCTTTCGAAAATTCTAAAATTCTAAAATTCTAAAATTCGAAAAAAAAAAAATCGAAACAAAAAAATTTTGAAAAAAAAAATTGCCTAGGCCTCCTCTTTTTTTGGCCTAATAACTTTCATAACAAATATATATGAAGGAGTTTTGGGCTACCACTTAGAAAAGATATGCCTCATTCGTCAACTCCCTCGACCGGAGACTTAGGGAACTCGTACCATATGCTACTGCACCTTGATACTCGAAAGTCTCATGACCACTCAGTGACTTGGATTTTTCAAGTCTCCAAACGAGAAGTTTTCCTCACTCGGGAAATTAAGGGAGCACTACCTCAACCTACATGCTTCATTCACAAAGCTTCAACGAAAGGAAAAATTCAAAGAACTTAGTGAAGAAGGCCTTAGTGTATTTACCACAATATGTTGAAATGAAGCAAAACTTGTTTATTGATATATCCGATAAGTTACAAATATGTACATATACATGAATCAAAATAAACAAACAAGAGAGCGCCTTCACAAAGGTTGCTCAGGAGAAGTCTCAGCAGTCGGCAGAGCCCCAGAAAGAGGAGGCACCAGAGGGTGATTATTCGGAGCCTCAGTACTAGGCAGAACCCCAGAAGGAGAAGGCACCGAAGGTTGATCATTTGGAGCTTCATTACGCGATACAGCCCCAGAAGACGAAGGCAATAAATGCCTTTGGAACAAACCCACAAACCTCGGATGATCAAGTAAAATCTGACCATCAGATTCTTGCAGCTGGTCGAGCTTCCTCTTCATGTTTGTAACATAGTCATGTGCGAGCCTGTGCAACTGTTTATTCTCATGCTTGAGACCTCTAATCTCCTATTTGAAACTTATCACTTCAGCCGCCAATGATTCAACTTGGCAGGTTCGAGCAAATAGGCGTTGGGCCATATTAGACACAGAACCTGCACACTGAACATTGAGAGCCAGAGAATCCTTAACAGCCAACTCATCAGACCGTTTGGAAAGTAGTCTGTTATCTTTGGGAGTGAGAAGGTTCCTGGCCACCACCGCAGCGATCATATCATTCTTCATCACAGAGTCCCCAACAGTAAGATGACCAGTAGGGGATAAGAAGGATGGGCGCCATATGTTGTCTTGAGAAGGCATGGCTGCCTCTTCACCAAAGTTCAAGTCAAAACGACGGTCGAATGGGCCAGACATTCTTAGAAATGATGAAGGAGAAATGAGGTGCAATAAATCTCTGAAGTAAGGGGAAAATTCTTTCAAGCAATAACTCTCTGAATGTACTATTTGCACATAATTGATGCCCTTATAAAAGAAAGGGCAACAGGGCCTTTGGTTAAAAAATCGAAGAGGCACCACTCTCCGGATTTCGAAGAGGCACCACTCTTCGGATTTCGAAGAGGCACTACTTTCCACACGCAACATCAGCTCCTCGGGTACCATAGATAACTTTGCCAAAGATCTCTGACAAAGTTTAGACACATAAATTTTGAAGATCCAGCTACCCTACTATTACCCTCAAGGGTAAAGGAACAGCACCACTGCTTGATAACTAGAAAGTCCCAATGTGTGTCAACCTCCGTGCTCCGTGGTAAGGCAGATTGGCAAAAATGTCTAACCTTTATTCATATTCGAGAAAACACTCCCAACAAGATTGCTTGCTCAAAAATCAAAGAGGCACCACTCTTCGAATCTCGAGAGCCAAACTCCCAACAGGATTACTTTTTCTCAAAAATCAAAGAGACACTGCTTTCCGAATCTCAAGAGTCAGACTCCCAACAGGATTGCTTTCTCAAAAATTGAAGAGGCACCGTTCTTTGAATCTCGAAAGCCAGATCCCCGACAAGATTGCTTGTTCGAAAACCGAAGAGGCGTCGCTCTCAGAATTTCGAGAGTCAGATTTCCTTGGATAAAGCTTGTCTGCAATCTTCATATTGAAGGAAAAATTTGTGAAAACATGTTCATTTAAGCAACATCATATAGCATGCAATTAACAATTAAAGGTGGAATCATGCTAGCATGCACTTAAAAACAAAACATTAACCAAGAAATTCAAAGCCTAGTAGATTGGTGAACCATTAATCAACTCAAAACAAAGTGAGTTGAAATTTATACATTTGAAGATTCCTCTTTGCATAAGCAAAGGCTAATCACCCAAAGAGAGGGCCTTCATTCCTTGCATCTTAAATCTATGGATTTGGATGGAAGAATAGGTTTCTCCAAGTTCCCAAAATAGGGAACCTCTAAGTCTCTTCACCAAGGAGAGATTGGAGAAGATATGAGTGACCTTGGAGTAGTAGGATTGCTAGATGTACCCCCCCAAGGTGGCCGGCCTCTTTAGAGAGAAATGGAGAGACATGTTCTCTCCAATTTTCCCCAAAACAAAACCCTAATGAATTTTAGGCTATAAAGTCATATTTATACCTTTATTCATTTGAGTGGCAAACTTGTAAATAAGTCCAAGTTCACTACCCTAAACAATATGGCCGGCCATTAGGATATTTTGGACTAATTGGGCCTTTGTGAATCATTATTCATTAAGTTGTCATACAACTTAAGTTAATGGGCTTGACGTTCGAAGCCCATTGGGCCTTAAGGTCCAAAACTATCCCGAGGTCTTTAACGAACTTATTCGTTTGATTAATTAACATATTAATTAATCCTTGCCATAAATAAATGATTAAATCATTTAATCATTCTTACTCATCTCCATTTAATCTCCAATCTCCACCTCTTATGGTGTGCGATCCATTAGGTTCCTTTTAGCGAGGCAGTGGGCGATTAAAACCATTTTTACATCGATTGTGAATTTGAAACTTACTTTCAATTCTCTCTTTAGTGATTACACACATTTAGGGCTTCCACAAACCATGAGTGACACCTAGCAGCATATCATGGTTACCCAAGCTAATCAGAAGAGGTCAGAGAACCTATTCAGTTTGGGATTACAAATGCAATACGGTCTTTCTCTAATCTAATACTCTTGACCACATTGTTTGGTTTGATAGTTTATATGTTCACGTCTACTATCCAATGTGATTCGTGTGCTTATATGATTTCCTTGAATGTGATTTAGAACGACTTTTCTAAATCTCATTCATACTCTGGCCAGAGATTCTAAATCATATCATAGAGTATTCTCCCTCAAACAGTTTGAAGGTTAGAGATCCCTTGTTGCGCATTCACTTGCCTCCATGGCTAAGTGGCTTAACCCCAACGATGCCGTGGACACTCCAATGGAATGACTTTGACATAATCAAAGATCAAAGATTTAACCACAAGACAACTATGATGCCTCAGGTCAAAGGACTACTTTGCATTATCCCAACCATGAGTTCTCATGTGACATGAGTATGAGAACTCTTCGTCGATCACGTTCAGTGAACTCATTCTCTATTGAGCACCTACGTACTTGTCTTGATGTCACACACACCAATGACTCGAGACTAGTCACTCTCCCTGAGAGAAGACATAGCACGTACCGATCTTGATGGACTGTCAATGCCCAATTGGCAATCCTATTATCAGGAACATTTAGGATGTGTCTACGAAAGAATGGTCTCATGAATCTAACTTCATTAGATTACATTCTCCCAATCACATATTCCTTGGACTTTATCGTTTAAGCATATAACATTTATATGAGACGGCTCAAACAATAATCTTTGCCCTTTATATTAAACTAGATTAGTTTAACATGTGAAATGTCCGTAAAGTATCATCATATGATTGGCTTTAGGGCACATTTCCAACACATATGCAACATCAGCTTTCCAAATACCACAGACCACTTTTTCAAAGCGCTCTGACAAAGTTAAAACATGTGAAGCTTGCAGCTCCCACTACATTGCTATGACCAAGAAGGGTAAAGGAATAGCATTATTACTTGCTCAAAAATCGAAGAGGCACCGCCCTTCAAATCTCGATAGCCAGACTCCCAACAGGATTACTTTCTCAAAAATCGAAGAGGCACCGCTCTCCGAATCTCGAGAGCCAGATCCCTGATAGGATTGCTTGTTTGAAAACCGAAGAGGCATCGCTCTCCGAACTTCAAGAGCCAGATTTCCTTGATAAAGCTTGTTTGCAATCTTCACACGCAACATCAGCTTTCCAAATACCACATACCACTTTTTCAAAAGTGCTCTGATAAAGTTAAAACACGTGAAACTTGCAGCTCTCATTACATTGCTACGACCAATAAGGGTAAAGGAATAGCATTACTACTTGTTGTTAGGGAGACTCCTATATATGTCGACCTCCATCCTCCACGGACAGGCAGACCTGCAAAAATGCTCAACCCTTCCTCATATCTGAAAGGGCACTCCCAACGATGCCTCTCGAAATACTCAGTTTTCTTCCCCCCCCCCAAATAATACCTATGCAAACTAGCCACACCAGAGCAAGAGTATCTCATATCATCAGGGTCAAAAGCAAGAGTATCCCATATCATGCTTTTTCCCTATCATTTCCTTTACCCTTGTTCTTACTTGCAAGACAAGGAGAAAGAGAACAATCAGTCAGCACTTGGAATCAAGCTTCCAGTCAGGAACTGACTGCCTGGAACCCCTTGCCTGACAACTTACCTGGCATTGCTCTCGAGTACTCATCTTCAACATCTTATGCTTCCAGAAAAGATACCACATCTGCCTGAGGAACAGATAGGGCAAGTGAGAAGGATACAAGGAAGCATGTGGAGATAAGCGCAACAGAACACGTGCCGATTCATCCACTACTTCGTCAACAGCAAAAGTATCCCATATCATCAAGGTCGAACGCACTCTTGATTTGATGGACTTGTTTTGACCCTCAAATTCTTGAGTCGACCTTATACTCTGGAGGAAACCAAAAAACCCTCCAGCCCAGTTCAAGAATAAGCCTGTGGAAAGTTACTTCTTCAAAAGCAAAAGTATCTCATATCATCTCTTCTCCATTTGCTTCTCATTATCCTTGTTGCTGTTTACGACACAATGAGAAGAAAACAATCAACCGAAAGCCGAAGTTGAACCTCTGATCCAGGTTGCTTGCTTGGAAGTCTGATTGCTTACCTTATCTGTTACCTCTTTCGGTAAATCTCCTAGCTCGGCGACTTGGGGGACTCCTACTATAGGGTTTTGTATCGCACTTGACCAAGCCCAAAACTACAAGTAAGCTTCAAGTGAAATTGATACATTACCTTGTGCATCTTCATCGGTTAAAGATACCACCCCTGGATGGAGGAAAGTACTTCCAGAGAAGATGTCACATCTACGTATGAAATAGATCAGGCAAGTGAAAATGATACCACACTTCGGTACTTAGAAGTTTCGTGATTAGTCAATGGCTTGGATCTTGCAAGTCCCCAACCGAGGAGCTTCCCTCACTCGGGAACTTAGGGGAACAATGTTTGTACCATACTTGACAAATCCCGAAACTACTGAGCATCGGTCAACGTTATACCGTCAAGGACCCAGAAGAGTTTCCCTTCAACCAGGAGGCCAATCACAGCGCGACACGTGTCGACATCAGAAGCCAATCATAGCGCAACACGTGTCAACATCAGAAGCCAATCACAACACGACACGTGTCAATGTTAGAATGAAATTAGAATCTCTCTTCTATAAATAGAGATCATTCTCTCATAATATTTCCTAATGTCATTTGTACTACATCATTCACTAGTACTCATTAAAGGAGAGCTTGAACCTATGTACTTGTGTAACCCTTCACAATTAATGAGAACTCCTCTACTCCGTGGACGTAGCCAATCTGGGTGAACCACGTACATCTTGTGTTTGCTTCCCTGTCCCTATCCATTTACTTACTTATCCACACTAGTGACCGGAGCAATCTAGCGAAGGTCACAAACTTAACACTTTCTATTGTACCAAAGTCCTCACTGATTTTGTGCATCAACATAATCAATTAGCTATCATTCCATAACTTACAAAATATTCCACATAAATTACATAACCTCCAAAATATTCATTCAAAAAATGTGTTAATTGACTAATTAATGGATTAATAACCTAATTAATTCATTAATTGCAAAATAACTCACACATTAAACCACAAAATGCACACAAAAAGCATCCCAAAGGCCGGCCACCTTTTCTCCAAAGGGGACCGGCCATGCCCTATAAATACTACACATTTTTCTCCAAAAACCTAAGTTCCACACTCTGGCAAAACTTCCAAAAACTCTCCAAACACTTTTCTCTCTAAATTCTAACTTTGGCACAGGAGGTTCTTCGGCCAGAGCCCCCCATTCAAAGTGGGTGCGTGAGGCTCTTGGCCTTGACCTAAGGTGTTATTTGTTTTGTAGGTGCAATTTTGTCCAAGAGTAAGGAGGAAGAAATTTGCATCTACAACTTCTATTTAATATCATGCTAATTTCACTGGGGAAAAATAGTCTGCATATGCAAAAAATAAAAATAAAAAAATGTAAAAAAAATGAAAATATATTGAAGAATAAACATCAAACAAAAAATGTAAGTTGAGGCCATGTGATGGTGTTGGTGTGTATGGTTCCATGACATCTGGGACCAAAACCCAGAAGTCAATTGAGTGGACCTTTGCAATTTTATTTTTGAAATCAGGTGATGCAAGTTAACAACAACCATAAAATCAGCAAAAGTTGATTTCAATATCTCAAAGGGACAAAGACAAGACATTCTTCATATATTAATCCATCTTTTCTTTGAGTTAGGTATAATAGTAAACCTAGGGGTAGCAGCAAACCAAAACCAGTACCACACTGCTACTATTGTTTGCTCGAAATGTCAACAAGGTGAGGTATAACCTCTTAACCCTAATCTAATATCGTATGTAGGTGTTGCCTTTAACAGGTTTTGCCAATGACAAGATAATTGATGTGTGTTTTCTTTTTTGAGTAATCATTATTGTTTTTTTCTTGGTAATATTAAGAAAACTCGGGCGGATCCAAAAAATTTAGTCTTGGTGGGCAAAATATGAAAGCTTTTAAGTGATTGTAGACAATAGAAGACACCTTGAAATTAGACGGTACTAATATTATTCATAAAAGAAACAACATTAAAACTTATGAATTACAATTATTTATAACGTTTTTTCATATCATAAAAATATCGCATTATGATTTCATTATCAATACTTGTTCTTGTCTATATTTCTTTGTTGGTGGGCGGATTTTGGCAATGGTGGCGCCAGAGAGTTTAAGAAAGGAAAGGGGGAAAATTTCGAGTGTGGATGAATGAATGAGGAGAAAAGGATTTGAATAGAGGAAATAGGGGAAAAAATGGTTGTGTCATCGAGTACGAGAAGGGGATCTGAAATCTGCAAAAGAGGACATATAGTTTTTTCCTTTTATAAAATGCACATCTTAACTTAGATGGTTGAATCTTGGTGAAGCAGTGCCCACCGAACTACAAGCACAGAGTAATGGCAAATTTTTGTTTTAAGGATATTGCGGTACATAAGCATCAATCTTCATTTCGCTTGTTTGTATATTAGTTTTGTTTGTTGTCAATGTACATAATTGCAATTTGTTTATTATTATCATATTAATTTGTATATATATTTCGTTTTATTCTTGCATTGTATATGTATATATACACACACACACATATATATATACACGTGCTTGATTGTCATCCAACATGAATCACTGTGTTAAGAAAGTAGTTCATCAGAGAAGTAATTAATAATAATATCAAAAAGCCGACCCAGGGAATTATGAACATGCTTGATCACAAGCCGTGTTTCTTCCTTTTCTGGCAGAAAAAGTTTAGTCATACTTATTGTCGATAAATGAGTTTGTCTAAGCTCTACATGCATACACGGAGTTACAACGATATACATATGTATAATCTGTTAATTAGTATAGATTCAACCGTTTAACTAGGAATATATTCACGAGATGACTGAGACAATAACATTGAAATATGGCCTCGGTGACGCTCAAAATAATTCCTTTGCGGCATCTAAATAAGATAGTAAAGATGATGGATGTTTATGGATGCGACCCAAAGCAATCACATGCTAAAGCCTAAAGCAATTAGAATATTATCTGTATAGTCTGCATGATTTGAATATTTGCACAAACTTTATGTATCTGACACTTTATTTCCCTCCTTTATTTCCTCGCCGCTACTTAATAGTCAAATAATTAAATTCCAATTTTTAGGTGGGAAGGGAAGCGAATGTTCAAGATAAAACCACCTTTTAGTGTAAGGAATCACTTTACAAAGCATATTTTAATTGCTTCCTATATGATCACAATTCTTTTCCCACTTACATATATTACTACGAACTGACATGCAGATGCAGTGTGGACAAATTAATGTCAAATTATTCAATGGTTAATTCGTGCCAAACTTGTCTAAAACAAGATACATATTTCTGTTATTTTTTTCTCAATCTTCACATGACACGTAATGAATCACTTGCCACAAATATGTAAGGAATGAGCATCCTGGATATATCTCTAAAACATACAAGTATTTCCCGATCAACTAATTGAAGGCGATCTTGTAACACATAGGCCCTCCTTAACGTCACCATTGTACAGGGAATTAGGGTTTATAATCAGGAGCACACACAGCATCTATCTAACTTGTTATAACGTTATATAATTAGCTGTACCCCAATATATATATATATATATATATATATATATGCCCTTTATCCAAAGGAATTTTCATTTTTTGGTACAAATAAGGACTAGTTGTGAAGCTCACTTCACATCGAATTTCAATGATCCGAACCTTCTATTTTTCAAGTTGCACTTCATAATCATCTTTGCAAAACATTAGCCAAAACGGAAATGTTTAAGGCATCTAATTAAGTTCAAAGAAATTGAGAAACACTATGTTCTAAGACTAGAATTTCATCATGACAATCAAATGCATAAATAGTTTTGGATTGAGTTAAATTTTTACAAGAAGACTAAAGAAATAGACTATTCGAATCTTTGAAGTTCGATATAAAGTCCCCATTTGGAAAAAAATGGAAATCCTTTGGATAAAGACTCTCTCTATATATGTATACAACCAGTTGTAATTAAGGTCATCTATTCGTCAGCTGATTAGCAATGTGGGTCATGTTTAATTTCAAAACAGAAGCCCTACTACTATGCATGCATGGCTTTTGAACAGTATTTTGTTTCTAGAGTTTGGGCCACTAGACTGGTTGAATCGAAGTTGACATGTTAAATGGTTGAGTGTGTTTAGTATATATGATCAAGCAACGAACATATATGCAATGCAATGAACCAACGTGAATAATTGATGTAGACAATTTGGCTCATATTTCCAATAATTCAACTGAGTCAATCACTAATACAATTTCAAACATTGCAAATCAAGAAAAGTAGAAGACGGCGTCGAAGTGAATTTTTTTCTTTTAATAAAGAAAAAAGAGTGTGGAAATTGAAAATCTTAATGGTGAGAAACTTTAATAGCATTTTGTGATAATTTTTTCAAACCCCAAGGCTGCATTTTGGAGCTTAGATCGTAGAAGCTTAGCATGAACCTTGAACCCATTGGAAGTCTAGGAGTTGCTTATCCCAAAGAATTTTTTATGAGTGCCACTTTTTGGTGAATCTTCAAATGCTAACTAGTTAGTAATTTAATACGGTATTAATTCTTATTTGGCTTACTCCACACAGTAATTTCATGATTTGAACTCTTCATTTTTTAGGTCATAATTCATAGATCATCTTTGTAAAAATACACTCAAATCGAAATACCGCTTAGTTCTTTAATTGTTGTTGTGAAGATTTCATTGTTTTCCAACAACATTGTGATTGGTCGTCTATTTATTAGGTTAACTAAAGGGCTTCTAGTTCTTGTAAATTTTTGTTGAGATGCTCTTTTAAGCATAACCTTAAAAATGATCGTTCAGATTATGAGAAATGTTATGTAATAGGATCAGACGAGTGGCTAGCTTAGCGCCATATCTTGTAGCTAATTAACGCTTTGGCTTTCTTTTATATACATATAAACATTAATCTTGCTACTCAGTAACCAAACAGTGTTTGGTCAATTCATCTTTAAAGGCAGAAGCTATTTATTTAGACTTTATACGTCCGAAACAGTTCCCGCACATATAATTCTAGGTATGGGGCTACCCCTTTTAAATAAGTACATTATATGTGCCACTCGCCGATAGCTACTCTGTAATTTTCTGTGCTCAGTGGCTTATTTTATTGCTTCCTTTTGATTCAGTCTCCTGCAATCCTTATATATAGGGGAGTATGATGCCTTTAACTTTTAGGTCATCGCAGTCAAACAATTATAGTCAAATCTACATAAAGTTTTTATATGCAGATCAAGGCCCGTGTAAGACTCTCGTTGTCGATAATCTCTTTTGACTTAAGTCCCTACTTCGTAAGTCCTCAAAGATGCTTAGGGCTGGTCTGGTATTGTTGTGTTTTGAAAAAAAGTTGCTGTAAGAATAAGCGGCTGTGCTGTGAGAATAAGCGGCTGTGAAATAAATCAGCAGAGTATTTGGTAAATTTTTTTGTAAAAGTACTTTTGGAAAAAAAAAAACAGTCTAATAGTGGGTTTTTTCATTAAAGAAGCACTGTAGCTCTGTGTGCTTTGAAAAAAAACCAGTTTTCCAAAGCTGCAAATAGCAGCTTCAGCTTTTTCCTTTGATTTCAGCTTATTCTCACAGCAGCTTCCAAAATAAGCCTTTTTTTTTCAGTTTACCAAACACCTAAAACCCTCACAGCTTTTTTTCATGGATGCTTTTTTTTTAAGCACCTCACTCCCAAACTAGGTCTTAGTTGCTTATGGTATTGCCCAGCACTGGAATGAGATAGCTTCCGGTCCCCCTAAACTTTTACAAAGCAAAAGAAAGACTGGTCAAATATGGAAGCAAAGAGAAGAAGGAAAATATGATATAGGGTATTAGGGTGGCCGCTTAGGCTCAGGCTGTCCTCATTGCAATGCACGTCCCCATGCAAATAATTGACTTCAATATCTCAGTATAATATACTTATTTTGTCTTTGTTGATGGTAATATTTACCTTATTTATTTAAAAACATGATAGATTTAAAAAAAAAAAAAAGTTGGGAGAGTGATAATCTCGCTCCTCTCTTTACGGTGCTACGATTTAATTTTCAGAATTCATTTATGCTCATGTTTGTTAAAGCTAGGTCGCTTACGAACTCTAAAGTGAAATTTTTAACATTAATCAATGATCAAAGATCGTCAACATATCGATAGCACAACTCTAAATATATTTCCCTTATTTTTCCTCTTCTTGTTTGATTAGATCACTTGCACATCAAGATTCATAAACAACGTCAAATAGGTATGTAAGGTTTTTTTTCACCAGGCAACCAACGTGTTCTTCATAATTGTCCAATCATTGATAAGAAAAGGTGATTGCTCTATTCTATGATTAAGAGAGATTCATTTGTTTGTTACCATAAAATATAAACAAAAATAATTGAATAAATAAATTAGATTTTTTAATTTTCATATTGTTCGCAGTAATGATATTCATTACCATCAATAAAAGAATTCTTAAATTCAACTATCATAAATGACAAGTTTGTACGGGATAGTTCAATACTTTACTGCCTTAGTATAAATATATTATAAAATATAAATAAAATGTTCTTACTGTTTTGCTTGGATAGTGACGCTTCCTCAACTCCCTTATTCTTTTTTGTTTTTAATCATGCCTTTTTCTCCGCCCTTGTTGTGTTATTCCATTTTTCTGTGCCCATCTTGTCCACCAGGGCTTCTCAATGAATGTGGCCGGATTATGTATATTTTCTAGAGGAGAAAATTTTGCACAGGAATACTCTTCCTAGACCTCAATCCAACAAGGAAAAGGCTGCCCCACTGTCCCGTTAGTACATGGCGGTCTCTCAACAGGGCTCACATACGTCAAACAATGAAATATCGTGACACATCCCAATGCAATTGACTGTAGTATAACTCAAGGCCAACAATTGCATGGCTTTGAATGATTGAGTTGTTCTATTCATGCATGATTTTGTAGATGCAAAGTGCATTATAGTGCAGAGTAAGCCTGGTTTTTCCATTAAGTAACCAATTTTCTCAATAATGTTGCCTCTTCGTAATTAGGTAAAGGCTGAAAGTGGGAAACCTTGCTTTATATAAAGGAGTGGACACCACGAATTGATTAGTGTCTAATAGGAAGTTTCTAACAAGAGAAAAAAAAGATTAGGATGTAAAGATGGTAGGGCGCAAGGATTATCTTCTGACGAATTATACTTTTGCTTTTGTGATCTTCTGAAAAGTCAAATCATTATGTGCCAGTCATTTTCCAACTATTTTCTTCAACATTAAGCGATATGATCACAATTTCAAAATCCAGGTTAGACATAATATTTTGCGACATATATGGAATATGGCAAGACGAACCCGATCAAGTGATTCTTCAGTATGACAGTCACTCGGCTACTCGACACCAGAAAGATGGATTGAAAGAGAGACCAAAACTTTTGTCAAATTTTAAATTCATTGTAATTCTCAGATTGTTAACAAATGGGGTTTAAAGAGTGCCTCAAATGGCCCAACTAAAAATGAATATTTCAATCTGACAGATTCAGATGACATACTTCAGTTTCTTCTAACCAACTCTTCCCTAACAAAAAAGGTAAATTGCAATGTACAATGGAAAGGAGTACCCGTGTATCACTTCCATCGTAGAGACTGTCTAATTCCGGTGTAGATGAGTCCTAATGACCTTCCAATCAAGCATTTTAGAAAAAACGAGAGACCCCTACTGACGTTGTCTACAACTGCTCTAATCAAAGGCATGCTGATGTCGTATAACTCAAGGAATAGGCTGAAGTAATACCTCCTGCAATAGACAAGACAATGGCAATGGATGAGAAGGCAAATCATTCATATTCGATAATGTCAAGATTAAATCCGGCAATAGGGTGATGGCCAAAGATATTTGGAATGCAGAAGATGGAAAGAAAAAAAATGTGAGGCAAAAGGAAAGCGCGTACCACCCCGTAAGGGCCCTTAATTCTTTTGTTCGCTTTACAGGCATAGAGAATTGACTTATCACAACCTGATGTAATGTTGATGACGCAGTGTCAGATTTTTTCCGGCTAAGCCACTTCCACCACTTATAATTCTCAGTCCAGCTATTGTTTGACTCCTCGATGAGTTGGCTCTGAAATGTCCATAAATCAAATCGATCCTCATACATTGATGCAACTGCCTCCAAATTTTGATACAACCATTGGTACAAAGCTACCTGGTAAAAATGGCATGTCTTGGTGAAAAATTGGGATTTTGTTTCTAACATCAAACTGAAGTATAATGCAGTATGTAAAGCCCACAAGCTCTCTACGTACAACCACCTCCGGAATACATAGGCAGCCACCAAAAGGAAGTATAGCATGCCCAATCAACAGTTTCCTAATTTGTGACCAGATAACATTTAAAATAAAGTTACAGAAAAATTGATGTAAGAAACTAAGAATAAAACTATGAGGCCTTTGATAAAAACTCAGTGGTGCAGCATTCAAGATAATAAGAAAGAAAACGGCTTGATTGATTATAAAGCGATACAGTCCATCTCTACATCAAACATTAGTATGTGGGCGTGGAAGTGAGAGAGAATTAAAAATAATATGCTTAAGAATCAACTGTCATATTTATACTACTAAGCGACAGATGAAATTGTCAAACTGTACCTCATTTCGTAATCTTTGGAGTGCTCTTGTTGACAATGTACACAATGTCAAAGGCAGGTTATCCATTTCATCTGAGAAATTGCTGTCAACAGAAATAAGCTCCAAATATATGCTTACTATCCCGTCTGCTAAACTTATCACCAAATCTTCCAGTATGGAAACTCCGTGTTTCTTAAACAGACTACCGTCATAACAGCATCCCTCCCTGATGAAACAAATAAAGGTACAACAAGTGTCTCAATAAGATGAAAGTTAGCAGATTAATATAGAATGCAACGTGTGAGAAAGCCATGACGCTAATCCAGAATGTAATTATGTAACACAAATGTACTTAATATGATTACAACATGAAATGGTAACATGCCACAAATTTTAACTGTTCATCACCAATAATAAGTACCATCTTGGTAACTGTAGTACATGATGAAATTAAATAAAGTATTATAGTTAACCACACATTAAACACACCTGTCGAAGTCATACAATAGAGCCTAATTGACCTATTTCTCGTTACTAACACTACCTAGTTTCCATTCCTCAGTGAGCCTATCAATTATATGGCAATTGCTTTACAGCAATGTGTTTCTTGGAGCTATATTATGAATTTATGACCCATGTATTAAGAAATCAAAAACTTTCGTATTCAATTATGCTAAAACTAGTAAGCTTCAAGTGCTTGTTTTCATTGACACTAAAAGATATGATTTTGCATAGTTAGAGAATCTAAGTTTGCAGAAGAAATCTGAAGCACCAACAAGAGAACTCAAAATGGCAGAAGTCTGAAGATTAGTACACCAGTTCTCGAGAAACACAGTCAAGATAACAGACAATCATAATTGAATTTACCTGAGAGAACCGAAGCTTAGAAAGCACATTAGTTCTGCATAAAGGTCTTCCTTGCCTGAGTTCCTGATGTTCTGTAAAACAGTATTGTCTCCATCTAACTTTCCATCCATCAGCGTAACAAGTGCCTGGCCAGAATGCATAGCAGAATAAGAGAATTTATCTAAATGTGTAAGTTGGGGAAAAAACATAGGGGGCAAGATTTTCCATCCAACATACCTTGGTAGGCTTGCTGTTTAAAAGATGAAGTTCTGTTTCTAACCAGCTCATGCAAACAGGCTGACACGACTTTCGTATAACATCAGAAAAATCCGTCAAGCACTCATCCAATTTATAAATTCCAGAATTTGAGATATTAATCACCTATAAAAAAAGTTTTAGAGAAATATTATCAAAAGATTGAAAAATAATTCAGGCAGTTCAAAGAACTACTTAATTATAATCTGTTTTATTACAGCATCCAATGCGGAATGTACGAAGTTCATATAAGCATTTTTTTAGTAGTGCAAGGAAAGTTCTCATAGATGTATCTGTTTGACTCAGTTAATCAAATGCAAAGAAAAAAAAATATATATATATATATATATATAATATAAATGAGTTTAATTGAATAACCTCTGAGAAAATGGAAAAGAAGAAAACTTTATCCCAGAGCACTTTCAAAACTGCAACTGTGTTTATTCAATTAAACGAGATGCCATATTTGTCTTAAAAAAGAAAGGGGAAAAACAAAGTACAGCAAAGCAGGAGAAAAGGGATGGCGCTGACCTCTTCCTCAATTCGCAGAAATGATGCCCAGAGCAATCTTAATCTTGGACCATCAGCAACAGCATTCAAACTTAAGGGTCGCTTTGCAGTGTATCCCTCACGTTGAAGGACCCTGTCTCCCAAATTACCCCCAAGTTCAAAAGCTTGGAGTGAATCTGAAAGTTTCCTTTTCACTGCATCCAAGGCATAACCTGAATTTTCTGGATTATCATTCTTTCTTCCACTACAATTAGAGAAAATACACCTCAGCTAACTAAAATAAGCCAAATAAAAAAACCATAAGCATTGCGGCTTCAGTTTTAGACAAGAAACTTGTCAGTCATTTTGAAGAAACATAATTGAATGCCAATATATTTTGTGCTTGATAGCACTTCCTCCCCTTGAGAATAAGGTTGGAGGGTAACTTTCGGGGTTAATTTATCCAGAAATAATTTTAAATGGACGAAGACTTCAACCTTCAAAACTTGGACATGCTTACCCTTACCTACCAGAAGCGGTTGAGGTTTCACAGCCCACATTGTCATTGGAGATGCCCTTTCGAAAAGTTGAACTAGAGGTCCGACCAGGAATTACTCCAGCCATATATGTGAGAAATACACTGGCTGTCAGAAGCACTTGATCAGCAATAGGTACCCAATCAGAGGCTACTGCACCATCGGAGCCTACCAAAGACCCCAAGCAAGCACATTTCGAGGAAGCCTCAGAAAAAGGACCAACTTTCACATTTGAAATGCCTAGAGCAGTGAACTCACACATTCTCCAGGTCAGAAATGGAACTGTCTTGCACCTTCCATACGAATACTTCCTACTGCAACGAATATAGTAGAAGGGTGAGAATCATAATATGAAACATAAACCCCGAAGTGTTAAGCCAGAATGGATGTTGACCCAATTTCTATACTTTTCTGGAAGACATTAGAAATCATTAACTATCACATCAAGCCCAAAATAGTAGCAGGGCAAATCTAACTTACTCGACAACCATAATTCACAATTTGTTCTTGCTTGGTGCACTAACCCCTATCCTCAAAACAACATAATGCAAATTACAATACTATAAGCATAAATGTAAGAAACAATCAAACACCGGCAGTATACCTTTGCACTTTCTGCAGACGTGAACTCCGGGGTACAGAGCCTTCCTCTTTGACATAACTTCTCCGCATCTGCAGCTTCATACATAATGGCGAAGCCAGACATTCCGCCATTTGAATCAAAATTTTCTCTCCCCTCAATCAGCACATTGTAATAATAAAACCACCCGATGATAAAATTCGAGAATTTCAGCTACCTCATCAAATTCTGCAGATAACACCAGCATACAATCACTTTCCATTGTTTCCAAACTCAAAAATAACATTGACCAATTAGTCAGCTAGCATATTTACTCATAAACCCAACAGATATAAGAGCATAAACCAATGTCGAACTGCCATACAACATCCCAAGTCTCAAACTTTACGTACACACATATATATACAATCGAAAATTACAATCAATTCGAGCGCTTACCCAGTACAATACATGAATTTATGAATCCGGAACTCCAGAATTGTAGAGATGAAATTGGGGGAATTAGGGTTAGGGTTAGGGTTTGGGAATCTGGGAGATGAAATTGGGGGGCTATGAGAAGGGAAGAAGATGGTGAAAGCAAATGGTCATTGGATATAATATTGGAGTTGTTAACGGCTCAAATTCAGAGGGAGCCAACCTAAACAAAATCAAAGTACTATAAACTCCGTCGCTGATTGGTCAGCGCTTCTATGCCTTACACTTTCCTTTCTTCTTCCTGCTTTTGCTTGTTTTTTTTTTTTTTTTTTTTTTCTTTTCAGTTGAATTTGTATTTTATTATTTAATTTCTAGTCTCTTCTCTCTATCTGCATTTGCAAATGCAATGGCCGGAAATTCTCTTTGAATCTTCAAGTCTGGAGTCGATAGATCGAAAATCTAAACCACTTATTTTAAATTATACGGTCCATATTAACTTATTTATTTGGCCCACCTCACACAAATTAAGAGTTTAGTTTTCTTTCTCACTCTCTTGAATAATCTAAATTTTTCAGTTCATCAGTTTCGAACTGCAAGATTTGAAAAGAATCTGAATTTCATTGGATGATGGATCCAACTCTTTTTTGATACATTTTAAGCCGAATTCTTTTGTACTTGGGTGATCATAAACTAGCAAATGAAGCAAGATGCTAGTAGTTTGATCATTAGATAACAATTACTACTACGAGATAACCTATAAATTGAGTTAAATGTACTACTCAACCTGATCATTTCAAAGATTTTGTTCTCCGTATGAGATATTGGAGCATGCCTTCCACTTGGGCTTCACACTATCAAGGATCGTGGATCGGTTATTTCTGACATGTCATGAGGTTAAATTTAGCCTGATTTTTATAATATGATTTTTTTTTATCATCTGGAAATCGTTTTTATCAAATTTAGACTAAATGTGGCATTTAGTCCTTAACTGAAGATGACAATAGTTTTTATAAGACAAACTAAATTATGTTGAAGATACTACTCATACTCGTACTCAAAGATATTGTTCCATATTTTTTTTTATATGTTAAAGTATTTTCTCACTTCTAATCCTACTATTTTAAGAAAGATTGGAATTGGTAAGTTTTCTTTTTGAGGAATCATTCTCATACTCCTAACTTCGTAACAAATTTTTCCTTTCTTCTTTTAACATATGTTTTTTTTATAATACAACGATATATTTTACACTAAAACGATGGAGGAGTCCGGCTAAGTAGCACAATGGGCAATCTAATTTGGTATCGATTTAGCCATCTACGAGATTCAAACTTAAGAGATCTCCCACTTACAAGTGAAGATGAATACTACCAAACCATTGAGTGACTCTTTTTAACATACGTTAAAATTAGCGTCTTATCCATTTCAAATGAGATCCTTTGTTAAAAAGGAAAACTAATGAAAATGGCTTGAAAACTTTAAGTTTTAATGATAAGGAGTAAGGACAAAATAAAAGGTAAAGTGAATAGTACCAGGATTGACTTTTTAGTGTAAAAATATAGTTTTTAGTTAAAGTGAACAGTACCGGGTGCTTTTCGTTAAAGTTCCCTTGTTAAAATGAGGCGAAGCGTTATATTCCATAACTGCCGAAGTTTAACAACATCGGGGTGGTGGCGCAGTTGGCTAGCGCGTAGGTCTCATAGCTTCTGAGTGATCCTGAGGTCGAGAGTTCGAGCCTCTCTCACCCCAAATTATTTTATGCCTTCAGTTATTTTGGTTGGGCCTAGGCCCGGTCCAACTCTGGGCTCCACACTCAGTTAGAAAACCTTTCGGGTCGGCCCAAAGTCTCCAACAACTCCACTGCGACCCAAATTAGATAAACCCTAAACCGCATCAGAGCTCCGTCTTCTTTCACTTTCCTCCTAAACCCTAAACCGATTCAGGGCCTCCCTCTCTCTCTCCTCTCCTTTCTCTCTCTACACCCTCTATATTTCATTTGAAGGACACCCAACGATGGTGAAGAAAAGCAAAAGTAAGCCTCTTAATTTCACTACAAATCTCTCATTTTTGTTAAATTTTGTATTTTTTTTTATTAATCGGAATTTGAATAGAGTAAGCTGCAATTTTATTATTTTTGTTAATTTTTTGATAAATTTGATTTGTATTTGTTTTCTGGAATTAATTGGAATTGGATTAATGGGTTGCAGAGAGCAAGAGTAAGAGAGTGACGTTGAGTAAGAAGTACAAGGTGATAAGGAAGGTGAAGGAGCACCACAAAAAGAAGGCCAAGGACGCCAAGAAGCTCGGCTTCAAGAACAAGAAGGTCGAGAAGGACCCGGGTATTCCTAATGACTGGCCCTTCAAGGAGCAGGAGCTCAAGGCTCTCGAAGTCCGTCGGGCTAAATATATCGAAGAAGAAGAGCAAAAGAAGGCTGCCCGCAAAGAAAGGGTACGGCTTTAGTTTATTTGTCAAGCGTTACCCATGTTTCTGTTTTTGTGATTGATTGTTGTTTGAATTACTTTGAGTTATGATTTACGAATTAAAGTTTCTCGAGTTTTTGAGCAGTTGTATGTGAAATATAGTTTTTCCCGTGTACTGATGCAATTGGCATTCAGATTGGCATTTGAAATTGGGTTTAAAGTTTATAGCATATGATGCAATGATAGCTGAGAATGAATGAGTATACTTTTTTGATACAGTACCCTTTTTTGTGCATATGAGTTTTGGCGTTCAAGTTCTAATATAGTTGTTGTTAATAATATATGCTCGGCTTGCCGATTTCATCATTGAGAAGCAATCACTTCCCTGCTTTTAGTGCACACTTTTAGCTGTATCATATTGGTAAGAAACTTTTTATTCTGATTCAGGCTAAAAAGAGGAAGATGGGGATTTTAGAGGACGACGATGTCCCCAATTCAGAGGAAGTGGCAGAAGAAGAGAGTATTGATGATTCCACTGCCTTCGGGAATAATAGAGGTATGTTGTTACTTGGTGTTTTTAAGGAATGTGTTATTGCGGATGGTTCAGCTTGAATATCACTACATTTTTTATCCTTAATTGTTCTTAAAACGATTTTCTCTCTGAACAGATAGCTCAGATAGGGCTTTCTACAAGGAGTTGGTTAAAGTTATTGAAGCCTCAGATGTCATTTTGGAAGTTCTTGATGCTCGAGACCCCCTGGGTACCCGATGTATTGATATGGAAAAGATGGTGATGAAATCGGGTCCTAACAAGCATCTCGTCTTACTTCTGAACAAAATTGGTAATACATTTCATGCTCTTCAGTATCTTAAAACATTGATTTGCACTTTCATTTTTTTTTTTTGTTTCTAAACTTTAGCCTTTAATAACTGTGATGGTTCTTGGATCTCAGATCTTGTCCCACGAGAAGCTGCTGAGAAATGGCTGACTTATCTTAGGGAAGAGTTACCAGCTGTTGCCTTCAAGTGCAACACCCAAGAGCAAAGGTCAAACTTAGGGTGGAAATCATCTTCGAAGAAATCAAAACCAAGCAGCCTTCTCCAGACAAGCGACTGTCTGGGAGCTGAAACTCTTCTAAAATTGTTGAAGAACTATTCCAGAAGTCATGAGGTACTTGTATCATCTGTTTTAGGAAGCAATGCCACACACACACAGAGGCATGTTATATTTATCCCTCTAAAATTAGGGTTTTCATTGCTGGAATATGAGTAAGTTTGAATAATTTCATCACATTATTTCCGGTGTTAATGTGAGCTTTTGTCTTTCACAGATCAAGAAATCAATTACTGTGGGTGTTATCGGCCTTCCCAATGTCGGAAAGAGTAGTCTGATTAATAGTTTGAAGAGAAGCCGTGTTGTCAATGTTGGTTCTACTCCAGGATTAACAAGATCACTGCAAGAAGTTCAGTTGGATAATAATGTCAAATTGCTGGACTGCCCTGGTGTTGTAATGCTTAGATCTAAAGAGAATGATGCCTCTATAGCACTACGAAACTGCAAAAGAATTGAGAAGTTAGAGGATCCAATTGCTCCAGGTATTCACCAAGTCTCAGATTCTTCATTTAACCCTCGTAATATGCATGACTGCCCTAATCCTGCATTGATCTACCACGGAATGCTTATTAGTTATCCCTATTGTATATGAAACTTACTTCTATTGCAATCCTTCTTAAGCTTAGTTGAGATTTTCTCTTTGTTGAACAGTAAAGGAAATTTTGAAGCTTTGCCCAGAAAGACTTTTGGTGACTCTATACAAGCTCCCAAGTTTCGATTCAGTTGATGACTTTCTGCATAAGGTGGCTACAGTTAGGGGTAAGCTAAAAAAGGGTGGTGTTGTAGATATTGGCGCTGCCGCAAGAATTGTGCTGCACGACTGGAACGAGGGTATGCATTGACCTTTATTCGTCCGACAAGAACTCTGAAATTTTTTTTTGTAAAGAAGGTAAATGCTGAAAAAGTGGATAATTGATGCTAAACGTTCAATGTCTTTCAGGTAAAATTCCATACTACACTATGCCCCCAGTTAGGAATCAAGATCATCCTTCAGAGGCAAACATTGTTTCGCAGCTGGGCAAGGCGTTTAACATTGATGAAGTATACAATGCAGAATCTTCATTCATCGGAAGCCTCAAGTCTGTTAGTGATTTCCATCCTGTCGAAGTTCCTCCCAGTTGCCCGCTCAATTTCAATGAAGATATTGAAGAGGTTTGTGATCTGTGCTAACCATATCACTTATGACTCCTTTTCTGTTATTCAGTTTTTCGGTAGCCAAACTAGTGCACATTGAATAGTCTGTGCATGCTGTTTACAGATATGTTCAATAGTCTTCTAGGAAGCCGACTGATTCACATTTGATTTAAAATTTAGTGGACATTTATCAAATTCCGAATGTAATTTGATTTTACATTATCACGCACCAGGTTGATACGGCAGAAGGACCATCAAGTCATGGTGATGGAAGTCCTGAAGATATGGTTGACGGAGACGATGACCAGTCCATGGCATGTGAAGAAGATGATGGTGGCAAACCCAAGGAAAAGAAAGCTATTAGAACTATCAGGCAAAATGAGAAATTGTACACAGCTGAAGGTATTCTCAATCCTAAGCTAAAGAAAGCAGAAAGGAAGAAAAAGAAAAAGGCCAAGTCAGCCGCAGCCTCAGTCGACGCTATGGATGCTGACGGTGACTATGACTTTAAAGTGGATTACAAGAACAAGGGATCCGCTATGGATGTTAGTGATGGTCAACTTATAGGAAAGGTTCCGATGTCTGGTACTGGATTTGATGAACCGGAGAAATAGCCGGGACGATCAAATAGAACTGTATCATCAGAGGCGGTCCAAGGTGCACACCAAGTTCAGTCTTGATCTAGCCAGTTTTTTGTTCTTTTAAGAGAAATATGTATGAATGCCAATGGTTTTCAGATTTTTGTACGGACAGGATTTATGTCTGCCTAACAATATAATAGCTTGATTATTTATCTGCATATTTAACCTGGATTTGTCTTGCACGCTCTACAAACAACAACAAAACCTTATCCCATTAAAGATCATGACTTTCACTGTCACCCTCGTTGAAACGAGTTGAATCCGAACTGCTATTCAGATCAAGTCTTACCAAAATCGGATTACAATTTCCCAACGGAGGACGTATAAGTAGCTAGCATCAGCATGTGTATTTGCAATCCAAGTTTAAGCCCTTTCTCTAAGGACTACAATAACTTATTATCGAAGTTATAACGAGTGATCTACACCAGATTAAAAACCAACTGTATTGGCTGGAAGGTGTAAGATATGCTAATACATGAAGATGGATCTCAATCATCAATTGGCACCCCTCGAACCGTGTCATCGTCACCCGGATCTTGTTCGTCCTTAGTTGTTGAGGGAGCTGGTTCAGACAATGAGGATTGATTCACAGGAGTGACCACAGTCGTCGTGGTTGTCGAAGATACTGCTGTAACGCCGTTGGTGGTTGTGACTGGTGTTATGGATTCTGTAGTTGATGTCACGATTCCTTGTGCCTCCACCGCCTCGCGTGCTGCTTTCTCTTTGGCCTTTTTGGCTCTTTCCAGTACATCTTCCTGTGTATAATTGATAAATTAGCGCAGCGACTAATATGATAATATCCATTATGCTCAATGCAGACTATGCAGTTGTTTTGATTCAATCCCTCACATCACTAGCAATATACAGTTCAAACCAAATCGAGAACCAGTAAGAGAACTTTGTACCGATGATCCCACGCTATTCACTATAATATGGTGTTGTCTATGCACAATGATCTGCCTTAAACCGAAGTGATTTAGAAATTATCTAAAGCAGATTTCACATTTAGCTTCAATCCATGAATTCTGGAAATGTTTTTTCGCTTACGGAAATGTTGACAGCAAATTTGTAAAGCAGAAAGTTCACAAGGAGGAACAATTCATCAATGAAGTGAAGTGCTCACCTGAAACTCCTCTACAAGCTTCTGCTGCTCAGCTTGCAGCCTACCAATCGTGCTCAAAAACTCGCCTACACCGGACTCAACGCGGTCGTTTATAGCTTCAGCTAGAGCTTTCCCCAAGAAAAAGGCATCCAGAACACTCCTGCTATCACCCTCACCTGCAACATTCAGTTCCTCAAATCTTTGCAAATTCCAATCCAAAATTTACATTTATCCCATAAAAACCTGACATTTCTGGAAAGGGGTACCCAAAGGATTGTTCTTTCGTAGTTTAGATAAAAACCCAATTGATACAAATCAACAATTTCCAGAACGAGATTCATTCAACCGACACCAAATAATTTACACATGAAAAAAGTTCAAAAATTGAAGACACAGAGGTAAGAACAATACCAAATCCGGGCCCACCAGGATTTGCACTGCAGTCCAATCTGCTTCTCTGAGACCCAATTCTTCCATAAAATCCAACGCTTTTAAGCTTCAAATCTGTATGAACACTTGCAGAGCTTGAAGACGACGCAGAGAAAAAGCTGCTGCTTCTGGGTTTAGAAAGCAGGGAAGAAAGTGCTTGTGGGGAAGCAGAAGCAGAAGTTAAAACCCCACTAATCATTTTTTCACTTCAGATTCTCAGATTCTGTCACTTACTCGGAGTTTCTCGCCTTTTCTTGTCGGCTCAACAGAACAAAAATCTTCAGGGTTTGCCGTTCAGTACAGTTGGGTTCGGTTCGGGTCGCGTTTTCTGTTTGTGTTAATGACGTGGGCCTAAACTTACACACACATATGTCCAATGTTCCGGTCCACCCGAACCATGTGTGGTCCATATAAACAAGTGCAGCCTATGCTAAATTAGTGCACCTTGTCCCACACAAATTGTTATCAAAACTTAAGATCTTGAATTTCATGGTGATTTGATTTGACAACACCACAAGCTCAAGCTCATCTGTTTGTGGGATTTTTTGTGTTATAGTATTTGTATGAGAGTTTTGCTATGGTCAGTCGTGTTTTCACGCTTTTTGATTGAAAAGATGTGTAAATCAACCGTTTGTAAGTGCGTAAATTGAGATTGAAAGTTAGATTTTGTCAATTTGGTTGTAACATAGCATAATTTGTCACTTGGACCGTTCCTGTGTATCACACGGACAAATCCACTTAAAAAACTTATTCCTTGTAGAATTCTCATTGTGTTTTGGAGAAGTGTAGGCATATAATCAACTAATATCGTTTGACATTCTACTCAATCACGTGATAAGATAAGTGATTCTATTACTCTATGGACAATCCAATTTCTCTTGCCACCTATATTTCACTTTTCAATTTCTTTGAACACTCTAATATCTTTGGAAATAAACCAAACCTAACTTTTGAAAAACTATGATTTCCTTTTGCAAGCTATATGTTTTTTGAATACAACGTTATATTTACATCAAGATGTAAGGAATTTAGAGAAAATCATAAGTTGAT